>NC_090443.1:265747699-268247699 GCF_031143425.1 Pleurodeles waltl | reverse complement strand
AGAGGCAAGTGCATGAAGCAAAATAACAAGTTATTCACTATCTTTCTGGGGGATAGTCTATCTAACTTCAGATTTTTCACCTTCAAAATATCCTCAGACATGAGACCTTTTATGGAATCTGGAGAATTCTCAGCAATGTTCCCTCGTGACAGTAGCTTGCATTGTATGGCTCTACAGTGGCACCATACGGAAGTGCCACAGATAAGCAACGCCCATGCACCCGAATTTCTGCTGTCTCATCTTCGGTGCCCTCAGCTCACATGTGGCACACAGAACAAATCAAATACACTGTGCTGAATTTTTACCCTGGGCCCTTTTTAAAAAAAACAAAAAAAGCACTACACAGAAAGGGAAGGTTGGAGGGCAATGAAAACATACAAGTAGATTATCCACCAGAAGAACATCTTATTACTGGGGGGAAGGGGATAGGGAATTGTCTGGTGCAGAGTGTGGAGACTCATGCTTCCGGACTCTGGCTGGAGTCTCTTTGAAGATGGTTTCTTTGTTGTAGTTTTGGACCGAGCCACTGTCCGCACAAGTTTCTAGGTGCAGGTGAGTCCTCGGAGTCCTCAGAGGTTGCTGGTCCCGCTGTGCATGTTCTCCGATTCTGGAGACAGGCCGGTAGGGCTGGGGCCAAGTCAGTTGTTGTCTCAGTTGTCTCTACGGGGCTTTCAGGTCAGCAGTCCTTGTTTCAGGTTGCAGGAATCTGATTTCCTGGGTTCAAGGTCACCCCTAAATACTAAAATTAGCGGTGTGTTTAGGTCTGTGTGTAGGCCAATGGCTACTGTCCTGGAGGGTGGCTACACCATCTTTGAGCCTCCTCCCTGTGGGGAGGGAGGCACATCCATAATTCTATTGGGGGACTCCTCCAAAACCAAGAAGGGGCTGTCCTGACTGGTGGGTGACTCCTCCTTGTTTTTCTCATTATCTCCTCCGGACTTGCTGCCAAAAGTGGGGGCTGTGTCCGGAGGGGCGGGCATCTCCACTAGTTGGATTGCCCGGGGGCACTGTAACACAAGGCTTGAGCCTTTGAGGCTCACCGCCAGGTGTTATAGTTCCTGCAGGGGGAGGTGTGAAGCAGGCTTTGTTCCTGGCCACAGAATGACAAAGGCACTCACCCCACGTGGCCAGAAACCCGTCTGGATGTGGCAGGCTGGCAGAAACTGGTCAGCCCAACACTAGTAGTTGGACTAGTATACAGGGGGCATCTCTCAGATGCCCTCTGTGTGCATTTTTCAATAAATCCCACACTGGCATCAGTGTGGATTTATTGTGCTGAGAAGTTTGATACCAAACTTCCCAGTATTTAGTGTAGCCATTATGGAACTGTGGAGTTCGTGTTTGACAAACTCCCAGACGATATACACTTTATGGCTACCCTGCACTTAGAATGTCTGAGATTTGGCGTAGACATTGTAGGGGCATTGTATTCATGTAACTGTGCCCTCACCTGTGGTATAGTGCACCCTGGCTTAGGAGCGGTAAGGCCTTTTAGAGGGGTAACTTACCTATGTCACAGGTAGTGGGTTTTGGCCATGGCACTCTGAGGGGAGTGCCATATCTACTTAGTCATTTTCTCCCCAACAGCAAACACAAGCTGTGAGGCAGTGTGCATGTGCTGAGTGAGGGGTCCCCAGGGTAGCATAATACATGCTGCAGCCCTTAGAGACCTTCCCAGGCCACAGGGCCCTTGGTACCAGGGGTACCATTTACAAGGGACTTATCTGTGTGCCAGGGTTGTGCCAATTGTGGAGACAAAGGTACAGTTTAGGGAAAGAACACTGGTGCTAGGGCCTGGTTAGCAGGTCACAGCACACTTTCAACCATAACTAGCATCCACAAAAGGCAAAAAGTTAGGGGGTAACCATGCCAGGAGAGGCATTTTCTACACCATGTCTTTCTCTCAGTCACACAACTGCGGTGCCAGTTCAGCCCTTCAACAACATGAAATATTGCTTTTGGCCACCATCAATCCCATTGCTATCCAAATATGGACCATTTGGGTAAGCTCTGTCATCCCAGATATACAGGAGGCACCACTAAGAGTCTCCAAGCTACTCCAATATTCATTATCAAGGCAAGTTACTACAGATTTCCAGTATTGCTGAATGGCAGGACAGCATCAGATCGTGTGAAAGAATGTTCCCACTAGGCCACAGTTCCAATAACTCTTTGCGGTTGGTGCCCTCACCATCTTTTCCAGAGTAGTATAGGTATAATAGCACCTGTGCAGAACTTTCAGTTGTACCAGCCGAAACCAATATCGTGTGGCCACCTCTCAAGGGAACGCCAGGGCCAACCATCATCATCCACGTCGCCAAGGTCATGTTCCCATTGTATTCGCAGTGTGGCTAAGGTGATGGGGTAATTGTTTATTAGTTTACAATAGGTAAGAGTCTTTTTTTGGCATTGGATCATCCAACAATCTATCCTCTAGCGGGGAAACTTAAGAGAGGTCTTCCTCTTTCAGTACCTCCTTCTGCAATGAGTGACACATCTCCAAATATAGTTATGTCTCAGTGGGGCCCGCTGGTACTCTTTGAAGCTCCGCAAATGGAAACACCTCTCCCCCGTCCACAGATCCCCTATTCTAGAAAGGCCAAAAATGATCACATTTATCAAAACCCCTCTGCTTACACAGTGTACCCCCAGTCGTGATAAGTCCAACAGGGCAGTGGCTTGAGTGATTTTATCCCTCCAGCCAAAGGGATGCGTTGCTATATGCCATATTGCTAGTGTGACTGCTACTGGGTTCAGGATGGGCGTGCTGCGCTGCCCTCCACAGATGGCCTTCAGGTAGCATAACGTATCTATCTATAGAGTAAGCTGGTTTCCCCTCAGGGGCATGGACCCAGTGATTAATTACCATTAGCTGCGCTGCCCAATAGTATCTGAACATCGGGCAGGGCAATCCTACCATCGTACCAGTATCATGTCTGCTTTTTAAGAGCGATCCTTGGCGGCCCCCTTCTCAGAGTAACGTTTGGATTTCCCTGTCAATGGCCTGGAAATAGGATGTCGGAACCAAGAGAGTGTACTCTGGGGTACATTAAGAAAGCGTGGTAGTGCAATCATTTTAAATAGTGCAGCTTTCCTGAGGAGTGACAATGGCAGAGCTCTCCAGTGTTTAACCTCTCTCTTCAAACGTATAAGCGGGGAGATCTATATTGTGCACGAATAAGACACTTGAATTGCTATAACATGAATCAATTAAAATGGCGTAAAACCTGTCACAATGCTAGCCTCACAATCGCAGGGCAATGACGGCGCACGACCGCTGATGAGGTAGGATCAAGGATTTGTTCCAGTTAATTGTATAGCCCGAATAGTGTTGATGCAGTGTAGAAATATGCATTATCCTATCAAGCATTGTTAACGGGTCAGAGACGTAAAGCAAAATATCATCCGCATATAAGGAGATTCTATCTTCCCAGTTGTATGTCCACCGCAGCCCCCTAATCAATGGGTGTCACCTAATCCAGGACGCTAATGGCTCCGATACCAGGGCAAGAATCAAAGGTAAGGCTGGGCAGCCCTGTTGGGTGCCACGCTGCAGGCGGAACACGGAGGACGAGCGACCAATCACTGTTGTCACCTGTGATAGGGGATCTGTACACAGGAGTCGTTTCCAGTCCATAAAATGTGGGCCAAAGCCCCTTCTGGCATGGACCGCAAACAAGAATAGCCACTCGTCTGTGTCAAAGGTGACTTTGTGCATCAAGAGATAGCATCTGTGCATCTTCACGCATCGCTGCTGCCCTTCCCAAGATGCTGCGGAGGTGCTGCAACTTGAGTGCAGCGTTGCGCCCTGGTATAAAGCTGGATTGGTTCAGATGCATCAGTGTCTTGACCACTCGGATCTGGCACAAATACAATTTTACACTCTGCATTCAGCAGGGAAATCAGTCTATACAAGGCCAGTCAGGTGATTTGCCTTCTTTATATCAACAGCTATGCTGGCCATCCTCTGATCTCCAGGCAGGGATCCCCTCTCACAGCTCTCTGTAAGCATGCGTACGACCACCACTTTATCACAGTTTAGGTAGCGGATGGCCTGCACTATTTCTGTCTCCGCAACATCTTGGTCTAGGAGGGCTCTATCTGATTGCGAAAGGCCTGGGAGTTGGATGTCAGCTAAAAAGTCCAGTGCCTTTTCTGCTGTAGCTGTGCATGCCAGGGAGTAAATATGCAAGTAAAAAGTCACAAAGTTCTCTGCCGATTCCTGTCTGCCCCCCACTCGTTCCCCTTTCTCAGTCAGTATTTCTAGGACCCAGTGGTTGGCCCTCTCCCTCTCGTCTAGCCAGACCAGAAGCTTCCCAGTCTTATCTCCCACCTCATAGAGGGAAGACTGAGCGGCAACATTTGTTGGCCCTACCTGCTTCCCTCGCAATGTTACTATAGTCCTTCTATTTGAGAGTTAAACTGTGGTGCAAGCCCTCATCTTCTGCTGCTTTGAGTTTGGCCTCCAGCTCCAAAATCTCCCTTTCCAGCATCCCAAGCCAGGACCTTTTGTCCTTTATGTCCTACTGTCAGGGAGAGGCCCTGGCCCATTATGGCTGCCTTGTACATCTAACATAGGGTTTGTGCCGAGTCCACCGACCCCTTGTTCTCCTCAATGTATCTCTCAGTGTCTTTAAGAAAGCCAGCACGGATGTGATGCATCTTTAAGTCCCATGAGCTTAACACTATATGCCTGTGGTAATGGCTTGAGGTAGACTGTATACGGCCCAAACAGGGGAATGGTCAGAAATGCATCTCTTCATATGGCAGACCTCTCGAAAGTGAGGATGTTGATGGGAAAGGGTACGGATGCAGTCAAATGGTGAAAGATTGCCATGGACCCCCGAGTGGAATGTGAACATCTGTGTCAAGGGATTTAGAGCTCGCCAAGTATCGACAAGTCCCAGGGCCACCACAAAATCGGCCAGAGGACAAATAGGGGACCCATGTTGTCTGAAAGGTCAGCGGTCTTTAGTGGTAGAGTAGTGTTGAAGTCACCGGCCATCACCAGCCTGCTCTCCGGGAGGTGGAGAAGTGGCGAGCTCAGGTCCAAGAACATTGCATTGTTTAGCCTTGAGGGGACATACCCCAACATGATATTTAGCGTTTTGCCCTCACACGCCCCAGAAATTGCCACATACGTCCAACATGTCAGGCCAAGTGTGTTGCATAGTGAAGGGCAGTGACATCTGTGCAAGAATTCCTACTCCTCTGGAGCCTGTGGTGCAACCCACGTGGGCCACCATTTTATACCACCAAGCATCCAATGCCCAGTATGTGTTGCCCTGGAGATGAGTTTCTTGTAGGAGAACATTATCTGGGGAGTGCATCTTACAGAACTGCTCTCTTGTCTCCCAGCCCATGAACATTCCAGGAGAGCACCTTAAATCTAATCTCTGCTAACTTCGTGTCCATGATCATGCAGGTGAAAGGCTGCGCAAGGGTTTGTCTCACAGCGGAAAAGGGACCAGTAAGTTCAGAGAGTCTCTGAAGAGGGAGGTGCGTGAATGATGAACACATGAAACGTCTTAACAAGTACACTCGTAACCGGGTAACTAACTTCTCCCTACTCGCTGCATAGTGAACCTGAACATGTATGCTTCCCCAACAGCGCAGAGCGTCTGTGGCCCCAACACATTCAACTATCGGTAACCGGGGCCAACACCTAAATACCCTCCCATATGCACCCCTAAGAAGTAGGCAGCAGTGTTACCAGCACTATATAGGTTCTCATGAAGTCTTTCTGCAGTTATAGCAGCATCTTCTCTGTGGTGAGTAAGCAACCACAACAAAATCAGGGCAAAACAGGACTGACGTCCGGATTCTTTACTCTGTGCACCATCAATTAGTACTTACTCCATGGGAGTGCTTCGTGGACTGCCTGTCGCAAACGCTACTACGGTATTTGTTACTCCAGAGAGTCTCAGTGCCCTTGCGGGCCGACACCATCACTCTGAAGTTCTGTTGTGCCAGAGTTTTGTCTTTGTCTCAAGCCTGGGATTTTGGACCAGTCACCTTCCTCCAAACCTCAAGCCAGTCCCATGCATCCTCAGGGGTTGCCAAATACTAAGTTTTACCCTTGGTGACCACTTGCAGCTTTGCAGGAAAGATCCCCAAATAATTTATTGCATGGTCTCTCAAGGCTTTTTGCACTTCAAGGAAGCTGCAGCACATCTTTTGAACCTTAAGCGTAAAGTCTGGAAAAAAGGGTGGTGGTGGCTTTTTCATACGTAAGCCGGGGGCACTACCAGCTGTCTGCAGTATTATGTAACGATCTCTGTAGTTAAAGATGAGGGCAATTATTTGGTGAGGTGGCGCTCCTGGCCTCACTGGATGCCAAGAACTCTGTGGGCATGATCCACCGAGAAGAATGTAGACAGGCAACGCTGTTGTAGTTTGTTTAATATCAAGTCCTCAACAAGCTTACCGCAGGACCCTCTGATGACTCAGGCACTCCTACTATACGAAAATTGCTTCGCCATGATTGCCTTTCATCGTCTTTTAGTATCGCCTTCAGGGCTTTGGCAGTGGCAAATTTGCTGACCTGGGCCTTCAGCGCCACAGTGTCAATCTTAAGGGTGCCCGTGGAGTCCTTCTCCTCCTTAACACTTGCACCCATGTTGCGCAGGTAAGCCTGCACTAGCGTCACATCAGTTGTGATAGTCTATTCTGGCTTCTAGGGAGGTCGGCATGCCTTGAATCTTCGCCATTATATTATGGAGCATGAGTGGCGCTACCTCCGAAGGTTCACCATTATTTGCGGCTTGCGAAGCTGGGGTGTCTCCTCTTGGGGACATGTCTTTTGTAAGTATATACTTCTCAAGCTTGGTCTGATGCGCGCCCTTCACCCCTTTGGCTCCTGTCATGTTCTTGGTGACTGTATTGTAGAACCTACTCCTGGGTGGCACCGAGACTGACTGGTATGGTGAGATGAGGGGCACCGCAGTACTCGCCACTGCCTGGGGTGCATTATCAAAGCTCCAAGTGGCCTATAGGGTTTTCCACCCTTCTCCGCTTTGTTGACTCCAAGTGTGCGGTTAGGATGCTGGATGGGGTTGGCGGGTGGCAGGGGGAGTTGTTAGCGGGGGGTGCTATCACCTGCACATTATCCTGAACTCACGCCCACTCGTGTACTTAGTGACAAAGCTCCTGGCAAGCTCACCTCTTTCAGGAGCAGCCCCCGATGAGTCAGCACTGCAGGCCCTGTGGGGCACTACACAACTGTTGTCTTCTGTGATCCACTCTCACTCCCATCACAACAGCCACATCCTCTGCTCCCTCCACCAGGTCTAATGGGGCCTTTCTGCGGCATCTCCCTGTCTAGTCACTTATTCCACACAATTTGCTGTTTTCAGCTCTTTTTAAGGCTGTTTGCACTATGCTCCAGGGGCCCCCTTCAGCTCTTTGAGTTGTTGTCGCCATCACTACAGGGAAGTCAGAGGGAAACACAGAGTCTGTTGTTGTGGAACCCAGAACACTCTCTGGACGCGGACGGCTCCCGACTGTCAACTTCACCCTCAGGCTGATCTCCACAGCTTCAGTCTGTGACGCATGCAAGGCCGAGGCTGAGCCACATTACACGGGCGTCTCTTTGTGCGTAGCTCTTCGGATGGTATGAGGCAGAAATAATTAGAGCATTCAAATCCTCCCAGTGAGCAGGGGACAGATCTTGGGTTTTCTCCTCGATATGGAAGGATGTTGTAGCAGATGTTTACGTGATCAGGCCGATGAGTGGCAGGAGGTGCTCTAGCAAGCGGCCATCTTGTCAGGTGGTTGGCCCAGTAAATAACCTTTGACTGAGCCTTGCTGGGCCAGAGACAACACGAAGAGCAAAACCTCAGATAGTTTGGCTTGCAGTAGATCAATCTAGTGACCATGGCACCAAACCACAGACTTGACCGAACATCAGGTGTACTCTGATTTCGTGAAGGGACGCCAGGCTGCTAGAATGACATCTGCTTTGGGAGGATAGTCAAATTAATTCAACTGCTGCTGTTCAATCTCCAAGCATGAAGATGAAGATTGCATAGTTACGGGTGCAGAACACTGCCCTGCTGCTGTGACAAAAGACCCTCCCAAAGTGGAAGCTTGATTGGAGGACACTCACTCATGCCCAGAAGCCTTGGTATCATAATCTCCTTCCTCAATCCAGAGTGACAAGATAGCTTAAGCCTGGTCATGCCCGATCTTCTACAGAACTCACAAGAGAGGTAGCTGTGGAAAGGCATACTGGAGTCTTGAGCTACACTCTGTGAGCAATGAGTCTCCAAGAGGAGAGCATCTTGGGAGTCAGGTGTGACTTTGGCATGTTGATAGTGAACCCAAAAGATTTTAAGAGATCTGCTGTAGACTGGAGGTGGGTGATGACTGTCTGGCATAAGTGTGCATTCAGGAGACAGTGGAAGTAGGCAGAATACAGGAACCCCTGACCTTTGAAAATGGGCAGCAACCACCACCTCTACTTTTGAGGATACTCGACGGGCACTGGTGAGGCTTATGGACATATATCGAACTGAAAATGCTCTTGCTCCACTGTGGACAGCAAGTAACACCTGTGGGCCTGCAGGACAGGTACATTAAAATAAACATTCTGCAGGTTCAGTGCTACCGTCCAGTTTCCAGGGTTGAGGTCAAACAAGACCTTGGCCAAGTTAAGCATCTTGAACTTGTCCCTCCGCAGAAAGGCATTGAGAGGGCGAAGGTCTAGTATGGGATGATGGTCTCTATCATTCTTAAGCACCAGAAAGTAGCAGGAGAAACAGCCAGTCACCACTTCTGATATCAGCCCTCTTTTTGTGGCTCCCTTGGCCAGAAAGGCCTGCACTTCCGGCTGTAAGATAATCATATGGTTCTTTATCAGCCATCCTAAGGGTAGTGGAAGGTGTGGCGGGGTGGCAATAAATGGGAAGGCATATCCCCAGCAGACCACTTGCAGGGCCCACTCATCTTAAGTGATTGCTTGCCAGGCTGGAAGAAAATGTTGGACCTTGCCTCCAACTAGACAATGGTGTGTCTGCAACCATACACTAAAGAGGTTCTGCAGAAGCTGAGGTGAGTGGACTGCCGCTGTCCCAGCCAATGTTGTCTGTGGCCTCAGCCACAAAAGGGAAAACCAGTCTGCTGGGCTGGATCCATGGGTAAGTGCTGGTGGTACTGAAAAACCACATACCGTAGCCATGGAGGGAACAATTGCTGGTCAAACTGATCTGTTTGGACAGACAACACAAAACACTGTGGCCCTGCTGTCTTTAAAACACTTCAGAGCTGAACTTCCCTTTCACTGAAGAGGCAAGAGTCCTCAACAGGTATGTCCATTAGGGATGATTACACAACCCCAGAGAAGAACTCACCAAGGCATGTTACCTCCAAGTCCGGGTAATCTGTGGTATCTAGCCCAAGGCCAATTGTAAATCTTGTCACATCATGGCCATTCAGAATTATTTGTGTAAGGGCGCGGCTCAAGTCCTCCGGTACATGAGAAAGTACCTCGGTGGCCAAAGGGAATGAGTATATTAGTCAAAGAGGCAATTGGCTTTGTCAGACCTTGATGTCAGGCTGGTGGAGGACTCTCTACCCCGCTGTGTGGCAGTGAAGGTGTTTGGGTTGTTCATGCTTGTGGATGCTTGTTTTCTTGTGTCGGGTGCTGCGTTAGGAAATCTGGATCAACCAGGGCAGGATGGTAGCACCTCTCCATCTCCCTATTTACGGGTGGTCCAGAACATGGCTTTGCCCTTCTTCCAAGAAGTGCATCAGGAGGGTCTCATTAAGAGGCAACAATGGCTCAAATAGTGCAGTGTCCAACTTGGAGGACTTCAATGAGAACATTGTATTCACCTCCATAGTGAGCAACTGGGGGTCAAGAACCCCAGATCACCATTGCGTCACTAAAAAAGATGCACTTTCCTCTGTAGCTGGTGCAGGTAGAGAGTCGAGTCCAGCCCAGTGTCTGGAGAATTATCCAGGCCCCTGGCATCTTGTAGCTCATCATAGTAATTGTCTTCAGGGTACAATTAAGCAAACTCATCCATTAAATCATAGAGGACATTATAGGAACCCTTGGTAAAAAAGACTGTGGAACATTTTTGCCCTTTATTGAAGCAAGGGCAAACTGTCAGAGTCCAATATATTGCCAAAATGCTGCAGCCCAGTGTGATCAGGTCGTGGCCCCGGGTGAAGCACAATCAGCTTGGAGTTGGAGCGCACTAATGGTTGGGCTTTGTCATACAGCATCAATACTGTAGGGTCTGGCGTGAGTTGTGGCACCAAGATAGATGTCAGCACCTCAACTGTTTAAGATCCAGAGGTTCCAACTGGTGGTGACAGCAGTCCAGCTACCAGAGTCCCAGTTGGAGGTCCTTACAGTGCCTTGGGGTCAGAGGGAGCCAGCAGAGTGCCAAAGAAGAGCAGCAAAGTTTCATGAAACTATTAAATAATACTGTGGTGTCACTGAAGAACACGGAAAAACTGGTTGCCCTGGTATAAGAGTGAGAACCAGCTCCAAAGGAGATCAAGCTTGGGAGTGAGACCCAGAAGCACATTTATGCCCCTGCACCTTCTTAGAAGCTCAAGAATGGCAGGAAGGGGGCAAGTCCAGCTTGGTCTTCTGGTGCCTCTTTCTGGACTTATTCAACAACTTCAACACGGCAACCCGGATGAAGACTGAGTGCTGTAACAGGACCTTGAATTTGACCAGGCATGGCGTGGTTTCTTTTGGTGTTTGGCTACATACAGCTTCACCTCATGGTCTTAGATGGTCTTTGGATTCATCAGGGACCAGTAGCTACACACATACTGATATGAAAATGTTAAAAAAATATTTTGGACCCAGAGCCTTGTGAAGCGATGAGATGTAACTCCAAATCGGAGTCTTGTGGCACAGAAACGAAGGACCTGACCTCAAAGCTTGGATAGTGCCTATATGTGCTCCACACATTTCTTCTGGAGCACAATGGCATTGAGACAAAGCTCCTCAGTGCAACCTACAGGCATGCAGGGGTACTGCTCAAGAATTTCAGGATCCAGTCTGACACCTGTGGAGTACTCAAAAGTTGAAGAATCTGTTGTTAGAAGCATCCATTAGAAAAAGTGGAGTAGCTTGAGAAAGTGTCCTCGGCACAGTCTGGCCAAAATTTGCTTGCTGGTGAGCTAACATCTACACAGTAGTGCCTAGGGAATGTGTGTGGTGTAGACCAAGTAGCAGCCTTGCAAATGTCTGCTATTGGAATGTTTCCTAAAAAGGCATCTTTTTTCTGGTAGCGTGTGCTCTTGGAACTGTAGGTAATTGCCTTTAAACCCTTCGCTGCCAGGGCTTTGCCCCTCCTGTGCCGAGACTTTGGCTATTTAACTTAACATAACTTTTTCTCCACATAAGCTACCCATGCCAAATTTGCTTTTTTCCAACATCCTAGGGATTCTAGAAGTACCCAGACTTTGTGGGTTCCCCAGAAGGAGACCAAGAAATTAGCCAAAATACAGCGAAATTTTAGTTTTTTTTCACACAAATGGGGAAAAAGGGCTGCAGAAGGCGGCTTGTGGTTTTTTCCTTGAAAATTGCATCATCAAAGGGTTTGCGGTGGTAAAATCACCATCTTCCCAGCTTTCAGGAACAGGCAGACTTGAATTAGAAAACCCAATTTTTCAACACAATTTTGACATTTTACTGGGACATACCCCATGTGTACTATTTTTGTGCTTTCAGCCTTCTTCCAGTTAGTGACAGAAATGGGTAAGAAACCAATGCTGGATCCCAGACAGCTAAATATTTCTGAAAAATAGACAAAATTCTGAATTCAGCAAGGGGTCATTTGTGTAGATCCTACAAGTGCTACACACAGAAACAGCCATTTTTCACCACGTTTTAGTCTAACTTTTTCCTGCGCTGTCAGCTTTTTGAAAGCCATATACCGTTACGTCAGCTGGACTCTTCTGATTGTGGGGATATATAGGGCTTGTAGGTTCATAAAGAACCCTAGCTACCCAGAGCCAATAAATGAGCTGCACCTTGCAATGGGTTGTCATTCTATAGCGAGTATACAGCAGTTAATTTGCTGAAATATAAAAAGTGAAACATAGGTCACAAGAAAACCTTTGCATTTCCAAAATGGCCACAAGATAAGGTGTTGAGAAGCAGTGGTTATTTGCACATCTCTGAATTCCGGGGTGCCCATACTAGCATGTGAATTACAGGGCATTTCTCAAATACATGTCTTTTTTACACACTGTCTTACATTTGGAAGGAAAAAATGTAGAGAAAGACGAGGGGCAAGAACACTTGTTTTGCTATTCTGTGTTCCCCCAAATCTCCCGATAAAAATGGTACCTCACTTGTGTGGGTAGGCCTAGCGCCCGCGACAGGAAATGCCCCAAAACACAACGTGGACACATCACATTTTCACAAAGAAAACAGAGATGTTTTTTGCAAAGTGCCTAGCGGTGGATTTTGGCCCCTAGCTCAGCCGGCACGTAGGGAATCTAGCAAACCTGCGCAGTTTTGAAAACTAGACACCTAGGGGAATCCAAGATGGGGTGACTTGTGGGGCTCGGACCAGGTTCTGTTACCCAGAATCCTTTGCAAACCTCAAAATTTGGCCAAAAACCACTTTTTCCTCTCAATTCGGACACAAAGTTCTGGAATCAGAGAGGAGCCACAAGTTGCCTTCCAACCAGCGTTCCCCCAACTTTTCCGATAAAAATGGTACCTCACATTTGTGGGTAGGCCTACTGCCCGCGAAAGGGAATGTCCCAAAACACTATCTGGACAATTATCAAATGGAAAAACAACCTGATTTTGCGGGGGGCACCTGCGTTTTTTGGTCCTGGGCTCCGCAGCCATCTAGGGAAACCTACCACACCCAGACATTTCTGAAAACTAGACAACCGAGGGAGTCCAAGGAGGTGTGACTTGCGTGGATCCCCCAATGTTTTCTTACCCAGAATCCTCTGCAAACCTCAAATTTATCCCACATTTCTATATGAGATGACCGCACTGGGACATATTTCATACCACCCAACGTTCCCCTCATTCTCCCGGTAAAAATGATACCTCATTTGTGTAGGTGGGTAAAGTGCTTGTGTCAGGGAAGGGCTAAAAACGTCAAAATTGAGGGAGAACCAAAGCGGGTCCAAAAGGGCAGTTTGAAAAACAACATTTTTAGGCTGACAAGTGCAGTCGAATTTTTATAGATGAGACAATGCTGGGTGGTAGGAATTTTGTGGATTCCTGCAAATTCCGGAAGGTTCCATCACAAAAACGTGGGGAAAATGTGTGATTTCCAGCAAAGTTGGAGGTTGGCAGGGCATTGTGGGTACGAAAATGATGGGAATCACCCAGGTATTTATTTTTCAGATGTGTCTAGGTCTTGTGGATTTTTGCAGCCCTCATCATTCCAAGTTGAGAGTTAGCCAAGCTCTCATGGCCCAAATGTAAAACCAAACCCCAAAATTATCAAATGCCTTCTTGCAGATGCGGAGGAGATCTTAAAGACTATTACCCCCTTCAGTTGGGGTGGGGGCATAACCAGGCCCATACTGGTTGGTAGCCACCACTCCACTATATATATATTTTTTTTTATTCCCTGGCATCTAGTAGACTTTCTGCCCCCGGGGTGTGGATCGGGGTAATTGCCCCATTTGCCCACTGGTGGGCAGAACAACTTTGGCCACATTTATTTGGGATAGGGGTATGGCCATACCCCCACCCTCTTATTTTGGGGACAAAAAACGTCTCTGGTGGGCTTTCGGCCCCCCCCCCCACCACCCCACCTTTGGGGGCATATGGGCCTTCCAAAAATAGGCCAATCTGCCCCCAAGGAGGGGTAGATATGGCCAACAGTAATGTGACCCCATGGGGAGCGACCCTTACCCAAGGGGCTGCCCCCTAAAGAAAACACACACACACCAATCCCTGGTGCCTAAGTGGTTTCTGCCCACCCTGGGGGAGATCGCCTAATAGAAATACGCCTATCTGCCCTCCAAGGGGAGCAGAAATGGCCAAAAATAAATTTGGCCCCCCAGTGGAGCGACCCTTGCCTAAGGGCTTCCCCTTCCATCCCTGCCTTGGGTGGTGGGAGGGAAGCCCACAGAGAGAGAGAGAGCTCAGTGCCGAGGACGTAATGGTTACGTCCTCGGCACAGGAGCACTGTGCCGGTGGACGTAACCATTACGTCCCCAGCACAGAAGGGGTTAAGCTTTCAGATAAGTTTGAATACACTTGACAATCCATCTTGCAGTCCCATTTTTGGAAATTGGATTGCCTTTTGAGGCTGTGAAAATGCTATGAAAAGTTGTTTAGATTTTCTAAAACTTGTAGTTCTGTCAATGTAATGCATAAGAGCTCGTTTAACATCTAGTGTGTGCAAAGCTCTTTCAGCGACGGAGTCTGGCAGTTGCAAAAATACAGGCAACTCAACTGATTGGTCAATGTGAAATGGTGAAACTACTTTTGGTAGAAATGTAGGGTTTGTCCTAAGGACTACTCTATCTTGGAAAAGGGTTCTTCTAAAGTGAAAGCTTGTAATTCACTTTCATGTTGTAGAGAAGTGATAGCCACTAAAAAGGCAACTTTCCATGAAAAAAATTGAAAAGCACAGAAATGCATTGATTTAAAAGGTGGACCCATAAGCCTAGTAAGGACAATATTAAGGTTCCATACTGGAGCAGGAGAAATTCTGGGAGAAGTAACCCTCTTAAGTCCTTCCATAAACACTTTAATTACTGGAATTCTGAACAAAGAAATATGGGCCACATGTACCAAAGCATTTTCCCTTTGATACATCTGGCCCTATGTTGTCTGTTTTATAGGTAAGCAGCAATAGCTGCTAAATGAAGTCTAATAGATGAGCATGCTAAATTTGCCTTTTGTAAATGTAACAGATAAATAATGTCTTGTACTGATGCTTTAAGTGGATCAGTGTGTTTAGGATTAAAGTAGCATACAAAACATTTTCATTTTGCAGCATAACACTGTCTAGTTGTAAGTTTACGTGCCTCTCTCAGAATGTCCATAAATCCAGATGGAAGTTGTAAATAGCCAAATTCTATGACTTCAGGAGCTATATTGCAAGATTGAGTGTTTTGGGGTCTGGATGTCTGATCAGACCTCGGTTTTGAGCCAAAAGGTCTGCTCTGTTGGGAAGTTTCTGATGGGGACCCACATACACATCCAATAATGTTGTGTAACAAAGGTTGACATAACCTTGTGGGAGCTATAAGGATCATTATGAGTGATGTTTGTCTCAGTTTGCAAACCAGAAATGGAATGAGTGGGAGAGGCGGAAAAGCATAAGCAAATATCCCTGACCAATTAATCCATTGAGTATTACCCTTGGACTGAGGGTGTGGGTATCTGGATGCAAAGTTTTGGCATTTGGGATTTTTGATGGCGGCAAAAAGATCTCTCTCTGGTGTTCCCCAAAGGTGAAAGTATGGTGAAGTTCCCATTCTTGGACCTGTTGCTGCATCATGATTAGGAGGTCTGCAAACTGATTGTCCATTCCTGGGAGATATTGTGCCAGTAAAAGAATAGGATTGTGAATTACCCACTTTCAAATTGTCTGCGCTAGAAGGGTCAATTGAGAGGAGTGGGTGTCCCCCCCGTTTCTGCAGATAATACATAGTAGTCATGTTGACTGTACAGACTGGAACCACTTTGTGGGAGAGTTGTGTTAGAAATGCTTTGAGGGTTAGAAGGACTGCTAGTAGCTCCAAGTAGTTGATGTGATAAGTTTTTGAATGGGATCCCATCAGCCTTGTATTGAGAGGTTGTTGAGGTGAGCTCCCTAACCTATCTGTGATGCATTTACAGTGAGATTGATCTGAGGCAGTGTCTTGAAAGGGCTGCCCTTTGCAAAGGTTGGTGGGATTCGACCAATGCAAAGAACGGTGAGTCTGGCGGTCCAACAATACTAAATTCTGAAGGTGACCCTGTGACAGACCACTGAGGAGACAGACAATGCTGTAGTCGACGCATGTGCAGTCTGGCATGAGGAACGATGGGACTGCAGAAAGCCATCATCTCTAATAACTGCATCACTAGTCTGACTGTGTAAGTATGGTTCTCCTGTAATTGAGACAGAAGAGTTTGGAAAGCTTGAATCTGTGCTAGGTTTGGATTTGCCAACCCTGAGTGAGTTTGAGAATTGCTCCCAAATAAGACTGTTTCTGTGAGGGTTGGAGATGGGATCTGAGAATGTTTATTGTAAATCCCAGACTGTGTAGAAGTTTTACTGTGTACAGAGTATGTTTCTGACATTTTTTTATGGTATTGGCTTTGAGGAGCCAATCATCCAAGTATGGGAAACGTGAATATGTTGTCTTCCGAGAAATGCAGCGACTACTGATAAGCATTTTGTAAATACCCTGGGAGTGTATGGCAGAACCTTGAATTGATAATGTTTTGCCTCAATGACAAAACGGAGCTACTTGTGATGTGCTGGATGTATGGGAATGTAGAAATAAGCATCTCGGAGATCTAATGCTGCCATGAAATCTTTTTGCTGTAACAGGGGAATAACTTATTGCAAAGTGACCATATGAAAAGGCTATGAAAGTAGGTACAGGTTGAGAGGTCTGAGATCAAGAATTGGTTGTAATGAGCTGTCTTTCTTTAGTATGAGGACGTATAGGGAATTTCCTCCTAACCCTTGCTGTGATAGGGGAACAGGTTCTATAGCCCTTTTGAGAAGAAGGGATTGTACCTCTTCCTTTAAGAGAGTGAGATGGGTCTGTAAAAGTTTGTGAGTGCGCAAGGGAAAGTTTGGTGCAATGGGAATGAGTTCTAGACAGTAACCATGTTGGATAATTGATAGAACCCATTGATCTGTGGTGATATTGGGTCATTGGGGATAGAAATTGAGTAGTCTTACCCCACTGGAGAATTGTACGATGGTGGAAGATGAAGCCAAACACTGGCATGTGTTTGAGGCAGAATCTCCAGAGGACGACGGCTTCCCTCTACCTCTATTATTGGCACCTCTATAGGAATTTCTAAAGGAACCTCTGTTGTAGAAGTATGTGCTTTGTTTGGTTTGGAAGGCTCAGTAGATGTTGTCTTGAAGCCTCCCCTAAATTGTGGGTGACGAAAAGTACCCCTTTGTGGTGTAGTAAATAGGCTCCAATGAATGGCCTTTGCTGTGCTAGTGGTGTCCACCTGTCGTACAAATAAATATACCTTGTCAAAAGGCATATTAAGCACTGCTTGTTGTATTTCAGAGCATATTAACCAAGCATGCCTCCTAATAACGCTCCTATTAATGCCCCGTGCGGCTGTATCAGCAGCATCAGTGGCACACTTAAAGGCATTATTGGAAATAGTTTGGCCCTCTGAAGCTATCTCCTGTCCCCTTTTAGGGGGTTCTTCTGGGAGATACTAGAGAAGGTCTTCCATCTCGTCCCAGTGGGCCCTATCATATTGTGCTAGGAGATCTTGGGCATTGGCGATACACCAATGTTTGGCTGCTTGTGCTGCTACCAGTTTACCCGGTGTAGGGAAATGCCTCTCTTGGCATGTTTACCCCCTAACTTTTTGCCTTTTGTTGATGTTAGTTATGATTGAAAGTGTGCTGGGATCCTGCTAAGCAGGCCCCAGCACCAGTGTTCTTTCCCTAAACTGTACCTGTGTTCCCACAATTGGCACAGCCCTGGCACACAGATAAGTCCCTTGTAACTGGTACCTTTGGTACCAAGGGCCCTGTGGCCTGGGAAGGTCTCTAAGGGCTGCAGCATGTATTATGCCACCCTGAGGACCCCTCACTCAGCACATGCACATTGCCTCACAGCTTGTGTGTGCTGGTGGGGAGAAAATGATTAAGTCGACATGGCACTCCCCTCAGAGTGCCATGCCCTCAACCCACTGCCTCTGGTATAGGTAAGTCACCTCTCTAGCAGGCCTTACAGCCCTAAGGCAGGGTGCACTATACCACAGGTGGGGGCATAGTTGCATAAGCACTATGCCTCTACAGTGTCTAAGACAAACCTTAGACACTGTAAGTGCAGGGTAGCCATAAAGAGAATATGGGCTGGCAGTTTGTCAAACACGAACTCCACAGTTTCATAATGGCTACACTGAAATCTGGGACGCTTGATATCAAACTTCTCAGCACAATAAATCTGCACTAATGCCAGTGTGGGATTTATTGAAAAATGCACACAGAGGGCATCTTAGAGACAGCCCCTGTATACCAGTCCAAACACCGGTGTTAGACTGACCAGTTCCTGCCACAACCAGACAAGTTTCTGGCCACATGGGGTGAGTGCCTTTGTCACTCTGTGGCCAGGAACAAAGCCTGCATTGTGTGGAAGTGCTTCTCACCTCCTCCTGCAGGAACTGTAACACTTGGCAGTGAGCCTCAAAGGCTCATGCCTGTTACAGCGCCCCCGGGCATCCTAGCTAGTGGAGATGCCCACCCCTCCGGACAAAGCCCCCAAAGAAAAACAACTTGTAAGACTCCTAGCCCCAACACTAGATAGCGGACTTAGGCAAATCATGTTTATCTAAAGCCACACATGCCATTGAACCACTTTTTCCAAAACCATCAGTTCCTTTCATTATCCTATCTGGAGGGCTGGCAGGAAAATTATTTGAATTAACCTTACTTTTTGCAACTTCAAAAATTAGGCTTTCTGGTGCAGGGTGCTTAGTTAGGAGGTCAGGGTTACTGGAGGACAGTCTATATTGCCTAACCACAGGTTGGCTGACTCGAAAACAGGAGCACAACTTCGATCATGCAGCCAGAAGGGCAATTTTAATGCTTCAGCGTCAATCCATAACCCTACTACAAACAGCACGTTTCTTTAACTGGTGACCCATGTGGTGAACCTAGCTCCATTTCAGAAAATATACGTAGCCCGCTGGCATTTAGAGATTCTACGTACAATGAACTCTCAATATAATCAGCAGGAGGCAACCTATTCCCCTTTTCACGTCCCATGTCTGGAGTAACATTGGTACATTCTTGCCCTGGCTCTGAATCAGAACCAAAAATATTATGAACCCTCTACTGGTACATGTGTCGGGCATAGGTACTAGAACAGAATGTAGTGGCATAACCACCACTTGCCCTTTCGCAATTAGTGCAGCATAGGCCTTTAATGGGCAACGTTTCTGCAGGGATGGATGAAACCAGCATAGTTCTTGGTGTTGGTGTGTAAGTTAGTGCCAGAGCTGGTGTAGTAGCAGGTCCTATGTGCCAGACACACTGTTGGAAGTCCAACTGGGGCCTTCTGTGTCTCAATGGGGCCTGAAGGTACGGCAGAGTTGGAAGTACAAAGATCTGCAGCATATACTCTTTAAAGGCCACTAATTGCTGCAGGTCGAGGACGCCCTATGCCAGGACGAATTCTGGGATTGGTTATATTTAGGAGTCCTTGGAGGAAAGGCAAACTGAATCCTTGAGCTCTTTTGCCTTCTTGCTATACTTCGAGTGGCTGAATGAGGCCAAAGTTCTGCTTGGACTTCTTGTGCTTGTCTAGATTTCCATCTAGACTTCCTGGAAAACTTCCTGGAAGTGGACTTTTTGGAAGAGCGGCCTCAGGACCACGACAAGGCCTGCATCATTGTGCAGTAGCTTTGACAGCAACCTCCTCTCGTACTTGGCAGTGTAGAATTCTGCCTCCTGGTCTAGAATTGCCTTGGGTGCATAACATTAGTCACACAAATTAAGAGTCATGCACCCAGCGCAAGCACCACAGCCACACTTTGTGAAGGCCCATGAAAAAGACAGCCTTCCTGTAGTCTCTGAACAGTTTAAATATTGTTGTTTTCCCTGTGGTATAATTCCAATGCACCAAAAGTTTTGGAGTTGTCAGAGAACCGATGAGGTTGGAAGTGAAGTTCTAGATTTGCATCAAAGGACCCAGACGGAAAGGATCTGAGGTCAGTGTACATGGGTAGCACGTAAAATGCAGCTCTGCCTCATCACATCTAAGGCAGCATGGAGGCACAGCAGAGTAACATGGAGCCCCCTAATGGCACACAGAGGCACTGCTAAATAATTATTTCTGGGTATATTCAGGTGCCTATGGATATTCTAAAGGTGAAGAATCTGCCGTTTGAAGTATCCATTAGAATAGATGCTTTTTTCTGGTGGTCAGGCTGAGAATTTTATCATGCCCTTGGAGTTCAAACAAAGTCAAGGTGAGAGAGAGAGAGGCTATATATGGACTCACGTCTTTTAGAGGATATGGATTGAAAACAATTTTAGTAGGTTTTTGCAGTGCTACTTAGTGCATTGGGTTCCGTAAACTACTGCTTGAGTGTTAGGGAATTGGTTACTGGTTGAGAGGAGTGAAACCCTTCTCAATCAGCAACCACATTTCCTGTAACTGTGAAACACAAGCAACCCCTAAATTACCCTGTGCTTAGCCTTATGGTATCCTGGCACAAATGCAGTCAGGTTGAACTTAGAGGCAGTGTGTAAAGGAATTTATGCAGCACACAAACAGTAATAAAGTGAAAACACAACAACGAAAATCCTACACAATTTTAGAAAAACGTGAGTAAAAAGTACAAAAATGATGTGAGGTCAAAACAATATTCAAATCAGTAGAATCGGAAATATTCAATTTTAAACTTTTAAGAGAAAACAGTGGTTAGAAGCACAAAGAGCCAGCTGTGATTATTTGGTTGCGTGGAGCTGAGGCAAAGTCACAACTTCAGGCCTACCGTAATTGTGAGTGGGCCAGATATATGGACTAACTTAGGCCTGCTGAACAAAGTACCTTATCCTGGTTGTGGAGCATTTGTGAGATCCCACCTTTAAGATGTGTCTCACATCGGTGGTTTTAAGGAAGCTGCAGGGATGCGGTGCAGAATCCTTGTTGAGGGTGCCTTTGAAGAGGAGCTTGTGATGCACCGTCCTGTGCTGAGGATGTGTTCAGCAGTGGTTCAGAGGAAGCTGCGGGGTTGCAATGCAAAGTCCTGCGTCATCGGCGAGGATGCAGTCAATGAGGGGCTTGCGATGCAAAGGTCTGCACTGAGGATGGGTCACACAGCAGCAGTTCAGAGGAAGCTGTGGTGCAAGGTCCTGAGTCACGGATGCATCACGCTGTGGTCGGTTTCGATGTGGCTGTGAGGAGATGCTCCGCACTGTGTTGAGTCAGTCCACAGGACCACAACTGGACATCTAAAGGCCCACTTCTAAGTGACTGGGATGGCACCACTTGGGGTGCAAGACTCACAGCAGACAGACTCCATGTGCTTGATTCAAGGCGGTTGGAACATTTTCAGTCCCTGAGGCTCTATTCAGGAGGCCAGCCAACTAGCCCTTGGAGTCAGTTTTGTGGTCCGGGGTTCAACAGTCTCCCTCACTCAGGAAGTAGGGTAGAAGACAGCAGAATAGCAGTCCTTCTTGAAGAGCAGCACAGCAGTCCTTCTGGAGGCGTACCGAAGAGTTGGGTCTCAGGGTCCAATATTTATACTTTGGTAGTGAAAACTTCCAGATCCTTCTGCAACTGCAAAGGTGTTGGGAATTTCCTGCCTCCCTGCCACGGCCCCAGCTTGTGTGGAGACACAAATGATTTCTGTCAAAACCTTGAGTGTGTGATTAGGCAGAGGCTTTGTGATGTGCAAGTGGGATAGTTGACAGCTCTTCCCCCTATCATGTCAGAGATGGCCCAAACTGTCAACACCTATTCCACCTTAGTCTCAGTGTCTGGGAGCAATAACCAAAGACTACCTGCTAGCTACACCTAGTCATGTGACCCAGGATAAAGGCACCAAATGGTTAGGACAAGAAAATTCCAACTTTCTAAAAGTGTCCTTTTCACAACTGTGACTTAAAATCAGACCTTACCATTAAAGAGGGTTTTATATTATCGTAACTGAAAGCTACAACTTAATAAATGTAATCCAATGTTATCCTTTGGAAGAGGTAGGCCTTGCAGTAGTGAAAAGTGAACGTTTTTCCACTAAAAGGACATGTAAAACATAAAACTACTTGTTCAACTTTTAAATACACTGTGCCGATCCCTATGGGCTGTTTAGGGCCTACCCTTGGGGTGACATATGTATTAAAAAGGAAGGTGCACGCATGCAAAAGGCTTATTTTACCAAGTGGAAATGGCAGATTAAACTGAACACAGGCTGGAATGGAAGGTCTGAGGCATGGTTAAAAGCCTACTTAAGTGGGTGGTACAATAGGTCCTGTATGCCCACTAGTCTCATTTAATATACAGGCACTGGGTACAAGTAGTACCACTTTACTAGGGACTTGCAAAGTAAATTAAATGTGCCAATTGGGTGTAAGCCAATTTCACCACGTTTAAAGGAGAGAACATAAACACTTTAGCACTAGTCAGCAGTGTCAAATTGTGCAGAGCCATAAAAGTAATCAAAAATGGGTTCAGAAAACGTGAGGGTGAAGGCATAATGCTTGGAGATGACCCTGCTGTAAGGACCAAATCCAACAATAGTAAAAATCTGTTCAGAGCTTCTGTAATATATTTTATGGGGTACGTGTTTTCACTTCTTCAGATTGCATTGTGGCAGCCTCTTTTTTGCACCTAGTAGTGAGTTTTGACCTCTTCAGACTTTGATATGTGTCACTGGTTTTCAAGACTGCGGGCTTATGAATTTTCATTTAGTAGGTTCTTCGATGAATCACATAATACTTGCTTTAATGGTTTGCTTGAGTTTGTGAGACATGGTGGGCACAATAGATACCATAAGGATGTTTTTGAAGGGACTAATAGCTTGGGGAAGATGTTGTTTCAGTTACGAACAAGAGGTGTATATGTGAGGTTGGTTAGTTTAGTGGAAGTGTAGGTATGGACAGTTACAGACTGATCAGAGCGAAGGCGTACCAATAGGTTCAGAATTGTATGCAGTAAAGTGTGTGATCTGTCATACGAGTTTGGCTGCTAACTGTTTGTTGTAGAGTGCTTGCATGTTCTCAGTGAGGCCAGTTGGGGGTGTTAAGAATAACCTATTGCCCCATAAAATGAAGTCACTCAGGATCACAATTTTGTTGGCCTTAGTCTGAAGATATAGTGACAATTCCAGGAGAACTTCTATGAATTTGAGATTGTTGTTTGGGGGCTGTAGAGAATAGTAGGGATGTACAGGAACACTGAAATTATAAGAGGGTGAAGCGGGGGGCAGGAGGGTTGTTTTTGACACAAGGTTGTTTTTTGCCTGGGTTATGTTAGGATTTCAGTGGCAGTTGGTGTGGACTTTTTGAGCTTCTCAAATGTCTCCTAGAACACCTGGAGGTTCCAATTGTTGGCCTGAACCATGATGGTTCCACTGTTACAGATCACATTGATGAGCTTTTGAGTGGTCCTTTATGACGTTAGGACAGCAAGCCTTCAGTCCCCTTGGATGTCAGATATCTGTCTGAAGCACACGGCAACATCCATCAGTTTTGTATGAGAAGAGGCCCGCCATAGCAATGTTCAAGTTCGGTCTAGTGCAGGCATCCAAAATCAGGGTCTCAGAGTCTGCCTGCACGGCATAATTTCTTTTAGTGTGGCCTTTGCGTATTCTAGACAATTAATTTGCTAGGTAAATTATGGTTAAGGTCTCCGTTGTCAGTGAGGCATGCAGTGGTCAGGCTTACTAGGCCTACGTATTACTTGGAGAAGTCTTATGAGGTGTGTAACTGGTTAGGTTGCTCAAAAGATTGGGGTGTGCAGTTCATCAAATTACCCAGATTGCACGGAGCAGTGCAGTACAGCACAGTGCACATTCTAGTTATGTAGTCCTGTCCATACTGACATCTTAGTTCAACACCATCAACCACTGTTCCCTCCTCAACAGACTTTCCACCAGAATGTGTACAGAGGAGAAGTAGCTAAACTGGTTTTAATTTTTTCACAAGGCTAGAGAGATCAGTGTAACTTGGCTCATGTCTTTATGTTTGAGGGTAGAGTGCTTTCCGGCTCAGCTTCCTCACCTATTTACCATGTATATGGAACCTACTACAGGAATGGGCCAAGGTGATTACATTTCCAAACACCTAAAAGCAAAGTGTCCAACCCTTCATATTTAAACAATCTTGAAAAACTTCTTAAGGAAGCTAAATTTACAGTATGGTTGCCTTCTCTCCGACATTGAAGCCTGGAAGGACAGAATTATTACTATATTACTCCCAAGACTGCTTCCCACTGCCCCACTCAATCACCACTTGAAAAACAGCCGAAGATCTTTTACTCTCTTGGTGAAACAAAGACTTGTCATATGATAATACCTAAACCTGATTGAACATGTAAATTACCAAAAATTGCAGCATATCGACTTAAACTTAGGAACATAAAGAACACCATCCCTCCTCCTGCCTTCAAGGACAGCAAATCAACTCTACTACTTTCCCATTCTGACAGCAAAAATGCTCTAATAGCGAGCCTTCCCAAAACCACAATAGTTGTGCCTCACAAAGCCACACTGCAGTAAAACTTTATGCAAAAAATTAAGATCACCCAAATTCAAAACAATTAGTATGGTTACATTAGAAGCATGCATCCATTTCAAATTAGCCTGAATATCACTTATAGTTCTACACTTTGGACCACTGCCTTACGTTGAAGGCAAAATACATACTGCTGGAAGAGAAAGACCGACAAGACACAAATCCTTCCTCCTCATCCTGGAGATTCATTAAGGGAGAGACTAAAAATGAGGCCTTCTGCTCATCTCCCAAAATCTGAAACAGAGATTTGTGAAAATACCAGACTGAACCCTATTGTAGCCTGCTTTAGAAAAAAACACTGAAACGTCTTTATTACAGCTCTATCTACAAGATGAAACACCCTTCATCTGACTCCTTTCCTAGAATTCAGTTCTACTATACTACATTTGCTACTGCTCGATTCCCGGTTCTGCTAATTTGTACCGTGTTATGTTCTATGCAGAACATTCAAGTTGTCCTTGTGGCTCGAGCTGCGCTCTTTAAACACCAGAAATTAAAAAAACAGTTCGGACCAACTTGTTTTCCTGAGCCACCAGCTATATCAGATGTCAGTATACAAATGTGAGTGGGAACCTTGCTTTGCTAGAGCTTGGTTGGCCTGAGCCTGTATTACCAGCATGGGTCAATGAGGTAATGGGTAAACAAATTAAGGCAGTAGAGGTTGCTTGTATTTTCTACTGTATGCATTTGTGGCTCAAACGCTTGAAGAGTGCTGACTAACAACAGGTGTGATGGTACTATGGACTTTTATGTTTTTTTTGGGAGGGCGTGCAGCTGTTCTGTGGTAGATATACAACTTGATGCACTGCAGAAGATACTGGAACAGGGTTTGAAAATATGTAATCACTATCAGCTGCAATACACAGTATTTTACATTGGTGGAAGGCTAACATCCAAGATAAGGCTTCCTTGCTTTTGCTTCCTTCATTTTCCAGTGCAGTTGCTTGGCCTGATCTGTAGGAATATGATCACTGCCACTGGGGCATAAAATCTCTATTTCAACACTTGTTTGTTTGGGGCACAAAAAGAAACAATGTTATAGTATTCCTCTCCTTATAGTACCATAATCCTCCAAACCCAACTTCTGGGTGCCCTTCCTGATTTGAAGTACCCTGGAGAATGCAGTCTGTAGGACTTCTACTGCTTAATCACAATTAGCTACACTTCTTTCAATTTAAAACAATGTTAAAAAGGCTCAGTGTCTGTAAACTTAAATTTCCCAGACGGATTGTCTCCTGACTGTTGCTGCTAATGGATGAATCAACTTCAGAATTCTTCATCGTCGTGTCATTGCCTCTGCATTTTGCATTTAAGTTATGGAGTAGGGTACCGTTCTTATGGTGGGGGGGGGGGGGGGGGGGGGGGACATGGAGGAATTCAGGGTGGCAGGAAATATGTGGCTATTTGTAGATTCCAGGACTTTCTGTCACAGAATTATGAGGACAATGTGCTTTTAAAACAAAGTATGACACTTGCAAATGTTTCTAGGTAAAATTACCTAGTGAGAGCCACACAAGTCACACACCCATGGACCACCCCAGTTGTCTATTTTCAAAAAATGTGCATGTGTGATAAGTTTGCCTAGGTACCAGCTGAATTATGGCCCAAAATCCACAGCTACCTACTGTGCAAAACAGGTTCAGTTTTCAACAGAAAAAAGGCCAGAAAAGGCCTATCCACAAAAAAACACACAATTTTTAGCGGGAGACTTGGGGGGGAGGAAGGGGGAGAGGGAGTTGGTGGAAGGATGTTTGTGGTTCCCTGTGGGCCTTTCCATCACAGGAATGTGTGGAAATGTTGTTTTAGTCAAATTGTGAGGTTTGCAAAGGATTCTGGGTAAAACAAAAAATAACAACAACCACCTTATGGGGGCCATGGTCACCCCCACCTTGGTTCCCACCAGGTATCTAGCTTTCAAAAATGTTCAGGTTTGTTATGTTTTCCTTGGTGCCAGCTGAGCTAGGCCCCAAAATCAACAGCTACCCATAATGGAATAAAAGGGTCAATTTTCAGTGGAAAAATGTGCTGTGTCCATGTTGCATTTTGGGCTGTTTCCAGTCATTGGCACTAGACCTACTCATATAAATGAGATACCATTTTTATGGGAAGACATGCGGGAGCACAGAACAGTAGACTATTTGGCATTGCCAATTGGATTTTGTAACATCTGTGCCTTCCAAACGTAAGCCAATGTGTAAGAAAGATTATATTTTTTAAAAATAACCTGTAAATCATATGCTAAGATGGGTAACTACAAACTTAGAGATGTGCAAACAACCATTAAAGATCTACAAACTTTTCCAGTGTATTCCTTTTCTAAGTAAGAGTCTTCTACTTCCTTCTATGTTCTGCTCCATCTGCCATTGCTTGTATCCCAAACTAGCAGATCTTTGTACCTAAACCGTTCCTCACACCTCCCAAGAACAAGATTATTTACTTCAAATAAACAAAAAGGGTTGAATGGGAGCTGTGCCACCTTTACCATTGAGACCTCATTGAACTGAAAGGCTGAGTCTGAACAGAAGGAAACTGAGTACCATAACAAATGGATGTTCAGTACCTCAAGTTATGCACATGAAATTAGGTTTCTTGTCCGTCACTGGCTGTACCATCAATGTTTTGTGCTCAGTACAAAGAAGCCCCTATTACTAGGTATGAATAGTCCATTTATGCCTCTAAATAGGAATGTGGTAGCAGAGGCACTGAACAATGAGCAGGCACATGGCAAAACGGAGGAGTGGGACTAAATGGCACAATCCAAGCACGATAATTATAGCACCAAATAAAGGCCACATTATCTAAACATACTGTGCAAAAAAACTAATTGTGCAGAAAAAATAACTTCAGTTTCCATCAAATTGAAAACATTTGCAAAAAAGGCATCTGTGAAACAGGGCTTATCAATCAAAACCTTCCAGTGGAGGCCATGTAAAAATGTAAGACTTTCAAAACATTGGCATTTGAACTAATTCGGTTTTTCATTTTATGGAGTTTTGTTAAGAAATATCATGAAATGCACTGCGCATGCCAAAGGTGGAAAGTTATCTACTAAATAGTAGAGCAACAAAAACACAATCGTTAACACGCTCAAAATATTAACAACTTACTTTTCGCAAAGATGTCTACAGGAGACCCATCGGGCAATACCCATGGCCAGCCCTTGAACTGCCAGGCAGGACCTTGCACAAAAACAGCCACTACTCGATCCCTATACAGAAGAGGAAGAAGGTACATAAAATATACAGTCATGTGTCATGAGAGCAGCAACTCAAAGTCATGGGTACAGTTTTTGGATAGTTATGCACTTCACGTGTACTTGCTTACTGTGCTTTCTAGAAACTCGGACTTCAATTGAACAAGCTAATGCTCCACAAAGCTGTTCTTTATTTTCATTATTACAGAAGGTACTAAATAAAAGCAATATGCAACATCGTTATATTGAACTCTTTCTGAATTCAACTGCTGGTGGTGGTGCTGGAATGGGAGCAATGGGTTATGGCAGAGCTGGAATGGGTAAGTGTAGAAATTTGTCAGCTGGGCATCTGCACACACCAAATCTGGTTTGGCGCTGTCCCAGATGAGATGTTGGTGCCACTCTAATCTACCACCTCCATCTGCTCACATCAGTCGTTTTGACAGTTTTTTTTTCTCAGTGGTCTCTGTGTCTAAGGGATGACACTCTTGAAAAAAACGATTTTAAATCATGCAGAGACTGATTGCAGATGTCTGATGGACACCCTTCTTGTCATTGCATCAGTTGCAAGCTTCCCTCCGTAGTGACTGCTGTGCAAGATGAACCAAAAACCATACTCTGTTGCAAAGTCAAAATTCGCTATTGTGGAAGTCAGTCCTGTTTGAAGAATGATCAGCCACAAGAGTGAGTGAATACATGCCCATAAGTCACGAATCTCAATTAAGAAGGCCAACGTAAAGTCAAAAATGGTTCTCCTACTCTTTGGCACTTTAGCTGTTCAGACTCCCAGCACACCAGGTACTGCCAAGCTGCAGTCTCTATCCTCCACTTCTAAAGAGAGCCAAACTTTGCTCTCACTGTCAATTTTCCCTAGGGCCAATGACTACTCCACAACAGCTCAGAGAGTGGAGATGGAATAGTTTCTTACCTGTAACTCCAGTTCTCTCGTAGGGGTATTTCCATGATAGTCATGAGTTCTGCACGCCTGCGGGGACCCCGGAGCACTGTTCTGAAGTGTGTTCTTAAGTGTAGATGTTTGCCTTTCTTAAAAAAAGGCCTGTAAAGTCACTTAGGAATATCAATGTGCAGCCTAGAGGAAAAGCTACAAAGTCCAAATTGTTCATTCTTTTGGTTGAAAAAAAGGAACCTGTAGTACAGATATACCTTTAAAACAGATTTATTCTAGAAATGTAGTAGAAAACATCTTTCCCAAACTTTTTTACAACTTCAAAATGAGGATGAAACAATGCAGGACAGTGTAGCCCATAGGCTGCCATTATACAGAATGTAAATAGAGCTGTGCCTTTAAGAAGAGAAAGTCTTCCTGTAGGCTTTTTTCCACCAGAATGCCTTCTCTTTTTGATAAGTGCCCTAGCTGTGGCACGAAAAAGGCCAAAACAGACCCACATCAAGTCTGTATTATTTGCCTGCTGTCATCTCATAAGCCTGATGCCTGTGACATTTGTAAAACCTTCTCGAGGCGCACCCTTCGTGACAGGGAGAAAATCCACCTTCAGGCCAAGGAGGACAGGAGACGGAGAGGACAATCTACCACAGAGCGAGGAGAGGGTCAGTCTTCTATCAGGGCTCTCACTGTGTTCTCTGGAGCAGCTTCCAGATCTGCTCACAAGCGTCACAGGTCCCCGACGACGTCGAGAGCATCAACGTCGAGACAAGGAACGGCTCTGGCATGCTCGCCGTCGAGACAGCGTAGACATTCGCCGTCGAGAAGTTCCCGGTCCAGGTCACCGTCGACGCGAAGGGGAAGATCGATGTCGGTGGACAGTACTCGCCGTTGGAGACGATCGCCGTCATCCCACCGACGTCGAGGGAGATCACCGTCGAGGGGCTCTCCACGGCGAGAGGAGTCAACGCCGAGAGGTACTCGGCGTCGTCGTACTTCGACGTTGAGAAGCTTGTCGGCGTCGAGAAGGCACTCAGAGACCAAGGAGCGTCTATACCACCTCAGAATCCTCGGCTTCTCTCATTCTCTTGCCACCTTCGCCTCAGCCTTCTCCTCAGCCATCTCCTCTACCACTGACACCTCTGGCACCTACAGCTCCTCCGCCGGTGCCTCTTTCAGAGGCTGCCCCAGTGACTCCTGCAGAACCCACGAGGCAATCTCGACATTCTTCGAGACGCTCTTCTGCATCTAGACATCGTCATGACTCGGATCACAGATCTCCTTGTTCCCACCATAGACACTCCTCCTTATCCACAAGAGATTACTCTCCGACGTTATCTGACTCCCCGTCTCCGAGAGTTTCTCCCATAGACGATGTCAACACTTTTCAAGAGGTACTAATTTGCGGTGCTACCAAGCTGAACATCCCTCCGGCAGTACCCACTCCAACAACCTCTGTCATTGCAGCTAAGTCGATAGTGTTGTTGGACTTAACTTGCCTTCAATCGCAGAGGATTTGTATGTAACTTCAATTACCACCATCCAAGATAACCCGATATTTGTAGTGACTTTCTAGTGACTTTATTATTATTATTATAATTTTTTTTTTATACAAGATGCTAATTCCTCTGTAGGAAGCTGGTGCAGTGTGTGGTGGACACCTGTGGTGTTACACCTTACATTGGTTCCAGGCTGTAAGTAAGGCTCACTTGGTCAAGAGCCAGACGGCTTCTCAGAGGATGTCAGGGGGCATCTATATCAGCTGGAGAACCCTGGGACACTAACAGGAGGTCTGAGTCTTTGAGGCTCACCGCCAGGTGTTAGGTTTTGCAGAGGGGAGTTGTGAAGCACCTCCACCCAGTGCAGGTTTTGTTTCTGGTCAGCACAAAGGCTCTCACCCAATGGGGTCCAAAAATCATCTCTTGGTGGCAAGCTGGCACAAACCAGACTGTTGTGCACCTAAAGGATTAGGTCAAATACAGGGGGTATCTCTAAGATGCCCTCTGGGTGCATTGTTCAATAAATCCAACACTGGAATCAGTGTAGGTTTATTGTGCTGAGAAGTTTGATACCAAACATCCCAGACTTCAGTGAAACCATTATGGAGCAGTGGCAGCCGTAATGACAAACTCCCAGACCATGTATCAAAGTGGCATATTAAAAGACGATGCTCTACGTTTTTTTGGTAAGTGTGAGTGCCATATTTTTTTTTCACATTACTCTAGCCTTTCATGTTAAAGTTTTTTAAAGACAGATATTTCACATCTGAAAACATAACTGGTAGACAAAATAGACTGGTGAATTTTACTTTCTGGTTAATTGGTGTAAGCCAATTCCTATTAAATGTTTTTTAGCTGGTTTCACTTTAGTGTTCTACGTTCTTGCATTGTATCTACCCTGTATTGAGAGATAGGTATTTCAGTGGGCTCAGTCCAAAAAAAAAGTGTCATCCCTTCTAGACAGCTGCACTGTTGTGACTTTGTACTTCAGAATAAAGTACAGATACTTTTTCATCCACAGGATAAAGGTAATTATTTTAGAATGATTTTATTTATAAGACAGAGGCTACGTAAGCAGTATCTTGTTGCATAGAGTTCAGCCTTCTAACTTTGCATACAAACTCCCTCCATCAGCTCCAAAAACGAAGCAATCCTCATAGATTTTCCAAGATGGAAGCCTGAACAAGTGGTTAGGGGTAGAATTCGAATAGGAATTCGAACACCCATTTTTTTGGCATTGTACTTGAATGAATGAACAATGAAAAGATTTGTATATTACCTCGGTTACCCAAAAGATGATGCCCTGGCACTGAGGAATTAAGGAGGTAATTAAGCAACAAAAGTAACACTGAAGAGCCAAGCTGTTAGCCTCTTTCTAAATTGAAGATGGCAGGACATATGTATGAAGCTGACCTGGTGTGCGTTGGGTACCTAAGGTACTTACACCTTATACCAGGGCCAGGTATGCCCTATTAGTGTAGTGTAGGCAGTGTCTAGAAGCCAGGCTCTCTAGAGATTAGCTGTGGATGAGCAGCCAAGGCTTATCTATAAAACATGCAAAGCTCATGCACCCGCCTTAGAACACCACCATACACGAAAAAGACTATAGGTGGTACATCCTTCTCCGTTCAAGCACTGGCCCCCTGTCTCAAGTACAAAAGTACACGTCTTCCCAACAACATGTCAGCTAGCAGAAGAGACCTTGTGCGACCTGGGGGGGAAGCTCTAGACAATGGGAACTGAGACTGCACTGTTAGATACCAAGATGAAACATCTGCAAACAGCAAATGCGGTGAGAGGAAGGAACAACCTCCTCTGGCATTAAGAGACCTCTTGGTGCCTTCAATTAACTTGACAATTCATTGAACTGTCAACATTAGAGGGGCGTTTGATTAAACACAGGCATGGTGCCTTGCCTTCTGCTTTTATTGACACACTAACTTATATTTCAAACCCAGACCCGATGATGCTTCAAAATAAACAATACATTTGATAAGTGAGACAATGAACTACCATTGTGATATTAAATAGTGAGAAGGGGCAGCAGAAACACAAAGAACGTCAAAGCACATTTGGCTGACCACCAACTGACAGAGTAATATAGCCTGAAAACTGAGACGTTAATGCAGGAGTAGGACTGAAAAAAGGAAAGGTTTGTTTTTAGAAGCAAGATAAAGGATAGCAAGATAGGTTCAAAATAGATCTCAAGAAGAAGTAGTGAATTGCAGAACTCTGGATGTGGGTACCAAGGTATGCGAGGCAGTCTGGGTTTTTCTGTAGAAGGAACAGTGAGAAGGGGAGGATATCATTACTGTGGATTTAAAGAGGAACATTGGAGACAATTCAGAGAGGCTTGAAAGTCATGCAGGAAACTTTCGAAGACAATGTTTTTGTTGAAAGGAAGCTAGAACTGGTCACTGGTTAAACATATAGGCTAGAGTTGCACACATCAGCTTTGACGCAAGTGGGAAAGGGCACAATGTTTTGTCTCTTGGTGTTGGTGTCAAGTGTGTATCTGTTACCAACTAGGCTTGTTACTGTGAGTGTAAGTTACAAATTAATGTGTTGAGTGTAGAATATGACAGAGGACACCCTACATGCATTGCTCACGTGGCCCTTTACCAGACTGCAGTTGCGCCTATGAGCATGAAACAGCGTTTGTTGTGAGTGAGCCTACTAAGTGGTGTACACTATATGGTGTATTTGAAGCAGTGAGGATAGCACAGTATGCATGGGATGCTGAGTATATAGAACCATGCGCTAGTGTGTATGAACACATTAAAGTTAACTGAATGATGTGCATCTGGGAATTTTTGTCCAAATCCTGTGATTGTCCATGTTGCTTGTGGCAGTTTGAACTCCGTCAAAGTAATGAGTCGTCGGGTCTCAAGTGTTGATTAGCTATGGTGCGTGTTAAGTACGATTTATTTTGTGATTTATTTGTATGTGTGTTTGGCAAAAGAGTGAGACACAAAGTTGCGAACCTTGGTTTACCAACTTTCTGTAAGAATATTGTATTCATTGTATTACAAACCCCAAATCACTTCCCTGATGTGTGATGAATAAGCTACTTACCTTTATTAATGCCTGATCTGGTAGAGACAATATCTAACTGCAGATTTCTTACCTTAGAATAATCCCAAATGTCAAACTGGATCAGGAAGATTTTTCATGAGCAGAACCCCTGCGCGCAGGTAGGTGGAGTTGCTTGGCTCCAGGTGCGTTGACAGCACTGTCTGCAGCATCTATATAGTTGCCAAATAGGCACGCAAACGTCAGTTTATTTATACGACTTACCATGCCAGAAGCGCAGAGCCATGAAGAACACTGACCACTGGTGCAGACAACTAGGACCCTGAAAGGGATACAGCCCTGTCCCTAGAAATCTGTCTGCAGAGCGGGAAGGAGGGGTGTGCCGGTAAGCAATCTGCAGCTAGATATAATCTCTCCCAGATAAGGCGCTACTGAAGGTAAGTAACTTGTTTATCTGATAGAGACTTCTAGCTGCAGATTTCTTACCTTAGAATAGATACCCAAGCAATACCATCCCAGAGGTGCGTCTGCAGACCAGTTTCAGTCAAGGAAGTCCTACAGGGCCAAAAGGGAAAAACACCCATCACGCCAGATCTGACAATCCAGGCAGTTTTGTCTGGTAAACGTGTGCAGGGAGGCTCCTGTTGCTGCCTGACAGAAATCAAGGACTAGAAATCTACGTGCTAATGCGGCAGTCGCATCTTTGGTGGAATGAGTGCACAAGCACTCACAGGGTTGCTTCTTGGCCAATGGGTAGCAGATTTTAATGCAGAACACAATCTATCTGGAGATGGTACTTTTCTGAACAGCACAACCCTTTTACCTCTAAACACACCCCACAAAAGAGTTGATCATCCAGCCGGAACACCAGCATGCGGTCAAGTTAGAATGACAATGCTCGTTTGTGGTTTAGGTTATGGAGAATCTCCTCTTTCTGGGAAGGGTGAGCATAGAAGGTAGTTCAGGTGATGGACTGACCTACGTGAAAGGGTGTGACCACCTTTGGATGAAAGAAGGCCCATATGCGAAGCACAACATTGTCAGGATGAATGGATGGATGGATAAATGGGGTGGCTTAGATGACAAGGTGTATAAGCTCGCTATCTCAACCGGCAGTTGTGACAGCCAAGAGGAAAGCCGTTTTGATGGTGAGGAACAGCAGAGGACAATTGTGAAGTGGCTCAAAAGGAGGGCACCTCAAGAATATGAGAACAAGATTCAAATCCTACTGAGGTATTATAAAAGTAGAAAGTGGGAAAAGATGAACCAAACTTTTTAAGAACCTATGTACAATAGAAGATTTGGAAAGAGACTTAATCAGGCAATCTGAGGAACGCAGAGAATAAAGAGCTGTCAAAGCTGTCAAGATAACATCACTGACTTCAGGAGGAAGGTCAAAGGCTGTCAATTGCCGCCGCTCAATCTCCACACAAGAAGGTGGCGATTGGACAGGTTTGGGTAGAGAACACACCCTCCTGCTGCAACAGAAGATCATCCCGAAGGGGCAGCCTGATTGGAGGATCAATGGGCATGCTCAGTAGCTCGGGATACCAGACTCTTTGTGCCCAGTCCAGAGCCACATGAAAAACCTGGGCCTGGTCGTTCTTGAACTTCATGAGAACTCTGAGCAGGAGTGGAATAGGAGGAAAGGAGTACAGGAGGCATGAGCTCCACTTGAGATGAAAAGGGTCTTCAAGCTAGGCCACCTTGGAAACTCCAGAACGCAAAACTGATGACACTGCGTGCTCTTGGCAGCAGCAAACACATCTAACCGCGAGTCTCTCCACCTCTGAAAGACCTTGCACCACCTCCGGATGGAGATGTCATTTGTGATCCAGTAGGAATCTTTGACCAAGTTCGTCCGCCCTGGCTTTCAGAGAACCAACAGGTGTTGAACTACCAGTGACATGCCCTGATGTTCCAGCCACGTCCAGAGAAGCAAAGCCTCTTGACAGAGGGTTCATGACCCCACCCCACCCGGGTGAAGTACCACATGGCGGTGGTGTTGTCCGTGGAAACTTGGACCAGCCTTCCGTTGATGGAGAGTAGAAAGGCTTTCAATGTCAGTCGGATCACTCGGCGCCCCAGTTGATGTGGTGTTCAAATTCCACTGAAGACCAGAGTCCTTTGATCGCCACCTCTCCGAGATAGCCATCTCATCCCAGTAGTGATGCATCTGTCACTACTGTGAGATCTGGATGAGGAAGGGAGAAGGATCTGCTGCTGACCCATTTGTGGTTCTTTAGCTACCACTTCAAATTTTTTGCAGTTCCTTCCGGGACCTGGACCCTGTCTGAGAGATTCCCTTGATGTACCCATCGGAAATCAGGTCCCACTGTAAAACCCACAAATGCCATAGTGCATGTGTTATCAGCAGGATACAGGCGGCCATAAGCCCCAGCAGCCTCAGAGCCTCTCTCATTGAAAGCCAGGATAGAGGCTGAAACATCGGTATAGCCTGAATATCCTGGACTAGCTGTTTGGGAGGATGAGCTTGAAACTGCACTTTGCCCAGACAGCTCTGATAAAAGGGAGCATCTGAAAGGGAGTCAGGTCAGCGAGTGCAGGAGGTCCTCCGTAGTCTGAGGTGAGAGATGACAGTCTGGGCCAAGCACACCTTCAACACCCAGTCGTCAAGAAATAGGAAGACTGACAACTCTGTTCTGTGCAGATGAGCTGCAACCACCGCCACCACCTTGGTGTACACCTGAGCGGCGCTGGTCAGGCCAAAGGGGACCGTAACCAACAGTTAATGCCCATGGGCAGGCAGGACAAGGATGTGGAAATATGCATCCTGCAAGTTCAACGCTACCATCCAGTCTCCCAGGGCAGACAGAACCTGAGCCAATGTGAGCATCTTGAATTTTTCTTTCCAGAGGAAGTAGTTGAGGGGCCGCAAGTCAAGGATAGGACGAAGGTCTCAGTCTTCTTCGGCACCAAAACGTAGCAGGATTAACAATCTAATTTTGACATCAGGACCTTCTGTACGAGATCTCTGGCCAAGAGAGCTGCAACTTCCTTGCGGAGAAGGGGGAAGATGATCCTCTGTTAGACCGTCTTGAGATGGTGGTACAGGGGAGGGGGTGGTACAGGGGAGGGGTAGCCACAAAGGGGAGCGGGAAACCCCTTTGGATTTTCTGCAAAACCCACCTGTTTGATCTTTATGGACTGCTAGCAGGGCAGGTGATGGCATATACTGCTGTGTGTTCAAATAAGAGCAGATTAGCAGGGTGTGGAGGCTGCAGATATGGGAATGATGTGTTGGAATGATCTGGTCCTCTGGTTGGTGGCTGAGTGTGTATAGGTGTGGTTGGTTGCCCCTTCCATAGCCACAAAAGAGGCGAAAAGCAGACTGGGTTTGGTGCAGGTCTGAAGATAAAGGACCAGGTGGCAACCAAACTGTCCTTAAATCTCTTGAGCGCCAAGACTACTTTGTCTCCGAAGAGCCATCTAAGAGCATGTCCATCAAAGAAAATGTGACATCCTTTGAAAAGCCAGTAGTTCGTAGCCCAGCGTGCCGTCTAAGGGCCACCGTTGACAAAACTGCTCTGTCTAGCGACTCTGCTGTGTAAAGTCCACAGCAAATTCTGAAGTTTGCTGCATCTCTCCCCCATCTGCTACAGCTTGGGAGAGCACGACCTGAGCCACTTCCGGGACCATAGGCAGCACTTGTGCAACAGTATCCCACAGACCATGGGAGTAGTGGCCTAAAAGGCATGCGGTGTTCACAGACTGAAATACCAGGCTGGCAGAAGAAAACGTCTTCTCAAGTGTCTCCAGCCTCTTGGAATCCCTAGCCAGGGGAGAGATGGGGAACAAGCCAGGGTTGACATGGGAGGTGGAAGCCATGATGACTAAACTCTCAAGGGTGAGGTATTGAGTGAGGAAACTTGGAAGTGGCAAAGGGCAATTGTCCTATTGACAGGCGCCCCTGTGTTGGGTTTGTTCCAAGTACCTTAAAGGACATCTGTAAGCATCTCATTAAATTGGAGGAGTGGTTCAGATGGGGAGACTCCCGGTTGAAGCACCTCTGACAAGACTATGGTCTCGACCACCACTGAGGGCAACTGAAGTTAGAGGACCTACGCACCCTTCCGCACCACCACTGCAAAATATGTTCCCTCCTCTGTAGCCACGGTAGGGGGAGAAGACATGCCAGCATCTGGGCAAGTATTCAGGCCACTAGCTTCACCAAGTTCCTCACACCAGTCCATATCTTGGTCATGAGGCTGGACTTCTTTAGGGTCCAGTGACCCCTCCCCATTCCTCCCCTAGACCAAGCCTATAAGAAAAGAGCTCAGAATCTGATCTGGGAGGTAAGGTCGCTGGTGGACGCCAGGAGAGTCGGCACCAGGACCAGCCCGGGGAAGGTTGAGGTGGTACGACTGGCCTCTTTCCAGATCCAGAAATGGATCCTTGTGCCTCCACTGGTACTGGGACAGCCAACGCGGAACCAGTAGTGGACCCTGCCGACCCTGAAGGTGCAAAGGAGGGGGGGGGGTCAGCCCAAGCAAATATGAGGCGCATGGCATCATAAAAGTCTGTAAGCTGTGTGGGGGTCGCTCCGGCTCCCCAAAACTTGGGGAAGCGTGAAGTCAGTCCAGGCACAGGCTCAAACACAAAGCGAGGCCTAGAATGTGGCCACTCATGCATCTTGTTAGCAGACAGACGTGGAGGAGTCAAAGCATGCTTCATCAACTTCTTTTTGTGCTGGGACTTATCCGAGTCTCCCGAAAAGTTTAAATAGGACACAGACTATGAGCTCTGAGATTGATCCCACGACTTCCCTCTCAACCAGGACCTTGACAAGCACGGATTTGCACAACAGGCCACCATCAGCCTGATGGAGCGCTCCTTCAAAGCTTTGGGATTCACCACACGGCAGTCAGAGCATGACTTCGGTTTGTGGTTGTCCTGGAGGCAACACAGGAAAACGAGGTGCAGGACTGACATTGGCTGATGACATGTACCGCAGGGCTTGAATTCGGCCTTGATGAAATCCAGGAGGAAATCTTTAAAAAAAAAAAAGCCTTGCCAAAATATTTTACAAAAATTGCAGCCAAGTGACTGAAGGTGTGCCCTTCCCAGATCTGCGTTGGCTGACGCAGAAATTAAGTGACATCAGCGCACCTGGGTGGTGCCTATATAGGTGCTGCAGACATCACTTCCAGCTCGAACTATGGACCCATAGCCAAACAATGCTTCCTAGCTGCACATAAGGGTAGTTTTCACAAAAAATCCTCCAGATCCAGTATGAAGCCTGGGGTAACTCCAGGGTAAGGAATCTGCAGCTAGAAGTCTCTAGACGATGCAGCTAGCGTTTCATCTGAAATGTCCCAAGAGTGTCAGTCAGAACGGTGAGTGAGATCTGCGAAGAGTTAAATGCAAGGTAATTGGAGTGCATGTCCCTTATATACTAATTAAGGTATGCATAATTGGAATACACTATTTTAAGTTATCTAGCTCCATTCCTTATTATTGGAACACTGGCTTTGGTGTAAAAGCTGCAAAGTGTAGTCAAAAGTACTGCAAATTCTGACAGATTAAGAGGACTGCAAAGCTGAGAAATTACGAGTTGTATGGGCATGTACTCTTGGCTTAACTTGATGGTATGTTATGACAAACCTAACTCAGTCAATATGTCATTGCAAGGAGTGCAGAATAAGTAATTTTTGGATTAAGAAAAATCTATTTCAAGAGGAAGCCAGTCAATAGAAAAGGGACAGTTGGGCAAATTGTTCAGTCCTGATATTGGAAGAAGAAATCGAGGAAACAGCAAGCTAAGTGTTTTGGAACCAATTAAATGTCACATTAAAAAAAATCACTTAATTTCCCCCAAGGCTAGCTTAGATAAACACTTATTCAGAAGACAACTGCAGTCTGAACTACTGGGTGGTCTAACCATTTTAGGCTGAGAATATGGTGCATGCTACAACCAACACCCCAGGAGATTGAACTTCCCCCACTGACCGAAACACAAGAAGCCCCAATTAAGAACATCTTTGCTGCAGGGATTTTTGGTTTCTAGAACGCCACAGAGAAGATGCAATGATTATTTCAAGACAGGAACTAATAAAAGAAAGGTCTCTATCACATACATGATATCAGTCCTGGCATACCATATGACAGCTGGGTACCCTTTTCATAATTTTCTTCAACATCTACATATGCTCATTAGAACAAGCAGCCAAATGTCAGATTTAGAAATACAAGCATATGCCAATGACACTAACATCTACTACATCTCTCCGGAAAACAGAACAGGAAACGAGGTCAACATCACAGAGCACCTTGACCTTATACCAGAATATGGAGAATTCTCTCATGCCTACATGGTACAAAAACAGATCTCAAGATAGTGTGGAAAGCAAACAATTCCCCACCTTCTGAGTTACCCTACACATTTTGATAGCCACCAGCTACCCCAACGAAAGTTAAAAAAACTTTGGCTTCACTTTTAATTCAGACGTTATTTAGACAAGGCAAAGAGGTCAAAAAGATTTGAAACTTCCCCCTGCTTATCAAAAACCATGTTGTTGCAACAAACAGCTCATGCAGTGCAAGTAAAAAAAAAAAAAGAAATCACTGGTACTGGCACAACTAGACTGCCTCAGAGGAGACAATATGCTCATAAACAGCAGGAGAACAAAGTCTGAATATAGGATATTTGAACAGTAGGAAAATGTTGTGACGTTGCCAAAAGCCAGTATACAACAACTCTACAGAACCACTATATAAATACCATAAATCAAAGTTTGTTCGGTCCATGCTACAAGTATGTTGTTAGATCTTTCACTTTTGGTGTTTTAATAATTTAAAGTGGAGCCTCAGCATTGGCTATGAAAAACACTAAATACTGTTTGATGAAATATTTGAAACTGACAGCTGATTCAAAGGAAGATATGACAGTGGGAACATAGAAGTTCAGACAAACATATTTTTGCCTAACTGTACCAGGGACTATCCATACTTCCTCTCAAACAGTGGCACAATTGTAATATTTGGTATTTACATTTACAGTTTCAGGATTAAGATCCATCAACCACCAAGAAATCATAAACGTGATACATTTGCACCATTCAAAATTCATCTCTCAACATTTATCAGGGGGTTAACACTTGTAGGCACAGGCCTAAATGTGGCCTTTAACTTAAATGGGGCAATATAAAATAATTGTAGACCACTGACTTAAGAGGAGAAAGGAAGTTTGGTAGTCATGCCTTAATAGATCACGGCTTGACATACATAGCAGAACAAGTGGTGGGGAAACAGATTTGACCTTTAATGAAGATGGAAGGCAACATTTGTAGATTTAGTCAACATGAGCTCTGAAATTGCAAAAAGTAACATTTATTTAGTCAGGGAAGTCATTATTGAAGAACAACAAGACTATGAAGGGTGAAGAGTATGACATGAGAATAGTTCTTAAAAGGGGTGAGTTTGACGAAGTACAGAAAAGTTGTTAGTATATTAATGATTGCAGACTCCAACAGCACAAAGATTATGCAGCAAAGTCATGTAAGTATTGAAACGTGAAGAGAGAGGCACCACTCACTGAACAGACAAGCTCTATGTATGCTATGAAACTGTTTGAATTTATCATTCAATGGGTGCCTTTTTAGTCACTGGCAGGACCTTTCCCATCTTGACATATCTGCTAGCATGACTGCTCTCTGCATTAACTAAATTTCCACATGATCTTTTGCTTCGTTTAGACACCTTGGTTTGTGCTCCATCAATATCAGGAGAAGCAAGTGGACATATTATGGTTACATCAGCAAAAATGTTCTTGCTTGTAGATCTTCATCTACATACCATTAACGGACAAGTCACTTAAGTTCGGTAACGTCTTATCTGGTAGAGAAAATATCTAGTTGCAGATTCCTTACCTTAGAATTTCTATAGGCGTCAGTCACGATCTGGAGATTTGTCTCAAGCAGTACCCCTGCATGCCGTTAGGTGGCATAGATGTCCTCTGCGTCCGTTGTCTACGCTGGATAGGACTTTGCAGGTCTTATATAGGCGACACCCTGGTGCGCTGACAAAGGTTCCTCTTATGACTTTCCACACCAGAACCGCAGAGCCATGAGGAACATTGACTCCTGGTGCGTCAAAACTAGGGCCCTGAAAGGGAGTCCCTGTCCCTAGAAATGATTTTGCAGAGCGGAGAGGATGGGTGGCTTGGTTAGGAATCTGCAACTAGATATTGTCTCTACCAGATAAGGTGTTACCAAAGATAAGTAACTTGTCCATCTGACAGACATCTAGTTGCAGATTCTTTACCTTAGAATAGATACAAAAGCAATACCATCCCCGGAAGTGGGTATGTGAACTACGACCATACTAGAAAATCCTCCGCGACCGAACAGACAAAGTGCCCGAAGAGAGTAGGAGGTGTAAAAGAGAGCCAACAATGAGTTGATCCTCCACCCGAAACTCTTTTGTACGATCAAGGTAGAACAACAACGCTCTTTTTGGGTCGAGGTGATGGAGACTCTCTCCTCTTCCTTAGGAGGATGTTTGGGTGCGTAAAAAAGTAGGCAAGGTGAAAGACTGGCCTACATCAAAGGGCATAACCGCTTTTAGCAAAAAGGAGGCCCTAATGAGAAGCACCACTTTGTCAGGATTGATGGAAAGGTAGGGCAGCTTACATGACAATGCATGGAGCTCACTCACCCTGCGGGCAGATGTAATGGCCAAAAGGAAGGCTGTTTTCAAAGCGAGAAATCTGAGAGGACACTTGTGGAGAGGCTCGAAAGGAGAGCACATCAGAAATGTGAAAACCATATTCAAATCCCATGGGTGAATAATGAATGGAGGAGGAAGCATGAGTAAATCCTTCAAGGAACCCATTTACAATAGGAGACAAACAAGAAAGGTTTATCAGACAACCAGAAAAAAAGCAAAAATGGCTAACAGAAAAGCTTTGAGAGTGCCCATATCAGAGCCCTGTTGGGCCAGTAAAAGGTTAAACAGAGAAAGAGACTGAAAGAGGGTTAACCGACTCAGGTGTACACAGTTTTCGTGGAAGAACGCCTGGCTGCCAAGATTACGTTACAGACTTTAGTCAGGTCAAAAGCTGTCAACTGTCCCCACTCAATCTCCACTCAAGGTGGAGACTGGACAGGTTCTGGTGGACAACTCACACCCTGCTATGGCAGAAGATCCTCCCAATGGGGCAGTCTGATCTGAGAATTGAATGCCGTGCTCGGGATACCAAATGCTTCATGCATAGTCTGGAGCCACAAGGATTACTTGGGCCGAGTCGATCCTGAACTTTTTGAGAACTCTGACAGAAATGATATGGGTGGAAAGGCGCCACCTTTGAAACTCCAACATGCAATACTCCTGACATTGTGCATTCTCTGCAAAAGAAAACAGCTCTAACAAAGGCTCTCCCCACTGCTGAAAGAGACCTTGCATCACCTCCGGATTAAGATGCCATTCGTGACTACCCAAGCATTGTCGGCTGAGTTTGTCCTCTCTGGCATTCAGACAGCCTGAGAGATGTTTAACCACCAGGAAAAAGACCTGATATTTCAGCCACATCCGGAGGCACAGAGCCTCCTGACAAAGGGTCCAAGACACCACCCGCCCCTGCTTGTTGCAGTACCACAATGGCGGTGGTACTGAACACCTGAACCTACCTTTTCTTTGAGAGAGGGAAGAAATGTGTTAAATGCTAGTCTTATAGCAAGAAGCTCCAACAGGCTGAGGTTGAATCCATACTCTGCCAGAGACCAGATGCATCTCATCTCCACCTCTCCCAGATGGCCGCTCCAGCCTAGGAGTAACAAATCCATCACTACTGTCAGATCTGGTTGGGGAAGGAAGAGGCATCTGCTTCTGACCCAATCGTGGTTCATTAGTCGCCACTGCAGATCTTGTGCAGTTCCCTCCTAGATCTGAGCCATGATTCCCCTGATGCTGCAACCACTGGAACTTCGGGTCCCACTGCAGAGCCTGCATATGCCATCTGGCATGTGTCACTAGCAGGATGCTGGAGGTCGGAGACACAGCAACCTCAGTCATTTGCACCAAAATCCAGGACAGAGCTGGAACATCTGCATCATAGTCTGAATATCCTGGACTCGCCACTCAGGAGGATAAGCCCGAAACTGCACTTCCAGTACAGCTCCGATGACATGGAGCATCAGAGGGAGTCAGGTGTGTCTTCGGCATGTTTACAGTGTACCCCAGAGAATGCAGGAGGTCTGTTGTAGTCTAGAGGTGGTAGATGACAGCCTGGGGCGAGCCCGCCTTCAACAGCCAGTCGTTAAGGTGAGGGAAGACTGAATCCCCTGACATGTGTAGATGAGATGCGACCACCGGCATTACCTTGGTGAACACCAGAGAGGTTCTGGTAAGGCCAAAGGAGAGCATGGTGGATGAAAGTGCTCGTGGTCTACCGTGAACCAAAAGTAATGTTTGTGGGCTGGCATGATGGGAATATGAAAATAAGCATCCTGCAAGTAAAACGCTACCATCCAGTCTCCTGGATCCAGGGCAGATAAATCCTGAGCCAGAATGAGCATTCTGAACTTCTCTCTCCTGAGTAAGAGATTCAGGGACTCAAGGTCTAGGATAGGGTGGAGGCCATTGTCCTTTTTGGGGACCAGAAAGTAGCCGGAATAGCAACCACGACCTACCTCTCGCACAAGAATCCTCTCTTTGGCCCCCTTAGCCAAGAGAGCCGTAACTACTGTAACTTCCTCCTGGAGAAGTGCCAAGTGATCCTCTGTCATACGATTGTAGGATGGTGGCATGGATGGAAGGGGAGGGAGTAGCCCCTTTGGACTATCTGCAAAAACCCACCTGTCCAATGTGATGGATTGCCAGTGGAGGAGGTGATGGTGGATCTGGTCTCCAAATGGTCCTTGATTGGGAACAGTCTGACTCGGAAGGTTTGGAGGCAGCTGCGAAGGGGGCAGGGGGCACATGGGCTGACTGAAGAGCTGACTCCCTGATCCACGGGGCGGTGGATTCAATGTTCCCCAACCACACAGAGGCTAGGCAGTATGCACGGCATGGGGGCTTGATGGGTATGGACGTTGCTGGGTGAGTCTTCTGTATCCACGAAAGGGGCGAAAAGCCAACTCGGGGGACGAGGGGCTGCTGTGAGGCCCAAGAACGTGGCTGTAGCACACGAATCCTTGAAGTGCTCCAACGCAGAGTCTGCTTTCTTTTCAAAGAGACGAGTACCACCAAAGGGCAGGCCTATAAAGGTTTGCTTGGACATCTCCCGAAAAGCCAGACGTCCTGAACCAGGTGTGGCACCTCAGGACCACTGGCAATGCAACCACTCTGCATAATGAGTCGGTCGTGTCTAGTCTGCATGGGATCGTGAACTTTGCTGCATCTCTCTCATCAGCAACTGTTTGGGAAAGTACAGCTCGGACCTCCTCCAGGACCTGTGGAAGCACTTGTGCAACTGTATCCCACAGAGTATGGGAATAATGGCCCAGGCATGCAGTGGTCACAGACCGCAATGCCACGATGGCGGAGGAAAACAACTTCCCAAGTGTGTCCAGCTCTTGGATTCCCTATCTGAGGGTGCAGAAGGGAACACGCCATGGGAGGTACAGGCCTGGATGACCAAGCTCTCAGGGGTAGGGTTTTGCGTAAGGGAACTTGGGTCACCCAGAGCTGGGCGATGGCAGTGGGGAATTGACAAGGCCCCCAGAGGACATCTGTAAGGGCATCAATGAAGGGAAGCAGGGGTTTGGAAGATGAAGGTCCATGCTGAAGCTCTTGTCAGGAGGTCAGTCCTGACGGTCATCGAAGACAACTCAAGGTCCAGGATCTCAGCTGCTCTTAGCACCACCACAGAATACGAAGCACTTTCCTCCATAGCCAAGGTAGGAGGAGAAAGCATGCCAGTATCTGGGGAGGTATATACAGACCACTGGCTTCACCCAAGTCTGTCTGCCAGTCCACATATTATTGGAGCTGGTATTCCAGAGGGCCCAGCAACTCCTCCCAATCCTCGCTGTAACCTATGCAATAGGAATAAGGATTGGGATCTGACATTGGGGACAAGGCCCCTGCCGACACCGGAGTCGGCATTGTAGGACGCCCACTGGGTTCTGTGTTGGAGTCGGCAACGAGGATAGGGATGATGCCTCCTGGGGACACAGGTGGCGATGGGAGCTTCGGTGTCAGGACTGGTAACGGGGAAGGTTAAGGGGGCACAATCAACGCAGGTCTGTTTCAAAGCGTGGATCAAGGGGCGCCCCTGAAGCCGAGGCCGCTGGCGTGGAACCCCAAGGGGCTCCATCCAACTCCTAGGAGCCCAAAGGCATGCCGCTGAAGTCAGACTGTCCAAAACGGAGGCACATGGCCTCATAGAATTCTGAAGTTGGGCAGGGGTCGCTTCAGCTCGCGGAAACTTGAGGAGGTGCAGAGTCAACCCAGAGACTGGGTCTGCAGATGAAGGCTTAGAGCAACGACTCCCTCGCTCCCTTGTCGGCGGACAGACGATTTCAATAGAAGCATGCTTCGCCTTTGACTTCTTATGCTTTGAATTACCTGAGGGTCCAGAGGACTAAGGGCCAGATGTACGAAAGGATTTTACCCATTCTGTGTCTATGGGAAAAAGCTTTCGTACATATGGCCCTTAGAGTGGGACAACTACGATAGAGGACTCCGCTACCACTCTCAAGACCTTCATCTCCACTGGGATCTAGACTTGAGCATAGTCAGATTCAGAGACCGCTCCCTCAAAGCCTTCGTATGCATTGCCCGACACTTGGAGCACAACTTCAAGTAGTGGTCATGCTTCAGGCACCAAAGGAACATAAGGTGCGGATCGGTTACGGGCATTTCCCAATGACAGGGACCGCAAGGCTTGAAGCCGGACTTCCTTGAAGACATGCCTCGAAACACTAGGAGTTAAACAACTGAAAAATATTGGACAAAAAGTCACAAAAGAGCAATCAAAAAATGACTGAGGGACTGTTCTTTCTGTGGATCAGTGCTGGTTGGTGTGGAAAAAAAAGAACCGGTCAGTGCACCGGGGTGGCACCAACATAGGACCTGTGATGCCATATCCGGCGCGGACGATGCAGACAATAGGCGCTGAGCCGATCAATGCCATCTAATGGTATGCAGGGGTACTGCTCAAGAACAATCTCTGAATCCAGACTGACGGCTGGGGAAATTCTAAGGTAAGGAATCTGCAACTAGATGTCTCTATCAGATAACACTGCTGTATTACCAGCCTTTGTATAGTACACATCTGCTATTCCTATAGCTTTGTACCACTACAACCCATCTAAAGTGAGCCTTTTTGTGTAGTTATAAAATCTCTCAAGCCTAGAATGCAACAGTAATGTATTGACAGGGATACAGAATAGTTAAGGCCAAGGGCATCTACTGAGTGCCATGTCTGCTAAGCTGTGAAGTCATGTAGTGTCGTGGAACACTCTTCTGTAGCCATGAACTGATGATTGGCTATGAAAGGTTTTATCTATTCCATGTATATGTCCCAGTGTGTAAGAGAGGTTGACAAGCTTTTAGAATATGTTCTCCAACAATGAATAGCCCAGTTCCGCCAAAAAGGATCGATTGCAGGTAAGTATAGAATATAAGTGTAGGATTGTTTCATAAAAAGGATGCCGGTGTACTGCTCATGTGAGCTATAGATAATGTACCTCAGACAAACTAATCAGTACAACAGTACTGATCGCCCAAGTGTCCTTTTGTGGTTGCAACAAGAGGCATTTAGGTGTGCGCTCAATGTTGTGTCTTGAAAGTAAGCTGTAGTTTGTACCATTTTGTGGCATTCTAATAACTGGGTGTGAAGCATATTGTTGACACAGGAGACTGAGAATTCTCAATGGGTTAAAAGTGCTGCTTAAGAGGTACCTAGATATTTTAGGGCTGGGGTTTGTGATGTGCTACAAGTGAAGGTAAATAAACACCTTCTATTTCATTTAGTGTAGGATAAGAAGCACATCACATCTGTGATGTGTAGAGAGTACAATGAAAATTAACCACATTCCATTGCTGAACAAAGAGTTAATCTATCCAAAACATTTCAATTTTTACTGGAAAACTATAACAGTTAATTTGCATCAGTGAGTTCTACATTGCAGTTTGTGACACAAATGGTAATTTCAGCTGCACAGGTGATCCAACCTGAGCAGCCTCTTTGCAGGGAACTGTAATTCCAAGAAAGGTGGGTCCATGCCAGATATTAAGGATATCTAGTGACTATGTGAAGGCATTCTAATGAAACACATTGCATGTAGTTATATTTTGTGTAACAATAAGGAAACTCTGGAATGGATCTTGCACTCCAGGACCTATGCTGCACCCCCTCGCTCTCTCCTCTGAATTGAGGCAGAGCATCATGCTTAGCGACCTGTAGATGTACAATAGAAACATGATGCTGTGTTACAGTCCGTTAAAAAAGACCACTTTTTTTTTCTTAAACTTTAGGACAAAGTTGTGCATGGAGAAAACAAGTAATTTTTGGGGCAGGTTGAGGTTATTCTGTAAAGAAAATTCTGCCCATCACTGGTATGGATCGGTTAGAGGAAACACGCAAGACACCTACATCACATAATTTTCAGGCCACTGTCTTGGATATCATAAGTATGAAACCAATTTTGGTCATTAGTTTATATCTGGCAGAGTGACTATCCATATACTTGTCCTAATGAATGCGCAGAAATCCATGATAGGGCTGAGAGGCGGGCAGAAACATGTGGACCTGGTTGTTTCATTTAGGTTTAAGGAATTCCCTCCCCTCTGAATTTTATTCTGCCTATTGGGACAAAAAGTCTGCTATAAGTATACCTTAAGCCAGTTTTATTTTCACAATACTCGCACTCTGCACACCCCACCCATACCTAGTTCTCAAAGGGTACCCGACCTCTGTGTTCTAAAACACTCCTAAAGAGCTCCTTCCTTCCCCTGCTTTCGGTTGAGAGGAGTTGTAGCTAACATCATGGAAGTGACACGTACGGTGTGAGGAGGGGCCCAATGATGAAGCATGCAAGCTCAGGGTGGGTGAGGGTCTGTGTCCTAAAAAAAAACTAAAATATTCTTTCTAACATTAGCTGCAGAAATTAACCACCCTGATTATTGATAATTTCTCTGACCGTGTATATCCTTTTGTATTTTAAATAGTTGTCTTTGGGAAACTATGTTTATTTTGGTCATTAAACCTCCCCCAGACCCTCTAGTGTATGTTTATGAATAGTGTACACCCCAGTTACTTCCCATATGTTGCTTCCTCAAGCTATGACCAGCTGTTTGTATATGGTCATGAATGTGCCTAATTATGTGAGTCTTTGATGACATCAATCTTTAATGGAGGAAATCAAGAATGCTCCTCAAGCCAGAGTGGTACAGGTGCAAAACTCTACCATAACTATTATTTTTCTCAATCACACCAGAAAATGACATGAAACTAGGGAGCCTACTCATTGACCGGAAGCTGTAAATGTGTGCTTATCAGTCCAGTCCTCAAACTACAATGGTATTTACTGGAGCAAAACTAAAATTCAGACTTCAGGCACTAGTTACTAACCACTGTACAAAAAGCTTTTCTATATTAAAAAAACTAATAAAATATATATACCAAAACATATGGTGTGAGCCCAGCCATAAAATACTTGCCCTGAAGCTCAATGTGTGTCTTAAAAAAAACTCTACTACAGGTCCAAACTGTTACATGATCTTCATTGAGCAACTTGAGTTAAGAGACAATCCTGTTAAAAGTTCAGAAGAACTAGCCATCTGCCTCAAGATAACCTCACATAACTAGACAGCTACTATCACTGATAAACCTTTTAGATGCAAAAAGCATAGAAGCACTGTTGGATTTCAAACATTATGTCATGTCAATAAGTGCTGTGCGAAAAAACACTCAGTTAACACTTCAGATACTTCAAAAAACATTTCTAATCACAGATTAATACAGCTCCAACTGTACTAAAAAATTGACTTTCACCTACCAGGAAGTGAAGAAAATAAACCACAAAACGATAATGCGCTTACGAATGGTAGAAGAGTATCATACCAGTCTTGGGGCATAAGCTTGAGTGGCTGGTCTACTACTCGATAAGGAACTGTAACACTGACTGTAGTTCCCCCTGGTTGCATCTGGTCTTTTCTTCTCTGAATTAAGGTTTCATTTTCACGCTGACAGCCTTGCTTCTTCTTTTCCTCCGAAGAAACAAACCTGGATACACAGGGTAAGAAGTCTGTAAGTACATATGCTGTCTATATGCTGAGCACACAATCAGAAACTGAATTTCATCGCAGATGTAGTATAGAATTGTGAAACACCAGTGACTAATTTATATTGTAAGCTTTTGTCAATGATTAATATAGAGGTTTAAACCAAAAAGTATTAGAGTTGCTACTTGGAAAATAAATAGTTTTATAACCTTTGGTGAAGCTACGTTCAACACACCCCAACCCACCCACAAAATGTGGCACAAGGTCTTATAATAGATTAACAATTGGAGGCGGTGAAAACACTGGAGAGCATACGCAGAAAGGAAGGCTTACATAAAATGACCAAACAGTTTTTAGGGTCAACTCAGGAAAGGTATACTCAAAAGGAAAAACAAATGTAAGATGGTAAGGAAGATGTGATTCTATCTAAACATGGATTCTTCACCTCTTGAATTTGTCGGTGCAAGACTAACTGCTACCACGCACCAGCAGGTTGTGCCCAAGACTCCACTGTTACCTCCCTATACCTACAGAAGTGACATTGTGGTGCCATATATAGGCACTACACCAGTTAAGTAACAAATTCCTTCCTGTCCATGCCCTTCAAAACATATTCATAGCAAACACCCCAACTAATATCTGTTTTCACCAATGCCAAAATTGCATTTTTCAGCAAACTATCTCTAGGCATGACTCGGCCATGCAATAAATGCTCTCCAATTCACCAGAAGGGATCAGGATGCAGAAAACAAATCTATTTGCCACTAAACACAAAAGCAAGGTAGGTCATACTCCAAACATAAGTTGCAGCCCAGTTCAGCTCAATGTTTTGGCCCCACATCAAGCTACCGCCCTACGGTGAATCAGAGAAGTAGTTGAGGGACAAGTTACAACACAAGAAGCCCAATTAGGACTTATCGCTATCTTGTCACTCCTGCTCTGTAGAGATGCTGCACATTAGGCACTCCAAGAAGTCCCAACTACCAGCCTGCTCAGAAGCAGGTTCAGGCATGCCCTGACCTCCCCGGGATGTAGGCCCAGCAGCAAATGAAGGCCTTTAGAGGCCACGTGAGAACTTTTTATGGTAATGCTGTCTCAGTCCATAGCAACTTCAAGGCCAATGGAGATGTATTAGCCCCTACCACTACTTCCGTCAGTGAACTTACACTGGCGCAAACTGACCAATTCCAGTCACTGCTGGCTCATAACTCCTGTGCCATCAACTCTGATGCTAGCACCAACTTTATCAGCGCTCACACTGGTGTGAATCAAACACCCCTTTCCAATCTGGAACTGATGTAGGCACTCTAGGTCGATGTCTACGCTATGATACTACAAAGGTGCGGCACCCAACTTTGGAGGAACCACAGGCTCTCCCTCAACATCAATATTTTTGCAGGCTTTTTTGGATTGGAATTCTGATGCAGTTCAAAAACTCCAAAATGTTCTCAACAATGAGGATGGTGAGGAAGTGGTCAATTTACTCTGACTTCTCATTATAATGATGCTGACCTATATTTAGATCTCTAGAATGTCAGTGGCCTTGATACTTTGCTGGAGACAGAGTTTGACTGTCTGTCTCTCCCACACCCCACCCCCAACCAGCCCACTGAAAACAGGGTGCCTATTTTGCTGTAGTAGTCTGCAGAGCAGCTGATATGCAGGGCCTACATCTCCTTACTTTAGAGACTACAGCAAACCTAGAGGCAGATGTTTTGAAGTCTGGGGCCTTCTACTTCAGAGCTCTTACTACCTTTTCACAAAGCAGTAACACAAACCTTGATGGTGTCTTGCTCTTAGCTTTGCTCAAGTACCCCAATAAGTTGTTCAGTAGCTAGGTGCCACAAGCCTGCTCCTGGATTTTTGGCATTTATGATTCAGCACCTGACTCCCAAGAGCTTGGTGGTTCAGACTTCTACTAGCAAGGTGAAGAAGTTTCTTGCTAATTTGAAACCTCTCGATATTCAGGTTCAGATCCAACGGCAGAAAAAAATAATCTAAAAATGGTGAAGTGGGGTGGAGGCTTCCAGTTTCCTGTCGAAGATGTGGCCAAACCACTTTTATTCCCACTCCTGTGGTCATAAGCGACTGGTAAGAAGCAGCATTTGTAATATTCCTGCCTGGCTTATGTGCTATAATTTCAGACCACTGCTTGCTATTCCACAAGATTTCACCCTCCCCTTCATATCCACTCCCATTGGTTTCAGACTTGTTTTTGTTAAGACTTCATCAGATCAAGCCTCCATTCTTCATAGAAGTGGAAGGTTCCAGAGGCGGAGACATGCTCTAGGTCTTCCTGGACCCTTTACTTGCTATGTAGTCCCAGAAGCAATTAATGATGGCTTCTGAGCACTTAGTTTGCCTTCCTACCCTGCGACAGCCCTCTGCCTCTTGGGTGTTTACAAACATGATGGCGATGGTCAGAGAAGCATGTTCATGGAGTCTGGCTGCTAAAGGTGGGCTCGCTGTAGTCCCTCACAGACCATCTGCAGACAGCAAAAATCCCTCCCTGCATCCTACGCAGATGATTCTCTTCCTAGGGCTCGATCCTGGGCATGGTTGTGTTCAAGCCCTTTCCACCCCTGTATTTGTCAAGGATGGGTTTTCTATTCTATTCAGCACTTATAACTAATAATGAAGACACTCTGGAAGAAGGAATAGTTACTAACCTGTAATTCTAGTTCTCCTCCAGGAGAATCTTTATTATAGTTTTATATAACTTTCCTTTCACTCCAGAGAAAAGGCAAAGGAAATAACGTCAGTTATATCCATCTATCATCTTCATAAAAAAAGAAATGGCTCAATTACCACTGACATGATGGGTTATTAGTGGTATGCTATTTTTTTAAAGAAGCAGCGTCAACTTTCCCAGACTTTCAGGCAACAGCCTGTTAGCCAACATTTACTCTCACTCTTTCTTTAAAAAACATTGTGACAGTTTTTTTGTCAGTAAGCTTTTTATAGTGACCTTGTTCTTCATGTTTTATTAATTTCTTGTTTAAATAAAAATGAGCAAAAATCTGCCAATATAGCCTTTCATATACTGTGAAAGTATTCGGTTTAAAAAAATGGCTTTTTAAAAGAAAAGTGTATTATATAAAAAAAAATCTTAAAAAAGAAAAAAAAAAATACAAAAATAAATAAAAATAAAAACCTAACTCTGGGATCCTGCATGGACAGGTCAGTTCAGTGCATATGACTAATAATGAAGATCCCCTTGGAAGAGAACAAGAACCTGCCCGAGCAGACTCCACTCTGTTAGATGGGTAGGGGGGAATGTTGTCAAATTGCCTAGAGGAAGAATGTTCAAGGAATACTAGTCCACTGGTCACTAAGATCAATAACCTTGAGAACTATTCAAAACTCTGATCAAAAACAATGGCAAGATTACAAAGCTTTTCCTTATAACAAGAGAGACAACCAGGATGGGACATCTGGGGAAGGAGCTGTTGGAGGAGGAAAAAACAAATAAATAGTACACTAGTCATGACACAGTCAAACCAACAGAAGAAGCAATTACTTATCTGTTACTTAAAGTACCCCTGCATTCTATCTTCACATGCTTGAATCGTTTCCCATTGCCTATCTGGGACCTTCCCGGTGATTTACAATAGAAATACCAAAACGTGATAAAAGATTCAAAGGGTATCCTTAGGCTCATCTAATTGGAAGATATTGTGAAGAACGAGCTTCCCCACTGCCGTTTTTCTCACAGCCTTCACTTCCAGATGGATTGTGACACAATCCCTTTTTCAGATAGTTGCCTTGTATAGGTCTGCAAGCAGTACTCCAGAATAGAGAGCTGCAGTTGCTGCTACACCCCTTGCTGAATGCTTTGTCACTGTGCACCCAAAGAGATGACTGATTTTCACATGACAAAAGGTGATACTTCTGCCATCCATCTTGCAAACCCCTGCTTGACGACAGGAAAACCATTCTGTGGCTGGCAAAAGACAAGAAATGCTAGTTATTTGAAGTGAGGTTCATTAATGTTCTCTCAACAGAACTTTAGACATCTGAAGATGTCCTATGAACGCAGCACCCTTTCATGGTCTTTACGTTTGTTTGAATCATTCCGGTGTTTAGGTGATACACTGAATATCACACACTAATTGCTATATATTATACTTAAATGACACCTTGTTGGACATTATTATGTAAATTTGTACACACTTCCAACACTGGTCTACATGTTACTCCTGTGATTTATATTGTTGTGACAAAGACTAGAGTAAGGATGCAAATGAACAGGCTGATAGACGGTAAAATAGCAAACTGCAAACAACAAAATTAACATGACATACAGGGGAATCCCTTTTGAAGCTTGAAGCCGTAGGAGTGCATTTTTCAGAGCACAGTCACACAATTGGCTGAAGCTTGAGTTTTTTTATTTTTATTAAGTGATGGTTGTAGGAAGTTGGCTCTGTATGCACTATTTCAAAGTAAGGAATTAAGGAATAGTATGCACAGAGTCCAAGGGTTCCCCTTAGAGGTAAGATAGTGGCAAAAAGAGATAATACTAATGCTCTATTTTGTGGTAGTGTGGTCGAGCAGTAGGCTTATCAAAGGAGTAGTGTTAAGCATTTGTTGTACATACACAAGCAATAAATGAGGAACACACACTCAGACAATTCCAGGCCAATAGGTTTTTGTATAGAAAAATATATTTTCTGAGTTTATTTTAAGAACCAGAGGTTCATGATTTACATGTAATACTTCAAATGAAAGGTATTGCAGGTAGGTACTTGAGGAACTTTGAATAATCAAAATAGCATATACCCTTTTCACATAAATCACATTTAGCTATTTTAAAACTAGACATTAGTGCAATTTTCAACAGTTCCTGGGGGGAGTAAGAGTTTGTTAGTTTTTGCAGGTAAGTAAACCACCTACGGGGTTCAAGTTTGGATCCAAGGTAGCCCACCGTTGGGGGTTCAGAGCAACCCCAAAGTTACCACACCAGCAGCTCAGGGCCGGTCAGGTGCAGAGGTCAAAGTGGTGCCCAAAACGCATAGGCTTCAATGGAGAAGGGGGTGCCCCGGTTCCAGTCTGCCAGCAGGTAAGTACCCGCGTCTTCGGAGGGCAGACCAGGGGGGTTTTGTAGGGCCCCAGGTGGTAGAGGGGGCACAAGTTAGCACAGAAAGTACACCCTCAGCAGCACGGGGGCGGCCGGGTACAGTGTGCAAACACGCGTAGGGTTTGTAATTGAAATCAATGGGAGACCAAGGGGTCTCTTCAGCGATGCAGGCAGGCAGGGGGGGGGGGCTCCTCGGGGTAGCCACCACCTGGGCAAGGGAGAGGGCCTCCTGGGGGTCGCTCCTGCACTGGAGTTCCGATCTTTCAGGTCCTGGGGGCTGCGGGTGCAGAGTCTTTACCAGGCGTCGGGATCTGGGAAGCAGGCAGTCGCGGTCAGGGGGAGCCTCGGGATTCCCTCTGCAGGCGTCGCTGTGGGGGCAACTCTGGCTACTCACGGTCTCGCAGTCGCCGGGGAGTCCTCCCTGAAGTGTTTGTTCTCCACAAGTCTCACGCTTCCGGCGGGAAACGCAGGTTGTTTTAAAGTTGCTCCTTTGTAACAAAGTTGCAGTCTTGGGTGAACAGAGCCGCTGTCCTCTGGAGTTCTTGGTCCTTCTAGGGCAGTCCTCTGAGGATTCAGAGGTCGCTGGTCCCTGGGGAAAGCGTCGCTGGAGCAGTGTCTTTAGAAGGGGGGAGACAGGCCGGTAGAGCTGGGGCCAAAGCAGTTGGTGTCTCCGTCTTCTCTGCAGGGTTTTTCAGCTTAGCAGTCCTCTTCTTCTTAGGTTGCAGGAATCTGAGTTCCTAGGTTCTGGGGAGCCCCTAAATACAGAATTTAGGGGTGTGTTTAGGTCTGGGAGGGCAGTAGCCAATGGCTACTATCCCTGAGGGTGGCTACACCCTCTTTGTGCCTCCTCCCAAGGGGAGGGGGTCACATTCCTATCCCTATTGGGGGAATCCTCCATCTGCAAGATGGAGGATTTCTAAAAGTCAGAGTCACCTCAGCTCAGGTTGCCTTAGGGGCTGTCCTGACTGGCCAGTGACGACTCCTTGTTTTTCTCATTATCTCCTCCGGCCTTGCCGCCAAAAGTGGGGCCGTGGCCGGAGGGGGTGGGAAACTCCACTAGCTGGAATGCCCTGTGGTGCTGTAACAAAGGGGGTGAGCCTTTGAGGCTCACCGCCAGGTGTTACATTTCCTGCAAGGGGGAGGTGATAAGCATCTCCACCCAGTACAGGCTTTGTTACTAGCCACAGAGTGACAAAGGCACTCTCCCCATGTGGCCAGCAACATGTCTCGAGTGTGGCAGGCTGCTAAAACCAGTCAGCCTACACGGGTAGTTGGTTAAGGTTTCAGGGGGCACCTCTAAGGTGCCCTCTGGGGTGTATGTTACAATAAAATGTACACTGGCATCAGTGTGCATTTATTGTGCAGAGAAGTTTGATACCAAACTTCCCAGTTTTCAGTGTAGCCATTATGGTGCTGTGGAATTCGTGTTTGACAGACTCCCAGACCATATAATCTTATGGCTACCCTTCACTTACAATATCTAAGGTTTTGGTTAGACACTGTAGGGGCACAGTGCTCATGCACTGGTGCCCTCACCTATGGTATAGTGCACCCTGCCTTAGGGCTGTAAGGCCTACTAGAGGGGTGACTTATCTATACTGCATAGGCAGTGTGAGGTTGGCATGGCACCCTGAGGGGAGTGCCATGTCGACGTACTCGTTTTGTCCTCACCAGCACACACAAGCTGGCAAGCAGTGTGTCTGTGCTGAGTGAGGGGTCCCCAGGGTGGCATAAGACATGCTGCAGCCCTTAGAGACCTTCCCTGGCATCAGGGCCCTTGGTACCAGGGGTACCAGTTACAAGGGACTTACCTGGATGCCAGGGTGTGCCAATTGTGAAAACAAAAGTACAGGTTAGGGAAAGAACACTGGTGCTGGGGCCTGGTTAGCAGGCCTCAGCACATTTTCAAATCAAAACTTAGCATCAGCAAAGGCAAAAACTCAGGGGGTAACCATGCCAAGGAGGCATTTCCTTACAATGGTACTAAATAAATTATACTGATTTGAAACATGTGAGCCACTTAAGTGATATTGCATGTTATTGTAAACCACAGTGAGGCTTTCTGCTCTATGATGGGTAGCATGTCACACATGTGAACTGTTAAAGTTCCAATGCTGAAGAATCCCAGATGCTTCAAAAGTATTGCAGACAAGAGAAATCATAAGGGTGGCCCAACCAAGAATGGCCAGGGCCATAACCTTATGGAGTAAAGTTCAAGAAAAGAGGTGAGAGAAGAACATAAATTCCTGCCCACCTCAAGTATATTAGAGGGAGAGACTCTCTTGCTCACCGAAGTGGGATACAGCTCTGAAGAGGAAGAAGATGGACAAAGACATCATGCAGAGGTGGTCTTAACCCTGAAGAAATTAACAGAAAGAGACCTTTGTCTATTATGAGAGAGCCAAATACTTCACCATCGCTACAACCTTCCTGAAGAGTGAATCAATAGATTTTGTCACAAAACATTTAGACATAGAACAATCCACTCAAGTAGCTCTTTTGATTCACTTTAAAGAAATACAGAGTGAAAGGGGAGTCACTACACCTCCGAATGAAGAGAGCCAGAAGGAGACTTGAGTAAAGTCACATGATGTTTATCCCACCAACTTAAGTGTTATCACATGGGCAAAACGAGGATTCAATTCAAGGAATCTGAAGAAATACTGAAGGGTGACTACCTAGCACCATGCAAGCCAGAAGGGTCTGAGATGGAATACAAAATATGATGTACAGTTCACAGCACCGTTGGTGGGGGGGGGGGAATACTAAGAGATAACAATCTCTTAGTTCAAGGATAGAAGAACTTGAACTATTGTGAAAGAGCAGAGGTGAGACAAGAATGAAGCATCTGCAAGTACTGTAACCCTTTTCATTTTTGCCATAAGGAGGCGCTGATGTAAATCCTGAGATGACGGATCATGGAGATGACACAAATACCTAGCATCAAAGCAGTTTTGGCTTAGACCAATTTCACCTGGATATCCAAGGTGACACTGGTCACATGCATGCCCAAGAAACAAATTATGTTAGAAGTTAACAGTGATGGGGATGTGGTAGACAGAGAAGGAACTTCTATACCTATAAACATCACTGCATAAATACGTAGGCAGTGGTAAACAATAAAAATAAACTACCAAGATCATCAGAAATGAACAAAGGGGGAAAAAAGAAGTAAAGAACATCTATTTTGGGGTCATAAATACAGATTATGATTACATGTCTGGCACTGACATGCATACTGCTTCAGAGGATCTTGCTTCAAGGGCATGAAAAGGAAATGCAGATGGTAGGAATATCATAGAAATAATGACAAACACTGATTTCATCTTAATTAGAATAAGCATTACAATGTTTTACTATTGGGGGACAGTAATGACATTGTACAGTACTCTTCCCAGAATCCTAAACTTGTACTGCAGATTTAGTTTGAGAAATGAATGCTCAATTATTAACTGATGATATGGCATAACTGCAGTAATTGCTAGTCCTCTCACAGATTATATTTCCAGGCAAGCTTTGTAAAATCATGTCTGTGGCAGATACTTACTTGAGATCCTGCAAAAGGTCCTTTGAATTAAGCATGGTTATTAAGGAGGTGGTTGCTGCAGGGATGATGATTATAGGTGTCCGTGATCCTGTTAAGATCCAAAGGAAAACCAATAAAAAAAAAGAAATGTAAAGATCGATCTATGACAAAATAATTATGGGCACCATTGGAAAATGCTTTCAAATAAATGGAAAATAATGAGAAATTGAAAACACTGAGCATTCTCCCAAAAGGAGGACTTCAAACATCCATACTCACCTTTTTTCTGATTAGGAGGAGGGCGGGCCTGAGAAACTGTAAGCAGCAGAAAAAAAGTTCATTAATGAATTTCTTCACTGAGCAAAAAAAAAGTCTCCAGTGATATAAATTAACAGACTACAAAAGAGACAGAAAATTACTACAACGTAATAGCCAAATGCTTTTTAACGCCACATGACTTGCATTTGAAACAGATACTAAACAACATTAAAATAGTCAGGTTAAAACAAAAAAATAATTTATTAAAACATCTGCTACACAACTTCACTTTTAAAACTGCAGATTAAACTAATTTAGACTAAACATCCTCGTGACGATGTAAAGACTCGAGATATGGTGTGGTACAAGCAGTAGAATGAGAAAGCCCTCAGTGAGTACATGGTACAAAAGAGGGTTGTGGGAGAAATGGCAAAAGGCACAAAATGAACGTGAAGACAACTAATAAGAAGGTAGGTTGCTTTTTAAAGTCAATGGGTGGTAACCAAGGTAATTATTTCTGGATGAGAAGTTCCCTGAAGAGGGTCTTTAGGTTTGCCCCGAAGCTACAGGGTTGAAATGTGGTGGACCTATGCTGGGATGCAGTTTCAGATACCTGGTGAATAGCAGGTGGTGGCCACTCTTCTGAATCTGATCTTTTCATTCTTGCACTTATCTAGTTCAAGTCTGATGATGGTGGCATGCTCTATGTTCACTACTAGAGATATGTTGTCTATGTATGGTGGTGTGCTGGTGACTTGAATATAACATGCAGTCGATCCTTAAAGTGATTCAGAATTGCAGCAGTAAAGATTTAGCATTGTTCTTGAGGTGTGGTTGGGTTCCTTTCACTTTCATAGTCATGTGACTACTGTTGCATGGAAGATGTGGTTATGTGCTGCAAGGCTACTATCTGACATGCTATTGTGAAGGCTTGCTGCTGTCTATGACTGGGCAGTGATGTCAGTTCTCAAATTGTGCAGTTGGAAATATGCTTTAAAGTTTCAGATAACAATTGGTGTCATGTTGTCAGTGTCTTTTTAGTGATATTGGCATTTAAGTAGAAGCTGTTGTTGATGAAGTATCCAGGTGATTCAGCACTAGTGGAAAATTGGGATGTGAACTAGTCATCGGATAGACACATTTGCGTACCATAACTACACGTGAATAATTGTGGAATACAGTGACTTGAGAAGCAAAAAACCTTTATTTGAATATAGTTCATTGAGTTTCCTGCCATACCTTGGCATCTGCTTGGGAATCAGATTTTAGACAATAGCACCTAGGGAAAGGATCAAGAGACTTCAATATTGCATCTCTACAAATGTCAAATGGGACCATTTCTGATCCATGCTGTGGTACCCGCTTTCCCTCTTGTGGAGGGAGCTTTGTGCTTTTCTGGGCTGGCTTGTTTAAAAGTTGGAAATACAAGTCACTATCCATCGTGTGCTACTTTACAAGGTGTCAGATCTTTTCTAATGTAGCCAAAATGTACAAACGTGTTTTTTCTAATATCTTTGTTTACTGTAAAACCGTAGAACCCTTTTAATATCCAACAAGGGGAGAACCTTCTTTGCAGGCACAGACGAATTAGAGAGTAAAGTTGATAAGTGATAAGTTAATAGTCTGATTGATGCAGAAAACAGACAACTTATGGTGTGTTCTTAAAACAACCTGATTTCAATGAAAAATAGTTAACGCTGAATTCTAGCAGAGAAGAACAGCAATTAAAAAGGCAGATTTTCACTAGACATGCTGCAGTGATTCTCTATGAATAGGCTCAAAAGGAAAGATAATCAATCCTGAAAGTATTAGGTTGAACTCCCATGGTGGAGATGGCCATTTCACTAGTGGAAAAACCTTTCTGTGGCCTTTTACAAACTCTTTAATTATTGGAATCTTAAAGAAAAACCTTCCTGTGGTGACTTTCTATATGCAGTTATATCAGCCAGGTGGACTTGTAGCTTTATTTGGCTAGGTACAGCAAGTAAGGATATTTAGCAAGAAATAGGATTGTTACATTTACTGTGACCATATGCACAATCCCTTCCATTTTAGTGCTTGACAATCTCATTTAACATTTTTCTTCTTTTATTATCTCTATGCATTCCTGAGAAACTTTAAGATGTCTGTACTGCTCAACTTCAGGTTCCATGCAGACATATTTAATGACTGTAGGCTCGGGTGTTGGACTGAGGCACCGCTACTTTGTGTTTTCTTGGGGGGGGACCTTGGGGCCTTTTTACTTTTTAAATTTGAGAAGCGAAGAGCATGTGTTAAAGTGACCGCTTCAGAGGACACTAGCAATCATTGTGGTGTGCCACTCTTCCACCTGGGTTAGTGGTCTAGTCCTCGCACGCACGGCCTTAGAGCTCCTGTAGTGTGGACGCATGCAGCAGTCGCACCTAAGCCAAGTCCATCTTCATCCTTCCGTGCCCAAACGGGACCAGGGGCCAGTAACCCTGCATCTTTCAGCCAGAAAGGGTGGTGTTCTCACCCAGCCAACTCAGGGAACTTCAACCTGCTTCCACCGAAGTCTGCCTAACCTCCTTAGACCCTAAGGTGAGCCCTGTAAGATGTACCCTTAGCAATTTTGCACCAATGCTTGATGACAATATCTACAATGCTACCACAGGAAACGCTTCTCGTGCCCAGAGCTCAGCTAGCAACAAAGCAGTCCCCTTTGTCAGCATTGTCAGCATTGTCAATCCCTCCCAAGAAACCAGCAACACCTATTCAACTTCCTGTGGAATAACACCTCTGACATGGCTTCATCAGGTGTCACTTCTAGACCTTATTGTCCACACTCCCTCCAAACTATTCTGTAGCTAGAAGGGACTGACTGGATAAAGCTGAAGATACATTCTCTCCTTACATCCTTAGGTGTGCCAATTTTAAACTGCTTGGAGGTCTTAATATTCATCTGGAAGACCACATGTGCAGCCTGGGTGGGATGCTTATAGAAGATTTAAGTGTGATGAATTTAGCTCTTATTAATTCAATACCCACACAAGTCTTGCCACCTCCTGGATCTCATTCTTTCAAATATCAAAGATCTTACCACAGAACCTCCCTTGCCGTTATTATGGTCGGGCCATTTGATGGTGCCTTTTGCCATTAAGACTCAGCTGACCCCCTCCACAGGAGTGGCTGAACCTCAAGTCAAATCAAGAAATTGGCCTAAATTAGACATCACTGCTCTGAATGCTCAATTGCAAAGTACTAAACCAGATCTGAAGCAGAATTTTGACTTAGCTCAACCTCTGGTCAATTGCGGATTATGAATGCGCTAGAAGTAATGTTGCCAGCAAAACTCAGTTCCCTGCAAGACTTCACTACACTGCCCCATGATTCAACAAGGCTCTTTGCTTGGGGAAAAAATGCTGCAAGGGCCTGGAAAGAGGAGTTAACATCTAAGTATAAAACAGTTTTCAAACACTCTTAAACGTGGTCAAGTAATTTTCTGACTCTAGCAAAAGTTCTCCATCACCTCTGCTGTCTCAGTCACAACGAAAGGTGTTGGCTCACTGTTTTATTAAAAAGGTGGCTGAAATCTTAATCCATTTTGCTAACACTCAAAGAGCAGAAGGGTAGGCTGGTGACAACCCCAGTGTATGGATGCTTTCTCCAAAAGATAAGCAACATATCACTAATCTGTCACTAACTGGTCCAAAAATGAATTTGTTGCCTATTGGATACCCATCGTTGTCGGGCCTTATTACAGTTGATTAAATCAGGATCTCCCCAAGACCCCCCCCTCCACCGAATAAGCTCAACTTCTTGGATCCTGATTTGATACAACTTGTAGTAAATCTCCTTAATTCCTCATTACAAGAGGGACACATTCCCCAAGCATGGAAGCATACAATGGTCCTAACCCTTTCGAAAAAGCCTAACCTGAACTCCACCACATTGGTCTAATTTTAGACCGATTTCATTGCTGGCCATCTTTTACAAAATTCTGGAGAAACATGGGAATTCACAATTCACCAAATTTGTGGAAGCCCAAAACGTTCTACATCCCTTACAAACAGATTTTAGGGCAGGGCACTGCACCGAGTCTGCCCTCCTAGGAGTCTCAGAACATCTGAAGTGACTCTTGGATGAGGGTGGCTCAGCCATGCTGATTCTACTCAATCTTTGGGAAGCCTTCAACACCGTCACTTCATTCTTCTGGAAAAACTGGAGATGTTGGGTCTCTAGGGAACAGTCTTAGCCAGGATTACCTCATTCTTGAAAGATCATACATTCCAGGTTTTCTCAAACATTGCTGTGCCACAGCCCTGCATTCTCACTTCTGCAGTCCCCTAGGGCTCAGCCCTAAGTCCGATGCTAGTCAATGTACACACACTTGCACATCTAGAAGAATGTTGCGGCCTAACCCTGTTTACGTGTGCTGATACCCAAATCATCTTTTGTCATCTGCACATGGCCATAACACCAGGGCCCTCAACTTGTGTTTGGGTCAGATCTCCACCTGAATGAACAGCAATTCTCTTTAACTTAATGGTGAGAAGACCGAGGTATGGATGTAGGCAAGAATTCCCTGCTCTGGAGTCCCCAGCATTGGCTGGAGTCTTCTGGGGCCCTGTAGGAAGTTGGCTCTGTATGCACTATTTCAAAGTAAGGAATAGTATGCACGGAGTCCAAGGGTTCCCCTTAGAGGTAAGATAGTGGCAAAAAGAGATAATACTAATGCTCTATTTTGTGGTAGTGTGGTCGAGCAGTAGGCTTATCAAAGGAGTAGTGTTAAGCATTTGTTGTACATACACACAGGCAATAAATGAGGAACACACACTCAGAGACAAATCCAGCCAATAGGTTTTGTTATAGAAAAATATCTTTTCTTAGTTTATTTTAAGAACCACAGGTTCAAATTCTACATGTAATATCTCATTTGAAAGGTATTGCAGGTAAGTACTTTAGGAACTTTGAATAATTACAGTAGCATATGTACTTTTCACATAAAACACAAATAGCGGTTTTAAAAGTGGACACAGTGCAATTTTCACAGTTCCTGGGGGAGGTAAAGTATTGTTATTTTTTGCAGTTAAGTAACCCACCTACCGGGTTCAGATTTGGGTCCAAAGTAGCCCACCGTTGGGGGTTCAGAGCAACCCCAAAGTCACCACACCAGCAGCTCAGGGCCGGTCAGGTGCAGAGTTCAAAGTGGTGCCCAAAACACATAGGCTTCAATGGAGAGAAGGGGGTGCCCCGGTTCCAGTCTGCCAGCAGGTAAGTACCCGCGTCTTCGGAGGGCAGACCAGGGGGGTTTTGTAGGGCACCGGGGACACACAAGTTCACACAAAAAGTACACCCTCAGCGGCACTGGGGCGGCCGGGGGCTGTGTAGAAACAAGCATCGGGTTTCCAATGTAAATCAATGGGAGACCAAGGGGTCTCTTCAGCGATGCAGGCAGGCAAGGGGGGGGCTCCTCGGGGTAGCCACCACCTGGGCAAGGGAGAGGGCCCCTGGGGGTCACTTCTGCACTGAAGTTCCGATCCTTCAGGTGCTGGGGGCTGCGGGTGCAGGGTCTTTTCCAGCCGTCGGGATTTTAGAGTCAGGCAGTCGCGGTCAGGGGGAGCCTGGGGATTCCCTCTGCAGGCGTCGCTGTGGGGGCTCAGGGGGGACAACTTTGGTTACTCACAGTCTCGGAGTCGCCCGAGGGTCCTCCCTGAGGTGTTGGTTCTCCACCAGTCGAGTCGGGGTCGCCGGGTGCAGTGTTGCAAGTCTCACGCTTCTTGCGGGGATTGCAGGGGTCTTTAAATCTGCTCCTCTGTAACAAAGTTGCAGTTTTTTTGGAACAGGGCCGCTGTCCTCGGGAGTTTCTAGTCTTTCTTGAAGCAGGGCAGTCCTCTGAGGATTCAGAGGTCGCTAGTCCTGGGGAAAGCGTAGCTGGAGCAGGTTTCTTTGGAAGGCAGGAGACAGGCCGGTAGGACTGGGGCCAAAGCAGTTGGTGTCTTCTTTCTTCTTCTGCAGGGGTTTTCAGCTCAGCAGTCCTCTTCTTCTTGTAAGTTGCAGGAATCTAAATTCTTAGGTTCAGGGGAGCCCTTAAATACTAAATTTAAGGGCGTGTTTAGGTCTGGGGGGTTAGTAGCCAATGGCTACTAGCCCTGAGGGTGGGTACACTCTCTTTGTGCCTCCTCCCAAGGGGAGGGGGTCACATTCCTATCCCTATTGGGGGAATCCTCCATCTGCAAGATGGAGGATTTCTAAAAGTTAGAGTCAACTCAGCTCAGGACACCTTAGGGGCTGTCCTGACTGGCCGGTGACGACTCCTTGTTATTCTCATTATCTCCTCCGGCCTTGCCGCCAAAAGTGGGGCCGTGACCGGAGGGGGCGGGAAACTCCACTAGCTGGAGTGCCCTGTGGTGCTGGAACAAAGGGGGTAAGCCTTTGAGGCTCACCGCCAGGTGTTACAGCTCCTGCCTGGGGGAGGTGATAGCATCTCCACCCAGTGCAGGCTTTGTTACAGGCCGCAGAGTGACAAAGGCACTCTCCCCATGTGGCCAGCAACATGTCTCGAGTGTGGCAGGCTGCTAGAACCAGTCAGCCTACACGGGTAGTTGGATTAGGTTTCAGGGGGCACCTCTAAGGTGCCCTCTGGGGTGTATTTTACAATAAAGTGTACACTGGCATCAGTGTGCATTTATTATGCTGAGAAGTTTGATACCAAACTTCCCAGTTTTCAGTGTAGCCATTATGGTGCTGTGGAGTCCGTGTTTGACAGACACCCAGACCATATACTCTTATGGCTACCCTGCACTTACAATGTCTAAGGTTTGGCTTAGACACTGTAGGGGCACAGTGCTCATGCACTGGTGCCCTCACCTATGGTATAGTGCACCCTGCCTTAGGGCTGTAAGGCCTACTAGAGGGGTGACTTATCTATACTGCATAGGCAGTGTGAGGTTGGCATGGCACCCTGAGGGGAGTGCCATGTCGACTTACTCATTTTGTTCTCACCAGCACACACAAGCTGGCAAGCAGTGTGTCTGTGCTGAGTGAGGGGTCCCTAGGGTGGCATAAGATATGCTGCAGCCCTTAGAGACCTTCCCTGGCATCAGGGCCCTTGGTACCAGGGGTACCAGTTACAAGGGACTTACCTGAATGCCAGGGTGTGCCAATTGTGGAATCAAAAGTACAGGTTAGGGAAAGAACACTGGTGCTGGGGCCTGGTTAGCAGGCCCCAGCACACTTTCAATTCAAAACATAGCATCAGCAAAGGCAAAATGTCAGGGGGTAACCATGCCCAGGAGACATTTCCTTACAGGCCCTTCCTAAATTGGCCGCCCAAGGTAAAGAACCTAAGCTTCTGACTGAATGAGTGTCTGGCTATGAAACCACAGGTTGTTTCCACTTCCTTTGCAGTGATGAAGTAGTTAAAAAAGATAATTCGGACAATTGTACTGTCAGCCCGAACGACAGTGATCCATGCCCTGATACTCTCAAGAATAGATTATGGAAACATACTGTATCTAGGAGTAACCAAGGCATCCATTTAATGCCTACAAATAGTTCAGAACTTCGCAGTGAGACTCCTTTACGGACTCCCTAAATTTGCCTCTTTTCTCTAATCTCCTGCGCAAGCTCAATTGGCTTGCTATGGAAAAACGAATACCATTTAAAGTCTGATGAAACAAGCATAAGGCCAAGTCTGGTATAGGCACATGTCATATTCAAGAGTTAATGGTACCCTACCAGCCTCCGTGCAAGCTGCAATCACTGAACCATTTCCTTTGCATAGTGCCTAGAATCCAATTGGCTTATACGGGAGGTCACTCTTTTGCAAACTTGGGCCCAAAGTTGTGGAATACCCTGAGTCTTTAAGAAGTTGCTCCTCTCTGAGCACTGTTCACAAACATTCGAACACCTGGATGTTCTATTCCTGGTTGCCCGCATACCCTACCTCCACCTAGCACTGGGAAATGATCTTTGGGGACCTGTGCGCTTTACAAGTCACTATAATAATAATAATCTGGCCATGAAGTCTGGTTAGATCGTGTGTGCAAGGTATTCCTCTGGTGTATGACTGACAGATCTAGGAAGTCTGGCTACTACCACTATCTCGGACAACTCGGTGCCTTCAGAATCATTTTTATTTTGGGCTTTTGTAGCGTTACAGTTACCAATGATCTGAGAAGGATCAGAGCAAAGGCCTAGACAAATGGTGCGAAGCAAATGATCTGAAGGGCATTTCCCACTGAGTTCCATTCTGGTGCCCCAGACGAGAAGTGTCTTCACTTTTTGTTTTGATGTGTCAAACTATGCTGAGAATCCCCATTCTCCCAAGATGCTTCACATGACTGCCATTCAAGACGCAATTGTGATTTTCTTTGTGATGTCGACTGAGAAACTCTGCTTTCTGAATCTAAGTTCCTAGATGAGTAATGTAGTCAGTGTGATCCCGCTGGACAATGCCCACTGCCACATCAACTGTGCCTGTACTTGTAAAGGCAGCTGAGTTAATCATGTTTGTTTCCCCCTGCTTGATGGTAGCCAGCTCCCCTGCTGCTGTCAGCCTCTTGGCTCCTTTCTCCTTCTGCCAGTCCATTTTTGCCTTTTCTTATTTTTGTCTTTTGACAGCCCCTTCCAGTGCACACTAAGGTTCCTGTTCCCCAGGGCTGCTTTTTCCTCTGGCCCTACGCCCAACCCCCCCTCCCAGGCAGATATCATGGATGCCGCCATGCGGCCGCAGAGCAGGCACTCCGCTGGCAAACCGTCCGCACCCGTCCACACTTGGATCATGCCCAGCACCAGGACCCCGGGCCCTCTAGACTACTTCTAAAGGTACTCCACCGGTGTGCTTCGCTCCATGGACTCCGGCCGTAACAACCGCGGCCTCGCATCCTGTTGTGGCTGGCGACTGGGTAAAGTGGTGCGGCTGGGCGGGGGGGAATAAACAAAAATAAAATAAAAATAAAAAAGTACCTTTATCGCACCACCGCTGTCTGCCACATCGCCCAATTGACCACAATCGATCATGCCCGCACCATCCCCAATCAACTCAGCACCACCCAACGCTGCTGGTCCAAGATGTCGCACCAACAGTAGACACTACCCCTCAACAGCACACAGCCCATAGAAACCTCCAACCTGGACCTCGCAGTCAAATACTTCAATGATCGGATCACCAGCGCCGCTGACCAAGTTGCCCCTACCCAATCAGCCAAAACACACAGACCCCGCCAAACTAACCAACTGGTATCCTGCAACTCAGCACATCCAAGTACGAACAGTTTGAGATAAGATGGCGCACCAGCAAGAACCACCCTAACAGAACCACCCTCGAATCAGTCCTCAACAAACACCATTGATAGATCAAAGCAGCAAACAGGCCCTGATCCATTGCATAGACAATAGCCCCAGTACAAGGAACTCTTCACAATCGTCACGGTTCACCTGCCCAGCAGCCATGGAAAACTCAATTTCCCCCTGCCAAGAACTCTGCGATGCCCGCACCGATCACTTCTACAAGATAGCAACCATCTACAAGAACTTTGATGCCCAACCCTCAAACCCCTGCAGCCTCAGACTGATTACCACCGCCGACGACCTTATGCTTAACACATGGAGACAGCTCAGCCACCCTCATGAACTCCATCCACTCTGGAGCACCCACCGACCCCTGCCCACACCGTCTCTTCAACCTAGTAAAAGACAAGACCAGCCCCCAACTCACCACCGTCACCAATGCTTCCATAACCACCGCCACCTTTCCTGAATAGCCCCTTGGCAGACCCCATCGAGCTCATGAACTACCATCCCATCTCTCTGTTCCCTTTCCCCGCCACGATTGTGGGAAAAAAGCCATGAACCTGCAACTCATCGATCACCTGGAATGTAACAACTTGCTGGACCCTTTCCAATCAGAAATCAGGGCCAATCACAGCTCAGACACAGCTTTGATCACAATAAGAGACTATAGCTGCACCCTAATGGACACAGGAGAATCAGCAGCACTGATCCTGCTTGACCTCTCTGCCGCCTTCGATAGGGTTTCACACCACACCCTCATCATCCCATCCACCTATGCCAGATCGGAATAACAGACACACTCACATGGATGGCGTCCTTCCTTACAGGACGCACCCAGAAAGTCCACCTCCCCCTCTTTACATCACAAGCAAAGCACATCATTTACGGCATCCCCAGGGCTCATCCATCAGCCCCACACTCTTCAACATCTACATGACTCCACTTGGAGACATCGTCCAAGCACACAACATCAACACCATCTTCTATGCTGACGACACCCAGCTAGTCCTATTGCTCTCAGTCGACCCATCTGCAACAAAGGTCAACTTCCACAACTGCATGAAGGACGTGTCAGCTTGGATGAGGGACAACTGCCTAAAACTCAACACCGACAAGGAGGAAGTCCTCATCTTTGGCAAACACACCGAACTCTGGAATGACTCCTGGTGCCCATCGGAACTCTGACCCAACACCACACTGAAAGACCCCCCCCCCAACCAACCTCGGCATTAACCTAGACAGCAAGCGCTCCATGAAAAGACAGCAAGCGCTCCATGAAAAGACAGGTCAACGCAGTATCCTCAGTCTGCTTCCACACTCTCTGCATGATCTTCAAGTGGCTCGCCATTGACAGCAGGAAGACAGTGAGCATACCCTCATAACCAGCCGTCTGAACTACAGCAATGCATTCTATGCAGGCACCTCCACAGAACTCATGCAAAGACTCCAGTCAATCCACAATTTAGCTGCCAGACTGATCCTCAACATGCCCAGAAGAGCCCACATCACCCGAAAGACCTCTACTGGCTCCTGGGCCAGAAGAGATGCCTTTTCAAGCTCCTGACCGATGCCTACAAAGCCTTCCACGACCAGGGACCTGCCTACCAGAATCACTGATTTTATTTCCACCCCAACACACACCTCGCCCTCGCACAGATCCCCTGCGCACGCCACTGCCGCACCAGAGGACACTCCTCCTCATCTTGCCGCCAAACCCTGGATTACTCTCCCACTCCACCTCCGCACCTCACCCACGCTGAGACTTCTGAAAGGGCTTTAAGACCTGGCTCTTCAAGTGAGACCTGCACCAAGCGCCTGGATACCCTCGCGGGTGACAAGCCCGCTATACAAATAACACCTGATTGATGGTATGATGCACAGTGGAGGAGTTGCCTGTTTGAATCATGATGCCTTGAATTCAGAGCTAGTATGAAAGCTTTTAGGGGAAGGTGAGTCACCTTCAGTTCTAACAGCCTAATGTGGTATGTCTCTTCCTTGGCTGCTGAAAGGCCTTGAATTGTCAGTTGACTGAGATGGTGTAACCATCCTGACAGTGAGGCATCTGTTACTATAGGCTGTTATGGAAGAATACTCCTTTCTGGAGAGTCTGATTGTTGCACTAACCACTCATAGCAAATTGTACAGCCTGGGTTATAAACATTATATGGTCCTCCTACTTGTCTCTTCTGTGACCATTGAATCCTGAGACAATGTTGGAGGGGGTCTCATATATAGCCTTGCACGTGAGACTATGCATAGGCAGGGTACCAAGGATCCTAGGAGGAAAGCTTCCTGCCAAGCTGTAGGTTGTGTTCCTCTTCCCCCCAAATATTTATTTACGATTGATTAAACACTCTCCACTGAACAATACATTTCTTTCTCTTTTGATATCTATTTTCACTACCAAGTATGTGAGACATTTGATTGGCAGTGGGTTTGACATTTCCATGCTGGTAATCAGTCTTAGTCTCTTTAACAGTTAAGGGTGGTTTTAAAGCGTTGAGCTGCTTTTTGCTGCAAGACTGCCTTTATAAACCAGTTGTCCAAGTATGGTAGAAAAATATTTCCTCCCTTACATGCGCTGCAACAACTGCCATGCACTTTAAGAATGTTCTGGGAGCAGATTTTAGTTGCAGGGGGAGTATGGAGTATTGATAGTGAACGTCTCGCTCAAGAAATCTTAGGTATTTCTTGTGTTGATCTGCAAATGGAATCTGAAAAACATGCTGCAGATCTACGGAACAGAAGCAATTGTTTGTTTTGATGCATAGAAAAATCTAATGAAGCACCAGCATCCTGAATTCTTCTCTGAGAATGTACTTTTTGACAGGTGTAAAGGGTCCAACATTGGACAATATTTGTTTGATTATCCCTTTGACTACATTAGGAAGCACATGGAATACACTCCTTGTTTTGGTCATACTTTTTTCTACTGACCTTTGGCTAATAGGAGTCGAAATTCCTCTTTCAGAACAGAAAGTTGGTGTTTCAAATTTGGTTTAGGAGGGATGGGCAGTAGCATTGCCTTGATGTGAATCAAATAGCCTTGTCCTATGATGTTCAATATCTATGTCAGTGGATATAGACTACCACTCTTCCAGGCGAGTCATCACCACGCCCCCTATGTGAGTGGGTTACCTGGAGAACCTGCTGGAAACTCTTTGGGGATTATCAGAGGAATTACTTCCCCTGGAGTGTAATGTTGTTGCAGAGTCACTTTTAATGCCTATTTCTCGGCTAGTTGTGTTGGTGAGGAGTCTGGTAAGACCATCTCGGAGACAGGACCTTCTGATAGGAAAAAACACCACTCTTTAGGTGCATTTTGTTTTAAGAACTTCAGGTGTTCCACCAGCCCTGCAGTCTTCAGGGATTCTGCTTCACTCCTCCTTTATGTTGCAGAAGAAGGTGTTTCTGAATAGTGCAGGTTAGCTATTTTGACCCCAGATCTAATGACCTGATTTCAAACTAGGAAACCTTCATTTAGCATCTCTAAGAAATTCTGTTAATGATCTTTCAGTAAATCTGACACAGTTATATACCATCCCAGATCTCACTGTGGTATCTTCCAAGCAGCGCTGTTGCACTGGCATCCTTTAGATGAGTTGATGTTGTGCCACATATCTTTTACCACACAGTAGAGTTTTTTTAATCTCTTTCAGGTGGAGCAGCGGATTCTGGAGCAAATGTATGTTTATCTCTCACCGCGGTTATGTTAACTGAGTCCAGCGTTAGGTATACCCTAAAGAAATTTGGGCTTTATTGAGGTGGCCTGTATTTTTTCTGCAGGTGTAGTATTACTGCATTTACAGAGGCAGAAGTTATATTTTTTATTCTGCCACCTCTCATACTAAGACCCAGAGATAAGGTTAAAGACATGCCCTTGGTAAAGAGTCTCCAAATATTAGGGACACCTATGGTTGGCTGGGGTGTCTCCAAAGCAATTTTACATGTTACTGCCTCTCTCATGAGTACCTTAAGGCAAGTGGGGAGGTCATCAACCTGGGATACTCTCTAGATGGAAATGTGGGAGTGTATGATGAATGGGATAAGTCCAAATCAGAACAAAGAGAGCAAGACAAGGGTATAAGGTCTACGACCTGATGTAGAAGGGGAGCTTTAAGGTGAAACAGCTCTGCTTCTTAGGGTTCCTTGAGGAGAAGATGGTTTCTTCTTTCTTAATGGGGACAAGAAGTTGATTTTGATGTCTTCATATGTGAGGAGAGATCAAGAGGCCTCAAAGGTGTCTGCACCAGGTCTTGAAAAGTAATCAAAGGCCTAATGGATCGCAAAGGCAAAGGTGCAGGGTCCAACCATTCTGCTGTCTTTGAAAGGCCAAGCAATGTCTTATTGAGGTGGCCTGTACTTTTACTGCAGGTGTAGTATTACTGCATTTACAGAGGGAGAAGCTAAACCTTTTTCTCCTGCTACCTCTCACACTACAAACCAGAGGTAAGGTTAAAATAATGCCCTTGGTGAACAGTCTCCAAATATTAGGGCCATCTTTGGTCGGTTGGGGTGACTCCAAAGTAATTTTAAAGCCCCTCACAAGCGACAAGGTCATCAACCGGCGATACCCTAGTTAGAGATGTGGGACTGTATGATGAATAGGATAAGTCCTAATCAGAACAAAGAGAACAAGACAAGGGTATAAGATCTGCGACCTGTGGTAGAAGGGGAGCTTTAAGGTGAAACAGATCTGTAAGCAGGGATACTCGTGAAGAAGATAGTTTCTTCTTTCTTAATGGGGACAAGAAACTGCCTTCAAGGTCTTCCTAGGTGAGGAGAGACCAAGAGGCCTCAAAGGTGTCTGCACCAGGTCTTGAAAAGTAATCATAGGTTTAATGGGTCACTATGGCAAAGGTGCAGAGTCCAGAAATTCTGCTGTCATCTCTGACATCGACCTTGAAAGACCTGACAGATGGCAAATCATGATCAGAGTGCAGTTGGTATGTTGTCATTGAGCCATCCTTCGACAATGAGCAGGTCAGAACATTGACTCTCAACTGACATTTGTGGACTATGTCTGTCTCCTTTAGATGGCGCCAGAAACTATGACGTAATCTTCCCCTGTCACTTGATAATTTCTCCCAAGACGTCCCTCTGTGGGGGTCTTTTTCAGGAAGTGGTAAGAAACCCAAAACAGACTGGGAGGTTTATCAGTCTAGCCTCTTTTACTTTTTTGTCCCATTCTGCCCTCATGTCCTCCAAACATGCCTCTCAGTCGCATACCCTCTCAGTCTTAAGGATATTTTTTACATCTTCTGGGCGTCATATTCAGTCACAGAAGACAAGCACATATCTTGCTGGTAGCAGTCACTTCCTTTTTTTCCTCCCATATGGGGGCACTTGGCAGACAAGGGATGCATTTGGACTGAAAAGGGGTCACACATGTCCATATACCTAGGACATTGTAGGAATAACCTATATAAAGCAAATATTGGGATAAAATGGTGCCTTAAATGTGCAGGAGTCTCTCCCCATGGAGTGAGGGCTCTGATATATGCTATGGCAGTGTCAATGGATTCTGGGGGATAATGTTTAGAAGATGAATGACTCGTGCCTGCTGCCACTGGCCCATTTTGGTAACACTCCTACATACAGACAGACAGACAAAATAACTGCATACTATCCCCAAAAGCAGAGGAATATCTTGGAAGTGTATTCCTTAATACCGCGTGACAACAGTGATTCCAAAACATCTGAGTAAGAGCTACAACAGGGCTAAAGGTTAGGTGAAAGGGCCTTACGGGAAGGTGTAACTAAAGGGAAGTGGCCCTATTTGTGCAGTGTTCCTGGTTTCTGTGTTATTTGTTGAGCTGTTTAGGGGTAGACTATTGTGAAGTACTGTGGTGATGCACGCTTGCCTGCATTTTTGTGGGAAGAGGACAATGTTAATTGAATTTGCCATCTTATTGGGACAAATTAGATGTTCCAGCACTACTGTGCTTATTTACATATCAGTCTTTTTGCTGCACCAAATGAGGTTTCTTTTGGCTGCCTCTTCTCAGCTGTTTCACTATATTTTGCATATTCTTTGTAACTTCATTGTCCGTTTTTATTCCATTCACTTTACGTGCCTGATCAGCGTGTGCCTAGAACACAGTCAAGATCAGTCTTAAGCCTGCAGCCCAGCCCTTCCTTGTGCTTTTCCAGAAAGCCAGTTGTTATGTGTTTGGGAAGGGGGAATTCTCTTTTTCTCGGTCTTTATCCTTGGAGCTTATTACTGTTTTTTCTAATCTCTGGCTTTCTCTTTCCTCAAGACATGCACTCAGCCATATCTTGTTTAAGGCACGGAAGCCACCTTTGCACTGTAGGGGACTCCTTGGTTATGGTGGAGTACCACTAGAAGGGCAAGAAGAACAACAACAAAAATTAGGCGTACACTACGGGACTCCAACATTGGTATCTTTCATAGATTCACACAATTGAATTGTTCCCCATCAGCCTGAGAACATCAGTAGTTCAATCATCAGCATGGGGACCATCAGTAGTCATTTATATGAACCAAAGTGTTCTCATAAACTCAATTAACATCCCCTCAGCCATCTATTATATGTAGTCTTTCTCAAACTCACCAAGAGAGTCAAACTCCTAAAATGAGAAGAGAGTAGCTTGCTTGGGAAACTATGAAAACCCCAACACCGGAGAACAGTAATTACAGGTTAATAACTTTCTCCTTCTTCTGTATGGGATCTTTCATGGGTTCTGATGCTTCTGTTAAGACTAAATAAGCAGTTACAGTGTAAATGATGGCAGTTAGAAGAGAAGCTCACTACCAGTGAATACATTTGACACACTGGCAGTCCCATTTTATAATCCACTCTGGGTGTTGTATCAAAGTAGTAATGCTTGGTGAAGAAATACATTGTCCTCTATGCAGCTGCTTTGCAGATCTCTCTCAAGATTACACTGGTGAAGAGTGCTGCCATGCCTTCGGTACAGCAAGTTTAGTCACCAACATATAAAAGTCTAACCCCTAAGCGTGAGTTGTTGTATTGCAGGAAGCAATTCATCTAGCCACGCCTTCCTTCAACAAGACACTGCCCTTATTTGCATCATCAAAGGCAACAAAGAACTGGTCAAACTGACAGAAAATTTCATTTACCTAAATGGAATTTCACATATCTTTTAATGCCCAGAAAATACAATAACGTTTTGGCTGCAGTAAAAATGTAGGAAAAACAATACGTTGGTTAAGGTGAAATTAAAAAAAAACACCTATGGATTAAACCTTCGATTAATTATAGGGCGAAAACCATTTCTTGAGGAAACCCACAAAAGACTCAGGAGAAAGTTTCCAACTCGTTTATCTGCCTGGCTGAGGTGTTAGCAATCAAGAAGACAGTATTTCTAAGCAGATGCTGAATGGAAACATACCAAATGGGCTTGAAATGAGTCTTCATTAAATCAGGTAACAAAAAATCCTTGATATTCTGGAATACTGGGCTTATTAAACACATGGAAGTGACAGCCAAATGTACCCCTACAAATAAGTACTTATGCCAAAGGAGCCAGATGGAGAGCTAGGGCAGAAATTGATATTGTGAGCAAGAAAAAAGATCCAGATCTTAGCTCATGCCTATGCAGAAAAAAAGTTGCTTTTCAGGACTTAAGTGTGTGCCTGAAGAATTTGCTTATGGTCCTCTGGCAGCCTAGAGAATCAATTTAAGGAGTCCGGGCATCAACTCAAGTCACTGTTGACTGGGGTGAAGAACCTAACCTCGTTCTGAGAAAGCAGTCAAGGGTCCCATCTGAACTGAATATCACTAACAGTTCATGGAACTAATGCTGCCTAGCTAAACTCAAGCTACCAGAATCATCATTTGGGATTCCATCTTCAATGCACAACATGTTAGGGATCACACGAATGGGGATAAAGGTTCTACTGTGAACAATATGCTTGTCAAAAGATTGCTCTTTAGAACACTAAGCATCTCAAACTGCTGGTAAAAAAAATGGCCTTTTGACTTGTTGCCTCTTTATGGCATTGCCCAATGCAGGAACACCAGGTGAAGTGGCCTGTTGATGTCCCATTGATATCTGCATGGTAAGATCTGCTTAAGCATCCATAAGGGTATGGAACATGCTCAACTGAAATATCAACTTTTATTCGGAGAGCCACTGCCAAAGACAAGGGGGTTTCCTGAGATACAGAAGCTATCTCAGCCCCCATTCCGCTTCTGAATGTTGTGTCATACTGTCTCTTTACCACCCACTTAAGAGCACCTTCTCAGGGGAATTAATGCTTTGAGGGTTAGCTTAACATCACTGAACTTTTAACAGGTTGATTTAAGAGTAGCTTATGTTGGTGTACAAAAGCCAGCCACTGCCATTTAAGTAATGGAGATTAAATTACCTCCCATCCAGGCAGGGAAGAATTTGTTGCGAGGAACTAGGAAATGGGTACAGTGTCTGGCTTGCAAAGATTATTAATCCATAGTAACAGTCTTATTGTTGCTTTTATATGGTGTGACACAGAGATAAGGTCATCCCAGTCTCAAGGACAGTAGCTACCCTTAAATTTGCCTCATGTGAGGGTAGCTTTGGGAAAGAAGCAGAATATACAGCTTAAGGATGCTCTTAGTCATCAGGCAGTTACAACTCACTGGGAAGCAATACAAATGGCACGAAGCATCAACTTGTTTTCCCTTTCCAAGAATGAAAAGCCTTTCCCTGCCACCATAGCAATGCCAGCACATAAAAAGTTTAGCACTTTTGAAGGATGAAGACTGGGTTTTCTTTAACTGAGAGTGAGACCCTAGACAACAGAAGAGAGGCAGACTGAACCACTTGGAGTACTTGCTTCAGATAAGGACCCTTAGTAACTAATCCCCTAGACAAGAGCATACTGCCACTTCTCGTCTTCATAGGTATGCAGCCACTGATACCACGCATTTGATGACGATGCAGGGGTCATTCTGCAGTCTAAAATGAGGTGCCTTAAACCAAAAGCGCTGCTTACCTACCATAAACCACAGGTATTTCCAGTTACACGGATTGATGGGAATATGAAAAACTGGCAGGATCCAAGATGATGGAAATCAAGAAGTCGTCACTATTTCTGAAAGGAGGGGATACCCTTCAGGGTGACCGATTAAAAACCTTGTCTTTTCAGATACTTAAGTTTGCAAAGATCCAGTATTAGACACCTGTGTCCCTAACAACCTTGACCCTTATATGCTTTAAGCCATATAATCAACAGTTTTTAGGTATAAGCTTCAAAATCTTGTGTTTGTGAACATTTCAAGATGGCCTTTTTAATTAATTAAGGTTGCAATGACAACATTAGGAACTGACATTTTCATTGTTACATCCTGTCAGTTCTCAAAGTAATGCTGAATCTTGCCCCCACTGGCTGAGTCAAACGGTAGGCTGAAAGAGGGGATCCAGCACACATGTTGTGGTGCTGGGACCTGAAGAACCATGACCCAATTAGTCCTCATCCCGTCGTCTTGTTCTGACCACCATGACGCTTCTAAAGACTGGTTGAAAGGGCAATCACATTTGTAAAAGCAATACGATCGAAAGGAATAAAAACTTCCTCCTTGTAGTAGGGTAGCCTTTCTGATGTGCCTGCTGTTTATAGGCACATTATTCCAGACAGCGCTGAAGTGTTCCTAGGATCCTGTAGCCTTTGGGTTAGTTTGGATTTGCTGCAAATTATCGTACACACACTTTCCAAAGAGATTTTCTCCATCCAATAGAAATTTAATGAGTCTAGTGTGAACTTCAGGACATAGTCCAAAAAGATGGAAAACTGTCACAGCCTATTTAGCTGAAGTTAGCTGTGGAGAAATGTATGGATGCCGCAATGACGACAGTCAGATCACCTTCATTAAGTAATATGTTACTTACCCTGTGAGCATCTGTTTGTTGCATGTAGTGCTGTAGATTTACATGTTGTACGTATTCCTGCCATCTAGCGTGGGGTTTGGACGACGCAAATTGTTTTTCTTCAAAGAAGTCTTTTGAGTCAAAGTCTCAAGCGACTCCTCCTCTGGTCGCAGATGCACGTGGTCACAGACTCCATTGTTAGACTGTGAGTGGGTTGGTACATGTGAATCTACAGCACTACATGCAACAAACAGATGTTTACAGGGTAATTAACATATTCCGTTCGTATTATGTGTGGCTGTAGATACACTGCTATGCACAAACTGTAATGCATAGCCAGTGGCAGGTGCAGGGGTTGTGGAACAAAATCCTGAGGACAGCCTGACAAACTCTGGCCTGCTCTCTTGCCCAGATGTACACAAAGCAAAGTTTTGTAAATGTGTGTGGAGTGCACAATGTGGCAACAAACAAGCAAATGTCAACTTTGGGTATATTTCACAGGAAAACCATAGTAGCACCCTGTTATTGGGTGAAGGGTGGCTTGGGTAGGACTGTCTGGCTCTTTTAGCTTTAGGCATTGCAGATCTGGATGCATTTGATGATCCACCTGGCATTCCCTGCCTTTTAAATAGCGTGGCCTTTATGAAGCTGTGAGAAAACTACAAATAGCTGCTGTGTTTTGCAAAAGGATTTGGTCCAGTTTATGTAGTTCAAACAAATGTGCTTAACATCAAGCGTGTCAAGTGCTCTTAAGCTACTGACTCAGGCCATGGAAAAAAAGACTTGACCTCAATAGATTAAGGTGGAAATGGGACACCATCTAGGGTAAAAACTTAGAACTGGTTCTAAGAACCACCTTGTCTGTGTAATTGGAAAAAAGGGTCCTGAAGTATGAGGGCCTGCAATTGAAGGATGCACCTGAGTGAGGTGATTGCTTTGAGGAAGGCACCCTTCTAAGAAAGGAACTGCAGAGGACACCTATGCAGTGGCTTGAAAGGAGGCCCTATTAGCCTAGTGAGAACAATGTTGAGGCTCCAGACTAGGGCAGGGAGCACCCTTGGTGGAACTGCACACCTAAGCCATTCCATGAATGCTTTGATAACAAGATTTTTGAATGTGAAGAATGTGCCCTGATCTGCCAATAAGCAGCAATGGTGACTAGGGGTTGCCTGAATAAATGCAAGCCAACCCGGATCTCCACCTGAAGGTGTAGGAGATAAATGATGTACTGCACTGTATGGGTGAATGGACTTATGTTGTTTGAGATACAGTAGTGAACAAAATGCCTCCACTTAGCAACACAGCAAGTCTATGTGGCGGCCTTTGGGCTTCTCTGGGTATGTCAATGCACTCCTGCGGCAAACCAAGGTAACCAAACTCTAGGAACTCAGGAGTCAAATAGCTAGGATAGGTAGCTTCATGTGAGGGACAATGGACATCTTGAGCAGGGTTGAGGGCCATGGTTGTCTGGTCCACGTTGGAGCCTCCAGGATGATGGTAAGTGATGTTGACCTCAACTTCTTGACCGTGTACGGAATTAGAGGAAGAGGAGTAAAAGAGTAGGCAAAAATCCTGGAGCAATTCAATCACAGATCATTGCCCAATGACTGGAGCTGTGGAAATCTGGCAAGAAAAGCATTTTTGGTTTACCGCCATGGCAAAATGGTCTATGTCTGTGGTGCCCCACCCGCAAAAGTAAGAAAACAGGACTTGTGGGTGGACTTCACACTTGTGTCCTTGTTGCTGCGTCCTGCTAAGTATGTTTGCAAAATCGTTGATCGCTCCTGGTAGATACTGTGCCAGGAGGTGAACCTGCTGATGGATGGTTCAATGCCAAATCTGTTGCGCTATGGCTGACAGGTAAGGTCAGTGTGTGCCTCCTTGTTTCTGAGGATAGAACATGGCAGTCATGCTGCCCCATAAGCACCAGGGCTACCGTGCCTCGAATCCGTAGGCAAAATGTTTTGTGTGCTAGAGGAACAAACAACAACTCCAAGTGGTTTATGTGAAGACCCTTAGATAAAATGGCCTTGGACTGTCACCAGTCACCCTTTAGCCAGCTACAGATGAGTATGTGGTGATGGTCACCTGCAAAATTGGGTCTTCAAAGAGCCTGCCTTGCAAAAGATTTTTGCTGTTGCACCACTGCAGAGAGCGATGGTTGCTGGCCCTTACCAACACTGGATCCTCCATTTGACCCGCTGATTGTGAGCGTAGTTTAAGTGGTACTCCTGACGCAGGAACATATAATAAGCCATTTGTGGGGCACCATGGCGATGCAGGAGCCCATCCTTCCTAGCAAGCGAACAAAGGTACAAACTGGGAGCCGACTTAGATGGAAAAGAGGCAGGCGCTGCAAGAACGTCTGTGCTCTGAGGCTTAGGGAAAGCTTTGCCCACAATGGAATTGAGGTCTGCCCCTAGAAAGGATGTGAGCCAGGCATATCTAAGCAGGGGAAGATGTGAATTATGCCCCTTCTGGGGTGAGCGGATACTATCACCAAGCACTTGGTTTAGACCCTGGGGCCTTAGTGACAGTGAAGCGCAGCACTTTGAATTGTGAGTGCTGACCACCTACCATGAAGCAGAGGCTGCACCAATGAGCTGGATGAATGAGGATGTGAAAGCACGCATCCTTCATGTTGAGTGTGGCCACGAAGGCACCTTTTTGCTGCAGGGGGATGAAATGTGGAAGTCTTCCGATAGCATGGATCTGTTGAGAGGACTCGAGGATTGACAAGAGGGGTCAGTTCTTCTTGGGCAATAGGTAGTATAGCAAGTAGACTCCTAACCCCTAGAAGTGGCTAGGCACTGTCTCTATAGCTCCTTTGAAGAGGAGTGACTGAACCTCTTCCTGTAGTGGCGTAATGTGTTCTGGGCTTAGGGTGTGGGTAAGGGGTAAGGGGAAATGTTTAGTGGGGTGTGATGAGCTCTGAGCAATAGATATGTTTGATGATGGACAAGACCCACTGGTCTGTCATGATATCCTCTAAGCAGGAAAGAAATCCCTGAAGTCTCCCCTTGACAGGTGTGAAGTTATGAGGGGGATACACTGCAAGTAAGATCTTGGAGGTAAAGTCTCCCATACTGAGGGTGCCTCTGCCCTTAGACCTATTCTCTCTAAAGGAGTCTTGCAAGAAACCCCTGCCACCCTGCTGGTGATAGCCCTTTGGCTGCCTCTGGTAGGACTGTGTAGGTTCTCTTGAAGTGGCTTTTGAGACTGCTCTGGACTGGTGCCTTTGAAAGAAGCTACAGCTAGAAGGAACATGCAAGGTACAGATTGGCTTGGCGGTCTGCAAGTCTTTCTTGGGGTTCTTAAGCATCAGTGAACCTGAGGTCCAAAGACATGCTCACCATCAAACTGGAGGTTGTGAAGGTGCTGTTGCACCTCTGGCTTGAATTCAGAGACAGAGCCAGATGTGACACTGCAAGATAACTGAGGTGTTCACTCCTAAGGGGGCACCAGCTTTATCCAACCCACATCTAATGGTGGCATTGGAGATAGTCTTACCTTCTTCAACCAACTCTCCCCCACTCAAACAATACTGGCCAGGGAGGTGCAGCAGGAGACCCTCTATCCCATCCCTGTGGGCTCTGTCAAAGCTGGAGAGGAGGCCTACTGGGTTGCTGATGCGCCTGTGCGTGGCGGCACCTACAGGCACTTTTTCCCACAGCATCAATCTGGCTTGCTTTCCTTATCAGGAGGCAGAGCGTCCCTGGTAGCCCGGGCTATTAGAGTTTACCTAGCAGTGACGACTACCAGGTAGTACCGTGGGAAATGAACCCCAGATATAAAGCAGGTCAGAGGGGGCCAAGTTTGTACTTTTTCCTCAGTACGATGCATGATTACACAAGATCTGATTAGCCCCTTAAAAATCTCAGGGGAGGATTTAATACTCCCTTGAGCATTGGGAGGTACTGTACAGAACGCTCTGTCTTGGAGAGTATCTGTGCGTTAGATAACGTTGTGGTACAATGTAGTGTCATCTAGTGGGAAGGTCCTGACAATGATATGGTCTAAATCCATGTGTGTCAAGGGATCCACATTATAATCCTCCTGGGTTCTCCTAACGCACCAGGGTAAACCGGAGCAAAGCCCGGGGTTGGAAAAGAAGGGCTTGGGATGCCGGTGTAAGAGTAACATTCAGGGATCCCCGAGGAGAAAACGCAGCAGGTGATGAAGGAGGTAGTGGAGGAGCTTTTTGAGCAGAACCTTGCCAAAGGACTAACTTTTGCCTGTGTGTGGATTGATGACAATCCTCCTCCATCTCTCCTCCAGCTCATGCTGAAAGCTCGCGAGGTTGGGGGCATTCTTAGACTTCTAGGATGGCAGGCTTCACCGCTGAAGGCGGATGTTGCCTCGGTGGCTTCGATGGTGGAGCCCGCTTCAACAGCTCTGCACCCACAGGCATCCTTGCTTGAGGCCAACCAAGGATTGAAGGCCTTGGCTGAGTCTCGCCTTGGCTCAGAAAACTTTGGTTCAATGACAACAAGCACTTGAAGGCAGTGGTACACCTGAAGGCGGTGGTGCACCCTACAGTACTGGCAGTTTTGGTATCAGGCTCGATGCCCATCCCCCTGAGGGACAGTCGCTGGTGATGGACAGCCCTAGGCTCTCACATGCGACTATTGATGAGTGATAGTCCTTGGCTCCGACGTGCGGCCACTGGTGAGAGAGAGTACTTGGACCAGACATGCAGCAGATTGTGAGCGAAGAGGCATCAACAGTACTCACGCCTGGTGTGGACTTTATGCCTGGACCAGAGTGGACCGAGAGGTCTGGAGCTTTCTCAGGTCCTCTTCTACCTTTTCTAAGAACTCCTTTTCGCCCTACCTCGAGATGTCAGAGCTGATGTATTTGGGGCTGGCTAGTGAGATGGGAACTCTGGAGACTTGCACAACCCTGCCTCCTTTTCTTTAGCACCCAAGGGGTCAGCATCTCCGAAAATGCCTGGCATCTCCAAAGATGATTAGGCCATAGAGCTGTGTGCCCACTGTCAGTCTCAGCACTGGCATAAGGTCCTCTTGCTGCAAAACACCAAGCAGCAGACACAGTGACTCATTCTGCTCCAGCAATGGGTACAAGTTGCAGCCAGCGTGGAGGTCAGACCAGGGACCTTTAGATTAGCACTAGGGGCATCTTTTGAAGGGCATCTGTTCCATTACCTTGGGAGCGTCTTCATTCTCTGATGGTAGTCAGAAGCACACGGTAGCCCAAAGCTGAGAGACCGAGACGCCAGGATCGAAGGATGGAACCAGTGCCACAAGTGAAGAAGAGTTCTTGTGATGGGGTGGAAGACAGCAGACTCGAGGCGGCTAGGGAGGCTGACAAACTCACATAAGAACTAGATTGTAGAAAACAATTTAACAAAGTCTGTGTCAATGAGAATCTACAACCAGAGGAGGAGTCACTGAGATCTTATAACTCATAAGACTTCTTTGAAGAAAAACAACTTGTAACATTCGGGCCCAACACTAAATGGCAGGTGTATGTACAGCATGCTTATCTACAGACACACATGCTACGAACAATAAGTTTACCTGAACCACATTGTTCTCAGGCAGTCTTTTCTATGAATGGCAAGGTGTTGTGTCATAACGGTCACATCAAGAAATTACTGTTTAAGCACTAGCACTTATAAGTGATACATGAGTCAATACACTGATTCTGTTGACCACTTAATGCCTCTTACTACCCTGTTTGTCAGATGGCATGGTGCACTGAGAGGAGATATTTGGTGTTGGGCTGCAGCTAACATCAAACTCCATTTTAACCTGATTGAGAGAGCAGGCTTGATAGGTGTCTAAAGCCTTATACTTTTCAAATGTAGAAAGACTGACCCATGTAGAAGTTAGATTCTTCATCTGTACTAATCTCCCATCGGCCATCCAACATAGGAATAGTTCTAATGCCCTTCCAAACCTTTGATATGAAATCAAACGTCAAACTATTTTAAAAAAGAATGTATTGGCAGTCTGAATTTATGAGATACTCTCTCCAGGTGGCACAGGATATAGCCTGTGCGCAAGACCCAGGAACTGGATCTTGAATGATCACTATGAATGATGAAGGTATGCAACTCACTTTCTTTACCAGACAATGGTCAGGCTTTATTTTTAGAAACGTTGTTGTTGAGCCTCATCACTTGTATAATCTTCACTCTTAACCATCACAATCATGGTCACTGTCTATATCCTACTGCTCAAATTACATTATGCATCGACATTGGCACACTCTAGCCGGTTCTGGAGCTTGATTAACAATATTGAGAAAGGCCCCAGAGCTGCGAACAATGCGAACGTCACAGAGGAGGCATGGGTGGGATATCTGAAATCCCACTTTAAAAAAAGATCCTCAACCGATACTGACTCAGCTCAATGAGAGGCGACTGTGGATAGGTCTGAGCGTCAGGGGCCCATTACTTTTAGTTCACTTGAAATAATTAAGATAATAGAAAAAAACACACCGAGATTGCACATCTGGCCCTAATGACCTTCCACAGACCCTATTTAAACAATCTACTCCAAGATGGGCGTATTTCTTCACCATAATGTTCAATTACATCCTAGCAACAGGCTCCATCCCAGACAGTTGGAAGGGCTCAATTATCTGCCCCACTTACAAGGGAGGGAAGGCTTCCTTACCTTCCAATTATCGTCTAATCGCCCTTTTGCAGACTTAAAATACTTCTTCATAGGAATTCAGCAGCATTTAGAACAATGGGCCATGGACAAAGAAAATCTCCTCATTAATCAAACAGGTTTTACGAAAAAAACAAGGCAAGTTAACAAACCTCATGGCATTAAGGTGGTCATTCTAACCTCGGCGGTAAAAGGCGCTTACCGCCAGACAGAAGACCGCCATAACACCGCCGCGGTCGCGGTAAACCGCCACGGTAATTCTGACCCACACTAGGCAAACCGCCAAAATACCGCCATCCACAAAAGTCCGCCACACCAAAGGTCAGCGATAAACTGGCGATGACCAAACCTCCACCGTCACGCCAACAGAAATACGCCCATGCCATTACGACCCACGAATCCACGTGGCGGTCTTTCAACCGCGGTATTCTATTGGCGGTACACACCGTCACGGTCGAAATACACATACACCTACAAAACACTACCACATTGGACAATTCGAAATACACACACCTGATACACATACACACACCACTCCCACACACCCAATACAATATAAAACACACACCCACATCACCCACAAACCCCTACGGCCAAAAATTTCGAACGAAGACCAGAAAGAGACACCACAGTCAACTACCAAGCATCCACAGGCACACAATACCAATACCCACAGAACTTCCACGCACCTCACACAACACACCACTAAATAGCACCCCACCTATCACTACACACTCCACCCCACACATCATCCACACCACCCCATGGCACCTCAAAGACACCCCAGGTTCTCAGATGCTGAACTCAGGGTCACGGTGGAGGAAATCCTACGAGTAGAGCCCCAGCTGTTCGGGACACAGGTGCAGCACACCATCATTGCCAGGAAGATGGAGCTATGGAGCAGAATAGTGGACAGGGTCAACGCTGTGGGACAGCACCCAAGAAATCGGGATGACATCAGGAAGAGGTGGAACGACCTATGGGGGAAGGTGCGTTCCATGGTATCAAGGCACAACATCGCGGTACAGCGGACTGGCGGCGGACCCCCACCTCCTCCCCCCGAATTTACAACATGGGAGGAGTAAGTCTTGAACATCCTGCATCCTGAGGGCCTCGCTGGAGTATCTGGAGGAATGGACTCTGGTAAGTCTCATCTTCACTACTTCATCCCCCCCCACCCCACCTGCATGCCAACTCATACCCCCATCCCTCACCCCCTTCACAACTACCCCTTGCAAATGTCTCACCATCACAACCCACCCATCCATCCCAAAACTTAGCCCTGCATGCGGCCCCAAAGCATGGACACCCATCACCAAAGCATGCCCAATGCACATACCCATCACCCCCCCCCCCCAAAAAAAACACCGTCACAACAGCCCCCACAAAGGAATGCCAGCACTGGGGTACACGGGCACCCACCCATTGCACGCCATTGGCACACACAGAAGCAATAACCATACTTTTATACCCCTGCAGGACCCGAACGCCAGGTCACCGTGCAGGAGGGTCCACAAATGTCCCCTCCACCCCCAGAAGAGGCCCACAGTGAGGACAGCAGCTCTGTCTCCCTGGATCTAGATGACCAGCCCGGTCCATCAGGGACCTCGGGACAGTCGGTTCCCCTCAGACAGGCACAGGCCACAGCAGACCTACCCCCCTCTGGGAACACCAGCACAGCACCCACCCAGCGGGCCCATACCTCTGTCCCCAAGACACGTCAATCAGCGGTGTGTCCACCACTACAGGGAACCCAGGCTAACCCAACACCCCAACAACAACAGGGACCTGGGGGCAGTGGTAGTGGGCACACGGTCCAGGGGACGGAGGCCCAAGGAAACAGGGGAACTGGGAGGGAAGCTGTGCGACAGGGGGGGTGGGGGGGACAGGCCAAGGGAACCCACTCTCCACGAGGCCCTCTCCTTCATCATGGGAGCATACCACCACTCCCAGGAGACGATGGCGACGGTCCTGGCCAGGTTCCAGGAAATCCAGCTTCTGCAGGAACAACAGTATATGGGGTTCAGGGAGGAACTGAGAAACATCAGTACCGCCATGGGTACCATCGTAGTGGCCCTGAATGAGTTAATCTCCACATTGCGGACCACTCTGGCACCTCAAAGGGCCCCTGACACTAGCATGGACCAAGAACTGGCTACCACCTCCGCCGGCGCTAGTGGACAGGAGGCCCCGACAGAAGACCAACAGGCCACCAGAACCCCACCCCCTGCAGAAGGAGCACCACCCCGCAAGCGGGCCCTGAGATCCAGGAAGAAGACAGAGTAACATGTCAAGACCCCCGCCAGCAACGGATACCGCCCTGATTGTCATCCCACTGTCCCACATTGTCACCCTGTCCAACCTTAAACTGCCCCTGCTCCACTTCCCACAGGCATTTGGACAATGCACCTGTGAACCTGATAGTCTGGACTCTGCCATGGACAATCCTCCACCATCACCGATTTGCAACCACCCATCCAAATTAGAGCACTTGAATAAACACACTTATTGCACATAAACAATCTGGAGTCTGTCTGTGATTTTAACAAATGTATTAGACATGACCGTGCCAAAATTGTTATTCACATTGTTATGCCAACAAACCGCTGTCACACAGCTGTAGTCCATAGGGAAACTAAGCAGATGTCACGCAGTGGGGCCCACAGCTCTGAAAACGGAAGGGAAAGTCACAACACAGTTACCATACACTAGGGGAAAAAGTCAGACAGTAGAGAGGTAGGAGTCTTTAAGTAAATGTAATATGCCGGTGTCTACTCTTACCTGTGAGTCACTGAAAGTATTGCTCTATTACTGTGTTCCTGTTGTCTATGTCGTCCTCTTCAGCTTCCTCTTCTTCACTCTCCACAGGCTCCACAGCTGCTACAACACCACGATCTGGACCATCCTCCTGCAGAAAAGGCACCTGGCGGCGCAAAGCCAGGTTGTGAAGCATACAGCAGGCCACGATGATCTGGCACACCTTCTTTGGTGAGTACATTAGGGATCCACCTGTCATATGGAGGCACCTGAACCTGGCCTTCAGGAGGCCAAAGGTGCGTTCGATCACCCTCCTAGTCCGCCCATGGGCCTCATTGTAGCGTTCCTCTGCCCTGGTCCTGGGATTCCTCACTGGGGTCAATAGCCCGGAAAGGTTCCCTAATAGCCACACACGTTGCCTCTGGAGTTGACCCATCACATATGGGATGCTGCTTTTCCGCAGGATGTAGGCGTCATGCACAGAGCCAGGGAACTTGGCATTAACATGGGAGATGTACTGGTCTGCCAAACAGACCATCTGTACATTCATCGAATGATAACTTTTCCTGTTCCTGTACACCTGTTCACTTTCTCTGGGGGGTACCAAAGCCACATGGGTCCCATCAATGGCAACTATGATGTTGGGCATATGTCCAAGGGCAAAGAAGTCACCCTTCACTGTAGCCAAATCCCCCACCTCAGGGAAAATGATGTAGCTTCGCATGTGTTTGAGCAGGGCAGACAACACTCTGGACAACACCTTGGAAAACATAGGTTGAGACATCCCTGATGATATGGCCACTGTTGTTTGAAATGACCCACTTGCTAAGAAATGGAGTACTGACAGCACCTGCACTAGAGGGGGGGATCCCTGTGGGTTGGCGGATGGGTGACATCAGGTCTGCCTCCAGCTAGGCACACAGTTTATGTATAGTGGCTCGGTCAAGCCTGTACGTCAGAATGACATGTCGTTCTTCCATTGTCGACAGGTCCACCAGCGGTCTGTACACGGGAAGATTCCTCCATCTCCTCGCATTGCCAAACGGACGGTGCCTAGGAAGGACAACAGCGAGCACAGAGTCAATCAACCCACAGGTACGTTCCCACAGCTTGCACACAACACGATTCACTATGCATTGAATGGTGTGTATGAGTGTTGAGGAAAGGCCTAGGTATGTGTGACGCAGTAGAAATTAAGCCATGTGGGCCGTTGAAATGGCGGCTGCCTGACCTGTGAAGTGTGACAATGGGATGTGAGGTCAATGTGCTGGTGTGGCACACCGTGGCGGTAGGCGGTCGAAGACCGCGGCGCAAAGCCGCATTGGTTAACATTGAAACCTATGGGTTTCAGGAGCCAATGACGATGTGCGCCGGCGGTCGCAGTACGCACCGCCGCGGTACGCACCGCCACGGTACGCACCGCCACGGGCGTGACCGACATTTTCTATCAGCTTAATCACTCGATACCTGATCTTCCACAGGAGATGACCTACACTGCAAGTGCTGCTGTGACCTCGGTCTGGAAGAGACAATGGCTGCTGCGACTGGGGAAAGGGCCCCTGCCTTCACTTCTGAAGAATTGGAGAAACTCGTGGATGGGGTCCTCCCCCAGTATGCGCTACTCTACGGTCCTCCAGACCAACAGGTAAGTACACTAGGAGCATGCTTTGTGGGCAATGCCTGGGTTGAGTCGGGTGGATGAAAGATGGTGGGGAGGGGAGCGATTGAGTCATGCATCAGACGACAGAAGAGAGCATGTGCCACATGGCAAGGGTGGGAATGGGGGGCCACTCACTTCGAGCATGCAGAAGGTGATGACAATTTTTCTCTCCCTGTACATGTCACATAGGTCAGCGCCCACCAGAAAATCGCGATTTGGCGTGCCATCGCCAAGGACGTCCGGATCCTGGGGGTCCACAACAGACGGGGCACCCACTGCCGGAAGAGGTGGGAGGACATCCGCCGCGGGAGCAGGAAGACGGCGGAGGCTCTGCTGGGGATGGCCTCCCAAAGTAGGAGGGGTGCCAGTCGTCAATTGACCCCCCTGATGTCCCGGATCCTGGCGGTGGCCTACCCCGATTTGGATGGGCGCGTGAGGACATCACAGCAGACACAAGGGGGTGAGTACACTCTCATTCTGGTGACTTTGCGCGCAGTGGAGGTGTTTGGGTGGGGGAGGAGGGCTGTGGGTCTCCCTAGGCCAGGGCGAATTCTGTAGGCTAGGCCCCTCCGTAAGGCATGGCCCTGTGCCCCTGCCCCCCACTGCTGTAGGGTGCAAAGTTCAGGTATCCATGGCCCTGTGTCATCTGTGTGTGCAGTGGTCGTCGATAGGCTTGTAGGCCATGTCCCACGGATTGCATAGTGGACCCCAAGTGCGCGGTGTAGTGCAGGGGGCTTCTGTGTCTGTGTCGTCCGCCAACGGTAGCGGTAATCCATGCACTTAACATGTCTATTTCAAATCCCCCCCCTTTTTTGTGGTCTTCCTGTTCATGTGTGCATCAGCATCATCAGGCGGAGGAGAAGTGGCATCGGAGCACGAGGGAGCTGCATCTCACATGGCCATGGCGGGCCATGCAACTGACCGATTTCACCAGTGAGACGGAGGGCAAGAGGAGCTCCACGGCGGGGACTTGTGCTGATGTCAGTGGCAGCGACTCGTCCTCTGAAGGGAGCTCCCTTGTGGTGGCGGCAACATCCGTGCCCCCGCACCAACAGGTACAGCCGCCACCCAGCGCACCAGCACCGCCCTCCCAGCAGCCCCTCAGCCTTCGCCCCGTGCCCGCTCACCCAGGAAGGTGGGCATCTCCTTCGCCCCAGGCACCTCAGGCCCTGCCCCAGTCACCCCTGCTGCCCTCAGTGAGGAGGTCATTGACCTCCTGAGGACCATCATTGTTGGGCAGTCTACCCTTTTGAATGCCATCCAGGGTGTACAAAGGGAGGTGCACCGGAGTAATGCATACCTGGAGGGCATTCATTTGGGTCAGGCTGCCCATCAGCGATCGTTCAACGCTCTGGCCTCAGCACTGACTGCAGCAATTGTCCCTGTCTCTAGCCTCCCCCCCTCCAACTTCCTCCACCCAGACCCAATCCCCAGTACCTGTGCCTATCCCAGACACACCATCAGACAAGCCTGCACACACCTCAACACCCAAGGGAAGCTCATCCAGACATAAGCACCACACATCACCCAAGCATTCACACAAGCAACATCCACATGCAGACATACCAACAGCCACTGCCTCCACTGTGTCCCCCTCCTCCTCGTCTCCCTCCTCCCTCCCTGTGACGTCTCCACTTACACTTGCATGCACAACATCTTCAGCCACTACGTCCATCACCAGCACACCCACCAGAACACTCCGTACACGTGCAGTCACCACCCCCACTACCATTTACACGTCCCCTGTGTCCTCTCCCAGTGTGTGTCACACCCTCTTCCAAACCACACAAACGCAAGCAGCCACCCACCCAACAGCCATCCACCTCACGACAGCCTCCAGCCCAAGCACCTGCACCCAAAGACACCAGACTTCACACTCCTACAACCACATCCTCTTCCTCCACTCCCATACCCACTACACCTACCCGTCACTCTCTTTCCAAATTGCTTTTCCTTGCCAACCTTAACCTCTTTCCAACAACTCCCCCACCCCGTCCATCTCATAAGACTACAATCAGCACCTCAGCCACCACCAAACCAGGACCTATCAGGACTGTTGTCCAAGGACTGTGGAGTCCCCCACCCTCATGGGCAACAACTCCGGCGAGGAGCCAAGGCACGGCCAGCCCACCCCGGGAAAAGCACCCAAAAGTTAGCAGTGCCCGGCGCGAGAGGCCACGGACACCAGGGACCAAAATCCCTACCCTGGCTCCGTCTGGAAGTGGGGTGCCACCTGGCACACCGCCAAAGGTGTCAAAGGGCCACAGACGACCAGGGAAGGGTGGGAAGGCAGCACGCCCGACAAGTCCGGCAGCAGGCTAGCTGCCCAGGAGTGCCCCACCAGCCCCCTCCTAGGTGTGCAGGAGGACACCCAGAGGCCCGGTACGGCAGCCCAGGAGGGCCCCGCAAGCCAACGGGCAGATGGGCAGGAAGGCCCTGCCAGCCACATGCCAGGTGGCGAGTGACACCCATGCCTGGGCCGGAACCGCTGAACTGGGCCCTTTCAATCAAGCACCGCTGAACAGGGCACCGCCGTCTCAAGCACCGCTGAACAGGGCACCGCCGTCTCAAGCACCGCTGAACAGGGCACCGCCGTAGCAAGCACCGCTGAACAGGGCACCGCCGTAGCAAGCACCGCTGAGCTGGGCCCTTCATCTCAAGCACCGCTGAGCTGGGCCCTTCATCTCAAGCACCGCTGAGCTGGGCCCTTCATCTCAAGCACCGCTGAGCTGGGCCCTTCATCTCAAGCACCGCTGAGCTGGGCCCTTCATCTCAAGCACCGCTGAGCTGGGCCCTTCATCTCAAGCACCGCTGAGCTGGGCCCTTCATCTCAAGCACCGCTGAGCTGGGCCCTTCATCTCAAGCACCGCTCCGCTGGGCCCTTCATCTCAAGCACCGCTCCGCTGGGCCCTTCATCTCAAGCACCGCTCCGCTGGGCCCTTCATCTCAAGCACCGCTGGCCCATTGGCGGAAGGGGCAGGCCCGCATCTGTGTCGGGCAGGGCTGCACGAAGCACTCTGGGCACTAGTCCCCCTCCAGTACCAGTGGAGACTGTTATCCACTTGAGACTGTGGCTTTGCACTCCCCAGGATTGAACAGTGGGCAACCCACCCACTGTAGAGACTTGAGAGACTGTGGCTTTGCACTCCCCAGGATGGCACAGTGGGCAAGCCACCCACTGTAGAGACTTGAGAGACTGTGGCGTTGCACTCCCCAGGATGGAACAGTGGGCAAGCCACCCACTGTAGAGACGAGAGACTGTGGCTTTGCACTCCCCAGGATATGGCAGTGGGCAACCCACCCACTGTAGAGACTTGTGAGACTGTGGCTTTGCACTCCCCAGGATGGAACAGTGGGCAAGCCACCCACTGTAGAGACTTGAGAGACTGTGGCTTTGCACTCCCCAGAATGGGACAGTGGCCATGGAGGCCCCTCGTGGATCTGGCGTTGTGTATTCATGTGGCTGAGGTGCCCCCCCCTTCCCTTCCCCCTGAGGTGCCTGTAGTTTTTCTATCTGATGCCCCTGCAGTGTTCTTTCCGTTGGTGTCAGGTATCTTGTGTGGGCCTTGCCCATGTGATTTGGGCCCAGTGGTCCACGGACAATGACAGCTAGAATTATCGGACTTTTAATATTTATGTATATATTAGTTTTAAATGTGTGATTTTTTATAAGGCAATAATACAATATATTCGACTGTGTATGATCTATTCCTTTTGTCTTTGCATTCTTCCGGGGGGGTTTGGGGGTTGTAACAGTGATGTGTGTGTTGTAGTGGGTGGGGGTGGGTGTGTCGCGTATGTGTGTCCCTGTAATATTTTCTCCTCCCCCCTCCCGTGTCGTAGGTGCAGTACTCACCGTTGTCTTCTGCGCCAGCGTTCGTGCTCCTGGTAGAGGAGCAGGAAGACAATAGCTGGGAGGATGTGTAATTCGGGTTCCATGCTGTCCAGATTCCTCGTGGGGTGTATGGAGGTGAGCGTTTTCGGTTTGAAATGTCTGTTTCCGCCGTGTTTTTATCGGCAGGGCTACCGCCCCGGAAAAGGTGGCGGATTGGTGGGTTGTGATAGGGTGGGCGGTACATTGTCTCCCGCCTGTCTGTTGGCGGTGACCGCCGCGCTGTTTGTTTGTCCCGCCATGGCGGTCGGAGTGTTAAAGTGGCGGTCTCTGTTGGCGGTTTCCGCCAGGGTCAGAATTCCATTTTTTTAACTGCCAGCCTGTTGGCGGGTTAGCCGCCGCTTTAACACCGCCCGCCAGGGTTAGAATGACCCCCTAAGTCTGGTAATAAATAGAGCAAAGACAAGGGGATGCCCCCTTTATATGTGCTTTGTGGATTTTAAGGCTGCATTTGATTGTGTTCCCCGAGATAAACTATGGATAACATTACAACAGTGAGGGTTACCGGGGAATCTATTGAATGCCATTATTCCGCTCTATTCCAACACCTGGGTAAAAATCAAAGTGGGAGACGGCTCATACTTATCCAGGCCCATCAAAACCACGGTTGTTCTGAAGCAGGGTTGTGTTCTAGATCTGCTTCTTTTTAACCGGTATATAGCGGATTTATCTCCAGCCCTGGATAAACAGCCAGCTCACCCACCAACCCTGGGTGGTCGTCAAACATCCAAACTACTTTATGCTGATGTCCTACTGCTGCTCAGTAATTCCAGAGTAGGCCTACAGAAACACCTGAACAATCTAGGAGGATATGTGTTGGCTAATGACTTAGAGATAAATTATGGGAAATCTAAAATAATCCCCCTCAACCGGAAACCTACATCACACCACAAATGGTATTTGAATGGACAGCTTATTGACGAAGTAGCAGCATACACATACTTAGGGATTAAGATCGACTCTAAAGGCACATTTGCTGGCCACAAAGAAGTAATTGGGCAGAAGGCACAAGCCTTAAATCGGGCTTTTGGAAACTTGGCAAAATCCATTCTTGGGCGGCCACTAAAGCAGATGACCATGGTTATGACAGTAAAGTTACTTCCGACTCTTGCATATGGGACAGAAATAATGAGAGGGTCAGGGGTGGCCATATTTGATAAACTACTAGTGAAATCATATAAACAAGTCTTTCAACTACCGAGATCGGCTTCCCTGGCCCAAGTCAGATTGGAATTTTCGCTAATAAAGCAATCATTGGCAAGGCCGGCAGCGTTTGTCAGGGGATGCTATTAACTACATCTAGCCCGTAAAGGGACTTTAGCAAACAGTCTGGCAGGAAATCAATCTTGAGAGGGGCAATAATGTGTTTAAGGAGTATTGGGAAAAAGGCATAGCCTAGTTGAAGCTCGGCGACCTGTGGGGCAGCTCACTGCCGGCACCAGCTTTCAGAAAAGCAGTTGACAAATCAGCTAAGATTCTAAGCTGACTAGAAGATATGGAAACTCTATCGAAACGATCACATGGATGGCTAGTTTTAAACTCATATGCATTGGACAAGGTATCACGTATCCTGTCCGCCCTACTAGCCCGAACAACTAAACAGAGCCTCTTATGGTTGAGGTTGGGAGATATACCAACTCTTGACTTCCTACTAAAATGGAAAATAGAGGCCGGGTTGCAACCAAATATATACAGACTATGTCATCAGACCAGGGAGACCGTAGTCCATGTGATTTGCATATGTCCAGCTCTGAGAAACCAGAGAAGGGAACTACTGAAAGGAGAATTAAAAACCCTAGGAGTTCGATCCTGCAGTTCAGCTGTTATGACCGCTCTCAACCAAAGTAACGAAAAGTTAAATATCAGACTAATTCAGTTTGAGAATCTTTGCCACCCTGGTGGTCCCACCCAGTTTATCCTGTTCACCATAGGTAAAGAAAGGGGCTTTTTAATTACTTAACGTTACAGCCTAGTCTACAGATACTAGGTGCTTTCAACGTGAGGGTCCTGTCTATTTTTTTGCACGGTCAATAACAGGCTGCATTGCTGAAAAAGGTATTAAGGCCCTAGGGGTCCCTAATGTGAAGGTTCTGATCATCTTGAATGTAACTTAAAACAATGTGTTTGTGCCTTAGAATTGTAATAGGTTTTTCTGTGTCCTAATCATGAGGGCTTCTTTTAATTTTTGTTTATTTTTTATTATCTGTATAAGTTTTAGGATCAGTTGATATTGGAGACTACTCTGTACAATAGCCCAGCACGTCATATGGGAGGACCCAAAAACCTGCTATTGTATTTTTTAGATGTCTTTTATGTTTTTTATTAACTAATTAAGTATTTTATGACTGACTGACTACTGCCCTTGGTGTCAAAGTTATGTAGAGGCGAAAGAGTTGGAGGAGGTATTGTAGGCAGGAAAGGATGTGGCTGATGGAAAGCAGGTTACCCAGTTGCAGTAATGTGGTAGTTACAGTGCATAATGGTAAATGCACGGACAAAGGTGGTCCTTGAAATCATCAATAAAGGTCTTCCACCATCCTTTGAAGCAAAGTGAGGCAGACTTGTGGCCCCAGACGTACAGGAGGATAAGGACTGTTATATTGCCTATTGTTTCTGTGGTAGTGAAGAAGAGGTGGTTCATGATAGTAGGGATCTCCGCATCTAAGAAAGCCTGGATGCAAGTCCACTTACTGATATTCTCTGTGGATATCAATATATTTAAGTCTTCAGGACCATCACCTCTATGCCACTTGGAGAAACACCAACAGATCTCTTTGAAGTGGCCTGCGTCATCCTGAATAATTTTTCCAGGTTCAATCTTCTTAGACAGAAAAAGTGAACAAAGTGCTGGCATCACCTTCCCCTCTCTTAAGGTGACATAGCCCAAATAAAAAAAATAAAAACTCCAGAGAATTACCTTCCACTTGATGTGTGGCAGAAAACCTCACCAGTGAAGCCTCTTAAGGCAGATGACTGTGTCTCTGTCCTGCTCAATGGCAGTAGTTTGGATCACATAATGTGGTGGATAGACTACAAAAACTATGCAGCAAATGCAATGTTAATCCAGTGTAAATGTACATTGCTGCTTCTAAATTATCAAAAGATCCCTGCCCAAAAATGGGGAATAATTTAAGCATATGAATCTAAGAAAGACCAAATGGAAAACAAACGTTTTGCTAACTGCCTTTTACCATCTAGGTAGCAGAGCTGGTTGCGAATGCCTCAGCAGCTTCTCCATTCAGGGGCTAAGAACCAAGACATTATTCCTTTTAGTTATCTACAATGATGGCAACTTTATTTTGTTTTTCCTTTAACTTTGCAAAGCACTATGAGCTGACAGGAGAAGCTTTTCCTTGATTCTCTTCTTATAACTCATGCCACTGGAGGTGTTAGAATTTTGAAAAATATTCTTTCCCTTGTATAGTTCCAGATTCTTGTTGTTGTTTGTGTTATGATATACTAATCAATCAAGTTACTTTATTTCGGCAATTTATGCCATAAAAGTCACACAACAAACAATAAAATATTAGAAGGCTAAACAAAACATGAAACAAACACAATTCAGCACAACATCATTTAAGTGCATAGTACCATTCTAAGATGCAATTAGATCATTTCTAACGAGCGTGAAACTTAGATACATAAAAACACATCTTCTCTGTTGCTAAACGCTGAAGGTATAAAAACCCAGGGCTAGCCTGCTAAAAGTCCTGAGTTAATAAAAGGGGTTTTAAAACTTTGTGCTGAAGAGAAGTATAAAAAGGACATCATAGCACAATATGCAAGTGTCGCAAGTGGAAACTGAGTCACAAGTGCATGTAGATGAGTCAGAACTTAGACCAATTATTCTCAGGGGAGGTCAGCTGATGGAACATACCTAAATTAAAATAGTTAAGTAAACGGCGCTGGTAAGTTGGTATTTCAAGGAGCAAGTATGGCTCTATCCCTGGAACGGTGTTTACCATAACAAATCTACGGTATGATGACTTTAACAGAGCTGCTGTTTCCCTCTCACCTTCCTAACTAAGCAAGAATGTCTCCTTTAGCCAAGTGACATCCTGCTTGAAGTTATTTTCAAATCCTCAGTGCATTATCAGTCTCCCAAAAGCTGTGAAATTCTTCTTTATATATACCAACCACGGTATTCAAGACATATTCTCCAAACCAACACAATCTTGAATAATTGTCCTATTAAGACTCTGTTCTTCTATTAACCAAATAGCGCACCACAATAACAGAGGTCTCAGGCAGATGAGGTCCATAATATATCTCATCCCAACTCTTCATGAATTATTTCAGAGGGAATGCCTTGGCCAACTCCCAGTAAACACTTACAAAATGTATTCTTGGCTGTTCCAACAGAGTTTACCTTCACATACCCCCAAATCTCACAACCAAAAGTTGAAATTAGTATACATTTAGCTCTATAAAGCTCCAGCATAATAGTCCTGGGCTTGTGACCCAGTTGAGATGAAAAATCTAAAACTCCAGCACATGCCCTTTTAAGGTTGCAGATGTTCTTTTTGATCAGGGGCTGCTAGTTTAGCCTAGAATCTATAAAGATTCCTACATAGGTGAAGTTTTCCACCTTGCTTAAGGTCTGACCTTGAACCAAGAAAGAAGTACTGTTTGGCCTCACAACCATCACACGTAATTTTTAAAAATTTGTAAGCGAATCCAGACTGGACATAAAAACAACAAAGATTTAAAAGCCGTTGCAAGTGTCTGATGGTACGAGCAATAAGAACAGCATCATCTGAATATAAAAGAGCCTGTGAGCAATCCACCCCCGGCTTTAGGAACCAATGCCTGGTTCCAGAAATGCATGCTCCAGGCATTAATGTACATAATAAAAAGAAAGAGCCAAAATGCCCCCGTCGGTCCCCACTTCTAAGAGGGAAGCTCCCAGTGCATTCACCATTGCTTCAGTAGCAACCTAGGGCCCGCAACACATATTGAAGATCCCCCAAGAAATTAACCAAAGGCTCATTCACACCCATGGACAAAGCTCAGCCCACAGCTTCTCTCTATTTACTTTATCAAAGGCTGAGGTCCATGAAGGAAAGATGCAGAGATCCATTCTTAGCCCAGGTATACTTATTAAGGATGAGATGGAAGTTATGGTTCTGCTCAACTGTACCCCGCCTGGAAGGAAACCCATATTGAAATAAGAAAAGATATTGTGCTCCTCCACCAAAAGTGTTACTCTGCTCAGTATAATCCTACACATAATATTGACCTCCACCTCAATTAATTAGATAAGCCTATAGCAGGAAGGGTTGTTCTTGTTCCCTTTCTTATACACAGGAACAATCAGAGTGACGCCATGAGGAAGGAGAAGAATGGCCAATAACAGAAGTAAGATACAGAGTTAGGAGAGAAGCCCAGAGATCAATAAGAGATTTAAACAGATCCCTGGGAACACCATTTGCCCCTGAAGCCTTTCTCAAAGGGAGCGCTATAATGGTGTCTCCTACTTCTTCCCAGGACAATGTTACTTTTACGCCCTGAGCTAAATGAGAAGTGAGACTCCCAAACCTGCACAGGGACAAGTGTATCTCATCTTCCTTTAAAAAAAAAAAAAAAAAAAAAAAAAAAAGAGAAGAAAAAAGGGTGGTTAATCACTTCCCAGAATAACATGCTTACTTTCGGGAGGCTAGCCTGATGCAAGTTCTCCCACAACTCATTTTTTTTTTTTTTTTTAACTCTAGCTTCCTGCATTTAACCGCAGCTCGGTATATGGCTCTGTACTCTTTAACCACCTCCCTATCCTGTGGCAGTTTTTTTTTTAATGCAGCTAAAAGTGCCTTACGTGCACGTCTACAACTATTGTTGAACAAACAAAGAATCTGAGAGTCAGCCTTAACCGGCCTAGAGGGGGCTTTACTCATAGGAATACATATCTTCTCATATGCCTCCGGGATGTTCTGAATAGAAGCCTCTGGGTTCAAACAAATCTGGAATTCCAAAGGACAAGACATAACTTTGTGGTAGTAAATTGTTCTGAGATAGCACTGCACCACTTTAATCTACGTCTCTGATCCGAAGACCTGATTTGGGATTTAAAAAGAGGGCTGGGTTTCTCTAACTGAAAATCCCAGTGAAAACTAGCAACAAGAGGATTATGATCACTGTGGCAGTTACAATTCACTGAAAAGGAAGTACATGAGGATAGCAAAGCCACTGAAACATAAATGTGATCGATATAACATCCACTTCCATGACCCTTAAAAGTGGGAGCATTACGTCCCGCCAATAAACTCTCTAGGCTTAATAAAATAACCAGGTTAAGTTCAACCGACAGATCGTTTACGACATCCCCTTGTGTGGAGTGCTTGAGATGGACTTGGTACTGAAACACCAGCCCCGACCCATCTCCCTCATATAGATAGCAACCTTTAAATGGATGTAGGCTGAAATCATCAAAAACTAGTAAAACTATGAAGGAGCTGGAGTGATGAGAATAAAAAGAATGTAGAAAAGTGCTAAGTGATACCGTAACATTTTCTTGCTCATTCCACCTACTGCATTATAAACATTTATGCAAAGGATTCCAGAGTAGTTACTTAATTTGAGAAACACCCCAAGAATATGGGAAGGGAACTACCCACACTCTTTTCTATATCATATAATTTATTGAGCTTGACCAAAGTAACCAATCCCACCACTACCTCTCCCACTAGAAGAGGGCAGAGTGCTAACTGAAAAAGAAGCATAACCATCTAAATGAAACCCCCCTCGTAGATCCCAGGTATCGAGAAACAAAATAATATCATAGAGCAAAAGGGACTTCAGCCAGTCGGGATTGTCAAGTTTCCCCAATAGACCTGCACCATTTCAAGACATATCTTTAAGTGTCCAGGCAATGTTAACGCCAACAAGGGTAAAGCACTGGGATTAAGATCCCGCACCAGTCAGTCGTGGTCATCCAGACCATTAAAACTTTCAAAGTGATTAGCCAAAACAAGGATTTTTAGACATCCCCTTTCCAGTTTACTTTTAGTTCTATTACCACAAGATGGAGACTGTCCCCCATACCACACTACTTGAGCATCAACCATAACTTTATGGTTCAAACCAGACCTCGAACTACCTTCACAGGGTGACTTTTGGCTAGATCCAGCTTCTTCAAAATCTAACACGTGGGAAACAGAAGGCTCATTCACAACTAGAGCATCCAAGCCCAGTCTTGAGTTACTTATTTGTTCCTCAACAGACAAAAATTCATTGGCAGAACTCCCACAGCATCATTTAAAAAAGTTAAATAAGAACTGTTTGTTCTAGGATGTTTATCCCTGGAGTTATTAGCTTCGGCCTTCCTTTTCCCCAAGATGCAAATTATAACAAAACAGATCAATAGGCCCAACTCAACTTAACAAGTGAAGGGGCTAAAACAACAATGAACAAGAAGCCATACCATAATTCAGCAAAGCAAGATCTTATACAACAAGCAGCAGATTAAAAGACAAGAATAAGGAGGGTGGCCCAGCCTCGTACAGGCTATTAAGGGCCCGTTTTGGAACGGTCTTCGCCCGGGCACGTACCACACTACGGGCACTAAGAGTCCTTAATATCAGACAGGTCCCGCCCACTGGTTTCAATGACAGCTGGGGGCCAGAGTACCACCCCAGCTATACTGTCTCCTGTTGTTCTGGCAAGTATGCGGGCAGGGAAACTGCCAAACAAGGGACATGCTATGATAAACTAGCAAATATCTGGACAGTAATGAGAAAAAGTAGACCTTATCACAGTGGTCCCCAACATTTTTACTTCTGTACACCCCCACTTTGTTATTACTACTGAATCATTATTGGGACCCTTCCACTGAGTCATTACTGAAAGCTGGGGACCTAATTTGTAAATTTTATTAACTTTCTAAGCCATCGTAGCCCCCCTGAGGAGGCTTTGCGGATCCCCAGGGGCCCTTGTCCACAGGTTGGGAATCACTGCCTTAGCATAATGAGCATCATTAATAATTAAATAGAGGATTACTCCAACTCTAAGTCAGTCCTTTCCGTTTCACCCTCGCTAAATCCACTGTTTTGGCTTGGCATATGGTGTAAAGTGATGACATAAGGGGACTTATATACCATAGGAGATGGAGAAGCTATCCAGGAATCTTTGATCTGTTACAGGCTATGAGGATGGAGCCTTCAGCTAAGAATGATGCAAATTACTGGTGAGTAATTCTTGCATGGAGTGCTACTGAGGGTCCTTGGGTGTGCTGAAGTATTTTTTTAAACATACTTTATTTTAGCACTTTTGTAAATAACCTCTAGCGCTGCAGTACAAGTTTGGCATGGATAGTATGGATGTGCTATTCTTACATTATAACAATTATTGGGAGAAAAACAGATGTTTGAAGTGGGCAATGTAGTACATTATTGGTGTTGAAAATGTGCTCCATAAATAAAAGAACAACCCTCTAACCAAAGACAGGTACTATCCAAAGCTCAAATCTGTTTTTCATACTGTACGGCTCATTTAAAGTTTGTGGGCATTTCATTTAACTTTATATTGAAGGTCGAATCACTAACTGCTATTGGGCAAACCCAGGTGGTACCAAAAGAAAGTTTAAAAAAATACAGCGTACACCATCACATTCAAGGTCCTGATAGACTAAGACTAATATTTTATGTTGGAGATCTTTGGCACTTTCTGTATGGGAAAATCAAATCAATGTGGAACAACTAAATAAGCAACGAGCTCCTTTGACATCATAAAAAAAATAACACTATAATTGTAGGTAAACATATTTCAAAGGTGCACCTGTAAGCCAGTCAAAACGAGCTAAACCCAAAAGCAAGAAGCAAAGACTAACACTGCACATACATGTCATTGTTGCAATTTGTTTCAAATAATTCCTCCCACTCTAACAGCATGCATAATTACAATTCAATGTTCTTACCAGGTCGCGGCACAGGTTGTGCTGCAGGGGTCTGGGTCTTTCTAGCAGATGCTCCTTCCTTTTACAAACACATAAAATATAATAAATTATAACCTCCAAAGCATTTTTAGATAGATTTATTCATTTTGAATTATCAAAATTGTTGAAACTTAGAACACATGTTTAGCTGGACACTGTATAAATTACACAACAGCAAGTGAATACTTCAAAACATATTGTAACACTTAATTTACAGCAATTGCACCTCTGGCAGACTGACAGAAAATTGCAGAAGTTTTCTCTTTCTTCTACAGGCAAATGTTATAGAGCTAGTTTAAAACAAAAAGAGAAAAAAAGACTGCAAAAACACATAGCTTGTCAAAATATCCCTTCACTTGAATATTAACTACTATCAAAGTGTTGGACTACTAATTCTTAAATCCCATCAAACTGTCACCCATTGTAATACTGTTAATTTACAATTCTAGTACGGTTATATCTGGGAGCAAATATTTCAAAAAGTAGTTGTGTTATATGTTAGGACTATGAAATGAACGCTGTAATTAATGCTACAATAAAGCAGGAATCTATGCAGAAGTAAAGGAAGTGAGAGTGGATCGCCTGCATTAACACACGTTGGTTTATTTACCAAATAAAAGGCAGGCTGGCTTTGTCAAACAATTTACTGGGATACTGACAAATGCTGGGAACAGAACAATCCTTATAGTGGGAGATTTGACTCTGGCTCAGTATGATGTGTGGGAGCACTTATCCAGAAGGCCTAAAGCAGTAGCAATTTTCTTAAGGAGATTAAAAAGATGGCTGAAGAACTGGGAGTGGAGGATCTGTGAAGTATGTCACCTGATGGTCAAGAATGACTTGTTTTACTCTCCGATTCACAAATCAGTGAGTTGAGTAAGTCAAATTAACTACTTTCATCCACTACACTGGGTTTAAAGGACAAAGTTACAGGGATCATTACAGTCATGAAGGCAACATTTGTTTCCTCTACCATTGACTTACCAACAAAGAAGCTTGCCAGGAAGGAGCTGTTTCAATGCCTCCTATTAAAGAGATATTGGAACACTTTCTGTACTAACCCAACGTACATAACTCATAAGAAGCTACTACAGGACGGGTAAACACCACCATTAAAACAGTTGTAAAGGTGGAAACTAATGGCAGAAGCTCAGTTAAAGAGTGCAGTGATGCAGGAAGGGTAGAAAAGGAACTGGAGAAACTAGAGGTTAAACATAAGGAAGCAGACCGAATCAGCTATGACCTATTCAAGTTGAAGGCATGAAACTCATACAGCTCCATTACTGTCAAACGAGGTTGAGCACCCTTTATTTAAAGAAAATTTTCTATGAAAAAAAAAAATCAATAAGACAAACAATGCTAGCCTTCAAAAATATAGCCAAAATGATATGGGAGTTCTTTGAGGAATTGGAAGAAGATCGGTAAGAGGAATGTAAGCCGGGACTCAAGAATTAAATGCAAATCAATACACCGCTGATGCCATAAAAAAAAAACACTGTTGCAACCTGTGGAGGACTGCTTCAACAGATTTATCGAAGCAGAGGAAGGAACTAAAGACGTATGATTAAAGATTATGTTTTAGAAGTTAGAACCATAAAGGTGAATAAAGCTTCAAGCCTAGACAGAACCAGTTGTCAGCTCTTGGAGAAGCTGTACCTTTTGTTTCTGTAGGTGCAAATTAACCATCCTGTCAGAAGCAAACACGTCTATAACATAGAAATAAGGCAAAGAGCACGAACTGTGCTGTTAATAATGACCAACTGCATTAATGAATTTTGAGGTCAACATGTTTACTAAAAGTCTGGTGGCATCTAGAGACAATTACCCTCATCTTGCTGGACAAGAAAGCTGTTGACAATCTAAAGATTCTTCCTTGAAAATGTTTAGATAAAAATGTGTCACATCATCAACATATGGCAGTCAATATGGACTACCTATGACAATTTAAAGACTTAATTTCAGATGAAGGGTAAACTCATGGAGGTAGTGGAGTAGATAAATGTTGCCCACTGTTCTTGCATTGTTCCAATGGTGACAGAATATGTGGAGGAAACAAAAAAAGCCAACAAGGAAATAAAGGGCACTACATTAGACGAAGAGGAATACAAACTCAGTCTGTATGGTGACGATGGTATGTTATAAGTGAGTAATTCCAATAAGTAAGTCCCAACTGTGATTGTGGAGCTCAACTGCTTTTTGGAAGACTATGAATTCTAAATTCAATATTAAAAGGTATAAGATGTTTGATCGGTCTCTCTAGGAGGATAAGTAATTTGAACACCTAGTGCTCAAAGAATGATGTGGTATATAAGAGTAATGGTAATCAGGCAGAAAAGGGAACCACACATTGATTGACACGGAACAGGGGAAAACCCTTATGAGGAAACAAATGATTAATTCTAAGGATGACCTGATCTTTGTGCAACTGAATAAATATCTCCTTCTCTGTTAGGGACTGTAGTTCATTAACTCAATGGAGCGAAAAGATTGCAACAAGGAAGAACACCTTCCATGAAACGAACTGCAATGAACAAGAGTTTAATAACAAATGGAAGAACCACGCACCAGGTGAGAACAATGTTGCGGTCCCATGAAGGGACTGGTGGTGTCCTTTGAGGAATCACTCTTTACAGTCCTTCTAAAAAGGCTGCAACAGATATTCTGAAAACTGGCTAATGTTTCCAATTCTACAGGCAAGCTGCTACAGTGCCCAGGTGTACCCTCATTGAAGAGGGAAGTAATCCTGTCTTTTGTAAGTGCAGCAAGGAGCAGATGATATCTTGCACCAACGCTTTTAAATAAAGATTGTTTTTGGAGACTGGTACACTAGTGGAAAAAATGTTTCCATCTGGGAGTGTAGGAAGAGTGTTGTTGGCCTGCTGGCTTCCTTAAGAATATGCATGCACTCCTCTTGAAGGTAATGGCATTCAAACTCAGACTATAAGTGCCAAATCTAAAGACTATTTGAGGTTGGGACATAGCAGTTGATCCTGATGGTGACTGAGGAGGTCTAGATGTAGCTTTTAGTGGGGATACATGGACATGTCCAGAAGCAACAGCAACCTTGCCCATGTGGGTACTAAGAGCATAAGCTTTACTGGTACTTGGCACATTTGCCACACTACAGACAGAATAAGTTGAAGTAGAGGAAAAGCATATGCAAATATGCTGGAGCCAATTCATCCTTCAGGCTCTACCCATGCACTGTGACTACTGGTATGAAGAGGCATAGCTTTAGCATTTTCCGTATTGTTTGTGACGTCGAGTGCTGGAAGACCTCAACAGTGCAATTATGTTTCTGGGTGTCCTGCGTATTGACCTCCTATTTTAGTGTTTAATGATGTGTCCTGCAGAGCAGTTCCGCAAAATCGTTACCCACTTCCTTGAGGCATTCACCAGGAGAAGGACTAGATGATGAATTGCCAAATGCCCATTTGTCTGAGCTAGCCTGGACAACTGTGGTGACTATGTGCACCCTTGTTTCTGGTGGTAGTACACTGTGGTCATGTTTGTGAATGAGCACTGTTCTGTTGTAAATGAGTCTCTAAAATGTTTGAAGCGCTAAATCAGCTGCCATAATTTTAGGTACACTGAAGTGCAAACTCAGTTGTAAAGGAGATCATTTAACAGATTTGTTATGAGCACAGTCCTTAGGGCTGAGGCACGGATCATCCAAATGATCTTCCTGAGCCATTTAAGCACAGCAAAACACATGGAGGCCACTTTAGACACTTGAGGTTTCATAGATAATGTATCATCCAGCAAAAAGCCCACATTTGTGACTTTCGCAGAGGGAGTCGGTAGAACCCCAAGAGAAACTGGCCAGTACTGATGGCCCCTAAGCAACTGTTTTTTGCCCAGAATCATGACCTCCGTCTTATCCCCAATGAGCTTGAGCTTCAGGTTAAGATCAGAAGGTGCAGGACTGTGCTGACGACAGCAAAAAAATTATCTGAGTGTCATCTGCATAGCTATACAAGGTCAAACCACAGCTCTCCACAAAGTCCTCCTAAGGGTGGATAAACAAATTGAACAGTAGGAGGACGTAAGACAGAGCCTGGGGGACTCTATAAGTTAAAGCTTGTGAACTAGACTTGACTATTCTAGGAACTAAAGATTTTATTAGAATAGAAAGCTGCACAAACTGATTTACACAGCCTGTGATACTTCTAAAGCCCTGCTTTATACATGGCTTTGGTCCTCCTCTGCATACTACTTTCTCCAGGAACTTTACACAGCTTTTTTATCCAGGTGCAGTGTGTCAGTAAACCAAGGAGCTGGTAATTGGCAGCGGCCAGAGCGTTTTTCTGTGGCCAGTAGAACTTCCTTCACAGTCTTCATGAGCCAGTTATGAACCAAATCCTGATCTTCCTCAACTGTCAAATTTAGGACAGGCCGAGTGCACTTAAGTCTTTCATTGAGAGCTGAAATATTTAGTTTCTGTCAATTTCTACAACTAAAGGAAGACTTCGGACGTGTAGTAAGAAGGTCATGGGGGATTACTAACATTAAACAGTACAGCCAAATAATCGGACCACAGCAAATGTTAGAGGGGGATCAGTAACCAGATCCACCACATTAGGAAAAAATGAATCCAAAAGATGGCCAGCCGCATGAGAGGGTGCTGAAATGCACAGTCTGAGGCCAAGAACACCCAAGTCCTCTATCAGGGTCGCACTCTGAGTGCACTTGGTGTGTTCCAGATGGAGATTAATATCTCCAAGTACTGTAAAATTTCCAGCTTTTAATACGGGGGCGAAATTAAGTCCGGGAAAAGAGTGATCCACTTTGCAGCATTCACTGGGGGACGATAAATCAGAGCCCCTAATATTGTCAATTTCTCTGTAACAGAGAGTGCAAAGAGCAAAGCTTCACAGACAGGAGTGGCAAAATCTTCAATCTTACAGCAATAGTCATTCTTATAAACAATAGCAATCACCACACCTGTCCTATCATGTCTGTCTTTCCAAGCTATACAATAACCAGGAGGAAGAGTAGCAATTACATCAGGTGCAGATCCCCTCGTGAATCTAGGTCTCAGTAAGAAATAAAGCATCTGGGTAGTAACCCATAAGAAATTTTAAAGTGATGTTGGTGCCTGCTCTTTACTAGCCAGCTATGGAAAAACTAGAATGATGCTGCGCAAAGGGCACTGTTGTGACACCTAAGAGTAGTACTTTGAACAAATAATGCTTCCACTTACTTCAAATCTGAAGAACAGCTGATGTGCAGGGTAAATGGAGATGTGGAAGTAGGTGTCTGAGATCCAGGGTCGTCATCTAGTCCTCTGGAAGCACAGCAGCAACTGATGTCATATAGAAGTAACATCTTGACATCTTAAGATACTCTAATGAGGTACTGATTTAGCCGAGAAGAGTACAGTACTGGTCCCAATTGCTTAACTCTTTTGCACTAAAAAAGTAGAAACTCCTTGTCCTCGCTTGTGGGGATGAGACACATCTGATTGCTCCTTGTTGAATTAATTCCTGCACCTCTTACTGCAGTAGCCCTTGGTATTCATAGTATATGGTATGCTGGAATACTGGATGGTGTGGTATGTAACTCCAGGCAATACCCATGGACAATGATAAAGTACCTACTTCTCCGAAGTAATTGCTTCCTACTAGTCCAGATATAACCCTATGCTCCCCACAGGTTAAAAGTAAGCTTGGGGGTTGCAAGGGGGTGTTTAATTGGAGATGTGGTGAACATGACTGGTTGACGGCAGAGGTCCTTCACTCTGGAAACCCCAGGATGTTCAGAGGCCATTGTGATGGGAGCCTTCCTGGTGTCAGACTTGATAATCTTGTTCGTTAGGATACCCTCGTAGATGATGGTGCACTTTACAAATACACATTCCTGGATGCCTGTGTGATATGAGGTGGCTACTGTTTGACAGGATACAGTTCCAAAGATTGGTTATCTTGTGGAACTACATTATAATCATGTAAAGCGACATTTCCGTCACCATTAGGCAGTAGTTTATCACAGGTGTGAGAAAGAGCCTCAGTATGATCAAGATCTGAATCAGTATGAAGAGGGTGCGGAGGTGAAAAGAAATTTTGTTGAAAGTGCTGGTGAAGGTCTTGGTTCAGTGTTCCTGATCTTAGATATAAGATATGCCAAAGATCTTGTGAGACACTCTCCTAAAATGTGAGGCACAGTTTCTTTCTGTATGGCTGACAATTTGGAGGTGGTACTGCTGAAGGGGGACATACTAAGATGTGACCTGAAACTAGGCCTATATAGATCTTTCTCTGCATAGGTTGAGGCTGCTTGCCTTTGTCTTCTTGTGGTGTTAGTTGACTCTGCCCCAGGGCTGGAGGTGGTTTCAAAGTCGAATTCAGAGTGTACCTCTGTTCCAAGCTAGGCATCCAGGCTCTCGGGCCGAGAGAGCGTTTCTCGGAGTTGAAGTTCAAGACCTGTGTCGCTTTTCCAGACCTGATGCCCACTTTTGGGGCCAAGATGGTTCTGGAGATGTGGTTGGAGCTGACTGCAGAGGCCTTTCGGAGGTGGGTTGTCGCTTAAGACATTGCTCTCTCAAGACTGTTCCTTGGTTTGAAGAAAGGGCTTAGCTTTAGGTCAAATTATGGAGAGAGGATCCTCTAAAGGGGCTAGTTGGGCAACCCAAGGTGTAGCCTTTGTCCCAGGTGTGGTTTATACTAAGCCTGTGGAGCCTGTTGACGGCACACATTCTGGACTTCACGCCCCTTGGATCACCGGCGTATCAGAGGATGTTCCCTCTGCCCAATCGGCGTATGCCTCCTTGATGAATTGTCAGCCAGGCACAGTTGATGACTCTGAAAACCTCAGCACTGCTTTCTATATTAATCCCACAGCCATTTCAGTCTACTTAGGAGGATGATCTTTTTACACCTAAAGGCTTTGTGGGCCTAGCAGTCCGATTCCTTGTGGTCCCTTGAAAGGCAGAGATTGCAGATCCAATGTTGATCTGCCCACAGAAACTTACTGTTGCACAGAAAGTAAAATTGGAAGGGAGCACAATACATAATCCAGCTTGCTCCTCATCCTCGAGCCAGTTTCATATGGCCTGGCCTCAAAATTTCCAGTGTGATTTGGCTCTAAAGTGATCACGCAATGCCTCTATGTGACAAGGGTAGCAATTCAGGTGAGCAGAAGCCAACGAGCTGAATTCGGCAGCGTAACAGTCAGAGCTTTGAAGCACGCATTGAAACCAGATAGAAAAACAAGCATTTGCAATGGGTCTCGCATCTGCTCGAGTTAGAGCTATTAGCGTTATAAACTCCTAACCCGACTTTTCTTGCCACATAAATTGAAAATTGAAAGTTAAACACGTTCACATAAGGCAGACGATTCCCAGCACCACGGCCGCCATGAGCATCACCGTGAAGAGATACACAAAAGGAAAAGAAGTTCGCTCGCAGTTAAACTTATTGGCAAAAGTGCAATTAGCCATGTAACAGGGGCGATGGCCAAGGTGGTAACAAAACCCCCCCCAAGGAGGGACAAAGGTAAACCATTTACCAATGTAATCAAAGGATTTTTTAAGGGCAAGCCCACAAACGAGTGGTAGTGATGGGCATGAGATGGGCGTTGTTAAAAGCCCAGATACACACCAACACGTCGGAAAAGCAGCGCATGCGCACTGCAGTGCTCAACCTAATAATACCTAAAATAGATTATATGTCCTGTTGCATTGTGGTTTTGAAATGTCACCTCTGCACCCAACACTAGATGGCAGGAGTTTGCAATGCAAGTGATGTCCATTCTAGAAACACATTTAAATATACATATATATATATATATATATTCCCCACTGGAAAAAGCAAAGGTTACAGGGACATCATAGTTAGGAACTAGAATTAAAAAACAATTAACACATTCACTAAAAAAAAAAGTTGCAGGGATGTTATAGTAGAGTTCAGATTTTACACACACAAAACCACAGAAATTCAGCAGTTATCGTTAGCTCAAATAACTATAACTCGTGCTCTCAGGTAACTATAACTCACCCCCACCGCGAATATAGCAGGGGAGGGATTGTTGTGTTTACCTAGACCACCACCAGGCCTAGGAGGTCAGGGTATTCATTTATTCATACCCTGCCCACTTATGAATTTTTTTGCATCGTTTTAAGGGCTCAGGACCAAGACTTAGGACCTAAGATCTCAGTTTGAGATGTGTCGTATCCACAGATCCTGTCTCTCTAAATATGCATAAATCTTTTTTTCTTTACTCCAAAACTACTGAACAGATTTACAACAAATACAAAAAAGCACACTTTCTCGACCAAGATGGAGTTTTTTCACCAATTTTGAACATTTCGTGAAGATTCGTCAAAACGGCACCAAAGTTATAAGCAAAACAACAAGAAACGCTTTTCCTTTGGAAACTAGGTCCTTAATTTATCTACTGGTGACTGCTGATGTCTCCATATGCTATGTAGCAACATACTATCGTATGCAGATTTTACCCTGGCATTAGAAGTAGTTTCCCTAAACAGCTGGTGGAAGGATAATGTGATGGGAAATACTTTTGTGAGGGAGCAGATCAACTCCTTTGGAGGCGCTTATGTTGCACTGTATTCGGTTTTGGTGTATTTTGTCTTGCCAATTTAATTGTGTGATATGTAACACGATTTTGGGTTAACTGTTTAAGGGCGTGTCTTTTTTGGGAGGTTTTGTTGTACTGTTTGTACTTTTATGATTTTATGAGAAAAACGAATAAAGTTAATACTGACTAACTCCTTTGAGGCATGTTGGTGTGATTTGAAATGACCAGAGTCAGAAAGAATGTGTTGCTTTTAGATGAGGTACTGCAGAAATATGTACCTCAGCAACTCCGGAACTAACAGTCCGAAAAACTTTGGCTGATATTTAGACAACCTAGGAGCTTGATCTGGACTGTTTACAAGGGACTCCAATTATACACTGGTAAACACTCAATTCTGGAACACTGACTTACAGGAGGAGATCTCCGAAGAGGAGTGGGTAAAACGTCAGAGTATGATTCATACCTGGAATGTTTATCCAGCATGGAGATTTAAATCCTAAACTAATGACAGATAGTGCTAAACATCAGTTAGAATGAAGATGTTCTCAGCTGCTCGTGTGGGTTGCCAGCAAATAATAAGTGTGGCGTGAGGGGCGATAAACATCTGATGTGTCTGTCCTAAGCTAGCTCCCTAGTGCAGAAAGGTTCAGAAGTCCATTAGCACTATGATATGCCTTGTACTACCCTAAAATTGACTTTGCCGCCTTGCTAAGGAGTCTGGAAGCGTGTGGAGATAATAACTTCTGAATTACTGTGAATTGTTACAATCTAGGGATATTCAAAGATTGTTTTTGCCTTATACAGGGAGTGCAGAATTATTAGGCAAATTAGTATTTTGACCATATCATCCTCTTTATGCATGTTGTCTTACTACAAGCTGTATAGGCTCGAAAGCCTACTACCAATTAAGCATATTAGGTGATGTGCATCTCTGTAATGAGAAGGGGTGTGGTCTAATGACATCAACACCCTATATGAGGTGTGCATAATTATTAGGCAACTTCCTTTCCTTTGGCAAAATGGGTCAAAAGAAGGACTTGACAGGCTCAGAAAAGTCAAAAATAGTGAGATATCTTGCAGAGGGATGCAGCACTCTTAAAATTGCAAAGCTTCTGAAGCGTGATCATCGAACAATCAAGCGTTTCATTCAAAATAGTCAACAGGGTCGCAAGAAGCGTGTGGAAAAACCAAGGCGCAAAATAACTGCCCATGAACTGAGAAAAGTCAAGCGTGCAGCTGCCACGATGCCACTTGCCACCAGTTTGGCCATATTTCAGAGCTGCAACATCACTGGAGTGCCCAAAAGCACAAGGTGTGCAATACTCAGAGACATGGCCAAGGTAAGAAAGGCTGAAAGACGACCACCACTGAACAAGACACAAAAGCTGAAACGTCAAGACTGGGCCAAGAAATATCTCAAGACTGATTTTTCTAAGGTTTTATGGACTGATGAAATGAGAGTGAGTCTTGATGGGCCAGAGTGATGGGCCCGTGGCTGGATTGGTAAAGGGCAGAGAGCTCCAGTCCGACTCAGACGCCAGCAAGGTGGAGGTGGAGTACTGGTTTGGGCTGGTATCATCAAAGATGAGCTTGTGGGACCTTTTCGGGTTGAGGATGGAGTCAAGCTCAACTCCCAGTCCTACTGCCAGTTCCTGGAAGACACCTTCTTCAAGCAGTGGTACAGGAAGAAGTCTGCATCCTTCAAGAAAAACATGATTTTCATGCAGGACAATGCTCCATCACACGCGTCCAAGTACTCCACAGCGTGGCTGGCAAGAAAGGGTATAAAAGAAGGAAATCTAATGACATGGCCTCCTTGTTCACCTGATCTGAACCCCATTGAGAACCTGTGGTCCATCATCAAATGTGAGATTTACAAGGAGGGAAAACAGTACACCTCTCTGAACAGTGTCTGGGAGGCTGTGGTTGCTGCTGCACGCAATGTTGATGGTGAACAGATCAAAACACTGACAGAATCCATGGATGGCAGGCTTTTGAGTGTCCTTGCAAAGAAAGGTGGCTATATTGGTCACTGATTTGTTTTTGTTTTGTTTTTGAATGTCAGAAATGTATATTTGTGAATGTTGAGATGTTATATTGGTTTCACTGGTAATGAAAAATAATTGAAATGGGTATATATTTTTTTTTGTTAAGTTGCCTAATAATTATGCACAGTGATAGTCACCTGCACACACAGATATCCCCCTAACATAGCTAAAACTAAAAACAAACTAAAAACTACTTCCAAAAATATTCAGTTTTGATATTAATGAGTTTTTTGGGTTCATTGAGAACATGGTTGTTGTTCAATAATAAAATTAATCCTCAAAAATACAACTTGCCTAATAATTCTGCACTCCCTGTATAAGCCAACTGCACAGTATTTCCTCTTAAAACTAAAGTTAGTTGTCTTTTGCCTGCGTCAATTAACACCATACCAGTATGGCTCAGGATGAAGCCTTTGTTGAAAGACAGGTGGTCCTCATGTGTTTAAGTGCTTCACTTCTGGGAATCCTAGATCTGCAAAAACGTCATCCAAAACACTTCTAGCTGTTACACTCGCTGGGGTCCTTTGATGTGCACTTCACACATCTGTTTTAACAAGTTATTCCCCTTCCTGCGTGCAAACCCTGATTTAACACCGAGAGCAGCATATCCTCTGCGCATTCGAGCCAGGATTGCACTGCTGCCTTTTTCTTGACTTAAAAAATACATGTTGACGTACCTGTGGCCCAGCATAACTCGAAAAGGATTAACACTTGCCTGTCCTGGGAAAGGTTGTAGAACTATGCCAATTGCCTCAATCTCCAGGATGTCGATAGGCAATTTTATTTACACGCATGGCAAAATCATCGGTCGGGCTATATTACACATGAAAGTGAAGTGCTTGTAGGCTAAGCTGCTGCTGTCGGATAACACGTGCAGGTACCCATGGACTGGTGAGCAGGACTTTGACCTGCCCAAGGAATCACATAGGAGTCTTCGCACCTCTAGTGGGATGGTACAGAACAACAGGCAGTGCAGCTAAAATGGTCACTGCATTCTGGGTAACTGAAGCTTCGAGGTCAGTGATGCATATGCAGGCCAGGTGGTGTCCACCATCATCTCCACTGCTGTTGCGACTAACAACAAAGTGATGAAAGGCCTGCTTGAATTATTCTCAGCCACAGACGAATTATCTGGCCGCATTCCGCTCCATTGTTTTATTCCGGGTGTGCGACTCTAAACAGAGTCCAGCCGTAAGCAAGTCACCCTCGACTCTGCACCCAGAGGAACAGCTGCTGTAATCATGCTTCTCAACAAGGGAGGTGTCCTAGTAAGTGAGAACAGGAGGCGCTGGAGTGATGTACCAGTGGTTGAGGTGTGACCCTGGAGACCCATCGGACTATTTTGGGGGGGAAGGGGGGGAGAGAGGGTTGGCTCAGAGTGTAGGAGCTGATGGGATACTGAATACTGAAGAAGGGCAAAGTACTCAATATCCTAGAAGCCACTTCACTAAGCAAAAACCAACTTCTCCTCTCACTTAGGAAGGGCCGACTGACAAATAAGCAGCTGGCGACTCACTTTTGCACGGGGAGCACCAAAACAGCGGCCAGTCAATCAACCCAGAAAGGAAGAAATGTGGAGATAACACCCCTGGCTTCCCTCATCTTCCACTACAGAAATGCATGCCTAAGGGCCAAGCAATGGAAGTAGCAGGTAGTCTCTCTAAGTAAACAGAGAGGTGCACTGCACAGAGATGCCCAGGACTTGCGGCTAAGGAAAGAAAGTATCGTAAAACAGCCAGCGCTGTACAGGAGTGCATAGAAGCGAGCATTAAAACGTACGAGGTGCTGTGGGTGTCAGAGACTGTGCCAGCTGTCATTCAGTATCTGAAGCACTAAGCCCCGCACCGAAGTGAAATCACAAGAAGCATAAATATTTGTGGGTCTTGTAAGATCTCTACAGACAAGGAGAATCCAGTAATCTAGGACAGACATTGCTTTATAATATTCACATGCCAGACATCCTCTATAAGATGGCAAGAAGAAGACAGAAATGGCCTTTCACCTGTACAAAATATCACGTGTAAATTGTAAATAACGAAAACTCATCATATGATCCAAGATTTGGGAGACAGCACATCCAAAGCTAGATCTTGCACATTATTTTTCTTAGTTGTTTTCGGAGAACTGCTTAACTAAGCTATGACAAATAGCTAAATCTGTTTGCCGGACAACAACAAAAATCTGTAATCAACAGTTGATGAGGCGGTTGGGAAGGAAAAGTGACATTTAGAATTGCAAAAGGCTTCTCTACTACTGTGCCCAAGTGACATGTATCAGTTTTCTGTTACTATTCAAGTACAACCTTTAAACTCAGGCGTTTGGCACTTCTTCAGTGTAGGACAATATAAGCAAGGAGGACGTTCGCTGGAATGACAAGGTCCAGCACTGGAGTCGCTATGAAATATCTCTGGCTTCTATTATCTGATGAAAGAAGATTTCAGGGATGCACAAGTAAAAGAAATCCTCTGTAGATCAGCCACTGGCGGCTTTTTGATGTCCACTGACCATGGTGCAGAGAATGTACAAGTGGAATATTCTTGGACCACGCTGTTTCCCTCCACCACCATAATACCCTACACTAAAAGGAGATTTATTCTCCAAAGCGCCTTCCTGAAACGATTTGCTAAAAAAGTAACTATACATAAAAAACATGATAATAAATAAATAACTCAAAAGCAGGATTGTCTTCTAAAATTGTACCATCTAGACCGAAAGGAAAAAACGCTCTGTATGTATGCCAAAAGCGAACAGGGAAAAATTATACTCTAAAATATTTCACATATTGTAGAAATGTAAACCCAGAGTCTGTGGAGGGGTTGGGGATATCATCACCTGTGACCATTTAATAGTAAATAGTATTACATTAATTAAGTCATTTAAATGGTTTATGAGACACGCAATAGCGATAAATAATTTAAGAGCACTACTTAGCAAGAATTACATTTAAGAGAGAAACAGTCATCTTTCTGAGCACATTTAGATGTATTATCCTTGGGAGAAAGTTTTTCTATAAACGCAGACAACCAATTAGACGTTATCCAACACCTATAGTTAAAGCTTCTCAAATGAAATGGAAGTCAAATGACAGCTTTTTATCAGCCACCTAGTACTGCCAAGAATGTACTACAACGTTTATCAAGCACACCCTGACTTTACTCTACTGAACAACCTGGGCTCGGGGTTCCTAAAATGAGATGCAGAAATCCTTGAGCTTAGGGGGCGAAGACTCCCTCCCTGGCACTCCCACTCTTTTTGCGTTCATTGATCGACTCCTCAATTAAGTAGGCTTGTGGGAATGTCCGGCTGCTGCCACGGTTTCGGATGGGCCACTAGCCGCTGTTCTATAGGATTATTTCCTTAAGCGCACTACTCACCCGGTAGGGTCGCCACCCCACCTGAGGGGGGTGGGGGTAGGGGGTTTGTTACTGCTCGCAAATCCATGTTTTGAGGTGCTTTCTGAAGGTTAGGAGGTTCTGGGTCTTGCATAGGTCGGTGGGGAGGGAGTTCCAGGTTTTGGGGGCGAGGTCGGAGAAGGATCTGTCGCCGGAGGTGGTGCGTTGGATGCGGGGGACTGTAGCGAGGGCGGCGGAGCAGAGCTGTCGAGTTGGTTTGTGGAAGTTGATTCGTTCGTTGAGGTAGGCTGGTCTGGTGTCGTGGAGGGCTTTGTGAGCGTGGACAAGGATTTTGAAGATGATCCTTTTGTTGATAGGCAGCCAGTGTAGGGATCTGAGGTGGGCGGAGATGCTTGTGGCGGGGGAAGGTTGAGGATGAGACGTGCGGTTGCGTTCTGGATTCGCTGTCGTTTTCTCTGAACCTTGGCTGTGGTCCCTGCGTAGAGGGCGTTGCAGTAGTCCAGTCTGCTGCTTATGAGAGCGTGATTGACCGTCGTTCTTGTTTCTAAAGGAATCCATTTGAAAGTCTTGCGTAACATGCGAAGGGTGTTGAAGCACGGGGGATGATGTGGTGTTGAAGCAGGGGGATGATATGGTGTTGATTTGCTGAGTCATGGAGAGAGATGAGACCAGTATTATGCCAAGATTGCGTGCGTGGGTGGGTGTTGGGGGTGGTCCAAGGGTGGTGGGCCACCAAGAGTCGTTACATGCCGTCTTGTTGGGGCTGAATATGATGATTTCGTTTTTTTCTGAGATTAATTTGAGGTGGCTTGCTGTCATCCAGTTAGCGATGGCGAGGAGTCCAGCGTGTAGGTTATTCTTGGTGGTAGAAGGGTTCCTCTTGAGGGAGATGATGAGCTGGGTGTCGTCAGCGTATGAAATTATGGTGAGGTTGTGGGGGGTGGATGATGTTGGCAAGAGGAGCCATGAAGATATTGAAAAGGGTGGGGCTGAGGGAGGATCCTTGGGGGACCCCACGGATGGTCTTAGTGGCTGTAGACCGGAAAGGACGGAGGCGAACTCTTTGGGTTCTTTCGTTCTACTGTAGTCTACCATTGCCGCATCGCACTTCCAGCAAGCATGAAGTTGTACTCAGAAATAACAAGCAGAAGACAACTTGAACAAAAATGTATCAATTACTTAGTTTCCAAGTTCTAATTAACTGGTTACATGATGAAAAGGCATTTTCGTTGCAACAGCTGGAAAATCTAAGGTTTGTGCAGAAACATCTTAGACTTATCACTTTTTGGCAAGTAGCAACTCAGATGAGCTGTGACACAATTGGTCCCATATGACTGCCAGGAAACCAGCACTGTACTGAGGCTCTCCAGCAGAAGGCAAGCTATCACCGTACAACCACTGTAAAATATCCCCCCTCCTACAGACAGCCCCTGAAGGAACAGCTCCACATCTACATCTCTCATCTAAGAGTTCCTGTGAGAGACAGGAGCCTTTATACAACATTTCTCTCCTGCTGTCCTGCAGGTGCAATTAGGTGTTACTTCTTACGCTGCGGTAGACCACACTTAAGCTTGTGAGCTTTGATCTGGTTGTGATCAACATCCTCAGCACTGGTACCCTCTCGCTGCACTGATGGAAGGTCAATGTTCGCTTTTCATTTAGTCTGGGAGACAAACAATGGCCCTTATGCAGAGGGCAGTTCAGGATTGGCTTCAGGTGGGGGTAGAGGGGTTTTAATATTGCTTTTCGAAGTAGGCTTTGTTTGATCAAAGGCTTTGCTGCAACAGATGTAAAGGTGCAGCTGCGTTCACAGTGCCCTTTTGTCTATTCATCTACTCTCTGAAAACAGATGCCATGCAGGGCAAATTACTGATGTGAAAATGTTCGGAAGAAATAAATTATGTGATACAAGAACCGCCATGTTCTAATACAAACTGTGTAGGGCTAGCCAGAGAACAGGGACTGAAACAGTTATTCTCACCACTAAAAACTGATCTTCCATGCTACCAGTTTAATACAACTTAAAAGTACGGCCTCCAAACACCAATGACCCCAAAAGACAAAACAAAATTCGCACAATGACATGAAAATGCAACAGCATACCCAACTTTCGTTTAATTGTTTTGGAGCAAAAAACAAAGCTTGTCTGAACTTCTATTTAACCAACTAACTCACTGACAAACAGAACCTGCAAGACTCGTGGAAGGACACTGCACAAAACGAGGGCTCAAATTTTATTTGAGTACAAAAGCGAAAAATTATTTTCCCTGTGTACTTTGATGTGGACTCCCGGTTAACTCAATACACACCGAGGACTAATACTTAGCATAGAGCAAAAGGCCATTCCCACTTTGTGAATAACTTTGGATAGGATAAACTTGGAAACTGCACAAATGCACACTAACGTTAGCGATCTAAATTTAGAAGCAAAGCAATACCACCCAAAAAATCTTCCCCAGCAAAAAATGGCAGCTGCTTTGGTTAATGGAAAGTTTCTTAATTTCAGAAAGAGGTTAGATTAAATTCATTAACCGACATTCAGATGAGCACAAAATGGAACACCTACGGAGCCCTCTGGTATAATCATGCCATGCTATAAGGACATAAATGAAAGTGGTGTGAGATCTACATAGATAACATTGGTTTCGAGCAGGGAAGCCTTCATCTTCGCTCTGTCCTGCTCACTGCGGTTCTGAAAGGAAGAAACTACAGCATGTTCACCGATAAGTCCAAACTGAATACGGACTCTTCACTCAGATGAGAGAGAGTGCAACCTGAGGGACTCATATCATCACCATAACATCGTCCAAATATATAAGTAGTCTCCCTGTAATGAACAGCAACAAAGGTAAGATGCCAGTGTGAAGTAGGCTTATTCTTGCATGGATACTAAAATCCTTGCCCACAAAGTCATCTGAGGCCTCGAGATAAGAAAACGGAAGTCTTCCTTGATTGCTACAGAAAGCAGCTAGAGAATAATGTTGTTATCGAGGACTGGTAAAGGGAACAGCCAACCTTTTAATCAACACCCCCATAGACTGCACGAGAGCTGCCACACACAATGAATGAATGTCTTCCACAAAGTACAAAGGAAGTAGGAGAACCATCTGAAAACGATGACTATTAAAACAAGTGTAATGGCGTATGGGCGCCAAGAATACATAAATAAAGGAGAGGGGAAGACAAGAGCTAAACGGAGAGAAGGGGCAGCTTTCACCTATTTGCCCCCAATGAGGGTGAAAATATGGGACCAGTACAATTAGACTCTTCTGGTAGCCATGTCGGTACAGGTCTGGAAGAATCTGATAATAACCTAAAAACGGCCATCAGTGTTACCAGCCTACAGTCATCAAGACAAAACAATAGAAATGTAAGATAGCTACAAACGTGTGTATTTATTTCCTACAGTCAAAATGAATTCAAAAAAAGTAAAACAACTTCCTGACAATAACTGACCAACCCAGCCTCGAAAACACTGGGACAGAGGAACTTTAAAGATAAAATATCAAAATAAGACTATTGCAACACAGCAAGTTGCGAACATGTGGCATGCTGTAGTTTCAGATGAACAACATGAACGGTCCAAGACCATAAAAAAGTACCACCAGGCAACAGCATGAGAAAACCACATTGAAGCATTTTAACAAAATTTTCAGGAAAACTCCAAATAAATGAGGTAAAACGAAGATTACGTTCTAGCTTATAACATTGCAAGAAAAGGTAGTTAAACGCGAAGTATAGGCTAAACAGAGTTAGTTTGAGCACTGCACGAGCAAACTATAATCTACTAAGGCAGCAACTGTATCCACCATCTTTGACTGGAAAGGCGGCGAGGGAGAAGGTAATAAAAGTAAGATGAACAAAGCACCAGTGTGATAGTAAAACCATAAGACCGTTAAACAAATATAGGTAAAGCCATTGAGAAACCCCAAGAGAGTGAGAGGAAAACTGGAGGAAAGGACAAATAAAACAGATGAAGATGGAAGGATGAAATATCTAAGGCAGCAACTGTATCCACCATCTTTGACTGGAAAGGCGGCGAGGGAGAAGGTAATAAAAGGACGATGAACAAAGCACCAGTGTGATAGTAAAACCATAAGACCGTTAAACAAATATAGGTAAAGCAATTGAGAAACCCCAAGAGAGTGAGAGGAAAACTGGAGGAAAGAACAAATAAAACAGATAAAGATGGAAGGATGAAATATCTAAGGCAGCAACTGTATCCACCATCTTTGACTGGAAAGGCGGCGAGGGAGAAGGTAATAAATGGACGATGAACAAAGCACCAGTGTGATAGTAAAACCATAAGACCGTTAAACAAATATAGGTAAAGCAATTGAGAAACCCAAAGAGAGTGAGAGGAAAACTTGAGGAAAGGACAAATAAAACAGATAAAGATGGAAGGATGAAATAAGGTCAATGTGCGGCACAGATCGCAACCGCAAGGGGAGAGGAGACGTTAGTACAATAAAAGTGACTGACAAAATGGAACATGTATTTTGTTATTCATCTCAATAATCCAACCCCCTCCTCCAAGACCAGTTCTGCATAACAAACAGGTCATTTACCTTCATTTACAGTCTGTCTGGTGGATACTCTTAGCTACCTGCAGATTCCTCACATTGTGAATATCCCCAGGCAACTGCCTGGATCTGGAGAATTCTCACCAGTAATTCCCTAGTGCCAGCAATAGGTGGCATTGTGAGACTTTAGCTCAGATCCGTCCGATATCGGATGTGACGTCAGAACTCCTACAGTCACCATCTATCTGATATTTGTCTGCATTGTCAGACGCAGAGTCTTAGTAATCACATAGAGACAGAGTGTAGGTCTCTAATATGGACTCTTACTAGCATGGGCAAGAAAAGACAATTGCACAGAACAGGGAGGAGGGTGGGTCAGTGAGGAATCTGCAGTTAGAAAGAACATTAGCAAAGGTAAGTAACTTGGTCTTCTGACTGAGACTTCTAATTGCAAATTACTCACCTTGTGAACAGATACCAAATCGGTACCACCCAGGTGGTGGCTCTGTGCAATCTGCTTGGACGAGGAATTCCTGCCAGGCAGATCAGGGAAAATCCCCCTCCCGTCGGATCTGGCTATCAAGGCAGTGTTGTTTTGTTAACATGTGAACTGACACCTATGTAGCAGCCTGGCAGATAGCCAAGGCTCTAACAACACACACTAGCACAGTAGTAGCATCTTTTGCTCTGACAGAATGAGGGTATGGGCCTTCCAGACAATCTGTCTAGAGATTAATCTTTTTTTTGAACAGCTTTTCCCTTCTTCACCCCCAGAGAATCACACAATGAGCTGATAATCCACTTAATGCTCCTTGGTACAATCAATGTAAAAAGCTCAGAGCTCTTTTTGCATCTAGGCGATGAAGCTTCTCTTCCTCTTTAGATGGATGAAATGGGGTGAAGAAATTTAGCAGGGTAATGGACTGTCCTATTTGCAAAGGTGTGACAACTTTCTGAAGAAACGCTGATTGCTTGTCCAGGAACAAGGTATTATATGGCTGCTGGACAAATAGGGCTTGTAGTTTACACCTTCTATGAACTAATATTATTACTATGAGAAACATGATCTTTAAAGTGACCAATCTGATATGGTAGCAGTGCAATGGCTCGAAGTCAGTGCACATGAAAAACTAAGAATCAGTTTGAGGTCCTACTGAGGCATCTCAAATTGTGTTGGCAATAACATATGGAGTAGCCCATTGGAAAAAGGCATCACAACAGTTGATCTGAATAACAATGGCTGATTGGGTAAACATAAAAAGGCTGAACCTATAAATTACCTTTAGTAGTCATCCCAGCAAGACCTTGCTGGGCTAAGGCTAAACAAAAGAGTAATAATTCAGGCAACTGTGCCTGTAAAGTTTGGATATTTCGTGAAGAGCACCAGACAACAAACTTCTCTCAGCGTCCTGCATAGTTAAGGGATGCCTGGCTGCCAAGATGTCACTCACAACTTCAGAAAGGAGATCAAAAGCTGTCAACTTTAACCACTCGATCGAGGTATAGGTTATGCAGGCTCAAGTGAAGGCCCCTACACAATGCTGCTGCGACAGGAGGTCCTGCCGAAGTACTAGCTGCACCAAAGGACAGATGCTCATGAACAGAAGTTCCAGGTACCACAATGTTCTCACCTGGTGGGGTGCCACTGGAATTACATGGGCCCAGTCGTTGTTGATCTTCCTCAAAACTCTGGGCAGGGGTAGTAAAAGTAGGAAGGTGTGTAGGACCCCAAAGCTGCAATCCAAGTGAAACGAGTGTCCCAGCAAGTCCTGCCTTCGTAACTCCAATGTGCAAAGGTTTGGGCACTGAGCTGTCTCAGTGATGGCGAAAAGCTCAAATCAGGGTTCTCCTCAAAGTTAAAAGATGCCCTGTACCACTTCTGAGTGCAGATGCCATTTGTGATCCACCAGACAACTTGGGAAGAGTGTTTTCCCTGGCTTTTAAACATCCTATCAAGTGCTGTAGAGCTAAGGAAAAGCCCTGTTGATGACTCAGCCATTTCCAGAGCTGCAGGGCCTCCTGGCACAGTACCCACGACCCCACGCCACCCTGTTTATTGCAGTACCACATGGCGATGATACTGTCCACAAAATCTTAATCTAGTTCTCCCTTGATGGACGCGAGGAATGCTTTCAATGGCGAGCAAATCACCTGCAATTCCAACAAGTGTATATGGAGGCGGGTTTCAGCAGACCAGAGGTCTCTGAGCTGCTCTACTTCTCCCAGATGACATGCACAATCCAGTAACAAAGTATGTCATGGCCGTTCGTGCTCAGTGGGGTAGTCCCTGCCACTTGTTCAACAGCCATCACTGCATACCTTTTGCAGACTCCTCATCTAATGGATGGAATCTGACAAGTTCCCTTGGTGCTGGGTTCCCCAGGACTTCAAATCCTATTCCAGAGCCTGCATATGCCACCGAGCATGGTCCACAAGTAGGAATTAGGAGGCCATAAAGCCTCAGAGCTGTGCTCACCAACACCGAGGGCAAGGGTGAAATATAGGGATCATAGCCCCAATGTCCTGGATTCGTTGAGAAGGAGGGAAGAACCAGAGGAGCACAGAATCCAAGATGGCTCTAATAAAGGGGAGCCGCTGAGAAGAAGTTAGGTGTGACTTCGGAACATTGTTGGAAAACACTAGTGATGTCAATGAGTTGGCAGTTGTCCGGAGGTGGTCAACGGCTGCCTCAGGTGAAGTTGCTTTCAGCAACCAGGCATCAAGGTAAGGATGACTGGCATTTCCAACCTTCAAAGGTGGCCAGTGACCACCATCATCAATTCTGTGAACATTTGAGCTGCACTGGGAAGGTCAAAGGGGGCAACTGAGACCTGAAAGTGCTTGTGGACTAGCTGAAATCACAGATAATGGCAGGGAGACTGCACAACAGGGATGTGAAAATGGGCATCCTGGAGATCAAGTGCCACCATACAGTTTCCTAGATTTACAGCAGACAGAATTTAGACCTGGGTGAGCATCCTGAACTTCTCCTTCCTGAATCACTGTAGTGTGGGAGGCATTTCAGGAGGGATGGAGAGGAAAGGCAAGGTGTATCCATCTTGGACAATGTGTGGCACACATTGGTCTGATGTGATGCTCTGAAACTTAGGAGGTCAAATCTCCTTTTACCTTCATACCGGGTGACTGTATGCAGTGCAGGACTAACTAAAGGAGTTTTGCAGCAGCTGTGGAGGTGGCGCTAAGGATTGGGTAGCCCATTGCCCTTGGAAGCCTGGACACTGGCAGCGAGATCCCAAACCTGTGCCTCAAAAGGTTTGAGAGGTCAGCTGTTGCAGAGGCAAGGTCTGTTGAGACCTCTGCCAAAGAAAACTCTTCCAAAGACTCGTAAGGGACGAAATTGTTGTGGCCTTGCACTCTTTGAAGTGCTCCTAGGCTGAGTATGCTTTGCCTGTGAAGAGACATGCCGCATCAAATGCACTCCCATCAGGAATTGTTGTACACCACTCGAACACCTGGTGGAGAGTATGCAAGTAAGGCACTGAAGCACCATACTGGTCCCAACTGCCATACCCAAGCAGTCAGTAGTGTCCAAGCCCAAGAGATTCACATTTTACTGCATCTTACACATTGTGTATGATCTGTTGAAGGTTTCTTCCGAGGTCATTCAGGACTGCTGGTAATATCTGTCGTCATGTGCCACAACACATGCAAATTAGTGGCCCAGGAGGCAGCTGGAGTTAGCAAGGGTGGCAGAGGAAAACATTTGCTTTGCAAATATTTCCCTGCTCTCTGATCCTTGATCTGGTGGGGCGGTCAGAAATGCAACGGGTTTCAGCCTGCTGGCTGAGGCCTGGACCACCAGATTGCCCAGTGTGGGCAGGAGAAAGGCAGGGTCTCAAGGGGAAGATCTGTGTCTCCTAGCTATCTGTAAGTTAACTGGTGGGCATGATTGTGGCTTCACCAAGGACCCTATCAGTGAAAGCCTATTTAAAAGGAAAAAGGGGTCCCTGTGATATCTGCCAAGGCTGCAAGACCACTGTGAGGATATCTCATCTGCCTTAATTTTATTGGAGGTTAATTGCAGGTCAAGGATCTCTGCTGCTCTCCAGAAGACAATTGCAAGGGAAGCCAACTCTTCTGTGGCGTGCCATTAGTTGGAGAGAGTGTAGACCAGCATCTGAGGAGGCATAGAGTCCACTGGTGTTTTGAAGGTCTAAAAATAATTTTTCATCATCATAAACTTGTGAACAACAATCATCATTTGGGCCAAGCAAATTATAACAAGGTGGAAATGTCTGAATTTGAATATGCTAGGGGGATTAGATGGGTGAGACCTTGGTGGAAGTTGTGGTTGATGCTCTCTTGAGTCAGAAAGGACTATCAGCTCCTCCTCTAAGCGTTGCTAACGCTGGTGACTGCACTGAGGTGGCATGGTTCTCCGTATGCGGCTTAGCAGTAGGCCCTCGATGAGTCTGATTGGCTCTGAAGCGGGACCGAGGGCCACAGTTGATGTCTGGGTCAGAGTTGCTGGCAGTAGACAAACTTGCAGCACCTTCATATCCTTAAGGCCAAAAAGCACTCTAGAGGGATACGGTAGGGTAACAAATTCACAGCATGGTCTGTTTGAAGGTCTGGATCGGCTGCACCATCACCTATGGACCCAGGAACTCTGGAATCTGGGAAAAAGGTGGCACAGTTTCTGATGCTGGCGACCATGCCCCACAACTCCTTCTGTGTTGGGAGTTGTGGGACAAAGGGGAGATGTGCTTTAACTATTTTTGCTTCCTTTTAGGGGGGTGGTGAAGTCAGCCTGGGAGAGGGAGGTATTGGGGACAAATCATTGCATGCTGAATTTTTTTTTAAAAATAAAGTCTATTAGACCTGACAAAGGAGCAAGTCTGTTAGACCTGTCAAGGGAGCAAGTTCTTCCACATCATGAGGTAAGAAAGAAACTGACATCAGTGTGAAGAGGAGATACTATGTAGGGGCTGAGGATGTCGTATCTAGAGTAGGATGGATCTCACACTGAGCCGCACGACTCAACCTAGCAATGCTGGGGAATTACTGAAGAAAACTCTCCAGCTCCAGTCTGGCGTCTGAAGGATTTAACAAGGTTATACATGTGCAGTTAGAAGTATCCATCATAATATATATGCAATAGAGAACATTCAATCACATCCCAACACACAGCAAGATACAATGGCGAACAACACTGACCACATCTCAGCATGGTCGAAAGACAAAGAAGCAATTCATCTGAGTACATCCCATGGGTGGAGTTAGAGCTGGGAAACCTCTGCTGGCCTCTTTGGTTCACCCCTTAACGAGTGTTAAGGATCATAACGAGGTGAAATAACTTAAATCAGAATGAGCACTAATCATAGAACTCTGTAAAATAGTAAGAGCGCAGATGCGAAATACAGGCTAATTCACATTTCAAGATCAACAAAAAAAATTAGTAGGCCCCTTCCCACTATAAAACAAACTTCAAAATCCTCTCAACAGATGCCACAATAAATGTAAAAGTGTATAAACCAATAGGGTAAAGTAGGTTTTCGAGATCCACTGACCTCTCAACAAAGCAATGTCCTAAGAATAATCAAACACTTCTTACTCTCAGATATCAACTTCTGATCATGTACCCACAGGGTGAAAGGGCCCAGAAGCAAGTGATCTTCTGGTCACTGAATCAACATCTTGCCAACGAGGCACGATAGATGGAGTAGCTTTTTTACCCAACTACCCAGAAAAAGGCTTACATGTGCAAGTGCAACTATCTTACACCTCTTTACTTCATGCCACATTTAATTGAAGCAAGATGCTTGCATCTACACAATTGAAGCTCCCATTCAAAACTCATGGGCAACATGTAACGTACGCCACATAGGTCATACTATAAAGCACATTCAACCAACTAGCCACAACAAATGGTGTACACCTTTACCAGACCACCAGAAGTATTTGAAGGTCTCACTAAGTGTATGACGCAAAATACAACTGCTACATTGCAATATAACATCTTTGCTGAATTTAATCTCACCTACGAATGCTAAGGTAGGTACCTATTACCACCTACGAATGAATATCGACTGGGACACCGCCTGAGCCTTACCTTTCTCACAACCACTGTATCTGGAGTTCCTGCAACGTGGAACAAATCACGGTTTTAAGATGAGTGGAGTAGCCCCTTCACTGAACAATTCTTCCTTCACAAGAAGGAAAGTGAGCGTCTTTCCTTCTTAATACACCCAACGCTAAAGAACTCCACATTTTCTTGTGAAATAACTAAGCCATGTGCAACTCAATGCGGTAATACACTAAAAATGCAGAAAAGCAACATCTCTCTCAGAGGATTTATTTGATATTCCTTCATTCAGTCATGTGCTTACCATAATACTGTAAACAGGTGTTTTTATTACGCAATTTACCTAATTAAGGGGCAACTCATTCATTGTCTGGTCTTCAGAAGAATGAATAGGAATGAAACTTGTGACCTACAGGTTGCTGAGAGACTTTCAGACTGCATATTACAGACAATACAGACTGGGCCTGCTATCAGTGGCACTGTTACAAGTCCCTTCCAATTCCTGTGACTGTTCATCAGGAATGTTTATAAAGGCTGCTGCTGCAATAGGCAGATCACTGTGGGATTTACAGAGCTTGCACTGTTAACCAGCACGGAGGATTCTGCTGCCATAACTCAATCCTGATCAAATATCCTGAACAAATTATGCAAAGACAAGGTACTTGCAAGTATATAATGCTATGAAAAGACGGAACACTTAATATTAGCTAGCTGCCACATGTGTGAATGGGCATTGATGGTGAAGTTACGACCATCTAAAGACTGACACGTGGCCCGGTGAGTTAGATTGCATTGAACACTGAAATTTCCTGCATAACTTGTTGGTATTTTGATTTCCCCATTCATACCCAGAAAAGCAAATCCGTATAGTTTGCAAACCTCAGTGTGGACTTCTGCCCCACTTACGAGGGAAAATTTCAGCTTTGGTTCATGGCAGAACTTTTAACAAGCCACACTAAACAGGGCGAAGTGATGTGTACTAATGGGCTATACATCCATATCCGTAACAAATACCTGAATATACGCGGTCTGATACCCGCAAGTCTTTCCACTCACTTTGCAGCTGTACACAGAAAGCTGTGCAGCGAGCAGGAGAATGTCACAAGACTCAACCTCCTAGGAAAAAAACAGTCAATCTTCCGTTTGTCATTTATACACTGTCCAGAAAGTTCTCTTTGCAAGGCACTGTAGCCTCTGGGTCATCTAACCTGTGGATGGTAGCCTCCGATGTGAGAACAAAATGACCTGCCTTTAAGCTACTCATCAGAAATCTTGCTTCTGCAGCTCCATGTAAAGTGGACCTCAGCTTCTTAGGAATCTTCGTAGCAATCAACCTACAGGCAACCACACCGACCTGTCAAGACTACTACCTGATGACAGCATTTTCAACAGAAAAAGTCCTCTCCTTAGTTTGGATCAAAGACCTTATCATGACCTAGAAGCTCTTGCACAACTACCTAAGGTCGATCCTCTTCTCCTGATGTTTACATTTATGACACCCATCTTCCAGGTCAGATCTGCCAGGTCAGTTCCGCTCTAAAAGGGAAACAACCCCAGACTCAATAAGTCTTTTTTGCTATGACATATGGCATACATATGGCATTGCCGACCGCTCATTTACACAGTTCAACTGCCAGCCCAAATAGTTAATAGGAGTGACTATTCCTTTGATTCATTAAATAAAAAAATGACTGTGAATCTCTGAGTGGAACACTAGTACTATAGAGCTCATGACAGGAGGAAGTCTTGCAATACAAAAAAAGATTACCTTCAGCCCCAGCTTGTTTAGTGTAGAGACAAGATATGATCTGTATTACAAGATACTACTGGACAGTTTCTGTTATATGTCACCACAACTCATTCTGAGGGGGTTGTTAAGAGCACAAGCCGAAGATGGGGCTGGCGTAAGTTGCAATTTAACTGAAGTCTGGGAGCAAGGCTAGCAGGATTAGGATGGTCTTAGATTCTCCACCCATCAGCCGGTTCCAGTGCTACATCAAATGAGCTAGATGAAATGGCCACTACATCCAAAGCCTTGTTCTCGACTGCATGGTCGTGCATTGTCAGGTGCAGGTGTTTGTGGTGTCTGAAACTGTCATTGAGCACCTTTACTGATTAGGGGCACAGCAGGACAGATTACAAGCAAACCCAAGATCTGCAGCTGATTAAGAACGAAATGTATCAGTACAATCAGGACTGCAGTCTGAGGCTGGTCCTCAGGGCCCTAGGGGGCTATGGCAGGGTTGGTGGGAGGTGCACTGGGATTGATGAAAGCTATACTAGGTTTACCACTGCCAACCCCTGCTCCTTCAATATCTTGATTGAGAGGCTTGTAGAGTCACACACTTCTTTGTAAAATGCATCTGAGGTATCAGGGCGACTTCCGAACAAGAATGAAAGTCAAGGAATAATTAAGTGTCTTTAGAGCTTAGTGAACAAGTTACTTACCTTCGGTAGAGCTTAGTGAACACCACATTTTCTGGGAAAGACAGGATCTAGCTGCAGATTCTCTATTTTAGAATCTTTCCCAGGTGCAAGACTGGGTCCAGAAACTATTTTCCCCACAGCACGTCTGCGTGTCGGAAGAGGGTGTTGCGCGACTTTGTACCGCGTCATCCATCGGATGTGACATCAATGGAGTCCATATAACCTCCTCTCCGATGTCTGTTTCTTCTGACTATTTTGTCACACTCAAAACATGGAACCACATACAGAAACTGCTTATCAAAACAGTATATTAAAATAAAAGACACCTTTGTGTCAAATAGTCACTGAATTCTCAATTCAGGATGTGAATTTCCATAACAAAATATTTGAGACAAAAGAGGACTCAGTTTGCACAGCGGGGAGGGTTGTTAAGGAATCTGCAGCTCGGACCTGTCTCTTCCAGATAATGCGTTACCAAAGGTAAGTAACTTCTTTATCTGATAAAGACAGCTAGCCGCAGATTCCTTACTTTAGAATCAGATACCAAAGAAGTATCCTCTGCAGAGGAGGGTCCGCGAACTGAGACCATTAAAAATTTCCAAGTAGAATTAAACCAGTCTAGAACAACAGAAAAAGACCAAACTATCACAACAATTTAGGTGAGAAATAATATACTCTAAAACACAAAAACCTGTGGAAGGAACCACAGTTAAATAAAGTCATAAAATATTAAGAAACAAGAGAATTAAATTATCCGTTAGTACAACAACTGAGTGTGAGAATCGACCCAAAAATATGATTTTAAAACTATTTGCACCCTTAACGGCGTCCAAATCCAAGCATGCTCGCCCCATAAAAACTGGTGAAAATACCACAGTAATAAAGTCACAAAGACATAGAAAGCATGGGGAAAACATTACTCATGACAGCAGGGGAATTTTGCAAAATGAGCCTATGAATATAAATTCATTTTCTCCTATTTCTAGACCTGAACTGCGTGTTTGAAACTTGTGAATTATAGATCATCAGGCCGTGGCACTGAGCAATACCTCTATTTCATATCAAGGACTATCCTAGCTAGACCTGCCCTGGAAAAAAAGAAAAAACACAGAGAGAGGGATTTCTCCCATGGATAAAGCATAAAAGGCTCTATAAAAAAAAGAATTTGAATACAACAATAGCAACTATTAGCACAGAATAGGATTTTGCTTTAGGAAAACTCAACTAGAGATAATACAAATACTTCTAGGATACATATATATATATATATATATATATATATATATATATATATATATATATATATATATATATATGTGTGTATGTGTGTATATATATATATATATATATATATATATATATATATATATATATATATATATATATATATATATATATATACACACACACACACACAAACACTTTTAGATTCAAAACTAAAGCTGAGTGATCAGTCAAACCATACTGATACAACAATATGGAACCCATAGTGGATACCTTACCACTTAGCAAAGCAACAGCCATCCAAACCGAAAGAGTAATACAAATTGCCTGAGACACTACCATCAAGCATATGCATATATATATATATATAGTATAAGATTGAATACGATAATAAGTTTGAAAAAGAAATCTTGATAACCTGGTGGAAACCAAGGTTAGTACATGACCCTACCATATGAACAAAGACCCATCCACAGATGATCTAGAAAAGTTTGCCCATAATTAAACCAAAAAAATTATAGGATTCAAAAATAAAAAGAAACCAACTGATTTTGTAAATTCCAACGATTGGTGATTTGCTGTACTGGATTTATTAATTTATCACCTAGACGAGCACTGATTCCTCAATTCAGTAATAAAAGCCTTCTACATAAAGAATATATTGTGAGGCAAACACCTACTCCTCTCATGTACAAACTAATATGAACATCTCCATATAGAAGAAAATGTACATCATAAGAGGGAAGGTTTCTTCAGAGAAGAAGGACAGCTTAAGTAACAAGCAAAAGCGTTGTAACGACCCCTAAAAAGTCAAGAATATTAAGACTTTTCCCAATGGAGTGAACAAAATCCATCGAGAATCTAGGTCTCCTTGGAGATCTATAAAAGCAAGACATTTGTAAGGAAAACAAACAATGTTCAAAGAACATGTATAAACTATGTCTACAAGAAGGTACAGAATAGTCCCCAAAACCGTAATGGCTATTTGACAGAACCTTAAGAAGAGAAACTGTCTTGAGACTCACAGGACAACCTTCTGGTGTACAATGTTCCAAATCTAGCAAAATTAGAGAACATTACTATGAATAATAAGTAATGTCATGCATCACCAAACATAATGCATGTGCCCAGGGTAAAAATGGAGCCCGAATAAGAAGTAATGAAGGTCAAAATCGACCTTCTTTGAAAACACAAGAAGGAATTTTGATACAGAAATCCTCAATGGGGTATAATCCCATCAATGGAATATTCTGCTGGTGCATGTCCCACAAATACTACTCAGAAGTAAAAGGCACTTCTACATAAAGACCATGATTAATAAGAGATGTAGCTAAATAACTCCCCTATCAGAAGGTAAATAATATTCTGATACTCCCCTGGAGCTGCTAATATCAAAACTTCCCTATAAAGGATACTACGTTAGAAAAAATAACAGTACAGGGGAGGGGAATACTGTACCCTCAAACAAGAGACTAACAGTTCACAAGCTGAGCTGTTGCAGCCCAGCACAAACACACAAACCTAAATATGCTCACCAAGCATCCAAAAATATACTTCACCTAGAGTAAGGAACATACCATCAAGATATCAACTCTTAAGCCCAAGCACTTTTTCCAGAGTAAAGAAAACTGTAAGACAAGTATATTAGGTATCATTTAATAAACAAAAAGGATAAATATCTGAAGAACTGTTATCGATAAGCCTGGAGTGGAAATCTACCACTTCTGCACCACCTATTGTAGAACAGGGAACAAAGCAACAGTGTATATGCACACTGCTATCAAAACACCACTAAAAGTTGAGTGAAAGCAGCAGGCATGAAAATCCCCATAGGGTCGTAAGGTAATATGTACCCCAGGGAGAGAAAAAATAATAACCTTTCATTGACAGTGTAACAACTAATAAGTTCTGCAGAAAACAGAACACCCCACCAGGTGCTATCATTAGGTGGAACAGGCACAGAAAAGAAAAAACCCTTGCGGGCACCTTCCAAGCTTGGCTCATTCGTGAGAAAAAGTAATACAAATGTCCCCCCATAATCCAGTATGGGAGGAACTGGGCAGGCAGAGCTTATTGCAGAAAATCGCTAGTTTTCTGTTCCAATCAGACTGTCACAAAAACATCTCAAAGTAGATTCAGTATGTGTGCCAACCAAATAGGCACCATTAAAAGGCATATCAAAGTGGTTTGAACAGTATCTTAAAATCCGGAGGTACGTAACCAGGCACGGCGACGTAGTGCCTCTGAAGAGGCCAGAGCCGACCCACAAAGTCAGTGCTATCCATACCACAACTAATGATTAATTTCGTTCCCTGCTGCTCATCTCACGTCAATAGAGCAAGATCATTCTGTGTATCAGCCAGCAAAGACAACAAGATGCATTTCAATGAGTCCCACAATGAATGGTTAAACCTTTCAAGAACACCATCACTCTTTGTCCAAGCCCCTAACAAAATATCATGTAGGGCTTCACTATACGGAAGTATTGGTTTAAGGCCTAATTGGCCATGATGTAAACATCCAATCTGAGGATCAGTAGAGAACTTTACTGTGGGAAGAGCCATATCCAAAACTTCTGCAGCTCTCCTCAGCATGTAGGCTAGAGGAACTCTCCTCCGTAGCCAGACCAGGTGGGGAAAGCAAGCCATTGGTTGGTGAAGAATCCAAGCCACTAGCAGCCCCCAAATGAGCCAGCCAGTAGTCCTCTGTAGGAGGCTGAGCATCAAAAGGAAACTCCAGCACTTCCACAGCACCGTCAATACCAAGACCCACTGAAGGAAACTCTCCAGAACCCAGAGCGTGGAAACAATCAATACCTCCTGCGCTTCCCTTGGGCCCAGAGGCGCTCCCAGGGGAAGGTGGTTTCCTAAAGATTCTGTAAAGTGACTCATAAAATTCATGCATCTTGGACCAAGTCGCCCCTGGAAAGGGAGGGAAATGAGGAGGCAGACTCAAGCCTCAACTCCTCAACTGAGGAGTGAAGAGACGCTGTACGTGGCGAAGTTGGCAACTGCAGCGACTTAGACCACTTGCGCTGTGACTTACTGCCTGAAGTCGATGGAGCATGACGTCCATGAGAACGACTCCTTGAATGCCTCAAATGGACCTTAGACAAAGAAGAAGACCTCAGTTAGCAAGAAGTTTGGGATGACTGAGACAGCCTTTACACCATAAGCTTCATACGCAGTGCCTTTCGAAGTTGATGACGCACTCTACAGAGTTTCGGTGCTCACCCAGGTACCACATAAAATTGTTTGGGGGTCTGTGGCCGTCATTTGTCATCCACAGGACGCACAGGGTTTAAACCACAAAGATATGGAAAGAACAAAAGCACACTGATCTGTTGACAAAAATGCCGAAAAATGGCCTAACAAACTGTTAACCAGGCCCGCTTTGCAAGTGCCAAAAAGAAGGATCTGACACTGCATCAGAGAGGAGGTTATATGGACTCTACTGATGTCACATCCAGTGGATGACATTGTACTGAGTCGCACAACTCCCTCTTCTGATGCTCAGACATGCTGGGAAAAAAAGTTTCAGGATTCAGTCTTGCGCCTGGTGAGGAATTTGCTGTTAGATGTCTCTATCAGATATCCCCATTCTTGTGTCCACCGTGAATGAGGCAACCCACAGAAAGAAGGTGGCTCTGCTACCAAGAGTATATCAAGTACACATCCTGCATTACTGTAATGAACCACGACTATGTAGTCATCTCTTGACTCTGCTTCCCAGTGATGAAATCCAGCACATCTGCTTTGTCATCAGGAGTCTATCTTGACAGGGTTTCCAAAAGATTGTTTGGCACATGATTAGACAAGCTTACTAAACACATCCGAGAGTCCTTTCTAAACACTACTCTGGACCCAGATGAATAGGCTAAAACATCCACTGTAGTGAATTCAATTGCAAGGATGTGTGTTGGAGCTTACCACTCTTGAGGTTATTTTGTTGGAAAACTTCTCCCAAATCTTCTACAACTTCACTGGGCTCCAAGCCAGGACCCACATCCTCCTGGAGTGGAATGGAAGGACCATTTACTTGTCCTGTTTATCTTCTATATCATCCATAACCAATAATTAAAGACTAGGGCACCACCAGAAAAGAGGAGAAACTGATGGAATGCTACAAAGGAGTCTTTTGTGCTCTTTTCAATCCACCCTTCTCTCATTCAAAGGCAATCTTGACAGCGATTCAATCCTATTTAATCAATGGATCTGGATCTCTAAGGCACTGGATCCTCTTGCGCCCCAAAGACTCTTTTGGCCAAAAGATTCAAGCCATCTGCTCCCTGGTTTTCCCTCGACCTAAGAGCAGAGAAGAGCCTTTGTAAAAAGCTTGAGCCCAGCTGGAGAAGGTCTTCTGCGCGAGAGGCAACATTTTCCTATAGTGCAGCTCTTAAAAGAAAATGTGCAAACTCACATGCCAAGCCATGAGCTAGCATTTTACAAGGCTCATCAAGACTGCTGCCAATTCTGCTATGGAAATTTAAATTTTAAGTCCTTTATTTCCAATGAAGCAGTTAAGAGTGCCTTTCATCCTTTGCCTGCTCTCTGCACTAGCCTCTCAGAATTTTTTGATGAAAAAATTCAATAACATTACTCCTCTTTCCTGAATAAAGCCAGCACAGTAGACCTAATCTCGTCCCCGGTAGTCTAACACTTGTTCCCTCAGAGTTCTGCGCAATATCAGAAGAATTTGAGGACTTGCTGAAATGCAAATCTGGATCCCCGGAGGACACTTGCCGCCGCCCCCCCCCCCCCCCCCCAATTCTCAAACTGGTTTTCTCAACAGGATCTGGAACAACTATCTGAAATCTGGTATCTTTCCTGCTATCTGGAGTGTTCCTGTTACCGCTTATCGAAAAGCCTAATGCGGACCCCGGTGTGCTCACCAATTTTAGATCAATCTCATTGCATCTGCAAAAGTCATGGAAAAGATGGTAAATTTCCAATTTTCTTCCTTTGTGGAAGCAAACGGTCTGCTTGATGACACTCAATCCGTCTTCCATGCTGAATATTGCAAGGAGACCACCTTATAGGAAGTGCCAGAGTCCATCAGAGAATCCTTCAACGCCGGCACCTCTGTCATGGTGGTTTTGCTAGATCTGTCAGCAGCGCTCAACATGACGGCACACTTTACCTTGCTGAAGTCCACTTGGTTTTCAGGGCATTGTTTTGTCATGGATTCGATCACTCTTGGAACAGCACTCCTTGCGGGTTTTCTAAAACCCTTTTTCTTCTGCTTGAAAGACTCTGGTTTGTTGGGTGCTTCAGGGCTCTGCTCTCAGTCTAGCTCTCAGACCTGTACCTTGGCCTCTTGGCCACCTTTATTGAAACCTGGGGAGTAAGGGTAGTTCCGTATGCGGATGATACGCAACTGCTGTTCTCATTCCAAGAGCACTCCGAAGCGGCCCTTTTCAATTGTAAAGAGTGCTCAAAAGGCATTGCCAACTGGATGGATTCCAACTTTTTAAAAATGAACCATGATAAAAAATAAAAAATAAAAAAATTAAAAAAAAGTTCTCTTATCAACCAGCTGGCCTCTTCTCCTGCTAGCCTCTGGTTGGTCGATGAACTGAATCATCCCCTGGTACTGTCCTCCTCTGCTAGAAATTTAGGGATCCTGTTTGATTCCAATCTCTCATTCGCCACCCACATCAGGCAGATTGTATTGACCTGTTTTCTGATGCTAAGAACGGCTAGAAAGCTTTTACAACTGCTTCCGGAGGAGACCCGAAAACCCATAATCCATGTCCTTGTGACATTGAATTTGGACTATGCCAACAGCCTCTATTTGGGCCTTCCTGCTTTCATGAGCCACAGACTTCAGATCATACAGAATAGGGCTGCCAGGAAGATATGGTGGGTTCCTTTCCGCCAGCAAATCTTACCTCATTTAAAGCAGCTCTACTGGCTTCCTGTTACAAAGAGGAATGAGTGCAAATCCCTTACACTGACATTCAGAGCCATTGGGAGCAAAGCCCCTCGCTACTTGAGAAACAGACTTGGGCAGTACCATCAGGAGAGACCTTTGAGATCTAATCACCACCGACTTTTGCACATCCCCAAGTTTGCCAAGTTAGTCACGGTGGCAGATCATTCTCAGTACTAACGGCTAAGCTCTGGAACACCTTGTCTATCAAACTCAGTATGGCGGAGTCTGAGAGTTGCTCAGGAAAGACTTAAAAACCTGGCTCTTCAACCAAGTGTAGATATGATTGTTCATCTCTTTCTTCAGTCTCTGCTTTTGAGCATCAGGACGCCTCAGCTGAGGCAGCAGCACGCTTTACAAATGCTTATAATTGATTGATTGAAAACGGACTGCATGTGATCTGAAGAAATTTAGCAGTCAGGCTGTTCGACTGCCATAATACACAAACTTAAGACCAAGAGCAGTACCAGGACATCCTCCATACCAATCACTTTTGTCATTGCTTTGGCAAAGGAGGAAGTTGTTTTCATGATCCAACTCAGAAAAAGATATTTCTGTCTCACTGTATACACCATAAATGTTTTATGAATCTGATAAAAGCTGAGCATCAGTATTTATCTATGTCAAAATTTGAAAAGTCTCCTTGAAGCACCAGGCCTTGCGGCCTTCTTAACTTGGCTGGTCTCAAAAGAAAAGGATGAAGGTCAGCTATTTTATAACCAGTCAATTGTAAAAGTCTATGTACAGACAAATGCCTATGTTTCTGGCATCAAAGCCTACAGCAGCAAGGGGATTTTCGGCAATGACACAGATGTTGCATGAGCAGGGTCAGCCAGTGAAAGAGTGAAGGAGGGTCTCTGATGAGGTGGCATATCCCTGAAGTTGAGCATGAAGGAGTTAAACTCCTAAATTTTGGCCCTACTGCCAGAAGGAGATGGAAACGTATGTGACGCTTCAAGGATGGGCCCAGGGATAATTTGAAGAGGAAGAGGTCAGCTGTCCTAGCACCTTGCTTAGGACTCCAGTCTCCTCCTTGGTGTACCATTCGTTTATGGGCTCTTTTAGTGTCTTGGTGTTCATGTTCAAGCATGAAGGCTAATCACTTATGATCCAGGCCAAAACCATCAGACGCACCACTTTGTTTGGGTCTGACATAGAAAACTGGCAATTGTAGTCTCTGCAAAGATTGAACACAGAACTATCTATGATGTCATTCCAAAAATCGAAATACATCTATAGCACAATGTTAAAGATAAAGAAACAAAAAAACATTGCTTAAGCCATAATCTGAAGTACATATGGCACAAAGAAAAATGGGAAGGTGTCACAGATGTGGGAGACATTTTTATGGAGCAGCAATAAAACTTCAAACACTTCCATATCCCTTCTACTGGAGTCTCTCTGGCTACACCCATTCCCCAAAGTAATGAAAAACAGTTCTAGATCTAGTGATATACTTGGAAATAAGCAGAATCTGTTGGAAGGCATATTCATTAAGGGATGCCAACTACACAAAAGTGTGTCTATTTGTCCAAATTTCCTCCACCACTTCTTCAAATAGTGAATAGGCTTCCTACATCACGTTCTTAACCTCAGTTGAAGAAGGTAAAGAGTTCTTAGGTTTGGCTAAAGTAATGTACCTTTCTTCTGTGACAGAAAATCCTTCCTGAAGCAAAAGGCTCTGATCCAGAAACTCAACGAAACAATACAGAGCAAATCTGAGTCACAACAGGGACAAAGAGTTACATTGTGGAAAGCCCATATTCAATGACGATCTTATAGGGGTGTCCCACTACTGTTTAGAGGGTAGCATTCTGCTGGGCACTTCTGCATTCTCCAATTCTGTTACATGGGCTGTTGACACGCTCATTTATCCAAAGCAAGGAAACATAGCTCCTCTAAAGATTTATGGAGCCTACTCCTTAGTACCTTTTGATATAGTGTATAACTATTATTTTTTTCTTTTAAATATTCGTATTCACATTTTCAATACTCATACAATATCTAACAAAGTATCTTCATAAATTGTGAGTTAGTAAAGCACACTTTCCATCAACAAAAGGAATACAGCAACATAAATATGCAGCTTTGAGTGGAGTTTTTCCAATTCCCAGGTGGATGAGAGAGAGAGAGATGTGTGTGGTGGTGTGTGTGGTGTGTGTGTGTGTCTACTAAGTCACCCATGTGGGACTCAAGCATCCTGAATTGTTCTTCCTGTCCCATTAGTTGCCTCCGAGCTAGCTGGTGAACTCATCCTAACTTCGCCCCCCTCACTCCCCATCCTATTAACCCGGTCACTCCAAATCTCCAGGTCTCGTTCAACATGTTCGTCCACCCTGACCTTTTTGAGTCTACATTTCTCCACTATTGCCCACTCCAGTAAGTCCTCTTGACACTTCTCCAGGAGCGGGGGCCATCTGGTTGGCCCAACAAAACACTATTCTACATCTAGCCAGGACGGGTCCCGGCAGTATGCCATTTTACTGCCTTGTTTTGGAGTTTGTAGCAGCCCTAGTAAGCAATAAAGTATTTCAAGTGTCACTGCTATTTTCAGCACCCATCGCACCTGTTTGTACAACCTCTCAGAAAGGGCATATCACCCTGCATTTCTAAGCAATGTGTATGAAATCAGACAGCATCATATGGCATCTACCACAGTTTGACTCTCGTGTGGGACAGACCCTATTCAGTCTCTTCAGGGTCACAAGTACGGCCTATACAAGAAGTAAAACCATGTTTGTTTGAATCTGGTGTTCCTCGCCACCTCCTGTACTAACGCTCTAGTCTGTCTCCATTCTTCCCCAGTGAGTGGGGAGTCAATCTCCCCATCCCAACTTGCTCTCAAGGATTCCATATGGGAGAATCTATTCTCTTTAAGGGCTGCCTGTAGTCTGGAAATAATGCCTTTATCTGAGCCAGGGTCTAGGATCACCTGCCGTACCCTCGATTCACAGGGATCCTCAGGGAATGTTGGCCAAATCTCACGAATTGTTGAGCAATACTGCATATTATAAAAATTGTCCCAGAGCTACTCCGAACTGGGTTCTGGCCTCTACAGCAGTCAGGAAGTTGCTATTTAAATATAGGTACCCAGCCATCCGGCTACCTCCTTCCTCCAATGTGCCAAATCCATAGAATCTCATATCACAAATGACATAGCCACCAAATCGGTAAGAGTTTGGCATAAGGGGTGCATTTCGTAACCATCTTGACTGTTGACTCCCACGCTCGGGCAACCTGCGTAACTATGAAGGGGTGGCAGTAGGGAGCCTGCATCCCTTCATGAGCCTCTGCTTCTATCAGGCCAGACAGAAACACCTTTTCCCAATTGGGTTCAGTTTCACATCAGAGTGCTGTGTAACGTAGTAGTCCAGCCAAATATAAATAAAGATCTGGTAGTCCTAGCCGTCCCTCAGTCATGTCTAGTTTAAAAATCTTCAATCTGACCCTGCTGTTTCCCTGCCAATAACAAGAATTTCAGTAACCTGTCCAAAGAACAAAAAAGGGAGTGCAGTAGCACACACAGCAAGTTCTAAATGACATACAGGCATCTAAGTAATAAGACCATTTTGCTCAATGCTACTCTACTAATCATCGTGAGAATTTGTGTTTTCCAGAACCGCACCGAGGCTTCAACTATGCATCGGACTCTTCCCATATTCAAATCATATTGTTGCCTTGTACCATGCATGATCTGCATTCCCAGGTAATGGAAATGCTACAGTTGCCACTGCAATCAAAGTGCCGGGGGTTCTTCCACTACTCTATCAATTTAAGAAGCCAGTGGGAAGAGCACTGTCTTGTGTGTGTTGACTTTCAGCCTGAAAGTTCTACAAAATCAGCCATGAGTTGCATGAGAATCAGAACTGAGCGATCAGGATCTGTTAAGTATATTAATGTGTCATCAGCATACATGGACCCCCCATGTGTTGTGCTCCCCACCTCTATGCTGAATGAGCTCACTTCCGATCAGAGATGAACTGCCAATGGCTCCATAGCGAGTACAAAAAGAAGTGGAAACAGCAGGCATCCCTGCTTTGTTCCCTTCTCAATAAGTAACACAGGTGACACCACCTGCCCCATTCGCACTCTGGTGCTGGGTTCTGTGTATAACAGTTATGTCCAGGACAGCAATTCTTGCCCTAAGCCCATTTGCCTTAGTATTTCCCACAAGTAATCCAATGATATGGTGACAAATGCCTTCTCAATATCGAAGGCCACCAGTGTCGCTCGCACCTGTCTGACGTCTTGTGGAGAATGAGTCAGTCTTCGCAGGTTCATGTGTGTACCTCTGCCTGGTATAAACTCTGATTGATCTTATTAGACAAGGTTACTATTATTCTACTCAGACGCAACACCAGCACCCTGGGCAGGAGTTTGACGTCTACATTCAACACAGACAGTGGGCAGTAGGGCCCTGTGTTCATTCGGTCCTTCTCTAGTTTAAAAAGCATGTTGAATAGTGCTTTCGGCATGTCTGGAGGCAAGTTCCCCTTTTCCAGAGCTTACTGAAGTGTTTCCGGCAAGGCCTGGAGGAGCGTTGGGGTAAACACCTGATAAAATTCCACTGGGAACTCGTCCAGTCCACGATATTTTCCCGTGGCCATACTCCATAGCGCTTCCTGCAGTTCTTCAAGATGCAATTCCCCCTCCATCTCCCCCTGAGTCAGTCTTGAGAGCTCCAGTCTATCTAAGAAACCGGCGAAGGCGTGGGGATCCCCCCCGCAGGTGCTACATATTCTGCAGCAAGGTGTTGTGTAGCTGCACATTTATAGCTATGTGTCCTATAACCTGCTTTCCTTCGAGCTGTTGTAAAGAATGGATCAGGGGTGGCGGTCTTTCCTGTTTCAGCAACCAGGCCAGCATTCGGCCCGACTTCTCCCCTTCTCTATGCTGTATCTGCCTGTAGTCCCTCCTGGTATGGCAGTTCAGTTTATACAAAGTGTTGCAACCAGTCTCTGTGCCTTCGCCAACTCCTCCACATCTGTACCCCATTCAGGGTGGCTGCTTTGTAGTCTAAAGAGAGCTCCCTCGCCTTCCTGTAGTTCTTCCCCTTCAGTTTTTTTTCTAGACCGTATGTCTCGCTAATACTCTCCCCCCCAAGTACTACCTTCAATGCCTCCCACTCCACTTCCCGTGATCAAGTGGAGTTCCAATTAGTAGTCATATAACCCTGTAGCACCATTTGAGTATCTACCTTGCACCCAGGATTTTGTAATGAGTCCTGTTGCAAACGCCATTGCATTATCTCCGGTCTCCTCTCCCGTAGCCCCAGTTCTAAGAGCAGGGGAGCATGATCAGACAGAAAATGCACCTGATATATGACTGATCTAACATTCAGTCCTTCAGCGGAGAGCAAAAATCTGTCCAGATGGCAATATGTTCCATGAGTGGCGGAATAGCATCAATATGTCTTGGTGGTTGGGTAGAGATCTTGCCAGATATCCCCAAACTGGAGTGTGTTCATTGTGTCATGGAGGCCTGTAACCATAAGGAGTTTTTTACCTTGTTTAGGGGGTGTCGGTCCAATTGTCCATCAAAGATACAATTAAAATCTCCACATTCCATGTGAGTACTGATAGACTCTCACCCATCAAGGCAACACACACACTGCCGCCCCCCACCCTCCGCCCAGTACATTTCCCCTCCCACCAGTGGATCCTAGTCTCAACCATACTGCTTGCAATGCAAATAACCCCAAAACTAGCAACCCCTGCCAACATGGTTAACACTTCTAAATTCAACTTATGTTTCTCCACCCATATCTAATTCCACCCATCCCAAAAATAGAGGTCGAAAAATACAACTTGCTAATATTTAGCAACTTCCACTACTCAAGATCCCTACAAGTGGTGGGACGTGTGTCAAAGGAGTTAGTGTCCAGCTTACCGCCTGCACCCTGGCAAGAGTCCTATGGCCTCATCCAGCTCAGTCTTCAGCGCAGAACGGTGCAGCTGTGACAATAGAAAAATAAAAAAAGAGGGGTAAAGGCGTCTAGAAGTAGAAACAGGAAAAAGGAGCAGGAAGGAAAGGGTAAGAGATATAGAGCAAAGGAAGGGGAGAGAAAAGGAAAGGAGTGGTCCCCAAAACTCCCAGGGATCGATGTGGCCCAGTCTAGGTGTGCTCATCTGGCGGTCACCTCCATTATTGAACAATTTGAGTTTTTGTGCCAACTGGTCTTGTGATTCTTCTCGGCGAACCAAATTCAGGAGTTCCATCCAAACTATGGCCTCCGCCTCCCACATGTTATCCATCAGTGGACAGTCATGTTAGCTCAGCATCTGTCTCTGGTTTCTGTGTCGTCTGCTGCATTTGAGCTGGTCTGGGAGTATGTAGCTTAAGTGACAGACTTCATCAATGCTCTAGCCACGTCCCTTTTGATTCTCTGCCTTACCAAGACCAGGGCTCTGTCAGAGCAGACCAACACTTGTGCGGTAGATCAGCTCTGCTTCACTTGACGATTCTTTCCCATGTGGCTGTCATGTACTGTTTTCCCTTTCGCGACTCAGTATTTGCACTGCCCATTATCTGAGCTGGTATATGTTCACTTCCCCGGACCTCCAGCCAATCCCATGCATCCTCTTGTGTTATGAAGAAGTGTGAACGACTGTCATGTAGCACTTTTAATTTGCTGGGTAAAGTAGCATGGAAGTTATTCCCATGGCTTGCAATTTTTGCTTTAGACTGCTGAAGGATCTCCGAAGCTGTTGCACAGTAGTAGTCTGGGAAAATGTGAATTGTCCGATTCAGAAACGTGAGGTTCCCCCAACAACCTTGCCTCCTGCAAGATACTGTCACTGTCTCTAACTAAAATTTTTGCTATGATAGTTCTTTGGTGACTGCCAGGTGGTGGCTATGGTACCAATGCCCTGTGGGCCCTTCCCACTGCAAACAGCAACAAGAGCCTTTCTGATAACGTCTTCCAAAAAGCTCTCGGGCTTTGATCCTTCTATCCCTTTTGGAAATCCTACAAATATGAGATTACACCTTTTTGCCTGCCCTTCAACATCCTCCACTCTGTTCTTGAGTTGGTGCGTGTGGGTTTCTAATTTGGTTACCACAGATTTTAGGACTGACATCTCGTCTTGAAGCATTTTTACATGTTGTTTCAATTGAGCATTCTGCTACCTTACGGAGGTCTGTTCATAGGTGACTGAAATCAATGGCCACAGCTTCTCTTTTGGACTGGACTACAGCACTGGATGCTTCAACCGCCGCCATTATCTGGGAGCCTGTGGGTTCTGATCTGGTACCCTGGGCTCCTTCAGCTGAGGTCATGGGTACATTGGCGGCACCATTCACCGTGTACTCATCCATCCTTGTCTACTGTATGTTTCGGTGTGCCTTATCCTAGCCCATTATGAGGGAGATTAGCTGACAAGAACTGAGGGCAGTCAATTCCACTGTGTGACAGGTAGCGTTACTCCTTCCCAACTCTTGTGGGGTTTTGCCAGGTTCTTAGTCTTCCCAGGAAAGTAGCTGCATTACTTATGCCACTTGTCCCAATATTATGTTGGGCAATTACCAGCTCATTCTGTTGTGATGGACGTCAAGGCTCATGCTGCGCTGCCAGGGAAAAGTTGCTCCCAAGGCTTTACAAGGACAGCCCACTGCAACGTGATAGCCTAGAATCTGAGTGGCACGCGACAGATTCAGCTCAATCTGGTCAACCCTAACGTGGTGTCATAGGCATCGCTGTAGGGCCTCCAAATAATTAGGGGGGCTCCTCCGTATGGTTGTGAGATGTTGAATGGGCTCAGGCTCCCCCAACAACACCACCAGTGTGAAAGTCTCTGGGTACTGGGAGGAGCACGGGGACTCAAGCAGTGATCCTGTAACAGTCACTAGGCCAACATGCAGAATACAGTTAAAGTTGGTCACCTCCTGCTGTTTTATATGCTACCGGCACCTGGGCAAGCGTCCCACTGCACTCCAATTGTGCGGTTACAGTCTCACGCTTGCACTAGAGGGGCTGTTACTATCACGACTCCTGGTACCTACTCTGCTCCTCAATGGGCCCCTCTTGCAGTCACCATGAGGCCATCATCGAACCTCCCCTGTTGCACTGTGGGCCTGCTGGGTAGATTAGTGCTCAGGCCTCCCTCAGCCAGTAGGAACCTGCGGAGCTTGTTCACGTAGGCAGCTTCACTGTGTTGCAACCATCTTCTTAGGCGAGCAGGATTTCCACGCCCTGACTCCCGTCTCCTATGACGGGTCCTGGGGGTCTCCTCACACCTCCACTGCAATCTGTTTTAATAATAATGTTGTCTCAGATTCAGATGGTGCTCCATTCCCATCTCCGTCTCATTCAGCGGTCCTCCGGTGTCATGGGGGACACAGTGTGTGTGTGTGTGGGGGGGGGGGGGGGGGGGGGGGGGGGGTCCGCATCACATGGTGGGGCTCAATTGCAGGCATCTACTATGAGCCTCCCCCCTTCGGCTTCCGACCCACCACCTCTGCTTGCAGACCGTGTGAGGTCTGTTCTTCAAGCATTCCACCGCCTGGGTTTCTTACGTGGTCGCCATTTTAATGTCAGGCGCTGTGGGGCTTTACAGGCACACTTCAACGGCTATATGGGCACGCTGAATCAGATGATTCCTTTCCCCAACTCTTTTACTCAGTTACTTTTATCTGTGCTACTGGCCTGCAGGTTTATAGGGCCGCCAGGACGACAGATTCTTTAGAATAATAAGGCCAGAAGCTCCTACTCAGCACAGCTGGTCGGCCATTTTGAAGACCGCGCCCCCACTGATTTTAAGACTTACACCCCCCCCTCTCTACAGAAGAGGGAGAAAAGGTTTCAGTGTGGACAGCAAAAATGTATTCAGTGTTTATTTTCAGATTAAGAGGTGCTTCATCCATAACCACAAACCACAATCTAAAAGAGCTTTACAGGCAATAAGAGATGCATCTCTCACAACAAACGTCACTCAGTTTGGAAGGTTTTCCCTAGCATCGAGTTTCAAAGAATTCCACCAGCATCAGATACATGCAAAGCTTACTTAAGGTCATCAGTAATCTGAAATAGTAATTGCAGTTTTCACTGAGGTTTGTGGATCCACTGCACAAAGCTTGCTGAAGGCCTTGAATGGCCACTGCAACAGACCTTCAGCTTCAAAAGATGGAAGACTAAAATCACTTCCAAAGGTGAACTTTAACAAGCAAAGCTCACCATGTTTCAAAACTCACTATCAGAAAGAAAGGTGGCTCCAGACCCTTCCCAAGACATCATGTCCAAGAGCACCACTAAAGACTGTAATGCTGAAAGAGGTAGCAACTGTTTCTGTAGTCAGTGAGAACCACATATCATACAAGAGAGCAAATGTAATATAAACAGTTTCCTATATTGTATCAGGCAAACTAGTCAGTCAGAAGTTAACGAAAAACAAAATTTTAAATTACCTGTAGGAGTAGTTTTGCAGCTTGATGAGTCTTCTGGATTTACATGTTGTGCATTATTCCGTCATTTAGTAGTTGGGTCCAGAACTGAGTTTCCCTTTTTTTTTTTTTTTTTTTTTTGCTGTGGACATCGCCAACCACCATCTGGTGGTGTGCCCTTCCGCATCTGACATCTGATATCTTCAGATTCCCCTGACCCCCACCCTTTGCAGCCCATTGATGCTTAAACTTTTTTTTTTTTCCTTCTGGGTTGCCTGTTTGACCCATCTCATGTTTGGGTAAGCAGGCGGGTCGCATGTGAATCCACAAAACTCTTCAAGCTGCAATACTACTCATACTGGTAAGTAAGAGTGGGTGGAAAGGAGTGTGTGTTTTTGACTTTTGCCCCACCTGTAACTTTCCTATTGCTTGGCTATCTACATAATAGTGTTTTAGAAGGCATGTACGGAGGCCTTTGCTGCTCCCATGAGTATGTCCGGCATAGAGACATTTGCCGGGAAGGCAAGCTTTGCCCCCTTTTTTCTGGACCGGACTCATGGCCTTTCCTTCAATGATATCTGAGCTCCCTTTTAACATATCTTTATTGTTAGCGCTATCTAACGTGCCATGGTACCCTAGAACAAAAGTGAACTTCTTGTAGCTGAGCAAAGGGCATAAAGAGCTCTGTTCCCCTCCTGATTGTGTTTCCTGTGAGTAGTACTTCACTACTCTTTAGTGTCAAATACTTGAGCTCTGCCATATGCATGGGTTCAAAAGGTTCATTCATCATTTGGGTGAGCACCAAGTTTAGGTTCCCCATCAGTGCAGGTACCACCCACCCTGGGGCTACTCTCTACACTCCTTTTAGGAACCTCTTGATTATGGATTCAGTAAAGAGGCTTCTACCCACCAGCACCCCTGTGTATGTGATAGTGGCTGTTAAGCATACCTTAATAAATGCCCAGGGTAGCTTACTCTCTGAGAGATATGTTAAGTATCTAATGACCGTAGTTTCCTGTGTTCTAGTGTTAAGCAAACCTTCTATGTTGCACCAGTGAGCATATATGTTCCACTTAGATATGTGGTATTTCCTCATTTGGGGCTCCTTGCTGCCTTCAAAGTCTCTGTGCTTCTCTTTCAGTCCAAAGTGTCCAAATTCTAGGTCCTCAGGAGCCATGCTGCCAGCCTGAGGCTTGCCGGCACCGGGTGCCATGTCTGTTTCTTCTGCATTACAAGGAGGCCCTGGGAATACGTGACCTTTACTATTTCTCCTTGGGACATCTGAGGTCCAAGAAGCATGTCTGCCTTGCCCATTGTGGCACAATGAGGATTAGCATCAATTAGAGATTGCACTTATCACCAGTGGAATCAGTGAGATTGGAGGAAAAGCGTATGATTGACTACCGCTGACTAGTCTATAGATAGGGCACGGCCCTTTGACTGTTGGTGTGGGTACCTGGACGTGAAGTCTTGACATCTGCGTTTGCTGGTGTTGCAAATAGATCTATTGTTCGTTTAACTCACCTTTGAAACACTCCTTATAGAATAGTCTTTAGCTTCAACACATTTCTGTTATTTACAGCGTATTTTTGGCTACCTTTCCCCCTGATGTTAAGGTGCTCCATTGTGTGCCCCTCACCCCTTATGAGAACCCTCTGTTAAGAAGGTCACCGTTTGAATTGGTGTCCTGAATGGTCTCTCTTCTGTATCGTCTCAAGGTTCTACCACTTTCTCTCTTTCTGCACTGCCTGTGACCACTTCTTTAAAAGCCACTGCAGTATGGGTAGCATGTGTAACCTGGCATATGGACCAAGCAGAATGCAGGATTCCGTTTGTTCCTGAGTTACATGACAGTCCAGTCAGAGACTGTGCCCTCTGTTGGGAGATTAGTTTGGCCTTCCAATGCCTGGGCTTGTTTGTGAACAGGGTTGCTTTTCACTTCCTTGAGTACAGTGTTGCACCCAGGAATACCTTTTCCTGATCCAGTGTTGAGAATGATTTTTCCATTTTCATGGAGAACCCCAACCTGCGAAGGGTAAGCATGACTACATCCCTCTGGCATTGCTTTGGCGAACTTGCCTTTACTAGCCAGTCTACAAAGAGATAAATGTGGCTCTCTCCCCTTCTTAAGTGTGCAGGCACTACTGTCAGGCAGTTTGTAAACACCCTGGGAATAGACTTTCTCCCAAAAGGTAAGACATTGAATTGGTAGCGTACCTTGTCCAAGACGAACATGTGGAATTGCCTGTGTTGGTTCAGTATATGCAGGTAGGCGTCTTTCAGATCCACCGTGGCCATATAGTCGTCCCTTTCGAGCAGCAGTATTACATCCTAGAGTGCATTTTGAAGCCTTGTCTCTTTAAATAGGTGTTAGTATTCGTAGGCCCAGAATTGGCCTTAGTGACTGATCTAGTTCTGGCACCAGGAAGTATCCAGTGTATGCACCATTGTTCATCTGGTCTTTGGGTACTATTTCTATGGCCTGTTTTTGCAGAATCTCCCTATCTTTCCCATACCGCTGGTGTGTGGTGTGTGTGCGTTTGTGCGTGTGTGTGTGTGTGTGGTGGGACGACTTAAGTGAGTGACCCAATTGCTTGTAGTGTCAGAACCACTGAGTTTGCCCTGTGCCTCATACCCTGTTGTGAAAGTTGTTGTGGTGTGTTAAGGTGCTGCCATTGGGGTGTAGATGCCTGTGCCCTGCTCCCTATTGGCTGAATGTTGAATGGGGCATGCCTGGATGGAATACTACCTTGTTTGTTAGCCTTCTTTGTGACAGGCCCCACTTTTAAGGATGTCTTGTAATTTTAATGCCCCCATTGCTCTTGCAGCCTCGTATTTGTCGATTTGCTGGTGGACCTCATTGACTGCCGGTCCAAATAGACGCTCCCCTGTGAATGGCATGTTAATCATTGATGCCTATACCTCTGCAGTAAGGCATTCCCCCTTAATCCTGTACCAGTGCACATCTGCCTGCTTGCAGTGTCCACGGTGCTGAGCGACAATTTCAGGCAAACGTTTGCAATCATCTTGCCATCCTGTATGATCACTTTTGGCCTTTTGATATTCAAAATACCGAAGGGAGGAACAGCATGCACGCCCCCAATCAGGCAATATAGAAAGAAGGTATATGCAGCTGCTAAGCAAAAAAGAGAGGAAATACATTGGAAGTAAACTAAGATGCCAGATTCAAGGATCTGACTGCTCAAGAGCAAGAACCCTCATACACCTACACTGGTGTCATGCTTCATCATCCGGCAGGTCCTCATTGGGCCGGTGCAGCAATGCCCAAAGGGCCCAGCAAGGGGGCTCTCTGCTGGAGTTTTTATTTTATTTTGCCGATGTGAAGAGTGAGGTGCAATGTGCAGTGTGAAGGATGTGAGTAGATTGGTGTAAGGTGTAGTTTAAAAATAACTAAGGGATACCCTAGTCCTTTAATATAGAGGGGCCCTTGTTATGATTAAAACATAATAATTGGCCAAGACTTGGATATAATGGTCTGAACAGGCTCAAAAAGTGAAAATGTCTAAAGCAGGTTGTAGGAAGTTGGCTCTGTATGTGCTATTTCAAAGTAAGGAATAGCATGCACAGAGTCCAAGGGTTCCCCTTAGAGGTAAAATAGTGGTAAAAAGAGAATACTAATGCTCTATTTTGTGGTAGTGTGGTCGAGCAGTAGGCTTATCCAAGGAGTAGTGTTAAGCATTTGTTGTACATACACATAGACAATAAATGAGGTACACACACTCAGAGACAAATCCAGCCAATAGGTTTTGTTATAGAAAAATATATTTTCTTAGTTTATTTTAAGAACCACAGGTTCAAATTTAACATGTAATATCTTGTTTGAAAGGTATTGCAGGTAAGTACATTAGGAACTTTGAATCATTTCAATTGCACGTATACTTTTCAAGTTATTCACAAATAGCTATTTCAAAAGTGGACACTTAGTGCAATTTTCACAGTTCCTGGGGGAGGTAAGTATTTGTTAGTTTTACCAGGTAAGTAAGACACCTACAGGGTTCAGTTCTTGGTCCAAGGTAGCCCACCGTTGGGGGTTCAGAGCAACCCCAAAGTCACCACACCAGCAGCTCAGGGCCGGTCAGGTGCAGAGTTCAAAGTGGTGCCCAAAACGCATAGGCTTCAATGGAGAGAAGGGGGTGCCCCGGTTCCGGTCTGCTTGCAGGTAAGTACCCGCGTCTTCAGAGGGCAGACCAGGGGGGTTTTGTAGGGCACCGGGGGGGGGGGGGGACACAAGCCCACACAGAAATTTCACCCTCAGCGGCGCGGGGGCGGCCGGGTGCAGTGTTAGAACAAGCGTCGGGTTCGCAATGGAAGTCAATGAGAGATCAAGGGATCTCTTCAGCGCGGCAGGCAGGCAAGGGGGGGCTTCCTCGGGGAAACCTCCACTTGGGCAAGGGAGAGGGACTCCTGGGGGTCACTTCTGCAGTGAAAGTCCGGTCCTTCAGGTCCTGGGGCTGCGGGTGCAGGGTCTTTTCCAGGCATCGGGACTTAGGTTTCAGAGAGTCGCGGTCAGGGGAAGCCTCGGGATTCCCTCTGCAGGCGGCGCTGTGGGGGCTCAGGGGGGACAGGTTTTGGTACTCACAGTCGTAGAGTAGTCCGGGGGTCCTCCCTGAGGTGTTGGTTCTCCACCAGCCGAGTCGGGGTCGCCGGGTGCAGTGTTGCAAGTCTCACGCTTCTTGCGGGGAGATTGCAGGGTCTTTAAAGCTGCTCCTTTGGATAAAGTTGCAGTCTTTTTGGAGCAGGTCCGCTGTCCTCGGGAGTTTCTTGTCATCGTCGAAGCAGGGCAGTCCTCAGAGGATTCAGAGGTCGCTGGTCCCTTTGGAAGGCGTCGCTGGAGCAGAGTTCTTTGGAAGGCAGGAGACAGGCCGGTGAGTTTCTGGAGCCAAGGCAGTTGTTGTCTTCTGGTCTTCCTCTGCAGGGGTTTTCAGCTAGGCAGTCCTTCTTGTTGTTGCAGGAATCTAATTTTCTAGGTTCAGGGAAGCCCTTAAATACTAAATTTAAGGGCGTGTTTAGGTCTGGGGGGGTTAGTAGCCAATGGCTACTAGCCCTGAGGGTGGGTACACCCTCTTTGTGCCTCCTCCCAAGGGGAGGGGGTCACATTCCTATCCCTATTGGGGGAATCCTCCTTCTACAAGATGGAGGATTTCTAAAAGTCAGAGTCACCTCAGCTCAGGACACCTTAGGGGCTGTCCTGACTGGCCAGTGACTCCTCCTTGTTTTTCTCATTATCTCTCCTGGACTTGCCGCCAAAAGTGGGGGCTGGGTCCAGGAGGCGGGCATCTCCACTAGCTGGAGTGCCCTGGGGCATTGTAACACGAAGCTTGAGCCTTTGAAGCTCACTGCTAGGTGTTACAGTTCCTGCAGGGGGGAGGTGTGAAGCACCTCCACCCAGAGCAGGCTTTGTTTCTGTCCTCAGAGAGCACAAAGGCTCTCACCGCATGAGGTCAGACACTCGTCTCTCAGCAGCAGGCTGGCACAGACCAGTCAGTCCTGCACTGAACAATTGGGTAAAATACAGGGGGTATCTCTAAGATGCCCTCTGTGTGCATTTTTTAATAAATCCAACACTGGCATCAGTGTGGGTTTATTATTCTGAGAAGTTTGATACTAAACTTCCCAGTATTCAGTGTAGCCATTATGGAGCTGTGGAGTTCGTTTTTGACAGACTCCCAGCCCATATACTCTTATGGCTACCCTGCACTTACAATGTCTAAGGTTTTGCTTAGACACTGTAGGGGCATAGTGCTCATGCACATATGCCCTCACCTGTGGTATAGTGCACCCTGCCTTAGGGCTGTAAGGCCTACTAGAGGGGTGACTTACCTATGCCACAGGCAGTGGGAGGTTGGCATGGCACCCTGAGGGGAGTGCCATGTCGACTTAGTCATTTTCTCCCCATCAGCACACACAAGCCGGCAAGCAGTGTGTCTGTGCTGAGTGAGGGGTCCCTAGGGTGGCATAAGACATGCTGCAGTCCTTAGAGACCTTCCCTGGCATCAGGGCCCTTGGTACCAGGGGTACCAGTTACAAGGGACTTACCTAGGTGCCAGGGTTGTGCCAATTGTGGAAACAATGGTACATTTTAGGTGAAAGAACACTGGTGCTGGGGCCTGGTTAGCAGGGTCCCAGCACACTTCTCAGTCAAGTCAGCATCAGTATCAGGCAAAAAGTGGGGGGTAACTGCAACAGGGAGCCATTTCTTTACACAGGTCAACATGTTTCTTGCCTTATTTAATGTCAAAAACTGATCATGGCAAATCATCAGAACAACAATCCAAATCTACTTATGGTGTGGGCCACCAAATTTGCAGGACTTTATAATTGTACCCACAGGTGCTCACACAAGTTTATAATATATAAATTTAGGATTTAAAACGGGCCCTTTCACAAAAAATGTCATGCCTTAACATGGATGGCAAGAAGACACTCACGAATGCAACAATGGGAGTCAGGAGCGCACTACGCATGAGACCTACCCAGTCCTTTGCCTTCAACATCTTTTGATGATGTTTTGGGAGGTTCTGCATCAGGTGTTCAATTTATTCCCATTGTTGATGCCATATCGATTATGGAGAGTGCTTCAGTTCGCAATCCTCCACTGGCTTGCGGCCCCACTCTCCATATTCCTATCAGCCATCTCCATCTTATTACTTTCTCTGTCTGAGGTAGTGTGTGTAGACATGGGGTTGTTCCCTCGTTTCCTGGCTGTTGAGACGATGAATGAGTCAGTCCCCGATTAACAAGAGAAACCTATTCCAAGTGGTTATTCTTTCTCATTTCATGGGTTGACTGCCTTCAAAAGGAAACAGGTTCTATAAAAGCCTCCTCTTTGGTTCAAGATTGTTGGGAGCATTAGCATGTAGAGGCTTCTTTTCTGGCTCCGCATGAGCCATCCTCAGGAGGAAGCATAATGACTCCTCTGCCTCGAGCTGGCTTTCTTATGTGTCTGCAGCTTGCTACATCGACGAGATGTAGGTTAAGTCACTCAGAGGCGAAGTACAAGGGGTACAAGTTAATTGCTTTTTCTGGTGATTCCACATCAAGCTCCTGCCATACCTCTCCCTGTGTGCAATCCCCATCATAGAGAGATAGTTCCTCATTGCCTCCTTCCTCTGTGTTAAGCAGTGATTATTAATGTCGAATTCAGGGACCCTTAGGAGCTGGCGACTGATTAGTAAATTGAATAATAGTAGATTAATAATCTGGATATAAATAAAAAAGCAAACCTGAAAATGCAACATTTATATGTTCTGTGAATAAGAAGGAACTTGAAATTGGAGGTTAAAAATTAAGTTGGTATCCTCAAACTGATTCGTGGGGCAGTCAGTACAAGTGCCTCAAAGAGAATATAATATGGAAGATGGTGGCCTCAGTTTAATGTAGAAAAGCTCTGACCTTCTGAATAAAGTTAAAATTAGGATTTCTTTTATATTAGTTTGTAGCCTAAATAAAGTATTTCAGCATATGTATTTTTTTATGAATGCTTGTGTGTGCATTTTTGTTTATAGTTTTACAGTTCAAAAAAATCAACATTGCTTAGGCCTGGGTCCCTGGCTCCCAGAATTGACCCAGTGAGGGTCCTGGATTCTAAACTATTCTGATTTAGTTGGGGTCCGGTCCCCGGATTCCAGTAATCCACAGTGTGGTCAACAGAGGTCAAAAGGTTAAGAACCACTGGTGTGGAGGATATTAGCCTACTCGTCGTGTAGCTCCTGCGTTGAAGGTGCATCAAGCTCTTTATTCATGACCCCTCTTGAATCCTGCGTTTTCAAAGGGATATGAAATGTCTTTAAAGACTTGTTAACTTTCTCTTTCTTTTGCAAAATGGCCTCCATTTCTGCCTCAAGTTGGAGTCTTGTGTTCGACCTCAATGGCTTGCTGTTCCGCATTGAGTGTCGTCATCAACTTCCTCTTTGATGTCAGAAGTTCCTTGTCCCTTTTGTCTCTCTCCCTCTACTTCTCTTGATCGCTCTTCACCGTCAATGTGGTCTCAGATGGTTTGCCTCCGGCTGTGTCAGAACTGTTTTGTGGCTTTTAATGCTTTTGAATCCCTTGAATCGTCAAATATTTGGGAGTGAGAGTGAGGGGTGTTCATGGACTCTGAGTCCATCTTTGACGTGTCACTAGATGTGTGTGTTAGCTTCCTGCGTCTGCCGCTTCCACCACTTTCCTTGCCACATTCAACTTTTTCAGGTTAATGACACCCCTCGAACTCCTCTTTCAGTGTTGGAACCTCCTCCGTGTGCAAGCTTTGCCTGCTCTGGTTTCTCCCCTTCTTCCTCGCTGGCTAGCCCGATGTCGCTGAGTGAGTTCTGCTTTTGCTACAACTGCATTGTCGTATAGTGGGACCAGCTTAGTTTTTCTCTAGCCTTCAAAGTTTCCAGCTGAAATCTGGTGCAGGCCTTGCAGTTCTCAGCTCTGTGGTCTTTAAGAAAGAACAAGTTGCGCACTTTGACAGTTGTTCTGCACAAACTAGTGGTGACACTGGAGACAAAACCTGAAGAGCACATTCTACAGGTCCACCCCCCAAAGACCCAAAGAGAACATTCTCTGACCTCATGGGAAAGTGCTACCTTGCCCCTCGACTGGAACTCAGTCCCGATTATGTTTTCGCCCAGCTTTGCCTTTTTCTTCCTCACTTTTAACTTTCCTTAATTTTCTGTAGCTCTTTCTTTGACAAACTGTTGATGCAGTTTTCTGATAGTTTGAACTCCTCTGTTCTGCTTCCTGACCCGAAAGGTGATAAAAAATAATCTGAAGGTGGTGTCCATGCACAGGGGGACAGGCACACCACCAAATAGATTTTTGCCGATGACGCTCACAACAACAACAAAAAAAGAAAAAGAAATTCAAGACTTAATTACTAGATGGCGGAATAATGTACAGCATTTGAACCCAGAGAAGACTCACTGCAAAACCTCCATTAGCCATCTGCTTGGCTGAGCGACTACCACTGTAATCTTGTGACGCACACTGAAGATGAAGGTTAAACGAATGTGAACAGTGAACTTAAAAATAAATCTGTGTGCAGGTATATGAAACATCTATCCTACAAATCCAAAAGAAAATAACCAGTCCTAGCCCTCCAAAACATGCAAAGTCTCTACCTGCATTGCCATTTGGTTTCTTGAATATTTTTCAGAAGGGATTGACAATCTTTTCGGGGGCTACAGGGCAAAAGAGATTACTGGGACACAACCATAGTGGATGGGTCCTTTCCACTGCTGTCCCTGGGCCTGGCCTACTACGGCAAGGTAAACTGAACATCAAGAACATCCTTTCAGCACATAGCTCTTGGGGCAGGGTGCAAGAACTCTAATGGAAGAAAAGGTGTTGGCATAGTGACTCAACATTTACCAAATAAGATGGAAAAATTATTCCCAATTCAGTGCTTCTCATTTAGAAACCATCACTAAATTATACAAAAAAATATATATATATTGCACAGAGGAATATGCCAACTGGCAGAGGGTTCCTTAACAGGTACAACTACGAAAGTAGCAAAAATGGCTCTGGCTCAGAATAAGTGCATGCATGCCTGCAATTAGCATAAACAAACATCAGTCTTTGAGCACTAGGCCAGTCCTTTAATGCCTCAGTTATTGGCAACCGCCACAATAGCTTTTCCTGAGACCAAAACTGTCCTATTGTCTGCTGAACACAAGTTCAATGGTGTGGAGATTATCTTACTGTAAGGAAATGCCTCCTTGGCATGGTTGCCCCCTGACTTTTTGCCTTTGCTGATGCTATGTTTACAATTGAAAGTGTGCTGAGGCCTGCTAACCAGGCCCCAGCACCAGTGTTCTTTCCCTAACCTGTACTTTTGTATCCACAATTGGCAGACCCTGGCATCCAGATAAGTCCCTTGTAACTGGTACTTCTAGTACCAAGGGCCCTGATGCCAAGGAAGGTCTCTAAGGGCTGCAGCATGTCTTATGCCACCCTGGAGACCTCTCACTCAGCACAGACACACTGCTTGCCAGCTTGTGTGTGCTAGTGAGAACAAAACGAGTAAGTCGACATGGCACTCCCCTCAGGGTGCCATGCCAGCCTCTCACTGCCTATGCAAGTATAGGTCAGTCACCCCTCTAGCAGGCCTTACAGCCCTAAGGCAGGGTGCACTATACCATAGGTGAGGGTACCAGTGCATGAGCATGGTACCCCTACAGTGTCTAAACAAAACCTTAGACATTGTAAGTGCAGGGTAGCCATAAGAGTATATGGTCTGGGAGTTTGTCAAACACGAACTCCACAGCACCATAATGGCTACACTGAAAACTGGGAAGTTTGGTATCAAACTTCTCAGCACAATAAATGCACACTGATGCCAGTGTACATTTTATTGTAAAATACACCACAGAGGGCACCTTAGAGGTGCCCCCTGAAACTTAACCAACGATCTGTGTAGGCTGACTGGTTCCAGCAGCCTGCCACACTAGAGACATGTTGCTGGCCCCATGGGGAGAGTGCCTTTGTCACTCTGAGGCCAGTAACAAAGCCTGCACTGGGTGGAGATGCTAACACCTCCCCAAGGCAGGAGCTGTAACACCTGGCGGTGAGCCTCAAAGGCTCACCCCTTTGTCACAGCCCAGCAGGGCACTCCAGCTTAGTGGAGTTGCCCGCCCCCTCCGGCCACGGCCCCCACTTTTGGCGGCAAGGCTGGAGGGAACAAAGAAAGCAACAAGGAGGAGTCACTGGCCAGTCAGGACAGCCCCTAAGGTGTCCTGAGCTGAGGTGACTGACTTTTAGAAATCCTCCATCTTGCAGATGGAGGATTCCCCCAATAGGGTTAGGATTGTGACCCCCCTCCCCTTGGGAGGAGGCACAAAGAGGGTGTACCCACCCTCAGGGCTAGTAGCCATTGGCTACTAACCCCCCAGACCTAAACACGCCCTTAAATTTAGTATTTAAGGGCTACCCTGAACCCTAGAAAATTAGATTCCTGCAACAACAAGAAGAAGGACTGCCTAGCTGAAAACCCCTGCAGAGGAAGACCAGAAGACAACAACTGCCTTGGCTCCAGAAACTCACCGGCCTGTCTCCTGCCTTCCAAAGAACTCTGCTCCAGCGACGCCTTCCAAAGGGACCAGCGACCTCTGAATCCTCTGAGGACTGCCCTGCTTCGACGACGACAAGAAACTCCAGAGGACAGCGGACCTGCTCCAAAAAGACTGCAACTTTATCCAAAGGAGCAGCTTTAAAGACCCTGCAATCTCCCCGCAAGAAGCTTGAGACTTGCAACACTGCACCCGGCGACCCCGACTCGGCTGGTGGAGAACCAACACCTCAGGGAGGACCCCCGGACTACTCTACGACTGTGAGTACCAAAACCTGAGCCCCCACAGCGCCGCCTGCAGAGGGAATCCCGAGGCTTCCCCTGACCGCGACTCTCTGAAACCTAAGTCCCGACGCCTGGAAAAGACCCTGCACCCGCAGCCCCCAGGACCTGAAGGACCGGACTTTCACTGCAGAAGTGACCCCCAGGAGTCCCTCTCCCTTGCCCAAGTGGAGGTTTCCCCGAGGAAGCTCCCCCTTGCCTGCCTGCAGCGCTGAAGAGATCCCTTGATCTCTCATTGACTTCCATTGCGAACCCGACGCTTGTTCTAACACTGCACCCGGCCGCCCCCGCGCCGCTGAGGGTGAAATTTCTGTGTGGGCTTGTGTCCCCCCCGGTGCCCTACAAAACCCCCCTGGTCTGCCCTCCGAAGACGCGGGTACTTACCTGCAAGCAGACCGGAACCGGGGCACCCCCTTCTCTCCATTGAAGCCTATGCGTTTTGGGCACCACTTTGAACTCTGCACCTGACCGGCCCTGAGCTGCTGGTGTGGTAACTTTGGGGTTGCTCTGAACCCCCAACGGTGGGCTACCTTGGACCAAGAACTGAACCCTGTAAGTGTCTTACTTACCTGGTAAAACTAACAAATACTTACCTCCCCCAGGAACTGTGAAAATTGCACTAAGTGCCCACTTTTAAAATAGCTATTTGTGAATAACTTGAAAAGTATACATGCAATTGAAATGATTCAAAGTTCCTAATGTACTTACCTGCAATACCTTTCAAACAAGATATTACATGTTAAATTTGAACCTATGGTTCTTAAAATAAACTAAGAAAAGATATTTTTCTATACAAAACCTATTGGCTGGATTTGTCTCTGAGTGTGTGTACCTCATTTATTGTCTATGTGTATGTACAACAAATGCTTAACACTACTCCTTGGATAAGCCTACTGCTCGACCACACTACCACAAAATAGAGCATTAGTATTATCTATTTTTACCACTATTTTACCTCTAAGGGGAACCCTTGGACTCTGTGCATGCTATTCCTTACTTTGAAATAGCACATACAGAGCCAACGTCCTACACTTACCCTATAGGCAGCACAGTACATAGTGCAAGGCCCTCACTCTGGAGCGAGTGTGTAATGGCCCCAAGTTCTTCTGATATTGATGAGGAGCTCTGTGCAGACCATGACTGGTCAGCAAGTGTGGCTATGGGTTCCAGTGGAGGAAAGGATCTCAGCAAAACCCCTAAACCTAAACAAACAGCCTATCATTTAGAACTGGTGCTTTTTGCATCTTGAGTGCTTCTGCGCTCACAGGTGCAATCTTTGGAGACCGCAGACATGGTCCTATTCCCTTGCTACCTCTCACTGACTGGCGTAGCATGCTGGTAATGCTTTAAAGAGCTATCAGGAGTCATGGAGACCCACTTGCGTCTTCAGCACAACCTGCCAGGGCCATTTCATTAAGATCAGGGACACAAGTAGACACACTGAGCACATCGTTGGCTCTTGCTTCCCTCCCACACTTTCTTCTTGGGATCTCAGGAATTCAGTTGGTACTCTGTTGAGTACCACTGCATCAGTTAGTGAGAAATCTAGAACCAACTGAGGAAGTTAGCGTCCAACTTTTATTTCTTTACAGAGAGAGTATTTTGATTCTACTATCAGGGTCCTAAAACTGGTTTAAAGCAGTTCCCTCTCAGTGCATTTCTCTGCTCAGCAGACCATCTTTGTTTAAGGTGATGATTTCCACAGCATGCAGTGATATGGGGCATCATACTGGATTACTCAACACAAGAGCACAAACATGCATCAAGTCCTTGCACTGGACAACCATCAGCCTTTGGGAGCAGCACCTTAAAGAAACAAAAGAGACAGGCCCTGCCTGGATAAATCCCTCTGCACAAAAAGATACCACTTTCACCATCTCCCTGCAACCTTCATCAAGATAAATGGTGGAAATCAGGAAGAGACAATAAGCAACCCTCTGCTAAAAAGGTCACTGCTGCATAGGTAAAGCGGTCATGACTATCCGACACACCTTCATGGCTGACATTAAACCCCCAGTATGGGAAGGCCATTCCTCAGCCTCAATGCTTTACTACAGGTGTAGGAAGTTGGCTCTGTATGTGCTATTTCAAAGTAAGGAATAGCATGCACAGAGTCAAAGGGTTCCCCTTAGAGGTAAAATAGTGGTAAAAAGAGATAATACTAATGCTCTATTTTGTGGTAGTGTGGTCGAGCAGTAGGCTTATCCAAGGAGTAGTGTTAAGCATTTGTTGTACATACACATAGACAATAAATGAGGTACACACACTCAGAGACAAATCCAGCCAATAGGTTTTGTTATAGAAAAATATCTTTTCTTAGTTTATTTTAAGAACCACAGGTTCAAATTTAACATGTAATATCTTGTTTGAAAGGTATTGCAGGTAAGTACATTAGGAACTTTGAATCATTTCAATTGCATGTATACTTTTCAAGTTATTCACAAATAGCTATATTAAAAGTGGACACTTAGTGCAATTTTCACAGTTCCTGGGGGAGGTAAGTTTTTGTTAGTTTTACCAGGTAAGTACGACACTTACAGGGTTCAGTTCTTGGTCCAAGGTAGCCCACCGTTGGGGGTTCAGAGCAACCCCAAAGTTACCACACCAGCAGCTCAGGGCCGGTCAGGTGCAGAGTTCAAAGTGGTGCCCAAAACGCATAGGCTTCAATGGAGAGAAGGGGGTGCCCCGGTTCCAGTCTGCCAGCAGGTAAGTACCCGCGTCTTCGGAGGGCAGACCAGGGGGGTTTTGTAGGGCACCGGGGGGGACACAAGCCCACACAGAAATTTCACCCTCAGCGGCGCGGGGGCGGCCGGGTGCAGTGTTAGAACAAGCGTCGGGTTCGCAATGGAAGTCAATGAGAGATCAAGGGATCTCTTCAGCGCTGCAGGCAGGCAAGGGGGGGCTTCCTCGGGGAAACCTCCACTTGGGCAAGGGAGAGGGACTCCTAGGGGTCACTTCTGCAGTGAAAGTCCGGTCCTTCAAGTCCTGGGGGCTGCGGGTGCAGGGTCTTTTCCAGGCGTCGGGACTTAGGTTTCAGAGAGTCGCGGTCAGGGGAAGCCTCGGGATTCCCTCTGCAGGCAGCGCTGTGGGGGCTCAGGGGGGACAGGTTTTGGTACTCACAGTCGTAGAGTAGTCCGGGGGTCCTCCCTGAGGTGTTGGTTCTCCACCAGCCGAGTCGGCGTCGCTGGGTGCAGTGTTGCAAGTCTCACGCTTCTTGCGGGGAGATTGCAGGGGTCTTTAAAGCTGCTCCTTTGGATAAAGTTGCAGTCTTTTTGGAGCAGGTCCGCTGTCCTCGGGAGTTTCTTGTCGTCGTCGAAGCAGGGCAGTCCTCAGAGGATTCAGAGGTCGCTGGTCCCTTTGGAAGGCGTCGCTGGAGCAGAGTTCTTTGGAAGGCAGGAGACAGGCCGGTGAGTTTCTGGAGCCAAGGCAGTTGTTGTCTTCTGGTCTTCCTCTGCAGGGGTTTTCAGCTAGGCAGTCCTTCTTGTTGTTGCAGGAATCTAAATCTTTAGGTTCAGGGAAGCCCTTAAATACTAAATTTATGGCCGTGTTTAGGTCTGGGGGGTTAGTAGCCAATGGCTACTAGCCCTGAGGGTGGGTACACCCTCTTTGTGCCTCCTCCCAAGGGGAGGGGGTCACATCCCTAATCCTATTGGGGGAATCCTCCATCTGCAAGATGGAGGATTTCTAAAAGTTAGAGTCACCTCAGCTCAGGACACCTTAGGGGCTGTCCTGACTGGCCAGTGACTCCTCCTTGTTTTTCTCATTATCTCACCTGGACTTGCCGCCAAAAGTGGGGGCTGGGTCCAGGAGGCGGGCATCTCCACTAGCTGGAGTGCCCTGGGGCATTGTAACACGAAGCTTGAGCCTTTGAAGCTCACTGCTAGGTGTTACAGTTCCTGCAGGGGGGAGGTGTGAAGCACCTCCACCCAGGGCAGGCTTTGTTTCTGTCCTCAGAGAGCACAAAGGCTCTCACCGCATGAGGTCTGACACTCGTCTCTCAGCAGCAGGCTGGCACAGACCAGTCAGTCCTGCACTGAACAATTGGGTAAAATACAGGGGGTATCTCTAAGATGCCCTCTGTGTGCATTTTTTAATAAATCCAACACTGGCATCAGTGTGGGTTTATTATTCTGAGAAGTTTGATACTAAACTTCCCAGTATTCAGTGTAGCCATTATGGAGCTGTGGAGTTCGTTTTTGACAGACTCCCAGCCCATATACTCTTATGGCTACCCTGCACTTACAATGTCTAAGGTTTTGCTTAGACACTGTAGGGGCATAGTGCTCATGCACATATGCCCTCACCTGTGGTATAGTGCACCCTGCCTTAGGGCTGTAAGGCCTACTAGAGGGGTGACTTACCTATGCCACAGGCCGTGGGAGGTTGGCATGGCACCCTGAGGGGAGTGCCATGTCGACTTAGTCATTTTCTCCCCATCAGCACACACAAGCTGGCAAGCAGTGTGTCTGTGCTGAGTGAGGGGTCCCTAGGGTGGCATAAGACATGCTGCAGCCCTTAGAAACCTTCCCTGGCATCAGGGCCCTTGGTACCAGGGGTACCAGTTACAAGGGACTTACCTAGGTGCCAGGGTTGTGCCAATTGTGGAAACAATGGTACATTTTAGGTGAAAGAACACTGGTGCTGGGGCCTGGTTAGCAGGGTCCCAGCACACTTCTCAGTCAAGTCAGCATCAGTATCAGGCAAAAAGTGGGGGGTAACTGCAACAGGGAGCCATTTCTTTACAACAGGTGATCTAAAATTAACCCCCTTGGCATCGCAGTCTCACACTTGTATTCAATATGTAGTTGCAGTACCAGTCACCATATATACTTCCCATACAAACACCACTCACTCAAATGTCACAAGGTTCAGACATCTCATGGTAGTAGAAATTTCCCCGAGGGAGGCATTCAGGCAGTTCACACTTAAAGAATGGAAAAAGGCCTAGCCTACATTAAACATCAGAAAAACTGTATAAGAGGACCAAAATGCCATGGACATGAACAGCAGCCTCATGTTCTTGGAAGACACGCTTGGCATGCACACCCCCCAATAAAGGGGTCTTAGAACCTCTCACATAGTCTGCGTGTTAGCAAATGTGCAGAACAGCTGTGTGCTGGGCACAGAAAACGGCAAAATACCTGTGAAGACTACAGTTGTGTTACTGAAGGCAGCAGTGTACTTCCGTAAACTAATACAGCAGACCATTCCTTACAAACCGAGGTAGATCTAGAGTTGGCGTTAATGCAGAAGGGAAGCCTTCTCTACAACCCATTTCATCAACAAGGCCAGCTTTCTCATCAAGATATTGGTATAAGACATGGAACAGAAAGGGTTGCACAGGATGGGGGTTTCTTGAGAATGGTAGGCGATTACTCTAATTGAAATAACTAAAGGACCCTTCTGGTATGAGGAATTCTAAATTCAAATCCATCAGAAAGCTTAGCATTTGAGTTGAGCATGACTTTCAAGTCAGACAACCAAAGAGGATTAGGGTTGGGAATGTAGACTAAGAACAGGAGTTCTGTTTCCATGTTTCCTTCCCTGAGCTCTTGCCCCATGAATGGATGAAGTATTGTTAGAGTTTGTGCAACTAAGAAGTCTGGTGGGAAAGGGCCACCTGATTTCCTGTACTGATGGTGGAACTGGCACCAGAATAAACAAGCAATCATTTTTTTTATTCTGATTTAATCTTTCAAGTTAACTGTCTGCCTTCACGCTGAAGAGCTTTACTCCACTAAAAGTAATAAAAGTAAGGCTCACCAACATATTGCAAAGGAAAACAGTTGCCCACATCTAGGTCAGCAAAAAATGAAGTCCATGCCCATTTATATGGACAATGATTCTGCTGTGTTCAGACTGAGTATATGGTTTTGCTTGTATGCATCCATTCAACAATTAATCTATTGTTGTGTTATGTGGATTTGAAGGGCGTAGCTAATGACCTGTGAGGGTATCCAGGCACTGAGCAGGGCTGGCCTGAGGGAGGAGATCATGCCTGCTTCATCTAGAAGAGCCATGTATTGAGGTTCTTTCAGAAGTCCATGGGGGAGGAGGCTCTGAGGTGTTGCAGTGAGAGGGGGAGGGTTTTGGGTGGGGGTCATGGCTGCGAGGTATGGGAAAGCGTGCTGTTCACTATTAGCCTTCTTGATGAGAGGGAGGAGTGCTCTTGCCTGGGACACAAGTCCAAGGAGTCTTGCTGGGCTGGTGCTGTGAACAGCTTTGTAGGCATGGGTGAGTAGCTTAAACCTGCATCTTTCCTGGACTGGGACCAGGTGGAGACTGAGGTGAGGAGAACTGTGGTTGTTTCACAGGATATTTGGGATGAGTCTGGCGTCAGCATTCTGGATGGTCTGGAGTCGGTAGAACATGGGGCTGGGATTACAACGTTGAGGGTCTTACAACAGACATGTCTTGTGACAAGAGCCTGGGTGACCGTCTGGTGTTAAGTGGGACCCACTTAAATTTTGCGAAGAAATGCAGGGCGTGGAAGCATGAGGTGAAGGAGTTGATCTGTCTGCTCGTGGAGAGAGGGGTGTCCAGGATGACCCTAAGGTTCTTGCCATGGCCCTGGGGGTGGCTTTTTTTTTGGTGGCCATGTTGGGAAGGCCACCAAGAGGCGTCCCAGGGGGAGTGGTTGTTGCTGAAGATGAGCACTCCAATTTTGTCTGTGTTGAGCTGAAGGCAGCTGTTTTTCATCCAAGCAGCTATGTTCCTGAAGCAGTATGGAAAGTTTGCTTCGGTAAGGGAGATGATGAGCTGTGTGTCATCAGCATAGGATACTATGTTGATGCCAAGGACTCTGACTATGTCTGTGAGGGGCATCATGCAGCGGTTAAACAGTGATTCTTGAACGGCTCTACAGCAGAGTTTCTTGGGTTCTAATGCGGGGGCAGTATAACTTGTTGAGATCTGTTCGTGAGGAAGGAGGATATTCACTTGAGGGCCGGTCCACAGATATCCAAGTGCTGAAGCTTTTTGAGAGAGTTGTGGGAGACCGAGGAGAAGTCTGAGGAGGAGTGCAGCCATTTCTCCTTGGTCGAGGATGCTTCCGATGTCCTTGGTGGCCACAATGAGGGCTGTTACTGTGCTGTGGTTGGAACGAAAGCCAGATTGAGTGCTGTCTTGTAGTTCATGGTGGTCTGCGAGTTGGGTATTGATGGCTTTTTCTCCATGGCTTTAGTTGATAAAGGCAAGAGCAAGATGGGTCTGTAGCTACTGAAGGTGTTGAGGCCTCCTGCTGGTTTCTTCAATAGGACGTTGACCGCTGCCTTTTTTGAGCAAAAAAGGAAGATGATGGTGATTATGGAGGTGTAACTAGTGTTGGCATCTGAATGAACTTTGGCACCACTGGAGTTGCCTCTTATTGCTTCGAAGTGGAAAAAGACACCAAAAATTGCTCCAGATCCAAAGGCGCTCTGAAAGAAGGCACCAACCATTACCTTGACACCTTCGCCTGAGTGAAGGAAGGTACAGACTGAAATTGCAGAACTAAAAAGCATAGCTCTAGGATTGACTGAAGAGAAAGCGCTCCATAGATGTGGCTGGTGTATTTAACCTGAAGATATTACTTATAACTTGTGGCACAACTTTTGTGAACTGATCCATTTGATCAAGACAGGAGAAATTGGCAGGAAAACAATCCTGGTCTCCTGTTTTTTTTTTTTTTTTCAAGAACGATGACCTGCTTTGATCACTGTCAAGGATCAAACATTAGCATCTATTTGACATTACGATCAAGATCTAGGACCGGTAACTAAAGGAGAAATAACAGTGTTGTCTTTTTTTAGCTCTATGATTTCAGAATTGAGTGAAAAGTCCTCTTTGAAGGGGTAAGAGTTCAGGTAATGCAGGCAAAATTCTCAATGGATACTTGTATGTTGATGGGGTTTCCTTTTGGTGCAAGGTTACAAATAGCTTAGTATTGTTTTTACTGGTGGTTTGGGAAGCATCAATAGCAGAGGTCACAATATATTGAATTATCGAAAAGCCACAGACACACTAAACACATGGTATGAGCATCCATCATGACCATTTTCCTCCTAGATTCTAGGCATAGCTGAATGTCGGATGATCTAGGATAAAATGAGGTGGAAAATATAAATTGGGAAAAAATCTAAAAATGTCTGCGAAATAAATTGGAGGAAACTGAAGCAATCTATCAGCTAGCTCTAAATGACAACATGTAGGCCATGACAGGAAAAAGGAAGACCACACCCACCACAGATGGTACCTTTCTTTTAGTACTGCCACCTTTGTGGATCGCTGGATGGCGCCAGCTAGAGTTTGGCTGCTAAAGTTTGCACCACTAGATATTTGTTGATGAGGCATCAGCAGATTTTAAAAAACTAGCCATTAAGAAATATACAATCACTCGCATGAGTCAGGTGGTGCCTCAACTGCCTCCTGGTGGTGTACTCATGAATATTGTCTAACGCACTAAATCTCAAAATGGAGAGCCATGGGTGACGCAGATTCAAAAGCACTGCGAAGGAATGGGAATAGTATAGACAATAATTAGGCCGCAAGTGTTCTGCACTCTAGCAAATGCAAGCACAAATTGAGAAGGGTGGCTTCAGAGAAGTGAGTCAGCAGCATAAATTCAGAAGAATCTGGAGCACTGGGTAGGTTTCAAGGTGGACCACGAACGTCGAAGCAGTGAACCTTCGGCAAGCCCGTCTGTGCCTGTCCGAGCCTGGACCGCGCCCTGCACTCGTCCTCCTGGTCCACGCACCTCCAGTGTCCCCATGCGCCTCTACTCCACCACAGAGCTCCACACTCTCAACCCAGGCCGGCACACAGCCTGCGCCCTGGCCGACCCCAGACACACCACGGACCTTTCGCATTTCACTCATGCCACTTCTCCTGCACTCAAGCCAACAAACACCACAACAACACCGAGCACCCCAATCACCTCAGCTGCATCCTCCTCAACACCCGCTCCATCCACAAGCACGCCATCGAGCTTTGGGACCTACTCACGACAGCCTCTCCAGATATCGCCTTACTCACTGAAACATGGATGAACCCCTCATCGGAACCAGACATCGCCATAGCCATCCCAGAGGGATACAAAATCACCAGAAGAGACCGGATCAACAAACCAGGAGGGGGAATTGTCATAATACACAGAAATTCCATCAGGATTTCCACCAACACCAACGACACCCTGGACGCCACAGAGCACCTACACTTTCAGATACACCTCAATGCCAACACCACTTTGAGAGGAACCCTTGTCTACAGACCACCAGGCCCCCGTCCCCTATTCTGTGACACCATCGCAGACGTTATCAGCTCCCACACCCTCTCCTTCACGGACTACCTCCTCCTCAGCGACCTAAACTTCCACCTGGAGAGCACCAGCGACTGCAACTCCATTGCCCTGCTGAACAACCTCGGAAACCTCGGCCTCAAGCAACTGGTCACCTCACCCACCCCACTCAGCCGGACACACGCCTGATGACAATATTCTCTTCCAGCAGCCACTTCGCCTTCCCTCACACCACCCAACTCCATTGGACTGACCACCACTGCGTCCACTTCTCCTTCCTGAAGCCCACCACCCACAACATCCTATCCCTCACTGCAAGTGGAACAAGATCTCCAATGAACAAATGATCTCCAACCTCGCCCAATCTACACCACCCATTACCAACGACCCCAACGCCGCCGCTCTCAACCTCAAACGATGGCTCAACGAGTGCGCAAACTCCCTAGCCCCACTCAAAAAAAACAACACCCACATCAACAAGACAGCTCCCTGGTTCACCGCAGAACTTCAGACCTTCAAATGAGAATGCCAGAAAACAGAGAGCCTGGTGCCAAGAGCCATCAGTGAGCAACTTTTCCGTCCTCAAATCAGCAATGCGCAAACACCACCAGCTCATCCGGACCACCAAACGATCCTTCTACAAAGAACGCATAGACAACGCCGCACACAATAGCAAGGACATTTTTACCATCATCAAAGAACTCACCAAACCCAAATCCTGCGCCATCGACCCTCCGCACTTGCAAGACCTCTGCAACTCCCTCTCCAGCTACTTCCACCGCAAGATCACAGACATACACGAAAGCTTCATAACATCGCCACCCACCATCACCACCACCGACGCAGCCAACCCCACAGCACCCTGCTGCACCAACGTACTGAGCACCTGAACCCCCACCAACAATGGCTCCCCATCAGACCCCTGCCCCCACCAAGTCTACAACAAGGCCAGCCAAATCATCGCTCCCCAGCTCCGGGCCGTCATCAACAGTTCCTTTGAGACAGCCACCTTCCCATATATTTGGAAACACGCCAAAGTCAACGCCCTGCTCAAAAAACCCAAAGCAGACCGCGAATAACTCACAAACTACCGACCTATCTCTCTACTCCCCTTCCCCGCTAAGGACATAGACAAGATAATCAACAAACAACTGTCCCGCTTCCTGGAGGACAACATACTCTATGTCGCCCAGTCTGGATTCCGTAAAAACCAAAGCACCGAGACCGCCCTCATTGCCTGCACTGAAAACATCAGGACCAGACTTGACAAGGGTGAAACCGTTGCCCTCATCCTTCTAGACCTCTCCGTAGTCTTCTACACCGTATGCAACCAAACCCTTCGCACATGCCTCTTAGATGCCAAAATTTGCCACAAAGCCCTGGATTGGCTCACCTCCTTCCTCTCTGCAAGAACCCAAAGAGTTTGCCTCCCTCCATTCCGGTCTAAAGCCACCAAAACCATTTGTGGAGTCCCCCAAGGATCCTCACTCAGCCCCACCCTCTTCAATATCTACATGGCTCCGCTCACATCCTCTTGCTTCAACACCCTCTGCATGCTACGCAAGACCTTCAAGTGGATTCCAATAGAAACCAGAAGAACGGTCACCCATGCCCTCGTCAGCAGCAGACTGGACTACGGCAACGCCCTCTACACAGGGACCACAGCCAAGCTTCAGAGAAAACTACAGCGCATCCAGAACGCCGCCGCACGTCTCATCCTCAACCTCAACCTCCCTCGCCACAAGCAAATCTCCGCCCACTTCGATCCCTACACTGGCTGCTCATCAACAAAAGGATCATCTTCAAAATCCTAATCCACGCTCACAAAGCCCTCCACGACACCGGACCGGCCTACCTCAATAACGACTTAACTTCCACATCCCGACCCGCCAGCTCTGCCGACCTCGCAACAGTCCCCCGCATCCAACTCACCACCTCCGGAGGCAGATCCTTCTCCCACCTCGCCGCCAAAACCTGGAACTCCCTCCCCACCAACCTACGCAATACCCAGGACCTCCTAACCTTCAGAAAGCGCCTCAAAATATGCCTCTTCGAGCAGTAATACTCGTGTTCGGGGAAAGCAGCCTTTGCTAAAACACAGAAGGCAACTTAAGGAATGAAAACATTAGGGGCACATTTCAACCTGGCTAGTGACGTCTTTCTATCTGCTCTTTGTCCATGGTGACACCTTATAATGGACACATATCCGCTTTGGTCCTAGAGAAAAGGCTGCTATTTCTGGAGATTTTGAAGTGTGGGGGATTCTTCCTACATCAATACTTTAATAGATAGAAAACTGAGGCAGTGAGGAGCACTTTTCCCCAAAAATGGCTATAGTCGTAAATGTCACTGTCATGGAGTTACCTGGAGTTGCATATTCCACGCTCTCTGTGATGCCCGTGGATGTGAGGGTGCCTACTGCAGTGCCTGCAGCCGCATGTACTGACAGCGGCCAGCGTATGCGTTCTGTACACAAGCACGACCATGACCTGGCTCTCGCACAGCTCCAGATGCATCATAATGAAAGAATCGTCAGCACTTTAGTAGTGGTAAGAATCCATCTGACATAACATGGCTAACACTGCCTCTGGTGTAGTACTGCTATGTGTAGGCCAGGGCACCGCCGGGAATCGAAGCGGTTTCAGAGAGGTCATCGATTCGCTATCCATCTGAGTACAGGAGGGAAGTGACGGACGCGGGCCTCCCTGTGGCCTGGGGCGACGGAGGACAGCGCGCGCGCACAAGGATGAGGTGTTCGATCATGAAGCCTCAGGAAGGCCTCCCCACAGTGGGTAGCGTCCGGGATCCTAAGGATCTCCGTTACTGGCCGAACGTGCCTGTGCCAGGCTCCTGCCCTATGGTGCATGCCACAGTTACTTCAATGGCCAGCACCGGTGTCTTGGGCTGGATTCTGACCCCTAAGAAGGGTCGGTGACAAGGTTAGTGGGCTGTACCGCAGCAGTGGAAGGGTCGTGCACCCAGGTGCTAGATGACAGTGAAGTGCGCAATAGTAGACTAGTGGTACGCTTAGAAGTCTGGCTGTGTTACTGAGGTGGGCAGCAACAGACGAGTTCTGGAATCTGGCTGCCACATCTAGCGGTTCGTTTACTGTGTACTGTTAGTTTGATGCACGGCAGTGAAGGGTGTTCTCGGGTCGGGCTACCCGTCTCTGGGCCCGACAGTTACTGTTTGTGACTGCGGGCGGTGCTGGAACCGGGGCCCCTCACCACGAGGGTGGTTATTTACTGTCCCTGACTTGGACGGTAGTGGGGGTGCCGAGGCCGGCTTCCAATCCCTAGAAGCGGGAGTCTGTCCCTGATTTGGACAGCAGTGAAGGGCAGGTTGGACCGGACTCAAACTCCTAGGGAGTCTGTCAGTTGGATTAAGAGATGGAGAGGGCTGTTCTCATCAAGTGCCCAGGATAGGGTGACACCAGCGCAGTGGTTTTTTTTTTTTTTCAGGTTTCGACCATGGCCGCGGCTCACATCTAGAGGCCATGTCCCATGCTTGCTGCATGTTTTTTTTTTTTTAACATAGTGGATAGTGAATGCAGAACGCCAAAGAAAGGCAGGGATCTTCATACCCAGTAAAGCGCTCATGAACGGAAGCTCAAGATAGACTTTACACAACAAAACAGGTTGTTGGTGGAACCCCGGTCCCCCGAAACCAGACGGGAAGCACAACACAATAATATCAGAGACCAGCCCACCGCTTCCCAAACAGGAGGGAGCCTCCATATGCCTCTCACAGAGCAGACAGCCCCTAGTCACAGGCAGCAGGTCTTTTCCCCCGCCCTCTCCCCAAAATAAGAACGCGCAGGCAGCCACCTCGCAGAACAAGCAGCCCACTGCCCCTCAGTGTAGTCAAACCCCTCAGAGCAGGCAGGCACCACCCCATCTCCAGCTCGGGGGGCGGGGGGGACATGTGACTCCGCCGAGCGCTGACGTCCGAGGCTGGTCCAGGAGCAGCAGCAGCCGCCACAGCCTGCGCCGGGCGCACTCCGCCTGCAGCCGGAGATGGAGAGTCGGGCCGTGGAGAGCGGTGACGGGGCAGTGGGGCTCCCGGGGACGAAGGGGCCCGTGAGGATGCACTGAGAGTTGGTGTCGAGGAGGCAGGCACACTGCGGAGGATGCACTGAACGCCGAGCTCCCGGGGAGGAAACCACCCGCTGCCTCTGCGGCCCCGGAGGATGCGCGCCGAGCCCCGCGGGGAGCGCCGGGAGCAGCATGTGTGCACGGACTCCGGGGGGCCAAGGAGGCCCTGGACACGGACAGAATCTAAGCCAGCGCCCCTCCCCCGGGTCCGCCATGAGCGAGGCAGGTATGAACACTACCCTTTAAGGGGCCTTCTAATCGAGACAGGTGTGTTGTGTACGCCGCCCTCCCTGTAATGACACCCTTATTAAGAGACGTAGGATCCCCCCACCCCACCCCGCAGTGTCCGGTAGGACCCAACACTGGAGCACAGCCATCCATGCATCCCGCCCAAAGGCGTCCTCTTAAAAGGTGCCATCCCACCGGCGTCAAGCTGTCCCCGGGTTTCGCTGGAATCTGTCTGGGGCTGCAACGGTATCCAGGAGCAATCCCTGCCAGCAAGTGTCCTCGCAGCATTCTCCATCATTCCCCTTTCTCCCGCATCCTCTGCCCACCCTTCCGCCGTTTCCCGCGTCCTCTTCCACCCTTGTCTTCAGCATGCTCCCGGTACACTCTTCCTTCAACTCTATCTAGCATCTTTTCCAACCCTCCAAGTCTCCAGCCTCCTCCCAGGGGTCCCATTATTCTCTTGTCACTGGCCTGCCCCAGCCTCACCTTCAGCCCCCTCCCCATCCTCCCGCGCCCCACACCCCACGTGACTCCAAGTACCCACCCATACTGTCCCTTCAGTAGTATATTTACCAATCTCTAACAACACCCCGTCTTTGCATTTTCTCCAGAAGTTTTGCGCGCAACCCATCCCCCCCCAAAAAAAAATAATAATAATAAGAGTACCGCCTTAATTTCATTCCTTCCAGCACAGCCGCCTAATCTCTGGCAGTTTCCTTGTCTCCACCAAACTCTTCCCCCGTAGCATATCACAAGATTTCTCCTTAACCAAAGTTTCTAGGCCAACCTCTGGCAACCCAGGTCCCTCTGACAAACCAAGGGTCTCGCTGCCAACCTCTGGCAAACCATGCCTCCCTCGGCCAAACTCTGGCATACCGAGTGTCTCTGCAAATGTTTTACAGTCCTCGCCGCCAGTTCTTGGTAATTTAAGTCTCTGTCAATATATACACGGGTTACGGAGAGGTGGATCTTCTCCATCGAGACTTAACGAGGAGCTAGCTGTTTTAGGATGTACCACGCACATTTGGACAGGAATTTCTCAAGATAAACTACGAACAGTACTGTGCTCGATACCTGCAGCTGGCAGGACCCACGGCACTAACGCTACTGAAAGGGGACATTAAAAAGCTCCAATAAACAGACCAGCAGAATTCGAGACAAACTAGGTCACTGTTAATCCTTATGTGTGGTAATCTGGAAGCAAGGATAACATGGCAGGACCATGCAAGCAAGCTGAGACTGTCCTGAAGCTGCAACGTCAAATATAATTAGTCAAATATGACTTCTCGCGCTTCAAGCACTACCCTGTGATCTTCATTTTAACATTGGGCATCATCAGGGAGTTAAATCAGAGGACAGGCAGTGTCCACTGCTAGGCGCGCAAATTCCCGCTATCCCCTCGGAGCCTCTTGATTGTCATCGCTCATCCTTGCCGCACAAAAACACAATACGTCAGTCATATTAAAACAAGTAAGACTCAAACTTAACGAACGACACATCTGGGGTAATCATCAGGTTGCCCATAAGCTTGCTCCGAAATTTGCAAAACAAACAAAAAGGCTATTTATTTCCCAGGCGGTGAGTTCAGGATTAGCTGCACACAACCACAACACCCGAGAATCAATGGTCGAAGAGAGTACTCCTCTCCCCCCCCCCCCCCCCCCCCCAACATCTGGAGATCAATGGGGAAAGGTCACATGCCAATTAGCGAGCTCAGCAGAAAGGTCATTTTAAGACCTGTTCGAGTGGCATATTAAACAGTACTCTTCAGTTTCAGCTGGCAATGTTTCATTTAAAACCAGAGCAGCACCAAATACAGATGCGTGCGCTGAGAGGGGCACCCCCGCCCCTCCAGAAAGACTGCCAACCCACAACCTCGTACACTCATTTATTAATAAGATTTTGTTTGGCAAATGTGAAAACACTTGATGCAAAAACGTGTTCTACTTCATATTCCAAGTACTACACTACAAAGAACCAACAAACTACTCGAGGACTGCCGATTAATATCACCAAACGGTAATCAGGGGCTGCCTTATCCATAAAGTCTTCCCATGAAGAGTTCCCATAGTTTAAGTAGAAGGGGGCTTTTCCACAGTCTGCCAACCTGCCGAGAGTAACAGCCATTTCTAGTACTCCTGCCCATCGTCCAGATAGCAACGGCCTTTCTACAAAGCCTGCTCCATCTCCAGATAGCAACCGCTATTTATATAGTCTGCCCATTAGCAACCCCTGCCAGGTCGCTAAAGGATGCCCTCCCCTCAGACAGCAACTACCCTTCCCGTTCGTCTACCAATCGGCAGAGGCTGTTGGAGCCAAAAAAAGGTTGCCTTGTCCCAGATAGTGCCTGACTTTTCCATAAAATCCAGGTAGTGCCCATACAGTGACCCTCTGTGCTCTATGACAACTAGCTTTGCTCAGTCTCCAACTTCATTCTGCTTTTATTACCTATCTCTCTAAAATGCAAGCCACAGACACACATACGTGTGTATATATGCCCGTGCACACATTTTCAGTGATTGCATACAACACCATAAAACCAACTGGCATCCACAAGAACTCACACGCATTTCTAGCCGTCCACAGGGAATAGCTAAGCAGTTGGACTGAAAGTTCAAGTCTAAAGTAAATTAAGGCTTAGAGTGAACAGGGCCACTATTTGTTGTTTGGTTATTTGTATAAGTGCTCCAAGCTTCTGAATGTGCCCTGCATTCGTCCATTCTCCATAGGGTGAGGAAACTATGCAGTTCTGGCACCCAATGCGATGCTACAAGCAAATCTCAGTTTAAATGGTGTAGCTGAGAGCTGTGCTGTTGTCAAACTGCCTGAGTCAGGGCCTCGGCCAGGTTGGTCTATTTTACACAAAGAGCTTGGCAAAATTAACTAAAAAAAACAGTGACAGACACTACTGGATCCGGGTGTAACATGCAATGCAACTAAAAGCAAAATGAGGCGGATGAATAAAATGGAAATTCAATTTATACAAGTTCGTTTTTCCAGCAGATACACCCAGGCATCAGCAGCGGTCACACTAATTCAAGAAAACCTCTAACAGTAATAAAAGGAGAATGGCATACATTGGAATGGAAGTCCATATGGAGCCCTAAAAACTGCAAGGGAGGGTCCAAGCAGGCCCGGGCAGTAGGTGCTTGTGGCAGAAAAGGCCCACGTGCTTCCTTTTGTGGGCATATGGTCACTCCTTATTCTTCCACCCATAAAAGTGGACGTCGTCCATGTAGAAAGAGCCCCTCCATGGCCACGAAGTCACAACTTCATACTGGAGCAATTCACGCCACAACTCAACCTTCAGGGTGTCATGCCTGGATGGTCCCTCAGTGGGCCTTAGATCACACTCCGTATTGGGGCAGTGCTCAGTCTACTTCAACAAAGAGGCTATCCCTGGCTTAGGGGCTCTTCAGTGGGAGCAAGGTCTTTGTTACAGGTCCACAACAGGACACATCTCACCAGGTTCATTGGCATTTAAGCCTAAAAAAGGGGGCCCTCGCTGGACCTTAGGCCACACTCGGTACAGGAGTAGTTCTCACTCCAAGAGTGAGGCTATTTCTATCTAAAGGGCCTTCCCTTTAGCTCAAAGTCACACCCCCGAGGGGGGTTCGTGATCTTAACTTGGCTCATCAGCTAAATTATCCCCTGCAAATCCTTTCCATGCTTCTTGCACATTAAGCACGTTGCCCGCAACCCCCAAATCCTATTGAATGGCGAAAGCAGCTGATGTGTATTTTACAGAGGTCACAGAATGACGAGCACGGTGCGAAGCAGACACCGGCATAATTGGTCCAGAGGGAGCCGAGCCGCTAGAGCTGCAGGCCGAGGGCAGACCACAAGGGGGGCACGCGGTACCTCCGCTCCAGAAACACACCTTCAACCAGCTGACACACCGGATTAACCTTAAAAATAGGATATCATCAATTCCAGACATCCTATCTTCAAACTCAGGAATGTATTCCCCAAACGGCAGCACTGTGAACTCGTGTTATTTCGCACAACTAACGCTCTCCCTCCTCACAAAGTGACAGAAAATGTAAAAGCCTACCAAATAAACAAGAAACGCCAGTCTGACCTTTTAAATGCGCGCACTCCGGCTTTGTAATGATTAAAATACGCCGCAGCGAAACCGGAACCCAAGTGCTCATTCCTTCCTACATGAAAGCTCGCCCCAGTCACGCTGCTCACATTAACCATTTCTGAAAATAAAAGTGACAGTGTATGATCAAGGTAATTTATCATAAAGTAACATTGTCAGTCACCTGTACGCAGGCACAGAAAATACTGTCAAAGCTCAGTAAAGTATAAATTATCAGCATCGGCAGCCTGCGGCTACCCGGGGAAATGTTACAATTAATGGAGGGGCCCCTCCTGCAGGCGGGAAATGTTGTGAATCCAGAACAGAAATCACAGCCTCTCTTGCCGCACGAACAATGCTGTAATATGGAAGCGAGACAAAGCGCATGCAATCCGCCCCTACTAGCAATCCAATTTACCCCAAACACCGATGCTTTTCATTTCAAGCTCAAGTGCCAAATGCTGGTACGTGAGCTTCAATGCACACTTCAAGAAACCCAATATGTCCTAGAGTATGAGTGAGGTTTAATGGGGATTTTAAGACACTCATTGCACTCAGCTAATGTGAGCTCTAATGCACAATTTAAGATTAGTTGAACAGAAAAAGGGTGAGCTGTAACCCACATTTTAAGGCGTGGAATAAGAGTGAGTTGTATGCACATTTTAAGATACTGAAAATGGCGCTGAGTAAGGGTGGGTGGTAATGCACACTTCAACACAGATTGGCGTAGATAAGTGTGGCTGTGCTACAATTTTTAATACATGGGATGATGCTTAGTAAGGATCAGCTGCAATGCACATTTGAAGACAGGAAAGGGGTTGTAATGCTTGCTGTATGTAAGACAGATGATGGTGCTTATTAAGGGGGAACAGTAATGCACATTTTAAACTATTAAGTGATAGGAAAGACGAGTTATAATGCAGATGGCTCAGATAATGGTGAGTTTTACTGTACACGTTAAAACACAGGATTGCGCTTAGCAAGAATCAACTGTAATGTACACTGTAAGACCGGAAAGCGTGGCACAAGAGTGAGTTGTAATGCATATTTTAAGATACAGATGATGGCACTGAGTAAGGGTGGGTGGTGAGGCACATTTTAAGATAGAAAAGAGGGCACTGGGTAAGGGTGAGTTGTAATGCACGTTTTAAGACCAGGGGGCACAGAGTAAGGGTAAACTGTAATGTATATGTGATGAGAGAGAAGATGGCACTGAGTAAGGGTGAATTGTAATACATGTTTTACAGCATACATGTGAAGATGAGGTTTATTGCTCATTTTAAATTACAGAAGATGGCACAGTCGGGGTGAACTGCAATGTAACTAAGGGTGAATTCTAGTGCACATTTTAAGAAAGGATACCTGTTACTGCAGGGGCCTGCAGATATTCAAGACATGGCAGTGTGGAGAATGGGGAAGCTGTAATACAGAAGATAGTGTAGAGGAAGCTTTAATGTATATTTTAAAGTAGATGATGGTGTGGAATAATGCGGAGTTGTAATGCACATTTTAGGGCATATAATGGCGCAGTAGCGGGGCCTGTTTTACACATTTAAGATACAGAGGTGGGATTCTTCACATTGACTAGTATTTGATGTCAATCATATAAACCACCACACACTTGGAGGGGTGCCACGTTAAACCAGCTGTAATCAATAACCTGCCCCAGTAATAGCGCATGAGGATACTTCTGCGGATGGCCTTTCAACCTCGTTTGAAATGTCCAAGGTCGGGGCATGATATACAGCAGATTAAAAATCTGAAACCCGTTTCCACTGAGCGATGCAAGGCTCGTTTATCAGAGCTGTGCTCAGCTCGCAGCATGCATCATCGTGAAAAAGGACAAACTGATTCAGCGGAAAACAGTCACCGTCGATTCACCATCTGAAATGGTTAAGATTTACACCTAACCCACACTGCCGATTCTTTCACACACAAAGTCCCTCCGTCAGCAGAACACACCGGTTTCAGAAATCTAGGTCTTCTGCGCCCTACACAATACAATTGCTGAAAAACAGTTCCTAGTGCAGATAAAAATGGTGTCCGGGCTTTGCTGACTGAGACGTGCCTTCAATCTCCAGCTCTACGCCGTCCAGCATCCATCACCTGGGGGACAGATTGGCTCTCTGCACCTCATACCCTGAAGTGTGGGGTGAAAGGTGATTGAAAGGTGGAAGGAAACATTTATCAGCACGCCTCTGTGGCTGGCAGTGAGCTCACTGGACCTAGGCTATGAACCTCGACATGTCTATCATTCTATAGGGGGAGGGGGGGGGGGTAACAAAGTCAGAGCTAGGGAAATCCCAAGCCGTGCAGCGAATTGAACAATGCGCACAAAACGCACCCTATGCCCCGCTATTGAGGACAGCCCCTAGTTCAGTTAAATATAAGATATATTTGAAATGGTGGCTCTGTAAGGGAGAGTCAGCTCAGTACTTCGCAGAAGAGTTAAGTGCCCAACATGAAAGGCAGACCAAGTTCTTATTGATTATATCATTCAACGCAGGGTTTCGATGTGAAGGTGCTTGCGAATAGGTATGCAACATCGCATTTTCGTATATTTGTTAAGTAAAGATCAGCCCGCTGTGGTTAACATGAAAACTGTTCAGTCCCTTGCAATTTCAAGTAGGTACCCTGCTGTCTATTTCTTGTTATGTGCTGTTGCCCTATATATAATCCTGGAATTAATGCAGGGCAAAGACTCACATATTCTTGGTCTTTTTTTTTGTAGAAATCTACCTAACCCAAACAAACAGGAAGATGACGACCAAAGAACCTCTGTGACTGCAACGAAAAAGGAGCCCTTCTCACACATCGCTGGACGACAACAACATGCTCCAGTGGAGAAGACGACATTGCTGCTTTGTGAAGATGAACTGGACCAGCAAGAGGTCTCTCTTTCGGACACATCTCATAGGGCTTCTGTCGCTCGTCTTTGTCTTTGCCATGTTTCTGTTTTTTAATCATCATGACTGGCTGCCGGGCAGGGGTGGACTCAAGGAGAATCCTGTGGCATACACTATTCGAGGATTCCGGGTCACCAAGGGCGATACCAACAGTTCTCTCAGGAACATTTTGAAGGACGTAGCTACTCAGACTCTTCGGCCACAAACTGAAGACAATTCCAATAACACTGAATTGTCACCTCAGGGGGTAACAGGATTAGAAAACACGCTCAGCACTAATGGCAGTGTTTACAACGAGAAAGGTGCTGGCCGTCCAAACAAGTACCATTTCAAGTACGTCATAAACGAGCGGGAAAAGTGCAAAGGGAAAAGTCCTTTTCTGATTCTGCTGATTGCAGCAGAACCAGGGCAGGTGGAAGCGAGGCAGGCTATTCGGCAAACATGGGGAAATGAAAGCTTAGTGCCTGGCTTGCAAATGGTGCGCATTTTCCTGTTGGGAGTTACCATGAAGTTGAACCACTACCTTCAGAGAGCCATCATGGAGGAGAGCAGGCAGCACCATGACATTGTCCAGCAGGAATATCTAGACACCTACTACAATTTGACCATCAAAACCCTGATGGGGATGAATTGGGTCGCCTCCTACTGCCCGCACATTCCCTATGTAATGAAAACAGATAGTGACATGTTTGTCAACACAGAATATCTAATACACAAGCTCTTGAGGCCAGAGCAGCCTCACAGGCACAACTACTTCACAGGTTACTTAATGAGGGGATATGCACCAAATCGCAACAAGGACAGCAAATGGTACATGCCCCCAGACCTCTACCCAAGTGAGCGCTACCCTGTCTTCTGCTCTGGTACAGGGTACGTTTTCTCTGGTGATCTAGCAGACAAAATCTTTAAAGTGTCATTGAGCATACGCCGCTTGCACTTGGAGGATGTCTATGTGGGGATTTGTCTAGCCAAGCTACGGATCGATCCTGTTCCCCCTCCCAATGAGTTTGTCTTTAATCACTGGCGAGTTTCGTACTCCAGCTGTAAATACAGCCACCTGATAACCTCCCACCAGTTCCAACCTAGTGAACTTATCAAATACTGGAACCACTTGCAACAGAATAAGCTCAATGCCTGTGTCACTGCTGCAAAGGAAAAAGCTGGCCGATATCGCCACCGCAAGCTGCACTGAGAGGCCTCTTGGTCCCCGGCCCCGGGGATTCCACGTTCAATTTGTAAATCACCGGAAAGCATGTACTAAGACTGCTAATTTGGAGATGTACCAACACATTATAGAATTTTAAAATTATTTTTTTAATTTTAAAAGAACCAGTCCTTATTCACCTCTAACTGATAAGCACATTACAAAGACAACATGTGACCAAAATGTTTAACCTAGACAAATCCCAGGCTGTATTCACCGGCTTGTTTGTGTTCAGCGCAAAGAGAAGCATGCACACCAATGTTACAACTGCTATTTTATGAGCCAATAAAATATAATTGCGCACTTGTTTCATGTGGAAAATATTTTTATCAAGTACAATTATAAAGACCTCGTCCACTTTCACTACCCTGTAGGAAAGCTCAATTTTGAATACTGCTGAAACAAAACTGTTTAACCAGAACCACATGCAGGGCTCTTTAATATTTAGTCTTCAAGGATGGCTCCTAGGCTTTCACAGTAATGACGACATGCCTATAGAAGTAGGCTGCAAAGAAAGTAGGTCTGGTGAGTTGCACAGTTTTAAAACAAACCACAAGAACGTCTAAGAGAGTAAACACATAGCTAACATCATCACTTGCCAACATTTTGAAAAATAAATCCCATATGCTGTTTCACCCCTATTTCTATGCAAGAAACGTCCCTCTGTTATATGGGTGTCTGCGTTTTCACTGGGGTCTAAATGCTGCCCCTACAAGTGGGGACGGGAATACTCCTTTTTTACCCAAATATGAACCTCAATAGTTACCTCCACACATGCCCAGCAGGGTCACTCTTCCATACATTTCCTGGTTTAATGCAGGGGGTCACCAGGCAGGGTCACCAAAATGTAGGTGGGCCAGCATAAATCCAGAAGAGGGTGCTTCCTGGAAAGCAGAGCCATTATTGCCCCATATCGTACGTCTGGCCACAGAAGAAGGCAGTAGCATACGGGTCAAGAAGTCGCACAACTCTTGCATTCAGAGTTCTCAATACCTTGTGTGACTAGCCAAAAGGGGTTCTATCATTAGATATGTATGTGATTTTGCAACAGATGCACAAACTGTGGAAACAGCAGGGATGTGGAATTACTATCGCCCGTGACATACTGTTTGGAGTCAATGGCAACACATTTTCATGTCTATTTTGTCCTTGGGACTAGTAGGCCAAACCCCCACTTGCAGCACAAACCCTTTGCTTTCCAGTTTACAGAGAAGGGATCTGTCTGCACTTGAGGAAATGTGTGTCCATATGTTAATGCTGTTCGCAGTTGTATTTATAGTTCGTTAATTAAAAGCCTTCATTATCAGGATGAGCGCTGTAAATATACGTTTTAAGGTTACACTACGGACAGTGGTTCCAGTAAAAAAGAAAAAAAAAAGTGTACACAATTTTGAAAAGTTTAAGAATATGAGGCTAAGTATAATGCTCCCAGAATGCTCTCTGATTCGATGCACATGTTTGCAGAAGCTTGTAAGCAAGAGTGAGGATTCTTTGCTTTTAAAATAAAATGTTCAGGAAAAAAATGTGAGTAGGAAAAAACGTCTCTCCCTATGACATTTTAGGGGCTATTCCTTTGAAGTGTCATTTAGTAAAATGTGTTGATGCGGGCTAGTATTTCCAAAAAATATTCCTAATGGAAAATCACAGTAAGCATTTTCAACAAGATTATGGGGAGCATGACAATAAACCAGCACTGACAAAGCCAACCAATCCAACATTTTTTGAGACTCTCTTGGTTTCATCAATGCATGTCTTGTTTTGACATGGCTTTTGTAACACAATATTGTTGTGGAAGCTGCCAGGTCCTCACCATTGTAATAAACACTGGCAAAAAGAACACAACGTTTTTGGTCTCAAAGGCATACATTGCCATAAGTGTCGTAACAAACGCCCCAGCCCCCTCCAGGGGACCCCCTCTCAGCACAGCACCTGCCTTGAATGAGTCTGAAGGTAGGCCCTCCATGTTTTGTAGTGGGGCCTCCTCCAGATTTGTTACGCCATTGGTTGCCACAGTGGCGCCTGGCACTGAACAAAACTACTTTGTGTGCCAATATACTCCTTGTAGAAGAGCAGAATGCAATGACTCACAGTAAAGCCAGCCAACAGATAGCGAGAGAAATAGAAGTTTTATAAAAACAAAATGTCTTTGTTAACACCAGACCTAATTACGGACCCAATTCTTAAATATAGTCACAAAAGTGCACCCATGGTATATGTCTTTGAAATAGTGGCTTTCATGAATTCACAAGAACTTACAGAAGTAGACCAGGAAATCGTACTCCTAGAAAATATTTGTGAACTGTATAGTGAAAAGTTTGAGTCCCATATTTCCCGTACTTTCAAATCTTCTAATGCCTGATCTAGGTACTGTCCGGATTTGGCTGTAGGATTCAAACTAATCTCCTTCCAAATCGCATGGCAGTGTTGAATTCCCTTTGATAGCTGTAGGTGTTTCCAGGTTTTAATACAGCTACATTCCCTTGCTATATTTTGGTTTAAGTAACCAAACTCCAGTCTAATTTGAGCTTGGGAAGTATACCCTGGTAATTGAAATAGAGACCTAAATATTTTTCCAGCTATACCATTTAGGATGGCGGCATCTTGCCCACGCAGGGCTTTGCTGCCATACCCTATCGTCAAATTTAGTTTAGCTGCCACAACTTGTAGCAGGGGACGGTAACTAGGGCCGCTTAGTGACTTTTTCAGAGTGCGAAAGGCAAGCAGTAGAACATTTCCTTTCCTATATAAATCCTGCTTCTGAGGGAGAAAAGAACCCCGGTTATCAAATAGTATGCCCAAGTATCTATTATGCCCAGGTATCTATAGTGATTGCCTTGTTCTAAGACTCCCCTTTGTGTATGACCTTTTTTTTTTTTATCTCTAAGGGTTTTTTTTTTTTTTTTTTTACTGATTTCCATCAATTTGTTTTTTTTCGGATTGATTTCCATTCCATTGTGTTTGGCGTATTTGATTAAACTGATGATGAGCTGTCGTAGTCCTACTTTAGTTTGGCTCAGAAATACTACATCGTCAGCATATAGCAGATTAGAGATAAACATGTCACCAACTGTAGGGGAGTGCCAATTCACCTTATTAAGCTTAACAGTCAAATCTGATAGATTTGAAATTGAAAAGCTATGGTGCCAGCACGCAACCCTGTTTCAGACCTTGTTTGGTCTCAATTTTTCTTGAGAGGAAAGATCCATCCCCTATTTTTACTCTGATCCATGTATCAGTATATGACTGCTGAATGGAGTACAGGATACATAATGACTGCAGCAGCCTACTATTAGAACCAATGTGAGTATAAGAAATTGTCCAGCATTAACTACCCCCTGCACCAGCTACCTCACCAATGTTTCTGTTGTATATGTATATGGATGCAGGTACAAAGACAATTAATTTTGTATTCCAACGACCAGAGCCCATGTGTCACCCAAAATAACACGATTAACTCCTTGTGTATTTAAATTGACTTACAAAGTCATTAACACATTATACTTTCTTCCAACAGAAAAACATTTACATCTCATCTCTAGAGGGATTTGTGCATGTTTTTTGGTGAATTTTCACAAGTCAATTTCATACACCCAAAAATAATCATCCTTAATTGATAGCTGACATGGTTTGCGGTTTGTCCTTCTTTATCAAGGCCGTAACAATTATTAAGTCTAATCAGTACCTAGCAGTTATTTAGCTTTAAAGCAATACACAGAATAATAAAATATACAAGTTTAACTAGAAACAAAGGCTGATTTTCAACATGTTAGGCGCAGATTTCTCAAATCTAAGAAACAGTAATAAAAGACTATATAGTGAATATATATCTGTAAGGCTCTTTCAAAATATAAATGAAAACAATTGCAAGGCCAAGATAGGTTGGATACAAATATTTAGTTTTAGTAAAGTACAAGTGATATGGCTGTATATTTTATGTATTCTTGAGGGAATTACTTCAAACGTCCTTATGACCTAATGAACAAGCTACCTCAGAATGATGAAAACGCTCACTCTGAAAGACATGAATACAATAAGTATCGAATCTAGAGTAGACATAAAGAGACTGGCTGAAGCCTTTTTGCACTTGAGAAATTCAAAGACTATCCGTTTGTGATGGCACACCAAGTAGTTTGTTATATTATAAGTTAATGTATTGCTTACATTTAAATATAGGAAGGATACGTTGACCCATAACTAATAAAGGCCAATGTATTACCCCTGTGATTATGTGTTCCTCATCCATATTACTATTAATAGCACCTATTTATCGTGTGACCAACGTTGTAATATGAACACTGTGTTCTTGTATTTATTGTTTAATATGAGACTTATTTGAGAAGTACTTTATAATTAAAAACAGTAGGTTTATTGTTTCACTGCTCCTTGTATTTAGGGGGAGCTATATAATAATAGATACCGATTAATCATTATTATAACTACTATTGCAACCTCGATGCCCACAAAACAGGTCTGCTGTCAACTAAGGAAAATACATTTGGTGATATGAAGTTTATTTTATAAGGTTAATTGAAAAAAACATACATACTGAACTCCAGAAATTAGATGGAAAGGTGTAAGCTTTAACAAAAGTTTAAAAAGTATTAAATACACAAGGAACACATCATGTTATACTGGACTGAACACAGACTCAAACATTTTAATTAAAATAAATTAGGTTATCTTTGTACCTCTAGCCATATGAGCGTATATGAACAGTTAACTCGGGTGTGCCGGATCATACGATAACTGAACTAGGGCCAGATATCATGCCTCACACATCTGTACTACTAGCAACCTCCACAAGCACTTATTAGGCCAGGTGAGCTGAGCCCTTACAACAGACACAACACTTATGAATACCGGGCAATCACGGGAAATAGCCGAAACATTATTGTTTTAAATAATGTATCTAATTTATCTAGAAACAGTCAGTGATGCATTGGTCTTCCTCGCTCAAATATAACTAGAAAAACATGAATTTTACCCAGGCAGAACTCTAGTCATTAGGAAAGGTGAACAAAATTAATTATGCAGCACTGCACCAATGATGAGTAGTCATACAAAGCACTTCCGCTATGTTCCAATATTGCCATGCTCTGGTTCTCGAGACCTGATCTGTGCACTAAAGGCTGAGTTCTTTCAATGTTTTATCACAACCCCCTAGAGAGCATTACAAGAACAATTTTTGCTAATCTCCTGTTTTTAGATTACACGTTGCCTATGAAGAGAATTTTTAATTTATAGGCTGTAAATAAAACCTAAAAGATCTCAATCTATGATAGAAATGGCTCACAGATGACAAAGAACCTTCTTCCATAGAGAGGTACATAATTTTCAGTTACTGAAGAATGTCTCCTATCCCATGGAATGTGCGTAGCGATTTCACAAACAGGCACTTGTAAAGGCAATAGGTATGTCACTGGCTGGCAACATTTTGTCTCAGTGCTGGTTTTATGATGTTTGTGCAAAGCCTCACTGTTGGGGAAGCTTTTGGATCTTCATTGATGTTTTTATAAAATAAAATAAAAAGTGGCTAAAAGCCAAACATGTTTTGGTCTAAAAACACTAATTCACATCATAGCATCATAGTCCCTGCCAGTGAACTGCTTTGTGTGTGGGTTTTCTCCATATGAAAGGACAGAACACCATCACTGACAGTGAAGTTAACCCATGACTGAAGTGGGCTGATCCATAACTCCATGCTGATTGTTACAGGGGGTGAGAAAAAATGTGAATGGCACAATAACAGGTCAATGAATTAAGAGGGATGGTTGAAAGCTTGTTAGTAAGTATGTATATTACATATGTAAGTTTAGTAAAAAGCCAGCCCTAAAAAGACTAGCGGCAGACAACTGATTAAAAAATAAAAATAAAACAATAACACTGCTTGCACCATTTGGATTACTCCTGTTTGTTCCCAATTTATATGGAATGTTCATCTTTGGGCACTAGTTTGCAAGAGTTAAGTTGGTTTTCTAGAGTGAAGCAAGAACATTCTATATAACCCCATCACATATAATTTTAGTGGATTGCACATGAATAAAATGCTCTCAAAAGTGATGAACCTATGTGGTAGTTCCTGGCAAAGCAAGAGACCGTCAAAGTGGGTGAAAAGTTGATGGATGCTGCCAGGTAGAGAGTTCCAAAATGGAGGACACACACGATGCTGCAACCGTGATAAGGAAGGAACATAGATTAAGTTGTGATACATTATACACAATGCTTGCAACACCATGTGCCTTGGGCTAAGGTACTGAGAGAGACAGACTATGGATTAGCAGCCTTGAACTAAACATCGGGCTTTCGATTGAACATTACATTTTAGGTGGAACACCCGAAGACCATCAGTGATGTGCTTGCTTCATGGGCTCAGGAGATGTTACTGCTGCACTTTGTGCTTCTTATTAAAGTTGGTTCAGGAACAGTAGGTAGTCCAAAGCACAAGACATTGAACTGATGAGTCAAGAATTAACTGCATGACCAACAACTAAGCCCTTTTTTGATTTTCAAAACACAAGCCATATGCCAGCCTGTTTTTCAACCTGCCTGAGAGGTATCTAGGGCAATCCTACACCAATACTTGATAGAATCTACACTGCCCTAAAATGGAAACTTTCAGAGTGATCTACGTAGCATTCTTAGTATTAGCAATCTTATGACCAATTACAAGAACATTTATCTTAGAATTAGTGCGCTCTAAACACTTTACAAGTATTCATATGACAAAACGAATCACCAATACTACTATATTCTGCTATTTACCAAACTGAAAGTACAGAATACAATGTGTGAGACCAAGAATATGTTCAAGAGGACAATAGAACACTATACTGTCCAGGTGAAATCAATATTAATGTATACTGTCGATGAAATAACTACATAGTACTGTATATAGTTCAAGAGCCACCAATAGTACTGTACACTGTCCAGGAGATACCTGCACATGTATCCCTGAAGCATCAATAATAATTAAAAAAAAATGTTACTTACCTATGACACATTTTCTGCAGTATGGGAATCTTTCATAGATACACATGCTTGAAATCATACAAGTAGTGGAGCAACTTTCATAAATTCACAAGTTTGAATCAGAGTAGCAAGCAGTCATAAAACATGTTTAATGTATGTTATGAACTGAAAAAGCAGACAGTGGCTCTAAACTTACATTTGTATTAATATTAGGCTGAACCAATTGGAAAAGATGCTGAGTACTGCTTGTCCCACAGCTGCATCCCTGCAGTGATCTGCATCCAGACAGTAGTGCTAACAAAGTATGCCTGCTTTTCCACGTTGGAGCATGACAAACTATTGATAGAAACACCAGTGAACAGAGCAGGCATTGTTGAAATTGCTCTCGTAGAGTGAGCTTTAACCTTTCGATGCAGAGGCCTGCTGGCCTTAGAATGGGAGAACTGTATTGTTGTTGCGATCCATCTTATTAAGGAAGCTTTAGTCACTGGGCTACCTTTGTTACGACTACTGCATGCCACAAACAACTGGTCCGTATTTCAAAGATCCTTTGTACGTTGCAGATACGATTTCAAGAAGGAACAGTGTACAAGGCCTGCAGTGGTGAGAGAAAGGAGGTATGGGAAGATTTGTTCAGGAAGTGACAAAATAAGGTGTACGTTCGAAGTTTGAAACCATACGCAAAAACGTTTCCATTTTAAATGATAGGTTTTGTTTGTAGCATCAGCTGTGGCCCTTGCAAGAATATCCCTGCACTCCTGCAGGATGTCTAGGTGATGCATCTCATTGTGTTCAGAAGCCATGCCGATAAATGTAGAAAAATTGGGTCTGGATGAGGGACCTGTCCATGGCTCATTGATAGCAGATCTTTCTGAGGTTTCAGCTAAAAGTGGCTCTCCTCAGACAACAGTAGGAGCTCCATGAACCAGTGTTTTCTGGCCCAACATGGAGAAATAAGCATAGGCTGACAAGGTTCCCTTCTGATTTTCTTGAGAAGCCTGGGAATGAGAGGGATTTTTTTTTGTGTGTGTGTGTGGGGGGGGGGGGGGGGGGGGGGTTCTACACAAAGGTCTCTGACCTTCTCATCAAAAATGCATTCCCCAAGACCTCTTGTGGGGATCCTGACTTGCGTAGAACCAACATTTCTTGTCGTCTTGAGATGAAAAGCGATTCAGTCGGCTTTCCCCATCTCTGGAAAACTATACTGAGAATTACTTAATTCAACTCCCATTGGTGACAAGTTTGATGTGTTCTGCTTAATGTATCTGCCAAGCAGTTGTTGACACCCGACAGATGTTCTGCTCTTACGTTTATCCAATGAGCCAATGCTCATTTCCAGATGCTTTGTGCTTCTTGCAAAACGGCTTCAGATCTCACACCTCCTGCTTGTTGTGGTAATGCATGCTAGTTGTGTTTGTTCTGATCTACACCGATGATCCTTCTATCCTTGGTAGAAAAGCTTCAAGAGCAAGCAAAATCGCTCCAAGCTCCAGAAAACGGATTTAACTTTTTGACTGTTGCAGACTCCCTTTGCCTTGTATTTGCAGGTCCTGTGAGAGAGCTACCCAGCCTTCCAGAGAAACGTCTGTTATGACGTACTCCGAAATCGGGGAAAGTAAAGTCATTCCTCATGATATTGCCTGGATTTATCCACCAAGGGAGAGCTCTTTTCATCACTGGTATGATGTGGATGATGTCAAACGAGCCATCCACCTGGAGCCATTGTGCATCCAGTTCCTCTTGAAAGGTTTAATTTTCAGATCAGCATTTGGAATTAAAAGTAAAGCCAATGTCATAATGCCCAGCAGAGATTTGAGATGGCAAACCTAAGCGGACTGTCTTTTTACAGGATCGCTGGCCAGTGCCAACAGTTTTGTTTATCTGTCTGTGAACAAGAATGCTTTGTCTTCCAGCATGTCTAAGTCTGCCTCCAGAAAACTGAACCTCGTTGAGGGAGAGAGGCAAGATTTCTGAAAGGTTATTGCGAGTCCTAAGCTTTGAAACATCTGAAGGCAAGTTGTTGTAGCCACGGATGCTTGGTGAAAAGATGGTGCTTTCATCAGCCAGTCATAAAGATATGGAAAAACTCGAAGGGCCTTGCGCAATCTATGATTTCAGACGCCGATCCTTCACCTTCGTCCAATATCTTTTTTGCTTCCACTTTCTTGTCCTCTGGCAAAAAAAAAAAAAAACCTCAAGGTATGTGGCAATGTCCGACCACATCTGGCAATCGTATCTGCCAAGAATTGCCAGGGAATTTGCTGCTCATATATAAGTGGTTGACATGGTGAACAATCTCTTTACAATACTATTAAAGCGTCCACCTTTTCTGTCAGGTGGAACTATGATGGGAGCGGATGGATTTTTGGATCTGCGTTGAGGTGCAAGGGAGATTTCAGAATCTGGTTTCAGATGTCCTATGAAACAAGGTGATCCCTCTGAAACTTTATATTTGATGTCAATACACAGCAGTACTGCTGCAACAGTAGCTGGTGTCTTCGTTATTTTAAGGACTTCTTCCCATCAAGATTGCCCTTTCTATCTTTCTGGGCTGCTCTTTGAATTCACATAAAAAGCAATGAGACTGTTTAATTGTGATTGGTAAATGAAAGTGCGTAGCTGCTCTTTCCATGTGTGTATGAATTCCACCAATGTCTTCAGGCGGATAATCAACTGGTTGCGGCACTGGAGGAAAAGTGGTCAGAATGAGGTAGTCTCATTCATTTGCTAGAGACGATGTGGCTCCTCTGATGATGACTATGATGGGTCATTCAGAGAGGGGCATAGCAATATATGGTCTTGGAGTCATTCTCAGAGTAGGTGGTGGTACTTGCTGCAGTGAGTGAGGCGCAGGAGCAGGTATTTCTATAGACGATTGTGCTTGTAATAGTCCTGGAGCATGCCTTGTAAATCCTGGAATAAGGTAGCCGGAACCTGGACCATATCCTGTGAGGAAGAGAAGTGTTAGTGCTAATCAACAGGGTGACATGCTCAATGTACTGTTGTCCTTAGTAAACAGGTTCATAGTATCCCGTCATCCTCCTCATCTTAGAATTTTACAAAGTCAGATGGGCTGTGAGCTGTACAAAAAGGTCCCTGATCATCATCATCTGACTCTTCACCATTTAGTAAAAAGCCAGGTGGGAAAGGAGACACCTTGCTGGGCGAGGTAAGTTCTGGACACATTATAGGTGTTGACTGCAGTCTTGTTGACATTGTCGTTGACAGTGGTGGCACTGTCGTGGTTAGAATTAGCATGGGTGGTTTGTTAGATTTGGTCTTCTACACTGATATGTCTCCACCCAATTACGTCATCGAAGGTGTCATACACAAGGTTTTCGTCAACGGTGACGTCTATGCAGTCACCATTGATACATACACAGACGGCGTGGTTTTTGTCCCTGGTATGGTCTTCGTCGACTATGAAGGTTTTTGTTCACGGTGTGCCTGCCACTGACAGGTGCGATGATCATTGTCAACTGGGTGATCATTGACGAGATGGTTGTGGTCAGGGAGATTGTCGCAGATGGTGTGTCAGCAGACACTTTACATTTTATTGTTGATGATTTTGACCCTGTGCTTGTGACCATTGTGATGCTAGGCACTGTTGTAAGGGCCGCATGTGCAACCTTGCGTTTGGGACAATGGCTATGCATGAAGACATCATGCCTAGTAGTTTCATCACCAGTTTGACTTGTATCTTTTGATTTGGATACATGGTCTGTATCACATTGTGGAATGTGTGAACTCTTTGTGGACTTGGAGTGGCAATCCCTTTTGCTGTGTTGATTGTTGCTCCTAAGTATTGCTGTGTTTGACACACCAGAAGGTGTGATTTTGTGTAGTTGATTGAGAAACCTAGTTTGTGGAGGATTTCTATGACATATTTTGTGTGTTGTGAACACCGTCTTAGCGTGTTGGTTTTGATTAACCAATCGTCTAGGTACGGGAACACATGTATTTGCTGCCTTCTGATATGTGCAGCTACTACTGCTAGGCATTTTGTAAAAACTCTTGGTGCAGTTGTTATTCCGAATGGCAACACTTTGAATTGGTAATGTATCCCTTGGAATACAAACCTTAGGTACTTTCTGTGTGAAGGATGTATTGGTATATGGAAATATGCATCCTTTAGGTCTAGTGTTGTCATGTAGTCTTGTTGTTTGAGCAGTGGGATTACGTCTTGTAATGTAACCATGTGAAAGTGATCTGATTTGATGTAGGTATTTAATGTTCTGAGATCTAGTATAGGTCTCAGACTCTTGTCTTTTTTGGGTATCAGAAAGTACAGGGAGTAAACTCCTGTGTTTATTTGATGTTTTGGTACTAACTCTATTGCTCCTTTTTGTAGCAATGCCTGAACTTCTAGTCCTAGAAGATCTATATGTTGTTTTGACATATTGTGTGTTTTCGGTGGGATGTTTGGAGGGAATTTGAGAAATTCAATGCAATAACCATGCTGGATAATTGCTAAGACCCAAGTGTCTGTTGTTATTTCCTCCCAATGTTTGTAAAACTTGGTTAGTCTCCCCCCCACAGGTGTTATGTGTTGGGGATTTGTGACCTTGAAGTCACTGCTTGTTTGGAGGAGTTTTGGGACTTTGGAACTTTCCTCTATTCCTTTGAAATTGTCCCCCTCTATATTGTCCCCGGAAACCTCCCCGCTGATACTGGCTCTGGTAAGTGGTCTTTTTTTGTGAGGTTGTGGCTTCTGTGGTTTGCCCTCGAAACCCCCCTCGAAATTGTGTCTTTCGAAATGTGCCTCTGCTCTGTGGGGAGTAGAGTGCGCCCATGGCTTTGGCCGTGTCAGTGTCTAAGTTTTTCGATCGCAGTGTCCACCTCCGGCCCAAACAACTGCTGTCCGTTGAATGGCATATTCAGCACAGCTTGCTGTATCTCTGGTTTAAATCCTGATGTACGCAGCCATGCATGTCTCATTGTTACTGCTGTGTTGACAGTTCTAGCAGCTGTGTCTGCAGCATCCATTGCTGAAAGTATCTGATTATTGGAGATACCCTGTCCTACTACTTGCTGCACTCTTTTTTGGAACTCCTTGGGTAAATGTTCAATAAGGTGTTGCATCTCATCCCAATGGGCCCGATCATATCTGGCTAGCAGAGCTTGCGAATTTGCAATACGCCACTGGTTTGCTGCCTGTGCCGCCACCCTTTTGCCTGCAGCATTGAATTTTCGACTTTCTTTATCTGGAGGTGGTGCATCTCCTGAAGTATGAGAGTTGGCTCTTTTGCGCGCTGCTCCCACTACAACAGAGTCTGGTGTTAGCTGTTGTGTAATGTACACTGGGTCTGTTGGTGGCGGTATATATTTTTTATCTACTCTTGGAGTAATGGCTCTCCCTTTAACAGGCTCCTCAAACACTTGTTTGGAGTGTTTTAGCATTCCGGGTAGCATAGGAAGACTCGGATATTGGCTGTGTGTGGACGACAGTGTATTAAAAAGAAAGTCGTCTTCAATGGGCTCTGAATGAAGGCTGACATTATGAAATGCCGACACCAACTGTGCGTAGCCTGTACTATCCTCTGGTGGCGATGGTTTAGCTGGATAGCATTCTGGACTATTATCTGACACTGGTGCGTCATAAAGGTCCCATGCGTCAGGGTCATCTTGACTCATTCCTGTATGAGTTGGGGATTGCATCATTGGTGGAGTGGCTACCGGTGATGGTTGCGGAGAGTGATGTGGGGATGGTGGCGGTGTTACTTGTTTAGCCACCTTTGCGTGTGGCTGTTTGTCCTTGTCTTGGAAGGCAAGCTTGCGTTTCATTTTGACTGGAGGAAGAGTGCTGATCTTCCCTGTATCTTTTTGAATAAAGAGCCGTCTTTGTGTGTGATCTGGCTCTATTGCCTGTAATTCCTGTCCAAATCTATTGTCTTCATTTGTGTGGACAGTCCTTGTTCCTCAGTGTAGGAACTTGTTTTCGGTTCCGAGGCCGGATATTTCGGTACCGAAACCTTTTCGGCTTCTTTTTTCGGCTCCGACAAAACCTTTTTTTACTTTCGGCGTTGTGCTCTCTCGGTGCCGACCCGTTTCGGTGCCGCTGTCTCGGTGCTGAATCTTCTCTGAGCCACTATCTCGGGCCCGAGATTGCTGTGTGCCGGTATCTCGACCGGAGTAGGATGACTTAGACACCAGCTCGCCCTTTTTCGGTGCCGATGAACGGTCACCTACTTTTCGGGTTAAGCCATGGCCTGTTGGCGGTGGCGTCCCCTGGGCTTTAGCGCTTTTCTCGTGAGTTCTTGGTTTCGACGTCTTACTCACGGTTTTAGGCGTTTCCTCGGGATCGATCTCCTCAGGGTCCGACTCCTGGGTGGAGAATGTTTCTTCTTCCTCCTCCTCGAAACGCTCTTGTCCTGTCGGCGCCGACGCCATTTGCAGTCTTCTTGCTCTTCGGTCCCTGAGTGTCTTCCTGGACCGAAATGCTCGACAGGCCTCACAAGTATCCTCCTTGTGTTCTGGTGTCAAACACAAGTTACAGACCAGATGTTGATCTGTATATGGATACTTGTTATGGCATTTTGGACAGAAGCGGAATGGGGTCCGTTCCATCAGCCTTGAAGAGACACGTGGCCGGGCCGACCAGGCCCCTATGGGGATGGAAAAAAAAACCCTAAGGGCCACCGGAGCTCTTCTTACTTCGGTGTCGATCTGTTGTAACTAACCCGATACCGAACGCAAACAATACCGACGATTTTTCAGAGATTCTAACTAACTTTCCGACCCGAAACACGGAGCGAAAAGGAACACGTCCGAACCCGATGGCGGAAAAAAAAACAATCTAACATGGAGTCGACGCCCATGCGCAATGGAGTTGAAATGGGAGGAGTCGAAAAAAGACTTCTTCGAAGAAAAACAACTTGTAACACTCCGAGCCCAACACCAGATGGCGGGATTTGCACAGCATGTGTATCTGCAGCTACACATGCCATCGAACATATATATACACACACGTCACCCCTAAGGTAGGGCCTGGACAGCCAAGGGCAGGGTGTACTGTATTTAAAAAGCTGGATATTTATTTTCAAGTTTTACATGTCCAGGTAGTGAAAAACAGTAACATTCCTTTTTCACAACTGCACGGCCTATTTCTCTCATAGGTTAACACTGGAATTGCTTTATTACATTTTAGAAGTGTAAATTCCAATTGGGAAGAGATGGAGACCCCACGTTTGGTATCTATGGACCCTTCATTTAAAATCACAACTTATGGTGAATTCAGATTTTAAATTGTAATTCTGAAAATGGCTGTAGGAAGTTGGCTCTGTATGTGCTATTTCAAAGTAAGGAATAGCATGCACAGAGTCCAAGGGTTCCCCTTAGAGGTAAGATAGTGGCAAAAAGAGATAATACTAATGCTCTATTTTGTGGTAGTGTGGTCGAGCAGTAGGCTTATCCAAGGAGTAGTGTTAAGCATTTGTTGTACATACACATAGACAATAAATGAGGTACACACACTCAGAGACAAATCCAGCCAATAGGTTTTTATATAGAAAAATATCTTTTCTTAGTTTATTTTAAGAACCACAGGTTCAAATTCTACATGTAATATCTCATTCGAAAGGTATTGCAGGTAAGTACTTTAGGAACTTCAAATCATCAAAATTGCATGTATACTTTTCAAGTTATTCACAAATAGCTGTTTTAAAAGTGGACACAGTGCAATTTTCACAGTTCCTAGGGGAGGTAAGTATTTGTTAGGTTAACCAGGTAAGTAAGACACTTACAGGGCTTAGTTCTTGGTCCAAGGTAGCCCACCGTTGGGGGTTCAGAGCAACCCCAAAGTCACCACACCAGCAGCTCAGGGCCGGTCAGGTGCAGAGTTCAAAGTGGTGCCCAAAACACATAGGCTAGAATGGAGAGAAGGGGGTGCCCCGGTTCCGGTCTGTTTGCAGGTAAGTACCCGCGTCTTCGGAGGGCAGACCAGGGGGGTTTTGTAGGGCACCGGGGGGGACACAAGCCCACACAGAAATTTCACCCTCAGCAGCGCGGGGGCAGCCGGGTGCAGTGTAGAAACAAGCGTCGGGTTTGTAATGGAAGTCAATGGGAGATCTAGGGATCTCTTCAGCGCTGCAGGCAGGCAAGGGGGGGGTTCCTCGGGGAAACCTCCACTTGGGCAAGGGAGAGGGACTCCTGGGGGTCACTTCTCCAGTGAAAGTCCGGTCCTTCAGGTCCTGGGGGCTGCGGGTGCAGGGTCTCTCCCAGGTGTCGGGACTTAGGATTCAAAGAGTCGCGGTCAGGGGAAGCCTCGGGATTCCCTCTGCAGGCGGCGCTGTGGGGGCTCAGGGGGGACAGGTTTTTGTACTCACAGTCTTAGAGTAGTCCTGGGGTCCCTCCTGAGGTGTTGGATCGCCACCAGCCGAGTCGGGGTCGCCGGGTGCAGTGTTGCAAGTCTCACGCTTCTTGCGGGGAGCTTGCAGGGTTCTTTAAAGCTGCTGGAAACAAAGTTGCAGCTTTTCTTGGAGCAGGTCCGCTGTCCTCGGGAGTTTCTTGTCTTTTCGAAGCAGGGGCAGTCCTCAGAGGATGTCGAGGTCGCTGGTCCCTTTGGAAGGCGTCGCTGGAGCAGGATCTTTGGAAGGCAGGAGACAGGCCGGTGAGTTTCTGGAGCCAAGGCAGTTGTCGTCTTCTGGTCTTCCTCTGCAGGGGTTTTTCAGCTAGGCAGTCCTTCTTCTTGTAGTTGCAGGAATCTAATTTTCTAGGGTTCAGGGTAGCCCTTAAATACTAAATTTAAGGGCGTGTTTAGGTCTGGGGGGTTAGTAGCCAATGGCTACTAGCCCTGAGGGTGGGTACACCCTCTTTGTGCCTCCTCCCAAGGGGAGGGGGTCACAATCCTAACCCTATTGGGGGAATCCTCCATCTGCAAGATGGAGGATTTCTAAAAGTTAGAGTCACTTCAGCTCAGGACACCTTAGGGGCTGTCCTGACTGGCCAGTGACTCCTCCTCGTTTTTCTCATTATTTTCTCCGGCCTTGCCGCCAAAAGTGGGGCCTGGCCGGAGGGGGCGGGCAACTCCACTAGCTGGAGTGTCCTGCTGGGTTGGCACAAAGGAGGTGAGCCTTTGAGGCTCACCGCCAGGTGTGACAATTCCTGCCTGGGGGAGGTGTTAGCATCTCCACCCAGTGCAGGCTTTGTTACTGGCCTCAGAGTGACAAAGGCACTCTCCCCATGGGGCCAGCAACATGTCTCGGTTCGTGGCAGGCTGCTAAAACTAGTCAGCCTACCCAGATAGTCGGTTAAGTTTCAGGGGGCACCTCTAAGGTGCCCTCTGTGGTGTATTTTACAATAAAATGTACACTGGCATCAGTGTGCATTTATTGTGCTGAGAAGTTTGATACCAAACTTCCCAGTTTTCAGTGTAGCCATTATGGTGCTGTGGAGTTCGTGTTTGACAGACTCCCAGACCATATACTCTTATGGCTACCCTGCACTTACAACGTCTAAGGTTTTGTTTAGACACTGTAGGGGTACCATGCTCATGCACTGGTACCCTCACCTATGGTATAGTGCACCCTGCCTTAGGGCTGTAAGGCCTGCTAGAGGGGTGTCTTACCTATACTGCATAGGCAGTGAGAGGCTGGCATGGCACCCTGAGGGGAGTGCCATGTCGACTTACTCGTTTTGTCCTCACTAGCACACACAAGCTGGTAAGCAGTGTGTCTGTGCTGAGTGAGAGGTCTCCAGGGTGGCATAAGACATGCTGCAGCCCTTAGAGACCTTCCTTGGCATCAGGGCCCTTGGTACTAGAAGTACCAGTTACAAGGGACTTATCTGGATGCCAGGGTCTGCCAATTGTGGATACAAAAGTACAGGTTAGGGAAAGAGCACTGGTGCTGGGGCCTGGTTAGCAGGCCTCAGCACACTTTCAATTGTAAACATAGCATCAGCAAAGGCAAAAAGTCAGGGGGCAACCATGCCAAGGAGGCATTTCTTTACACAACCCCCCCCCCAAACGAAAGAGGATGAGACTAACCTTTCCCAAGAGAGTCTTCATTTTCTAAGTGGAAGAACCTGGAAAGGCCATCTGCATTGGCATGGGCAGTCCCAGGTCTGTGTTCCACTATAAAGTCCATTCCCTGTAGGGAGATGGACCACCTCAACAGTTTAGGATTTTCACCTTTCATTTGCATCAGCCATTTGAGAGGTCTGTGGTCAGTTTGAACTAGGAAGTGAGTCCCAAAGAGGTATGGTCTCAGCTTCTTCAGGGACCAAACCACAGCAAAGGCCTCCCTCTCAATGGCACTCCAACGCTGCTCCCTGGGGAGTAACCTCCTGCTAATGAAAGCAACAGGCTGGTCAAGGCCATCATCATTGGTTTGGGACAAAACTGCCCCTATCCCATGTTCAGAGGCATCAGTCTGCACAATGAACTGCTTAGAATAATCTGGAGCTTTTAGAACTGGTGCTGAGCACATTGCCTGTTTCAGGGTGTCAAAGGCCTGTTGGCATTCCACAGTCCAGTTCACTTTCTTGGGCATTTTCTTGGAGGTGAGTTCAGTGAGGGCTGTCACAATGGATCCATATCCCTTCACAAACCTCCTGTAATACCCAGTCAAGCCAAGGAATGCCCTGACTTGAGTCTGGGTTTTTGGAGCTACCCAGTCCAGAATAGTCTGGATCTTGGGTTGGAGTGGCTGAACTTGGCCTCCACCTACAAGGTGTCCCAAGTAAACCACAGTTCCCTGCCCTATCTGGCATTTGGATGCCTTGATAGAGAGGCCTGCAGATTGCAGAGCCTTCAAAACCTTCCTCAGGTGGACCAGGTGATCCTGCCAGGTGGAGCTAAAGACAGCAATATCATCAAGATAAGCTGTGCTAAAGGACTCCAAGCCAGCAAGGACTTGATTCACCAACCTTTGGAAGGTGGCAGGGGCATTCTTTAAACCAAAGGGCATAACAGTAAACTGATAATGCCCATCAGGTGTGGAGAATGCGGTTTTCTCTTTTGCTCCCGGTGCCATTTTTATTTGCCAGTACCCTGCTGTCAAGTCAAAGGTACTTAGGAATTTGGCAGCACCTAATTTGTCTATGAGCTCATCAGCTCTTGGAATTGGATGAGCATCTGTCTTGGTGACAGAATTGAGCCCTCTGTAGTCCACACAAAACCTCATCTCTTTCTTTCCATCTTTGGTGTGAGGTTTGGGGACTAAGACCACTGGGCTAGCCCAGGGGCTGTCAGAGCGCTCAATTACTCCCAATTCCAGCATCTTGTGGACTTCCACCTTGATGCTTTCCTTAACATGGTCAGATTGTCTAAAGATTTTGTTCTTGACAGGCATGCTGTCTCCTGTGTCCACATCATGGGTACACAGGTGTGTCTGACCAGGGGTTAAGGAGAAGAGTTCAGGAAACTGTTGTAGGACTCTCCTACAATCAGCTTGCTGTTGGCCAGAGAGGGTGTCTGAGTAGATCACTCCATCTACTGTGCCATCTTTTGGGTCTGATGACAGAAGATCAGGGAGAGGTTCACTCTCTGCCTCCTGATCCTCATCTGTTACCATCAACAGATTGACATCAGCCCTGTCATGGAAGAGCTTAAGGCGGTTCACATGGATCACCCTCTTGGGGCTCCTGCTTGTGCCCAGGTCCACCAGGTAGGTGACCTGACTCTTCCTTTCTAGCACTGGGTAAGGGCCACTCCATTTGTCCTGGAGTGCCCTGGGAGCCACAGGCTCCAGAACCCAGACTTTCTGCCCTGGTTGGAACTCAACCAGTGCAGCCTTTTGGTCGTACCAAAACTTCTGGAGCTGTTGGCTGGCCTCAAGGTTTTTGGTTGCCTTTTCCATGTACTCTGCCATTCTAGAGCGAAGGCCAAGTACATAGTCCACTATGTCCTGTTTAGGCTCATGGAGAGGTCTCTCCCAGCCTTCTTTAACAAGGGCAAGTGGTCCCCTTACAGGATGACCAAACAGAAGTTCAAAGGGTGAGAATCCTACTCCCTTCTGTGGCACCTCTCTGTAAGCAAAAAGCAGGCATGGCAAGAGGACATCCCATCTCCTTTTGAGTTTTTCTGGGAGCCCCATGATCATGCCTTTTAATGTCTTGTTGAATCTCTCAACCAAGCCATTAGTTTGTGGATGGTATGGTGTAGTGAATTTATAAGTCACTCCACACTCATTCCACATGTGCTTTAGGTATGCTGACATGAAGTTGGTACCTCTGTCAGACACCACCTCCTTAGGGAAACCCACTCTGGTAAAGATACCAATGAGGGCCTTGGCTACTGCAGGGGCAGTAGTCGACCTAAGGGGAATAGCTTCAGGATACCTGGTAGCATGATCCACTACTACCAGGATATACATATTTCCTGAGGCTGTGGGAGGTTCTAGTGGACCAACTATGTCCACACCCACTCTTTCAAAGGGAACCCCCACCACTGGAAGTGGAATGAGGGGGGCCTTTGGATGCCCACCTGTCTTACCACTGGCTTGACAGGTGGGGCAGGAGAGGCAAAACTCCTTAACCATGTTGGACATATTGGGCCAGTAGAAGTGGTTGACTAACCTCTCCCACGTCTTGGTTTGTCCCAAATGTCCAGCAAGGGGAATGTCATGGGCCAATGTTAGGATGAACTTCCTGAACAGCTGAGGCACTACCACTCTCCTAGTGGCACCAGGTTTGGGGTCTCTGGCCTCAGTGTACAGGAGTCCATCTTCCCAATAGACCCTATGCGTTCCATTTTTCTTGCCTTTGGACTCTTCAGCAGCTTGCTGCCTAAGGCCTTCAAGAGAGGGACAGGTTTCTTGTCCCTTACACAGCTCCTCCCTTGAGGGTCCCCCTGGGCCCAAGAGCTCAACCTGATAAGGTTCAAGCTCCAAAGGCTCAGTTCCCTCAGAGGGCAGAACTTCTTCCTGAGAAGAGAGGTTCCCTTTCTTTTGCTGTGTTGCAGTTGGTTTCCCAACTGACTTTCCTTTCCTCTTGGTAGGCTGGGCCATTCTTCCAGACTCCAGCTCTACTTGTTCACCCTGTGCCTTGCACTGTGCTCTTGTTTTCACACACACCAGTTCAGGGATACCCAGCATTGCTGCATGGGTTTTTAGTTCTACCTCAGCCCATGCTGAGGACTCCAGGTCATTTCCAAGCAGACAGTCCACTGGGATATTTGAGGAGACCACCACCTGTTTCAGGCCATTGACCCCTCCCCATTCTAAAGTAACCATTGCCATGGGATGTACTTTTCTCTGATTGTCAGCGTTGGTGACTGTGTAAGTTTTTCCAGTCAGGTATTGGCCAGGGGAAACCAGTTTCTCTGTCACCATGGTGACACTGGCACCTGTATCCCTCAGGCCCTCTATTCTAGTCCCATTAATTAAGAGTTGCTGTCTGTATTTTTGCATGTTAGGCGGCCAGACAGCTAGTGTGGCTAAATCCACCCCCCCCTCAGAAACTAGAGTAGCTTCAGTGTGGACCCTGATTTGCTCTGGGCACACTGTTGATCCCACTTGGAGACTAGCCATACCAGTGTTACCTGGATGGGAGTTTGGAGTGGAACCTTTCTTGGGACAGGCCTTGTCTCCAGTTTGGTGTCCATGCTGTTTACAGCTATGACACCAGGCCTTTTTGGGATCAAAGTTTTTACCCTTGTACCCATTGTTTTGTGAAGAGGCTCTGGGCCCACCCTCCTGTGCAGGTTTTTGGGGGCCTGTAGAAGACTCTTTACTATTTTTAGTTTTGGTTGTCTCATCACCCTTCCCCTGGGGAGTCTTTGTGACCCCTTTCTTTTGGTCACCCCCTGTTGAAGTCTTGGACACCCTTGTCTTGACCCAATGGTCCGCCTTCTTTCCCAATTCTTGGGGAGAAATTGGTCCTAGGTCTACCAGATGCTGATGCAGTTTATCATTGAAACAATTACTTAACAGGTGTTCTTTCACAAATAAATTGTACAGCCCATCATAATTACTTACACCACTGCCTTGAATCCAACCATCTAGTGTTTTCACTGAGTAGTCAACAAAGTCAACCCAGGTCTGGCTCGAGGATTTTTGAGCCCCCCTGAACCTAATCCTGTACTCCTCAGTGGAGAATCCAAAGCCCTCAATCAGGGTACCCTTCATGAGGTCATAAGATTCTGCATCTTTTCCAGAGAGTGTGAGGAGTCTATCCCTACACTTTCCAGTGAACATTTCCCAAAGGAGAGCACCCCAGTGAGATCTGTTCACTTTTCTGGTTACACAAGCCCTCTCAAAAGCTGTGAACCACTTGGTGATGTCATCACCATCTTCAAATTTAGTTACAATCCCTTTAGGGATTTTCAACATGTCAGGAGAATCTCTGACCCTATTTATGTTGCTGCCACCATTGATGGGTCCTAGGCCCATCTCTTGTCTTTCCCTCTCTATGGCTAGGATCTGTCTTTCCAAAGCCAATCTTTTGGCCATCCTGGCTAACTGGATGTCCTCTTCACTGGGGCTATCCTCAGTGATTTCAGAGGTGTTGGTCTCTCCTGTGAGGGAACCAGCATCTCTGACTATTATTTTTGGAGTCAGGGTTTGAGGGACCCTGTTCTCCTTAGATAGGACTGGTAGGGGGGAATTGTCCTCCAAGTCACTATCCTCTTCCTCTGAGTTGCCACCCTCAGAGGGGTTGGCCTTTTCAAACTCTGCCAAAAGCTCCTGGAGCTGTATTTTGGTAGGTTTGGGGCCCATTGTTATTTTCTTTATTTTACAGAGTGACCTTAGCTCCCTCATCTTAAGATGGAGGTAAGGTGTGGTGTCGAGTTCCACCACAGTCACATCTGTGCTAGACATTTTGCTTCTAAAAGTTGGAATACTTTTTAAGAATCTACAACTGGTTCTAGAATCTAATTCAAACTTTTACAAACTTTTAAACTCTAAAAGAAATGCTAAACAGGATCTAACACAAGGCCCTAGCAGGTCTTTTAAGAATTTAGAAAACTTTTCAAATTGCAAAAATGAATTTCTAATGACAATTTTGGAATTTGTCGTGTGATCAGGTATTGGCTGAGTAGTCCAGCAAATGCAAAGTCTTGTACCCCACCGCTGATCCACCAATGTAGGAAGTTGGCTCTGTATGTGCTATTTCAAAGTAAGGAATAGCATGCACAGAGTCCAAGGGTTCCCCTTAGAGGTAAGATAGTGGCAAAAAGAGATAATACTAATGCTCTATTTTGTGGTAGTGTGGTCGAGCAGTAGGCTTATCCAAGGAGTAGTGTTAAGCATTTGTTGTACATACACATAGACAATAAATGAGGTACACACACTCAGAGACAAATCCAGCCAATAGGTTTTTATATAGAAAAATATCTTTTCTTAGTTTATTTTAAGAACCACAGGTTCAAATTCTACATGTAATATCTCATTCAAAAGGTATTGCAGGTAAGTACTTTAGGAACTTCAAATCATCAAAATTGCATGTATACTTTTCAAGTTATTCACAAATAGCTGTTTTAAAAGTGGACACTTAGTGCAATTTTCACAGTTCCTAGGGGAGGTAAGTATTTGTTAGGTTAACCAGGTAAGTAAGACACTTACAGGGCTTAGTTCTTGGTCCAAGGTAGCCCACCGTTGGGGGTTCAGAGCAACCCCAAAGTCACCACACCAGCAGCTCAGGGCCGGTCAGGTGCAGAGTTCAAAGTGGTGCCCAAAACACATAGGCTAGAATGGAGAGAAGGGGGTGCCCCGGTTCCGGTCTGTTTGCAGGTAAGTACCCGCGTCTTCGGAGGGCAGACCAGGGGGGTTTTGTAGGGCACCGGGGGGGACACAAGCCCACACAGAAATTTCACCCTCAGCAGCGCGGGGGCAGCCGGGTGCAGTGTAGAAACAAGCGTCGGGTTTGTAATGGAAGTCAATGGGAGATCTAGGGATCTCTTCAGCGCTGCAGGCAGGCAAGGGGGGGGTTCCTCGAGGAAACCTCCACTTGGGCAAGGGAGAGGGACTCCTGGGGGTCACTTCTCCAGTGAAAGTCCGGTCCTTCAGGTCCTGGGGGCTGCGGGTGCAGGGTCTCTCCCAGGTGTCGGGACTTAGGATTCAAAGAGTCGCGGTCAGGGGAAGCCTCGGGATTCCCTCTGCAGGCGGCGCTGTGGGGGCTCAGGGGGGACAGGTTTTTGTACTCACAGTCTTAGAGTAGTCCTGGGGTCCCTCCTGAGGTGTTGGATCGCCACCAGCCGAGTCGGGGTCGCCGGGTGCAGTGTTGCAAGTCTCACGCTTCTTGCGGGGAGCTTGCAGGGTTCTTTAAAGCTGCTGGAAACAAAGTTGCAGCTTTTCTTGGAGCAGGTCCGCTGTCCTCGGGAGTTTCTTGTCTTTTCGAAGCAGGGGCAGTCCTCAGAGGATGTCGAGGTCGCTGGTCCCTTTGGAAGGCGTCGCTGGAGCAGGATCTTTGGAAGGCAGGAGACAGGCCGGTGAGTTTCTGGAGCCAAGGCAGTTGTCGTCTTCTGGTCTTCCTCTGCAGGGATTTTTCAGCTAGGCAGTCCTTCTTCTTGTAGTTGCAGGAATCTAATTTTCTAGGGTTCAGGGTAGCCCTTAAATACTAAATTTAAGGGCGTGTTTAGGTCTGGGGGGTTAGTAGCCAATGGCTACTAGCCCTGAGGGTGGGTACACCCTCTTTGTGCCTCCTCCCAAGGGGAGGGGGTCACAATCCTAACCCTATTGGGGGAATCCTCCATCTGCAAGATGGAGGATTTCTAAAAGTTAGAGTCACTTCAGCTCAGGACACCTTAGGGGCTGTCCTGACTGGCCAGTGACTCCTCCTTGTTTTTCTCATTATTTTCTCCGGCCTTGCCGCCAAAAGTGGGGCCTGGCCGGAGGGGGCGGGCAACTCCACTAGCTGGAGTGTCCTGCTGGGTTGGCACAAAGGAGGTGAGCCTTTGAGGCTCACCGCCAGGTGTGACAATTCCTGCCTGGGGGAGGTGTTAGCATCTCCACCCAGTGCAGGCTTTGTTACTGGCCTCAGAGTGACAAAGGCACTCTCCCCATGGGGCCAGCAACATGTCTCGGTTCGTGGCAGGCTGCTAAAACTAGTCAGCCTACCCAGATAGTCGGTTAAGTTTCAGGGGGCACCTCTAAGGTGCCCTCTGTGGTGTATTTTACAATAAAATGTACACTGGCATCAGTGTGCATTTATTGTGCTGAGAAGTTTGATACCAAACTTCCCAGTTTTCAGTGTAGCCATTATGGTGCTGTGGAGTTCGTGTTTGACAGACTCCCAGACCATATACTCTTATGGCTACCCTGCACTTACAATGTCTAAGGTTTTGTTTAGACACTGTAGGGGTACCATGCTCATGCACTGGTACCCTCACCTATGGTATAGTGCACCCTGCCTTAGGGCTGTAAGGCCTGCTAGAGGGGTGTCTTACCTATACTGCATAGGCAGTGAGAGGCTGGCATGGCACCCTGAGGGGAGTGCCATGTCGACTTACTCGTTTTGTCCTCACTAGCACACACAAGCTGGTAAGCAGTGTGTCTGTGCTGAGTGAGAGGTCTCCAGGGTGGCATAAGACATGCTGCAGCCCTTAGAGACCTTCCTTGGCATCAGGGCCCTTGGTACTAGAAGTACCAGTTACAAGGGACTTATCTGGATGCCAGGGTCTGCCAATTGTGGATACAAAAGTACAGGTTAGGGAAAGAGCACTGGTGCTGGGGCCTGGTTAGCAGGCCTCAGCACACTTTCAATTGTAAACATAGCATCAGCAAAGGCAAAAAGTCAGGGGGCAACCATGCCAAGGAGGCATTTCCTTACAATGGCACTTTTAGAAAGTTGGCATTTTCTTACACTACCTCGTCTAGTGCCTTCTGCTTGTGTCCGAATACATCTACGGGTGGGTGACAGCTGGACTCGTGTGCATTCCCTTCAGAAAGGCACACACAAAAGGAGCTTAGATGTGACTGAGTGGCCTTCTGCATGTTAATGACCCATCCTGGGCAGGATGGGAGGCAGGAGTTATCACTTACTTCTGAAAGGGCTGGATCCGGAGTTTTTATAAAGGGCAGCATGACCCCCTGCAGCATGTCTGGAAGCAGGGCACTTTGGGCTTTTCAAAGACCTCTCTCTGAAGCTTTCCCCACCTCCAATGCACCACTCGGTTTAAAAACTGGACTTCTAACCCTACCAGATCAGTACACTTCCGGACCGGAGGACATTCTGCCAGGAAGAAGAACTGCTTTGCTGCTGAAAGCACTGCTACTCTGCTGGACTTTGCTGGACTCCTGCTTTGCTGTGCGTGCCCTGCTGCCCTCCTTGCCTGGGAATGAGAAGGAATGGACCTGCATCTCGACACCCCCAGAACCAAAGTGACTCCAATAGCTTCCTCGCTTGACGAGACTTCTTCTGAAGTCTCACTTAAAAAACAATAGACTTAAACACATCTGCTACAGCTCCTGAACCAGTCTTCAACCAGCTCCTGAACTCCAAGAGACTGCCCTCCAGAGTCCTGGGACCTTTAAAGTGTTTTTGTGGTTCCAGAAATCAAGCTTTTGGTCTCTCTCTGACTGCGAATGGGCAAGCTTGCATGACAAATCAGCAGGAGCCGCTGTAAGTTTGTCTCTGTGCACAGCAAGCATCACAGCTCATGACAGTAAGGTTCCAGTCCACCTGTCCATGACATCCGGCCAACTCTTCGTGCTCATGGACCAGCAACTCTCTCTGTACTCCTGGCGAACTTCTCCCCCGATAACTGGAATCTTAGCTCAACTATGAGAAGGTAAAACTTCAGCTGGACTGGTCTGGGACCGTATCCGTCCAATGCTCCAACACAGTCGGTCTCAGCTTTTGGATTTCACCCGGTTAAGCATGACCAGATAACTGCGGTTGGTGATCTATGCTTAGAAGCACTATATTGCACTTTAATCTTTAAAAATTCTTATCTTCACTTCTAATTATTAGAGATATGTTGTTTTGGTATTGTTTTACTCAAAATTAACACTATTGTTCTAACCAAGTGTGGTGTCTTTTTGTGTGGCATTTTAAATTTTCACTGTTTGAAGTGATGCACAAATACTTTACACATTGCTTCTTAGGTTAAGGCTGCCTGCTCTATGCCTAACTCCCAGAGGGTGAGCACAGGTTAATTAATGTTGTTTATCTGACTTACCAAACTAGGACTGTGGTTCCTGCTTGGGCAGGGTGTATGCCTCTGTCAACCAGAAACCCAATTTTTAACACTAGCCATGTGACAACAATAGTTCTGTGTACTGCGAAAGAGATATTAACAGAACTGTATGTCCCATTTGACATCAATAGCGCTACATGCAGGGAATGGGGCAATGATAGTACTCTGTACAGTTCCAAGTGCCACTGTTAGCGTGTTAAACTGGGAAATGTGTTATTTGCGCTGGGTACTGGGGATCAGACATCAATCGGACTGTAAGCTGTCCATGAGATTGTGATACTTCAGTGTACAGGGAACCACTGCCACATGTCACACTCCACCATATGGACTACTGAATAGTATAAGGTGCAAGTGAGGGCTTCAAACAAATGATCATAGGAACAAACATTACACACTGAGGCGTTTCAAGCAGCAGTCACAGTGAAGTTAAGCAAAGTAACTGCAGTACTCTGCTTTGAAGGCAGAACCCAGGTTAATAAATTATCTGCTGTTTTTAACACTACTGTACAGAACTGAGACAGGTTGCAGCAACCAAGAACCAGAGCTAAGTCAGCAAATTTTATTGATTTAACACTGGTTTTAGGAAACATGCAAAGTAAGAAAACAGCCAGGGTCCCCTGCAGGGTACAACTGGTAGTCAAATTGATAAGGCAGATAACAGTCTCCCAAGAGTTGGTCATAATCAGGCAGGGCCACACCATTGAATAAAGTCTGCATCCTCCAACTGGCATCGAGGACAGGCGGTAAACCCTGTGTAGGTAATAGTATTGGATAAGTTTGAGGGTGGCACTGCAGGAGGTTAAAGGACTATAAGCTAGAGTTATAGACCAGTTTGTGCCCATAAGTTCCAAATTCAGGACAATGGTCAACTACCAACGAAGAGGGGAGAGCTCACATGTAGTCTGAGAGATAATGGATCTGTAAAGTAGAGTAATTGCCTGTGCCCGACCTGATGATGTACAGATGTCCTTCGGGCATTTATATATTCAGGAGGTTCCAGTCCCTCCTCATCCCATGCTCTTCGAAGCACAGCCACCAGTGCGCCTTGCATGAGAAAATGTCGCAGGTAAAGGGCATAGTCATCCATCAGATGTTGAAAGGTCAGCAGCTGACCATTCACATAGCAGTCTACCAAATAATTCATGCCTTTGAGTGCCCAGCTGCGTAAACCAGACCAACAGCCTTTATGTGGTAGATGAAGAGTTGTCAGGGGAAGGTCCTTGGCATATGGGAGTTTAGTCCCTGTGTTTTGGAGTACCTGAGCCCATGCATACCGCAAGGTCGACAATAGATGGGCCTACACATACTTTGAGGTACTAGCAAAAGTGGAAGTAAGGTGGCGCAGGTAGGAACAAACCTCTGCCCAACTACTGCTCCGTTCCAAAGTGTGTCCCTCCAATAGGCCATCCATTTTAGTTAAGAACAGGCTGAACATGTTTACATGGATTTAAACTGTACAGCAGTAGTTTGAACATATTAGAGATGGGTAGGAGTGGCTGCTGGCTCGAAGTCAGACACTATGTTGGAATGCTAACAATTAATCTTCCAAAGAAGTGAAACTGCTGCCTATAGGGACAAACATCCCTTACTAAAATTTGACTGAAACAGCTCTTGTGGCTTCTGACCTGCTCAATGTCCTTGAATATTGAGATCACTGGAGAAGGCCTACACATATGTTGTCCCTCTTGCAGCAACATGCTACAATTTGCTGACTAGAGGTATACCAGCTATTTTAAGGTAACAAACGCCCCTACCAGGGTTTGGTAAGGTAAACAGTTGGTAGCAGCTGACTGCTAAGTGCATATGTACAGACTTGGAACACTACAGCTGTACCATGTGGTTGAGGTATCAGCTGACCCTGAATTGGTTTTAACCTTTACTTCAGGTTTTAAGCAGCCTTGCTACATATATAAAAGGCACCACCTATATGTATGGAAATGACACTTAACTGATGTCAACCTCAGAGAAAGTCAAAATTCTACTAAGAATAGTGCTAGGCTGCATAAAAAGCTGAATGGGTTGAATGTTTTCAAAGTTGAACCCCTCCAAGTCAGATATTATCTCAGGGTTCTTTAAAGCCAATTTATAGGAAGCCTCCTTCTGGTCTAAATCAATATGTATCTGCGCTTCTGCAAATGAAGGTGGCCAGAAATCTAGGCCTGCTAAACGACTTGAGTGCTGATATTGGAGCAAAAACAAACTGCTATTTCAGGCTCCGAATTCAAAATCTTGTTTTTCCCTCCTCACCTTTTTTTTGCAGGGCTACAGTTGCAAATCAATTTGCATGGTCCACACTGGAGTTTTATGACACACTTTAATTGGGGCTTCTGAAGAAGAACATTACTAAACTACAAAAGGTTCACAGTGCTACTGTGAGGCTCATTTTCATTCTTCATAAAATTGATAGTGTCTCAAAGAACAACAATGGCTTCTATTCCATAAATGGGTTCAACGCAAAGCAGCGTGTATGAGCTACAAGATATACAATAACAGCACTTCTCTTCTAAGAAATTCATTCGTAAAATATGTACTCTTCCTGGCTGTATGGTCTCAATCTCAAGCCCTCTTCAGTATTCCAAAGAACAAAATCAAGCAGTTTGTCAGAAGTTCTTTCAGACTGGCAATATCTAAATTCAAAGTAGGATAGTACATGGTACTTACCTTTGGTATTGGATTATCTGGTAGAGATTAAATGGCTGCAGATTTCTTACCTTTGAATTTCCCCAGGTGTCAGACTGGATCCGGAAACCTTTGTTCGAGCAATACCCCTGCACATGCTGTCGGGTGGCACTGGTTGGCTCCGCGGTCATCTACATAAGCACCACCCAACCATGCGGACGTCAGTTACTTTAATCACAACTTTCCATGCCAGGAGCGCAGAGCCATGACAAGAACTGACAAAAATGTATGTCCAAAATAGGGCCCTGAAAAGGATCACCCTGTCCCTAACAAAAAGTCCAAAGAGCAGGGAGACATGAGTCAGAGTAAGGAATTTGCAGTTAGATAAAGTCTCTACCAGATAATGCGTTACCAAAGGTAACTAACTTGTTCATCTGGTAGAGACTTCTACCTGCAGATTCCTTACCACCTTTGAATAGATACTGAAGCCATATCCTTCTGGCAGTGAGCAGCAGACAAATTCTTTCAAACTACAAAGTCCTGCCGGACCGAACTGGCGAAACGCCTATCCCTGTGGACCTGACAGTCCAGGCAGTAGTGTTTGGCCAATGTGTGCAGGGACGCCCATGTTGCTGCCTAACAGATGTCCAGGACTGGGACTTCAAGAGCTAATGCTGTATTTGCAGCTTTTCCCCTAGCTGGATGGGCTTGTAAGCCCTCAGGAGGCCACTTCTAAGCCAGGGCATAGCAGATCTTTATACAGAGAAGGACCAAGCGCGAAATGATTAGTTAATGTACTGCCCAACCTTACCTTGCTCCCATATACCCCACAAAGAGTTGGTCCTCCACCCAGAACTCTTTTGTGTGGTCAAAGTAGAACAGTAATGCTCTTTTTGGGTCCAGTCTGTAGAGTCACTGCTCTTTCTTAGAGAGATGCGGGGGTGCAAAGAAGGTGAGCAGGGTGACAGGTTGTCCCAAATGAAACGGGGTCACCACCTTCAGGAGGAAAGAAGCACAGGTGAGAAGCTATACCTTATCAGGAAATACTGAGATGTGGAGGCCTGAAACAGAAGGCCTGTTTCTCACTCATCCTCCGGGCAGATGTTATTGCCACTAAGAAGGCTGTCCTGATGTTAAGCACCCGGAGAAGACAATTGTGCAGTAGCTCTAAGGAAGCACACATGAGGTATGTGCGAACTAAATTAAGATCCCACTGAGGCATGACAAAGGGCATAGAAGAGAAACATACGTACAAACCCTTTTAGAAACCGATTTACAATAGTGGACTTAAATAAAGAGGGCTGGTCAGGCTGCCGGAAAATCAGATAATGCAGACTGATAGCCCTTAAGAGCCCCCAGAGCAGAGCCCTGCTGGTCAAGACATAGAATGAAAAGAATAACAGAGAAAAGCAGAAAGAGAATCTAAAGACTTCTCTGTACAACATTTTACAATAAATAACATTACAGACTTAGGGAGGAAGGTCAGAGGATGTCAACTGTCTCTGTTTAATTTCCACGCATGAAGGCGTGGATTTTACAGGTTCAGGTGGAGACACTTGCTGCTGCGACAGAAGATCCTCCCGAAGGGGAAGCCTGATCAGAGGATTGATGCTCAACTTCAGAAGCTCTGGATAACAGACGCCATGCCTAGTCCAGAGCCACAAGGATTACTTGGGCTAGGTCGTTCTTGATCTTCTTGAGAATTCTAGGCAGGAGTGGTATTAGTAGAAATTCATACAAGAGGACTGACCTCCACTCAAGACGAAAAGTGTTGCTGAACAATAGCTGCCTTGGAAACTCCAACACTCAATATTGCTGACATTGTGCGTTCTCTTTGGAGGCGAATAGATCTAACCAAGGCTCTCCCCACTGCTGAAAGAGACCTTGTACCAGCTACTGATGAAGACGCCACTTGTCATCCGCTAGGAATTGACAGCTGAGTTTGTCCGCCCCGGTGTTCAGAGAACCTGCCAGTTGTTCAACCACCAGGGTTATGTCCCGCTGTTCCAGCCATGTCCAGAGACGCAGGGCCTCTTGACAAACGGTTCATGACCCCATCCCTCCCTGCTTGTTGCAGTACCACATGGCAGTGTTCGTGAACACCTGCACTCATTTTCCTTTGACAGAGGGAAGAAATGTCTTCAATGCCAGTGGGATCGGCCAGAGCTCCAACATATTGATGTGAAGTCTGGATTCCGCCGGAGACCAGAGTCCTCTGATCTCCACAACTCCTAGATAGCTACCCCATCGGAGAAGTGACAAACCTGTCACTACTGGAAGGTCTGGTTGGGGAAAGGAGAGAAGTCTGCTTCTGGCCCAATTATGGTTCAAAATCCACCACTGCAGGTCTTTTGCAGCTCACTCTGAGATCTAGCCATGTTGCAGAGATTTTTCTGATGATGCGCCAACTAGAACGCCAGGTCCCACTGCAGAGCCAGCATATGCAATTTGGCACGATTTAGCAGCAGGATGCATTAGGCCATGAGGCCCAGCAGTCTCAATAGTCTCACCGAAACCCAAGATAGAGGCCAAAACATCAGTATCATGGCCTGAATATTTTGAACTTGCTGCTCGGGTGGATGAGCCTGAAAAAGCATTGTGTCAAGAACAGCTGCTATGAAAGAGATCATCTAGGAGGAAGTCAGGTGTGACTTCAGCACTTTTATTGAGAACCCCAGCGAATGCAAAGGTTTGTCGTATTCTGAAGGTGGGAGACAGCGGCCTGGGGTGAACCTGCCTTCAATAGCCAGTTGTAGGGGAAGACAGAAACCCAACCTGCACAGATGAGCTGCAACGACGACCACTACTACCTTGGTGAACACCCAAGGGGCTCTGGTAAGGCCAAGGGGCAGCATGGTGAACTGAAAGTGTTTGTGGCATACCTTGAACCGCAGTTAACGCCTGTGGGCCAGCAGGATGGGTAGATAAAAATACACATTCTGCAAGGCCAGTGCTACTAACCAGTCTTCTAGGTCTAGGGCAAACAAGACCTGAGCCAACATGAGCAAGTTGAACAACTTCTTAAGGAAGAGATTTACGGTCCCTAGGTCTAGAATAGGGCAAAAACCCTTGTTCTCTGGGTATCAGAATGTAGACCCTTTCTATGGCTCCCTTGGACAAGAGAGACGTAACTTCTCAGAGTAGAGACAAATAATTCTCCACCAGCCTTTCAAATGTTGGTGGTATGGGGGGAGAAAAGGGCTGGAAAGGTAGGGTTTAGCCCTTTCGAATGATCTGCAGAACCCATGCGTCCGATGTAATGGACTGCAAGTGGAGGAGATGATGGTAAATTCTCCCTCTAACTGGGCAAGCATGGTTCTGAAGAACCAAACTAGGAGGGCTTTGAGGTTGCAGTTGCCGGGGGATGCGTGGTGAACAACTTCTGGCTTCCAGACCCTCTAGGTCCGAAGGCACCTGTAGGAGGCTGGACTGGCTTGTAGTGAGTACCAAGGGGTACTTACACCTTGCACCAGGCCCAGGTATCCCTTATTAGTGTATAGGGTGTCTAGCAGCTTAGGCTGATAGATAATGGTAGCTTAGCAGAGCAGCTTAGGCTGAACTAGGAGACGAGTGAAGCTCCTACAGTACCACTAGTGTCATATGCACAATATCATAAGAAAACACAATACACAGATATACTAAAAATAAAGGTACTTTATTTTTATGACAATATGCCAAAGTGTCTCAGTGAGTACCCTCAGTATGAGGATAGCAAATATACACAAGATATATGTACACAATACCAAAAATATGCAGTATAGTATTAGAAAACAGTGCAAACAATGTATAGTTACAATAGGATGCAATGGGGACACATAGGGATTGGGGCAACACAAACCATATACTCCAAAAAGGGAATGCGAACCACGTATGGACCCCAAACCTATGTGACCTTGTAGAGGGTCGCTGGGACTGTAAGAAAACAGTGAGGGCTAGAAAAATAGCCCACCCCAAGACCCTGAAAAGTGAGTGCAAAGTGCACTAAAGTTCCCCAAAGAGCACAGAAGTCGTGATAGGGGAATTCTGCAGGAAAGACCAAAACCAGCAATGCAACAACAATGGATTTCCAGACGAGGGTACCTGTGGAACAAGGGGTCCAAGTCCAAAAGTCACAATCAAGTCGAGAGTGGGCAGATGCCCAGGAAATGCCAGCTGTGGGTGCAAAGAAGCTGCTACTGGACAGTAGAAGCTGAGGATTCTGCAAGAACGACAAGGGCTAGAAACTTCCCCTTTGGAGGATGGATGTCCCACGCCGTGGAGAGTCGTGTAGAAGTGTTTTCCTGAAGAAAGACCGCAAACAAGCCTTGCTAGCTGCAAGTCGTGCGGTTAGGGTTTTTGGATGCTGCTGTGGCCCAGGAGGGACCAGGATGTCGCCAATTGTGTCAGGGGACAGAGGGGGCGTCCAGCAAGACAAGGAGCACTCATCAGAAGCAGGAAGCACCCGCAGAAGTGCCGGAACAGGCACTACGAAGTGGAGTGAAACGGTGCTCACCCGAAGTTGCACAAAGGAGTCCCACGCCGCCGGAGGACAACTCAGGTGGTCGTGCAATGCAGGTTAGAGTGCTGTGGACCCAGGCTTGGCTGTGCATAAAGGATTCCCTCGGAAAGTGCACAGGAGCCGGAGTAGCTGCAAAACACGCGGTTCCCAGCAATGCAGTCTGGCATGGGGAGGCAAGGACTTACCTCCACCAAACTTGGACTGAAGAGTCACTGGACTGTGGGAGTCACTTGGACAGAGTTGCTGGATTCAAGGGACCTCGCTCGTCGTGCTGAGAGGAGACCCAGAGGACCGGTGATGCAGTTCTTTGGTGCCTGCGGTTGCAGGGGGACGATTCCGTCGACCCACGGGAGATTTCTTCGGAGCTTCTAGTGCAGAGAGGAGGCATACTACCCCCACAGCATGCACCACCAGGAAAGCAGTCGAGAAGGCGGCAGGATCAGCGTTACCGAGTTGCAGTAGTCGTCTTCGCTACTTTGTTGCAGTTTTGCAGGCTTCCAGGGCGGTCAGCAGTCGATTCCTTGGCAGAAGGTGAGGAGAGAGATGCAGAGGAACTCTGATGAGCTCTTGCATTGCATTCGTTATCTAAGGAAATCCCCAAAGCAGAGACCCTAAATAGCCAGAAAAGAGGGTTTGGCTACTTAGGAGAGAAGATAGGCTAGCAACACCTGGAGGAGCCTATCAGAAGGAGTCTCTGACGTCACCTGCTGGCCCTGGCCACTCAGAGCAGTCCAGTGTGCCAGCAGCACCTCTGTTTCCAAGATGGCAGAGGTCTGGAGCACACTGGAGGAGCTCTGGGCACCTCCCAGGGGAGGTGCAGGTCAGGGGAGTGGTCACTCCCATTTCCTTTCTCCAGTTTCACGCCAGAGCAGGGCTGAGGCGTCCCTGAACCGGTGTAGACTGGCTTATGCAGAAATGGGCACCATGTGTGCCCATGAAAGCATTTCCAGAGGCTGGGGGAGGCTACTCCTCCCCTGACTTAACACCATTTTCCAAAGGGAGAGGGTGTAACACCCTCTCTCTGAGGAAGTCCTTTGTTCTGCCTTCCTGGGCCAAGCCTGGCTGGACCCCAGGAGGGCAGAAACCTGTCTGAGGGGTTGGCAGCAGCTGCAGTGAAACCCCTGAAAAGGCAGTTTGGCAGTACCTGGGTCTGTGCTAGAGACCCGTGGGATCATGGGATTGTGCCAACAATGCCAGGATGGCATAGAGGGGGCAATTCCATGATCTTAAACATGTTACATGGCCATATTCGGAGTTGCCATTGTGAAGCAACACATAGGTAGTGACCTATATGTAGTGCACGCATGTAATGGTGTCCCCGCACTCACAAAGTCCGGGGAATTGGCCCTGAACAATGTGGGGGCACCTTGGCTAGTGCCAGGGTGCCCACACACTAAGTAACTTAGCACCCAACCTTTACCAGGTAAAGGTTAGACATATAGGTGACTTATAAGTTACTTAAGTGCAGTGTAAAATGGCTGTGAAATAACGTGGACGTTATTTCACTCAGGCTGCAGTGGCAGGCCTGTGTAAGAATTGTCAGAGCTCCCTATGGGTGGCAAAAGAAATGCTGCAGCCCATAGGGATCTCCTGGAACCCAATACCCTGGGTACCTCAGTACCATATACTAGGGAATTATAAGGGTGTTCTAGTATGCCAATGTAAATTGGTAAAATTGGTCACTAGCCTGTTAGTGACAATTTGAAAGAAATGAGAGAGCATAACCACTGAGGTTCTGATTAGCAGAGCCTCAGTGAGACAGTTAGTCATAACACAGGTAAAACATACAGGGCACACTTATGAGCACTGGGGCCCTGGCTGGCAGGGTCCCAGTGACACATACAACTAAAACAACATATATACAGTGAAATATGGGGGTAACATGCAAGGCAAGATGGTACTTTCCTACAGCACCCCTCCCACGTCCTTGCATAGCATGGGGTCGTTGCATCTGGCGCTGGCTGGCATAGGGCTGGCGCAGTGCCATGCCCCTTCTGTAGCGAAAGAGGGGTCACCGAGAGGCCCAAGGACTTGGCCGTACACGGAGAGTCCTTATAGCACTCCAGTGCAAAATCTGCCTTCTCACCAAACAAGTAGGTCTCATCGAAGGTCATGTCCATAAGGTTTACCTGAACATCCCCCGAAAAACCAGATATTTTCAGCCAGGCGTGGCACCGTAAGGCCTCCTTCCAAGCAACTGCTCTGCCCAGCAATTACAGGGAGTGCAGAATTATTAGGCAAGTTGTATTTTTGAGGATTAATTTTATTATTGAACAACAACCATGTTCTCAATGAACCCAAAAAACTCATCAATATCAAAGCTGAATATTTTTGGAAGTAGTTTTTAGTTTGTTTTTAGTTTTAGCTATGTTAGGGGGATATCTGTGTGTGCAGGTGACTATTACTGTGCATAATTATTAGGCAACTTAACAAAAAAAATATATATACCCATTTCAATTATTTATTATTACCAGTGAAACCAATATAACATCTCAACATTCACAAATATACATTTCTGACATTCAAAAACAAAACAAAAACAAATCAGTGACCAATATAGCCACCTTTCTTTGCAAGGACACTCAAAAGCCTGCCATCCATGGATTCTGTCAGTGTTTTGATCTGTTCACCATCAACATTGCGTGCAGCAGCAACCACAGCCTCCCAGACACTGTTCAGAGAGGTGTACACTTTTCCCTCCTTGTAAATCTCACATTTGATGATGGACCACAGGTTCTCAATGGGGTTCAGATCAGGTGAACAAGGAGGCCATGTCATTAGATTTCCTTCTTTTATACCCTTTCTTGCCAGCCACGCTGTGGAGTACTTGGACGCGTGTGATGGAGCTTTGTCCTGCATGAAAATCATGTTTTTCTTGAAGGATGCAGACTTCTTCCTGTACCACTGCTTGAAGAAGGTGTCTTCCAGGAACTGGCAGTAGGACTGGGAGTTGAGCTTGACTCCATCCTCAACCCGAAAAGGCCCCACAAGCTCATCTTTGATGATACCAGCCCAAACCAGTACTCCACCTCCACCTTGCTGGCGTCTGAGTCGGACTGGAGCTCTCTGCCCTTTACCAATCCAGCCACGGGCCCATCCATCTGGCCCATCAAGACTCACTCTCATTTCATCAGTCCATAAAACCTTAGAAAAATCAGTCTTGAGATATTTATTGGCCCAGTCTTGACGTTTCAGCTTGTGTGTCTTGTTCAGTGGTGGTCGTCTTTCAGCCTTTCTTACCTTGGCCATGTCTCTGAGTATTGCACACCTTGTGCTTTTGGGCACTCCAGTGATGTTGCAGCTCTGAAATATGGCCAAACTGGTGGCAAGTGGCATTGTGGCAGCTGCACGCTTGACTTTTCTCAGTTCATGGGCAGTTATTTTGCGCCTTGGTTTTTTCACACGCTTTTTGCGACCCTGTTGACTATTTTGAATGAAGCGCTTGATTGTTCGATGATCACGCTTCAGAAGCTTTGCAATTTTAAGAGTGCTGCATCCCTCTGCAAGATATCTCACTAGTTTTGACTTTTCTGAGCCTGTCAAGTCCTTCTTTTGACCCATTTTGCCAAAGGAAAGGAAGTTGCCTAATAATTATGCACACCTGATATAGGGTGTTGATGTCATTAGACCACACCCATTCTCATTACAGAGATGCACATCACCTAATATGCTTAATTGGTAGTAGGCTTTCGAGCCTATACAGCTTGGAGTAAGACAACATGCATAAAGAGGATGATGTGGTCAAAATACTCATTTGCCTAATAATTCTGCACTCCCTGTAGTTGTATCCAAGCCACACCTAATGGTGAACTTTGCTGCATCACTCCCATCTTTTACTGCTTGAGAGAGTATGGTTCGGGCCTTCACTGGGACCAGAGGCAGCACTTGTGCAACCGTATACCAAATGGTATGTGAAAAACGGCCCAATAAGCACGAGGTGTTCACTGACCTCAGTGCCACACTTGTGGAAGAAGACATCTTCCCAAAATGGTCCAGCCTCTTGGATTCCCTGTCCAGGGAGTGGAAGGGAACGCGCCATGGGAAGTTGAAGATTGGATTAACAAGCTCTCAAGGGTGGGGTGTTTGGCTGAGGAAACTAGGGTCACCCAGTGCAGAGCGATGGCAGGCAGTTGTCCTATTTACAGGATCCCCTGTGCTGGGCTAGGACCAAGTTCCCAGCAGGACATCCTTAAGTTATACATTAAAAAGCAGAAGAAGTTCGGAAGTGGAGGCCTCTGGTTGAAGCACTTCAGTCAAGATGTTTGTCTTGAAAGCCACTGAGGGCAGCTGGAGGTCGATGACCTCCACTGCCAAAAGCACCACCATTGTCTAGGAAGCTCCGTTCCCTGTAGACACAGTGGGGGACGAGAGCTAGCTAGTTAGCGCTGGGATGCCTTAGGGTAACTACGTGCTTTATAAATCCTTAAAACTAAACTAAACTACCTGGAGAGGTGTCCAGTCCACTGACCTCTCCTAGTTCCTCATACCAGTACACAAGATCCTTCTAAATGGTTTCCTAAAGGGTCCAGTGACACCTCCCATTCTTCTCCCATGCCTGGCTGTGAAAGATAAGACTCAGGCAATGATATGGCACCAGTGGGTGCCGTCGGAATTGGTGTTTTGCAATGCCGTTCCGGCTCTGTTTCACATGGAATCAGAATGGGACTGGAACCTGGAGCATCAGCGCCAATGCCAGTGCGAGAAAAGGTCACCTGGGTACGACTAGCGCTGGTTGGAAACCTTGAGCCAGATCTGTGAGACCCCATCAGAGCTGAGGCCGAAGTCATTGGCACGGAAGCGGATGATGCCTCCTCCGATCCTGCGGGGCCCGAAGGCGCACCAGAGGGGTCCGCCCACTTAAATATTCGGTGCATGGCCTTGTTAAGTTTGTTTATTTGAAATGGCAGAGAGTCTAACTTGGCAACGCCTCTGCAGAACTGTGTGGGGAATGCCAATGATCCCCGCTTGTCTCGTCGGCTAACAGATGAGGTGAAGTGGAAGTCCTCTTGGACTTTTTTTTGTGCCTCTTACCCAAGTGTCCTGAGGACCTTGAGTGCGACAAAGAGGACTTGGGGCTCCTGGAGTGGTCCCGCAACCTCCTTCTTGACTGGTACTGAGAACTTCGAGGAGTCGCGTGTGCCGGTGTCGACTGCTGGGCCACAGCAGCTTTAGGGACCACTCCCTCAAAGTCTTCAGCGTCATCGTCCAGCAGTCAAAGCAAGGCTTGGAGTTGAGGTCACGTTCTAGACACCAGAGGCAGACGAGATGAGGGTCCGCAAGAGACATGGCACGGTGACAGGTGCCACACAGTTTGATTCCTGCCTTCCTAGGTGACATCCTCAATACACTAACTAGAAAAAACAGACAAAACATCGAAAAAAGGCCTGTTCAAAAGTGACAGAGGGGTAGCTATCTCCGAATCTGCACTAACTGGTGCGGAAAGAAAAGAATTGACGCCCGCCCAGCTGGGTGGGGCCTATATAGGTGACCGCAATGTCTCTTCCAGTGCCATCGCTGCCACGCGGAGCCTACCTGAGCCACCCAAGAGCATTGCTCGATCAAAAGTTTCCGGATCCAGTCTGGTGCCTGATATTCAAAGGTAAGGAATCTGCGGCTAGTAGTCTCTATCAGATTTCCCTTAACTACACCACCAAAAACAACCTTATTCAGACTCAGCAAAAAGCTACAAAATGGCTATTTTCACCATAAGGTGTTTATAACTGCAAAGAGTTGATCCAACAGTGAACTGATTTGTTAAATCGCTCTGGTTATAATCGAATTTTGTTCTCAGTGACCGTGTCAAGAGACTCCTGGAGAGTGATGCCTCTTAATAAATACATACATAATTGAATGCCTAATTGACTATCCTTTCCTCAGTATCCACTCCTGGGAAGACTTGATAGACATGGAGGTGATGGATTGGAGAGAAAGATACTACTTAAAGAAAGAAAGCTACAGCTTAAAGGGAACTTAGCCAATCTGCAAACTGCATCTCAAGAGTTGGGAAATAGTGATCTGTTGATAACTAAGAACAGCATTAAATGTGACACGCCTATAAAAAAATAAAAGCACAATAAGTAAATTCTTTGAATATCTTCTCCCAACCCAAGTCTCACTTAGTGAAAATTAATCAGCTCACCTAAATCATGTGTTTATCCACTGTAAATGCTATGAAAACTTTATTTTAATATATAAAATACACAATCCTTCAGGGAAAATACTCTAGGAAATGACCCTGGTTTAACAAAGCATGTCGATCTGAAATCCCACCTGATACCAGCAATCAAAAACAGGAAACAACCAGAGTTATGTTAAGCCACGACTTCCTACAAGGAAACATTAAGTAAAGCTAAAATTTATTGGGAAACATCCCTTTGGGAAGACCTTCTTGAGCCAGCCCAGACCAGAAATCATTAAAATTTCTGGCACATAATGATCCATGGAGGTTGTGACCAGGTAATCCGGCCCTAAATTAATATTCTGCCTCAAGAGTGGATGACCCATTATCAATCACTGTATAGTACTGGAGATATTGACACGCATAAGCTGAAGAAGCTTAAAAACCTGAAGATCAAACAGAACCTAAGGCCAGTAACTACCCCAAAACAGCCTAGTGAGGATGTCACTTTAGATTACCACAGAATCCCCCCCTCCGCCTCCCCACCCCACCACTGCTGTTTTGCAAAAATTATACTCTGTCCCACTAATGCCCAGAAGATAGGAAAGGCACTAGGACAAGGTAAGATTCCAGGTCACTTATTCAGAGCTGAACCTGTGGTGTGGGCTCCATACATTAATATAATTATTAATGCTACTGCAGCAAGGGCCCTAATCCATTCTCCTTGGAAGGGGGCAGAGATGCCTTTGATTCAGTTCCCAGGGGAAACTCTGGGAGATTTTATATTATGGTGTTGCCTTGACCACTTCTGAATTTAGTGATCTGCTTACACAGTGGCAGTTTTACCAAACTACGATGAGGCCTAAATGATGAGCTTACTGACCCTTTACCAGTTGAGAAAAGCATAAGGCAAGGTTGTACCCTTGCCCCTACACTCTTTCTCTTCTTCATTAATGGGTGCGTCAAATATTTGTTTGACTGTGAAAATGATTCATCTATTTTGGGTGGTTTTGAAACCACCACACGGTTTGCTGATGATAGCCTCTTGTCATCAAAAACCCTGAAAGGGATTGAAACACTCGTAGAAAGGTTCAACTTTTTCTGTTCAACCCATGGCTTACTGGTGAGCTCAAATAAAGTCAAGTTCCTTTCTATCAAACCCATAAGCATTTTAGAAGAATTGTAAGGTTGAAAAGCACAAATCTGGAAAGGGTGTCAGAATTTGATTACTTAGTGGTCTGCCTGTTGAGTTCTGGCAGATGCATAAAGTAGGAAACTAAGAGCATACTGTTGCTGAAACAGAGCAACCACTATAATGTGATTTGCTGATAAATCATCTTTCCAACCTATCTCTCCCACCCGTGCCATCTGGAGGGCCGACTTGTCGCTGGTGCTACCTACAAACTTGAACTCCGGGGAAATAGTAATGTAGAATCATTGGGGTTGGTTGAAAATGCGTTTGTGAGGTCTTTGCTGAGATTACCAAAAATTACACCATTAGTTCTGTTAAGAGTGAACCTAGACTTAAAACCAATATGTGCCTCAATCAAGCTGAAGCATATTCTATATTGGTTTCGGATCTGCTCGGTCAATGAACTGGAACCATAAAGCATATATCTTTGAGACATCAAGGCTAGCCCAGGTGTGATGAAGATAACATGGCTAAATTATGTTAAAACATCCCTAGTTAACCCGAGACAATGCAAATTATGGAATAACACAGAAAAAATTAATTCATTAGCGTAAGCTGTCAATGCTACGGGGAATGCGAGTGGGGAAAACTACATTGTTCACGCTCACTAGAATCTTTGACAAACCAGTTTTTGGAGATTAAAGCTGCCCCCTGTTTTAAAGCTTTCTTTAATTATATTATTCCGTCCCCCCACCCATGGGTCAAGTCAATCTACAATAAATTTAGACTAGGGTTACTGCATTGGCCAAATTTACATCTAATTGGAGCTCCACCACACCCAGACTGGACAAGTGCCTAGCTTGTGAAGAAGTTATAGCAACGGTGGAACACATCTTCTACTGTGTAGCTTATTTTAAACAGTCAAAAACGATGGATTATTTGAATTTGTAGATCCACGGTTGTTCAACACTATTAGATAGCTCTGAGGATATGTACATATGGCACTAGGCTATGCGTCAACCTCTCAGTATCAAAATGTTTAAAATTGATCTGGCCGATAAGAACCAAGAAAGCCCTGGAGGCAATATGAAAGATAAGTAAGAACAATCAAGTGTATAAGCTAGCTTGGTATTTTCGATCACATGTAAACCATGCACAACCACTTTGTATTGGTTCTTGCCTCTAGTTTTTACCAGGATAGCTAAGGTGGTATCACTTTTCCCATCACATTTTAATGTGGTTGAATATACCGCTTATAAAAGTTCTATTAGGTTAAGGTTCTTAAGTCTCTGCTCCTCTTTTGAATAATATACTTATTTTTTTTATACAGCAGCTGTTTTTAATGTCCCAGTAAAATTCTAAACAAAGTTTTAAAATATAACTCTGAGAATGTACATTATCCAAGAACTTTATGCATGGAATTTCTAATTATTTTATTTACATTTTTAATGCATGTTAAACCATATTAATTCTGTCATCTTGAAACGTTTTGCCTGTTTAAATTATCCAAGAAGACAAAATATAAATTTGAATGATTAAATAAATCTGCAGCTCCTTATAGATGTGTGTGTGGTAGTACTTCCTTGAGATCAAACCACCTTGTCTGCCACAAGGAAGTGGATTATTTCAACATGTATCAGGCTATTTTCTTGTCTGCTTTCTTTCCTTCACGCCACCCTACACAGGGCGATAAAAGGCTTCATATTACATCCTAGAACAGCTGTGAGTTTTGTATTCAGAAAATGTCAGCCTTTCTGAAAAAGGGTGATCTGTTTTCATCTTTTGATCGTTTGTATGCTCTAAAATGGTACTTGGTGTAAGTCAGAAGTTTTGTTTCACTGGATTTCGCTGGTGCTAAGCTCCTGTATCATGGCTGGGAAAGCTCCTCCTGAAATCTTTAATGCTCATTCCATGAGAAGTTTGGTTACAACCTTGGCTCTGTTGAGGCTATTTTTGAACTGTCTATTTGCAATGCTCCTATCTGGTGCACTCAACCACTCCTTCATGGACTCATGTTTGAAAGTAGAAGTCTCTTTCAGTCTCAGTTTAAGATTGTTATACAGTGCTTTTTACCACACATGATCAACGCCCTCACCCTTCCTTTTTATCAAATCAAATCAAATCATTAACATTTATAAAGCGCGCTACTCACCCGTGCGGGTCTCAAGGCGCTAGGGGAACAGGGGGGTTACTGCTGCTCTAATAGCCAGGTTTTTAGGAGTCTCCGGAAAGCGGAGTGGTCCTGAGGCTGGTGGGGAGGGAGTTCCAGGTCTTGGCCGCCAGGAAGGAGAAAGATCTCCCACCCGCCGTGGAGCGGCGGATGCGAGGGACGGCAGCGAGTGCGACACCAGAGGAACGGAGGAGGCGGGTGGGGACGTAGAAGCTGAGGCGTCGGTTGAGGTATTCCGGTCCCTTGTTGTGGAGGGCTTTGTGTGCGTGGGTGAGAAGTCGAAAGGTGATCCTTTTGCTGACTGGGAGCCAATGCAGGTGTCTCAGGTGTGCGAAGATGTGGCTGTTGCGGGGTACGTCGAGGATGAGGCGTGCCGATGCGTTTTGAATGCGTTGCAGGCGATTTTGGAGTTTGGCTGTGGTCCCGGCATAGAGGGTGTTGCCGTAGTCCAGGCGTCTCGTGATGAGGGCGTGGGTCACGGTTTTTCTAGTGTCGGCGGGGATCCAGCGGAAGATCTTGCGGAGCATGAGGAAGCAGGCGGAGGACACGGCGTTGACTTGCTTGGTCATGGTGAGAAGAGGGTCCAAGATGAAGCCGAGGTTGCGGGCGTGGTCTGTGGGGGTCGGTGCGGTGCCGAGGGCCGTGGGCCACCAGGAGTCGTCCCAGGCGGACGGGGTGTTGCCGAGGATGAGGACTTCCGTTTTTTCAGAGTTCAGCTTTAGGCGGCTGAGCCTCATCCAATCTGCGACGTCCTTCATACCCTCTTGTAGGTTGGTCTTGGCGCTGGCGGGGTCCTTGGTGAGGGAGAGTATAAGTTGGGTTTTAGGGTCGAGCCTACGTAGCATGCGCTTGCGAGAGGCTGTGTTAGTTAGAAAAGGGTTCGAAGCCCCGTCCATGTCACGTCAGTGTCTTTAAAATGCAAGCTCACGAACCAATGAAAATCTGCTTGCTTTCTTTAGTGGAAGGCCTGCAAGCGTCATGCCTTTTCTGGTGGGTAGCCCTCCTCGAGCGCAGCGACCAAGTACTGGAAACATACGAGGCTCACTGTTTTCCGTCTGGTTTGTGGACTACTTTTTCTCTTTCTTCACAGCGCAATCTCGCTTGTTTAGCAGCGCAATCGTTTTTATTTTTTCATTTAATGAGGCAAGAAAAGTCCGGTTGGGAGTTTACAACTGCTAATAGCTCTAACTCTGAGAAATGCAAGGCCCGTTGCGTTGCAAATGCTTGTTTGAAAGGTGCAGCCTCAAGTGAGCATTACAGATTTACTATTCTTTAGAAGAAGAAGTTATTCCACTAGTGCAATGTTTTTGCTAACTACATTTTCTGAAGAGCCGTCTAAAATCTTTAGTTTTCGTTTGACCACTCTTTAGGGTGAATTACTAGTTCACCAACTTGAAAGCATCATTTAACATTATTTTGACCCATTGTACGTTTTCACACTAAATGTATGGTTCGGGAGGGAACCATATGACTCGAGAATCCTCAAAGCAGATATTTGAAATACCATTTCATTTCTGACTGGGTGTTGTGGGGGGCACATACAATGTACTTTCCTTCAGTGCCGAGGTCACAGGGTGCTTTTTGAGACCCACATTTTTATTTTTATTTTACCTTTTTTTCAATTAAAAAAATTATGCTCAGCAGCTTTTCAAAAATATCAAGACTTGCAAAAACCATGACAACACTAAAAAGCATTGGCAAAGCCAAAAGGTTGGCAGTCAATGCCGAGATATTAGCTTTATCTATGATTGTTTTGATTTAGTTTGATCACCAAGATCAGACCTCGTTTTAAATAACTGCAAGAATCTGTCCTATGTTAAAGGGTTGGTTTACTATCAAACACGCTTTTCATCACAGTGCCTGTTTTTCAGATTCTTAAAGGGCCCAGAAAGAGATCCTCACAGTCATTCTTAATGGCTGTCCAGCAGACATTAAGGGTTTAAAAAACACATGAACCAAATATAAGTGGCTGAAGAGAAGCCAATCAAACTGTTTCAGCAATTCTGTTTGGCTACTTTTAATCAATTCAGAACTAAACTCTGTTTAGACCATTGTGATTGACTGTTGGAGAGTTAATAAGAAAAGACACGATTAGCCTGCATTTTCTTGGCACTCTTATGGTGCAGGAATACACAGGTAGTCCCACTCAAGTTGGGGGAGCTAGGCACCAGGAACCCACAGCAGTCCCTGGTCTGTTGCCCGATTTTGCCTATCTGTCTATCGTTTTCCTGGCTGGGAAAGGTCGATTCCCCCATGCGAGTGATGGAGTGGCAAATATGCCTATACATATCAACAACCAATGACCCCCTTGTCAACTGACAGGAGACACTAAATCAAGAATATTTTTTGTATTTTCAACAGAGATAACAGTCACATTCAAGCAAGACTAATATACTTTATAATGTATATCAACAGTACCGCAGAAGAAAACTTCCCAGAAAGCTCAGAGGCAAACAAACTTATTACAATAACAATGGCTATCCTTAAAGAAGCACAGAGAAAAATGCATTTTACTGGCCAAAGAATCACTGCAGAGCTGAAAAGAAACACGAACTGTGAGTGTACAGATTGCTATCTCTGGTCGTGGAAGCATCAACTTATTACAGATGTGGCCAAAAAAAAAAAACACAAACACTCCTGGGGTATATGAATATACCACTTTAACTATGCTGGCTTCAATCAATAGCACGCCCAGCCAAGATAATACAGGTGTTTTCCTTCTGCTTACTGGTGGTTCTGGGTATGATGCAGTGTAAAATATTTCTATGCACCAGTGCTTAATTTGTGCTTGTTGTTTCCGGTGCTGAGCACCGTCACTTATTTCTGAGAGCCGGCGCTTAGTTTTCTGCCTCAAGCAGGGTGGCTTTAAACGGACTGAAGATGCCCGAGGTGGCTTCAGGATTACCTGCCTCAGAATTCTGTGATCCCACTTTTAATTTCAGCAGCCACGTGTTTCAGAGGAGAGCTTTGAGCACCGGCACCTTTTTATTTACAAAGTAAGCTTTGCTTTGCACTATCTGTTGAAAAGCTTGGACAAGAATATCATGTATACGCTAAACTCAAAATGCCGATAAAGTTGTTTATAAAAACAAAAACAAAGGGCTGCAAATGAGTGAGGAAGTAGTAGCAAGCATAAAGAACTCCTTTAAACGTTAGGTTTGGGGACTTGATGAAAAAGTTAACAAAAACAGACATATAACCTGACTGACAATTTAGCGTGTGCAACCGATGAATGATCAGGTGTAATCTGGACAGATATGTTGAAGCCTAATGGAGAAGAGGCGGCGTGAGCACTTGACCAGCGAATGTAATCTTGAAGGCAAAACAGACCAAGATTGGCAAAGTTAATAAGTTTTGCCAATGCAACCTTTTTTTTTTTTTCTTTTTTTTTTAAGACGTTGCACAGCGGACCAGGCTGCTGGTCAACATGGCTAAAAGTTAAGAAAAAAGTGCTATGTCACAGCCTGCGTTGAATGCTTTGTAGGGCTTTTTTTATTTCTCTAAGTTATGCTGCAGTCTGTGCTGCTGGAGGAGGGAAGTGGCATTGGAACATGAACACAAACAATGGGAGGAGGGAGGGAACGGACTGCAATCACATACACTCACATAGAAAGCGTTTAAAAAAAACAAAAAAAAACTGCAGAATCACACGGGCAGTAGCAGGACACTGGCCACTGAAAGGAATCTGCACTTGGTCCATGCTCCACAGCAGGGACAAACTCTGGAAGCGCATGAAGGAAGGTGCACTGACCAATAGAACCAAGGAAAAGAATGAAGTCGAAGCCAACCAATGGTAAGTAATGGGCGATCCCTAAGCCAGTTTTAACCTTTTTTTTGTTTTGTTTTTAACAAAAGAATTTGCTGACAATGCATGCGCTGACTCAGGTAAAACCTAAAAAACACAGTAACACATTATTTCACCACAGATTATCCTAATATAGGTAATGTACACAGATCCTACATATAACAGTCATTGTGCCAGACCGAATTACACAAAGTTTACATTTTTGCTCTCCCCAAAAAAAGATTACTAAGGAAACAGAGCAAATAGTAAAAGCACTTGGAGAGGATAATCAAGGCATTTCTTTCTGCCATGTCCATGGTCGCACTTCCACAGCCTCAGGATAGGAAATCAGTAGCAAGTGGGAGATACTCACTGGGTGAGAGGGCCAGGACAACTGTAAAATGGGAACATATTAATTAAATCTAGATGACAAATATTACCAACAGCAGCTCACCATCTGAGAAATTGCTTCCAAGCAAGTCAGGACAGAAAAGGCGACAGCTGGTGTTAGGGAAAGAATTTACTGCATTTCTATGCATGTTACTCAATCCCCTGTGAATCCAGTCGATAAAGCATAATGTCTGAGGTGCAAGCCATGAGGCTTCAGGTAAGTGAGATAAGAAGAATCCCCTATTGGAGGGAGACTGGACTATGCTTGCTTTGTATCCACTCACAACCACACAGGATTCTACATTCACCTCAGAAGCATGTGATATTCCCTGCCCTCTTACCTTATCCTCCCACAGAGCGGCCAGAAAAGTGCCAGGTGAATAACTATTTCTCTACACTACCGAGGGGAACATGACTCGTGTGGTGCTCTCCGGGAGATTTCACTTCTTAAAGTAGTACTGTGAAGGGATTTGCCCCCAAGATTTACGGACCATGTACAAATTGCAAAGGGTGAGCTCTTCTTCAATGACCTGTATGTATTTGTCTTTCATTTATTTATCACACATTTTTTAAACAAACCTAGATTCTCAGCTCTGACAAATAAAAACGATGGATAACTGTAATAATGCATAATACAAGGGACGTTTTTACCACTATAAAAAAAAACAGGTAATTACAAGCGATCTGAAGTTTAAGTCAATAATGAAGAAAACATTCAATCCACTAACTGGACATAAGTATCTGAGACACTAACACTACAATCAATAGTTTTCAAATTATTTCATAAAACAGATCAAGGAGCAGCTTTCTGGCGCACACTGGCTCTTAGGAACAAAACGTCACCTTAGATAAGGGCACAAGGCTCATCTGCTCTGCAACGTTTGCGTTTCCACACAGACTCTTCATGTCACTACCTACATACTGATTCACTCAGTACGGCCATCCACTGTTCTAGTCCTTTTCAAATTCAAAGGCAGCAGACCGGAAGGCTCTCGCTGCTCAGCGGACCCAGTCCGTGCCCATCGTCACTAATGAACTGTTCTCCAGTTGACTACCATCCATCATTCCCTTTGGCGTTACATGTGCTATTAACAACGAGTTGATCATCTTCGAATAAAGCTTAACAAAGGGCGGTGACTGGAAGGAAATGTTGAGATCATTGAGTGACGGATGCTGGGATCTAATGCAAGTGAAGAGCCATTCCGTGGCTTCAGGTCAGATATTCACTCCTAGGAATGCACCTAAAGCATCGCTGAAAGAACGCATTGAACAAACTTCTCTTATCTTTAGAGAGCTGCAAGATCAGTTTCTTCATAAATTTAAACCTCACTACTTCATGGAGACCATTTGGTTCTAAATGCAGCCTCCGCGCCCAAACATCAGACTCCATCCTCGCAAACACTGCACGAGTGCCTGGACACAAATGGGTGTTGCATCTATAGAAATGTGCATTACAGTTTATGTAGCATATTAAATGGCCCAACACATGTTTTATCAGATAACAAGAATATAGCCCTGAGAAACAATCTGCATTTCATTTGCGAAAACAGAGATGCAGGACAATAGTCTAACAAATACCAGCTGCAGGGTGCAGTCGGTAATGGATTAAAAGAAAAGAAGGAATTTAGGATGGAAGACCCCCATATCCCTGTGAGACTGCAGCTACGAGAGCTTCTGCAATCATCTAATATTGGAATACTTCAACTGTGTCACTGATTGGGTTGACATCCCAAGGCGCTGCCTCGCTTACAAAAGCATCCGAAATAAGAGCCTCAAGCTGCGACTTCCTTAAACCTCACTTGGACGGCGTTGAAAGGGCAAATCGTAGTAGTTAACTCGGCTGCTGCACAAACGCCCTGAAGGTTTTACTTTTACCGAGTGACTTATCGCTGCAGCACTTCTCCACACCAAGGACAGACCAAGTCAGAGTTCTGAACCTTGGCGTTACAGGAGGGGCGCTGCAGAACAGCGCCACCCCTTTGCTAACACATATACGGAATCCAAGGTACTTTTCAGGAACACCAGCAGCCGATATGATATGAAAGTGCTGCTGCAGCGGTCTGCAGGTCACAAACTCCAATCCCCTATCCATTGGAGGTCGGCAAACTGAGCATCTCTTTAAAGGCGATACCTGTTTAAGCACAAACTACAGTATGGAAATATATATATATATTATATAATAATATGCTACTAGTTGATATTTCTTGACGGTGGCTAGCGACCCAGATCTCAGCCTCCAGAGAAAGTCGTTCGGTTCTTTTGTTCATCATCTCTGTCCCCCGGTTACTCAGATTTTCTTTCGTGGTCCAACAAAGCATGTTTAGGCATCATGAGGCACCGGTTGCACCTGCTGAGACCAGAATGCAAGGGGCACTTCCGAATTCATTCTGCAGAGCCACCGCACTCCTCTGCAGGCAAGTCCAACAGACGCTTTTCTTTTTCACCTCGTACCCTTCTGGAAAACCCTCCCTATGCTGCTAGATAACAGTTTCGTGAATTAGATTTGGCAATCACCTCCGAGAAACTGATTACTTACATATAAACATACACATAGATCTCTTTTTGAACCGCAAACTGTGCACTGCCATCTAGTGGTTGGGACCGGAACCGCATGATTACAGATAAGTAACTTTCTCTTAAAAAATGAATGCATTACAAAATCAAAAGCAGCGAACACTTTATAAAGTAAAACGTTGCTGTCGTAGGGTGGTCCTAAATAGTTGAAGCTACGTTTTCGTCAAATGAAAATCTCGCCTTGTGTGTGAATACATTCGGAAACAGTAAAAGTAGAAAAGGTATTCGATGTTAAAAATCCATATTTTTGCAACCATGGTAACAGATCAATTCGAATAAAGATACCTTTCGCCACAAGCCCTTGACCTCACAACTGCATGCGAGTTCAAAGGGTGAATCTATGAGTCTTCTGAAGCACTTAAGCTCCCAAGTGAGGTGGGCGCTGCTTCTTGAAGTACAATTCTATTGCAAAAACGTTTGGATCTCTGGTTCTCTGAACTGAGGTCCTTTGGGTAGCGTCTTTCTTAAGGCGTCAACTCAGCTACAACTACTGATCATGGGGAGGAGAGACACCTGAAGCCGATGCCTTGCCTTCCCTTCTTTTTGTAGCTAGTATTCACTTACACCTGCAATGTGGCTTTAGTACTAGGGACAGAGGAAACGGTGGGACGCACCCAATGGTCCAATCCTTTAGCAAAAGTGGTGAAGTGTTCTGAGGTGCGCTGTGCGTAAGACATATCCTCTCAGGGGCATTTCTATCTAAATGGAAAATAAAGAAACATAGATGGTGACGTAACACAACGACCTGACCGAATGCAGAACTTGGAGACAACCAGACAACTAATCAGCTGCAGTGTCACTGGTGAAGCCAGGTAACTACGTCATGGCCAGGAGCTGAACATGGCTACAGTCGCCTTCCTAAAATCATGAATAACCATCAGCTGTGATGAGATGCACGAAGGAGACAGCAACAGACTCACTATTCCTCAAAGATCAAAATGGCATTTGTGGATCTCGGCGGGGACATCATTTTAGGACTAAACAACGTAGTCATCGACACTGAGGATCAATCCTCCAAGTCAAATACCACCAGCTAACTGCAAACACTTCTTTGCACCAGAGTGCTTTGTGCAATGTCAAGCACTAAGTAGGGGAGTCCCTAAGTGACAAGTGTCTATATAAGACGCTATAGGATAAAGTTTTACGTCCTTTCAATCCATTATTTTCTGCTCCCTGCAGAAGCCAAAGAAGATAGAGAGTAGCTGGAGCAAAATAAAAACAAAAGAAATGCTACCCTCATAAGGAGAGGTATGAGGGAGAAAGCAGTACATCAAAATGATATTGCAAGTCAGTGAGGAGTTCTGTGCTGGTACAGAAGGACAAGGCTAAGGTCTAGTTTCTTTACAAGGTCATAATACGCCGAGGTTATTATATTAATGTACAGCAAATGGTATTTTTTTATTCCTGATAATACAAGATCACACCATCATCCTTCTCACAGAAAGCTTAAATCATCGACATCTTGCGAGATCACATAAAAGAGGCAATAAGGTTGCAGACATTAATAAAAATAAAACCACATTTCAAAAGAAACACGCAGTAATGTATTAGCATTTATTAGAATCAGATTAATGTAGGTCAGATTAAAATGGCCGTATCTCTGTAAAAGTAGTAACATGATGGGAGATTCTCCCTTTCCTGTAATGAGCTCTACCGTGCAAAAAAAGTGAACGTTGCAAAAAATATCTGCTTTTTGCTGATCCCTGTTCATTTTAGACAAGCAAAACATAAGAACTAAAACAGTTTTAACTGCAGGTCTAATGATGCGTCGTGACCTGCCTTACACACAGGCAGGCTCAGACACTGAGCATTGGTACAGCACAACTCAACTATATTAACATATTATAGTGTAGCAGCTACGCTATTCTGTTCTTACAGGTGACGAGAATCGTCACAACTCGCATCTAATGAACAAATTAGACACCGTTTTTATGTATTAACGGCAGGCTTCCAAATAGTATAGGTAAGACATCTGCTGGTGATGCCATTTCCATTAGAAAGAAAGGAACATAAAATAACTTCTCCCTCTAATGGATGTTTGCTCCCACAGATTCTTTACATGAATCCACTCTAAAAGCAACTCGGAAAAAGGGGCCATGGAAACCTTGCACCTAAACTAGAACACGTGGAAGAATTGCTCTCCTGAATTGAGACTTCCTAGCTAAAGTATGCAATGAAGGCTACGTGGCTGAATGACAAATGGACTGAACCGGAATACTCATAAGAAGGCAGAGGCAGCAGTCAGCTCTCATGGGATGGGCTTAGAATCCATTCAGGAGGATCCTTATTAGCCAACTCATTGGAATGACAACACACAAGGAAATCCATCCAGAGATAGCTTGTTCACTGACAGGTCTGCTTACAGAAGGTTCCTTAAACGCAATGAAAAACTTACCACCCGCTCTACATTGGACAAATCTAAGTGCTGTCTAAGTGCTGAGCTAAGGGCCCGCAGGAAGTCCAGCCTATGCAGTCTGTCTATATGGATGAGGTGACCGGGAAGGCACAGCGGAGAAGTCACATACAATTTTAGTCTCACACTAAACTTTCACCAGTCTTGGGCAATGAAAAGATTATGTGGTTCAAACTGTGACTATATGCCTTTTACTTCTGGTGTCCTGGTGCTTATAGTTGTATTGGTTCCCAAAACGGAGCACCAAGAACATCCCAGACCATGTGGGATGCTAGGCAAAATCGACCGAAGATTTACTGAGGGAGGTAGTGCTGGGTAGAGACTCAGACCTAAGTAAAGCAAATAACAGTTAATACATCTATGATCAGCCTCTAATTCCACTTGAAAGAAAGGCTACTTTAACCGTAACAGAAGTAAATACTATACAGGAAATGGAGGAGGTAAAAATAATATCCACAATTATCATGGGGGTACTGTGACGGGAAGAGCTAGCCAATGCGGACTCTAGCACTACTACCAGATTACAAGCGGAATAAAAAACTAAAAGAAACCCAGGGCTTTCGCAAGACTAGCCAGGTACAAACTCTTTTCCATTTCCCAAGGTAATCAAGATCACAATACTAGTTTCAAAGCGGTAGGGCTGTCCTTTCTGGTGAAGTAGTTATTTCTAAACCTAGTTGCTCACTCTACCTTTACGGAGCGACACTGGAGTGTCATTCGTTTTCTGTAATCAGCCGAGGGAGAAGCACCGCTCCAGCTGGTGTGTATGGACCCGCTAGCTTCAGCAACGGTCTCTGCAGGTCCCGTGGTGTAGAAATGCGCACCTCAGTTTCGGAAGAAGCGTGGCTGGGCAGGCACAGGTAAGCAGACGTGCACTCGCCCATTACGGTCACAGGGAACGGAATCTTTGGCACTGAATCATCTTCAAAGCCAAAGCTTAAGCTCACCACCCAAAGAAATAGAAACCCCACCCAGCTTGGGTCACAGCAGTGATCTTCAAAACCAACATCTTTAAAATGTGTGCTTGTCATATCCTTCTTGAGTTGCTATAAGTAGCTTAGGATGAGTTTCTGCTCGGACTTTACGGCGTCAAAATTCAAATCCCTGCTAGATGAGCTGCTTACAATTCAATATTCTTCACTATACAGGGAGTGCAGAATTATTAGGCAAGTTGTATTTTTGAGGATTAATTTTATTATTGAACAACAACCATGTTCTCAATGAACCCAAAAAACTCATTAATATCAAAGCTGAATATTTTTGGAAGTAGTTTTTAGTTTGTTTTTAGTTTTAGCTATGTTAGGGGGATATCTGTGTGTGCAGGTGACTATTACTGTGCATAATTATTAGGCAACTTAACAAAAAACAAATATATACCCATTTCAATTATTTATTATTACCAGTGAAACCAATATAACATCTCAACATTCACAAATATACATTTCTGACATTCAAAAACAAAACAAAAACAAATCAGTGACCAATATAGCCACCTTTCTTTGCAAGGACACTCAAAAGCCTGCCATCCATGGGTTCTGTCAGTGTTTTGATCTGTTCACCATCAACATTGCGTGCAGCAGCAACCACAGCCTCCCAGACACTGTTCAGAGAGGTGTACTGTTTTCCCTCCTTGTAAATCTCACATTTGATGATGGACCACAGGTTCTCAATGGGGTTCAGATCAGGTGAACAAGGAGGCCATGTCATTAGATTTCCTTCTTTTATACCCTTTCTTGCCAGCCACGCTGTGGAGTACTTGGACGTGTATGATGGAGCATTGCCCTGCATGAAAATCATGTTTTTCTTGAAGGATGCAGACTTCTTCCTGTACCACTGCTTGAAGAAGGTGTCTTCCAGGAACTGGCAGTAGGACTGGGAGTTGAGCTTGACTCCATCCTCAACCCGAAAAGGCCCCACAAGCTCATCTTTGATGATACCAGCCCAAACCAGTACTCCACCTCCACCTTGCTGGCGTCTGAGTCGGACTGGAGCTCTCTGCCCTTTACCAATCCAGCCACGGGCCCATCCATCTGGCCCATCAAGACTCACTCTCATTTCATCAGTCCATAAAACCTTAGAAAAATCAGTCTTGAGATATTTCTTGGCCCAGTCTTGACGTTTCAGCTTGTGTGTCTTGTTCAGTGGTGGTCGTCTTTCAGCCTTTCTTACCTTGGCCATGTCTCTGAGTATTGCACACCTTGTGCTTTTGGGCACTCCAGTGATGTTGCAGCTCTGTAATATGGCCAAACTGGTGGCAAGTGGCATCTGCACGCTTGACTTTTCTCAGTTCATGGGCAGTTATTTTGCGCCTTGGTTTTTCCACACGCTTCTTGCGACCCTGTTGACTATTTTGAATGAAACGCTTGATTGTTCGATGATCACGCTTCAGAAGCTTTGCAATTTTAAGAGTGCTGCATCCCTCTGCAAGATATCTCACTATTTTTGACTTTTCTGAGCCTGTCAAGTCCTTCTTTTGACCCATTTTGCCAAAGGAAAGGAAGTTGCCTAATAATTATGCACACCTGATATAGGGTGTTGATGTCATTAGACCACACCCCTTCTCATTACTGAGATGCACATCACCTAATATGCTTAATTGGTAGTAGGCTTTCGAGCCTATACAGCTTGGAGTAAGACAACATGCATAAAGAGGATGATGTGGTCAAAATACTCATTTGCCTAATAATTCTGCACTCCCTGTACACCATTAACACAAATGCATCGTTTCTTCACACAGTGCTTAGGAGCAGACTCCTCCATGCTTGTTCACGTAAAATAGAGCAGCAGGTGGTCTCCATGAGAACTTGCACCTTCTATCTGCACAGATGCGGGAGAAAAGCCAATCAACTTAGTTTACGAAAGTTTATTTATTTAATCTATTTTGCCGTGAACAGTTGACACTAATCCCCGTGATGACTACATAAGCAGCACAACAAATAATAGAGGCATTTCCTCTAGTGTCACTTTCGATTATGGGGCAGTCTTTTGAATATACTTCCAGAGGTTGGCAACCACTAGTGTCTAAAGAGAATGTGGAAGAATAACCATAAGACTGTGAAACAGTTTTCATTGTTGTGGTCGGGCCAACTGAAAAAGCCTAGTGTGCATACTGCAAATCCGTATGAAGTAAAGAGACCAAGACATGATGTGACCTAAATGTTAGTAATCAATTCTGGATAAATACTTCCAACATTTGCTGTTGATATTAAAACATCCTGTGGGGAGGAAATACTGAAAAACATGCTCAGAGTTCTGCCGATAATAAGAAATTGAGGTGGGACTAAGGGCGATGTCTCCGAATTTATGGAAAATGACCACCTTTACCAAAATGGTGTTTGTAGCTTTGAGATGCTGAAGGCTAGACTCAGAAATAACTTTTTCTTAACTATTCGTCCAAACATGGATAGTGATGTATTACTTAGCAATGCAAAAGGGGCCACCATCACCGCCATAACTTCTGAACACATTAAGTATGAAAATCTTTCTATGAGCCGTAAAATGCAAACCTGAAAGGATACGTTTTCCGAGTGTTTTTGTTGTATTGGGCATGGAGGAGGAAGACTGCACTTGCTATCCTCTGCCAGTCTAGACCTCAGGAGGGATGAAAAAACGTTACTGCTGATGCACGGGTTGGGGTTGTTGACGTGGCGTATTAGCCCAGTGGCTGTACCTTTGAAACATTCCACATTGCTGGGACCCCCTCAGTTGCCCATCTATGTCTGAAGGGATGCAAAGAACGAACAGCCTTTTAATCATACAAGGGACAGGCAATCAAAATACATATCCAACAACCGGCCTGAACATCACCCAAGATAGGAGGGAAGTGCATCCATGCACAACATATGTTAATTAATCCAAAACACAAACCCTGGGCACCAGTATTGTTGGTTTTAAGTCCAGTTTGCATAGATTGTTTAGTCACATGAAGGCCATTCTCAACCACCAGAGTGGAAGGACGTCTTTATGAAAATCGTGCGTGGCTAGCATAAGTATCACCGGAAGTGCACACAAATACCTGGTTAGTAGGCAATACACAATAACGGCACCAAGATCAAGGATGCCTGAAGTTAATACCTTGTGGAATAATGAGTTAAACCTTTATTTCTCACTCTGAATGTAATGCTGGAAAGGAGTTTGCCTTGGATCCAGTAGATGAAACTTTAACCAATCTCAGAAGTAGGATGGGCTGAGAAAAACGGTGCATCAGAAGGTGAAAAGAATGAAATTCTAAGAAACGTTAATTAGGACTACAAATGCAGATATGTGCCTTATCAAAAGCCTCAAGAATGGGCCCATTAAAAAGTAGGAGAGGCTTAGAAACTGTTTGCCAGAACGGAATCCAAGCAATTTAGCTTGGGACTACTCCGGAAGAAGAGAAGTCTCAAACGTTTCTGCAGCCTAGGACCAACTGCTGAAAAGTGAAACTTGTCTGCTGTCAAAAGTGCTTAGCAAGAATGGAACGTTCTTCAGGCAGGCTTCATGACAACGCATGATCTAAAGATTCATTGGAAGCGCAGAGCCACCTGGAGAGGTAGACGTAGGTAGTCAATCTCATGCGCATCATGCTTATTCCTACGAGGAATGGCACGGAAAGTGAAGGCATTAGTGTCTAACCCAAAAATGTTGAACATGCTTACACCTTTTTAAATTTAAGAATTTGAGGCTTCATTGACTTTTTCAAAGGATCTCTTCCAAGCTGTTTGGAAGATCAAATCAATTATAGATGGTGGGACCTGACTCTATGGCATGGGAGCTGATGCCAGCAATTATGGTGATGGTAAATGAATACACTTAGAGACAGAGGCACAAGCCAGTTTTGCTGATCTTAAGTCAAGAGATGTCTGAAGAAGTCAGGGCCAAAGCCACTCTGGAGTCAACTTGTGCCATGGAAGCACTACAGCACATGGCCAATGGAGCTGGCGCACCTGAGGATTTTTGCAGAGATGGCAACCTAGCTTTACAAAGCACAAGGTGGTGCAAAACTTGCTGAGGAACTGGCTGGTGGTGGTAGTGGTGGTGGTGGTTGGAGGGGGGGGGGGGGAGTTTAGGGGGGTAGGATCAAAAAAAATGGTAGGCTTCAGAAGAAAAGTTCAATTGTTCGCTCGAGCGCAAGCTGCACTTCTGAGTAAGATGAAGAGGAGAACTTAGGGGATCTTCGTGGTGTTGACTGATGAAAAATATCGTAAACTGGACCTTGAGCTGGGAGGAGACCCCCACACGGCTCTTTAACAGGGCAAGAGTTAATTTTATTTCCTCTTCCTGGGTGGTCTTGGGTGTGTCTGTGAGCACGCCAAACATACCAGAGACAGACCTTGCGATGGTCAGTTTACAATATCTATTTGAGGCATTTTCCACAGGGCTTACATATAAAGGGACTTGAAGGGGAACATGATAAACAGAGAAAAATCAAATCTCACCAGAGGAGAATAATCCTAATAACTTGAATGCTCATTGTCTGCATATATCAAAAACAGAGAAAAAATTAACAGATGAGGTTTTGAGCCGAACCGCTTCTCACTCTTAATGAGCACATGGAATGATGGTGGGGAGAGGCAAGTGTGGAGGCTGGTTTTTTTTGTGGACCAAGTTCAGTCCAGTTTGTGGTTGTTAGTGTACCAGTTCAGAGGGGACCCTGGCTTTGCAGTTTGGTTGTTCCAACTAGAAAAGGTCCAAGGCTGATTTGCATATGGCTGGGTGCTGCCTGAGGTGGCATGGTGGCAAAAAACAATGGACTGGGATGGGCCAGAGAAAGTTTAGAAAATAATTCTGCAGGTGTAAATACCATAGTGTTGATGGTGTTTTGGCCCACGGTGATAAGAGGGTCCTCATCAGGACAGTCAGTAATGAGGCCGAAAAGTGAAGATAAAGGATAGACTGTTCGTTCCAAATAAAGCCAGAAGTAAGTTAATGCAATGAAAGAATGGCTTTTTACAAGGAGAAGTGCTAGGATTCATGTTGGTAACCAAAGAGGGAAAACTATATATTGGTCGTGGAACAATGTGGGCCACTTCAGAATCTGGTAGGAGACCGGATGATGTAATAGTGGATTGAGCAAACGGGTAACAAGGGGATAGAGGGAGTGCCGAAGAAACAGTCTCAGTAAGTTATAAAATCGGCAGATCTCCAGTGTTCCCCAAATGTAGTCAATACATGAAAGTCTGCAGAACTATGGTATGTTTAGCATATTGATGCTATGCGCACTAGGACCCTTGTGGTTCTGGGCAGACTTAACAGGAACCATGCGATATGCGGAGAGGTGTCAGGGTGTGGTTTTGGGAAGTATGAACGCAATGTGTAGTGTGTGAATGGATGTTCGAGAATAAAGAGATGTTCAACTGCAGCCCCTATGTGTGTCAAAATCTATTTGCATGCTCCAGGGCTGGGAAAGGCTACAGTATGGACAAGGCAGCAGAGCTGTACTCTCTATTCCATGTTGTGAAGCAAGCTTTAGTGCTATGGACTGTTGGTCCTGAAATCCTTTTAACACATGATCAGGAACCACAGGGGCTGGCATGCAAAGCTACAGGGTCCAAAGTGATTAAAAAAAAAAAAAAGTACTTCAAATCAAATGCATGAGGAAAGCATTAATAAACTATATAATTAATGATGCTAAAAATATTTCATCACCTTTCTGCAACAAAGCCTGCCCCTGTGCCTAACAACTTGCCCTAGCAGGCCTCTTCATTGGCACCTGTGTCAGCCATGTTTCTAGTACACTCATGATAAGGCACAGTAGCACGAAAAGAGGACAAGGACAATGAAAAAGTCAAACTACCCATGCACTATTAACTCTTCCCTACTAAAGTCACTCCCACACAACCTTTGAGCCAAAGCTGTGATCTCATTGTCTAGGAGACCTCAAATATTTAAGTGCTATATATCTAAACTCTTTTTTGGTTTTGGAACGCTGCACCTATTGGTATTGCCACTAAAGACAACTCGATGCTGAGCTATTTTAAGCTTATATACAAGGGCAGACAGGCAACTTGTTGGATGCTGATTGCGGCCGATCCAGTGGCAATTAATGGAAGAGCTGCCATTATATTGTAACCTTAAATTCAGTGCCATCTGTTGATGCGTAAGGGAGGGAAAAGAGTAGGTGGGAGAAGAGTAGGTGGGAGAGTTGTGGGGATCCTTGGACACAGCATAGGAATCAAGCACTGTAAGCAGACCCCTTAGTGAATGTGGTATGCTTTTCAGCCAAAAGGAAACATGCATCAAAAGTTGGCATATTACACGTGCCAAGCATCAAACAATGTTCTCATTTGATTGCCTGATGGAAAGCAACAGGAAACCCATTAATAATTACATTCCTCAACATTCTTTATGGTACACAGAGATTCACATTTCTCGATAAAATGTTGAGATGTAATTGAAATACAAACGCCAGGTGGTTATTGCTACTATGAGCACTTGTTAAACATAAGCTACCAGATTCAAAAAGGGGCATTCCTATTAAGTACACCGTACATTAAACTATTGAACCCTAGATTCATAAAATCATATTTAATTAGTTTTTTTTTGGTGGGGGGCACTGAAAAAGTATGGTCATATTAAATGGTATTCTGAAACGTGACTATCACCTCCGCTGGTATCTACGTTTGCAGTACAAGTTCCCTGTCTCCAAACAGCCACCCTCTACTCACCTTGTTTGGTATCCTCCAACTCCGTTCTAAAGTGAGGAGGCCGCGTTTGGATATTTTTGGGAGACAGTTCTTCTGGCTACAATCTGCACCACCTAGTCCGATATCTGTAGCATTCGGCTAACCACATATGGAATATCTCCCTCCTTTTGATAGTGGCCACCAAGAGTTCTCTCAACCCTCTAGTCTGTGAGCAGAGTCCGGAGCACCTTCTCTGGAGGCAGTTCTCCTATCACCCCCACTATGTGTTGCTATTGATATGCAAAGTAGTAGGATTCAAAATCAATTAGGCAAACACAATTTATCTTAGTCTAACAGTAACCTGTGCAATGCTAGCTTGACACAGACAAGTGAGCACATATGACAACTCAGCTTACTAGGTATTTGCTTGGAGAAAAGAAACAGCGCGTTGGGACGCAGCGTTTTATAAGAGCCCTCGCCATCTTGATTAGCAGAATGCACCCATTCCCTGAGGCAGTTTAACAGAGAAAGAGAAATACCATGGCAACAGCAGACAACCTTGTTGAGGGTCTTATTCAAACATCTTACTCTCCGAGATCCTGCCACTGATCTTTACTCTAGCATTAGATGGCCTCGAGGGTGGCTTTGTTTAATTTTTGAATCATGGTACAAAACTAAACTAACATAGGTCCCATAGCAGAAACCGCCAACTACGGAATCAAATGTTTTTTCGATGTCCTGGGAGGCATAAGCAGGCTTCCTCTTGAGATTAAGCAAGTGATGTTTGGCAAGAGCCTAGGACAATCTTCTAAGATTAGTGGTCATGTGTGTGGCCTAAGAACTACTGCTATTAAGTCTCTACTCATTAAGCCTGGAAATAGTCCCCAAACGTAAGCTCCTCCAGACATACTTCCAAATGTTTAGTCACAAGACTATCTGGTGTACACCAACCGAATTCCACATGGAGTCAATCAATGCCTGGGTTTCCCCACTCTACATAACCTGTAGTGCTGCTACCATTTCATCCCTAGTAGGTACTACATGAAGCAATTCTCTCAGTTCTACGTTAAGTTGAGGGAATCTTCCTGCACCTAGAATAGGCGTGCAACCTATACACCTCCAGCAGAAGGTTTCTGAAACACTTCTAACCAGATTCCTTTCATCCTGTGAATATCCCCAGGAGCCATACTGGATCCGAAAACTTTTGGTAGTGATTCCGATGCACATCAGTAGATGGAGTCGTGCAGCTCCGGACAGGATCCATTTCACCCCAGATGTGACATTGGGGCCACAATAACTGCACCACTTCTGTGTGCAGACATCAGTTCCATTCTTTCAGCACTTTCCAACGCAGATCCAGAGATCCATTGAATTCTATTAGTCTGGCAATTTTGTGTGCAGTGATCCATCTCTTTCTAAAACAACAGGGTTTAAAGTCTTGGGGTAACTGTAATCGTCAGATGTCGATAACAGATACCCACAAGGGCTGCCTCGGCTTCAAACATCAGTCAGTGGTGTGACTGCTGCTCAAGATGAATTGCAAGGCCATCTGGGTCCATGAAGCCTAACTCCGTAAAAAAGACAAAAGACAACGAGGTCCAGATATAGGGCACGGAAACGCTTCAAAGGCTGATCTCGCCACTGATCATCATTGAGGTCACATAATACATCCCTGTCTGGACCTCAATCGTCCCACCTCTCTCACCACTCAGTTGCACAACACCCTGTGCACCTGTAGGTGGCAGTTGTTGTCTAATTTCTGCACCGATTCAGACCCTGCTTCCGATGCGCCCCAGGCCATAACAGCTCAGTGTGCTCAGGCTGGGCATGGACAAGATTTTTGGTTCCTGACTGGATCCCTCTGGGGCACCTTTGGACCCTAAGCATCTGAGATGATCTCCACGCAGGCTACCCTTGGAAGATCTCTCTGACTGCACCACTTGAGCTCATCACGAGAATGGTACCCATTGTGAGCTCCACTCCAATGTCTCAGACCCCGGCACAATATCAGATACCACCTTCAGTGGGGCATCCAACTCTGCCACTCTGAGTTTGACACCGGTAGCGACTTTGAAACTGGAGCCACCACTCGCGAGGTCACAGTCACCACATCCTTACACCCATTCTGACTCAGAAGTATGTCCTGTTAACATGGTGCTGATGACCCCACTTATAAGGACAATATTTATGAGAACTTCCAGGATGCCGGGTGCCTCAATACCTTTCCAGACATTGGCCTTTGGCCTATCCTCCCCCAAATCTCCTGTGGTAAGAAAGGAATCCATTTCTTCTGCCATCGTGATCAGCAAAGCTGCATAAATATTGGACCTCACAGTAGGTATCTGAGGTCTAGGACAATATGATGACAAAGGTTCTGTACCCAGCAGAAATTGCCCAAGAGCCTCTCCTACCCTTTACCAAGGCCTTCATAGATGTGCTGTGGTGCATCTGGGCAAAGCCAGAATCTTTTACTCCACTCAATAGGCAAACATCCACAACAGAGTATTCTGCATGCCAACACTGTGGTAGCAACTTTGGCCCTGGTAGAATGAGCATGCAGTCCTTCCGGAGGCTGCTTTTTGGCCACTGGTGAGACATAAGAGGGGGACAGCTAACTGAAAATGCTCCTGCCCGATCACAAACCGCCAGTAGTGCCAACAGACCCGCAGGATGAATATATGGAATTAGTAATCCTGCAAGTCCAACACCACCATCCAGTCACCAGGGTCGCGGCAGACAAGACATGGGCAAGCATGAGCATCTTGAAATGTTCCTTACAGGGAAAGGGATCGAGAGAGTAGTGGGAATTACAACCACAACCTACTTCTGGGGCAGGCATTATCTCGATAGCTTGCACTTTCTGCTGCAAAACAGACACATGGTCCTCAGTCAGTTGTTGGGAGAAGGTTGGAATGTGTTGTGGCATTTAAAGGAACGGCAGTGCATACCCCATCACGACAATTTGCAAGCCCACATGTTTGTTGTTATGGCCTGCCAACCAGGCAAGAGTCGTCCCATCCTGCCTCCTGCCAGGTGTCTGTGCTCCACTAAGAGCATGCTAAAGTGGTTTGGCAGGTGGGGCTGCTGGTGGGCAAGGGGTGTTGGTGGACGGGGCAGGCAGATGACCTTGACAAGTACTTTCCACATTCAGAGCAGATATCTTTAATCCCTGATCATGTAAAGCTCCGAATTTCAATATGAAAGTTGGTATTTGTGCCTTCTTCCTTCCCTAAGAGTATATCATTAAGAGTGTAGAAAGATTGGTCAACATTATTGCCAGGTATGTGGCCTAACCACACAAACTGAAACTCAGCCAGGAAAAATACAATGAATTTTATTATGGGATTTGTGTGGTACAGAATGTTATTCACGCCATACACTGATCACTTCCACGCTTGGGAGCATTTCCTGTAGTGCCTTAGAGATACTAGAATGGGCATATTGTTTTAGGGAAGCGGGAAACCGGTCTCTCATTTCATTTAGGCCACAAGCAACCCTCTCTTCAAGGGGACATTCAAATAGGGGATTATTTATTCAAGCAAGCTTTGGGAAAAGTCTACGTCTACCACATTTAGTGCATACAACCATGAGGCAAATATCTAACCATACAAGTAGCATTTTTCTCTCATTAGGGTTCGTACCCACATGCTCAGCTTTACAGGGTGTACCCACTGTTAACCTGCCATTCTCTAGCAAATTTAAGTGTTTCCTTCAAGAACACCAGTCAGGCCATCTTTTACCGGAGAAAACCGGTAAGTTCTCTTATAGTCCATGACGCGAATTTTATTCGTGCCCCACATTATGTGTCAGTGATGTGGATGGCTCAGCAAAGTCTTGAGTTGACTCCCAACTCCATTCCCTTCTCTCCCCTCCCCACAGTATCGATAAACCACTACTTTCTAGTGACCACAGACAGCAGCACAAGACAACACCACTGCAGACCAACCTAAACAAAAGTTAGAAAGTAGTATTTCCTGAAAAGCTTGCACATCCGCTCCAGTTTGAAGAATCCACCAAGTAAGTACATTAGTGTGCTAAAAGGTCCTTGACACCTGCTCAGGTCCTGCCAAGCATCCCCAGTCCGTGCATCTTGCAAACCGCAACACCCACTGTCATGCTACCAACCTGGACCATCAACATTAAGCCACACTGTTACCATCAAGACATGATCATTTTATGAACATACTGACTCAATCTTACAGCAAGAGGTAAAGCAATCACCAGCCAAGATGTCCAATTAAAGCCACAGAGTTAATATAGCATAGGCAACAGAATCGGAAACAGTACACCCTGCACAGTCCAGCAACACTGACTGAAGTCTGAGTGAGGTTCCTGTTATGCAAGTTAAGTTTACAGCCACCCCCCATCCGAACTCCACTTTCCACTATTACCACAATAGTGCCATGTGTCAAATACATATTTAAAGCTATGCCCTTCCGCCCCAATTCTAGTTAAGCAATGCTGCATCAGAAATCTATAAAACAACAGCCTGAACAGAGAAGACAAAGACATGGTTTACTATTGCCCTGCAAGAAAGTCTGATCGCAGTTCAAACGTCAATGACAGTCCAGCACACCACTTTTGTCACCAAACACCATTGCAGACAGTCGCGCCAGATTGGTTGCAGAGTACATGACACAGTAGTTTCTACTAGTTTTTCCAAAGAGCACAGCTGCCAGACTGCACTTTAACTGGCACTGTTATCTAGGGCATGTCCAAATGATGCAGATTGTGCTTGAGAAGAGTGGAGGTTGTCAACTTAATGTTCCAGGTGTACAGAACTTGCTTGTTCCATAAAATCCATACACTTGAAGGAACATTGTAGTGTTGAGCTGCAGCCTACTCTCTTCAATCAGATCAAGAACTGTGCTTGGGCAGCTTTGCTTTGTACGTAATCTGCTTCTACAATAGGTCTAAATCTGATTCTAAGGCAGTCTAAAAATGCTTATTGCTAATAAAGAGAAAGTACATACCTAAGAGCTTAAAATCGAAAACTACAGACACTGATCTAAAGGACTAACATTGAGCTTCACTTGGCATTTGAAAATGTGCAATTATTCGTTAATTCAGTCAATAAATAGATTCAAGCAATCCTGTTCTTCTATGTTAATCACTGTTGATACATACTGCTCACTTCAATGAACCAGGCTGCAATGTGTAACTCACCCATGTGCAATTCAAATGCACACAGTTATGCGCTACATGCAGCAATTATCAGTGTCATGTCGCACTGATGCTGTGTTACTTTTAGAGATGAAGAGTAACCCATATTTATTGCATGCTGTAAGTCTACCAAAGCACAGCATATGGCAAGCCGATCTGGAGAGCATGTAAAGACGACAACAATAAATCATTCTTTGGCACTATTTAGGTTTGTATGGCCAACTGTATCTCTCCTTGCTACTCCAATGCCACATGGCTGTACAATGGTAGCGGGAGGAACTATTTTGTTTAACTGTTACAAAATGGCCAACATACCCACAAAAGAAGCACTGCAGCATCTCTGCAATCTCAATATAAAATCTACAGCTGATTGGGTGCAGTTTTTAAGTCTACCACAAGTGACTTGTAAATTGTTATTCAAAATGCTGTCGCTTAAAAAATAAGCATTAAAATATACAGCTCCCCTAAAAGCTAAACAGAGATCCAGAGTGAAAGAAATATTTATATATATTTAAATATAATTAGTCTGAATTGTTTCTGCTCTGGAGTGGAGTCTGGGTCCTACTGTCAACTCAAGCAGACAGCAAGAAGGGCCCAGCCACCACTCTTGGGGACACCTGCTCACTTCTCTTTCCCTAACCCACTTCTTGCTGGCACCTTTACATTTCCTTACATAGTCTTGCTTTGATACTTCTTCTCCACACAACTAAATCAACTTCTCTTCCAATCAACCACTGCTTCCTGCCCAACCTCTTAGAACTCCAGAACGGCAAAGCTGAGTAGTAAAATCATCATCTAATCTTGCTGAAGGCTATGTGCCCTGTGGACAGTAGGGAGGGAAGGGGGGGTACTATTAATTTAGATGTAGCAAACTGCTTTGGGACAGGCTCGAGGTGGAGGACAGCTGGGAGCAAAGGCAGTGGGAACTCTCCAGTAAAGGCATAGTGTGTTGCCCTTTCACGTAAGAGGCCATTGCCTCATCTGCATTATTCAGGACGCTTCCTTCATGCACCTCCAGGCTACCCCACAGAGTCTAGCGTGGTGCATCTTTCAGTGGTAGAATAAGCACAAGAGCCGAGGACAGAAGCCACAGCCTCTTGGTCTCCAATGGAGAGCAGCAGGTTGTGCACAGAGGCAATACAGTCATGACCACTGATTTAAAGAGTAACACTGATATTGACCGATATGTTTCTGCCCATTCTTTACACATTTGTAGTACTGAGCTGTCATTTACACAAACTCAGTGAATCAGGTATTTGTAGCAAAGTCCCACAATGATTGACATTTTTTCAATACCTATTATTCACTAGCAGTATGAGCACAAGATTGATATATTTGCCTTATACTCATGGGAGTATGGTAGAGTCCCCGTTAATGTGGCAGTTTACTGTCAGAGCGGAGATTCATGATTCTTCCTGGTTTGTTGGGCTAAGGGCAACATGTGTCTGAGAGTAATATTAGGACTCACTGTGTTGGCTGTTATTTATAAGTGGCATACTACTGCAATGCTACAATCCTTAAATAATGAGTAATCATGGGCTAAATGACACTCCTCTATCTCTGCTTCTGGACTCGATATTGCTCATTCATCGACCTTTCTCTTTTTCCAAGGATCCACACACATTCTGTGTATACTGGCTACATTTATGAAGTTCCTTGCTTTATAGAAGTGTAACCTGTCCCAAGTAGAAGAGGAGACCATGTAAATGGCTAGGTGCCAGCATGCCAAGAGATGCTGGTCTTTTAACACCTATGTCCACCAAAAGAGATAATTGAAAGATGAGCATTGAGCTGGAGAAAGCGGATATAAGATGTATGGAGTAAGCTGTTCCTTTAATAAGGCTGAGGTTTGTTTTGCCACTCTAATTGGCTGCCCCTTCACTATCAGAGGGGATACGTCTCCTGCTGCTACATAGCTATCTGATACCCAATCTTAATCTCCTCTTCTTTGTTATAGGGGGTTCCCTATTCCTCACTCAGCCCCAGATAGAAATATTTGTACACTACAGGAAAGGACTCTTACAAAAGTACGTCCTTTTTTGCTCAGGTCTCAAAACTGGTATTTTTGCAATTTGTGCAATTGTTTTACCAGTGGTCCACCACCTCCCACTGACTCATCTGCTGCTTGTCCTCCCTCAGATGTGCCTCCTGTTCTTTTAGCAACCAGAATGATGTGTCCTCCCCTCCTTCTCTAAACCCGAGGATGCACTAGCTGTTGTTCCTCTGGACTGGTTAAGTAGTTTATACTGATCCTTCATACCTTGTTTGATTTCTCCCAGTTCTACCCCAGACAGCTCCTTTTTCTATCTGATGACTCATCTTGGGCTCAAAAATCCATACCATTGGCACTTGCATAGTGCCGCAAAATGCAGAATATGTCCACACACTCACTAAAACATTCATGTCTCCATTGTGGTCTCAAGATATCAGTCTCTCTTCTCAGCATCAAAGATGCCATTGTCGACAGTCTGCCTTCCTGAAGCACAAATATCCTTTTGCAGCTAGTCAGGATATTGACCATGCTTTGACGTGACTTCTAAAATGAGAAGCTGATTATCTCTACGTCAATTCGAAGCACCTGCACCTGAAGCGCAAGGGAACAATGAAGCACAGGAATCTATACTTTATTATGAGCACTTTAGGCCACCATCAGGAAGAACAAATCAGATATTTTGGAATGCAAATGTCAGAAAAGGCTCCATATAGAAAATCTGTGCCTGTGATCAGTGTACTCATTCACCCAAGCCATCACGAGTGCCAGTTTTTGATTTCTGTGTATTTTGTATTTAATTCTGTATTTATTATTATTCATAGTGTCACACGTGCACAGTCAAGGCTTCAACGCACTTGAAAGGTGTAGCAAAGCCAATATGCAAAATTCAACAGTGCACAATACATAGAGCATATGACCATAAACAGATACAGGAAAAATGCATTCACAAGGAAACACTGGAGAAATCACTGATACATAAAAGGTTAGCTATAGGTGTATTTGTTTTAGCTTTAACATTTTATTGAAAATAAACATCAGATGTAAATCTTCAAACTTTAAAATATTGTTATTAAACACAAAAGCAACACCACTTGCCAAGGAAATCACTGGATTCCACAGATTAGATGCAGAGGTTACTTCAACCCAAATCTCTACTACAACATTTTCCTGAAGCATGGTCTATAACAAACATATGAGTGCTCGTAGACCGGTGCTTAAGTTATAATAAATATCTAAAACAAACAATTGCAGAATCCCAACATATTTCTTAGAAGCCCACCACCTGCAGGGATTACTGCATTCCCAAGATCTCTAGCCTCAAATCCACATCATTGCTCATTCCATGGTCAGAATATGATATATATTATATATATATATATATGTGTGTACGATTTGCAAACATGCAAGTAGAAAGAACAGTCTTAACCGCCCCACCACCCCCCCCAAAAAATCCTACAAACATACACAAGCAGCTGAATTGCTACTTTCTTGCCAAGTCTCGTTAAAGTGATTCTTGACAGCAGAGAGTGTTCTAACTCGCACTGTATAAACCAACACAGAGTACTCAAGCACAAGAAACCATTGTATTAAGGTCAATCACACAAAAAAAGGAGGGTATTTAAGACAATGACAACTAGTGAAAATAGGTAGCTGATACTGTGAGAATGTGTACCCTCATCAAAACCTCTTTAAAAGTGGAACTTTTCAAAATACCCCTATGCATAGGGTCAATAGGACACAATATTAACCTAATTATTACTACATTTAGGTTCCAGGAGTGCCTCGTGGGGGAACCTTTTTTTTCACACCTTCTCGATAAAAAAGAATGATGGATTGTTAAAGATTATTGTGTAGTTTTCAAGTATGCAAAGAGAAAATAATGTACTTCGTGGGAGGTATAGCCCAATTTATTAATATAACACAGGAAAATTACTGAACTCCTGCTTTTTTGTTTTTTATGGTACGAAGTGATAAACCTGTTCTATTTTTTAGGGAGACCCACAGACTGCTGGCTTGTGTGTCTTCCTAAAAAACATCCTGCTGCAGTGAAAAAAACAAGACAAGCAAGTACAGGCAAACCCAGTAGATGGACTTGTAGGTGGTGCAATTGTTTTTAATTACTTATTTACAACAAGCATATGCCCAAAAAATTAAATGGAAAAAAAAAATACGGCGCAACTGAAACATGAGCATTATATGTTTGCAATAACAATTTAAATTTAAAAAACATTCAGTGATGTGGCGGTTTTACTAATGATGTTTTTAAATAACAATGATTACTAAATTGTAGGAGTAGTCTTGCAGTTTGAAAGCTTTTTTTTTTTTTTTTTTTTTTTTTTTTAACATACTGTGCATTATTCCGCCATCTAGTAGTTGGGTCTGGAATAGTCACTGTTTTCTTCTCCATTTCTCTATTTTTAGGTTTCGCTAGTGACGTGCTTGCGCCATGCTTGCAAAGTTTCTTGTTACGAAACAAAAAGAAACTTAAAAGGGGATTGAAGCCCACCCATTACTTACCTTTACTTACCATTGGTTGGCTCCCACATCTCTCATTTCCTTTCTTCCTGTTGGTCAGCGCTTCCTCCTGCCTCCAGCTTCCTGCTCAGCTTCACGTATTTGTCCTTGCAGTGAAGCTTGGACCAAGTACTTTATTTTCTTTCCAGCGTCAGCATTCCAGTTTGTTGCTTGCCCGTCCCTCCCACCATCTCACCATCTCACTTTCGTCGCTGCATGCCCCCTTCCCTGCTTGCCCTTTTGTCCTACCACCTCACTTCTCTCAATGTATGCCTCTTCACCGTTAGCTGCAATGCCCTGTACTAGTCCTTTGTTCAGAGGCGGAAGGAGCACATGTGAATCCAGAAAGTGATCAAACTGCAAAACTACTCTTACAGGTAAGTAACCACTGGATTTGCTGTATGAATCTTTAAGAATTCCATGCTGTGCATTGATTGTGTTGTGGTATTCCATTGTTTTGCAGAAAACTGGATAGAAAACAAGCTTCTTTCTACAAACGTGCTTGAGTACGCTCTCTCCCACCTGTGCTTCCTTCCTTGCTTGGATGTCAACACAGTAATGTTTGGTAAAATTGTGTATGGAGGACCATATGATATCGCAGATTGAGACATTGGCTATGACGGGTAGGGGTGCCCCTCTTTTCCTTGTGAAGTGCAAACTTAGTCTTTCATCTACTGTTACAACCGCTGCTGTGTGACATCTTTGTATTATCTGGACTACCCACCTTGTTATGGTTTCCTTATTTACTGCAATCTCATAGTCATTGGGACAAACATTTGTTGGCCTTCTTTATTAGTTTATTTTCACACATTTCGATCACAGCCTTCCGATGTCCAGCGTGGTGTAGGGTGTTGAAAACCCCCCCAGGAGGTGTAGCCCTAGGTTGACATGAAATTTGTGATACTACTTAGGGCGGGAATTTGGGATTAGGTCTTATTATCACCCTGTCCTTGTGAATTTGGATATTTGGTTCCTGCACTGCTAGTGCCTGCAGTTCACTAACCCTGCATGTTATTGCTACCAGGAAGGCCATTGTTAAGGTGAGAAACCTAGTTCTGCGCTATACATTGTTTTGGAGGGTGGCTTTTTCAGCTGCTTGAGGAACAGACTGAGGTTTCATGTGGGCATGGGTGCCTCTCTGGGTTGCACCCTTACAGGATACGTTTGACCTACTTCCTATGACATCACTTGTGTATGCTACAGTGGCTGCCATGTGCACCTTCAATGCTGCATAGAAAAGCTTACATCCAGTTATTTTTGTGCTTTGCGCACCATTTCCTAAACCCTTTCCATTTTTTTGGAGCAACCCCTCAGCATTGTCAGTTTTCCAGCTTCTTTGAGAACCGCCATGGTTCTTTTTGGGCAATATGAAGTGTCAATATTCTATGTCTTCAGGAACTGTGCAGCCAAGCTGAGTGTTTTTGGCTCAGAGTGGTTTACATTACCATTTATGCATGGTAAAATGTCCCGTGGTGTTGCCTCTGCACTGCTTGTTCAATTTTGTCTTTATGAGCCACTTGTCCCAGTAGGGGTGGACGTGGATTCTTTTTTCTTGGGTGCACCGCAACTGCAGCCAGACATTTTGTGAATGCCCTGGGCGTCAATTTCATCCCAAGGGGCAACACCGTGAACATGTAGTGGACCTAGTCTATCATGATTCTCAGGTACTTCCTGTGTCTTTTGTTCATTGCACATGTAGGTGCACGTCCTTGAGGTCTATTTCTGTCATGAAGTCTCCCTTTCTGATGAGTGGAATTACCTTTTTGCAGTGAAATATTGTGTCTTGATGTATCTGTTTAGGGCCTGAGATCCGGGATGGGCTTAATGGACATAGCAGTTTCTTATTACCTAATACCATATGCGTATACCCCCAGTCCCTTATAGGATGGTGATATCTTTTTATAAAGAGCTTTTCTGCAGCAGGCCTAAGGCTTCCATTTTCAAGTAGAAGGAGTTTTTCTCTTCTTTGGGGTGTCGCCTATGGTTGGATGTTGGGCAGTGGTAAAAGTAATTTACAATATCTGCGCCAGAATATGTTGGGTGCCCATTTATGAGAGGTGATGGCGTGCCAGTCCATGAGGAATTCATCGATCCTGCACTTACTGGTGTTGCAGTGAGGGGTTAGTCTCTGAGAGGCACCTTGCTGGTGTGGCCAGTAACTCTTTGTGCTTTGCCTCCGCTGTGTCTCTCCACCCCCGCCAAAAGAGCTGCCTCTTTGATCCAGTAAACTGCACTGATTTATTGTGTTGTGGCTTAGTTGGAGTGTGTTGAAGGACGTGCGAGGGATTACTGGCTGTGAATTTTTTCCATGCACATTCTTCTTCATGGAGTGGCTCCCCTGGACTGCAGTGTACCACAGACTTTACGTTGTCTTCCGTTCTCTGAAGGGGCTTGTCCACCACCAATCCAAACAGGGACTTCCCTATAAAGAGGATATTTAAGTCTGCTGCCTGCACCTCCAGCTAAAACTAACAAACTTAGCAAGGCGTTTCTCCTGAACGAGGTCCGGTGGAGAGCTGCTTGTTGGTGGTGTCCGCCAGGTCCACTGACTTCAAGCAGGTATTGCGGACTGTCTTTCATTCCTAGATAAGTGCCTTCTCTCTCTTCTGGTACTGTTCTGGGAAGTGCTGTAGGAGACTTTCCATCTCCTACTACTGTTAGAAGGCATACCTGAGTAGGAGGAAGTTGGGAGTTACCAATCCTCCACTGGACTTCTGCCAACCGCTCTACCATCCTGCACACCATGCCCACCCGCTTGCTCTATCGGATGATAGGCATACTGATGCAGCACCCTTGTGTCCTGTGGTGGCAATAATGTAATTGGCAGCAACTGATCCCCTGATGCAGGTACAGTCCTTTGTAGAGTTTCACTATATCTTCTCCATACATGGGGTAATAGCCTTCGGCATGGTTGGTGGCCTGAAGTCCTTTCCTGACCCAGCAAACTCGGGACCATTGGGAGATAGGGGCTGAATCATTAAATGGCAGCAGAGTGTTTAGTAGAAAGCAAGACTCCTGTTGTTCCTCCTCCAGTTTGACGCAGCAGGTGTCTGATGCTCATTTCACCATCCCGTTCTACACAGCTGTATCATCCGGTGGTAAGGGTTTAAAGGGCATGTTTTGATACATTCCTCTGGCAAGTAGGATTTAACGTCCTCAGAGGTGTCTGCTTCAAACATCGCTCTCTGGTAGGGGCTACTGTTGAGTTCCAATTCAAAAACCTGTTCTTCCGCCAGCTCTGGTGTTCGTGGAGTTCTAGCTCTTCGGCTTTGGCCTCCACTGGTGTTTGCTTTCGAAGGATGGAGCTGAATCTTGTATCCCCTTACAGAGCTATATTGTCCTTTCTTTTGCTTAAGTCCTCTATCTGAGCCAAGAAACTCTTCTTCCTTTCAACGAACACCACTCTTTTCCTGGTGTCTATGTCTACCATCAGAGACTTCTTTTTCAGCACCAAAGCATCCCCCTGGTGGGTCTACTTCTCCCCTTGTACTCTACACCCCCTTTTGTGGCTGAGGCGGGTTCTGAGGGTTTGCAACCTGCAGCAGCTCAGTGTTTAGATCAGAGACCTGTGTTTGAACACTGCCTTCTTCATGCTCGAAGTAGGCCTCTTGGGTTTGGAGTCTGACACTTTAGGCTCTTTTCTCCATTTCTCTTGTATCCTATTTCTCCGGCTTTTAGCATCTGTAAGGAAATGCCTCCTTGGCATGGTTGCCCCCTGACTTTTTGCCTTTGCTGATGCTATGTTTACAATTGAAAGTGTGCTGAGGTCTGCTAACCAGGCCCCAGCACCAGTGTTCTTTCCCTAACCTGTACTTTTGTATCCACAATTGGCAGACCCTGGCATCCAGATAAGTCCCTTGTAACTGGTACTTCTAGTACCAAGGGCCCTGCTGCCAAGGAAGGTCTCTAAGGGCTGCAGCATGTCTTATGCCACCCTGGAGACCTCTCACTCAGCACAGACACACTGCTTGCCAGCTTGTGTGTGCTAGTGAGGACAAAACGAGTAAGTCGACATGGCACTCCCCTCAGGGTGCCATGCCAGCCTCTCACTGCCTATGCAGTATAGGTAAGACACCCCTCTAGCAGGCCTTACAGCCCTAAGGCAGGGTGCACTATACCATAGGTGAGGGTACCAGTGCATGAGCATGGTACCCCTACAGTGTCTAAACAAAACCTTAGACATTGTAAGTGCAGGGTAGCCATAAGAGTATATGGTCTGGGAGTCTGTCAAACACGAACTCCACAGCACCATAATGGCTACACTGAAAACTGGGAAGTTTGGTATCAAACTTCTCAGCACAATAAATGCACACTGATGCCAGTGTACATTTGATTGTAAAATACACCACAGAGGGCACCTTAGAGGTGCCCCCTGAAACTTAACCGACTATCTGTGTAGGCTGACTAGTTTTAGCAGCCTGCCACAAACCGAGACATGTTGCTGGCCCCATGGGGAGAGTGCCTTTGTCACTCTGAGGCCAGTAACAAAGCCTGCACTGGGTGGAGATGCTAACACCTCCCCCAGGCAGGAATTGTCACACCTGGCGGTGAGCCTCAAAGGCTCACCTCCTTTGTGCCAACCCAGCAGGACACTCCAGCTAGTGGAGTTGCCCGCCCCCTCCGGCCAGGCCCCACGTTTGGCGGCAAGGCCGGAGAAAATAATGAGAAAAACAAGGAGGAGTCACCGGCCAGTCAGGACAGCCCCTAAGGTGTCCTGAGCTGAAGTGACTCTAACTTTTAGAAATCCTCCATCTTGCAGATGGAGGATTCCCCCAATAGGGTTAGGATTGTGACCCCCTCCCCTTGGGAGGAGGCACAAAGAGGGTGTACCCACCCTCAGGGCTAGTAGCCATTGGCTACTAACCCCCCAGACCTAAACACGCCCTTAAATTTAGTATTTAAGGGCTACCCTGAACCCTAGAAAATTAGATTCCTGCAACTACAAGAAGAAGGACTGCCTAGCTGAAAACCCCTGCAGAGGAAGACCAGAAGACGACAACTGCCTTGGCTCCAGAAACTCACCGGCCGTCTCCTGCCTTCCAAAGATCCTGCTCCAGCGACGCCTTCCAAAGGGACCAGCGACCTCGACATCCTCTGAGGACTGCCCCTGCTTCGAAAAGACAAGAAACTCCCGAGGACAGCGGACCTGCTCCAAGAAAAGCTGCAACTTTGTTTCCAGCAGCTTTAAAGAACCCTGCAAGCTCCCCGCAAAAGGCGTGAGACTTGCAACACTGCACCCGGCGACCCCGACTCGGCTGGTGGCGATCCAACACCTCAGGAGGGACCCCAGGACTACTCTAAGACTGTGAGTACAAAAACCTGTCCCCCCTGAGCCCCCACAGCGCCGCCTGCAGAGGGAATCCCGAGGCTTCCCCTGACCGCGACTCTTTGAATCCTAAGTCCCGACACCTGGGAGAGACCCTGCACCCGCAGCCCCCAGGACCTGAAGGACCGGACTTTCACTGGAGGAGTGACCCCCAGGAGTCCCTCTCCCTTGATCAAGTGGAGGTTTCCCCGAGGAACCCCCCCCTTGCCTGCCTGCAGCGCTGAAGAGATCCCGAGATCTCCCATTGACTTCCATTACAAACCCGACGCTTGTTTCTACACTGCACCCGGCCGCCCCCGCGCTGCTGAGGGTGAAATTTCTGTGTGGGCTTGTGTCCCCCCCGGTGCCCTACAAAACCCCCCTGGTCTGCCCTCCGAAGACGCGGGTACTTACCTGCAAGCAGACCGGAACCGGGGCACCCCCTTCTCTCCATTCTAGCCTATGTGTTTTGGGCACCACTTTGAACTCTGCACCTGACCGGCCCTGAGCTGCTGGTGTGGTGACTTTGGGGTTGCTCTGAACCCCCAACGGTGGGCTACCTTGGACCAAGAACTAAGCCCTGTAAGTGTCTTACTTACCTGGTTAACCTAACAAATACTTACCTCCCCTAGGAACTGTGAAAATTGCACTAAGTGTCCACTTTTAAAACAGCTAATTGTGAATAACTTGAAAAGTATACATGCAATTTTGATGATTTGAAGTTCCTAAAGTACTTACCTGCAATACCTTTCGAATGAGATATTACATGTAGAATTTGAACCTGTGGTTCTTAAAATAAACTAAGAAAAGATATTTTTCTATATAAAAACCTATTGGCTGGATTTGTCTCTGAGTGTGTGTACCTCATTTATTGTCTATGTGTATGTACAACAAATGCTTAACACTACTCCTTGGATAAGCCTACTGCTCGACCACACTACCACAAAATAGAGCATTAGTATTATCTATTTTTACCACTATTTTACCTCTAAGGGGAACCCTTGGACTCTGTGCATGCTATTCCTTACTTTGAAATAGCACATACAGAGCCAACTTCCTACATTGGTGGATCAGCGGTGGGGTACAAGACTTTGCATTTGCTGGACTACTCAGCCAATACCTGATCACACGACAAATTCCAAAATTGTCATTAGAAATTCATTTTTGCAATTTGAAATTTTTCTAAATTCTTAAAAGTCCTGCTAGGGCCTTGTGTGTTAAGTCCCTGTTTAGCATTGTCTTTTAGAGTTTAAAAGTTTGTTAAAAGTTTGAAATTAGATTCTAGAAACAGTTTTAGATTCTTTAAAAAGTATTCCAACTCTTAGCAGAATAATGTCTGATACAGAGATGCAGGTGGTGGAACTCGACACCACACCTTACCTCCATCTTAAGATGAGGGAGCTAAGGTCTCTCTGTAATATAAAGAAAATAACCATTGGCTCCAGACCTACCAAAATTCAGCTCCAGGAGCTGTTGGCAGAGTTTGAAAAAGCCAACCCCTCTGATGATGACATCACAGAGGAAGAAATTAGTGACTTGGAGGCCAATGTCCCTCCTCCAGTCCTAAATAGGGAGAACAGGACCCCTCAAGTCCTGTCTCCAACTGTGTTAGTCAGAAATAGTGAGTCCCTCACAGGAGGGTCCCACATTTCTGAAATCACTGAGGATGCTCTCAGTGAAGATGACCTCCTGTTAGCCAGGATGGCCAAAAGATTGGCTTTAGAGAGACAGCTCCTAGCCATAGAAAGGGAAAGACAAGAGATGGGCCTAGGACCCATCAATGGTGGCAGCAATATAAATAGGGTCAGAGATTCTCCTGACATGTTAAAAATCCCCAAAGGGATTGTGACAAAATATGAAGATGGTGATGACATCACCAAGTGGTTCACAGCTTTTGAGAGGGCTTGTGTAACCAGAAAAGTGAACAGATCTCACTGGGGTGCTCTCCTTTGGGAAATGTTCACTGGAAAGTGTAGGGATAGACTCCTCACACTCTCTGGAAAAGATGCAGAATCTTATGACCTCATGAAGGGTACCCTGATTGAGGGCTTTGGATTCTCCACTGAGGAGTACAGGATTAGGTTCAGGGGGGCTCAAAAATCCTCGAGCCAGACCTGGGTTGACTTTGTTGACTACTCAGTGAAAACACTAGATGGTTGGATTCAAGGCAGTGGTGTAAGTAATTATGATGGGCTGTACAATTTATTTGTGAAAGAACACCTATTGAGTAATTGTTTCAATGATAAACTGCATCAGCATCTGGTAGACCTAGGACCAATTTCTCCCCAAGAATTGGGAAAGAAGGCGGACCATTGGGTCAAGACAAGGGTGTCCAAGACTTCAACAGGGGGTGACCAAAAGAAAGGGGTCACAAAGACTCCCCAGGGGAAGGGTGATGAGACAACCAAAACTAAAAATAGTAAAGAGTCTTCTACAGGCCCCCAAAAACCTGCACAGGAGGGTGGGCCCAGAGCCTCTTCACAAAACAATGGGTACAAGGGTAAAAACTTTGATCCCAAAAAGGCCTGGTGTCATAGCTGTAAACAGCATGGACACCAAACTGGAGACAAGGCCTGTCCCAAGAAAGGTTCCACTCCAAACTCCCATCCAGGTAACACTGGTATGGCTAGTCTCCAAGTGGGATCAACAGTGTGCCCAGAGCAAATCAGGGTCCACACTGAAGCTACTCTAGTTTCTGAGGGTGGGGTGGATTTAGCCACACTAGCTGTCTGGCCGCCTAACATGCAAAAATACAGACAGCAACTCTTAATTAATGGGACTAGAATAGAGGGCCTGAGGGATACAGGTGCCAGTGTCACCATGGTGACAGAGAAACTGGTTTCCCCTGGCCAATACCTGACTGGAAAAACTTACACAGTCACCAACGCTGACAATCAGAGAAAAGTACATCCCATGGCAATGGTTACTTTAGAATGGGGAGGGGTCAATGGCCTGAAACAGGTGGTGGTCTCCTCAAATATCCCAGTGGACTGTCTGCTTGGAAATGACCTGGAGTCCTCAGCATGGGCTGAGGTAGAGCTAAAAACCCATGCAGCAATGCTGGGTATCCCTGAACTGGTGTGTGTGAAAACAAGAGCACAGTGCAAGGCACAGGGTGAACAAGTAGAGCTGGAGTCTGGAAGAATGGCCCAGCCTACCAAGAGAACAGGAAAGTCAGTTGGGAAACCAACTGCAACACAGCAAAAGAAAGGGAACCTCTCTTCTCAGGAAGAAGTTCTGCCCTCTGAGGGAACTGAGCCTTTGGAGCTTGAACCTTATCAGGTTGAGCTCTTAGGCCCAGGGGGACCCTCAAGGGAGGAGCTGTGTAAGGGACAAGAAACCTGTCCCTCTCTTGAAGGCCTTAGGCAGCAAGCTGCTGAAGAGTCCAAAGGCAAGAAAAATGGAACACATAGGGTCTATTGGGAAGATGGACTCCTGTACACTGAGGCCAGAGACCCCAAACCTGGTGCCACTAGGAGAGTGGTAGTGCCTCAGCTGTTCAGGAAGTTCATCCTAACATTGGCCCATGACATTCCCCTTGCTGGACATTTGGGACAAACCAAGACGTGGGAGAGGTTAGTCAACCACTTCTACTGGCCCAATATGTCCAACATGGTTAAGGAGTTTTGCCTCTCCTGCCCCACCTGTCAAGCCAGTGGTAAGACAGGTGGGCATCCAAAGGCCCCCCTCATTCCACTTCCAGTGGTGGGGGTTCCCTTTGAAAGAGTGGGTGTGGACATAGTTGGTCCACTAGAACCTCCCACAGCCTCAGGAAATATGTATATCCTGGTAGTAGTGGATCATGCTACCAGGTATCCTGAAGCTATTCCCCTTAGGTCGACTACTGCCCCTGCAGTAGCCAAGGCCCTCATTGGTATCTTTACCAGAGTGGGTTTCCCTAAGGAGGTGGTGTCTGACAGAGGTACCAACTTCATGTCAGCATACCTAAAGCACATGTGGAATGAGTGTGGGGTGACTTATAAATTCACTACACCATACCATCCACAAACTAATGGCTTAGTTGAGAGATTCAACAAGACATTAAAGGGCATGATCATGGGGCTCCCAGAAAAACTCAAAAGGAGATGGGATGTCCTCTTGCCATGCCTGCTTTTCGCTTACAGAGAGGTGCCACAGAAGGGAGTAGGATTCTCACCCTTTGAACTTCTGTTTGGTCATCCTGTAAGGGGACCACTTGCCCTTGTTAAAGAAGGCTGGGAGAGACCTCTCCATGAGCCTAAACAGGACATAGTGGACTATGTACTTGGCCTTCGCTCTAGAATGGCAGAGTACATGGAAAAGGCAACCAAAAACCTTGAGGCCAGCCAACAGCTCCAGAAGTTTTGGTATGACCAAAAGGCTGCACTGGTTGAGTTCCAACCAGGGCAGAAAGTCTGGGTTCTGGAGCCTGTGGCTCCCAGGGCACTCCAGGACAAATGGAGTGGCCCTTACCCAGTACTAGAAAGGAAGAGTCAGGTCGCCTACCTGGTGGACCTGGGCACAAGCAGGAGCCCCAAGAGGGTGATCCATGTGAACCGCCTTAAGCTCTTCCATGACAGGGCTGATGTCAATCTGTTGATGGTAACAGATGAGGATCAGGAGGCAGAGAGTGAACCTCTCCCTGATCTTCTGTCATCAGACCCAAAAGATGGCACAGTAGATGGAGTGATCTACTCAGACACCCTCTCTGGCCAACAGCAAGCTGATTGTAGGAGAGTCCTACAACAGTTTCCTGAACTCTTCTCCTTAACCCCTGGTCAGACACACCTGTGTACCCATGATGTGGACACAGGAGACAGCATGCCTGTCAAGAACAAAATCTTTAGACAATCTGACCATGTTAAGGAAAGCATCAAGGTGGAAGTCCACAAGATGCTGGAATTGGGAGTAATTGAGCGCTCTGACAGCCCCTGGGCTAGCCCAGTGGTCTTAGTCCCCAAACCTCACGCCAAAGATGGAAAGAAAGAGATGAGGTTTTGTGTGGACTACAGAGGGCTCAATTCTGTCACCAAGACAGATGCTCATCCAATTCCAAGAGCTGATGAGCTCATAGATAAATTAGGTGCTGCCAAATTCTTAAGTACCTTTGACTTGACAGCAGGGTACTGGCAAATAAAAATGGCACCTGGAGCAAAAGAGAAAACAGCATTCTCCACACCTGATGGGCATTATCAGTTTACTGTTATGCCCTTTGGTTTAAAGAATGCCCCTGCCACCTTCCAAAGGTTGGTGAATCAAGTCCTTGCTGGCTTGGAGTCCTTTAGCACAGCTTATCTTGATGATATTGCTGTCTTTAGCTCCACCTGGCAGGATCACCTGGTCCACCTGAAGAAGGTTTTGAAGGCTCTGCAATCTGCAGGCCTCTCTATCAAGGCATCCAAATGCCAGATAGGGCAGGGAACTGTGGTTTACTTGGGCCACCTTGTAGGTGGAGGCCAAGTTCAGCCACTCCAACCCAAGATCCAGACTATTCTGGACTGGGTAGCTCCAAAAACCCAGACTCAAGTCAGGGCATTCCTTGGCTTGACTGGGTATTACAGGAGGTTTGTGAAGGGATATGGATCCATTGTGACAGCCCTCACTGAACTCACCTCCAAGAAAATGCCCAAGAAAGTGAACTGGACTGTGGAATGCCAACAGGCCTTTGACACCCTGAAACAAGCAATGTGCTCAGCACCAGTTCTAAAAGCTCCAGATTATTCTAAGCAGTTCATTGTGCAGACTGATGCCTCTGAACATGGGATAGGGGCAGTTTTGTCCCAAACAAATGATGATGGCCTTGACCAGCCTGTTGCTTTCATTAGCAGGAGGTTACTCCCCAGGGAGCAGCGTTGGAGTGCCATTGAGAGGGAGGCCTTTGCTGTGGTTTGGTCCCTGAAGAAGCTGAGACCATACCTCTTTGGGACTCACTTCCTAGTTCAAACTGACCACAGACCTCTCAAATGGCTGATGCAAATGAAAGGTGAAAATCCTAAACTGTTGAGGTGGTCCATCTCCCTACAGGGAATGGACTTTATAGTGGAACACAGACCTGGGACTGCCCATGCCAATGCAGATGGCCTTTCCAGGTTCTTCCACTTAGAAAATGAAGACTCTCTTGGGAAAGGTTAGTCTCATCCTCTTTCGTTTGGGGGGGGGGGTTGTGTAAGGAAATGCCTCCTTGGCATGGTTGCCCCCTGACTTTTTGTCTTTGCTGATGCTATGTTTACAATTGAAAGTGTGCTGAGGTCTGCTAACCAGGCCCCAGCACCAGTGTTCTTTCCCTAACCTGTACTTTTGTATCCACAATTGGCAGACCCTGGCATCCAGATAAGTCCCTTGTAACTGGTACTTCTAGTACCAAGGGCCCTGCTGCCAAGGAAGGTCTCTAAGGGCTGCAGCATGTCTTATGCCACCCTGGAGACCTCTCACTCAGCACAGACACACTGCTTGCCAGCTTGTGTGTGCTAGTGAGGACAAAACGAGTAAGTCGACATGGCACTCCCCTCAGGGTGCCATGCCAGCCTCTCACTGCCTATGCAGTATAGGTAAGACACCCCTCTAGCAGGCCTTACAGCCCTAAGGCAGGGTGCACTATACCATAGGTGAGGGTACCAGTGCATGAGCATGGTACCCCTACAGTGTCTAAACAAAACCTTAGACATTGTAAGTGCAGGGTAGCCATAAGAGTATATGGTCTGGGAGTCTGTCAAACACGAACTCCACAGCACCATAATGGCTACACTGAAAACTGGGAAGTTTGGTATCAAACTTCTCAGCACAATAAATGCACACTGATGCCAGTGTACATTTGATTGTAAAATACACCACAGAGGGCACCTTAGAGGTGCCCCCTGAAACTTAACCGACTATCTGTGTAGGCTGACTAGTTTTAGCAGCCTGCCACAAACCGAGACATGTTGCTGGCCCCATGGGGAGAGTGCCTTTGTCACTCTGAGGCCAGTAACAAAGCCTGCACTGGGTGGAGATGCTAACACCTCCCCCAGGCAGGAATTGTCACACCTGGCGGTGAGCCTCAAAGGCTCACCTCCTTTGTGCCAACCCAGCAGGACACTCCAGCTAGTGGAGTTGCCCGCCCCCTCCGGCCAGGCCCCACGTTTGGCGGCAAGGCCGGAGAAAATAATGAGAAAAACAAGGAGGAGTCACCGGCCAGTCAGGACAGCCCCTAAGGTGTCCTGAGCTGAAGTGACTCTAACTTTTAGAAATCCTCCATCTTGCAGATGGAGGATTCCCCCAATAGGGTTAGGATTGTGACCCCCTCCCCTTGGGAGGAGGCACAAAGAGGGTGTACCCACCCTCAGGGCTAGTAGCCATTGGCTACTAACCCCCCAGACCTAAACACGCCCTTAAATTTAGTATTTAAGGGCTACCCTGAACCCTAGAAAATTAGATTCCTGCAACTACAAGAAGAAGGACTGCCTAGCTGAAAACCCCTGCAGAGGAAGACCAGAAGACGACAACTGCCTTGGCTCCAGAAACTCACCGGCCGTCTCCTGCCTTCCAAAGATCCTGCTCCAGCGACGCCTTCCAAAGGGACCAGCGACCTCGACATCCTCTGAGGACTGCCCCTGCTTCGAAAAGACAAGAAACTCCCGAGGACAGCGGACCTGCTCCAAGAAAAGCTGCAACTTTGTTTCCAGCAGCTTTAAAGAACCCTGCAAGCTCCCCGCAAAAGGCGTGAGACTTGCAACACTGCACCCGGCGACCCCGACTCGGCTGGTGGCGATCCAACACCTCAGGAGGGACCCCAGGACTACTCTAAGACTGTGAGTACAAAAACCTGTCCCCCCTGAGCCCCCACAGCGCCGCCTGCAGAGGGAATCCCGAGGCTTCCCCTGACCGCGACTCTTTGAATCCTAAGTCCCGACACCTGGGAGAGACCCTGCACCCGCAGCCCCCAGGACCTGAAGGACCGGACTTTCACTGGAGGAGTGACCCCCAGGAGTCCCTCTCCCTTGATCAAGTGGAGGTTTCCCCGAGGAACCCCCCCCTTGCCTGCCTGCAGCGCTGAAGAGATCCCGAGATCTCCCATTGACTTCCATTACAAACCCGACGCTTGTTTCTACACTGCACCCGGCCGCCCCCGCGCTGCTGAGGGTGAAATTTCTGTGTGGGCTTGTGTCCCCCCCGGTGCCCTACAAAACCCCCCTGGTCTGCCCTCCGAAGACGCGGGTACTTACCTGCAAGCAGACCGGAACCGGGGCACCCCCTTCTCTCCATTCTAGCCTATGTGTTTTGGGCACCACTTTGAACTCTGCACCTGACCGGCCCTGAGCTGCTGGTGTGGTGACTTTGGGGTTGCTCTGAACCCCCAACGGTGGGCTACCTTGGACCAAGAACTAAGCCCTGTAAGTGTCTTACTTACCTGGTTAACCTAACAAATACTTACCTCCCCTAGGAACTGTGAAAATTGCACTGTGTCCACTTTTAAAACAGCTAATTGTGAATAACTTGAAAAGTATACATGCAATTTTGATGATTTGAAGTTCCTAAAGTACTTACCTGCAATACCTTTCGAATGAGATATTACATGTAGAATTTGAACCTGTGGTTCTTAAAATAAACTAAGAAAAGATATTTTTCTATATAAAAACCTATTGGCTGGATTTGTCTCTGAGTGTGTGTACCTCATTTATTGTCTATGTGTATGTACAACAAATGCTTAACACTACTCCTTGGATAAGCCTACTGCTCGACCACACTACCACAAAATAGAGCATTAGTATTATCTATTTTTACCACTATTTTACCTCTAAGGGGAACCCTTGGACTCTGTGCATGCTATTCCTTACTTTGAAATAGCACATACAGAGCCAACTTCCTACAGCATCCTTCGACTGTTTCTTTGGTGCATTTTCCTTCTCAGCGTGGACCATCTCAGTGGCAGAAGGATGCCACTCACACACTGGTGCCATGGCACTGCGTCTGTGCCATGGCATAGAGCACCCACCTGTTTTTCTCTTGTTATATGGTATGAGAGCAAAATCATTGATTCAAAGCTTGGTTGGAATTTGGTGCAGGTGTTGCAGCCCTCCAGCAAGTGGTCTTTGGGAAGACAAGTTGCAAACCTGATGGCTGTATTCCTGTGCAAACCTGTGGTGGTACTAAGGGCAGAATCTGACTGCCGTGTGTTCCATGCTCTACCAGCATTCTTTGGCAATGCAGTTGAGGACCTTGTGGTCTGAAGGGTTAAAAAAAAAAAAAACTGGGATATTTGATGTAAAACCAGTGAACTTCCTTAGTGTTGGTATTTCATCAATTTCCTCCAATTCTCAAATTGTTTTGAAAAAAAAAATGCTTCTGTCTGTCCCCGAGCTACCTCCACTGCATCCAGATCCAACAGTGGAATTGTTTTTTTGAAGATAGCAACTACGCAATGGAACTTCCTGGGTGTACGTCTGACATCATTAAGGAGGGACAACACAAAATGGTCGACAACACCCAAACATTAGATGGTGGAATAATGCACAGCAGGTGAATCAAGAAAGATGAATGCTGCAAAACCAGCCTTTCAGATGCTCCATGTATTTATTTTTAATATTCTTGTTTGTGAAGGAGACAAAAACAAATCAGAACCTCCTCAAGCACTCAATTGATAGGAAGGTACAGTGTCATTTAAACACAGCGTATCAGCAACTTAAAAAACAGACGAAAAATAAATCCCTTTCAAACAGGGCAGCCAAACTGCAGGCAAACTACTATATGTAGATTTTAAAAAAAAGGTAATAGGTTAAGCACAGAGCCGTATTGTCAAGCCAGACTAAAAATGAGGGCGTTGGGTACTGTGACATTTACTACTCCACTGCGATGTGTTTACCATTTAAGGAAGGCAGAGCTTAGCAGTGTGATGGATTAATGTGAGAGTTAGAGCACCGGTTAGGTTTTTTAATCAGCTGCCAGCTCTGCAGGTCTCTTATGATATTCCTATTCTCAGATTCTTTAATATGTTAATGGACCTGAGCAGCCATAAGTTGGAAGAAGAGGGTTTGAAGATGAGGGATGGACAGGGGATCTGCTGGAATGGACTCTGGTACAATCATTCCTTTTTTATGAATGTCACTGTGAGATGTCAAGTAGAGGTCATAGTATGTAGTTACTTGGGAATTGCGGTGCTGAACTAAAATTAGACATCTCCAGCAGCCAGCAGTATGAGGCAGATCTCGTCAGTTATGATGATGGGTGAGTGGTTGCCATGACAGGCACAGCACTGACAGTCATGATGAAAGTGCCTTGAACATTGCTCACCTAGTTACAGGTAGCTACTGGCGTGTTTGCAGGACTGGTGTCATTAATTCTCTGAGGTGAAGACAGAGAAGTCTTGTTGCAGCATTTTGGATTAATTGTATCTTGAATCTGATGAAACACTGAGGACACCAAAGTGTAAGCCGCTGGTACAGTTCAGCTTCTATAGTCAGATGAGGCTTTGGAATATGATCAAGCATGATCTTTCTGAGAATATTAGGTAACTAGGTATGACAAAAAATAAATAAAAACCTTGACTGGACACATGGCATCTGGAATTCCAGATATATGAATTTGAAAACAAAAACAAAATAAGTCTAAACAAAAGTTTCCAGGTCTGACTTTGCTCTCATACCATGATAACATGTTAGAAATATAAACACATACATACAGACATACAAAAATAAAGAAGCACAGAAGTTAAAAAAGATGATACTTTTTCAAGTAAGCCTGGCTTTGCTCACACAATATCTCTACATTATATAGAGAGCAACAGATATGGGGATAAAATAGCCCCTATTGTACATTAGGATGCTGCAAGACACCAAGAGTTCAATGCTCAAACAGAGAATAAAGCCTAACGCAAAGTGCTTTTATAAAGTCACATTACTTCCAGGTGACTTTTTTTTTTAATGTCGTTATTGCTTTTTTAATACTTACAATGAACAGAAACACATCTAGTACACCACTGGGGCACTCCGTATCCTCATAGGGAGTCAAGTACATTTCAATCTCCAGTTTCCATAGCTCCCTTTCATGCAGCATGTGGCAGTTGTGTATCCATTGCGTAAACCAGTCAATACGGGAGGGCCATTGCACCTCCTCCAATAACCTGAGAATACTTGTCAATAACAGCTATGCATAACAGCGCCTCTCCATCAAGTCCCCTTGTTTACTTAGACCATGATGACCAAATAAATACCTTGCAACTTAACTGACACCCCCCACCCCTCCAGCCCACGTGTATAAGTCCTTGGATGTCATTGCAGTGTATTGTCCATGTCGCCCCTGTGTGTTGTATAGGTATTTGCTATGGTGTTCAAGGTCCAGCAACACTAGTGTTATCTTCCCTCTTGGGGGAGTTCGTGTCCATGCCTACCCTGCTCCGTGTGTGCCCCTGATAGTTGCCTGTGCCCTAGAGCAAGCGGTGGCACCCGCAGTATCACCAGTGCATGCAAGGGCTCTGAGGGTGTGCAGTTATCTGAGAGCACCTCGAGTTTCTCTAAGTAAGTACCCCAGGCCCTCAGCAGGTACTCATCACCTCTCATATGTGTTTGTCTAGGAACTGCTAACTTGGTGGCACCTATCTACACATCTGCCAGCCAATGACATAGTGAAGGTGCCGTGTTTGATTTCCAGGCCATGGTTGCACAGTTTCAGTGCCAGGTTATGGAATCTTATCAACCCCTTCGAATGTTTGGTGATCTGTCTCACATCCAGCAGGTATCGGACAGGATCTAGCAGGAACAGGCAGTTCGTCATCTCTGAGATAGCTTCTGTGACCTGCTCCCAAAAGGGGAAAGAAACTACACACATCCAATTACATACAGGGGCCAATTGCGCCACAATCAGGACATTCACCACTAGCACCTGGGAGCATTCTGCCAATCTCCTGTGGGGTGGAGTTAATGAAATTGAATGAGGTGAGAATGCACATTGCATGTTACTTTCCTGGCTGATTGAAAGCACTGCTCCCATAGTTTAGCCGGGATAACTACCCTGAGCGCAAAGTTCCACCAGTCCAGTAGTTTTGTAGCCAACCCATCGGTCCACAGCCATAATGACACACACAGGCATGTAATGGCCTTCATGGAATTCCTCACCATCACCAGGGGTACCCCTATAGCAGGCTGCACCCTGTCAGACCCCCAAGTTCTCCACATCATCCTGGTAACACAGAGGGGTCTGCTTTAAGATAGGCCAATGCGTGGTTGTAGTGAAATAGGTGTTTTGACCACTGACTTTGTGCTGCACCACTTTGCACCTGGATTAGCTGTCCAGTGTTCACGAGTTACAGACTACATTTTGTATTCAGTTTAGCCTTAGATTCATTCTGACTATTGACTTTATCATAGCATTAGACACTGTCATGTTAAAGGCTGCTCGTAATTTTTCACATTGTAAACTGTGCAGTCTTGTTCTCGTGCTTTTTCTCACCAAGGGCTTTGGTTGATAAGGATGTACTCAGATTGTAGGGAACAGCCTTGTTTTGATTTAACATCTTGGGATTGTGGCCAAACCAAAACGTGTTATTTTCAAAGCTTACCTAAACTAGCTAGCATGTTTGAATTGCGAAATCGGTTTTTTTTTCCAGAAAGCTCCTTTTGCTGTTTTAAGATATAAAAAGACCCAGTGCGACAGTGAAAGTGTCAGCAGCCTCAAACAGGATTCTAGACGTTGGATGCCTGATATCTTTCCCATGAGGGTAGAGATCTCTTTTGCACTCGAACAGGGTCATCGTCTTGCTAGCATGAGAAAGATGAAGAACCTGGCAGGCCCTAAGATGATGCATTTTTAATTAATTATTTGCTTTCCATTATAAAATAGATACACATATTTGCGGTGTATATTGCAGTGGAGAATCATTTTGGTTTATTTTCCTTTCATTGCTGTGACTATTTTTAAACGTGTGCTTTCAACGCGATGATCTCCTTTTAGGAACCTTGTGTTGAAATAATAAATGTCTTCTTTTGAACTAAGAAGTGCATTCCAGAGAATTTTGTCACTGCCTGGGCTCTCTTCCTGTGCTGCCCCTGCTCCTGTGTAGTACATGAGCGGATTTAGCGACTCGCTTGGCATCTAATTCACGCTGTTGATCAGCCCCTTTCGGCATCCCAGCGGTCTATAGGGGGATATTCTCTCGGATCCCAGCCAATCCCACGCCCCCAAAGCATCTGGAAGGTAAATGCCTTTTCTCCATCCATGACTGTGTTTAGCCAGGAAAATCGGAGCCGCATCTGGCTTCGCTTCATAGTACGATGCCCTGAGGTTCTGTACATCTTCTGTGTAATTTGAGAAGATCGAGACCACTTGATTCCCCACCTGCCAGGGGCCGTTAGAGTGGGCAATTTGTAATATTTTCTCTGTATCTCGATAACTGAACAAACGTGTCACTACTGGCACCAGGCGGGGGCAGGTCGGTACGCTATGTACTCTTTCCACTGAAAAGAAGATGGAGGTTTTGCCCCTGAGGACAGTTTGTTTCAACCACTATTCCAAGGAGAGGTCCAAACTTGGTCCCTCAACTCTCTCTCGGGAAGTCCAACCACTGTGACATTGTACCAGAGTGATCTCCCGTCCACATCATCTGCTGTGTGTTTTAGCAAATCCACTCCCCTCCTCAGAGCCACTATCTGGGCATGTGGGTCCAACACAGTGGGTCTGACCTCCTCCAGAACGGACTCTTGGGCCATTACTTTTGCTTTCAATTTGTTATGCTCCTCTCGCTGATGGCCCATGTCAATGATCAAAGGGTCCAGTTTAGGCTCTATGGTCTTCTTCAGGCCGAGCACAGCTGCCAGGAGCTCAGCAAACGTAGCATTTGTGTTTTCCAGCACCACGTCAATGCTGTTGGTTGTTCCCATTAGCGCCCCTACCCCGTCTAGTGGTTAAAAGAATTATCGTTTGGTTTGGGGCCTTTTGAGAAAACCATCTTGACATCGTCTGGCTCTGCAATGCTGAGGCAAGTAAGAGCAGATTAAGTTAGGAAATGGTATGCCACCATGTCTCTACCTCACGTCCCATCACCACAGAAGGCCAAAATGCAGAGAGGGACTCCGATCGCCACCTTCAAGTGTAGCCCCCCCCAGAAGCAGGCCACCAAATAGGGTTAGTCAGTACAGCATGGGAAAACGCAGCCAGGGTCATGATAATAGGTGCTAGCTGGGGTCCTAGTCATAGCACACACCAAGTCCATGATAACGTACAGGCACCTACCCCCACTCCAGTGCTATGATTTCACATGTACCCTCCAAACGAGGGCCACAACCAACCGTTGGGGGCTGGGTAAGGCATCCTATTGGCATACCCCAGTGTCCGTGTGCCAGGTAGTATGGGACGGACCCCAAGCCTCTAGGCAGGGTGACAGCAGCTTTCAGTGTATTAGTGTCTGCAATCCAAGTCCAGCAAGTGCCAGGTCTCTAAACCCACTGCTGCAGAGGCTACAAAGAATAGATAGAAAGAGTGGGCTAACTCACAGCATAGCTAGTGATGTCACAAGTAGATACAATTAGAACTGTATTTTTCAAAAGGGACTCCAGGTTTCTGTGAATTATAGTAAGATGCAGTCAGTAGCTTGGGTCTTTCAAGAGTACAGGGAGTGCAGAATTATTAGGCAAGTTGTATTTTTGAGGATTAATTTTATTATTGAACAACAACCATGTTCTCAATGAACCCAAAAAACTCATTAATATCAAAGCTGAATATTTTTGGAAGTAGTTTTTAATTTGTTTTTAGTTTTAGCTATGTTAGGGGGATATCTGTGTGTGCAGGTGACTATTACTGTGCATAATTATTAGGCAACTTAACAAAAAAAAATATATACCCATTTCAATTATTTATTATTACCAGTGAAACCAATATAACATCTCAACATTCACAAATATACATTTCTGACATTCAAAAACAAAACAAAAACAAATCAGTGACCAATATAGCCACCTTTCTTTGCAAGGACACTCAAAAGCCTGCCATGCATGGATTCTGTCAGTGTTTTGATCTGTTCACCATCAACATTGCATGCAGCAGCAACCACTGCCTCCCAGACACTGTTCAGAGAGGTGTACTGTTTTCCCTCCTTGTAAATCTCACATTTGATGATGGACCACAGGTTCTCAATGGGGTTCAGATCAGGTGAACAAGGAGGCCATGTCATTAGATTTCCTTCTTTTATACCCTTTCTTGCCAGCCACGCTGTGGAGTACTTGGACGCGTGTGATGGAGCATTGTCCTGCATGAAAACCATGTTTTTCTTGAAGGATGCAGACTTCTTCCTGTACCACTGCTTGAAGAAGGTGTCTTCCAGGAACTGGCAGTAGGACTGGGAGTTGAGCTTGACTCCATCCTCAACCCGAAAAGGCCCCACAAGCTCATCTTTGATGATACCAGCCCAAACCAGTACTCCACCTCCACCTTGCTGGCGTCTGAGTCGGATTGGAGCTCTCTGCCCTTTACCAATCCAGCCACGGGCCCATCCATCTGGCCCATCAAGACTCACTCTCATTTCATCAGTCCATAAAACCTTAGAAAAATCAGTCTTGAGATATTTCTTGGCCCAGTCTTGACGTTTCAGCTTGTGTGTCTTGTTCAGTGGTGGTCGTCTTTCAGCCTTTCTTACCTTGGCCATGTCTCTGAGTATTGCACACCTTGTGCTTTTGGGCACTCCAGTGATGTTGCAGCTCTGAAATATGGCCAAACTGGTGGCAAGTGGCATCGTGGCAGCTGCACGCTTGACTTTTCTCAGTTCATGGGCAGTTATTTTGCGCCTTGGTTTTTCCACACGCTTCTTGCGACCCTGTTGACTATTTTGAATGAAACGCTTGATTGTTCGATGATCACGCTTCAGAAGCTTTGCAATTTTAAGAGTGCTGCATCCCTCTGCAAGATATCTCACTATTTTTGACTTTTCTGAGCCTGTCAAGTCCTTCTTTTGACCCATTTTGCCAAAGGAAAGGAAGTTGCCTAATAATTATGCACACCTGATATAGGGTGTTGATGTCATTAGACCACACCCCTTCTCATTACAGAGATGCACATCACCTAATATGCTTAATTGGTAGTAGGCTTTCGAGCCTATACAGCTTGGAGTAAGACAACATGCATAAAGAGGATGATGTGGTCAAAATACTCATTTGCCTAATAATTCTGCACTCCCTGTATTTAACACATCAGTCTCCTTGACTTTATCATATCACATTTTCTTCTCTTCTTGTTGTCCAGGTATGTCTTTGTTCTCAACTCACAACAAGCAATAGCAGGAAATCACTGCACCCTGGACAGTAATTATCTTGGGACATAAAATCTTAAACTAAATTCCAAATAACTTTTAATCAACAGAATACTGCTTAAAACTGCGAAGTGCACACCTACAACCCATACAGCATGTGGTTGCCGCAGGCATGATATCGCAAACACCGTAACCAATGAAAGCCAGTGTGATTTCTCAGTAAAACATGTTCTTCATACACAAGGTTAACCTTAGCACAAAGATTTAAAAAGCTGAAGCTGCCAGAGCTCATATTATCATACTCCTGACCACTATTGACTCAGATTGTGCCATTAAAATAAAAATATCCAAGTCTTAGATGAATGAAAGTCTCTGCATTTATACTCCAAACATTTTGCAGCAATAATTCTACACAGTTTAGTAAATCAGTATTTCACTAAGGCATCACTGGTCATAAGCCACAGTGTCTGTTTATGGAAATCTTAGAAACTTACACATATTCAGCAACAATTACAAAGGCCTTTAAACTAAGAACTGTCAATCCTTTTTGATAATCACAGATCAGCATGAAGATTTTATTGCAAGTAAACAACCAGCATCCTTTGCTTATTTTGAGATAAATTAGATATGAACATTTTTGGTAGTCACACTTTTTGTGTACCCCGTATTGACAAGTCAACCTAAAACAAACAGTTTTGTCCTGGTAAAGGCTGTGTTTAGTAACATGACCCAACTTGAGATCACAAACAATGAACGTTAAAGTTAGTCAAAGAGAGGTAAAATAAATGTGACCGAAACCATCAATTTATTTCTAAAGAGTTAATGGTTTAATCATCTATGAATAAAAAGAGGAAATCCTCAAATGAGCACAATATATATTTTAAATATCAAAATTAAAAGGAAAAATAAGAGTAGCTCACAAAAGAAATGGTAGGAGATGCTAGCCATTAACCATTCTCTGGCTCCCTCCAGGCCTAACAGAGGTATAGAGGCCGCAGGGGACAGTGCTCAATCCACATCACCAGGCAGACAGACTGAAGGGCTATTTTCATTGTGGGAACTGCACTTAATGTTTTGCCAATGACCCTGAACCTGATAAACACCTGTATGTACAATCTGAAACTGGGGACATACAAGTAGCCTTAAGAGGATTTGTGTGAAAGGGGGGTGGGGGTAAGGTGGTTGAGTTAGTGTTAAACACAGCATTGATTTACTACCTACACCTGCCTGCAAGGATCCCTCATTTTGGCTTTCTTATTTAATAGCCGTAGCTCACAACCAGCCCTAAGGGAAATGTGCCATCCGTTTGTGCTTACATTTGTTGAAACCAGCATCTATCATTTACATTTCATTTAACTTGTTTAGAATCTTTGAATATTTTGGGGATTTCACATTGCTTCATATTTCTCCACTTCACAGCAGAACAAAACAGCTTGTCCATATGTGAAGACCTTCCTCTCCACATAAGAGCCTGCTCCCCAAACCTTGTATTTTTGAAAAAGCTGAAAACCTGGCTTTCAATTAACCAAGCTACCACAGGTAGGGCTAGGCACACACACACCTACTCAGCGACAGGATACCCGCACTGGTGAGTGCTTTTACAAATACACATAACATTATTTTATGTTGAACATTTGTATTTCCTTCAGTTAAAATAACTTTAATTATTTTGTTTGCTCGTTCCTTGTGCTTCCAGTATTCTGCTTGGTTTTTTTTAACGTTATTTGAGCTAGTTTCCGTGTTCCGACAGTTTTCAATTGTTCATCTCTTCCCCTACCAAGAGTTGATCCAGAGATACGTCAAAGCACATCTTCTTTAAGGATAATTTGACAGTCTGCACAATGAGTACAACATGCAACTAGAAGATGTGGTCCAGGTGAGGTGGCATTGTCTAATATTAAATGGATAGTTGGGGATAAGTGCACCTTGAGAAAAAGAAATGACAAACTAAAGAAAAATGGCAAAGCACACAAGAAAAAACAAAGATGCTATAAAATGTACCTTGAAGCATTAGCCAGGTTGCAAAGGAGACTGGGGATAGAACCTATTGTTAAAAAAAAAATCTAAAACATTTAGATCTATTTCTGACCTTTTGCAAGTTCAGAAAAACGTCTTGGCTCCAGTCAGTTCTACAACCATTAGATATTTCTTCTCATTTTGAGGATATGGTATTAAAAGTTAAAATCGTATTAAACTGATTCTTGTCGCATTGGTGGTAGCTACAGTAACAAATTAAGGTGTTCATCTTTAGCCTACAACCTAACAGTGACAATAACCAAGCAATGGAAAAGCTACAGCTACATTTTGATCTAGGATCAAATTTGTGAAATGATGCTAGATAAATTCCGCTCCGCCCTCATCCAAGTTGTGAACAATTTGGTAAATTCCTTGCTACATCAGTCACCAAATCTTTCAGAAAGTCAGTAACCACTCCTCTTATAAAAATAACTGATGCAGATAACACCATTTGTAGTAATTAGCACATGTAAAGAGGTCTATTTAGTCCGAAGAGCAAGCAAACATTACTTCCATGTGTTCACAGTTGAGTGATGCTACTAAGGTGATTGGGTGTAGATATCTTCCAATGTGGCTTCCATGCAGAATACTGAGTGGGCATTACTGATGAAATCTGAATAATAACTAACAAGGATCACACAGGGATCGTGGACTGGTCAGCAACACTTCATGCTGATGGCTTGATAATATTTGAACATGCAATGCCAAACAATAAAATGATGAACGGGATCTGTTTTGTCTGTTTAAAAAATGCCATACTCTTGACTCTGCCTACACAACATCCATGTTAGCAGAGTACTTGTCAACGTCAGACTGCACTATGAACTCATATTGCAGGCAGCCAAAGAGCTGCTTCCCAAAGTGCAGTTGGCAAAACATGTAAGCAGGTATATATGAAAATCACTGCACACTAGACAATTCACTTTGACGTATCATCCATAGGAGAGCTGTTTGATGGAGGCCAGATTGTGAGATTCTGTCCTTGACATTTAGAAGAAGGCTTTTCAAAATGCAAAACAAGTCTAAAAACAACTGTTTCTGCAATGACTTCAGCTATGCTGTTGGGACTGGTAATGTTACTGTGATTAATCCAGAGCAAAAAGATTTGCAAACATATTGGGTGCCACTAATATTCCTAAACCTTCTCTCTTGTAACATACAACATTTTCTATAAAACTGAGAGTGCATTCCCTAAGAAGTATTCCAAAAGGTATTTGGAAGACTGGACCTCATGTTGCTGTATGTTAGGATTCAAACTGCAATTGTAAGTTTTCCTTTTCCAGCTTTCCAGATTCCAGATTCAGAAGTAGATATGGTCAGACACAACAACTTTGGAACTTTCTAGCTCTGAGGTTTTGAAGCTCATCATCTAAAATACAGAAGAGGTTCAAAACATAGCTCATTCAACAATGAAGCCAGTGTGATTATTAACATGGCTGTAGGCAACGGCCCTGAATTCTCTTCAGCTCACTCTCTAATAAAATCAATACTCCTTTTAGGTTAAGCGTGGGCTGTAGAAAGAAAATACTTAACACAACAAACAGGTGACTATACTAAAATCCCAAAACACCAAAAGAAAAGGTATTTTTCCTAACAAAGGCAACTGTAACTATTTCCAATATAAAATGGCAACAGGCACATTGTGACCCTTCTCAACAGTTGATGTAAGATATGCTTGAGTGAATGAAAAAGTAGTGCCCCTACTCTAGGGCAGAGGTTGGATCTAGTTGCTCCAAATACTTGCTCCTTATATCATAACATAAATAACCAACACCAGATGAAATACTGCTGATCTACTGTGGCGTAAATATTAGCAAAACAGATGGTTATTTAACAGCTGACGTGTTCTTGAACTCAAATTAGTGTTGCAGTGTAGTTAAAGGTCTAAATTCTGACAATAATAAAGTCTTACTTAAAAAGTAATGTTGATACCAAACTTTAAAACCAGCTGATAGGCTTTCAAACTTTAGCTGTTTGCAAAGCCCCACTATGTGGGAGGAGCAGCAGGTGTCTGAGTAGAACATAAGGAAAAGACAAGAGAGGAAATAAGAAGCACAAAAAAATGTGTATCATAAAATAAGGAGGCCCCGGAAGAGTGGTGATGGATTACAAAACTAAAAGAACTATCTAAAAGAAATTGAGATGAGTGAGAACATTTCCCAAAATGTGATGTTATCAAGTAAACATAATACAGGTTCCACTTTTCTGACCTCAGCAGCATTTGACTCAATGTGTGAATGATGTCACCACTAATAATGACAGGTTTTTAGACATGCTTGCGTGAATAATTTTGATTTGTATTTGGGAAGTAAAAAAACAGATCTGATAAGGAGGTTGCCAGTTAAGTAGACAGCCTTTCATGTCTGCACTTGACACTTTAAGGACCTTTTGAGGACTTTTTCATACAGTTTACTTGACATATAACCTGCCTCATAAATAGAATGTTGGAAACTAATGACAATTATAATAACCTAATCTGAGTGCATTTCAATTAGGAGCAACATATTTATGAAAAATAACAAAAATAAACACTTTCTCCAACAGACCATTTTGAACAAAAAATTTAATGGTTTCCAAATTGGCTCAAGTGATAATTGTGACTATAGAACAACGATAAATATGTGGCACAACCATAAGATCAGACGCGTACTTTCCATGTTTGACAAAAAAATAAAAATACAGAATGGTAGGATGTGCATCATTGCGAGTTGGGATGTGTAGAAAAACTACATCAGGCATGTTTGAGAGTTTCTGTTGGGGTTAAGGAACGTTTAGGGAAATTAGAGACATACTTTCCTGGTATTGTCAAAGTAATGGTTAACAAATGATTCTTTCACTGAGAACGCTGGCGCACACAGAACAAACAAAGGCAGCACTTACCGTCACAGATTTAAGTGTCATCCCGTGATAAGTACCCATTGTATCGATCTTAAAGCCCTCGGTTTCTATAAAAGAACATAATTCTTTAAAGAACTGCTACTTGTACATGGCAATATGTTGATCTTTGTCATAGCTTATTTACAGTAATCATATTTTTAATAATTGAACAATATTGTATACTCATGTTCACTAAACTGTCAAGATGCAAAGCTCATGTTAACTAAAAAAAAACATTTGACAGAATACTGAAAACAGAATAATGTGACCAGACAGATTAGGTAAAAAGTCTTACAAGTACCGTCTCATTTTCTTGAGCTTCTTTCTTTCTACCTTCTCTCCCCTTCCACTCCTACTATGCGCAATACTCACTGACACAGCAACTGCTCTATTCTTATCACAATTGCCCCAGCACATGGAACATTTGCAGACACTGCCAATAGCTCTAGAATTAATGCTAACTACACAATGAGGACACAATTACAAATGTGCAGGGTTCAGTCTACCTCACATTACCCCATTTCCATGTGTCCTTTACATAATAACCTCATCAACTTTTTAACCATTAATCAGACCCATGGTTTTTGCAGGTGGGCATGAGATAGGTTAAATAAGTTAAGAATGTACAGTCCGTCACTAGGGCATTCTACAAGGCTTCTCGCTGAGCCTAACCCTTTTCACTATATATACAGATATTCCCCATGGCTCAGTTGATAAGTCAGTTTCATCAATTACACTGCTGATACCCAGCTGTTAATCTCAATTGACAATATAGTGCCTAATCCATATGGTCTTCCAGGACTATATGGTACAGTTGGTTCTCAGTAATCACTTAATTCTTTGAAATTTAATGTTGATAAGACTGAGATCTCAGTGTCACGTCAAAAACACTCACCGTCTCTCAAACTGCCTAATTCACAATAACATTGTAACTAGCATACGGCACTATTTTGTTTTCAAAATACAGTGTACAGAAAACATTGGCAACTAGTAGAACATTTAACCAAAACTGCAATTTTTAGGCACAGTTTCTTTGAGACATCAGTTTGTAAAATGTGTTTGATAATGGCTAGTTTTGCCAAAAATGTAAAATTAGGGTAAAATCTGTTTAAGCCAAAATAAAGGAAACCTAAAAAAATAAGCCAGCATTGGCAAAGACAGTAGATCTGTTGTTGATTCCCAACCTTTGTCAATGTGTTTTGTTTCAACAATTTTCGTAAAACTTTATGGTTGTCGGAGCTGCAGGGCCCTCACCTATGTACCACAAGAATATGAGAATATATATATACACCCGAACTCTGGTTAGTTCCCGAGTCTAGGTGGAGAGCACTCCCTGCAACACTCTACATTTGCTCACCTCAAATGTATTTTTTTCTATCAAAGTTTTTAAGCATAGGATTGGCACAGTGCCATCCACGTAGAGCTTGAAATCGAGTCTTTTGCCATTTGTACAGCAACATCTTTAAGCATAGAATTAGCCTGGTGCCATCCTTGCTGAGCTGTAAAATGAAACAAACCTTTCACCACTCCAGGTACAGTATTACAGATTTGGGGTGGTAAAATGTCATTCAACCCAACATGGAATGAGCAAAAGCAACCCCTGACGTGTTTCTCTATCATTGCATCTCTTCAGAGAGGTTTATCTTTGTCCAAACACAAGGGAGCACCCAGTATAACTTAAAGCAAAACCCTTATAGGGTTAGAGTAACTAAATTATGCAAAACAGAAGAGCAAACTCTGGGTATTTCCCAAGTTTAGGTTGAGAGTTTCTCCAGTAAGGTGCAGCCTGCGACACTCTAGATTTGCTCACTTCAAATGTCTATTTTTCTAGCAACGTTTTTAGGCATAAGATTGGCACAGTGTCATCCATGCCCAGCTTGAAAGCCACAAAGTTTTTTGCCATTTGTACAGCAAAATCTTTAAGCATAGGATTGGCCCAGTGCCATCCTAGTTGAGCTGTAAATAACAGCCTCTCACCACTCCAGGCACAGTACTACAGATAGATAAATATACATATGGAAAATGTTACTTACCCAGTAGACATTTGTTTGTGGCACGTAGTGCTGTAGATTCACATGCTTTGCATAAGTCTGCCATCAATTGTTGGGCCCGGAGTGTTAAAAGTTGTTTTTCTTCGAAGAAGGTTTTCAAGCCACAGGATCGAGAGACGACTCCTCTTGGTGATAGTGCGCATGGACATCAAGTACTTTGTTAGATTGTTTTCCCGCAGGAGGGTGAAGTAAATAGTGTAGTGTATATGTACACATATGTAGTAAAGAAATGAGCTGTCCATGCAATGTATATACATATTTATAATATATAGTACTACAATGACCACAGGCTTCTGGGGAGGAAGGAGGGCACATGTGAATCTACAGCACTACATGCCACGAACAGATGTCTACTGGGTAAGTAACATTTTCCGTTCGATGGCATGTGTAGCTGTAGATACACATGCTTTGTATAGACTGTAAAGCAGCCCCCTCCCAAAATAAGTGGTGGCTAGCCTGTAGGAGTACTTTGAAATAGCTTTCTAAGCACTGCCTGTCCAACGTTTGCTTGTTGGCAAGATATCACACCCACACAGTAATATTTAGTAAATGTGTGTGGTGTAGACCATGTGGCTGCTTTACATATATCTGCCATTGGTATATTTCCTAAGAATACCATTGAAGCTCTTTTTTTCCTAGTGGAATGTGCTTTAGGAGTTATTGGCAATTGCCTTTTAGCTTTAAGATAGCAAGTTTGAATACACTTTACTACCCACCTGGCTAATCCTTGTTTTGAAATAGGATTTCCGTAGTGAGGCTGTTGAAAAGCCATAAAGACCTGCTTAGATTTTCTGAAACCTTTTGTTCTACGTATACAGTACATGAGAGCTCTTAACTTCAAGGGTGTGAAGAGCTCTTTCAGCAACTGAATCTGGCTGTGGAAAGAAGAATGGCAATTCCACTGACTGATTAATATGAAAAGGTGAAACCACTTTTGGCATGAATGTTGGGCTGCTTGTAAAAACTAATTTGTCTTGATGGATTTAAAAGAAAGGTTCTTCTAAACTGAACACTTGAATCTCACTAACTCTTCTTAAAGAAGTTAATGCTACTAAGAAAGCAACCTTCCATGAGATAAACTGTAGAGCACAAGAATGAATGGGTTCAAATTGTGGGCCCAGAAGTCTTGTGAGTACAATTTTAAGATTCCATGCAGAAACTGGAGGAACTCTAGGTGGAATGACTCTCTTAAGTCTCTCCATAAAAGCTGTTATAACAGGAATTCTAAATAGTGAAATATCTTCTCAATTTTGAAGGTAAGCAGCTATTTTTAAGGTAAGAAGCCTAACCGAGAAGTATGCCAGATTTCCTTTTCACAAGCGTAACAAATAGCAACAATATCTTGTCTGAAGTCTTGAATGTATCAATATTTTTGGGTTGACAATAATACACAAAATGTTTCCATTTAGCAGCATAACATTGTCTAGTTGTGGGTTTGCGTGCTTCCTTTAGAATATCCGTACATTCAGGTGGACGTTGTAGGTAACCAAACTATGACTTCAGGAGCCATATCCCAAGATTGAGTGTGCTGGGATTTGGCCTCCCCTTTGAGTCAACAGATCTGGTCTGTTTGGCAGCTTGTGATGTGCTACCACAGACTGATCCATTAGTGTGGTGTACCAATGTTGATGTGCCCATGTGGGAGCTACGAGAAGAGAGACATTGAGTGTTCCGAATTGCTCCCAGATACGGCTGTATCTGTGCTGGCTACAGGTGAGATTTTTGATAATTGATTGTGAATCCTAGATTGTGTAGGATGTCTACGGTATACTGTGTGTGTTGTTGACAGATTTGGATTGTACTGGCTTTTATGAGCCAGTCGTTTGGATATGGGAAGACATGTATGTGTTGTCTTCTAAGGAATGCTGCAACTACAGCCAAACATTTGGTGAACACCCTTGGTGCTGTTACTCTAAACGATAGCACTTTGAATTGTAGTGCTTTCCTGCAATGACAAGCCTTAGGTATTTGAGATGTGCTGGATGCAAGGTGTAGGAAGTTGGCTCTGTATGTGCTATTTCAAAGTAAGGAATAGCATGCACAGAGTCCAAGGGTTCCCCTTAGAGGTAAAATAGTGGTAAAAATAGATAATACTAATGCTCTATTTTGTGGTAGTGTGGTCGAGCAGTAGGCTTATCCAAGGAGTAGTGTTAAGCATTTGTTGTACATACACATAGACAATAAATGAGGTACACACACTCAGAGACAAATCCAGCCAATAGGTTTTTATATAGAAAAATATCTTTTCTTAGTTTATTTTAAGAACCACAGGTTCAAATTCTACATGTAATATCTCATTCGAAAGGTATTGCAGGTAAGTACTTTAGGAACTTCAAATCATCAAAATTGCATGTATACTTTTCAAGTTATTCACAAATAGCTGTTTTAAAAGTGGACACTTAGTGCAATTTTCACAGTTTCTAGGGGAGGTAAGTATTTGTTAGGTTAACCAGGTAAGTAAGACACTTACAGGGCTTAGTTCTTGGTCCAAGGTAGCCCACCGTTGGGGGTTCAGAGCAACCCCAAAGTCACCACACCAGCAGCTCAGGGCCGGTCAGGTGCAGAGTTCAAAGTGGTGCCCAAAACGCATAGGCTAGAATGGAGAGAAGGGGGTGCCCCGGTTCCGGTCTGCTTGCAGGTAAGTACCCGCGTCTTCGGAGGGCAGACCAGGGGGGTTTTGTAGGGCACCGGGGGGGACACAAGCCCACACAGAAATTTCACCCTCAGCAGCGCGGGGGCGGCCGGGTGCAGTGTAGAAACAAGCGTCGGGTTTGTAATGGAAGTCAATGGGAGATCTCGGGATCTCTTCAGCGCTGCAGGCAGGCAAGGGGGGGGTTCCTCGGGGAAACCTCCACTTGATCAAGGGAGAGGGACTCCTGGGGGTCACTCCTCCAGTGAAAGTCCGGTCCTTCAGGTCCTGGGGGCTGCGGGTGCAGGGTCTCTCCCAGGTGTCGGGACTTAGGATTCAAAGAGTCGCGGTCAGGGGAAGCCTCGGGATTCCCTCTGCAGGCGGCGCTGTGGGGGCTCAGGGGGGACAGGTTTTTGTACTCACAGTCTTAGAGTAGTCCTGGGGTCCCTCCTGAGGTGTTGGATCGCCACCAGCCGAGTCGGGGTCGCCGGGTGCAGTGTTGCAAGTCTCACGCTTCTTGCGGGGAGCTTGCAGGGTTCTTTAAAGCTGCTGGAAACAAAGTTGCAGCTTTTCTTGGAGCAGGTCCGCTGTCCTCGGGAGTTTCTTGTCTTTTCGAAGCAGGGGCAGTCCTCAGAGGATGTCGAGGTCGCTGGTCCCTTTGGAAGGCGTCGCTGGAGCAGGATCTTTGGAAGGCAGGAGACAGGCCGGTGAGTTTCTGGAGCCAAGGCAGTTGTCGTCTTCTGGTCTTCCTCTGCAGGGGTTTTCAGCTAGGCAGTCCTTCTTCTTGTAGTTGCAGGAATCTAGTTTTCTAGGGTTCAGGGTAGCCCTTAAATACTAAATTTAAGGGCGTGTTTAGGTCTGGGGGGTTAGTAGCCAATGGCTACTAGCCCTGAGGGTGGGTACACCCTCTTTGTGCCTCCTCCCAAGGGGAGGGGGTCACAATCCTAACCCTATTGGGGGAATCCTCCATCTGCAAGATGGAGGATTTCTAAAAGTCAGAGTCACCTCAGCTCAGGACACCTTAGGGGCTGTCCTGACTGGCCAGTGACTCCTCCTTGTTGCTTTCTTTGTTCCCTCCAGCCTTGCCGCCAAAAGTGGGGGCCGTGGCCGGAGGGGGCGGGCAACTCCACTAAGCTGGAGTGCCCTGCTGGGCTGTGACAAAGGGGTGAGCCTTTGAGGCTCACCGCCAGGTGTTACAGCTCCTGCCTGGGGGAGGTGTTAGCATCTCCACCCAGTGCAGGCTTTGTTACTGGCCTCAGAGTGACAAAGGCACTCTCCCCATGGGGCCAGCAACATGTCTCTGGTGTGGCAGGCTGCTGGAACTAGTCAGCCTACACAGACAGTCGGTTAAGTTTCAGGGGGCACCTCTAAGGTGCCCTCTGTGGTGTATTTTACAATAAAATGTACACTGGCATCAGTGTGCATTTATTGTGCTGAGAAGTTTGATACCAAACTTCCCAGTTTTCAGTGTAGCCATTATGGTGCTGTGGAGTTCGTGTTTGACAAACTCCCAGACCATATACTCTTATGGCTACCCTGCACTTACAATGTCTAAGGTTTTGTTTAGACACTGTAGGGGTACCATGCTCATGCACTGGTACCCTCACCTATGGTATAGTGCACCCTGCCTTAGGGCTGTAAGGCCTGCTAGAGGGGTGTCTTACCTATACTGCATAGGCAGTGAGAGGCTGGCATGGCACCCTGAGGGGAGTGCCATGTCGACTTACTCGTTTTGTCCTCCCTAGCACACACAAGCTGGCAAGCAGTGTGTCTGTGCTGAGTGAGAGGTCTCCAGGGAGGCATAAGACATGCTGCAGCCCTTAGAGACCTTCCTTGGCATCAGGGCCCTTGGTACTAGAAGTACCAGTTACAAGGGACTTATCTGGATGCCAGGGTCTGCCAATTGTGGATACAAAAGTACAGGTTAGGGAAAGAACACTGGTGCTGGGGCCTGGTTAGCAGGCCTCAGCACACTTTCAATTGTAAACATAGCATCAGCAAAGGCAAAAAGTCAGGGGGCAACCATGCCAAGGAGGCATTTCCTTACACAACCCCCCCCCAAACGAAAGCGGATGAGACTAACCTTTCCCAAGAGAGTCTTCATTTTCTAAGTGGAAGAACCTGGAAAGGCCATCTGCATTGGCATGGGCAGTCCCAGGTCTGTGTTCCACTATAAAGTCCATTCCCTGTAGGGAGATGGACCACCTCAACAGTTTAGGATTTTCACCTTTCATTTGCATCAGCCATTTGAGAGGTCTGTGGTCAGTTTGAACTAGGAAGTGAGTCCCAAAGAGGTATGGTCTCAGCTTCTTCAGGGACCAAACCACAGCAAAGGCCTCCCTCTCAATGGCACTCCAACGCTGCTCCCTGGGGAGTAACCTCCTGCTAATGAAAGCAACAGGCTGGTCAAGGCCATCATCATTTGTTTGGGACAAAACTGCCCCTATCCCATGTTCAGAGGCATCAGTCTGCACAATGAACTGCTTAGAATAATCTGGAGCTTTTAGAACTGGTGCTGAGCACATTGCTTGTTTCAGGGTGTCAAAGGCCTGTTGGCATTCCACAGTCCAGTTCACTTTCTTGGGCATTTTCTTGGAGGTGAGTTCAGTGAGGGCTGTCACAATGGATCCATATCCCTTCACAAACCTCCTGTAATACCCAGTCAAGCCAAGGAATGCCCTGACTTGAGTCTGGGTTTTTGGAGCTACCCAGTCCAGAATAGTCTGGATCTTGGGTTGGAGTGGCTGAACTTGGCCTCCACCTACAAGGTGTCCCAAGTAAACCACAGTTCCCTGCCCTATCTGGCATTTGGATGCCTTGATAGAGAGGCCTGCAGATTGCAGAGCCTTCAAAACCTTTTTCAGGTGGACCAGGTGATCCTGCCAGGTGGAGCTAAAGACAGCAATATCATCAAGATAAGCTGTGCTAAAGGACTCCAAGCCAGCAAGGACTTGATTCACCAACCTTTGGAAGGTGGCAGGGGCATTCTTTAAACCAAAGGGCATAACAGTAAACTGATAATGCCCATCAGGTGTGGAGAATGCTGTTTTCTCTTTTGCTCCAGGTGCCATTTTTATTTGCCAGTACCCTGCTGTCAAGTCAAAGGTACTTAAGAATTTGGCAGCACCTAATTTATCTATGAGCTCATCAGCTCTTGGAATTGGATGAGCATCTGTCTTGGTGACAGAATTGAGCCCTCTGTAGTCCACACAAAACCTCATCTCTTTCTTTCCATCTTTGGTGTGAGGTTTGGGGACTAAGACCACTGGGCTAGCCCAGGGGCTGTCAGAGCGCTCAATTACTCCCAATTCCAGCATCTTGTGGACTTCCACCTTGATGCTTTCCTTAACATGGTCAGACTGTCTAAAGATTTTGTTTTTGACAGGCATGCTGTCTCCTGTGTCCACATCATGGGTACACAGGTGTGTCTGACCAGGGGTTAAGGAGAAGAGTTCAGGAAACTGTTGTAGGACTCTCCTACAATCAGCTTGCTGTTGGCCAGAGAGGGTGTCTGAGTAGATCACTCCATCTACTGTGCCATCTTTTGGGTCTCATGACAGAAGATCAGGGAGAGGTTCACTCTCTGCCTCCTGATCCTCATCTGTTACCATCAACAGATTCACATCAGCCCTGTCATGGAAGAGTTTAAGGCGGTTTACATGGATCACCCTCTTGGGGCTCCTGCTTGTGCCCAGGTCCACCAGGTAGGTGACCTGACTCTTCCTTTCTAGCACTGGGTAAGGGCCACTCCATTTGTCCTGGAGTGCCCTGGGAGCCACAGGCTCCAGAACCCAGACTTTCTGCCCTGGTTGGAACTCAACCAGTGCAGCCTTTTGGTCATACCAAAACTTCTGGAGTTGTTGGCTGGCCTCAAGGTTTTTGGTTGCCTTTTCCATGTACTCTGCCATTCTAGAGCGAAGGCCAAGTACATAGTCCACTATGTCCTGTTTAGGCTCATGGAGAGGTCTCTCCCAGCCTTCTTTAACAAGGGCAAGTGGTCCCCTTACAGGATGACCAAACAGAAGTTCAAAGGGTGAGAATCCTACTCCCTTCTGTGGCACCTCTCTGTAAGCGAAAAGCAGACATGGCAAGAGGACATCCCATCTCCTTTTGAGTTTTTCTGGGAGCCCCATGATCATGCCTTTTAATGTCTTGTTGAATCTCTCAACCAAGCCATTAGTTTGTGGATGGTATGGTGTAGTGAATTTATAAGTCACTCCACACTCATTCCACATGTGCTTTAGGTATGCTGACATGAAGTTGGTACCTCTGTCAGACACCACCTCCTTAGGGAAACCCACTCTGGTAAAGATACCAATGAGGGCCTTGGCTACTGCAGGGGCAGTAGTCGACCTAAGGGGAATAGCTTCAGGATACCTGGTAGCATGATCCACTACTACCAGGATATACATATTTCCTGAGGCTGTGGGAGGTTCTAGTGGACCAACTATGTCCACACCCACTCTTTCAAAGGGAACCCCCACCACTGGAAGTGGAATGAGGGGGGCCTTTGGATGCCCACCTGTCTTACCACTGGCTTGACAGGTGGGGCAGGAGAGGCAAAACTCCTTAACCATGTTGGACATATTGGGCCAGTAGAAGTGGTTGACTAACCTCTCCCACGTCTTGGTTTGTCCCAAATGTCCAGCAAGGGGAATGTCATGGGCCAATGTTAGGATGAACTTCCTGAACAGCTGAGGCACTACCACTCTCCTAGTGGCACCAGGTTTGGGGTCTCTGGCCTCAGTGTACAGGAGTCCATCTTCCCAATAGACCCTATGTGTTCCATTTTTCTTGCCTTTGGACTCCTCAGCAGCTTGCTGCCTAAGGCCTTCAAGAGAGGGACAGGTTTCTTGTCCCTTACACAGCTCCTCCCTTGAGGGTCCCCCTGGGCCCAAGAGCTCAACCTGATAAGGTTCAAGCTCCAAAGGCTCAGTTCCCTCAGAGGGCAGAACTTCTTCCTGAGAAGAGAGGTTCCCTTTCTTTTGCTGTGTTGCAGTTGGTTTCCCAACTGACTTTCCTGTTCTCTTGGTAGGCTGGGCCATTTTTCCAGACTCCAGCTCTACTTTTTCACCCTGTGCCTTGCATTGTGCTCTTGTTTTCACACACACCAGTTCAGGGATACCCAGCATTGCTGCATGGGTTTTTAGTTCTACCTCAGCCCATGCTGAGGACTCCAGGTCATTTCCAAGCAGACAGTCCACTGGGATATTTGAGGAGACCACCACCTGTTTCAGGCCATTGACCCCTCCCCATTCTAAAGTAACCATTGCCATGGGATGTACTTTTCTCTGATTGTCAGCGTTGGTGACTGTGTAAGTTTTTCCAGTCAGGTATTGGCCAGGGGAAACCAGTTTCTCTGTCACCATGGTGACACTGGCACCTGTATCCCTCAGGCCCTCTATTCTAGTCCCATTAATTAAGAGTTGCTGTCTGTATTTTTGCATGTTAGGCGGCCAGACAGCTAGTGTGGCTAAATCCACCCCACCCTCAGAAACTAGAGTAGCTTCAGTGTGGACCCTGATTTGCTCTGGGCACACTGTTGATCCCACTTGGAGACTAGCCATACCAGTGTTACCTGGATGGGAGTTTGGAGTGGAACCTTTCTTGGGACAGGCCTTGTCTCCAGTTTGGTGTCCATGCTGTTTACAGCTATGACACCAGGCCTTTTTGGGATCAAAGTTTTTACCCTTGTACCCATTGTTTTGTGAAGAGGCTCTGGGCCCACCCTCCTGTGCAGGTTTTTGGGGGCCTGTAGAAGACTCTTTACTATTTTTAGTTTTGGTTGTCTCATCACCCTTCCCCTGGGGAGTCTTTGTGACCCCTTTCTTTTGGTCACCCCCTGTTGAAGTCTTGGACACCCTTGTCTTGACCCAATGGTCCGCCTTCTTTCCCAATTCTTGGGGAGAAATTGGTCCTAGGTCTACCAGATGCTGATGCAGTTTATCATTGAAACAATTACTTAACAGGTGTTCTTTCACAAATAAATTGTACAGCCCATCATAATTACTTACACCACTGCCTTGAATCCAACCATCTAGTGTTTTCACTGAGTAGTCAACAAAGTCAACCCAGGTCTGGCTCGAGGATTTTTGAGCCCCCCTGAACCTAATCCTGTACTCCTCAGTGGAGAATCCAAAGCCCTCAATCAGGGTACCCTTCATGAGGTCATAATATTCTGCATCTTTTCCAGAGAGTGTGAGGAGTCTATCCCTACACTTTCCAGTGAACATTTCCCAAAGGAGAGCACCCCAGTGAGATCTGTTCACTTTTCTGGTTACACAAGCCCTCTCAAAAGCTGTGAACCACTTGGTGATGTCATCACCATCTTCAAATTTTGTCACAATCCCTTTGGGGATTTTTAACATGTCAGGAGCATCTCTGACCCTATTTATATTGCTGCCACCATTGATGGGTCCTAGGCCCATCTCTTGTCTTTCCCTTTCTATGGCTAGGAGCTGTCTCTCTAAAGCCAATCTTTTGGCCATCCTGGCTAACAGGAGGTCATCTTCACTGAGAGCATCCTCAGTGATTTCAGAAATGTGGGACCCTCCTGTGAGGGACTCACCATTTCTGACTAACACAGTTGGAGACAGGACTTGAGGGGTCCTGTTCTCCCTATTTAGGACTGGAGGAGGGACATTGGCCTCCAAGTCACTAATTTCTTCCTCTGTGATGTCATCATCAGAGGGGTTGGCTTTTTCAAACTCTGCCAACAGCTCCTGGAGCTGAATTTTGGTAGGTCTGGAGCCAATGGTTATTTTTTTGATATTACAGAGAGACCTTAGCTCCCTCATCTTAAGATGGAGGTAAGGTGTGGTGTCGAGTTCCACCACATTCATCTCTGTATCAGACATTATTTTGCTAAAAGTTGGAAGACTTTTTAAAGAATCTAAAACTGGTTCTAGAATCTAATTTCAAATTTTTAACAAACTTTTAAACTCTAAAAGACAATGCTAAACAGGGACTTAACACACAAGGCCCTAGCAGGACTTTTAAGAATTTAGAAAAATTTCAAATTGCAAAAATGAATTTCTAATGACAATTTTGGAATTTGTCGTGTGATCAGGTATTGGCTGAGTAGTCCAGCAAATGCAAAGTCTTGTACCCCACCGCTGATCCACCAATGTAGGAAGTTGGCTCTGTATGTGCTATTTCAAAGTAAGGAATAGCATGCACAGAGTCCAAGGGTTCCCCTTAGAGGTAAAATAGTGGTAAAAATAGATAATACTAATGCTCTATTTTGTGGTAGTGTGGTCGAGCAGTAGGCTTATCCAAGGAGTAGTGTTAAGCATTTGTTGTACATACACATAGACAATAAATGAGGTACACACACTCAGAGACAAATCCAGCCAATAGGTTTTTATATAGAAAAATATCTTTTCTTAGTTTATTTTAAGAACCACAGGTTCAAATTCTACATGTAATATCTCATTCGAAAGGTATTGCAGGTAAGTACTTTAGGAACTTCAAATCATCAAAATTGCATGTATACTTTTCAAGTTATTCACAAATAGCTGTTTTAAAAGTGGACACTTAGTGCAATTTTCACAGTTCCTAGGGGAGGTAAGTATTTGTTAGGTTAACCAGGTAAGTAAGACACTTACAGGGCTTAGTTCTTGGTCCAAGGTAGCCCACCGTTGGGGGTTCAGAGCAACCCCAAAGTCACCACACCAGCAGCTCAGGGCCGGTCAGGTGCAGAGTTCAAAGTGGTGCCCAAAACGCATAGGCTAGAATGGAGAGAAGGGGGTGCCCCGGTTCCGGTCTGCTTGCAGGTAAGTACCCGCGTCTTCGGAGGGCAGACCAGGGGGGTTTTGTAGGGCACCGGGGGGGGACACAAGCCCACACAGAAATTTCACCCTCAGCAGCGCGGGGGCGGCCGGGTGCAGTGTAGAAACAAGCGTCGGGTTTGTAATGGAAGTCAATGGGAGATCTAGGGATCTCTTCAGCGCTGCAGGCAGGCAAGGGGGGGGTTCCTCGGGGAAACCTCCACTTGATCAAGGGAGAGGGACTCCTGGGGGTCACTCCTCCAGTGAAAGTCCGGTCCTTCAGGTCCTGGGGGCTGCGGGTGCAGGGTCTCTCCCAGGTGTCGGGACTTAGGATTCAAAGAGTCGCGGTCAGGGGAAGCCTCGGGATTCCCTCTGCAGGCGGCGCTGTGGGGGCTCAGGGGGGACAGGTTTTTGTACTCACAGTCTTAGAGTAGTCCTGGGGTCCCTCCTGAGGTGTTGGATCGCCACCAGCCGAGTCGGGGTCGCCGGGTGCAGTGTTGCAAGTCTCACGCTTCTTGCGGGGAGCTTGCAGGGTTCTTTAAAGCTGCTGGAAACAAAGTTGCAGCTTTTCTTGGAGCAGGTCCGCTGTCCTCGGGAGTTTCTTGTCTTTTCGAAGCAGGGGCAGTCCTCAGAGGATGTCGAGGTCGCTGGTCCCTTTGGAAGGCGTCGCTGGAGCAGGATCTTTGGAAGGCAGGAGACAGGCCGGTGAGTTTCTGGAGCCAAGGCAGTTGTCGTCTTCTGGTCTTCCTCTGCAGGGGTTTTCAGCTAGGCAGTCCTTCTTCTTGTAGTTGCAGGAATCTAGTTTTCTAGGGTTCAGGGTAGCCCTTAAATACTAAATTTAAGGGCGTGTTTAGGTCTGGGGGGTTAGTAGCCAATGGCTACTAGCCCTGAGGGTGGGTACACCCTCTTTGTGCCTCCTCCCAAGGGGAGGGGGTCACAATCCTAACCCTATTGGGGGAATCCTCCATCTGCAAGATGGAGGATTTCTAAAAGTCAGAGTCACCTCAGCTCAGGACACCTTAGGGGCTGTCCTGACTGGCCAGTGACTCCTCCTTGTTGCTTTCTTTGTTCCCTCCAGCCTTGCCGCCAAAAGTGGGGGCCGTGGCCGGAGGGGGCGGGCAACTCCACTAAGCTGGAGTGCCCTGCTGGGCTGTGACAAAGGGGTGAGCCTTTGAGGCTCACCGCCAGGTGTTACAGCTCCTGCCTGGGGGAGGTGTTAGCATCTCCACCCAGTGCAGGCTTTGTTACTGGCCTCAGAGTGACAAAGGCACTCTCCCCATGGGGCCAGCAACATGTCTCTGGTGTGGCAGGCTGCTGGAACTAGTCAGCCTACACAGACAGTCGGTTAAGTTTCAGGGGGCACCTCTAAGGTGCCCTCTGTGGTGTATTTTACAATAAAATGTACACTGGCATCAGTGTGCATTTATTGTGCTGAGAAGTTTGATACCAAACTTCCCAGTTTTCAGTGTAGCCATTATGGTGCTGTGGAGTTCGTGTTTGACAAACTCCCAGACCATATACTCTTATGGCTACCCTGCACTTACAATGTCTAAGGTTTTGTTTAGACACTGTAGGGGTACCATGCTCATGCACTGGTACCCTCACCTATGGTATAGTGCACCCTGCCTTAGGGCTGTAAGGCCTGCTAGAGGGGTGTCTTACCTATACTGCATAGGCAGTGAGAGGCTGGCATGGCACCCTGAGGGGAGTGCCATGTCGACTTACTCGTTTTGTCCTCCCTAGCACACACAAGCTGGCAAGCAGTGTGTCTGTGCTGAGTGAGAGGTCTCCAGGGTGGCATAAGACATGCTGCAGCCCTTAGAGACCTTCCTTGGCATCAGGGCCCTTGGTACTAGAAGTACCAGTTACAAGGGACTTATCTGGATGCCAGGGTCTGCCAATTGTGGATACAAAAGTACAGGTTAGGGAAAGAACACTGGTGCTGGGGCCTGGTTAGCAGGCCTCAGCACACTTTCAATTGTAAACATAGCATCAGCAAAGGCAAAAAGTCAGGGGGCAACCATGCCAAGGAGGCATTTCCTTACACAAGGGAATGTGGAAATAGGCATCCATGAGGTCTAATGTTGTCCTGTAATCCCTTTTTGTAGTAGGGGGATGACATCTTGTAGAGTGGCCACATGAAAGTGTTCTGAAAGGATGTATAGATTGAGAGGCCTGAGATATAAAATAGGTCTCAAAGTGCAGTCTTTCTTTGGTATCAGAAAGTATAGTGAATATACGCCTGATCCTGTTGGGATATAGGTACTATCTCTATTGTTCCTTTGAGTAGTAGTGATTGAACCTCCTTTCAGTAGAGTGAGATGGTCCTGAGAGAGTCTGAGTGAACGAAGGAAATGTTTGGTGGAACGGAAATGAGTGCCAAACAATAACCATGTGGTATAATGGACAGAACCCAATGTCTGTAGTGATGTTGTGCCATTGTGGTTATAAATTCACCAGTCTTCCTCCCACAGGAAATGTATGCGCTGAGAGAATGGTAAGTCACTGTTTAGTTGAGGTAGAGGAACCTCTGGAAGTAGATAATTTGCCTCTTCCTCTGTTGCTGGATCCTATATAGGAACCTCTGAATAATCCTCTTGTGTAGAACTGTGAGGTCTGTTTTTGCTGGGAAATTTATGTTTCTGTGGCCGGTGGTTTGAAGCCACTTCCAAACTGTGGCCTACGAAAATTCCCTCTGGTTGGTGTGGTGTATAATGCACCCTTCACCTTAGCCGTCGCAGAATCTTTCTTAAGTTTCTCTAATAGTTGTGTCAACTTCCGGGCTGAATAGATGTTCCTTGCCAAAGGGCTTTTTTAAGTCTGTTGCTGTAACTCAGGTTTGAACCCAGAACGTCTAACCAAGCATGTCTTCTGATGGCTGCGGTACCAGCTGCATCTGTAACACATTTAACAGCATTATTATTAGATATTGCTTGCCCTTCTGTGACTATTTGTTGTCCCCATTTCTGATCCTCTGGTGGAAGATACTGCAACAGTTCTTTCATCTCGTCCCAGTGGACCCTATCATATCTAGCTAAGAGAGCCTGTGAGCTGGATAGCCTCCAGTGATTTGCAGCTTGTGAGGCTACCCTTTTACTGACTGCATCTAGCTGTTTGCTCTCCTTATCTGGAGGAGGAGCATCTCCCATTGACTGACTGTTGGCCCTTCTCCTTGCTGCGCTAACCACTATTGAATCAGGTGGTAACTGAGTTCTGATAAAAACGGAGTCTGCGGGTGCCGGTTTATATTTTTTTATCCACTCTAGAAGTGATAATTCTGGCCTTCACTGGTTCTTTGAAAATGTCAGATGAATGTTTAAGCATTCCTGGGAGCCATGATATTCCTTGTGTGTAGTGTAGGGAGCTGACCTGGTGTGTGGTGAGCACCTATGGTGTTATCACCTTATGCCAGGTCCAAGTATCCCCTATTAGTGAGGTTTAGTCAGTGTCTAGTAAGCCAGCTCTCTAGAGATAGCTGTGGATGAGCAGCCAAGCCTTATCTCGGAGACAAGCAAAGCTTATGTAATACCACTGTGGTCACACAGCACTTACACACACGAAAGAACCACACAGTGTTACAAAAATAAAGGTACTTTATTATGGTAACACAAATACTAAAACACTGAATAGGCAATACCCCAAGTGGAGGTAAGTAAACACACTATTATATGTACATTAGAAGTCAAGAATTAGCATTAAAGGCAATAGAAACAGTAAAAGCAATAGTAAGTACTAAATTCCCTGAAGGGGACCAAACCATATACTAAGAAAGTGGAATGCGAAAGTCGGGCCCCCACACAAGGAAGTGGAGGTGAGCTGGAGTACCCCCAAAAGGTATGTACCAGAGTGCCCCCGGCGACCAGGAGAAGAGAGTTAAGTATCTGGCTTTCCCCAAACCCACCAAAAGGACTTCAGAACAGGATAATGCAAGACCCAAAAAAGACTGCAAGAAACCAAATGTGGATCCTAAAGGCGGAAGATAAGGAAGGGGACCAAGTCCAGTTCTCGTTGGAGTATCTGGTGGTGGCAGGAGCCACTACCCACCCGTCTGTGGATGCAGGACCAGGTCAACATTGGACGAAGACAGTCAGCAGTGCAGCACTGGAGCAGCTGAAGAGTTCCTGATGCGATGCAGTGGACGGCTCACGCTGGAAGAAGGTTTGCAGTTGGTCTGTGGTGTGGAAAAACCACCAACAAACCATGGCAAAGGCTATTGTTGTTGGAGAAGAAATGCGGAGCTGCCAGGGACCAGCAAGGTCCAGGACGACTCAACTCACAGAGGGAAGTCCTGGGTGACCCTCAGCAGTGAGGAGAGTCATGGGAAGAGGAGGCAGGACCCACAGGCATAAAGCACAGGAGTGGAGATGAGGCCCACACAGCACACCTAGAAAGGGGTCCCATGTTGCAGGAGAAGCACGCAGAGGGCTGTGTGTTGCAGAGAAGAGTTTTGGGGGCTGGGGCTACACGAAGCCTGAAGATCCCTTGGAGGACATGCCAACAATCCTTGATAGCTGCAAGAGTCGCGGTACATGGGGCTACCGTCCTGCATGGAGAGGCAAGGGCTTACTGTCTCCCAATGCGGAAAGCTGGTAGAGAGGACCAAGGGGACCATTTCAGACCACTACCTGTGATGCAGGATCCACACAGATCTGGTCGAGAGGCGATCCATGCAGCCAGTCGTCGTTGCAGTTGGTGCCTGCGGATGCAGGGGAGTGACTACTTCACGCTATGGGAGACTTTTTTTGCTTCTTGTGCAGACTAAAGACTCGTCGCCCTAAGAGGATGCACAGCCAGGGAAATGTTGCAGTTCCTGTAAGGAGCCATGGAAACAATGTTGCAAGCATTGTTGTCGCTGTGGATGCAGATTGTCGGTTCTTGGAGGGTCCAGTTTCAGTTTCAGTGGCCAGAAGATGAAGTAAACGATGCAGAGGAGTCCTGCTAGAATCCATCACATCGAATCGGAGGACCCACCCAAGAGGGAGACCCTAAATAGGCCGGGAAGGGGGATTGGTCATCTAGCAAGTTGACCACCTATCAAGGAGGGGGCTGTGATGTCACCTGCCTAGATCTAGCCACTCAGATGCTCCCAGGGGCCTCTGCCCACCTTGGATTCAAGATGGCAGAATCAAGTGGCCACCTGGAGGAGCTCTTGGCACCACCCCTGTGTTGGTGATAGACAGGGGAGTAGTTACTCCCCTTTGCATTGTCCAGTTTCACACCATAGCAGGGACCAGTGGTCCCTGGACTGGTGCAAGGCGGTTTATGCAAGGAGGGCACCAAATGTGCCCTTCAAAGCATTCCAGTGGCTTGGGAAGGCTACCCCTCCCAAGCCGTGTAACACGTATTTCCAAAGGGAAAGTGTGTTGCCTCCTTCTCCCAAAGGAAATCCTTTGTTCTGCCTTCCTGAGCTTTAGCTGGTCAAGCAGCAGGAGGGGAGAATCCTGTCTGTAGAATGGCAGCAGCGCAGGCTGCCTGGGGAAAACCCTGCAAACTGGTAGGACTCTAAGGAGCCCCCAGAGTGCATGGAATCATACAACCAATACTGGCAACAGTATTGGGGTATGATTCAGACGTTTGATACCAAACATGCCCAGGTACGGAGATACCATTATGTAACTGGACACAGGTAGTGACCCATATCCAGTAAATGGGTAAAATGTCTTCCCCCGCACTTATGAAGTCAAGGGGAATGGAGCTGGAGTTCATGGGGGCAAGTCTGCTCATGCAGGGGTGCCCTCACAAACAGGTACCTGCACCCTGCCATAGGGGTGACTTACAGTGACCTGTAGTGAAAGGGTGCACGCACCTTTTCAGGCAGGCTGCAACGGCAGGCCTGCAGACACATTTTGCATGGGCTCCTATGGGTATCATAATACATGCTGCAGCCCCTGGGGAACCCCTGGTGCCCTAAAGCCCTGGGTACATAAGTACCGTATAACAGGGACTTCCATGGGGGCACCAGTATGCCAATGGTGGGGTGCACTAAGTCAGAAACTAGCACATTTAGGGAGGAGAGCACAGTCACTTGGGTCCTGATTACTAGGATCCCAGTGAACACAGTCAAAACACACTGACAGGAGGTAAAAAGCAGGAGTAACCATGCCAAAAAGTGAGTACTTTACTACAGTAGAATTTAATGTCTAAAAAGGAAATCCTTCTCTATATGATACGTATGCATCTGCTCTGGCTATGACCTGGTTATATGCAGTAGTGCCTTCTGGAGGAGAAGGTCTAGCAGGATACCAGTCTGGATCATTTGAAAGAATGGGATCCGTATCCTGCTGAATGTCAATAAGATCATCCCTGTGTGGTGATGCGGAGGATGTCTGTGGTGAAAACTGCATCTCCTATGTGGGTGATGGTGGTGGGATTTTTTAAGAAGGACAGGAGAATGTGGTGGTGAAGGCTGTTTTTGTTGTATAGACATTTCTCTAACCTTGTCTTTTGTGATCTTCTTTGGAGGAGGTCCAGCATCTAAGGTCTCCTGAAAAGTTAATTTCCTCCTAATAAAAACTGGATGTGAAGCAATTATCCATACTGTGTTTTTTTTAAATATGCAATTTTCGCTGTTTAACATCCATCACTTCTAAAATGGGCTGTATATCCAATGTTTCTTGTGTACAAGTAGTAGGTTTACCACTTATGGCTTTCGGCTCCGAAGGTTTAGACACCGAGTGTTTAACTAGAAGGTGTCAGCTTCGAAATTGGTAACAGTTTTTTTGGCTCCCAAAATTATGTTTCAGTATTTCTGCCCGGTACAGAGACAGCTGTGGCAGTCTGTTTCGTTGATGTTGAGTGCACTTTGGTCTCAGTGCCGAGCTGAAAGGTTGGTCATCTGGACTTCTTTTTTGGATCTGACCATGGCCCAAAGACAGTGGAGGATCAACGACCAGTGTTGGATTCTTTTTTAAAGTCTTTGGGTGGTGTGGCGGGGCAGGTGGGTGTACTTGTGTACTGCGCCAGAGGTATGGAGTGGCTGTCCGCATCGGAGTCTTGTTCGGAGTCTGAATCTCTAATGGAAAATGCTGTACTCTGTCTTACTTCCTCCTGCGCATGCTCCTCAACATTATCAGGTGTGTTTCTGTGGACTTGGATGCCATTTCCAGATGACGAGGTCTTCGGTACTGGAGAGTCTTCTTACACTGAAATGCTCTGCAGGCGTCACAAGTCTCTTCTTGATGATCAGGAGATAAATAGAGAGTACACACCGAATGCTGGTCAGTGTATGGGAATTTAGCTTGACACAGAGGACAGAATCGAAACTGAGTTCGTTCCATCAGCCAGACATTGAAGTAGGCCCTAAAAGGTCAAGGCCCCTCTTAAGGACGAAGAATCGACCCCGACATTCTAAATCGGAACTACAGATAGGAAACATGATCAAAACTATACTTCGAGAAAGGTAGAATAAGTTCAGAAGTACCAAACCGATATCCACCAGAGCGAGAGGAAACACGCCTGAACCTGATGGCGGAAAGAAAACAATCCAACAAAGGACTCTATGCACATGCACAGTGTCATCGAGAGGAGGAGTCACTCGATCTCGTGACTCGAAAACCTTCTTAGAAGAAAAACAACTTGTAACACTCCAAGCCCAACACTAGATGGTGGACTTATGCAAAGCATGTGTATCTCTACAGCTACACATGCCTTAGAACATATAGTTACAGAAACAGGTGGTCTTTGCTATTTATTAAATAAAGTTACGAATATCCACCCTCGCGTTTTAAACTTATGGCTCATGAATTAACAAGAATTTACAGAAGTAGGCCTGAAAACCATGTTCATACAAAAAGTTTCTGACCGCATTTTAGATTTAACAAATATGCATGTTTGCACAGGTGAAAATCTGGTAAGCTTCCCTTTTTCCCACCATAGAAAATGTTTTACTTTTGCACTTGTCAGAAGTAAATTTCCAAAGAAGAGATGAGTGTTTTTTTTTTTTTTTTTCATGCTAAGTCGATTTATGAAGCATCCCGTCCTAATGACGGGCAGATTTTTTATACACATCCAGGCCCCTGCAGATCTAACTTTTAGCTATTACTTGATGAATGGATCACTATGTTTGTCTGTTATAAACTAAAGTAGGGATGTTTGGTTCTATCTGGTGACATTGGGTAAGCCAAAGTAGCCTCCTTTCGGAGGCTAGGTCATAATGAGTATGTATATAATCAGTTTCTTTTCGACCCATAAGAAATCCTTAACCCCCTCATCTGAAATTTCAGGAGCAGCCCAAGCAGTATTGCTAGTTGCATAACTTGAAACCAGAATAACAGCTTTGATATTGTCATCATCTTAATCATAGCTAATCGATCTAGCCACAAAAGTTTCACGCTGTGCCAGGCTTGTAAGTCTTTCTGAATAGCTTTCAGCAGTGGCCCACAGTTGGCTTGCATTGCCTGCAATTTTGCAGGGGTGACTTTAATACTCAAGTAATTTATGGAGACTTGATCCCACTGGAAAAAAAACTGAAAACAGTGGGACCTGTTCTCCTGGGACTGATGTCTTTTTTTTTTTTAATTTACCTTGAGGTCAGATGCCTTACAGTAATCTATCAATTCATCTATCATGTACGGGACGGGAGTGAGGTCACTGGGTTAGCCACTGTGACCACATTTCTTTACTTATACATATTAAGTTAACCAAGGACGCCATAGCAAAGAAAGCATGGGACAGAGGGGGCATACATATCTGGTGCTTCCCAGAATCAGGAACAGAGGTGATGGATGCCCATTAGCTCTGATCTAGACCATGGGTACCCGCAAACATTTTCCCAGGGGCCACAAAGTTTGGTTCGCTATGTGACAGAAGGCTGCATTGCTGCCAGCAGGCAGGTGATCAGGGTTTGAAGTGAAATGGGTGTAGGGTAAGCGAAGCATATACATCTAGTGTGAAATACACACTGGCAAACCAAACACGTGGGATTAAGGCAGACTTTTGTTTTGTAATCACTTTCACTCCATTTCCATATATCACATATGAGGATCTCGAAATACATGACTTCAGGATGTGTGTTGTACAAAACCTTCACCTGTGTTTGATTTAATAAACCATAATGTTCAGGTATAATATAAACTCAGGTTACACAAATAGTGCACATAACTGGGGGGGCAGGGACGGAACCTATACTTCTCAATGCACTAACAATCTTAAGGTGAAACCGTTCTGCATGTTAATGGTAAACACTTTTTGATTTCAAACAGGCTTCATCATATTTTCACACTTTTGCTGCAATATGTCTTTAAAAATAAATGTGCTCCTAAATTTAAGCTGTGCAGAACACTCGAGTTACTTAACTTAAATTAACCTTTAGATAAATGTTTGCCTGTTTAACATATTTTAAATGTTCTTGCCGAGTTGAGTACAGTGCCTTTGTTGACCAGGAGGGCACATGTAAAGGTCAGGAGGGCAGCATGTGGCCTCCGGACCTTATTTTGAGTATCACTGATCTAGACCTTTGACTCCTATCTAGTCTTGACCAATTTCAGGAACCTGGGATCCAGCCTGAAGGATTACCACATGGCAGCAATAATGGACCAGCTTACTCAACCAAACTCCTTCTAAATTTCAGGCTCAAGCAACAAGGCTCTCTTCCCTGTCCATTTGTTCTATCTCTAGTTTCTAACAGTTACATATCCGTACTGATCCAATCCACGAAGCCAGGCAGCAGGGGACTCAATGTAGTGGCCACTATGCTTGTGCACCCAAAATGAGCAGGGATATGATCTCTATTAAGAATTAATAAAGTGCATGATGTTTCCCAGATTATATGCATGCCCAGGTAGAATAAGAGCCAATATGCCACAAATAGTTTTCTAGAATTTGGCCATGAACCATTGGAATGTGTGATTAACCAGCCTTTAATTTTACTATACTTTGGATTACTTCCTCCATCTCTATTGGGTGGTCCTTGTGTGCTGCTTATTCATCCATTACTGTAAACCGTTTCTCTAAGCATATAAGGGACATGTTTGTGGTTGAATGGAGCTTTGTCTAACAGAGTAAGTTAGGAAAAAAAAAAGGCCTCTACAACCACAGTTAGAAGAGCAGGGCCATCATGGAGTGATCAATAAGTATGTATTATACATAGTCTGTGTAATTAGGGTGTCAGTTTCTAAACATTTATCAAACTTATGTCTGGAGTCAATAAAGTCCCTCCCTCGAGATCAAACCTGTTTGTGTACATCTCATGGCACTCTCAGCTTTAATACCACCCAGTACGGTCTTCACCCAAAATTAACTCCAATGTTAGTTATCCAGTATGCATCTATTTGTGGCATGTAGTGATGTAGATTCACATGTTCTGCATACTTCTGTCATCTAGTGTTGAGTTCAAAAGATTGCAAGTTGTTTTTCTTCGAAAAGTCTTTTGAGTCACGAGGTATAGTGACTCCTCCTCTTGCAAGTAATGTGCATCGACTCCATTAGCAGACTTTTTTCCCACAGGCGCTTATGAATGGAGTGTATTATAAGGTAATGTAAATGAAATGTTTATGTGTATAAATGTGTAAAAAAAACAATTACCACAATTAAAGGTGTCCGGGGAGGCGGGTGAGCGCATGTGAATGTACAGCACTACATGTCACAAACAGATGCTTACTGGACAAGTAACATTTTCCATTTGATGGCATGTGTGGCAGCAGATACACATGCTCTGCATAGCCTGTAAAGCACAGCCTCTCAAAAAGTGGTGGCTAACCTGTGGGGTTGTTAGTATTTTGGAACAGAGTATGTAGCACTGCCTGACCTACATTAGATTGTTGGCGTGCTAAAACATTCACAAAGTAATGTTTAGTGCAAGTGTGTGGTGTCTCCCATGTAGCTGCTTTACATATGTCAGTTATGGGAACATTACCTAAAAAGGCTATAGAAGCACCTTTTTTTTACGAGCTGAGTGTGCTCTAGGGGGTATAGGTAATTGTCTCTTGATTTTTGCATGGCTAGTCTGGATACATTTGACAAGCCACCTTGCTACAGTGAATTTAGTAGTAGGGTTGCCATTGTGTGGTGGAGAAAAGACAATTAAAAGTTTTTTTTTTTTTCCCTAAAGGTTTTGGTCCTATCAATGTAGATCATAAGCACTCTTTTTACATCTAATGTGTGGAGGGCTCTTTCAGTGACAAAATCAGGTTGTGGAAAAAAGGCTGGCAATTCTATTGATTGAGATAAGAACCACTTTATCCTTGTGTATTTGGAAAAAGAGTTCTTATAAGGCTAATGCATTGAGCTCACTGACCAGTCTCAGGGAAGTTATTGCAACTAAAAAAGACATTTTCAAAGACAGAAACTATAAAGTGGTTCAAAGGATGGGCCCATGAGTCTAGTGAGGACCACATTAAGGTTCCAAGAAGGCAGTGAGGGGAGTCCTGGCGATATTACTCTTTTAGGACCTTCCATAAAAGGTTTAATAACAAGAATTTTGAAGAGTAGAATGTTGTCTGTTCTGAAGGTAAGCAGCTATAGCCGCTAAGCGTAACCTTATGGAGTGTATGCTTAATTTGCCTTTTGTAAATGAAGAAAATACAAAATTATATTTTGCACTGACCCTTGTAAGGTATCCCAATTTTGAGCAATGTAATTGTGCACAAAACGTTTTCATTTTGCTGCGTAACAAGCTCTAGTAGTTGTTTGATGTGCTTCCTTAAGAATCCCCAGACATTCTTGAGGTAGGTTTCAAAACCCACATTTTATGACTTCAGAAGCCAAACTGCAAGATTTAACTCCTTGGGATTTGGGTGTCTGATTTGACTGTGGTTCTGAGTTAGAAGGTCCGGGTCAAGGGTAAGCTACTCGTGTGGCACTACTGGTAGGTCTAATAGAGTGGTGAACCATGGTTGTCTGGCCCATGTTGGTGCCACTAGAATCAGTAAGAGAGAGGTTTGCCCAGGTTTTCCGGTAAGGAAGGAGAGGGAGAGGTGGAGGTGGAAAAGGATAAGCAAATATCTCTGACATGTTCATCTATAGAGCATTGCCCTTGGACTAGGGGTGTGGGAACCTGGAGGCAAAGCTTGGGCGTTCTGAATTTTCTTTTGTTGCTTATAGGTCTATGCTTGGAAATCCCCACTTTTGGAAGTAGGGTAAAAGGACTCTGAGGGAATTTCCTCTCATGCACGTGTTGCTGCATCCTGCTAAGGAGGATGGCAAAATAGTTGTGTTCATGGGTGGTGTTCTGCTAATATGTAGATGTTGTGACGAATGGCCCATTGCCAAATTGTCTGTGCAAGTCTAGACAACTTTAATGAATGTGACCCCCCCCCCCCCCCCCCACCCTGTTTTTGCACATAATACATGTCTGTCATGTTGTCTGGGCGTATGAGAACTACTTTGTTGGCAAGATGAATCACAAACGCTTTGAGTACTAGGTCAACAGATAGCAGCTTTTAGGTAATTGATGCGTAGAATTCGGTGTGTGTGATCCCAAAGACACTGGACTGCGAAGTCCTGGAGATGAACACCCCACCCTGTCTGAGAGGTGCCCGTTGTCAGGATGATCTGTGAAATGCAGTCAAGAAAAGGCCGCCCCTTGAAAACATTGGTTTTGTTCCACCATTGCAGAGAGCAAAAGATGCAGCTGTCTACCAATGCCAGATCCTCTAAGCGACCCTGTGCCCGAGACCATAGACGTGATTGACATCTTCATATGTGCCAGTTGCAGAATGTCTATGTGGCACAATCACACTGCAGGAAGCCATCATTCCTAGAATTTTGTGACTGATTTTATAGTGAATGGGTGATTGGAGCACAAGTGAGAGCTACGTTTGAAAATTTGGTATGCTTGCTGCATTTGGGTAGGCTATTCACAACTGTGAGTAGAGAACGGCCACTAGATAGAGCTGTATCTGAATTGGATTTTGGCATGACTTTTGGAAACGGATTGTGAAACCTAGTTGGTAAACCAAGTTATTGTGGTTTAAGAATGGCGCAAACATTGAGCATTGTGGCTTTGAGGAGCCAGTCATGTATGTACTGGTATACATTAAATTTCTGTCGACACAGGTGACCTGCTACAATAGCGAGGCATTTTGTGAACACTCTTGTTGCTGTTGTGACCCTGAAAGGGAGCCCTTTGAATTGGTAGTGTTGACCTGCTATCACAAATCTGACATTTCCGATATGCTGGGTATATCGGAATGTGAAAATAGACATCTTTTAAATCCAGTGCCAATAAAAAGTCACACTGTTGCAGCAATGGGATCACATCTTGATGTGTGACCATGTGAAAACGTTCTGATATAATGATTTAAAGGCCTGAGATCTAGGATTGGCTTTAGGGAGCTGCCCTTTTTGGGTATGAGAAAATATAGTGAATATACCCTGGTTCCCTGATGTTGCAGAGGAGCTGGTTCGATTGCTCCTTTCGCTAGTAAGGACTGCACTTCCTGTTTGCGGAGAGTGACAGGATCCTGTGAACGTTTGTGAGTGTGAATTTTTGGAGGTATGGAATTGAGTTCCAGACAATAATCATGTTGAATAATATTCAACACCCATTGATCTGTTGTGACTTTGTTGCAAATTTTGGAGAAAGAGCTGAAGGTGCCCTCCTACAGGTGGTTGGTAATCAGAGGGATGGTGCAGCAAGTTACTGCTTGGAGGCACTGGAAGAGGTTTGAGAGGAGAGTGTTTTTCGCCTACGGCTGTAGTTTTTCCCTCTATAGGAGCCTTTGTAGAATCTTCTCAGAGGATGTGTGGGGTTGACTCCTATTGTAGGACAGCGAAGTTTCTGAAGCAGAGGGCTTGGAGGCTGTCTTATATTGAGGCCTAAGAAAAGCATCATGCGAGGCAGGGAGTTGGAGCACCCCTCATGAATTAAGTTTCTGATGCAGAGGGGTTGGAGGCTGTCTTATATTGAAGCCTTTGAAAAGCACCAAGTGAGGCAGGGAGGTGCAGCACCCCCATGGATTTTGCCACTTCATTGTCATTTTTCATCTTTTCTAGCACCTGATCTACTTTTGGGCCGAAAAGATGTTTCATGTCAAACGGTACATTCAAGATTGCCCGATTTACTTCCTGCTTAAAACCAGAACTGCGTAGCCACGCAGGCCAGCGTAAAAGGACACTTGTGTTTATCCCTCTCACTGCTCACCTTAGTCTAAAGCACAACGGACAGAATTGTTAGATATTAATTGTCCCTCATTAACAGCTTCCTGGCCTCTTTTCCTGTGCTCCGCTGGGAGGTACTGGAGAAGCTCCTCTAGTTCGTCCCAGTTTTCATGATCGTATCTGGCAAGTAGTCCTTGAGTATTAGCAATACGCCAGTGATTGGCTGCCTGAGCAGCAACATGTTTGCGAGAAACATCAATTAGCTTGTTCTCCTTATAAGAAGGTGGAGCATGTTGAGCAGTTTGTGAATTGGATCTTTTCCTGGCATCAGACACAAATAAACAGTCTTCAGGTATCTGACCTTTGATTTAAAAAAAAAAAAAAAAGAGGGTTAGATGGGGCAGCTTTATATTTTTTCTCCACGGTCGGAGTAATAATGGGCGCTGTAGCAGGGCCTTGAAAAATATCTTCCACATGCCTTTAAGCAAGGGTAGATATTGTGTGGACTTAAGTTATTGCAGCCAGAAGGGCTCGGTCCTGAGGGCCTCGATCGAAGTGTGTAGATCCAATTAAAAGTTTCTTTGGTCCCAGAACACAAAGGAACAGAATACCACATTCGGTTAACAATTTGATGAATTTGGAAAGGTTTCCTAAACGAAAGAGCCATAACACGGTCTCAAATATGAGCTCTGTAAAAGCATGACCGGACCAGACAGTGGAAGAAAACAATTAAATAATGGAGTTGATGCCCATGTGCATTACCAGCAAGAGGAGTCGTCACTATACCTCGTGACTCAAGACTTTTCGAAGAAAAACAACTTGCAACCTTCTGAACCAAACACTAGATTAAAGCAGTATGCAGAGCATGTGTATCTAAAGGCACTAGGAAAGCACTGGGGCTTGAGGGTAACCAATATTCCTAAAAAAAAAGGATTGTTTCCTGCAAGAGGCTAATATTACATTTTGTGTCCATGAGGATGTTTAAGACTTCTAGGCATTTGGTAAGATTGCGGAGACCCTTTCCCATTGAAAGCCAGCAATTTTCAGGACATGTGTGTATACAGGGACATCTTATGACTTTCCTCTTCACTACGCAAGTGTCAGATCGAGTGGTAGTGCCTTGCCTCGTTATGTTCACAAATGCATCATAACCCTTTGGTAGTCAGATAGTCCCTAACAATTGGGAAAACACATTAGCACCTAATCTTATCTAATAAATGCACGCAGATCCCACTTTAGATTCTGGGTTTGGGAGACCAACACCTTGAAGCACAGTTTCTTATGTTCAAAACTTATCCTTCTGAGACACCCTAGGCCTGACTATATATCTCACATTACCCACCACTATGAGTTTGTCCTGCATAGCACTGTCATGGGCAAGTGCATACGCTAGCATTCTATGGATCTGAGCCCAAGGGTGTGCCGGGATCACCGACAGCATCAGTGCCTGGATTTACAGTGTATTGCAGGTGGTGAATTAAGTTGAATCTAGAAACAGTAAAGGCCTCCAGGGAGGAGCCCTTGTATTCATGCGGGGCTTTACGGTGTTCCACCCCAAAGGTGTACATCTCTCAGAGTCTTCGGCACTCTGGCAACCATTTTCTTTAAAATCCTGTTAAAGATGACGCAAATTATGCACCCCGTTGATATACAATTTTGTGTTTGTGGGTCAAGTCAGAGATGGGTCTGAATTCACTTTTTCTTTTAAGTTATGCAGGAGTAAGTTCCAACAGAGGCAGTTCTGATCTCCGAAGAGTCATCAACTCCTTTTTAACTTCAAAGTAGTGGTCTCTTGTGATGATATCCTATGAGCTGCTGATATTAAGCCCCCTGCCCTACACCAATTCAATCTTGTCTTGGTGGTGGTCTTTCCTGTTGGCCTCTAAGTGACTTTCACTATTGAAAGTTTTAACAGATGGCGCTCAGCTATGCAAAGAATGCTTCTTATTCAAATACTGTTTCTGCATGAACTATTTTCTAAATGTTCTTGTTTGAGATGCAGTTCCTCATTTTGTTCTTGAGCAGCATGTAGCATTGTTCACATTTGGTGCAGTTCCTCCATTCAACTGTCTACCGTCTTTTCAAGGTCATCAACTGTAGCTCATAGAAAAAAAGATAACACCTTTCCATTCCTAAAAGCCTGTGTTAAAATCTGTTATAATAAGGTCCCCCTCTGCCTTTGTATCGGTAGGGAAATGGTGAAGCTAGTTCAGGTGATTTTCAACTTATCGACCTCTGCATTTAATTATTTCTGGCACAGATGTAGAGTCTATTGTAAATATTTATGGACTGCTAATTTGGAGCATTTACTTCAAGAACTGATCTGGTTTGGCACTTGCTTTGATACAGCTGCAGAGGTTATGCCAGTGGTTGGGCTGGGGCCTAACAGCTGCTGGAAGTTCTGGTTCTTCATTTCCCGCTGTCCATCCAGGGTTTCAAAATCTTAGTTCCAAGGAGTGCAATGTGCATCACCATCTGGGGTCAAATGCACTTATGAGCAAAATAAACTAATGTAGGCCTATTCCCTGTGGAACATGGGAGTGGGCTTCGTAACGGTCAGACATTAGCATAGGTTATCACGATTGCCAAGCAAGGCAGATATATTTCTGGGGCAACCTGCTAAAAATAGCAAGCATCCAAATAACATTGTTGTGTTTATTCTGCTCGGTTATTAAGCAGGTATTCAGTACCCAAGGACTGAGCACTCTATCTTTGGGTCTCAGTGCACTGCTGAAGGCCTCTCCATGGGGAGTCCAGGGTAGCATAGGAGAAGAGTTGCTTGAAGGCCAGTGTCCAGGCTGCACCACTGTTTAGAGTCTTCAATTCTCTCTCCAGGTGGAGTCTCAGCTAGAACTAAGATTTGTTGCCCCCCCTCCATTGCTGGGGCCCCACACTGTCCATAAATTCCAAGGCTATGTATTATTGTTGGCACACACCCTTGCTATTTTTGCCATCTGGCCTGAGTCCCTGGGTAGGGAGCTGCTGATTTTATGCTCCTCTCCCCTGCCAACACATTGCACCTTGGAGTGAGTCCCAGACAGTGGGATACAGGCATACCAGCCTAGTGAGCTCTGCTCAAAGGCCACCCCTTGTGGTCTGGGCTTTCCCCTGCCTATGTGAGCAATCACTCAGGGCATAAGCTCACTTTTTGTCCTGTGGTTTCTCAGCTGGGGGTAGAGACACGAGATGCAAAGGACTCAGTTCAGTGAAGTAAGAGCTCCACTCAGTTGTACTCACTGCAGAAGGAAGTGCAGTACTCCCCAGGACTAACACTTACGGGCATGTTCTGCTGCCTCAGGTATGCAGACGTGTGGGCAAATAAGTGCACCACCATCTAGGTTACTGGCCTGTATGCCAATGGGGTAGACTTAACATTCCACACCGGGAATACTGCTCAAGTCGTACAGAGGGGCCTGGAGGAGACTTGGGAAGGTGGCTACTACATTGCACTGCGAACCATGCAACCATGGTGGAAATTAGAATCTGAAGACCGGTTTCACATACTAGACCATGTGGATTATTGACATTAGCAATACTTCAACAATCCCTCTCGCCACTCCTCCTTCCCTCCATGTCAACATATTTTTCTTTACGGACTCACTAGATGGCAGAAAAATGTGCATCACGTGAATCTAGAATGAGTTCACGCTTCATCATGAGAATCTAGAATGAGTTCACGCTGCAAAAAAACATTTTTTTCTTTGTAGATCATAAAATAATTTCAACAAAAAGTAGATATTTAAGAGTAGAAGGGAATATAGGTGTCTACTCAGTGAAAAGGAATTAAAAAGACAACTGTAACAATCATTTGGAAGCTTGTGTGTTGTACATTCAAAGGCAATGCAGTATCCTGCGACTGAGTGTTGAGTTCCAAAAGTACTGGTTGGTTGTTTTCTTTAGCCGTCTAGAGTATCAGTTTCAAGAATGTGTCAAATTACTTGGGTTCAAGTCTCCTGGGACAGGGACAGCCATCTCACCTTAGTTTACATAAATATATTTACCCAATGGCATAAGTGTCAATGTGCACAAAAATTGAATTGCCAATATTTGCTTGGCTACCTTCATGCCCCAAGGGAAGTTGGACCGTCACAAGTGAATCTACAACATAAGTAATCTCAAACTGATTATTATCCCTAAGTATATTTTCCAGCTGTGCTTCCTTTCTGGTCTATATAGCCACATTGCAGTGCTGTGTAAATATTGCTTTCAACATCAGCTAATGGAATGTTTCACAAAAAACATAGATGCTCCGTTTTTGAGAAAGGAGTAAGCACAAGGTATACCCTAAGAATTTATATCTGCCCATGCTAAACAAATATGAAGCCAACTACCATTTCACACAGCAATTTCTACTTTTGAAATGACTTCGGTTGCGCCCCTTCACACACGGACTTGCGTCATTATTTTTCACACGGGGAAGACGTGCGTCGTTTTCCGGCACGCGGACCGTCTCCTTCTATGGTTCGCAGGGATTACCAGATGTCCCGGGTCTGTGCGTGGATTCTCCTGCTTGTTTTCCGGCTGCGCATCGTTCCGCGGGGCTGTGAGTCGAAATTTCGCTCTCACAGCAGGCGTCACGACGATTTCTCCTTGGAAGTCGGGCAGCGTTGTCCTTGCGAGGCCGTGCATCGAAGTTCCGGTCGTCCCGAAGGCGTCGCGTCGATCAGCGTCCGTGTGCGGCGTTTTTCTCGCCGCGGAACAAGCTGTGCGTCGAAAATTTTGGCGCACAAAGCGTCCAAGTGAAAGAGAGAAGTCTTTTTGGTCCTGAGACTTCAGGGAACAGGAGGCAAGCTCTATCCAAGCCCTTGGAGAGCACTCTTACAGCCAGACAAGAGTTCAGCAAGGCAGCAGGCCAACAGCAAGGAAGCAGTCCTTTGTAGAAAAGCAGACAGGTGAGTCCTTTGAGCAGCCAGGCAGTTCTTCTTGGCAGGATGTTGTTTCTGGTTCAGGTTTCTTCTCCAGCAAGTGTCTGATGAGGTAGGGCAGAGGCCCTGTTTTATACTAAGTTGTGCCTTTGAAGTGGGGGTGACTTCAAAGAGTGTCTAAGAAATGCACCAAGCCCCCTTTCGGTTCAGTCCTGTCTGCCAGAGTCCCAGAAGGGGGTGTGGCAGTCCTTTGTGTGAGGGCAGGCCCTCCATCCTCCCAGCCCAGGAAGACCCATTCAAAATGCAGATGTATGCAAGTGAGGCTGAGTACCCTGTGTTTGGGGTGTGTCTGAGTGAATGCACAAGGAGCTGTCAACTAAACCTAGCCAGACGTGGATTGAAGGGCACAACAAGATTTAAGTGCAAAGAAATGCTCACTTTCTAAAAGTGGCATTTCTAGAATAGTAATATTAAATCCGACTTCACCAGTCAGCAGGACTTTATATTACCATTCTGGCCATACTAAATATGACCTTCCTGCTCCTTTTAGATCAGCAGCTGCCACTTCAACAGTGTATGAGGGCAGCCCCAATGTTAGCCTATGAAGGGAGCAGGCCTCGCAGTAGTGTAAAAACGAATTTAGGAGTTTTACACTACCAGGACATATAATTACACAGGTATATGTCCTGCCTTTTACCCACACAGCACCCTGCTATAGGGGTTACCTAGGGCAAACATTAGGGATGACATATGTAGAAAAAGGGGATTTCTAGGCTTGGCAAGTACTTTTAAATGCCAAATCGAAGTGGCAGTGAAACTGCACACACAGGCCTTGCAATGGCAGGCCTGAGACAAGGTTAAGGGGCTACTGAAGTGGGTGGCACAACCAGTGCTGCAGGCCCACTAGCAGCATTTAATCTACAGGCCCTAGGCACATATAGTGCACTCTACTAGGGACTTATAAGTAAATTCAATAGCCAATCATGGATAAACCAATCAATAGTACAATTTACACAGAGAGCATATGCACTTTAGCACTGGTTAGCAGTGGTAAAGTGCCCAGAGGTCAAAAGCCAACAACAACAGGTCAGAAAAAATAGGAGGAAGGAGGCAAAAAGTTTGGGGATCTCCCTGTCAAAAAGCCAGGTACAACAAGTACTGCTTCTCAAGCATTACATTACTACCAACACTATTAATCGTACACATCAGATGTACCCAGGCTGCTCCCAGATGCATTCTGTAAATCATCTACACTAGCTGTCCACACCCTGTGTATGTAGCAGACTTCTACTCTGTCATTCCTGTGTAGACTATTTAGCTCAGCATCAATGAAGACCTGTATATAGTGTATTTCTGCAGATTATTCAGCTGTTCTTATTGGACGAACCGCATATAATTTAGCATGGTAGTCTGATTCTAGAACATCTCAGTGGGTTCTTCATTCTCGCCCCTGGGTGGACTACGTATGTATCTGCTGTGGCTTGCTGTATCCAGTTCAGTAAGGGCTAATCCTCTGTCACTGCACGATGGACACTAAAGACCATTTATACTGACAAGCAAATACTGAAATCTGACAGTCGCTGTTAAATCAAGATGATAAAGAGCTGAATATGACTTGTAGAAGTATGGCATTAGGCCATAGCCTTTTTGATTTGCAGTTTGACACATTTGCTTGTTGCCTACCTTTTTCATTGTGAGCCTGCTTTCCTGATCACATCCTCAGGATTTTTAATGCTTTTAACCAAAGCTTGCCTGTAACTTGCATTATGGTTACTCTTGAAAGCACTACATATAACATCTGACATGGTTGGTATTATCCAATGCGTGTGGGTTGCTGCTCTCACTAGAGTGTGGACTCTTCATATCATTTCTCCCTGCCTACATCCAGCAAATACAAGTTGAATGCTAGCTGGTGCTCATGAGTTCACTAGGTAAATCTGCTGTGTCTGCTTGTATCCAAACCATGTGGTGGACTGCTAATATGTTGCTGCTGGTTATACATTATAGACCATGTACTATGAAGAAGAAAAAAAGCAAACACTGAGACCTGCTTGGCAAATTGTCAATAGCAAAATACTGAATGTGACTTGGAGTAGCTAGCATTTAGAACACAGTCTCCTTGATTTGTGACTTGCAGCATTTGTTTGTCTAATTTCTTTGTCAGTTGTGTAGTTTCAGAGATTTTTGGGTCTGAATGACCGGTATCCAACACAGCAACACCCCTCACCAACGCAGTTGTGGCTGTCTTGGCTCTAATGGAATAGGCCCAAAGGCCCTCCAGAGTGTCAACATCAGGGCAGTGTCAGAGTCCCTTTTTTTGGCCAGGACACAGGATGAAACACTTGGTCAAGATTCACTTCTGAACCACCTATCCCTTCTTAGCAATGGCAAAGCTGGTTAAAATGCTAATCATTTACTTCATACTCTTTTGTGGACTCAATGTAAGAGCTAAGAACTCGTCAGGGTCCAATCGGTGGAGCCTCTCATTCAAAGGGTAAGGCTAAAAATTAAAACAAAAAAAAAAAAACAAAAAAAAAAAGAGCTAGACTGTCCCACATGAAAGGGAGGTCACATTTTTGGCAAAAGTGAAGCATAAGTTTGTGACACAAATTCATCCAGGGAAAACCGTGTATGGCAATTGCACTGATAGCTCCTGCAGCTTGCTGACAGTATGCAGAAGTAACTTTTATGGGGAATACAGCTTTGAGGGTTATTAATCTCAGAACAATTGCGAACGGGCTTAAAAAGCATGCAAATGAAGAATTCAAGGATCAAATTAAGGTCCCATTGAGACATGATGAATGGAGCAACCAGAAAAATGCAAGCAAACCCATCACAAAATGTAATACAGCTAGTGACTTGAATAACAAGAGAAGACCATGCAAATGCAGAGAGACAAAGGGGTGACAAATAATTTAACAGTGTCACCACAAAGAATTTCTTGGCCAGATATACAACAAACCAAACAAAAAAAACAGCCTGCAAAAGGTCAACTTGATGGTCTCAGCTCCTGGCCAAACACTGTATATTTGGTAGATGAGCACGTACACACAAAGATAACTGCAACATAATTAAAGAAACCTACTTATTGCAAATGATTTAAAGTGCCTTAAATCCCAAAAACTCCCCATGAAATACTTTCCATCAAAGGAGACAAATACAGCTGGGGTGTGCTGTTGATCAATCCAAAGTGCAATTTCAGAACAGAGGGACACATGACAGACGAAGTGGGCAGAAGGGTGGTGGTAAAATACATATGTTAATCTCCTGTGTGACAGGAAATGCATCACATAATAGGTTACCCACAATGACACTAGGGAAGTTGGCGATGCACCTGTATGGGAGGTAGTCCTCAGGGTACATTTTATAGAAGATGCCTTCAGAAATGATGGAAGTGTTAAAAACTCAACTGAGGACTTAATTTAAGGACGTAAAGAAAACCCACAAGCATACACAGTTCCAAAGATTATGGAGAAAAGTTTTGTCAAATTGGAGAAATATCAGAACCCTGGTAACGGACAGGGAGAATAACCTATTAGCCAAACTAGACCACGGATTCTATGAACAGGAAACAAGCCAGGTAAATTATTGGCAAACCTGCTTAGACCAGGTCAGACGAGAAGGTGCATTGTTGACTTTAAGGATGAAGATGGTTACCTGTGTGTGAAGGAGGGAGGGAGACAAAGCAGAGTGCTTTCAGATATTGTACAAAAAAACTGTACGAAAGGGAGACAGCTAGGGTCCAACGACAGAAGGGCTACCTAAATGAAGCACACCTAAAGCCTCAGATGTAGATACAGTTAAAAAAAATAGACAAACTGCTTATGAAGAGATTCTAAAAGCTACTCCTGCCAACATCTCTCCAGAACACCTGGCCCAGACAGGGTTACTGTTGCTTTTATTTATCCTTCAGTGCCCCACTACTGCCCATACTTCTTAGAGTGTACCAAGAAGGAAAACAAGAAGGTGGTGACCCCAACAATACCCTGACCTATTATATCCCTGATTCCCAAACCAAACAAGCTACCAGGTAATTGAGCCTCACATCAGTCAATTTCCTGGAAGTATACCATGCACAAATCATCACAAAGAAAGCAACACTCCACTTAAAAATAGGAATTGAAGATCTTGTCCACCCCAATCAATCCCGGTGTATTTATGGCAGACAAATGAATGACAATACGAAAACAAAATCCCTCCATCTGCTGAAACATAGGGAATAATGGCAAACGAAAGGTAGCCCAGGTCTTCCTGGAAGCTGAACAAACTGTGACTCGGTGAAGATACTCAGAAGAGTTTTCGCAATTGGGCATAGTCGTGATATCAAACCATCAACGCAAGGGTCAAAGTTAACAGTATTGCTCACAATCGGTGCATAACCAGCATGGAACCAGGCTAAGGGGTCCACCTCTGGTACCAATTACCTGAAGGATCCATGCCAACAAATAATTAAAGTTAATAAAATTAGGGGCAGATAAATTAAAGCTAGGTTTACAAATGATCAATTATTTATTTTGACAGATCCAACTGAATTGCTGCCTACCTAATGAGGGACCTGCAGGAGTACAAGCAGTTGTCAGGATTTCAAATAATGTAGATAAATCAGAAATCTTAAACATTTCAGTCCCCAAAAGAATGATCCAGACACAAACAATGCATGGTGGGGGCAAGAAAAGGGGGGGAAATGGGAGTTAACAATCTATTCCATTACTGAATGGGAGTTACCAAGCTATTCCATTATTACTACACAACACAACACTTGTGGTTTCTTAGTTGGGCTAGATGTGAGACTGACTGAGTGGTGTATGATTGTTCATTAAGCAGTAGATCTTTGCTGGTCGCATTGCCCTTTTCAAGAAATCAATGCTTTCTCGTCTGCTATATTCTATTGTTTATTTGCCCATATAGCTTCCTGGGAAATGTTTTTGCACCTTAGGTGTGCTGCTGAGTGACCCTGTATGGCAAAATGTTTGTCGCAGAGTTGCTCTAGCAAAACTACGACAGCTCCCTACAGAGAACTTCTACCTGGTGGCACAGCTTTAATAGGTGTGCTGCTGGTTGGATGAGTGCGCAATCTGAAGACATGGCCAACACCCTTGCTCTACGGCCTCTGGACAAACTCCTGCAGCTTTTCTACCCCTTGTCGTGTGTGCACTGCCACTCCGTTCTCACATACTGCGAGCAACAGCTTTTATTTTTGCATACTGGCTCAGACTGCAACCTATGTGTCAGCAATTCCCCTTCTAAGCATTCCAAAACACAGGGGTATACAGAAGTACTCCGACTTCAGGTATTGGCATTCAGCAGGTATCCTGACTACAGATGCCCATGGCACGTTTTTGTCCTTTTCAGGTATCAGATGAAGTAATTTGAAGTATACAGTGGACTATTCTTAATATAATGGACCATAGCACATTCTCTTCATACTAGTTGGACTATCAAAAAAGCAGATCCGCAAACTCACACAGTCATGCCTTAACACATTCAGCTAATTACACAGAGCACCCCTTTCACTGGCCAAGGTGAATTTTTTTTTTTTTTTTTTTTTCCAGGGTCGAATCCTCTGTGTCCCAGTTGTAGCTCACCCAACACTGACTTGATACACATGCTCCGGACCTGTCCATTCCTATCCCTTTTTGCATCCATGATCACGACCCAACTCGCACAAGCTACAGACTGTACTGACATGTATACATGGGAGGTCCGTGCCCTAGATTCTTTCAAGCACAGAAAGAAAAAAACTACCAGTGTAATTCCTATACCTTGCGATACTGCTTGGTAAACGCACCATTACGTGTCAGTGCAAGGCCAGATCGCCACTGTGTGTTCTTGCGTGAAAGCAGTCATTTCTGATTTGGATGGAGGCAGACACTAAGGATCTGCATAGGGAGGAAGCTCAGGGACTCCGTAAGCACCATCAGTTCCAGGGTTGGGACGAAATATCACACTTTCAGGCAAACTGTTGTGGCTATGCTTCTGCCTTAGATAGCCGACACCCCCCCTCCCCCCATTACCAATTGTGGGGTCAAGCGCCTCACTCAAGATGTGAACTACTCCTTGCTAGCATCTCACACCCTCAGGATCCTTACTTGAACTGCATCCCCACACCTTCTATACTAAAATTCCATTGTACTGAATGTATAATGTTATATACAATAACTCTCTAATCCTTGCCCATTCCACAACACATTATCTTTTGTCTGTCATGTTTAACTTTTTCTACTGATCTTTCTTCTTTAAATCATGACAGCGGCAAACTATACAACTAATTAAGCTATAAATCTTTCTGCCTTTGTGGAAAAGCAAGATTACGATCTATGCAAAGTGCCTGTTGATGTACATGTTAAATAACAACAATGCAAATTTCAAAAACGAGAAAAAAAAAAAATAGAAAGTAGATATTTGTGGGAGATACCTTGACACCTTAACAACAAAGAGACCCTAAGCTATCTATAGCCCCAGTTGTGGGCGTGGGACAGTCCAAGCTGGACCCAATTCTCCTCTTGATTCACACACCTTCGAGGGAATAGAGATTTCCCACCTGGCCTGGATAGGCAACATTTTTAACAAATGGCGGGAGAAGGGGTAGGGAGGTTTAACAGGGGTTTACAGGACCATACAAAAGATCCTACGGAAGAGAGAAAGTAAAGCCCTATGAGCAGCTTAAAACAGAATACCTTTCAATACCAACAACTATGGCACTGGATCCAGCAACCTCAAATTAAAAAAACAAAAACGAGCAACAGAGGACCAACTCCTTTTGCAAAAATACCTCAATTTTAATCAAAAGACACACAATCTCCTGAATCTACAAAGTGCTGGGGACATTTGGAGAGGAATTTCTATCCTAGAAGGTGTGGCAAAGAGTGTAAAATCATACTAGACGAGGGAGACATTTTCAAAAGGATTACTCATTTTTTTAGCTATGTGGGAGGAAATAAACAATGCTGGAATTATCATCACTATCCCTGGAAAGAGTAGAAGCAATAGGACACTGGAAAGGAAGAGGGTAACAATGCTGGAGGAGATGCAGTGGTACCGGCACAGAGACACATTCTTCTGCCCTTCCCCCATATGAAAACTTGCTGTCAAAGTACTAGAGACTATTGAGGAAGTCTTAGGATCATATTCAGAGGAAGACCTAGAGGTTGCAATTCTAGGCAGCTCACTATAAAAATATATACTCCCTACATATTAGGAAAATATATATAGTACACGCTATTGGTGGCAAAGCAAACTATATTAGCTCTGCACAACAACAATACGGACAGAAAACATATGGGTGAAAAAGCTATTGTGGTTAAGGGAGATTAAGAATAAGGCTACAACTATCCGGGGTAACAAAAAAAAATTTAAAAAAAAAAAATACAAAAAAATCAGAGGCAGTGGATACTACTGATAAGACTTAAGGAAATACAATAATGAACTACAATACTCTACACTCCACTACAGACTCCATGAGGGCATTAGCCATGGAGAACTAACAGAACAATAGTCTCAACCGGGAAGAGTTGCATGGAAGAAGTTGGTGGGGGTGGGGTGTGCAATGTTGTTATTACTGATCACCAGCAATCACTGTGACTATTTTGTTGAGGACGCTTCCTATTTACACGTGTGAATCCTACTTACAGCCATCCTGCAGTGCAACAAGCCGAGATGAACACTCACTTTTTGCCATTGCCTATTTATCCTTTTGAACGCTGTTATTTACAAGAAACCAATGGAAAAAGCAAAAAATCTAAGCACTCACAAAAGAGAAAGATTTGAAAGGAGTTTGGATTTTTGTTTTGCTTGAATTCAGGCTTGAGGAAAATCAGTATAGACCCAGACTTCACTGGAAATAGACTTAATGGATTCAATGGATTCAGCAAATTAATGTTCTAAGTAATGAGAAGTTACTTAACTGAGAGTTTAACAAACGCCACATTTTATGTGAGAAACGTACCTTCTTTTCCTTTGAACCGCTCCTGATCGTATCTGTTGTAGGCTGCTGGAATTGGCTGCTTGGTCCTTATCGTGGGATCCTAGAATAAATGATTTGTATGAGACTGGTTTATGCAGGGCACTCAAAACAGTGCTACTCCCCTCAGTTCCTCGATACTATGAAACATTCTGAACAGCAGGAAAATGCACCAAGGCATTTTGGCACAACAATCTTAGAAAACATGGGCCACAGACTTTTTTTTATCTTGCAACTTTCCCTAGACTAAACACATATCTCAGAGAAAGGAAATCCAGAGAAAGGAAGTTGTAGGAAGAATTAGTAGTATTAAAGTTATGTAAGTGATTAACATGTAATCTCTATAACAGGCACCTTTATCAACACTACTGGGAGGATTACAATGTTCTTAACAACCCAGAAGCATCGAGATAGTGTGTGAAATCTAAAGACGAACAAGATTGTACTGTCCAACTTATTCAAAGCATGCATTAGCTCTAGAGTGTATGCTTACAAACAGCTACATAACCCAAGCTTCTGCTTTACAGGCCGCCTCCGAACAAAAACACTGCTAAAAGGCTACAAACGTTAATGTAGCTCAAACGGGAAAGAAGCCCTTGGATTATGCAACGCTCCATTACAGGAGACAATTTAACAAGCAACAAGAGCTATGAAAGAAAACATAACTGGGCAAAGGTGAGCACAAGTGACAAACTGAGGAGAGGACCTCTAAAATATCATACAATGTATAAATAATAACCTTCCCGATACTGAGAATTAGAGGAAGATTTCCTGCTGAATATGAAAATACCTGGACACTTTAGACAGAAGCGAGGGTGAGCTCTGAAAGGAACTATCACAGTGCAACAATGTAAGGGGCTCTTCAAAAGAGAGGGAAGAGATAATTGCTAATCTTGTAGCAGATGTGAGATGAGATCCACCATTCCATATCCCTGTTCTTAAGATACTGCATACTATGGGTTGAAAGGAGTTCATGAATCACTGTAACAAATTGTAAAGTCCAAAAAAGAAAAACTTCACACATTTAAAAAAAAAACAATTACATTCATTTCTTGAACATCTCAGTACAATATTAATTTCATTAGCTCTTCATTTTCATTTTGAAAATTCGTATCTTCACCTAAGAAGCATTACTTCCAGATTTCAGTGTTAATTGTTTAACTGTCATTGATGTAGTACGAGCAGTTGGCGGGATGATGAACATGTGGTGGAGATCAGGAAGATCAACAAAATGAATTATTAGTTAATGAAGAGATGCAATGCAGGACATTTAACCCAATACTGAAATTCAGGATCATGAATTGGAGAGTTTCTAAATGCAAAGGTACAATCTTGACCAAGACCAACTTAAATACTGCATCAGACCCAAACTTCCATTGGGGTTGGCTTGAAACTTTTACTTTGCCTCGGACCCAAAAATTCAAGGCTTATAAACTACCCCTAAGAGTGATAGCAGTTATTTACTAACGTTTTACAACTTATTCCAAACTTTCTGGAGTGACTTTTGTCCTGTTTGTGTCTAATTAAAGATACAAATATGAGTGGGAATTTGTGATGTGCTTATCATCTATTGACTGTTGTGTTACTGTTATGTTATGTCAAATTGCATGCCACAGCTTATCCCGTGAGGGTATCCAGGCTCCGGATCAGGAACGTAGGCCAGGCAGTGCTCCTAGCTGAACAGCCAGGTTTTTAGTTTCTTGCAGAAAATGAGGAGTGACAGTTGTGATGTATTGAGGAAGTGTGCACCAGTTCTTGTCGGCAATGAAAAAGGTGCGCCCTCTTGACTTGCTTCTGTTGATGTGGGGAACTCGTACGAGGGAGAGAGGGGTGGAGCACAGCTGTCTGTAAGGTTGGTAGATTTGAAGTTGTTGCTGAGGTATGCTGATCTGGTTTTGTGGAGTGCTTGTAGGTGTGGATGAGCTGCTTGAATCTGCAACGTTTCTGGATGTGTAGCCAGAGTAGTTCAGTGAGACAGGGAGCAATATGGGTGCTTTTAGGAACATCTAGGAGGAATCTGGTGCCTGTCTTTTAGAATGTCTGTAGTCTTTCCATGAGCTAGTTGAGAATTCTGATATAGTGTGTGTTGGCATAGTTAAGTCTATTGGTTATGAGGGTCTGGGTCACCATGCATGGGGAGCCATTTGAAGATCTTGCAAACCACTCTGAGGATGAGGCAGCAAGATGCAATCAAAACGTTGACCTGTTTGTCCATTGTGGTTTTATTGTCAGAGATGATGCTGAGGTTTCTGGCATCTTCTTTGAGGGTGGGCATGGAACCTAAGACAGGTGGCCACCAAGACGAGTCCCAAGGGGACCTCTGCTGTCAGAAAATTAGGATCTCCGTTTTGTCTGTGTTGAGTTTAAGGCCGTTCCCTCACATCCAGTTGTCCACGTTTGACATGCAGGAGGTGAAACTGGTCCTAGTGGTGTTGTTCGTGTCAGTGAGGGAGATGAGTTGAGTGCTGCTGGTGAAGGAGACATTGTGGATGCCTTTGGCTCTTATGATGCCGGCCAGGGGTTCCATGCACATGATAAACAAGGTTGGACTGAGAGAGGAGCCCTGGGGGGACACCCCCATAAACTAGCTTCTTGAGTTTGGAGGTGAAAATGTGGGAGGAAGGTTATCCAGCTCTGGCCAGATATTTGAATACCAGAGTTCTGCAGTCTGGCGTTGAGGGTGCCATGGAAGACAGAGTTGAAGGCTGCTGAGAGGTCAAGCAGGATGAGAGTGGTGGTTCCCCTCTGTCCATAATGGACCAAATGTTGCCTGTTGCTGCCAGGAGGGTGGTTTCCATGCTATGGTTGCCCGCAGAACACTGACTGGGTGAAGTCCAGGAGGTGGTGCTGTTCAAGATGGGCAGAGAGTTGCTTACTGATCTTTCGCAGGACTTTGGTCAGGAAAGGAAAAAGCGAGATGGGTCTGTCAAATCTTTCAGGCTGGCTGACTGTTTCATCAGTAGAGCTGTGACTTCTGCAGGTTTCCAGCTATCCGGGACGTTTACGCAGAGGATGGATGAGTTGACGATGGTGGGGAGGTTGGTGCTGATCAGTGTGCTTCCCAGGATGTAAACGTGGTGAGGGCAAGGGGCAGTGGGGTAACCCGAGTGGACGGTCTACATGATTCTGGCAGTGTTGACTGTGGTTAGGGGGCTTCAGTTTGTTAGAATGTAGGTGCTCTTGGTGGAGATGTGGGCTTGTGTGATGATGCCTTCTACTGTGGGTTAGGGTGCAAATTTGGTGTGTATCTCGAGTATTTTGTTGTGGAAAAAGTCAGATATGTCGTCACTGAAAAGCTGTGAGGGGATAGTGGTATAGGAGGCTGCTTTTGGATTGTTGAATTATTTGATGATGTTAAAGAGTTCTTTGCTGGAGTTGGAGCAGGATTCTAGCCTGAGCACAAGGGCAACTTTCCTGGCTTCTTTCGTCTGGGGGTGGTACCTTCTGCGTGTGGATTTGTAGATGGCTCTAGAGGTGTAGTCTCTGTTGGTTCTCTCTCTTCTGTCCTAGTTGTTTTCAATAGCGCTTGGAGTTTTTCAGGCCTTCCTTAGACCAGCATGCTTGAGCACGAGTTCTTGTATGCCTGACCATCATGAAAGCCAAGGTGCTGGCACAGTACGAGTTCCACTTATTGAAAGTGGATAGGTCACTCAGCAGGTCACATGTGCATAGGCTGGTTGGATTCAAAGGTGTGGTTCCAGGTGACTTATTTTATGTTGTTCTAGTTGTGGCTGAAATTGATGGCTGGCTTTAGTTTACTGGAGGGATGGTGTATGATGTTGGAGCGTACAATGGAGTGGTCCGTCCATGTGAGAGTGGTAAGGTGGCTGAAGGTAATCTTCTTACTGGCTGTGAAGCCTGGGGGAGGTGTTTGCCTGGCAATGTGAGCTACGCCTTGTATGAGTTGTATGAGTCTTATGTTGTTGAGGCTCTCTGAGGTCGATGGTGTTGCAGTACGCTGGGTCATTGAGGTGAACATTGAGATTGCTGAGCAGTAGGAAGCTATTGTATCTAATGGCAATTGGAGTGATCAAGTCAACGACTGTTACTGAAGATAGTGCAGGGTCCTGGCAGTAGACAAGCATGGTTGCCTGAGATGGTTGTGGAGGGGCTGATATGTAGTTGGAAGTATGTGTGTTCCCTGAGCATAGTCTGCTCACTGCAGCAGTGCAGGTGATGGTGTCTTTGTGGATGATCTCCTCCAGGTTTTCAGAGGCTGTAATGGTAGACAATCTTGTAGCCAGAAGAGATGGCCTTTGCAATGGCTGGGATGGATCACAGGCTGGGCAGATTTCAGTGAGAAAGAGGATGTCTGGGTAGTACCTATTGATGAAGTCCTAGACAGATCTGGTATTGAGGAGCACGAGGCAATGCAGGGCAAGTTGTGTGCAAAGGCTGGCATAGGGCAGATGCTGTAAGAGAAGCGGCAGAAAGCACATGAGTAGGGTCCTTCCATGAGATGTGGTGTGCATCGGGGTTAACAATCGTGACAGCATCTGGTGTGGAGTGCTATCAAGTCAGAGAAAGTGTACTAAGCCTAGGCAATAAAAATTGGCACAAACACATGCACAAAAAGACTAGCAAAGAGCGCAAAAAAGCACATAGAAGCCTGGGCTGAGCAATGAAACAGGCACAACAGACAAACTGGCACTAAAGCCAAGCACAAAAGACCACAACAGCCAAAACACCAAAGACAATTGGGCACAAAAGACAGATGGGCACTAAAGAATACTCAAAAGAACCAAAAAAGACAAACAGGCACAAAAAACAAACAGGAACAGACACCAAGCATAAAAGAGCACAAAAGATAGAGTACAAAGTGTGGGAAGCTGGCCTGGTGAGTGGTGGGTACCCAAGGTACTTATACGTTATACCAGGTCCAGGTATCCCCTCTTAGTGAAGTGTAGGCGGTGTCTAAAAGCCAGGCTCTCTAGAGGTAGCTGTGGATGAGCAGCCAAGGCTTTTGTAGGAGACATGCAAGGCTCATGCAATACCAATGTAGTCACAAAGCACTTACACACATGAAAGAAAAAAACTCAGTTGTACAAAAATAAAAGTACTTTCTTTTTGGAACACAATACCACAAAATACTAGAAGGGCAACCCTCCAGTAGGAGGCAAAACACTAAATATATACACTATAAATCAGAAATAGGCATAGAAAAGGTAAGAAAACAGTGCAAATGGAAATAACCAATAGTGACCCTAGGGTGAGCACAAACCATATACTACAAAAATGGAATGCGAACACAGGACCCCCCACCTAGGTAAGTGGAATGTGTAGAGGTGAGCTGGGGATACTAGAAAATCAAGAGGTAAGTAACACAACACCCCACAGTGATCAAGAAAGCAGGATTAAATCATTGGAATTTCTCCCAAGCCACCCAAAAGGAGGAGAAGAAAATGAAAATGTCACTTACCCAGTGTACATCTGTTCGTGGCATCAGTCGCAGTAGATTCGCATGTTCTGCAATAGCTCGCCATCTGGTGTTGGGCCGGAGTGTTACAAGTTGTTTTTCTTCGAAGAAGTCTTTCGAGTCACGGGACCGAGTGACTCCTCCTTTTGTCTCCATTGCGCATGGGCGTCGACTCCATCTTCGATTGTTTTTCCCCGCAGAGGGTGAGGTAGGAGTTGAATTGTAGTAATAGTGCCCATGCAATGGAGTGACTAAGTATGCACCTATTTAAGGTTGAGATGATACATATATAAATAATTGAAGGTAACTTCCAAACTGCTACAGGCTTCCGGGGAGGCGGGTGGGCACATGCGAATCTACTGCGACTGATGCCACGAACAGATGTACACTGGGTAAGTGACATTTTCAGTTCGATGGCATCTGTCGCTGTAGATACGCATGTTCTGCATAGACTAGTAAGCAGTTATTTCCCCAAAAGCGGTGGATCAGCCTGTAGGAGTGGAAGTAGTCTGAAATAATGTCCTTAATACGGCTTGACCTACTGTGGCTTGTTGTGCGGATAACACGTCTACACAGTAGTGCTTGGTGAATGTGTGAGGCGTAGACCATGTGGCTGCCTTACATATTTCTTGCATTGGGATGTTTCCTAGAAAGGCCATGGTAGCACCTTTCTTTCTGGTTGAGTGTGCCCTTGGTGTAATGGGCAGCTGTCGTTTAGCTTTAAGGTAGCAGATTTGGATGCATTTAACTATCCATCTGGCTATACCTTGTTTTGAAATTGGGTTTCCTGCATGAGGTTTTTGAAATGCAATAAAGAGTTGTTTAGTCTTTCTGATGTTTTTTGTTCTGTCAATGTAATACATCAATGCTCTTTTGACATCTAATGTATGTAGTGCCCTTTCAGCTACGGTATCTGGCTGTGGAAAGAACACTGGAAGTTCCACTGTTTGATTTAGATGGAACGGTGAAATAACCTTTGGCAAAAATTTAGGATTGGTCCTTAGGACGACTTTATTTTTGTGTAGTTGTATAAAAGGTTCCTGTATAGTAAACGCCTGAATCTCGCTTACTCTTCTCAGGGAAGTAATGGCGATGAGAAATGCCACCTTCCAGGTTAGGAACTGTATGTCGCAGGAGTGCATGGGTTCAAAAGGTGGACCCATAAGTCTAGTTAGGACAACATTTAGGTTCCATGAAGGAACAGGTAGTGTTCTTGGTGGTATAATTCTCCTAAGGCCCTCCATGAATGCTTTAATGACTGGTATTTTATATAGGGAAGTTGAATAGGTAGTCTGCAGGTATGCAGATATTGCTGCAAGGTGAATCTTAATGGAAGAGAAAGCTAGGTTAGATTTTTGTAAGTGAAGCAAGTAACCCACTACATGTTCTGGAGTTGTGTGTAATGGTTGTATTTGATTAATATGGCAGTAGCAAACAAACCTCTTCCATTTACTTGCATAGCAGTGCCTGGTGGATGGCCTTCTTGCTTGTTTTATGACTTCCATACATTCTTGGGTAAGTTGTAAGTGCCCGAATTCTAGGATTTCAGGAGCCAGATTGCTAGATTCAGCGATGCTGGATCTGGGTGTCTGATCTTTTGGTTGTGCTGTGTCAACAGATCTGGCCTGTTGGGCAATTTGATGCAGGGTACCACTGATAGGTCTAGTAGCGTTGTGTACCAGGGTTGCCTTGCCCAAGTTGGTGCTATCAATATGAGTTTGAGTTTGCTTTGACTGAGTTTGTTTACCAGGTAAGGAAGGAGAGGGAGAGGAGGAAAAGCGTAAGCAAATATCCCTGACCAGTTCATCCATAGGGCATTGCCTTGGGATTGTTTGTGTGGGTATCTGGATGCGAAGTTTTGGCATTTTGCGTTCTCCCTTGTCGCAAACAAGTCTATCTGAGGTGTTCCCCAGAGTTTGAAATAAGTGTTCAGAATTTGGGGGTGAATTTCCCATTCGTGGACCTGTTGGTGATCTCGAGAGAGATTGTCTGCGAGTTGATTTTGTATCCCTGGTATAAACTGTGCAATTAGGCGAATTTGGTTGTGAATTGCCCAATGCCAAATTTTTTGTGCTAGCAGGCTTAACTGCGTGGAGTGCGTCCCCCCCTGCTTGTTTAGATAATACATTGTTGTCATGTTGTCTGTTTTGACGAGAATGTATTTGTGAACTATTATTGGTTGGAAAGCCTTTAGTGCTTGAAAAACTGCTAGAAGTTCTAGGTGATTGATATGCAGTTTTGTTTGATGTACGTTCCATTGTCCTTGTATGCTGTGTTGATCGAGGTGTGCTCCCCACCCTGTCATGGAAGCATCTGTTGTTATTACGTATTGTGGCACTGGGTCTTGGAAAGGCCGCCCCTTGTTTAAATTTATGTTGTTCCACCACAGAAGCGAGAGGTAAGTTTGGCGGTCTATTAACACCAGATCTAAAAGGTGACCCTGTGCTTGAGACCACTGTGATGCTAGGCATTGTTGTAAGGGCCTCATGTGCAGTCTTGCGTTTGGGACAATGGCTATGCATGATGACATCATGCCTAGGAGTTGTAATACCATCTTTGCCTGTATCTTTTGTGTTGGATACATGCGTTGTATGATGGTGTTGAAATTTTGAATTCTTTGTGGACTTGGAGTGGCTACTCCTTTTGATGTGTTTATTATGGCTCCCAGGTATTGTTGTACCTTGCGTGGCAGAATTTTGGATTTTGTGTAATTGACGGTGAACCCTAGTTTGAAGAGGGTTTGTATGATCTGATTTGTGTGATTTGAGCACTGTTTGAACGAATGGGCCTTGATTAGCCAGTCGTCCAAATATGGGAACACATGTATTTGCTGCCTTCTTATGTGTGCAGCGACTACCGCTAGACATTTGGTAAAGACTCTTGGTGCGGTTGTTAATCCGAAAGGCAGTACCTTGAATTGGTAATGTATTCCTTTGAATACAAACCTTAGGTATTTCCTGTGCGATGGGTGTATTGGTATATGGAAATAAGCATCCTTGAGGTCTAAAGTTGCCATGTAGTCGTGTAGTTTTAGCAATGGCAATACTTCTTGTAGTGTGACCATGTGGAAGTGGTCTGATTTGATGAAAGTGTTCACTACTCTGAGGTCTAGGATTGGTCTCAGTGTTTTGTCCTTCTTTGGTATCAGAAAGTACAGTGAGTAAACTCCTGTGTTTATTTGTGTGTTTGGCACTAATTCGATTGCATTCTTTTGCAATAGTGCCTGCACTTCTATCTCCAGGAGATTGGAATGGTGTGTTGTTAAATTTTGTGCTTTTGGTGGTATGTTTGGAGGGAATTGTAGAAATTCTATGCAATAACCATGTTGGATAATTGCTAGAACCCAAGTGTCTGTAGTGATTTCCTCCCATGCTTTGTAATAATGGCCTATTCTTCCCCCCACTGGTGTTGTGTGGAGGGGGTGAGTGACCTGTGAGTCACTGTTTAGTAGTAGGGGCTTTGGGGCTTTGAAATCTTCCTCTATTTCTAGGGAATTGCCCTCCTCTATATTGTCCCCGAAAACCTCCTCTATACTGTCCCTGGTAACTGGACGGTGTGGCTTGTGAGGTGCTGGCTTGTGTGCTTTGACCTCGAAACCCCCCTCGAAAGGGCGTTTTACGGAATGTGCTGTAATTCCCTCTGCTCTGCGGGGAGTAGAGTGCGCCCATGGCTTTGGCAGTGTCCGTATCTTTTTTGAGTTTCTCAATCGCTGTGTCCACTTCTGGACCGAACAGTTCTTTTTCATTAAAAGGCATATTGAGAACTGCTTGTTGAATCTCTGGTTTAAATCCAGACGTTCGGAGCCATGCATGCCTTCTGATAGTTACAGATGTATTAATTGTCCGTGCAGCTGTATCTGCAGCGTCCATGGAGGAGCGGATCTGGTTGTTGGAAATGGTCTGTCCCTCCTCAACCACTTGTTTTGCCCTATTTTGTAAGTCCTTGGGCAGATGTTCAATGAGATGTTGCATCTCGTCCCAGTGGGCTCTGTCATAGCGCGCAAGTAGTGCCTGGGAGTTCGCGATGCGCCACTGGTTTGCAGCTTGTGCTGCGACTCTTTTACCAGCTGCATCGAACTTGCGGCTTTCTTTATCTGGGGGTGTTGCATCTCCAGATGTGTGAGAGTTGGCCCTTTTCCTAGCTGCTCCTACAACGACAGAGTCTGGTGGCAGCTGTGTAGTGATGAAAGCCGGGTCTGTAGGAGGCGCCTTATACTTTTTTTCCACCCTTGGTGTGATTGCCCTACTTTTGACCGGCTCCTTAAAGATGTCTTTTGCGTGCCGGAGCATACCAGGGAGCATAGGCAGGCTTTGGTAGGAGCTGTGGGTGGAGGAGAGGGTGTTGAATAAGAAATCATCCTCGACCTGTTCTGAGTGGAGGCTTACGTTGTGAAATTGTGCTGCTCTAGCCACCACTTGAGAATACGCGGTGCTGTCTTCTGGTGGAGATGGCTTTGTAGGGTATGCCTCCGGACTGTTATCTGACACTGGGGCGTCGTATAGGTCCCATGCGTCCTGATCTTGGTCACCCTGGCTCATGGTGGTGTGAGCTGGGGAGTGTGATGGAGTTTGTGCTGGTGAGACGTTAATCACAGGCGGAGGAGAGGGTGGTGGGGTAACTCTTTTCACCACTTTTGGTTGTGGTGTCTGTTCCGTCTGGAACTCCAACCTTCTCTTTCTCCTAATGGGGGGAAGGGTGCTTATTTTTCCTGTCCCCTGCTGTATGAAGATACGCTTTTGCGTATGGTCCACATCAGTTGCTTGCAGCTCTTCCTCAAACCTATGCTTCTGCATTTGGGAGGTTAGTGAGTGCTCTTCTGTATAAGAGCCTGAAGCTGGGTCGCTTGCAGTTTGTTTCGGCATCGAAACCCTGTCTGCGTGTTTTTTCGGCTCCGAGGTGACTCTTTTCTTTTTCGGGGCCGAAACCTCTCGGCGTCGATCTGTTTCGGTGCCGCTGTCTCGGCGTCGAGCCGTGTCGGCACCGGCATCTCGGTGTCGAGGCTTGTCTCCAGCACTTTCTCGGTCCAGAGAAGGCTGCGTGCCGGTGTCTCGACCGGAGTCGGACGATCTTGGCACTGTTTGGGCCTTTTTCGGTGCCGACGGGCGGTCACCGAATTTATGGGTGGAGCCATGGCCTGGTGGCAGTGGCGTCCCCTGGGCCTTGTAAATGTTCTTCTGAGTGGATTTCGACGTCTTACTCACGGTTTGTGTATCGTCGAATCCTTCGGAGTCTGAGTCTTGGATCGAGAAGGTACCTTCTTCTTCCTGTTCCTCGAACTCCCGTTGGGCTGTCGGTGCGGACGCCATCTGAAGTCTTCTGGCTCGACGGTCTCGGAGTGTTTTTCGGGACCGGAACGCACGACAGGCCTCGCAGGTGTCTTCGCTGTGCTCAGGTGACAGGCACAGGTTGCAGACCAAGTGTTGGTCTGTGTAAGGGTACTTATTGTGGCATTTGGGGCAGAAACGGAACGGGGTCCGTTCCATCGGCGTTCTTCAGCACGCGGTCGGGCCGACCAGGCCCCGACGGAGGATCGAAAAACTACCCCGAAGGGCACCGGAGCTCTTCGATCTTCGATGCGGTGTGGAATCAAAGTACGCCGATCCCGAACGCAACAATACCGACGAAAATCTTCCGAAATTAGCTAATTTTCCATTCCGAAACTCGGAGCGACAGGAACACGTCCGAACCCGATGGCGGAAAAAAAACAATCGAAGATGGAGTCGACGCCCATGCGCAATGGAGACAAGGAGGAGTCACTCGGTCCCGTGACTCGAAAGACTTCTTCGAAGAAAAACAACTTGTAACACTCCGGCCCAACACCAGATGGCGAGCTATTGCAGAACATGCGTATCTACAGCGACAGATGCCATCGAACAGAAGATTTCTGAAGAAAGAAGACCTGTAGAGAGAGTGGACCAAGACCAAAAGTCACAGTGGAGTCCAGGAGGAGTAGGAGCTACTACCCACCCAGCTGTAGTTGCAGTAGTTGATCAACGGTGATGAAGAACAGGTCAGCACTGTAGCCTTGGAGCCGGAGAAGAGTTCCTGATGGATGAAGATGCCTCACGATGGAAGCAAGATCGCAGATGGGTGTCGGTGCAGGAATTCCACCAACAAGCCTTGGCACAGGCAAACTCGCAGTTAGTGGAAAACTGGTGCTGCCCGGGACCAGCAAGGTCCAGGAGGTCTCAACCCAGGAGGGGGAGTCACAGGGGACCCTCAGCATCGCAGACAGACCACAGGAGCAGAGGCCGGACCCACAGGAGTCGCAGAAGATGCCCATGCAGCACTACAAATGAGGGTCCCACGCCGACGGAGAACCACACAAGAGGCTGTGCTTTGCAGGAAGGAGACCTAGGTGCTGGTGCTAAACGTTGCCTGAAGATCCCTTGGGGGAGATCCAAACAAGTCTTGGCAGCTGCAAGAGACGCGTGCACAGGGGCACTGTCCTGCATGGGAAGACAAAGGCTTACCTCCACCAAAGTTGGACAGCTGGCAGAGAGGACCAAGAGGACTAACTCCAGACCACCACCCCGGATTCAGGATCCACGCAGCTCAAGATGAGGGGAGATCCACGCAGCTGGTCATCGCTTGTTGTAGATGCCTGCGGTTGTAGGGGAGTGACTCCTTCACTCCAAGGGAGATTCCTTCTTCTTCTTGTGCAGGCTGAACAGTTGCTGTCTTCTGAGGATGCACGGCTGGGGATATGTTGCAAAGATGGATGGAGCCATGGAAACAAAGTTGCAGAAGAGCCTTTTTCGTGGACTGTAGCATTGTTGGTTCCTGGAGGGCCCAGTCGCAGTGTCAGTGGTCAGAAGTCTAAGTGCAGGTTGCAGAGGAATCCTGCTGGAGGTCTTGCAAGCCGAATCGGAAGACCCCATCCAAGAGAGAGACCCATAAATAGCACTGAAAGGGGGATTGGTCACCTAACCAGGTAAGCACCTATCAGGAGGGGGCTCTGACGTCACCTGCCTGTCCAGGCCACTCAGCTGCTCCCAGAGTTCCCAGCCAACTTTTGAAACAATATGGCAGCACCCAGGGACCCTCTGGAGGAGCTCTGAGCACCACTCCTGGAGTGGTGATGGACAGGGGAGTGGTCACTCCCATTTCCACTGTCCAGTTTCATTCCAGAACAGGGATTGGGGGTCCCTGAACTGGTGTAGACTGGTTTTTGCACAGAGGGCACATTTGCCCTTCAAAGCAAACCAGTGGCTTGGGGAGGCTACCCCTCCCAATCTAGTCTTACCTATTCCCAAAGGGAGAGGGTGTTACCTCCCTCTCCCAAAGGAAATCCTTTGTTCTGCCTTCCTGGGCTTGATCAGATCAAGCAGCAGGAGGGCAGAAACCTGTCTGAGGGGTGGCAGCAGCTTGGGCTGCCCGAACAATCCTGTAAGACTGGTGGTAGCAATCCTAAGGGCCCACTAAGGAGCCCCGGGAGTGCATGGAATCATGCTTCCAATACTTGCAACAGTATTAGGATCATGTTACCAAACATGCTGTACGAAAGTACCATCTTTCCTGGCATGTTACCCCCAATTTCTACCTGTTTGTCAGTATGTTTTGCCTGTCTCACTTGGATCCTGCTGGTCAGGACCACCCAGTGCTTGTAGTTTGTGGCCTAATGTGTGTGTTGTCAGTAGTGCTTAACTGTGTCACTGAAGTTCTGCTAACCAGAACGTCAGTGCTTATGCTCTCTCTGCTTCCAAATTAGTCACTATAGTTTAGTGACTTCATTTACCAATTCCAATTGGTACACTGGACCCCCCCCTTATAAGTCCATAGTATATGGTACCTACATACCCAGGGCTTTGGGGTTCCAGGAGATTCTTATGGGCTGCAGCATTTCTTTTACCACTCATAAGGAGCTCAGACAAACCCTTTCACAGGACTGCCACTGCAGCCTGCGTGAAATAGTGCACACACTATTTCACAGTCATTTTCACTGCACTTGAGTAACTTATAAGTCACCTATATGTCTAACCTTCATTTACTGAAGGCTAGGTGCAAAGTTACTAAGTGTGAGGGCACCCTTGCAATAGCAAAGGTGCCCCCAAGCTGTCCAGGGCCAAATCCCTGGACTTCGGGAGTGTGTCAATACCATTACACGCATGCACTACATATAGGTCAATACCTATATGTAGCTTCACAATGGTAACTCCGAATATGGCCTTGTATGGTGTCTAAGATCATGGAATTGTCCCCCCATTCCAAATCTGGTATTGGGGTGCCAATCAAATGCATCCTGGGGGCTCCACCATGGCCCCCCAGTACTGCCAAACTACAGCTCTGAGGCTTGCACTGCAGCTACAGCTGCTGCCACCTCACAGACAGGGTTCTGCTCTCCCGGGGTCTGAGCAGCTCAGTCCCAGGAAGGCAGAATAAAGCATTTCCTTTGGGAGGGGGGTGTTACACCCTCTCCCTTTGGAAATAGGTGTCACAGGCATGAGAGGGGTAGCCCCCCCACCCCCCAGAGCCTCTGGAAATGCTTTGAAGGGCACAGATGGTACCCTCCTTCCATAAGCCAGTCTACACCAGTTCAGGGACCCCCAGTCCCTGCTCTGGTGCAAAACTGGACAAAGGAAAGGGGAGTGACCATTCCCCTGTTCATCACCACCCCAGGGGTGGTGCCCAGAGCTCCTCCAGTGTGTCCCTGGCGTTAGCCATCTTATTTTCCATGGTGTGGGGACACTCTAGTGGCCTCTGAGTGGCCACCAGTGCCAGCAGGTGACGTCAGAGACCCCCCTCCTGGTAGGTGCATACCCGGTTAGGTAGCCAATACCCCTCTCAGGGCTATTTAGGGTCGCTCCAGTGGGTTCCTCTTCAGATTCAGCTTGCAAGTTTCCACCAGGAATCCTCTGCAACTCCTGCTTCATCCTCTGACCGTCGGATCAACCGCTGACTGCTCCAGGAACCGCTAAAACTGCAACAAAGTATCCAACAAGGATACTGTGACTCTGCAACTTCAGCTCCAGCCAGCAACTGCAACAGTTTCCAAGGTGTGCACGCTCTGAGGACTCCCTGTCTTCACCCTGCACCAGCAGAACCAAAGAAATCTCCTGTGGAGAGACGGAGTCACTTCCCTGCTCCAGCAGGCACCTTCTAAGATGACAACCGGTTCTCTAGCACTCCTCTCCTGGCGAGGAGCGTGCTCCCTAGAACACAGAGGGTGGACACCTTCGACCCAGACTGTCCTAAGGTCCAGCTGTCCAGATTTGGCGGAGGTAAGAGCTTGCCTTCCCGGTTTGCAACATTATCCGTCTGCACCGCGTCATCTCTACCTCCTGAGGCCCTATTTGCAAGAATCTTTTGCGCACAGCGTGGCCCAGGTCCCCAGCACTCCATCCTGCGACGCTCAACTCGCTGAGTTCTTCTCCGGCGGCGTGGGACCTTCTTTTGTAGTGCTGCAGCAACCGCAATGTGCACCTTCTTTGTCCCCATGTCCTGGGACTCCCATGGGGGCAGCCTGGTCATCTGTAGGTTCCCTCCAGTGTCGGGAGCCCCCTCTGTCTCCTTAGTCTGAGTTGAGGCCCCAATGTCCCTCCTGGGTCCAGGCAGTGCCATTTTGATGCAAACAGCGACATTGCTTGAACCAAGGCTTGTTGGACGAATCCAGTGATGCAACTCGCCTGCATCCAACATCTCGACGTGGGACATCCTTTGCATCACACAGGAACCCTCAGCCATCTTCTTTGGTGCTCTTCTGCAGACTTCTTCCAACCAAGGAATCCTCTTTTGCACCATCTTCTAGGTTGGCAGGGGCTCCTGTCCTTCCTGGAAACTTCTGCGATTTCTGGACTTGGCTCCTCTCTTCACAGGTCTTCAGGTCCAGGAATCGACCATTTGTTGCTTGCAGTCTTGCAATAACTTATCACAACTAGGCGTGTGTCCAGAGGAAACTTGCAGTACTTTACTCCTACTTTCCTGGGCTCGGGATGGGGTATTTTACTCACCTCTGTGGTTTTCTTACACTCCCAGCACCCCTCTACACACTACACTTGCCTAGGTGGGATTCGTGATTCGCATTCCACCTTCTTAGTATATGGTTTGTGTTGCCCCTAGGCCTATTGCTTCCTATTGCATTCTAGTGTATTTTTTTACTTTTTGCACTATTCTATGACTGTTTCCTTACTTGATTTTGGTTTCTAGTGTATATATTGTGTATAATACTTACCTCCAGAAGGAGTATAGCCTCGAAGATATTTTTGGCCTTGTGTCACTAAAATAAAGTACCTTTATTTTTGGTAACACTGAGTATTGTATTTTATTGTGTGTAAGTACTGTGTAACTGTAGTGGCATTGCAGGAGCTTTGCATGTCTCCTAGTTCAGCATAAGCTGCTCTGCTACAGCTATCTCTAGATAGCCTAAGCTGCTAGAACGCAGACTACATTTCACTAATAAGGGATAAGTGAGCCTGGTATAAGGTGTAAGTACCTAGGGTACCCACTACAAACCAGGCCAGCCTCCTACACATGCCCAGATTCGGAGTTACCATTATGTAGCTGAACATAGGTAGTGACCTATGTCTAGTACACGCGTAAAATGGAGTCCACGCACTCACAAAGTCCAGGAAAATGGATCTGGAGCTTGTGTGGGCACCTCTGCTAATGCAGGGGTGCCCTCACACTCAGGTACCTGCACCCTGCCCTCTGGGTTGAGAAGGCCTACCATATGGGTGACTTGCAGTGACCTGTAGTGAAAATGGGTTCAGGCACCGGTTTTACACAGATTGCAATGGCAGTCCTGCAGAACCCTTTGCATGCTACTTGGCTGCCCCTCCCCTATTTGGACCTCAGCCTGTGACCTTGCCAACAAGGCTCTTACACTATTAGTTGTGGTTAGTCTTACTGTAGTGACTAACCACAACTTGGGTGCTCTCTTTGTTAATTTGCATAAGAAACCAGTGTGGAACCAAAGTAACTGGACAGTGGAAGCAGAAGGAATTTTTGTATCCGTCTGAGACCTCCATTTCTAAACAGAGAACTTAGAGGCGAAATCCATTTTTGCCCATACATTTTTTACAGGTAGAGGGCTGCTCTCCTTTTAGAGAAACATCCCACTGACCTTTGAGAGTTACAAGATCTTAAGAAGTTGATTTTAATAACATAACTTATCAAAAACTAACAATAACAAATGAGCATTTAAAATCAATCTATGGTAAAATACACACAGCATCTAAATCTACAACAGATTCATGCCGCAAAACTCGACCTACAACCAACGCCACTAAGCTGGCGTGTCCTGGTAAGCCCAAGGACACAGATCTGTGCTTTCTGGTGTTCATGACAAATTCCTCAAACTTATTCAGACTATTTGAATTCAAGGCTTGGATCTAATTCTACAACGACCAGCTTGGAGTGACATAGCAAAAAGAGAACTAGAGCACCTGTAAGTCTAATTAACACTACCCCAGCAGACAGGGCAGTGCCTGTGGTTATCTAATATCAGCAAGAGAAGAGCATATCTTTCAAATAGGCTTCATCTGGACACGCATGCATCATCCGTGAAGTACGCAGCACTGGCGGATAACGTTGGGGATCATTTATTAAGGTCACTTCCTTCTATATGCAATATCTCTTGTCCATCCAGCTACAATGGATCATGCCATTTCCTGAAGAGTTGCAAGCGTTTAGCACTGAAGAGTCTGCTAGCAACAAGCATTTGCTTATTTGCTTTTAGGAGCAGCACATAGTTGTTTTTCATATGGCTGGGAGGGGTAGGTTCATTGTTTGAAAGGCAGCATACAGCTTCTGAAGAAGACTCAAGAGGTGAGCAAGCATGCAACCAAGGCCTGAAGAAACTTGCTTGCAAAGGAAACAGCATCCTCCGCTCTCCATTATATTTTGTTTACAGCAATTTGGTGAATTACAGAGGAAAAATAAACATGCAGCCAAAGGAATCGTTTAACCTTTACTGGTGTGCGTAAGAAAGGGAGGGGGTTATGGGGCTGATCACTGAGAAATCTGGTGTCCTGCCTCTAGAAATATGTTGCCATTTTTCTTTGCTCTATGGACAATAAAGCCTCATTCAGGAAGCATCTTAATACTCAGCTGTTCCCCAGCTAGCAAGCAGTGTTCTAAAAAATGCAACATCCTTATGGTCACAGTATGTACAACTGGTGATAAAAGGCCATTTTTATAGGTAAAGTGTGTATCAAATAACATTATGGGACAGTACTGCTTACATTTTTCATACGAAATGTAGGCTTACCGTTGGTGGGGCGGCTGGTACCGGCCTCTGTTCAGGTACACGTCCTTCTTCCCTAGCTTTTACAGACTGAAGAATTGCAAATATATTCTTTGCAAAATTCTGAAACAATAAGAAAAGAAACAGAAAGCTGTGATGAATTAAGCATTGAATTGCACATTGTTCACTAGCAGTACCAGACCGTTCAAAACACTGTAAACATGCTAACTACTCAACAGCAACAATGCATTTACTTACGAGAAAAGGATGAAAGCTATTATATTGGGGGAAAATAAATGTCACAGCCATTATGGTATTCCTAGTACTGTTTTTGCTCTGCTTTTGCATCTGGAAGAGAACTTACACAGGAGTAGAAATATACTTAAAAAAAAGAAGAGTATCAACCAAAAAGGAATTAAGACCATGTGCATGCATCTCTCTGCATGAGTGAGCTCCACCCCTCACCTGCGCCCAGCTCCTATACGGATCTTATGACAAGCAAAAGTACAGGAAAAAACATACAAAGTGAGAGGATGACTAGATTAGTTTTATGAAGGAAGGATAGCAAGCACATACAGTAAGTATTAAATCATTAAGATTATAATTGTTCCTTACTTTCTCACACTGCTCTCCCTTGTTTCCATCCGGCTGGCAATTACATTTCACAGCTCAAAATGCTGAAGGCAAGAAAAAACAGCCTACACTATCCAACTTCAAGCTAACAAGTCTTTCCAAAAAGACTCAAATAATCTTTGCTAGAAGCATTCCAAGTAGTTCACACTGCTAACCTACAAATGTATGCAATAGGGATACAGCTAAGGAATGCAACAGATGTATACACTGCGCTGGTGGAATGAATAGGACGCCTAAGTAGTCTGCACAGCCCTAATGACATAGGATGTTGAGATGCACGAGACTGCACACCTTGAATAGTTTAAACGGCAAAGAATCTTAAGTCTAAGCTAATTTAAAAAATAAAAAAAAGTCTGACCTTCAAAATGAAAGTAAAGAACTGTCTGAAGGACAGTCAAGTCCTTGTGGAAGGCAAAGTAAAATTCTTCAGAAAAAAGATCAAGAAATTCATTCATCCTTGTGGCAAAGCTGAACCAAAAAAGACTTTCATCTTAGTAAAGTAGGTCTTTGTAATAGAGGGGTACTGGGTTCAAATGTTTTTTACATGAGAGATGCCAGGACTTATCCTTGACCATGGAGAAAAGGCGGCCTTGATTCTCCTAGACCTCTCTGCCACGTTCAACACCATCTCCCAATACACCCTCACCTCCAGACTCCACCACATCAGGATCCGAAGCAACGCCCTCAAATGTAGCCATGCCTTTCATACAGGCTGCACCCAAAGAGTCCACTTCCCACCTTTCACCTCAGAACCAAAGAGCAACATATGAGGCATCCCCCAGGGATCTTCTCTCAGCCCCACCCTTGTCAACATCGATGTGCCAAGATTGTTTGTTCCCATGGACTCAACATCATCTCATATGCTGACGACACCCAACTCATACTCGCCCCCTCAGAAGACCACACCACCCCCAGAGTCAACTTCAACAACGCCATGAGACATGTCTCTGAATAGATGAAATCCAACTACTTAAAAGTGAACATGGACAAGACTGAGGAGATCATCTTCGGAAGCAACCTATCCCCTAGGGATGACTCCTGGTGGCCCTCCACACTGACAGCCCCAGACACCAACTGACCACGCCTGCAATCTTGGCATCATCGTCAAAAGCAAACCCCCCCCTTCAAACAACAGATAACCTCCACATGCTACGGAAGATCTTCCGCTGGATGCCCATGGAAACCATGAAGATAGTCACCCATCATCACCAGGGACTAGACTACGGAAATGCCCTGTACGACAGACTCCCCACCCAGCGCTCCTCCATCTCCAGACCATCCATAACACAGGAGCAAGACTTGTCCTTGACCTCCTCAGATGGATCCACATCACCCCCCACCTTAGATGTCTCCGCTGGCTGCCTGTGCACAAGAGGTGCAAATTCAAGGTTCTCACCATCGCATACAAAGCCCCCCACAACCCTGGACCCAATCTCATCAACCACAGACTCTCCTTCCACCAGAACACTCATATCAACAACTCTTGCCCTCGCTCAAGTCCCAAGAGTTCAACGCAGCGAAGGACGATCCTTCTCCCACCTCGCTGCCAAAATCTGGAACACCCACCCTTCCCACCCGCACACTTTGCACACCCTACTCAACTTCATGAGAAAGCTCAAGACATGGCTCTTTCAGGAGTAGATAACTGATTTGCAGAGACAACCCACAGCACCTGGATACCCCCAGGGTGATAAGCCGCGGTTTACAAATCTAATGATTGATAGTGCAACCATGATTTTAAGTCCATCACTGTAGACGGACTGCAACCATACAAAACATACAATGTAACCAGTCAAGATAACCCTTTTGGCAAGTACAAGCTTTCTTTCTAAATATTAGTAAGTTACCCTATGGAGGCCAGGTAGTCCACAAGGCGGGGTGCATGGTATTTAAACAAAGGACATGTGGAAATTTAAAGTTAATGTGTCTTTACAGTGATTAACAGCCAAATGTTATTTTGTCTGTAGGAAGGCAGGCTCACCCATAAAGAAATGCGACCAGCTAGAAAAATAATTAAACCACTATTTTAATAGCTATTAAAATCCAATTCAATAGTGAACTCAGATTTGTAATAAATATTAAGGAAAAGTAACTTTTAGAAAATTACCTTTTTGCCTGCCTGATATTCCTAGAGGCTAAATTCAAACTGACTCTCCGGCTGTAGCCCAGCTAGTGATAAGCCTTGAAGTGTGAAAAAGGTGAGAAATGCCCCCCAGGAGCAAAGAAAAAGCTGGCCTGAATGGGCAGAGAGGACTCCTTTGAACTGCCTAGAATATGCAGGATGGGCACCATGGGCATCCTTTTCAGACAAGAGTGTCAAATCCTGCTGGACAGGTATAGGTTGAGCCACATGTACCACAGGACACAAAGATAATTCTTGCATACCCACTGTTGCTAGAGGCCGCTGTATTAGAACTACCAGACTACAGTGTACGGGTTTCTTGTGGATACAGTGCCTCCCTGAAACTGGATTTTAGTGTTTGATGTGGGAGAATACTTGTATTATTGAAGTGGAACACACACACACACAGTCACACACACCCACCCCTCTCCCTCAGTTTAGGTTGGCTGAAACCTTTTGCTATCCTTTAAATGCTTTAACACGTGTTTGTTTCCAGTGAACCACCCAAGAACTACTGCAAAAGTGGTTATGGTTACCCTGGGAACCTTTACCCTATAGGTTAAGGGGTGTCCAGGAATCATTCCCTCCCACTAGCTAATGCCAGCAATAAACGTGACACCTCCAGGAACCCACTTCAGAACACTTTCTTGACCTGCAGAAGATGAGAACTTAAGAGCCCGGAAGGACTAAACCTGCTCCCTATTGTGCCCAGGGCAAAGTGGACACCTTCTTGTGTGGCTACAGGGAGCCAACATGCTCCAAGAGGCCTTTTCCTGGAAGTACCCAGCTGACCAGTGGCAACTGGACCTGGACTAGACCCTGCTATTGGCCTCTGTCTCACATCCTGAGAGTCCATGAGTGCCTTAAAAGTGTACTTCTGTGGTTGATTGGGACTTGAAAGACTAAGTCATAAGGTAACATCTTTCACCAGATTGAACCTGCTTGGTGTATCTAACCCACGCTCCATCGCAGTCAGCCTCAAATTGTGCCCAGGTCCAGGACTACCGCAACCATTGATAATCGTTGGCTCTTTGGAGCCATTTCTACCTAAAACTTTTAACATTAATATATTTGATTTCCTTATTGGATTTTTGTCATTTTGGTGTCCGGTTATTCATTAAATTTTACTCTTATTTTTTCAATTCAGTTTCTGATTTTTATTGTTTTTCCATTCTGACTTTATTACTGTTCTGGTACTGCATAAATACTTTACACAATGTCCTAGGTTAAACCTGCCTGCTCCGTGCCATATTTAGGAGGGTGTTGAGTTCAGGTTTATTTTTTGACTTAGAGATTCACCCTGGAAAGGGTTGCAATTATTTCTTGAAGCATGTAGTTACCGACCCTAAATTGAAATAATCATATGTTTTACACACATTATACAACACAGTGGAGCCAGGCTTATTCTGGGGCAGTACTATGTTCCCAAGTTATCAGGAATGAGCAAGACCACTGAATGGCCACATGAAGATAAGCAGTAAAGGCAGGCGGGGTGCAAGTAGACCGTATCAGGTTTAGGTTTGCAAGAACACATAGCTAACACTGAGCATTACATGCCTTTAATGTCAAAATATACTTCTAAGGAACTTAACAAGTTGGTTCTATCACAAACATCTTATATTGAGATGAGACGTGCAAACCACATTTAAACACATTAACATGCAGCTAGCTTTTTAACTTAAATACTAACCCACAAATAAAGGAGTGATATACCGACAAATGCATAGTGCATCAAAAGGTTAATCCAGGACTCCAAAATAAACATTTAAGAAGCTATTCTGGGGGCCAGAGGGCAAGCAGGACTTGCCATGGGTGTTATGGTGGTTTGTCTCAGATGTCCCAAGATATATCCTACTACAGCTCTGAAAACTGGGTCACGTACAACCCCTTCAGCATTAGACTCTTAGTGGTAGTGATGGCGAGCAGTCACAGGCTTCTCAGACAGGGAGCGTTTTGGTTGTGCAAATTCAGAACTCAATCACCTAGCAACAAAATAGCAGCTTGTTCAACCCAGTGCTTTACTTTGATTAAAAAAAAATCTGTAAGATAAATATGAAACTTAATACTACACGTAGACTGCAAGCACACTTACTTTACTGGCAATATTGCTACTGTTCCCTGGGTTAGCTCCCATCCCCTTCTTTTCTCTTGGGTGATCCTGCTCTCGGTCTAAGCAGGTAATTTGGGTGAAAGGTCATGGTTAGGCTCGGCAAAGATCTTGAAGTGTCATAATACACTCAGGAGGCCTTTGGACTGTAGAGACATGGTCTTCTTAAGGTGTAGCAGCTCAGTTCTCTTAATCACGCTTCTTGGCGCAGTTCCTGTCTGTTACTTTTCTGGTGGTGATACTGCTCTCAGTGCGTCCCTGGACCCAAAGATTGCTTTCTGTCTTACCCCAGCAAGCAGACCCAGACTACAGGGATCAAGCCGCTTTGGTGCTTTAGATCCATCACACAGCTGATTGACATCCATGCATGTCAGGTCTATGGATCAGCTCCTTCCAGAAGTCTCCAGGGGATATCCGAGCAAAACTGTGAAGATGGCTGTTGGGCAGAAACCATCTATTTGCACAACTGTCCATTAAGCACTCTACACAAGGCCTTCCCTTCCTTGGTCAAAGAGAACTTGTAAATTGAACAAGTGGGCCAGTGGTTCTCACTTTTATACAGTCATAGCAGAAAGTGGATGAAGGTTTTCGGTCTGTGCTTTCAGTACCGGTTTGGATTAGTTTCGCTTTCATCTGTCCTTTCTAGCCTAATAGTTGAGTGATGCCCTTCACAGCAAGGTAGTCTTCCAGCTTGGAGTACCCACAACAGAGGCAAGGGGTAGAGGTTTTCTGCATCTTGCTGTCACCAGTCACAGTGAACAATGATCAGGAAAGAGACAAATGGCTCGCCTCACCTAAAGAACACTTCTAACTCTAAACACGGGCTGCAGTCCCACCCTTCAACATCGTATACAAAATGGCAGTGCTCAGAAAGACTAAGCTGCAGCTCCTCTCAGCAAAAGAACGTAATCAAATTTCTAAAGGAGCCATGTTTCCTTTTTCCCACATTTCAGTGTCTTGGTCTTCTCCCTTCAGATTCAGGAATGGCAGTGATGCTCTTCTGCTGTCTGGGGGGGAAACAACCTCCCCTCCATCTTGTGCACAGAAACAGGCCAGCTGGGTTTCGAAATGAATCTGCTGTCCTTCATTACTGTGGCTCACTTATACACAATGCATGTATCCCTCAAGCCACACATACTTGTTAGCGCTAGGAAATGGGTTAGCACATAAAAGTGGAACTTTACACAAGTGGCCAGCAGGCCTCCACTCTAATGGTGGCACAGAAAGCGACCAGGTCACAACTATGGATTACAAACATGATCCTCTGCCACCAGTGCTACACGTTAAACCTTTGACAAGCAAAGACATTTGTGCGCGCGCGAACACGCACAAGTTTAGTGTTAGTCTAGGGCTAAAATAAAAAGCAGGGTACCACATAATGGCAGTCAGGGTAGGGAACAACTCTATATCAACCAGGTGACACTGCCGTCCCAAACAAAACGCATATTTATGTATATAATACCATCACCACGTCAATCTGCAGATCGCCTTCCACTGTGATTGAAATTATCCCTTTTATTCTGACAAGGTTATTTCTCGTCAAAAGTGGACCATAGGAATTAAAACGCTGTGCAGTAAATATGGAACCATTCATAAACGTACTCTCCTCGCTTCAACACAAGCTTTATAAACTGAAGTTCTCGGTTATCAGACAATTTAAAAGGATTTCTCGGCAACTTTTCCTCTTCACACTTCTAGTCGTCAGCTTACTATTGGGTACGGAATGTGCCAAACATAAGCCACAACAGCACAAGCTTCCGAAAAGAGCAAGGAGAAGAAAGGCAGCTCAGTTCCCTTATCTTAAAAGGCACACTGGCAGCGCAGTGCGGGAGTCTCGAAATGCCACGGTCTATGTTATCGGAAAACAATCTTGTGAATGGAAACGAGGTTTGGGCGCCAGAGACGCTTCTACAGAGGAGGGGCGGACGCCTGGGAATGCAGAGACAAATAGCTATCTGCTGTTCCTGCATCTTGCTGTCAGACATCACAATAAGACAAAGCTGTCATTTAACATGAACTCTAATAAAAGCAGGAGACGGGCCTCCAATTTAAAGCAAGAACCTTGGCCTTCTTTAGTACGAGAACAACCTTATTCTATGAATGGAGCAATGTGGCCATCTAGAGTCCACAAGTTGCAATGCTATTCAAGCAATCAAATCACTGATACGAGTAATAATAGCGACAAAGGCAATAGGTGGGTGTCAGTGAAATGAACCTGGCCACTTTATGCCACATATAAAGCAGCGTATAATATTTATCTTCTGCAAAGGGAACACAGGTCTTCTGCTAATGAGGCGGTACATTTCCGAGGCACCACCATCCACACACCTCTACCTATAGAAGTCACATTTCTGGGAATGGACAATCAATTTCTTGACCGGATCCAGTTTGTGGGTAAAGGGTAGTCCACTTTGCTCCAACAAATGACTAACCAAGTGTTTGAAGAGGGCCTGACGTTGCTTGTGACTGTGGTAAATGGTAGCCGCGACTGAGGCCCTTTGGGCGGCACAGATTCTGAGTCAGCTCTCACAGTAACCTTTGTAAGAAGCACCCTTCATTCAGCGTTCTGAGAGACAGAAATGCATCACAGTAACAATGAAGGTTTGTAATCGCTTACACTGAACGGCGTGGATTAAACGGGACAGCAGTTAGATGTAGTAATATCCTATTGTAGACTCTTATATCTCCAAACAGCAATTTGGAAGCAGCCTGTAGAATGAACAAACTGCATTGGTTCCAAGTGTTTGGTCTGGAACACTTCAGCTCATCGCAGGGATTGTAATGTGAGATAATAGTTGCTTTGGCCTCTGTCCTATCTGCCATGAACAGAAGGAGATTGATAAAATCCAGTAAATACACTTTATATTGCACGCAGGTCATCCAAACTGGATCAAGCAAGAGGAACTGCCGAGGAATCACCATTAAGACACAACCAACAGCAGGTAACTCTTGCATGGATATACAGATATGAGGCTGGAAAGGAGGATCATTTTGAAATAAGCATTTATTCTAGAGAAGCTTCAAGGAACACCGCCCACGAAGTGCAGGTAGGAGCCACCGGTCAGGGCTGCAGTCCAGTCCAGCGTTCAAGGAGAGAATGCCAGACTGGACAACGGCAACAACCATGCAAACAGAACCAACAGCTTTACAATTGAAAATACACAAAAGCGACGTTTGGGAGCTAATGATATACAGTAAAACAAAAACATTATACCTACAATACAACACCCCCCTTTCTACTAAATCATGAAAACAAAGACAATCTAATATAGAATAACATCTTTGTAGGTAAAAAAATTTTTTTTAACTCGTCTCACAATGGGACTAGAAATCGATTCTCTGGTGAATGTACTCTCATCTGTAGAGATAAAACTATTCAATATTCCATGTGTGCCACTGGGACTCTATCCAAGCTTGAATACTCAGTGCAATAGCCAGATACACACTGTGGATCGAGTACATCACTGTAAGGAAATGCCTCCTTGGCATGGTTGCCCCCTGACTTTTTGCCTTTGCTGATGCTATGTTTACAATTGAAAGTGTACTGAGGCCTGCTAACCAGGCCCCAGCACCAGTGTTCTTTCCCTAACCTGTACTTTTGTATCCACAATTGGCAGACCCTGGCATCCAGATAAGTCCCTTGTAACTGGTACTTCTAGTACCAAGGGCCCTGATGCCAAGGAAGGTCTCTAAGGGCTGCAGCATGTCTTATGCCACCCTGGAGACCTCTCACTCAGCACAGACACACTGCTTGCCAGCTTGTGTGTGCTAGTGAGGACAAAACGAGTAAGTCGACATGGCACTCCCCTCAGGGTGCCATGCCAGCCTCTCACTGCCTATGCAGTATAGGTAAGACACCCCTCTAGCAGGCCTTACAGCCCTAAGGCAGGGTGCACTATACCATAGGTGAGGGTACCAGTGCATGAGCATGGTACCCCTACAGTGTCTAAACAAAACCTTAGACATTGTAAGTGCAGGGTAGCCATAAGAGTATATGGTCTGGGAGTTTGTCAAACACGAACTCCACAGCACCATAATGGCTACACTGAAAACTGGGAAGTTTGGTATCAAACTTCTCAGCACAATAAATGCACACTGATGCCAGTGTACATTTTATTGCAAAATACACCCCAGAGGGCACCTTAGAGGTGCCCCCTGAAACTTAACCGACTGTCTGTGTAGGCTGACTAGTTCCAGCAGCCTGCCACACCAGAGACATGTTGCTGGCCCCATGGGGAGAGTGCCTTTGTCACTCTGAGGCCAGTAACAAAGCCTGCACTGGGTGGAGATGCTAACACCTCCCCCAGGCAGGAGCTGTAACACCTGGCGGTGAGCCTCAAAGACTCACCCCTTTGTCACAGCCCAGCAGGGCACTCCAGCTTAGTGGAGTTGCCCGCCCCCTCCGGCCACGGCCCCCACTTTTGGCGGCAAGGCTGGAGGGAACAAAGAAAGCAACAAGGAGGAGTCACTGGCCAGTCAGGACAGCCCCTAAGGTGTCCTGAGCTGAGGTGACTCTGACTTTTAGAAATCCTCCATCTTGCAGATGGAGGATTCCCCCAATAGGGTTAGGATTGTGACCCCCTCCCCTTGGGAGGAGGCACAAAGAGGGTGTACCCACCCTCAGGGCTAGTAGCCATTGGCTACTAACCCCCCAGACCTAAACACGCCCTTAAATTTAGTATTTAAGGGCTACCCTGAACCCTAGAAAATTAGATTCCTGCAACTACAAGAAGAAGGACTGCCTAGCTGAAAACCCCTGCAGAGGAAGACCAGAAGACGACAACTGCCTTGGCTCCAGAAACTCACCGGCCTGTCTCCTGCCTTCCAAAGATCCTGCTCCAGCGACGCCTTCCAAAGGGACCAGCGACCTCGACATCCTCTGAGGACTGCCCCGGCTTCGAAAAGACAAGAAACTCCCGAGGACAGCGGACCTGCTCCAAGAAAAGCTGCAACTTTGTTTCCAGCAGCTTTAAAGAACCCTGCAAGCTCCCCGCAAGAAGCGTGAGACTTGCAACACTGCACCCGGCGACCCCGACTCGGCTGGTGGCGATCCAACACCTCAGGAGGGACCCCAGGACTACTCTAAGACTGTGAGTACAAAAACCTGTCCCCCCTGAGCCCCCACAGCGCCGCCTGCAGAGGGAATCCCGAGGCTTCCCCTGACCGCGACTCTTTGAATCCTAAGTCCCGACACCTGGGAGAGACCCTGCACCCGCAGCCCCCAGGACCTGAAGGACCGGACTTTCACTGGAGGAGTGACCCCCAGGAGTCCCTCTCCCTTGATCAAGTGGAGGTTTCCCCGAGGAACCCCCCCCTTGCCTGCCTGCAGCGCTGAAGAGATCCCTAGATCTCCCATTGACTTCCATTACAAACCCAACGCTTGTTTCTACACTGCACCCGGCCGCCCCCGCGCTGCTGAGGGTGAAATTTCTGTGTGGGCTTGTGTCCCCCCCGGTGCCCTACAAAACCCCCCTGGTCTGCCCTCCGAAGACGCGGGTACTTACCTGCAAGCAGACCGGAACCGGGGCACCCCCTTCTCTCCATTCTAGCCTATGTGTTTTGGGCACCACTTTGAACTCTGCACCTGACCGGCCCTGAGCTGCTGGTGTGGTGACTTTGGGGTTGCTCTGAATCCCCAACGGTGGGCTACCTTGGACCAAGAACTAAGCCCTGTAAGTGTCTTACTTACCTGGTTAACCTAACAAATACTTACCTCCCCTAGGAACTGTGAAAATTGCACTAAGTGTCCACTTTTAAAACAGCTATTTGTGAATAACTTGAAAAGTATACATGCAATTTTGATGATTTGAAGTTCCTAAAGTACTTACCTGCAATACCTTTCGAATGAGATATTACATGTAGAATTTGAACCTGTGGTTCTTAAAATAAACTAAGAAAAGATATTTTTCTATATAAAAACCTATTGGCTGGATTTGTCTCTGAGTGTGTGTACCTCATTTATTGTCTATGTGTATGTACAACAAATGCTTAACACTACTCCTTGGATAAGCCTACTGCTCGACCACACTACCACAAAATAGAGCATTAGTATTATCTATTTTTACCACTATTTTACCTCTAAGGGGAACCCTTGGACTCTGTGCATGCTATTCCTTACTTTGAAATAGCACATACAGAGCCAACTTCCTACAATCACTTTCAACATCTGAAGAGCTAATAGATCCAGAAGATACATATTGTGGATTGTAAATATTACCATCATGACCAAAGTCCAACTGTCTTCTGATTCACAAATACCATGTTTTTTCTTTTCAAAAAGCTCCTTCTGGTATGGTTTTATTTTTACAACAGCTCCTTTGTTCCACCAACCACGGTTCTTAAGCAAAACTGCTGAACGTGTGACTAACATTTGTGCAGGATCAGAAAAAAAAAGTCACCCTAAATAGCTTTCCTAGCACTCATTCCCCAATTTCAAACTCTGAGTTTGAAGTTTCTCACAGGCCGTGTCTATGTTTCCATTTCTATGTGCAAAATTCTCACAGACAGATTGCAGATAGTTGTGTGATCCCGAGTAAAATCCTTACAACGTGGAAGGAGTTAGGTTTTGGTTTCTCTACCTTTTAATAAAAAGGCTAAAACTAATTGATGGATGAGGTAAATTTAAAAAGCTCACCTAATTCCGTAAACTCTTGTGTACATCAATGTTATAAGCTAAAGCAGTTTGCATACCCCTCCTTAAAGAATTTGTTACATCTTTAAACCAAACCATTAGCAGCCGGAAAATAAAGTGGAGTTTTTACCTGTTTGATATCATGCTCACTTAAAAATTCAGTCACTCTTTTAGAGACAAAGTGAGTACCATTATCAGAAACCAACATTTTAGGATTTCCTTCAGTGACGACAAACATTTTAGGAAAAAGTCAATAACTGTTTCTGTGTTCAGAATATGTACAAAATCATAAATTATCCATTTGTAATAATAATCCCCCAAGACAATCAAATATTTCATATCAGTAGGTAATCTGTGGAAAGGTCCAGAAAAATAGATAGGCACCTTACACCATGATGCGTCAGGCAAATGATTCACACCAGTTTTGGTCTTAAGTTTGCAGTGTTTGTCAGATTCAAGGCATTCAGCACCCTTACTCACAAATTGCTCAACACATTAATCCATCCCTGGCCACCAATAGTATTGCCTTAACTTCTTAGCGCCTGACATACCGGAATGGCCATTGTGAGACATAATAATCAATCTATGGTGCGAGTTTTCAGGTGGCATAAATGAAACTTGCCTAGTAACAATCATTTTCAACTGCTGCCCATCCTTTTGACATTTTTTTTTTTTTTTTTTTTTTTACCTCAGTCAAGACTATATCGCTGTTAGAAGATTTAATCCATTCTTCATCAGTGATAATGCCCGACGCATAACTAGATGCATCAATGGCAGAAACCACACACTCTTGATCCTAGTTCTCTTCAGAACTCAAATCACACTTCAGAGGCATACATGACAAGCAATCCGATCTGTAATTCCTCCCACCTTGAATATACATTATGGTGAATGTATACTCTTGCTATTTGGATAATAATCTAATAACCCTTGCAATAGCTTTTCCCAAGCCATTACCATTCATAAGGTAGATAAGAGGTTTGTGATCCGTAATTAAGTCAAAACTGCGCCCCCACAAATATGACTTAAATTTCTCTAAAGCCCAAGCACAGACTAAGGCCTACCTTTCAATTGTATCGTAATGGGATTCAGATTTATTTAAGGGTCTAGAGTTGAACGCTATGGTACTCTCTCCCATAATGAGACTGAAAGTATAGCTCCCAAGCCTACCGAACTAGTGCCTACAATGACAGCACATTTAACAGCACTATTGAAATTTGTAAGGCAGGTGCACCCAAGGTAATTTTTTTTTAACATTCTGAAATGCTTTTTCCTGTTCATCCATCCAAAAGAATGTCTCATTTTTTCTGAGCAGACACCTACACGGTTTCACAACAAGTGTTTCCTTGAACAAACCTCCCAATACTCACTAAGCCCTAAAAAATACCTTAATGAATCTTTATCAGTCAGAGCAGTTGCTTTGTTAATAGCCTCCATTAAATCTTGTTTTGGCTTTATACCATTTTCAGTTATAGTATGGCCCAAATAATTGAGTTCCTTCACAAGAAACTTACATTTTCTCTTTTGAAACAGTAATTTCTCTTTTACTCAAAATGCTTCATACCTTTTACCAAGATTTCATTGTGTTCAGTGATATTTTTAGCAGAGATCAGAATATGATCCTGAAACGCTTGCACACCCCTGACGCCTCTAAATAATGAGTCCATTCATTTTCAGAAAACACTAGCAGCAGATGCTAGTCCAGATGGTAGTCTCAAAAATGTAAAGCACTAAAGTGTGTGACAAATGTAGTCAGTTCTTGTGACTTAGGAGATAATGCTATTTGATGGTATGCCGATTTAAGGTCAGTGATGGAAAGGAATGCCGCTTCATTGATTGCCATAAGCGTTTCTTGAATTTTGGTAAAGGATGGCAATCCACAACAATATTTTTGTTAAGTGACCTTACAGCAGCACACAGGAGCAAACTGCAATTTTTCTTTGTGGCCAAAACGATAGCCAACACCCCTTCTGACAATTCACAAGGCTGTATGATACAATTTTTACATAATTTATCTAATAACATTTACATATCCTTTCTCAAACTGAGAGGAACAGGTCTTACTTTGTGCCTTTTAGGCACCGCATCAGATTTTAGTTTAATGTCATGAATAACACCCTTGACACAACCTACTTTGGAATCAAAGACATCGGAGTAGTTTGCAGGAATACCACTAACATTAATTACCATTTCCACTAGCGTCAATTTGCCACTTCGACAGATGCAATATGTAATTAATCAGAAACTAGAGGTTCTTCACCTGCAGGTTTAAGTATAATGCCCATTGTAGCTAAATCACACCAAGCTACAGTATTACATCCCTTTTTTGCTACATACACTTTTGTTACTATTTTGCGTTCGAATACATTCACAGTATCAATGAAATAACCCAACACATCTATTTCCTGTCCACCAAGTGCTCTTGGGTGAATATTGTGTCAGTAAGAACCTTATTGCATTTTTAGAATAAAATGTTATATCAGACAGAATCGATATTGGTGAACCTGAATCCGCCATTACATCCACACTAATATTGTCAGTTTGTGCAACGCCAGAAGGAGCCTTGAAAGAAGTATTAAAACAAGATTGTTAATCAGGTCTTCCTGAAATTGATCTGGTGGTAAATCCAAAGTGTTGATTCTTACTGACGTATTACTAGATCTGACACTGGATTTACATACTCTTTGAAAATGTCCTTGTCTTTTGCAATTATTGCACTTCCCATTAATAGCAGGGCAATTACGGTAATTTCCTAAATATTGTTTGGATCCACAACTGAAACACAAGTTTTTTTGTTAAGTATTTGTACTGTATTTTCCTTTGAAATTATCATGCTTACAGTTTTTATTTGCAATAGCGCATACAGAATTATTACTTAGCGCCGTACCTGTAATAACTTTTGTAGAGATGGAAGATTGTTCTATACTTTTAGCTAGATCAAGCGCTACACTTACTGTAGGGTTTCTGCAAGCGAGCAGATGTTCTTGTAATTTATTTCCAGAACAGTGCAATACAAACTGATCACACAGATAAATATCTAGATTTTCACCAAATCTGCAGTCCAGCGTTCAAGGCGAAAATGGTAGACTGGACAACAGAAACAACCATCACAACAGAACCAACAGCTATACAATTGAAAGTATGCAAAAGTAGTACAGTTAAAGAGACTCTTGAGAGCTAATGAGATGCAGTCTAACAAAAACATAATACCCACAATACAATAGTAACAGTTTTGAGTGTCACTCCATACATTTCAAGAAAAGGTCCTGCCTCCACTACATAGTAAATCAAAGGATTAAAAATGCATTAAAAAAACAAGAATCACCACTGTGACCATGTGGCCTAATATGCCAAAAAAAGGTGCTAATTGATTTCTAGCAGTGTATGCAATTTAGAAGTACTACATTGGCAGCACCATTCGTAGAAGGATAAGGCTACTGATACCACATTACAAATGGCCAAAATAAACAGAAAGAACACAATTACAGGTCTGGGAACTCCACAAAAAAAAAAAAACCTTCAATGGGACAACCAGTGAACTCAGATTATGACCCTGAGGTACTTCCCTGCTTGGGCCGGAACTCCAGATGATAAGCTCATCTACATTTAAACGAATGTCTTTTTGTTTTTTTCTCCAACAGAAAAATATAGCGTATTTTAAGAAAAATTTAGAAAACAAGCAATATCCTTGAAAATTACATAAGACTGGCATACCCCATCTCACGATCTCTAGAAACACTAGCTATGGTGGCTCTGCTGCTCGCACCAATAGAAGCAGAAAGAGCAGTCGCAGCTGGCGACTCGCCAAAGCATGAGGCGGTTAGGGAGGGGGGGGGGGGGGGGGGGTGGAGCGGGAGAAGGGCAACAAAAATAATTAAAAAATTAAACTTACCTAGTTGCTTCTGCCGCACCGTCACAGCACTCCAGGCTCCCAGCCTGCCCTGCGTCAATCACAGCACTGCTCAGAGCAGCGTTATGATTGGCTGACGCACCCTGGATGGGCGCTCCAACGTAGACTAGGAGCCTGGGCCAGCTTTCTCCAACTCGGCAACACAGTGCCGGGTTGGAGAGCCCTTGTGTGCATGTGTGTTTGGCTGGTCCGTTACGGCCGACAAAACATACATGCCTACTGAGGAGAGTGCTCTGTGGACTCCCCTCAATGCTCGTCACCCCCATGGCCCGGCCCATTTAAAAATTTCAAAATTTATTTCTAAAGGTCTGCTGCTCCTGCTGGCGGAGGGGCGGCACTCCTCCGCCCTAAAGGAGGAGCTGTCCCTGAGAAAGAGCAATGTACCTCTTTGTAGCTGGAACAAGATGGCTGAGAAATTCTGTAGACTATATTATGGCTACACTGTCCTACTTTTCACTCTTTGGCTTTAAAAATGCAGTCAAAGAGTTTATTTCTCGTCACCTTGGAGGTTTGGGGCTGCTCTAAAACAGGATTAATTAAAAGAAAATAATTTTAAAAAAAAACAAGCTAACAATTGGTCAACGTAACCTTCAGATATGCCATGAGGTATACATCTGAGTACAAACTGGCTTTTCTAAGGGGAAAAAAAAAATCAGATATTTATATTACTGTAAACATGCCATGAGATTCTTCCCATAGGTGGAACTTATTTAGTGCCTAGGACTATTAATGAACATCCTTAGAGAATTATGTTGGTGGTGAGCAAGAGACTGACCTAATCAGAACTGAAAAATGGATGCTCAGAATTCGAAGCAAACAATTTACTATCCGAAACAGATAAAGAAAACTCTGACTTTGCTTTAATCAATTATATTCTCTTTTTAAACTGTTGTGTGTGCACATTCTCGCTGGTTGATGAGCCCTCTGAGACCTAGTAAAGCATACGTAATCATTGGTTTCCCAATTTTATAATGTGAAGCATCAAAGATCATTGAAGTCATCTAGTTGGGCAGAATAAATGTGTGGGGCCTTGTCTTTAGGAACTCCCTTTAGGAAGCTATTTTTTATATAGTATACCAAAAAGAGGTATGCTGTGTAAAGAGTCCAGGGATCCACTTAGAAGCGGACAGGGCTTTCTCTAAAAATCCCAAGTGCTCTATTTGGGGTAGTGTGGTCGAGCAGTTTAGGCTAATCAAAGCGGAGTGTAGACATTTGTATACACACAGTCAAATGACATACACACACTCAAAGAGATCCACACCAATTTTGAAAAATAACATGCATTTTTTTTTAACCACCAAGACCTTCATTATTGTGTAAGTACTTTTTAAGCCAGCAGTTTTGAAGTATACAGCAAATACACTTACACTGACTTTAATGCGGTAATCTTATCAATGGGAAAAGAAGCATATACTGCATAAGGGTACTTGGCAATGACTTAAAGAACTTTTTAACTGGAGTTAAGGTGTTACTATTGAACGGTCGATGTAGATGCACACAATGAAGTCGCATCACCACCGTGAACTCTCCATCGAGCCCTGACACAAAGAAACATGGTTAGGCAGACTCTGGACTTAGGCCTGAGGTCACTGACTGACAGGTCACGGGTGGTGCGGCATGTAGCCAGCAGACAAACGCACAAACAGAAAACTTAGATCAGAACCTACAGACGGGTGCAGCAACACCACAATTGTCCCAGGAGATCAGCCCCAATGAAACACATAGCCAGAGGGGGGCATACATTCACAAAAACACCAAAAAGTTAGATGCCACAATTAGTTAGGAACACTTAACTAATCAGATCACAGCAACAGGCAGAGACCAAGCGCCCCCCAGGCCGGACATCTGGACACATAATTGATCTCCTTCTTAATCAAAAAAGGAATGTTTTATAATGTTATGTCACTCAGAGAAATGTATAAAACTGCACTCCAAACTGATGCAGATTGAGACAGTCCTCACGACCCCAGTTCTGTAATTGCTCTCTCGGATGTAATGTGTAATTAAGCAAACCAATCCTGTTTCTCCAAACGCCTTTTGTCTTCTGTTTAAGGTAAATTCACATTGGAGCAACATTTTGGCACAGCAGCCAGGAGCTGATTAGTACCTCGGACCCAACTGCGACTAAAGGAAGGGGACCCTGCCCAGACAGATTCACATTTGAAAAAAATGAAACATGAGCATATTCCGCAATTGATTGAAAGTTCTGCTGAATGCGCGGGGCAGACGGCCGTCCTCAAGCCATCATCAAAAGGGCAAGATCACACATCAGAGCCTTAATTAAGCATTTGGCGTATAGCAAACTAGGAAAACAGTAACCCTGCGGAAGTCACTTTTTCCAGTTAGTGTGCTAGGAAAGATGAATGTGTTTTTGTTTTTTTTGCTTGGCCACTAGGCGTGACACAGATGGTATGCATAGGCCTTGGGTGTGATATAGGGCTGAGGCCTCAATGCATGGACCCCTGGGGGTGACACAAATGGTACATATCAGCCCTGAGTGTGATATAGGGTCCGTATGTTAATCTTGCCGTCTAGTCTAAACTGGTTTCTCAGTGCCACCGGTTTCTTAACACTGTTGGTGTCTGTACGCATGGACCGCTGGGCGTGACACAGATGGTACACATTGACCCTGGGTGTGATTATAGGGTCCGCACTTCAATCTACTTGTCTAGTCTACAAGGATTTCTCAGTGTGACCGGTTTCTTAACACTGTTAGTCTCTGTAAGAAGACAGAGGTGTTGTTATTCACTTGACCGCTGGGTGTTACACAGATGGTACACATTGGCCCTGGGTGTGATTACAGGGTCCGCACCTCAATCTTGCTGTCCTTCCTTTAAAGAAATCCCAATAAGAAGAAAGGTACAGGTTACAGAAGCACACACTGAATATCCTATCTTCAAATGGGGGAAACAGGCTGCAAATGGATCTGGAGGTGGTCTCTTTCTATTCCCATTCCCCTTTTCCCCTAGCGGATGCAGGGATCAGATAATCAGTAAAGTCTGAGGACGCTTATGTTGGATGGAGTTGAGTAAAAGGCATCTGCTCCTGTGGAAGTTTGATTTAATGGGTAATCTCCTGACAGATTGAAGTGCCTAAAAAAATACGTATTTCTACCGAGCAGAGCGGCTGAAGATTTAGATTTTAATGCCTTGACAGCACTTATGGACAAAATGCAAACAAAGTTAACCCTTGCCCTAGATGAAAACAAACTTGAGAGAGGGAATAAAAAGATCCCATGTTGAGACCCAACAGCTCATGGAAAAATTAAATAACTTCACTTCTGGGAACACCGCTGGGACTAGTGTGCTTTCAGGTAAAACCTTCCCCATCTCTACCTCAGAAATATCCACACAAGTCATTCATTCCATATTCCCCTGGTCCCACCTGAACGTTTTAGTGGAGATCCTTACTAGGCGCAGATATTTTTAACCCAGTGCTCCCTACACTTCCTTTGTCGAGCCATTATTTTTACAGAGCATCAGTCAAAAACAGCGTTTATTTTGTCTTATTTGAGTGGAGATGCGGCTTCATGGTCCATGCCTTTGACGTCACAAAATGAACCTATATTATACGATTTTGAAGTTTTTAAACCAAATTCCTTTTAATTTGTGACCGCAGAACAATTTCCCAAGCCACAGATAATGAATTACTAGACTCACAACTAGGAAACAGGGATTTGATCTGTTATCTGGCCCAATTAAACAAATTAATTGTGGAGACTGGTAGGCCTGGGTGCAAAAGGGCTGCGGTTTTAAGAAGAACTAAAAGATGCGCTCTGCCAGATTCCTCATCGACCTACTGATGTGTCAAAATTAATTGATCTAGTCTTACAGATTGATCAGTGTCTGAAAGAAAAGCTGAACAAAAGAGAATTTCGTCCTACCCCACCGCGCTTCGGCAGGCGAAAGTGGAAAGTATCAAGACCTTCGAGAGACACTCTTCGGAAGAGCCCATGCAAATCCGCAGTGTTAGAGGTTCCCTGTTTAAAGAGGAAAATTACAAGCGAAGATCTAAGAATCTATGTCTCTATTGTGGGTTGTCTGGGCATTTTGTAAGAGAATGCCCAAAGAAGCCTAAACAAGATAATTCAGGAAAAGAGAAAACTCAATCTACTAAGAGTAACCCTGGTTGACTCAACACCAACCAGCCCCTGAATCCCAATTAGTGGCAAACACCTTACAGTCTCCTTCCACTCATCTAATCATCTCCTTTGACCTCGTCTTCAGAGAAAAGAAGCTGCAGCTTTCAGTGATGATTGACTCAGGAGCTACAGGGAATTTCCACAACATCCAGTATGCCACAAAAATTGGAATACATTTTGTCCAAAAAAAAAGAATCACAGAGCCTGTTTGTGCGGTGGATTTAACAAACCTGTCTTCAGGCCCTATCACGGATGAAACAACAGTTCTGAAAGATTATCTAGGACACCAAGAAAAGATACCTTTCAATCTCATAGGTGGTCCTCAATTTCAGCAGATCTTGGGCTTACGGAGCACAACCCTGAAATTAATTAGGAAAAGAGGACTGTCCAATTAAATTCAAGCTACTGCCTGAAACATTGTTATGGTCCTCAAGAGATACGTAGTGCACCATGTCCCGCTCAAGATTTAGCTACTAAATCCAATGTGGTTTGTGCTCTGGAAAAGGTTGTCATCCCCCCAGAATATAAAGAACTATCTGCAGTGTTTGACCAAACAGAGGCAGAGAAGCTACCTCCCCACAGATCTTATTATTGCAGTATCGAACTTGAGGCAGGTGCAAATCTACCTTGCAGTAGAAACTATGCCCTTACTGAAAAGGAGAACAAGTAAAAAAAATATTTGGAAAAATATCTGCTGAACGGTTTTATTCGTCCCTCACAATCCCCAGTCCCTTTCCCCCTTTTCTTTTGTCCCAAAGAAGAAAAATGACTATTTAAGAACTTGTATCGATGATAGAGCGTTAAATCAAGTTACAGTGAAGAATAGATATTCCCTGCCCTTGATTTCAGTACTGCTAGATCAGGTAAAAGACGCAAAAATCTACACCAAATTAGATCTTTGCGGAGCGTACCCATTTAATTAGAGTTGCTAAGGGAGATGAATGGAAAATGCCATTCCGCACCCAATTTGGTCTATACGAGTGCCAAGGGATGCCTTATGGGCTATGTAACGCGCCAGCCGCTTTCCAGCACTTTCTGAACGATGTTCTGAGAGTTTTTAGATCAATTTGTAGTAGTCTACACTGATATTTTAACCTTTTCCCAGAATTTGCGCGATCACGTAGATCACATGAGAGCAGTTCTAAAGATATTGTTGGAAAATAACCTATATGTGAAGTTGGAAAAGTGGGCCTTTCATTCGAAGGAAGTAGAAGTCTTGGGATTCGTCTTATTAGAAAATGGAGTTTCCATGGATCCTGCTAAAATTCAAACAATTCTGGATTGACCTTCTCCTAAAACGGTGAAGGAGGTGCAGTTTTAGTGGCTTTCCCGATTTTTTCAGCCCGTTTATAAAAAGAGTTTTCTAAAAAGGTGGTCCCCATTACAAAATATTTGAGAAAAGGAGTACCCTTCCATTAGTCAACTGATGCTGAAGAATCTTTTGAGCTCCTCAAAGGAGCCATTACAACAGCCCTGATCCTTCTCCATCCTAAGCCTGAGGAGCTATTTTTTATGGAAACTGACTCCTCCGATCAAGTAATTGGTGGTGTATTGTCTCAGACGCACAAGGAAATTGGTCAATTTCACCCAGACGCATTTCAATCCAGAAAATTAACTCCTCCTGAAAGAAATTATCCAATTGCTGACAAAGAGCTATTGGCAGTGATGTACGCCTTTCAGGAATGGCAGCAATATTTATTAGGGGCGCGTCATGTAATCACTGTGTTCAACGATCATAAAAAATGTTCAGTTTTTAAACACTTGTAGGAAGTTAGCTCTGTATGCACTATTTCAAAGTAAGGAATAGTATGCACAGAGTCCAAGGGTTCCCCTTAGAGGTAAGATAGTGGAAAAAAGAGATAATACTAATGCTCTATTTTGTGGTAGTGTGGTCGAACAGTAGGCTTATCAAAGGAGTAGTGTTAAGCATTTGTTGTACATACACAAGCAATAAATGAGGAACACACACTCAAAGACAATTCCAGGCCAATAGGTTTTTGTATAGAAAAATATATTTTCTTAGTTTATTTTAAGAACTACAGGCTCAAGATTTACATGTAATACTTCAAATGAAAGGTATTGCAGGTAGGTACTTTAGGAACTTTGAATAATCAAAAGAGCATACACAGTTTTCACATAAATCACATATAGCTATTTTAAAACTAGACACTTAGTGCAATTTTCAACAGTTCCTGGGGGGAGTAAGAGTATGTTAGTTTTTGCAGGTAAGTAAACCACCTACGGGGTTCAAGTTTGGGTCCAAGGTAGCCCACTGTTGGGGGTTCAGAGTTACCACACCAGCAGCTCAGGGCCGGTCAGGTGCAGGGGTCAAAGTGGTGCCCAAAACGCATAGGCTTCAATAGAGAAGGGGGTGCCCCGGTTCCAGTCTGCCAGCAGGTAAGCACAGGGGGGGGGGGGGGGGGGGGGGCACAAGTCAGCACAGAAAGTACACCCTCAGCAGCACGGGGGCGGCCAGGTGCAGTGTGCAAACGCGTCTGGTTTTCAATAGGTTTCAATGGGAGACCAAGGGGTCTCTTCAGCGATGCAGGCAGGCAAGGGGGGGGGGGGATCACTCCTGCACTGGAGTTCGGATCCTTCAGGTCCTGGGGGCTGCGGGTGCAGAGTCTTTACCAGGTGTCGGGATCTGAGAAGCAGGCAGTCGCAGTCAGGGGGAGCCTCGGGATTCCCTCTGCAGGCGTCGCTGTGGGGGGCTTAAGGGGGGGGGGGGGGGGCAACTCTGGCTACTCATGGTCTCGCAGTCGCCGGGGAGTCCTCCCTGAAGTGATTGTTCTCCACAAGTCGAGCCGGGGGCGTCGAGTGCAGAGTAGTAAGTCTCATGCTTCTGGCGGGAACCGCAAGTTGTTTTAAAGATGCTCCTTTGTAACAAAGTTGCAGTCTTGGGTGAACAGAGCCGCTGTCCTCGGGAGTTCTTGGTCCTTCTAGAGCAGGGCAGTCCTCTGAGGATTCAGAGGTCATTGGTCCCTGGGGAAAGCGTCGCTGGAGCAGTGTCTTTAGAAGTGGGGAGACAGGCTGGTAGGGCTGGGGCCAAAGCAGTTGGTGTCTCCGTCTTCTCTGCAGGGTTTTTCAGCTTAGCAGTCCTCTTCTTCTTAGGTTGCAGGAATCTGAGTTCCTAGGCTCTGGGGAGCCCTTAAATACAGAATTTAGGGGTGTGTTTAGGTCTGGGAGGGCAGTAGCCAATGGCTACTAGCCCTGAGGGTGGCTACACCCTCTTTGTGCCTCCTCCCAAGGGGAGGGGGTCACATTCCTATCCCTATTGGGGGAATCCTCCATCTGCAAGATGGAGGATTTCTAAAAGTCAGAGTCACCTCAGCTCAGGTTGCCTTAGGGGCTGTCCTGACTGGCCGGTGACTCCTCCTTGTCTTTCTCATTATCTCCTCCGGCCTTGCCGCCAAAAGTGGGGCCGTGGCCGGAAGGGGGCGGGCAACTCCACTAGCTGGAATGCCCTGGGGTGCTGTAACAAAGGGGGTGAGCCTTTGAGGCTCACCGCCAGGTGTTACAGTTCCTGCAAGGGGGAGGTGATAATCATCTCCACCCAGTACAGGCTTTGTTACTAGCCACAGAGTGACAAAGGCACTCTCCCCATGTGCCAGCAACATGTCTCGAGTGTGGCAGGCTGCTAAAACCAATCAGCCTACACAGGTAGTTGATTAAGGTTTCAGGGGGCACCTCTAAGGTGCTGTAAGGAAATGCCTCCTTGGCATGGTTACCCCCTGACTTTTTGCCTTTGCTGATGCTATGTTTTGATTTGAAAGTGTGCTGAGGCCTGCTAACCAGGCCCCAGCACCAGTGTTCTTTCCCTAACCTGTACTTTTGTTTTCACAATTGGCACACCCTGGCATCCAGGTAAGTCCCTTGTAACTGGTACCCCTGGTACCAAGGGCCCTGATGCCAGGGAAGGTCTCTAAGGGCTGAAGCATATACTTTGCCACCCTGGAGACCCTTCACTCAGCACAGACACACTGCTTGCCAGCTTGTGTGGGCTGGTGAGGACAAAACGAGTAAGTCGACATGGCACTCCCCTCAGGGTGCCATGCCAACCTCACACTGCCTATGCAGAATAGATAAGTCACTCCTCTAGCAGGCCTTACAGCCCTAAGGCAGGGTGCACTATACCATAGGTGAGGGCACCAGTGCATGAGCACTGTGGCCCTACAGTTTCTAAGCCAAACCTTAGACATTGTAAGTGCAGGGTAGCCATAAGAGTATATGGTCTGGGAGTCTGTCAAGCACAAACTCCACAGCACCATAATGGCTACACTGAAAACTGGGAAGTTTGGTATCAAACTTCTCAGCACAATAAATGCACACTGATGCCAGTGTACAGTTTATTGTAACATACACCCCAGAGGGCACCTTAGAGGTGCCCCCTGAAACCTTAACCAACTACATGTGTAGGCTGACTGGTTTTAGCAGCCTGTCACACTCGAGACATGTTGCTGGCCACATGGGGAGAGTGCCTTTGTCACTCTGGGGCTAGTAACAAAGCCTGCACTGGGTGGAGATGCTATCACCTCCCCCTTGCAGGAGCTGTAACACCTGGCGGTGAGCCTCAAAGGCTCACCCCCTTTGTTCCAGCGCCACAGGGCATTCCAGCTAGTGGAGTTGCCGCCCCCTCCGGCCACGGCCCCACTTTTGGCGGCAAGGCCAGAGAAGATAATGAGAAAAACAAGGAGGAGTCACTGGCCAGTCAGGACAGCCCCTAAGGCAACCTGAGCTGAAGTGATTCTGACTTTTAGGAATCCTCCATCTTGCAGATGGAGGATCCCCCCAATAGGGATAGGAATGTGACCCCCTCCCCTTGGGAGGAGACACAAAGAAGCTACTAACCCCCCAGACCTAAACACGCCCTTAAATGTAGTATTTAAGGGCTTCCCTGAACCTAGGAACTCCGATTCCTGCAACCTAAGAAGAAGAGGACTGCTGAGCTGAAAAACCCCTGCAGAGAAGACAGAGACACCAACTGCTTTGGCCCCAGCTCTACCGGCCTGTCTCCCCCCTTCTGAAGAAAACTGCTCCAGCGACGCTTTCCCCAGGGACCAGCGACCTCTGAATCCTCAGAGGACTGCCCTGCTCTAGAAGGACCAAGAAACTCCCGAGAACTGCGGCCCTGTTCACAAAAGACTGCAACTTTGTTTCCAAAGGAGCATCTTTAAAACAACTGTGTTTCCCACCAGAAGCGTGAGACTTGCAACTCTGCACCCGATGCCCCCGGCTCGACTTGTGGAGAACAAACACTTCAGGGAGGACTCCCCGGCGACTACGAGACTGTGAGTAACCAAAGTTGTCCCCCCTGAACCCCCACAGCGACGCCTGCAGAGGGAATCCCGAGGCTCCCCCTGACCGTGACTGCCTGACTCTCAGATCCCAACGCCTGGAAAAGACCCTGCACCCGCAGCCCCCAGGACCTGAAAGATCGGAACTCCAGTGCAGGAGTGACCCCCAGGAAGCCCTCTCCCGTTCCCAGGTGGTGGCTACCCCGAGGAGCCCCCCCGTTGCCTGCCTGCATCGCCGAAGAGACCCCTTGGTCTCCCATTGATTCCAATTGAAAACCCGACGTGTGTTTGCACACTGCACCCGGCCGCCCCCGTGCTGCTGAGGGTGTACTTTCTGTGCTAACTTGGGTCCCCCCCCCCCGGTGCCCTACAAAACCCCCCTGGTCTGCCCTCCGAAGACGCAGGTACTTACCTGCTGGCAGACTGGAACCGGGGCACCCCCTTCTCCATTGAAGCCTATGCGTTTTGGGCACCACTTTGAACTCTGCACCTGACCGGCCCTGAGCTGCTGGTGTGGTAACTTTGGGGTTGCTCTGAACCCCCAACGGTGGACTACCTTGGACCCAAACTTGAACCCCGTAGGTGGTTTACTAACCTGCAAGAACTAACAATTACTTACCTCCCCTAGAAACTGTGAAAATTGCACTGTCTAGTTTTAAAATAGCTATATGTGTTTTATTTGAAAAGTATATATGCTATTGTGATTATTCAAAGTTCCTAAAGTACTTACCTGCAATACCTTTCATTTGAAGTATTACATGTAAATCTTGAGCCTGTAGTTCTTAAAATAAACTAAGAAAAGATATTTTTCTATAACAAAACCTATTGGCTGGATTTGTCTCTGAGTGTGTGTTCCTCATTTATTGCTTGTGTATGTACAACAAATGCTTAACACTACTCCTTTGATAAGCCTACTGCTCGACCACACTACCACAAAATAGAGCATTAGTATTATCTCTTTTTGCCACTATCTTACCTCTAAGGGGAACCCTTGGACTCTGTGCATACTATTCCTTACTTTGAAATAGTGCATACAGAGCCAACTTCCTACATTGGTGGATCAGCGGTGAGGTACAAGACTTTGCATTTGCTGGACTACTCAGCCAATACCTGATCACACGACAAATTCCCAAAATTATCATTAGAAATAGATTGTTGCAATTTTAGCTATTTTTCTAAATTCTTAAAAGTCCTGCTAGGGCCTTGTGTTAGTCCCTGTTTAGCATTTCTTTTAGAGTTTAAAAGTTTTGTGAAAGTTTGAATTAGATTCTAAAACTAGTTTTAGATTCTTAAAAAGTAATCCAACTTTTAGAAACATAATGCCTGGTGCAGATGAGAATGTGGTGGAACTCGACCTCACACCTTACTTCCATCTTAAGATGAGGGAGCTAAGGTCTCTCTGCAAAATAAAGAAAATCCCAGTTGGCTTAAGACCCTCCAAACAACAGCTCCAGGAGCTTTTGGCAGAGTTTGAAAAAGCCAACCCCTCTGAGGATGACCTCACAGAGGGAGAAGATAGTGACTTGGAGGAGAATTCCCCCCTTCCAGTCCTAATTAGGGAGATCAGGGACCCTCAATCCCTGACTCCAAACATAATAGTCAGAGATGCTGCTTCCCTCACAGGAGGGGCCAGCACCTCTGTTATCACTGAGGAGAGCCTCAGTGAAGAGGACCTCCTGCTAGCCAGGATGGCCAAAAGATTGGCTTTGGAAAGACAGATCCTAGCCATAGAAAGGGAAAGACAAGAGATGGTCCTAGGTCCCCATCAATGGTGGCAGCAACATAAATAGGGTCAGAGATTCTCCTGACATGTTGAAAATCCCTAAAGGGATTGTAACTAAATATGAAGAGGGTGATGACATCACCAAATGGTTCACAGCTTTTGAGAGGGCTTGTGTAACCAGAAAAGTAAGCAAATCTCACTGGGGTGCTCTCCTTTGGGAAATGTTCACTGGAAAGTGTAGGGATAGACTCCTCACACTCTCTGGAAAAGATGCAGAATCTTATGACCTCATGAAGGGAACCCTGATTGAGGGCTTTGGATTCTCCACTGAGGAGTATAGAATTAGATTCAGGGGGGCTCAAAAAAAAAAAAACTCAAGCCAGACCTGGTTTGATTTTGTGGACTACTCAGTGAAAACACTGGATGGTTGGATTCAAGGCAGTGGTGTTAAGGATTATGATGAGCTGTACAATTTATTTGTGAAAGAACACCTATTGAGTAATTGTTCAAATGATAAACTGCATCAGCATCTGGTAGACCTAGGACCAATTTCTCCCCAGGAATTGGGAAAGAAGGCGGACCATTGGGTCAAGACTAGGGTGACCAAGACTTCCACAGGGGGAGACCAAAAGAAAGGGGTCACAAAGCCTCCCCAGGGGAAAGGTGTTGAGACATCCAAAAACAAAAATAGTAAAGAGTCTTCTACAGGCCCCCAAAAACCTGCACAGGAGGGTGGGCCCAGAGCCTCTTCACAAAACAATTTTGGGTACAAGGGTAAAAACTTTGATCCTAAAAAGGCCTGGTGTCGTAGCTGTAATCAGCCTGGACACCAAACTGGAGACAAGGCCTGTCCCAAGAAAAGTACCACTTCTAACTCCACTCCAGCTAACACTGGAATGGCTAGTCTCCAAGTGGGATCAACAGTGTGCCCAGAGGAAATCAGGTGTCACACTGAAGCTACATTAGTCTCTGAGGGTGGGGTGGATTTAGCCACACTGGCCCCCTATTATGCAAAAATACAGGCAGCAGCTCTGAATTAATGGGACAAGTGTAGAAGGCCTGAGGGATGCAGGTGCCAGTGTCACTATGGTGACAGAGAATCTGGTTTCCCCTGGTCAATACCTGGCTGGACAAACTTATCCAGTCACCAATGCTGACAATCAAACTAAAGTACATCCCATGGCTATGGTAACTTTAGAGTGGGGAGGGGTCAATGGCCTGAAACAGGTGGTGGTCTCCTCAAATATCCCAGTAGACTGTTTGCTTGGAAATGACCTGGACTCCTCAGCATGGGCTGAGGTAGAACTGAAAACCCATGCAGCCATGCTGGGTATCCCTGAACTGGTGTGTGTCAAGACAAGGCCACAGTGCAAGGCTCAGGGTGAAAAAGTAGAGCTGGAGTCTGGAAAAAGGGCCCAGCCTACCAAGAGGAAAGGAAAGACAAATGGGAAACCAGCTGCAACACAATAACAAAAAGAGAACCTCTCTTCTCAGGAAGAAGTTCTGCCATCTGAGGGAACTGAGCCTATGGAGTTAGAACCTTATCAGGTTGAGCTCTTAGGCCCAGGGGGACCCTCAAGGGAGCAGTTGTGTAAGGGGCAAGAAACCTGTCCCTCTCTTGAAGGCCTTAGGCAGCAAGCTGCTGAAGAGTCCAATGGCAAGAAAACTGGAACACATAGGGTCTATTGGGAAGATGGACTCCTGTACACTGAGGCAAGAGATCCCAAACCTGGTGCCACTAGAAGAGTGGTAGTGCCTCGGGAGTTCAGAGAGTTCATACTGACCTTAGCCCATGATATTCCTCTTGCTGGGCATTTGGGACAAACCAAGACGTGGGAGAGACTAGTCAACCACTTCTACTGGCCCAACATGTCCCCGAAAGTCAAGGAGTTTTGTGTCTCCTGTACCACCTGTCAAGCCAGTGGTAAGACAGGTGGACACCCAAAGGCCCCCCTCATTCCACTTCCAGTGGGGGGGTCCCCTTTGAAAGAGTGGGTGTGGACATAGTGGGTCCACTTGAGCCTCCCACAGCCTCAGGGAATATGTACATACTAGTAATAGTGGATCATGCTACTAGATACCCTGAAGCTATTCCCCTTAGGTCAACTACTGCCCCTGCAGTAGCCAAGGCCCTCATTGGTATCTTTACCAGAGTGGGTTTCCCTAAGGAGGTGGTGTCTGACAGAGGTACCAACTTCATGTCAGCATACCTGAAACACATGTGGAATGAGTGTGGAGTGACTTATAAATTCACTACACCCTATCATCCACAAACTAATGGCCTTGTTGAGAGATTCAACAAGACATTGAAAGGCATGATCATGGGGCTCCCTGAAAAACTCAAAAGGAGATGGGATGTCCTCTTGCCATGTCTGATTTTCGCTTACAGAGAGGTGCCTCAGAAGGGAGTAGGGTTCTCACCCTTTGAACTTCTGTTTGGCCACCCTGTAAGGGGACCACTAGCTCTTGTGAAAGAAGGCTGGGAGAGACCTCTTCATGAGCCTAAACAAGACATAGTCGACTATGTACTTGGCCTACGTTCAAGGATGGCAGAGTACATGGAAAAGGCAAGTAAAAACCTTGAGGCCAGCCAACAGCTCCAGAAGTTTTGGTATGACCAAAAGGCTGCAATGGTTGAATTTCAACCAGGGCAGAAAGTCTGGGTTTTGGCGCCTGTGGCTCCCAGGGCACTTCAGGACAAATGGAGTGGCCCTTACCCAGTGCTAGAGAAGAAGAGTCAGGTCACCTACCTGGTGGACCTAGGCACTAGCAGGAGCCCCAAGAGGGTGATCCATGTGAACCACCTTAAGCTCTTCCATGACAGGGCTGATGTGAATCTGTTGATGGGAACAGATGAGGACCAGGAAGCTGAGAGTGAACCTCTCCCTGATCTCCTCTCATCAAACCCTAAAGATGGCTCAGTTGATCGAGTGATCTATTCAGACACCCTCTCTAGCCAACAGCAATCTGACTGTAGGAAGGTCCTGCAACAGTTTGCTGAGCTCTTTTCCCTAACCCCTGGTCAGACACACCTGTGTACCCATGATATGGACACAGGAGACAGCATGCCTGTCAAAAACAAAATATTCAGACAGTCTGACCAAGTTAAGGAAAGCATCAAAGTGGAAGTCCACAAGATGCTGGAATTGGAAGTCATTGAGCACTCTGACAGCCCCTGGGCTAGCCCAGTGGTCTTAGTCCCCAAACCTCACACCAAAGATGGGAAGAGAGAGATGAGGTTTTGTGTGGACTACAGAGGACTTAATTCTGTCACCAAGACAGATGCCCATCCCATTCCAAGGGCTCATGAACTGATTGATAAATTAGGTGCTGCCAAATTCTTAAGTACCTTTGACTTAACAGCAGGGTACTGGCAAATCAAAATGGCACCTGGGGCAAAAGAAAAGACAGCATTCTCCACACCTGATGGGCACTATCAGTTTACTGTTATGCCCTTTGGTTTAAAGAATGCCCCTGCCATCTTCCAAAGGTTGGTGAATCAAGTCCTTGCTGGCTTGGAGTCCTTTAGTGCAGCTTATCTTGACGATATTGCTGTCTTTAGCTCCAACTGGCAGGATCACCTGGTCCACCTGAAGAAGGTTTTGAAGGCTCTGCAATCAGCAGGCCTCTCTATCAAGGCATCCAAATGCCAGATAGGGCAGGGAACTGTGGTTTACTTGGGACACCTTGTAGGTGGAGGCCAAGTTCAGCCACTCCAGCCTAAGATCCAGACTATTCTGGACTGGGCAGCTCCAAAAACCCAGACTCAAGTCAGGGCATTCCTTGATTTGACTGGGTATTACAGGAGGTTTGTGAAGGGATATGGATCCATAGTGACAGCCCTCACAGAACCTACCTCCAAGAAAATGCCCAAGAAGGTAAACTGGACTGTAGAATGCCAACAGGCCTTTGACACCCTGAAACGAGCAATGTGCACAGCACCAGTTCTAAAAGCTCCAGATTACTCCAAGCAGTTCATTGTGCAGACAGATGCCTCTGAACATGGGATAGGGGCAGTTTTGTCCCAAACAAATGATAATGGCCTTGACCAGCCTGTTGCTTTCATTAGCAGGAGGTTACTCCCCAGGGAGCAGCGTTGGAGTGCCATTGAGAGGGAGGCCTTTGCTGTGGTTTGGTCCCTGAAGAAGCTGAGACCATACCTCTTTGGTACTCACTTCCTAGTTCAGACTGACCACAGACCTCTCAGATGGCTGATGCAAATGAAAGGTGAAAATCCAAAACTGTTGAGGTGGTCCATCTCCCTACATGGAATGGACTTTATAGTGGAACACAGACCTGGGACTGCCCATGCCAATGCAGATGGCCTTTCCAGGTTCTTCCACTTAGAAAATGAAGACTCTCTTGGGAAAGGTTAGTCTCATCCTCTTTCGTTGGGGGTGGGGGTTGTGTAAGGAAATGCCTTCTTGGCATGGTTACCCCCTGACTTTTTGCCTTTGCTGATGCTATGTTTTGATTTGAAAGTGTGCTGAGGCCTGCTAACCAGGCCCCAGCACCAGTGTTCTTTCCCTAACCTTTACTTTTGTTTTCACAATTGGCACACCCTGGCATCCAGGTAAGTCCCTTGTAACTGGTACCCCTGGTACCAAGGGCCCTGATGCCAGGGAAGGTCTATAAGGGCTGAAGCATATCTTTTGCCACCCTGGAGACCCCACACTCAGCACAGACACACTGCTTGCCAGCTTGTGTGGGCTGGTGAGGACAAAACGAGTAAGTCGACATGGCACTCCCCTCAGGGTGCCATGCCAACCTCACACTGCCTATGCAGTATAGATATGTCACCCCTCTAGCAGGCCTTACAGCCCTAAGGCAGGGTGCACTATACCATAGGTGAGGGCACCAGTGCATGAGCACTGTGCCCCTACAGTTTCTAAGCCAAACCTTAGACATTGTAAGTGCAGGGTAGCCATAAGAGTATATGGTCTGGGAGTCTGTCAAGCACGAACTCCACAGCACCATAATGGCTACACTGAAAACTGGGACGTTTGGTATCAAACTTCTCAGCACAATAAATGCACACTGATGCCAGTGTATAGTTTATTGTAACATACACCCCAGAGGGCACCTTAGAGGTGCCCCCTGAAACCTTAACCAACTACCTGTGTAGGCTGACTGGTTTTAGCAGCCTGCCACACTCGAGACATGTTGCTGACCACATGGGGAGAGTGCCTTTGTCACTCTGTGGCTAGTAACTAAGCCTGTACTGGGTGGAGATGCTTATCACCTCCGCCTTGCAGGAGCTGTAACACCTGGCGGTGAGCCTCAAAGGCTCACCCCCTTTGTTACAGCACCACAGGGCACTCCAGCTAGTGGAGTTGCCTGCCCCCTCTGGCCACGGACCCACTTTTGGCGGCAAGGCCGGAGGAAATAATGAGAATAACAAGGAGGAGTCACTGGCCAGTCAGGACAGCCCCTAAGGTGTCCTGAGCTGAGGTGACTAACTTTTAGAAATCCTCCATCTTGCAGATAGAGGATTCCCCCAATAGGGATAGGAATGTGACCCCCTCCCCTTGGGAGGAGGCACAAAGAGGGTGTACCCACCCTCAGGGCTAGTAGCCATTGGCTACTAACCCCCCAGACCTAAACACACCCTTAAATTTAGTATTTAAGGGCTCCCCTGAACCTAGGAACTCAGATTCCTGCAACCTAAGAAGAGGACTGCTGAGCTGAAAAACCCCTGCAGAGAAGACAGAGACACCAACTGCTTTGGCCCCAGCTCTACCGGCCTGTCTCCCCCCTTCGGAAGAAAACTGCTCCAGCGACGCTTTCCCCAGGGACCAGCGACCTCTGAATCCTCAGAGGACTGCCCTGCTCTAGAAGGACCAAGAAACTCCCGAGAACAGCGGTCCTGTTCACCCAAGACTGCAACTTTGTTTCCAAAGGAGCAACTTTAAAACAACTGTGTTTCCCGCCAGAAGCGTGAGACTTGCAACTCTGCACCAGACGCCCCCGGCTCGACTTGTGGAGAACAAACACTTCTGGGAGGACTTCCCGGCGACTACGAGACTGTGAGTAACCAAAGTTGTCCCCCCATAGCCCCCACAGCGACGCCTGCAGAGGGAATCCCGAGGCTCCCCCTGACCGCGACTGCCTGACTCTCAGATCCAGACGCCTGGAAAAGACCCTGCACCCGCAGCCCCCAGGACCTGAAAGATCGGAACTCCAGTGCAGGAGTGACCCCCAGGAGGCCCTCTCCCTTGCCCAGGTGGTGGCTACCCCAAGGAGCCCCCCCCTTGCCTGCCTGCATCGCCGAAGAGACCCCTTGGTCTCCCATTGATTCCAATTGAAAACCCGACGTGTGTTTGCACACTGCACCCGGCCGCCCCCGTGCTGCTGAGGGTGTACTTTCTGTGCTAATTTGTGTCCCCCCCCGGTGCCCTACAAAACCCCCCTGGTCTGCCCTCCGAAGACGCAGGTACTTACCTGCTGGCAGACTGGAACCGGGGCACCCCCTTCTCCATTGAAGCCTATGCGTTTTGGGCACCACTTTGAACTCTGCATCTGACCGGCCCTGACCTGCTGGTGTGGTAACTTTGGGGTTGCTCTGAACCCCCAACGGTGGGCTACCTTGGACCCAAACTTGAACCCCGTAGGTGGTTTACTTACCTGCAAGAAATAACAATTACTTACCTCCCCTAGGAACTGTGAAAATTGCACTGTCTAGTTTTAAAATAGCTATATGTGTTTTATTTGAAAAGTATATATGCTATTGTGATTATTCAAAGTTCCTAAAGTACTTACCTGCAATACCTTTCATGCAAAGTATTACATGTAGAATGTGAACCTGTGGTTCTTAAAATAAACTAAGAAAAGATAATTTTCTATACAAAAACCTATTGGACTGGAATTGTCTCTGAGTGTGTGTTCCTCATTTATTGCCTGTGTGTATGTACAACAAATGCTTAACACTACTCCTTTGATAAGCCTACTGCTCGACCACACTACCACAAAATAGAGCATTAGTATTATCTCCTTTTGCCACTATCTTACCTCTATGGGGAACCCTTGGACTCTGTGCATACTATTCCTTACTTTGAAATAGTGCATACAGAGCCAACTTCCTACAGGTGCCCTCTGGGGTGTATGTTACAATAAAATGTACACTGGCATCATGGCAATGATACCAAACTTCCCAGTTTTCAGTGTAGCCATTATGGTGCTGTGGAGTTCGTGTATGACAGACTCCCAGACCATATTATCGTATGGCTACCCTGCACTTACAATGTCTAAGGTTTTGCTTAGACACTGTAGGGGCACAGTGCTCATGCACTGGTGCACTCATCTATGGTATAGTGCACCCTGCCTTAGGGCTGTAAGGCCTGCTAGAGGGGTGACTTACCTATACTGCATAGGCAGTGTGAGGTTGGCATGGCACCCTGAGGGGAGTGCCATGTCGACTTACTCGTTTTGTCCTCACCAGCACACACAAGCTGGCAAGCAGTGTGTCTGTGCTGAGTGAGGGGTCCCCAGGGTGGCATAAGATATGCTGCAGCCCTTAGAGACCTTCCCTGGCATCAGGGCCCTTGGTACCAGGGGTACCAGTTACAAGGGACTTACCTGGATGCCAGGGTGTGCCAATTGTTAAAGAAAAGTACAGGTTAGGGAAAGAACACTGGTGCTGGGGCCTGGTTAGCAGGCCTCAGCACACTTTCAAATCAAAACTTTGCATCAGCAAAGGCAAAAAGTCAGGGGGTAACCATGCCAAGGAGGCATTTCCTTACAACACTGGTAAAACATTACCTCCAAGGCAACTGAGATGGTCCTTGTACTTTGCAGATTTTAATTTTACCATTACCTAAGCGACCTGGTTCTGACAATGGTAAGGCAGATGCGTTGTAATGAATGAATAATATACCTGGAGCCGGAGAAGCTGAAAAGATTCCAATTATTCCAGCAGACAAGTTTGTTTGCACCTTACAATTTTCCGAAATAAAAAGGAAGGGTCGAGAATCCATGTTTGACCATGAAATTTCAGATTGGGCCAACAAAAATGAAGGAAGAAAGGTTCTAGAAAGTCCCCTTTTTGATGAAAATGCTTTATATTTGCCAACTCGTGAGTTGCAAGAACTAGCGCTACAAGCATGTCATGATGTTCCTTTAGCTGGCCATGAGGGAATTTTGAAGACTACCGAATTAATTAAGAGGTATTTCTGGTGGCCTGCCATGATCCCTCAAATAAGACAATACGTTCAAACCTGTGATAAACGCATTTGAGGAAAGACAACACAACTAGCTCCTGAAGGTGAGCTTCAGCCTCTTCCCATTGCACCATGTCACTGGCACACCATTACTATGGATTTGATCGTAGATTTACCTTCAAGTCAAGGTTTTGACACAATCCTAGTTTTTATGGACACCTTTTCTAAAATGAGTCATTTTATCCCTCTGAAGAAGGTTCCTAGAGCTGCTCAATTAGCACAGTTATTTTCACAGCACATAGTGAGAGCTCATTGCATTCCGGTGGTTCTAATCTCAGATCGAGGTCCCCAATTTGTTTCCCAGTTCTGGAGGGCCTTTATGAAACAACTTGGAATAGACTCATGTTATTCTACTAGTTATCGTCCAGAAACAGATGGACAGACAGAAAGGGTTAACCAGGAGATAGAGCAGTATCTACGCTTATGTCTTCTGGACCAAGATAATGATCGACCAGATTTAATTTGGACAGCAGAATTTGCGTACAACAATACTATTCATGCCTCCACGGGTTATTCTTCTATCTGAACTCTGGTAGGCACCTAAACATTATCTTCAGAAGGTCAGGAGGCTCGGTCCCAGTTGCAAATTAGTTTAGTAAGAAAATTAAAAAAAGATCTAACAATCCGCTATGGAACATTTGACAAAGGTGAAGGACTCTTACAAAAAGAATGCAGACAAAAGGAGGAGAGGCAATCCTGGTTATTGTGAGGGTGAGAAGGTCCGACTATCCACTCGACATTTACATTTAATAGGGAACAAACAATTCCTATCTAGATATGTATGGTCCTTTAAAATAAAGAAAATTGTAAATCCAGTAACAGTCAAACTCACCTGGTCTCCTCAGATTAAGGTTCATCCAGTGTTCTATGTCTCGCTACTTCAAAGAAGCCCACCCAATGTTAGGACAACCACCCCTCCAGATCCTATCCAAGTAGATTCACATTTAGAATATGAAGGGAATAGAATTTTAGAATCAAAGTTTAAAAAAGCAACATTATATTACCTCATTGATTGGAAAGGTTTTGGCCCAGAAGAAAGGTCCTGGTAAGCCTTCCAAAAGGTGCATGCTCCAAGGTTGATAAAGCAATTTCATGACACTTTCCCCAACAAACCTTCTGTGGGAGGGAGTTCTTTGGAGGGGGGTACTGTCAGGAAAACTATTCCCAGTGTTGCTAAGTTCTTCCCTCAGCAAAAACAATTCCCCTTTTCCTTGTACCCACGTTGGTTGCAGCAGCGTCCTCACTCCCGGTGGCTCTTGCAGAGGCTGTTCTTAGAACTAGCTTCTTCAGGTTTAACTGCCACTCAAGATGGTGGCTGCAAATCTTTGTGAGGTCAGCACTCTAGTGTTTCTACCTTAGTCTTATGCAGAAGCATCCCTCCAGCTGTTTCTCTCTGGGAGCTGTGCACTTCTGCTGTCATCCCAAAGAGAATGAGCAGTGCTTCGTTTCATTGAGAATTGTTCCAGTTTTGAGTGATTAATTATTTTTCTTGTTATGGTGTGCACACCAGCTACTTTTTTTCCTTCTGGAGAAGCTGAATTTCTTCCTTCAACAACTGGCTATACGTCAAGCAACGGCAGTGAGGAATTCTTTTGTATGATTTCCAGACTTGCATACATACATACATATATAGAAAATGTCACTTACCCAGTGTACATCTGTTCGTGGCATGTTCCGCTGCAGATTCACATGCTGTGCATATACTTCTGCCATATACTGTTGGGCTCGGAGTGTTATAAGTTGTTTTTCTTCGAAGAAGTGTTTGAGTCACGGGATCGAGTGACTCCTCCTCTTTGGCTCCATTGCGCATGGGCATCGACTCCACGTTAGACTGTTTTCCCACAGAGGGTAAGGTAGGAGTGATAGAGTATAAAGAAAAGATATGTCTATGCTAATGGAATGTTTAATATATATATATATATATATATATATATATATATATATATATATATATATATATATATATATATATATATATATTATGTCACTTACCCAGTGTACATCTGTTCGTGGCATGTTCCGCTGCAGATTCACATGCACCCACCCAACTCCCCGGCAGCATGTAGTCGTTAAAGTTAACAACATTTCTACATATGTAGATGTAGATATATATATATATATATATATATATATATGCTGCCGGGGAGTTGGGTGGGTGCATGTGAATCTGCAGCGGAACATGCCACGAACAGATGTACACTGGGTAAGTGACATTTTCCGTTCGATGGCTTCTGAAGCTGCAGATACACATGCTGTGCATAGACTACAAAGCAGTTAGTCCTCTCATAAAAGCTGTGATTAGCCTGTAGGAGTTGAAGTTGTTTGAAATAATGTTCCGAGTACAGCTTGACCTGCTGTGGCTTGCTGTGTTGCTAAAACATCTACACAATAGTGTTAAGTAAATGTATGTGGTGTTGACCAAGTAGCTGCTTTACATACTTCAGCCATTGGTATGTTTCCTAAAAAATAAATAAAAAATAAAAAAAGCAATTGTAGCACCTTTCTTCCTTGTGGAATGTGCTTTAGGAGTAACTAAGAGCTGTCTTTTGTCTTTAACGTAGCATGTTTGGATGCATCTTACTGTCCATCTTGCTAGTACTTGTTTTGAAATGGGGTTACCTGTATGAGGTTTTTGAAAAGCTACAAACAGCTGTTTAGTTTTTCTGAATGGTTTTGTTCTGTCTATATAGTACATTAGTGTTCTTTTAATGTCTAATGTATGTAGAGCTCTTTCTGCCACTGAATCTGGCTGTGGGCAGAAGTCTGGCAGTTCCACTGTTTGATTGATATGGAAAGGTGATACTACTTTTGGAAGAAATTTGGGTTAAGTTCGTAGTACGACTTTATATTTGTGTACTTGTATGAACGGTTGTTCAATAGTAAAAGCTTGAATTTCACTGACTCGCAATGATGTAATGCAACTAGGAAGGCAACTTTCCATGTTAAGAATTGCATTTGACATGAGTGCATAGGTTCAAATGGTGGACCCATAAGTCGCCTAAGCACTATGTTTAAATTTCAAGAAGGAACTGGAGGTGTCCTGGGTGGAATGATGCGTTTTATGCCTTCCATGAAGGCTTTAATAACAGGGACTCTAAATAAAGAGCTGTGCTGGGCATTTTGGAAATATGCTGAAATTGCGGTAAGATGTATTTTTATGGAAGAGAATGCTAAATTTGATTTTTGCAAATTAAGTAAATAGCATACAATATCTTGTATTGATGCTGTAAGAGGGGCAATCTGTTTAGATTCACAATAATATACAAATCTTTTCCATTTGTTAGCATAGCACGGTCTAGTAGTGGGTTTTCTTGCTTGCTTAATCACTTCCATACATTCTGATGCTAGTTGTAAATATCCAAACTCTATGGCCTCAGGAGCCAAACCGCTAGACTGAGTGTGTTGGCATTTGGGTGTCTGATCTGTCCTTTGTTTTGTGTCAACAGGTCTGGTCTGTTTGGGAGTTTGGAGTGTGGTACTACTGATAGGTCTAATAATGTGTACCATGGTTGACGGGCCCACGTTGGCGCTTGGAGTATCATACGGAGTGTGTTTTGATGCAATTTGTTGACTACAAATGGAATGAGTGGGAGCGGGGGAAAGCGTAAGCAAATATCCCTGACCAATTGATCCATAGAGCATTGCCCTTGGATAGGGGATGTCGGTGTCTGGATGCAAAGTCTTGGCATTTTGCGTTTTCGCTTGTGGCGAACAGATCTACTGTATGTTTGGTGTTCCCCATTGTTGGAAGTATTTTTGAAGTACTTGAGGGTAAATCTCCCACTCGTGTGTTTGTTGATGATTTCTGCTGAGAACATCTGCTAGCTGGTTGTGTATCCCTGGAATGTATTGTGCCACCGGGTGAATTTGGTTGTGTATTGCCCATTTCCAAATTGTTTGAGCTAGGAGGGAGAGTTGGGACAAATGTGTCCCTCCTTGCTTGTTTAGGTAATGCATGGTGGTCATGTTGTCTGTTTTGATTAGGACATTCTTCTAAGTGAGAAAAGGCTGAAAAGCTGTGAGTGCTATGGAGACAGCTAACAACTCGTAAGTGATTTACGTGTAGCTGTTTGTGTTGGGCATCCCATTGTCCTTGGATGTTGTGATTGCTGAGGTGAGCTCCCCAGCCAATCATTGATGCATCTGTTGTAATTATAGTCTGAGGCACAGGGTCTTGAAATGGCCGCCCCTTGTTTAGATTTGTGGAATTCCACCACTGAAGGGACATGTATGTTTGGCGGTCTATCAACAGTAGATCTTGAAGTTGACCGTGTGCCTGTGACCACTGTTGTGCAAGGCACTGTTGTAAGGGCCGTATGTTTAGTCTTGCATGTGGAACGATTGCAATACATGATGCCATCATCCCTAATATTTTCATGACAAATCTGAGTGTACTGTTAACCTGTGTGTATCTGTGCGATATTTTGGAATGCCTGTATTCTTTGTGTATTTGGACTTGCTAGCACTTTTTGAGTATTTAGTATTGCACCTAAATACTGTTGTATTTGCGCATGTTGCAGTTGCGACTTTTGGTAATTTATTGAGAACCCTGGTGTGTGCAGGGTTTGTATTACGTAAAGCGCATGGTTTTGACATTGCGTATGACTGTTTGATTTTATCAGCCAATCGTCTAGATATGGAAAGACATGTATATGTTGTCTTCTTAGAAAGGCTGCGACTACTGCTAGGCACTTTGTGAATACCCTTAGAGCTTTTGTTATTCCAAAGGGTAGCACTTTTAACTTATAGTGCTTTCCTTGAATGACAAACCTGAGATATTTTCTGTGCCCCGGATGGATGTGTATATGAAAATACACATCCTTGAGGTCTAATGTTGCCATGAAATCGTGTTGTTGAAGTAGTGGGATAACATCCTGGAGAGTTACCATGTGAAAGTGTTCTGACAGGATGTAAAGGTTGAGGGTCCTGAGATCCAATATTGGTCTTATGGTGCCATCCTTTTTGGGTATTAGGAATTATAGTGAGTAAACTCCCGTCCCAAATTGATTTTGTGGCATGGGTTCTTTATCTTGTTTGAGTAATAGACATCTGACTTCTTCCTGTAACAGACTGATGTGTTCTGTGGATAATTTGTGTGGTTTTGGTGGAATGATTGGGGTAGTTTGTATCAATTCTAGGCAATAGCCATTGCGGATAATTGATAGTACCCAACTGTCTGTGGTAATGTTTTGCCAACTGGTGTGGAACCTTTGTAGTCTTCCTCCCACAGGGGAGGTGTGGAGTGGAAAGGAATGAAACAAGTCACTGTTCAGTGTGTTGTGTGGTTTGCTTAGCTGTTTGATATTTACCTCTACTTCTGGGATACTGTCCTCTATATGTGCTCTTAAAACCACCTCGGTATTGAGGCCGGTAGGCTGGTTTTGCCTGCGATGTGGATGCCTCTGCCATTTGAGCCCTAAATCCACCTCTAAACTGAGGTTTCCGAAAGGATCCCCTGTATTGTGTGGTGTATAGTGCACCCATCGCTTTTGCGGTGTCTGAATCCTTACGCAATTTTTCAATTGCAGTGTCCACTTCTGGGCAGAAAAGTTGTTTTTGTTGAACAGCATATTCAACACCGCTTGTTGGATTTCGGGTTTGAAACTCGAGGACCCGAGCCACGCATGCCTCCTTATTGTTACAGCAGTGTGGACACTCCTGGCAGCTGTGTCTGCTGCGTCTAGGGCAGACCTAATCTGATTACTGGTGATGGCTTGCCCTTCCTCTACTATTTGCTGTGCCCTTTTTTGATGTTCCTTGGGGAGATGCTGAATTATATCTTGCATCTCACCGCAATGGGCCCTGTCGTATCTAGCCAACAAAGCCTGTGAGTTGGCTATTCTCCATTGGTTGGCTGCCTGGGATGCAACTCTCTTCCCTGCAGCATCAAATTTCCTACTATCTTTGTCTGGTGGGGGTGCATCACCTGATGACTGAGTTTTCCCTCTTTCTGGCAGCGCTTACCACTACTGAGCCTGGAGGGAGTTGCTGAGTTATATAGACAGGATCAGAGGGAGGTGGCCTGTATTTCTTTTCTATCCTGGGAGTTATTATCCTTGCTATCACTGGCTCGCTAAATATTTGATCAGCATGTTTTAGCATGCCGGGAAGCATAGGGAGCGACTGGTATGTTCAAAGCGTGGAGGAGAGTTTATTAAATAAAAAATCGTCCTACAACAGTTCAGTGTGCATGGTGACTCTATGGTATGCTGCAGCCCTAGCTAAAACTTGATTGTACCCTGTACTATCCTCAGGTGGTGAAGGCTTAGAGGGATAGCAGTCTGGGTCGTTGTCGGGAATGGGATCTGGATCATAAAGATCCCATGGGTCTACATTGTCTTGTTGCGAGTCAAACAAATGTGATGGTGACTGCATTGGTGTAGGACTTGGAGGAGAGATATGCAGGTGTGGAGAGTGAGGAGGAGAATGAGGAGGAGGAGGAGAATGAGGAGGAGACAATTGAGGAGGTGGTGGTCTCCCCTATGGCTTTAGCACTTTGGCTGGAGGCTGTGTAGTGTCCAATTCCGCCTAGGTTTTGGAGGAGGTGCTGTTAAGATTCTGCCAGTTTCTTTGTGGATATGAATCCTGGCTTCCCTTTCGTCCATTACTTCACTCCCTCCTCAGAAGTCTTATGGCTTTGAGTGTCTTAGAAAGTCCATGCTCCTCGGTGTAACCTGCTCTTTTCGGCTCCGAAGCTGGCTTTTTCGGTATCGAAAAAGATGGTGTTGTGCGTGGCCTCTGAAAGGGATTTCTGAAATTTCGGCTCCGGAGAGTGGTGTTTGATGGAGTCGGACACTGAGCCTTTCGTCGACTCCGATGGTTTCGGAGGAGTGGCCTTTTTCGGTGCCGAAATGATGGTTTGGTCACCGGGTGTCTTCTTTCAGGTCGAGTAATGGCGTACCGGCAGTGGCATACCAAAGGCCTTATATTTCAGTCTTTGTGATGGTACAGGGGCAGGCATACTCACGTGTTGTCCTGCCGTGACTGGTCTGTCTTCCTCGGACTCCTGGTCGGAGTCGGAACCTTAGAGACTGCTGTCTGCATGATCTCTTCCTCTTTGATGTTCGGAGCATTTGGACGCCACCTTGAGCCTTCTGTCCCCAAGTGTCTTTTTTGATCAAAAGGATCTGCAGGCCTCCCAATTTTCTTCACGATGATCTGGGGAAAGGCAAAGATTACAGACGAGGTGTTGGTCTGTATATGGGAATTTGGCGTGGCACCGAAGACAGATTCAGGATAGAGTTCGATCCATGAGGCTCCCACGCGGTTGGCCCAACCAGGCCCAAGTTGGGCGCGCACGCCCCGAAGGTCGAGTAGAGATGTCTCTTCCGATGGTACCGAAGTATCGATAGAAGATGTAACCCGATCAATACAATATGGACGAAAAATTAAGCGTTTTCAAAGTTTTCCAAATCGAACTATGGGAGCGAAAGGAAACACGTTCGAACCCAAAGGCGGAAAGAAAACAATCTAACATGGAGTCGATGCCCATGCGCAATGGAGCCGAAGAAGAGGAGTCACTCAATCCTGTGACTCGAAAACACTTCTTCGAAGAAAAACAACTTGTAACACTCCGAGCCCAACACTAGATGGCAGAAGTTTATGCACAGCATGTGTATCTGCAGCTACACATGCCATCGAACATATACATATATATATATATATATATATACACACACACACACACACACACATACGTTCAAAAACTCTTCGCCTTGCAGACTTGCAAGTCTTAGAGACAAACGTCAGTGCTCAGACTACTTCCTAGAGACTTTGATTGAGAACATTGAACCTTGAGAAGGAGCTTTCGTTTCCTGTAAAAGACATTAGGAGATTGTATATCTGTGAACCTTTTAACTGTTCTCCAGAGAACCTTGGATCCCTCTGACTCCTGGAGAAAAGAAGATATTAAGTTAACATTGTTCTCTTAGAGAGAGGCTAGTATCTCAAAAGATTCAGGTGAGAAGAACGATAGAATTGGGTGAATGTGATTGGCTGAAAAGTGGAATGCGCAGTATATAGAATGTACTTATGTATGCTCTTATCACCCGACTGCAGGGTCTTCCTTTAAAGAAATCCCAATAAGAAGAAAGGTACAAATTACAGAAGCACACACTGAATAGCCTATCTTCAAGTGGGAAACAAAGGCTCGATCTGGAGGCGGTCTCTTTCTATTCCCATTACCCTTTCCCCCTAGCGGATGCAGGGTTCAGATAATCAGTAAAGTCTGAGCACGTATCTTTTGGAGAGAGTTGGGTAAAACGCATCTGTTCATGTGGAAGTTTGATTTAATGGGTAATCTCCTGACAACTTGGCTCTTAGTTTACTAATAGCACTGAAATCAGGGCAGGACTGTTTCTCAGTTTGTTAAAACATGCACTTTTAATAAATATATTACGAAAGCATGATGTTGGTGCACACTTTCAAACCTCCGCACTAACTTGCAACTTTACTGATAAAATTATATAATGTATCAACAATATTCTGTGAAAATTGGGTTTCAGAAAACATACTTATCCTTTGCATATCACCAAGTAGAGTGTTCTGAATTGTTTTCATCCTATTAAAATATTTTTTCATCACACAGAAGCACAAATAAAAAATGGGCTTCCACAACTACTGACATTTTTTTGGAAATGTTTGTACAGTTGACTTAGTTATTTAAATGTTGTGTTAGAAAAAACCTGACACCCAATAGCATTTAATTTCACACTTAGTACAACAGGTCAGATAGTTCACCTTACAAAAATCCTGGCATTCTGCAGTCAGAAGGGAAATTAATTGAAGAAGACAAACTAACTTTTGACCTCCATCTCAAAATACAGAGCATATGTGACAAGGTATTTTGAATACGTCTTTATTGCTCCTTCACTTTGACTGACCAGAACACCTGTTCTTTGTCAACTCGCCAGAAGGGGCGAGTAGGTCTTAAAAATAACTCAACCTGCTAATATGTGACTCGCCATAGCAAGCTGGCAAGCAGATTGAGGCCTGGAGTCTATTCAGAAATTACCACTGCGCTTGCGTAAGTACCTCTCACACATCACCTATATTTACACTGCACCCAACACTAGTATTCCACACGCACTACACAGCACCCTTTTACACAACACGTGGTATCAGCACATGACCACTGTGGGCTCCAAGACATCAGCCGGTTCATGTTACGTCTTCGCTAATACCACATGGAGTAGGCGCAGATAAGTTCTACTTGTCCCAAAAGGTAGCCCGTGAAAAACAAAATACCATCTCCACCTATACCTATGTAACATTAGGCTCAAAACACAATCTAACAGAGTAGAGCACTACAGGGTAGTAGTATATCTGACCCTCTATGTATCAATTCCACAGCATTGTATGTTCTCACCAAGTCTAGCGATATCCAAACTGAACTAGATAGGATGCGTAAGAAGGATACCACAAGGGATACGCTGTTTGGTTGCAAGACTTTCCCCCCCAAAAAAAATACTGAAGCAGGCAGTAAAACCACCTAACCAGTGCACAAACACATCCGCTCCCATCTTTGGTTCCAGGGTGGCCCTTTGCATACCGGGGGCTGTCTTCATTGACAAAAAGTGTATCACAGACATGGAGTTTCAGTGCAGGGCTATCCACCTCAATGACACAAAGGACAAAGGTCTTGCAAGGGAGGGTTGAATAACAGTACAGATACCCATGTCAGGAAGTCAGGGACACCGAGATAGGTGTATGCGAATAGAAGGAAAGGGGCAACCCCTAGTTGTATGAAAACTCACGCTGTATTCCTTATGTTTCAGAGGCAAAGGAACCATTTCGCTGGGTATGAATCAAAATTGCAGCACAATCCTGCACACTGCGGACATGCAATGGGGCACCTCCAGGTTGATGGAAACTTACTGGCAGTGTGGTGAGTTTCCATACACTCAGCTCGTCCCTGGATGACGTGGCCTCTGCTCTCTCGTCACCATACCTACTCCAACTATAGTCATTACTGGAGAAGATCTGTCAGAGCTATACCAACACCGGCTAAGGAAGAAGACAACTGGTGCATCAGGCTCAAGAGAAAATAACTGCTAATGATTTTGGCTGGGCTCAGTACAAGGACATACTGAAATAATTCAGACTGTTCTCTGACGCACAAGTATCAGCGGGAAGGTCCATACCCTTCTTCACCATGCGGACTAAAGCAAATGCCCTCTGGCTGCAAATAACCATGTGGGAATGCTCAAAATGGTGAACACTACTGAGCTCGGGCTTAATTCACTCAAGGAAGAAATGAGAGCCATCTGCCTCATGGTGATGCAACATTGGTATGTGTTGGACTTGATGACTGCAATGGAGAGTGAGGTATGCACCAAGATCAGTGCATCTTGCTGTACGTTCATACTTGGCAAATGATGTGGACAATGGAACTCCGACTACTGTCATCCAAGCACTGCACTGACTGCAAAAAGACATGCATGAAGAGGGAGGTGCCCCAGAGCAGGAGTGGTTCACAAACTAGTTCTCCTGGCTCCCCTGGTGGCTAACCGATCTGTGCACGTCATTGTTGAACCTTTACATCGCATTACTGTTTTGTGTGGTTTCCTACATGTGGGGGCTTCCTGCTGAAAAAAAAAAAAAAAAAAAAGAAGTTCTCAAATTGGGTAGAATGCAAGTAGCTAGGGAAGTGGAACAACAAGCCCCAACAATGTGACTGTCATGATGTAGGGGTTAGATGGTGTAGTTGAAAATTCAAAAAGGGGGGAAATGTTAATATTGGAGGGGAATATTGGGGGGAATGTTAATATTCAACTGGGGGGAATGGTAATACAAATCGTCTATGTCGATGCACACGACGATACATTTACATATAAGAAAAAAGAGGCATCACCACTATTAGATTACCCTGTCGGGAACTCTCCATCAACCTCAGGCAGGCTCTGAGAACTAGGCTTGAGGTCACTGACTGACAGGTCACAGGTGAGGTGGCGTGTAGACGGCAGACAAATGCGCAAACAGGCAACTTAGATCAGAACCTACAGATAGGGGTAGTGACACCACAATGGTCCCAGGAGATTGGCCTCAATAAAACACACATTGCCAGAGGAGTGCATACATTCCCAAAAAACAATCAAATTTGATGCCACATGTATTAGGAACATCTAACTAATCAGAACACATCAACATGCAGCAGCCACATGCCCCTCAGGCCAGACATCTGGATATATACTCGCTGGCCCACACTGTGTCCATGCAAGGTCGAGGGGACCACCTGAATTTGTTATCAGGGCCTTATTTATGACTCCATGAAAAGTGTTTGCAATCTTAACCCGGGAAGGAATGTTTTATTTATTTTATGGCACTCAGAGGAATTTATTATACTCCACTCCAAGACAGTCCTCAGACCCCGCTTCGGCAGCTGTTCTCATTGCCGTAATGTTTAATTAAACAAATAGTTCCGGTTTTGCATAACACCTCGTCTTCTGTTTTTCAATGTAAATTCATATTCGAGCAACAAAGGTACATATGGAGCAAGGACCAAGGCAGCACCAATTGGTCACTTGAGGAGGCACTGGGCATCCGTGTGTGAAGGTGCTTTTCAGCGTTTGCCCTAATGTTATCCCATGGGAAAGAAACAGATACTGCATATGGATACTTGGCAATGACTTACAAGACTGTTTTTCAGAGTTAAGTAAAGTATGGGGCAAGGACCAAGGTACCAACAGTTCACTTCGGGAGGCACTGGGGTGACTGGGTGCAAAAGTGCTTTACAGCGTAGGGCTTCCCATTCACTTTAATGGGAAATGATCCTGGTGAAATGATTCTGCAAGTGAGGACTGGGTGACCAGTCTGACTGAACCCAAAGTGGGGCTCAAGTCTTGAGGGGTCTTGGCCACACGTGCACACCATTAGTCCACAACAACTCAGGGTGAAGTGCGGGTGTGCAGTGGGTCTTTGTCCGGCAGGGTTGTGTTGTGAAGTCTCCAAGTTATTTGTTCCTGGACAGAAGAGGCTGCAGGTGGTGACTGGGGGGGAGCAGTTTGGCCAAACCCAAGGTGGGGTTCAGCTCTAGAGGGTCTCAGGACCTCGTTGGCACCATTGGTCCACTTTGACTCAGGCTTCGGGGCTGCGGTGAAGTGGTTCTTTTAAGTATTGGGTTTTCACGGTCTAGGGCTCATGGCTCTTCTCTGGTGCCTGCAGGGTGCAGGTGAGTAGATCTGCTACTCCACAGGATATTGCTGGTTGTTCCTCGAATTGCAGGCAGTCCTCCTAGGCTTTTGGAGGCAGAGCAGCTACAGCACGAGATGACTTTGGAACAATTGCTTGGTTTAGGGCCAAGTCAGTAGATGCTCCTCATTTGCTTTTTGCAGCTCTTCAATGTCCTTCTCGGGTCAGTAGAATCTAAGTTCCTGGTGCCAGGAGCTTCCCTAAATATTACATTTAGGGGCATTACAGGGAGTGAATGGTAGGAGACAATGGGCTACTCACCCTTGGTGTCACTACACCCCTATATGAACATTTACTGTGGTAGTGGGCATAACCCTGTCCCAAAGTTCCTAATTCTGCCATTACCAAGATGGCGGAATTTTCCTGAAGTGAAACACATCAGCCAGCTCACCTTAGTTCCTGGCCTTGATATTCTAAATTACTAACTATCCTGCTTGGAGGAGCTGTGAGCACCTTCCGCCAGAGTAGGTATTGTTTCTGGCCTCCGAGAGCAAGGGCTCTCACCTGCAGGGGGTCAGAAACCGGTCTGTGGTTGCAAGCTGGACTGTACAAGTCAGCCAGCATACTAGAGGACTAATAGGTTTCAGGGGGTACCTCTTAGATACGTGTATTAATAAATCCATCACCGGAATCAGTGTGGGCTTATTAATACGAGGTGTCTGATACCAAACACCATAGGTTTCAGTGAAGCCATTACGTAGCTGGGAAACTCGTTCTGACGGAGTACAAACCTTATGGTTGCTCTGTTCACTTGTAATGTCTAAGAATTGAATTATACATCACAGGAGCATATCTGCTCATGCAGATACGTTCTCACATGTAGTGTAATGCATCCTGCCTTAGGGTTGTAAGTCCTCCAGTATGGTGTCTTTCATATGCTGCCTGTAGTGTCTGCAGCCACGACACACAGGATGTGTGATAGGTTATGTTTTCACTTTTGTCTGCACCATGTCACACAGCTTGCAATGACAGTTTGCATGAGTGCGGTGAGGGGTCCCTTAGGGTGGCACAATAAATGCTGCAGCCCTTAGGGACCCTTCTTAGTACCCATGCCCTAGGTACCAGAGGTACCATTTACTTGGGAATTACAGGAGTTCTAAAGGCATTGCCAATTGGGGAACAATTGCACAGTTTTAGGGAAAAATCTGGCACTGTGGACTTGGTTAGTAGGAACCCAGTCCACTTCTGTCAAAATTGCATCAAATAACAGGCAAAAAGTGGGATGATCATGTCAAAAAAGGGCACATTCTTACACTCCCTTGGAGCTATATTAAAACTGTGTGGGAGGGACCTCAATCAAGCTCACTACAAACGCTTTTTAGATAGGTACTGCTACCCGGCCTATTTATATAATTTCTATTCAAATGTCAGTCCAAAACGCTGGCGAGGCTGTAATGCGATAGGGGGATGCAAGACTTATGGTGGGGTTGTCTCTGTATTTTGGTCTGAGGTCCTTAAAGCTTTCAAGATAATTTTGGGCTATCTTATTTCTCAATACTTGTTCACAGTTCTGCTAGGAATTATACCATCAACTTTTAAATATCAAATCAAAGCAGACAGTGTAACTGCCTAAGAACGACCAAGGTTATGGAGGCTTCCTACTGGAAGAAACCTCTGACCTCGTCCATAATGCACTGGCATTTACGACTGTGGATTCTCTTAACGATGGAGAACTTAATATAATAGAAAGGAGAGGTGATTTTGACACAATCTGGAATCGAGAGCTCACCTATCTTTCAGGAGGTGTCCAATCCTTGTCATAAACACCAATACTGAAGGCATTAAATCTATTGACAATTTATTAACATTAGAGAATGCTGAAGGATTAAGATACTGGAGACCCTTGAGACTACTCAATAGTCTAACATACTGCAAGACACTGGATCCTCTTTTGTCATTCTATTTTGTAAAGGATCATCAAGCGAGCACATTGTAGATATTGCCATGTAGAGTGTTGAATGAGAGTATAGGGTGAAAGATGGAAGTTTAGTTGTGGGTAGGGAAAAACAGAACCTCACATGCTACCTACAGGACCGAATTTTTAATTTCTCTAATAATGATAGCACTGGCTGTTAAACTTTTAACTACAATCTGATGTGCACTATCCCCTTGGTGGTTGAAAAAAAAGCCTGTGGGTGGGCTAAACATTTACTGATGCAGCCTGCCTTCAAGTGTAAAGCAGGGGCGAGCAACGGACCCTTCATATTTCTCCTACCGGCATGTTCTACCTGCCCTCACAGGGTGAAGTGCCTTTTAAATAAGAGTTAGGTCCCTGCCTACCACAGTCACTGTAGTCAAACTGCTAATTGTTTTAGGACATTTAGGAAAACAAAAGATCTGAGTCAGAAATGTATTTGTGCTGCATTATCACTAGGTTTTCTGATCTGCAGCCCTTTATTCCTGAATTAGGATTTTATTTCTCAAATATCAAACTTGTCATTTGTTCAGGCCTCTTTGTTCTATGACTGGCAAATAGAGTTTTTCAGATCTGGTTTGTGGCAGTGATATGTACTATGAAAGTTCATATATGCAACCATTCAATGAACAGAGTTTCTGAATCCTCTTGTTTGAGTGTTTTCAAATTCAGTAATACAAGTCACCTGAGACTTCAGATCTACTCTTGCCCAGAAATGTCTGCTCTTCGGTATTTCTGCACATGAAATACATTTTTTGCAGTTGCTTGAACTGAACTCAAACTGACAAATGCAAGACGTCTAGCCTGCCTTTTTGAATTCATACATTTTTACTGGGTTCTTTAGGGGTATCAGTCTCACTCACAACTGATCCTTGTAGCATTTGAAAATAGGTTCTTCTAAAAGAAAGTATTGCTGAGTGTCAAAAATAAATGAACTTTGCAGGACCAGAACAATGCATTTATTTTAGAATTTGAATGAATGAAGACATTGCTGACCATCAACAGGTCATTTATTTAAGTGGTCATCAAACTGGCAGACGTCTGCAGTCTCCACTTGCGGACAATGTTCTATGCAGAATGAAGTAAAATGTAGGTCTATGACATTCACTTCGATCTCTTTCCTTTGTCAGACAGTCAATGAATTGCACATAACCCTCTCCCTGTAAAACCATTAAGCCCAGGCAAAATTTCAATTTTACCAGTGTTATCTTGGGTAAGTATGCACAGTTCACAGAGCACAAACTGCCCCTGTTTACGGTGCCTGTGTTTTGGGGCTTTTCCCACACCAAAATAGATACAAGGACACATTTCATAGTAAAATATTGCGCCAAATACATGTTTTACATTTTGTGTAACTTCCCCCCCCAAATTTGGCCAAATTATGCAAATTAAACGAAACTCAGACAACCTAGAAATCAGGATGCCTTGGATTCTTCACTGAATTTAGTACTTTATTCCTTATTCTTCGTGATTTTTTTTTGCCAGTGATTCCAAAACAGTTTCTCTGGCACCAGTCAGTAGTAATAAAGTATGGGGATGCTAGCAGGAGACGTGGCTTGAAGAGCCAACATGGCGGACGCAAAATAGCGGAGCTCCGCCGCACCGCCTAATTATCATGTTGAAATCTCTTACTTGGTGGGCCGTCAAGCTCGGTTATCAGCGCACATGGAGAGTTGACAAGTTTGACCGATGCACAGTGTCCCTGGCACACCCGCATGATACGCTGCACGCCGTCCTACGAGACCGCAAAGCGAATTGGCGCTCTGACCCGCTCCCTGATTGTCAGCGGATGCTCTGCCGGCTTGTGACATGACGGAGCTGAGGGGATTAGGTAACTGGCACCCGCAACAATCACAGGTAAACTGGCACTGTCTGTGTAACGGAGGAGGCGAAGGTGGCCACATGGACAGAGGGCCGCAGATGTAGTTGTGAATTATTGGTGCAGTATGGCCACTGTAGGCCATGGCCTGAAGAATAACTATCGCTTGAAACCGCACCCTGCAATCCTGGCTGGGAAGAGAAATAGGGTTTTGTGCTTTGCGGGTGGTGCCTGTGAGGTGGGGACTGGCATTACTGTGATTCCTTGTGGGAGCTCCTTCTTTTGGATGAGGAGGTGGTATCCATTCCTCCTTTTTTCCCCCCTCGCATGGGGCACCACATGCGAATGCAGGGGAGAGCTGCACATACCATTATACAGGCCCCTGGATCTGCACTAGTACTACTGAGGGCTCTACAGGCTATGTCTATGAAACATACCTGGCTCAATACATCCGATTATAGTGGCTACGTGATCTACTGGCACCCCAGTGCCTAGTGATGCTTGTGCGGCAGGTGGGCAGGAAAGTGCTGTACCATGACCTGCTGCATTGATACAAGACGTAGGCTCATTTACTTATCTACAGTAAGGTACAAGCAATGTCGCGAATCCTGATGCGCGTCTGCCTGTACTGCTGAGAGGGGCATTTACATTGCCAGAGTAGTACTGTAAACATCCGTTTGAACACACGCCCAGAGAATGCTGTGCTGCTGTTTGTCCTGTACTGAATTGCAGCGTTAGGCCACGTGGTGAATCTAGACATGGGCACCAACGGGCTGTGGGGCATTCGACCGCCTCCCAATCCCGGACAACCACACCACAGCCACACCCTGCTTTAGCTAATTTAACATGCCCCAACACACTGGAGGACAAGCTTGATGCTGTAATATTGGCAACAGACAACACATGGACATAATTGGAGTCTCAAATAGACACGGTTGCCTCTGATCTCAGTTTCCTACATGCAAACCATAGGAAGCATGCAGACAGGATGACACTTATGGAGCAAACTGTTGCAACGTTGCCAGAACTCATAATCTGGAATCCTCTCTGCAGCTGTTGGCAGAACAGGTGCGTATACTGGAGCAACAAGCGTATCCCGAAGAAATAATGTGCACCTGGTGGGATTGCCGGAGGGTGCCGAAGGTCAGAACACAGTGCAGTACCTCGAAGACTAGATACGAACAATTCCTCCCCCAGGCGCACTGTCACAATTCTACTCCATTGAAAGGGCACACTGTGTTCCCACTCGACGACCCCCTTGATACCAAATCAACGCCCGCTAGTGATACACATTCTACATTATCGCAACAGACATGTGGTGCTGAAGGAAAAACGCCTGCTCTCCAACATGCAGGTGGCAATGCCAAAGTTATGTTTTTTCCAGGTTACACGATTGGGGTGCAGAAGCAACGGACCACATTTCTGGCGGTCAAGCGACAGCTGCGTAAGGTGGGTCTGGTTACTCCCTCCTCTTTCCAGCTAAGCTTCAAGTAATGGCTGAAAACAACACACAATTCTTCACCACCCCTGGGGAGGTATGGACTTGGCTTGAGGGCCAATCCAACCACACCACACAAAAGGAGAGGATGAGGATCAGGAGGCCCCGGTGCAACTGACATGGGTGTTAGAGGCGTTGGACCCTCACCCCCAAACCCGGCAGCCCCAGGTTTGAAGCAAAGACTTCAGGAGCATCGTGGGGCCCTGTGACAGGCGGCTTCAATTTCAGGCATCAGGTGATGCTCCAGCCAGGACATTCTGGATTCTCCTTCATCAGATGGTGAGAGCTCCATGGCTACATGGCCATCTGTGCTGAACTCGCACATTACGCCAGACGTCAACCCGCAAACAGCAGATTCTATCATTTGATACAGAAAAACCTCACAGTGCCCTTAATGCCTTACATAATACGTTGTATGTTTACCCTTTTAATTTGTGGAATGTCACTTGTCAGCTACAGCCAGTATTTATATGTAGAAATATTCAGATGGCCACACGTCATGCTTGAAAGAAGGTGGTGTGATATGCTGCTCACAAAGTTAGCACCTTGCACTTTCTTTTGCAACTGCTGGCCTAAGTTGGCCTACCCCTGCTGTAAGGCCAATTCTTTTGTATTATTTGGTTTGGGTTGCCACGTGTTTTAGTGTGCTACTCGAATGGTATTCACTATGTTACTGTTACCTTGTGCTGTTAAATGTCACTTCTTGTACAATCCATTCCCTATTAGGAAATACATGACAAACAATTATACTCGGGCATACCCCTCTGCACACAATCTATTAGGGGGCAGGCATTCGTCTCACATACTGCCCCCATATCCACTAAGTACTCTCCATATAACCTGCATTAATATACATGGAACATCCGCGGCATGCACACCCAATCACGTAGGTATGCTATATACTCCTATCTGAAACAAAATACCCTTATTCTCCTACTTCAAGAGTCCCATCTGACAACGTCAGAGGCAGTCGCACTTAGAAAAAGATGGCAGGCCAGGTATATTCCACGAAATACTCCGCCTATGCACAGGAAGAATTGTTATGGGTTCAGCCTGGGGTTCCATTTGAAGTGATAGGAGACACTATAGATACCGACTGCCGTTATGTATCCGTTAAAGGGAGGTTAAACGGACGCCACATTCTTAATGGTAACTTAGAAGTCCAACACAGACCAGGCTCCTTTTCTGCATACTCTCAATGGACTGCTGGCCCACTTTTTCCTTTGTTTATAGGGGATTTCAATTGTGTATTGGATACACACTTGGACAGGTTCTACCCACTCTTGGCACGCACTGCAGCCACTTCAAATGCCCACTCACTGGTCCAGTCACTGTAAATTGGCTAAGTCACTGGCGTTTAAATCGACGTTTGGCATCATTACAATGCCACCTCTAAGGTATACTCATTTTACTCAGCCCCACATAGCTTGCACGTTCGCCTTGACAGATATAGATGTGTACTTCTAACCTACTTCCGGTGATAGTGCAGTCGGACTACCTAGGGTGGACCCATTCCGATCACAACCCTCAATAGAGTCAGCTCAATTGGGAAGGGATCGCCCCCAAATCCCCTCAACCCTCCTAAGCCTCTCTCTCTCACTCCCCCCCCCCCCCCACCCCACTCCCCTCCCAGTGGCAACTTCAACCCACAGCACTGGAAGACCAGGCATTCCGTAGCACAGCAGATTAGTTAATATTTCAAACTCAATGGGGGCTCTGCCACTTCACTTCTGTGAAGTGAGACACCTTTAAGGTCGCAATGTGCAGACACTGCCCTAGGCTCAGCTGGGGTACGTGTAAACAGCTGGATGGAGCGGTGTCTGACACTGAACAACAGTTATCATGCTATGAGTCAGAGGCAGCACAAAACCCTAACACTTTGCCACAGTTGCATGCAAAAGGTAAAGCTCACTCTGAGCTGTTTGACACCTGAGATGCTTAAACTATGCTGCACTCTCAGCTAACACACACACACACACACACACACACACACAAAGGCGGCTAGAGCAGGATCCCTGCTTGCGTGGTTAATACAGCACGAGTGTGCACCTCACCTGGTCACAATTTGATCGCCCTCTGGATCGCTGCTGTATACACAGGATGCAAACCATAGGGCATTCCACTTACATTATACTGCTCTGCCTCAGTCGTCACACTAGATAATATTGATCTCTTTCTTGCCGACATACCCCTCCCCCTTATCATAGCCAAACATCACTTGGAGTTAGAGGGTTCCCTAGGTCCTATCTGAAGTTCAAGACGCCATCCGCTCTCTTGCTAATGGCAGTGCCCCTGGTCCAGATGGACTTCCAGCAGAATTCTTTAAGACATATTCTGCCCAGCTTGCACACTAACTGCATGAACTGTATGAGGAGGCTCTAGACCGAACTAGACTGCCCACTACACTCCGAGAGGCCACGCCAATTTCATTGCTCAAGCCACAAAGGCACCACTAGCGCTTCTAAACCCAGACTATAAAACATTAACTAAAATGGCCACATGGCTTTGTGCCCAGTCGCATAACATCCCTCAGTCTTCGCCATTTTTTTTTTTTTTTACATATCCTGATATATGCCCCTTACTGCTGGTCCCTAGCGGGCTATCTTGTGATAGACCTGGAGAAGGTATTTGATTAGTTGGAATGTCCCTTCCTATTTTAAGTCCTACCGAGATATGGGTTAGGCCCTCCCTTTCTCCATCTGGTAAGATTATTATATACCCTCCCGTTGGCCTGAACCAAGATTGGACAACATATATCGTCACCAATCCACATCAAGAGGGATACAAGGCAGGTGTGTTCCCTATCTCCCCTGCTGTTCGCCCTGGCAGTGGAGCCCCTGGCTGTTGCACTTTGGGAGCCTGGGCATATCTGGGGTATACCCCACGGGATGGGCTTCATTCTGTATCCCTATATGGGAATGATCTTCTTGTATACGTTAGGGACCTAACGGATTTCCCTAATGATATAATAGCCCTCTTTGAACATTATTGCAACATTGTTGGACCTGCATGTTAATTGGGCCAAGTCCTGCATATACCAACCACTAAGCACTCCATTCCTGTTGCTCCCGAGTTAATAGAGCAGCCAAATACATATAGATATCTTGGTGTCCAGGTATACAATACCGAAACTGATCTTTTTGATGGGAACTTGACATGTGCACACAGTAGCTCTGCGAAGCCAGGTGGCATTCTGGAAGACCCTTCCGATATCGGTGATGGGCAGAGTGGCCCTCATTAAAATTATAATTTTGCCTCATCTTTTATATTAGTTTGTGAATCTCCCATTGTCTACCACAGCCTCCTTTTTTCGATCCCTAGAGTGTGACATACCCAGCTTTATCAGGAACACCTCCCGCTGCAGAGTAGCCCTTACTAAGCTCTATCGTCCAATGAATCAGGATTGGTTATCTCTGCCAAACCTAGAACACTACTACTTAGCTGTGCAGCTACAATGGGTGGCCCGCTGGTTCTCCTCCAGATATCTCTTGTATACCGCTACTAATTTAAATGTATGGTCACATCACAAACTGTTACACCTATTTCATCCTTGTGCCAAATCCCCTACCCCAGAACCCCTATTACTGAACGTAGTGTACCACTGTTACCGTAGGTGTTGTTACCTTACCAGAGATCTGGTCTCCTATGCACCAGCTGCAGGAAAATGGCCCTTGTTGCAGTTACCCTCCAACACTTTCTGCCTGATATTGATGCTGACTTGAGTGGTGTGTGCTTGGACCCTGCTAACCAGGCCCCATCCCCAGTGTTCTTTCACTAAAAATGTACCATTGTTTCCACAATTGGCACACCCCGGAACACAGATAAGTCCCTTGTAAAAGGTACCAGTAGTACCAAGGGCACTGTGACTAGGGAAGGTCCCTAAGGGCTGCAGCATGTGTTGTGCCACCCTAAAGGACTCCTTACCCAACACATGCACACTGCCATTGCAGATTGTGTGTGTTGGTGGGGAGAAAAAAGGCAAAGTCGGCATGGCACCCCCCCCCCCTCAGGGTGCCATGCACACAAAACACTGTTTGTAGCATAGGTAAGTCACCCCTCTAGCAGGCATTAAAGCCCTAAGGCAGGGTGCACTATACCACAGGTGAGGGCATAGCTGCATGAGCAATACGCTCCTACAGTGACCGAGTCAATTCTTAGACATTGTAAGTACAGTGTGGCCATATTAAGTATATGGTCTGGGAGTTTGTCAAAACGAACTCCACAGTTCCATAATGGCTACACTGAATACTGGAAAGTTTGATATCAAACTTCTCAGCACAATAAATCTGATGCCAGTGTTGACAAATGCACACAGAGGGCATCTTAGAGATGCCCCCTGTATTTCACCCAATCCTTCAGTGCAGGACTAACTTGTCTGTGCCAGCCTGCCACTGAGAGACGAGTTTCTGACCCCATGGGGTGAGAGCCTTTGTGCTCTCTGGGGCCAGAAACAAAGCCTGCACTGCGTGGTGGTCCTTCACACCTCCCCCCCTGCAGGAACTTTAACACCTAGCGGTGAGCCTCAAAGGCTCAGGCTTCGTGTTACAATGCCCCACGGCACTCCAGCTAGTGGAGATGCCCAGCCCCCAGACAAAGCCCCACTTTTGGCAGCAAGTCCAAAGGGATAATTAGGAAAAACAAGGAGGAGTCACCACCTGAGCCAGGATCACCCCCAAGGTGTCCAGAACTGAAGTGATCCCCCTCCTTGCAGAATCCTCCATTGTGATTTGGAGGGCAGGGACCAATAGGGTTAGGAATGTGCCCCCTCCCCAAAGGGAGTGGGCACAGGAAGGGTGTAGCCCCCAAAACACCCCTAAATCTCTGAACCAAGCTAGTCAGATTTCTGACAGCCTCAAGAAAGGAGGACTGCTGAGCTGAAAACCCCGCAGAGAAGAGAGGCAGACAACTGACTCTGCCCCAACCCTACCGACCCGTCTCCTGCTTAAAAAAGCTGCAAAAGATGAAGCAACACATTCTGCAGGACCAGTGACCCCTGAAAAGCCTCCAGGGGACTGCCTGACTCACCGAGGACCAAGAAACTCCTGTGGACAGCGGACCTGTCCAACAAGAAGACAAAGAAACCATCTTTAAAGGGACTCCCACCGCGCTCCAGAAGCTTGAGTCCCAACTACTCTGCAACCGACACCCCTGGCCCGTGTCCAGAGGAACCAACCAGCCAGAGAGAACTCCAGGCGATTCTAAGTATTACTATGCAAAGTACCTTTCATTTAATGTACTTACCTGCTAAATTAATCTTGTGGTTCTAGAAATAAATTAAGAAAGAATATTGTTCTATATAAAAAAAAAGATTGGTCTGGAGTTAAGTCATCGTGTGTGTGTTTTCACTTATTGCTTGTTTGTGTTCAACAAATGCTTAACACAACCCTCTGATAAGCCTAACTGCTCGACCACACTACCACAAATAGAGCATTAGTATATCTATTATTGCCTCTGTCAAGCCTCCTGGGGAACCCCTGGACTCTGTGCAAACTATCTCATTTTGATATAGAAGATACAGAGCCAGCTTCCTACACCAGCCATCCCATTGCTGGGGGACACCATGTGGTACGTACAGCACATCCACCACTATATTGTCTCCCTGGCATGCAACGGGGATTCATACACTGGGGAATCTTTACCCTGATGCTATGCTCTACATTCAGCGCCTTGGTGGAAGACATGGGCCTGTCGATGGGAACCTTTTTATTATATAGCTCCATTAGGGGGCACTGCAGCAAGCCTGGGGTGGCTTGACAAGGGAGCCCCAAATACATCTCACAATACAATATTTACATGTGTTTGGTGAGGAGAGACACCTGGTGCACTGGATAGCGGACTCGCTACAGCTCTCCACCGCCGGTCTGCTTATAGCTTTACGTGGGAAATGGGAGTTGGATAAAGGGGGAATACTAGAAAATCCACACAATGAGATTTCACCTAATTCAACATTATACCACAAAGAGGTCCTATCTTACCCCCTGATAAGATTAACAGATATTATAGCCGTACTGATGCTGCATACCCGCATTGTCAGAGGGTGGGAGCTGATCTGTTACACATGTTGTGGTCACGTCCGAATCTACAACACTGTTGAACAGCAATCCTGAACCGCCTGACTTTCTGTGTGGGCTAATCAGTGCCACGGACATGGGAGGTCTGTATCTCGGGGTTATTTCCAAGGAGCAAAAAACTAAGAGCTACGTCTCATTTCCTCAACTTGAGCTGGTTGTTGGCTAAATGCCCTAGAACTCGCACATGGCGCTCCCGATCCACCAACTTATGAGGCCTGGCCGCAATCGCTAAATGTCTGGGCAAGAGCGGAGGAAACAGCCCTTTGTCGTGAAGACATACATGTCTACACAAATACACGCTTGCATCTCAATGGAAGTAAATCCTAGCAGATCTCTATACACCCTTTACCGCCACACCGCATAGTCAAGAGACTCCGCTGCAAGGGGAGGATGATTGTGATGTATCAGCCTCTCTGGTCGCAAATCTGAGCAGGCAGTGAAACTCTGCAGGCAGTATTTACACCGGAATAATATGTTAGTTGCAATTACTGCTGAAATTGTGCATTGGAGGTGATTGCCGCAAGGACATAGTACTGCTCGATGTAATACAAAATGTCATTGATCTGATTGCCTATGCCATCCCCCTTCCTGAATGTAAGTTAATGCTTATCGCATATATGTATTGTGTACTTTATTTTTGCTATGTTGCATGATAATTGTATGCGTTTCAATATAGTAATAATAAAAATAAAAAAAAATTTAAAAAAATGGAGATGCTTCAGATTCATGGATTATTGCTTGGTGTGCCAGGAGGCACAATATATTTTCAAGTATGATTCTAGTCTCCTCTGTACCGTGTAAATCAATAAGATTTGGTTTTTGGTGACAGTGGTTTTTTATATTAATATGGGACCTATATTTATAATTTTTTTGATTTTTAGCAAGCTAATTTTACTCTGAAAACAAACTGGTTAGGCTCTTACCTTGCCTGTGCTTTGTAAAACTGTAGTTCTCGTTCGACACACACGCTCCCTGCTGACAATGTCCCTGGTAACATCCACTTCTGCATCAACAAAACTTCTTTGTTTTAAGGCAGTGATGTCATCATCCAAATCAGTCTTGATGGTAGACCTTTTCTTGGCAATGATTTTAGCTTTGATTGATGCAATCTTTTCAACAGACATAGCTTCAGAAAGGGACCTAACAGTAAACAAAAAAAAAAAAAAGTTACTTTCAAATTTATTGCTCCAATTTTGAAGGGACTGTAAGACAAAAGCTACCTTCATCACCTTTGCAAGTGCATCATTTGACAAACATCAGTGTTAAACATGCAATCTAATTTGAATACTAGTACATAAAATGTATCATTATACGTATCGGAAATACTACACCAAACGGTCGAAACACGTAACCACTTGAGTTTATTTTTTACAATCTTACATCATTTCCATCACCTTTTACTCTACTTTTGGATAACTGACTACTTGGCGGTGCTAGCTGGTACTGATTTTGAGGTCTGAGAAAGGGAGCTGTTGAACGTTGCGGAATGTGTACCGTTGGAATTAGATTCAGTCCTTCCAACAGTGCACACAGGACTTCTAATTAAAAAAGAGTGCATGCACTACTTTCATCTTAGACAGTAGGCCCTGCCTCTCAATGAAGCAATGGGAATTAAGCAGCGACCTCCTAAGAAATGTTTTTTCCATCATATTCCTCCCCCAAAAGTTTAATCTCCAATATATATGCTGTAATAAACCGTGTTCTTTCACCCCTAATGAAAAAGTTACTTATCTGCAGTAACTATCTTTCTGCAGGATACTTCATCTACCGTCAGATTGCTCACCTGCTAAACAAATCCCAGGTGTCAGACTGGATCTGGAAAATGGAACAAGGTCGCTAGTAGAGGGCAATGAACTCATTCAGCACCGGAAGTAAGGACAGGTGACTCGACTCCACCAAGGCCATAAAGCACCTGCTCATCTATATCAGTTTTCCTCTTTTTTCCAAGCCTTCGAGGTGAGAGGGCAGGTCGACTTCGATTAAGGAGTGCACTACTAAAATATTGTAACAAGATTGCTAGCAGCAGAGTGATAATGGCGGGCCACAAGCCAACTGACCACTGAAGCAGATGAAAGCTTCTCCCATGCCACCATGATGTGTTCCAGGGCTTCCGGGGTCGTTGACGAGTGCAGGAGAACCTCATTGAGGATCTTTCATTTGTTGGCCGCTTTAAGTCTAAAACCTCTGCAGCCTTTAATATGATCTTGTTCAACTAAACAACTTCCGGCAGCGGTGATGGTGGTCCAGTGGGGAAGTCCATAGCCAGCGCAGGTGAAGTATTAAAGCCACTGGCTGAAGAAAGGCCCAGGAATTCACGGGGTCCCGATTCGGGTCCCCAGTAGGGAAGTACTCCACAGTGTCAGAATCCATCCCAAATATTTAATAGATGTGTGTTCTATAAGCCTCCTCTTACTGAATCTCTAGGCCTCCCTTTTAGAATGGATCTGAGCCTTGGCACCATATTTGGAGCCGGAGCAGCCAGCGACTTACGAACTGGACCTGCCGCCGGGAAAGGATGCTTATCAGAGTAGTGGAGAGTCAGATCAAAACAATGTGGTGATCAGGGAGGCAGGAACTAGGAAAAGCCCGGGGCCGAAATCAGAGATTCAAAAGATGGTAGTGATGGTGCCAAAGGCTGAGGGAATGGAGGTCCATAGCAGAAGCAGGGCTGAGCAGAATCAGGTTGACAAGCTCAAGTTCCAAGGAGGAAGGTTTTATGGGTGACAGAGTGACAAGGAAACTTACCCCCTGGAACGCTGCTTCTTCCTCCTCTTATGTTTTCTCTTCTTCCTGGTACATTCGGCTACCGGTGTTCGTCCTTCACCCTGGCTATAACCAGTTTGGCCTCCCGCTTCTTGATGGCCGTGGGATGCATGCGGAGGCAAGAGGAGCAGATCTTCAATTCACGGTCGGAACCCTCAACACATCAGGCATACAGGCATGGGGGTCGGTAATGGCCATCTGAACTCCAAAGTCCCTACAGGGTTTAAACCTTGACTTCTTGGAAGAAGACATTTATACTAATTTTATTCAAAAATTTGGCGATGAAATTCCTCAGAGTGAAGCTCAGGGTCTGTGTTGAAGGTGTCAAAAAAAAAAAAAAAGAGAACTGACGTTGATGCCTTTATGGCCTCGACGATGTTGCCTAACATTTCCAACGCTGGCTGAATCCATCGTCCTCTTCTGGCGAACTTCTTGCTTTGAGGTTTTCCAGATGCAGTCTGAAACCTGAAGGTTGTTCTACAAGTGAGGAATCAGCAGGAATAGGTATCCATCAAAATGTCCTTTTATGAATTGCAAATACTATAAGCATACCCATAACATCTGCACTACGGCAGAAACTTTGGTCAGATACACCCCGGTTGTGTAAAAGTGTTCAGAATTGACACCCCCTATATAAACATGTGACAAGTTATCTCACACCACAAAAGCTAAAACAAATGTATAAAAACATTGATGGTTTGTGCTGGACAGGTAGTGAGCAAGAAGAAGATAATTTGCACATATGGTTGTCAAGCCCTAAATTACAGATCTACTGTAAGAAAATAGTTGGCCATATACGGGGAGTGTTTGGCTACCCATTGAAATCTACCTCAGTAACTATCTTACTGAGCCTTTGTCCAACTGATGTACTAAATTCGCCTTTGCCCGATTGGAGGGTGATTCTAAATATGCTTTTATTAGTCAAACAATTGATTGCTCTTAGATGGAGGTCAGCAGTAATACAAACTATACAGGAATAAGCTGAAAAATGACGGACTTTGCTAGCCATGGGGAAACAGCCTTGGAATCTAAATGAAAGAGAAAAGTTCGAAAAGTTGCAACCACTGGTAGATTATTTGTTGCACAAGGGAATGCTACTGGCATGCCCAAAGTTGCTAAGGTCCTTACGATTAACGACACCATACTGTATTTGACTAGACTTCTGTTACATGATGGTTAATATGTGTTTGAATATTTCAGGGAAACTTTCACTGTTGAACGATAACTCTTAATGTTGAATAGGCTATATTGTATGTCAAAGAGGTGGTCCTGAGATCCACTCTGAGGGTGGGAGTAAGGAAGGGTAGCAGGTTTGGGGTTTAATTAAAATTGGAACTAGATCTGCTATTTTGACACTGTACACTTGCTATTAGTGTGTATAAAGTTTTTTCTAACTAAGCTCAATTAAGTCTCTCAGAACAAAAGCTACAATTGTGACAAAAATCTAATCGCTAAACAAAAATCTGTCAACATAGATTTTGTACTCAACAAAATGGTGCTCCATCAGGCACTTTTTCAAAGCAATGTAACAATGCCACACACAACCACTGCTCACATCTTCGTTCTTGGCTCACCAAGATTTCGAACCTAGAGCACTTATTTCTTCTACCAAACCTTAGCAAAGGTCACTATCTCATTACTCAGAGCTCAATAAAAGACGATTCAGAAAATTTTAAGTGCCACACGAACATTTATTTACCAGCCCATGGGTCATGTTTGTATTCATTTGTAGTTTTTGGTTACAGCTGATGTAACCTTTGCACCATTTCAGAAGAACAGCAAATTGCAAGGATTATCAGTAATTGTAATGCAAATTAGAGCAAACAAGATGATGTAAAAGGTTAGGTAAATGCTGAGCAATACATGCTCGAACCCAGAAAGTACTTACTACAAATAACTGCCTTTCAGAAGAGTAAGCAACTTTACTACAGATACCTCATCTTAGAAAAATCTGTGTGATTTTGGGGGTGGGGGAAATCAGGCCAGATCTGAAGGTTTCACTAGTATCTTTTACATAATCAGTTGATTTGAGTGGATTTGTGCTTAGAGTCCGCTATGTCATCAGTTGAAGTGACAGACTTGATGAAAGCCTGAATAACACCTGACACTGCTGCTTCAACGAAGAACTGTTACAGAAGATTGGGAAAAAAGGACAATGAAGGATCTGTAGATCAAGAATTTATTGGAAAGAACATTAAACCAATTAAAATGCTGTTTCAATGCTCTCTCTCACCTCAGACGCCTCATCTTAAAAAAGTGTTTCAAAGCCATGCATGTCCAGGTGTTGGGTCTGAAGGTCATGTCTAGGCTTCAAACCAACTGTGGAGGTAGGCTCTTCAAACAGAGCCTACAAAGTTATACCCATTCTGAGACAGACATGCTTAGGATATTTATGCACCAAAACCCAACTTGCACTCAAGATGTGCATAAGTGGATAAGCTGCCAAACACCAACTGAGCCTTGATACTTTGAGGTGGCTTAGTCTTAGCGTAATTCACATTACAGCCCATCTGGAAATGGTTTGCTTGTGAACTGTCTTCAGCTGCTCATCGGTTATCTACTCACTGGATCCATTCACATATGTATCGCGCAAGCAAGAAACTGGAATATTATTAGGGTGGGTGGGCAAGTGCCCAACTCAAGTAATAACAATTCTTTCAGGGTGAACCCTTGAAGTCACTAAATGGTCCTGAGGTCAATCCCTTGGTAGCTGCAGCCTAGGGCAGACAGGCTGTACTAAGGACAATATACAAAGCATTTTTAAAACAGTAATAAAGTTTTTTTTAAAACTTTTTTAATCCATAACTAAATTAGAAAAACAGAGTGAAGTGATATATATTTTTTTCTTTTTTTTCACTTAAAGAAAAAAGAAAAAAAAAAAAATGTACAGGGACGTTATAGTTTGGCTCATACTGCAAATGTGCAAAACCATAGAAATTCAGCTGTTAGAGTAATCTCAAGTAAATATATCTTGCCATAGGTTAACTATACCTCGCGCCCTCGCCGTGCAGTTTTCTCCTCAATAGTTTTACTGCAAATATTACATTAATATTACCAATGATGTTATCAAAGATCAAGAGAGTTGCAATATGTGGGGTAAATAACAGTGAATGGCGAGGGCGCAAGTTATAGTTACCTTAGGGCACAAGTTAGTTACTTGAAAAAACTCTGTCACAGATGAATCTTTATGGTTGTGTACATTAAAAATGTTGGCGTAACAATAACATCCCTGTAACCTTTGGCTTTTTAAGTGAATTTCTATGTTTCTTTTAAATTCTCTTTCCTAACTATAAAGCCCCTTTAACGTTTGTTTCTTTCCACCGCGCACGCCGCCCTTCACCAGCCAGGCTACCTTGAATCCAGTGGCACAGCGAGTAAGGGAAACACGTCTGGGCACTCCACTGTGCCAATGGATTCAAGCTAGCCTGGCTGATGAATGGTGATACCCTGAAACCGGTCCCATGATGCTTTGTTCCGGACCAGGGAGGACCTGGACTGTTCCCATTTGCATTTGGCTGGGTCCAAACTGGGGTGGCATGGTAAGCAAAAAAACGATGTATTAAAGCCAGATCTGTGACTGGGGATGAGGGTTTGAAAAGTTTCAGCACTCCGTCCATCGCCCTTTTGTGTGACAAAAATTGCCCTTAGTGGGAAGGGTATGCCCAGACGTGGGTCCCATATTCACTGCCATTGGATTCAAGTTAGCCTGGCTGATGAAGGGTGATACCTTGAAACCGGTCACCAGGATGCTTGTTTCCAGTCCAGGGAGGACCTGGCCTGGCAGTTTGGGCTGGACTGTTCCCATGGGGGAACAGTCTCACCACTGATTTGCATTTGGCTAGGTCCAAACCAGGGTGTCATGGTGAGCGAAAGTACAACAGATTAAACCCAGATCTGCAACTGTGGGGTGAGTGTTTGAAAAGTTTCAGCACTCCGTCCATCATTCTTTTGTGTTGCTACATTTACCCTTTCCTAGCCATCAGGGACATAAGTCTACAGCAGGTTACTTTCTTGTAAAGCACATCAAAATTCAAAAAACCATCAACTTTTTGAATCTATTTCATAGCTAGTGACCTAACTGCAAGACCAACATTAAATGCCTCCTCCAGCAGTGCACTTGTATGCAAGAGCTTCACTTCAGCAAAGAAAGTTCAGGTGTAGAACCTGCTGCACCTTCTGGGTCCACAGATCTGAACAGCTTACTTCTTAGAATGACAAACACTCTGGTTAAGGAGATTAATATAGCGCAGAGATGTGGCCCGAGCACGATTGCACCCTGAGCCGACTGCTCGAATATGGGGGCCCGGCTCGTACCGTGTCTGTGCTGCAAACACCCACAGCACAAGTAACAGCACACAGGTGGCAAATATGTGCTCATAACTGAAGATTTCCTCGAGGATTCAGAGGATTCTGACTCTACGACTGTGGGTGCGCTCGCCTAATGAGATCTTCAACTTACATGCAAAGGAAATAAGGGGGCCTACACACTGCACCGCTTCCACTGCAAGAGGGGAGAAGAGAGGGGCCTCTGTTGCCAACCACACTATAGCAGAAGGGCTCATCTGCTCCATTTGAGGCCAACAATTGCTGTATGCCTACCATTAGGTCTGCTACATGCCACAACCACAGTAAACCACTTGGAATATATATCAGGAGGCACCGATAACAGCCTACCCCACCACAAATCCAGACTAACTGCAGAGCGACTAACCTTGTAGAGACCCTGCTATCTCCTCCCTAGAAGCTGAATAGCGTTGCCCTGGGCCTTTCCAAGCATGCCTTCACTCTCTTGAACTGCACATTGCAAGTGAAACCCATATACCATCACAAAAAATCCACAATAATAAGAGCACCATAATAAGGCCCATCAGCCAGTTTACCAGGACTACCATTTGTGGCATACTGCCACAACAGTGGCTCATGGCAGAGTGGCGAGGAACCGCATACACCATCAGTTGTAACGACTAGCTCCTGCACCCAAAGGTGCCTTGAGGGACAACAGGGCTCTGATCTAGGATGGAAAACGCTGGGCAATCATCACTCCCATCACTGTGACTTGTGCCAGCATATCAGCAATACCTGCGACTTCTCAGTATTAACTTGTGCTCCTTAGTAATCTGCAACAATTGTAGGGTGTATTTTTCTATACTTTGCCTACGTGCTAGCATCTATTTCACTGGTGGGACTAAGGATTGTTCCACCATACAAAAATCCAAACCCAAAGCAGTTATTTTTTCCCCCAAAGTCTGGCCCACTGTACCCAACCCTCACAGGCCCCTATAGTGGCAGACCACAGGGGCAAACACGCTAAAGACCTGCAGAGGCACCAAAGATAATAAAACAACACTAAAAAGGGCCAGACCTAAACCACCCTTACCGGAGACACCTGTTAAACCAAAAACAGACTTGGGTGCAAGTTTGGCTATTATCCTGCAAAGACTTGAGACCATGCATGATCTTGGTCAAGACACCAAAGCAAACACTGATGCAATGCACCAAGACACATCCACCGCTACGCAGCGACTTCAAGAGCCTAGCAGGCAGAATAAGTGAAGTGGAATCCTGGACTGGCACGTTGGAGGACTTTTTTTGCCTCAAAGAAAAAAAACGAGCTGAGGCGACTGCCAACAAAGTCAAAATGCTTGCTAAGGAGATGTCACATCTCCGAGACTGTAACCGTAGAGGCAAACTACGGATAATTGGCCTTCCTGAGAATGTGGAAGGAGGTGCAAACTCTTGTGTTGAATTTCTTTAAGCCTGAATACACCATACTCTTGGGCTTTCCTTCAATAAGGACTTCGAAATAGAAAGAGCTCACACAGTCCCAAAGGGCAAACCGCAGTCCAATACTGCAAACCCAGCTTCTAACCACAGAACAATGATATTCAGACCTCTCAGTTACTGCCACACTGAAGCAATCCTCACTCACATGAGAAAGGTCCAACATATACAATGGAATGGCTCCAGAATAAACACTGCTCAAGATTACTCCAAGTAAATGGTATCCATCATGGAAAGGCTTCCTTAGCACTTCGTCAAACACTGAAACACCATGCTATCCCTTTTGGGTTTGTAGGCTCAGCTAAATTTCACATTCTCTTCAAGGGGAAAACAATGATCTTTACAAACCCTACTGACCTTCATGCATTTCTGGACTCTTCAGTCTCTTGGGATATGGTAATATGATGCGACACTGAAACCACTTGCACTGGTGGGTGCTGATGCTCCTATTTCAACTTTTAATTGTTCAATGCCACTATGATATCAGATTTTTGTTAACCTCTTGATCACCACCCAGACTGACGGTGCTGGGATGGCTCAGAGAAAGGTCTATATCCTGACTGGATGTTTATCATAGCCACACGCTAACTGGATTGCTACAAAAGACAGACTATTTTATGTCCATTATTGTGCTCGCTAAGGTCAAACACGGTTTCAAGTCTACTACTGCATGTTACATTTTCTATAAGACACTGTTTTTCCCATATGACTAATTAGTACTGAATCCCTGTTCCTGGTTGCAGATATGGTCTCAAGAGTGCTGTTAGGATGTGAGCTCTCCTGAGCTGGGTATACTGTTCAATATTTGAGGAGACTTTATACAATTTTACCATAAAGAAGTCCTATACATCTCGCATTCAACCTCACTCCTGGCACAAAAGGGTTAGGTTTAGGCTACAGGGCTACCAGCTTGCGTATACTGTTACTGCTGCCACAATTAATTTGTGTGTTCGAGTCTTGCATACCGAAACACTTTGCTGTAACTGTCCGATTTCAACTGTGTTCTTTTCCTCAGAGGATCGGGAGGAGCCTTAGTTGGCTTGAGACTGGCCTGTTTGTGGCCCTTAGCATCCCAATTAGATGAGGGGTGGGAAAATACGTACTACTTGCAATTAAGGAGAAGAGTGGACAGTAGATATGGCTTTGTTTTTTTTTTTGTTTTTTTTATTGACTTGGGTCCCTAGCTCTAACTCTCTTCTATCACTATTCTTCTCCTTTGCTCCTACTCTTTTCAGGCTACTTGACAGGCCCACAGCAACACACCTACCCGTCTCTCAGTAGAGAATGTGGCACAACATGGGATATAGGCCCTTGTATACCTATCTCAATATGCCTAATCGCACACACAAGCGTATTCATCCTGGATGTCGTCTTATCCCAACATGGCAATAAACTGCAACTGTGCATGATCTCTTACAAATGGTGTGGACCTTCATGGGGAGGTCGCACCTCGTCCCTTGGCTAAATTGGATGATAATGACGGCCAGGGCACTGGATGGATTCCCAGGCACAATGGCCCAATGGGAGACCATAGTAGGAAGACAACTTGGGAACAGAGAATGAGAGCGGACTTTTGTAGGAAGTTGGCTCTGTATGTGCTATTTCAAAGTAAGGAATAGCATGCACAGAGTCCAAGGGTTCCCCTTAGAGGTAAGATAGTGGCAAAAAGAGATAATACTAATGCTCTATTTTGTGGTAGTGTTTTCGAGCAGTAGGCTTATCAAAGGGGTAGTGTTAAGCATTTGTTGTTCATACACACAGGCAATAAATGAGGAACGCACACTCAGAGACAAATCCAGCCAATAGGTTTTGTTATAGAAAAATATATCTTTTCTTAGTTTATTTTAAGAACCACAGGTTCAAATTCTACATGTAATATCTCATTTGAAAGGTATTGCAGGTAAGTACTTTAGGAACTTTGAATAATTACAGTAGCATATATACTTTTCACATAAAACACAAATAGCTGTTTTAAAAGTGGACACAGTGCAATTTTCACAGTTCCTGGGGGAGGTAAAGTATTGTTATTTTTAGCAGGTAAGTAAATCACTTACAGGTCTTAGTTTTGGGTCCAAGGTAGCCCACCGTTGGGGGTTCAGAGCAACCCCAAAGTTACCACACCAGCAGCTCAGGGCCGGTCAGGTGCAGAGGTCAAAGAGGTGCCCAAAACACATTGGCTTCAATGGAGAGAAGGGGGTGCCCCGGTTCCAGTCTGCCAGCAGGTAAGTACCCGCGTCTTCGGAGGGCACACCAGGGGGGTTTTGTAGGGCACCGGGGGGGACACCAGTCCACACAGAAAGTACACCCTCAGCAGCGCGGGGCGGCCGGGTGCAGTGTGCAAACAAGCGTCTGGTTCTCTGTAGATTTCAATGGGAGACCAAGGGGTCTCTTCAGTGGTGCAGGCATGCAAGGGGGGGCTCCTCGGGGTAGCCACCACCTAGGCAAGGGAGAGGGCCTCCTGGGGGTCACTCCTGCACAGAAGTTCCGTTCCTTCAGGTGCTGGGGGCTGCGGGTGCAGGGTCTTTTCCAGCCGTCGGGACTTTAGGATCAGGCAGTCGCGGTCAGGGGGAGCCTCGGGATTCCCTCTGCAGGCGTCGCTGTGGGGGCTCAGAGGGGGACAAGTTTGGTTACTCCCGGTCTCCGAGTCGCCAGAGGGTCCTCCCTGAGGTGTTGGTTCTCCACCAGTCGAGTCGGGGTCGCCGGGTGCAGTGTTGCAAGTCTCACGCTTCTTGCGGGGATTTGCAGGGGTCTTTAAATCTGCTCCTCTGTAACAAAGTTCCAGTCTTTTTGGAGCAGTGCCGCTGTCCTCTGGAGTTTCTTGTCTTTCTTGAAGCAGGGCAGTCCTCTGAGGAGTCAGGGGTCGCTGGTCCTTGGGAAAGCGTCGCTGGAGCAGGTTTCTTTAGAAGGCAGGAGACAGGCCGGTAGGTCTGGGGCCAAAGCAGTTGGTGTCTTCTTTTCTTATTCTGCAGGGGTCTTTCAGCTCAGCAGTCCTCTTCTTCTTGTAAGTTGCAGGAATCTAAATTCTTAGGTTCAGGGAAGCCCTTAAATACTAAATTTAAGGGCGTGTTTAGGTCTGGGGGGTTAGTAGGCAATGGCTACTAGCCCTGAGGGTGGGTACACCCTCTTTGTGCCTCCTCCCAAGGGGAGGGGGTCACATCCCTAATCCTATTGGGGGAATCCTCCATCTGCAAGATGGAGGATTTCTAAAAGTTAGAGTCACTTCAGCTCAGGACACCTTAGGGGCTGTCCTGACTGGCCAGTGACTCCTCCTTGTTATTCTCATTATTTCCCCCGGCCTTGCAGCCGTGGCCGGAGGGGGCGGGCAACTCCACTAACTGGAGTGCCCTGTGGTGCTGGAACAAAGGGGGTGAGCCTTTGAGGCTCACCGCCAGGTGTTACAGCTCCTGCCTGGGGGAGGTGTTAGCATCTCCACCCAGTGCAGGCTTTGTTACTGGCCTCAGAGTGACAAAGGCACTCTCCCCATGGGGCCAGCAAAAAGTCTCGGTTGTGGCAGGCTGCTGGAACCATTCAGCCTACACAGATAGTCGGTTAAGGTTTCAGGGGGCACCTCTAAGGTGCCCTCTGGGGTGTATTTTACAATAAAATGTACACTGGCATCAGTGTGCATTTATTGTGTTGAGAAGTTTGATACCAAACTTCCCAGTTTTCAGTGTAGCCATTACGGTGCTGTGGAGTTCGTGTTTGACAGACTCCCAGACCATATACTCTTATGGCTACCCTGCACTTACAATGTCTAAGGTTTTGCTTAGACACTGTAGGGGCACAGTGCTCATGCACTGGTGCCCTCACCTATGGTATAGTGCACCCTGCCTTAGGGCTGTAAGTCCTGCTAGAGGGGTGACTTATCTATACTGCATAGGCAGTGTGAGGTTGGCATGGCACCCTGAGGGGAGTGCCATGTCGACTTACTCGTTTTGTCCTCACCAGCACACACAAGCTGGCAAGCAGTGTGTCTGTGCTGAGTGAGGGGTCCCCAGGGTGGCATAAGATATGCTGCAGCCCTTAGAGACCTTCCCTGGCATCAGGGCCCTTGGTACCAGAGGTACCAGTTACAAGGGACTTACCTGGATGCCAGGGTGTGCCAATTGTGAAACAAAAGTACAGGTTAGGGAAAGAGCACTGGTGCTGGGGCCTGGTTAGCAGGCCTCAGCACACTTTCAAATCAAAAACATAGCATCAGCAAAGGCAAAAAGTCAGGGGGTAACCATGCCAAGGAGGCATTTCCTTACACCAGGGGAGCTACCATAGCTGGTAAAACTCCGAGCCAGAAGTCCTCTACCTTTGTGCATACAGGTACGCTACACACATCTCGAAACTCACTAAAGACAGGCTAATCTGATTGGGTGCTCTACAATTCAGACACCCTTGGTAAATTTGTCAGTTTAAATCGCTCACAATGTGGTGTATGTGGTGGATCAACATTGCCATTGCTAACAGATGTTCTGAATGACTGACACACATATCACGGTGAAATACTAAATATATGTATGTTTTCCTAACCCCTTTACAAACCTGATTAAATCAAACAACTTCACCAGTTACAACTATGCAGATGACACCGACATCGTTTTAAATATGGATAAACACAAAAAACATCTACAATGCAAAACTCTTTAACTGCCTTTGTGCCATAAGCACATGGATGGTAAATAACCATCCAAAGGTCAATACCACAAAGACAGAATTTTGTGGACAATAGCAAAACTACCAGCATACTGCCATGTGGCCTAAGGAACTTGATGCCATTCCAACTACATCAAGAGAAGTTAGAAACCTAGGAGTAAACAGATTCAGACCTATCCTTGATACTGTAAGCTAACAAGGTCACAACAATCACCTCTACACAATAAAAACACTATGATGCACCTTCCCATACCTTCCACACCAATTTACTGCAAGCCATCCTCATATTCATTATCTCCAAAATACAACTCATCCAGAATGCTACTGCAAGGATATTTCTCCACCTTCACCCAGTGGAATGCATGACTTTACCAATCACTCCACTAGCTAGAAGGGCAATATTTCCATATTTTCCAGTGTAAGTTATTCTAGATAGTACATGCTATTTAGAAATCCAAGTCTATCAGCACGCAACACGTGTTTCGCCCTCTATGTGGCGCGACAGCCTGGGTCTTTCTCAAGGCTGCAAGGAAACAAGTGTAATGGGTTACAGTGAGTAATTGATGTTTAACAATAAGCAGGTGTGTCCATTACCATGCATGAAGTGAAAAAATGAAGAGACACCGTGACTTGATAAAGTAGGACATTGCCACTGGTCACAAAAGGCTGTATGCACGTGTCCAAGTTTTTTAATTCTCCATTCGTGAGAGTAAGGTGTTTTTCTCAGATCAAGCAAAGTCAGAATATGTGATTAGGTTATTGTAAGTGATCGGTGGTACTGACATGCAACTATTTGCTTAAGTTTGTGATCCAAGCAAAAGATTTTACTACCTACAGACTAGATGCCGAAGATACGTAACAAAGGGAAAGTTTATAAGAAAAAGGAAAAAAAACAAAACTTCCACCAATTGTCGCATCAGTATCATGCAGATAGAAGGAAGAAATTAGAGTAGTAGTAAGTTATGATTTTTTTTTTCTCATAAATTACAGCAATTGTTTTTCCATAGATCATGTAGCTCCTTTTTTTTCCCCAGTATTGGCCAATGTAATTGCACCAATTAAGTCCATAATCATATAATTTCCTTGTCAAAGTCATCTAGATAAAGGTAAATAGATGTGAGAGTTCATATAATACATGTAGTTGAGGAGACACTGGTACAGATTTGGATCTACATATTGTTAGAGTAATTCACATCAGCACGTTTTATTCTCCCAATGTATGCCAACATCTAACCAACACTTAACAAGTAGAGTATTGTACTAGAACATTGTGATTGTGTTTTTCTATCCCAAGACACAGAAAGATTATTTGAACGTGACTGTAAAAGTGCATCTAATGCAAACCACATAGATGAAGAGGTAAAGCACTCCATCAAAGGCATTAGCTTAAGTTTTATGAGTTCACTAATCTCCCAGTGGTGACAAGACGACAATGTTGAAAAACATCCATCTGCATAATAATACAGCTGGCCAAACGAGGCCGAATACTTGGCAGGGGCCTGTCTGACCATTCACCCTTAATGGTCAAATTAGGCTTAAGCTGTGCGATTCAAGGTGGCAACTGGAGGCTACCCGCTTGCGAACTGCAACAAAGATATTGTAAAGGGTCTCAGAGGTGACATACAGCTCTACAGCCAAGAAAAACAAAGGGACCCTGGACTCCAGGGTAGTCCTATGGGAAGCCTTCAAAACGGTATTCCGAGATAAAGAGCAGAATAGGATAGCCCATAGGAAGAAGGCAGAAATAAAAAAAATTGGAAACTACAATCCTTCAACTAGAAGGCTCTCCTGGTATGGAACGAGATCTGCTGACACTTCGTCGAATCGTGCCACCTCAGACAGATTATAGGGACCTAGCACAAGAGAGGCAAAAAAAAAAAAAAAAAAAAAAAAAAAAAAAAAACACTGCCAACCCTACATCGACTATTCAACGCCGGGGACAAGGCTGGAAAGTTCCTAGCATGGTTAAATAAGAGGGAACGAGGCACGGTGGATGAGGGCTTTCACAGGACCCGACGAGGACAATAAGGAAAGGAACACCCTCATTGGAGGTGAATTTGTCCGGTACTTCGAAGAAACCTACAGGGCCCGGCCACTTCACAATGCTACTGATACTGCACGTTATACAGATGCATTCCCCCCACCAGTCCTGGACGAGATGGACAGTGAATCTTTAGAGGAGAAACTGACCTGAGTGAAATACTAGTAGCAATGCCCAAACTACACCCAGAGAAATCCCAAGGGCCTAACGGGCTGCCAGATGAACTTTTCAAGCGGTACCCCAACCTACTGGGACAACACCTTCTTGGCCTCTATAACCAAGCCCTGGCCAAGGGGGAACTCCCCCGATCTCCAAAAAGCAACAATAGTAGTTATCCCCAAAGAGAGGAAGCCTAAAGACCAATGTAGCTCATACTGCCCAATTTCGCCACTTAACATAGAGACCAAGATATTAGCATCAGTATTGGCCACAAGACTGACAGAGGTAATTTCCCCTTTCATACAGCAGGAGCAGACTGGCTTCATGCCTTGTAGGTCAATGCGCCTTAACCTCAGAAGAGCTCATAATTGGGTCTATGACACCATGCAACAGTGCGCCTCTTACTACTTCCTCTCTAAGACACTGAAAAGGCGTTTGACACGGTGCACTTGTGTAGGAAAGTGCCCTCTTTCTTGGCATGGTTACCCCAATTTTCAGCCTCTTGTCAGCATGTCTGAATGTGCCCGAGTTCCTGCTAACCAGGACCCCAATAGTTATGCTCTCTCGTCTAAATTGTGCCTTTTTCTTCCCACAATTGGCATACTGGTCACCCCAATTAAGTACCTAGTATATGGTACCTAGGTACCCAGGGCATTGGGATTCCAGGGGATCCCTACGGGCTGCAGCAGTTATTCTACCACCCATAGGGAGCCCATGTAAAGAGTTCTGCAAGCCTTCCAATGCAGCCTGCGTGAAACGGGTGCATTTACCAGTTTTTCACTACACGTCACTACACCAGGTCACCCTTATGGTAGGTCCTCTCAGCCCAGAGGGCAGAGAGCAGGTACCCGTGTTTGAGGGCACCCCTGTACTAGCACAGGTGCCCCCACAAACTCAAGATTCATTTTCCTAGAATTTGTGAGTATAGGGATGCCATTTTACACGTGTACTGGACATAGGTCACTAGCTATGTTCAGCTACATAATGGTAACTCTAAACCTGGGCATGTTTGGTATCAAACATGTCAGAATCATACCCAAATACTGTTGCAAGTATTGGAAGCACAATTCCATGCACTCTGGGGGCTCCTTAGAGGACCCCCAGCATTGCTACCACTAGTCTTACAGGGTTTTCCGGGTAGCCCAGCTGCTGCCACCCTCAGACAGGTTTCTGCCCTCCTGCTGCTTGATCTGATCAAGCCCAGTAGGGCAGAACAAATTAATTCCTTTGGGAGAGGAAGCTAACACCCTCTCCCTGTGGAAATAGGTGTGACTAGCTTGGGAGGGGTAGCCTCCCCAAGCCACTGGTTTGCTTTAAAGGGCACATTTGGTGCCCTCCATACATAATCAAGTCTACGCCAGTTCAGGGACCACCAGTCCCTGCTCTGGCCCGAAACTGGGCAATGGAAAGGGGAGTGACCATTCCCCTGTCCATAACCACCCCCAGGGGTGGTGCCCAGAGCTCCTCTGGAGGGTCCCTGGGGTCAGCTATATTGTTTCCAAGGTTGGCAGGGACCTCTGGGAGCATCTGAATGGCCAGGCCAGGCAGGTGATGTCAGAGCCCCCTCCTGATAGGTGCTTACCTGGTTAGGTGACTAATCCCCCTTTCAGGGATATTTGGGATCTCTGTCTTGGGTTTGTTTGACGATTTGGCTAGCAAGACTCCAGCAGGATGCCTCTACAACCTCTGCTTAGACTTAAGGCCTCTGTAACTGCGACTTGAATATCCAGGACCCGACAAGCTGCTTTCTAGAAGGAAGGACTCTTCAGCAACATTGTTTGCAGGGCTCCTGCCAGCTTTGCAACATTTCCCTCGCAGTGTATCCTCGGAAGACGAAACACTTCAGCCTGCACAAGAAGAAGAAGGAATCTCCCTTGGAGTGAAGGAGTCACTTCCCTGCAACCTCAGGCACCAACAACAAGTGGAGACCGGCTGCATGGATCCCCTCTCCTGCTGAGCACGTGGTACTGCATCACGGGTGGTGGTCCGGAGTAGTCCTCTTGGTCCTCTATGTCAGCTGTCCACCTTTAGTAGAGGTAAGCTCTTGCCTTCACATGCAGGACAGTACACCTGTGCACGTCTCTTGCAGCTGCCAAGGCTTGTTTGCATCTCCTCCAAGGGATCTTCAGGCGACGTGTAGCTCAAGCCCCAGCACTCCATCCTGCAAAGCACAGCCTCCTTCGTGGTTCTCCTGCGGCGTGGGATCCTCTTTTGTAGTGCTGCGTGGGCTTCTTCTGCGACTCCTGTGTCCTCGTCCTGTAGGACTCCTGTGGGTGCTGCCTCTGCTCCTGTGAATTCTATGCAACGCTAGGGGTCACCTGTGACTCCACCTCCTGGGCCTTGCTGGTCCCTGGCAGCACCTTTTTTCCACTAACTGCAAGTTTCCCTCTGCCAAGGCTTGTTGGTGGAATTTCTGCACCGACACCCGTCTGCAATCGTCATTCCAACGTGGTGCTTCATCTGCATCCATCAGGAACTCTTCTCCAGCTCCAGGGCTACAGTGCTGACCTGTTCTTCATCACCGTCTACCAACTCCTGCAACTACAGCTGGGTGGGTAGTAGCTCCTACTCCTCCTGGACTTCACTATGACTCGGTCCCCTCTCTCCACAGGTATGCTTTCTTCAGGAATCCACTGCTAGTTTTCTTGCAGACTTGTCTGGGTGTGTTGTTTTTCTTCTTTTCCTCCTTTTGGGTTTGGGAAAAATCCAGTGTTTTACTCCTGCATTCCTGGTGCCTGGGGGATACTGCGTTACTTATGTTTGTGGTTTTCTGATACCCCCAGTTCCCCTCTGCATATTTTACTTACCTACGTGGGGGTACCTTGTTCGATTTCCATTTTTTAGTATATGGTTTGTGCTCCCCCTAGGGTCACGATTGGTTATTATTACTATTTGCACGGCTTTCTAACCTTTTCTATGCATATTTCTGATTGGTAGTGTATATATTTAGTGTATTACTTACCTCCTAAGGGTGACTTACCCGTCTAGTATCTTGTGGGGATTTGTTCCAAAAATAAAGTTCCTTTATTTTTGTACAACTGTAAGCGGATGATGACTTACTGTTCATCACTAACCCAAAACACTTTTTCAGACCCTGGGAGAATACAAGGCCCACTCCGGATAGAAATGTAATTGGGATAAGTCACTGATATGTGTCATATATGTCCCCCTCTCCCCCCAGGCATGACTAACCCACTTACCCTCCGATCAGGACTGAAAGTGGTGGAAGACAGTCTCAAACATCTGGGCTTATTTCTCACTGCAACTCCCGGAGGCATGTATGCACCATAACGCTGGGAAGGTCCTCAGGGATTTTAAGGACGATGTGGCCAGATGGAGAACCTTACCCCTCATCTTAATAGGACGAGCAATCATGTTTAAGATGACTGCACGCCCCAAATTCTTGTACGCACTCCAAACTACGTACTGTCCCCCCTCCCTTAGGACACTTCAAAGCAACCAACATAATGGTGGTCTGGCACTCCCAGACATAGAAGGGTATTACTGGGCCTCAAGCCTAATTGTTATTAACAAATGGATTCACACCTTTCATGACCACTCCATGTACCATTTGGAAAGGGCCCTGCTGGCGCCCAAGACCCACTTATGCTACCTATATAGAGGAGGGGGACCGGGATCCTTCTACCAGCTACCAGGGTGGCCCTAGAGCCTTGGCATAAAGCCACAGCCATGATGGGATGGGGCTGCAAGATCACCAGAGAAATGCCCCTTTGGGAGAACAACTGGCGATGACAGATCACAAAATTAACGGGTTTTGAGAGATGGGATGCCATCGGCATCTCCAAAATAGTGGACATCTTGAAACAGGAAGATCTAATGTCGTTTACATCCATGCAAACAGAATACCACCTCCACCACAGAGTTCCTCCAAAATGCCTGTCTGAACCATAATTGCCATGCGGAAAGATTATAGGGAGACATACCAGAATATGCCCCACTTTAAGGCCGTATCCTTAAGAAGGAATTGGGGAGGGGAGCAGTGTCCGCCACGTATAAGACCATTAACAACAACATGCCAGGTACTCTGGGCCCACTAAGGGAGAGATAGCACAGGGACAAGGGAGACCCGAAAAACGTAGACTGGGAGGCGCACTGATGCACCCCCGCAAAGTGGCCATAAAGCCCAGACTACGATTGATACAATCCAAAATCCACCACAGGGTATACTACGACCATCACAGACTACACAAAATGGGACGTACACAAACACCGCATTGCATGTGTTGTGACACGAACCGTGGGACCTTCATTCATACAATTCGGGAATGTACGCACAAGACGATACTGGACTAAAATTGTTGAGAAACTCTCGACCATAGTGAGGGTAACACTCTTCACTGTCCCGAAGTTCATTTTATGAGAGTTCCCGTGCAATATAGACGTGCCACATCAAAAACTTGTATTCTGCTCCTTTGCCGTAGTAGTGGCCAAGAGGGATGCAGCCAGGCATTGGGGAGCCAAGGAAGTACCCTCAAAACACGAATGGCAACAGGGGATGGCAGCTGAAAAGGTGACATACTGAAGCAGGGGATGCCCCCAAAAGTTCCAAAAGGGGGTGGGGATGGTGGCGAGCACACTGTAGACTAGAATTGATGGAGGATGCTGACAGAGCTCCCCCAGCCAGCACCTGGGGAGATGTATGAATGACATACCAGCTACACTGGATGGGGACCCACACATTTTGGGAAACTAGAAATACTGTGATGTTTTTGATTGCCTCCAAATGTAATGGGAAGATGTGCATACTGATGATCGTGCTCTATGACCATGTTGTACTGATAATGGTTTATAGGTTTTTCTTCATAACAAAAATATTAAAAACATTTATTTAAAAAAAAAGAAAAAAAAGATAGTTACACGGGTTAAATCAAAGAGCATTTGGTATGCCAGATTGGCTTAATGGGCCATCCCATGGAAAGTAGCTCAAGTGCATATTTATAATGACTAGGATAATTGGCAGGTAAGTTTAATTAAGGCAGAGCGGACCAGGTGACAGTGTCTGGTCCCTTGAGTCAGTAAACAAGTTAAATCGGAGAACGTTTAAAGCGCCAGACACGCTATAAAGGGTTATCCCATGCAAAGTAGCTCAAGTACATGCCTATAATGGACTAAGGTAGGTTTAATTAAGGTGGAGCGGACTGGGTGACCGTGTCTGCTCCCTTGAGTTTGTAAGCAGGTCCACAAGCGCTCCATGAGTTAAGTCTGCACAGTTTTCACAAAAAAAGTCATTTTCCTACATCAAGTATCTTCATGGAAATGGTCTACATTAGTAAATGGAGGAAGGCAGGGCTTATCTTTAAACATTATGAATAACAACTGTTTTTTTTTTTTTTTTTTTACCACAATCTCAGGTATATTTATTAAGAGCTCCCAGGGCTTAGAGGTCTGCTTGCCCAATTCCGGAGTAAATCCCACAGAGCAAATCCACTGGCGTGGTACTTTAGCACCAAATTTCAAAAGATAAGCCATCTAGGTCCATTCTCTGTTCTACTACTAAGGTAAGAACAGTATTATAGGGGCGATGGGTAGCCGTCATCTTGGAATGTACTGAGAGTATTACGATTACAGAGCAAAAAGGTTCTATATTAAAATAGAAATATACACATCATTTGAATAAAGATATCTCAAGTTGTAATTCTTTCACAAACTTGTGTGACCTGAACTCCCTATGAGAGACCTCGAAATGTGGATGTGAATCTGAATCTAATAGCTAATTAAAGGATCAGGCATAATAAATACTTCTGAAAGGACTAAGAGGTACTAAGTGCAAACTGGTCATAGCTAGTGTAAAGGGGCTACTCGGATACTCATTAAGTAACTCTAAGCAGAGGCCTTTTTACATCTATGTGGGAAGCAGGTATGTTTTTTGCATAGCTTAATATGTACGTAAGCCAGTGGGCTCAATATTGGTTAATTTTCTTAAGAATCTGTAAAAGATAGCGACCTAAAGACAACACCTATTCCTGTATTGATTCATTACAGGAAGCAGTTGGCTAGATAGATGGACTAGTACTTTACTTGTACAGACAATTCCTAGTGCCCAAATTAAATAGACCATAGATTTTTAAGTGATTGTTAAGATAAATTACACACAACAATAGTTCATGGTAATGGTAAGTCAGGTTTCAACTGTACTCGTAATGCACTGAATGGAAAGGTCCATTGGTTATCATTATACAACATATCAGGTTATAAATCAAAAACTTTTCCTAGCGGTTAGAATAATCAACTAGGCAAGCCTTGTTCTACTCTACTCTATGGAGTCTCTATGGTATCTCTGTACGGCATAAGTACAAGTCAGTTTACATATTAATAGTACATGAAGGCCATCTTTACATCACATATATGACAGGCCATCTTTGCATCACATAAATGACAGGCTAACATACCCAGTAGTGCTATTCAGCGACTATTCGGTCCTCTATGTTCCGTTTCGAGCATGAATATAAAGGTTTTCTCTTTTTGTCATAGCTTTATATCCAAGTCACCCACACGTGGATGTTGCTTTTGTTTTTCAAGACCACAGAAGGGGAAAATTCATTGATGAGGGTGATAAAGTTCAAAATGTTCCACCAATGGCAATTTCTGGTCAATTTAAGTGCTCCTGGATTCTCTGTTTCAAAGGCCTTATAGTGCTTCCAATATAATGCTGGCTACATGGACTGGTGGTTAGACAGATCACGTTTGTCAACTCACAGCTAATAAAATCGCGTAATATGTGATGATACACATTTATTGATAATTCTTTCATTTTTGATATGCCAAGTTTATTCACTGAACAGTTTCTATAGGTATAGAAACTGGTTGGTTCTTGCAGAAAATGTGTTTCCTCCTTTTTCCTTGAAGGAAGGAGGAGCATAATTTCTCTCTTAAGTTCGGTGCTCATTTAAAACTCAGCTTCAGGAAGGTTTTGATATTGTCCATTACAGTTGGGTTACTTGTGAGGAGTGGCCGGTATTTGTTTAATATCTTATGAATAGATTGATAGCTATTAATAAATCTGGGGGCAAATCGAATAACAGGCTTTTCCTCAACATTTTTTGTATTTTGCTGGATAGAGTTCCAGTGTGTGTTTGAAAATTGGTGCTGAATTTGTACTAGTATAGTTGGTCATACCCCTTTTGGCACAGTATTTCAGTAACTTCCATTGCTTTCTGGTCATAGTCTTCTTGCTTAGAACAGTTTCTTCTTGCTCGTCTGTACTCCCCAGTCGGAATATTAGTAATTGCATTGTGTGGGTTGTAACTACTGGCATGGAGGGTTGTGGATGTTGCGTTCGATTTTTGTTTGTAAGCAGTCTTGGTCAATATAGTATGAGGTCAAGGAATTCTACTTCCTTTCTGGAAATTTTACAGGTCATGTGAATACCCCATTTGTTCGTCGAAAGACATTTGATAAATTGATGGTGTTACTCAGGACCTTGCAAGATAAGCAGAATATCATCTACGTAAGCTTCCCCAAAAGACAATAGTTCTGGAGAAATGCTCAAACTGATTGTTCTTTAACCAATATCTTTTCATCTCCCCCATCAGGGGACATGCATATGGTGGGACAAAATGAGCTCCTGTCACACTGTTCTTCGGCACCTAGCCTATGGGTATAAATATATCTTTTGCTTGGATCACCAATGTAAGCAAATAGATGCATACCGGTACCACCGATCACTTAAAATAACCTAATCACATATTCTGACTTTGCATGATCTAAAAAAAAAAAAAAAAACACCTTACTCTCTGGAATGGAGAATTAAAAACAAGGACACTTGCATACATCCTTATGTGACAAGTGGCAATGTCCTACTTTAGCAAGTCACGGTCTCTTCATTTTTTCACTTCATGCATGGTGATGAACACGCCTGCTTACTGATAAACCTCAATTACTCATCAGAACCGATGATACTCGTTTAATTTCAGCCTTGGGAAAGCCCAAGGCTGTCGCACCACATAGGGAGCGAAACGCATCACCTTCTGATAGATTGATTTCTAAATAACATGTACCATATGGAATAACCTACACTGGAAAAACATGGGAATATTCACTGAAAATAAAATTACAATTCAAAAGAATAGATAAAGGATTCGGCATCGATTTATTTATGGGTAGACCTACTTAATCTTTTTCTACAAGAATACTGACAGTGAGGTACAGGGGGTTCAAACTTCGAATAGTGGTCTATCCCTCCTTTGGGGACTATGGGTGTTACTCAACAAGGAGAGTGCTGGACATTGGACCATATTGGTAAACTACTTCTGTTAGTTATGTGCTTATTTCATACACAAAAAGAAGAATCTCTTTGTAAACTGGAATAAATTCAATTTACACTTACCTAATCTGCCCAGTCTGCACAATGCCTTCTTTATGACCTTCCAGCCGAGCGGCCAAACGGGCCTTGTCAAGACGCACACACTCTTCATCCTAAACCCAACACAAAGGTATACTTCAGACGGTGGAAGGGAGATGGCAGATACAACCTTCAGGTAATATATCAGTTTAAGAGAGATACTATACATGTGGAAGTTATCAACAACCATCTCTAGTAGACATATCACGTAGGAATGAAAAATGACATATGTGATGATATTCCATCATAATGGACAGTTTACTCATTAAATCGATGAGGGCTGGAAATGTTTTTGAATAATAAATATAGGATTTTCATTTGAACCAATAGAATACTTTAAACTGTAAATAAACCCTTTATCCTGACTATGGTATTGGACACAACAGACCACATAATCTCATTAACATTGGCTTTCCTTTCAGTACACAAAATTAAATTGGAGGTGACAGGTATGTCAGATACACCTCCTCTTCATAAACCACATGACCAACATTCATTCCATACAATGTGCCAAATAGTGTTTTAGAAGCATAAATCTCCAGGGCACAGGGGAAGAGTCCTAAATAACTGGATCCTTCGGTACCTTATATGGATATGTTTTGCTTCTTTTTCTTGGTATTTTGTCACTGAAAGAGCACATAAACGGGCATAAAGCTGTGCCTTTCAACCCCATTAGGACTATCAACATTATAGGCTTTCAGATTTAAAGCATAATTCTGAAAAAGGGTGCCAATTTTTTGTCTGGTTCTAGGATCACCGAAAAACCCAGGTCGAACAACAACTGGGTTGTTGACTGCAGATGATGCGACACAAGCTCCGGGGACTTGGCTTTGATCAACCAGTCGTCCAAGTAAGGGAATACTGCTATCCCCTTCCTTCTGAGTTCTGCCGCAACCACCGACATCACCTTCGTGAAGACTCGAGGTGCTGAAGTAAGACCAAACGGAAGGACCGCAAACTGATAGTGTTGCGATCCCACCACAAGCCGGAGATACTTCCTGTGTGACTTGAGTATCGGGATATGAAAGTAAGCATCCTGCAAGTCGACAGACACCATCCAGTCTTCCTTGTTCAACGCCAAAAGCACCTGTGCTAGGGTCAGCATCTTGAATTTTTCCTGCTTGAGGAACCAATTCAAGATCCTCAGGTCCAGAATTGGTCTCAAACGACCATCCTTCTTGGGAATCAGGAAATACCTTGAGTAACATCCTCGACCCCTTTCCTGCTCTGGGACCAACTCCACCACGCCCTTGGAAAGGAGGGCTTGTACCTCCTGTTCTAGTAACAGGAGGTGTTCTTCTGAACAATAAGAAGGGCGGGGCGGGAACTCCCGAAAGGGAAGGGTGTAGCCTTTTCCCACAATACTGAGAACCCAAGTGTCCGTTGTAACAGTCTTCCATTTGGTGAGAAAATGCTGTAATCTTCCCCCTACAGGAGAGGAGTGAGTGGGAAATGGTGGAAGCCTAAGGCTGCTTCCCCTGCTGCACCCCGCCAGAGGATGAGGAAGAGGCAGAGTGCTGCTGAGAGGCTCCTCTGGTGCGGACCCTACCTCTCCCCCTGAAAGATCTATAGGGATGGGAAGAGGCAGGTTGCTGATATCTTCCCCGAAAGGAAGAGGAGGAAGAGCCACGCCCAAATCCACGAAACCTCCTGAAAAATCTGAAAGAGGCCGTGGAAGAAGGAGCTTGGAGCCCTAACGACTTAGCCGTGGCCCTGCTTTCCTTAAAACGTTCCAAGGCCGAATCAGCCTTGGCTCCAAACAGTTTGTCCCCATCAAACGAGAGATCCAACAATGTGGACTGTACATCTGCAGAAAAGCCCGAGTTACGGAGCCAGGCCGGTCTCCTTGCCACCACAGTTGTGCCCATTGCTCTGGCTACCGAGTCGGTGGTATCCAGTCCCGTCTGGATAATCTGGGTCGCAGCAGCCTGGGCATTTGAGACAAGATCCAAAAGACCCTGGGGAAGCTCTGTAAACGATGAGGAAATGTCATCCATCAGAGCATGAATATACCTCCCCAGGATACAGGTTGCATTGGTGGCTTTTAACGCCAGACTGCAGGACGAAAAAAAATTATTCGCCTGCGCCTCTAGCTTCTTTGAATCTCTGTCCCCAGGCACAGTCGGGAAAGAACCAGGCGCTGACTTGGCTGAACAGGAGGCCTGCACCACCAAGCTCTCCGGCGTAGGGTGCCTAGATAGAAACCCAGGGTCAGTCGGAGCCGCCCGATACCTCCTGGCCACGGCTCTGTGAACTGCTGGGGAAGAAGCCGGCCTCTTCCACACCTCTATCACCGGATCCAGCAGAGCGTCATTAAATGGCAACAGAGGCTCCGCCGCAGCTGAGGCCGGATATAGCACCTCTGTTAAAAGGTTTTGTTTAGCCTCCACCACCGGCAAAGGCAGGTCCAAAAAACTAGCTGCCTTCCGTACCACTGCATGAAAGGAAGCATCCTCCTCAGTATACTCCCCCGGGGACGAAAGATCCCACTCAGGGGAAGTGTCCAGCCCACTGGCCGACTCCAGTCCACGCAGCCCATCACCCGAGTCCTCTAGCTCTCCTTCCTCCAGGGCTCGTTGGTACTCCTGCTCTTCTAATACACGGAGAGCACGTCTCCTGGAATGAAGTCGCTGTTCAATACGCGGAGTCGACAATGCCTCCGCCGAAGTCGAAGATCGGCGCCGATCTTCAGAAGCCACCGACGCCGCGTCCGGCGCCACAGGTAACTTCGGCGCCGACAAAAGAGCAGCTGAAGCAGATGGACCCACCGGAGTCACAGGCCGAAATCCCGACTTCGACGTCGACGGGATGGAAATCCCCGGGGCCAATCCTTCTGAAGCCACCGGAGCGGCCACCGGCGCCGACACTGGCGCCGAGCCCACGTTCCCAAAAGGGAGAAAGGGCATAAAGGGTGCCGGCCGAAGAGGCGCAGGATCACCCAAAGAAAAGGCCAAAGGCCCAGCCGGAGCACCCCCTGGAGCCATCTGTTGGAAGATGGCATACATCGCATTCAAGAATGCAGAACTATCGGCTCCAGGGGTGGGAAAAGCCAGATACTGAGGTGCCTGTCTCGGAGGCGACCCCGACGCCGGCCTCGGCGTCTGCGCCGGAGAAAACACCTGAGGCTCCAATACCTCAATCACCGACGCCTGTCCAGGTGAAGTCGGAGACGCCGGAGAGGGCAACGGCGTCGAAGGATGCGGCGTAACCGTAGGACTGATCTCCCATGTCCTTCGGCGCCGATCCGAAGACCTGGAACGAGTCTCCTTCGAATGACGCCGAGATTCTCTACGGCGCCGGGAGTCTCGATGACGCCGATGTCTTGGAGAAGAAGCCTTCTTGTGATGCTTCTCCTTCGATTTAGCCATAAACAGCTTCGCCTCACGTTCCTTGAGGGCCTTTGGATTCATGTGCTGGCATGAATCACAAGTCGAGACGTCGTGGTCGGAGCTCAAACACCAAAGGCAATCGGAATGAGGATCCGTCACCGACATCTTGCCTCCACACTCACAACAAGTCTTAAATCCAGACTTTCTCTGCGACATTATTACCACAGCGAAAGACTATGCAGCAAAAATACACTGTAACCAAAAAAGTAACAGTTGCTCCCTCGAAGATAACCGTTTCGAATGCACGGAAAAAAGGGAACTGACGTCCGCACGTCGTCGAGGACCTCTTATTGCCTGTATGACGTCAGACGGCGTCGCGTGGGCTAGAGTGACGTCCTCGTGCAGAGACTAGTAAGAAGATTTCCGTTGAATGCTGGCGCCATGGGAGTATTCATTAGGTGAGGAATCCACAGGTAGTTGTATCCATCAGAAATGTAAGTTCCAGCGCTTGATTTCAACTGACATTGTATTGATGAGCCACAAGAACCACTGAATAGATTTTGGATCATTTTCTCCATTTAAGAAACATGCCTTTTTGCCTACCCAAGTCCACTAGACTACAATACTGTCAGCTTCATCGCTGGGCCGTGACCCCCTCCAGTGCCCAGGGAGCCACTCGTACACTGACTGTGTGGTGGTCATGTGTAGGCATTACCACCTTCTGGAAATAAATTCTTAGTCATATTAAGGGGACAATAGGCTACCCGATTCCAGAATGCTACGAGACTGTGCCACTTGGTATTCAACCCTAATCCTTACAGGCAATGACTCTTGCTGAGTGGCACTTGATCTACCATATGTTGGGAGTGGTCAAACAGCTTATTGCACTACATTGGGAACAACCCACTGCTCCCTCCACAACCGCATGGTTCACACGTCTGTGGCAAGTCCTTGCCACTGAGTTATTATCCTACAAAACAACCCATACAGAGGGGAAATATACCTGTATTTGGCAACCTTTCCTACAATATTTTTCCCATTTGGAATTGACATGCTTCACACCATCTAGACTTGAAGCCCTTCAGCTTTTCGATTGACCCTCGCCTTTTGGTTGGGAATCCTGTCATCTACCCTCTCCCCCTCACTCATCCTTAGTTTCTCCCCCACATTCTCCAAGAACATCAGACTCCAACAGAGGAATGTCTCTTGCCTAGTATGCTTTGCCTCTTGCGCTGTGCACGCCTTTTTGATTGTTTGGGTCTGTTCTTCTCCTCCTAAGGTAATGCTATTGGGAGAGGGTTCATTATTGTTGATACTCTGGTACTCACTCAATAAGCCCAGGCTCCCTTGTCTCCCTATTGTAGAGTGTGTAATCTGTAAATTTACCTCAACAGCTGTGGAGATTACTATCTACAATGTAGTGGATCACTGTAACCTTGCTGCATTCAAAGTATTAAGGCATTTGTTGTTGCCTCTTTTCTTTTTAATTGTAGTAAAGAGACGATGTGCAAGAAACATGCCTTTTTAAATATCAAGTCGCTTTATAGTTAATCCTTATATTTGTTTTAGAGTGTGTCACCCTATGCAACAGAAAGGGATTGGAATGTATAATTCATCTGTCAGTGTAAGGAAAGAATTATCACATCCTACAACTCCAAAAGAATTATAAGTATAAATCAGTATATTTGATTTGGGGCTTCCAGGATGTCCAGATAAAGAGCTGGATTGTGAAATAGGTGACCATATTACCAGAGCAAAATTAGAAAATATCTGTGAGTATTAAACTGATAGATGAGTAATTTCCTAAAGAACCTGCAGTCTTCGAAGAAGCCTTGATCATAAATACCATCTGCCACCAAAATGATCAGTGTGAGGAGACTTAGGGGCATCAGGGCTCTTCAACAACAACAAGGCAAGAAGAAATACAAATTTTAAAATTAATGACAGTGTCGTTCCTCAATTTTAAAGTTCTATTTTAAAGGGACACAGACAAAATAGAATTTCCATTGTTCTTCCGTGGTGAATTCAGAATAAACTGATACACAAACATGTTACTGAATGTGCTAGGACTCACAACCTTACCTCTACTCTGGGTTTTTTTGCTTCAGCTAATGTTTCATCAGCTGCCCTTTTAACTGGAAGAAAAGGAAATAAATCAGATGAGTTTCCCAACTAGCAATTGTTATTCATAAAGCTTTTTTAAAAACTATATGTAATTTACCTTGTGTTGATCGTTGCAGCCCAATTTCAAGTGGAGCACTTCTGTCAATGCTCGAAGATGTTGCTAAAGACAATAAACATGGCAATTAGACAAACGAATGTGTGGTGGTTCTACGCAAAGCACAGGCCTGAGAGTGTGTGTTAGTGGTCTGACACTTGTGGGCTAAAGAAAACCAGATGCAAAGTTTGTGGGGCTGCCTGTGAAGACATCAGAATCCAGCAATCCTAAGAACTGAAATGAGCAAAGCTTAACTGCCATACTATCCGGGATCATCTAGCATGCCGTAGCCCTAAAATAAATCTAATTTGGAACCTTTTACATAGGCAGATGCTCTTCGCCTAGAACAGCCATTCATGTATTCAATGGAATACAAACAAGAATGGTAGCGTAGTGTAATGACTACCAGCAAGGACTGTCTGCAGCTACTGGCAGGGCCAGGGGAGGGGTGTATGTTATGCTATGAACTTTTTAATTGTACACATTTTAGACAATGGCAAAAACAAGTTACTGTCACAGGTTTACTATAACCCTAAATATTTACTGCAGGGATTTGTCTAGGTTTGCACTGCACAGAAAGTGATTATGCCCTATCCATTTTTGAGGAAGATTAAGATTGTTTTCAGGGTCTTATATGCTGTTTCATGTTACAGATGTGGGTGATCGTGATTATATTCGAAGATGGTCTTAAATAAGGATCTCCAGTAGTAGACACCTATAATGAGAGAGAAAAGGCAGGAGTGATAGACTAGTCCCTCTTGCTATGAAAGAGGTTCCATCGAATCCAGAAGCTAAAAAGGCACAAGACTAATAACCAAAAGAAGTTCCACCACTGACAATCATAGAGGTCATGAAGCAACCTAGATCCCCATAATCCTGAGAATGAAGGGGAGTACTGAAACCCAAAGGATACTAATCAATCAAGACCGGTGGCTTTTAACCACCCAAGGAAAAAGCGTCTTGTGGAGGTGCCATTACCTCTGCTTCTAAGGAACGTAACGTTGGGTGCTTCAGTGGTTCTAGTGAATTAAACATCACACCAAGCACCGTACAAGCAGCTGCTGGTTTGCCTCATGCATGTACAGGATTTTAAATGTGTCCTACTTTTACAGCAAAGGTGCACATCAAAACACCATATGTTGTTGCAGAAACTATTCCTTGCAGTTCCCTTTCAGATATCTACTTCATTCCTAATCTTTTGTAACAGCTCAGCAACATCTAGGCTCAACATGGGTGTGCCCCTGAAAAGCATGTTATTAATATGGCTCTCTACTTCTGGTATATAGGTAATTCCACAAGTACAGTAACAGTCCACCACACTGAGATTCTAACAGTTTTAAAAACTGATCTTTCCTTTGCAGAGGTTAAAGTCTCTGAAATTCTAGAATCTAACACTGCTTCTTAAATACCTTAACATGAGTGCTGTAGCATTTCCTTTGCATCGGGCATTTGCTGTAAAGATGCACATGATATGCTTTCATTAAACTTTAGGCTTGATTTGTTTTTGTGGTGTGACGGGGAGGTTAAGTAATAACACAGGGTCATAGCGACCAGAATAACGAACAAGGTCGGATGTTATGTAGTGCAGTATACAAATTCAAATGTCTTTAATTCATGCGTAGTTAATAAAAAAACATGCCGTAAAAAAAAAAAAAAAAAAAAAAAACTTTGCTTAATAAATATCAAGGTGCAACTTTTTTATTTCCCAAAAAATGTAATTTTGGCTACAAAATTGCTTTGCTAATGTCGCTTAGTGTGCTTCATCTGACCCGGATTCTACTGCTTTCGTTCTTGGTGGTGTCTGAAACACAATCTTTCTGGCTATTGTGGAGGTAGCCAGTGAACAATAAACCGAAAGGAGCTGCATGTCTCTAAATAAATAATGTGGGTATGTAGCAAGAAAGTGATATTTACTGTGACACAACCCTATAAATTAACTGTACAAATCATCTTATCATCTGGCTTAAGACTGCTTTCAAGAAAACTGCTCTTTGTCAATGCTCATGTTGTGCCTTAATAGTCCAAAGTAGTACGTAGGACAATACTTCCAAAGCCTTTAAGATCAAGTAGGCTTTTGCTCCATCTCTGTGTACTACAATTCCACTACAAATTCAACACTAATAAATATAGCACATTTTAGCCGTAGAGCTTGACTCCAGACGATCAGTTTAGGTTGATGGCTGGATCGATGTAAAAGCTGTCATGGCTGGTGCAAAGTCAGTCTTTTTAATACTAACACATGACTTTACCTTTTTATTTTGTGTGGTCAGTGATTCCAGAGTTGAGGAATATGAATGTGTATTGGCCATATTTAAAAACTTTGACCAGGAAGTCAAATCTGAATTTTTCAAGATGATGTGGAAGCAGAGAGCACTAAATCAGAGAAACAGTGTGTCAGAGGCAACATACCTCTGATCAGAAGGCACCTCATATTTAGAAGATTCTGCAACTGACACTTAGGGCTTATTACATACAGATAGAGAAGTGTAAAGTATGTGGAGGCTTTTGATCCTAGCTGGACTGGATGTCACTCTCTAAAATCAGCAATCTCAACCTTTTGACTTCTGTGGACCCCCCAACTTAATCATTCCTAGATCCCAGGGTCCCGCACTGAATTATTACTAGAATCAAGGCCCCTCCCACCAACAGTCATTACTAGAAGCCAGGGATCCCGGCTAAGTTTTTCCGATGATTTGAAGCACAAAACAATACAGAAAAAAAGAGAAACAAGAATTCATCAAATAAAAACACAAAAGATTACATATTTAATTCCAAAAGAAATACAAAAAAATAAAGTTTTAATGGAAAGGTTGGAGATCGTCTAAATTCAATTGAGACCACTCATCGTCCACACAGTATTTGGTTTGATGCACTTGCACTGCCTCCCCGGAATCAATCTGCAGATACTAAACTTAAACTCCAATTTTAAATTATTTCACAATTACAGAACGTTTTAAAATTTTCAATTTTGCTTCTTTTATATATACATTGTTATTCTGTTAAAATTTAATTTTCTAAGCAGTATTGGATGCCTTGAGCAGGCTTTGTGGACACTCAGGGGTCCCTAGACCACAGGTTAAGAACTGCTGCTCTACATCAAAGGCAGCAACACCTCACCCACTCCACCTGGCCATGCTTACATCAGGAGAGTAGCTGTACTTACTTCTTGAGCACACCTCACTTAGGTGAACTTGTGAAGAGAAAACACAAAGGGGATACCTTTGTCTGTACCTTCACTGTAACTATCATCACAATGCTATTTTCTCCTTGATAGATAATGAAAAGATCAGTCTAAATTTTACCAACAGTTTGTGCACCCATTTTGGCACATGCTGCCTGCTCTCAACCTATCGCTTCCCACTACCGGCACAATCTAATCTAATCTCTCTTCACAAATTCTGCTTTGCTTCTTTCATAATCTTTCAAATTTACAACCTTCACTCTTCCACCTCCTTTCTGTTTCAAACCCTCCCAAACCCATGACTTTTGTCCTTCCTTAATTTATTTTCTTATAATCTCACACTAACCTTTCAAAGCTAATCCAATGACTGCTGTCTCGAACCTGCTCCCTTCATTTACTGTAGCAAACCTCACCTATCTCTTTTCCTGCTATTTTTCAATCAGTACCGATCATCACTCATTTATATACAGATAACTTTTCTCCACATTCAAAAAGAGCTCCTGTGTAAACCATCCTCTCTCTCAAGTGATCATTCTGTCCATCTAAATCTTTATTTTATTTCCCTTGGCACATCTCTTAGCACTGTACTGATGTATTGGTCATATCTACAATCCAGGGTGATCCATCAGTCCCTACATCTTAATCCGTCTAGTCCTTTCCATTACTGTTTTCTCCTAGTCCATCATTACCACTATCTCTCTGTTGCTCTGCTATCTATGGCACAAACTTTGCATGAGGTACAGCTCCTCTATGTTTGGGCTATTGCAACTTTCAAGTTGCCATGGTTCTTTATAAATATTATCATCTTGACTACTGCTTCTCCTTTCCCGTCTGTATCCCATCTTATATTCTTTTCTCTCACTGCTCAGTTCTGCAACCCAACACATCAGTCTCGCCCATCTTTTACCGCTATGACCTCCCACCTTATTACTGCATGATGGCTTCAGTTTCATTCGTGCATTCCCTAATTTACTTTGAATCATATTTTAATATGTCCACGGGCATGCTCCACTCCTCATCTCTAGGTTCTTCCCTCTGGCACTCTTCCTTTTGCCTTTTAATTTGACCATGCACTTCCTTATCCTAACTGTGCCCAGTCTCATGTTTGATCATTCTTAGCAAATGCTCCCAAACAGCAGAATTCACTTCAGTTCCCTAGAGGGTTTACTTCTACACTATACTATTTGAACTTCCTCCTGAAGGATCATCTTCTCTCATTTATCATTCCTCCTCAATAAAGGTACAATTATTAATTGTCTGCAGCGGTTTTTAGTTTGCATTTACAGCATTTTGGTGAAAGAGCTATAGGAATTCAATGAAATGTAATGCATAGCAAAGTCTGCAAGGTAAGGATCATCCTCCAAGAAAAACATGCTTTTAGTTTGTGCACCTACCCTGAGATGACTAATCAAGATAAAGAAGATATTTAAAAACATATTTGATATTACACTGAATAAGCTTACACATAGCAATATCAAGTATTGCCTCTAAAGACATACCATTAATTTACTATCTGTATTTGGGACACCAGATAAGAAGATTACTAAAACATAGAAAAGTGGATAAATCAAGATAGCAAATGAAAAAGGAAAGCTTTGACTCACAAGTCTCCCCATTTAGGTATGCAAGGAGATCTTTCCTGTCCGGTCTTCTCACAACAGGAATATTCTCAGTCTGAAAAATGGAATTGAAAAATAAACGAGTAAATAAAAAAATCATCATTTTTGTTCACAACTTTAAATTTGTTTGTAACCCCCACCTTATACACTCTTGCGATCAGAAGACATTTATGCACAGAAGATACTAGTCTAAATAATTAGGGCTAGCATCAAAAAGACAGACTTCAAAAATGGGCATACAGACTCTTTATTTTAATAGCTAGCTTAACAGCATTCACAAATTGAAACTAAAGGCATCCTCAGCCCAAGACGTTTGTCCTACTGTAATCTGTAGAGTGGATTCAAGAGTTCACTCTGCTAACCCTATGAGTAGGTCTGTGTGAAAAAAAAAAAAAAAACAATGTTTCATCCAGTTGAAGCACAGCTGTGTCATATCTCAATCACACCAAATATCCCTCTACTAGTTATCCAACAAACAAAGGGTTGATTGAGACCTTAAGTCTTGTGCAAAAGGGCTGCACACGACCTCTGCCACCCCAAACCTGTTAAACCATATAAGCCAGTGGTTCCCAACCTTTTGACTTCTGTGGACCCCCACTTTATCATTACTGGAATCCGGGGACCCCCACTGAATCATTATTGGAATTTGGGGACCCCCCCAATGAGTCAATACTGAAAGCTGGGGATCTAATCTGTTAATATTATTTAATTTTCTAAGCAGTCGCGGACCCCCTGAGGAGGCTTCGCGGACCCCCAGGGGTCCCCGGACCACAGGTTGGGAACCACTGATATAAGCTGATCAGATGCCAAAGGAAAAACACCAAAAGCAGAATCTTCATGCAGATAGTGAGACACATACTGCTCAGGGGCAGAATTCTATGCTTACAAGGCCGGCATCCGAAGCACCCCAGATTTAATCTTACTCCTTTACATGCTGTTGTAACAAAGCAGAAGAGAGTAAATCGCCAGGATGTTTGAAAGTCTAACACCATTTATTTTTTGCCCTTTTATGACAACCCTAGGGTCAACGGACTGTTCCTATAAGAGGAAGCTAGGTTACAAACTGGTTGTCCATCTTTTATTTTCCTTAAGGTAATAAATAGTTTTAGAGTACGCCATACCAGGAATCTGTACCCATGTGTTTTCTTAAAAGATCAAAATATTTAAATATACAATAATTAGTCTTTGTGGTTGTATTTTCTACAACTAATCAGTGTACACATGTATTACTGAGTTTACGTTTACCATGTCTGCTAGACAAAGTATGTTTCTAATCAGAGGATTATAGTTATGTCTGAGGATAACTCTGGCTCCTGGTCTTATGGTATTTAGATTTTGAAAATGTATGTCTGTATTTGTCCAGATTTATTTTTTGGCCATCTAGTTAGTATTTATCCATAGTTATTTTGTGAACAGATGAGGAGATAACTCATTTCTGCATCTACATAACAGATTAACATGAACTCATACTCTGATGCCTAACAGGTTTTAGCACACCACGCAGCCAAAAATAATAAAATAACATTACATTAAAAGGTTAGCACAGCAGCACAAATACTGTTTGAGATATTCAGCAATTTAAGCAAATCTCATTGATCTTTGTAACTCCCCATGCTGCCAATATGTAGAGATATTGGCATGAAAGTCAATCTCGGCATGGAGACTCACTCAAAAGAAGTCAAACTATCTGTGTTTTTCAGCTTTTAAAAATAAATACAGAAAGGAGACAATGTTTTCTGTCTGTATTCATGCATACACATCAGTGAAAACTAAGTATAATGTATTAAAATTTATTTTTTAGGTTTATTTCATAATTCTGATATTCAAAATGAACTGGTCTGTGGAGGTAGCAAGGTACTTCCCTTCCGGAAACAGGGAATATTGTGAGCATATGTGTATATTTTCATTGAAACCAATTATTCCCTAGCGTAACACAAAATGCCTTAATGAAGTTTGGGCAAATTAATCAGCCCCCAGTGCTCTTTACGTTTTGCTATTACTAATAATGACTATTCACATAGACAACATCAATCTCTAAATTATTCAGGTACAATGTGAACTATTATAGTAGTTTTATCACCCCCAAATAAAGTGGATGCGGCTGACCAGAGCTTCTTCAATGATCACAGTACATGTACCGCAACCAGTTTCAAGAACATTTGAAAATAATTTATCAGAACTGATGATGGCATTAAACTCCAATCTATTTTTAAAATACTCTATATTTCGGAGCCTAAAAAGTTTCAAGTTTTAACAGATCTAATCTCTAAGCATTTCTAACCGTAAGAATTTTCGGGTCTATAAGTAACATTTTAGCCAATGCTTTACAAAAAACAATCAACATTAAGCCTTTCTCCTTCACTATTAACATATTTCAGCATGGGCTCACAAAGACCATATGTTTCATTGTCCTCCAGCATCTCTAGGGTCATATATATATAATAATAATTTATTGAACATCTAATCCAGAATACAACAATTTAGAAGGCTGACTTAGAACTCTGGAAAGAGAAATTAACTATGGTCACTTACAGCAGCACGTCTGACATAAACAGGATGTGAAAGGTGCACATTATTCAACAGGAACAAGATGGAATCCAAATTGTAATACTCCCTTGGCTGCCCCTCCTTTCCAGTCCTGCAATATGTGGTAAAGATAAAGTTTGGTTAGTACTCAATCTCAAGTCAAGCTTACTTCACAACTATAACGTAGATTGTAGATGGAAGCAGAAATTGTTTTCTTCCTACTTTTGAAGTTGGGAATACAGTTGTTTTTAAAGAAAAGTAAGAAATCCCTGAGCACAACTGTTTTTACCTGTTGCACATGTAAATCAATCATTGGCCAACAGAGAGCGGGAATCCCACAGAGATAATACAGTCAAAAAAATTGTATGAATGTTCTGAGGGATAAAAGACATTGGTTGCTGTACTTTACTATATTGCAATATTTATTTTGTGGTCTACCTTTTAACAATTTTTATGGGGAGACATGCTCCTAAAACACTTCACTCACCTTCACCCTTACTGTCCTGTTTGTCTACACCTGTGCTACAATTTACCAACTCCCCCTTTGGACATTTCCCTGAGAACTGTAGAGATTTATGTGTGAGTTATTCATGAAGAATAAAAATAAATAACCTGTGCTTGATCTAAGTAGTTTGGTTTTTTGGAGGGGGCACATGGAGAGAAGGGGACTGACAAAAACAAATATGGCTAACATACAAACCAACATGCACAACTGTGCATTCCTGCAATGTGTGTATTTATTTGCATGTTTAAGCCAGGCCTGTTAGTTTTCCCAATGCTTTTTTATATATCATATAAAACGAGGACTACTTCATTGATTCTAAATGTTGCAGTCACTGGAAACAAATAAACAATGATATTGTTTGTCACAGAAAAAACAGGTCTTGGTTTGCTCCAGACTTAAAAGAGGGGGTCAGTGCTCTGCCACTGCAGTAACCCCAAAAAGAATCCACCCAAGCCAGCCTGAAATGTATATCAACTAGACATGCACAGAATCAGACAAGGAACTCTATGCTTAACCACACAAACCAAAGAGGGACTTCATGATCAACCCATGTTTTAGGAATATTCCTTAGCACTTAATTCACGAAGGATGATTTCAAGGTAAAACAACAGCATCTTGATGGAATTTGGCTGAAAGGTGTAAAGCAAAAGCAATTAGATTGACATTTGAAAATTCAGAACAAGAGTAAAAATCATTTTGATTTTGAAAATATTTAAAATCCATGTCTGTTGTAACTGAGGTTGTGTACAAGAAAACTGGTATTTTGCTCTATAGTTCTTCCAATAAGATGGAAACAATTGAATTGTGTACTGCACTGATGTGATTGTAAGAGGAAAGTAATACAAGTGGAAGAACTGAGATGTCTTTCACGTTAATTATTAATTTCTTTTGTCTGTAGTATTTGCTTAACTTTCAACATTAGATCTAGTCCTCTAAACAACTGAAACAGCCTTCTGACATTCAGCCAGTTATCATTTAAGCAGTATACAGTGTTGCTGGCATGGACAATTCAATGTTGGTATTTGCAACACAGATACAAATCCTAGTCACACCCAGTTCAAGTAATTTCGCCCTTAAGATTTGACCATCTACTGCCCAACATCAGAGTGAGCCACCAACTTTACAACAGCACCAGTAAAAGCATCAGATTACTAGAATACACCAGTCTATCTGTCACAAGGGCAGTGTGTTGACGTGTTCAAGAGCCCATAAATCATAGAGCATGTTATTACAGATCTGTAACTCAATTACACACATCAAAATTATTTACTTCTCACCACTCTGCAAACATTCAACAATGGGGACGAAAATGTTCATCCAGGACATGTAAGATGACTTTAAAAAAACAGGTCCCTGATTGAATACATACACACATATTCTTGAATAGACATTCATGGAAAGTGCTGTAAGCAGAACACAAAGAAAGAAAAGACCATTTGACAATTGTGGAGGTGCTTGTATTTACAATCACCTCACTTTTTTTCATATAAAATATTGCACTCAACTGCATAATTCAATTACACATCTGTAACAAACCATCAATGAATTATGAGCATTGGGGCACAACTCAGTGTTTACACAGAATTCTCAAGTGGCAGCACGAGACATTCATGCAGGGCTCAGTATGGATATACCCTGCGCAAGAAGCATGCGCAGAGAAAAAAGAGCAGACAGGTATGAATGCAGTGAAGAGTACAGACATTATTATTATGTTCAAAGGCACACAGATTCCACCCCCATGCAGTCCTTAGAATTTCAACAAATAATTGCACAACAAAGAAAAGCAGTAGTTATCTCCTCGAAATCATAGAAAACTTTTACAAAAAGGTCTGGCAGAGCCAAACCTGTTATTAAGAAAGCTGGGGAAGACTATTACGCAATGCAGAGAAAACAAAAACATGTATATATTTTTCCGATATAAACAACGTGCATATGCCACCCAAGAGAATCGAAAAGTGCTTCCTAGACGTACATAGTTCTGAGATGGAGGATGTAGAATACTACTGCATGGTACGGAACTGCAGAGGGCCAGCAGAATGCCTGGAGGAGGTCAATAGCTCTATTATCGTGATGACAGGAATGTGGCAGAGGCACCTAGGGTTTGCATCCTTTAGGGTTCGGACCAGTCCAGAGGGTAAGAAAGACACCAGCAGATTTACTGATCGGACATTGATGCAGACGAAAAGGAAGATTGGTTGCTGTTCAAGCTCAATCTAGGGGGCTAAACTCAGAGGCATGTAATAAGGAAGGATAAGTAGGATACAATCAGATTCACTTACCAGAGATACAAATGAACAAGGCTGACTGTCTGGAACATCCCACTCACACCCCTTTCCTCCCCATCACCTCAATAGGACAATAAATCAAAACACTCACAATAGTTGTATAAAATAGCTGAGAAAGGACAAGTGAGGGATGAAATGGCTTCCCTGCTTTACTTTTCATCTCCTCCTTTCCCAAGACATTTAAATTCAAACTGAGTAGACATTGACTTGAGTAGTCCCCGCAAATGTCATCAGTAGCAGTTTTAACAGTTTTAGGTTAATTACTGGATGCTTTACTGCAAAAACGCCTAGAATAGGTTCCGAATGTATAATAAGAACACAGAATGCAAATAAACATAGGGGCAAAAAGTGCTAACGTTGGTTAAGACTAAGTGATACATTTGACAAAGCAAGATAATGTACTTGAGAAAAAGGTAAGCCAGAGAGCCTTTAAAATGTTTACAAAGAAATGCCTCTTCTAAATATCAACAATGGCTAAGTGAGGCTTGTCAGTATGATGTTTTTACAGTACTTTGGGAATGATTAACCTTGAGACGCAAACAACCTCAATTGAATGGCAGACAAACAAGGATGAAAGATTAATTATCATTTCTCTCTCCTTAAAATCATCTATCCAACACACTACCCCTCCAGACAGAAGCTCAAATGCAGACGTTAAGGACCAGCAACTTCCATGAAGTGTCTCAAAGTATAAATAACTCGGAAAAAAGACCTGCAAAGCCATGTAGCATAACAGTAAAACAGCAAAATGTTAAAGTTATTACTCATAAATGCAAAGTGTATCAGTAAGGTGTGCTAAGCGGACGCAAAGAGCTGAAGGTCTCTAAGAACGAAATAAAAACCATGCGTCACTTCTTGTACCAAGCTCTAGTTGATCTACAAAACCAAAACCAGGAATCGTGAATTCAGGAAATGGCTAAATCTTTAATGGGAGGTTAATTTGTTTAGTTGTAGAGAGAACAGAGTCAGAACCTTGCAGAGAAACTGATAACAGAATGATGCAAGCAAAGCTCTGCAGATGAAGCAACCTGTTGCATTTTGGATTCTCGTAACCTGCTGAAACTTGAAAATGGATTAGGAGAAGGCCCGGTAAGTTCACATTTCAGGCTTGTATTAATGAATGAGTAGAAGCCACGTGAAAAAAGACAGGGATAAAAAAATCATCTTAACTAGCGCAATTTACAGCTGTAGCCCAAGTCAAGAGTTGATCCTCGACCACGTCAAACCTGCCCACAATTACTGTTTAGCAGGCTATAGTTGGATCTCCAATCGCCCCCCCATTTTGGGTCTTGTCTACTAGACAGCACATATGCTTCTGCTGAGAGAGCTACTATGGGGTAACCAAGAACATACATGAGCTTGAAGCCCTCTCATTGCTCATTATTGGTTGGCTTTCCTGGCCGACTCATTTGCTTCCTTCTTATTTGTTTTCCAAACTGTCAATCCTCTTTCCCCCCTCCCACAGAGCAGTTTCTTTACCATACTGAAAATAACTGTTCAAGTTCACAAGGTTTAATGTTAGCCGGCTTGAGTGATGCACAGTAGGAGAGCTCGCTCTGTTGCAGTGATGTGCTATTGGCTTGGCTTCTATTTTGGAAACAGCTGAAAATGGACTGCTCAGAATAAGGCTTTTGAAGGGGAAGCTGTATTTTTCCTGTGAAGCACTTGCAGACAACTACCTGCTGCTTAGAGTCTGGATCCTGTGTTAAAGCTCCTGTCAGATTTACAGAAACTGCTAGAAAATGGCACCAAATACAAAACTTTGTCATTTCCATTGGAGGATGCATGCACAAAAAAGTGATTGAGCTGAAGGTTAAAGGGCACAGTAGATACCTGAACAAGGACACCACCACCCCCAACCAGTAGAAGTGTATTGGCTGGATTCCTTCAGCCTGAAGATGGCACCACAGGCTCTTTAGAAATTCAATGATTGCATTCTTAGGAAGGGGCTGGCTGTTGATTGCTGGTCTTCCTAAGAACTACAGGTTTGATAGATAGTAAGAATAAGGTGTGAGGCTGCAGTTTCTATTTTTTTGATGAGGAAGTTTCTAGGCAGGGCCTTGCCTTTCTGTGTCTGATTCCTGCTACAGGAAAGCTGAAGGACAGACATGCAAAATCGCACACTTCATTTTGCTAATGTTTAGAAAGCTACAGACTGGAGACAGCCAGTCGCTGCCTGCCCTGAGAAGCATCACCCTACACAAAGCCAGAGTTCGGGGAGGCATGCACAAAGAGGAGCCATAGGTTCTCAACCGGAACCTGGGCTCGTTTGACTCCGACCCGTGTCCTATGGGAGGCTCAGAAGGCCACCCTCCAAGGGGACATTATTAGCTATTACAAAGGACAGAGGTCCAGACTCCGGCCAAGGGTCAACGACCTCGAAACACAGGTGCTTACCTCGGAAAAGCAATATCTTAACTCACAACAGGAGGGGCTCCTTCAAGATTCCTTCCATGCGCAATTGATCCTCAAGCAGGAGCTTACCCAGAACGCAAGAGAGGCATGGATGTCTACCAGGAGTCACATTTATTCAGTGGGCTGCACTGGTCTCGTTGGGGGAGTGTTGCTGACCTACGTTCTTTGGAATGCTCCTTTATTATATGGCGGCTCACCTCCTCATCTTGAATGACTGGTGGTTTGCTGGCTGTGATGACCGGGCCTATGCGCTAGAAGCATTGGTTATGGGACGCACTAATCTGATGCACTTGCTTTCTGGAGGGACAGTCCAGAGTTGACTGCGCTTGACCACTAGTATAGTGTTAAGGGTGTGGGCAAATGTGCTGAGGGCTACGTGTGGGCCTCCAGACTGAAGCTGGAGACTACAATGTGGTGAGGATCTCGGCTCCCGCAGGTGGGGGCCCTCAGACGGTTTTCAACTTGGAATATCGTCAGACACTGGGAGACGTCCTACAGGACGAGCTCTTGAAATCCTTTGCAAGACCTTCAAACTGAAAAATATCTCCATCACTCACAATTATTCACTTATCTCCAGTTACCACATGCTCCGCAGCCCTATCTGCCCCCTAATGTGGAGATTCCCAAATATTCCCCCTTAGAAGCCAAGTTGCTCTTGACTACATAAAAGAGCTTAAACTGTCAGACAAATACCGTATACTTGTTTGGAATGCGCCTGATTGTATGACCCGGGTGCAGGAGGCATGTCAGGCAGACTTGGGGCCGCTGGAAGATGAGGACTGATTTGAAGCACCAGCAGCCCTGTACTAGACATCAATAGCCTCACAATTTCGATTGATAAAGTTCAGAATACTACACAGAACATACCACACACAAACAAAACTTCACAAAATGGGTTTGATCCCTTTGGGCCGCTGCCTGAGGTGCAAGCATTCAGAGTGAGACCTGCTCCACACCTTCTGGCAGTATTCTAAACTAGACACTTACTGGTCTTATATATTAGATACACTGGAGGAGGTGCTGGGGTGGCCGGTCCCCAAGGACACCAAACTGATCCTACTACGTGTCAATGAGAGCACTGAGGGTAATAGATACCATCAAGCTTTGTTGCCGCTGGGATTAGCGATCGCCAAGAGACACTGGCAGGCGTGGAAATGAGCATTGGACCCTGACAAATAAATGGGCTAAAAGTATGGATCATTGCATGGCCCTAGAGAGACCAATATACCAAGGCCATGGGTGTCCCCAAAAACACACCAAAATTTATCAGGTGCGGGCCGATTATAGAGACATTCATTATAGAGGACAATGAAACATATGGTCTTTATGAGCCCATGCTGAAAGAGACATCACCCTGGAACCCTGCCTGGTCTCTGCTTGGACATTCACCAGGCATAAGGAAGAGGGGGGGGGGGGAAATCAGACAATTAGAAACTATGGTACTAAGTTGCAATGATATGAGAAATGTGCATGCAGTGGAGCAAGTAATCATAATGTAAAGTGCATGGAAATGCATCTCATGTGAGTTTTTGTTTTCCATAAACAATAAAATGCTTTAAATGACTACATCCTCCGAAAACCCTCTCTGATCACCACAGTGAATGGGGGAAGGAGCATTTCAATCACGGAATACAAAATCCTACTTTGTGGCTTCTTTCCAATGGATTTTAATGGGAAAATTAAACTATATTTTAAATTCCATTTGTGCGGAGAGGAGAGGAGATTGAGTTCTCATGGCATAAAGATATTGCAAAACATGCAAAAGTTGTTTCTTTCTATACTTTTGCAAGACTCCAGAATATTCCTAAAACCCCTTCATGAAAACTGACTCGGACTTCTGTCTGTTGACTTTACTTTTCCTTTAGAATTACTCCTGCTTTCCTTTCCATCCTCTATTACTTATCACTGTAAATTTCCGACGCATTTCTCAAGGATCACAAATTTTACATTTTAACATTCATATCCTTGCAACCAAACAATAGATCTGAGGCTCATCTATTAATACTGCTAACCAATGCATGAATTCACATACCCCCTACCACTAAAGTTCACTCTTAATCCCTATTAATTTTATCTACCACATAGAAACAGGAATAAATGCATTGCATGGTCACCATAAGAGTGTATGGCTTATCTCAATACGCAACAATAACTCAAACAAAAGCACTAACCCAGAGTGGTTTAGTAGAGTCTTGCATGGCATTAAGCACTACATCGCCTCATCGAGGGTAGTAACTGCAGTATAATTGCAATAACAATAAAATACAATATATAACCCATCCTAATTTTAAGACCATAACACTCAACAGTTGGGCAGTTAACTGTAGTTTACAGATGCTGCATAATAATTTCCCTATACTGCTTGACAGTCTTACACTCATATAACACATTTGCTATGGTCCCTGTCTATGGTCCTGTAGTGTACCAGTCCACAGCATTAACAAACCCATTACCAACTGAACAGGCATGGAATAACGCAAGAGATTCGCCTCTTGCCACCAGTCCACTACTGCAGGGTCCAACAAGCTATATACTATGCAATCGTCTTGGCATCTCACAATGACAATCAGATACAAAATATGAAAAACCATATTCTTTACAAAACCATTTCTGAACCCAGTGTAGTAACCAGCTAAGTGATTTATGAATTTAGGAAATACCAGAAAGGGACCTGCAGACTTCTTCATCCATCACACTGCTAAGTGCTGCTACCCATAACATGATAACCGCACCTCAGTAGTCAACGCACATGACAACAGAACACTTTCTACATAGGATCAAAAACAAAGGTACAACACTTTCAAACACACAGTCTACACGGTGTATGTAGTGTGCTAACCATGTAGATAAGTGCATCAGCGCCCCACACAGCGGTAGTAAACGCTATATAAATGTGGCAATACAATACATTCACTTTTGATTGGGTGGCTTATGTGCCTTGCTTTCACTGCTTACTTTTCCAGCACCATTTTTTTTGCACTCCATGGGAGTGCATTGGTTCTTCCTCCGTCTCCCTTGTATACTTCTCTTCCTGTACAATATGTGTTGCTCTGTTGCCAGTGTGCTTCTCCCTGTCCCACTCTTCTGGTTGCTTTCTCATCAAAGTGCCTCTCCACGAGCCCCTCTTTTCTGCTCTTCCACCAGCTTGCTTCTCTGCCATACCACATTGCTCTGTCTGTTTCCCCCCCACCTGCTCCAGTGTTGTTTGCACCTCTCAGCTGCTACTGTGTACCCTACACCCTGTGTTGCTCCCCTCACCTGCATTAAAAAAATAAAAGTGCACAAGCATTATTTTTAGTTACTGATCCAACTTGAATCTATAAATACAGAGAGGAAAAGGAGCATGCACCTACAAAATGTTGCAGCCGGCTGCACTGCTATGATCCAATGAGCCGCAGCATCTGGGATGATGTGCGGCATGGCTAAAAACCACTGCCAATTCCAATTGGCACCAAAGAGACCAATTTGCATTGCCAATGTTTGCTCTCTTTGGTTAATGTTTCCCATCTATGGAAATGGACATACAGGCCAGTCTATGGAACATTAGAGATGCTCTTGGACTACACTGGGCTGGAAAGGGGTTTGTTGCCCAGGGTATCTGTTGATATATGAAGTTAGAGAGCAGACACCGGGTACACAAACCACGACCGAACACCAGTAATGCACACTGATTCACATGGCACGAACATTAAAACACATGAGGCACCAAATATACAGCAACAAATGTACATCCCCTAACTGGAATGTTAGAGGCCATGAAAATGCAACTCTGAGGCACCAGGTACACATGTATCTTAGCAAAGAGTCCATTTGACCTTCCTTCAGCAACCATTTCTCAAAAGAAAGGAGGGTGAGAAGCTGCATGAAATTGGGGGGCAATTACACTGGGCAACATACAATGTGTATGCTGATCTGGATTGAGCCAGCAGAAGCTTTCAGGGAGGAGAAATAACAGTAAGAGGCAGAGGTATGCACATCCAATTTCTTGGTATCTATGTCCCAAATACAAGTTAAGAAATATACTGCACATCACTGCTACTGGTGCCCTCCCCACTAAAGCTACTGATCGTTGTTGACAACCATTTTGCTGAATGTATATGCCAACAGATCACACCCAGTGCTGCAGGGTGGACCTCGAAGAAAGCTCAGTGAGAGGTGGGTAGCAAGGCTGGAGGGTCTGACTGAAATGTGGAGAGGTGCCTTTCCAACTGCATGCATGCTCTGCACACTTGCATGAACATGATCGTCATTACACAACAGCTGAGGGAAACGTGCCTACGGTCAAACACCTGGTCAACACAAAATCAGACCATAGCCCAATAATGATGGTGCTGCCATGTGGCAGGAGGTCTACCAGGGTCTCTAACTAGAATTTACCATCCATGCTAGGCAATGCAGCCTATTAAGCTCAAAGATTAAGGTTTACACTTTCGCCATACAAACACAGTAACTGTGGGTTATGTTCTAATTGAAGGGAAGCTTTCAAAGTGTATAGAAGGAGCATCTTTACTAAAACGTGTGCCAAGATGTGCACCGAACTAGGCAGACATTTGGACAGGTTGAATGAAGAGGCAAAGTATTTAAATAGGATGTGGTTGACTTCCCTACTGAGCAGCAGCGACTGAGACAAATTAGGAGACAACCTGCTTAGCTGCACACACGTTAAGACTTTTTAATTTCTCAGAATAGGTCACCTGGCAGCCCTTAGAGGGGAAACAGACTTCTCAGATTGGCTCATGCTAGCATACCTCAAGTGAAAACAACCATTCGATAGCCAGATGGTCATTTATTTTACACACACTATCAATCTTAAATTAGATCTCTGTGAATTACAATAAACAGCAAACTCTTTTCCCCCTCCACGAGGGAGGCGTGACTGCTAAGTTATTATGGGCACAGTGCTGCTCTGCGAGTACAGATGCAAGAACAAAAGGACAGACTCATAATGCATTGATTCTATTCAAGATTAAACTAGCTGTATACCAGCTGCAGACTTGTAATGCCACTGGCAGAGACTGCCTACTTGCTGGAAATGTACTTTAAAACCACAGGGAAGACCAATCTGCTGCATACCAGTGTGGAGGCCATTACTAAAGTCCAACTGCAACCCCACTGAAAGAATATCACACAGACAATGGCCAACACCTAACCTAGATAGCAAAATTCTAGGGAAAGTGTTTGCGAGTAGGATTCATAGTGTTCCCCGAGTGCTATTTCCCCTACAACCAAAGTGTTACCAAAGCGTGTTAATCCTGGTTACAAGTAACATCACAACATACAAAGGCTTTTTCATATGTTAGACAGCGCACCAAATGACCACACACAGTGTAGCATTCATAGACACAGAGAACGCTTTTGATGCCACTGACTGGGACATTCTATTCCTAGTTCTGCAGAAGATGGGAATCTGGAGTCAGGATACAGACCTAGAATGGTGGAGTAATATTTTCACCAATCAGCAGGAAGAGAGTGCAGGGATACCTCATCCTGTTGTTGCTCATTCTCGACATGGAACCTCAAGTCTACTCTACGCAACAGAAGAGCCCAAAACAAGGCATAACCATCACAAGAGAGACCCATGTTGGGGAAAATGGCCCGCTCTGCATGGAGACCCCAAAACCTCTGCCATTTCCCCCTCCAATTTTTGCTGAGCTTGTTTTTGATGGCCATAGGACTCTGCACTTTACCACTGCCAAAGTGCTTGTGCTCACTCTCTAAAATATTCTACAATTGGCATATACCCAACTAGCATATTTAATTTACTTGAAAGTCCCTTGCAGAGTGGTATACTATACATACCCAGGGGTCAAAAATTAAATGCCACCAGTGGGCCTGCAGCAGTGATTGTGCTACACACCTAAGTAGCCCACTAAAACGTGTCCCATGCCTGCAATTGCAGCCCGAATGCAGTATCACACTGCCACATCATGATCTTGCATTTAAATCCATTTGCCAATCCTCAAACTCCCCTTTTATTCCATGTAGATCACCCCTAAGGTATTCCCTAGGTGGCCCACTGGGCAGGGTTTTGTGCACTTAAAAAGGTAGGACATGTACTTTTAAGTTTTACAGGTTATAGTAATGAAAAACTCCCACATTTGCATTTCACTACTTTGAGGGCTACCCCTCTCATAGGATAACATTGGGGATTTATTATATTTAATAAGCTCTAATTCCTACATAAGAGGAGGATGTTAAGGCATTTCTGGCACCTATGGGATTGTAATGATAAACCCTCTTTAATGGTAAAGTTGGATTTATCATTACAATTTTGATAATGACACTTTTAGAAAGTTGCCATTATCCTGCCCTTAACCCTTTGTGCCACCAGCGTGTCCTGGGTCACATGACTGGGTGTAGCTGAATTCCTCCCAGATAGTCACACAATAGTGGGGTTAGCTGTAGTGCAATGGGCCATTAAGGGGCAAGTAGGTCGTGCACAGCTCCACTTGCACCCAGAGAGGCTGTGTGCTGCCTCATCACAATAGGCCTAATTAATTACCCTGTTTTTTCACTGCAGCCAGCCTGGTGCCAGCGAAGTCAGGAAATTCTAAGAACTTTAAAGATCCATTCCATAAACATCTCCCACCTTCAAGGAGAAGAGAACCATGGTTAAAAAATAATAATAATAAATAGGACCTTCAGACCCCCTCCTTAGTTCACTACTGGACCTGCGGAAGGACTCGGAGGACTGCCTGCTGCTGTAATCTGCTGTGCACTCTACCAGTCTGCTGCTGTACCTGGAAGGACTGCTTTGCTGCATGGAGCCTGCCTTGAACCCTCAGAGGCCAGCTTCGCTGTTGAGCCCTGCCTCTACATCTGCACCCAGGACATCCAAAACATAACAGACTTAACAGGCTCCCACCACCTTGAACCCGCACATGGACCCTGCCTGAGTGAATCCTGAACCCCCAAGAGGTCTCCATACACTCCTGGACCCTTGGGTGTGGTGTTGAATGTGACCAAATGTCCACAGTTGGTGCTTTTTTTATTTCTAGGTGCTATTTTGAACATTAAGCTTTAAAAATTCATAACTGCTGTTCTACTGTTTGGATATTTATCATTTTGGTGTCAAATACTTGATATAAATGTACTCTATTTTTCTAAATTAGTTTGGGATTTTTCTTGTGTTGTGTTTTCACTTTATTACTGTTTATGTGATGCATAAATAGGTTACACATTATATAAAAGTTAAGCCCAACTTCTTTTTGTGCCAAGCTACCCAGGATTAAACATTGATTAATTTAGTGATTTTTTGCGGTTTACCCTGCAGGGCACTGTGGCCGTTACTTGACCAGGAGTTTCACCCTAATCAACCAACAACCCAGTTTCTCACACATAGCATCTCATATGTCGATGATGTCTTTCTACACATGTGCCACACTTCAGACTGGTTGGCACCACTGTTTGACCGGATGGACAAATTCAGCTAACTGTTGGCCTGGAGTACAGTACAAATAAGACATGTCTCTTCCCTCTAACTAACCGTGAAGCGTTAGAGCCCAGCCCACTAATCTGGAAAATGACCTGGTAACCTCAGTCTTCTCAATACATGGAGATACAAATACAGAGACAACAGGAAGCTGTGTATTCTCAATTCCAAGACGATGCTTCCACTTCAAATGCTTTATTATTTTTGAACATACCAATAAGGCTTGATTTCATTTTTTTCTGGACTTCAAAGACCCATTTGAACTAACTAATCCGTTGGTTGGGCAGGTGCAGTGTAGCACTAGCTGAATTACATCTACCCACAGGTGAAACTGGACTGGAAGCACATGACTTTGAAGCAAATCACCTACTAGCGACTTACCCATCAGAAAACCACAAGGTAGGTGTAAGAAATTGAATTATTTGGTGTGGGAGACTGCACCTCAAGAAATATCCGTTGTCAGGGTGAAGCCTCAAAGTCACTAAATTAACCTGAGCTCAAAATGTTGGCATATGTGGCACAGAGCAGAAAGGCTTAACGTAGGGCAATGTGTAAAGTACTTATGCAGTACTAAAGTCATAAAACAAAGCAATAAAAATCCCAGACTAGTTTGGAAAAAAGGAGAAACATTTAAGCAACAAAATGACAAATCCAATAAGGGAACTAGAGATGAATTTTTACAACTGCAGTATAAATAGCGCAAAAAAAGCTCCAATGATAATTAATGGTTGCAGTAGACCGGAACCTAGGCATTTGTCCTGGTCAAAGAATTTAACTTTTGCCTTAGTCTTGAGACTAAACCCCCTACAGGAGTACACTTCTAAAGCATCCTGAGGACCACAGTGGAGGAACTAATGCACATGGTATCAGGCAGAGGTCAACAGCAGGGCACTCCAGTTCCAGTTGATACTGTTCTGCTGGGCACTTCTAGGAAAAGGCCTTTTGCAGCTTGGTATATGCCTGTAGCCACACACGAGGTCAGCCAACTGACCTTGGAGTCCCCTTCTTTGCCCTGGATACAAAAGGAAGCAGGTCCAGTACTTCAGGGTACCTATCAGGTCACAGAGAGCAGGTCTAGTCCTCATTTGGTCTTCTGCTGGTCCAGACAGTGTTCAGAAGGTGGGTGCCTAAAGAGGCCATATTTAAGCTAGCACCAGGGCACTCCTTAACCAATGGGGTAAAAGTTCCAAGACTCTGACCTACCTACTTTTGCAGTAGTTCCAGGTTGTTTACGGCTAACAGTCCCAAAATGCCTTGTTATCAGGACATTTTCAAGAAGGTGAAAGTCTTTGGCCACACTTAAGCTAGGCTCTGAGGTCTGGGTGCGTGTGATGAGTGTACTGCATTAATCCTATTGTCTTCCCACATATAACATTCAAATCCAGTTTGAGAAAAGCACTGTACTCACAACAAACCCAGAGACAGAATTCTGGTAGGACAAAAGCAAAGTCTTTCAACAACCAGACAGGGATACACAAGAATTGTTTTGGATCCTGGTGTCTCTCTTTCATGTGTGTTCCAAGTGTTATATGTAGCTCAACAGACCTGTCAAGCAGAGTTTAAAACTATGCTGTCAAAAGTACCCTCATCCCCCTCCCTGCATATTCTACTGAACTCTGAGGAGTCATCTCTGCCTTTTCAGGACAGCCTAATGTTTTCCCCTGGGAAGCATTTTACACCTTTTTCACACCTATTCAGGGGAAATTACTGGCTAGTAGAAGCTTGAGAACCAATGAAAATCAACCTCCAGAAGCTTCAGGCAGGGAACAGGTAACTTTCTAAAGTTACTTTTCTTTATGATTTATTAAGATTCAAGTACACCATCAATTTGGATTAATCAACTATTAAAGTAGTTGGTTAGTTATTTTTCTAGGAGGTCCCATTCCCGTATTATTATTTTTATCCGTTAGCTGATTTTCTGCATAGGACAGCGAAGCCGGCAACAGTGAAAAAACCTTTTTGGTGGTAGTCACTGCAAGGACATTAACATTTAATTTCTACAATCCCTACTCTTTAGTACCATATACCCTACACCTACTTTTTAGTACCATACACATTACATTCTGGACTACAAGGTCTAAATAGGGGTAAGTTACTAATATTTCAAAGGAAGATTTTTATGCTTTAAAAACTATTTTTAAAAGGGCAATGGCCATGTTTTGCAATGTTACAGTGGTGGGTGTGAAACCATGTTTGCACTGCCATTATACTGGATGGCACAATAAGTGCTCCAGTCTACTATTGTCATACAACTCCAGGCACTCAGGTGCATTTTGTACCACATACTAGCAAATTGTATGCAAGTTAAATATGCATGGCTGCTGAAAGTAAAAAAAAAAAAAAGAGGTTCAATGACAGGCAGCCCTGGCCGAATCATATTAACTGTCCTACCTCCGTGTCGCTTCTCCAGTAAGTGCAGCCCGTGTCTGTCGAACTCTGACCCCTGTCAGAAGTTCAAGCGCCCTCCTCTTTTCTCTTTCTCACTTCCCTCTCCCCGCTGCTGCTGCCCCGCCCACCTTTTTGCACCGTTTTGTCCCCTCCCGCCTCCCAGCTGTCCTATCCTCCCCCCTCTCCCTACTTAATGGCAGCCACTGCACAGTAGGAAGAGCAACCCCACTGACCTGGTCAGTGAACTGCTCTACCTCTGTAACACCTCCAGTAAGCGCAGCCAGTGTCTGTCGAACTCTGACCCCTGTCAGAAGTTCGAGGCCCTCCACCACCCGCAGGATCCTCCCTGCACCTCATCCCTTGTGTCTAGTGGGAGAGCTTTGCTCTTCTGCTAGGCTGCCCAATGGCACTCTGCCTCTTTTTACTCTATCTTCTCCCTTCATGCTTTTCTGCTTGCCCTTGCGCTTTCTGTGCCTTTTGTATCCGATTCTTCTTTTTTTCCCCCTGTGCTTTTTACTCTCATTTTACGTTTTTGTCTCTTCCGATTTTTTGTCTTTTCTCTTTCTCACTTCCCTCTCTCCGTCGCTACTGCCCCCAAGACTCTGCCCACCTCTTCACATCGTTTTTCCCCCTCCCACCTCCCAGCTGTCCTCTCCTTCCCCCCTCTCCCTACTTAAAGCGGCCACAGAGCAGACGCGCTGCTGGCGCGCCGAAGGTAAACCCGTCTGCGCCAGACAGCAACCAGCACCAGGACCCCTGGACCTCCCACCTGCCTCCTCTACACGCCAGCAGCTCTCCACGCATTCAACCTAGGACGCAACACCAGCCGACACCCACGGACCCTTCAGCTGCCTCCGCTGCCGCCAACCCTACACCACCACCAAGACCTCCGACCCAGCACAACCCACCTGCAACACACACTCACACCAAAGACCCTGAAATGCATCCTCCTCAACGTCCGCTCCCTCCACAAACATGCCCCCAAAATCTGGGACTTCCTTGACAGCACCACCCTGGACGTCGCAACCCTCACCGAAACCTGGACCGGACATTGCCATCACCATTCCCCAAAGATACAAGATCACCCAAAAAGACGGCCCCAGCCGCCCCCAGGGGTGCGTGGGGGAAATCACCACTGTTCACAAGTCTAGCATCCGACTGAGTACACACACCCCGAAGCCTGATGGAACACCTCCACTTCAAACAAGTCCAAAGTCCACCTTCAGGGGAACCCTCATCTACCGCCAACCCGGGCCCTGCGCACCTCTCTGACTCCATCACAGACAGTATCACTGCGCAAGCCATCGCAGCCTCCAACTACACCCTGCTGGGAGACCCCAACTTCAACCTCGACAACGTACAAGATCCCAACACCACATCCCTCCTACACAACCTCCACAACATAGGGCTCTGGCAGATCCTAACGGAACCAACGCATTCGGCAGGACACACCCTCGACCCAATCTTCACAACAGGAAACTCCACCACCTTCAGCCACACCTCTAAACTTCCACTGACAGACCATTGCTGCATCTATTTCACCTTCAACACACCATCACCATCAACACACCATCATCATCAGACCCAAACACCAAACATCCAGTAGAAGCTGGACAAGAATCACCAACGACCAGCTCACCGCCATCCTCGCCAACTCCACCGCCCCCCAATCGCACGCAATGACGAGCCAAACATCGCAGCCCGCACCTTGCACAAATAGATCGCCGACTGTGCCAACTCCATAGCCCCCATCAAAAATAACAGCAGCACCCACAGCAAGAAAGCCGGCTGGTTCACTGCAGAACTCCGAGAATCCAGACGCACATGTTGAAGCCTCGAGAAAATCTGGAGAAACACCAAATCTACAGAAGCCCAAATCAACTTCAGAGCCACCACCACCATCTCATCAAAAGCACCCAAAAGAAAGCAGAAAAAGAAAGAATCTCCTCACACGCACACAACAGCAAGGAACTCTTCAGCATCATCAAGGAGCTCGCCCAACCCAAAAGTGAAGCAATGGATATCCCACCCTCACAAGATCTCTACAAACTCAACACATACTTTCACCACAAAATCAAGACCATCTACAACTTCAGCGAGGAAACCTACGTGCAGAACCCCCGCCACCAAAAAAACAACAATCACCAATTGGACCCCCCTCACCACCAAAGATACACTGAAGAGAATGAGGACCATATGGGCCCCCACGAACCCATGCCCCTAGCACATCTTCAACAAAGCCACTGAAACCATCGGCCAAAAGCTCCGCCGCACCATCAACTGCTCCCTTGCAGATGCCTCCTTCCACGATGACTGGAAACACGTAGAGATCAACCCTCTCCTCAAGAAACCCTCGGCAGACCACACTGACCTCAAGAACTACAGGCCCATCTCCCTGCTCCCTTTTCCAGCAAAGTCATAGAGAAAGCCATCAACAGCCAACTCGTCACCTTCATCGAAGACCACAACATTCTTGACGCCTCCCAATCTGGCTTCAGAAAAAACCAAAGCACTGAAACAGCCCTCCTGGCTGCAACGGACAACATCCGCTCCCTGCTGGACAAGAGACTGCGGCCCTCGTCCTGCTCGACCTCTCGGCGGCCTTCGACACAGTCTCCCACCACACCCTGATAAGCAGACTTCACGAGGCCGGCATCAGAGACAAGGCCCTCATGTGGATCCGATCTTTCCTCTCTGGCAGAAATCAACGAGTAAGACTTCCCCCTTTCCTCTCGGACACCACACCTACCACCTGTGGACTTCCCCAGGGATCCTCCCTCAGCACCACGCTGTTTAACATTTACATGGCCCCACTAGCCGCCATCGTCAGAAACTACGGACTCAACATCAAATCTTACGCTGATGACACCCAACTCATCTTCTCCCTATCCAACAAACCCAACACAGCCAGACACAACTTCCGCAAAGGAATGGGAGCAGTCGCCAACTAGATGAAAAGCAGCTGCCTACAACTCAACGCAGACAAAACTGAAATACTCATCATGGGCCCTCAACCAGGCGCATGGAACGACTCCTGGTGGCCCTCCACCCCTGGAAGCTCCCCCACCCAAACGAACCAAGCCTGCAACCTGGGAATCATCCTGGACTCAAAACTCAACATGGACCGCAAAATCAACTCAGTCGCATCCACCTGCTTCCGCACCCTCCGCAAGACATTCAAATGGACCCCCCTCGGACACCGAAAGACCGTCACACATGCCCTCGTTACCAGCAGACTGGACTACAGCAACGCGCTCTATGCCGGAATCAACAAGAAACTCACCAGCAAACTACAGAATATCCTGAACGCCTCCGCCAGACTGGTACTCGTCCAACCCTAACACTGTCACATCTCCAAGCATCTGCGCACACTACAATGGCTCCCCATAGATAAAAGAATCACCTTCAAGATCCTCATCCATGCACACCAAGCCCTCCACGACACCGGACCAGCCTACCTGAACAGGCGACTTAATTTCCACGTACCCCACAGGAAAATATGCTCAGCCAAGCTCTCTCTCACCGAAGTACCCCGCACCAGAAAAAGAAGAGCAGGGGAACGCTCACTCGCCACCACAGCCTGTAACGCCCTTCCGCCCCACCTCAGACAGACTACACCCCTCCCCAACTTCACCAAAAAGCTGAAGACATGGCTATTTGAAGACAGGGCTATTTGAGGAACCACCACACTGATGGACGCTCCAGGCCCACCCCGCCCCACACACACACACACACACACACACACACACACACACACACACACACCTCAACGCCTTGAGACCCTCACGGGTGAGTAGCTGCGCTTAACAAACACTGACTGATTGAATTGTGGGTGTGAGGCTTCTATACCCTCCTTGTTGCACGTTACTCAGAGATACAGTCTGCCAGCAATTGTAAATGGCAGTCTCAGTTTTTTTGGGGGATTTTTTTTCTCTAAACTTTCAGGCAAGCCGCACAGTAAAAGCACAGTGCAACATGAATAGAAACGCTGACAAAGCCAATAGCTTGCATAGGTGAGACTTGTTTCCCAATACTTATTTTGTGTAGCTGGCCATCTGAAAATAGCAGCTGTGATTCAATTATAGAGGAGTAGATAAGTATGCCACTGAAAAAAGGATATTCATCGTCAGTGACGCCACTTGCATTTGTAGCTGATAATTTCTGCATAATTTGAAGCAGAGAACACTAGCTGAATCTCCTGCTTTCTGGAATGGGTTTTGCAGCCAGATGCTGGATTGTCACCTGGATTTATTTTTTCACACTTTTGCTCTTTTGTTGTCACGACTGGAGAAATCAGAAGCTGGCACCAAGGTGGGGAACGTGGTGTGTGATCTGGGAAAGGAGTTGAGGGTATAATATTTACAGAAATTCTACTAGGCTTAAAAAACTAAAATATAGTATTTCACAACAAGTATGACAAGTGGGGTTTTATTAACTAATGGAATACTGGACAGTGAAGCCCTGGGTTGCAGTATTGCTGCTGGTGTTGTGAACTTGAAGGTCCTGATGTACAATCCGTTGTCAATTCTCCACCTGGAAGGCAAACATTATCGACATTAATGACAATGCACCAGGAAAGCCTGTTTACAATTGCCAAGTAAACATATTCCGGTGCTCATTTCCAGCTAAACGGACCTTTCGATCCGATGTTGGTGCAAACACACTTTAAACTTATATCAGCAATAACTGTTTGACATAGAGGCTGAGTTATCTTCTGAGTAACAAGTCATGGTTCTTGCCACAGACGAGGGAGGGTTCATTCACCCTATGTATCATGAAAACAATAGTGATGAGCGCGTCTGATGTGAATGATAAACACTCACGCATTCTCGAAGCCTCGTTGTGTGATTAGTATTCAAGAAAATATTGTGCCTGAATAACACATTCTGTAGATGTCAGCAAAAGACCCGATTCAGATGACAATGCTTGTTACAAATTCCTTGGTAGAAAACAACGTGCATGCTATGTCTATTCTCAGTCAAACAAAACAAAAACATAGGAGGGTGGTCTAGGGGAAAAGGCAATGCAACAACCTGGGAGGAGGGCAGGAAAAAAAATAGGGAAAAGTAAAACCATGGCAGGGACAAACCAGAGCAACTACACCGAAGGGCATGGGACAAACAACTACAGGTGTGGAAGGACATGGTAAAGAAAATTGGTGTGAGGGGACAATGCAACAGGAAAGCAAACCAACAACATTGGAGGGTTGAGGCAAAGCAATGCCTGGGCAAGTACGTTGTTGACTGGGCAAGTAACAACAAAGACAGTGACATATACATGCACTGCTGCAACTAAGAGAAAAAAAATAGTACCTCCAAAGTATGACGAGCAGTGGAAGGGCACATACTGGACAAGGAAGCAATATTTGGGCCATGCTCCAGAAGAGAGCCAAACATACGAAGAGGAAGTGAAGTCTGCACACATTGATCAAGACAGAAATAATTGAGAGGGACCATAAAGCCAACCAAATGTAAGCAGTGGGTGGGCTCTAAGCCCACTGTAAGAAAACAATGACTCAAAAGCAACAGTGCATGTGTGGTTTCAGACAAGCCGTAAAAAGAGGAGCAGAGGCACTTTACCACAGAATAGCACAATTAAAGTGCACAGACTTCTATAGCTAGCAAGAATATAGAATCAAGTATAAAGCAAAAAATATGGGGTAAGCACGCAGAAAAGGCAGATTTCCTACAGCAGGGTACCTCCACAGCGAGCTGGGAATCACCATGCCAAATGAATACTTAGTTTGCACTAAAAGGCTGGGATTACCTAGTACAGTCCTGTTCAGCACAGCAAAATACTGTCAGAATAGGTCTCAGAAGAGATTGCATTGCATAGGGCATACCCACCTAAGCTACCACTCCACAGTGATGCCACCCAATATTCTAGCTAACAGGTAGTAGATACTCACCTCGCAGCATGATGTGTAGAGCACTGATCATGAAAGACAGGTAACTAAACGACTCATACACACCAAGCTGGCACACTGAATGTAATGCGAATGACCTCACACTTAAGGAAACTGATGCAATTAACTTTCAAATGAAGTTAAATATCAAACTACACTTAGCACTTTGACAAGGATGATTCAGAAAGTACTACTTTTTATTAATTTGAGAGTGTGTGTTGTTTTGTGACGTTTTTGCTTATAAGTGTTAGTACTTATTAGCATAGATATTGTGAGGTCATAGCATTGCAGTGTTATGGATTGGGATTCTAACCTTAACTTACAAATTGCATATTAATTAGTAAAACTAACTGCATGTAAACTGTATTTTAAAGCTTATTACTAGGTTTATGTTTTAAAAAATATGATAATGTTTTAAAACTAAAACTAACTATAACTTCACTTTACTCTTTATTTTTTAAAGTGAGTTTTTCAGTTCTTGGCCAAATACATACAAGCAACAGTTTCATGTGTCCAAACACTATGAGCAGGAATTCAACACTGTGCATGGTGTTTGCCTATGCATTGTTGGGGTAGGCCACAAAGCTTGGCTTCCAGCAGGAGGATAAACCCTTCATCCCAGCACATGGACTTCAGAGCAGTGAGGGAAGGCAGCAGACGGCCGGGCTCTGCACCAAACCAGCGGCATATGACCAACTCCCTCTGTGTAAGACCTTGCGGCCTGAGGGTTTGGGTAAGTTCTCTCTGCCCCTTTATGCCTTCATTTTTAGCTACATGATGCTGAGTGCGCTGTGCTGGGTAATAGCAGCAAACCCTGAATTTTTAGTTTGACAGCTTTCAAATGCACATTAGATTTGCTAATCTGCAATGCATTGCGGGAGAAAAAAAAAAAAGTTTCCTCATACAATGGTTTGTCGAATTTGCAAATCCATGAAGAACTGTGAAGCAACGGTCCAGATATATAAAAAATGTAACCTCTATGTCGAGGTCGGAACAATTTTTTTAAAAACAAATTTCTCAAAATACATACTGAATAGATTTACAACATTTCAAATAGATGCACTTCCTTCAGTAAAGTTTGACATGCCAAGGCTGGTGTAACGTTCTTCAGCAATGTTTTATAATGAGGAGTAAAATAAATATATATATATATATATACACATACATATATATGCATACATATATATATATACATACATACACATATATAGATAGAATAATCACATAACATTAAAATGGGAAATGTCACTTTTGGGATGCCCCCTGTTTGTGTCTAGCTTGACAGATCTGTAAAAACTTGCCCAAAAAAACTAAGGTTGATATACTTTTTCGGAAAGTTCTGTGCAGATTCTTCATACAGCATCAAAGTTATTAAGAAAATGAAAATGTTATTTCAACAGAAATTCAGACTTAACCATAACTACGGAGAGAGGCGCTAACCTCTGCCTTTGAAATTGTAATGTAATCCTTTGTTGATCATCGAGCAAGTTGACAAACATAAATACATGAATCTCGAGGAAGAATTTGCAATATGCACTGTCATCAAGGCCAGGAAGGCTGAAATGTGATGGCATTACTGTTGGCTTTAACAAAATAGATGCAAAGGATACCAAAGCATATCTTTTCTCTTGGAAAAAATGACACTGAGAATATGAACAGTGTTCTTATGCCCTGTGGCACACACTGATGCTGTGAGGCACTCTGGCAAAGTCTTCACAAGACTAGTTCGGTAAACTATTACCATCAGCTGCAGACCCATCATAGAAAGGATTGCTGGAACTCCAACTGTATTTCTGACAAACAACGTCTCCAGGTACAAGGCTGGTGAGCGCCGCTGGGAGTTGAACTGGAGGAGATGATATGAGGGACAATCTCCCATTGACTAGCCACTACTCTCCTTTAGATATTTCACTGAGAATAGCGTATTTATTAACAGTTGTATGCACAACACAATTTAATTTTAAAATGCAGCCTGAAAGAAATGTAACAAGCATTGTAAAAGCCAATTCTCACTCAGGTGAAAGCAATTAGCTTTGCCAATGTCTTTTAGCCATGTGACTTGCCACATGGCTAAGTGGAGTGGAGTGATGCAGGGTGAGAGTGGCACAGAACAGTAGGACTGTGGGTGTGAGTAACTAACGAGCCTGCAAATAGTGTGAGAGCAATATGAATAAAAAGCTGTAAAACATGAGACATGCAAATACATGCAGTGTCGTGAACTGATTCATTGTAAATAAGACCCAATGTAAAATAAAAGCCCATCTTTTGAAAGCAAGAAACCAAAATGGTAAAATGAAAGTGCATCTTTTGAAAGCATTCTTTAAAATGAAAACATCTTTTGAAAACATTTGGTTTACCACCCTTATTTTGTAATTACAAAACATAATTTAATGTGCTTGAGTGGTAATCTCAATTTTACTTAGGTGTCAAAAGACCCGGCAGATAGGGTGAAAGCAACATAAATAAGAAGCAGTGGCACACCAATGCCGGCTGGCGTGAAGACGGCCCTCATTATGCCGCAGATTGGTTCCCTGGCCGCGCCCCTCTCGCTGAAGCCACCATAGCTGCTTGCGGAGACTGGAACACCGAGCACCTCCAACTGTGAGACAGTGGAGCATCTGCTCCTCCCTGGTGCCTCGATTGCCCCTTGGGCGGGCCGCCCTTCCGGAAGGGGAGTGTATATGGTTAGACCGAGGGCCTTAGTGGAGGCCACCCCCAGGGAGCACAGCCCGGACTGGTAAAGGAGTGAGCTAAACAATGCATTGAATGTACTGATTTTATGAGCAGGACTCGTGGTCCGGCCCAGTCATAAGTTTTGAGTGACTTGGGCCTCTTGGGGGCGGTGAGGTTACTTATCCCCTGGAGGAAGGCCAGGGCAACTTCTTTTTACGGGGATTCAACAAAGGAATACCTGCCCACCCACCCGCATTAAATATGGTGATTAGGGGTGTGTTACACCACAATATAATTGTCGCAGGGGCTTATGAGACTTACAAAGCGATCCTGCTTGGTTGAGCATAAGCCTAGGTCTAAATTTTAACAGGCCTGCAGGAGCTAACGGTCAGAGCCAATGGGGCGCTGACAGTATACTGCAGGAGCTTATGGTGCTGAACAGGAAGGAAAATCTAAAGGTTGTAGCCTGTGACCTAGAAGAACTCGGTACATAGGTGACTGGGTTATCTTGTGGGTTGGAAGCAGACGCTTGCCCAGAAGTAAAGGTTGTGCCGGAAGTGAAAGGTCATCTGGCGGGCTGGAAGGGCTTGAAGCAGACGAACCCAGAACAGGAAGAAAACAAATAGTACAATGGAAGTGCAGGGGCACCCAGGGGGCTGGAAGCAGACATTTGCCCTGAAGTAGAAGGTAAAAAGGTCAAACCGGAAGTAAAAGGTCACGTCCAGGCTGGAAGCAGATTATATGCTTGCCCATGGCACGAGGGCTGAGGCAATTACAGAGCACTGAATGTAGGGTACAGTGCTCATGGGTATGGGTAGGAGCACTGAGTGCACGGCACAGTGCTTGTGGGTAAGTTAAGGAAGGCACAGGTTCAGTGAGTAAACAAAAGATATGGTGTGTAAGGATCGCTGGTAGGTTGGAAACTACCTAAATAAACTACAGCCTCAATTCCTCCATAAAGTTTAACCAGTGTGGTTGGAGTTTGTGAGATACAGGAAGGCGACCAAGTGGGGGGAGCCTCCACTATACTAGAACTGAGGAAGCTACCCCTGAGACCCCACACAGCAGGATAACCTGCAAGCACATTCCAGCACAACCAGAGAGGACGGATGACCACTTGTCAAAACTGTTTCATGGCAGCTGGGATGGTGTGTAGGCAGCTTTTGTAACGCTGCAGGTTTCTTCTCTCGCCCCATGCCAAAGCAGCCGAAACTGGTGACTGAGACTAGAATGCTGCCGGCCTTCGACTGAGGATTTTCTCCCGTGCCACCCCGAATGCCAAAACCAGAAGTACAGTAGGATAATTTCCACTGCTGGAGTATGATTCATGATTTTGATTGCTAGAAGCAAGGTAAATTCCCCTGATCTAGACGCATTTGAATGCAACTGTTTTGGCAGGCACTAACAACCTTATGCACAGAGAGTGGTACCAGGTCATAAGCAGCATACAGAAGATTGACATACAGTGCTGGATGGGGAGAGCACATCGGGGGGGTATTGCTGCAACTGCATTTAAGACTGTATGTGGGACTGGAATTATGCCGGGTAAATCCCTGAGAGGTACTACCAAGACCAGCAAAAGGACCCCCATCGGGATGCGCACTCAGTTGGTTGGCAGTATGAGTGACTGGGTAGAAGCGGAGCACACGTGCATTGAGTATTGGCCGTCCTCTGATCAGAGCAGTGAGAATGAGGAAACCTCAGCAGGCAGTATAATTCGTAGCAAACGTTTGCGCCTACTGGAGTGTCCCAGGGGACAAAACAGGACGTACATCTTTGGGCATCAAGCTTACAGAGTTCTTCCCTCTCCAATAATAAAGAGACTGCACCAAGCAGGTCCTGTGTCCAGGGCTCCGAATCTCTCCCCCCCCTTACACAAGAAGACCCTTCAGGGGAAGCAGAAACAGTTGAACAATCACTACAGGGTATCAAGCATTTGGCAACTGCTGAGGGTCACTTTTATCAATCACTAAGAAGCAGTTGCCCTCCAGCGGGAACGTCCAGTTCGCTTGAGATTACAGGTCCCTTGCAAAGACTGCTGGCGAAGATCCTGAAGGAAATAGAGTAAGTAAAGGCGACACAACAGTTAACTGCTAAGCACATGGAGAATTGGCTAGCCAGTCCGGAGGGGAAAATTACCCAAGCACTGGATAAAATCAACAAATGGAGCAGCACCTCTCTGATTCTGAAGACAAGTTGGTAGTGGTATCGGAGTCCGTGCAACAGAGGGAGAAGCAGCTGGCACAGCTGTGAAAATTTTAATCAAGAAAATGTTTCTTTCTGAGTAACTGCAGGATCTAACAATTGTGAGGGCACATCGAGTGCCAGCCCAAGGCCCGACAAATCAGAACCCAAAATTCCTTTGTACCCTGCTGATAAATTTTGCAGACTATCGTATTAAAAGGAGAAAGTGTTACAGAAGGTGATTCAGGAAAAGGCAAATCTAAGTGAACAATGAATTTACGTTGCAAATATTTTCCGATACAACAGTGGAGTCAGCTCATAGGTGAAAAGAATTAAAAGCTGTGCTCCCAGCTTTTCGTCAAGCTGGGGCGCAGGCTAGTCTTGTCCACCCTGCGAAGATGAAAGTTTTGCACAAATGACTAATCGCCCTCTGCACAATGTTGAAAGAAGCATGAAAGCTCTTGAAAGAACTTAAGAGTGTATTTAAAGGCACTGACGGATCCAGCTGTACGCAGATAGTTCTCTTAATCTTTCATAGGGGGTGTGAGGCGGAATAGGGAAGTTAGGCACGGTTGCATAGTGCCAAAAAAGAGGAAGACAGGGGTCTTGGCAAGCATAAGGAAGGCTCCAGAGGTTTGCTGTGGATTGGGGGTCACCTTGAGGGTAAAGGTGGAGGGCGGTGGGGAGAACAAGGGAAGGGGGCAAGGATCAATAAATCTGGGAGAGTTCACATGAGGTGGGAACCAAGATTTTGGATAGAGTTAGTCTAAAATGTTTTGGCATGTAAGGCCCCAATAGGGTACAGGTATATCAGAACTGTACCTTTTATAGTCTGCAGTTTTCTAGTTTTTGTAATGCACTTAGGCACAAGGCACTTTGTTTACTAGTGGGATTGTTCTCCCTTGCGATACTGGATGAAGTCAACAAGGAGGGAGGAGTATAGAGAGATCATGAGCAAATCGTCTATTATTGGAGAAGCTTGGGGAGAGCCAGTTCCAGGGGAAATATCTACCTCAGAAAGGACTCAGATGTTTTTAAATACTTATGTCATATACAAGTGCCGAAAGGGCAAGGATATTTTGCACTTTAAGCCGTTTGCACTGAGCACATTGCACTTTTCTTTTTTTTTTTTTTTTTTTTTTAATAATAAGGGGCACTTTACCTTCTGAAGTGGATGGAGGTGTGTGATGGAAAGAGTGGGCTTTGAGCTTTTTAAATGAAGGCGAACCCCTTTTTAAGGGAGCCAACAACGGTATTCATGGATGGTGCCCCCTCTTAAGTAAGGACACTGAAATTATGGCACACAGAGATGTGCTGCAAATACTTACCTATAATGTCAATGGGCCAAATAATAGGTGAAAACGTTGAGAAGTCAAAGATTAGATAGTAAGTCATTTCCCCAAAATTGTTTTACTCCAGGAGACCCATTTCAGACATAGGGGGGGGACCCACACCCTGTAATGTTCAAGAATTGGGCGGGCTATGCATGCTTTTCCAACACTAAAGCATGGCACAGAGCAGTAGCCACATATATGTTAACAAATTCCTGAAATTCCATATGGTTTTCACTCACACAGCTGGTGAGGGTAGATAGGCTCCGATACATGCAATTCTGAGTAATGCTCAAGTCACTATTACCACAATCTACACTCCAATCACTTATGACCCAGCTGTAATGTCAGACCTTATTCAAACCTTATCTGCTACCCCGGGTAAAGTAACAGTAGGTTAAGATTTACTTGCTTCTCCATCCCTTACTGGGCTCATCCTCAAGCACTAGGAAGCAGAACGAGCCAAGGTCCGCCAAACTTCTAATTGATTATATGAAAACCCTGCAGCTGGTAGATGGTCAGAGAGATAAATACTCAGCCAGACGCAAACTTTGATACATTTCTGAATGCTCTCGGAGTGTGTTTGTGAGGGATTATATGCATATGCCAAGTGGGTTTTTAGATCTCTCTTTAGTTACAATATTAGTCTTGGGGATGAGCCGAGCTAAATCAACCGTCAGGTGGACTTTCAGCAGGGTCAAGCTAGAGGACAAGGACTGGACTAAAGAGATTGAGATCAATTATTATTTTGAGGTGAATTTGCCAACAGCAAGCCCTGACATGGTATGGAATGCCTTTAAAGCTAGCACACGGTCCTGTATAACCCCGAAAAGCATAGTGGAAATGAAGAGCTTAGCAAGAAAGCAGAATGGGCTAAAGCAGGCTCTAATGAACACCAGTGCAAAAGCGTGGCATCAAAACACTAGTGATAATCAAGGAGAGCTTTGGCAAGCAAAGCTGTTGCTTCAGGAGTTCTACTATGAGAGAAAGCACACTGCCAACAACGCTTATCATCAAAAAATATACAAGGAGAGTGAGTAGACTGGGTTGGCCTGGCAGGCCAGGAAAAAAAAAAAAGGGCTCAGAATATATTTACATTACTGTACGCTGAAGAAACTAAAACCCAAATCTCTGACCTTGGACAGATTCAGGCTTAGTTTCTGGAACATTATAGGCATATTTATAGTGTTTTGAATGAGACCGAAGTAGAACATCTTATATGTTTCTTGGGAAATCTTCCTACTCTGAGGCTTAAATCAACTTTAGCACAGGGGTTGATAGCAGCATTCACGTTAGAGGTGGTAGTGGAGATTATTAAGTCCTTACCCAACGTGAAGACCTGTGGGGGAAGACTGTTTACAGGACAAATTTCCTAAAAACAATTCTTCCCTCTATTGGCATCCAAAATAACAGAACTTGCTAATTATATATTGGGGGGGGGGGGGGAGATATCCTCCCATCATTTAATACGGCCACAGTGGTAAGTATCTTTTAAATAAAAATAAAAAAAGACAGGAATCCAGAGAATATCGTATCGCCCCATTAGTCTCCTGAAAACAGATTTTAGGATAGTCATGAACCTGTTAGCCAACTGAATGAATAAAGTAGTAGGTGCCCTCATTCACCCAGATCAGTGTGGATTTATATCAGAATAGGCAGCTGTCTACAAACACAAACTTTCTGGTTAAAGCATTAGAATATTTTAAACAAAAGGCGATTACGGCACATATATTTTTGTTATACGCCGAGAAGGCTTTTGACCTAGTAAACTAGCAGAGCCTGTTTTTATCCTTGAACAATACGGGTTTCTCGCTACTCTTATTCAAATGATTTCTAGAATTTACAAGGGCGCAAAGTCACGGCTTGTCATTATTTCTAAGGAAATAGCGATTTGAAAAATACAGCGAGGTACAAGACAGAGGTGCCCTCTTTCGCCCATTTTGTTTGAGCAACTAGTGATTGACATCGGAGATGAGAAGTGTGGATGGCAAAAATAAAGTTATACACAGATGACGTTGCCCTGTTTTTGAAACCAGAGGAGGCTACTCAACAAAGAAGTTAGTCATTTTTCAGCAATTCCAAGTGGTGGGTGGGTACAGAATCAATAAGTTCAAAACAGAGATCCTTTTATGTAACTGGGATCAATACCCTGCCACAAGAATTTCACCCATTAGTGAATACAAGACCTAAGAGGTATCTGGGCACCTACATCATAGTGGAGGAGGTCGACTTATTTGTACATAATTATCTACCTCTTATCAAAAAAATAAGGGCTCTGTTTACAAGACAGTCAGGATTGCCATCTCCCTTATACGGCAGGTGGCATTAGTTTGCATGTTTGTACTCTGGCTATTTAATTTCTTACTTTCCACTCTGCAGATAACGTTTTTCAAAGAAATTGAAGGGCTTATCTCTACTTTTATTTGGTAGAACAAAGCACTACGCATCACATTAAGCACGTTATATAGGTCACTAAAGGTGGCCTCGCATTGCCGAACCTAAATAAATATTATTTTGCACATTCTTCCTTTAGACATTCACTCCCATTGCAATCAGGTGAACCAGTATATGTTTAAGGATTTGATTGCACAAGAATATAAAATTAAGCATTTCCTATGGCTTACAAAAGCTTCAACAAAAATGTTGTTACAAACACATCTAATGGTTTTTGTTTTTATATGTTAACATACTTGTTATTAATAGCTACACTCCCCTTACTGATATCCCTGACGGAACGTAGACCTTGGTTGAGAGAGGGTTTGCTCATAAAGGGAATCTAATGGTTATCAAAAGGTTGGGGAATTCCTCAGTATCGGGTCCAGGAAAACCTAGCCAGATATAGAATCCCTTACTGAGCACGGGAAGGTACCCCTTCACTGGTCCTTTGTCCATATTAGACATTTTATTCACATTTTAGATTTAGTTAAGATTAATGCAGTATCAATTTTGCCCAAGGTTTGGAGCATGCCAAATAGGTTTAATTTTTCGGTAATAAAGGGTGCAAACCTCTGTTGGATACAATACTACACAAAGTGGCACCTATATAGAACACCTGAATTTCTACACAATATTAACCCAAGATACCTGTTTTAGATGTTCTAAGGAGAGCATAGGGAACTGGTGGCATATAATAGATAGCAGGGTACTGGGCTTCTATTAACAAATACTGTACTATTAAGTTCAACATTGGTTTTGCTAATGACATTCAAGTTACAACACGGGGGTCTTTGCAAATCCTAGATTGCGGGTGGAAAAAAAAAAAAATATATTTCTGATCACACTGATAGCCAGATCCCTAATATTCCAAAACTGAAAGTCCGAGGCTCCCTCTACATTTACCCACTGGCAAGAGAAAATGGGGAAAAAATGAAGTGCCTTAAGATCCAGCACATATAAACAGTTTAGGAAGCTATGGCCTGGACTGTGACGCTGTGTGCTTTAATTACGTTTGCAATCCAGGGAGCCTGAAACAGGAACATGGGGCTGTTTATCTGGGCTACGCTGCTAGTGCCCTATTTAATTTAATAACAAATTGATTTTTTTGCATGGTTTTGTTTGATATGCTTTGTACTCCTGTGAACTCTCAGAATAAATAAGCCGTATACTGGTGTTAAAGTAGAAAAGATCATTGCACGTCCAGGAATAAATATAGAAACGCTTATAAAAAAATAACTGTGTGTTGCTAAAAGAGGAGGAAGAACAATGACGTGTAATAACACGTACTTGGTCCATGCTCCAGGGCAGAGCTAACACAAAAAAGGAAGAGAAGCCTACAGAAGCTAAGCAACAGGAAGACTGAAATTGAGATCGACAACGAAAACAAACAAATTATATGTTATGGGTGGGTTGTAACCCCACTGAATCTTAAATAGGTCATGCCAGCACAGTGTATGCACGACCTAAAAAGGAAGCAAGCTGTTGCAACATTAGTCGCTTCAAAGAAATTGAATCTTCTGGTGCAGACTACAGTAAATGTGAGGTAAAATGATTTGCAAATGATGGACCTCCTTATATGCTTAGAAAAAAACTTTAAAAACAAGAATTGAACAAACAGTGGGAAGCCAAAGCACTGGAAAAATATAGCAAAGTGGGGTGAATCCCTTTAGGCCTATGAATCTATACAATACCATCTACACCAGTGATACTCAAAGTACGGCCCGGGGCCGCATGCGGCCCTTTTGACCTTTACATGCAGCCCCAGGGCAGCAGTAGCACTAGGCTGCTGTTTACTCTATTGAACAGGGGACACTTTATTTAAACATGATTGAAGATAATGAAAGAAGTAAGGAATTTGTCCTGCACCAATTTAACTGCAGGAACACTTTCATTCTTCAAGAAATCCTGCAGCAAATGTCTACAACTATGATAAGTGTTCTTAAAAATTCTAAAAGTGTATTTAATCTACACACAGAACCATTTAATCTAAGTACATAAGATTATATCAGTGCATGGAGAAGCAAACAAGAGATTTCATACAAAAATTCAGAAACTTTCATTCTTTCACCCACCCCCAACATTCATTCTTACCCCCACCTTGAGAACAATGCCAATAGTGAACTAAGAGGCAAGTCAGTTGTTATCTGCACTCTTTGATTTGTCCGATTTGCTATTATACATGCACAACTTTATAGTTTATTAAATCAAACACAAGAAAAAGGATTGAAAAGCGCACATACCAAAGTCATGCATTGTGAGGTCCTCCTACATACAATCATGAAATAAAACAATTGCCTAGGATCACACAGTTTGGTAAAGTGGGGAAGCTGGGATTAATGCCAGCTTTTCTGGTTTCACATTGTGCGATTAAGCCACTAGATCTATATTGTTTGCTGCCCCCTATCGCCACCATAGCGCCACAAACCCTCCCCACCCAGAGCCCCCTCCTCCCTTTCATCGGCATGCTGCTAGCATCAATGCGGCCCTCGGTCGCACCACCAACCAAACTTTGTGGCCCCTGGGAAAATGTTTGCGAGTACCCATGATCTACACGGATATACAGGATCTTAAGCTTGATACTTCTAATAAATTTAAAAACAGCTAAAACCCAAAACAGCTAAAGTGGTAGCTGCAATTAAAAGCAATCTTAATTTAATAGATCCATGGCGTAAAAAAATAAAAAAATCCCATCTTTAAAAAAAAACCAGTCATTGGATGGTTGAGGAATAGGCAAATAATTACCACTTCGCATAATATGAAGGAAATATTAAATAAATGGGCATGGTTAAACCATACTAGAATAGCAAAAGAGATAGTAACAATAACGGGGAAATTAATGAAATTCAAAAACCAAAATGCAAATAAAATATTTAGGTAGGGCATGTCTAATCATCTACAAAAATATGAGGAAGTACAATCAAAGAAACAGAAAATCTGAAAGTGGCAGAATTGATTACAAGACGGGCAGAATTTTGACCTTTGAAAAAGTCTAGAAAACATTATTAAAGATAACCAAACACAAAGAATAGAACAGTGTACTTCTGAACCTAATTCTACTCTAATATTGTAATAAATTGTGAGTTTACTTCAGATACGGACATGTATGAATATAACGAAGAAGGCCAACTGAAGGAAACGCAACATCACACCACTTGAAGAGTGGTTCAGACTTCTGAAAAGAGGACAAAAAATGAAAACACACAAAGACCAGGTATAAGGGTGGATGAGGCAACCTAAGAATATAGCAATTACAACGTGTAGAGAAACACACAAGAAAAGGATCCAAAACCACAGAGTTGAACCAAGGATCATCAGGGGGCAAGAATGAGATCCTTTATGTCTTTAATGGTAATTAACTTTTCACGATAAAAAAAAAATGTAATTATGTCAAATCTAGAGTATATTAGTTACAACTCACTGAAAAATAAAAATTATATATATATACACACACACACTAAAGTTTCACAGGATGCTACAATTAAAAAAGAAGCAGATTTAAGAAATGTTGGTATCACAAACACTAATCTGGAACATATACAGATGCAAATTGAGGCAGAAACTTTAAAGACAATGCAAAAACTAGCCAATTTCACAGTAACTACACTTTACAACTCGGGGTTACTACAAGAGTTGGTGGCTGATGCATATGAACATTGTGAAAGTGGTTTCAAACCAATAGTGAATCCCCAGCTACCCTATGATGTCTCAGATTTGTTCCAAAAGGCTGTGACTCCACAATTAAAAAAAAAAAAAAAAAAAAAAAAAAAAATTATTGGCGGAAACATTTCTATATTAGAACCACCAACATCTTGGAAAACAAAACAATTTTTTACATTTATTAAGAGAAGCTCAATCATTGAATTAAACCTTTAGGTAAGTGTGGCAATGTATGTGCCATGTGACATGTATGTACTAGAAGCAACAACTGAGTTAACTGACAAATGTTTACAATGTTATAAGCACTGAATATTACAATTCAGTTAGACAACAATTCTATTAATTAATGGACTGGAGAAATAAAAGGCCCATGAAAAAAGAAGAGCACTGTTTTTTTAACTTTGAACCTCCACTTATTCTAATTTTATACTAATGCCAGTAAATTTACAAAAATTATAAGAAACCACTGGGCAGACCTAATGTCTTCTCTTATGAAAGTTTCTTGAAAAGGCTCTTAAATATATATATAAATTTGTCTCACCATTTGACGTAGCATTACCATCTTATGTCAGCTAGCTGTGACTTCCACACAAAAATCCAGGACATAGAATTGGAGACATATTTTTGGATGACAACACTAGACTTAAATTTGTTATATACAAAAGCAGAAGGCACACAAAAGGGAGTCAATGTTTGCCAATACTTTTTAAGAGCTTGAAAAAACAGTTGTATGAAGACACAAACGACTAGATCTATGATAGAATTTTTCCTCAGTGAAAATACCTTTTTACTTTGAGAATCCTCTAATAAGCAAAGGAGAACTACGAGCATGGGCATCTGCCTAGCACTTGGCTAGGCTATCCTTTTTATGGTGGGAAAAGCAGGTGGGCTGAGTCAAATTGCTACATATGACTGACTTTTTTTTAAGGAACACAGATACACTTTTTTATTGACTGAAATGGGCCTGAAGTGTAGCAGAAGAATTCTACATTACGTCCGATGAAGAGGATTATGTATTTCCTGTTCCAGTTAATCTCTCAGCAGCCAACAATTTTTTAAGATCATATCAACATAACCCATTAGACCACAGAAAACAAGAAACAGCACTCCCTCTTTCCTTACTGCTCAGCAGCCAGGTGTTATTCTTGACAATTGGTGTATTGCTAAAATAAATAAATTGTGTGCCAACGTTACTTCTATTGCAGCTTACTGTATTAATCATAATTTATATGTGCAGCATACTAAACTCTCTCTTCCACAGCCTATTCCCTGAGGATAATACCTTCTCTGCTGGCGGTTACACTGCTGTAGCACTGCCATGTAACTGCTGGCAGAGACGGGGGCCCATGCACTTGACATGGGCGGTGCAGGCCTCCCCAGCCTGCCCCATTGCAATGTTCACGAGTGCAGGAGCACCCTACGCACTACAGCATTGGCACAGGCTCTATTATGATCCGGCATCAATGTTGTAGTCCATTTCCCGCTGGACTCCGCCTGCTGACCCAGCGGGAAACTCAACAGAGCCCACAGGAAGGCGGCAGCACTGCGGCAACCTGACCGCCGGGACTTCAGCAGACGGCCTTTTCCGTCCACCGAAGTCGTAATCGACCCCTAAGTTTCTTATAAATGCTATTTCCATTGTGGTGACCTGTAGGGGCTGTTCGAAGCATTACAGTCTAATGCCAAGCGTTTGATCTGTTTAAGGTTTTTATTGGGTTTATATGATAATTGTATACGTTATATTAATCTCTCCTTCTTGCAATTATGAGCACACATCAGGCATAATTCAGACCAATTTAACATGCTTGTTACACTATGATTGTTTGAACATTCTTGATAGGTGTGGGTGACCCTTCTAGTTTCTTTCTTGTTCTTGGGGTGGTGAATGTGGTATTCTATTGGAATTAGCATGGTAGATTTAAATTAGGATGCTAAATGGCAACATTTTCATTTTTGGCTGCAGAAAGAGGAAGAAAGTAAATGGAAGTGCTTCAGTTGTATGCATGGCCATTAGAATTGTGTGTCAAAATGTGAGACCTACTGCATTGCAAATGCTTGTTATGTTTATTTTGCCCTTTGGTCATGTAGGACCAACCCCTTGCAGCACAAGTCTTTTGGCTGTCTGTGTACAGTACCTCAGTATGGTTCTGGGAAACAGCATTCTCTGCAGTTAAGATTTGTACCCACATGTTCATGCTGTTTAATAATGCAAAGCTTTTAAAAGGGTGAGCACCGTAAAGAAGTGTTGTAAGCTTGGCTTGCACTACTGACAGTGGTTCCAATACAAAAAGAAGAGCACACACGTTTGTAAAGTTTAAAAGTATGAGGCTACCTATATTCAGGCCCACTGGAATTATGTGACAGGAGAGGACAAACTATACGGTAGGGTCTAATAAATTATGCCGAAAGAAAAGACAAATTATGCTGCATAATATGGCACATTTTGTAATAGTATTACTTAATTATTTTGTCATTTTTAAACTTGGTAACACTGTCTGTTCGTTGGTTGCATCTCATTAGTACCATATTAACACGCTACTATAGCAAAAAGCAACAAAAAGGTGACCAGCCAGCTTTGCAAAGAGCCTTCCACTGCACGGTAACTTGTCGCTACATTTTTAGTAATGTTAGAATACTGAGCTTTTAAAAATTAAAATATGCTAATTTTGCAGGAGACAATTGGTTATGTGGCAAATCTGTAATTATCGCAGTGCTGCACAATCGCACAATTCCTGTGGCCATGCCTATGATGCTCCCAGAATGCTCTCTCATTAGATGCAAATACTAGCAGAAGCATGAAGGTAAAATTGAGGATTCTTGCTTTCTAATGAAATGCACACAAGAAATATGCAACTAGAAAAAAAAGTTTTGCTTAACAGTTGCCATTTTGGGTACCATTTCTGTGAAGTATAATTCAATACAACATTTCTGATTCATGCAAAAAGCCTGGTGATTGCCAGTTTTTTGGCTTTGCCAATGTGTGGTTTGTTTCGACATTTTTTTTGTAAAATGTCATAGTTGTGGGCAATGCCAGGCCCTGCACTCTGTAACAAACACTAACTAAAAGATTTTTAGCCCGCGAACACTGCCATAACAGTAGAAAAATAATTTGTGTGCCGATTACCTCCTTGTGAAAGATCAGAATGCCTTTATTCATGGTTAAGTGAGCTATGTATGAAGATATATAAAAGGTATACACACACATAGACAAACATTTTTACTAGGAACTAAAGGTCTTTGGTCTAAAGGCCTTTGGTAACACCAGATGTAATGAGGAACACAATTAATAATGGAAGTCACAAAAGTGTAAACGGTATTATTTCTTGCTTTAGTGAACTTCTACAGCTTTCTTTCATTCACAAGAATTTACTCAAGCAGGCCAGGAAACTATATTCCTAGAAATAGTTTGTGAACTGCATTTTAGCAAGAGAAAATGCATTTGTTTGCTGATGTGAAAATCTGCTGAGCATTTGCAACATAACTTTCTCTACAACCCCTTTTTCCACACCATGGAAAAATTTACTTGTGCCCTTTTTAAGAGTACATTTCCTACCATTCCCAGTGTAGGAAGATATCAGAGAAGACTTTGTGAAAAACGTTTATTAAACATGCAAGTTTGTAGGTGTGCAGCATCAAAATGGCATGCTAACTGAGGAAATACCACTTCTCGCTACTTCCAACCCCAGTATGTAGATTTGCGGAAATGTTGCGAAATCAAGGCGTTGCTACAATCAAAACCTTGCTATAATACAATTCTTTATTAGGGGAACTTTTTCATGTACACCGTGGGCCACCACTATTTGAAATATCTGAAAATTGTAAGGAAGAACCAGAGCAACAGGCACAAACTATCAGGGTAGGTGGGAAGTTACTCTCTACACCTGATGGTGTTAAGGATTACAGGGGAAAAGGGGAAATCCCTGGACTTTTATTCAAGCCTTCTTGTCTGAAAGCACATTTAAGAGAGACAGTTGGCCCTGAAGAACATGGTCCACCTGATGATTTGGACAGAACCGTATCCCCACGAGGACTGAAGTGGTCAATATCTTCAACTTTTTTTTCTGAATTGGCTGAGAAAGGATTAGCACAGAGGACTGTCAATGCTTGTAGATCAGAGATTTCTGCAGGTGACATGCGTGTAAATGGAATACATCTAGTTTCTAATCTTCTAAGAGGTATAAATCTCATTTGTACACCAAAATTTAAGTATTATGTCTAGGACATTATTGTAGTCCTCAGATTCCTTTTAAATTTGCATTCTAATGTGTTCCTTCCAAGTAAGAAATTTTCAGTAAAATCATGATACTGAACCTAATATCTTGTACAAGTGTCTCGGATGTGACAGCTCTTGAAATTTCTTCCAAAGTATACACTCTACATAGGGTCTCCTTCAATGTGTCTAGGAGAACAAAATCTAACATAGGGTGTGTTCCTTACCTAGCTTTACCAGACAGACCTAAACTATGTGGTGAAATGCCACAGGATATATGAAAAAAGGTGACCAGGAAGATAAGATTCCCTGAAGTGTGTCAACTTTTCAACTTCATCAGGAAGCCTCTCGCTCAAGTTTCTTTCTTCTCAAGCAATCACAAAATGGAAGTGTTGGACCATGGCAGAAGCAAGGTTTGATGCCTCAATTTTGTGAGCCAGTTCTGCTACGGGCCTAATGCCTGTAAGGCGTTTTCACCAGGAGGGTCACATAGAGGATCTGCACAGACTGGTCTGTGGAATAAACTTATTAAGATTTTACTAAGTATACAGAGGCAAGGACTTTCACCCTGCATCCAGCCCTCCCTCATAAATAATCAAAAGAATGTTTGGAATAGGTATGTTTATCAATAGCTGGTCACTAACTTTGTAGATGTCTACTCCGATAATCGATTTATTTTTTACAGGAAATGTATATGAATAATTGTTGTTTGGGATGCTAATATTGATAGTATCAATCGGATTACCTTTGTTTGAACAGGGACAGAACAAAACTGGATTTCCAATAAGAATCTATCTTTCCTGAACAGCTATGTTATAGTCTTCAGCACATTATGTGACATGCACCATGTGTGTAAAAGCACATGAGGTGTAAGGATGCACAAAGAGAAGAAAATAATTCCCACAAATGCCGATTTTCTCTCGACTGAAAAAGAAGGTTGCAAATTAACATAAAAACACTGACCCAAGAAATTGGTACAAATTTTTATCACGCCAATCAACTCTTTCGAAGACAGTCACCAAACCGATACCCCTTTCTTGGGATCATTATTTAAGTCAAATCAACTTACAATTGAACACTGAATATGTATTACTATTTGATGAAACTAGGACCTCACTAATTTGTTGTATTTTTGACCCAGGACTCCCACGTTTTTCCTATTAGCACATTTGGCCTGATTTGATTGTTTTTCCAATAATAAAAAGACTCACACTGCAATAAGTTCACTGTTGCAGCTCACTGTCAGCAATTGTTTTACTTTGTTTTGAAATTATATAGAACATTCCATTCCTGATTATTTTACTTTGTTGTATTTCTGCATATCAAAACATCTTTAAGATGTTCCTCCATAGCTATTGTATGGGATTCGCCAGAACATGATTTTTAGGGAAATTGCCATTTGCTCGATTACACATTATGATAGACCCAAAAAACAAGGACAGCTTTTAAGGGATCCACTCAGCTGTCGTTCTCCCATCCCTGAAATTACCACTGGAATAGAAGATAGGAAAGGACAGTGTTTTTCACTACCCTTTCGATGTTTTGACCATTATAAACCAATGTAATTTATCACAGCGACATTTGCCAGCAGTTGGACATCAAATTCAATTTTAACACTTTCAGCAATGAAATATCTCAGCACATCCAGTCACACGAACACTCCACAAAACTACAGGAAAGTGCATTTACGCCCTTTAGAGCATGGGATCAATCAAGAACCTCAAGCAGCTTAGAGGGTCATATGACCCACATCTCTAATGCGATGCATCTTGTACAGTAAACCGAAAAATACTCCACCCTCACATTGGTTTGGTTGGCAGATCACAATGACAATCTTCAGTCCCTTTAGGAACACAAACACACAAAAACGCAACAGCCAACACACCACCCCCTCGCTATACTGAATGACCTGCCTATGGGCGAGTCACAATCGACAAACTGATAAATGCCAACTCGAACACCTTGAAGTAAAACATAAAAGGTACCAAGTAAAGGGAAGAAGACTGTTTACTTCATTTGTCACTCTCCTCTCTCTGGCACACCGATATTCTAGAACACAATGCACTACACTAATCCTGTTTCAGATGACATAACACGTATGTGGCATCTACACAGCGCAAACCAAGCATAGGGGAGCGGGAAGCTATACATAATCAAAGGCCTTAGATTCCATACCAAAATATACCATTACAAACTTCATGATAACTTAAATACCGCCTCTAATAATAGCATATTACCAGTAACATTAAACAGCACAATGAATAAAAGAATATCACATCATCCCAGCCAACAAGATATAAAAATAACCTAACACTACATTCACAGCAACCTCGTCATCCTCTAAACTGGTTTAACATCATAGAACATGACAATGTTGCCATATCATAACATGAAATAACATTCATCATTAACAACATATAAAGTGCTTAAATCACTGTTGGTATTCTCATCCTCTCACTAAGCCCAAACATGTCTTCACTTAACAGTCTTCCTTCCCAAACCAGTGCCAGCCCCTCCTCTACGTACCTTTAGCTGACACCCAATTATCATAATATCACATCATAGTTCAAATTCCAAGAGACCTGTCCAGAGTAGATAGACCAAACCCACCTTCCTGTGTACCTGGCAAAATAAATGCCTTCTTTATATCCCCGTCACATTATCCCTGGGAAGGGCCTGCCCTTAGCTCTTCAGGAGCAACACAGACCTAGACATAGGTGTGGCAACCTCTGCTGTTCGAGAATACTGGCCACTGGGAAGAAGTCTGGAAATATGGTTTTGGTAAAGTACATATATATATATATACACACCTGTGTTCAAGTGTTCAACGAACTATCACCTGAAAATGGCAGCTTGGTACTACTGGCCTAGGTCTTTTCTCAGAAAACTTGTAGTAAGTGTGTCAGGGTTATGTACCCTTTGTTGCCTCCCTAATTCTGAATGAACCAAAACAACTGCTCTATGAAGCAGCCACACTAGAAGCCCAGGATGAAAACTCTGACAATTGGGACCTTTGGCACTAGGATCAGAAAGTGTCAGTATCCATCTTTTAACAACCTAACTTTTGAAGCTATTCCTCCTATTAATTATTTGTAGTGTACCATCTCTACATATAGATTAACTGATTAGTGAAGGGATGAAAGAAAATCGGGCAATACCAGGTGATAAATGCATTAACTTGTGAGAGGAAGCACCAATGGCCCACTATCCCGGGGTCACCCTGTCTAGAGGTCTAAAAACAAACTGTCACCCATTCAGAGATGAAGGCAAGAGAATAAACGTTCATGTACTACTTACAAAGATGTTTGATTGCCTTGTTTCTCACTAAGTGAGAACAGCAGAGCTATCGGTCACCTGCCAGACAGCAGCGCCAAATAGCCAAGATATTCTCACATGCTACAGACAACAGCTATCTGTCACATTCAGCAAAGTAATCTCTTCTTCAGCTGACTGATCCCATGGTTATCTCAAACAGACCAACCCACTACAGGGAGAACCGGACATCCAAGAACAAAGGACGTTCTGTTAGGCAACCCCAAATTTGCAGGCTTGAATTTCTACAAGATCATCAAGAAGCCTAGAAACTGGCGATCACTGCAAACCCATAAGCCCGTAAGAAGGAAGAGCAGGGATAGCATGCAAGAGAGACATGCATAGGAAAATAAAAGAACAGGTTCCTGGACCCACAAGATATTACTGGCATGAACAAACCACAACTACAAAGAGCCACATCTTTTGATTGTCTTGACAAACTGAAACCCTTTCAATGGGGTTACACCAATCACCAATCCAAAGCCTGACATAGGAATCTCCTTAAATGCTCACAGTAAAGTATTTAGCCCCAGTCACCTCACACACACACACACACACACACACACTAGCACCTTACTTATGCCTAGAGGTGGGTGAGCCATTGAGGGTCCAGCCAGATGCCTACCTCTGGCTCAGCTCAAGGTCCTCTAGGACCCTCAAGCCCAAAACGAGCTGAGATGTCATGCATCTTGGGCCTGCCAACCACGGGCTAACCTCATGTGTCAAGATTTAAAGATAAGCATTAATCTAACACAGAAACAAGAGATGCTCATCTGTTGGCTGAATTGCACAATGTGACACACAAAACCTGGGATCAATCTCAGCTTCCCAACTTGATAAATGTTAGGCTTTTGTTTTCACCTAATTTCCATTTCCTTCATTATTACATGACAGCCTCTTGAAATATGCAAGTTTGAGATGGCACTGTGCAAACATCACATGTGTTAGCAACTGTAGACTGTTATGTTGCTCTGTGTCTCATATATAAAGAATATAGGCCACTTGAAGGGTAAATTTGACAACTGGATTTTTCAAAGGTCAGAGTAGGGGAAGTTAGTTATGAATGATTCTAAGTTCTTCAAAAAAAACTTATATGCTTCTTAATTCAGTGACTGAATCTAGCGTACAAAGGTGAAACACTTCTGAATGTTCAAGACAGTGTGTGAACTCTGAAGACTAACATATTTTTACATGATGTATGCTGCACAGTTTACAAGGCAAACATTTTTATGGTTTGCCATGTGTGCATGTTCTTAGAGCCACAGAAGACCCTTGGCTTGGCTCTCCCTGTTAACTTGTCTGCTCACCTATCTCCACTAACACCTAAGAAAATACAATTGCACACCTACAGCGCTAGGCCTACCAAGACCCCAAGTAGAGAGGCTGATGAAGGTCATATGGTCAGCATCTCTATTGCAAAATAGCTTGCTCAGACAACCATAAATCTTGAAGCTTCAGATGGGTTTTAGCCACCAAGTCACCCACACAGCATCCCCCACCCATTCAGAATGTAACCCTAACACCACTCTCAGTATATTGGGCCTGGTCTGTTCAAAGACATTCCGCTAATGATCATCTGTGGTCAAACCCTGAAAAGCAGTCACAAATGTCTGCACATAAAAGTGCTAAGGGGTCAAATAACTGGAAGACGTGCACTGCATAACAATCAGTGGCAATGCCAAGTCTTGCTTGTAGCTAGGGAAAGTGTCTGGTAATAGTTTTGTGATTTTCTGTGCGCTTCACCAAGTTGTCCTAGAAAGAAAGTCCCATAATGAAGCAAGCTTTTGGGCTAGAATAATAGAGAGCAGAGATGAGGCCCCTTTCTTGAATAGTCTGCACTAATACTACTTGTTTCATGACTACTGTCAAGGAAGAGTTATGAAATGAATTCAGACGTTCAGAAGAAATCTGTGTTTTAAGTGATAAACTTTAAAGACATACACAGCAAAACATTGTAGGCCATGTGGTCAAGCTACTGCATATAAAAGGAAAACTATTTCTAAAAATGCCTTAGCTTCAGATAACATTCAATTCAAGAAACATACTTTTACACTAAGTGACTTTAAAAATTGATTTTAGTGTGTGGTGCTAGATATCCGGTTGAGAGATGTGCTTGGTGTTCAGTTGCGCGGTGCCTGCATGCTTACTCCGTGCCCACACTCAACACTTCGGTGACCTGTCACAATTTTAAGCAAAATTCAATTAACTGACCAGTTTTTTAACATATAGTGATTGTCAATGTGAAAGAACTGCATCCTCCACCTAATTATATTCCCTGGTGTGAAGCCAAAACACAGGATTATTAACCCCTGAGCCAATACAATAGGGATGCTTGGAATAGTAACCACCTCGGTGACATTCAAAACTGGGGGGAAAATATCAGGAAAGTATTCTACCATTTTTTCTATATATTCCCTGACACATTTCTGATGGTCCAACGGTATAGGAAGCACTAACAGTCACAGTGGTAAACACAAAACTGAGTGCAATTCTATAGAAATTGTATTTTGTCCTTTAAGCCCCACCTACCCAGAACACAAACCAGAGAATCTAATCAGACATCATAGGACAGGCAATTCAAACGAAACGAGAACCAATTATAACAATTTAAGGGTGCCACAATGGCACCAACATGCAGACACGTCCTTGGAGAAGTCTGGGCAGAGTGTAAAACTGTCAGACAATCTAAAAAAAAAAAAAATGATTTCTTTCTGGAATGCACTGTTCTGGTTCTGTGTAGGAACAAGCTATACCAGCCCAGTCAGGTTCTCACACAGACTGGTCATCTCCAACGCAGCGAGCCTCTCACCACTAGGGTGACGAACCATCCGTAATTTTCACGGACTGCCCGTAATTTAGCCGTGCCGTCCGTTGTCCGTGATGAAAGGCTTTAACAGACAGCATTTGTCTGTAATTTAAGCCTTTCAGCTAAAGGACAAATGCAATTAGGACAATTAATTTTCCCCAGCGGGATTGAAAGGATTCTCCTGTGCTCTGAACATGAGGGCAGGGCAGACAGATAAGAAACAGGCCTTCTTGCCAGGGTGTCTCCTCTCTAAAAGAAATATAAATAAATGGGCCTGGTAAATCTGCAAAATGTAAAGGGGCTTGAAAACCTGTATTGGCTTTAATCGAAGGAGTCTCTTTAAGCTTTCTGAGAGAAAAATTATTTTCTTCTAGAGAGGTACTGTAAGGGTGTTCCAAGCTGAGCTGTGTAATGTATGGTTTTAATAGACAGTTATAAAAATGTTTGCACTAGGTATAACCTGTATATAATTGAAAACTCTATTTTAGAAGGGCTTTTTTTTTTTTTTTTTTTGTAATTTAACCTAAATGTATTTGCACATCTTGTGGCAACCTAGGTCATGGTATGTGCAATGCATGTTTTAAAAAAAGGACTAACACATTCACAGTGCTTTCTTGGACCTCAGCACCTCACAGTAATAACAAGCGTTGCCAAAGTCAATAGGTCTCGTCTGCCCAAGAGTTACTGGTTTTGCCACTGTATTTTAGCCATGTTATACACCAGAGTGGCTGCTGTTCAGCATGGTTAAAAGTTAGTGGCATAGAGGAGAGTGGTGCGGAGTGTCGCAGAATGGCAAAGAGTGGACCAGAGTGTTATAGAGTGGAGTGGCAGACACTGTTGTGTTTAGGAGCGGCACACTGTGGAGTGTCAGAGTGGTGTATAGTGGGGTGGTATGCAGTAGAGTTGACTGGTGTAGAGTGCATTGACGTAGAGTGCTGAAGAATATAGTGATGTGCAGTGAAGTGGCATTGAATGCAGCAGCATAGAATTCAGGGGTGTACAATGTAGTGTCATAGAATGCAGAGACATAGATTAGTGTGGTGCACAGCTGAGTGGTGCAGAGTGGAGTGGCACAAAGAGTGATGAACAATAGAGTGGCTGAGTGTGCAGTAGTGCAGAGTGGTGTAAAGTGCAGTTTCAGAGTGCAGAGTAGACTTGAGTGGCAGAGTGCAGTCGTGTAGAGAGGTGCAGAGTAGAGTAACAGTGGTGCAGTGTAGAGTATTGTACCGTAGAGTGCAGTGGCATTGAGTGGAGTGATGCAGAGTAGAGTGGCATAGAGTGCCGTGGCGCAGAATGCAGTAGTACAGAGTGGTGTATAGTACAGTGGCGGAGAGTACAGTGTTGCTGAGTAGTGTCAGAGTGCGGTAATGCAGAGTAGAGTAGCATGTTGTGGTGCAATGTAGAGTATAGTGTTGAACAGTGCAGTGGCGCACAGTGGAGTGATACAGAGTAAAATAGCAGAGTGCAGTGGCATAAAGTGTACTGGCATAAAATGCAGTAGTACAGAGTAAAGTGATGAAGAGTACAGTGGTAGACAGTACAGTGTTGCAGAGTAGAGTGCCAGTGCAGTGGTGTAGAGCTGAGAAGTGTGTCAGAGAGTGGTGCAAAGTAGAGTGCAGTGGCGTCCATACAGTTGTTTAGAGTGCATCGTCCTAGATTGCATCATCGTAGAGTGCAGGGGCACAGAGTGGCGTGGGGCAGTGTGGCGTGGCATGGATTGCAGTGGAGTAGAGTGGCATGCAATAGAGTGGCAGAGAGTGCAGTAGTTTAGAGTGGTGTATAGTGCAGTGGTGTAGAGTTCAGAGTAGACAAGTGGAATAGAGTGCAGTGGTGCAGAGTAGGTCAGAGTAGTGCAGAGTATAGTCCTGTAGAGTGCTACAGTGGTGTTACAGAGTAAAGTGCATCAGCATAGAGAGTATTGGCATAGAGTGCAGTGCAGTATTGCAGAGTGGAGTTGTGCTGACTAGATTGGTGTGGCCTAGAATGGAGTGGTGTAGCGTGCAGTGGCACAGAGAGCAGTGGTGTAGAGAGGTATAAAGTGCATTGGCATAGAGTAGAGTGGTACAGCATAGAGAGGTGTAGTGTGAAGTGGCATAGAGAGCAGTGGTATAGAGTAGGGTGGGGTGGTTCAGAGTGGAGTAGAGAGCAGTGTTCCAAAGAGCAGTGGCATGGAGTGGTGCAGAGTAGGGTGCAATGGAGTGGAGCAAAGTACAGTGGCATATGCATGGTGCGGTAGCACACTGTAATTACAGACATGTTCTTGATTGAAATGACCATTATGTTTTCACAGACATAGTTTTTCTAATAAAACTATCCAGTACACAGACGAGGTGTTGAAATTGCATCACTTAGTGTAATGATTTGTTTTAATCATATTAAGCTATTTGTTTCCAGCACAGTTCAGAATCATTTGTGTTCCCAATTCTGATATCCTTGCACAGTTCATTTAAATAATGTTGTGCGCTAGAAAAAACTCTTTCCTACTCCCATTATCCATCAAGATTGTCACTTAAATCATCTCACTTTGAAGTCAGAGAAAGAAAAGTAAACACCAAGCTCCCATAGAAGACATAGCCTGACATTTCCCCTATTCTTGAATGCACAGCAAATGTGAAGAGATAAGAACAAGATTTACAGGCCTGTTTACATAAAGGGAGCACTCGGAAGTATACTGTAAATAAGGTTTGGGCAAGGGAAGGGACAAACCCAAACTGGACAGCCTTAAAAGAAAAAAAAAGAAAAAAACAGCAAACTGAAAGCAACTTAAATGTGAGTTACAAACTACAAAGCCAAGCAACGGGTGAAACGCATGCCAGGTAAAGCACTATTAATGTACTTAAAATGGCAGCCACATGATACTTTGTGGGTAAAGTCCAGTATTTTAGCCCATTCCGTATCTTGCAGAGGTTTGGCCACATCAATCTCACAGGCAGTATGACAAGAAGCCCTGGAGCGGTCTCCACAATGCAGGAAAGGTCTGTACACCCATCTTATCAGTTTGCCACCAGTCCTTATGGTGTAGAGCTTCTGGCACACTTCATGTAGGGTTAGTGCTAGGTAGCAGACATGAAATAAGGCATTTAATTATTGCTTAAGGTGTTTGTAAGTAAAGAGTTGGCCCAGGTGAAGATGGTAGTCTGCTACAAGGGTTTGAAAATCTAGTGGTTCACCATCCAGAAACAAAGCCCTCATTTTTATGATGCCTGCATCATGCCACTGACGAGTTGCTCTGAGCGCAGCCATCCTGTGTGAGTGGGAAGGCCTAGCAAAGGTAATGCAAGTGCACAGCGTTCTTTCATGTCAGTGAGCTTACAGGTTCTAGCAAGGCAAGAGAAAGATGCGCAGGATAACCCTGGATGGTGTTCCCTAGAATGGTCATTAGGAAACAATGAGTAGTGCAATAAACCCTTCTTAAAGTCTTTACGGATAAACCCCATCTCATGCATGGGACGGGAACATGGCCAGCCAGCTAAATATCAGCATTCTAAGTCCAGAAGGCCTAATCCACCCGAAGTCACGGGTAGCCAAAATTGAAAAGAGCTACCCAACTGCACCCCAGCAACCAAACTGTGGCGTGCCTGAAGAACGAATGAGAGGTGAACAGGGGGAGATTTGTATTATTATCGGGGTAGCACACCAGCTTCATTAGTACCACATGGCCCACTACAGAAAGTAGAGAAGACCAAAAAAGCAAACTGGGCTCAGAGGGGAAATGGTAGATAATAATCCCTAGGTATCGAAAGGTAATTGATTCCCAATTCAATCTGCGATCTAGTTGTATATAAAGGGGAAAACAATACCATATGAAGAAAAAAAACAATTTATTACATTTCAAAATCATTCTCATGTTCTTGCATTTTGTTTGTGTAATTTACATCCCAAATATTTTGAAGATTCTATATGTACTTTGACACTTAGAGATAAGTCAGATCACTGGTTTGGCTTTTGCTCAATTGCAAAGCCTTTTTAAGGAAATGAACAGAGTGGTCAATTGCCTTGCAGAACCTTGCAAGGGGTCTGGCCCCTGTTCACCCTTCACAAGCACAAACAGTGGACCATTGCACCAGAAGAGTTTGCCAAGTTGGATTGGTGCTGCTTGTTCAACTACTTCACAGTGCCTCTCCTATTTCTCTCTTGCCCGCAGAGACAACTCCCCAGGTATGCTATACCTTCTGACACTCTTGGTGGACCCATCTTGATCTTCTCTTCCTTATTTATCCAGTTCTTAGCAACAACCCTTTGAGTCAGTTGCTGTGGATCTCCCATGTGTTCTCGATTTCATCCATCCTTTGATTGTTAGTCCGTTCTCCTAGCCCTGAGATAAATATAGAGTCCCAGACAAACACTCTAGTGTTGTGAGACTACAGACACGTTGTGGGTACCTCACATCCTGACATTAGGTGTTAGACTGTCGCAAACACCATCTGCTCTGCCTCATTATTATTTTTTTTTATTATTATTTTTTTAAAGGTTGAAAGTCCATTGGAGGTGAGTCAAATGTTTTTATTCAGCTTGTTTAAACTAGCATAAGGTTACTTACATTAATATTTCGCAAATTGTTTGCCATGGGCTTTAAAAGGTTCAGAAACATAATCAAAATGCTGCTGTTGCTTTCTCTCCTAGAAAGATTGGGTAGATTTGGGTAGGGGTGATGGCCTTGACACAACACTGAAGGGCATTACTTAACTGCTGAAAAAGGACGTAATTGTAACACCTAAATGTAGCATTCCTTGCACGGAACATATTGTTTGGGGTCAAGGGCAACAGGTTCTCATGTTTATTTTGTCCATGGGACAGGTAGGCCCAACACCCTGCAGCACAAACCCTTTGGCTGCCAGTTTACATAGAGAGGAACTGACCGCAGTGGAGGTAATGTGTCCATATTTTAATGCTGATTAAACTTGTATTTGTGGTTCATTAAGGAAAAGCCTTCTGTATTTAGGGTGAGCCCCGTAAATAAATGTTTTAAGGTCACACTGCACAACTGACAGTGGTTCCAGTAATTTACAAAAAAAAAGTGTACACGTTTGAAAAGTTTAACAATATGAGGCTACGCACATTGCTCTCAGAATGCTCTTTGATTATATGCAAATGGTTGTAGAAGCTTGTAAGCAAGAGTGGTGATTCTTTGCTTTTAAAATGTTCAGTAAAAATGCAAGTAGGGAAAAAAAACACTTTGCCACTCTGACGTTTTAGGAGCTATTTCTTTAAAGTGTAATTTACTAAGTACTTCCAAAAAATATTCAGAATGGAAAATCAATGTGACCATTTTCAACAAGATAATGGGAAGCATGAAAATAAACAAGCACTGACAAAGCAAACCGATCCGACATTTATTTATGAGTCTTTTGGTTTCGTCAATGCATGTCATGTTTTGACATGGCGTTTGTAACACTTTACTGTTGTAGGAGCTGACAGGCCCTCAACATTGTAACAAACAATGGCAAAAACAAAAAAAAGTTTTTGATCTGAACAAGCACACATTGTCACCAGTGGCATAACAAAGGCCCCGCAGCCCACCTCCAGGGGGCCCCTGCAGCACGGCACCTGCCCTGAGTGAGTCTGGAGAGGGGGATCCTCCATGTTCTTTGCAGGGGGCCCCATCCAGATTCGTTACGCCACTCACTGCCACAGTAGTTCCTGGCACTGAAAAAAACTACTTTGTGTGCCAATATGCTCCTTGTGTAAGAGCAGAATGTGATCAATTACAGTAAAGCCAGTCGAAAAAGAAGAAATAGAAGTTTAATAAAAACAAAATGTCTTTGTTAACGCCAGACCTAATTAGGGATCCAATTCTTAAAGAAAGCGAAAAAAGTGCACCCACGATATATGTCTTTGAATTAGTGGCTTTCATGGATTCGCAAGAACTTACAGAAGTAGTCCAGGAAATCGTACTCCTATAAAATATTTTTTAACTATATTTTAGCATGAGCAAACATGCATGTGTAGATTTGCTTATGTAAAAATCTATTGAGCGTTTACAAGTCAACTTTCCCTCCAACCACTTTTTCCCCAAACCTGGAAGAACTTCTACTTCTCTCATTGTCAAGAGTAAATTTTCAAGTTTTCTCATTAAGGGAAAAGATTAAAGAAGAGCAGGGGAAAAGATTAAAGAAGAGCGGGGGAAAATCCTTAAAAACTTGCAAGTTGGTGGGTTTGAGATTCAAATGCATTCCAGCCCCGGAACTACTGCTTACTGCTTACTACAGCCCCAGTATGTAGATCTGTGGAAAGGTGGCAAAATAAGGAAAGTGCTATAGCAGGGATCAAAACTGCAAGTATTCAAACCCTATTATACTAGGAGCTGTGGCACAATCACAGAGGCTATTACCAGAGCTCATATATAATGAGATTTCTGCTATAATTCGTCGCTGAACTACATGGCACCAAAGGGACAAGTAGATTTTTTTTTTACAGGACAAGTAGATTGAAGAAGCAACCTGTCCCATGGACAAGTAGCTATTTTATTAAATCCCACCTCTCATACCAGGAGACCATCACAAAAAGACCACACGGAATAAATGGTGCTATGTAAGAAAAGAGAAAATAAATGCACTGATGATGTAACTGGGTGTGGCCTCTTTTGGATGGCTGTAAAACTGACTTTTGTTGTTTAATTTTTGTCCTGAATTTTTAACCTTCTTCCTGAATTTTTGTCCCAAATGTTGAAACTTTGACCTGATATTTTTACAGTCCTGTCCAGAATTTGCCTCGATGCTAGGTGGTCACACAACTCACCGCCCACAGATGTCGGACAACATTATCTATTGTAATCCAGTATTCCGCTCTCAAACTACAGGTTGTCATTAGTTTCTACCTCTGTTGATTCCCACTAACTGCACTAACCACAGACTAAGACCCCCATCTACAGCAATTATTCCTGCTCTCACCAAGCAATCTTCCACTTCACTCCATCCACACTAGTCTACTAAACTTCCGTACAAACGTAGACTGGTACCCCTTCATCTACAACAATCAGGTACTTCCTTTGGTCCAAATCAGTCTGCCACATCTGTACCCACAAACAGTAGTCTATTTCTTTAGTCGTCTATTGCCATAACAGCCTGCCAACTCTCCGTCTGCAACAGTCTATTAACATAGCAGTCTGCCACCCCTCCACTTTCGCTACCATCTTCTAGAACAGGTGTTTTAATTAGGAATTCAGTGTTTATATATTTTTAATAATAGGTTTATGTGGAAAATGAATAACGTAGAAAAATAATGCGCATGTTTGAAAATGTGACCTTGAAGAATGGCCAGCAACGTTCACGAAATGTACTAATTAATGATTAATACTTATGAAATATTGAAAGTGTACTAGATTAATGTAGTAATATGTCATATTAAGAGTCATGAAGTATGCTCTAGCTTTATTAATTGTAGGCCTCAACTTAGTGGGTGTCTTGGCCTAGTCTTGCCAGGCCTCATGCAGAAGCTATATTTCTTAGCGTTTAATAAAAATACTGACCGAGTGAATTAAACTGTGAAATGTCCATTGTCTTGTTAAATGTGCTCAACAGAAGCTTTTCGTGAGAACCGACTGAAAGGAGATGATGTCCCCGCTAGTGTAACAACTTAAGTGTAATGTGTGTGAGATGTACTTTCCCAAGATGAGAACAATGAAGATACTGACTGGCGCTGAAGATGCAACAATATTGTTACCTGACAAGCCGGATGATGAGAACATCGTAAAGTGAACCAATCAACTGCATGTGAATAGAGAAATATTAGAATTCAAAGATTTGGTGTAGAAATGTTATTGGGTAGAGTATAAATGTACAATTAACTGACCAATAGGGAATTAGGGGACAGTTTAGGTGACTTTGATATAACAACGTGACAGAGGAGAATTATTCAGAGATTTTGCCAAGAGACTAGAGATTTTGAGATGCAGAGACTTTAAAGGAGAGATTCAAGAGTAATTCTGTCATTGGGCTCATACTCTCTGTCTGAGAGCCTGATGCTTTGCTGATCGATTGATGACCTGAGGAGGAAGACTGATTCTGCTTTGCGGACCCATACCGAGGATAGGTAGATATAACGAGACCTGACTGTTATGTATTCTATGCTTTTTCTTTCTAGGTACCAACTGCGCTGTTTTGACAGATCCATAGCTAGATGTTTTCTAAATTTGTGTTTCTAATTTTTTTTCGCATGAAGCCCAACATACTGATGCTAATTTGATGTTAGTTAAGGGCCCTCACAAATGACTGACAATTACAGAGATTGGTGAATTACTTTGCTGAAATTCTATGTATGTTATATCTTTGTCGCAAATTACTTATTGATTTGCACTGTAGCTCTAGAATGTGTCGTGGTACAAGCTTTTGATTAGGTTACGTTTCTTCCGCCGCTCTCGACAAACTGTACTGTTTTCATATGTTTCATTTGATTTTTAGATTAATCTACATGACTTTAGTATTGTTAATGGTGCGTGACATTTACTGACTCCACTGATTATTGATTTTGATTACGAATTATTATTGTGTAATGATTATTGGTTCATGTACTGGAGCTATGGTACGAACTTCTTAAGACGAGTCAAAAGGTTAATCGACCTATTCGCGTCCCCTTGTAAGTTTACTTATAAAAGTCTGACACACTAACAAATCTAAATACTGGCATTTCCCTTTTCGTACTATGTTGCCATCTCTAGCCACCCACAACAGGGCACGTTCATTCTATAAGTTACAGCCAACTCTCTCCCCAAAAGCAGTCGCCTGCCACTTTTCACACAAATCAGTCTAAAACCATCTTGCTCCGCAGTAATCTGCTACTTCTGTCCGCCGATAGCCCTCCATTCCCGTGGGTCTCTGCTACCCAATCAATTACCACTCTCTATTGCCTCAACAGTCCACAACATATGTCACTATCCACCCCAGTCTATTTTCACTTTCGACCGACATCAGTCAATTTCCCCTTCACGCACCGCAGCAATCTGCCACTGTCTCTCCATCCATAGCAGTCCCTTTCCCGAGTACACTTCCACGACTCTCTATAAAACACTTGTGGCCACTTATCGCAGTTTAAAGTGCCTAATTCCTCCAACTTTACTCCATCCCGACTCACCCCCAGATGACGTAGTTGGTCTTGACATTCTTAGGCCAGGAGAATTCCCCGAAGATCACCTCGTCTCCCTTCACCACGATCTCCTTCTTCTGGATGTTGTACTGGCGCAGGACGCTCAACACGTCCGCCATCTTCAGCCGCTGCTTCGCGAGGCCCCTGTCTGTGCTGCCCGCGCAGCGCCTGATACTTCGCAGTTCTCGGCCAGGACCCGGCCGACAGCAGCTGCTCAGAAGAGGAACAAGGACCCCACGACCGGATGAGACACAGAGAGAGGACAAGCAATGAGGTGTCAAGAGAGTTCAGCTGTAGAGCTGCGAGTTATCCTTAACAAATATAATTATGCGTTATGTGTATGACTAGACGGACAAGTGCTTCCACGGCATGCTCCTTCGAAAACTTAAGAGATAATTTCGATTTGAAAACAGAATGACAGATTTGTCAGATTCCTTGCTTGTTCAGATGTTTGCTCCTGGTACGAACCGCCTCGAATTTACATGTTTTTTTTTTTTACTTTTGTTGTGTATATCCGTTGACTAGTTGAATGCATCATAGAGCATGAGGTAATCACCAAAAGAACAAACATTTGTAATGCAATTTGTTTTAAATTTGTGAGAGTTGGAGCTATTGGCTTTGTAAATGTCTTTTATCTATGTGATTTGGTTTTGCGTGTAGTGGATGTATGCCAGGTGCGCAGCAACCTGCCTGGGCTTGTTGCTGCAGGAGAGGACACAACAAGGCCGCCATCTTGGTAGTGTTTTGCCTCCATTCTACAGACTGTAGAATTTAACTAAACTTTTATAGCACCAAATGGCTGCCTGGTTAGGTGTGCCCAGAAAGGCCTGGTGATGTTTCTGTTTGACTGGTAGGAAACCCCGTTACATTTATTGCTATGATACGTTTCATTAGAGGTAAAAGGATAGTGTTTTTGAACGTTCTAGTATTTGAATCAACTGTTGCAGACATTGAACGATTACTGGAAATCCTCACTAAAAAGAAAAGGTGTCGCTCTTCTAACATGTCTTAAATGTGTGATTATTTTAATGTAATATAATCATATTTGTATGTCTTACTTTGATCTAAAGGTTTTAATACTTAAAACAAACCCACCTATATATATTTAGAACTGAAGTTTTCTGTCCATGCCGCCACCTTGGTACGGCGTGCTGTGTACCTGTGCTCTGTTAACACTGTGGTCAGTACTACACAGTTTGCAGATGAGGCTAGATAAGTGAAAACATAAACACATTTAGAGCAAACACTTCGAGTATACGGACAGGTGCAACTCGAGCAGCACTTTGTGAAAATTTCAAGTCTAACTCACAAAAGCACAATAAAGACATTCAGAACTGTTAAGAAAATGCAGTTGTCCTGCATAACTTATCAATTAAGTATTTGCGTAAAGCACTGGCCAGAACTGATCCATTCTGCCACTTGCTAAGCTACACATTGATTTAACTGCTTCGTACCTTTAGTTGCAACACACGAGTCCCATCCACACGTACATCCAGTAAATGTTGCTAGCAAATGCGGCAAAACACACATTATCACAGTTAAGGGCAAAGTCTAAATTATACCCATCATTTGCTAAAAGGAAAATACCTAACCATGGAGGAAGAATATGTGCTGCTCCTTTCTGTTGAGTTTTGACCACAACAGTTTTCCTTGGCTTGATGTGATGACATAAAATTTCCAGGAGCATATATAAAATGAATCATACTAGGATAACATATACACCAATCAATATACCCTTTACAATGTCTACAAGGCTGCCGGCTTCAGGTCTTAGTTTTAGCCAGTGCTATGTTTAATACACAACAAACAGCCTCTGGGCCAGTGCTACAACACGGAGCTCACAGAGGTCACCTCAACACAGAGGGCACCAAATGACAGTCTTGCTCAAACAGCAACAGCTGCTTTGAAGTCCTTTGAAGGGTATTCTTTGTTGATTGGTTGGAATACAGCAAAACAGACACGTGTGTACACACTGCTGGACAGGCTGCAGTATAGCTGCATGTTAGGAGGGCATAATATATACAGTTCTGGGCGTTTCTTTTACAACACATGGGGCCATATGTACGAACACATTTTCCCATAGACACAGAATGGGCAAAACTGCTTGCTACATCTGCCCCATGGCTCTGTCTCAGGAGTGTTGTTCTTAATTGTTTCAGCTCAAGTAAAGACCAAGTCCGAGAATGTTCAATTGGTGAAATAAGGCAGCAGTAAATGTAGCTTTGTGCAAAAGAGTAAGTCTTATTTGGACAGCCATGCAGCAGATATCAGTGCAAGAGGTTTGGTTGCTTTGTCATATGCCAAGAACCTGAAACCCGAGGTCTCGGGTTAGGGTCGTGGCCTTGGGGTAGACCTGTGTACAATATGGCACCACACCAGCAGAATGCTGCAGGCAAGACCCCAGCATGTGCAGAGTAAAGCACGACCCCGACTTGACCTCCTTTACAGCACTGATCATGAGCTCAGCTTTCTAGCATGGTTACCTTCAGCAGCTTTTCAATGAGGGCCTGGGGCCACCTACTGAAAGCAGCTGCTAGACACTCAGGCCCTCATTACAACCCTGGTGGTCGGTGTTAAAGTGGCGGTAATACCGCCAACAGGCTAGCGGTAAAAAAAATGGGATCACGACCATGGCGGAAACGCCAACACAGACCGCCACTTTAACACTCTGACCGCCACGGCAGTAGCAACAAACGCCACGGGGGTAACCGCCTACAGACAGGCGGAAGACAATGTACCACCCACACTATTACAAGGCACCAATCCGCCAGATTTTCCGGGGCGGTACCAACCCCATCAAAAGCACGGCGGAAACAGTACACAGAAGGGAAACCACATACCCCTCGACACCCAAGGAAGAACTAGGACGCCATGGAGCCCGAATTGTAGATTCTTCCCATGTTGGTTTGTCTACTAATACACCACAAAGTAGAATGAAAGGTGGCAGCAGCGGCGACGACGGTGAGTACTGAACCTAGCACACAGGGAAGGGTAGGAGGGAAAAGAGAGTGACCCAACACCAGCGTGTGTGTGTACACACACACACACACACACACACACACAAATGAGTTTAACTAGTGTTATATTGGAACAATCAGATAGATCAAGAGAAAAGTAAATAATCAGTATACACAAATATTTACATCAAGTACACAAGTCCGTACACATGACACCTGCCTCAAAACGGAGAGAACACTGCAGGGGCATCAGGGCAAAAAAAAAAACAGGCATCTCAGGGGGAAGTGGGGGGGGCCACCTCAGCCGGATGATGGTACGATGCCACTGCTCCTCGAGGGGGCTCCATGCCCGCTACTTGGTCCTGGGGAGTACAAAGCCACAGTCTCTCAAGTGGGTAGTTTGCCCACTGCTTGGTCCTGGGGAGTGCAAAGCCACAGTCTCTCAAGTGGGTGCTTTGCCCACTGCTTGGTCCTGGGGAGTGCAAAGCCACAGTCTCTCAAGTCTCTCAAGTGGGTGGTTTGCCCACATGCTCTGGAGGGGGCTTTGTGCCCAGAGTGCTTCATCCTGCCAAGGATTGGGGGAGTGGATGCATTTCTCCACTGGTTCTGGAGGGGGCTTTGTGCCCAGTGATGGTGCACCTGGGGTGTGGCAGTTGACATCCTCTCACCTGGGTGTCTTAGCCACATGATGTACCTGGAACAGGTAGCATGGTACTCCATGGAGGCAGAGCCACATTCCATCCTGCAGCGACTTAGGCTGCCAATTGCTGGTCCGTGTCAGTGTTGGAGGTGGTGTCTCGAGTGGCATGTCCAGGGTCCAGGACGTCACCTGCAGACTCGGACGGCTGCCCACTGGGGATGGTGCTGACGTCCGATAGAGTCGTATCGGCTGTGCACGTGGCGGTGCTGATGGTGGTGCAGGTAGCAGTGGCTGCGGCAGAGATGCTGCTAGTGCTGCCCGTGGTGCATGTGTCGGTTGTGGTGGATGGAGATACCATACCGTCTCTGGCAGCCTCGGATGGCTGATAATTGGGGAGGATGCTGCAGCCTGACGTGGCAGTGGCGGTGAAAGTGGTGGTGAAGGTGGCAGTCGGAGCGGCGTTGGTGACTGTGGTGCAGGGGGCTGCCATCCCTAATGATATGGTGGTCACCAGCCCCTCACCAGGAGACATCGTGCCCTGAGGTGACTTGCCCTTTGGCTTGTGGCCCTTCCCCCACCTTGGCAGTCGCTGCAGGGACCTTGTGTAGGAATGGCATGTTACCTCCATTTTTCACTGTATGTATGTTGTTTTAGCCCTTGTGTCACTGGGATCCTGCCAGGCAGGACCCCAGTGCTCATAGTATGTGCCCTGCATGTGTTCCCTGTGTGGTGCCTAACTGTATCACTGAGGCTCTGCTAACCAGAACCTCAGTGTTTATGCTCTCTCTGCTTTCTAAATTTGTCACTGCAGGCTAGTGACTAAATTTACCAATTCTCATTGGCACACTGGTACACCCATATAATTCCTTTGTATATGGTACTGAGGTACCCAGGGTATTGGGGTTCCAGGAGATCCCTGTGGGCTGCAGCATTTCTTTTGCCACCCATAGGGAGCTCAGACAATTCTTACACAGGCCTGCCACTGCAGCCTGAGTGAAATAACGTCCACGTTATTTCACAACCATTTTTCACTGCACATAAGTAACTTATAAGTTACCTATATGTCTAACCCTCACTTAGTGAGGGTTGGGTGCCACGTTACTTAGTGTGTGGGCACCCTGGAACTAGCCAAGGTACCCCCACATCGTTCAGGGCAAATTTCCTGAACTTTGTGAGTGCGGGGACACCATTACATGCGTGCACTATACATAGGTCACTACCTATGTATAGCGTCACAATGGTAACTCCGAACATGGCCATGTAGCATGTCTAAGATCATGGAATTGTCCCCCCAATACCATTCTGGTATTGGAGGGACAATTCCATGATCCCCCGGGTCTCTAGCACAGAACCCGGGTACTGCCAAACTGCCTTACCGGGGTTTCCACTGCAGCTGCTGCTGCTGCCAACCCCTCAGACAGGATTCTGCCCTCCTTGGGTCCAGGCAGGCCTGGCCCAGGAGGGCAGAACAAAGGATTTCCTCTGAGAGAGGGTGTTACACCCTCTCCCTTTGGAAATAGGTGTGAAGGGCTGGGGAGGAGTAGCCTCCCCCAGCCTCTGGAAATGCTTTGATGGGCACAGATGGTGCCCATCTCTGCATAAGCCAGTCTACATCGGTTCAGGGATCCCCCAGCCCTGCTCTGGCGCGAAACTGGACAAAGGAAAGGGGAGTGACCCCTCCCTTGGCCAGTACCTCTCAGGGGAGGTGCCAAAAGCTCCTCCCGTGTGTCCCAGACCTCTGCCATCTTGGAAACAGAGGTGTTGGGGGCACACTGGACTGCTCTGAGTGGCCCGTGCCAGCAGGTTACATTAGAGACCCCCTCTGATAGGCTCTTATCTCTCTTGGTAGCCAAACCTCCTTTTCTGGCTATTTAGGGTCTCTCCTCTGGGGAATTCTTCAGATATCGAATGCAAGAGCTCACCAGAGTTCCTCTGCATCTCCCTCTTCGACTTCTGCCAAGGATCGACCGCTGACTGCTCCAGGACGCCTGCAAAACCGCAACAAAGTAGCAAGACGACTACCAGCAACATTGTAGCGCCTCATCCTGCTGGCTTTCTCAACTGTTTCCTGGTGGTGCATGCTCTGGGGGTCATCTGCCTTCACCCTGCACTGGAAACCAAGAAGAAATCTCCTGTGGGTTGACGGAATCATCCCCCTGCTAACGCAGGCACCAAAAGACTGCATCACCGGTCCTCTGGGTCCCCTCTCATCCTCACGAGCGTGGTCCCTGGAACACAGGAACTCTATCCAAGTGACTCCCACAGTCCAGTGATCCTTCAGTCCAAGTTTGGTGGACGTAAGTCCTTGCCTCCCCACGCTAGACTGCAAACCTGTGTACTGCATGATTTTCAGCTGCTCCGGCTCCTGTGCACTCCTCCAAGGATTTCTTCATGCACAGCCTAGCCTGGGTCCCCAGCACTCCGTCCTGCAGTGCTCAACCCTGTGAGTTGGCCTCTGACGTCGTGGGACCCTCCTTTGTGACTCTGAGCCAGCTCCGGTTCACAAATCTTTTAAGTGCCTGCTCCGGTACTTCTGCGGGTGCTGCCTGCTTCTGTGGGGGCTCTCTGAGTTGCTGAGTGCCCCCTCTGTCTCCTCCTCCAAGGGGCGACATCCTGGTCCTTCCTTGTCCCCAGCAGCACCCATAAACCTGTACCCCGACCCTTGCAGCTAGCAAGGCTTGTTTGCGGTATTTCTGCGTGGGAACACTTCTGCAACTTTCAGCACGATGTGGGACATCTTCCATCCAAAGGAGAAGTTCCTAGTCCTCTTCGTTATTGCAGAATCCTAAGCTTCTTCCATCCGGAGGCAGCTTCCTTGCACCTTCATCCGGGGTTTCCTGGGCTCCTGCCCCCGGACACTATCGCAACTCTTGGACTTGGTCCCCTTGCCTTGCAGGTCCTCAGGTCCAGGAATCCATCTTCAGTGCTTTGCTGGTGTTTGTGGTTCTTGCAGAATCCCCCTATCACGACTATTGTGTCCTTTTGGGGGTAGTAGGGGTACTTTACTCCTACTTTTCAGGGTCTTGGGGTGGGGTATCTTGGTCACCCTGACTGTTTTCTTACAGTCCCAGCAACCCTCTACAAGCTCCCATAGGTCTGGGGTCCATTTGTGATTCGCATTCCACTTTTGGGGGATATGGTTTGTGTTGCCCCTAGACCTATGTTCACCTATTGCATCCCATTGTAATCCTAGACTGTTTGCATTACTTTTCTGACTCTTAGGGCCAGATGTAGCAAACAAAAAAATTGCGACTCGCATTTTGCGAGTTCGTGCGACTCGCAAAATGCAAGTTGCAAAACGAGATGCAGGCAAAACAACAGTGCCGAAATTGCGACTTGCACCCGGACTCGCAACGTAGTGTGCGAGTCCACCGATTGCGAGGTCGCTTTTTGCGACTGTGCAAAAAACGAACTTGCAATTAGCGAGTGGCAGTCGCAAATTGCGATTAGCTTGTTAATTGATTACAGGTGCTGCAGAACACTCCAGAAACCACTCCAGAACACTCTGGAAACACTTCCTGGCACATGATGATGACATCACAGCCAGGAAGTTTACTAATACACCTGGGAGGAGGGAGGACCACACCCTTTTATAACTGCTGAACTGCACACAGGAGAAACAGCAGCTGCCATGGAAGGAACTCCAAGGAAGAGAAAGCTGAAGTTCTCTGAGGGGGAGCTGGAGGTGCTGACAGACGAATGCTGTCAGCACTATGACGATTTGTTTGGTAAATCAGCCCTAAATGTGCCTGAAGCCACCAAGAAACAGCTGTGGCAGGACATCCAGGACAAAATAAATTCCCTGGGGGTGAGCCACAGGAGCATTGATGACATCAAAAAGAGGTGGTATGACCTCCGCTCCCGGACCAAGGAGAGGGTGGCTGAAAGGCTCCGGGAGATGAGAGGCACAGGAGGGGGACCATCGTCTGTGCCACCACCCACACCCACCCCTGGAAGAAAGGGTGGAGGAAACCCTGGAGCAGGAGGCAGTCTCCGGATTTGGGGACCTGGACACCTCACAGCCCAGCACATCAACCGGTGAGTACCATGTGACATGCCTGTACCCCTATCAATGCCATACCCCCACCCACCATGTACCCAGGGGCATGCTCAACTAAGATAGCTCCATTTCAGGGTTACAAACGCCAGAATGATGCATTATGGGAAATGTAGTCAAGTAGGCAGTTTGTAGTCAAATGTTTATTAGGAAGTGTGCAACAGATAGTAGACACTGACAGTCTGTTCCCCATGTCCCACAGGTCTCCAACAAGACACCACCACTACTCAAATCAGCCAGCCCCATGAGGACACCTCAGGACCCGCCAGCACTCCCACCTGCACGGCCAACAGCATCCCTGCAGTATCCACACCTGCTGCAACTATATCCCAAGAGGCTGCGCCAGCAACAGGCAGGAGTAAGACAGTGGAACTCACAGGGCAGCCACCGCTGCGCAGGCGACGTAGGTCCAGGACATCAGGGCTGGAGTCCGGCCAACAACCTCCCAGCACCAGTGAGGCACAGCTGCTGCATGGTCAGCGCCTACAAAATAGAATTTTAGGGAGGATTAGTGGTGTGCTGCACCGCTTCGTGCGCAATAACCAGGCCAGCATGCAGCAACTGAACTCCAGGATGGACATGATATGCACGAACACTGGGGACCTTGCCCTAGCCATGAGGGAACTGGCGGGAGGACTACTGGCCCAGGCCGAGGGTGGGCGGCGCAGGGACCGTCAGCTCCTGCACAGACTAGACAGGATGGCCACATCCATCGGCAGGCTCGCCATGAACACCACAGGCCTGTCGAGGAGGACAGTTGGGCTGCAGGTGGAAATGGGCCATTTCGCTGGGGATGTGGCTAGGGGCCTGGGACGTCTCACCCACATCATTGACTTGATGGAGGCACGGCATCTGTCTAGGGGCACAGGGGAAACACCCCAGGACAGTGAGGAGGGCTCGACAGTGAGCAGTGTCTCTGCCACTGACAGTAGGGTGCTCAGGAGTAACAGGCAGAGCACAGCAGAAGCACCAGGGACCAGCCAGGCTGGCAGGAGGGGCAGAAGGTCATAGAGATTACCCTGGTCCTGTAGAAGTGGCACATGACGTCAATGTGCCACATGCCTGGTTTGCATTTTCATGCCCATGGACATTCATACTTGTATATAGTTCAATTTCTGCACTAATAAAATAGTTATTTTTGTTCCACTTAACGAATGGTGTGTTTGGTCAATAGGTGAGTATGGTTGGAGTTGACACGTACCTTCCAAAGTATTGGTTTGCGATGTGTTCCCGTCTCAGTCTGCCTTGATTAGCTATACTCCGATCCCCATGATGGCGATGTGGTTGTTCTTGCTCTTCATCATCAGGATCTGGGTCTGCAGGGGTGAGAGGTAGCCCACGTCGGGTGGCTATGTTGTGGAGGATGGCGCATGCGACCACAATTTTGAATGCTGTAATGGGGGTATACTGGAGGGCACCTCCACTGCGGTGGAGGCATCCGAATCTTGCTTTCAGGAGTCCGAAGGTGGGCTCTATCATGTTCCTGGTCCTCTTATGTGCATTGTTGTATCGCCTCTCACATTCATTGCTGGGTGTTAAAAACGGAGTCAGAATCCATGGCCTTAGAGCATATGCACTGTCACCTGTTGGGCACAAAATGTACACTGTTAGGAAGTCCTGATTGTTGTGCACAGTGACCTGTGTGTATGTCTGCAAGGTGTATGTAGCTCTACCTAGAAGGTATCCATCTCCAAATTCCCCACGTTCCAGGCGTTGATGTATCCCACTATGCCTAAAAATGTATGAGTCATGGGTACTGCCTGGAAACTTAGCTACAATGTCAGTGATGACATAATGGGCGTCACAAACAACCTGAATATTGAGTGAGTGGGTACACTTTCTGTTGCGGAAAATATGTTCCAGGTTTGCAGGGGGGCATATTTGAATGTGTGTCCCATCTACACATCCTATGACATGGGGAAAGTTGGCAATGTGATAAAAGTCCAGCTTGGTGCTGTTAATTTCTGCCTCATTCCTTGGTAGGTATATGAAGTGAGACGTGTGTGACTAAGGCATCTAGGAAGGCCCTGAGGAACCTTGACACTGCACTTTGGGATACCCCACCTGCCACAGCAATGACCCCCTGATAGCTTCCTGAGGCCAAGAGGTGCAGTGAGCATAGCACTTGCACATGCGTAGGGATGGCGCAGCCACGCAGAGTCTGGTGTTCTAGCTGTGGTTTCAGTAAATCAGTTAATTCTAGTATGGCTGTGCTGCTAAGGCGGTATTTATCGTATATCTCCTCCTCAGTTTGCTGGAAAAGAGTCTGCCTTGTTCTATATATCTTCTCCTGTCTGTGGCCCCTCCTCCTCCTCTGCTGTGCGGCGTGGACTCTCCTCCTCACTGCTATCAGGTATATCTCCGCCATCTTGAGTAACCCAGATGCTTTCTGGGTCTCCTTTTATGCTTTGGTTATGGTTACCACCTGCTCTGAGTTAGTGGTAAATGGGACATGCAAACTGGGCTTTTTGCGACTAGTCGCAATTTGCGAGTTGCAATTGCATAAGCTTTGCGACTCGCAAATTGCGACTTGCTATTTGCGGGTCGCAAAATGGGGTCGCAACTGTTGCGACTCGCAAACGGCTCCCATCGCTTTTTGCAAGTCGGAAATGGGGTTTTTGAATCCCATTTCCGATTTTGCATTGTCGCAAATAGCGAATCGGCCCATTTGCGACTCGCAATTTTTTGTTACATCTGGCCCTATCTTACCTGTTTTGGGTTTGTGTACATATAACTTGTGTATATTACCTTCTTACTGAGGTTACTCACTGAGATACTTTTGGCATATTGTCATCAAAATAAAGTACCTTTATTTTTAGTAACTCTGAGTTTTGTGTTTTCTTATGATATTGTGCTATATGATATAAGTCGTATAGTAGGAGCTTTGTATGTCTCCTAGTTAAGCCTAAGCTGCTTTGCCATAGCTACCTTCTATCAGCCTAAGCTGCTAGAAACACCTCTATTCTACTAATAAGGGATAACTGGACCTGGGACAGGATGTAAGTACCACAAGGTACCCACTATAAACCAGGCCAGCCTCCTACACCTTAGCACTGTCCTCTCTGTGTTTGGGCGAGGCCTTGCTGGGTGGGTGGTGTGACTTTTCTCTGCTGGAAGCCAGCCCCATTTTGACCTTTGCAGGTGGTGGAATAGGGTGGTCCTTCATATCTGTCGGTGGCACACTGGCAGCTCTGATGGGTGCCCCCTTCGATCGTACAGGACTTACAGGGAAAACAGCAGATGCATATTTGGTGGCTGAGGTGCTGGGCTGGGATCTAGACATCCTGGCCCTAGGGGAAGGATGGGGGAGAGGTGTAGGGAAGAGGTTAATGTTAGCTAGGAAAAGTTTTTTAGACACACTGGGATGTGAAGATGGACGGGGTGTGGGAGTGGAGAAAGAGGTAGTGGTTGTAGGAGGTGTACGTCTGCTGAGTTTGGGTGAAGGTGCATGGTTTGAAGGCTGTTGTGAGGTGGATGGCTGTTGACTGGGTGTGTGCCTGCGTCTGTGTACTTTGGGAGGGGGGCTCACAGACACACTGGGAGATGAGACAGGGGACGTGTGAATGGTAGTGGGGGTGGTGATTGCACATGAGCGGTGTGTTGTGATGGGTGTGCTGGTGAGGGAGGCAGTGGCTGATGATTTAGTGCATGCAGGTGTGAGAGGAGATGAGACAGGGAGGGAGGTGGAGGACGTGGAGGAGGGGGACACAGTGGAGGAAGTGTATGTTGGTATATGTGCATGGGTATGGTGCCTGTGTGAGTGCCTGTGGGATGTGTGGTGCTTATGTTTTCCTGAGCCACTTTTGTGTGTTGATGTGTGTGCATGCTGGTCTGATGGTGTGTTTGGGATAGGGTGAGGTAGAGGGGATTGGGTCTGGGTAGTGGAAGTTGGAGGCGGAGGCGGGACACAGGGACAATGGCTGCCATCAGTGCTGAGGCCAGAGCCTGAAATGCTCTCTGTTGGGCCACCACACCAGAATGAATGCCCTCCAGGTATGCATTTGTTTGTTGCAAATGCCTCTCGACACCCTGGATGGTATTCAGAATGGTTGACTGCCCAATAGTGAGGGATCTCAGTAGGTCAATAGCCTCCCCACTGAGGGCAGTAGGGATGACTGGGGCAGGGCCTGAGGTGCCTGGGGCGAAGGAGATGCCCAACCTCCTGGGTGAGCGGTCACAGGAAACTCGCTGAGGGGCTCCTGGGAGGGCAGTGCTGGTCGGGGGTGGCGGCTGTACCTGTTGTTGGGGTGGGCACAGAGGTGTCTGCCACCGCCAGGGAGCTTCCATCAGGGGAGGAGTCGCTGTTGCTGGTATCTCCTCCTGTCCCCATTGTGGAGCTCCCCTCGCCCTCCGTCCCACTGGTCCCTTCACCCTCCGTGGATTCACCCTCCTGGGCCATGTGGGATGCAGCTCCCTCCGTCGCCGGAGCCTCTGCTCCTCCGCCAGATGATGCTAATGCACACAAGGAAAGGGTGACAAAACAAGAAGGGGGGGAAAGACAGAGAACATACATGGTCAATGCCAGCAACACCACTACAGTTGGCGGACACAACACACAGGGAGCAGCCCTATGCACTAGGCCATGCACTACCAGTTAGTAGGAAAGTCACCGGCCCATGGGGTACAATGCCTAATGACATTAGCTGCACACCTGAAACCCACAGGAGCCTGCCCAGTAGTAGATGCCCACTAACACTGTTGGAGTGCCTCAGAGCCTGCCCAACAAGGGACCTACACTGCCATGTTTGCCCTGGCGTAGGTGCACCCACAGATCTGCCACCCAGATACTTCCTAAACCGCGCAGTCAGATTTATGACACTGTACTCACCCCCTTGTGGCTGCTGTGATGCCCTCAAGCGCCCATCTAACTCTGGATAGGGTACCGCCAGGATGCGGAACATCAGGGGGGTCATGGTGCGACGGACACCCCTTCCACGTTGGAGGGCCAGCCCCAGCTGGGCCTCCGCCGTCTTAATACTCCAGCGGCGCAGGTCCTCCCATCTCTTGCAGCAGTGGGTGCTCCGTCTGAAAGACCCCCAGGGTCCGCACTTCCTTGGCGATGGCACGCCAAATACCCTTCTTCTGGTGGGCCTGACCTAGAGGAAAGGTACAGGAGGAAAGGACATTACTCACCCGTCCGGACCATCAGACTCATTGCCCACCAGTTCCCAACCATGCCCTGATGCACATACACTGACCATCCTCTCATGCAGCCCTCAGCCTCCCCAACATGTATCTTCCATCCACACCACTCCAAACAGGCATTGCCCACGCATCATGCTCACAGTGAACTCACATGTTTGTCTGTAGGACCGTAGAGTAGCGTGTACTGGGGGAGGACCCCATCCACCAGTTTGTCCAACTCCTCGCGGTGAAGACTGGGGCCCTTTCCCCAGACACTCAAGCCTTTGTCACTTCTAGACACAGGTCCAGCAGCACTTGCAGTGTAGGTCCTCACCTGTTGAAGGTCAGGTATCAAGTGAGTGAACAGATAGAAAATGGCAGTCACGTCCACGGCAGTGCGTACCGTCACCGCCAGGTACATCGCCATTGGCTCTCGGAGCCCATAGGGCCCAATGATAACTAATGCTGAATTACGCGGCGGTCTTCAACTGCCTACCGGGGCGCAACACAACGCCAGCGCAGTTACCTCATTTCCCCTTGTCCCTCCTCACAAATCAGGCAGCCGCCATTTCAGGGGGGCACATGCCATGGCACCTAACTGCGTCACAGAACATTTTGGCACATATACAGACTAACTACGTCACACTCAGATTTACTAACATTACTGCAGACACACTTTTGCAACATATGTGGTATATGACCCTCTGCTCACCGTTCTCCTCCATAGGCCACAACCGCTGGGGCAGATGATGAGATGGTGGCATCCTCCGGTGTGCAGACCCCTGGTGGACCAGTCGACAATGGAAGATAGACACATCATAATCACCTACAGACTTGATCGTGCCACAATCCAAGACCTGTGTGCCCAATTGGAGCCGGACCTGATGTCAGCTATCTACCAGCCCACAGGTATCCCCCCTCTAGTGCAGGTCCTGTCAGTGCTCCATTTTCTGGCAAGTGGCTCCTTTCAAACAACAGTGGCCATGGCATCAGGGATGTCTCAGCCAATGTTTTCTAACGTGTTGACCAGAGTGTTGTCTGCCCTGCTGAAACAAATGCGCAGCTACATCGTGTTTCCCCAGGTGGAGAATTTGCCCACAGTGAAGGCTGACTTTTATGCCTTGGGACATATCCCCAACATTATTGGTGCCATTGATGGTACACACGTGGCATTTGTCCCACAGCAGAAAGGAACAAGTGTACAGAAATAGAAAAAGCTACCATTCGATGAATGTGCAGATGGTGTGTTTGGCGGACCAGTACATCTCTCATGTGAATGCCAAGTATCCTGGCTCTGTGCATGACGCCTACATTTTGAGGAATAGCAGTATCCCTTATGTGATGGGCCAACTCCAGAGGCACTGGGTATGGCTAATAGGTGAGGCCAAGGTCCCCACACAGTGTCAGAGTCACCAGATCCTCGGGGTCTGTGCACGTTCCCAACACGTCCGCCACTGAACAGCTCCAAGACTCTGATAGATAAATCACAGAGACTGAGAGAGTTCAAGAGGTGAATAGGGGATTAGGAAGGGAACAGCTGGGAAGGAGACCTGTAGTAACAAAAAGGTTAGAACACACAATAAGAAAATTATATCTCCTGAAATCAATACTAGACTATGATTCTAAGCCTAGTCACTCTGCAAACATGAACAATCTAAGAGTTAAGTTTATAATGACTAAGTTTCAAGATGGCCGGATACCTGTAGGGGAATCAAGATGAATTAAATTAAAACTTTCTTATTCAAGTACTTTCCTTTACATGAGAATCAGAAAAACATTCTGACTAAATTTTATAGTCACATAAATCCTGTTTTGAGAATGTATACTAGGACCATACAATATTGCATCTAGAAACTCTGGCCTTCTGTGTACTCTTAAAATGTTTCAACACAAATTGCATATATTGCATATATATATATATATATATATATATATATATATATATATATATATATATATATATATTAAACACCATAAAAGGATTGTGCACCATGAATAACACAATATGGATTCAGGAAACAAATCACATCACTTGTCAACTTGAATATTATATAATAAATATCTTAGAATAGTGGCATACAATAAACAACATGAATTAAACTCGAGGAGAGAATCATGCGTCTTGCCGATTCGAGTGTCACCATGTAAAATACCAAGAAATGGTAGCACGCAATGAATATCAAAGTCAAATCATCATTAATCGAATTGCGCGTCTTGCCGATTCGTAAAACACGATATAAATGTCAAGAAATAACAGCTCACAATAAATAACAAGATCAAAGTACAATGAAACAAATCGCGCTTCTTTTGCCGATTCTTAAGCCACCATGTAAATGTCAAGAAATGGTAGCGCGCAATAAACAACAAAGTTAAATCCTCATGAAACGAGTTGCGCGTCTTGCCAATTCGGAAAACATTATGTCAAGAAATAGTAGCGCGCAATGGACAACAATGTTTAAACACCATAAAACGAATCACTTGTCTTGCTGATTCTTAAGCCACCATGCCTATGTCAAGAAATGGTAGCACGCAATGAATAACAAAGTCAGACCTTTATGAAACAAATCGCTCGTCTTGCCTATTTGTAAACTACCATATAAAGGTCAAGAAATGGTAGTGCGCAAGTAATCTGTTACTCATTTAAGAATTAAACCAAGAATATGAAAATTCTAAATAACAGTGTCGGGATAGTCCAACCACCGTCTTACCGCCTGGAACAATGATCACCAATGAAGGATGAAGGGCAGAAGACTGGAAGATCCAAATAGGCCGCCGGGACAGGAGCTCCGGAAGAAGCTGCTGCTCTGCACCGGGACCTCTGAACAGTGAGCACTGGGAGTTGGGCTGGCTCTCTTTTGTAGAGTCTTGGCCCAGCCCAGAACCACGCCCAGGCATGTTGCAGGGAAAGTCTCTGGAAGGCCCTGGAAAGGGACCACACCCTAACACACTCTGAAAACCTGCAGCAATACATTGCAAAGGAACAGTATTTGTAAGCATATTAAAAATAAGTTTTCAGGATTGAACTCTGCAATGCAAAAGGTTAAACCACAACATATCAGCACAATGCATAAATTACGTTGTTTTGAGAGTGCTGGGTTTTTGCATTTTTGTCGCCAATAGAGCACGTACTGCTCTGGTATTGACACACAGTATGAGTAGGTGTCTGGGTATGGGGTTGTCCCTAAGGGTTAGTGTGTGTCTAACAGGTATCCCTCGACATTTGCAGGTGACTCTGGTTACCCCAACCTCTCATGGCTACTGACCCCCGTGAGGAATGCCAAGACAAGGGCAGAGGACAGCTACAATGAGGCACATGGGCGAACTAGGTGTATTATTGAGAGGACGTTCGGCCTCCTGAAGGCCAGATTCCAGTGCCTCCATCTAACAGGTGGCTCCCTATACTACTTACCGAAGAAGGTGTGCCAGATAATCGTGGCATGCTGCATGTTGCACAACCTGGCATAGCGACGCCAGGTGCCTTTTCTGCAGGAGGATGAGCATGGTGATGGTCTTGCGGCAGTGAGGAAGAGGAGGCAGAGGAAGAAGATATTGACAACCGAACAAACATCATCATGCAGTACTTCCAGTGACACACAGGTAAGAAACTGTAATTCCTCCTCACATTTCAGAATACTGTAGGACATTGTATAAGTCAGCCTCTTAACCTCTGTCTATGGACACTGACAGTTCACTTTGGATTTCCATTTTTCAGATCTGGGTACCCCATTCTGCCTTCTGCTATATGTACTGCTGCCCAACAAATGTCATACATTGGTATGAGCAAATGAACATTTACATTGCTATTTGTTACTAATGTTGTCATTATACATTTGTGAAAGATCAGACTGACTCCAGATTGGTTTGTGCTTAAAGCGTGTTTATTTAGGGGCTAATGAGTATTGGGTATGTGCAAGGGGCTGGGGTTATGGTGGAGAAATGTCCAGGGTAGAGTCCAGTCTCTTGGTATCACCGGTGCATTGTCCAATGGGGCATAGGAAGGGGGTAACGGTAGTTCAGTTTGGACAGGATGACATAGTGGGACAGAAGGGTGACAATCAGGAGAGTCTTATTTCCTGGTGGGGGTCTTGGCAATGTTCTCTGTCTTCTGCCTGGATCGCAGGGAATGTTTGCGGGGTGGTTCTCCTTCTGCAGGGGGTGGGTTGCTGGTGGCCTTTTGGTCCTCTGGCGGGGCCTCCTGTCCACTAGCGCCGGCGGAGGTGGAAGGCAGTTCCTCGATTTGGCTAATGTCAGGGGCCCTTTGTTGTGCCACTGCCTCCCTCATGGTCTTGCCTATGTCAGCCAGCACCCCTGCTATGGTGACCAGGATGGTGTATATGTTGGTGAGGTCCTCCCTGATCCCCATGTAATGTCCCTCCTGCAGCTGCTGGGTCTCCTGAAACTTGGCCAGTACCGTACCCATGGTCTCCTGGGAATGGTGATATGCTCCCATGATGTTGGAGAGTACCTTGTGGAGGGTCGGTTCCCTGGGCCTGTCCTCCCCCTGTCGCACAGCAGTCCTCCCAGCTTCACTGTTGTCCTGTGCCTCTGTCCCCTGAACCGTGTGCCCACTGCCACTGACCCCAGGTCCCTGATCATCCTGGGTTAGTGGGGTTGCCTGGGGTCCCTGTAGTGGTGGACACACTGCTGATTGATGTGTCCTGGGGACAGTGGTATGGGCCCGGTGGGTGGGTGCTGTGGTGGCGTTTCCTGAGAGGGGAGGTTCTGTGGAGGTTTGGGACTGTGGCAGGGTAACCGACTGTCTAGAGGTCCCTGATGGGCCTGGCTGGTAATCTTGATCCAGGCATGCAGAGCTGCTGTCATCACTGTAGGCCTCTTCTGTGGGGGGACTGGGTATGGCTGGCACCTCCTATCCGGTGACATTGGGTAGGGGTCCTGTTGGGATTTAAATGCATTGTTATTCTATCTGTGTGTGCCATCTTGTCCAATGGGTGTGATTTTCCTGTATTAATGTGCTTGCACTATCGCCTTGGCCCTTGTGTGCTGGTCATCTTGATCAAGGCATGCAGAGCTGCTGTCATCACTGTAGGCCTCTTCTGTGGGGGGACTAGGTATGGCTGGCACCTCCTATCCGGTGACATTGGGTAGGGGTCCTGTTGGGATTTAAATGCATTGTTATTGTATCTGTGTGTGCCATCTTGTCCAATGGGTGTGATTTTCCTGTATTAATGTGCTTGCACTATCGCCTTGGCCCTTGTGTGAGTGGTGATTTTGTGGCCTGGGTCAGTCTCTCTATTGGACATGCTTTGATGATGGGTGTCCATGCATGTCTGTGATGGGTGTCATGCATTGTTGTTGCATGCAGGGCTTAGTTGTGGGAGTAGTGGGTTGTGATGGTGGGGTGTATGGGAGGTGGTGGAGTCATGGGAGTGAGGGTGAGGGTGGGAGTATGTGATGGCATGCAGGTAAGGTGGGGGGTATATAGTAGTAAAGATTTGACTTACCAGAGTCCAGTCCTCCTGCTACTTCTGCAAGGCCCTCAGGATGCATGATCTCCAAGACTTGCTCCTCCCATGTTGTTAGTTGTGGTGGGGGTCCACCGCCAGTCCTCTGTACGGCTACCTGGTATCTTGATACCACGGAACGTATTCCCCCGTAGGTCGTTCCACCTCTTCCTGATGTCAACCCTTGTTCATGAATGCTGTCCCAATGCGTTGACCCTGTCCACAATTCTCCGCCATAGCTCCATCTTTCTGGCAATGGAGGTCTGCTGCACCTGTGATCCTAATAGCTGTGGCTCTACCCGGATGATTTCCTCCACCATGACCCTGAGCTCCTCCTCAGAAAACCTGGGGTGCCTTTGAGGTGCCATGATGTAGTGTGAGTGATGTGTGAGGTGATGGGTGATGTGATGTGTGGGGTGATGTGTTTGGGTGTGTGGTGTGAGGTGCCTGGTTGGTGTATGTGATGGTGTTCTGTGCCTCTGGATGATGATGTGGTCTTTGCTTTTCTCTCTCTCTCTGCTTCTTCAAAATTGTTGCACATAAGGGGTTGTGGGTAATGTGGGTGTGTGTTTTATAGTGGTGTGAGTGTGTGTGTGTGTGTGGGTGTGGTGTGTGTATGTGTGTCAGGTGTGTGTATTTTGAATTGTCCGATGTGGTTGTGTTTTGTAAGTGTGTGTGTATTTTGAGCGTGGCGGTGTGGACCGCCAATGGTTTACCGCGGTTGAAACACCGCCGCGTTGATTCGTGGGTCCTGATACTGTGGGCATATTCCTGTTGGCATAACAGTGTGGGTTTTGCTATCGCCAGTTTATCACTGACCTTTGGTGTGGCGGACTTGTGTGGGTGTCTGTATAGTGGCAGATTTCTCAGTGTGGGTCATAATACCCATAGCGGATTTCCGTCACGGTATGTTGGTGGCCGTCGGCATGGCGGTAAGCGGGATTTACCATCAGGGTTGTAATGAGGGCCTCAGTACCTTAAAGGGCTGTTAAATGCACTGTAAAACACCACACCAGAGAGTTGCAAAAAGGGCTATTTATCATGCTGTAAAACACCACACCAGAGAGTTGCAAAATTCTGTGTGTAGTAACGAGCCGGGAGGGCTGGGCCACTGATCCTGAGATTACCTGTCACCCGTGTATGTGGTAATGAAATGAAATGCCTCTGGACTGACCACCAATCTAGGGTCCATAGCCTTGAATGAACCCAGTATTTGTACTAGCAGGACAGTGCTTAAGGAGAGAGGTGGGGCGCCCAGCAGAGTGGATGCAGAGATATTCCATCTTCACATGGAAGGCACCACATTGTCAGTCAGCAAAAGGATACAAACAAGGACAATGGGCAGCACTGCCCGAGATACTAACGGCCTTGGCCTTGGGAGAATGTCTTCAAGGTCTGAGAGAACAGGGAGATGTGGCGCAACGACTAGAGCTGCTGACTTTGGAACTGAGGACCAGGGTTTGAGTCACAGCTTTGGCTCAACATTACTTAATACCCCTGTGCCCACAAAAAATGAATATGTCCTTGTATATTGTAGCTGGTACTCATGTAAAGCCTCCAATACCTTTGGATCATGTTTGGGCTACCTTAGCATTGCAAAGTTATTACAAGTAATTAAATAAACAAGTGGGCCTCCGTCCTCGCTCCCGGCAACTGCGCGCAGGCACACTCAGTGCTGAGAGCTGACGAAGAGAAAATGTGACCAAGATAACGGCCTGATTTACAGCCTTGTTTACAGCTAAGCTAAGCTGAGGGCAAGAATGCTCTGTAAATGAAAAGGGAAGCTTTGTGGAACACAAGCAGGAAACAAATGAAAAAAATGAATACGTCCTTTTATAATGTAGCTGGTACTCATGTAAAGCCTCCAATACCTTCATATCGTGTTTGGGCTACCTTAGCATTGCAAAGTTATAACAAGTAATTAAATAAACAGGCCGACTTCAGCCCGCGCTCCCAAGGACTGTGCACAGGCATATTTGGTGCAGAGAGCTGACGAAGAGCAAATGTGACCAAGATAACAGTCTGACTTACAGCCTTGTTTATAGCAAAGCTAAGCTGAGGGCAAAAATGCTCTGTAAATGAAAAGGAAAGCTTCACCGAACACGAGCAGGAAACAAAGGAAAAAAGGTCCCCTAAAGAAGAGGACAAAGCATAATTATACAGTAGATGGTCCCTTCTTCCAAAGAGGACAAGGAGGGACAAAGAAGCATGCCTGATCACTGGCAAGGAAGGATTTTTAAAAGACAGTTAAACAAGCAATTGAAATGGCTCCAAGCCCACAGAAGTAGTATACTTAAAAGTATACCACAAGCCTTATGCTTACTCTTGACCTAAAAAGAAAACATGTATGTGTGAAGTATACACAATGTAACACAATTTCTTGGGTATTTTGTGGGGGAGGATATAAGCGGAAAGGGGAACGAAAGTGATGTCCTACTCCAGTCCAGGTTTTTTTCTTTGAGTTTTGGGACCTTTAGTCCTGTTTTATAATGAAATAAACACAACTACAAGCTCCCAGAATTCAAAGAAGAAACATGGACTGTAATGGCACATCGTGCATGGGCCTGAGAAAGCTGTCAGGGCTGATCATTTAACACTTCTTTTGTAACTCAATACTATTTTTTTATCTGCATACTAGGTTCCATTATCTGCTCAGGAAACGGGGGTAATTGTACACATATTCTTAGGAGCTAGTTCGATGTACATCCCTGGTACAGCGTGTAGAATGGAAAAAGAGAAATTCACAAAGAATTGTGGTGCAAATATTTACTGGATTGAGTAACATCAGTATGGACTAGAACATAGGTGCATGGACTATTAGTTTCAGTAAGGTAAATGACAAATAATTCAACAAAAAGGGGACGCTGCACTATGTTTTTATGGGACTTGGCGATAAAATCCAGACTGAGGCTTATCCAATTTAAAATGTTACACCGGATCTATTACGATAGAACTCAGCTGCACATAATGGGCAGGGTGACCTCCCCGGGATGTCTAAAATGCAGAGAGCCGTGCAAGGATTATTTTCCATATGCTCTGAACATGTCCCATCATAAACATATACTGGCATAAAATACTAGAATTGGGTAAAGTGATAGGGACGACTGTACCTGACGATCTTAAATTTGTGCTCCTACGCATACCCATTGACATAGACCTCCCACGGATTAAACTAATATTCTGTAACCTGGGACTAGTAATTTCAAAGCGAGATCTAGCCAAACATTGGGGAGCCCCTGATGCCCCTATAATGTCCGCATTGAAAGCAGGCATTGACCTATACACGGCAGCAGAGAGCGAGTTACTGTAAGAGCAGAGATGGTCCCTGTACAGTCCGCAAACCATGGGGTAACGGGTTTGAATATCATGGTCTACATGTGCAACATAATGTTGATGATGTGTCTTCATCCTAGGATCTCTAGTCCAAATTGTTTGACTCATTGTGTAAATCAATCTACTGAAATGTTTTCACTGTCTCCTCTATTCACTGTAATAATGGATGGCAAATTATTTGGTGCAATTATGCCTTCTGCTCGGTGCTTTTAGTTACCTTGTGCACCGATTTGTGTCCCTGTTGTTATATTTTACAAAACCAAATAAAAATAAATAAATAATTCAATGAAAAGTAACAGGACTAGAGGGATGATCAAGGCATCAGTACGGCGTCATGCTGAAAAAAGTTAAAGCTGGGGGTGGGGGGGGCAAACAGCCAGATAATCCTCACCTTACCTGACATGGGCAGGGCAGCTGCTCCAACAGTAAATAAAACCTCTTACCTGTTTCCTCGATCCACTATCATTCTAAGGACCTTAAACTAGAAATCACATTACAGTGCCCAAGGTGTAAAATAATTACCAGGACATATATTTTGAGGCACGAAAGCAAGAAACAAAGCACAAAAGATGCCTAGGATGAGAGTTTGAGTTATGCTACAGAGGCACAGTCCTCGGTACTGCAGCCGGCTGGTGCAAGAAAGCATTTGTTCCTAACTTCTGGCTCATGTAGCAAGCAGCCCAAGCTATTGCTAATGGCTGCAGCAAGGAAGGATTTGGTTAATACTTGTAGCACCTCTAGTAGCGTTGCTGCTCAATGTACTGCAGCTTGTTCCAGCAAGAAAAGATTACTCTGGGCCCAAGCTAGTGTTGTGTTTTGCAACAATGGATGATTCATGTCTTATTTGTTGTACCAGTAATAACATCCCCAGGTACTACTGCCTTCTGCAGCAAGGAGGGATTTGTGTTTGAGTCGAGGAATCTCAGTGAGCATCCCAAGATTCCAAAGTCTACTGCAGCAAGGATTTATATCTCACTCAAGGAACCACAAGTAACAGCCGAAGGTGCTACGACCTACATTTGGAAATTGCTCTTCACACATTTTCAAAACCTCGAGTGCATGCACATGTGAATGTCAATGCTTCTTTAAACACACAAACTATTGTCTTAGTCAGTGTTTGTTCTTTTAAGAACTTCCATGGCTTGAGTAAAGGTTTTCTGAGTTTGGCAGGTTATTCTTAGGTAAGTACAGTTCATACGTTTTCTCTAGGGGTTCAAATGTGAAATAAGTATGTTGCTTACGGGGTTTTCTTTCTTCTGAAAGATTCTTTGTTGTGTTTATTTTTAGAGACCCCACACTGCAGTACATTTCCTAAATGAATAAGCTTAGTTGCAGGTCTTCTTTGCAATTGGTTAATTCATTTATGCATTGTTAACACTTGTACGAAAGGGTAACAATGGTACATAGAATGATAGGCACATCTTATGGAGACAGTTATTATACTGATTGAGGTATTGTGCACAGGTGCTATTGTGTGTTAGATTAACAGCAAATACAAACAGTAAACAAGACACATAAATGAACTTTGCTATAATCATATCTACAATTTAGTACAGCGAGATCTTTAGTTTCATTTTTTCTTTCTGATTGAGTGAGGTAGTATGCATGAAGTGTACTTTAAGGCATTTTTAAACGCACAGGGGCAAGTCAGGATATCAGAAGGCAGTGAAAGATGGCAGGAATAACCCTGAAAAAGGAGATGATGTCACCAAGGAAGGTGACATATGGACAGAATAGGAATGCACCTTTGAGTGAGATGCAAGTAACCCTAACTGATGGAGAGTTGGTGACCATAGCAAGGAGCCCCAGTTCACAGAGAACCAGTGGTCAGATGGCTATGAATAGAATAATTGGAGGGCAGACCCCGTGATACCAAGGATGTTGAGAGAAGAGAGTAAGATGTTATACCCCACATCTAAAAAGTTCCATGTAAGCGCCAAATCCTTTATGCTACTGGTCAAGAAGCACTCATTAGCTGCTTCAAGGAGGGTTAAACTCTACAGGGAAATGTTGCAATAAATACATCCTAGGGATTCTGGTAAGTAATCGCAGGTTATTATTTTATATGAGAAATATCATAAAGAGGAGCCAACGTCCAGCCTGTTTCCAGCATCAACCGCCAAATAATGCCTGAGCAACTGATCCATTTGAGGCAGCATGGGCTAGGAATCCAAGTTAAACAATAATACGCAAATATAGAATTCAACTCAGGACAGAGCGAGAGCTCAATCACAACCAACTAGATACATTATTAGACATATTTGAATGGTAATACAACATGAATGGTAATTGAAATACAAAAACATGAATGGTACACCTTACCCTTTTTGGAAAAACAAAGTTGAAGACAAGGTAAAAAAAAAAAACTATGAGTAAATAAATATATAAGCACACAAAACTTTCTAAGTCATGTAATAATCCTTAAACCTTGAAAGCATGGCAACATTGCCTGAAACCCTGTAAATATTGGAACTAGAGCAAACAGTTTGATCAGAGTGAGCGTCTGCATCATGTCTAATATTGTGCTGCCTTTTACCATTGAGCTTCTTCTCTGCATTTAACAAATCATCAACCAAACCAACATCATCATACTGACATGAATCTCTTGACCCAACAGTATCCTCCCCATGTCTTTTAAGGAAATGTGCTTTCGTTCTTTCCCACCAAGAGCTATCAATTGAGGAATTGTGTTTACCACAGCCGCTGACTGCTTGTATTTTTTACACTTGTTCGGGTGTAATCTTAACTACATCTCTTTTACTCCACCACCCTCTGCCATTTATCAGAACAGAGTCCTTTGACACTTTATCAATCCATACCGGTTTGGAAAAATTTGTACACCTTTTCTGACTCTCTTGGGATTCTTGACTAAAACCCGATCCCCCATATTTAATGTTATTTTCTTGATATGTTTTTTCGTATCAAAGTTTTCTTTAACCTGATTCTGCAAAGCTTCAACTCTGGCTACTACAATCGATAAGCTCTTATTGACAAGCACTTTCATTTTGCTTATTTCTCTCACCCAGTTAGGAAAAACTGAGGATCTCAGAGCTCTTTTACGTAACATCTTACATGGACACACACCTGTAGTACTGAGTGGTGTTACCAGGTGTGACCAGGCTTTTTCACTCAGAAAGGTTTCAACCTCAAAACCGTCATCAAAGCTGTTTACAGTCGTTCCTTCCAAAACATAGAAATGCGCTCTACCGGACCATTTGAGGAATGTGAGTTTGAGCACCCTTGAGGTGTGTAATGTAAAATCGTTAATAAAATCCATCATGCGTGCTGATGTAAAGTGGGTGCCGTTGCCATTGACAATTTCTTTAGGTGCACCCTCAATATCGAGAATTTTAAGAATTTGATTATAGAATCAGTGTTAGGGACTGAAGTAAAATTGAAATACACCCATTTTGAAAAGTAATCAACCAATACCATCATGTGTTTTTTATTAGGCAGCAGGTCAAATGGACAAGCAAAATTGAGTGCTTCCTCCAGCATGGGACCATGTAAGTTGGGGATTCATGCAATTTCCAGTGCTTGTCAGAAACGAACGTGGTACAATCATCTATAAATTTGGAAACCTGAGCTTCAATAGGAGGCCACCAGTAAAACAGTTTTGGGATTTTTACAGTTACTACTGACCACTAAATGACCACTGTGAGCTTCCTTAATAAGAACATTTCTGATAGAGACTGCAGGGCATACAAACATCACGCAATCACTCTAATGACACCCCTTCGACAACAGATAGGTCCTCTGAAACCTGAACAGGATGTCTCAAAGAAGCTTCAGTGTTCCTCTCTTTGGGCCAGCCTTCCTTCATGAACTTGAAAATAGATTGTAAAACGGAATCTTGTTTAGAAGCCTATAACCATTGTTTATGAGTGATTGTAACTTTGTCTCCAAGTATGTCTTGCACAAGAGCACTCACAAACTCATTCTCTTGAACAGTGTTCGTACCCTCATCCCCAATAGGTAACCTGGAAAGGCTGTTAGCTTTTAAATTTTTTCTACCAGGTATGTATTTCACAGTGAAATTGGCCTCTTGTAGCTGGGAAAGCAATCTGACTAACCATGATTATGCTTTATCTGAACCATTGCCTTTAAATAGAAGTTGTAATGGTTTGTGATCAGTAGAAAGATCAAAGTGAGAGTCCCAAATAAATGTCTTAAATCTTTCCACTGCCTAGCAGCAGGCCAATGCCTCTTGCACAATGGTACTGTAATGCGATTCAGCATCACTGAGGGTGCGAGAGGCACAGCAAATTGTCTGTTCTTTATCATGAGACACTTGTGATAGCACAGTTCCCAGACCTATTGGACTAGCATCAACTGTGATGACACACTTCCTGCTAGTAACAAATGAAGATAATGCTGGGGCAGAAATGATGAGATTCTTTACCTTCTGAAAGGCTTCTTGCAGTGAATCAGACCAGACATAATTCACTCTTTGTTAAGCAGGTTCCACAATGGTTGCACGATGAATGCATAATCCTGCACAAATCGTGAAAAGTATTCACTAAGCCCAAGAAAGGAGCGAAGCATATCCTTGTCTTTTGGTGGTTGGGCTCCCTCAGTGTCTTTAATTAAATAGAATTTTGGGGATATCCCACTGGAACTAATAGAATGTCCCATGTAATCACTTTTCTGTGCCACAAACTTGCATTTCTCTGTGTGGGGAGTGATGCCATAATCTTTAAATTTGGTAAAAAGTGTTTCAAGAATATCATTGTGTTCCTTCAAAGACTTGGCAAAAATTAGAACATCATCTTGGAAAACTTGCAACCCCATCACACCCTCCAAGATGGTGTCCATAAGATGCTGAAAAATGCTAGCAGTAATTGCTAGACAAAGTGGAAGCTTGCAAAACGTACATGCTCTGAACACGTTGTAGGAAAGTACCATCTTGCCTGGCATGTTACCCCCATTTTTCACTGTATATATGTTGTTTTAGTTGTATGTGTCACTGGGACCCTGGTAACCCTGGCCCCAGTGCTCATAAGTGTGCCTGAATGTGTTACCTGTGTAGTGACTAACTGTCTCACTGAGGCTCTGCTAATCAGAACCTCAGTGGTTATGCTCTCTCATTTCTTTCCAAATTGTCACTAACAGGCTAGTGACCATTTTTACCAATTTACATTGGCTTACTGGAACACCCTTATAATTCCCTAGTATATGGTACTGAGGTACCCAGGGTATTGGGGTTCCAGGAGATCCCTATGGGCTGCAGCATTTCTTTTGCCACCCATAGGGAGCTCTGACAATTCTTACACAGGCCTTCCACTGCAGCCTGAGTGAAATAACGTCCACGTTATTTCACAGCCATTTTTCACTGCACTTAAGTAACTTATAAGTCACCTATATGTCTAACCTTTACCTGGTAAAGGTTAGGTGCAAAGTTACTTAGTGTGAGGGCACCCTGGCACTAGCCAAGGTGCCCCCACATTGTTCAGAGCCAATTCCCTGAACTTTGTGAGTGCGGGGACACCATTACACGCGTGCACTACATATAGGTCACTACCTATATGTAGCTTCACCATGGTAACTCCGAATATGGCCATGTAACATGTCTATGATCATGGAATTGCCCCCTCTATGCCATCCTGGCAGAGTTGGCATGATCCCAGTGGTCTGTAGCACAGACCCTGGTACTGCCAAACTGCCCTTCCTGGGGTTTCACTGCAGCTGCTGCTGCTGCCAACCCCTCAGACAGGCAGCTGCCCTCCTGGGGTCCAGCCAGGCCTGGCCCAGGATGGCAGAACAAAGAACTTCCTCTGAGAGAGGGTGTGACACCCTCTCCCTTTGGAAAATGGTGTGAAGGCAGGGGAGGAGTAGCCTCCCCCAGCCTCTGGAAATGCTTTGTTGGGCACAGATGTGCCCAATTCTGCATAAGCCAGTCTACACCGGTTCAGGGACCCCTTAGCCCCTGCTCTGGCGCGAAACTGGACAAAGGAAAGGGGAGTGACCACTCCCCTGACCTGCACCTCCCCTGGGAGGTGTCCAGAGCTCCTCCAGTGTGCTCCAGACCTCTGCCATCTTGGAAACAGAGGTGCTGCTGGCACACTGGACTGCTCTGAGTGGCCAGTGCCACCAGGTGACGTCAGAGACTCCTGCTGATAGGCTCCTTCAGGTGTTAGTAGCCTATCCTCTCTCCTAAGTAGCCAAACCCTCTTTTCTGGCTATTTAGGGTCTCTGTCTCTGGGGAAACTTTAGATAACGAATGCATGAGCTCAGCCGAGTTCCTCTGCATCTCCCTCTTCACCTTCTGATAAGGAAACGACCGCTGACCGCGCTGGAAGCCTGCAAACCTGCAACATAGTAGCAAAGACGACTACTGCAACTCTGTAACGCTGATCCTGCCGCCTTCTCGACTGTTTTCCTGCTTGTGCATGCTGTGGGGGTAGCCTGCCTCCTCTCTGCACCAGAAGCTCCGAAGAAATCTCCCGTGGGTCGACGGAATCTTCCCCCTGCAACCGCAGGCACCAAAAAGCTGCATTACCGGTCCCTTGGGTCTCCTCTCAGCACGACGAGCGAGGTCCCTCGAATCCAGCGACGCTGTCCAAGTGACCCCCACAGTCCAGTGACTCTTCAGCCCAAGTTTGGTGGAGGTAAGTCCTTGCCTCACCTCGCTGGGCTGCATTGCTGGGAACCGCGACTTTGCAGCTACTCCGGCCCCTGTGCACTTCCGGCGGAAATCCTTTGTGCACAGCCAAGCCTGGGTCCACGGCACTCTAACCTGCATTGCACGACTTTCTAAGTTGGTCTCCGGCGACGTGGGACTCCTTTGTGCAACTTCGGCGAGCACCGTTTCACGCATCCTCGTAGTGCCTGTTTCTGGCACTTCTCCGGGTGCTACCTGCTTCAGTGAGGGCTCTTTGTCTTGCTCGACGTCCCCTCTCTCTTCAGGTCCAATTTGCGACCTCCTGGTCCCTCCTGGGCCCCAGCAGCGTCCAAAAACGCCAAACGCACGATTTGCGTGTAGCAAGGTTTGTTGGCGTCCTTCCGGCGGGAAAACACTTCTGCACGACTCTCCAAGGCGAGAGGGATCCGTCCACCAAAGGGGAAGTCTCTAGCCCTTTTCGTTCCTGCAGAAACCTCAGCTTCTTCTGTCCAGTCGAAGCTTCTTTGCACCCGCAGCTGGCATTTCCTGGGCATCTGCCCATCTACGACTTGCTTGTGACTTTTGGACTTGGTCCCCTTGTTCCACAGGTACCCTAGATTGGAAATCCACAGTTGTTGCATTGCTGGTTTGTGTCTTTCCTGCATTATTCCTCTAACACGACTACTTTGTCCTTAGGGGAACTTTAGTGCACTTTGCACTCACTTTTCAGGGTCTTGGGGAGGGTTATTTTGCTAACTCTCACTATTTTCTAATAGTCCCAGCGACCCTCTACAAGGTCACATAGGTTTGGGGTCCATTCGTGGTTCGCATTCCACTTTTGGAGTATATGGTTTGTGTTGCCCCTATCCCTATGTTTCCCCATTGCATCCTATTGTAACTATACATTGTTTGCACTGTTTTCTGAGACTATACTGCATATTTTTGCTATTGTGTATATATATCTTGTGTATATTTCCTATCCTCTCACTGAGGGTACACTCTAAGATACTTTGGCATATTGTCATAAAAATAAAGTACCTTTATTTTTAGTATAACTGTGTATTGTGTTTTCTTATGATATTGTGCATATGACACTAAGTGGTACTGTAGTAGCTTCACACGTCTCCTAGTTCAGCCTAAGCTGCTCTGCTAAGCTACCATTATCTATCAGCCTAAGCTGCTAGACACCCTATACACTAATAAGGGATAACTGGGCCTGGTGCAAGGTGCAAGTACCCCTTGGTACTCACTACAAGCCAGTCCAGCCTCCTACACACGTTCACAAATGTAGTTAATTCTTGGAAGTTCTCATCTAATGGAATCTAGTGGTTCGCTGACTTGAGATCCAATAATGTAAAAAAAATTGAATCACCAATAATAGCTTTTTTAGTTTGGTTCCAACACTCAACAGAACAGGTCTAGCTTTGTGTATGACTGCAGTGGCATTCTTCTCCAATTTGATTGTGTGAACATACTTGTGAATGAGACCAATCTTGCCATTAACAATTTCTGGGAATCTCTTCACACTATCATCAGTGGGGTTTAGTTTGTCTACGACAACCAAAGAAATGGGTACATAAGCTATTCTGAAAGGTGGGTCTGCACCTTGAACTAACATGAGCCATAATCTAGCAATATCCTTCCAGCCCACAATGTTCCTACCCTTAAATGCCACATAAATGTTTGTTGATGTTGATCTACCAAGGCAAGATACAGTGTCTATGAAAAACTCAACCATTTTGACATCTTGATCACTGAATGCCTTGGGATGTATGTCAGGTGATTTTAAAATAACATGAGAACCACAATGTACAGTGTACCTGAGATGATAGTAATTGATGCACCCGAGTCCACATCATGTCAGGTGTTAATACCAAACCGAAGGTAAATTGACATACAGGTTCTTTCACTTTGTTAGTGGCTACAGAATCCATATCCAAAGTCAAAACCAAGTTGAATAAATCCAATGTGCTGTCACCATCACTTAACTCAATACTGCATACTTTTATCACGTTTTTATTGGATTTGCATACGCTGTGAAAATGGCACATTTTTTTTGTACACTTCATGCAGAGTTCACGTATTGCTGGGCAATGTGCGTTGTTTCTTAAATGCGACTTAGACCCATGCCTGAAAAGGAGTTATTATTGCATTGTAAACTTTTACATTTTTTGTCTTCAATGTGAATTGTTCTGGTAAGTTATTGTAGGTTTTTATTTTATATGATAAATACTGTAAAGAGGAGCCCATGTCCAGCCTGCCTCCTCATCGACCGCCGAATAATGCCAGAGCAACCGATCCACCGGAGGCAACACAGGCCTGGAACCCGAGTTAAACAATAACATGCCTGTATAGAATATAGCTCAAGACAGAGCAAGAGCTCTTTTACAACTAAACAGATACATTATTAGAAATACATGAATGATAAAACAAGAAGCCACACCACTGTGTGTGAATTAAAAGATACTAAAAGCATCAGGAAAATGTTTCTTTCCAGATGCAGGAGGGAGTGCTCTGGGCAAAAGGGATTCCTCTGGTGAGAATGACTGCAGCACAATCAATCATAACACTTGGGGCCAGGTGTATCAAAGATCCGTTTTGCGATTCTCAAATAGTGATTTTTAAGAAATCGCTATTTAAGAAATGCAAAATGGTATGTATCATATTTGCGATTCGGTAATAGCGATTTCTTAAAAATCGCAAATGCTATTACCGAACCGGAAATAGCGATTCTGACCCCATTTGCACCTATGGGCCTGTAGGCCCATATTTGCGATTTTTTTGCATTTCCCAAATTGCGAATTCCAGTTAGGAATTCACTAATTAGGAAATGCAAACCCCAGGGTGCTGGGGGCCTACGGCCCCCTCTGCTGCACCCCCCAAAAATATTGTAGGACATGTAAGGCGCACACATGCCAAAAGGGCATGCATGCGTTTCATGTCAATTTTAAAAATGCATTTATAATGCATTTTTAAAATTTGCTCATGGTTACCACCAAATTGAATTTGGTGGTAATTGCAATTCCTTAATGCACAATTCGCATTAAGGAAGAGCTTGATACATGTGCTTAAGAAATCGCAAATAAGGATTCCTTATTTGCAATTTCTTATTTAGAGACTCGCAATTTGCGATTCTCTAGCTGGGGTCGCAGTTTTAAGGAATCACTATTTTAGCGATTTCTTAAAATTGCACAGCGAATGCCTTTCATACATTATGAAAGGCATTTTTGCATTCGCAAACAGCAAAATTTTGCGATTCGCACCATTTGCGAATGCAAATTCGCTTGATACATCTGGCCCTTGGTGACTAGTTTGCAGTTAAATGGTCGCATTTGAGGCTTATACTCAGGATCCACTTTGCTCTTGCAGCTCCATTGTTCTCTGCATAGGAGGAGATCAGACATCATTTATGTAGGAGGTAAGTCAGTGTCCCATGTTTGAGGCTCCAGGGCACTTGATGATGCTGGCACTTGACAATCTTGGGTTGGGAGAATGGATACACAACTAAGAAGCCCATCAAACAAAGGTATATTCCATTCAGCTGTGTAACGGCTGCTTGGTAGCTAGCTACCAAGTTGAAACTATCACTCTTTGTGGCTTGGGTACCTTATGAACGCTCTTCTTCACTCTCAAAAGTGGTGGTAAAAAAAAAAGACAACAGGGAAGGTCACAGATTTACTGTACCAACTCCAAAGGCGCTCACGTGCTTTTCAGTACATAATGGCATTTCTAGTTTTTTGGCATCAGTTGTACCCTTAGGGCATCAGTATGTGGAGTTGTGCTGAGATGTTAGATTACATCGTTTCAAACCAATTTTATAGTACTTGTAGAATTTGTAAGCTTCTTCATATCATAGAGTTAGAAAAGAGAAATAGTAAAAAGGCTCCTTGGACTCTCTGATCTAAGAAATTAGTTAGAATATTAATTTAGCCTCCCCTGCATCTGTAATGAGCGTGTGTTTGCTGGAAATTGCGAAAATATTTTAAGTTACATTTTGTAAAAGCTGTCTTGAAGTGGCATGCGTGAACCCCGCAATAGATGACCTTTTATCGGTTGTTCATTTTATGGCAAGGAAGGGTACTCATATTAGCTTTCCCATATACAGTTTCCAGTATATAGTTTCTCTACTCTTTAATAGCAGCCAAAGGGAAATACAGAAGTACACTTCCCAGAAGTCTTAGGCCCTTATTTCAAGTTTTTCAGGGTTTGCAGACCCCTGTGCAAACCCCTATTTACACAGGGGTCAGGATTCAGATTTGGATAAGATTATTTTTTTTGAAAAAGAAATTTTATTAAATTTTGCATAGAACAATTATGAATACAGTACAACATGATGCCAACGGGCATCAAAACAATACAATAATGGTCAAGTCCTCGGTCCCTGCTGCTTTCATCACTAATGTTACTCACCATCCCCTCTTAAAGGCCCGCTACATCCTCCCATTTCCCCCATATCTTCTTGTGTTTGTGTAAGCAACCTCTGGCCTCGTACACAAGTTTCTCTCGCTGCGCACACCAATCCACTCCCCGTCTCCACTTAGCCAGTGCCGGAGCCACCCTGGCCTTCCAGTCTGCCATTATGTCCCTTTTGGCCACCAGACATGCCACCCCTAAGAAGGACCGATCTGCTCTTCGTAGCTCTGTATCTCCCATCACCCTGAGAAGGAGGGGCAATGGCGACCTCTTTACCTCCTTCTGTAGGGTCTCAGATATCTCTTGCACCACCCTTTCCCAATAGGCCATTATAATCGGGCATGTCCATACCATGTGGTAGAAATCCGCTGTATGATACCTGCAGCGGGGGCATTCCGCTGTGGGGCGGAGGCCTGCTTTATGTAACATGGCGGGTGTGAGGTATGCGGTGTGAAGGAAATAGGATTGTATTAAACGGAAGCGTGTGGCCATTGTTAGGGAGCGTGGGGCCATTAGTGCTTCTGTCCAGTCCGTTTCCTCCATGGGTCCCACCCAACTCTCCCACCTTTGGCGAAGCTCTCTCAGGGGTCCCCCAGTGGCGGTGATTAAGGTGCGGTAAATCTGAGAAACCCCTCCCCTTCCCAGGACTCCCATCAGTGCCTTGGCTTCCATGGGGCTGTGCTCGGGTATGGTGTCTCCTGTCTGCAGGTGAACTAGTAGGGCATGACGTAGTTGGAGATATCGATGGAATTGTGTTTTGTTTAAGGAATATTGTTTCTGGAGGTCTTGAAAAGATCGTATATGTGTCCCTCTCCAAATATCTCCCAGCGTGGAGATCCCTATGGTGTCCCATTTCTGGAAGCCCTCCAGACCTGCTACATGTATCAGCTGCTTCCCCTGCCATAGCGGAGTTTGTTGGGTTAGGCGCCCCCACCACCCCGTCACTTTCTGGGCTGTACGCCATCCCAGAAGTACCATTTTGGTCACATCTGGAGTATCCCGGGGTATCGGGCTCCCGTAGAGTATGTCAAGGATCTGTGGGTAGCCCATTGTCTGCAATTCTAGTTGGTATGCGGGGTCTGTCCATCCACCTCCCATCCAGTCATTAATTACAAGTATATGCATCGCTAGATAATAGTATTGAATATTCGACATGCCCAGTCCACCCTCATAAACATCCCTCTGACAGGTTTTTAGCGACAGTCTTGTACGTGAGCCACTCCATATGAATTGGCGTGCTAAAGAATCCATCTCCCTGAACCATCCCGCGGGGAAGGGGTGTGGAAAATTCTGCAGGAGGTATAAGATCCTGGGGAGAATCATCATCTTGTACAGCGCTATTCTACCAAGTAGATTCAGGGGGAGGGCCCTCCAGCGCAGAAGGTCGGTTTTGATTTTCTTTGACAGCGGCGTGACATTGAGTTCCCACGCTAGCTCGGGGAGAAGTGAGATATGTATCCCGAGATATTTAAAGCTGTTTCTCCGTATCGGGATATTCCGTTGCCAATCTATACAGCCGTGCGAGCGATGAAGGGGGATCAGTAAAGATTTGGCTGGGTTCAGGGCCAGCCCTGAGGCTTCCGTGAAAAGTCTAAGGATCTCTAAGACGCGTGGGCCGCTTTTGGATGGATTGGAGATATACAGGAGCACATCATCTGCGTACAAAGCCACTCTGTCTTCCGAACCAGAGGGCCAATGCCAGCCCTCGATCAGTGGGTCGCCTCTCATTAATATCGCCAGTGGCTCTATCACTAGTGCGAAGAGCAGGGGAGATAAAGGGCATCCCTGTCGAGTCCCACGACCAATGGGGATTGGGTCGGAGACTACTCCGTTCACCCTGATTCGAGCCGTCGGGTTAGAGTATAGGAGTTTCACCAGTCCCCGGAATTTAGGTCCGAGCCCGTTTTTATATAAGACCTGATTGAGGAAGGACCAATCTACCGTATCAAAGGCTTTTTCGAAGTCGAATAAAAGCAGTGCCAACTGCGTATGCGATAGCACTTTGCGGTGCGCCAAAGCAAGATGTAATCGTCTGATGCAGTGTCTTGTGCTACGAGTGGGCATAAAACCACACTGGTCAGGGTGCACCAGCGTGGGCATTACCTCCCTCAGTCTGGAAGCAAGGATCGAAGAGAGCACCTTGACTTCCACATTTAGGAGCGAGATAGGCCGGTACGCTGAACATTGTCGTGATGGGGGTTGAGTTTTGGGGATCACCACAATAGTGGCTTGATCAATCTCTGTTGGGAAGCGGCCTTGATTCTCCGCTTCTTCGTACATGTTGAGCAGGTAGGGACCCAGAATATCGCTACATTTACTATAAAATTCAGCTGGAAAGCCGTCGGGGCCTGGTGTTTTGCCTGATGCCAGTCCCGATATTGCGCTGCAGACTTCCACAAGATCGATGGCCTCGTCCAGTCTGTCTCTCGCCTCTGGAGTTACCACGGGAAGGGTAATCTCATTTAATAGGGGGGACTCTCTCTCAACAGCAGGGCGTGGATGCATGGCGTATAGACGGGCGTAGTAGGAGGCGAAGCTATGTGCGATTTCCACTGCTGTTTTGACAAGGGTGCCTGAGTCATCTAAGATCTCCGGTATAATACTGTTAGCCATGGGGCGGGTGGCCAGCCAATGCAGTAGTTTCCCGTTTTTATCCCCCCATCCATAAATTCGGCTTGCTGAGGCTCTCCACATGTGCTTGGCCGAATCTAGCATTATATGTTTAATATCTTCTCTTACCCTGGTCAGTTTCCTCATGGTCGTGGCCGATGCCAAGTTTATATGTTGGCATTCGAGTCTCCGGGCCTTGTTCTCTAGCTCGGTGATTTGGGAATTATGATCTCGTTCACGGGACCGAAGAATGCTTCTGGCATGTCCTCTAATAGTGGCCTTGCAAGCAGCCCATAGCATTCCTGGGGATCGAACCGAGCCTTCATTTAATTCGAAATATTGGTCGAGGTGCAACCTGATCTCTTGGGTGTACTCTGTATCTTGTAAGTGCCACGCGTTCAAGCGCCACATAGGCCGTCTGGTAGGGTCTGCTCTACCCAGCCGGATCCGTATTGGCGCATGATCGGAGACCCCCCGTGGAAGAATCTCAGCCCCTGCTACTTTTAAGAAATCTAGGGCGGGCATGAACACCAGGTCTATTCTGGATTGCGTCTGGTGGGCTGCCGAGGTATGTGTGTATTGGCGCTCCCTGGGATGCCAGGTGCGCCACACCTCACACAAGCCAAGGCTCTCCGCCCAACTACTTAGGGCTGAGGCCCGCTTGGATCTATGTATGGTAGCTTTCCCAGAAATGTCCAGCCTTGGGTCAAGGACCGCGTTAAAGTCGCCTCCCAGCAGGGTAGTTCCTTGGGGTAATCCTGAAGTTACTCGGTGGAGCGAAAGTAGGAAGGAGTCGTGATTTGCCGGGGGCGCATAAGCGCACACCAAGTTTAGCGGTTGTCCGTGAAGAGTCCCCGTGACCACCATGAATCTACCTTGTGAGTCAGATTGCGTGGAAGTGATTACCATGGGCAGAGATCGGTGGAGCAGAATGGCCACTCCTCTAGAGCCTCTGGAAAACCCTGCATGATATACCCTATCGTATCCTCCTCTCGCAAGCATAGGGCATCTGGACCCAAGAAGATGGGTCTCTTGTAGCAGAACTACTGAGGGAGAATACCTGCGGAGGGTGTTAAATACTGCCGATCGTTTGATCTTGTCTAACAGGCCGTTTACATTCCAGGAGAGGACCTGGGTTACTGAGGACCAAGCGGGAGGTGTGACACTGTTGGGCATGTTTGGATGTGCGGGAGCAAGCCCAGGGATGACCGTTTCGGACATGACCGTAAAATTTTAAATCTACAAACCAGGCTAACCAACTTGTCGCCTCTTAAACCTAACTTAAACTTCCCCTCCCCCCTAAACTCCCCCCCTCCCTATACTCCCCCCCCCGGAAGCATCTGTCGCCCATGTACCCAACCAAAACCAGACAGCCAGTAAAACTGTCATTGGGGTGGAGTGGTGGACCCCTCCTTTCTTTCGGATCAATTACAATTAGTAGTCACAAAACAAGCGTTCAACAGCATACTCTAGGAAGCCTCCGGAGTCATCAATGTTAATCTCGCTAGGGGTCGCCTGAGAGGATCAGGCGAAGCCCGAATCCCCCTACGTCTCGCGCAGGGGTCCTACATCTCCTGTCAGCCGAGTACCGGAGACTGACTCAATCGCCCATCCTCGGCGGGTTGGGACTGTGTTCGGGCCACCGGAAGAGTCTCAATGTTAGATTTAGTATGAGGACCAGAGTCCCGGGCTGCTTCGTCCTCTGCAGGAGCGATCGTGTCTTTCTGTCTGCCTCTCCGGGATCTGGTGCGCCGCCTGCTCCTCCGGGGCCCCTCTGACGGTGAGGGCCCGACATGTGGGGTTCTTCCAGTGGTCCCGGGGGGACCCTTTCGGGCTCCAATGCCCTCCTCCGTCAGCCAGTCCCAAGCCTCCTCCGGGGAATCAAAAAAGTAAGCTTTCCCAGTCATGAGGACTTTGAGGCGAGCGGGGAAAAGGAGCATGTACGAGAGCTGCATTGCCCTTAGTTTTTGCTTAACATGTTCGTACGACCTACGGCGGGTCTGGACTTCTCTGGTGTAGTCCGGGAAAATTAGGATTTTGTGGTTTTCCCACTGCGTACCATCTTGCCGCCTTGCTTCCCTGAGGATATTGTCTCTGTCCTTAAAGTTAAGGAATCGTGCGATCATCGGGCGCTTCGGACCGCCCGGAGGTGGGCGAGGCGCGAGCGCCCTGTGGGCTCTTTCAATTGCAAACAAGGGCGAGAGGGATTGGTCAGGCATCCAAGATTTGATCCACGTCTCCAGGAATTCGGCGGCCTTGTCATCCTCTATGCCCTCCGGGAAACCTATGAAGCGTAGGTTGTTGCGCCTGGCTCGGTTTTCCGCATCTTCTGCCCGACGGTGAAGCTCGCCGGTTCGGGACTGCAGCTGGGCTACTTTGGCTTTGAGGTCAGACAAATCGGTTTCGGTTTGGGAGACTCGGGTTTCCACTTCCGTAATTCGTGTTACAGCATTTCTAAGGTCCTGTCTGATGAGGCCCATGTCCACTCGCACCTCACCAATTTTCGTTTCCACGGCTATCTGCGATGATTGAATAGCTTGGAGAATGGCACTCACCCCGTCCGGGGTTGAACCCCCACCAGCCACTTCTCCCCCTCCTCGTTGGCCCGTCGCAGTCGTGAACTGGTCGATTTTTTGTTGGGAGGGCGGGGGTTGTTTGTTCGTTTTATCCTTCCCCATCGTGGCACTTGAGGCGGGCGTCAGGTGGGCCACACCTTCCTTAACGCGGTTTCAAGCCTGAGAATTTAGTGTGTTGTTAAGTACCATGGACTGTGGGGGGGTTCGATGTGTCTGATCACGCAAGGACGGCCGGCAATGACACCGTTGGCCCCTTCTTTTCAGCTCCCTTTCTCGCTCTCTCCACCAGTTGGGGGGGACCCGTCCGAGACCCAGACCCAGGTCTCTCCACCTTAAGGGCTCTGCGCCTCCATTGTAGGCCTCGTGCCGTCGCGATCACGCTCTCGATCTCTCAGGTCGTTCCGACCAGGGTCTAAAGTCAACCAAGCACGACCCGGAACCCAGGGTATCCACTTGCCTCAAGGTGTTGCCTTCCACCGCTCGGCTCGCAGTCCAGATTTTGCCGCAGTCCAGCTCGCGCTCCACCCGGGCTCGGGCTCGAGAGAGGCTGGAGCCAAGCCCCCAGGCCCCTGAGTCCCCCCTTGTTGCTGCAGGGATGGGGGGGGGGCGGGGGCGTCACCGCTCGTCTTCTCCCTCCACTCCCCCCCGGTCTTCGATTCACTTCCTTGCCTCCCCGGGCACCACTCTGCTTTTCAGCCGGGTCCTGGTCCCCAGCACGCCTTCAGATTTAAATTCCCCCCAGCAGGGGGATCTCGGTGGCCAGGGCCTCCGCCACGGCCCCAGCGCAGCACCGCAAGCCGCCCAGGCGGTCAGGTAGGGCCCCCGGTCCTCCGGGTCACACTTGCGCCTCGCGCGCCGGTGCGGCGCCGCTCACCCCGCGCCCTCCTCCACGACAGGAGGGGGGGGGCCCGCCGGCGCCCCCGCGGCAGGGATCCACCTTCGGGGCACGCCCCAGCTCTCTCCGGGCCTCTCGCCTCCAAATTTAAACTCCCCCCAGCAGGGGGACCTCGGGGGCCAGGGCCTCCGCCACGGCCCCAGCGCGGCACCGCAAGCCGCCCAGGCGGTCAGGGAGGGCTCCCGGTCCTCCGGGTCACACTCGCGCCGGTGCGGCGCCGCTCACCCCGCGTCCTCTCCACGACAGGAGGCGGGGGGCCGCCGGCGCCCCGCGGCAGGGATCCACTTTCGGGGCACGCCCCCAGCTCTCACCGGGCCTCTCGCCTCCTCTCAGCCCGCGGCAGTCAACTTCGTCGGGGCCCCCAAGACCACCTCAGATCCGCCGGGTGCATCTCGCAGCGGCCGCCATCTTGAGCTCCTCTTCACGGGAGCAGCCGGGTCGCCGTATGAGGGCGAGCCGCCGGCTTCCCATCGATTCGCCCCAACAAACTTCTCTACGGGTCCCCTGGACACCGGGGCGCCATGTACAGCGTTTTTCCGCTCTCTTGGACCACGGTGGTTAAGGGCGGATGACGGAGGGGTCCAGAGCACTCTCAAAGTGCGACCGCCATCTTGACGCCCGAAGCCACGCCCCCGATTTGGATAAGATTTTACCATACCTCTCAATTACTGAATGTGTAAAATGCCTCTCCCTTCTTTACATTTTTCATGTCAAAGCTGCCAGAATTTAACAGGGGAAAAGAATACTTTATTTACCTACTATGTGGATTTTGGTACATTAATCACTGAAATCTGCTTGCTTGTCATAGCAAAAATAGGATTTCACCTGATGAATAACGTACCCCACAGTATTATTATTTATTAAGTGCTATAAACAGCTCTTCAATCCAACAAACGTAGAATCAGGCCCTTAGTGCTAGAGACATAGATGATAGAGGAGAGAATATCCCACTTTGGACCAGTGACAGTTTATATAATGGTGCATATAAGTGTCATCACCTCCACTTTTCTTGCTGCTCAGGCACATATTAGTGTCAGGTTTTGGGTTTGTCCCTAATATTCTAATGAATGTATTAATGATTGTTTGAGGATTTTTCTCTACAGTCATTAAAGTTGAGGACGTCCTTGTTATCTAGAGTATATTTTTATTGCGGAGTGGCTAGAGCACTGTGCTCTGTCAATTTCCAAGCCAGCTTCCCTCCTGTCCTGCTCTTAGTGTCCACATGGGTATCTTCCGCTCAATGGCTTCGAAAATTTTCTATCACAATTTCATCACCCTCACTTGATGCATTTCATTTTTTTTGTGTTTTTCACCACCTAGATCTCTGTAATATGGCTCTCTTGATGCTTGATAGTCACATTATTGTTCCCACACAGACTGTTTTACTTATTTATTTCCAAAAGGGTGTTTGCCAGTTGGTTTTCGGTGCTAGGAGTGATAAAAACAAAAGACTGGGGGGCGTGGCCAAGATGGCGGCGTGAGCGGATGCGTTGGTCCGAGCTCCGCCGCCTAGGCCCTGGATTTGCTGCCCGACCCCGATCGGGGTGGCCGTGAGGTCCAGACAAGATGCCTGGAGATGTCGGGCCCGAGCATTGAAGGCGCCCGTGACCAATCGGCGGCACGCGCGGGGCCGTGTGTGTTGGGCCGGCGCTTGCGGCTGGTGGAGGCGGCGGCCCGCGGCCTGTTCTGGGTGGCGGGCCTGGAGGCGAACCAGGAGGTGCGGCGGTGCCCTTAGTGGGGGCTAAGACCCCCTGGAGAGACGGGCCGGTGGCGAGGCCTCGCTGGAGAGCTCGGCACCAGAGTGGAGAGGCGGCGGGGCCCACTGGCTGGGCCCTGTGAGCTGAGCCTTTGCAGAGGACGGCGGAAGGGCGAGGACCCCCTTGAGTGGCTGTGCTCTGCTGCGGTGGGGACGCAGGGGGTCCTGGATGCCGGTTGGCAGTGTGGGAGGCCCGTGGTGGCCTTTACCTGGCGCGGAATCGAGCTGTTTTTAGGTGTGGCCCCGCAGAGTGCACTGCTGAGAAGAGGCTGACAGCTGCTGGTGAGGGGCCCGCCTGGGGGAGTACGGAGTCCGGTGTTGGTGCGCAGAGGTCTGGCTGAATACCTGGGCTGTAGCTGCCAGAGGTAGTAGATATGGCGACCTCCAAGCCCAAGGGAGACCGGACGGTAAGAGATATGTTGACGGGGGGACGCCCAGTGCCGGGGGGGCCCCTGAATATCCACCAGCCGCAAGGTCCCCTAAAGCAAGGAAGGAGACATCGGAGGAGGAGGCGGCCCCGGTTACAAAGGGCTTCCTCACCTCCGTGTTTGAATCGCTCCGCAGGGACCTGAAGGAACTCCAGAAAGATATATTGCATGAGGTGAAGGAGTTGTGGGTGTATCTCTCGTCCCTGGGTGAGCTATAACCCAGGTTGAGGATGGGGAAGCGGCCCGTGGCGAGGAGGTGGCGGTCCTGCAGCAGGAGGTTATACGCTTGCGGGAACAGCAGGACCTCCTTCAGATTACAGTGGAGGACCTAGAGAACCGCTCGCACAGACACAATATCCGCATTAGAGGAGTGCCGATCGGAGCGGAGAAGGATGACATTAGAGACTTCGTGGTGGCATTGTTCTGCTCAGTTCTGGACCTGGAGGCGTCCCAGGAGATCGTCCTGGACAGAGTACATTGTGTGGGCGGAGCTGGGGGAGCCGGGGACCGCCCGCCGGATATCCTGGCATGCGTCCACAACTATGGACTGAAAGAAAACATTTTGCAGCGGGCACGCAATCTCCCGCAGGTCCACTTTAGAGGCCATCAATTGCAATTATACCAGGACCTGTCGGTTCGGACCTTACAGCGACGGCGGGAGTTTAAGCCTTTCACAGAGCACTTGCGTGCACATGCTGTGTCCTATACATGGGGTCACCCGTTCCGCCTTGTTTTCTGCTGGGAGGACCAGCTTCGCTAGGTGAAGTCGGTATCTGAGGCTCACCAGATTCGGGGCCTGTAGAGAGATACTCAGGGCTCGGACTTGAATCTGGGTCCGGCGGGAGGAGATCGCCCGCGCTGGAGGAGGAAGGAGAGAAGGAGGAAGCAGCAGCGCCCTACGGAGTCAGAGCGGATATCGGAACGTCAGTCGGCAGTGAGTAGTGTAGCAGCTGAGACAAGTGCCTAGGCGAGGAATGACGGAGTGCCATTGGTCAGCAAGGGGTCGCTTATTGCGGGCTGGTGCCCATTTCAGTGGGCCTGGGCAGCGGAGTCGATGGACTTAACGGGCGATCTGGTGTGGTTCAACGGCCCTGTTGAGACTTTTCCTCTTTAGGATGTGTGTGAGAGGACTTTTTTGTTATGAGCACCTGTTGTGCGTTATTGATATATGTTTGTATGCTTCCCTGCGGGTTTGTTCATCATGGGCCCTAATGGGTTGGTCATATTTCTTGGTGCGGCGGAGGTGCTGTTCTGAGTCCCGGCCCCTCTGTGGATTCTCTCCCCCCCGAGCGATTTTCTCCCTTTGATGGTATGACAATTAAGTGCTTAAGTTTGAATGTCCGTGGGCTTAGCAACCCAACCAAGCGGTTAGCGATACTGTCTGCTCTAGAGAAATCTGGGAGCCATATCTATCTATTACAAGAGACCCATTTGTTACACAGGGATACGTTTCGCATGCGCTCAAGATGGTTCCCTAGACAGCTTTGGTCCTCAACAACTACGAAACATGCGGGGTGGCAATATTGCTCTCGAGGACATTTGCTGGGGAGATAGTTGGGAAGGTACACAAAGTCCCAGGTAGGTTCCTGGCTATTAGAATAAGGCTTGGGGCCTTCTCTATTACCATTGCTTCCCTTTATGCTCTAAATTCCCAGCAGTAGACCTTCCTGAGACAGTCAGTTTCCCCTATATTTAGTTTGCCTGATAGTGCCATTTTGGTAGGGGGAGATTTTAATCTGGTGATGGATAACGAGCTTGATAGCTCGGGCCAGCGCTTTGGGCAGACTGGAGCCTTGTCGGAAATGGGGTGTCAATGGCTGGCTGAGTGGCTGGAGGATGTATGGAGGAAGTCGCATCCCACACTCCGGTATTATTCTTTTTATTCAGCGGCGACCAAGACATATGCACGGCTCGATCTTTTTCTGGCCTCACACGAGTTTATGCCCCGGGTCAGGGAGGCTACGATTGAGCCTAGGGCCTTGACTGATCATGCCCCTATTACGGTTGAACTGGCCATGGAGATAGGTCGCGTTGGCACACCGAGCTGGCGCTTTAGGGACTCCCTGCTTCAGAGCGAGATAGCGGTGGAATCGCTTCGACGGGCGATTAGGGATTATATTAGCTTTAATGACGAGGGCAGTACCTCTGTGGAGACTGTGTGTGAGGCGCTGAAGGCGGTAGTGCGGGGCGAGGTGATGGCATTATCGCGAGGGATAATAGAGCAAGGAGAGAGGTGAGGGAGAGGCTAGAGCAGAGGGTAGCTGTCCTGGAGCGTTCCCATAAATCCACTGGCGCGCCTAGAATCTGGCGAGAATTAGAGAAGGTAAGGCAACAGCTGAAATGACTGGACTGGGATAGGGCGCAGTACACGGTAGCACGACTTAAGCACAAATACTATATTGGGAGCAATAGATACAGAAAGCTATTGGCGCACCGGTTGCGTGCGCAGCGCGCGGTGTCGGCGGTCAAATTGATTCGTTCTCCTTCCGGTGAAGAGGTCTGCACGAGCGATCAGATTGCAGAGGCATTCGCGGGGTTTTACCGGGGGTTATACGCAGCGGATGAGCGGGATGACGCGGCCCTGGATTCTTATTTAGAGGGCATAGCAATCACTCCTCTTGGTGAGAGGGAGGCGTCCCTGCTGGACCAACAGATGGGTTCACGGCATTGTTTTATTAGACCTTTTGTGTGGAGCTCGCTCGCTTCTCGTGAGGCTTTTTAATTCCTTTCGGACGACGGGAACCCTGACGCCGAGTATGCTGGACGCTACCATTGCTGTTATACATAAACCGGGCAAAGACCCGGAGGAGTGTGCTTCATATAGACCGATTTCACTTCTGAATATCGATGCTAACCTATTTACGGGGATTCTTGCTTACCGCCTTAATCCTTATATGCCGGGTCTTATTGATCCGGATCAGTCCGGTTTTATTCCAAATCGACAGTGTGGCGATAATACGAAGCGACTTCTGCATCTGCTAGATAAAGAGGCGCTTTTTCTCTCTATCAACGCCGAAAAGGTGTTCGATAGGGTCCATTGGCCATATCTCTTCCGGGTCCTGGAGCGCTTCGGTCTGGGCCCGGGCTTTAGATCTTGGATCCAATGTGCCTATTGGTCCCCTAGAGCGGCGGTCCGAGTTAATGGCGTGCTTTCTACGCCGTTTCCGGTTGGGCGTGGGACCAGACAGGGATGCCCGCTTTCCCCCCTTCTGTTTGAGCTATATATGGAGGCCCTCGCACAGCGCTTGCGGGACAGCCCCTTGGTTTCTGGGGTGAAATTTGGCGGAGACCAACATCTTATTACCTTATACGCAGATGATGTAATTTCTTACACTTGCGGAGCCTGCGACCTCTTTACCTGCGCTTATGGAGATACTAGTTGAGTTTAGCCAGGTTTCGGGATTTAAAGTGAACATGCAGAAATCTCAGGTCCTTGGTCTGTCTCTGAGCGCTGATCACGAGGAGGATTTGAAGGCTCGATATCCCTTTATCTGGTCGTCCTCACGCCTTTCCTATCTTGGGGTCGAGTTGGCGACGTCTGCCGTTAAAATGGCGAGCTTGAACTACACGAAGCTGGTTCGCGATATATAGCGGGACCTGGAGTTGTGGGGAGACATAAACTGTCTTGGCTGGGTAGGGTGGCTGCGGTCAAGATGACAGTCTTGCCGCGAATACTGTACATGTTTCAGGTGCTCCCACTAACCCCACCTCCCCGGACGATTGCCACTCTACAATCGGCGGTCCTGAGATTTATATGGGAGGGTCGTCTGGCGTGTCTACCGCTGCAGGTTTTATATCGCCCCAAGGGCAGTGGGGGATTGGTGATACCATGTCTTCTGAGATATTTTCAGGCAACACAGTTGCGCTTTCTTGTGGAGTGGATTCACCCACTCACGGAGAAACACTGGTGTTTTATGGACCATGCGGTGGCGGGCTCTCATATATGGAAGGAGCCTTGGCTCCGGCGCCGGCATAGGACGGGAAGTCTTTATTCTTCCCCGATTACCGGAACAACGTTACGCGTATGGGACGCGGTTGCTTGCCGTCTAGGGCTGATTTCCTTTCTGTCCCCTATGACCCCCATAGGCGCGAACCCTGACTTCGAGCCCGTACTCCATTTGGATGGCCTGAGACGTTGGTATGAAGGGGGCTGTGGGTGAGTAGGAAGTCTTTTTGATTAACAAGGGTTGTAGTCCTTTGACCAGATGAGAGAGGCCTATGGCCTAGTGGAGGTGGATAGACATGATGTATTATCAGGTTCGACTCTGGGCTCTCTTGCCGGCGAACAGAGCTCTAATAGATAGGCCTGTTACGCCATTTGAGAAATGTCTGTTCCTAAAGAAGGATGATAAGAGAATCATCTCAGAACTTTATCGGCTTCTGCAAGGGGAAAACTGCCCGCCTAAGTCAAAGGGTCAGTTGCGATGGGAGAGGGAGCTGGAGAGAGAACTCTCAGATGAGGAAAGGGACAGCATATTCTATAGAATACACCACACAGCATATAATGCAGCAGGGACAGAGACATCATATAAAGTCGCTTCATACTGGTACTACACTCCAGCGCGGTTGCATGCATGGAATCGTGATAAGTCGGACCTTTGCTGGAGGGGGTGTGGAGCTACAGGCACGCTTGCACATTTGCTTTGGCACTGCCCAAAGCTACACCGTTATTGGGAAAGCATTATAGATGATATTGATGCAGTGTTCCAAGTTAAGATCCCGAGACTGCCATCGTACATCTTATTGGGGCTGCCCTTACTTTTCCTTTAAGGTCTCTAAAAGGGAGGCAGATGGCCCTAGCACTTAACGCAGCGCTGCAACTGATCCTAGCTCTCTGGGGGTACAGACAGGGTCCCGAAGCGTATCTCATGGCTCCAGAAGCTGTGGTTTATCTTAGCTATGGAGAAATGTACGCTAGCCTCCCAGCAGCGGATCGGAGACTTGGGCGAGTTGTGGAAGCCGTTCCTTCGGGTTCTTTCACATTCACAACAGTTAGCAGGCAAGGGACGAATTCAATCCTAATTTCTAATAACCAATATTAACTCTTGGTTACAGGGGGTACATTATTTGCCCTTATTTATTTAATCAATTCACAGCAATGCGGCATCGGACTCATTGGAGAGAAATCTGTCTCTATCTCTATACACAAGTCTACATACAAATATTTACATCTGACATATAAAACATAAATACATGTTCATAAAGCATTCTCATATAACAAAAATCATGACAATAATACAAACAAATAATACAAAAAATACAAAAAAGGTGTGCCCGTCTTAAAAGCTTGAACAAATAGTCACTATAACACTATTCACAATGTGATTTAATATCAAATGGTAACCAAGGACCTTACACCCAGCTGAACAATACCTAGATGTTTTTTTGGATAGGTATTGTGTAGTGTTCACCTATTTATGCGTCTCAATACATTATAATTCCAAGCCCTTGATTCCATTAAGAGATGTCGACGCGTTTCGGCCTAGCACTCAAGGCCTCTTCAGGACTGTCAGGGGGCACTGGCAACACTTTCTTAACGCTATGATTAATATCCAACCTTCCGAATTAATGTCCTCTTCCTTTGTTGGTTCTACTCCTAATCAGTCGTGCTACTCGATTTTAGGTATATCCAAGGAAATGTTGGGGTTTCTATTATAGCCCACTCTGTCCACGTTCGGAAGCCTCGCGGAACGCGTCGGCTGCAGAACGGATTCTTCAATCTTGCAACGAGCCGCGCAGATTCTTTCTGCAGAATTTACTGAGCTGACGTGCCCAATCTACCTGAGAGTCTTGAGGCTGATTTGAATTCTTGGTTGGAGGGCTGGGGGGGAGGTTGGAAGGGGAGGGCTTGGACGATGCAAGGGGTTGGGGAGTGGAGAGACAGGAAGATGACATGGTTTCTCGGAGGGAAGCATAGTTGAAGTGTTTACATTTATATGTTTATGTGTTCTCATCTGTGGGACTAGCACCTTGGAAGACTATAGGACACTGCCAGTGGACACATGACCCTGCAAAAGAGAAGACTGGCTGGGTGGTTCCACTGGGTGTGGTCTTGGGATTTATGAGAGAGACCTCTGCATGAAGATATGAGATTGCTACTGTGCTGATATATTTCATTTATGTCCTGCGATGAGCTGTGTTGAGCTGTGTTTTGTATGTTTATATTTTTTTTTGCTCTTCTAAAAAACAATAAACAGATTTGATCCTAAAAACAAAAGACTGAGAATGAACAAAAGAGCTGGTTTGCAACCTGTTCTTGAACTTTCCAAAGTTCGACAAGCGATAAAGCTCCAGGGGAAAGGAATTCCAGAGCTGAGGAAGCGAAAGGATTTGCTACTAGTACGGGCTTCTGATGACAGGTCGACATGGCATTTATAGAGTCAATGAGTTCCTCAAAAGCACTGTGCCTATCGTATGGTAAACGCAGTGGACACTCTCTCTGCTTTGTCAGCTAGCTTAGGTCTCTGTGAGCTACTGAAATATGATAATATTTCAGAAGTCCGCAAACCTACCTTACTTCCAAGTTCTGTAGGTGATGAAATTTTACTAGGGTCTTAATAGGGAGGCCAGCGTAAACGGAAGTAAAAAGGTCATGTTGCGATAACACATATGCCCCTCTATCAAAGCCCCTCTATCAAAGCATGAAGCTTTGAGGGAAAGAATGAAAACATTTTTTGGTCAGTGAGATCCAAGAAATAAGCGGTTTAAACCGCGTGTACCTAAGCAATAAAGGCAGGATTCCTATCTTTAGGAAAATACCCTCTTTTGGCATGGTTACCTCCACCTTTTGCCTGCTGTCAGTGTGTTTTTGTTACTGTGTTCACTGGGAGCCTGCTAACCAGGACCCCAGTGATTGCTTTCTCCCTCTAAATGTGGTTGGTCTTGACTTTGTGCACCCCACAATTGGCATACTGGTGTCCCCATGTAAGTCCCTAGTATATGGTACTAGGTATCCATGGCATTGAGCCACCAGGGACTCCCCTTGGGCTTCAGCATGTATTATGCCACCCATGGGAGCCCATGCAAAATGTGTCTGCAGGCCTCCCGTAGCATCCTGCATGAATAGGTGCATGCACCCTTTCACTACAGGTCACTGCACCAGATCACTATAAGTCACCCCTATGGCAGGCTGTCCTAGCCCAGAGGGTAGGGTACAAGTGCCTGTGTGTGAGAGCACCCCTGCATGAGCAGAGGTGCTCCCACAAGCTCCTGCTCCATTTCCTGTGAGTGCAGGGAAGCCATTTTCCCAGGTACAGTACATAGGTTACTACCTATGTCCAGCGAAATAATGGTAACTCCAAACCTAGGCATGTTTGGTATCAAACATGTCAGAATCATACCCCAATAATGTTGCCAGTATTGGTTGTATGATTCCATGTACTCTGGGGGCTCCTTACAGGACCTCCAGCTTTGCACCTATCAGTTTGCAGGGTTTTCCCGGGCAGCCCGTGCTGCTGCCATCCTACGGTGAGGTTTCTGCCCTCCTGCTGATTAAACAGCTCACTCCCAGGAAGGCAGAACAAAGAATTTCCTTTGGGAGAGGAAGGCAACACCCTCTCCCTTTGGAAACAGGAGTTACATGGCTTGGGAGGGGTCACCTCCCCAAGCCACTGGTATGCTCTGAAGGGCACTTTTGGTGCCCTCCTTGCATAAACTGGTTTGCACCAGTCCAGGGACCCCCGGTTCCCGCTCTGGCGTGAAACTGGAAAAAGAAAGAGGAGTTACCACTCCCCTGTTCATCACCACCCCATGGGTGGTGCCCAGTGCTCCTCCAGGTGGCCACTTGATTCTGCCATCTTGAATCTAAGGTGGGCAGAGTCCTCTGGGAGCATCTGAGTGGCCAGGTCAGGCAGGTGACATCACAGCCCCCTCCTGCATCACCTACTAGGTGACCAATCCCCCTTTTAAGGCTACATAGGGTCTCCCTCTTGGGTGGGTCCTTAGATTCGACATGTAAGATTCCAGCAGGACTCCTCTGCAGTGTCTACTTTTACTTCTGGCCACTGGAACTGCAACTGGACTTCACAGGACCCTACAATCTGCAACTCCAGTGATGACTTAGCTCTGCAAAATTGTTTCTCCGGCTCCTTCCAGTAACTGCAACATTTACCTGACTGTGCATCCTCTGGGGGCAGCAATTCTTTAGTCTGCACCAAGAAGCAAGAAGGAATCTCCCTTGGAGTGAAGGAGTCACCCGCCTGCATCAACAGACGCCAACTGCAATGATGACTGTTCGTATGGATCCTCTTTCCTGCAACTCTGCGTGGGTCTACAACACCGGTGGTGGTCTTGAGAGGTCCCATCTGTCCTCTCTACCAGCTGTCCAACTTTGGAAGTAGTGAGTCTTTGCCTTTCCTTGCTAGACAGTACCCCTGTGCACCGCGACTCTTGCAGCTACCAAGGCTTGTTGACTCTTCTTCCAAGGGTTCTTCAGGTGCCATGTAGCCCTGGCCTTTAGTACTCTTCTCTGCAATGCGTAGTCTCCTGCCTGCTGCTCCATCGATGTGGGACTCCTTTCCAGGTGTGCTGAGTAGGCCTCACTGTGACTTCTGTGCCTGCTGCCTGTGGGGGCTACATCCTCGACCTCTGGCTCGCCTCACTGCTGAGGGTCACCTGGGAGTCCCCTTCTTGGGTTGAGTCCCCTTGGACCTTCCTGGTCCCCTGCAGCTGTTCCACGCTTCTTCTGCAACCCTTGCCTTTGGCAAGGCTTGTTGGTTTTTCCACACCACTGAAGGACTGCAACTCTTCCTCCTATGTGGGACATCAACTGCATCACTTCTGAAACTCTTCCTTTGCTCCTATCCTGCATAGCCGACTCCTGGTCTTCGCCATAGAAGTGGTCCTGTACCTCAAGAAGGGTGGGTAGTGGCTCCTGTCCCAACCGGACACTCCAACTGGAACTAGACTTGGTCCCCCTCATTTGCAGGTACTCTTCTGTCAGGATCCATCTTCTGTTTCTTCCAGTCTTGCTTGGATCTTGCCTCATCTCTGCTAGTTGCTGGGGGGCACTCTGGTACTTTCCTTTTGAGGTTCCTTGTGCCTCCAGCTCCCCTCTACAAATTCCACTTAGCTGTGTAGGGGTCTGCTATTCGCATCCCATTTTTTTAGTATATGGTTTGGTCTCCCCTTAGGGTCTCTATTGTTTACTGTAATTTCACTGTTTTCTATTGCTTCCTATGCCCCTTCCTGATTACTAAGGTGTATATAATACTGTGTTTACTCACCTGCTAGAAGAGTATTGCCTATATAGTATTTTAGTATTTGTGTTACTATAATAAAGTACCTTTATTTATGTAACACTGTGTGGTTCTTTCATGTGTGTAAGTGCTGTGTGACTATAAGTGGTATTGCATAAGCTTTGCATGTCTCCTAGATAAGTCTTGGCTGCTCATCCACAGCTACCTCTAGAGAGCCTGACTTCCTAGACACTGACTACACCTTCCTAATTGGGGATACCTGGACCTGGTATGGGGTGGTGACAACATAGGTGCTCACCACACACCAGGCCAACTTCCTACATTGGTGGTGCAGCAGTGGGATAAGCACTTGCAATTGCCTTATCACCCTGTCACTAGGTAATTTCCACACGAAAGACCATTTACTAACTGTAGGTACACTATACACTTAGTGTTAGGGATCTAGGGCCAGATGTAGCAACTTAAAAATTTGCGAGGTGCAAAGTGCGAGTCCATGCGACTCGCAATTTGCACCTCGCAAATTGGTATGCAGTACGGTGTCTCAGACACCGACTGCAACTCGCTATGGGGTCGCAATGACCCACCTCATGAATATTCATGAGGTGGGTCGCAAATTGCGGCCCCATAGCGAGTATAGGCACTCGCAAACATGGAGGCCTGCTGTCGTCAGCAGACCTCCATGTTCGTGACTGCTTTCAATAAAGCAGTTTTTTTTTTTTAAGTGTAGCCCGTTTTCCTTAAAGGAAAACGAGCTGCACTTAAAAAAAAAAAAAAGAAACCTTTAGTTTCGGTATTTTTTCAGGGCAGGGAGTGGTCCCTGGGACCACTCCCTGCCCTGAAAAAATAATTTGGGGTCCATTCACAAAGTGGAAGGGGTCCCATGGGGACCCCTTCCAATTTGCGAGTGGGTTACCATCCACTTGAAGTGGATGGTAACTGCGATACCATTTGCGACCACGTACGTGGTCGCAAATGGTATTGCATACCACTCAGACTCGCAAATAGGAAGGGAACACCCCTTCCTATTTGCGATTCTGAAATGCATATTGCGAGTCGGTACCGACTCGCAATATGCATTTTTGCATTGGGAAACGCGTTTAGCGAGTCGCAAATGGCAATTTTTGCCGTTTGCGACTCGCTAAACGTTTCCTACATCTGGCCCTTAGTCTCATAAGTTTGGGTAAGCTAGGGTCTGGCATAGCCTTGCTCCAAACGTTGCTGGAAGCCTAGAGTTAGAATAGCTAGGGGCTCCTACACCACTCTACCTAGACATCATATCTTCAGTAGAGCCCATCCCCCAGGCCCTGAACTCTCAATATGAGGGTTTAACTTTCCAAGAGTTAAGGGAGATGAGTGCTGAGAGAAAACTAATTACAGGTAGAAATCCCAATAAGAGTCTGCTTCTAGGCCTGCTTCTCCAGGATGACCAGGACCATGCTGGTAATCAGGAGGAGGAGTAAGAAGAATTAGAATCTGACCCCAGAGTGCTATAGAGTAGATTTAGAAATTGAGGTGGGTCCGGAAGTACCCAGGGAGGATCAGAGAGAATCCTAGAAATACTCACAGTCCTGTTAGGAGCACTACTGGTAGTGGAAAGGAAGGGGGGGGTCACATAAGTAGCTCCACCTTTGTCCCTTTGGGTTGGTTGAGAGGATTTCCAAAAATAGGAACAGATCCTCCTCTACACATTCTCATGTCTCCTCAGTCTCTGAGGAGACCCACTGCTCAACTTCAGGTGAGAAATCCCTAGACAGGGAGCTCAGGCAACTGAAACTGAAACTGGAGGAGGTCAAGCTGAGGCTGCAGCAGCAATAGCTGTCCCTCGATAGGGAGGCCTTAGCAGTGGAGAGAGAAAGGCAGGGTATGGGGTTAGCACCCCGTGGTGACAGCAGTTTTAGTTTCAGGGACACCAGGGTCAGGGAGGACTCTTTTGACTCTACAAACGTTAACAAGGTTTTCCCACCTTACAAGGTCGGTGATGACATCTATAAGTGGTGCACTGCTCTGGACAGGGCCTGAAAGGTACAGAGGGTCCCTCAGAGGCAGTAGACAGCTGTATTGTGGCTCTCCTTCTCAGCGAAAGGTAGAGACAGACTTCTCCATGTCAGAGAATAGGGTGCAGACAATAATACCGTTTTGAAATCAGCACTGTTAGATGGGTTTGGTTTGACCACAGAACAGTATAGGATCAAGTTCAGAGAGACCAGGAAGGAGTCCTCCCAAGATTGGGTTGATTTTGTGGACTGCCCTGTGAAAGCTCTTGAAGGCTGGTTGCATGGGAGCAAAGTTAGTGACTACCAGGGCTTGTATAACCTAATTCTAAGACAGCACATTTTTAATAATTGTGTATCTGATCAGCTGCATCAGTACCTGGTGGACTCTGATCTGACCTCTCCCCAAGAATTGGGAAAGAAGGCAGACAAATTTGTCCACACCAGGTGAATAGGAAGGCGCAGACAGGGAATGACCACAAGTAGAAGGAAGCTGGTAAGTCTCAAGACAAGGGAGGGGTCAAAGATAAACACAAAGAGTCTTCATCAGGCTCACAAAACTTCTCTGGGGGTGGGAACAAATCCTCTTCCTCATCTTCCAACTTCAAAAAGCCTTGGTAGTATGTCTGCAGAAACAACGGCAGGGACAGCTCCTGCCCTAAGAAAAGCACCATACCTTCCTCCACTACCAACCCCAATCCTACTCCTAGTGCCCCTAGCAATAGCAGTAGTGGTGGGACTACTAACAGTAGTCAGTCCGAGTGTAGCTGGGCTCACCTTAGGGACTGTAGTGGGGTCTGGGCTAGTTAGAGAGGCCATTGAGGCTGTCTTGGTCTCTGATGGGGGCACTGACTTTCCCACCCTTGCTGCCTGTCCCCTTAATATGGGTAAGTAGAGGCAGCATCCCCTAATTAATGGTTTTGAGGCTGAAGCCTACAGGGACACAGGTGCCAGTGTCACTATGGTGACTGAGAAACTGGTGTCTCCTGAGCAACACCTACTTGGTCACACGTACCAAGTGACTACAAAGTGACTGATGCTCACAATAACACCCTGTGCCACCTCATGGCAGTTATTGAATTCAGCTGAGTGGTGGAGGGGGGGTGCTTACTGGTCCTAAGAAGGTTGTGGTTTCCTCAGACCTACCTGATGAGTGTCTACCAGGGAATGACTTGGAGACTTCAGCTTGGGCTGAGGTGGAATTGGAGGCCCATGCAGGAATGCTTGGCATCCCAGGGCATATCTTTTCCCTCCCAAGAGCACAGGCTAAAAAGCAAAAAGAACAAGGATCCTTCAAACTTGGAACAATGGCCCAAGAGCTTCCTCAACCCAAGAACAGGAAGGGTTAAGAAAGAATGCCTAGTACAGCCTCCAGTGATGATTCAACTCCTGAGGGAGAGGAATCTACTCCTTGGGTGGAACCTACACCAGAAGAGCTGCAAGCTGACATAGCTGAGCTCTTGGGTGCGGGGGGGGCACCAGGGAGGAGCTCAGTAGAGAGCAACAGGGTTGTCACACACTGGAGAGCTTAAGGCAGAAAGCTGCAGTATAACAGGCAGGGGATGTCAGTGGCACCTGTTAGACCTAGCAGCTTTTTGGCGTGTCTCCCCTGTCTTTTTGCCTTCTGCCTTCCTGCTTTTGAACTGTGTTTTTGCTGCTTTATTGTCTCTGCGCACTCTACAACTGCTAATCAGTGCTAAAGTGCAAGTGCCCCCTAGGTAAATTGTACTGTTGATTGGTTTATTCATGGTTGGCATATTTGATTTACTGGTAAATCCCTAGTAAAGTGCACTGGAGGTGCACAGGGCCTGTAAATCAAATGCTAACAGTGGGCCTGCAGCACTGGTTGTGCCACCCACATTAGTAGCCCTGTAAACATGGCTCAGACCTGTCAGTGCAGTGTCTGTGTGTGCAGTTTAAACTGCCAATTCGACTTGGCAAGTGTACCCACTTGCCAAGCCTAAACCTTCCCTTTTACTGCATGTCAGGCACCCCTAATGTAGGCCCTAGGTGTAGGAGGCTGGCCTGGTTTGTAGTGGTACCAAGGGGTACTTACACTCTGCACCAGGTCCAGTTATCCCTTATTAGTGTAGAAGAGGTGTCTAGCAGCTTAGGCTGATAGAAAAGGTAGCTTAGCAGAGCAGCTTAGGCTGAACTAGGAGACGTGTAAAGCTCCTACTATACCACTGGTGTCATATGCACAATATCATAAGAAAACACAATATACAGATATACTAAAAATAAAGGTACTTTATTTTTATGACAATATGCCAAAAGTATCTCAGTGAGAACCCTCAGTATGAGGATAGCATATATACACAAGATATATGTACACAATACCAAAAATATGCAGTAATAGCAATAGAAAGCAATGCAAGCAATGTACAGTCACAATAGATTGCAATGAGAGCACATAGATATAGGGGCAACACAAACCATATACTCTAGAAGTGGAATGCGAACCACGATTGGACCCCAAACCTATGTGAGCTTGTAGAGGTTCGCTGGGACTGTAAGAAAACAGTGAGGGTTAGAAAAATAGCCCACCCCAAGACCCTGAAAAGTAGGTGTAAAGTGCACCTAAGTTCCCCAGAGAGCACAGAAGTCGTGATAGGGGAATTCTGCAAGGAAGACCAACACCAGCAATGCAACAACAATGGATTTCCAGACGAGAGTACCTGTGGAACAAGGAGCAAAGTCCAAGAGTCACACTCAAGTGGGGAGTGGGCAGATGCCCAGGAAATGCCAGCTGTGGGTGCAAAGAAGCTGCCACCGGATGGTAGAAGCTGTGGATTCTGCAAGAATGAAGAGGACTAGGAACTTCCCCTTTGGAGGATGGATGTCCCACGTTGTGTAGAAGCTTGCAGAGGTGTTTCCGTGCAGAAAGACCGCAAACAAGCCTTGCTAGCTGCAAGGGTCGCGGTTAGGGTTTTTGGATGCTGCTGTGGCCCAGGAGGGACCAGGATATCGCCAATTGCGTGAGGAGACAGAGGGGGCGTCCAGCAAGACACAGAGCCCACTTAGAAGCAAGCAGCACCCGCACAAGTGCCGGAACAGGCACTACGAAGAAGAGTGAACCGGAGCTCACCCGAAGTCACAAAAGAAGGTCCCACGACGCCGGAGGACAACTCAGGAGGTCGTGCACTGCAGGTTAGAGTGTCAGGGACCCAGGCTTGGCTGTGCACAAAGGAAATCCTGGAAGAGTGCACAGGAGCCGGAGCAGCTGCAAATCACGCGGTACCCAGCAATGCAGTCTAGCGTGGGGAGGCAAGGACTTACCTCCACCAAACTTGGACTGAAGAGTCACTGGACTGTGGGAGTCACTTGGACAGAGTTGCTGAGTTCCAGGGACCACGCTCGTCGTGCTGAGAGGGGACCCAGAGGACCAGTGATGCAGTCTTTTGGTGCCTGCGGTTGCAGGGGGAGGATTCTGTCGTCCCAGGGGAGATTTCTTCAGAGCTTCTAGTGCAGAGAGGAGGCAGACTACCCCCACAGCATGCACCACCAGGAAAACAGTCGAGAAGGCCGCAGGATCAGCGATACAAGGTTGCAGTAGTCGTCTTTGCTACTTTGTTGCGGTTTTGCAGGCGTCCAGAGCAGTCAGCGGTCGATTCCTTGGCAGAAGGTAAAGAGAGAGATGCAGAGGAACTCTGATGAGCTCTTGCATTCGTTATCTAAAGAATTCCCCAAAGCAGAGACCCTAAATAGCCAGAAAAGGAGGTTTGGCTACTTAGGAAGGAGGATAGGCTAGCAACACAGGTAAGAGCCTATCAGAAGGAGTCTCTGACGTCACCTGCTGGCCCTGGCCACTCAGAGCAGTCCAGTGTGCCAGCAGCTCCTCTGTTTCCAAGATGGCAGCGGTCTGGAGCACACTGGAGGAGCTCTGGGCACCTCCCAGGGGAGGTGCAGGTCAGGGGAGTGGTCACTCCCCTTTCCTTTGTCCAGTTTCGCACCAGAGCAGGGCTGGGAGATCCCTGAACTGGTGTAGACTGGCTTATGCAGAGATGGGCACCATCTGTGCCCATCAAAGCATTTCCAGAGGCTGGGGGAGGCTACTCCTCCCCAGCCCTGACACCTTTTTCCAAAGGGAGAGGGTGTAACACCCTCTCTCTGAGGAAGTCCTTTGTTCTGCCTTCCTGGGCCAAGCCTGGCTGGACCCCAGGAGGGCAGAAACCTGTCTGAGGGGTTGGCAGCAGCAGCAGCTGCAGTGAAACCCCGGGAAAGGTAGTTTGGCAGTACCCAGGTCTGTGCTAGAGACTCGGGGGATCATGGAATTGTCTCCCCAATGCCAGAATGGCATTGGGGTGACAATTCCATGATCTTAGACATGTTACATGGCCATGGTCGGAGTTACCATTGTGACGCTATACATAGGTAGTGACCTATGTATAGTGCACGCGTGTAATGGTGTCCCCGCACTCACAAAGTCCGGGGAATTTGCCCTGAACGATGTGGGGGCACCTTGGCTAGTGCCAGGGTGCCCACACACTAAGTAACTTAGCACCCAACCTTTACCAGGTAAAGGTTAGACATATAGGTGACTTATAAGTTACTTAAGTGCAGTGGTAAATGGCTGTGAAATAACGTGGACGTTATTTCACTCAGGCTGCAGTGGCAGGCCTGTGTAAGAATTGTCAGAGCTCCCTGTGGGTGGCAAAAGAAATGCTGCAGCCCTTAGGGATCTCCTGGAATCCCAATACCCTGGGTACCTCAGTACCATATACTAGGGAATTATAAGGGTGTTCCAGTATGCCAATGTGAATTGGTGAAATTGGTCACTAGCCTGTTAGTGACAATTTAGAAAGGAAAGAGAGAGCATAACTACTGAGGTTCTGGTTAGCAGAGCCTCAGTGAGACAGTTAGGCATCACAAAGGGAACACATACATATAGGTCACAAACTTATGAGCACTGGGGTCCTGGCTAGCAGGGTCCCAGTGACACATAACAAACATACTGAAAACATAGGGTTTTAACTATGAGCACTGAGCCCTGGCTAGCAGGATCCCAGTGAGACAGTGAAAACACCTTGACATGCACTCACAAACAGGCCAAAAGTGGGGGTAACAAAGCTAGAAAGAGGCTACTTTCTCACACTAGGTAGCCCCAGGGGCCGTGTATGTTTAAGGTAGGACATATAGGCCCTCATTACAACCCTGGCGGTCGGTGTGAAAGCGGCGGTAAGACCGCCAACAGGCCGGCAGTAAAAAAAATGGAATCACGACCATGGCGGAAACCGCCAACATAGACAGCCACTTTAACACTCCGACCGCCACAGCGGTAGAAACAAATACAGCGGTGGCAACCGCCAACAGACAGGCGGAAGACAATGTACCGCCCACACTATTATGAGAGGCCAATCTGCCACCTTTTCCTGGGCGGAACTAACGCGATCAAAAATACGGCCGAAACAGGACTTGGAAGGGAAAACACTCACCTCTACACATTCCACGATGAACCAGGACGCCATGGAGCCAGAAATCCAAATACTCCCTGCAATGGTATTCCTGCTCCTCTACCAGGAGCACGAAAGACGGCGGCGACAACCACGGTGAGTACTGCACCTACAACACAGGGGAGGGGGAGGGAAAAGAGAGTGACACACACGCAACACGCAACACCCCCACCCCCACGCTCACCCACAACAACATACACACAAATACATGCTGCAACATTACATTTACACCCCCCCACCACCCTTCAATAACGCAAGGACAAAAGGAAATGAGTTGAACGATTGTAATAAATAAAAATCCATTAGTCAAAACTTGAAATCCAGTATAAACAATTATGTACACCAACTACACAAGTCCGGATAGTGCACCATTCATAGTCCGTGGACCACTGGGCCCAAAATGCATGGGCGAGGCCCACACTCGATACCAGACTCCAAACGGAGAGAACACTACTGGGGCATCAGATCGAAATGAAACAGGCACCTCAGGGGGAAGGGAATGGGGGGGGGCACCTCAGCCGTATTAGTGCACGATGCCAGATCCATGAGTGGGCCCCATGCCCACTGCTGTATCCTGGGGAGTGCAAAGCCAGAGTCTCTCAAGTCTTTCCAGTGGGTGGGTTGCCCACTGCTGTATCCTGGGGAGTGCAAAGCCACAGTCTCTCAAGTCTTTCCAGTGGGTGGGTTGCCCACTGCTGTATCCTGGGGAGTGCAAAGCCACAGTCTCTCAAGTCTCTCAAGTGGGTGGGTTGCCCACTGCTATATCATGGGGAGTGCAAAGCAACAGTCTGTCAAGTCTTTCCAGTGGGTGGGTTGCCCACTGTTGTATCCTGGGGAGTGCAAAGCCACAGTCTCTCAAGTGGGTTGGTTGCCCACTGCTGTATCCTGGGGAGTGCAAAGCCACAGTCTCTCAGGTCTTTCCAGTGGGTGGGTTGCCCACTGCTGTGTCCAGGGAAGTGCAAAGCCACAGCCTCTCAAGTCTTTCCAGTGGGTGGGTTGCCCACTGCTGTATCCTGGGGAGTGCAAAGCCACAGTCTCTCAAGTGGATGCCTTTCTCCACTGGTTCTGGAGGGGGCTTTGTGCCCAGAGTGCTTCATCCTGTCAATGACTGAGTGTAGGAGGCTGGCCTGGCTTATAGTGGGTACCTTGTGGTACTTACACCCTGTGCCAGGTCCAGTTATCCCTTATTAGTAGAATAGAGGTGTTTCTAGCAGCTTAGGATGATAGAAGGTAGCTATGGCAAAGCAGCTTAGGCTGAACTAGGAGACATGCAAAGCTCCTACTATACCACTTCTATCATATAGCACAATATCATAAGAAAACACAATACTCTGAGTTACTAAAAATAAAGGTACTTTATTTTAGTGACAATATGCCAAAAGTATCTCAGAGAATACCCTCACTTAGGAGGTAAGTAATATACACAAGTTATATGTACACAAACCCAAAACAGGTAAGGAACCGTAAGAAAAGTAGTGCAAACAATGTAGAATCAAAATAGGATGCACTAGGTAGACATAGGTCTAGGCCCAACACAAACCATATACTCCAAAAGTGGAATGCGAATCACGAATGGACCCCAGACCTATGGGAGATTGTAGAGGGTCGCTGGGACTGTGAGAAAACAGTAAGGGTGTCCAAAATACCCCACCCCAAGACCCTGAAAAGTAGGAGTAAAGTTACCCTACTACCCCAGAAAGATACAATAGTCATGATAGGGGGATTCTGCAAGAACCACAAGCACCAGCAAAACACTGAAGACGGATTCCTGGACCTGAGGACCTGCAAAGCAAGGGGACCAAGTCCAACAGTCGCGATAGTGTCCGGGGGGCAGGAGCCCAGGAAACCCCGGATGAAGATGCAAAAGGGCTGCCTCCGGGTGGAAGAAGCCAAAGATTCTGCCACAACGAAAAGGGCTAGGAACTTCTCCTTTGGATGGAAGATGTCCCACAGTGTGCTGGATGTTGCAGAAGTGGTTCTACGCAGAAATACCGCAAACAAGCTTTGCTAGCTGCAAGGGTCGCGGTAGAGGTTTTTGGGTGCTGCTGGGGACCAGGAAGGACCAGGATGTCGCCCCTTGGAGGAGGAGACACAGGGGGCGCTCAGCAACTCAGAGAGCCCCCGCAGAAGCAGGCAGCACCCGCAGAAGTACCGGAGCAGGCACTTAGAAGATCTGTGAACTCAGAGTCACAAAAGGAGGGTCCCACAACGTCAGAGTCCAACTCAGCGGGTTGAGCACTGCAGGACGGAGTTCTGGGGACCCAGGCTAGGCTGTGCACGAAGGAATCCTTGGAGAACTGCACAGAAGCCGGAGCTGCTGCAAATCACGCAGTATACAGGTTTGCTGTCTGGCGTGGGGAGGCAAGGACTTACCTCCACCAAATTTGGAGAGAAGGGCCACTGGACTGTGGGAGACACTTGGACCCAGCTCCTGTGTGTAGGAGGCTGGCCTGGCTTGTAGTGGGTACCTTGTGGTACTTACACCCTGTGCCAGGTCCAGTTATCCCTTATTAGTAGAATAGAGGTGTTTCTAGCAGCTTAGGCTGATAGAAGGTAGCTATGGCAAAGCAGTTTAGGCTGAACTAGGAGACATGTAAAGCTCCTACTATACCACTTATATCATATGCACAATATAATAAGAAAACACAATACTCAGAGTTACTAAAAATAAAGGTACTTTATTTTTATGACAATATACCACAAGTATCTCAGTGAGTACCCTCAGTAAGAAGGTAAGTAATATACACAAGTTATATGTACACAAACCCAAAACAGGTAAGTAAGAGTCAGAAAAGTAATGCAAACAGTGTAGAATTACAATAGGATGCAATAGGTGAACATAGGTCTAGGGGCAACACAAACCATATACTCCAAAAGTGGAATGCGAATCACGGATGGGCCCCAGACCTATGGGAGCTTGTAGAGGGTCGCTGGGACTGTAAGAAAACAGTCAGGGTGTCCAAGATACCCCACCCCAAGACCCTGAAAAGTAGGAGTAAAGTACACCTACTATCCCAAAAGGACACAATAGTCGTGATAGTAGGATTCTGCAAGAACAACAAACACCCGCAAAGCACTGAAGGTGGATTCCTGGACCTGAGGACCTGCAAGGCAAGGGGACCAAGTCCAAGAGTCGCGATAGTGTCCAGGGGGGGCAGGAACCCAGGAAACCCCGGATGAAGGTGCAAGGAAGCTGCCTCCGGATGGAAGAAGTTTGGAATTCTGCAACAACGAAGAGGACTAGGCACTTCTCCTTTGGATGGAAGATGTCCCACGTCGCGATGAAGGTTGCAGAAGTGTTCCCACGCAGAAATACCGCAAACAAGCCTTGCTAGCTGGAAGGGTCGCAATAGAGGTTTTTGGGTGCTGCTGGGGACCAGGAAGGACCAGGATGTCGCCCCTTGGAGGAGGAGACAGAGGAGACGCTCAGCAACTCAGAGAGCCCCCATAGAAGCAGGCAGCACCTGCAGAAGTACCAGAGCAGGCACTTAGAAAATGTGTGAACCGGAGCTGGCTCAGAGTCACAAAGGAAGGTCGCACGACATCGGAGGCCAACTCAGCATGTTGAGCACTGCAGGACAGAGTGCTGGGGACCCAGGCTAGGCTGTGCACAAAGAAAATCCTGGAAGAGTGCACAGGAGCCGGAGCAGCTGCAAATCACGCAGTACACAGGTTTGCAGTCTAGCGTGGGGAGGCAAGGACTTACCTCCACCAAACTTGGACTGAAGGATCAGTGGACTGTGGGAGTCACTTGGATAGAGTTCCTGTGTTCCAGAGACCACGCTCGTCAGGATGAGAGGGGACCCAGAGGACCTGTGATGCAGTCTTTTGTTGCCTGCGTTAGCAGGGGGAAGATTCCGTCGACCCACGGGAGATTTCTTCTTGGCTTCCAGTGCAGAGTGAAGGCAGATGACCCCCAGAGCATGCACCACCAGGAAACAGTCGAGAAAGCCAGCAGGATGAGGCGCTACAATGTTGCTGGTAGTCGTCTTGCTACTTTGTTGCGGTTTTGCAGGCGTCCTGGAGCAGTCAGGTATTGGGGTGACAATTCCATGATCTTAGACATGTTACATGGCCATGTTCGGAGTTACCATTGTGATGCTATATATAGGTAGTGACCTATGTATAGTGCACGCGTGTAATGGTGTCCCCGCACTCACAAAGTTCAGGGAATTTGCCCTGAACGATGTGGGGGCACCTTGGCTAGTGCCAGGGTGCCCACATACTAAGTAACTTGGCACCCAACCTTCACTAAGTGAAGGTTAGACATATAGGTGACTTATAAGTTACTTATGTGCAGTGAAAAATTACTGTGAAATAACGTGGACGTTATTTCACTCAGGCTGCAGTGGCAGGCCTGTGTAAGAATTGTCTGAGCTCCCTATGGGTGGCAAAAGAAATGCTGCAGCCCATAGGGATCTCCTGGAATCCCAATACTCTGGGTACCTAAGTACCATATACAAGGGAATTATATGGGTGTACCAGTGTGCCAATGAGAATTGGTAAATTTAGTCACTAGCCTTCAGTGACAATTTTAGAAAGCAGAGAGAGCATAAACACTGAGGTTCTGGTTAGCAGAGCCCCAGTGATACAGTTAGGCACCACACAGGGAACACATACAGGGCACAAACTTATGAGCACTGGGGTCCTGGCTAGCAGGATCCCAGTGACACATAACAAACACACTGACAACATAGGGTTTTCACTATGAGCACTGGGCCCTGGCTAGCAGGATCCCAGTGAGACATATACTCACAAACAGGCCAAAAGTGGGGGTAACAAGGCTAGAAAGAGGCTACCTTCCTACACTGAGGTAGTGGATGTGATTCTCCACTGGTTATGGAGGGGGCTTTGTGCCCAGAGTGCTTCATCGTGCCAAGGACTGAGGTAGTGGATGTGATACTCCACTGGTTCTGGAGGGGGCTTTGTGCCCAGAGTGCTTCATCCTGCGTAGGACTGAGGTGGTGGATGTGATTCTCCACTGGTTCTGGAGGGGGCTTTGTGCCCAGAGTGCTTCAGCCTGCCAAGGACAGAGGTGGTGGATGTGATTCTCCACTGGTTCTGGAGGGGGCTTTGTGCCCAGAGTGCTTCATCCTGCCAAACACTGAGGTAGTGGATGTGATACTCCACTAATGGTGGTGCAACATGCAAGCTGCCCAGGCTCCTGGAACTGACCACCAGCCTTGTATGACTGACCACTGGGGATGGCAGCCATGTCTGTGGTGGGGACACTGGCTCAGGATGTCGCGGGGCCGCTGGCGGTGCTGGCGGAGGTGTCAGTGGCATCGGTGCTGGTGGCGGGTTCTGAGGCATCGGTGCTGGCGGCGGGCTCTGTGGCATCGGTGCTGGTGGCGGTGTCAGTGGCACCGGTGCTGGCGGCGGGTTCTGAGGCATCGGTGCTGGCGGCGGTCTTTGTGGCAGCGGTGCTGGTGGCGGGCTCAGTGACTGCGGTGCCAGTGGCGGGCTCAGTGTCTGCGGTGCCAGTGGCGGGCTCAGTGTCTGCGGTGCTGGTGGCGGGCTCACTGACAGTGGTGAGGGTGGCGGTGCAGGTGGCGGTCCTGTCCACCGTATAGGTTGGCGTCGACGTGGACCTGCCCTTGATTTTCTGGCCCTTCCCCATCTTGGATGGTGGCGCAGCTGTCTTGCCGCTATCCACTTTTGTTTTGCCTGAGCCCTTGGTGCAGGTGTTTTCGCCTTCTCCCTCCGGGATGTGGGCAACTTTTTTAATTTTGGAGGTGGCGGAATGTCCTTGCCGTCGCTCCGTGGAACAGTGGCAGCCCTGATGTTAGGCGCACTCCAAAAGTCTGCAGTTGCTGCCACCACTGTACCCGGTGATGTGGTGGCTGAGGTGCTGGGTTGGGACATTGAAAGGCGTGCCCTAGGGGACGGATGGGGGGGAGGTGTAGGGAAGAGGTCAATATTAGACAGGAAAAGCTTTTTCGACACACTGGGACAGGTAGATGGAGGAGGTTTGGGAGTGGAGGAAGAGGTAGTGGTTGTAGGAGGTGTACGTTTGCTGACTTTGGGTGAAGGTGCATGGGCTGGAGGCTGTTGTGAGGTGGATGGCTGTTGGGTGGGTGTGTGGCTGTGTTTGTGTACTTTGGGAGGGGGGCTCACAGACACACTGGTAGAGGACACAGGGGATGTGGGAATGGTAGTGGGGGTGGTGAGTGCACGTGAGCGGTGTGTGGTGATGGGCGTGCTGGTGATGGAGGTAGTGGCAGAAGATGTAGTGCATGCAGGTGTGAGTGGAGACTAGACAGGGAGGAGGGAGACGTGGAGGAGGGGGACACAGTGGAGGCAGTGGATGTTGGTATGTGTGCATGGGTATGATGCTTGTGTGAGTGCCTGTGGGATGTGTGGTGCTTATGTTTTCCTGAGCCACTCTTGTGTGTTGAGGTGTGTGCATGCTGGTCTGATGGTGTGCTTGGGATAGGCTGAGGTACAGGGGATTGGGTCTGGGTGGAGGAAGTTGGAGGGGGGAGGCTAGACACAGGGACAATGGCTGCCATCAGTGCTGAGGCCAGAGCCTGAAATGCTCTCTGTTGGGCTGCCTGGCCAGAATGAATGCCCTCCAGGTATGCATTTGTTTGCTGCAACTGCCTCTCTACACCCTGGATGGCATTTAGAATGGTAGACTGCCCAACAGTGAGGGATCTCAGGAGGTCAATAGCCTCCTCACTGAGGGCAGCAGGGCTGACTGGGGCAGGGCCTGAGGTGCTTGGGTCGAAGGAGATGCCCACCCTCCTGGGTGAGCGGGCACGGGACACAAGGTGAGGGGCTGCTGGGAGGGCGGTGCTGGTAGGGGGGGTGGCGGCTGTACCTGTTGATGCGGTGGGCACAGAGGGGCCCGCCACCGCAAGGGAGCTCCCATCAGAGGACGAGTCGCTGTCGCTGGTGTCACCTCCTATCCCGGCCGTGGAGCTCCCCTCGCCCTCCGTCCCACTGGTGGCTTCTGACTCCGTTGTCTCGCCCTCCAGGGCCATGTGGGATGCAGCTCCCTCCTGCTCTGGTGACACTGCTCCTCTGCCTGATGATGCTAATGCACACAAGCACAGGGAGACCACAAAAAGGGGGGGGGGAGACAGAAGAAAGATATGTTCAGTGCATGCAATACTACTACTGTTGGCGGACACTACAGCCACAGCAGCCCTCTGCACTATGCCATGCACTTTGAGTTCCCTAATCAATCACAGGGACATGGGGTACAAGGCTAACGCCCAAATGCTGCACACCTGAAAGTCACAGGAGCCTGACTAGGTGTAGTTGGCTCTTACCTCTTGTGGGGTTGGGGTGCCACTTAGCCTGCCTCACGAAGGGACCTTGCCTACAAAACTCGCCCTGGCATAGGGGAACCCACAGCCCACCTCCCCCACCCAGACACCTCTTAATGCGCGCAGAGTCAGATGGATGTGACTGTACTCACCCCCTTTTGGCTGCTGTGATGCCCTCAAGTGCCCATTCAACTCCGGATAGACCACCGCCAGGATCCGGAACATCAGGGGGGTCATGGTGCAACGGGCACCCCTCCCACGTTGGGAGGCCATCCCCAGCTGGGCCCCGCCGTCTTCTTGCTCTAGCGGCGAATGTCCTCCCATGTTTTACGGCAGTGGGTGCTCTGTCTGTGGTGGACCCCCGGGGTCCGGACGTCCTTGGCGATGGCACGCCAAATATCCTTCTTCCGGTGGGCGCTGACCTAGAGGAATAGTACAGGGGAAAAGGAAAATCTTTAACCGTCTGGACCGTCACAGTCAGGACCCCATCCAGTAACTTCTCCAACTCCTCCGAAGTGAAGGCAGGGGCCCTTTCCCCAGACACATGAGCCACCGTCGCTTCCAGACTGAGGTCACAGCAGCACTTGCAGTGTAGGTCCTCTCCTGTTGAAGGTCAAGTATCAAGTGAGTGGACAGACAGAAAATGGCGGTCACGTCCGCGGCGGTGCGTACCGTCACCGCCGGCGTACTTCGTCATTGGCTCCTGGAACCCATAGGGTCCAATGTTAACCAATGCAGGATTGCGCCGTGGTCTTCGACCGCCTACCGCGACGGTGTAAAACGGCAGCGCAGTTACCTCATATCCCCTTGTCCCACCTTACAGGTCAGGCAGCCACCGTTTTAGGGGGCCACATGGCATTTATTTTAAATGCGTCACACCTATCTAGGCCTTGCATACACACAGTGACACGCACATTGCGGATTAACAAATGTGTGCAATAAACATTTTTGTAATACCTCTGTGTTGGCTGACTCTCTGCTCGCTGTTCTCGTCCATAGGGCACGTCCGCTGGGGCAGGTGAGGAGATAGCGGCATCCTCCGGTGTGCAGACCGCTGGTGGACCTGTTGACAATGGAAGTGAGACACGGAATAGTCACCTACAGACTTGATCGTGCAACAATCCATGAACTGTGTGCCCAGTTGGAGCCAGACCGGATGTCAGCAATCCGCCATCCCACAGGAATCCCCCCTCTAGTGCAGGCCCCGTCAGTACTCCATTTCCTGGCAAGTGGGTCTTTTCAAACTACTGTGGCCATTGCATCAGGGATGCCCCAGCCTAGGTTCTCAAACGTGTTGTCTGCCCTGCTGAAACACATGCGCAGCTACATCGTTTTCCCTCCAGTGGAGGATTTGCCCACAGTGAAAGGTGACTTCTATGCCCTGGGACATATCCTCAACATCATAGGTGCCATTGATGGGACACATGTGGCCTTGGTACCCCCCGCAGGAGTGAACAGGTTTACAGAAACCGGAAGAGCTACCATTCAATGAATGTGCAGATGGTGTGTATGGCCGACCAGTACATCTCCTATGTGAATGCCAAGTTTCCAGGCTCAGTGCATGACGCTTACATTTTGAGGAATAGCAGCATCCCTTATGTGATGGGGCAACTCCAGAGGCACCGTGTGTGGCTAATAGGTGAGGGCGCGGACCCTATACCCTGTGAATAGTTGTCTGGGGTTGTCCCTAAGGGTTAGTGTGTGTCTAACAGTTGTCCCTCCATATTTTCAGGTGACTCTGGTTACCCCAACCTGTCATGGCTACTGACCCCAGTGAGAAATCCCAGGACAAGGGCAGAGGACCGCTACAATGAGGCACATGGGCGAACTAGGAGAGTGATAGAAAGGACCTTCGGCCTCCTGAAGGCCAGGTTCCGGTACCTCCATATGACAGGTGGTTCTCTCTACTACTCACCAAAGAAGGTGTGACAGATCATCGTGGCCTGCTGTATGCTGCACAAGTTGGCTTTGCGACGACAGGTGCCTTTTCTGCAGGAGGATGGTCCAGAAGGATGTCTTGTGGCAGCTGTGGAGCCTGTGGACAGTGAAGAAGAGGAGGCAGAAGAAGAGGATATCGACAACAGAAACACCGTTATCCAGCAATACTTCCAGTGAGACACAGGTAAGAAGATGTCACTGGCTCACACATCTCATACAATTGTTAGACCTATCATAAGTCTGTCACTTTCACCCAGTGTATGGACCCTGACTTGTCACTTTGCTTTTCCATTTCACAGATGTGGGTTCCACTGTGTGACCTCTGCTATATTACCTCATGGACTAGAGCTGTGTGACATAGGTATGTTGGCAATACAATCGACATTGCTATTTTCCTTAGTTATTGCAAATACACATTAGTGAAAGCACAGACTGACTCCAGATTGTTTTGTGATTCAAGAGTATTTATTTCAGTGCAAATTAGTGGAGGGGGTTGTAAAATGGGCAGGGGTGATGGTGGAGGATTGTCCATGGCAGAGTCCAGTCTATTTGTTTCACGGGTGCATTGTCCAAAGGGGCATAGGAAGTGGAGCTAGGGCAGTTGATGGATGGACAGGGTGACGAAGTGAGACAGAAGGATGACATTCAGGGTGGTCTCATTTCCTGGCAGGGGTCTTGGCATTGTTCTCTGTCTTTGTCCTGGATCTCAGGGACCGTTTGCGTGATGGTTCTCCATCTGCAGGGGGTGGGGTGCTGGTGTTGTGGTCCTGTGGCGGTGCCTTCTGTCCACTAGCGCCGGCGGAGGTGGTTGGCTGTTCATCATCCAGGCTAGTGTCAGGGTCCCCTTGTTGTGCCACAGTGTCCCTCCTGGTGTTCACAAGGTCCTGCAGCACCCCTACAATGGTGACCAGGGTGGTGTTGATGGACTTGAGTTCCTCCCTGATCCCCAGATACTGTTCCTCCTGCAACCGCTGGGTCTCCTGAAACTTGGCCAGTACCGTTGCCATCGTCTCCTGGGAATGATGTTGGAGAGGGCCTCGTGGAGAGTGGGTTCCCTGGGCCTGTCCTCCCCCTGTCGCACAGCAGTCCTCCCAGTTCCCCTGTTATCCTGTGCTTCTGTCCCCTGAACAGTGTGCCCACTGCCACTGCTCCCAGGTCCCTGGTTTTCTTGGGGTGGTGGGTTTGCCTGGGTTCCCTGTAGTGGTGGACACACTGCTGCTTGACGTGCCCTGGGGACAGAGGGATGGGCCCGCTGGGTGGGTGCTGTGCTGGTGTTTCCTGAGGGGGGAGGCTCTGTGGTGGCATGTGCCAGTGTCAGGGGAACCGACTGTCCTGAGGTCCCAGATGGGCCGGGCTGGTCATCTTGATCCAGTTGGACAGAGCTGCTGTCATCACTGTGGGCATCTTCTGTGGGGGGAGTGGACATGTCTGGAACCTCCTGTCCGGTGACGTTGGGTAGGGGTCCTGCAGGGGTGTAAGGACATGATTAATGCATCTGTGTGTGCCATTGTGTGCAATGGGTGGGTGACCCTGTACTCCAGTGCTTGCATTCTTGTCTAGGACCTTGTGTGATATTTGGTTTGGGTATCTGTGTGGGTATCTGTGTGGGTATCTGTAGAGGACATGTTTTGGTGCTGGGTGTCCATGCTTTGGTGTTGCATGCAGGGCTTGGTGTTGGGATGGGTGGGTTGTGATAGTGGGGCATATGTGAGGTGTTGGAGTGATGGGGGTGAGGGTGAGGGTGAGGGTGGGGTATGTGATAGCATGCAGGTAGGGTGGGGGATATAATAGTAAAGATATGACTTACCAGAGTCCATTCCTCCTGCTACTCCTGCGAGGCCCTCAGGATGCAGTATAACCAAGACCTGCTCCTCCCATGTTGTTAGTTGTGGGAGGAGGAGGTGGGGGTCCACTGCTAGTCCTCTGAACTGCAATCTGGTGTCTTGAGACGACAGAACGCACCTTTCCCCATAGGTCATTCCACCTCTTCCTGATGTCATCCTGTGTTCTTGGATGCTGTCCCACTGCTTTGACCCTGTCGACTATTCTTCGCCATAGCTCCATCTTCCTAGCTATGGAGGTGTGCTGCACCTGTGATCCGAATAGCTGTGGCTCTACCCGGATGATTTCCTCCACCATGACCCTGAGCTCCTCCTCAGAGAACCTGGGGTGTCTTTGCGGTGCCATGGTGTGGGTGATGTGTGGGATGGTGTGTGTTGTGATGTGTGAGGGGATGTGTTTGTGTGTGTTGTCTGAGGTGTGTGGATGTTGTATGAGTGATGATGCTGTGGGCCTGTGGATGCTGGCATTGTTGATGGTGGTGTCTCTCTCTGTGCTTCTTTCTCAATTTTTGTCGTAGGGGTTTTTGGGTGATGTGGGTGTGTGTTTTATATTGTATTAAGTGTGTGGGATTGGTGTCTGTATGTGTATCAGGTGTGCGTATTTCAAATTGTCCAATGTGGTTGTGTTTTGTAAATGTGTGTGTATTTTGAGCGCGGCGGTGTATACCGCCAATAGAATACCGCGGTTGAAAGACCGCCGCATGGATACGTGGGTCGTGATAGTGTGGGCGTACTCCTGTTGGTGTGACAGTGTCGGTTTTGTTATCGCCAGTTTATCACTGACCTTTGGTGTGGCATACTTGCGTGGGTGTCTGGGTTTTGGCAGATTCCGGGCTGTGGGTCGTAATAGCTGTAGTGGAATTCCGCCGCCACAGCGGTGTGTTGGCGGTCTTCTGCACAGCGGTAAGCGGGATTTACCGCCAATGTTGTAATGAGGGCCATAGTGTGTTTTATATGTCCTAACAGTGAAATACTGCCAAATTCGTTTTTCACTGTGCAAGGCCTTTCTCTCTCATAGGTTAACATGGGGGCTGCCTTTAAATACCCCTAAATCGCAGATTCCCTTTGAGAGCAGATAAAATATGGAGTTTAGGGTCTCTGAACTCACAATTTAAAAATACATCTTTTAGTGAAGTTGGTTTCTAAATTGTCTGTTTGAAAATGCCACTTTTAGAAAGTAGGCATTTTCTTGCTTAAACCATTCTGTGACTGCCTGTTTGTGGATTGTCTGTCTAGGTCAGTTTGACAGTTGGGCTGTATTGCACCTTTCTAGACGGTGACACAAAAGGGGGTCAGGGTGTAACCTGCATATCCTGATGAGCCATCTGAGCTAAAGGGGAGGGAGGAGTGGTCATTCACACCTGAAAGGACTGTGCCTGCCCTCACACAATGCAATGTCCAACCCCCTGGTGTGCGTCTGGGGCCTGGCCTGGACAAGGAAGGATCTTGCAAACACTTGAGACTTTGCTTTGAAGTTTGCCGACTTCAAAGGCATAACAGGGTGTAAGAAGAAGACCCAAACCCCAGACTTTTAGAATTTTTTGGAATCAAGAGGAACCTCAGCCCAGGAGAAGAGCTGAAGGAAGAGCACTGTCCCTTTGCTGGACTGGCCTGCAGTTGCTGCTTATGCCTGAAAAGAGTGCAAAGGGTGAACTTTGCTGTGTGTCCTGCTTGAGAGAGTTCTCTAAGGGCTTGGAGTAGAGCTTGCCTCCCTTGTGGAAGTCTTAGGGACACCAAAGACTTCAGTTTCCTCGACCTGCAGCACTGGGAACTGTGTGTTTTGTGCTGTTCAAGAGGAGAAACCACTGCGAACTGCCAACAAAGCCACCGACCGCACTGTGACCTGCCGATGCCCCACAGAACCGCACTGCTCCGCTTCGCACCAGGACCTTGGTCTCACCGACGCCGTCATCAGATGACTTCACCAAGCCGCTGCTCGCACCGTGACCTGTGGGCCCTGCACTCTGGCATCGCCTCCTCACACTGCAGCCTCGGCCTCCCCGCTCCTGCTGACACCGGCACCGCTGCCTGCACGGTGGCCTGTGGCCAACACCTGTGAGGTACACAAAGCACTGTCCCGCACCTCAGCCCCTGTCCACTGACGCCAGCACTGACTCCAGTGTCATCACCAGACATCCCTACCTGCACCGTGGACACCGCTCATGAGTAACCGCCCCGCACGGCTGGCTTGGGCCTACCGACGACAGCGCTTTAGCAACAACGACGTTGCCTGCACCGTGACCTGTGTACACCACACGTAGCCCCGCCCGTTTCACATCGCAGACCTTGTCTCACCATCGCCGCTGGACGCCATCACCACGCCGCTGCCTGCACCATGACCTGTGGGCACCGCACGTCATATTGTCCCACTTTGCACCACAGCCCGCTGCCATCCACGCCAGTGCTCCTGATTTCATCAGCCCGGAGTTCGATCCACAACGCGTGTGACCTCAAGGGCCAGACAACTCCTGCACTGACTCCGAAACCTGTAACGCCGCTCTCCAGAGCTCACCGCGAGGATCACGATGCCCTGCAAATCCAAGGTACTGTTTGTGGGTCTTCCAGACACCGTAGATGGCACCCCAACGCCGGCCTGAACTATTGGTTTTGTTGATCGCGGCGTCGTGATAGTCCCAGGTGGAGCTATCGACATCAATGAACTCTATATTTAAGATAAATCTTACAAAATTCATATCTTTAGCACTGTATGTTGGATTTCTATAGTTTTGGTCTTGTTTTACACAGATAACTATTGGCTATTTTCTAAAACTGGTGTGGTGTCCTTTTGTAGTGTTTTCACTGTATTTTATTTGGATAACAAATTTTATTGATTTTGCAGAAACAATTGAATACACAACATAAAACAAAAGCGAAGGCAAAAACAAAGACAAAAACAGGTCATCTCTCGCGCCTCCAAGCAGACCTCTACATGGTTCTTCACATCGGATATGCATTTTTGCACCAACACATTCTAACAGACCACCAGTTCTTGGTATACCAGGGGTCCCCCATGACAGGTCAGTCCCAGTTCATCTGCAAATTAGGTACACCATGTGGCTTCCCACTTCCCCCACACCTTCTTGTATTTGCCCGGGCACCCACTTGCTTCATATACTAGTTTTTCGCGCTGGGCGCACCAGTCCACTCCCCGTCGCCACTTGGCCAACGTCGGTGCCGCCCTTGCCTTCCAGCCCACCACTATGTCTCTTTTGGCCACTAAACAGGCTACTCCCAGGAAAGTCCGGTCAGCCCGTCTAGATCCCACCCTCCCCCATGACCCCAAGCAAGAACAGCAATGGGGCCGCCTCCACCCCCTCCTGCAGAACCCCGGAAATCTCAGATGTAACCGCTCTCCAATAGGTCGCGATGACCGGACAAGACCACACTATGTGATCGAAGTTGGCATTCGGGCCCGAGCATCGAGGACAGTCCGCTTGGAGTCGGAGGCCTGCCCTGTGCAACCTTAGAGGCGTGAAGTAGGCTATGTGCAGGTAGTATGTCTGTAGCACCTGAAAGCAAGTGGCTATGGCTAGGGCCCAAGGGGCCATCGGCGCCTCCCTCCAGTCCTCCTCCTCGATGGGACCCATCCACTCCTCCCACCTCCGACGAAGCCCATCTAGTGGTCGAGCGGTGTTGGTGACCAGGGGGCGGTAAATCTGTGAGACCCCCCTTTGCCCAGGCTCCCCATCATCACCTTCGCCTCCATGGGACTGACCTCAGGGATAGTTTCTCCAGCCCGGATGTACACCTGCAGCGCATGACGAAGCTGCAGGTACCTGTGGAACTGGGTTTTATTGAGTGAAAAGAGTCGCTGGAGCTCTTCAAAGGATCGCATGCGCAGCTCCTCCCAACATCACCCAACAAGGAGATTCCTATACTGTCCCATCTGTGGAATCCCTCCAAATCCGAGACCTCCGCCAGCCACCCCCCATGCCATAAAGGAGTCTGCTGAGTGAGGCGGCCCCACCAACCTGTCACGTTCTGAGCCTCACGCCAGCCCAATAACACCTCTCTAGTCACCCCATGGGCCACAGGGGGGATGGGGCGTCCATAGAGCATCTCAAGTACCCCGGGGTAACTCATCACCTGGAGTTCCAACTGGTATGCTGGATCAGTCCAACCCCCTCCCATCCATTTGTTTATTACCAGCAGGTGCATTGCAAGATAGTAGTGGTAAATGTTGGACATCCCCAATCCGCCCTCGTAAACGTCCCTTTGGCAGGAGTCAAGGGCCAGCCTGGGTCAGGTATTGCACCATAGGAACCGACGTGCCACTGCGTCCATCTCCTTGAACCATTTCCGTGGAATAGGCTGCGGAAAGTTCTGCAGCAGATAAAGGAACCTAGGAAGGATCATCATTTTATAGAGTGCTATTCTGCCCAGCAGATTAAGAGGCAAGGTCTGCCGGCATTGAAGGTCTTCCTTGATCTGCTGAGAGAGCGGGGAGATGTTAAGCGCCCAGGCCAGTTCTGGCAACAAGGCCACTTGTACACCCAGATATTTAAAGCTATTACGTCGGATAGGGATGTCTTGCTGCCAGTCTACGCAATCCCTAGAGGGATGCAGGGGGACCAGCAGAGACTTGCTAGGGTTAAGAGTCAAACCAGAGGCCTCGGAGAATAAGCCCAGGAGTTGCAGAATACGGGGGCCGCCACGGGCCGGATTGGCCAAATATACAAGTACGTCATCGGCATAAAGCGCCACTCGGTCCTCCCATCCCACAGGCCAAGACCAACCATCTATTAAGGGGTCTTCTCTCAGCAACTTCGCCAGAAGCTCAATCGCTAGCACCAAGAGCAACGAGGACAGCGGATACCCCTGGCGGGTGCCCCGGCAAATAGGGAACGGGTCCGAGATCACCCCATTCACTTGAACTTGGGCGGTTGCGTTAGAGTAGAGGAGCTTCACTAGACCGCGAAATTTAGGACCAAGGCCGTTGCTCAACAATACGCGGTCCAGGTAGGTCCAGTCCACAGTATTGAAGGCTTTCTCGAAGTCCTGCAAGAGAAGAGTCAGGGAGGATGAGGCCAGAGTGTCACGGTGAGCCAGTGCAACGTGCAGGCGCCTGATACAGTGCCTTGCGCTCCGTGTGGGCATAAATCCGCACTGATCTGGGTGTATCAACAAAGGGAGCACCCCTTCAGTCTGGTAGCAAAGATCGTGGATAATACCTTAATCTCGGTGTTTAGGAGGGAGATGGGGCGGTAGGCGGAGCGATGTCGCGACGGGGGTTGAGTCTTAGGAATCACCACTATAGTGGCCTGATCAATGCCTGGGGGAAAGCAGCCTGCTTTTTCGGCTTCTTTGTACATGGCCATCAAGTGGGGGCCCAAAAGATCACCACACTTACTATATAATTCTGCCGGGAAGCCATCCGGGCCTGCGTCTTACCCGGGGATGGCTTTCGCAATCGCATCCTTCATTTCATCAAGGGTAATGGCCTCGTCCAGACTGCGCCTAGTCGTGTGTGAAATCTTCGGGAGGACGACATCTCCCAAGAGGGGGGCCTCTCTCTCTGACTGCGGCCGGGGCCTCTCTGCGTACAGTTGTGTATAGTAGGCAGCGATGCTCTGTGCAATATCCCGCGGCGTCTTGGAAACTGCTCCTGACTCATCCGCTATTTCGGAGATAATTCTATCCGCCAATGGCTGAGTCACTAGCCAATGCAGGAGCTTCCCATTTTTGTTCCCCCAGCCGTATACTCAGGCTGCCGAAGCTCGCCAGAGATGCTTCACTATCTCAAGTACCAGGTGCCTAATCTCTTCCCTGAGAGATGCCTCGTGGTGAAGGCTGACGCCGAGGCGGCGAGCTGGCGCTCAAGTCGCAATGCCTTGGCCTCTAGATCGGACACCTTTAGGTTGTGTGCACGCTCCCGTATACGCAAAAGATGCTTGGCGTGTCCTCTGAGGGTGGCTTTACAGGCGGCCCAGACCATACCCGGCGACTGCACCGACCCCAAATTGTGTTCAAAGTATTGAGTGAGGTGATCTTTTACCGCTTGTGTATACTTTTTGTCCTGGAGATGCCAGGCATTCAGGCGCCACATCGGGAGCTGAACAGGATGCGTACCTCCCAACCTGATTCGCAATGGTGCGTACTCGGAGACCCCACGTGGCAGAATCTCTGCCCCGGTGATACTGGCGGCATCTAGTGCCAGCTTAAAAATTAGGTCAATCCTGGCGTGCGTATTGTGAGCTGCTGAGGTATGGGTGTACTGTCGAGATCTGGGGTGCCAGATCCACCAAATCTCACACAAACCAAGGCTCTCTGTCCAACCACGTAGCTCCGACGCCCGCTAGGAGCGGCTCGCAGACACAGGACCGGAGACATCAAACCCTGGGGTCCAAGATGGAATTAAAGTCGCCGCCTATCAGGGTGAGCCCCACTGGGAGCCCCGACAGCACATCGCGGAGGGCAAGCAGGAAACCAGCAAATGCATTCGGAGGGGTGTAGGTACACACAACATTAATCGGTGACCCATGGAGCGTACCAGTCACCACAACAAACCGTCCCTTCGGGTCTGACTGAGTGGCAGTTATCACAATGGGCGAGGAACGATGCAGTAGAATGGCCACCCCCCTGGAACCCTTGAGAATCCCGCATGGTAGACTTTGTCGTAACCTCCCCGCATGAGCACGGGGCATTTGCTACTGAGTAAATGAGTCTCTTGCAGCAGAACCACGGATGGTGCGTAACTGCGGAGTGTGTTAAACACCGCAGATCTCTTGATCTTGTCTAGGAGTCCGTTCACGTTCCATGAAAGTACCTGGGTTACTGAAAGCCACGCGTGGGGTATAGTGGTGTGATAATGTGTTGTATGTTGGCCGGTGAGCCCAGGAGTGACCTTAAAACACCACAATTTAACATTTCAAATAACACCCTAACCCCCAAACACCCCCCACCAATACTTTGCCCCTGCAGCATCTGTGGCCCAAAAACCCAACCAAAACTTAACAGCCAAATGGTCTGTCATTGGTGTGGAGTCGTGGACCCCTCCATTCAGCCGGATCATCTGCAATCAATAAGCAAGCCGTCCGCTCTGGTCTGTATCCGCCAGCGCCAGTCAGGGCGCACCCCCCTGCAAGCATAACACACAGAGCCACACCAGCCTTCTTTAGACGAGTGCAGGGGTCTGGCTCAGGTGGTCCTCTTCCACCTCACGCGCAGAGCCCCAAGACTCTGGGGCGTCTGTAGCTGTCCCTTTCGTTTGGTCGCTGGGCACCAGCCCTGAGTTCTCGCCAGAGGGGCCGTCTGAACCCCCCCGCATCCTGCATCGGGACCTGGTATGTTTGCGTCCTCTCCGCGTACCCACCCGGATGGCGGGTCTACCACCCGGGGAGCTCCCCGCGTTCTGGGGGGGGCCCTCCGGGCTGCGACGCCCTCCTCGGTCAACCAGTCCCACGCCACCTCCGGGGATTCAAAGAAAAAGGACTTCTGACCCATGAGGACTTTCAGGCGTGCGGGGAATAGGAGCATATATGTGAGCTGCATCGCCCTAAGTTTTTGCTTGACATGTTTATATGAGCGGCGTCGGGCCTGGGCCTCACGAGTATAATCTGGGAATACCAAGATCTTATGATTGTTCCAACGGAGGTCAGGGCAGAGTCTGGCTTCTTTCAGGATAGCATCCCGGTCTTTAAAGTTCAGAAAGCGTGTGATCATCGGCCTTTTCGGGCCACCTGGAGACGGTCAGGGTGCGAGGGCCCTGTGCGCCCGCTCGATTGCGCACCAGGGGGAGAGATGCTGCTCTGGCATCTAGGATTTGAACCAACGCTCCAGGAACTCAAGTGCACGGCTGTCTTCTGCTCCTTCTGGGAAACCGATGAAGCGTAGATTGTTGCGCCTGGTGATGTTCTCCTCGTCTTCCGCACGGCGATGTAATTCACCACTGCGAGTCTGCAATTGGGCTTCCGTAGTCCTGAGATCCGCTAGGTCGTCCTCTGTTTGGGAGACGCAGCCCTCCACTTCGGTGATCCGACCCACTGCATTCTTAAGGTCCTGCTGCAGCAGGCCCATATCCTCCCGCACTTCTCCGATCTTGGTTTCCACAGCAAGCTGCGAGGACTGGATGGCTTGGAAGATTGCGGTCACACCCTCCGGTGGGGGTCCCTCCGACGCCGTGTCCCCAACACCCTGGGGGGGTGCCGGAGTGGTGAATTGATCAATCCTCTGTTGGGACGCCGGGGGCTGCCCGCTAGCCCTGTCCATGCCCATGTTCATTCAGGGAGTTCAGGCCGGCACCTCCGCACTATAGCGCGCCGCACGCCCCCTGAGGCCCTTCACTGCGCAGGGTCTACCTTGTTCTCACTCCTCTTCCGAGGGGGGGGTTATCTCTGGGCAGGACCGACACAGGCAAGAAGTCCCCCCGCAACACCCTGGTCCGTGGACCCAAGGTGATAGGTTTCTATCCTTCCACGGGGGCCGCTCGTCGGAAGTCTCTGTTGCTTAGCAGTTCATCAAGGCTGCTCAACAACGTCCTCAGGTCCGGGGGGGGCCCAGGCAGGACGCCCCCACACATCTCCAGCCACCACGTGTCAAGGTCCCTTGGGGCCTGCTGCCACGTAGAGTCCACCGAGTTTGTATATGCTCTCTAAGGGGGCTATCCCTGGGGGGCGAGGCCCACCGGTCACAACAATCCTTGCCGCGACTTTCCGGTTCGCGGACCCAAGCCAACGGGTCCTCGCCCTTCTGGGGCATATCTTGTAAAATATAGTATTCAGTGGTTCCAGGACGCCGTTCCTTCGCCGTGCATCTTGGCCCCCAACAGCACCCTCACGGCTGGGGGCCAGCCAGGCAGGTCACCTCCTCACGCGCTCCCAGGCAACAGCCTGGCCCTGGTCCCCCCAGTCCACAGGGGCTGGCCCAGGACCCTCTACCGCTCACCTGCGCTCCGCCGCTGCATGGGGTCCGTCTGTCCTCAAGGCACTGCTCACCGGCACTGGCCCGGCCTCCATCCTCCGGGCCCACCGCTGCACCCCAAGGGACCACACAGCCGCCCAGGACCAGGTTGGCCACTGCCACGCAGCCGCCCCGGGGGTTGCAATTATTGGCTTTTCCGATGCAGGGCTGTCACCTCGTCCCCCCGGACCTGCCGCCGCTACACCTCTGCGCACGGGGCTGCGGGCTAGGCCTCCTGTTACCTACAGGGTCCATCTCGTTCCCTCCAGGGCCTCCACTCTCTACACGATGCTTGGGCCCCAGATCGGCCAGCATGTTTCCGGGCACCACCAGGCCGTTCCTCGCCCACGGGCTGCTCCCGGATCTTCGCACAGCTCTCGGGGGCGATCGTGCCTCTCACAATCAGGCACTGCTACGGCCATGCGCCATCCACCGTCATTTCCCAGGCTGCCATTCTGCGCCCGGTGCTCTCACTTGGCCGATGTCGTCCCGGACGACCAGTGATCAGGCAGGGGTCCTTAGGGGTAAGACCTTGAGCAGGATGGCAGAGGCTTGAACGGGCCGATGACGGAGGGGTCCGGAGCACTCTCAGAGTGCGACCGCCATCTTGACGCCCGAACCCACCTTTTCAGTGTTTTCACTGTATTACTGTTTGTAATGTGCAAATGCTTTGCACATTGCTTCTGATATCAGCCTGACTACTCATCCCAAGCTACCAAGGGGATGACCAGGGGTTATCTGAGCAGGTATCTCCCTCATCCTGACTAGAATAAGGGTCCCTACTTGGACAGGGTGCAAACCGACTTCCAACTAGAAACCCCATTCTAACATTGGTTGTCAGCGCTGAGGATAGGACTTGCATTTGCACTTCACCTACAGTGATTGGTGTACACTACTACCATATCGCAGACCACTATGTGCCACATACAGATTTTTGGTGTTTGAATTTCTCTCTTTGACCTATTTTTGATCTTGAGTTCAAGTGAACCCCAGGACATCATGTCTCAAACAAGAGCATCTTCAGTTGCATCCCAGGATTTGGTTTTTGAGGAGGATAGACTGGAAACCTATTCCATGAAGGAACTGAAGGCAGTTTGTAAAAACCTCTAAGTTCAGATCAGATGCCTCACCAAAAAGGAGAAGCTACAGAAGGAGCTGAGGACCTGGGTAGCAGCCAGATACCAATGGGCAGTCTGAGGATACAAATGGGGACTCTGCGTGCACAAATCCTGGAGATGATGTACTGAGGGTGCAGGAACTGCTGGGGGGGTACCTCCTGGTTCAGGCAGCAGTGATGGTTCTAAGAGCCTGACTCCAGGGGAGCTGGAGGACAGGAGAGAAGCCAGGAGAAAACCAGATTGAGTTGGAGAGATTGAAAATGGAGGAGAAGAAAATGCTCTTGGAGCATGATCTTAAATTAAAAGAGGTGGATGTGAGGAGCAGGGCCAGCCAGGATGGTGGCAGCAATTCCTCAGTGCAGTCAGACAGAATTGTGCACATTCCTAAAAACGTAGGGAGAGAGTACAAGAAGGGAGATGACATACAGAGGTGGTTTCAGGGATATGAGGCATCCATCCACATGAATGGGTTCTCTGAGAAGAATTGGGGAGCAGGATTGTGGAACCACTTCACAGAGGAGGGGAGGGACACTTTGCTAGCTTTGGGTAAGGTGTACAATGTCATCTACGTTGACATGAAGGAGGCCCTTCTCACTCGGCATGGGCTCACTCCTGACAAGTACAGGGATCAGTTTAGGCAGAGTAAGAAAACTGAGTCCCAGGCCTGGTTAGAATGTGTAGATTTGTTTTGCAGAGCACTGGATGGTTGGGTGAAGAGCAGCAATGTGACAGATTTTCAGGGGCGTTACAACTTAGTTGCGTGGGATCACTTGTCTAGTCTGTGTTTTGCAGAGTTGCGCCAGCACTTGATTGATAGTAAGCTGACTGACCCCAGGAAGCTTGCTATAGAGACGGACCGCTGGGTGAGTACCAGAATCCACAAAAAGGTATATGGGGGAGATTCTGCCAAAGGTGGGCAGGGTTCCCAGCAGCACAGTGGGGGGGACAAGGGTAAACAAAAGGAGTCATCCAAATGGCCCCAGTCTAGTAACCCGGGAAAGAAATCCCACCCCCCAGGAGATAAGAAACCATGGGCCTCGGCAGGAAAGCTTGCAGAGGCATGGCACCATAAGTGCTTTGCTTGTGACTGGGAGGGTCACATGAAGAGGAATCCCAAGTGGACACCACCATCCAGCGGTGGGTGGACCAAGGGGTTAGCCAGTGCAGCGCTTGGGGAGGAGGTGGTCCCAGGGGGTTGTGGGGATCCCACAGAGATGACTCGTCTCACTAGGGGACGCTGAGATGGTCCAGAGAAACCTAATGCCTGATAACACAAAAAAATGCAGGCAGTGAGTGACCATCAATGGGCAGAGGGTCACCTGGTGTCTGAAGAGCACATAGTCCCTGGTGTATTCCACTCTGTAGTTGCAGTGGACAGCTCAGAGCGCCAGTGTAAGGTGGCGCAGGTTCCCTTTCAGTGGGGAGGGGTCTCAGGTTCCTTGAGGGTAGCTGTGAGTCCCACCATGCCAGTTGACTGTCTGCTAGGCAACAACCTGGAGACTTCTGCCTGGAAGGAGGTGGAGCTCAGGTCGCACTTGGGGATGTTGGGGTTGCCAGAGTGGGCATGCGTGACCACTCGGTCCATGGCAGCCAATCAGGGTGATCATACAGACCTGAAGCCTGAAACAGTGGCCCAGGTGAATGCCACAAGAAAGGGCAAGGGGTGCGGAAACCCGACCCAGAAGTTCCCACGGTCAGGGAGGAGGCTCACCTCGAGGGGGAAGTCCTCGCACCTACAGGAAAGCAAGTAGCAGAACTGGGGGACCTACCTGAGCTGACCCATTGGCAGCAAGAGGGGGGTCCCACCAGGGAGGAGTTCTGCACAGAGCAAAAGGTGTGCCCTACTCTCATGGGTCTTAGGCAGCAGGCCGAAGAGCAGACAGCTGATGCTGAGCCCAAGGATCACCTGACATACTGGGAGAATGATCTCCTGTATAGCGAGCCTAAGGTTGCTGAATCTGGGGTAGCCCATGTGCTGGTGGTACCCCAGCGCTTCAGAGCCTTCCTACTGGGTTTGGCTCATGATGTGCCTCTGGCAGGACATTTGGGGCAAGGCAAGACCTTTGACAGGTTTGTCACCCACTTTCATTGGCCCCAGATGAGAAAACATTCTGATACGTTCTGCAGATCCTGTCATACTTGCCAAGCAAGTAGCAAAAGTGAAGGGAAATGTACCCTTTCCTGTCATGAGCACAACATTAGAGCAGGTGGTCATTGACATAGTGGGGCCTCTGGACCACAAGACAGCTTTAGGCAACAGGTTCATCCTGGTCTTGGTGGACCATACTGTAGGAAAGTACCATCTTGCCTGGCATGTTACCCCGATATTTCACTGTATATATGTTGTTTTAGTGTATGTGTCACTGGGACTCTGCCAGCCAGGGCCCCAGTGCTCATAAGTGTGCCCTGTATGTGTTCCCGGTGTGATGACTAACTGTCTCACTGAGGCTCTGCTAACCAGAACCTCAGTGGTTATGCTCTCTCTGCTTTCCAAATTGTCACTAACAGGCTAGTTACCAATTTTACCAATTCACATTGGCATACTGGAACACCCTTATAATTCCCTAGTATATGGTACTGAGGTACCCAGGGTATTGGGGTTCCAGGAGATCCCTATGGGCTGCAGCATTTCTTTTGCCACCCATAGGGAGCTCTGACAATTCTTACACAGGCCTGCCACTGCAGCCTGAGTGAAATAACGTCCACGTTATTTCACAGCCATTTACCACTGCACTTAAGTAACTTATAAGTCACCTATATGTCTAACCTTTACCTGGTAAAGGTTGGGTGCTAAGTTACTTAGTGTGTGGGCACCCTGGCACTAGCCAAGGTGCCCCCACATTGTTCAGGGCAAATTCCCCGGACTTTGAGAGTGCGGGGACGCCATTACACGTGTGCACTGGACATAGGTCACTACCTATGTACAGCGTCACAATGGTAACTCCGAACATGGCCATCTAACATGTCTAAGATCATGGAATTGCCACCCCAATGCCATCCTGGCATTGGGGAGACAATTCCATGATCCCCTGAGTCTCTAGCACAGACCCGGGTACTGCCAAACTACCTTTCCCGGGGTTTCACTGCAGCTGCTGCTGCTGCCAACCCCTCAGACAGGTTTCTGCCCTCCTAGGGTCCAGCCAGGCTTGGCCCAGGAAGACAGAACAAAGGACTTCCTCAGAGAGAGGGTGTTACACCCTCTCCCTTTGGAAACAAATGTCAGGGCTGGGGAGGAGTAGCCTCCCCCTGCCTCTGGAAATGCTTTGATGGGCACAGATGGTGCCCATCTCTGCATAAGCCAGTCTACACCGGTTCAGGAATCCCCCAGCCCTGCTCTGGTGCGAAACTGGACAAAGGAAAGGGGAGTGACCACTCCCCTGACCTGCATCTCCCAGGGGAGGTGCCCAGAGCTCCTCCAGTGTGCTCCAGACCTCTGCCATCTTGGAAACAGAGGTGCTGCTGGCACACTGGACTGCTCTGAGTGGCCAGTGCCAGCAGGTGACGTCAGAGACTCCTTCTGATAGGCTCTTACCTGTGTTGCTAGCCTGTCCTCCTTCCTAGGTAGCCAAACCTCCTTTTCTGGCTATTTAGGTCTCTGCTTTGGGGAATTCTTTAGATAACGAATGCAAGTGCTCATCAGAGTTCCTCTGCATCTCTCTCTTCACCTTCTGCCAAAGGATCGACCGCTGACTGCTCAGGACGCCTGCAAAACTGCAACAAAGTAGCAAAGACGACTACTGCAACCTTGTATCGCTGATCCTGCCGCCTTCTCGACTGTTTTCCTGGTGGTGCATGCTCTGGGGGTAGCCTGCCTCCTCTCTGCACTAGGAGCTCTGAAGAAATCTCCCGTGGGTCGACGGAATCTTCCCCCTGCAACCGCAGGCAACAAAAGACTGCATCACCGGTCCTCTGGGTCCCCTCTCAGCACGACGAGCGTGGTCCCTGGAACTCAGCAACTCTGTCCAAGTGACTCCCACAGTCCAGTGACTCTTCAGTCCAAGTTTGGTGGAGGTAAGTCCTTGCCTCCCCACGCTAGACTGCATTGCTGCGTACCGCGTGATTTGCAGCTGCTCCGGCTCCTGTGCACTCTTCCAGGATTTCCTTTGTGCACAGCCAAGCCTGGGTCCCCGACACTTTAACCTGCAGTGCACAACCTCCTGAGTTGTCCTCCGGCGTCGTGGGACTCCCTTTTGTGTCTTCGGGTGAGCTCCGGTTCACTCCTCTTTGTAGTGCCTGTTCAGGCACTTCTGCGGGTGCTGCCTGCTCCTGTGAGGGCTCCCTGACTTGCTGGGCGCCCCCTCTGTCTCCTCATCCAAGTGGCGACATCCTGGTCCCTCCTGGGCCACAGCAGCATCCAAAAACCCTAACCGCGACCCTTGCAGCTAGCAAGGCTTGTTTGCGGTCTTTCTGCATGGGAACACCTCTGCAAGCTTCTTCACGATGTGGGACATCCATCCTCCAAAGGGGAAGTTCCTAGTCCTCTTCGTTCTTGCAGAATCCACAGCTTCTACCATCCGGTGGCAGCTTCTTTGCACCCTCAGCTGGCATTTCTTGGGCATCTGCCCAATCTCAACTTTGTCGCGACTCTTGGACTTGGTCCCCTTGTTCCACAGGTACTCTCGTCCGGAAATCCACTTTGGTTGCATTGCTGGTGTTGGTCTTCCTTGCAGAATTCCCTTATCACGACTTCTGTGCTCTCTGGGGAACATAGGTGCACTTTACACCTACTTTTCATTGTCTTGGGGTGGGCTATTTTTCTAACCCTCACTGTTTTCTTACAGTCCCAGCGACCCTCTACAAGCTCACATAGGTTTTGGGTCCATTCGTGGTTCGCATTCCACTTTTGGAGTATATGGTTTGTGTTGCCCCTATACCTATGTGCTCCTATTGCAATCTACTGTGACTATACATTGCTTGCATTACTTCTTTTTGCTATTACTGCATATTTTTGGTATTGTGTACATATATCTTGTGTATATTTGGCATCCTCATACTGAGGGTACTCACTGAGATACTTTTGGCATATTATCATAAAAATAAAGTACCTTTATTTTTAGTATATCTGTGTGTTGTGTTTTCCTATGATATTGTGCATATGACGCCAGTGGTATGGTAGGAGCTTTGCATGTCTCCTAGTTCAGCCTAAGCTGCTCTGCTATAGCTACCTTCTATCAGCCTAAGCTGCTAGAAACACCTCTTCTACACTAATAAGGGATAACTGGACCTGGTACAGAGTGTAAGTACCCCTTGGTACCCAGTACAAGCCAGGCCAGTCTCCTACATTGGTCGTGCAGCGGTGGGATAAGTACTTGCAACTACTTACCACTTGTCATTTTGTACTTTTCATAAGAGAATAATATACAAAACAAGTTCAGTGTATGTACACCTAACCAAAAAGTTTTGCTTTTCTTCTCTTACACTATCTGCTAAGTGCTGAAAAGTACCTCTAAACTTTCAAAAAGTTTCTAAAAAGTTGAAAAAGTTTTTTTTCAATTTCCTTAAAAAGTCCTGAAACCTTTTCTTTCTTTTATCTGTCCCTAAACCTTTTTCTATCATGTCTGATGTAGGTCCTTCTCTTGATCTGGTCAGCTCAGCTTATGACCACCTTAACTGGAAAGGTTTGAGGAGTCTCTGCATTGATAGAGGTTTAGGGGTAGGGAAGAATCCCTCTAGAGAATTGTTATCTAACATGCTTATTGAGAATGATAAGGCCTTAGCTGGCACATCCATTGAGAAGTTAGGAGATGGTTCACACTCTGACTCTGGGGCACCCCTAGGAAGAGTGTTAGATGGTATCCTTCCCAACTTGCCCCTTAGCAGACCACCTAGAATAACTGGTACTAATGTGAGCTCTCATCACAGTAGGGATGTCATTCCTGTAGGCCAGGTTGTTAGGGTGCCAACTGTTAGGGCCAGGTCTCCCTCTGTTCATTCACATCATTCTTCTGTGTCAAAGCATGCCCAACCCACCCACCCTGATGACAGAATGTTAGAAAGGGAACTCAGTAGATTGAGAGTGGAAGAGTCCAGGCTAAAGCTTAAACAGCAACAGCTGGCTCTAGACAGGGAATCTTAAGACTTAGAAAAAGAAAGACAGAGGTTGGGGTTTGGACCCCATGGTGGCAGCAGCAGTATTCCAGATAGTAATCATGTGAAAGAGCATGATTCTAGGAATCTGCATAAGATAGTTCCCCCTTACAAGGAGGGGGATGACATTAACAAGTGGTTTGCTTCACTGGAGAGGGCCTGTGTTGTACAGGGGGTCCCTCAAAGGCAGTGGGCTGCTATCCTATGGCTATCGTTCAGTGGAAAGGGTAGGGATAGGCTCCTTACTGTGAAGGAAAGTGATGCCAATAATTTTACAGTTTTGAAGAATGCACTCTTGGATGGATTTGGCTTAACCACTGAACAATACAGGATTAAGTTCAGAGAAACCAGAAAAGAGTCCTCACAAGACTGGGTAGACTTTGTTGACTACTCAGTAAAGGCCTTGGAGGGGTGGTTACATGGCAGTAAAGTTTCTGACTATGAAAGCCTGTATAATCTGATCCTGAGAGAGCATATTCTGAATAACTGTGTGTCTGATTTGTTACACTAATATCTAGTGGACTCAGATCTGACCTCTCCCCAAGAATTGGGAAAGAAGGTAGACAAATGGGTCAGAACAAGAGTGAACAGAAAAGTTCATACAGGGGGTGACAAGGATGGCAAGAAGAAGGATGGTAAGTCTTCAGACAAGGGTGGGGACAAATCTAAAAATGAGTCTTCATCAGGCCCACAAAAACACTCTGGTGGGGGTGGTGGGTCCAAATCTTCTTCTAATCAAGTAAAGAAACCATGGTGCTATTTATGTAAAGTAAAAGGCCATTGGACAACTGATGCCAGTTGTCCAAAGAAAAGCACCAAGCCTCCCACTACCACAACCCCTACTGCTACACCTAGTGCCCCTAGTAATAGCAGTGGTGGTGGGAGCAAACCTACTAATAGCCAAACCAAGGGAGTAGCTGGGCTCACTTTTGGTAATTTAGTTGGGGTTGGTCTTGTTAGGGACACTACAGAGGCTGTGTTAGTCTCTGAAGGTGCCATTGATTTGGCCACCTTGGTTGCTTGTCCCCTTAATATGGATAAGTACAAGCAACTTCCCCTAATAAATGGTGTTGAGGTTCAGGCCTACAGGGACACAGGTGCCAGTGTTACCATGGTAATAGAGAAACTGGTACACCCTGAACAACACCTACTTGGTCACCAGTACCAAGTGACAGACGCCCATAACAACACTTTTAGCCACCCCATGGCTGTTGTGAATCTCAACTGGGGGGGGGGGGGTTACTGGTCCAAAGAAAGTTGTGGTTGCCTCAGATTTACCTGTAGACTGTCTACTAGGGAATGATTTAGAGACATCAGCTTGGGCAGAAGTGGAGTTGGAGGCTCATGCAGCAATGCTGGGCATTCCTGGGCATATTTTTGCTTTAACCAGGGCTCAGGCCAAAAAGCAAAAAGGACAGGGTGACTTGGATCCTGGAACAATGGACCAAGTGCTCCCTAAAGCTAGGGTTAGTAAGGGTAAATCCCTACCCACTATCCCTCCCTCTACAAATGATTCAACTTCTGAGGAAGAAGAATTTCCCCCCGTGCAGAACCTTCACCAGAGGAGCTGGAAGCAGACACTGCTGAGCTTTTGGGTGGAGGGGGGCCTGCCAGGGAGGAGCTGAGTGTGGCACAGCAAACCTGTAGTTTACTGGGAGGACAACCTCTTGTATACAGAGGCAAGGGACCCTAAACCTGGAGCAGCCAGGAGATTGGTCATTCCCCTGCAATACAGAGAGTTCCTCCTAACTCTAGCCCATGACATTCCCTTGGCTGGACATTTAGGGCAAATTAAAACATGGGAAAGGCTTGTCCCCCTGTTTCATTGGCCTAGAATGTCAGAGGACACAAAAGATTTTTGTAAGTCCTGTGTCACCTGTCAAGCCAGTGGCAAGACTGGTGGCACCCCAAAGGCTCCCCTTATTCCACTGCCTGTGGTTGGGGTTCCCTTTGAAAGGGTAGGGGTTGACATAGTTGGCCCCCTTGACCCTCCCACTGCTTCAGGCAATAGGTTTATCTTGGTGGTAGTGGACCATGCCACAAGATATCCTGAAGCAATTCCTCTAAGGACCACTACAGCTCCTGCAGTGGCAAAAGCCCTCCCGGGAATCTTTTCCAGGGTGGGTTTCCCAAAAGAGGTGGTATCGGACTGGGGTAGCAACTTTATGTCTGCATACTTGAAGGCCATGTGGAAGGAATGTGGAGTAACATACAAATTCACCACACCTTACCATCCACAAACAAATGGACTGGTAGAGAGGTTTAATAAAACTCTCAAAGGAATGATAATGGGACTCCCTGAAAAACTCAGGAGGAGATGGGATGTCCTGTTACCTTGCCTCATTTTTGCTTACAGGGAGGTACCCCAGAAAGGAGTGGGCTTCAGCCCCTTTGAACTCCTATTTGGGCACCCTGTAAGAGGTCCTCTAACACTTGTAAAGGAGGGTTGGGAACAACCTTTAAAAGCTCCTAAGCAAGACATAGCGGACTATGTACTTGGCCTAAGATCCAGAATGGCTGAGTACATGAAAAAGGCCAGTAAAAACCTTCAGGCCAGCCAGGAGCTCCAAAAGCAATGGCATGACCAGAAGGCTGTTCTGATTCAGTACCAACCAGGACAGAAAGTGTGGGTCTTGGAGCCTGTGGCCCCAAGAGCACTCCAAGACAAATGGAGTGGACCCCACATTATTGTTGAAAAGAAGGGAGAAGTCACCTACTTGGTTGTCTTGGGCACTGCCAGGAGTCCCCTTAGGGTGCTCCATGTCAATCGCCTAAAACCCTACTATGACAGGGCTGATCTCACCCTGCTCATGGCAACAGATGAAGGACAGGAAGAAGAGAGTGACCCTCTCCCTGATCTCTTCTCTTCCACAGAACAAGATGCTCTAGTGGAAGGTGTAGTTTTAGCAGATTGTCTTACTGCTGAGCAGAAAGACCACTGCATAAATCTCCTGGGTCAGTTTTCTGAACTCTTTTCTACTGTGCCAGGCACCACTTCTTGGTGTGAGCACACTATAGATACTGGAGACAGCATGCCTGTCAAAAGTAAGATCTATAGGCAGCCTGACCATGTCAGAGACTGCATAAAACAAGAGGTTCAGAAAATGCTTGAACAGGGAGTGCTTGAGCACTCTGAAAGTCCATGGGCCTCTCCTGTGGTGCTTGTACCAAAGCCTCACTCTAAAGATGGGAAAAGAGAGATGAGGTTTTGTGTAGATTACAGAGGTCTCAACCAGGTAACTAAAACTGATGCTCACCCTATACCCAGGGCAGATGAGCTCATAGATACACTGGCATCTGCCAAGTATCTAAGCACCTTTGATTTGACTGCAGGGTATTGGCAGATCAAGTTATCAGAGAATGCTAAAGCAAAAACTGCATTTTGTACTATTGGAGGGCACTACCAATTCACAGTTATGCCCTTTGGTATGAAAAATGCACCTGCCACTTTTCAGAGGTTGGTGAATACAGTCCTGCAAGGGTTGGAGGCTTTTAGTGCAGCATATCTAGATGATATAGCTGTCTTTAGCTCCACCTGGGATGATCACCTGGTCCACCTATGGAAAGTTTTGGAGGCCCTGCAAAAGGCAGGCCTTACTATCAAGGCTTCAAAGTGCCAGATAGGGCAGGGGAAAGTGGTTTATCTGGGACACCTTGTAGGTGGAGAACAGATTGCACCACTTCAGGGGAAAATCCAAACTATCATAGATTGAGTTCCCCCTACAACTCAGACCCAGGTGAGAGCCTTCTTAGGCCTCACTGGGTATTACAGGAGGTTCATAAAGAACTATGGCTCCATAGCAGCCCCTCTTAATGACCTCACTTCTAAGAAAATGCCTAAAAAGGTATTGTGGACAGCTAGCTGTCAGAAAGCTTTTGAGGAGCTCAAACAGGCCATGTGCACTGCACCTGTCCTAAAAAGCCCATGTTACTCCAAGAAATTCATTGTTCAAACTGATGCATCTGAATTAGGGGTAGGGGCAGTCTCATCACAACTCAATTCTGAGGGCCAGGATCAACCTGTTGCTTTTATCAGCAGGAGGTTGACCCCTAGAGAAAAGCGTTGGTCTGGCATAGAGAGGGAGGCCTTTGCTGTGGTCTGGGCACTGAAGAAGTTGAGGTCATACCTATTTGGCACTCACTTCATTGTTCAGACAGACCACAAACCTCTACTTTGGCTAAAACAAATGAAAGGTGAAAACCCTAAATTGTTGAGGTGGTCCATATCCCTACAGGGAATGGACTATACAGTGGAACATAGACCTGGGAGTACCCACTCCAATGCAGATGTCTTTAGTTTGGTGGGGGGGCGGGTTATGTAGGAAAGTACCCTCTTTTTTGGCATGGTTACCCCCACTTTGTGCCTGCTGTCAGTGTGGTTTTGACTGTGTTCACTGGGATCCTGCTAGCCAGAAACCCTGTGACTGTGCTCTCTCCCTCTAAATTTGGTTGTTCCTCACTTTGTGCACCCCACAATTGGCATACTGGTGCCCTCATGTAAGTCCGTAGTATGTGGTACCTAGGAACCCAGGGCATTGGGGCACCAGGGGTTCCCACGGGCTACAGCTTGTATTATACCACCTATGGGAGCCCATGCAAAATGTGCCCTAGGCCTGCCATTGCAGCCTGTGTGAAAAGGTCAATACACCAGGTCACTATAAGTCACCCCTATGGCAGGCCCTCCTAGCCCAGTGGGGCAGGCCCTCCTAGCCCAGGCAGGGTGCAAGTGCCTGTGTGTGAGGGCACCCCTGCATGAGCAGAGGTACCCCCATGAACTCCAGCTCCATTTTCCTGGGCTTCGTGAGTGCGGGGAAGCCATTTTACCCGTGTACTGGACATAGGTTACTACGTAGGTCCAGCTCCATAATGGTAACTCCGAACATAGGCTTGTTTGGTATCAACATGTCAGATTCATACCCCAATACTGTAATACTTGCATAAACCAGTTTGTACCAGTCCAGAGACCCCAGTCCCTGCGCTGGCGCAAAACTGGACTATGGAAAGGGGAGTTACCAGGGGTGGTGCCCAGAGCTCCTCCAGGTGGCTGCTTTATTCTGCCATCTTGAATCCAAGGTGGGCAGAGGCCTCTGGGAGCATCTGAGTGGTCAGGTGAGGCAGGTGATATCACAGCCCTCTCCTGATACCATAGGTGCTCACCGCACACCAGGCCAGCTTCCTACACTATCAGTCCAGACTCAGGTTCTTGCAGAAGCTGATGGCATGATCAAAGGCCCTAGACTTCCTGATCTCCAGGGAAGGGACCAGACAAAATTACTGGTACCAGCAACCAGCTCCTCCATATTTCTACCATTAAAATTCTAGAAGCAGTCACAATCTAAATCTGAATGACAAGGCTCTCCACAGGATGATCCATGGAGTTAGTAGAAGATTGGTCAAATCTTAGTAGTAACTGCTTATTATCAGTGTGCAAAAACTCTTGAAACTGGAAGACTGCACCAGCTCACACACAGCCTGCACATATAAACCGAACAAAACTGGGCAAATATGCACCCCCACACCTCAGGAGAGTTGTGGCTGATTTAAATAAAGACAGAGCCACTCCTTCTGTCGTGTCTGACAGGAAAAACAGGAAACCACCTGAGGGGCATTTTGTGGGTGCAGGTGGGAAAAGGGCAAGTTGTTAACAATCCATGCACATTGCGCATACTGCATCACACCAGTTAAAATGTTTTTATGTTTATCTTCCCTTCGCTTATTATGAATTTCCTTGACAGTACTGTGCATTTTAAGTTAAACATGTAAAAAACGTGAATGTTGCTTGAAGATGAGGGTAGCCATTAATTCGACAAAATGTACACACCTTTCTATGTAATTCTATATCTACATCGATATACAAGCCCTCTCCTCTTAACTTGAAGTGGTTGCTAAGGATATTAGTACTTCATTTGCCAAAGCTACTGGCTGGTAATTTGGCCTCTTCTGCTGGTTGTATCAGGCTAGTTTCTCTTCCTTCTGGGTATGTGAGCAGCACTTTATAACCTGGCATTCTGCCTATAAAGATGCCCTTAAGAAATCAAATTTGCAAATATTCAGCAAAAGTCTACCATGGCAACCATTTCAATATTTCTCTTCAGTCATATTCAGGTCAATGGATTTCAATATTTCTATTAATTCATATTCAGTACAATACATTTCAATGTTCACTGGAATTCTGTCTAGTTATGTTCTTTTGCACCAGTATGAAGGTGTTCCTTTCAGCCTTGCAAGAGAATCTCATGCCTTGAGGTTGATCACTTACTAGGCATGGCCGATAGGGATGATCATGCTATGCCTGATACAGAAAATTATGCTGGAGAATATTTAATTGTCTTCGGGTTAAGGGCTCACAATAGGAAAGAACTTAAAATGTCCACTGCTTCCTCTTTGGCTTATACACTTCAGTGGACACCTGGTGACATTTTTTATGCAAATAGGTATACCATGTTTACCACGCTTACACTTCAATATCCTACTTCCTCTGAATAGCATCCTTTAGATTATGTGGCAGAATATGTTGGCCACATGATGCATGCTCAAAATGACCAAGCTGTCGGCAAAAAGCTCGAGGCAGAGCATAAATAGTCAACAAATTGACCACGACTCCAACTCTTATTCCCAAGACGTTCCTTTTTATTCAGTGTGTGAAAAAGATACAGAGAGGCATACAGTGAGTGTTAGACCTGTCAGCTCTTGGAGTGGTTTGTTCTTTCTTTTTGCTTCTGACCTCCTGTTTTTGATCCTGTGCTGGATTTTGTTTTTGCTGGCTTTAGGACTCCAGGCACTTTACCAGTTCTGACAAGAGCTAAAGTGCAAGTGCTCCCTGTATAAATTGTATTGGTGATTGGTTTATCTATGACTGGCATATTTGATTTATTAATAAGCCCCTAGTAAAATGCACTACGTGTGCCCAGGGCCTGTAAATCAAATGCTACTAATGGGCCTAATGGGAGTAATCCTGTAAACATGTCTCAGACCTGCCACTGAAGTGTCTATCTGTGCAGTTTTAAACAGCCATTTCGACCTGTCAAGTGCACCCACTTGCCAGGCCCACACCTTCCCTTTTACTACATGTAAGTCACCCCTAAAGTAGGCCCAAGGCAGCCCCATCGGCAGGGTGCATTGTATTTGAAAGGTGGGGCATGTACTGGTGTGTTTTACATGTCCTGAAGTGAAATACTGCTAGATTTATTTTTCACTATTGCAATACTGTCTCTCCCAAATGGTAACATGGGAATTACCTTGAAATACTTTTAAGTGTAGTTTCCCATTGGGAGCAGATAGAGATCCGGAGTTTGGGGTCTCTGAACTCATAATTTAAAAATACATCTTTTGGTGAAGTGGGTTTTTGAACTGTGAGTTTGAAAATGTCACTTTTATAAAGTGGGCATTTTCTTGCTTAACCATTCTGTGCCTCTGCCTGTCTGCTGAATGCACGTCTGAGTCAGGATGACAGTTGGTCTGTTTGTGCATTCACTCTAGACAGTCACACAAAGAGAGCTGAGGTGGGCCCTGCAGATCCTGATATCCCATCACCAGGCTGGTGGGTCTTCCTGAGCTAGAGTGGTGGGAGGAGCTGACACTTGCACCTAAATAGGGATGTGTCTGTCCTCACACAAAGCAGTCTCCAACCCTCTGAAGAGTGTCTGAGGCCAGGACAGGGAAAGGGTTGTGAGCACTACAAAAACTTATCTTTGAAGTTTGCCTACTTCAAAGACAGAAATGTGTATGAGTGCTGGACCTTTGACATCACATATTTAGAATCCTTCTAGCCTAAGGAAATTCTACAAGGAAGAAGAGCTAGATGCTGTAGGAAGGACTGTGGATCTGCCTGTTGCTTTGTTGTGCTGGCCTGCTGCTTCTGTCCTGGGAGTGAAAGGACTGGACTTGGCTCTCTACATCCTGCTTTGAAGGCTCTCCAAAGGCTTGGACTTAGCTTCCCTCCTGTTAAGAACTGTCAGGGACATCATCATCTGCCAGTGCCTAGGCTCTTCTGCTGAGAGTCCTAGCTTGCCAAGTGGTGCCAACTCCATTCCCTAGGCAGTTGGAAATGCAAGCTGGGGATCTGAAGGACTATCAATCAATCAAACATTTGTAAAGCGCACTACTCACCCGCTAGGGTCTCAAGGCGCTGCAAAATCCACGCATCAATGCGCCACACTGGAAGAATTGATGCAGAAACCTGTCTTGCGGCTGAAGAATCAACACATCACCTGCCCGCAGCTGGATAATCGATGCAGCACCTGTCTTGCGGCTGCAGAATCAACGCAGCACCTATTTCATTTCGTTCCCATCAACAAGGCATGTCTGGATTTTCCACGATTCGTGCCTGGGTGCCAATGTTTCATCAACCTCGCACCGCAATAAGGAACCTAGGCTGCATGTGTGAAAATCGACGCATCACCTTTCCTGCAAAGAAAGAATCAACGCATCACCTCCCCTGCCAATAAGGAACCGATGCACCGTCTCACCTGCAAGGAAAGAATCAACACATCACCTTCCCTGCGCAGTAAGGAACAGACACATCTCTTTGCTTTTCCAGCACCTCACTTCCCCTGTGGCCCACATCGTCTTTGTTTTTTACACATCCCAGGTACTTTGTACTAAAGAGACACATCCATTGATTCCTATCAATTAAGACTTGCTTAAACTTTTTAAAATAATTATTTTGACTTGTGTATGTTCAATTTTGTCGTTTTGGTCTTGTTTTACTCAAATAAATATTGGCTATTTTAAAAAAAAATGATTTGGAATCCTTTTGTAGTGTTTTCACTGTGTGTGTGTGTGTGTGTGTGTGTGTGTGTGTATATACACTTGACACATTGCATCTGAGATAAGCCAAACCGCTTGTGCCAGGCTACCAAGGAGGTGAGCAGGGGATATCTTTTCTGTGTGACTCCCTTACCCTGACTACAGTGAGGGTCCCTACTTGGACATGGTGCAAACCACTGACAACTAGAAACCACATTTCTAACAGTGAGCCTGGTCTTCCTGCCAGAACAAGTTACAGGATGCAGTTGGTCTCTAAAAAAGTAACGTAGATTTAGCTAGGTTAAGGAATATGATTTCTCTATAAATCCAGGCGTTCCTTATTTCCTGGACCCAGCAGGCTTTTGTTTCCTGGGAAGTGCCAGCAGCAGACATTTTTCTAGAGTGAAAATGTATTCAAAAGTAGAACTGGCAGGTTTGGAAACTTGACTGGAATCTTAGAACATTAACTCCATATACCTTTTTGTTAAGGAAATGGGAAAGTACATTTATTCTGTTTCCTCCATGACCAAGGCATAGCGTTTACTTGGGAGAGGCAGGCGTCTTTTTTTTTTTTTTTTTTTTTTTTTACCAGGCTGGCAAATTTATGAGCCCTACCTCTTTGTCAAATGTGCACACATTCCAACAGCCATACCTTCTACCTCGAAGGCCCAACATCCCATTTTCTTCCAGGAACAATGGAGGGGTGCTTGTTTCACCATTAGGAGTACTAGGAAACGCTAACCCATTGCAAAGCAAGTGCTCCACCTCCCTCTACTCTAAAGTTGTAGGCAGAAAATACCTTATCCTAGATAGACTGGTGAAACATTTCTATAGGTCCCCGAGATTTTCAAACAGTACGAGGTTTTCACCTAGGATTTTACTTATAGCTCTTCCAAGAGGTTCCTCGACTCACTTTTAATCAAAGTGATTTCTGCTGACAACATGGAGATTTCAGATATTCTTATGAATGGTGACATGGTGGTGTTTCTTCATCCAGTGGGTTGGAGGGTAGGGGCTTCACAGAAAAACAATCTTAGTAGAAAGAAACAGCAACAGATGAGTGATAAAACAGAGGGAAATCGGTGTGTTGGGTTGTTACTCCCACTTTAAAGTGGAAACAATAGTTTCTCTCAGCAATAGCCTGTTATTAGGAATTGGTTGGTTCAACTGGATCAACAAGATGCATATCTTTTGGTTCCAGTTTTCCAGGAACACAAAGAATTCCTCTAAATTGGGTGCCAAAATCTAGTTTTTTAAATCACTTCTATCACTTTTGGGCTGTATTTGATCCCTTGGTATGCCACCAAACGTCTGATCCCAGTGTTGCCGGTCAGTGCTTAATTTCTAAAAAAAAAAAAAAAAAAAAAAAAAAAAAATGTCAGGGATTAGGGTTCTGTTTTTAGAAGAGTACCACTCACTGCCATTGCTCAACCTGCTCATTTCCACTACTAGTGCCACACTACGTCTACGTATGGACTGGCAGCACTCTCCTGCCTTCAGGTCTTTCTCCTAAGACGTTTTTCCTGTTTTGCATCTCGTATTCCTCTGCCCTACGTTCCTCGCTGGTTCTTCCATTCCATTTTCTGCATTCTTCTATCTCACACCCTTTTTCATACCCTCCTATCCTCTTTCTTACTCTCCTTACTCTCTCATATGTCTCATCCCTTTTTATGTCATCTTCCCTCTCCTCTCTCGCCTTTGTGTATCCCCTCTGTGCTCTGTCCATCTTCTTCTCCCTGACCTGTCTTCCTGTCCCTAATCATTGGTGGCTGAAGAGGAAGGGTTGAACCATTTTCTCACAAATTCTCCCAAGTGACAGACAACTCACTTCTTGCCTGTAATACCATTCTATATGTTGTAGCATTGTGTGACGTTGCTTGCATCAGAGACCTGTCTCGCATGAGCAAAGTAAGAGCAGGCGCAGTACAGTATCTGCCTGCCACGTCAGATGCTGTGTGCACTCCTTCACTACGGACAGCACAAAGTATCTACGTTTTACTTTAGTGAGGGTATGTAGTCATAACATGGGGATACTGACTGTGACTGCACCTGCACACCACAAGTTTGTCCACTACGCCACACTTGTGTTCACAGTTTACTAAGGTATCCAAGAAGAATGGCCTACAAACGAATGTGAAAGTCCACTGTCGTATAATATAGGACATTAAAAATAGAGATGAACTTAAAGTGACAGAGAGGAGCTGCACAGCAACAGAAGAGTTGGAAGACATTCTGAACAAGAGTGCACACTATTTTTATGCCGGCTATGGTCCATAATGAAGAAATTATAGAGATCATCATAAGCCAGTATCGCACTAGACCCCAGGATAAACTAAATTCTACATGTGGGTTTGACTAGGAGGAGCTGGGGGGAGGTTATCAGATGCTAGATCAGAGAGGTACGGGAGAAGCTGTGTTAAGAACTTGTTAAGGAGAGATCCTAAAGTGAAGTTGGGATGGGCTGACATGCTTGTGCACATCATACCTTATTCCTGCCCCCCACACTCATTCCTCCCTCCTCCCTTCAAACAATCCTGGCTAAAACCTAGATGCCAGGAAGGATTGAAAAGACACATTCCGAGTCTTACAGGCAGTGTGATGAGTCACAGTCATTTATTAAGGGCACGTCGACTATCTCTCTGCCCCACTGCAGCTGAACAGATTTTAAGTACACAAGCTTCCATCTAAGGAAATGAACATCAGGGAGCATGTATTTGGCACATGCTCTGGTCCAATGCTCTTTGAGTAGACAGTGTTGAAATCCACTGCCTCAAGAGAAAATAATCGCATCCAATTTAAGGCTGTAAGAATGGGTCTTAACCGTTTCCCTCTACATTTAGCCTTCTAGATCTTTACACCCACAAGCTCGCTACGGGGTCAAAAGGGTGAGGGAGGTGAGAAGAAAACGACAAGGTGACCCAAAAAGGTAGTGGGCCAATGAGAGTTTGTTGGGGCGTGGATAGCTACAAGGAGAACCCAGGGTCAGGTGATGCCCTTGTTTTCTTTCTGGGCGATGAGTCTGTGAGAGTAGAAAGCGTTTGCAGCAGAAATCAGCTGCAAAACACTGCATCAGATGGCCTTTCTAGCTCGTTAAAAAGCGGACACGTTCAAAACCAGCAGCATGCACGTTGCCACACCAGTTGCATGGCCTGGACAACTGAGGGACAGTTATGTTATCCTTGTAACACGTTTTGCCATTGTCCCCAGAAATGTAGAGGTAGCACACAACTAAAAACCCAAGGAAATGCCAATAGGAGCGTTTTGGGTTTAGACTTTCAGGGACTCAACGAGTCGCACATTAAAGGACCACTCTTTAAGGATGTATGTCAGAATATCGAGCATACAAATATTGTAGCCAGAATATTGACCACAAACATATTGCGACTATAAATATTTATAGCCAAATAGAGATGTACTATAATTTCAAATCTGCTCACAGATCAAGGTATGTAGACAAGGCATGTAGATGTGGGGTTAAATAGAGCAAATCTATACTTACCAATATATACTTCCCTTCATAATGTATTTATGGTAGATATTCTGGCTATGGTAGTTTTGTAACATGATATTTAGAAGTCGCTATTCTGGTAGTATAACCTCTTGGAAGATCGTACGGTAGTGGTAAACCATCTAGTTTAAGCAGTATATATTATTATTAGAAATTAATAGGCCAAGAAATGTTAACGTTTTTATAAAAAAAAAAAACAATAAAACGTATTGATTATTTAGAAAACATCCAAAGTAACTTCATAAATTTATATGGCATATAGTTCACATTAGATTATTTCAGCACATACATTTCTATCACCCTTTAACCACAGCAGGGAAAATCAGAGCTACAAACAGATACAAATGTAACCTACGACATTTCTGTAATGAACTGGTTACTGTCTGTAGTCTTTTTGAAGTGTTCAGGGCCCCCAGGAGGTAGTTAGTATAGCCATGTTTTAGGTCCTCCGGGTCAGTAAAGGCAGTGAACGTGCACTCACCCATGCACAGTATTTCATCAGTGCAGGCAGGCCGGATGATGTTAAGATGGTGTGTGGCAGCACAAGCACAGACGTCTGTGCAGCGGTGCGGTTGGCATGGAGGAGAATCACGCTGGCCTCTATGAGAGTTGCATGTGTGCGGCATGTAGCTGTTGCAGCAGGGATGCCACCGCTCGTTTGGGTTGCACAGGCTTGTAGCCATAACTCCCCACCACATGTGGTGTCACGCAGCCAGATACAAAGAATCGTATTAGATCCTGACAATATCTCTATATGCTTCATGTTTTTCTATCCCTCACCTGAAAAGTGTGGCATCCGGCTTTGCTGGTTGCCAGGGTACTGTCCGGTTCTGGAATGTTGTGGGTGATTATGAAGCGGACTGGCAGTTGGTGAAGGCAGAGGAACTGGATAGATTGATGTGGTATTGTACTCTTATTGATGTACCTAGTCACTTGTTGTTAAGCACTGTACATGTACTTGTTTGTATTGGAAGCTCTATGTGTTGTGAACAAGACCGTTCTAAGAATATGGAACATAGAATGTGAAAGAGCTCAACAAGGTTCCTAACTTGGGCAGTTGGAGTGGAAGGTCTTGTTGACAGGATGAGGCTTCTTTACACAGGACTTATACATAATAAAATAGATCAAATATACAAGAAATGGAATCCTGATTACTTCATTTTGGCGACGAGGATTTAAAAGACTCACGTATCTGAAGCCTCAACTGGATGCCGCCTCTTTCCCTGATTACGTGAAACAGGTCGCTCACGATCCGGCACAACATTTGGAACAGAGGAAGACGATCGCATCTCTAAAATTGCCGGTGAGTGATCAGCCAGGATAATAGTTATAACTATTTTTGGCTTAATACTGCGAAGGAACTGAAATTGTGCTCGCGCACCAAGCGCGAGGCATAGACACGTCTTCACCAAGCGCGAGGCGTAGATGTGTCTCCAAGACAACGGAAAACTGCGTAGGCGTCCGTCTGCATGCTTGTGTCTTCAAGGCAACCAGGAAGTGTATCGAGACGCTGCTTAAAGTGGCACGCACACATTCTTGAGCGTATTGTGTTCGCAGAAACAACGCGTTTCCAAAGCATTGAGAGTACGCGTCTCCAAGGCATTGAGAGTACGCGTGTAGACGCTGCAGAGACACGATTGCTGCACTTAAAGAACGGTTAAAACTGAAATAATTTTAGAGGGTGGAGAGATATTATTTCAACACCAAATTTCACCCTCCATTGTAAAATTGGATTGATCTGATTTGATCCAACGGATACCACAAAATTAATTATATATATCAGAAATTGTTTAACTTTTTGGATAAGCATACGGGAATATTGCTGTTTTCTTTTCTATTCAAATTCATACTAGAATAACTTCAACATGCAAAATGTACCAGCAGCACCTTTTTTTCTTGATATCTCCGGGGGAGCCTCCTATCAAATGGCAGAAGTGGAAAAAAGTGTTCACGAACTACGCTAAAGTCTGTGGCACGTCTCTTAGTGCTGAGAGGAAGACTTCCTTACTAATGCATTGTTTAGGCACAGAGGGACAAGAAATTTTTGAAAACCTGCCAGAGTTATCAGACAGTGACTCCAATGGACTCAATGAATATGAGATTTGTATCAAAAAACTTGATTTGCATTATTTACCAAAGATATGCACAGTATTAGAACGTTATCAATTTGGAAAGAGGTTACAACGACAAGATGAAACAATTGAACAATACATCACGGCACTACGTGGTCTGGCCACTAACTGTTCTTTTGGGTCTTCTTATGAAGAGCGACTAAGAGATCAATTCATGTTGGGTTGTTCTTTAGAAAAGGCCAGAGAAAACATGTGGCAAAAAGACAATCCATCCTTGGATGAAGTGCTTACCATGGCTAAAGCCTGTGAACACTCTAAAAATTGTGTTCAAATTTTGAAAAATCAGAATACGACCATGTTTAATAGTGATGTGGAAGAAGGGGGGTCAGTAAAGACTGTATACGATACTAAGACAGAATTCAAACATGTTAGAGAGAAGAATGATGGTAAAGGGGTAAAAGCATTTAAGGGTAAATGTTTTAGGTGTGACAATGTAGGTCATATGGCCAATAACAAGCAATGTCCTGCTTGGAGGGTAGTGTGCAAAAAATGTGGCAAGAAGGGACACTTATCAAAGTGTTGCAGGTCAAAAATGGGTATTAAGGAAGTTAGTGAGGTGGATTATCAAGATACCACAGATGAAATAGATTTGGTGAATGAAATAGATATTTTGCAGATGGGGTGTACATTGAATGGTCCTCTTGAGACTATTTTAGTGAATGATGAAAGAGTAAAAGTTTTGTTTGATTCTGGTGCTAAAATAACCTTAGTCCCCAAGAGCTTTTATGATCAACACCTGAAAAACAAACTAAGCTTACAAAAACCGGACATTTCTCCCAAAGGTTACGGGGGGGTGCCAATCAAACTACTGGGGTACTTTTGGGGTACAATTGAGTTTAAAGGACGTGTAATACCAGCAAAAGTGTATGTATCATTGAAAGGAGATTCCTTGATAAGCTGGTTTCACCAACGTGACTTACGGGTTTATCTTGACCCGAATGAGGACCCATCTGTTCTTCTTAAAGATTCCCTCAGTATTGAACAAGTCGAAGGACAAGGGAAAACATGGATAGAAAAATTCCCTGGTGTTTTTAGGAAACAAATTGGCTGTATGAATAATTATCAACTTAAGATTAGTTTGAAGCCTAATATTCAACCCAAAGTAGCAAAATTAAGGTCAGTCCCTTTCACTGTTAGACACAAAATGAAAGAAGAAATAGATAGGTTACTCTCTAATGGTATCATTCAAGAAGTTGATGCTTCTGAATGGGTGGCCCCAGTAGTCATGACAAAAAAGGCTAATGGAGAGGTAAGACTTTGTGTGGATCTCAGAGAATTAAATAAAGCTGTGATTGTGGATCATCATCCTCTTCCCAACATTAATGAAATGCTGTGCTCTCTTAATGGAGCTAAGCACTTTTCTACTCTTGATCTTTCTTCTGCATATCATCAAATAGAACTACATCCTTCTTCTCAAGATCTTACAACTTTCATCACCCCTTTTGGTACCTTCAAGTATCTCAGGATGCCTTTCGGCCTAATCTCAGCGGCATCTGTATTTCAAAGAGCACTTGAAAAGGTATTGAGAGGGGTGGAAGGTGTTAAGATCTATCAGGATGATATTTTGGTATTTGGCAATGACTTAAGTAAACACGATAAGTATTTAGAAACAGTTTTACATCGTTTGGAGAATTCAGGTCTAACTCTGAAATTTGAAAAATGCAAATTTAACACCTCTACTATTGAATATTTGGGACATGAGATCTCGGGAAAAGGGATTCGTCCCAAATCGGCTTTAGTTAACACAATCATAAATATGCCAACTCCAGAAAACAAAGAGGAACTTATAAAGTTTCTTGGTATGGCTGAGTTTTATAATAAATTTGTATCAAAATTTGCTGAGAGAACAAGAAATATGAGATGTTTATTGAAGAAGGGTAGTGAGTTCTCCTTGAATGACCAATGTTCAAATGAGTTTCATGAGATTAAACGGTTATTGCACTGTGCAGTTGATTTAGGGAGCTATGATCCAAATGATGAAATTAAATTGATGTGCGATGCCAGCTCCAAAGGCATTGGTGCGGTGTTGATACAAAGGGCTGAGGGTGTTGATAGGACAATTTTATTTTTATCTAGAAGTCTGAAGGGAGCAGAACTCAATTATTCTGTTATTGAAAAAGAAGCACTGAGTGTTTATTGGGCAATAAGAAAATTGAGGAAATTTTTGTGGGGCTGTAACTTTGAAGTCATCACAGATCATAAGCCTCTAAAGGAAGTTTTCAAGAACAAGGGAATCGATTTAGTCTCACACCGCATCCGCAAATGGGTTGTGGCCCTACAAGAGTTTGACTATACAGTTGTTTACATACCAGGAGTACTCAACATACAAGCTGATTGTCTCTCTAGACTATGTAAGCCCTATTTCTCTGAGGAAACAGAGTGTGAGCATGATACTGTTGATGATGAAGACTTGTTCAGTGATGACTTTGACCAGGATATAAGAGTTTGTTTAGTAACAAATGCTGTTATCAATGAATCAGAATGGAGAAAAGAACTACAGAAAGATACCACCTTACAAAAAGTGATGGAATGTACTAGAAATGGGTGGGGTGTTAAAGGCAGTTATGGGGAAAACTTGATGCCTTTCTGGCAGATAAAGGATGAGTTAGTGATTGTGGATGATCTTTTAGTCAGAGGTAGTAAGTTGATTCCTCCCAGTTCTTTGAGGGAAAGATTATTGACACATGCTCATTCTAGTCATATGGGTATTTCAAAAACTAAAGAAAGGCTTAGATGCACATACTGGTGGCCTGCAATGGACACTATGGTAGAGAGAGAGGTAAGGGAATGTCGCTTTTGTGTTCAGTCAGACAAAGTCTTAAAATGTAGAACACAACCCATGGTGATAAGGGAGGATGCCTTATCACCATGGTGATAAGGGAGGATGCCTTAGGACCTTGGATGGATATAGCCTTAGATATTTTGGGGCCAGTGAGGTTGGGCTCAGTAGACAGGTATGTACTAGTTTCCATTGATATGTATTCAAGATGGCCAGAGATAAAGATAGTAAGTTCAGTGGAATCTAAGGATGTAATTGCCTTTTTAGAGGAACTTTTTGAGAGGGAAGGGTTTCCCTCTTCCGTTCTTACAGACAATGGGGTTCAATTTGTGTCAAAAGCCACGGAATCCTTTCTAAAAGATAGAGGGATTAAACATAAAAGGGCAGCTTTATATCATCCTGAATCCAATGGGGTAGTGGAACGCTTCATTAAGGTACTCAAAGAAAGTATACAACTGGCACAAAGACAAGGTAGTAAATGGGAGAGCGAAATAAAGAAGAAAGTACGGGAATATCGCTTGACTCCACACTCATCCACAGGGGTGACACCCTTTCGCTTATTTAAGGGAAGGTTACCTTGTCATGAGGTAGCCCCTCGTTGGGTACAAGAGAAACGTTTGGGTATGGATCCTCTTTGCGGGGATGTGAAGGGATGGAGGAAGAAAGAACAAGAGAAAAAGAATTTAAGGAAAAAATGGTATGATGTGCACAAAAGTGTAAAAGAAACTAGAATAAGTGTTGGAGATTGGATAAAGATAAAATCTCCTAGAAGGGAGAAAACAGATACCAAATTCATAGGTCCATTTAAGGTTTTGAAACTTTTTAAAAATGCAATAAAGACGAATGATCATAAGATATGGAATTTAAACAGAGTGGCAAAATGTGGTATCAGTAGACTAGAGGAGTTTCATAAATCTGTCACTCCGGAGGCAAGTACTCCGGAAGTAATTGATGGGAGGTCTCATGTTGATGCAACAAAAAAGGTGGGTTTCAGACCTGTGAGATCAACACGGAGACCAGAGAAATTAAGGGACTATGTATAATTTTATTTGTTTTATAGTCTCCAATGGTACTATGTTTTTAGTCTGTAATGTAAGGGAGGTGATGTGGTATTGTACTCTTATTGATGTACCTAGTCACTTGTTGTTAAGCACTGTACATGTACTTGTTTGTATTGGAAGCTCTATGTGTTGTGAACAAGACCGTTCTAAGAATATGGAACATAGAATGTGAAAGAGCTCAACAAGGTTCCTAACTTGGGCAGTTGGAGTGGAAGGTCTTGTTGACAGGATGAGGCTTCTTTACACAGGACTTATACATAATAAAATAGATCAAATATACAAGAAATGGAATCCTGATTACTTCATTTTACTCCTGCTTGCTCTCTAATAAACCTCTTATCTCTACCTTAATTGCGTGCGTCTCACTACAAAAAGCACCCTGGCTTACGGAATACAGGATGGCAATACCTTTCCTTGTTCCATTTACAGCCCTTTGATTTATTCAGACTTATTCAGTGTTTCAGCTCTCATACCTTAGACATACACACAAGGCAGGATTTTAAGTATTCCAATTAAAGATATATAACAAGCTGACTTCAGGATAACGATTTCTCCTTGATGAAGTAAGTTAGCTGTAGTTAGACTCCCAGAACAAAGGATACCAATCCAGGAGCCAAAGGCAAAAACAAAGAAGCTTGCAGTAAACCAAAAAACGCAACAGAAACAAAGAGATGAGGTTCATGAAACTAATACCATGGAATCTGAATAGCAAAAAAACAAGAAAGGGGAGAGGGAGTGTAAACGTGTGTTAACTATAAACAGAAGCAAAGAGTCTTCAAAATATTGAAAGTTGCCAGATGACAAGTTACTTCTAGTGGTGCTTCTACTTGTGACCCAGAAGTGCTTATGTCTCCCACAAGCAGTTCCTTTCGATGCTGTTCTGATCCTGCCCCTCTTATGTGTCATAGCTGCCACTGATTGGTCTGCTACAATCACAAATCCCCTTTCTGCTCTGTGAGGTGATCTGCCTAAATTCAAACGCTTTAAATGCCAAACCTGTTTTACATTATGTCCGATAGTGCAACTGTCAAAGATCTGCCCCCAGATCAACTGGAAAGAGTGGGGTACCAACCATAAAAGGTGAACACCAGGTGAGCAACAGGCTCAAAAGTTGTGAATTTCCACAAGCGTTCACAAGAATCCCAATCCAATACACTGAAGTTCTCCATGGATTAAATAAGGGTCAAGACTGACATCTACTTCAGCTCAGAAACTCATCAAGCATTAGATGTGAGGGAGGGGACACATAGGATGATAAAGCCACCTTTATTCTGACATTGTGCACTAACAAATTTTGTATGTGACCCCAGAATTGTCAAGTGGTGGGTGGATAACCAGGTGAAACAGCGGATTTTATATACAAGAGCTAGAGTGTGGTTATGTTTGACTTACATCATGTAGTGCCTGAATCATTCACTCTGTCTGTCAATCAGAGGATGATAACTCATGAATTTAAAGTTACTGGTGCCCGAATGGTGAAATATTTCATTTCAGAATGTACTGAGTCCACAGACAGAAATCACCATTGCTGGTAGTATCGGTTTGGTTCCCTTCTGGAAATATTTAATGATGATCCAATAATTTTGCCTTTTGAAAATCAATCATTACTTTGGCCTCACAACAAGAGTCATAATCTGATTCACTGAGGCAATCTCCAGTTGATGGCATGGGAAATGTATGTCTGCCAGGGCTCTTCCATGTCCTTTGTCTTCAGCTTTTATCCACCTAAACATTTTTTAGGATTCAGAAAATGTCAAAGTTTACAAGTCCCCTTCAATAACTTGGAGTGGTGAAAAGGAGCATCAATTCCACTTCACTAGATGTCATTCTAGTTTTGAATTTCTTGGCTTCTCCTACCTCTCAAGGAAAATCATTTTACACTATCAACTGTTTCAGGTTGGCCATGACTTACATACATTGGGGGATCTGTTCCACCCCATCCCCTCACCAACTCTATAGCTTTACCTATTACCCTTGGTTCATTGTTAATCGACCATGCAAAGCACCCCCCTACTACCCACACAACCTCTCTCATGTATATGGTCTACTACTGTTGAGGCCAACACACCTCACTATCCTACTGTCTAAATACATTGCATTGCTCTCTTAATTATAAGCGCAGTGCCTTGTGTGATATGCATATCTTTAATATAACTGGGCAATGTATTTTTAGGGTATGTTCCTATCTTTTGAAAATTCAATAAACAGTTAAAAAAAAAAAGTTTAAGAATGTTTTAAGAAATGAACAGGCACATCAGCAAGCTGAAGGTAAGGTAATTGCTTACTAGCATTCCAAGACATTGTTACTCATGGAAGAGAAAGGACCCCTATCTTAGCCATTATAAACTATCTTTATGAGTACACGGATTACATAGAGTCTCAGAACGTTTATTACTCCCACCTGGGATTTACAATTATTTAACTGTGCCCCATATTATTATCGGATAAAATGATCATTTTCCTTCTCCAGTAGGGTGACTCCAAAACATTAAAGCCACATTTGACCATATATTTTGGGTTAGTTTCAATATATCTGAAATTAGCCACTTTAGATATTCCAGTAAGATTCAAGACTTCAGTCACATTGAGTTTAAATACTGCGCCCAGAGGATAAGACGGCAGTTGGGCCCAGAATAAAAAGGGCTTATTACTAATCATCGCTTGAATATCCTAAAACCCTTATCTGATTTTCCTTAAGGTTGGAGTTGATTCATCCACTATCTTTTCTCTGCCTTGCCAGTTGGCATGTCTCCCAAATTAGCACCAGAAATAGCAGCAACTACAATCTTAGCTTTGTAAACAGCGTTCAAATTGACAATAGACTGCTCCTCAAATGGTGAATTAAACTTCAGGATGCCATCCTCTGATTGGGTCAAAGGCAGCTTGCTTTTTCCCATCTAGTAATACCCTGAGCCAGAGGTAATGACTCACATACACAGTTTGCAAAGGAGGTAATTATTTCTAAATTTGCACCGTCTACACTAAAAGGCCATCTAAGAATGTATTTTGAGATCGTAATCATGTCTTTCATTTTTGATCTATTCATAGCAAGCACAATCTGATTACAATAATTTAAAAATGTTTCTAAATAAGCAGGGAGCACAGTTTCAGTTTAAACCATCAATATAGCATCATCAGTGAACAGCAAAAAACTACTGGCAAGTGTCCAACTCTCTAGAGATCTGGGGCTGTATCACTCATATGGCACATTTACCTTGCAAACAAGGAAAATGCGCCATATTAGCATGAATGCGCTGCTCCTAGGGCAGCCGTGAACTTGCACTGCTCTGAGGTTAGTGTATTCATGTGAGAAACAGAGCAGCTGCTTTAAAGCCTCTCCATTTTTCACCGTGCAGGTGGCAACCTCCCTGCACTTTTGAAGGGGGATGAGAGATACCCTTGCAGGTGGGTGCAGTGAGAGCTGCTTTGCCCCTGTGCCCACGTCTATAATACGGTGTGAGGGCAGAGGCTAAGGGATTCCCTCATTTGCATGGGGCCATGCCCACATCCAAATGAGGGAACACCCTCTGGTGATAGCACTGGTGTTATATGTGCGCCAGTGCTATAGGTTACAGAAGGGGGCCGTACAAGCGTCTGCGGCCCCTTCTTTAATACCAGACTGCCCTCGGCATTTCTGTAGTACGGCCCCTGGTAATATTAGAGCCAACATATCTGGGCGGTCATTTAAAACATATTAAAAGGTGCTGGGGGCACTCCTACATCAAAGTGAATAGCCCGATTGTGCACCACTCCAGATGTGAACCTTGTATAACTGTGCATTCAGACAGTTGCCACCAGATTTAGCACAGGCTGTCCTAGGACAGTCTTACTGAGGGATTACTAGAAAAGTGCTCTATTAAACACAGTTGAAAGCAGTCTACATATCTACAAAGCCTAAAAACAGGTGTCCTTTCTTGAGCTTCTCTTATTTAATATAGAAGAGGTATAGACTAAAGCTTTGTTTGAGATTGGCAACCCCTTTCCAAATTCTTGCATGCAAGGAGATAATTTTCTTTTTGTCACTTGCTCATATCTTTCAAGATGTGGGTTATGGCATTTGCTGTGAATTACACTCAGGTCATTGGCACTCCATCAGTTACAGGTGCTAGAGATGCTGTGGTTTGCAGATTGGTACAAGCCAAAATTGTAAGTTGGTGCAATCCTGGCAGACATTCTTAAGTCTGTTGATTGGCCTAAAGGTCTAATGTTTAAACACATTATTACAAGCCATTGGGTCACACATTTTTGATAATTGACAATATATTTTAACAAGCAATAGTGAGCCTCGAGTCGTGCCACGAAATGCAGATTTCCTAAGTACAATATTAAAGGGCAGTAATGATTTTATTAAATACATGTAGGCGAATAATATGCCTTTGCAGTCTTTGAAAAGTTCTGCTCCTCCTCAGCTTATTCAGACATTACACTATATTTATATGGTTCAATTTTCGGCTCATATATGGTTCAATTTTCGGCTCCAGGCATATTCTGTTCTCCCCTAGTATCTAAAGAAAATTTGCTTCAGGGTACAAAAAAATAAACGTTTGCTGCTTCTCTTGAGGCTCTTCCCATTGTTCTACTGTTTCACATTTTCCATGGTTTCCAATCTGATGTATAGTATGGGAAGGAGGTGGGATCAAGGAGTCCATGTGTTCATGGAGCTCCTTTTAAGGCTAATCCTCTTCATAAAAGTGCAACTACCGCATCCTTCTTTTCCCCGATGTAAGCCTGGACATCTAGTTAGGAGAAAGGCAGTCATGGGAATCTGGAATTAACTCATAGCTAGGAATATTAATGCTTCTGTAGTGTTCCATGTACATTTGATGATTGTCTATAAGGGAAGCAAATTTGTCTCATCACAAAGTGATGCAACTACGTTGTTCTTCCTGAGTCTAGAGGAGGGTGAACGATGGGGTTTATACATATGTGATTCCTTATGTGTCTGGTGCCTCAGTGTTAGAGTGGGATGGGGGTACTGTACCAGCCCGTAATTGTGGTAGTGTTTCCCCTGGGGTAAGGAGCCTTTGTTTGGCAGTTTAGCATCTGAATAGTTCTCATCTCTGTTCTTTTCACTCTTCTGTCTTCTCACTTCCTCCTATAGCTTCTCTGAGAGCCACCAGTGAGTAGTACTGCTATTGTGTCGAATTGCAAAGTTTTCTAAAAACTGGAAAGCACTGCAGGAAGTTATCATACAATGTAATACTACAGATTTAGGCAGGAGCAAACATTTATTTAATGTGTCCTTCCTTGTGCAAAACCTACCCGCTTCAATGCATACTGTGGAAATTACTATCCACCATTTTTTACATATATTGCTCTCTTTCCTGGCCGGAAATGTTGCCAAGTATGGTAGTTATCTATATGTGCGCAAAAACTATATCCTATATATTTCTTTTTTGTCTCCTTTTGATAACTGCTAGTTATGACTCCACTGGCTAAACTTAAATAAAAAATGAACCACATTTGGTGTACCACATCAAAAGAGAGGCTTTTGTGACATCTTTGAACCCCTATGTAAACTCCCATTTGTTGTGATTGGTTTGGTACTTCTAACACAGTGGAAAACATAATAGCCTGTTTGTATTCTAAAATTAGGTCTTGAATTTACCATGCTAGTTAGCTATGGCTGGGTTGCAGAACTGCTGGGGTTGCAGAACTGCACTGCTGTCTACATTTAGCTAGGGGTGCTTCTGCCATTTATTGGCTACAGAGTCGTGGTGACTATGCATGGTCTTTGGATTGGCTAGAGAAAGGCAATCTTGCTTACCCCGAAGCAGGGGCCCTCAGGGATAGGAAAATAACCCCATTGTGGGCCCTTCGCACAGGGCTAGTAGCCTCCTCTTCCTTGGCAGAAGAAAGGTGCTGGAAGCAGTGTCATGAAAGGTCAAAAGGGGGCAGTTGATCCCACGAAAATTCACCCATAGTAGTAGACAAGTCAAATTTGGCAGGGGCCTGACCACCAACCTGTTTTGGAGAGCCTTGCATATAATAAGGATTTTTGTGACACACGTCATCTATTGGATCTGTTCGTCACAAAGCTCGCACCCATCCACACCACAACATTAAGTAGTGGGTAATGAAATAAAAACACAGCTTATGTCTTCTGCTGTTACTGAATATTACATGTTTGTGCTATTGCAGGAACAAGCCAGCAATGAGTGGGGTAGAAAGGGGCACGGCCAACTAGAACAGGAAGGAAGGGGGTGTCACCATTCCCCTGTGTCCTTGGGAAGCCAAAAGACAGGTGCTTCTGGTAGCCAAAGAAGTGATGCACCACAGGCTACTTACACAGCACTCCCAGCCTATTCCCTCAAAAATAACAGCTGTGTGAAGCCTGAATGTGTTGCCAAGTTCTTCATTAAAACGCATGGGTGGGGAGCAAAGCCTAGTTGGAAGGTGGCTGACAGCTTGGGGATTGCCTTGCCAGGTTCACATCGATGGATGTCAGTTCGCCAGAGGTAGCAGATGTCACATCTGACAGCCTTTATTCCCAATGACATCATAAGAAGGGACATTATGGCCCTCATTATGACATTGGCGGTAAATGTCGCTTACTGCCTTGGTGACGGCCGCCAACATACCGTCGCGGAGGCGAACATCCGTTCGCCATATTATTGCACACACACACACACTAAATCGACAGAATACTGCCACAAACACATATCCGCCAGACCAAAGGTTAGTGTTAAAGTGTCAGTACAAACACTTCATACCGTTACGCCAACAAAACAACGCCCAACACATTATGACCCACGAATCACCACAGTGGACATTCACTGCAGTAAACCATTGGCGGTATACACCGGCATGGCAGAAAGGCCACCCAAATACCAAACAACACAACACTGGCCAAAACTAAAATCACACACCTGACACTGATGCACACACCACATACACCCACCCACCCACAGCCCCATAAAACACCCACCCACATTCCCACAACCCTTTACGAACACGAAAAATAGCGAAGAGATAGCCATGCAAATCACAGCAACAACTACACACACCACAAATACCCATCCATACGTCACGCACCCTGCACCTCACCACATTATTCAACACCCACTGCACAGCACACACCACACAACACCCATGTCCCCACAAAGGCACCCCCATTTCACAGATGAGGAGTTGCGGTCATGGTGGAGGAAATAGTCAGGGTAGAGCCACAGCTGTTTGGAGCACAGGTACAGCAAATCTCCATTGCCAGAAAGATGGAGCTATGGCGGAGAATCGTGGACAGGGTGAATGCTGTGGGACAGCATCCATGAACAAGGGATGACTTCAGGAAGAGGTGGAACGACCTACGGAGGAAGGTACGTTCCATGGCAGCAAGGCACCAGCTCGCCATCCAGAGGACTGGCAGTGGACACCCACCTCCTCCCCCACAGCTGACAGCATGTGAGGAGCAAGTCTTGGCAATACTGCATCCTGAGGGACTCACTGGAGTAGCTGGAGGGCTGGACACTGGTAAGTCAATATTTACAACCTATCACCCCCCAATACCTGCATGCCATCTCACCCCCTCACCCTGACTCCCATCACTCCACTCCATCCCACACAGTGCACCTACACATTTGACTAACCCCAATGCCAAGCACTGCATGCCATACCAATGCATGTGCAGCCCTCCCAGCCCTGCATGTACACCCACCATCAATACATGCACGGCATGGAGAACAAACAATCCCACAGTACATCACCATACACAAACAAAGGTGGCAGGGCAACAGCAACGATATAGGGGAAGCTAGGGATGTAGAATATGTCACAGATATGAAGCATAGTACATCACTTACACCGACAGGTGCCCCAGCCAATCCCACTGACGAGGAGGTGCCACGACTATCCAGTCCCCCAACAGAAGATGCCCCCAGTGATGACAGTAACTCTGGACTTCTGGATCTGGATGAACTACCTGGCCTATCAGGGACCACTGGTCAGTCGCCCACTCCAGCCCACCCCCAGTCCACCACAGAGTCTCCCTCCTCAGTACCCAACACCACAGCACCCACCCAATCTCCCCACACCTCTGACCCCCCAGGACAGGTCAATCAGCAGTGTGTCTACCTGTACAGGGATCCCAGTCCCCACCTCACAGCCAAGACAATCAGGGTCTGGGGTCAGTGGCAGTGGGCTCACCGGTCAGGGGACGGAGGCACAGGAGGACAGGGACACTCGAAGGACAGCTGTGCGCCAGGGGGAGGCTCAGGGAACTGAATGTCCAGGAGGCACTCGCTAATGTCCTGGGGGCTTACCAACAATCCCAGGACAAAACGGGCCAGATTCTTAACAACATGCAGGAGATCCAGCAGCTGCAGGAGGTACACCATCAGGAGACCAGGAAAGATTTGCAGGCCCTCAACACCACCATGGTCTCCTGCAGCATGGGTGCTGGCTGAGATGGCCAACATCATTAGGGAATATACAGCACACCAGCCCGCCCCTCCCACTAGCCAGTCAACTGAACAGCCCACCACATCTGCTGTAGCTAGTGGACAGGAGGCCCTGCCACAGGACCTACAGGCCACCAGTACCCCTCCCCCTGCAGAAGGTGAACCCCCCGTTAACATTCCCTGCGACCCAGACACTTGCCAAGACCAAGACCACCGCCAGGAAATGAGACCCTCCTGAATGTCTCCCTTGTGTTCCACTGTCTCACCTTGTCCACTTTGAACTGCCATTGCTCCCATTCCTATGGCCCCTTGGACACTGGACCTGTGCTACAAACAGACTGGACCAATACCCTGGACTTACATCTACCATCACCCCATTCTATTGCACTATTCCTTCTATAAATTTCACTACAATAAACACCCTTGAACACTTGAGTGATAGTGCTTTATGTGATGAAACTGTGCAATTATGTTAACAGTTACATCTTGTGCAATTGACATGAACTTTGTTACAGTATACAAATGATGAGCTGTAGCTGTCTGTAGTCATCACATCAGTGCACAGTTGTAATAACACCAATATCTGCAAATTGAGAAGGCATAGGTGACAGTCAGTTGAGATGCAAAGGGAGTGACTGCCATCCTGCTACAGTCACACTGAAAACATAAATAATTAGAGGAATGGTCAATTCCACTGTCTTACCTGTGTGTCACTGGAAGTACTGCCGTATTACTGATGTTCTGTTGTCCACATCCTCATCCTCTGCCTCCTCATCCTCACTGTCCTCAGTGTCCACTGCTGCCACAGGGGCATTTCCAATCTCCTCCTCCTGCAGATAAGGCACTTGTCGTCTGAGGGCCAGGTTGTGCAACAGGCAGCATACTACAACTATCTGGCAGACCTTCTCAGGAAAGTAGCACAGGTATCCACCTGTCAGATGGAGGCATCTGAACCTGGCCTTCAGGAGGCCAAAGGTACGTTCTATTATCCGCCTGGTTCGCCCACGTGCATCATTATACCGATTCTCAGCCCCTGTCCTGGCATTCCTCACAGGGGTCAGGAGCAACAACAGGTTTGTGTAGCCAGAGTCACCTGCAAGAATTGAGGGACAAACATTAGCCTTACACAATGGTATGGGGTTGACTCCAGAAGGCATACACTGACATATATTGTGTGGGGACTCAGGCTCACCTATTAGCCACACCCTGTGCCTTTGTAATTGTGCCATCACATTTGGAATGATGCTATTCCTCAGGACAAAGGCATCATGCACCGAACCAGGATACTTGGCAGTGATGTGGGAGATGTACTGGTCCGCCAGGCACACCATTTGCACATTGAGTGAGTGTAAACTCTTCCGATTCCTGATCATCTGTTCATTGTGGCAGAGCGGGGGGGAGGGGACAAATGCAATATGTGTTCCGTCGATCACCCTGATAATATTAGGAATATGCCCCATTGCATAGAATCCAGTCATCACAGTGGCCAAATCTTCCACTTGGGGGAAAGCTATGTAGCTGCACGTGTTTGAGCAAGGCAGACAAAACCCCTGTCAGCACTATTGAGAACATTGGCTGTGACATTCCTACTGCCAAGCCCACTGTCACTTGGAACGAACCAGTTGCCAGGAAATGGAGCACTGATAGAATTTGCACAAGAGGGGGGATCCCAGTGGGATGACGGATAGCTGATATCAGATCAGGCACCAATTGAGTACACAGCTCTGTGATTGTGGCCCTGTCCAGTCTATAGGTCAGTATTATATGCCTGTCCTCCAGAGTAGCCAAGTCCACAAGGGGTTTGTACACGTGGTCTTGCCTCCTCCTCCTATTCCTCCACAGTGGTAGGTATCTAAGAGACACAAGAGTGAGAAGGGTGTCACAAACTGAACAATGGAACCACCACTCCAGTTTAACTGAGCATGGATGTAATCGGACAATGTGAATGGCAATGTAGGTACAATTCACAGCAATGACGCTGTTTCCAATTTGTGATTGATGTCCACAACCATAAAATGGCGACCGCCTGTCCTGTAAGTATGGACAGGTGAAAGTGATGTGACTCCGCCAGCGTTGGGCGTCATGACGGAAGGCGGTCTTGCACCGCCATGCTATTCCTCATTGGATAAAATGGGGCTCTATGGAGTATAGTGTCCAATGGGGATCACCGGCGGCAGTGACGGTTTACACCACCGTGGACGTGACTGCCATTTTCTATCTATAACCTCACTTGATTCCTGACTTTCCACAGGACAACACCTACAGTGTGCAGTGTGCTGCTGTGACCTATGTCTGGATCCTGCCATGGCCCGTGTTACAAGAGAAAGGGCCCCTGCCTTCACTTCAGTGGAGTTAGAGCGCCTGGTGGATGGGGTGCTACCCCTGTATGGACAGCTGTATGTGCCTCCAGACCAACAGGTGAGTACACCATGGTGGATGATTCATGCGACAAGGTTGCATGGAGATGTGAGTGCTGGCAGTGTGTCATTTGGGTGGAGGGTATGTCTGGTGGTAGTTTACATGCATGGCTCCGGGTGATACGTGTGCCAATGGAGATGGAAATGCAATTTGTGGGTGGTATGTGTGACAGGCTGAATTGTATGGTTAATGGTGCCCTCCTGTCTATATTACATCTGCAGGTCAGAGCCCATCAGAAGAAGGGATTGTGGCATGCCATTGCCAAGGAGGTGCGGACCCTGATGGTCTATAGCAGGCGGTCCACCCACTGCAGGAAAAGGTGGGAGGACCTGAGATGCTGGGCCCGGAAGACTGTGGAGGCCCAGCTGGGGATGGTCTCCCAACGAGGGTGGGGTGCCAGTTGGAACCTAACCCCTTTGATGGCCTGCATTCTTGCGGTGGTGTACCCAGAGCTGGATGGGCGCTTGAGGGCAGCATGGAAGCCAAAAGGGGGTGAGTACAGTGAGCGTGACAACCATTTTTGTTGGCTGGCATGGGATCCTGGTGGTGGGTTTCAGTTAGTGGGTGCCCCTTAATGCCAGCTCAGACATTACTGTGTGGTCCAGCACAGGGTAAATGGGTATATAGCAAAATATTGTAACCTAGCTAGGTAGGTGGCATTCCATGTCAGACAGGGCTTGGTGGTTTCCAGGAGATGTGCAGTTGGCGGTGGTTGGCTCACACCTTGCTGTGGTACCTAGCCAATGGAATGCCACTGCAATGCTTAGTGCTTAATCCTGTTCCCTGTGTGTGATGGTAATGTGAAAGCCATCTGTGTTGTTGGTGCTGTAATTGACCCAGTGCTCCTTTTCTCCCCCCCCTATTTTCTTCCGTCATCCTGTCCATGTGTGCATTAGCATCATCTGGCAGAGGAGCAGGGGCACCGGCAACTGAGGAGGCTGCATGCCACAGGATACAGGAGGCAGAGTCCACCGAAGCCGAGGGGACCAGTGGGACGGAGCGAGAGGGGAACACCACGGCGGAGACAGGGCGTGACAACACTGACTCTGATTCCTCCTCCGATGGGAGCTCCCTGGTGGTGGCGGACACCTCTGGAACCACCCCAGCTACAGGTACAACCGCCACTCCCATTCCAGCACTGCCCTCCCAGTAGCCCCCCACTGTGTTGCCCGTGCCCACTCACCTAGGAGGGTGGGCATCTCCTTCGCACCAGGCACCTCAGGCCCTGCCCCAGTGAGCCCTGCTGCCCTCAGGGAGGAGGCTATTGACCTCCTGAGATCCATCTCTGTAGGGCAGTCAACCATAGTGAATGCCATCCAGGGACTGGCCTCCTCTCTGCTGGCAGCCAGTGTCCCTGTTCCTACCGTCCCCACTCCAACTACCACTTCCCAGTCCCTGTCTCCTCAATCCCAACCCATCCCATGCACACATACAGACAAGCATGCACACAAAACATCACGCAAGAGTAGCAAAGTCTAACACAGGCAGCGCACTTCAGGCCACAAGCATTCACACAAACAGACAGTTGCACACACAACAACATCCACTGCCTCCACTGTCTCCACCTCCTCCTCCTCCTCCCTCACAGTCACATCTGCAATCACCCCACTTCAGAAGCTGTAGCCTTATACTTCCCACCAGAGAGAATTTGCCAAGTAGCCCCCTCCAGAACCATTGGGCATGTTCCCCACTTCAGCTGAGGTGCCCCCCTTTCCCCCTGAGGTGCCTGCCCATTTCCAACATGATGCCCCTGCACAGTGGATTCCAGATTGTGTCAAGAGTCAAGTTGGGCCTTGGACTGTGCCCTGTGGCCATGTGGCCCTTTTGTACTTTCGACTGGCCATTGGCCCATTCTGGACATTGACGCCTGCATTTGCTTTCGAATAGACAATATGGTGGCTGTTGGCATCAAATTACAGTGTTCGTTAATTCTCAGTGCGGTCCTCGTTTTAATTAGACGTAGGTCCTGTGACATTGGTTTTACTCTGCAACTGGTTCTGTGGATGGTGTGTGCGTGAATGGTGTGTGTTGTGTGTGTGTCACTCTCCTTTTCCTCCCTCCCTCCCATGTGTGCTAGGCAGCTGTAATTACCGTCATCGTCTTCGTCAGCGTTGGTGTTCCACGAAGGACCATGGCATAGAAGAGTATCGGGAAGCCTTGAAGTTCCGGTTCCATGGCTGCGGCGGTCTTCTCTTTGTCCCTGAAGGTGAGTCTTTCGTCTTCTGTGCAGTGCTGGTACCGGCCCGCAAATCCTGGCGGTTTGCTATGTCATAATATGGTGGCAGGTACCTTCGCTTCCGCTTGGCTGTTGATGGCTACCACTGTGGTCAGTGGTGTTAATGCCCTGGCGGTTGGTGTGGTACACTGGCTGCCTATGGGAGTTATCACCGCCATGGTCATAATTTAACGGTATTTACCACCAGCCTGTTGTTGGTATTTTCACCACTTTAACACTCACGCTAATGTCATAATGACCACCTATGTGACCTTTGACCCAATTTCATCTTAAGAAGTGATATCACTGAAGTTAACAACCATGAAGTAAGTGTGGTGCCTATTTTTGATAACACCTATATTTTAAGGACAGTGCCCTTTCACGTTTTACCCCTTTCTGTCTTTTTCCAGTCTCCTACCCACCTCTCTGTGTCTCTACTACCCCACTCATGTGCCTCACCTCTGTTGTACATATCTCTCACAACCGTTTTCTCTCCCAGCTGTGTATTCTCTATCTCTCTCACACATATCCCTTCTTTGTCTTGCTTCCTCTCATCTGTTCTTTACAGTGTCCTCTTCGTCTTTTCAATTCTTTCATCCTTTCCTGGTCCTCTCCCTGTGGCCTCTTTTATATATTTCCTTTTCATTCAGCTAATCAGGTACATCCAACGACACGAAGACGCCTTTTTGCAATTTGTTACTTTTTGTTTTTATGTTGTTTTTCATGCCTTCCTTCACAGGCTGCAAAGTAATCAAAGGGGCTCCTCAGAAAGGAACCACCAAGTCTCAAATTCTTGTAGGGTGCAAGCATTTTATTTTAGTGTATATGCTTTACACTGTAACATTATTTTACAAAACAGAACTGTCCCTGTTCCCTGCAGGCTATAGAAAGTAAACAAAGCTCAGAGAGTCTGGTTTGCCTTTGAGGCCATAGGTCGTAAAGACAGTATTGAGGGGTCATCAAGGGGATAAGGAGGGGTCTCAACTGCAGCCCCTGATAACTCCCAAATGACGTTCATGTTAACATTACTGTCAACGGATTGTGCAACAAGACATTTTGTATTTTGTAAGTTAACTGTCCACTGATAGTTAGCATTGAGCAGATGTGGCCTATTTGGCCTATTTGGAAATTTGAATGTGAGCTGACAACATTGGATGAGCAATAAAGACTGCAGCCACTTTATTTACATGAATAAAAGGGTGATCTTCATCATTTACAAGTAGAGATGGACGAACCACTGAAAGCTCAAGTCAGATGTCTGGCTGTAGCCAGCTCGAGGTTCCTTTGCAACCCCAAGCCCAAAACGAGACGCAATCCTGGCTTCACTGCTTGAACAAATTGTGTGTTCCTTGGCAAATACTTTGTCACCAAGCCTTCGTTTTGTTCATTATCACATAACAGAGCATCTTCAAATATGTGAGTTCTGGATGTGCATAGTACAAAAACCTCTCTTACGTGTGATTTAGTAAACTATAACACCGTGCTGTGTATAATAGGAATCCAGGCCACATATAAGGTACACATGACAACTAACTTGCTTTTATTTCACTAATAGCATTGTCATCAGGGCGGCTACAGGAATGGTCTTCAGATGCAGAGATATAATCTGATGTACTAAGGTGAAACACTTCCAAAAGTTAAAGAAAATACATAAATGTCAATAGACCAGATTAATTCTGGAGACTCACAAATCTTAACCCCAAAATTGGCTTTAGTTTAGCTGTCTTCCTCCTGAAATTGCCTGTGCTTCAATAGAGGGAGAAGGGAAAATACATACTTCATTTTTCAAAAGAAAAATCACCCATCTTCCTGTTCTAAAATGTTGGCATGTATGGAAAAATGATTTACTGAATTTTGAAGACACATTAAGATATTCTAACATGATGTTCCATGTTAAGCGAAAATTTTATAATATTCATGAACAGCAATTTTCAGTTCTACTAATGACACAGAGGCGAAGACTATACATTCTCCTCTTTGCTTTATTTTTAAAGCAGCCACATAAACACATAGAAACATAAAGATGTCAATAAAAATCTACAAATCCCAGAGTTCTCATATAACCACATAGCCATACAGAATGTCCACTAGCCAATCAGCAGTCATGTATGTGTAAAAACCAGTTGAACAGTATTAACTTCACCTTTTTTGTTGTGAGAAAGGCTCCTCTTGTGTAATGAAACTCAGTGTCATTCTTACTTTTGATCTGAACTGAAAATAAAAGACCTAAATATCTTTACTATAACCAGGAGGGTCACATTGCTAAACGTTTCAAAGAATAACATAAACAAACAACATCATCAGTCTAAACAGGATCATATTGTTCAAGTATACAGTTACCAGATGGGATAATATTCACCTTTGTGTCCTTAATAAAATGTAAAATTCTTGTTCACAAATGTTATTACATTTTTGGTTCTATGTCAGGACCGAAGGGCTTCAGATTATGCAAGTTTAAAGCTTATCAACCACCACAGAAAAGGGATTACTTAATGGTTTATGATAGAATTCGTTAACCATGGAATCTGACAATCAATCCGCCATGTGGATAATTTCTTCCAAACAAGCTCCTACTGCAAAAGACTTAGAAGCCATGGCTTCTTGGACCGAGTGAGCACCAAAGATGGAAGTGTCTATCCCTGCTTCAGAAAGAAACCATTTTACCCAGTGTGCTAATGTAGGGTAAGGCACTGGGGCATGAGGATGTAACAAAGAGGTTAATAGTGGACCATAAGGGGATTCTGTTAAAGGATCAGTAACTCTCTTGTGTTCCTGTACACATCAGACAAACAGCAGTAAACACCACCTGTCTGGTTGCAGATTTAGGTCACTTTGAAATCAACAATGAAACGCCTTCACAAGTAAAGAATTTACCTGTATTATCAAGCACTCAAACATCTGAAACTCGTTTGCAGGAGACAAGGCACACTAAGAACGAGAAACTGAGGGAGGATGGAAACATTCCAAAGAGAAGAATATTTTGGTTGAGGAGGAAAAGGAACATGCTTCTCTGAGAACTTTGGAGACAAGCATATGTTCTCCCACAGGTTTGCTGGCAACAGGGAGGTGACCCGCCGAATTTGCAGATCTGTTAGAATTGGTGGTAGGGTAAGAGAGGTCATCCAAGACCAGGAGGCCAAGAACTGGTGACATGAACCACATCTGCTGTAATGGGATCCATCCAAACCATGTTTCATGCACCAGCTAGGCCATTGTTTCCATGCTGTTTGGTAGCATTTATGTGTGGAAACTGTCCAGGCTTCGTCAATGAGATTGAGAGTCTGTTCCAAAAGTTCCAGGACTTGCCAGCGTCTCCAGAAAGTCTCCAAACTACTATTCTCAGCTGATTTGCCATGACTGAAGGATGTTGGTTTACGAAAGGGTCCAGAAGGAGAATAGGGAACCAAGAAAGTAGAAGAGGACAATTGCAAGACAGTTCCAGCAAGGTAAGAAACCAGCCCTGGGCTTTCCAAAGGGATGAGATCAGGATCACCTCTGCTGCTTGATGTCTGATCTGAAGGGTCACTTTCAACAGCTTAGAAAAAGGGGGAAAAGCATAGTTCAGTCCAGTCCAATTCTGCAAGAACACATCCGTTGCTACAGGTAGCAGGTCCGATCTCCACCTGTAGAAGGATGGTAATTGGAACACAAGGTGGAATGCAAACAGGTCTATGTGGCATGGAACCCATCTATGCACAAGCCTGGAAAATGGTTTCGGATCCAACCTCCACTCACTGGTATGCCTTAGGTACCATGATTTTCAAGAAGCCACTGAATTCCAAGTGGCTGGGAGGTGAATAGCTGTGACCAAGATCTGATTCTGAAGGCAATCATGCCAGAGGTCCTTTGTAAATTCCACAATGAGTTGTGAGCATGTGCCTCCTAATCGGTTGAACTATTTGGACTTCAGACATGCTGTCCATTTTTAACAGGATACAGCAATAGAAAGGATGGAGCACAAAAGGAGCAAATCGCAAAAGAAACGGTTAGCAGTTCTAGACAATTGATGTGTAAAAAGAGTTCTGATTTGGATCAATCTCCCCCAGTTGAGATGTCACCCCAGGGAGCACCCCAACGGCTGGCGTTGGTCTCCACCACCATATCCGGAACAAGACCAAAAATAGCCATGCCAGTGCAGGAGTCCACGTTATCAACCCACCACTCCACTTATCACGTACCTCTTGAGTAAGAGCAATCTGCTCCTAATGGGACAAGCCTTTGGGTAGGTGAGTGATCCTTAGATGCTGTAAAGCCTGATAGTGGAGGGGGAATGAAAAATGGTTTGGATGGATGATTACAAGAGGCCCACTAGTTGCACTAACCAGAGAGATTAGCAAATGTCCTTTTTTATTGCTCTGATCGTTTGTGGTAGAAGAGAAAGGTGGCTGAGACAGAATCTAAGGTGAATCTAAGAAAAGTCATTTTGTGTGCGGGGAAAAGGTCAGACTTGTCATAGTTGAAGTCAAACTCTACAGACTCAAACAGGGTAATGTGAGACTCAACTGCTTCTTTAGCAAACTGGGATCGTGAGCCATCAAGTCTCTCAAGAACTTTACTACCAGTTAGAGCAGTTTGGCAAAATACCAAGGGGCTGAGGAGGTGCCCGAAGGGCACTGCTAAAGATTTGTAGGTAATATTCAGACCATGTAGTTGCCCTCTCGCAGCAGATCTCGTAGCAAATGAATCCGTTACATTTTGAAATTACAGTAAAGGATCCAAGAGGTGAACTCTGAGATTGACGACTAGGCAGAAGCATCTGCCTTTTTTATCCACAAGCCAATTGTTGCTGAGAAATCCTGCAGGATGAAGATGGCAAGAGGCTATGGCTTGTTTTTGTAAGAGAACACAACACCTGGTCATAAGGCGACTCTTGTGAGATTGAAAGTAGAATTGGCGAGGAGTAATCTTCTGAAGTGAGGTCTCATAGAACCCTGAATGGCACGAAGAACCCACTCATCATGGGTAATGGAGAACCAGTTGTGTAGAAAAAAATGAGTTTTGCCTCAAGTTTTGCATGGTAAGAATGGTGAAGACTTACCTTGGGAAGAGGTATTGGTAGGTGTTCCAATGGCTATTCCAAATCCTCCTCAGGGAATGAGGCCATGAAATTCAAATAGGCTGTTCTTAGTTGCTCTAAGGCATCCGTCTTGGGCGTCACTTTGAAAGGAAGAGGTCTTTGCCCTGGAGAAACCGGGGATACTTGAGGCATCAACCAAGGCAGGTCTCCAAAACAGGACTGAAGTTTTTCAGTCAAAGATTCTAAAGATTTAGTAATGGTGCTGTGGACATAATTTTGCATGGCTTGGGATAGAGCCTCTTTGTCAGAGCCCGAAATGAAATCTGAAATGTACTCCTGCGTTAGATCAACAGGCAAGACAGCAGGATTGGACCAAGACATCCCGGTGAAACACAATGAGCAGACTCAATTTAATCCCCACTAGTTAATTGCCCTAGAGTTTTATAGGGCACACCTCATGTCAGCAAAAGGCAAGCCTGGTTATGACAGAGGGTGGACCCAGGCAAGTTAGCAAAACACTCCCTTGCTCCAAATGAAAACCAATATATAGCTAATATATGGGTGAGTAAGCACTAATAACCTAATATATATCTACATATATGTGAATAAACAGAATAGGAAGGCTAGATGGAGCACCAATTTAAAGGAACAGGAGGAGATGGAACGTAATGTGCAACCCCAGGATAAAGCATGTCTTCAATACTTATTGCAGCCCGGAAGGGCACCAAAGGGTTAATGAACATTACAGTCCCTTTGGAGGGTATCTTGCTGTGTGAACCAGGCGCCTCCACCAGAGGATAGGCCCAGAGATAGGTCTGCAGGCGTGGCCACAATGCGCTGAGGAGCTCAATGGGGTCGTGAGGCAAGCTGATAGGACATGTGGCGCCACTGCGGTTTCCACGGAAAACACAGGAGATCAGGGAGAAGATGGCGCTGTTTTCTGCATGCATCCAGCCCCAGAGAAAGAAGCTCTAAAATGGCAGCACAGTATGGTGCTCACTAGCTGGACGACAGAGAAAGAAAAACTACCTCCAACAATAAACTTTGCATGCATCCATTCCCACTCATAAATGCCACAGTATACGCTGAATACGTTTGGAAGTTAACGGCCGCAGCTTTATTTAACAGTGTCGTACAAATGCCCACCCCACTTCATGTTCATGGGGTCATAAATCATCAAACATGTCTGTAGCCTTGACTCATTATAAATCATCAACCAAAAACTTCACAGTGTCATAAATTAAGACTACTTTAGGGACTCCTGACCATAAATCAAGCCATAAATCAGTCAAACAGGTCAAAAGCCATAAATGAAAAACCCTATTGACACCTGATCATAAATCAAGTCATAAATCACTCCAGTGGGGCAATTAAGTCATAAATCAAACATACAGATATTTTTATGATGAATTAAGAGTTATATTAAGGCCTGCATCAGTCCCTGCGTTTACTGATGATGACTGGGGTCCCTGAGCTGGAGCTTCACCGTTTGTGCGGAGGGGTATCAAACCCTCCCTTTATGTTCTGTGCCCTTTCCCCACTCTGCCCGCCTTACCCTCTCGTGAGGTGAGGCGTCCCAAGGTAAGTCACAGGTCTGCCACCCCGCTGTGGCCTTTCAAAAACTCATTAAGCTCCATTCAAAACTGCCACGCTCACCCCTTCCTGCTCCCACAATCCTTTAGGTGCAGGCAGGTGGGTGTTGCAACCTCCAGTGGCACCATCCCAGGTGCAACAGTGGCTGGGCCCTGCATTTGCCCCATTGTTCATATGGGCATGGTGCCCTGAGGGCACATTTAAAAGTGCACTTGGCCTCTGTTAGAAATGGGGTCTCTAGTTGGCAGTCGGTTTGCACCCTGTCCAAGTAGGGACCCTCACTCTAGTCAGAATAAGGGAGATACCTGCTCAGATAACCCCTGCTCACCCCCTTGGTAGCTTGGCACTAGCAATCAGGCTTATCTCAGAAGCAATGTGTAAAGCATTTGCACATAACACACAGTAATAAGTGAAAACACTACAAAAGGACACCACACCAGTTTTAGAAAAATAGCCAATATTTATCCATAAGACCAAATACGATAAAAATCCAACATACAGTAAGAAAAATATGAATTCTGCAAGATTTACTCAAAACTACAGTTCCTTGAAGTCAATAGCTCCATCTGGGGCTATCACGGCTGATCAACAAAACCAGCAGTTCAGGCCGGCTGCGGCGTTGCGGGCCAGCTATGGTGTCGGGAAGATCCGCAAACAGTACCTTGAATCTGCATGGCGTTGTGATCCTCGCGTGAGCTCCGGAGAGCAGTGTCACTGACGTTGCGGAATCAGTTCCAGAGTCGGTGCAGGAGTCGTCGGGCCCTTGAGGTCACACGCGTTGCAGATCGAACTCCAAGCTGATGAAGTCAGGTGCACCGGCATGGATGGCGTCGGGCCGTGGTACGAAGCAGGACGATGCGACGGGCGGTGTCCACAGGTCATGGTGCAGGCAGCGGCTCAGTGACCACCAGCACACAGGCTGCCTCAGGCTCAGCAACCTTAGGCTCGCTGTACAGGAGATCATTGTCCCAGTATATCAGGTGATCCTTGGGCTCAGCACCAGCTGCCTGGTCTTCGGCCTGCTGCCTAAGACCATGAGAGCAGGGCACACCTTCTGCTCTGTGCAGAACTCCTCCATGGTGGGACCCCCTCTTGCTGCCAATGGGTTAGCTCAGGTAGGTCTCCCAGTTCAGCCACTTGTTGCCCTGTAGGTGCCTGGGCTTCCCCCTCAAGGTCAGCCTCCTCCTGAACCATGGGAACTTCTGGGGCGGGTTTCCCACGCCCTTTGCCCTTTTTTCGTGGCAGTCACCTGGGCCACTGTTTCAGGCTCCAGGTCTGTCTGATCACCCTGATTGGCTGCCATGGACCGAGTGGTCACGCATGCCCACTCTGGCAACCCCAACATCTCCAAGTGCGACCTGAGCTCCACCTCCTTCCATGCGGAAGTCTCCAGGTCATTGCCCAGCAGACAACTAACTGGCATGGTGGGACTCACAGCCACCTTCAAGGAACCTGAGACCCCTCCCCACTCAAAGGGAACCTGCGCCACCTTACATTGGCGCTCTGAGCTGTCCACTGCAACTACTTGGTGGAGTACACCAGGGACTATGTGCTTTTCAGACACCAGGTGACACCAGACCGTGGTCACACTGGCTTCAGTATCTCTGAGAGCCTCTACCCTCTGGCCATTGATGGTCACCCACTGCCTGTATGCTTTAGTGTTATCAGGCATTAGGTTTCTCTGGACCATCTCACCGTCCCCTAATGAGACAAGGGTCATTTCTGTGGGATCCCCACCCCCCTGGGACCACCTTCACCCCAAGCGCTACACTGGCCAACCCCTTGGTCTGCCCACCACTGGGTGGTGGTGTCCACTTGGGACACTTAGGATCTCACTTCATGTGACCCTCCTGGTCACAAGCAAAGCACTTACGGTGCCCTCCCTCTGCAGGCTTTCCTGCAGGGGCCCATGGTTTCTTATCTCCTAGGGGGTGGGATTTCTTACCCGGGTTACTAGATTGGGGCCCTCTGGAAGACTTCTTTTGTTTACTCTTGTCCCCCCCACTCTGCTGCTGGAAACCCTGCCCACCTTTGTCAGAATCTCCCCCATATACCTTTTTGTGGACTCTGGTACTCACTCAGCGGTCCGCCTCCTTAGCAAGCTTCCTGGGGTCAGTCAGCTTACTATCAGTCAAGTGCTGGTGCAGCTCTGCAAAACACAGACTAGACAAGTGCTCCCATGCAAATAGGTTGTACAGCCCCTGAAAATGTGTCACATTACTGCCCTTCACCCAACCATCCAGTGCTCTGCAAAACGAATCTACACACTCTAACCAGGTCTGGGACTCAGTTTTCTTACTCTGCCTAAACTGATCCCTGTACTTGTCAGGAGTGAGACGATACCGAGTGGGAAAGGCCTCCTTCATGTCAGCGTAGGTGAGGTTGTACCCCTTACTCAAAGCTAGCAAAGTGCCCCTCCCCTCCTCTGTGAAGTGGTTCCACAATCCTGCTCCCCAATTCTTCTCAGGGACCCCATTCATGTGGATGAACGCCTCATATCCCTGAAACCACCTCTGTATGTCATCTCCCTTCTTGTACTCTCTCCCTACATTTTTAGGAACGTGCACAGTTCTGTCTGACTGCACTGAGGAATTGCTGCCACCATCCTGGCTGGTCCTGCTCCTCACATCCAGCTCTTTTACTTTATTTTTGTGTTTTATATTTTTATTGTTATTTTTCAGAACAATATACAGCATACAGAAACAGAGAGCAAGCAATAAGCCCTTAACATCCGCATGCATCATACAGCTGAAAGTCTGAAAGGGCCACACCAGTGAGATGTCAAACAAATAAAACAATAGAGACAAGCAATGGAGGTAAAGCTTCCCGAAAATGTCTGCTATCTAGTAATAATTTCTAAGATATACAAAATCTACTGAAATATACCATATGAAGTATCTATAATACAATACCAAAACACTGCACCTCAATGGGGAGATGCGATGATATAGCATAATAGAACAGAATAACATAACGTGTGTATAGCAGCAAGTCATCGTCACCATTTTACAATTATATAAAGTTATGTAATTATCTACCTTATTTCAGGCCTCAAAAGAGGACACAGGTATATGTATTCCTAATAGAACTAATAGACCCGCTCTCTCCAACCTGCCCCATCATTAGAGGTCCCGTAACTACAGAGACCCCCAACTGAGTGTTGAAGGAACTAGAGGCACATAGCATTTTCGTACCTCCAAGCTGGAGACATCTGACTTTAGATGGAAAATGATGTCCTATGGGACCCAAATAGAGGGGAGAGATGAGTGTCTCTGAATAGTAATGTACAATGACATGGATATAGTCATAGTTAAGGGAAATATATCTGGCAGGATAGGAATATATACAAAATTAGGCTAAAAAAGTTGTATAAGGAGAAGAAGAAATGGAAGCTAGAGGGAAAAAAGAGGGAGAGGAGGAAAATATCAAAGAAGGAAACAGAAAAGGCAAAGGCAGAAGAAAAAGTACGAGGAAAAATAGAGAGGACAGAAGCCGGGAACAGGTGTAAAATAAAAATTAGCACGATAACGAGAGGAATAATGGTGATGTGAAGATGGTAATAATAGTGAAGATGATAATGATGATAATAGTAATAGTAATAAGAGTAAGAATGACTATAGTAATAGTGACCGGGGGGGGACAGAAAACACGTCTATGGAAGACCAGCGTACATAAGGGAAAGAGGGAAAGGTATGGAGGAGTGCATGAAGAGAATGCATGTGCGCACTCAGTGGAGTCCAACGCGAAATAAAGAAGGGTAAGAAGGACCGATTTGTACTGAGGTATAATAAGAAGGTTAAGATTAAGATTATTGGAAAGGCCACGGGAGCATCTGTGACGTATTCCGCATAGGGGATAATCAGGTAACCGGCCCTGAGAGAAAGGGCGCCCATGTCTGTAGAAACACATCTGTCTTATCCTGTAGATCATAAACAAGACGCTCATGGGAGGCAGTCTGATACATCAAGTGAAAGGGCAAGGGCCTCCTCCTGTGTATCCCGGGCAGTCCAAATTGCGTGGAGTAATGTGCGAAGATGATTTCTAGACGAACAGCCCGGAACAAAACCCACTTCGGTATGATGAATTAAAGAAGGGACGACTTTCCTGAGGCGAGCCGCCAAAATCCCTGCCAGTATCTTGATATCTCCATTAAGAAGACATATAGGGCGATAGCTACCGCATAGAAGAGGGTCTTTACCCGGCTTGGGGAGAACTACTATGGAGGCTTTGTTGGAAAGAGGATGTAATGTACCCGTTTGATCAGCCCCTCGAAATGCCTCATACAATGCATCTACAGTATCTGCATCTGTCCATTTATAAAACTCTGACGTGAATCCGTCTTCACCAGGGGCCTTATGAAAAGAAAGATTGGCCACAGCTTTCTGTATCTCCTCTTTGCTAATGTCACCCTCTAAGAATGCTCTACCCTCATCTGAAAGACACAGTATGTTTGCTCTATCAAGGAAGGCCTCCAATAGTCCAATATCTTCAGTAGTTTCCTGTGTATATAGGGTTCGATAAAAACGACCAAACTCCTCCACAATTGCCTGTGGGTGTGTGATAAACAAACCGTCAGGATTGTGTAAAGCTGGGATGGCTAGCGCCGCCTCCCTCTGATGGAGTTGAGCAGCCAGTAGACGACCTGCCTTCTCACCGTGTTCATAATGACGGCCTTTCAGTCTCTGTAAGGCATATTCCGCTTGCGACGTATAGAGCGAGTTGAGTTCCATTTTAGCTAGCTCCAGACGTCGACGAACGGTTGGGGTGGGCGTTCGAGTATATTCTCGGGTGGTCTGAGCGATGCAGATTTCCAAGTCGCTCTGTCGAACTCTCTTTTGGGCACTGGAAATGGCCGCAACCCTCATAAGCTGCCCTCTGATGGTCGTCTTTGCCGCCGCCCACAATAATTGTGGTGAGGAAACAGAACCCCCATTATGCTGGTGATATGTGGCAAGATGAGACCTGAGTTGTTCTTTTCCTTTCGGGGATCGATATCTGGAGTTTGAGAGACGCCAAGGCTTACGACCCGGTGAGGCCATTCCCAGCTCCAAAGCTAGCAAAATCGGGGAATGATCAGACAATGCGGCCGGAAGAATTTCAGACACACAAACCGATTGCAATAACCGGTGGTTAATTAAAAAGTAGTCTAGCCGGGATTGAGTCCCTTGTACTGCAGAGACGAAAGTATATTTGCGATCCAATAGACCATGGTCTAACAGAACATCACGGAAAAGGGCCCGGTCCGCATTATTGCCTGCATCCAGACCAGTAGAGCGATCCAAGATGGCATCCTGCACTAAATTCCAGTCCCCGCCCAACAAGTATTGGGAGGCCCCAATCTCTGTTAGAGTTCTGTTAAGAGAGGAAATAAGAGCGTTTGGAGCCGATAGGAGTGTAAATGGAACCAATACAAATCGTAGAAAATCCAAGGGTAAGCTTGGCCAATACGTAGCACCCTTCCAGATCGTTCCATGTTTTAAGAAGCCTAAACTGGAGAGATTGAAGAATAAGTATTGCAACCCTGAACCCTGAGACTCGCCATGCACAGCTGGCGCTCCACTACAAAGCACCTTACCTACCCAATCTCTGCCAAGTTTTTCTGACTCAGATGGAGTAAGATGAGTTTCCTGTAAAAGAGCAATGTCAGTACTTTTTGATCGAAGATAAGAGAGGACCTTTTGACGCTTGATATAATGAGTCATGCCAAATACATTCCAAGAGAGAACTGTGAGCGGTGTCGCCAACCTCATTATGTAGCAGAGTAGGAGCGCAGTCTTACAAATAATTGGGGAATTCGAGATCGGTGAGACAATAGATATATGTAAGAGCTAAATATAGCGGAGCTCTGCAAACTTGTGTTTTGAAATGGGACAATTAAGGAAGGCAAAACGGGAGATGAAGAGGAAACCCCTTGGTCACAGAAAAGAAAGAGAGGAGAAAAGAGAAGAAAGGGGAAGGGAGTGAAAGATAAAACGGGAAACAGAAGGGAGAAGAAAATAAAAATAAAGAACCAGAGCTACAAGAGGGAAGAAGGGGTAGCTGCAGTGATCGAGAAATGTCTTGTCACTATAAGTCCTGTTAAACTGCGGGTCAAAACCTGGAAGACCGGCATGCCGGGTGGTCATCAGAGGGAACCGGGAGGGGGACAAGGAAATCAATCATGTTAACTAGTATGATTTCCAAGGGGCCTCCCCTGCAAACAAAGCCATGGGATGGCATAAATTTGAGAAAGAGGTCAGGGAAGAGGAGGGGGAGAGAGGTACACCCTAATTGATCATTCTGACAAGGAGCAATAAAAAGAGAACCAACTATAGTAATAAAGAAATATGCAGTCCATATCATGTACACTAAAGTCAGTAACCGTAAGAGAAGGGCAATATATAAGTCCCAGAGTTGAAAAAAAAGGACATTTGAAGCAAGGAGTACCCAGAAGGAGGAACACAATCCCAGGAAGGCCCAGCATGAGGACAAAAGGCCTGTACCCTGAGTGGAAGTGAGTGGGACGGGGAAAGGGGTGAGCCAACAGCGTCGGACTGCATGATCTCAATCAACAACCAAAGCTGCATCAAAGAACATATGCAAGATTCTAGTAGCAAGAGGGTATATCCATTGTCACTCCAAGACATAAGCCATAGCCAATCCTCAGGACAGTGTAACATTCACAAGAGAAATGGCCAGATAACCCAACCAAGAGTAGAGTTCAATCATAACAAATACAGTTAACGCTTGAGGACCAGTCGCCAGCCCCTCCCCCCCCCCACCAAGAAAGAGGACAATTACATTAATAGCTTATTTTAGCACTTAGCTGTCCGAGCAATAGGAACCTGTTGCAGAGTAAGAGGTGGGAGGATCTCAGAGCTCTCCTAGATCCAGCAACAGGAGTGTTCCTCAGGAATTCGTTTTAAAGGGGAAGCGTGACTTGTCCCTGCCCTGATCCTGAGTATGATCAATCACCGCTTGGAGGACGTGGTCGCGACCCTCCAGAGTTTTGGATGAGCGATCGTAGATCCTGCCTCTCTTTTGCGAGACAAGACGCTGTGGTTGAGACAACGAAGAGGAAGCTGCTGATAGATCCTCATGGTTGAGACTGTCCATGTCAGGGTGCGTAGCGGTGGTGTCCATAGGTTAGGAAGCCAGGCCGCTCAGGAAGGCGCTGAGGTCCGCTGGTTCAGTGAAATACCTGGATTTGCCATTGTAGGTGATCCACATGCGTGCTGGCTCAAAAAGGCCATATTTAATCTCTAAGGTCCTGAGTTGGGGATGAAGGTCCAGAAATGCTTTACGCTTATTTGTTGGTCTGGAGAAATCAGCCGCCACCCTGATTTCATGTCCCTCAAGAGAGTATGATCCTTAGGATTTAGCTGCCAAGATGGTCTGACGAGCTTGTTTTGCCTCAGGAAGCATAAGATGATGGGCCGTGGTTTGCCCGGGGTCGCTCTATGGAGAGGACCAATCCTGTACGCTCTTTGGAACTCTAATGGTGGTGAATACTCCAAACCTGTAAGCTCGGGCTAGAGATTTTTGAGGAAAGTTTTTACATCAGAGCCCTCTTTGTGTCCTGGAATACCAAAAAGGCGTATGTTATCTCTACGGCTCCTATCCTCCATGTCAGTGACTTTTGCTCGCAGGGATCTCAGCTCAGCCTCCTGACCGGGTAAGACTGCCACATGTTCTTCCATGATCGTGAGGCGCTGATCCAAGTTATGCACAGTCTCTCGAAAGCCAGCTATGTCTGCCCGGATGGAGGAGGAGGCTATAGTCATTTCAGAGATTCTGGCGTCCATTGTCTCCAGACGACGCCCCACCACAGCAATCTCCTGCAGTATGCGATCTGTCACCTCCAACGGGGAGAAGCAGCGGGTGATGATGCAGAACCTGGAGAGGTTCCCTGTGTTGCCATGACTTTAGGTTGCGCCAGGGCCTCAGAGAACACCAGGTGGTAGGAGTGTTTACAAGAAGACTTCCCGCTTGGCATAGCCCCAGGATATCGGGCGTCTAAACTAAAATGCCGAGTAAGGATGGGCGTAGAGCGCTTTGTTAGCAATGTCGCTGTCAGGAAGACTGGTGAGTGTAGTCGACAGGAGGTAGCAAACAGACAGAGCAGGACCGTAATAGGAGATAAGGTCGACGCACAGATCACACCTGTATATAGGAGGCTCGGAGCACCGGGCTGCGCCCACTTTTCCTCATATTCCTCTTTCAATGTTCAATTTAAGAAATCCCTGGTAATGCTGGGCCAACATCATTCACCAGTCTAAAGCCATGACTTAGGAGTGGAGAGCAGAGGAGGGACGACTGTGTTAAGGAGGCCCGGCGGATCCAATTGATAGTGACCCAGTCACTGCGACATTGTAAGCAGACCAAAGGTTCCTATCCTGTAAGACACTCTCCGAGGGGCTCAGCTACTCCCTGAAACCAGTGGTTCCTCACCCGAGCTCCCAATGCTGGCACTGGCTTTCGTCGAGGAAGCTCCAGACGGAATAGAATGATGCCACTCTCTCCCGCATGCTTGTTAGAACTGCGACCCCTCAATACATCAGAATAGGCCCTCAGTACAGATCTATGAGGGCCAAGTGACCCCAGTATGCGTTCGTTGGCGCTTGATTAGCGCATCCCAGGGCTTCCAGAGAGATATGTGAGGCTCCTGGGATTGCGCACATTGGTGACTGGCTGCTGTCTACACTTGGCGCCCCCGGCGGTCTTCGTAATCATTTCTGCCACTTTGTTTTCAATTAAATTACATTAAATTGAATTAGTGGCCAGAAAGGGGTGGGGGCAGATACCCCTTAACTTGTTCCTTTCAATATGGGCGAAAACAGGTGTGCACAGCCACGGGGGGCAGTCCTTACCTCCCGCTCCACTGTTGACGCGCACTCGCCCAACAGAAATTAGCGGCCAGCTATTGTCACGGGATGCCTCCTCTCCCACTCCTTGGATCCCGTATGGCTGTGGGGATCTCTGAAATAGCAGGGGAGGCTCTCTTCCGGCACCGAGCCCCCTCCGCAGGCCCCCGATCCGACCCGGCACCCGGAGCTTCGCACTCAGGTGGCCATTCGGATCGGCGGCCAAACCACGCCCCGCTCTTTTACTTTAACCTCATGGTTCAAAAGCATCTTTATTTCCTCCATGGCTCGCTGCTCCCCTGAGCCTCCATTTTTAATCTCTCCAACTCAATCTGGTGCCTCCTGGCTTCTTTCCTGTCCTCCAGCTCCTCTGGAGTCAGTCCTTTTGATCCACCACTGCTGCTTGGCAGAGGGGGTACCTCTCCCCCGGCAGCTCCTGCACCCGCAGTACATCTTCCCTAGAATTTGTGTCAGTAGACTCTCCATTTGCATCCTCAGACTGCCCACTGGCAGATCTGGCTGCTACCCAGGCCCTCAGCGCCTTCCGTAGCTCCTCCTTTTTGGTGAGGCCTCTGATCTGAACTTTGGTTTTTTTACAAACTGCCTTCAGTTCCTTCATGGAATAGGTTTCCAATCTATCCTCCTCAAAAACCGAATCCTGGGATGCAACTGAAGATGCTCTTGATTGAGACATGATGTCGTTGGGGTTCACTAGAACTCAAGATCAAAAATAGGTCAAAGAGAAAAAAATCAAAAACAAAAAAATGTATGTGGCACCTAATGGTCAGTGATATGGTAGTAGTGTACACCGATCACTGTAGGTCAAGTGCAAATGCAAGTCCTATCCTCACCGCTGACAACCAATGTTAGAAATGGGGTCTTTAGTTGGCAGTTGGTTTGCACCCTGTCCAAGTAGGGACCCTCACTCTAGTCAGGATAAGGGAGATACCCGCTCAGATAACCCCTGCTCACCCCCTTGGTAGCTTGGCACGAGCTGTCAGGCTTATCTCAGAAGCAATGTGTAAAGCATTTGCACATAACACACAGTAATGAATGAAAACACTACAAAAGGACACCACACCAATTTTAGAAAAATAGCCAATATTTATCTATATAAAACAAGACCAAATATGATAAAACTCCAACATACAGTAAGACAAATATGAATTCTGCAAGATTTACTCAAAACTACAGTTCCTTGAAGTCGATAGCTCAACCTGGGGCTATCACAGCGTCGTGATCAACAAAACCAACAGTTCAGGCTGGCTGCGGCGTTGCGGGCCAGCTAAGGTGTCGGGAAGACCCGCAAACAGTACCTTGGATTTGCATGGCGTCGTGATCCTCACAGTGAGCTCCGGAGAGCGGCGTCACTGAAGTCGCGGTTTCGGAGTCGGTGCAGGGGTCATTGTGCCCTTGAGGTCACACCTGTTGCAGATCGAACTCCAGGCTGATGAAGTCAGGTGCACCGGCGTGGATGGCGTTGGGGCTGCGGTACGAAGCGAGACGATGCGACGTGCGGTGTCCACAGGTCACAGTGCAGGCAGCGGCTCAGTGACGGCGTCCAGGGCGTCGGTGAGACCAGGGCTGTGGTGTGAAGCGGGGCAGTGCGACGTGCGGTGTCCACAGGTCACGGAGCAGGCAGCGGCGTCATCACTGCTGAAGCGCTGTGGTTGGTAGGCCCAAGCCATTGGTGTGGGACGGGAGGGTGCTTTGTGATCCTCACGAGCGGTGTCCACAGGCCAAGGTGCAGGCAGTGGCGCCGGTGTCAGCAGGAGCGGCAGCGTCAGGGATGCCCAGGCTGCTGTGTGAGCAGGCGATGCCAGAGTGCGGGGCCCACAGGTCGCAGTGTGAGGAGCGGCTCGGTGAAGTCATCCAATGACGGCGTCGGGGAGACCAGGGTCACAGTGCAAAGCGGGGCAATGCGACTCCGTGTGGCGTCGGCAGTTCACAGTGCAGGCCAGCAGCGTCGTTGGCGGCGTTGCAGTGGCTTCTCCTCTTGAAGCATAAAGCACACAGTTCCCAGTGCTGCAGGTCGAGGAAACTGAAGTCTTTGGTGTCCCTGAGACTTCCAACAGGAGGCATGCTCTACTCCAAGCCCTTGGAGAATTTTTCAAGCAGGACACACAGCAAAGTTCACCCTTTGCACTCTTTTCAGGCAGAAGCAGCAACTGCAGGCCAGTCCAGCAAAGCAACACAGCAAAGGGACAGTACTCCTCCTTCAGCTATTCTCCTAGGCAGAGGTTCCTCTTGATTCCAGTAAGATTCTAAAAGTCTGGGGTTTTGGGTCTTCTTCTTATACCCAGTTCTGCCTTTGAAGTTGGCAAACTTCAAAGCAAAGTCCCAAGTGTTTGCAAGATCCTTCCTTGTCCATGACTGGCCCCAGACGCACACCAGGGGGTCGGAGACTGCATTGTGTGAGGGCAGGCACAGTCCTTTCAGGTGTGAACGACCACTCCTCCCTCCTCTCTAGTTCAGATGACTCATCAGGATATGGAGGCTACACACCACCCCCTTTTGTGTCACTGTCTAGAGGAGAGGTGTGAACAGCCCAACTGTCAAACTGCCCCAGACAGACAATCCACAAACAGGCAGAGTCACAGAATGGTATAAGCAAGAAAATGCCTACTTTCTAAAAGTGGTATTTTCAAACAGACAATTTAAAAACCAGCTTCACTAAAAGATGTATTTTTAAATTGTGAGTTCAGAGACCCTAAACTCCACTTTTTCTATCTACTCTCAAAGGGAATCTGCGCTTTAAGGACATTTAAAGGCAGCCCTTATGTTAACTTATGAGAGAGCTAGGCCTTGCACAGTGAAAACCGAATTTGGCAGTATTTCACTGTTAGGACATATAAAACACACTAGTATATGTCCTACCTTAAACATACACCGCACCCTGCCCCTGAGGCTACCTAGGGACTAACTTAGGGGTGCCTTACATGTAGTAAAAGGGAAGGTTAAGGCCTGGCAAGTGGGTACACTTGCCTAGTCGAATTGACAGTTTAAAACTGCACACACAGACTCTGCAATGGCAGGTCTGAGTCATGTTTATAGGGCTACTAATGTGGGTGGCACAACCAGTGCTGCAGGCCCACTAGTAGCATTTGAGTCACAAGCCCTGGGCACCTCTAGGGCACGTTACTAGGGACTTATTAGTAAATCAAATATGGCAATTATAGATAAACCAATCCACAGTACAATTTATAGGGGGAGCACTTGCACTTTAGCACTGATTAGCAGTGGTAAAGTGCACAGAGACAATAAACCAGCAAAAACAGAGTCCAAAACCAGGAGGTCAGAAGGCAAAAAGACAGGGGAGGCATGCCAAAAAGCTGCCAGGTCTAACAGCCTCCTATTGGCCAGCCATTTTGCGCTGCTCCACTGCCTTTAAGTGCCCTTAGCTGCCTTTCACCCCTTTTCCTGCACACTTGAGGGGAGGGGTTGCCACTTCTGCCCCATTGTCCTTTGTCCACTCGGGACACTACTACCTGGCCTTCGAGGCCTTTTATTGCACCGTCCCCTTATGCCACTCCAGGTGCGGGCCTCTGCCATAAACTTTGCACGCAGCCACTCCCACTCATAAATGCCACAGTATCCGCTGAATACGTTTGGAAGTTAACGGACAAAACTTTATTTAACAATGTCCTCCAATTCCCCACTCCCTTCATGTTAATGGGGTCATAAATCATCAAACATATCTGTAGCTTTGACTCATCATAAATCATCAACCAAATACTTCACAGTGTCATAAATCAAGATGCAACAGTAGGGACGCCTGTTCATAAATCAAGTCATAAATCAGTCAAACAGGTCAATAGCCATAAATTAAATACTGCATTGACACTCATAAATCAAATGTACAGCCATTTTTAGGATGAATTAAGAGTCCTATTAAGGCCTGCATAAGTCTGGCATTTATTGATGATGACTGGGGTCCTTCAGCTGGAGCGTCACCTTTTGTGAGTGGCGGGTTATTCCACCATTTCTTTATTTTTAGGCCCAACTTGTTACCTTGGTTATTCAGTCTACTCTGACGACCAGCGACCCGGGCTGTGCGTGCCGTGTTCTATGCCTCTGCCTCTCTCTGACCGCCATATCTTGTTGTGAGGCACCCCAAGGTAAGTAACAGGTCGGCCACCTTGTGGTGGCCTTTCAAAAACTCCTTACGCTCCATTCAAATCTACTAGGTTCATTGCCCATGCTGCATGTGGGCTTACATCCTCGGGCAGCTCCCTCTGTAAACAGTGTTTGTTCTACTGCCAACCTGCTAACGCTATGGGCGCCTATACGGTGGACCAGAATACCTCCAGGCCTGTGTCTGATAGGTGCACTCCGTCTTTTGCAAAATACTTTGGGCCGTGCCTGATAGCCTCCCAACCGCGTGCTAGGCTTCACTTCCCCATGGGAGTCTTACATAATGCCTGTATGCTGCTGACTGCCATCTCCCTATTTCTTTGATGCTGCCCTCTGACAGCACCCACTTGGCTCCCGGGGTTGCCGCCCCAATGAATAACGAAATCAGTCGCAGGCAAACCAGCTCTTGTGAGAGCCATCTTTAACACTGCCCAAAATTGAAATCTGCTCAAGCACTCCCCATTCCTGTGTTTGATAAGTGGGCCTTCTCCGGTCGGGCGGATTCCCCTTTATTTCTTAATCAAATGCACTGGACAGACATCATTGCTCGACAAGCCCTGTAGCTTTACCAATGCTCTTTCTCCCTGTTGATCGGTTTTTGACCTTCTCAAGATCAACTCCATGTACCCTGGGCCAAGTTGCACATCTCATGCCTGGAGGCACGATCCAGCTGCCTCATGCTTTGATGAGGCCACCAGCTTGCTCACCCTGAAAGCCCCAAAGGGGAGCATGAAAGCTGCCTTGACCAATGTAACCTCTAAGGCATTCTTACATATTTCCAGCAGGACCTCCAACAGTCATGACAGTGTGTCAAACTCCATGAGTTTCTGCTTGTCCACCTTCCAAACGCTGCCAACCCTTCATTGCCATCATCAGGTAGTGAGATGAGGTAGGATACTCCCCGTGGGCGGCTTTGAGAAATGGACTAACGTCACCAAATGCGCCTGAGTCCAAGTTCTAGATTTGCGTTGATCAAATGCCCACCTCACAAACTGCTCTGCCGCTAGGGCTGCTTCCTGCACGTTGTTGAATGAGTGCAACCCTGTAACTTGCACTGTTTTCCTGTATGCGGCGTACTTCTGTGCTGTCTTAGGCACCTCTGAGTGCCCTACCAACTGGGACAGGTCACATCCGCCAGGGACTACGGCGCCACTGGGGAAGGTGTCATGACTCTCTTAGCTGTGGGAGGCAATTCCCTGAATCTGTCCATCTGGAAACAAGAGTGCATCCGCTTGGGCGTTATTGATCCCTTGCACATGCCTAGCCCTCAGACTTGCTCTCCAGATTGTTAGCACCACTATGATGGGGAACACTTCCAGACATGATATGTTCCTTGTAATTCCTGTCTCTGCCCACTCCAGGTGCCAATTTTTTGCACACTATTTGTCTCCCAGGATTGCCCCAAAACGCAGGCTGCCTGCGGTGTCAGTGTATAGAGATAGCTCCGTGCTGGATACCCAGACTTCCCTCCATATGAGCACCCCATTGAAACCTTTCAGGGATAACCAAGTCCTCAAGTCCTGTTTTGCCCCTGCGCTCAGTCATACATGGTGGTGCTTTTTCTTCAACTCTTTGGTGATTTGTGTCCGTCTTCTTGCAAATACTCTCTCTACCAGAATGACCTCAACTGCAAAATTAAATTTACCAATCAGTTCTTGCAGCTCACCCAGTGTGGCTTTCTCTCTCCCTATTGGGCCCTTGATCTTGCCTCTTATATCCTGTACCTTGTCCTCGGGGATCCACGAGGTGCCAGCACCAGAATCCAGCTCTATCCCTAAAAAACAAATCCTGGTAGCAGGTCCCAGTGGCACTCACAGTTCGTCTGCTAGTTTCTGGAAGGCAATAAGAAGGTTCCCACATTCCTTGCTCTTCTGCGCTCCTACGAATAGGAAATCATACAGATAGTGGAGCTAGCCCCCTTGCAGGTGTTTTCTGTGTAGGGTCCATTCCAGAAAAGTGGAGAACTTTTCAAAGTATGCACACGATATAGAACACCTTATGGGTTGGGTCTTATTGAAGTATGTCTCCCTCTCTAACTGAAAACCCAGGAGGTGGTAGCTATCGGGGTGCACTGGTAACAGCCTACAAGTGGACTCTATGTCATGCTTTGCCATCAAAGCCACTCATCTTGCTGTGCACACAGAATCAATTGCGTCCTTCACTGATGCATAATTCACTGTGCAGTCATCAGGATGAATCAGGTTGTTAACCGGCTCTCTTTCGGGGAATAACAGAGGGTGGATTAGTCTATACTGGCCTTGTTCTTTCTTGGGTACCACCCTGAGTGGGAAAATAACTAGCCCTTCTGGATTCAATAAGCTAATGGGACCCTTTATCCTCCCCAATTCTTTCTTTCATGATTTTCTTGCACACAATTTCTGGGTGCTGTACAGCTTTGCAGAGGTTCTTGGTTACCTCTGACCTGACATATCTTATCACTGGGATTCTGAAGCCTTTGTCAAATCCTTCGCATATTAACCATGCATCAGCCTTAACATATTGATTTGTTAGCTGTCTTAGTTAGTGAGTGTTAATGGGAGAGCATGCTAGCTGAAAACCCTCCCATGCCTTGCTTGTCCTCGGACGCTTTGGGCAACTTCTTTCTCACCTTGTATTTCTTATCTCTCTCTCTCTACCACCCCTAATTTTTTTTTAAGTCGACTGCCGGGTGCCCCCCCTCCACTCCCGTACGTTGAGCACACGTCTAATTTGCAGGCCTCCAAGTGCACTCATCTTTGTTGAATCTGTTTCATATTGCTGTGGAGCTCTTTCCAGTTTTGGAAATGCTTATGCTTATAAAAAGACTTCTGCTTCTCTTGTTGCCCTTTGAAATTGCCTTTCTGAAAGGGGTGATTCCGCCTTCCTCACCCAGCTCTGGCTTTACTAGCTACCATTGTTTTATGTATGTAGCTTGATACGTCTTCTTCATCCCACTCCATGTCTGGCTGTGCCTGTATCTTTATCCTAAGGCTCTTGTCATTGTCTAACTATGCTTTTCCCTCAAATTGTCTATAGGCCTCGTGAGCCTTTGACTCATATAACCATAGGTCCTTAGCACAATGGGGGAATTTATGACTATCACACAGGACATTATCCTGAAGGTATCCAGCCAAATATCGAAATTCCTCTTTCTCCCTCCTGGCCTTTCTCTCCTATCTTCTTCTTTCTTGTTGCACGGCGCTAAGTCTAGTCCCTCTATTTGTATTTCTAGCAGTTGTGAAGATGTCTATAAATTATTTGCGCCAGGTGCGCTCTATCAGGCTAGCTAGGCCTGTGGCCCTTGTTACCATGTATTGGTGACCCAGTGTGCCTCTCTTTAAGCCTCCGGTGCTGATCCACCCTCATCCTGTCCCTGGGCTCTGCCCCCAGATCCGCTACACCATGCTTCTATGGATACGTACTGGCTGTGTGATGTTCATTGATGGAGCTTCCTCACTAGTGCTGGCTCTACCCATGGCCACTGTTGCTGTAAACTTATCGCTTGTCTCTATCTTGTCACCCTCAGCGCGTTTGCACGATTACGCTTATCTGCTTACTATTCACTGCTTTCACCTTTTTGCCGGGTGCTGCCACCTGAGGGGTCCTTGGTTTGTCTACTTCTCCTTGGTTCTTGGCCACATTCTTGTCCTCTTTGCCGGCGATGTGATGGCGCTTCTTCTTTGGCACCTCCATCTCCTCCTTTCCTTCCAGCCGGTCCTCCAACCGTTCCTCACTTTTGCTGCTGCTGTTGCTGGGCTCTTCTGGTCTGCTTTGCCCATTCTGCCCTTCTCTGTTGGGCTAGTAGACATTCTTTGTTGTGTGTGGTCACTGCTTCTCCTGCCGCTTTTATTATTTTCTCGATGTCCTCTGGCTGCAGGCCAATACGTGGTTCTGCCATCCGTACAGACAAGTTGCATCACCAACTGGTGGCTGCCCCTGCTGCTTATGGTTGCTATGCTCATCACCAGCCAGGGTTGCGTTGCCCCTTTTCAGGGCTGTCCCCAGCCGTATTCTAGTTCCTTGGTTGTGAGTACAGACTGGGTCGCGTCAGCCTTTTCCGGGCTGTCCCCGGACGTACGCAGGGCAGAAGGTGGGCTGTCCGACTACAAATCAGTAATCAATAGTCAATCAGTAATCAATAGTTGAGCTCCTAAGTAAATGCCTTAGGTGCCAGAGGTGCTTGGCATGTATAGTGCACTCAGTGGCCGCATCTTGTTTTAGTCGATCACGCTGTAGTCAACGAGCTTCTTTTTATCTGTAGATACCACTATTGTTCTAGCCACCCTTATTGCAGAGTGCGCATTGTTGAATTGTTCTGAAAAAGCCACAAGTTCAATAATGTCTTTAAAGAATTGATAGGTTTGCCCAGGTCCGCTCCCATTTAATAACAATGTCACTGCCCATTGAGCAATGCGTCTTAATAGCCCAAGGACGCTCAACCCCTGCCTGCGCAATTACTGCCAACTTTTCTTTAGATATTCCTTGCTCGTTTACCCAGAGCCACCACTTTGTCCATGTAATTACCGTCCCATTGATCGCTCGCGCTTGACTTGCCAAAGGGTGGTCCCCGTCTAAAATAGTTTAACGTTGCCAAAGTGCTCCAAATTGCCTGGGGCCGCCCCTCCCCCCAATGCAGCTTTAACAAGCTGCAGAGACAGTCAGCCGAGTGCTCCGGTGGTGAGGGTGTACAGAGTGCCGGAGCATCCAGCGGCGCAGTCACAGCTGCAACAGTGGCTGGGCCCTGCATTTGCCCCCTTTTCAATATAGGCATGATGCCCTGTGGGCACTTTTCAAAACACGCTCGGCCTCCTAATGTCCGGCCGTTTCGCTCCACTACGCTGCCTTTTGGTACCCTTTGCTGCCCTTTCAAGAGGTGCAAGGTAAGTGTTCGACGGGACTGCTGTTAGGGTAGCTAGCGCACAGCACACTGACACAGAAAACGCTGAGGGGGTCATTCTGACCCTGGCGGTCCATGACCGCCATGGCGGAGGGCGGCGGAAGCACCGCCAACAGGCTGGCGGCGCTTCCTGGGCGATTCTGACCGCGGCGGTAAAGCTGCGGTCAGAAAAGGGGAGCCGGCGGTTTCCCGCCGGTTTCCCGCTGGCCCAGGGTATCCGCCATGGCGGCGCTGCTTGCAGCACCGCCATGGGGATTCCGACCGCCTTCCCGCCAGCCTGTTTCTGGCGGTGTCCACCGCCAGAACCAGGATGGCGGGAACGGGTGCCGTGGGGCCCCCTAACAGGGCCCCACAAAGATTTTCACCGTCTGCTTTGCAGACAGTGAAAATCGCGGCGGGTGCCACTGCACCCATCGCACCCCTGCAACTCCGCCAGCTCCATTCCGAGCCGGCTTCATTGTTGAAGGGGCTTTCCCGCTGGGCCGGCCGGGGGTCTTCTGGCGGTCACCCGCCGGCCCCGCGGGAAAGCCAGAATGGCCGCTGCGGTCTTTTGACCGCGGAGCGGTCTTTCGGCGGGAACCGCTTGGCGGGCGGCAACCGCCGACCGCCGCGGTCAGAATGACCGCCTGAGTCTTCAGGGCACTGGTCACCGGTCAAGAACCATGAGGGTCCTTGCACCACTTTATTTATGATCTTTCTTTACTTGGAACCAAACCCTTGTCACGCCAAGGGCAACCAAGTATGGGAGAGCCTGGGTGGCTCTCTACATCCTTCCCGTGTTTTAATCAAACACCTTAACATACTAAAAACAGGGTGCTGTAATTGCGAAAAGGGGAGAAAAGAAAACTGAGAGAGAGAGAAAGACAGAAAAATATAGAGAGAGAGAACAGGAAGGCATTGCACCATTAGCACATGAAATTCGTCAACCTTTGGCTGGGGTTCGGATTGGGCCGTAGGTTGTGTCTTTCACTTCTCTTGGCCAGCCTTGGCTGCATCTCAGTCTCAGGGTCACTGGAACAGGGTCTCTCATGGTACTCTTGGGGTACACCTTCACCTTCTGGTCGACCTCCATCGGGATACCCCGGTTGCGAGTGATCGCACCCAGCATGCTCCTCGCAACTCTTCTCATTGCATCTGGTTTCCAGATCTCTCTCTCAGGGCTCCACTCTTCGGAACCATGAAACGTTCTGAGTTACCCGTCATTCCCCTGTGCTGGCCGTGACCATGGTCCCTTCGATCTTCTCCACCCTCTAGACGTCAGGCTCATAGGGTGTCTGAAATTTCCACCCTGGGTGGCGATCCTTTCAAATGACGGACCCCCCTACACACAGGTCAGGGTGCTTCGCCCTCCTCTTCTTGCTGGCCTCAGCATTCGTCCGCTGTCACTTCTGTTGCGCCTCGGAGACGTCCAGGGTAGTTGGTTGCCATAAAGCATCTGCTGGGATGCCGTCCTAGGGAGGCAGCCTGAGCAACAGGGCTGCCTGGGCGCACCCCATGGTACTGTGGGGCATCTGTTGATAGGCCTGCAGGAACGTGTGAAGGCATTGCTCAGCGTCCTCCTGTTGGTTTACCCTGATTCTCAGGGCACAGTTCAAGGTCCTCATGAATCTTTCTATGTCCCTGTTTGCCTGGGGCCATTGAGGAGTGATTTGCCGATGGGATATAGCCAGTGAACGTAGATAGACCTGAAATTCCTGGCCGTGGAACGGAGGGCCTTTGTCTGTTCGTATCTTGTAAGGCAAACCCAGGAGGGCGAACGTGTTCTCCAGCACAGGCTAGATGTGCTCGAATGCCGTGGACACCACTAGCTCCACCACAGGGAAACGGGTGCAGGAGTCTATCATCACCGTGGTTAACCTGCTATCCGGGAAACTACCAAACTCCAGTCTTATCTGGGACTACAGTTGAGTGCTGGGTGGCTCCGTTACCACGGGGGCAGGAGTGGGGTCTCGGGCAGTGATGGTGCACAGGTTGCAACTACTCACTAGTTCGTCCACCATGGCATCCATCCCGGGGCAAGCCTGGCTGTGCCCGCAAAGAGGGACACCAGTGGCTTGTGGTCGGTGACTACCTTAAATTCGTGTCCAAATAAATATAAGTGGAAATGCTGGCAAGCCCGCCGGATAGCAAGCTCTTCTCGCTCAATCTGTGCATATCTGGCCTCCGTTGCTGAGAAAGCCCTGCTTGAGTAGGCCATCTAAGTCCTCTGCTGGTGACTTAGTTCCTGCAGCAGCATGGCACCCAACCCGACGGGGCTGGCGTCTACTACTACTTCGGTTTTCTTTCGGAGGTGGAAGTACGCCATATTTACTGTGTCCAAAAGTGCCTTTTTTCAGCATGAAAAGCCTTGTCCGCCTCAGGGGTCCACTCCCATGGTGTGTTGATGTCCGTGAGACGCCAAAGGAGTTCGGCCAGTGTGGCCAAATTGGGGATGAATCCCCCACAGTACGTCACCATACCAAGGAAACTCCTGACCTCAGTGGCTTTGTGAGGTACTGACCCCCCTCTGATGGCGCCTACTTTCTTGGGGTCGACCTTCAGCCCTTCTCTCGAAAAGATGTAGCACACTTTTTCTTGTGCAGGGTCAGTCTGGCTTCTGAGAATCCCTGAAGTGCGGCCCGCAGGTGTTTGTGGTGCTCCTTTAAGGTGTCGGAGAATATTAGAATTTCGTCACTCAGATTGATGATGCCCACCAACTCCAACAGTGTCTCTCGGATGGAGTTCTGGAATATTTCTGTGGCTTAGAAGACCCTGAAGTTGAGCTGCTTGTAGCGTCGGAGTCCGATGTGGGTCGAGAATGTGGTGATACTGCGACTCTCCGGGGTTAGCTCCAGCTGGTGATACCACAAGTTTAAGTCCAACTTGGAGAACCATTGGGCTCCATTGAGGTCTGCTATAATATCGTCCATGGTGAGTGTGATGTGGTGTTCCCGCTTAATGGCACTGCTGGGTAGCCGCATGTCCACACACAGTGGGATGGCACCAGGCTGCTTTGGGGCGATGACTAAAGGTGACACCCAGGGGGTCGGACCGGTTATCTTCTTGATGACCCCTTGCTTTTCTAGGGTCTGCAGTTCTCGCTCCACCTGGGGTCTCAGGTGGAAGAGCACCTGCTGATGCCTTGGAGCGGTGGGTCTTACCACTGGTTCGACATGCAGGTGGAGTTGTTTCCCCTTCAACTTTCCTAGCCCTCGGAAGAGTTCTGGGAAGTCCGCCAACGGGGATTTAGAGTGAGAGTCGTGGATTTGGCAAGCGAAGAACACTTGCTCGAGGTCTTCTGCAGTGTGGCATCATAGTAAGGATCCTTTCCTGCCTTCAGCCACATGGAATTTGGTGCGTGTCGAGTGACACGTATCGAGTGGCAGTCGCTGCCCACAGTAACCTCTATTGCTCCTCACAGGGGTATCAGGTCTCGGCCCCCATAGGTGTATATCTTGGTGCGGCATGGTTTGAGATCAAGTGTGGGCGAAAGCTGGCTGTACTGCTCCAAGTCTAGGACGTTTGCTGATGCCCCTTTGTGGATGAGCGCGGTCATTGGCGTGCCATTGATGGTTGTGGTGCACATGGGTGGTGGTCCCCGCCTATGGTCAGGTCTGTCGGCAAATGAGACGACAAATATGTCTTCGTCCTTATCGTCTTCGTAGGGGATGGCCCTTGGGTAGGTACCTGCTGCTGCTGTACTAATGTCTTCAGCTGGCGTTACTTGCTGCACCTCATGTTGGTTGATACCTGTGCAGGTGATTGACAGCTTGCACAGTTGTGCGTAAAACATGTCCACCGATTCTTTGTCGGTTTGCTGCGCCTGTCTCAGATTGAATCTCTCACAGTCCGGGTTAAGCTGCAGGTCAAAGTACCTATTGAGGGCATCAACAACTGTGTTGAAATCGTTGTCCCTGCCAGTGTTTGGCAGTGTCTCAAATAGGTCACACAGTTCATTGCCCCAAAGTGCAGCATGAGAGACCTTTGCACTGCACCATCAGTTTACCGCATAGCTCGAAAGTAGTGCCTCAGCCTGCCAAGCCAGTGGCACCATCGTGGCGGGGCTGTGGCTGGATCTGCTAGCTGGCTTAAAAGGGGCAGTACTGTGATGGATGAATGTGTTCCTGGGTTGTGCACTAGGTGCTGGTACTCTGCCTGGGGCGGTGAGCTCAGGGTTCTAAGCAGGGGCCTGGCTTGATGCTCCCTTTTCATTTATCCTTCTGTTTTTGTATTTGTATGTTGCTCTGGCACTTCTCCCCTTTTTTACAGGACAGTTACTGGGGACTTGATGGTCTGTCCTCGTTAAACCCGTGCCGGTGGGTACACAGGTGTGCCTCATCACACAGAACTTCCCATGCCCACACACTGCTGCAAGGGTAGACAGGCTGTGTCTCCTGGAGTCTTCACAGGCACCATGTGGTGGCGCAGATGAACTGGGGCCTGGCAGGTCTATTGGATCTGTTTAGCCCTGCGAGGGGCCCTCTCTGTCCAGCTGGGTGATCGTGCCCGAGGCAGGGCTCCTTAGAGGAAACCGCCCGACACAACAGACAGTAGGCCTGGCAGCCCCCTGGGTCCTTGCACTCCACTGTGGTCTCTAAAACGCATGCCGGCGGCCGAGGAGGTGCGCTCGAAGCTCAGATCCCCAGGCAACGATACAGCTCAGGTGGGGCGCGCTGCACTCGCACTGCTGCAGGCCGATGTCGTTGTGCGGATAGGAATCCACACAGTCCCGTTGTCTGCAAGGTACTGACAGGGCCCGTGACCACGTGGAGGCCGTCCAGAGGGGCTGATCGCGTCTTGGATGAGCTGCGGCAGGCCGACCCCCCAGGTGAGAAAGGGCTCTGAGGTGCGCAGATTGGTGTGGGTAGTGCCCCGCCTCATCGCCAGTGTAGAGGTGCAAGGTAAGTGTTCAACGTGCCGCTAGCACGTAAGCAAGCTGGAATAGAAAACATGAAGTCTTCAGGGCAGTGGTCACCGGTCAACAGTGCTTTAATTGGAAATATAGAAGTGCAGGTACTCTGTACCGGACAGTACCTGCCCATTTAAAGCACTGCCTGTCAAGAAACATGAGGGTCCTTGCACCACTTTATTTATAATCTCTCTTTACCCGGAACCAAACCGTCGTCACACTGAGGGCAACAAAGTATGGGAGAGCCCAGGTGGCTCTCTACACCCTTTCACCCCCTTCTCCTGCACACCTGAGGAGGGGGCGCCACTTCCGCTCCATTGTCCCTGGTCCACTCTGGATACCGCTACCTGGTCTTTGGTGCCGTTCATAGCACCAGCCCCTTATGCTCCCTCCAGGTGAAGACCTCTGCCAAATTCTGCGCAGTCTGTAAGCAAGCCAGGCGGTACTGGCAAACTGCATAAACACAACAATAATTACAATAAGAATTACATTCTCAAAACACTCAACAAACTTTTGTAATAACAAAGATTGAGTAATCTGAGGTAATACATGGCCACTGAGCAGCACAGAAAAGGCGGAGTTAATACTGTTCAACCGGTTTATATGCTGACATGACTGCTGATTGGAAATTGGACATTCTATTATCACATATGTGATTATGTTGAAACTCTGGGATTTGTAGTTTTTTTTATTAACACCTCTATGTTTCTGTGTGCTTACATGGTCGCAGTAAAAAATAAACCAAAGTGGAGAATGCACAATCTGAAGCCCCCGGTCCTCACACAGAGTCTGTGGCTTGTCCACCCTTATTTTCGAGTTGGGCACAGTGCGGCATCAGTGCTTGGGTAGGGGCGTTAGTGGCATGCACGCTAGGGCTAGGCTTGTCAATGTCGGTGCACGCTGGCTCGGTACCCCAAAACTACACACGATGTTGTTACCTACGTTACCTATGTGACAGCTGCGGAAAGCAGGCACCCAAGCCCCCAACCGCCCCGAAACCCCTGTGAATGGGCGGGCACAGAGCTGCATGTGTCATTCACCCCTCCTCTCCTGTTTTCTGTGCGTGGGCGCCGGGTTCCATAGTCAAGGCGGCAGCTGGTTCTTTAAGTGCCAGGCTGGTCTGTGGATAGCCTGCGGCCTGAAGCCAGGTAGCCTGTCCGCCCGCCCAAGACCGGCAGGAGACACCGGGAAGGTGAGTATCAGAGTTCGCCTGGGGGACTTGTAGTTTAATCCGCCTCAAGCAAACCGCACCAATAACCACCATAACAGCTTCTGTGTTGCAAATCGCAGCCGAGAGCCACACGGCCTGGCTTGCGTCATAGCTCATTTTTCGCTGCTGTCCCTCGGCGTGCCCTCTGTTTTTTAGTCCCACCACGTTGTGAGGGCTCGTGCGAGCGGGCAGACACCAGTCGCACTGGTCAGCACTGGGCAACATTTCTCCCAAGTTTTCTGTTCTGCCTTTACTTCCTCGCGCGAGCTCGCCGTGGCCAATGTCCCTCCTTCCCCAGTTCCGCCCATGGGTGTCTCTGCTTCCTCTTGGGGACAAAATACGGGGTGGCATTCGAGGAGGAGGCTCATCTCCTATAATTGCTACCCTTGTTCCAGCCCGCCTTAATGCGGCCCTCGCCAGTTTAGTAGACCGAAACCAGGTCACCCCACAGATGATGGTTTTCACCTGTATACGAAGGATTGGACTAACCTGCACATCTGAGAAGAGACACATGTAATATATCTCTCACTTCTGAATTGGGTGCCAGAAGCTCATTAAAGATAAGACCAGTGGTCGAATTGCATAAAGAAAAGTATAGGATTGCGGTCTCTGTAATAGTGTAGACAGTGTAGTCATTTGTATTGAGTGTTCTGGGATGAAATAATTGTTACCAAATTAGGAAGCACGTGGTTTAACATGTACATTTGCTGCACATCCACTTTTGAGATGGGCTAGCCTAACTATTAACCTAACTGTTAATTTGATTTGGGCCAAGGAGTTCTATACTTTGAATTAACAAATCTGTGCATTCCTGGAGACGTATTCTTGTTTTGGTTCCATTACACCAATTGACCCAGTGCACCCCAGAACAATGATTGTTAAAAAGATGCACACGGGCTGAAAATGCTGCTTCCCAGTGACCTGGATTCTTCAGTGACAAGCATGTGTTAGTAAAAACAGCTTTATTAGGCACAAACCTGTTTGGCAGGCACCATTGCCAAGGTTCATATTCCAACAGTCTATACAATAACCCACCCCTATTCTATAATACCAGCTTCGCCCCAGAACACATAATGAACTCAACTTTATCACTCGGACACTAAGCAGGACTACACCATACCTTCCTCCTCAAATACACAAAGTCTAATATTCTAGACTCTGACTATTTTGGTAACCTAATCCTTCAGTGATGTGTCTACTCAACTCACCATTGTTGTCTTCACTGCTTTCTCAGACTCGTATTCCAAAATATGATGTACAGTCATATCTTACTAACAAATATTGTTTCCTAAATTTAATTTCTAAACATATGCTTCTGTTAAGTGTAGATGTTTTGTTATGTATTCCCATGGGTCCATGATGTTGTGGATATTTTGGCATAATATAATATCAGACACAATTCTGGTAATGATGTTTTTCTACCCTCCTTTCTCACTCAGTTTTTGTGTAAATTCTTGTTCTTCCAAATCCCCATCTAGGACATTCTCTTCCGTCTTCAATTGCACTCCAGCTTGTTCAGCCAAACTCACTATCTTTATTTTGGCAGTTTCTTCTACACAAAGGTATCATACTTAAATGCCACATTCTTCCACCACTCAACAAGCATTGCACAACACTTTCACTGCCTGCAGTGGATGACTATACTTTGCTCCTACTTTCTTCAACCACCTTTACCCTCATCCATTGTCCATTTTTTCATATTTCCACCTTCTCATTTTTTTACCCAAAAAAACATGCCTTTGCCATCCTTAGCATTCTTTACCTCCCCTGTACTCCCTCTACGTTTACACGCAGAGCAGCACCATTAATCCGATTTTCCTCAACAGCATGTTATGTGTATTTGTATAGGGCGCAACTCACCTGGGAGGGTTACCTGAGATCGATTATTCTTATATAAAAACGTTAATCTGTCAATTGGGTTATATTTACATTTCCTTTGCTCATGAGATGAATTACAGGATTTTGTTGTTGTTTTTGTACATTTCATGAAGGTTTGCACATAATGTACAATTATGTACAATAAGTATCAGTTTTATGTTTGATATTATGGCTCTTCATGTGAAATTCGAACCCATTTATATTCTAGCTGTCTCTCTACATGGTGAATTGCAATTAGACTTTACCATTCCCTGGGTTTTGAAATGTAGTCATGTATCACCTTTAAAGTATAATTATGTATCTTACTCAACAGCATGTTATGTGTATTTGTATAAGGAGCAACTCACCTGGGAGGGTAACCTGGAACAGAAGCAAGAGCTTTATGGGCAGTGCCACGGTCACTGCTAGGTGAAGAGCCAGGTGTTCAGTTTCTATATGTGTGTGTGAGGACTGAAGAGTGCTTGTTTGTCATGGCAAGTTGGTTGTCTGTTACTATTCTGAGGTTATTTTTGCAGGTTGCTGGAAGGGGTGTGGGCCATGTGTGTCTTGTTTCCTCTTTATACTACTCAACTGAATTTCCTAACCAACCCATTACAACTTGGACAACACACAGAGGTTACTAGATGTTCTAATCCTAAACAATCTACAGAATCTTTCAAGGTCAAGCCTTGTGTCTAATAATGGGCATGGAACCCACCCATAACTTACCGTTTGTTCGCATCATTGTCTCTCTTCTTTGCTGCTTTTCTATTGAGCAACCCTTTCTATACGTCACTTCCTTTTCTTGCTGTAGTGCACGGACCAAGTACAGATTAATTAGCTTTGATTAGTGTCCAGCTGCTGGTCATCTGGTGCTTGTGCTGGAATTCAGGTACCATTTCTGTTAGTTCCTTCTGAAATGCATTTCTGTGCATTCACCACGGTTGTCATGTTGTTACTAAGTGTCACAATGAAGTTTCTTTTTTGCCTGATAAACTTCACCTTTTTCTGCCTGCATTCACCTTTGCTTTAACATACTATTTGTCAGCCATTCGAAAAAATATTTGACGCAGATTAGACCATACGAAGGAGTTATGTGATCTACTGTGTGAGATGTTTTTTTTTGGTCTGTATGAGTTTCGGTTTTATGAAAGCCGTCCGCCTACACATTTATCTTTTAGAGTCTAAAATTATCACTGTGACCTGAAATCATGCTTACATAAAAGCTTTAATCTATTACTTGGTTTATATTTACATTTTCGCTGCTCTTGAGCTGAATTACAGGATTTTTGTTGTTGTTGGACATTTAATGGAGCTGTGCATGTAATCTACAATTATGTAAAATAAGTATCAGACTTATGTTTGACATTGTGGTTATTTCTACTTGTGAAATTCTAACTCATTTATATTGTAGCTGTCTCTCTCTACATGGTGAACTTCAGTTAGACTTTACCACGCCCTGGGTTTTGAAATGTAGTCATGTATCACCTTTAAAGTATAATTATGTATCTTGCTCGACAAGATATATTGTGTATTTGTGTAGGGCGCAACTCACCTGTGAGGGTATCCTGTAACAGATGCAGGAGCTTTATGGGCTGTGCCAGGGTCAGGGCTAGGTGAAGAGCTAGGTCTTCAGTTTTTATATGTGTGCATGAGGACTGAGGAGTGCTCGTTTGTCATGGCAAGTTGGTTGTCTATTACTATTCTGAGGGTATTTGTGTAGGTTGTAGGCAGGGGTGTGGGACATGTGAGTCTTGTTTTCTCTTTACACGACTCGATTGAATCTCCTAACCTACCCATTACATCTTGGACAACACAGAGAGCTTACTAGATGTTCTAATCCTTAACAATCCACAGATTTCTTCAAGGTCAAGCCTTGTGTCTAATAATGGGCATGGAACCCACCTATAGCTTACCCTTTGTTTACTTCATTGTCTCTCTTCTTTGCTGCTTTCTCATTGGGCAACTCTTTCCCTACGTCACTTCCTTTTCTTGCTGTGGTGCACAGACCAAGTACAGAATAATTAGCTTTGATTAGTGTCCAGCTGCTGGGCATCTGGTGCTTGCGTTGGAATTTAGGTACTATTTCTGTTCCTTCTGAAATGCATTACTTTGCATTCGCCACAGTTCTCATGTTGCTATTAAGCATCACAGTAAAGTTTCTATTTTTGCCTGTTAAACTTCACCTTATTCTGTCTGCATTCATCCTAGAGAGGCTGTTGTATACGATTTATTAAGAGTCCGTGTCACTCTGTTCCTTTCTCTGGCGCAGGGACCAAGTACAGATTGATAACATTTAATTGGTATCCGTTCGCTGATCACGCCTGGATTGAAGTGCTATTTTTTTTTTTACACATGGCAGCTTGACCCTCACTTCTCCATGTTGCTGTCCCATTCACCCCACCCTTCCGTTCTTGCTTGCCCATACCAGCCTCACTTCATCTCCCCCCCTCCAGTCCGTCCATAATTGCCGTCCCGCTCTTCCATCTGAAAATGAAGAGCTCTGTGCATGGTGCCAGCGCTGACCGTGTCATAGTGCTTTTTTTGATAACTTTAAATCTAGCCATGCTGCACACCCAGTCTGCTGTATAACATGGCTAAAAGGCAGTGACAAAGTCAGTAGCTTCTGCGTAGCCGAGACCTATTGGCTTTAACAATGCTTTTTTGACAGGAATGATTGAACATAGCTAGAGGCAAGACTTTATTTGTTGCAGCGTAGTAACTGTCAACAGTCCCAAGCAGAAAATATTTTAATTAGCTCAGAAGACTATTTTAAATGCATTTAATTCCCGTTAGTTACGCGTTGTATGTCTTTTCTTCGTTAGACAGTACTGTTAATTGAGTTACTCTGTGACCCTTGGTCGATTAAAGAGTGTAGTCCTGCTTTTATGTTTGTGGAACAAACTAAGTTACGGCTCTCTTTGTATGCAGCAATCCCCAATAACACAGCACTTGTGAACAAAGCGTACAATGTGTAAAGCAACAAATTGCTAGCAGCACTATACACCATAAGACAGTATGACAAACAATCTGGCACAAAATAAGACACAACATAAGATGGCATTCCACACAGAATAGCCCACAGGAAGTACACCGCGCCACAGTCCTCTCTCTCTCTATATATATATATATATATATAGAGAGAGAGAGAGAGAGAGAGAGAGAGAGCTGATACAACATAAGACAACAAAAGCACATCACATACCATACAACACATAGATCAACACAGCACAAGGTATTGGGTCACACAAACTAAGGTAACGCAGTAAAATATAACATATCCTGGCGTCTCATTGGAAAACACTACATCACATAGAACTTAGGATAAAACGTGACATCTTATTGTGAGCATGATGAGCAGTTTCCCAGATACTGACTTGCTGTAGATGCCCGTGAAATGCATTCAGGGCCGGACTGGCCGTAGCGGGCCTCGAGCGCCTCCCCAGGAGCCTGGAGGGGTGGGGGCCAGTTTTGTTACTGGGGGCCTGTTTTGCAATGGTGCTGCAATATCGCCCCCCACCCAGTAACAAAAGTAGCAATCCAGCATAATCCACTCACTCTTGTTTCCAGCCTATGTGTGGGGGCTGGTCTGGCAAATTGCCAGGGCTGCTTTGTGTTCCGAGTCCCAACCTGAATCGATTTTTTGTATTTTCCCCGAACAAACCCACACACTGAACAAACGCCTCAACCTCTCCCTTCCATCCCCACTTTCATTGTATTCTCCCTGGTTCTCACCTCCTTTCCCTCCTTTGCCCCCCTCCTTTTGTCACTGACCCCCTGTTGCTCCTCCCCACTTTTCACCCCTGGCCCTCCTTTTCAACTGCCCTTTAGCCACTCCTTTCATTACAGGTTCTCTGATTTCCACTTACCCTGCTTGTCTTTTCTCAACAGGCTCCCTATATCGTCTGCCCTCCACCTGCTCTCACTTTTTTCACACGATCCATTTCTCTCCTTTTTTTCTCATTTTGTCTCCATGTTTTATTTCTGTCACAACTGCCTCTCATCTCCTCCAATGCATCTTCTATCATTACAGATTACTTATAGCTCCTCTTCTGCTCATTTCATCACATGCTTCCTGTCTTTCCTATCCCCCCTTTCATCACGAGTCCAGCCTTCCCTCTCATCCATCAGCTTTTACTTTCATAAAGGGGTCCTTCAGTTTACTCTCTCCCCTGCTCCTCTTTTCATTAGAGGCTCCTTGGATGACGTCACGCTTTTTCCGTTTGTCTTTTCTCAACAGGTTCCCTTTCTCGTCTGTTCTCCTCCTGCTTCACGTTTCATCACAGAATCCAGTTCTCTCCTTTTTTTCTCCCTTTCTCTCTATGCTTTTATTCCCATCACAGCGCTGCCTCTCTTCTCCCCTGTATCTTGTTTCATTACAGACTGCATCTTCTCTTCTTCTCCTCCTTTCATCACATGTTCACTGTCTCTCTTATAATCCCCTTTCATCACATGATTCAAGCCTACCCTCTCATCCACCAGCTTTTCCTTTCATCAGGAGTCCTTCGGTCTGCTCTCCCCCCTGCTCTTGCTTTTGTCAAGTCTCCCCGTCGCTCCACTTAACTACCGCCTGGCAAACACACACGTTCATAAGCCTGGAAAGCTATTGTATTTTTCAACATTTTGTACCAAAAAAATGATAAAACTGGCCATATATAATTTTACATTTGAACACGTGAATTTGTGCTTTGGAAGATCTGCCAGGCCTGTCGAGAAAATAAAAATAGCTTGAACAGATACATGCAATTGGTGTGTTATTTATGGGAACACATCTATAACTGTAGAAACGTTTGAATACGTTTAGTGTGTCTCTGGAATCTTCTGGATTGCCTTGCTTTGGTGACTAGAGTGTCCAACATGAGACCAACAGGAGCCAGGCCGTGGTGGTGTGAGAGCTCAGCACATTCTGCAAGAAGTAGGTTAAAAGGATTGAAGAGTCAGACAGGGAGCGTATGGTGGTTGGTTGGAGAGTCCAGCAGTGGACTAAGCAGAAAGGCACAATAGCTGACACCTCGCTGACCACTCGGTACACTTCTGAGGCCCAACTCTGAATTCAGCTTCACATCATTCGAGTTTTGTCCCGTCTGCCCACCCCAAAAGGAGATGACAAAACCCCACAAGTGAAATTGTGCGGTGATGCAATGAAAGCTCTGGCCACTCTGCTTTGGTGAACTCTATAGAGGTATCCAGCTGGGCCCATGGACCACTGACCATGACCAATGACGCAGGCACGAGTGGGGCAGCAACTCATCGCCCTTGCCGAGGATTAGATACACTTCTATCCAGGCCACTCTTGCACAACTTTTCTCGAATCTATTCTGAATTAAATTCGAAATGCTGACCATTTCAATAACTTCAATTTTGGAGCACAGTCATGCGAGCGTTTTACATGAAAACCAGATTATATTACAGAAGGTCAGATTCATTCTTAAAGGCACAGGGAGATTATGTGATTTGCCCAAGGTCACAGGATGCTACGATGATTCTGGGACTCAACAGTCAAACATGGATTCCTAGTTCCAAAGCATGTTGCTTTGGCCCTTAGGTCACATCTCCTCACCCAGTTTTCAGGTCGAAGCCTACCAGACAGCAGAGCTGTCTGGTTTCTAATGACATCTTTGGGACATTTGGAAAGACTATCTGGGAATTCATTCTGCCCATTGCTTACCATTGGTTTTGTAACTCACACTTGCTTTCTGTTTGCTAGCTTTTGTCTTGTTTTAGGCTGTCTAGCTTGAGTTTGTCCCTTCTGTGGCCTAAACTCTATTTACAGTATTCTTCCACCAGTGGTCGATTGCTGTAAACGGGCCTTCAAATCTTGTTCTTATCATGTCACATTTGCTCTGTAGTCAAAGAAAAAGGTGAACTTTAGGCTCTGTCTTCCGAGGAAGCTTGGTGTTTACTTTTCTTTCTCTGGTTTCAAAGTGATAGGATTTATGTGACAATCATGCTGGCTACTCGGTGTGCTGGACAGAACTCTGTACAAAGTATTTTTTTCTCTAGGACTCAACACAATTTAAATGTCTGGAAATGAACTGTACAGGTATTTCAGAACACTCCAGATGTAGGGAAGCACATTTTGTGGTAATTCTGAAGTGTGGTGGAAATAAATAGTTTAATACAATCAAAACAAATCAATACACTAGGTGATGACATTGTTACACATTATCATTTGGGCTGTAGTGAATCCTAATTTGTTTTAATGGGAAACAGGAGTTAACTTAGCCTTTGGCTTGCAGACTCGTGCCCAGTCACCTAGTGACTTTTACCCTACTTAGCTTGTTCTGTTTTAGCACATTTATTTAGTTATATCTTTTAAGATGGCTGCCTTGTTTTTAGTTAGGCCCATGTTCTAGTTTCGCGTTATCAGTGCCACCGCGCGAATGCGTCAGTATCAAGCGACAAAGGTAAACAAACTGTTGGTGTTCATATTAGGTACTTTCCCTCTTCACGACTTCGAGGGAATTGTTTATATAAATTACCGTCCCAAGCATGTCTTGTTATCTATTGTTTGGGAACAGACCAAGTCAGGGGTTCGAGCAGATCTGTATAAATGCACCTCACTTAGACAGATAGTCAGAGGGATTCCGACCAGATGCCATCGCTGCTATCAATGCTGCATGTCGCCTTGACGCTGACCCAGTCTTCGTGTCCCTACGGAGTCTGAGCTAGAGACCTCATTCCAAGGTTGGGGGCACTTCTTATAGGCATGGCAGTGGCAGATTAAGTTTACCACGCCTAGCTCTCTTTTAGTTTAGGGATTAGGTACACAATATTAGGGTATTATGACATATTACATATCTCATGTCATTTCAAGTCATTGCAAGATGGTGGGGGTCTTTGTATTAATGACTCTTGTCCTTAGCATTCTGTTTCTTGCACTGTTCATTATCCTAATCATTGCAGGCCATGCGACCTATCATAGATAGCAGTCTTGTTAAAATAAAACCTATTGAAACCTTACTGCATTTTCTTCATTGAGACATGTTGTTGATGTGAGAAAAGGATAATCTCTGTTTAAGCATGACACTCCCTGAAATGTCATACTTTTGAGTCCATTCGTAAAGGCTGCCACAAATCACCTTTTACTGTTTGGGTTTTTGGTGAGGTGCTCCTTGTGAGCCTGGAGGGTTGGGACGACTGTTGTGACTTGTTGTAGGATTAGCATAGCCGCCTACAAACATAAGTATTGTCATCCTTAAACCATCATTCTTGCCCAGAGCCAGAGTCCAACCACGACAGGGAGATGTATAGTTTTATTAGAAAACTTTTTTGTCTGCGCAAATGTAATGGTCATTTCAATTGAAGATGCGTTGTCTGTAATGGCAGAGCACTACCACACCATGCATACTCCCCTTTTCCTCACTCTACTCTGCACCACTCAACACCACACTACACCACTCCACACTGCGACACTGCACTCTTCTCTGCAACACTCAACTTTATGCCACTTCACTCTACATCTCTCTACTCTGCACCGCACTCTTCTATGCCAATGCACTCTACCCCACTGTGCTTTGCTAAGCACCACTGTACTCTTTACCACTACACTATACACCTCTATAGCCAAGGCCACTTCCCTCTACTCTGCACCTTTCAATTTTACACCGCTCTACTCAGCAACAATTCACACTATGCCACTTCGCTGTTCGCCAAAGCACTCTACTCTGTACCACTCCACACCAAAGCACTCTTTGCCAATCCCCTTTACGTTACTGTAGTCTACTCTGCACCACTGTACTCAGTGCCACTGTACTCTACACTACTCTACTCTATGCCACTGCACTATACCACGCACCACTTCATTTTACATAACTTCACTCTACTCTTAATTTACTCTGTGCCATTCTACTCTACTCCACACAACTCTACTCTCTAACTGCACTTTGCTCTAACCACTGGACTCTATGCCAGTGCACTCTACACCACTTTACTCTGCAACACTAGACGCCATTATACTCTACAACATTTTACTCCACTGCACTCTATGCCACTATATACCATTGTACTCTACATCACTGCACTCTACACCACTCTTTTCTACTCTGCACCATTGTACTCTATGCCACTGTAAGCCTTTCTTCTCTGCAACACTGCACTCTCAGCCACTGAATGCTAAGCCAGCTACTGAAAGCTACGCCACTGTACTCTGCTCCACTGCACTCTATGCAACTGCATGCCTGCACTAATGCACTCTATGCCTCTCTACTAACCACCACTGCACTTTTTGGCACTGCATTCTACACCACTCCAGTCTAGGCCGCTCCACTCTATGCCACTCTACTCTGCAACACTGCACTCTATGCAACTGCACTCTAAGCCAGTACACTTTACTCTGTACTACACCATGCTTGTGCACTCTATGCCACTCCACTCTTCCCTGCACCACTCCATTCCACGTCACTTCATTCTACTCTAAAACAATCTACTCTAGGGCACTGCACTCTTTGTCACAGCACTCTATGCCACTATATATGCTGCTCCACGCTACTCTTCTTTGCATCATTCTGTTCTACACCACTGCACTCTACACCACACTACTCTAAGCCACTGCACTCTCCGCCAATGCACTTTACACCACTTCACTCAAAACCAATGCACTCAACACAACAGCACTACAGCAACTAGACTGCAGTCTACAAAACTCTACTCTGCAAGACTGCATTCTTCACCACTGAACTTTATGCCACTCTACGCCACTTAACTCTGCACCACTCTACTGCACTCTACGCCAGTGCACTCCATGCTACTCTACTCTACACCACTCCACTCTACTCCACTCTATGCCACTCTACACCTCTGCACTCTCCCCCTCACCACTCCACTCTATGCCACTTCATTCTACCCAGAGACAGCCTACTCTCTGTCAATCTACTCCACTCTACGCTGTGGCACTCCATGCTATGCCACTCTACACCATTCTATGATACTCTACGTCACTGCACTCTACGCCAATGCACTCAACACCAAATTACTCAAAACCAATGGACTCTATGCCACAGCACTCTATGTCAGTCTATTTTGTACTCTACTCTGCAACACTCCACTTTACGCCACTTCACTCTACATCTCTCTACTCTGCACCGCTCTCTTCTATGCCAATGCACTCTACCCCACTGTGCTTTGCTATGCACCACTGCACTGTTTAACCACTACACTCTACACCTCTACAGCCTAGGCCTCTTCCCTCTATTCTGCACCTCTCCACTCTACACTGCAAAACTGCACTTCACTCTAGGCCACTCTCCAACACTCCACGATATTCCACTGTATAACACTGTACTCCATTAAACACTACTCCACTCTGACACTCAACTCTGTGCCCCTCCACAACACTCTATTCCACTCTGCAATACAACTCCACCCTAAGACGAATTTGTATGGTTTTTTAAACATAAAGTAATATTTAATTACTGTACGTTAATACAACTAACGTTGCACACAGCCAAAGGCTCTGCGCTGCACGCGGCGAGTGTTTTACGTGTGAGTGGGAATATTTTCTTAAGTGCTTCGGATCTGCAGATTCTTCACAAAGCTACACTAGAGGGACTTCTGAGCACCTCCGAGGACCCTTGCCTATGCAAAAAGTAAATTCTGAGGCAATTTCTTGCCCATGAGTGATCTGTATCTTGACCCCTTATGTCTTATTATACTTTATTTTTCCCTCCCACTGGTCAAGCAACAAACAAAATGGAAGCCGCAACTTCCCTGTCACTTTGCAGCCATTCAATCAGAGCAGTGCTTTTCACCTAGATCCGCAGATCCTCAGGAATGGATCCATGGTGGATCCACGTCCCTAGATATCTATATATTTGTTTTCTTTGATAACTCTAAAACTCTTGAACCGATTTACACCAAATTGCAAAATGGACTCTTTCTAGACCAAATCTAGCTTTTTGCCAAATTTGGTATAATTCCGTTTAGTGGTTCTGGCTGTAGCCGTGTCTAAAAAGTGCAAAATCCCCATAGACATTGCATGGGTAAAAGGCATTTTGAGTCCCCCAATCCCTGTTTTGTCAGCCCACGCATGATGAATCTCCCCAAATCTTTTCCAGACAGCTGCTAAACTAACTTGTATGCTAATTTTAAATATTTTGTGGAGATTCGTCAAACGACGCCAAAGTTATTAGCAAAAAAAAAAAATGCTTTGTCTGTGGGAAAAGTTTGATCTATAACTACCTACTGGCTATATATATATATATATATATATATATGTCAATAAAAATCTCAATAAAAAATTAGGAGTCGAAATATTGAAGAAAAAATGGTGCTTGGCAGGGGTGCGAGCTATAGTTACCATAGGCCGCGAGTTATAATTATTTGAAATGCCTGCAACTATAACTGCTGAATTTTTTCTAGTTTTGTGTGAGTAAATTCAGAACCTATCTATAAGGCCCCTGTAACCTTTAGTTTTTTAAGTGAATTTCTAAGTACTTTTTAGTTTTCTATGTTTTTTTTAACGTACAGGCGGCCAACCACCCAACCCCAAACTGCATACGGCGTTTGGCCTTGTTGCGGCAGGAGTTGGTTTGCAGCACATGTCTCTCTGGGTGTGAGCATAGGTGTGAGAGAGTGTCAATGGATGTGAGAGTGTCTAGGTGTGAATGTGGGTGTGGGACGGTCTATGTGGGTGTGAGAGCGGGTGTAAGAGGGAGCACTTTCTAATAGTTAGTAAGTGCTATCTCATTGGGTTAATGGCCATTGTGGGGGAGGTGGGCTTGCGTGGCCCTCCTTCTCCGGCTATATTGATATATTGTCTATATTGTTAGACACTAGAGGCCATAACCTTATGAACAAAAAATAGGATAAAGTAATGCAGTGTAACTATATACTTAGCCCCTAGAGGTTGTTTTACAACTAGCAAGCTTACTGAAATGATGTTACAAACAAGGCCTTTAGAACAAAACTTCTCCCAGCTGTAAAACAAAAGTTCTAGCTATGAGAAAGCTTAAAAGACACTGAAAGGTGGGAGGGGTTATTATTTTGAGGTACCCACTAACCTAGTGCGAGGACCCAAAGATGATGTAGACAGAAATAGCGTTTTGAAGGTGGTCCATTGTGCTAGGACCACCACATGCTGAGTAATGAGCAAAAATGTTTTGTGAAAGTAGTGCCCTACAGAGCATTATGGGGTGAGTTTCCCGAGTGCAGTGAATATTGTATTGGCTCTCTGCTGTGCCGGAAGAGCCGCTTTGGCTTTGAGGATTTCTGTTTTATGCAAAGCATTTTCCAATTTCAGGTGTTTTAAGGTAAGGGCCACAAGATGTGACTCTGATTAGGTAACTTTGAACAATGTGACCAGTTGAGAGAGCCGTGAGAAATTACTCTGATTAGATAACTGTGAACAATGTGATCATTGCTCCAATACCGCTGATCGGGTTCACGCTGTTGTGCCTGTTTGCGCTGTGAGCGCCATAGCCGCCATGCAGCATGAAGGGGAGAGACAAAAGAAAAAAATAGTTTGCCCACGCTGCAATAATGCATATAACCAGGGCAGTCTGCAAGGTGTGACAAAAACAGCCTCAAGGCAGGACAAACATAAAACATTTACCAATGACATCAAGTGATTTCTGAGAGGCAAGCCCAAGAACAAATGAAAGTGATGGGTGTGAGATGGGCGTCATTAAAAGCCCATAATACTTACAACAGGTCAAAGCACTTGTATGCTTGACCTAAAAAAGGGCGCTTTTTTGACCAAGAGCTACCTTTCTGCCAAATTTGGTGTAATTCCTTCCTGTGGTTCGTGTACTATTCCTGTTCAAAATCCTTATGGGAATTAACATGGAGAAAACACGTTTTGGGACCCCCCCCTTCTTCTCGGCCCCAGCTTGACAGATCACCCAAAATCTTTCGAGACAGCAGCTGACGTGAGTGTCGATTTGTTTTGGAAAATTGTGTGAAGATTTTCAACCGATGCCAAAGATACAGGCAAGTAAAAAAACACTTTTTCTATATAAACTAGGGCCTAGCTATATATATATATATATATATATATATATATATATATATATATATATATATATATGTATATATATTTGTGTATTTAAAAGTGCTCCGCATGTGGGCAGGACTATTCTGTGCTTATGATTATCAGTGGAGATCCCCTAAGAACAAGTTTGAGGTGTTGCTGAATGTTTTGGCTCGCTAGATAGAGTGCTATTTTGACAAGTTGCAATGTTGTGAAGATTCCTGTACTATGCAATTGGAGTAATATATTAATTACCACCTTATTATTTGTTGTGTTGGTTATGATATTTTAAACATTATTTTGTGAGCAATGAAATGACAGCACTTGAGTCTGGGAAAAGATTTTGGGGGAGGGTGGTTGTCTCTTTCTTTCATTGAAAAGGAGAAAGGGGTGCAAAGGCGTGTGGCTATGGGTCTTTCTTGAGGGAGTGCTACCTAAGTAACATGAAGCACTGTCTAACAATGCAGACTATTCTTAATGTACATCCTTTTATATACGCCATTTACTCCACATTGCTTTTTTCAGATTAGCATTGAGCTGGCCATCTTTCTTTTGTTTTACCCCTTTTATTTGCACTGCTGATTCCAAACAACTATTTTTAAATTTGGCATCCCATTATGTTAATCAATTGGCAATACATTTAGCTTTATAGAATTGACTACTAAAAACTATACTCTTTACATTAAGGTCACAGCAGCAGAGGTATAAGACATGAGATCAGTATTGCATCCCCTGCTCATTAGCTGCAATTGAAGGCCTCCTGCACTACCAAATTGTGCTCAAACTTCTACATGTTAAGCAAAAATAGGAAGGCAAAACAAGGATATGTAAGCTTCTGTAGCAATACATTGTGAAGAAAAATGCTTGTGTTGCTCACCAAGTGCTCTTGCTAAATTGGTTGGGTTTTTCAATTTACTTAAGCCACTTTCATGATCTTGTTTGTTTGGGTTGTTGCCTGGCTCACGCTGCACATTTTACTTTTTTAATATGTTAGCTTAGTTACAAACAGGTTTGCTTGGTTACTTTAATTGCTTTAATTTATTGGTTTGTTCTTTCTGATAATTATCATTTTCTTATAGTTTGTTGCAGGACACTGCTTCTTTTCTTCAGTACATCATTCTTCCTATTGTCAAAGTAATACCACATCCACTTTGTGAGTTTGCCAGCGTAACTTGATCCACTGTGTTCCATCTCCAGTGCTTCCTACACTTCATGTAAATGGGTGCAAGCAGACATCATAATCCAGTACACCCTTACGGTCCATGCTTTACTTGTGCTTTGTTAAATGGTGGTTTGCAGGCTAAGAACTGTTACTATATCGAGAAGCATGATGTACACCTGTGTTTGTTCTGGAAACATACTTCTTGGGCCACTCTGGTCCAGACAGGTCCAAAGCATTTCCCTTAGGGTACCATATTTCATGTATCGACTGCCTGTCTCCAACAGGACGTGATGTTATCAGCACAACCTCTCTAAACGTCCCCCATTTTCCTATTGGAAACTCTGTTCTGATGACGCAGAGATTCTTACCATTAAAATTACACATTAGTTCTAAAAGCAGTATTATATCTTATTAATTCACTGTCACCCTGGGGCCTCAAGCTTGTTTCTGTCCTCATTTATAGATCCTAGATCTTCCCTCAAGTTAGACATGGATAAGATGGTCCTTCTAGTGGGGTACAACATTAGATCAGCTCATGTCCTGTTCATGACCATAATTCATAGAAGGGCCCACAATGTACTGCACACCATCAACCTTATATTTGTTAAATGTTCGTTTGTACAGTTCAGGTGTGTATAAGAAGTGATCTGGTCAGTCCACAAGGTCATATTTTTTATGTTAAGCATCATTACTAAGATTGTCTGCCCCAGACACCCTTGGGTTTAGTTAATGAGGGCCTTATATAAACCACACACCCATCATTTGCCTACCATTCACAATTCTTCTATTCCCGGTCTTAATACGGATGTAAGTGCTGGCTCTTTATACCTTTGTGTTTAATGTCACCATTCCTCTGAAGCCTTTTACTTTCCACCATAGAATTTCTCTGCTCCCAGGTTTACGGAATACTTAGTAGCAGCAAATAGTTACTGCAAGTTTGTCGAATTTGGAGGACTAGCTTCTTTCTACAAGTGACAACTGTGGAAATATAAGGAACTGCTAAGACAAGCTCAATCTACCTTTTATCATTCTTGTATTGAAAATACCAGCAGTGCCACTAGATAGGTATTTTCTGTATTCAAGATCCTTGTTGGACCTGGCCCTTTTACAGGGTCATTCCCAGCCTTTTTGCCTTTTTGCCTCCTTATTTTTCTGACCTTTGTTGGCTGACGTTATGACTCTGAGCACTTTTTCACTGCTAACCAGTGCTAAAGTATATGTGCTGTCCCTTGTAAAATTGGTATGATTGGCTTATACCTAATTGACATATTTAATTTACCTATAAGTCCCTTGTAAAGTGGTATCCCTATACCCAGGGCCTGTAAATTAAATGCTACTAGTGGGCCTGCAGCGCTGCTTGCGCCACCCACTGAAGTAGCCTTTCAAACCTATCTGAGGCCTGCTAGCGATTTTTGCCACAGGGACCTGGCACCTAAATTTACTTACCAGGCCCAGAACTTCCCTTTTATTACACGTAAGTCACCCGTAAGGTACGCCCTAGCTAGTACGCCCTAGCTAGCCCTGTGGGCAGGGTGCCATGTATCTAGAAGGCAGGACATGTGCCAGGTTGCGTGGCCTGTCCTGGTAGTGACAAACAGCCTAACTTGGTGTCTCACTGCTGTGAGTGCTGCCTTTTCATAGGATTGCATTATAAATGCCCTGCCTTATGTGTAAGGGATATTGTCTGATTTATGAAGGGTAGTGTAGGCATGTTTGGTATGGTTGTGATAATGATAAGAAATGCTTCTTACTGGTGTAGGTGTATTTTTTATTACTATTACAGAAATGCCACTTCTAGAAAGTGCGCACTTATCTGTGCTTATGACTCTGGTGTTTTTTCAGCTTGCCTCAAATCCACATCGGGGCTGACTGACAGTTGGGGCTTTGTGCATACTTTTCAGACAGCCTGTACACAGGGAGGGTGGAGGTGTCACAGAGGTGCATCTACATATTGTATAGCCTTCCTGGGCTGAGAGAAGGGAGAGGCGGGGCACACCTGCATTTGTAAAGGCTGTGCCCTGGCCTCGCACAATAAGGTCGTTTACCCCCCACTGATGTTTGGAGCCTGTGCTGGAGGAGAAAAAGGGCACTCCCCGAACCAGTTGTAACTGGTTGGAACCCCCTCTCCTCCTCATTGTAAAACACACTGAAAACTTAGTATAAGTACAGGGGAATATTCCTCACAATTTAGACACACTTGAGGACTGAAAGACTTTTTTGGGACTTCAGAAAACTTACCTGGAACTGGACACAGGACGCTGTTGAGACGACTCACCAGGACCACCTTGGACTGCTGCTGCTGTGCTAACCTGTGACCTACCTGGTCACTAGGAGGAACTGCCACCATCTGCATCCCTTGTGCTGGCCTGTAGTTGGGTCCACCAGCCCTGTCCTTCTTTTTGGTTCTCATTTGTCTCCAGGAGGTAGGGTGCCGTGGCCCCTGACCCATCCTACGATCCCCATCACGAGGGGTGCTTTACCTTTTTGCCAGGCCGCTTTTGTGCTGTGTGTAGTGCTTCCTTAACTGCTTTGAATGCTGAGTGCAGCACTCTTGTGGGGCCCTAGGCACTCAGGGCACCTCACTGCCAAAGAAGATCACTGCCGCAGCCCGTTGCCTCGCGCTCCAATGAGTGCCCCCGGGGCACGAAGAAGAAGAAACCGGAGCCCGTGTGCTCCTGTTGGTGCCCCGGGGGTAAGGTTCCCGCTAAGGAGCGCCCCCGGGGCACCACTGAGTGCCTACACTTAAGCCCAAGTCACCGGCACGGCCCAGGAGTTTGCGCACCATACTCGGGTGCGTGCGGGGCCAGCGGCGTACACCATCTCCTTTCCCTCTTGACGGGAGGGGATTCCAGCCTCGGGAGGGTCGTCCTCCAGCGAGGCGGTTCCTCTTTGTGCACATCGCAGGGCACGGGGAGCAGAAAGGGAGTTCCTTCCCCCCGGCCACTGCCGTAGGGGCGCAATCGCCCAGTTACTTAACCGTGGTGTTTCGTGGGCACTATTTCGCCCCCCCTTTGTTGGAGGGCCAGTGCAGGCCCGGTGGGGCCTCCAGAGATCACGGCCCCCAAGAAGGGTCTGTTTTCCACAATAGAGAGGGTGCCGACTGCCCTTCTCCCCCCAGGAGCACCACGTGGCCCCTGTTTGGCGCATAGGAGCATCAGGGGCCCCACATTCCTCTTCAAGGCACTAGGAGTGCCTTTTCTTCATTAAACCAGGTACATTTGGGTACATATTTGATCTGGGAGCTTAGTATGGATCGCAGGGAGTTTTATATGTTACCTAGCTACTTTTATGACGCTACATAGGTGTGCTGATGTTCCTTTTATGGGCATGACCTGCTGATATATGTTTTATGACTTGTGATATGTTCTCTAATGTTCCTTTTATGGATATTTACGAGGTATTCATGACAAGTACATAGATTTATTTACTGTAATTCCTGACTACTGCTTATGTTGCAGAATCCCGAGTACTTACGTGTTCTAATGTGACAACTGTTTATTCCTGCAGAGTAATAGTAACTTCTGTAACGTTCTGACAACTGCTAAGGTAGCAGGGTATTACTGACGTGTAATGTTGGTTTAATTATGTTTTGTGCAATACAGATTATTTTTACATAGCTTAGTGTTGTGTTTACTTTGTGGTGTACGTCTTGCGTCACGTGTGTTGTGTGTGTTGCGGAGACGCTTTACACATTGCCTCCGGGTTAGGCCTGACTGCTCGTGCCAAGCTACCAAGGGGGTGAGCAGGGGTTATCTTGGACGTGTAACTTCCTTGCCCTGACTAGAGTGGTTGGGTTCTGCCTGGCTTAGGTGCATACCCTAGCCAACCAGAAACCCCATTTCTAAAAATCCTTGTATATCATATAACAGCAAAGTTGTTGTACCCAATTGATTCTCAGGCTAGTGCGCGACTGCTACCCTTCAGTCTCAGTTTAAAATCTCTTAAAGTGCTGCCACCAAATGGATGGACCACATATTGTTCCTTCTGTAAACCAATAAAACTAAGATTATAGTTTTTGACAACTCTTCAGCTTGGTTGATTGCCTGGTCTTCCCCTGTCACTTGTGAAGGAACCTGAGTCATCTTTGACGACAAACTCCCATTCCATTTCCTGATCGACAAACTCGCTTCCACCCACTTCTATTTTATGAAGAACATAACAACGTATTCCTAAATCTCACTCCTTTTCACATCACTTCATTGGCTTCCCATGCAAAAACAATATCCCTTCCGGGTTTTATGTTTGTGTCAAAAAGCTTATTTCCTGTCAGTTAGAAGGGCTTACTATTTGACATGCTCTGACAAGAACCCTTCTCCTGAGCTATGCTAATCTTCTACAGGATCTCAAATGTAGAAAGACGTGCAGGATGCAGGGCCTTTTGGGTCTTCACCACCTATGCCTGGAACTCGCTTCATCTCTGCCTTTGCTCTACTAGTTGTCTTGTTAGATTTCAGAAGCTGTTAAACTCACTTTTTTCTCTGCTTGATTATATTCCTGCAGCGGAGGGAAACATAATAAGTCTAGGGTTTAAGCATTCAGTGTTTTTAATAAGTATATTTTTCTTCAAAATATGAATGGTACCTCAGAATGCTAGTAATAGTAATAATCAGTCAATACAATTAAGAACACCATAGCACACCGGAAAAAAAGGAGAGTAAGGCAAGCCCCATGTCCAACTTTAAACTTCTTATTAGACGCCATAACCCAATCCAGCAACCATACAAAGACATAAAGCCTTATGCGACAGAACTTTAACCCACATCTGTCACAAATATCTTTTTGGGGGATTTCCCACAACAAGAGATAGAGCTAACCCACTAATAACTGTTTCAGCCAAAGAGCAAACAATGGAGGGTTTAGTTCAATCCAGGACCGTGCTACATGTATCCAAGCAGTGATTGTCATAAATCACCTGACCGGAAGCATTCCTTAAATAATAGTTGAGTTGGTGTGTAGTAAAGGCCCTGCACAACCTTAAAATGATTGACCTTCAATGTAAATATATTCACACACAGGTTGTTAAGTCAAATTTATTCAATAATCATATTCACATCACTCTGTATGGACAAATGATGAGACCATTAAATTGTCAGGGCAGCTAGATTATCAGTTTGATTTCTAACTAAAAATTATAGAATTCACCAATCCTCCCTTTGTGTTGTAAACAGTAGTACAACAGAGGGTATACTTCTGGAAGATTCTTTATCTTATTGTGAAAAAAAAGAGATTTAATCTGCAAATATTTAAAAACACTTGTCTCCAGGGCAGCATATTGGACTACCAAATCAGAAAACAACTGAAATTGAAGGTTCACAAACAGCTGTCCAACATAGCTGAGACCTTGGCAAGCTTCTGTATGGTGATCATGTGAAAAAGAAGGCAAATCCCAGATTAAACTATAATGAGGTTTTTTTTAAAACACATTTTATTGGATTTTGCATAACATCTTCCACCCTGTCAACAAGTCCCCCCTCGATCTAGATGACAAACTATGTCCACAGGGGTGTGGAATTTATTAAAATATCTACTTGTCCAGGGGACAGGTTGCTTCTCAAATCTACTTGTCCTGTAAAAAGATCTACTTGTCCCTTTGGTGCCATGTAGTGTGGCGACAAATTATGGCATCAATTAATAGCCTCTCTGATTATGCCAGGGCTACTACCATAGTAGGGCTTGAATACTTGGAGTTTCAATCCCTACTGTAGCAATTTCCTTTTTTTGCCACATTTCTGCAGATCTGCATACTGGGGCTGGAGGAAGCAGTAAGCAATAGTTCCAGGGCTGGAATGCCTTTGAGTCTGCAAACCTACTAACCTGCATGTTTTAAAGATTTTTACCAGCTTCTCTCTAATATTTTCCCATAATAAGAAAGGTTGGACATTTACTCCTGACGATGGCAGAATTAGAACTTCTTCCAGGGTTGGGAAGAAAGTGGCTGGAGGGAAAATGAACTTGCAAATGCTCAATAGATTTTCACATGAGCAAATCTACACATCGTATTTACCCATGCTAAAATACAGTTCACAAATATTTTATAGGGGTATGACATATACCATGGGTGCACTTTTGTGACTTTCTTTAAGAATTTGGGGCCACATGTAGGTAGGTTCAGATTTGTGACCTGCAAATTGCGAGTCGCAAATCCGAATGTAGGATGGTGTCCTTGACACCATCTGTGATTCGCAAGGGCTTCGCAAATGCCCACATCATAAATAATCATGAGGTGGGTCGCAATTTGCGACCCCCTCGCGAATGGTGTCTGTGACTGCTTTTCAATAAAGCAGTTTTTTTTTTTTTTTTTTATAATGCAGCCCGTTTTCCTTAAAGGAAAACGAGATGCATAACAAAAACGAAAAATGAAACGTTTTCGTTTCATTTTTTCAGAGCAGGCAGTGGTCCACAGGACCACTGCCTGCTCTGAAAAAATGTTTACAGTGACATTCACAATGGGGAAGGGGTCCCATGGGGATCCCTTCTCTTTTGCGAAAGTGTTAGCACCCATTTGAAATGGGTGCAAACTGCGATTGGTTTGCGCCCCCGTTCGCGGTCACAAAACAATCCTACATTGCACTGCGAGTTGCAATTAGGAAGGGAACACCCCTTACTAATTGCGAGTCGCAAACCCGTTTTGTGATTCGGTAACCAGGTTACTGAATCGCAAAACTGGGTTTGTGCATCGAATTGTGCTTTTTGCACGTCGCAAACAGCGAAAGTCACTGTTTGCGACATGCAAAAAGCTACCTACTTGTGGGTCTTGGTCCCTAATTAGGTCTGGTGTTAACAAAGACATTTTGTTTTTATTAAACTTCTATTTCTCTCTCTTTCGGTTGGCTTTACTGTGAGTGATCGCGTTCTGCTCTTCCACAAGGAGCATATTGCCACACAAAGTAGTTTTGTTCAGTGTCAGGAACTACAGTGGCAATCAGTGACGTAACGAAACTGGAGGGTGCCCCTTTGCAAAGAACATGGAGGAGCCCCCTCTCCAGACTCACTCAGGGCAGGTGCTGTGCTGAAGGGGCCCCCTGGAGGGCGGCTGCGGGGCCTTTGTTATGCCGCTGGTGGCAACGTGTGCTTTAAGAGTTCAAAATCATTTTGGGGGGGTTTTGCCAATGTTTGTTACAATGTTGAGGGCCTGGTAGCTCCCACAACAATAAAGTGTTACAAAAGCCATGTCAAAACAAGACACGCGTTGATGAAACTAAAAGACTTATAAAAATATGTCAGATCAGTTGGCTTTGTCAGTGTTTGTTTATTTTCATGCATCCCATAATCGTGTTGAAAATGGTTACACTGATTTTCCATTAGAAATATTTTTGGGAAATACTAGCATGCATCAACACATTTTACTAAATGACACTTCATTTGCATATAATCAGAGAGCATTCTGGGAGCATTATACTTAGCCTCTTACCCTAAACTTTTCAAACATGTGTGTACACGGTTTTTTTTTTTGTACTGGAACCAACGTCAGTAGTGAAGTGTGATCTTAAAACATTTATTTACAGCACTCACCCTAATAATGAAGGCTTTCAAATAATGAACCATAAATACAAGTTCGAACAGCATTATCTTTTGGAAACACATTACCTCAAGTGCAGAGAGTTCCACTCTCTGTAAACAGGCAGCCAAAGGGTTTGGGCTGCAGAGGGTTGGGCCTACTTGTCCCAAGGACAAAGTAAACATAAAAACTTGTTGCCCTTGACCCCAAACAAGATGTCCTGGGCGTAGCACAATATTTCAGTAACGTTCCCGCAAATTTTCAATATCTGCAGTTAACATCAATATCAGTGCTTTGCATCCCTATCTGCCTACTCTTTTGGGTAGACCGACTGACCCTCCCAACCCGCTGGTGTGGTGCGAAAGTAGGCCTAGTGTGACTTTGGAGCCCATGTGGGTGAGCAGCATAGCCATTGTGTATCTGTTGTTTTTTACGATCTTCTCGTTATGCCCCGTAAGCTTTTCTTCTTTTTATTATTCCTCCAGGCGGTCTTGTAGGGCCATGACTAGTAGTTCCCAACTCTCGCATTTCTCAATGTTCCTATCCCCTTGTATGCCCCTCTACGCAGTAGGGTCCCTTCACATTCTGCCTATTTCTCCAGTTCCTTCATCCAGGACAGCAAAGAAGGGCCTGTAGGGTTTTTCCATTTTCTCATGATTTCCCTCTTAGCTAATACCAGACCCGGGTCCTGAAATCTGCTGGTGGTTTTGTTCTTAGTAGTGTGTGGATACCAGTGTAGTGAGCAATGGGCGGTTGTGAATGGGATCGTTTTTTCAATAATGTCGGCAAGTCGTTTTACAACCTGTGTCTAGTATTGGTTTAGAAGAGGCCATGTCCACAGCATGTGAATAAAGGACGCCCCCACCTCTCTACAGCGGTAACAAGCCGGTTCTTGGGTGTTGAAATATCTATGAATCCTTTCTGGGTCTAAATATGCTCTGTGTAGGATATAGAAATTGATGACCCTAAATCTGGCATTCCTGGGAGTTCTGGCCTCCCAATCAGTCTCTGATATAGAAATGCCCAAGTCTTCCTTCCACTTGGTCCGTATTCAATCTATGGGTCTGAGAGTCTCTGTTTGCAAATGTGAATATATAGGTAAGTAACCACTTTCACTGTCCCGGTTGCTAGTAGGACATAAGAACAGCATGCATGTGTTCGCGGGATTGCATCTCCCATTCCCCAGTGCCTACGTATGATTGTCAGTGCTGCCCTGTGATTCAAAAATTGACCCCCGGAAGATTAAATTCCGCACTGAACATCTCGAATGTGTTTATGACTCCGTTCCGGAATAAGTCACCCAGTTTAGTTACACCTGCCGCTGTCCATGTCCCCAGGCCCTGTCAATTCCGTCCCCTCCTCAGTAGCGGCAAGACTGAGAGGGGGAGTTCTGGGGAGTATAGCAATTGAGTATCTGATTTTTTCATGACTGCTCTCCAGCATTTCTGCATGGTCTCAAAGGCCTGCAGGTCCATTCGAGCAGGGGCCTCAGCTCTCAGGATCAATCCAAGTAGTGTCCGATATGCCGGTGTAAACCCATCTATGGACCCATCCTGCTGCCGCCTACTTATTATCCATCTGGCAAGCCACTGCAGCTGCATTACCAAATAGTGCAGTTCAAATTCCGGAGTTGCCAGACCTCCCTGCCGTAATGGAGTGTAGCAGATGCCATTCGCCGCCGCCCACTGTCCTATATAAATGCCGTGCTAAGTGAGGTTAGCTCTTTAAAATAGTATTGGGGCACCCACAGAGGGAATGTTCCAAGAGGTACAACAATTGTGGTAGCGCCACCATTTTCAAGAGAGCAATTCTGCCCGTCACTGAAATGGGCAGTGTCTGCCAAAAGGCTATAGATGTCTTCAGGTTTCGAAGGCCAAGCCTAGAATTACCTTCAAACATGTTCTGAGCAGTTTGATATATTTTGACCCCTAGGTACGGTAAGCAATGGGGCTCCACCTCCAAATTCCTGGGCAAGTCAACCGGGATCTCATTTTCCTCAATAAGGAACTATTTGGTTTTGGGCCAATTCAATTTAAGTCCAGAGAACTCTACAAAGTGGTCCAACAGGGATTGCGCCCTCTGCAGATCTCGTCCTGTGTCCCGTAGGAATAATAACAGATCGTCAGTGTACAATGCAATACACTGTACGTCTTCCCCTGCCATGATTCCCTCAAATTGAGCTTCTGATCTGGCTAACACCCCCAAGGGCTCCATGGAGATAGCGCAGAGCAAGGTGGATAGTGGGCACCCCTGTCTCATACCTCGCTCTACCCCAAAGCCCTCTGAGATAGTCTGCCCCATCCGCACCCTGTCTGTGGGTTTAGTATATAAGAGCTTTTTCCAGGCCACAAATCTCTGTCCGAGTCCCATATGAGTCATGAATTTGCAGAGGTAGTCCCACTTGAGGCTATCAAACACCTTTTCAATATCTAAACATAGTATAGCAGCAGTTGTTCGGTCATATGAGGTGTCAGCTAGTATAGCAGTAAAACATCTGATGTTAGCTGCCGTGTTGCGTTTGGGAATAAAACCTGATTGATCAGGGTGAATTAAGTTGGGCATGTGCCTTGTTAAACATCTTCTCGACGAAAGGGGCCAAGTTTGTTGAATAGGTACTATAAAATCCGATCAGTAGGCCATCCGATCCTGGAACTTTGCCTCAGCCCATTCTTTTAATGGTCCCAGTACTTCAGGCACAGTTATTCCTTTCCCCAGTGCTACTGCATTGTCACGGCTCAGGTGGGGAACAGTGATATCTTGCAAAAATCTAGTCCGTTGATTGGGGTCAGCTAGGGCTCTGCTATGGTATAAGGTGCAGTAAAAGGCAGCAAAGTAGCCCTTTATTTCTTCTTCAGTTTCCGGGGGGGTCCCGGAACTCGAGTTGATTTTCACTATCAGGGAGCCCCTCCGCGCTGGGTTCGCAAGCCACAGCAAAAATGTACTCCCCCGATCCCCTTCATTATGTTGCATATAATAAAAGCCTTATAATCAAAGGAGCAGAGTCCTTCTGTGTGCTCCGCCACTTGCTCCCCGACCTGCAGTTGCGGCTCCAATTCTGGGTGGCCCGGTCTATCCGACTCTAGAGAGCATAGCTTAATTTCTGCATCTCTAATATCCTTTAGCAAGGTGGCGTGAACCCCAATCCTCTCCAAAATACAGTGTCCTGTAGTCACCACCTGGAACGTTTCCCACTCTGTTTGAGAGTCTGAGGCCGTGCCCTTATTTTCGTCAAAATAATGCACTATTTGCTGACTTGTCTTTTCCCAAAAAGGGAGATCCTCCAACATCCCCGATTCAGCCACCAGCTCGGTATTGGCACCACTGGTTTACTCCAGGACAATCTAAGCAGCACTGGGTTATGATCTGATAGTGTGTGTAGGAAAGTACCATCTTGCCTGGCATGTTACCCCCATTTTTCACTATATATATGTTGTTTTAGTTGTATGTGTCACTGGGACCCTGTCATCCAGGGCCCCAGTGCTCATAAGTGTGCCTGAATGTGTTACCTGTGTAGTTACTAACTGTCTCACTGAGGCTCTGCTAATCAGAACCTCAGTGGTTATGCTCTCTCATTTCTTTCAAATTGTCACTAACAGGCTAGTGACCAATTTGACCAATTTACTTTGGCTTACTGGAACACCCTTATAATTCCCTAGTATATGGTACTGAGGTACCCAGTGTATTGGGGTTCCAGGAGATCCCTATGGGCTGCAGCATTTCTTTTGCCACCCATAGGGATCTCTGACAATTCTTACACAGGCCTGCCACTGCAGCCTGAGTGAAATAACGTCCATGTTATTTCACAGCCATTTTACACTGCACTTAAGTAACTTATAAGTCACCTATATGTCTAACCTTTACCTGGTAAAGGTTAGGTGCAAAGTTACTTAGTGTGAGGGCACCCTGGCACTAGCCAAGGTGCCCCCACATTGTTCAGGGCCAATTCCCCGGACTTTGTGAGTGCTGGGACACCATTACACGCGTGCACTACATATAGGTCACTACCTATATGTAGCTTCACAATGGTAACTCCGAATATGGCCATGTAACATGTCTATGATCATGGAATTGCCCCCTCTATACCATCCTGGCATAGTTGGCACAATCCCATGATCCCAGTGGTCTGTAGCACAGACCCTGGTACTGCCAAACTGCCTTTCCTGGGGTTTCACTGCAGCTGCTGCTGCTGCCAACCCCTCAGACAGGTTTCTGCCCTCCTGGGGTCAAGCCAGGCTTGTCCCAGGATGGCAGAACAAAGGACTTCCTCTGAGAGAGGGTGTTACACCCTCTCCCTTTGGAAAATGGTGTGAAGGCAGGGGAGGAGTAGCCTCCCCCAGCCTCTGGAAATGCTTTCTTGGGCACAGATGTGCCCAATTCTGCATAAGCCAGTCTACACCGGTTCAGGGGACCCCTTAGCCCTGCTCTGGCGCGAAACTGGACAAAGGAAAGGGGAGTGACCACTCCCCTGACCTGCACCTCCCCTGGGAGGTGTCCAGAGCTCCTCCAGTGTGCTCCAGACCTCTGCCATCTTGGAAACAGAGGTGCTGCTGGCACACTGGACTGCTCTGAGTGGCCAGTGCCACCAGGTGACGTCAGAGACTCCTTCTGATAGGCTCCTTCAGCTGTTGCTAGCCTATCCTCTCTCCTAGGTAGCCAAACCCTCTTTTCTGGCTATTTAGGGTCTCTGTCTCTGGGGAAACTGTAGATAACGAATGCAAGAGCTCATCCGAGTTCCTCTGCATCTCTCTCTTCACCTTCTGCCAAGGAATCGACTGCTGACCGCGCTGGAAGCCTGCAAAACTGCAACATAGTAGCAAAGACGACTACTGCAACTCTGTAACGCTGATCCTGCCACCTTCTCGACTGTTTTCCTGGTAGTGCATGCTGTGGGGGTAGTCTGCCTCCTCTCTGCACTATAAGCTCCAAAGAAATCTCCCGTGGGTCGACGGAATCTTCCCCCTGCAACCTCAGGCACCAAAGAACTGCATCACCGGTACCTTGGGTCTCCTCTCAGCACGACGAGCGAGGTCCCTTGAATCCAGCAACTCTGTCCAAGTGACTCCCACAGTCCAGTGACTCTTCAGTCCAAGTTTGGTGGAGGTAAGTCCTTGCCTCCCCACGCCAGACTGCATTGCTTGGAACCGCGACTTTTGCAGCTACTCCGGCCTCCGTGCACTTCCGGCGGAAATCCTTTGTGCACAGTCCAGCCTGGGTCCACGGCACTCTAACCTGCATTGCACGACCTCCTAAGTTGTTCTCCGGCGACGTGGGACTCCTTTGTGCGACTTCGGGTGAGCACCGTTTCACGCATCCTCGTAGTGCCTGTTTCTGGCACTTCTCAGGGTGCTACCTGCTGCTGAGAGGGCTCCTTGTCTTGCTCGACGTCCCCTCTCTCTCCTGACGCAATTTGCGACATCCTGGTCCCTCCTGGGCCACAGCAGCATCCAAAAACGCTTACCGCATGATTTGCAGCTAGCAAGGCTTGTTGGCGGTCTTTCGGCGGGAAAACACTTCTGCACGACTCTCCACGGCGTGAGGGATCCGTCCTCCAAAGGGGAAGTCTCTAGCCCTTGTCATTCCTGCAGAAACCTCAGCTTCTTCTGTCCAGTAGAAGCTTCTTTGCACCCACAGCTGGCATTTCCTGGGCATCTGCCCATCTCCGACTTGCTTGTGACTTTTGGACTTGGTCCCCTTGTTCCACAGGTACCCTCGACTGGAAATCCATCGTTGTTGCATTGCTGGTTTGTGTCTTTCCTGTAGAATTCCCCTTTCACGACTTCTATGTCCTTTGGGGAACTTTAGTGCACTTTGCACTCACTTTTCTGGGTCTTGGGGTGGGCTATTTTTCTAACCCTCACTATTTTCTAATAGTCCCAGCGACCCTCTACAAGGTCACATAGGTTTGGGGTCCATTCGTGGTTCGCATTCCACTTTTGGAGTATATGGTTTGTGTTGCCCCTATCCCTATGTGTCCCCATTGCATCCTATTGTAGCTATACATTGTTTGCACTGTTTTCTAAGACTATACTGCATATTTTTTGTATTTTGTACATATATCTTGTGTATATTTCCTATCCTCTCACTGAGGGTACACTCTAAGATACTTTGGCATATTGTCATAAAAATAAAGTACCTTTATTTTTAGTATAACTGTGTATTGTGTTTTCCTATGATATTGTGCATATGACACTAAGTGGTACTGTAGGAGCTTCACTCGTCTCCTAGTTCAGCCTAAGCTGCTCTGCTAAGCTACCATTATCTATCAGCCTATGCTGCTAGACACCCTATACACTAATAAGGGATAACTGGGCCTGGTGCAAGGTGCAAGTACCCCTTGGTACTCACTACAAGCCAGTCCAGCCTCCTACAGTGTGCAAGCGAGATATTCGATACCCGCCACCTTGATGTGGATTTCTGGGGAGCACAGGAAAATATCTGAGCGGACATGGAGCTCATGCATGCTGGAGAAAAAGGAGTAGTCTGTTTGTACGGGATGGAGTATGAGCCAGCTAACCCAGAATCCCCAGTGTTCCTGCCACTCTATCAGCACCTTCGCTGCTCTGCGCGTAGGTGAGTCCAGCAAGGGGGGGTGAGACCGATCCATCTCAGGATCCAGTACACAATTAAAATCACCCCCCAAAATTACCCTGCTCATTAATACATGAGGTAAACTTGTAGACAATTGGTCAAAGAAGAGTGACTGGTGTATATTGGGGCTATAAATGTTAATCCGTGAGATGTCCTGTCCATCTAGCCTACCCATCACTGCGACATATCTCCCCTCAGGGTCCACCTCTGCGTGCACTAGTGAAAAAGGCAGGCTTGCCCTGATCCATATCAGAGCTTCCTGCCCATAAACCGAGAATGTAGTGTAGTATAGTTGTGCTCGCCAGCGTCCCTGCAAGGCCATCCCCTCTTTGGCAGTCGTGCGTTTCTTGCAGGAATGCAATGTCCACCCCCATCTCTGTAGGTATGTGAAAACCTTATATTGCTTAGCTAATGCATGTATGCTCCTGACATTCCACTAGATTATTTTATAACTTTTTTTGTGCTCCATGAGGGGTACGTAATTAGGGACGGGAAGTGGACATTCCTCTCCACATGCCATAGGAAATTACACAGAGCTCCCCTCCTCAGCCCAGCATGTGTTGTCGACCTTTTCCACACCAGTGGTAAATCCCAGCATTCCCCAACTAAACCTGAGTAATTAACAACCCAACTCCCATTCCCCAGGACAGGAAAAAACATTCCCCCCCATCCAAATGTCAAATTAAACAACAGTTCTATCTCAGTATAAAACTTTTCAGGGAGGTATCCAGGCAGCGATCGGCTCCCAAGAAATCCAGCCCCCACCCGTCTTCAACCATCATTTTGCTTGCACCATCTTGAGCCCTCCATCTTGGGGACGTGTAAGACATAAGAAATTAGAAAAGCCTACGCTTGACTCTTCAGGGGAGTGCCTGATGAATGTACGTCCCCCTAACAGGCATTTCATTACCACTCTCATATTCAATATATCATATTATATCAGGTCATCAGCTGAGCGGGGGAGGTCATCACTCGTAGGCCCTCGCTGGAGGAGAGCGATATATTCGATTAATTGTCCGAGTCTGAACTTATGTAAGCGCTTGGTGGTGGCATTGTTCGTTGTCCAGGCATCTTCCCTCTAATAGAGGGTACTTCTTTAACCGCTTTCAGTTTTTCTTGCTGTACCTCTTCTGCTGTGGGGGATCCCCTCACCATGGATCTTCTCCTTCTCTGGGATTGTGCACGGCGTTTCCTCACTAGGGCCCGGTCCAGGCCAGCACTCCGCCGAGGACCAAGCCTCCTGTGGAGTGAGAAAGAACTGTACTCCTGTTGGGATGATCACTCGGAACTGGGCTGGAAACTGCATAGAATATTCCACTCCTAGGTCTTGTAACTTCTTTTTTCACCGTGCCAAATGCCGCCCGTTGTTGTACTTCCTTAGAAAATTCAGGGAATATTAGCACCTTATGGTTTTCAGTTACCAGATGATCATTTTGGCGGACACGCCGCAGGATAAGATCACGATCCCTAAGGTGTAGCAGTTTTGCCCCTACCGTGCTTGGTGGTGCTCCTGGAGTGGGGGCTCTGGCCGGCACCCGATGTGCTCTTTCAAAAGCCGAAAATGAGGAAAGCCCCTCTGGAACTAACTCCTGAGCAATCCATGTCTCCAGATAGCCCACCAGATCATTTTTCTCTATTTTTTCCAGGAGGCCCACTATTTGGATGCTGATGCAGCAGGCTCTATTTTCAGCATCTTCTGCTCTAGCCTCCAGCACTTTCAGTTGCCGTTCTAAATCATTTACTCTATTACTGGCCACAGTTATTGCTGGAGTCGTCTTCGATAGTTCCCTTTCTGTCGTGGTCACTCGTTCTGCCAGGTGTCTATGATCATCGTGTAAAAGTCCCAGATCTGTGCTCATGGCGTCTATCTTCTGCTCCAGAGCTTCCCGAGATGCCTCAATTGCCTGCATCACATCTTGAATTGTGGGAGTGGGGTGCATGTTCTCTAAATGCGGGTGGCTCCCCTGTGCTTTTAGTTCAGCCCCCTAGAAACCACTCATCTAATCGTCCGCTGTCATGTGTCATTCTTTATTAGCCTTCCCCATAGCTACGAGGTTCAGTGATAGTCAGTGTGCGAGGAATGGGGCACTCCTCTGCTCCTTCTAGGTGCCCCCGACTAGTCGCACCTATGGTCTTTCTGCTACTTCGTGGCCTCTGCTTCTCACTTTACGTGCATTCTTTCTTGTCTTTGTGGGCCCCACATGCACTTCTAGACTTATCTGCAGGCCTACGATTCAGCGTATGCAGGCCTTCTTTAGCCGGAGATCCCACCTGTGCTGAATTTCATCCCAATTAATATTTATGGTGTCTCCCTGGGTGTCCGCCAGTCAGGACATCAGAGGCGGCCCATACTCTCAGCAGTCTCCAGGGCCCAACGTTTAGCCGGGCCCCCTCTTCCTCCTTCCTTTCATTCCTCTCCCCCTTTGAATATTCTGGACTTTTCCAGCTAGGGTGTGTGTGGGGAGGGGTGGGGGAAGAGCCACCCCCCATGACGCGCAGGATCTCCCCTGCTCCAACCTCCGGGGCCCCCCACTATCTCGTAGCCGGCGGTGGGGCCCCCGCTTCCTTTAAGTTCAGGTCCCCCTTCTTTTTAACTGTTCCTTGTGGGAGGGGGCAAAGGGGAGGGGGCAGGCAGCCCCCACGCAAGCAGTGTCCAGTAAAAAGGGGAGGATGGCACTGTTCTTTGCCACGGGCCCGCACGCTGGCACGCAAGGGCCCGCGTCTCCTCCATTGCAGGCCCCCGCCCTCAATGTCATTGCCCGCTCCTCACCTTCCTGTGGGCAGTCGGCGCCTCCAGTGCAGCTGGCTCCTCTTCACCCGGGGCACCGGATCCCGGGACTCCTCGCGAGCTCCACCGGTGCAATGCTGTCGAGCCGTGGCTGCCGCCATCTTGGAGGCCCTCGCTGTGTCCTGGGCCTTGCGCCTGCCGCCTTTCTGGGCCCCAACAGTCCGCTTTTCTTTGAGTTTTCATCCCCGTGGGCCACCCAGCGCTTATGTGCCAGATTTGGTCCCCGTGGAGGGCTTTATGGCAGCCGGATGGGTCGGTTGAGGGACGGTTCTTCAGAGCTCTGAGGTTCCCCGACTCACTCCATCAGCCGCCCGGCCACACCACTCAACTATAATGATGTATATTGTGTCAATAAAGCTATTGCAAACTTATCCTTAATATTTTCAAAACCAGCGTTGGCACCTGAAGTTCTTAAATTTAGTGTGCTTAAAGCATGAGCCATCATGGAACTGTAGCCTACATTCAAAATACAATGGCTGTAGAGACCAAAAATAGCTTAAGCTTTGGGAGAGACCAGCCCCCCTTTCCTTTTGGAATTTGTAGTATTGAGATTGCACATCGAGGTCGCTTATACTGCCAAATAAACTTGCTCCAGTATCTCGTCACCTTGAAAAAGAAAGCCACAATTAAGAAGATTGGTATTGCTCTGAATAAATACAAGAAGTTTAGAAGAATCACTATTTTTATTGAATGACAAGGTCTGATACGACCCAGCGGTATCTATTAGATTGTTCAACGACTTGCCTAGGCTTATCAAGCGTGGATCTTAATTCAGTCATGCAATGTTTTTAATCACTGGAAATAACTGAGCTCTTAAATATAAATTCTACATAGCATTTGTCCCCCTCATAAAAAGTATCTGCATTTTTGCTGTATCAGGTTTATAGTCAGACAATGCTCCAAATGATGTAGCTTCCTTTTCAGCTGCAAGAATAGCCATCAATGGTTCAGATGAAAATACTGCCATATCATCAGCAAAAACTGCAATTTTAAGGGGTACATTCCTCAAATGATGCAAATACAGCTCAAGATAAAGTGCAAGTAGTAATGGAGAAAGAGGATACTCTTGACACAATCCACTTTTTTATAGCACCTTTCTCAGTTACTAAGCCTAGACAAACTATGCATGCAGATAGATTGGAATAGAGCCTGAATTCTAGACAACATTTTGGTCCCAAACCCTATCACCATCAGTGTATCCCATAAGAAAGGCCAAGAAACTTGATTGAACGCCTTCTCGGCGTCCAACATAATCATCCCTGCAGGAAGCAGGATGCTTTGGCTACATCAAAAATTGCCTCCGCAAGATTAGTATGACCCAGTCTGCAAGCCTAGAAGCAATACGATTTGCCAGGGATTTTGCATAGACCTTGGTGTTACAATTAAAGATAGGCAGAACACTTCTGGTGATCTTTTCTTTTTTTCAGAAATACAACAATGAAAGTTTCACACCAAGACTGGAGTACTTCCCCAGTTTCTTCTATGTATTTCTATCAAGACAGAAACATTATTCAAAGGAATATTAGAAAAATACTTTATAAAAATCTAAAGGTATTGCATTAGGTCCAGCAGCCTTTCCTGCCAGAAACGACTTAATGGCCCTAACGAATTTCAGCCAGGTAATCAAAGATTCCATATTACCTGATCAGCTTCCAATACCACTGCTGGTAAAGCTGAGTAATATAGTGATGGATAGCCCTGTGAGGGATACAAATTGTTTCCCCATATATCTTTTTATTGATTGATTGGAAAACATGCATAATCATTTTGGGCCCCATCTGAAACTAATAATTGGCATCTCTAATGGAATGAATGTTATTCCTATTCACTGTTTACATATACTACAATGCTAATAGGCAACCCATGTCTCCACTGTTTTCAAAGGTGCTAGGCTTTGAATTATAAGATGCTTTTACTACCTTCTTCCAGATTGCTACCTGAAGCTTACCTTTAACATGCTGAAGTCTATGGGATATCTCTTCAGTCAGCTTATCAGATTTCTTTTGGCATAGTGCATCAGCATGGCCACATTCCAAATATGAAAGCTCCTGACGCAGGAGATCATCCTGTCTAACCGATTCCCTATTCTTACGAACAACATACCTTAGAGTAGCACCACGTACCACCACTTTCATAGTATCCCATACACTATCAGGGGAGGCAGACCTTGATTTTCTTCGAAGAAATTAGTCAGGACAGTACTCATATATGCACGATAAAAGCCATGTTGCAGAATAGCACGATCGAAAGTCCAAGCTTTTACAAACAATTTTAGTCAACAGCGGGTTGTGATCAGACAGTATTCGTGGATAAAGAACAGTTAAGATACCATATGATACATCCTGTTAAACCAATGTCATATTCAGACTAGAGTGATGTTGATTAGGTACGTAAATCCTGACACCTTTGCATGTGTGAAACGTCAGCTGTCGACTTGCCCATGCATATTAACTAACTGACAAAGAACCGACAGAACTGTTAAGGCCCATATCCCCTATTTGAAGTATCAACATAGATGGGGACAATTAGTAACATTAATTTCACTCCAAATAGTCGTTGGATTAGCCCATGTTGCCAGTTGTACCAGGCGCTGCCGCAATTGTGTCATGGTCATTGGTACCATAAACAGGCCTTGAAAATCATAAACATGTTTCTAGACTTGCAGGTCTAGTAACTTGAATAATCTACTCAACCTAACTGTAATGTACTTGACCCGTAAACTGGTGTCAGATTGTGTGATCCTAGGCAAATATTTTATATTATGGAGCTACCTTTTTCTTTATTATCCCATATGAGAGCACGTTCTAATACGCAAGTTGAGCATTTCTGAGGTACAAAAAAACTGTTTTGATTTAATAGACTAAGGAAGTCATTACGACCTCGGCGGTCTTTTCAAAAGACCACCGAGGCCGCGGGAGACAGAATACCGCCATTGCCGGCGGTATTCATGTCTCCATATTATGAGATTTCCGCTGGGCCAGCGGACGGTAACAGTGTTACCGTCCGCTGGCCCAGCGGAAATGTCACATCAACATTGCAGCCAGCTCGTAATAGAGCCGGCGGCAATGTTGATGTGCAGCGGGTGCAGTAGCACCCGTTGCGCATTTCACTGCCCGAAATTCGGGCAGTGAAATGCGCGACGGGGCTATGCCTGGGGGCCCCTGCACTGCCCGTGCCAAGTGCAGGGGCCCCCAGGGGCACCCCAAGTCCCCTTACTGCCGGCCTTTCAATGGCGGTGTGTACCGCCACGGACAGGCCGGCGGTCGGGGACTCATAATCCCCAGGGCAGCAGTGCTTGCACCGCTGCCCTGGGGATTATGACCGCCAGGCGGAATCCTGGCGGTATAATGGAGGGGCCGGTGGTATGGCCGTGGCAATTCCGCCACGGTCATAATTGCTGGCGGAACACCGCCAGCCTGTTGTCGGTGTTACCGCCAACATACTGCCGGCCGCCAGGGTCGTAATGACCCCCTAAATGTTTACTCCAAGAACCAAGCCCACATATAGGGTATGTCACCTGACTTGCCTCCTGGTTCACTACAAGTATTGTCATCAGGGCATAGGCATGGGTAAAGGGCTCTGATTTGTTTTCATGCTATGAAAATCTTTTTTTTCACCTCACAGAATTACATAAATGTGTCTGCATAACTACTGAAGTACATTTTAAAAGATGTACAGTTCATTTACTAGATATTTCAATGCTGTGTTAGAAAAAACAGCCTGACATCTTACAGACTTTCATTTCACATGCATTGGACAGCAGGATGTTCACACAGTTCAATTCTGTAATTTCACAGTGAGAGAAAGAACAGCAAATGTTGCAAGATAAACTGACTTTTGAACTATGTCTCTGAATGCAGAGCAAACATGACAAGATAAAAACAAGCTTTAAAGGCATCTTTTTCGCTCCTTCACTTTGTGAGTGAACAGAACACCTATAATTTATCAGCTTGCCAGAAGGGGCAAGTATGCTCTAAAATTAGCTCATCCTCATGAAATCTAACTTGCAATAGCGAGTGGGCGAGTAGATTTCTTGAGGCCTGCTAAACATAGCACGACCCCCTAAAGCTGAGACTCACCGACACCCTTCCACCCTGCACTATCTCTTTCTATTTAGTACATCTTCACAAATTACCTTGTGCTAAAATGCAACCCCTGTAGTTGGCTTGTCGTGCCCTGACACACCTATCAGATTAAAACCTCGAGCCTCCAATCTGCTCAACTTCCCTTGGCAGGTAGGGTTCCTGTAAACAAACTAGTGATGGGTTTATCGCTGTTAGCTCATGCCTAATCTTACAAACCTTTGAGGTGGACCGAGGCTCATTACCATTCCAGTTTATTATACTCACCACCTGTGCAAATAAATTACTATTTAAGTTGCTCACATAATGAAATAGTAACACAAAATACTTTCATTCCGTGTACCATCAAAAAAAGAAAAAGAGAAGAACTGAAAACACCAAACCTGTCTTCCCTACTGCCACTTCAACCTCCCTTCCTCCCATCTTCCGCCCCCTCATCCACAGCTAAGAGGCATCAAACCTATCATAATCATAATCTCCTGCCTACCCATCCCTTTAGTTCATAGGGCAAGTCTACCCTCATAAGCCCACTCTGATCTCCCCGGTTCCCAGGCATCAGTCGGCACCACCAAGTGAGTTACTACATGTATTCCAAAGTGCCCTTACATTTAATCCATGTTGGTTGCTACTTAACCGCCACCACATTAACACCCCACACCTATGCTACCTAGACCCTAAATGAGACAAGCCTACTTATCATACCCTTGCTCAGTCCTTGTCCTTATCCTTGTCCAACTGAGAAGGTTTAGGCCATTGTTCCAAAAGTTCTTTAGCACGGGATTTGGTAGCTGCAAAAAAAACCTGCTTCTTGTGAATAACTTTGAGCTTTGCTGGCTCCAGCAAGTACACCTAGGCACCCAAGGCCTTAAACTGAGAAATCAGCCACTGGAACTGCCAACACCTGGTTACACTAGTTGGACAAAAGTCTGATTGGATTAAGAAACTGATGTTCAGAATTACATCAGATCTGTTCGGACAAGTTCTATGATAGAAAAGTGGGCAAAATAAGAAATTTCCAATTTAAATTAAAATTGCCCTTGGTTTGGAGCCCACTTCTGCCCACTCAGGTCTATAAAAAGGAAAACAATGAGCCCTGTGCATCTGGCAGTCAGTGTCCCATTCAGCCAAATCAGGAAAGGCCAGCTGAATCAATTGAACATTCAGTTTGAAGTCTTGTGTGGCAGATGCGAATTGATTTTTATGATGCACTTCAGATAGCATCAGCAATTGCGGAACAGATTAAAATATCACATTTTTTCCTCATGTACCTGCCAAATTGTTTAAATAAAGTTTTAAAAATGAAGACACTGTATTGGAGTTTGACAAACGTATTTCATTCTGTTTCACAGTATAGAAGCTTTTCGCACATGATGTCATAGACACATCCTTCATAACTGCTAACTAAACTAATGTCTGACCTTTTTTGTTAGTCAAAGCTTTCATTTATTAGTCCTTAGTCTATTACACCCATCATTTTCAATGGATAAAACATACAATAATTAGTTAAAAATACATCCAGTAAGTACAACATATAATAGAGAGTAGTGGGAAAGATTGGGAAACCACATACATATACCAGATTTCTGAAGTAATATCTACCAAATCTTTTAAAACCCCTTTGATCACAATTAAACATCTCCATCCTTATGGCTTGTATCAGAACTGAAGGAGGTAATGCAAGAGGTCTTTTCACACTTTTACCCTCTTCATAATTTCAGTCCAGTTTACCCCTTAAAGTTAGAACTTCCACTCCATACAGGACCTGAGATTGGACCATTGCATTATAGGGTGACAATATGGGGCTTAGGGAAGGTCCACCATATTTTCTGCCAAATTGCTTTAAGCCTCATATTAAGGTCAGTGCTGTAGCTTTTAACAATTCAATATGCTCTCTCCACTTTAGCTTTGGGTCATACCACATGCCCAGGTATTAATACTTTTCAACCATATCCACTTTATTCCCACCCAGTAGCCGGTTACACCCCCCTTTCCTTTCCCCAGAACCACTATCTTTGTCTTGTCAAAATTGACAGTGAGCTTTTTCTTTCTTCAGTAATCACGGAAACATGCAGTTTCTTTTGTAAGGCCACTTCAGTAATGTCCATTTATCATCAGCATATACAGGGAGTGCAGAATTATTAGGCAAGTTGTATTTTTGAGGATTAATTTTATTATTGAACAACAACCATGTTCTCAATGAACCCAAAAAACTCATTAATATCAGTCTGAATATTTTTGGAAGTAGTTTTTAGTTTGTTTTTAGTTTTAGCTATGTTAGGGGGATATCTGTGTGTGCAGGTGACTATCACTGTGCATAATTATTAGGCAACTTAACAAAAAAAAATATATACCCATTTCAATTATTTATCATTACCAGTGAAACCAATATAACATCTCAACATTCACAAATATACATTTCTGACATTCAAAAACAAAACAAAAACAAATCAGTGACCAATATAGCCACCTTTCTTTGCAAGGACACTCAAAAGCCTGCCATCCATGGATTCTGTCAGTGTTTTGATCTGTTCACCATCAACATTGCGTGCAGCAGCAACCACAGCCTCCCAGACACTGTTCAGAGAGGTGTACTGTTTTCCCTCCTTGTAAATCTCACATTTGATGATGGACCACAGGTTCTCAATGGGGTTCAGATCAGGTGAACAAGGAGGCCATGTCATTAGATTTCCTTCTTTTATACCCTTTCTTGCCAGCCACGCTGTGGAGTACTTGGACGCGTGTGATGGAGCATTGTCCTGCATGAAAATCATGTTTTTCTTGAAGGATGCAGACTTCTTCCTGTACCACTGCTTGAAGAAGGTGTCTTCCAGGAACTGGCAGTAGGACTGGGAGTTGAGCTTGACTCCATCCTCAACCCGAAAAGGCCCCACAAGCTCATCTTTGATGATACCAGCCCAAACCAGTACTCCACCTCCACCTTGCTGGCGTCTGAGTCGGACTGGAGCTCTCTGCCCTTTACCAATCCAGCCACGGGCCCATCCATCTGGCCCATCAAGACTCACTCTCATTTCATCAGTCCATAAAACCTTAGAAAAATCAGTCTTGAGATATTTCTTGGCCCAGTCTTGACGTTTCAGCTTTTGTGTCTTGTTCAGTGGTGGTCGTCTTTCAGCCTTTCTTACCTTGGCCATGTCTCTGAGTATTGCACACCTTGTGCTTTTGGGCACTCCAGTGATGTTGCAGCTCTGAAATATGGCCAAACTGGTGGCAAGTGGCATCGTGGCAGCTGCACGCTTGACTTTTCTCAGTTCATGGGCAGTTATTTTGCGCCTTGGTTTTTCCACACGCTTCTTGCGACCCTGTTGACTATTTTGAATGAAACGCTTGATTGTTCGATGATCACGCTTCAGAAGCTTTGCAATTTTGAGAGTGCTGCATCCCTCTGCAAGATATCTCACTATTTTTGACTTTTCTGAGCCTGTCAAGTCCTTCTTTTGACCCATTTTGCCAAAGGAAAGGAAGTTGCCTAATAATTATGCACACCTGATATAGGGTGTTGATGTCATTAGACCACACCCCTTCTCATTACAGAGATGCACATCACCTAATATGCTTAATTGGTAGTAGGCTTTCGAGCCTATACAGCTTGGAGTAAGACAACATGCATAAAGAGGATGATGTGGTCAAAATACTCATTTGCCTAATAATTCTGCACTCCCTGTAATAGACAAGAGACATACATGCTGTTTATCTTGGGGCATAGGCTTTTACTTCCTTTAACATGTTTGGTAAATCTGTCAGAAACAGGGAGAAAAATAGGGGAGCCAAAACACAGCCCTGCCACGGGACGTTCTTAATCTGTATTTTCTTTGATAGGGAATCTGCGGTATCTGATATAAGACCGCAGGGCCAATTCTGACTCTGTATCTCCTGGAGGCAAAAGAGAAGATCCTGGTGGAATCCGAGCCTCTTCAACATGTCCCATAGTAAATCTCGGTCCACTAGGTCAAAGGCGGCACAGAAGTTAACAAAACAACAGATCAATTTCTCTCTTAAATCTATAAACTTCCTTGCCATTGCCCATACACTAAAACAATGATCAAGAGTTGAGTGGCCTACTTTGAACCTACCTTGTTCAATTGGAATGATATTATTTTCTTTCACCCAAGTCTTCATCGGATGTAACAACACTTCGGAGAAAACTTTCTCCCTCCACTTCAAGTGGCTAATTTTTTTTTCTTGGGTGCCATAGCATCGTCCTTTGTACAAATCGGACTAATGATTGCCCCTTTCCAACTACCAGGGAAAAACCCTGAGGTCAGGGTCTTCTGAAAGCTAACATAATAGAAACTAGCCCACCAATCAACATTAGTTTACTGCAAGGAGGTTGTCTGGATCTGTCGCTTTGGTTAACTTAAGGGACAGAATAGTTTCTTTTATCCTTTTATGTGAGAAGTGTGACATTATCTCATCACTCACCTCAAGGTTTATCTTCGGACCCACCTCATTGTCCTCACTTCCAAATATGTTACTTAGATGGTTAAGCCAAACATCCTCGCCTACTAGGCATCTCATTTTCCCTACCCCACTTCCTTCATGTACCAATTGCCAGAACTTTCTAGTATTATTTGTTCCTATTACCTTAAGCATGGTTTGCCATTTTTTACTTATAAAATCCATTTTCCTCTTTCTCAACAGGTTCTTATATTCAATGTATGCAGAGTGGAGGATACCTGCTTGCACCTGGCCATGCTTTTTCTTAAACAATCTCTCCCAATTCCTTATTTTTTGTTTTAATTTCCCACATTCCCTATTAAACCAACCATTCCTCTTACCCTGAGAGACTTGCTCACTTTTCTTATTTTGGGCTCTCAGGATAAATCTCACCCTAAAACAGTTGACGGTTTGTCCAATAACTCGGTCATACCATGTTAAAAATCATCCTGGCCCTCTGACACCTCTGGCAACCTATCGTCCGACATAAATTCATTAAGGACTCTTAATATTTCATCCGATATGCGTGTCGTTATATGTCTTCGATACTCGAGTTGCAATGAGATACGTTTATCTCTTTGCTCACACTGTTCTGCCTTTCACACTAACTGCAGGGGCCTGTGATCACTTCCCTTGATGTGCAACAATTCAAACTCTTCCACCAAGAAAAAGTGAAATGTGTCGATCGGGCATTCCTTATTCCCTACGCAAAAGGTCTGAATGGCTGGGCGATCCACATCTGCCTTTCTGTTTAGACAAGATAGCCCTATTGACCCTACAAACTTTGCTGGGGCGGCATTGTGTGCTGAACAACGAGTTCTCGGGAAGATGGCCAGGAGCACCTGAGTGAAAGCAGCAAATCTTTATAGACTGAATTGCAAGAGATTGGATTTAGTTTGTGGTTAACGCCCCCAAGACGTGTTATCGACTGAGTAGGATATTCTGTGTCACATCTTTTCTACTTGACTTGCTTTTTAGGGCTGGCGTCACAACACAGTTGTCTGTGAGAGCATTTGTTACCAATATTTAATAATATATCTTTGATTTTGCCCACCAGGGTATTTCTTCCTCACCTCATGCTATTAGTACTTTGGTGTATTATTCTGCCCCATGGGATGCTTGTATTGCAGTGCATCAAAACTATTCTCCAACTTAAAAGCACACCGATTCATCACACCTTAACTCATACATGTATTGTATACCTACAGCAAGCAACTCCTTTTTGTAGCGTACAAATACAACACATGCAGCAGCTGTGCAATCTTCCTTCACGCGGGCACACGGCACAAGTATAGAGTGCACAAACTGCAGTGGAATTTTCTATCACACTAGTACAGTATTGTAAACGTGAAGGGAAACACAATGAATGTTTGTCACTGTCCGTGCCACCGGCTTATCATATCTGGAGGGCAGACTGTGGGTACTTACATGGGACCGAATTGTGTATATATGGGAGGGATCAGAGAAGGCGTATGTGGCCACACACATAGCACTTATTAAATATGTGTAGTTTTTCCTTTAGGGAGGGTTGCCCCTGCACTCCACTTCAACTGCACTGAGCCAACCAGGGCCATTGCTACTTTGAGGCCACTGTAAGGTAGTCTACTCATGCTACCGCAGAAAGCACGAAGATGGCACTAATGTGAATCAAATGGCCGAAAACAGGCATTGTTGATAGTGAGAAGGAGGTGACCCAACAACAAAATATTTAGTTTGGACTGCTTAAAATATTTGGCACACTCTGGACAGATAGTATTACAAGCCAACAGATCTGGCTTTAGTTGCTGAGGCATTCAAACAGCATTTGTGCATGCCTCTATTGGCACATAAAAGCCACATCTGATGGCTTTGCTAGTTATATAGCGTTGTTTGTGAAAGTGTGTACACTGTTTCTCAAGTGAAAGAACCGGCAGAATTTGTTTTCTGTTTGTGTGACTTACAGTATCTGATTTTGTTCCCACTGGTTCTGTTTCGCTGAGAGTACTTATTTCTAGCCATCCGTGGACTACTGGTGGATCGGGCCTGCAGTAGGACCCTGAACCACCTAACGTGTGGAACGTTTAAAGTCTTATATGGCAGGTGGCTTTGTTATGGGAGTAAGGGTATGACCTTGAGCACAGTGTTTTAACAGTGTTTAAAATGTGTTTCACCCTAACGGAAAAGAAAGAATTATTCTTTATCTGTAATCCTAGTTTTCAGGGTAATCTCCATTGAAATCAGTAGGAAGTGAATAGTTTTGCCTACATAACAGGATCCTGGAGTACCTCTTCCAAAGTAGCATTTTGTGTTACATCTTCGCCTTACTTCAGAAAGGCCAGGAAGTGCATTTAGATGATTATATTACGAATTCCATTAATTCACTTAAAAAAAATCCATTAAGTCCAGAAATGTCACTAAAAAATAAGAAACCCTTTTTTTAATCTTTTAAAATGAATGATAGAGAAGGTAGCTCTGCAGGATGCAGATATGGTAGATCAGTGCTTTACCAGATGGGGTCGCAGACCACTGGTGGGTCGCCAGCCGATTTCTAGTGGGTCGCGAAAGAGCAATAAATAAAGATGCCTTTATACATAATATTTATCTTGTCACATTTGCTGTGTTTCAAAGACAGAAGTTAAATATCAGGCTGTCTTCTGACAGACTGCTGCTTATCTTTTTAACATGGCGATTTGTGTTCACATTTCATTCTCTGACAGCAAAGTGAGAGGATTTTTTTAAAGTGAACTATCTGACATTTAAGCTTGAGAACAGAGTATGAAGGAAAAGGCTGTAGGGTGTCATTTTTTGTAATACACAGCAAAATGTAAATACCTGCAAATGAACTGTACATGTATTTTAGAATACAGCAGCAATTAGGAAAGCAAAAATGAAGTACATTTGTTTCTAATTCTGAAGTGTGATGGAAACAAAGATGTTAATAGGATAAAAACAAATCAAGACACTTTTACTTTGTGATGCGCAAATGATCAATATTCACTTGTACCTGATTTCCACACATCATTATTTGTGTGCTATATAGTGTTACCAGTAAAACTGTGTATCTGTGCAGATTTAGTGGCCATTTCAGTGGAAAATGTGCTGTCTGTAAATGACACTGCTTTAGTAATATATTTGCAACAGTGTGCTCCAAAATGGACCACCAGCTACATACTCTTTGCTTATCGCTCTCCTGCTGAAATAATTTGCTTTACTTTGTGTGAAGCTAGGATTTTTCACAGTCCCTATAACTTAAGTGATATAACATTGATGTTAGCTCCCCGCCTCTGATAAGTGTTCCAGCACCACTGGTGCAAAGATACTGAACTATGGGCCGTATGTACGAACACATTTTCCCATAGACACAGAATGGGTAAAACCCTTTGTTACATCTGGCCCTGTGTCCCTACATCCAATTTTAAAATTAGCCTTACAATTATTTCCAAGCAAGACTCGGGCGAACTATGCTGTATATTTTGCAACTGCTTTTTTTCACTACACAAAGCCATTTTCAACAGGAAATGTGCTCACTGTAAGTGATCAAACATAACCATCCACTTGTGTATGACTTTCACCCATACACTGAGAATTATAGATGTGACTTAACAGCTAGAGCTGCCTACTTGAATCTGGAGAACTAGGATGTTTCAGTCCTGGCATTGGTTCTAGGCAAATCTCATAATCTCCTGTGCTTTAATATATAATAAATCTGACCTTATGTAAATTAGTCTAGTGCTCATGTAAAGAGCTCCAATGCCCTGAGGCAGCCTTCGCACTATATCAGACTGCAAAATATATATCTGGGGATCAAAATGCACCACTGGACCTAGTTTTTAACACAAAAATGATTTTGAGGCCTTACCCTATACTCTGCTGCAGACACAGTTTTCAAATGTGCTAAAATCACTGGTATCAACACAAAGGTTTTTCAGAAGTGCTATGACTTTAGTAAAGAAATGCCACAGGCCAGCATCTCACTCTGAAACGTGTACCAGCTACAGTGTAGTTCACCATCTGCCACTTTTATAGACAGATCAATATCTTGGCCTAATCTGATAATAACATACTGAAGGGCGTGGCCAAGGTCATGACATTTGTAAACAATTTCTGTTAGAGAGGTACGCAAATAATTGTAAGTTTACATCATTTAGGTAATTGACAGCATTTTGAAAACATGTCTACTATAACATTAAAAAATCGCCCGAGTTATGTCCATTAAGGTGGGCCATGAAAGTCTGTCATTCTAAAAACTGGGTCATGATTCTAAAACATTTGGAAATCACTGCTAAAGTTAAAAAAAGGACACTGCGGCTGTAGGGGGTTCCCAGTCCTCCAGAGTCTCATCATGCCCTGTAGGTGGCAGTTACTTCAGTTCTTTTTAGGGGGGTGGAAGGGTTGCTTACAATTTTAATCAAGATTCCCCTGATGAAGAACCAGGGTTACATAGTCTGTGAATAGAACAGCTAGCTCCTCCCAGAATTTGCACCAGAAGAGACAAAACGAAATCCCTAGCCCCAAGCAAAGAGATTTCTCAAGGAAGCCTATCCCACTATTGACAGTGGTTCCAGTATAAAAACGTTCACGCACGTTTGCAAAGTTTAAGAATATCAACCTGTGTATAATGCTCCAAGAATGCTCTCTAACTAGATGCAAATATTTACAGGAACTTGAAATCAAGACCGATAATTGTTTGCTTTCAAAATAAAAGGTTCTCAAAAATGCAACTGAAAAAAGTGGCTTTGCAAACTACTGTAAAATTTTAGTTGATATTTCTTTGAACCATCAGTTAGCAAAATGTATTGATGCATGCTAATTTTTCCAATAAATATTCATAATGGAAAGTCAGTGTAAGCAATTTCAACAAGACTATGGGAAGCATGAAAATAAACAAGCATTGGTAAAGCCCAAAAGGTCGACATTAGTGGTCGGCCTTTTAGCTTTGTCTATTCGTGTCTTGTTTTGACATGATTTTTTCTAAAACCTTATTGTTGTGGGAGCTGCCAGGCCCTAAACATTATAACAAACATTTGCAAAAAAGCAAAAATATTTTTTGATCACAAAAAGCACACATTTTGACAGTAGTTTCTTTGTGTTCTAATATGCTTCCTTTTCTTTTAAAAAGCAGGATGTACACTGGTAGAGAGATACAGAGAGAGACAGCATTTTAGTAAAAACAAAAGGTCAAAATGCCAGACCTAATTAGGGGCCAATTCTTAAAGAAAGTCACAAAAGAGCACCCATAGTATATGTCCTTGCATTAGTGCAGATTTACACCTTCCATGAATTCACAAGAACTTACAGGAGGAAGGCCAGGACAGTGTACTCCTAGAATTTTTTATGAACTGCACTTTCCCACAAAAACATACATATGTAGATTTGTTTATGCAAAAATCTGTCAAACATTGACAAGTTCTTTCCTCTAACCACTTTTGTTCCCCACCCTAAAATAAGTTTTAATTCTGCCCTTGGCAGGAGTATATTTCCAACCTTTCTCTGTCAGAGAAAAGATTACCAAAAAGCTGGTGAAAACCCCAAAAACATGCGAGTTAGGTTTGCACGGATGCAAAAGGGCATTCCAAAACTGGAACTATTGCTTTCTGTTATCTCCAGCCCCAATATGCAGATCTGTGGAAAGATTGCAAAATAAGGGAATTGCTAGTATTCAGAACATACTATAGTATAAGCCCTTGCATAACCAGAGAGGCTATTATCAGAGCTCCAATATAATGAAAATGCTGCCAAAAGTTGTTGCTGCACTATGTGGCACCATAGGGACAAGTGGATTTTTTACAGGACAAGAAGATTTATGAAGTAACCTGTCCCATGGACAAGTACATATTTTATTAAGTTCCACACCCCTGCGCCTTTCTAAAAATCTTTCAGAGCAGAGATTTTGAGGAAGTTTGTAAAGGACATTTTCTGTATGGAGTGATTTCCTCAAGGTGGACTTCAATAGAGCAAAAGTGGAGTTTTGCCATGGCCAAATGAGAAAGATAGGGAAGCACTGCTTTTGGCAGGTGGTTGGGTTAAAATTGTTCTGAGCTCACCAGATATAAAACCTCTACCACTTAAAGGAGTAGAAAGTTCTTCTAGACAGGTCTTCTAGCTTTTAACATGTCCATGCACTCCTGAAGAAGGTTCAAGTGGGCGTATTGTATGAGTTCAGGAACCAAGCTGCCAGGCTCAAGGATGAATGTTTGGGTGGAGTGCAGTATCCGGCCCCCAAACGGGTACGGATCTGGACTGCATTTCAGCCACATTTGGGGACATTTTGAGAGATGGAGGAGGTCTGTGAACCACCACTGACAGGACCACTCTGCAGCTATCAGAATCTATCTAGGCCTCAAGTATGTCAGCTTCATGATTGCTTCTGGTAACAGAAATAGGAGGAAAGCATAGATAAATTTGCCTGAACAGTTGATCTACAGGTCATTCCTCATTGTGTCTAGTTGCTAAAAACCTCAAGGCGAGTTTGGGTGTTTTTTGTAATTGTTTATGAGCAATTTCTGGTCCTCTTTAATGGTTCTGCTCAAAGAGTTTGTTTGAGCAGAAGCGGGGTTGGGAAAAACTAACACATGTCTGGTGATATACAGCAGTGTCTGTTTTATCTTTGGAGAAAAACTACAGCTAATTTTGAAGTAAGTGCAAACTGCGTACTGCATTTACCAGGATGCAAAGAGGCGAACTGTGCTGGGATGTGAGGCAGTGTAGTCGCTTTAAAAGGCTTCCTTGAGCCAGCAAGCTGACGAGTTTTGGAGATGCACCTGTGTGCCCATGAGTGAGTCAGTGACCTGAGAGGAATTTGGCAGCATTTCCAGCAACCCCATATAAATTTTCTTTGCACTCTTATACTTCTGCTCTCTACTGATAAAGGGCTAAACTCAGAAACATGTGTCTAGAGCTATACAGCAATGTCTGCATCAACATTGGTGAAAAACTACAGCTAATTTTGAAGTAAGCGCTAATTGTGTACTGCGTTTACCAGGATACAAAGGGTGAGCTGTCATGCGATGTGTGCTCACAACCCCACTTCTGTTTAAAAGGCTCCCTTAAACCAGCAAGCTGATGGACTTTGGAAATAAGGCCTCAGAAAATCATAAAAATGTTACTAGAACTGCAGTTCAAGTAGCTTGAATAATCTATTCGACCTAACTGTAATGTACTTGACCGGAAACGGGTCTCAAACTGTGTGATCTTAGGCAAATATTGTATTTTACAGTCTCCTTTTTCTTCATTCTCACATATGAGTGCATCTTCAAATATGTGAGTTCAGCATTTGTACTCTAAAAAAAATCCTCTGTGTTTGATTAAATACACTAAATGTTTGCTCCATGCATAATAAATCTAGCCCACATATAGTGATTCATGCATGACTTGCCTCTTAGTTTACTAATAGCTTTGCCATCAGGGCAGGAGTGTTTCTCAGTTATTGTTTAAACACTCACTTTTTTTTTTTGATAAAGAACTTTATTGGTTTTTGCGAAAACAATAAAATACACAACATAATATCAAGAAACAGTCACCTCCCACGCCCGAGCAAGCTACTAAAAAGTACTTTACATCCAAGATACAGTTTGCATAGACATATTCTAAAAACCAATGAATTCCTGCCAGGAACGGGCTCCCCACGACTGGCCGTTCCAGCCCATGAGCAAATTAAGTACACCATGTGGTCTCCCACTTCCCCCACACCTTATTGTTTTTGTTTGGGCACCCCTTTGCTTGAGTTTTTCGCGCTGAGCGCACCAGTCTACTCCTCGCCACCATCTGGCCAACGCTGGTGCTGCCCTTTCCTTCCAGCCCGCCACTATGTCTCTTTTGGCCACCAAACATGCAACACCCAGGAAGGTTCGATCGGCTCTTCTAGATCCCACCCCCCCATGACCCCAAGCAAGAGTGGCAATGGAGCCACCTCCACCTCCTCTTGCAGAACCCCAGAAATCTCAGATGCTACTGCTTTCCAATAGACTGCGATGGTCGGCCAGGACCACACCATACGATAAAAATCAGCATCTGGGCCCGAGCATCGAGGACAGTCAGCCCGGGGCCGGAGGCCTGCTCTATGTAACCTAAGGGGCGTGAGGTATGCTGTGTGTAGGTAGTAGGTCTGTAACACCCGAAAGCGAGTGGCCATGGTTATGGCCCGTGGGGCCATTAGCGCCTCCCTCCAGTCGTCCTCCTCCATAGGACCCAACCACTCTTCCCACCTCTGACGAAGCCCGTCCAGTGGCCGAGCGGTGTTCGTGATCAGGGAGCGGTAGATCCGTGAGACCCCAGACTCCCCATCAGCACCTTCGCCTCCATGGGACTGAACTCAGAGATGACCTCTCCAGCCCGGATATACACCTGTAATGCATGACGGAGCTGCAGGTACCTGTGGAACTGAGTCTTGTTAAGTGAGAAAAGTCACTGGAGCTCCTCAAAGGATCGCATACGTGGTCCCACCCAAACGTCTCCAAGCACGGAGATTCCTAGGCTGTCCCGTCTTTGAAATCCTTCCAGAGCCAAAACCTCTGCCAACCACCCCCCATGCCATAATGGGGTTTGCTGGGTGAGACGGCCCCACCAACCCGACACCTTCTGGGCTTTGCGCCAGCCCAACAGAACCGTCTTAGTCACTTCAGTGGTCGCACGGGGGATGGGACGGCCATACAGTGCCTCAAGCACCCTGGAGTAACCCATCGTCTGAAGCTCCAGTTGGTATGCCGGATCTGTCCAGCCCACCCCCTCACACCCCCCCCACCCCCCATCCAGTCATTTATTACGAGCAGGTGCATTGTGAGATAGTAATAGTAAATGTTGGACATCCCCAGTCCGCCATTTCTTTGGCAGGAGTCAAGGGCCAGCTTGGGACGGGTGCTGCACCACAAAAACTGACGTGTTACCACGTCCATCTCTATGCACCATTTCTGGGGAATTGGGTGCAGAAAGTTCTGCAGTAGGTAAAGGAGCCTAGGGAGGATCATCATTATATAGAGTGCTATGCTGCCTAGCAGATTGAGGGGTTGGGCCTGCCAGCGTTGAAGGTTGTCCTTGATCCGCCGGGAGAGGGGTGAGATGTTGAGCACCCATGCCAGTTCTGGGAACAGGGCCACCTGTGCGCCCAGATATTTAAAACTATTACGTCTAATAGGGATGTCTTGAAGCCAATTTATGCAATCTCTAGAGGAATGCAGGGGGACTAGTAGGGACTTGCTGGGGTTTAGAATCAAGCCAGAAACCTCGGAGAATAAGCCCAGGAGTTGAAGGATACGGGGACCGCTGGGGGCGGGGTTGGCCAAATATACAAGCACATCATCAGCAAATAGTGCCACGCGGTCCTCCTACCCCGCAGGCCATGACCAATCCTCGATTAGGGGGTCTTCTCTCAATAGCTTCGTCAAAGGCTCTATCACAAGTGCGAAGAGCAGCGGGGACAAGGGGCACCTCTGGCGGGTGCCCAGACAGATGGGGAACGGATCCGAGATCACCCCATTCACCTGAACTCGGGCAGTCGGATTGGAGTAGAGGAGCTTCACTAGGCCACGAAATTTAGGTCCAAGCCCGTTGCTCAACAGTACTTGGTCCAGGTAGGTCCAATCCATGGTGTTGAAGGCCTTCTCGAAGTCCAGCAGGAGAAGAGCCAAGGAGGACGAAGCTAGGATGTCACGGTAAGCCAGGGCTACGTGCAAACGCCTGATACAGTGACTTGTACTTCTTGCGGGCATAAACCCGCATTGGTCAGGGTGGACCAGTGAGGGAAGCACCACCTCCAACCTGGTTGCAAGGATCATAGATAATACCTTAATCTCTGTATTTAAGAGGGAGATGGGACAGTAAGCAGAGCAGTGTCGCGACGGGGTTGAGTCTTGGGAATCACCTCTATGGTGGCCTGGTCGATGCCTGGGGGAAAACAGCCTGTTTTTCCGGCCTCCTGGTACATGGCCAGCAAGTGGGGGCCCAAAATGTCCCTACACTTAACATATAACTCTGCTGGGAAGCCATCCGGACCAGGTGTCTTACCGGGGGATAGCTTTGCAATTGCGTCTTTGATCTCTTCGAGGCTAATGGCCTCATCCAGGCTGCACCTGGTCGCCTGTAAAATCTTCAGGAGGGCAACATGTCCCAGGAGGGGGCCTCCCTTTCTGCTCCTGACTCGTCGGCTATTTCCGAAATAATTCTATCACCCAGTGGCCGAGTAGCTGGCCAGTGTAGGAGCTTCCCATTCTTGTCCCCCCAACCGTACACTCGGGCTGCCGAGGCTCGCCAGAGATGCTTCACTGTCTCTAGTACTAAGGGGGTTATTCTAACTTTAGAGGAGTGTTAATCCGTCCCAAAAGTGACGGTAAAGTGACGGATATACCACCAGCCGTATTACGAGTTCCATAGGATATAATGGACTCGTAATACGGCTGGTGGTAAATCCGTCACTTTTCTGTCACTTTTGGGACGGATTAACACCTCCTCCAAAGTTAGAATAACCCCCTAAGTGTCTAAATTTCTTCTTTGATCAGGGTGAGTTGCCTCGAAGTGGAGCCAGACGCGGAGACTGCGAGTCGGCGTTCAAGTCTCAGTGCTCTGGCCTCAAGCTCTGACACTCACAGGTTGCGCGCACGTTCTCGTATGCGCAGGAGATGTTTGGCTTGTCCCCTGAGGGTAGCCTTACAGGTAGCCCAGACCGTGCCCGGTGACGGCACCGACCCTAGATTTTGCTTGAAGTACTGATTAAGGTGATCTCTTACCGCTTGGGTGCACTCTCTGTCCTGTAGGTGCCAGGCATTCAGGCGCCATGTCGGGCGCTGGGCGGGGTCGGTACCACCCAACCGGATTTGTAGTGGTGCATGATCTGAGACCCTGTGCTGCAATATCTCTGCCCCGGTGACACTGGCGGCATCTAGTGCTGGCATAAAAATGAGGTCAATCCTAGCATGTGTATGGTGGGCTGCTGAAGTACGGGTGTACTGTCGAGTTCTGGGGTGCCAGATTCGCCAAATCTCACACAGACCTAGGCTCTCAACCCAACCACTCAGCCCCGACGCCCGGTAGGAACGGCTTGTGGACACGGGACCCGAAACATCCAGCCTGGGGTCTAAGACGGAGTTGAAGTCGCCGCCTATCAGAGTAAGCCCCGGGGGGAGCCTCGACAGCACCTTGCAGAGCGCAAGCAAAAACCTATCAAACGCATTCGGGGGACGTAGGCACATATGAAGTTAATCGGCAACCCATGGAGTGTGCCGATCACCACAACAAACCGTCCTCGTGGATCGGAACGAGTGGCGGTTATCACCATGGGCAATGAACGGTGCAGCAGAATAGCCACCCCCCTGGAGCCCCTTGAAAATCCAGCATGGTAGACTTTGTCGTACCCTCCTCATGCAAGCACCGGCGTTTGGCACCAAGCAAATGGGTCTCTTGTAGAAAAACCACGGAAGGGGCATGCCTGCGAAGCGTATTAAACACAGTGGCTCTCTTGATCTTGTCTAGGAGTCCGTTCACATTCCATGAAAGGACCTGTGTTAATGAGGGCCACGCGTGGGATACAGTAGTGTAGTTGATTGTCTTGTGCCTGTCGATGAGCCCAGAGGTGACCGTCTCAAACAGAGAAAAAGAATAAGAAAACAACAAAAGAACCCTATTGAAACACCACAACTTTACATCTCAATGAACTCCCCACCCCCCAACTGTCCCCCACCCCATACTTCTACCCCGGAAGCATCTGTCGCCCAACAACCCAACCAAAATTGAACAGCCAAATGGTCTGTCATTGGAGTGGAGTGGTGGACCCCTCCATTCAGCTGGATCACCTACAATCATTAAGCAATAAGCAAGCCACCACCATAGCCTGCACCCGCTCGCACCAGGCAGGGTATACCCCCCTGGGATTGTATCAGTCAAGGGCCACACCCCCACTCTTCAGCTGAGCGCAGGGGTTTGGCTCAGGCGTTCCTCCTCCACCGCCCATGCTGAACTCCGGGTCTCCGAGGAGTCCATAGAAGTCCCCTCCACTTGGCAACTGGGTCCCGGCCCCAAGTCCTCACCGATGGGGCTGTCTGGACGCCCTCGTCTCCTGCGTCGGGACCTGGTGCATCTGCATCCTCTTCGCGCACCTGTCTGGGCGGCGGGTCCACGGCCCCTTTGAACCATGACGCCTTCCTCTGTCAGCCAGTCCAATGCCGCCTCCGGGGACTCAAAGAAGTAGGACTTTTCACCCATAAGGACTTTCTTGAACACGGGGAAGAGGAGCATATACGTGAACTGCATCGCCCTAAGTTTTTGCTTGACGTGTTCATACGATCGGTGCCGGGCCTGGACCTCTCGAGTATAGTCTGGGAATACCAGGATCTTGTGGTTGTCCCAACAGAGGTCGGGGCAGAGCCTGGCTTCTTTAAGGATAATGTCTCGGTCTTTAAAGTTCAGGAAGCGTGCGATCATCGGTCTTTTCAGGCCACATGGGTGGGGGCCAGGGCACAAGGGCCCTATGCGCCTGCTGGACTGCAAACCAGGGGGAGAGACGTTGCTCTGGCATCCAGGATTTGATCCAGCGCTCCAGGAATTCAGGGGCCCGGCTTTCCTCTGCTCCTTCTGGAAAGCCGATGAAGCGCAGGTTATTGCGTCTGGAGCGGTTTTCTGCATCCTCCGCACGGCGATGCAACTCGCCGGTGCGAGTCTGCAACTGGGCCACCTTAGTCCTGAGATCAGGTAGGTCGTCTTCTGCTTGGGTGACGCGGCCCTCCACCTCTGTGATAAAGCCCACCACGTTCCAGAGGTCTTGTCGTATGAGGCCCATGTCCTCCCGCACTTCACCGATCTTGGTTTCCACAGCCAGTTGCGATGACTGGATGGCCTGAAGGATTGCGTTCACCCCATCTGGTGCAGGCCCCCCCGACGCCATGTCTCCCATGCTCTGGGAGGCCGCTGGCGTGGTAAATTGGTCAACCCTCTGTTGGAACGCCGGGGGCTGCCTGCCAGCTCTGTCCTTACCCAAATTGCTTCAGGCAGCCAGGAGGGCACCTCCACACTACTGCGCGCCGACCTCTCCTGGGGCCCTTGACTGCCCCTTGTACTCACTTTCCCTCTGAGGGGGCACCTCCGGGGGGGGGGCCCCGGTGCGGCCAAACAGTCCCTCTAACGATTCTCCTGGTCCAGACACCCCAGGCAGTGGGTTACCGCCCACCGAAGTGGCCGCGAGACTTGTCTCTTTGCGCACCGGGATCTCCAGCCCTCAGGAGAGCAACGGAGCTCCCAACAGCACTCCCCCAGGCCCAGGGGGCGGCCGGGCTGGTTCCCACTCCTATTGCCTCCAACCACAGTGTGCTGGTCACTCTGGGGGCCCTTCACTACGTAGTGATCACCATGTTCTTTCTTTCCCTCTGAGAGGGGGGCTTCCCCGGGGGCGGGGCCCACATAGCCGCCGCTGTCCTCACTGTGACTCTTCGATTAGTGGACCCAAGGCAACAGGCCCCATTCACCGTGTCTGGGTTTCCGCTCCTCAGCAACTCCTCTGGGGCTCCCTGCAACACCCCCGGCCCAGGGGGGCCGTCAGACAGGCCACCACCTTACACGCCTCCTCTCAGCATGCAAGCCGCGGTCCTCTCAGTCTATGAGAGCGGCCCAGGACCACCCACGGCTCACCTGCGCTCTGCCGCCACGGGGCCCTGTCACTCCTGTTGCACCGGCCGCCAGGGTCGGCCCGGCCACCATATCCAGTGACCTCCGGCACGTTCCGTGCAGGACCAGCCGGCCGCCGCACGCCACAGTCAATCAAGCCAGGTCCGACTCGGCTACCTCAGCTCAGCAGCCTGGGGGGGGGGTGGCAGTTCACGGCCTTCCGGCCTGGGGCCGTCACCTCTCTACTCTAGACTTGCCGCTGCTGCCCCACTACGCACCAGGCCGCGGGCCGGCCTCCCGTCGCTCACGGGGTCCGGCCTGTTATCGCTGGGGCCTCCACTCCTCCACACACTGCCCGGGCCCGGGACTGCTCGGTGCACCCCTGGTCATCACCAGGCCGGGGTTCATCCACTGGCCTTCTCCGGGCTCCCGCTCCGCTTTGCTGGGCAGCCGCGCCTCTCTCAATCGGTCACCACCACGGCCCGGGGGGGGGGCGGCCTCAGCTCTCAGCCGCCATCTTTTAGGCCGCCGTTGAAACCCAGATTGCTTGCGGGCCTGCCGCCACTCCCACACGGCACCCGTCTGGCCGGTATCGTCCCCGCCGGCTAGGAATCAGGCAGGAATCATTAGGGGCAATATCTAGTGCAGGATGGCAAGTGCTTTAACGGGCAGATCACGGAGGGGTCCGGAGCACTCTTAGAGTGCGACCGCCATCTTGACGCCCAAAGCCACGCCCCCAAATACTCACTTTTAATAAATATATTACTAAACCATGATGTGGTAGCACACTCATTTACAGACAGTTAATTTCCAAGAAATCTCCAGAAACCTTCCCACTAACTTGCAGCTTTACTGATAAAATTATATAGTGTATTAACAATAATCTGTGAAAATTGGGTTTCAGAAAACATTTATCATTTGCAAATCACCAAGTAAAGTGTTCTGCCTTTTTTTCATCCTATCAAAGTATTTTTTTCATCACACAGAAGTACAAAAAATAGTCTTTCACAGCTATTGAAATATATTTTGAAATGTTTGTAAAGTTGACTTAGTTTATTTAAATGTTGTGTGTTAGGAAAAATCTGATACCAACAGCATTTCATTTCACATATTTCAGACAGTTCACCTTACAAAAACCTGGAACTCTGCAGTCACACAGAAAAGTATTTGCATTGCAAGAAGACAAACTGACTTTTGACATCTATCTCTGACCACCAAGCAAACATGACAAGAATAAGATTTAAAAGCATCTTAATTGCTAATTCCGTTTCTGACTGAACAGAACACCTGTTCTTTGTCCATTTGCCAGAAGGGGCAAGTAGGATCTAAAAATAGCTCGACCTCATAAAATAAAACTCGCCATAGCGAGTGGTCGAGCAGATTTTTCGAGCCCTGGAGATGCACCAGTGAGTGGTACTGTTACCTTAGAGGAACTTGGCAGCATTTTCATCTATCCCATATGAATTTCCTTTGCTCTCTGCTGCTTCTGCTCTCTACTGATTAAGGGGTATATCCAAAAGCACTAATCTAGAGATATGCAGCAATTTTTGCACCACCTTTGGTGAAAAGCTGCAGCTAGTTTTAAAGTAATCTCTAATTGCGTACTTCATTTATCAGGATGCAATGGGGTAAACTGTGCTGGGATGTGAGGCAGTGTTCTCCCAACCCCCCTTGAATTTGCTTGAGCATTCTGCATCCCTGGCAGGAGGACTGCTGTAATCCTGCGTTTTCTGGCTATTGGCTATCTCCAGATCGTTTCAGCCTCCAGGGACAAGGCTCTGGATATCACCCCAACCCCTGCTTGTTCAGGTGATGCATGGTTGTTGTGTTGTCCATCTAAACAGGCAAGGGGTCAGACTTGAATGTAAGGAAGGCCTTAAGGGCTAGGCGTACCACCCTCAACTCCAGCAGGTTAATGTGAATTGTCTGTTCCTTCCGAGGTCAAGTGCTTTGAATCTGAAGATGATCCATGTGAGCATATCAACCCGTCAGGGTGGCATCTGTTACTGATGTCTGTGTTGAAATATTGTGATATAAGCTCCTTCCGCAAAGAAGGTTCTCTGAAAGACACTACTGACTGAGAGGTTCCTCAGCCTGTGGTGATAGTTGTTGTAACGGTCTCATACTCTGACATTCTTTTTGTACTAGGCACAAGGCAGGGCACAATTCAGCCTTGTAGAGACAAAATTTGCCTCACTGGTGGAAGGGCTGTTTTCTTCAGATTGCCATGTTTGTGAAGGATAGATAATAGTCTGTCTTTCGAAGTAAGCACTTTTATGTTTGCTGTGTCCAAAACTGCTCCAATACAGTGTACAGATTGCACTGGGATGGAAATTTATTTTTGTAATTGTCATGCAGGCCTAATCAGTTGAGAGTTGTGACTGCAAGTTGGTAATGATGGCTTGCGTGCTGATATTTTGACACCGTGATTAGCCAGTGTCTAGGTAGGAGTGGACTCACATCCTCAATGATGCAGTGAACCCCATGCATTTTGAAATGGTTCTGGATGAGTACTTCAGGCCAAAAGGAAGGATCTGGTAATGGTTGCTTACCACTATAAATTTTTGGAATGTTCAATTTTTTGGGGATTATGAAAATAACCATTTTGAAGGTCTATGTAGCGTAGCTAATCCCCGTGATAGATTTGGGTTAGATCCCTGCAGTCTTGAGATCTAGAATGGGTCTTAACTCGTTCTTTGGTCCTTGTTTCTTCACCAGAATATAACAGGAATCAATTTCCATTTCTTTCTGAGGAGTAGGGACCTTCTCTACAGCCTTTTTTAACAAGAGGATAGAGATTTCTTGCTGAAGTTGTTCCTGATGTAAAGGGATGACATCTTTGGTGGACTTGCTGGTGGAAGGTATCTGAACCTGAGACAGTAATGCTATATTCAGAACCCATTTGTCTCTGGTTATGGATTTCCACTTTACCAGGAAAACAAAATATGCTTTCCTCTACCGGAGTGATTAACAGAAAAGGAGTGAGTAGGAACTCATTGCTTGCCACCAGTGGTGGGTTTAGTGTCTGGGGGAGATTGCTGATGACCTCCTTTCCCTCTGGATTGGTACCTTTACTGAAGCCGCCTCTGATGTTGCTGTTGACTTAGAGGCCATTCAGGTTTGTGAACCTCCAGACGGTAATAGCTTTGAGCATACAGTTTGTGGGAGTGTTTATTATGCTTCTTTTTCTTTTCCAGACCAGTGGCTCACAGAGTTTCCAATTCAGTTTTCATCTCAGATATATGTTCATCAGCATTAGAACCACATAATGTGTACCTCAAAAACAGGCAGTTCTAGATCGTATGCTGTTCCTCATGTTTGAACTATATTACTGTTATCCAGGAAAAACGGTAGAAGGCCAAACCATGACAATATCCTTGTCCTGCGAGAAATGATCATTCTGCTGCAGCACTGATAACTTGATTGGATACCATCATGCCTTTGCTTAGAATATTGCTGAAGTCTTCATGCTGGTCTCTTGGAAGGTTGTCTGTGACCAGTCGGAGTGAGTCCTGGAGTGACCTATCATACCTTACAAGAATGCTGTGGTGCTCGCTGTTTTCATAGCAGTAGCAAACATGACACATTTTTTAACTTTGCACCAAATCGAGCTACTTCATTTCTTTGTCTGGGGGTACTTTTGATGAAGCAGTGGCAAGGGATTTGCGAGCAGTAACTGAATCATGAGGGTTTAAGCAAAGAAACAGTGGCTCCTGATTGGGAAGCCTGTACTTTTTTTTTTAAGTCAAGGTGGGGCTGCCTTTGCGGGAGCTGAAGTTAAAGTTCCATTGATGGTTCAGTGAGATCTGGAACCAATGGTAGTAAAGGCCTTGAGGTAGAATGTTGGTGTAACGTCTCGAAACGTCTGACAGATGTGGATATTGCATCTGACAGAGGAGTATGCCGTTTGTTTGACTCTCTTATAAAAACATGTTAAAAAGTATTCAAATCATCAATAGGAGATAGCCTCACTGGAGTCTGTCAGTGTGAGGGAGCATCTCTCTGTAGGTGATGTCGAGTAGGAAGTCCATGGTGAAAGTGATCAGGATGTAGAATCCAATCTGCATCATGAATGCGAACGCCTGGGCTGTCTTGATCTTGAATTATATGGTAGACGGTGAGACCTTGATGTGGTCCTTGGTCTACGACGAGGTCTGGAATGTCAGGATGGAGGTCTGAAACACCTTGGTGGCATTCCCACAAGAACAGATGTGATTTGGTTATCTGCGTTAAGCCTTGGTAGAGCTTTAGGTGGACACATTTCTTCAGGAATTACTGGTGGTGGAGGAGGTGTCAAAGGACGCTGACGATGTAGAGGCAAAGAAGGAGGTGGTGGTGAAGTTGATGGTGGGAGAGTAGATGAGTCCAGTATAAATATTGGAGAAGCCGGTTTAGATGGCTACTAGCTCTGGAGTAGTCAAAGTCTGATTCTGAAGCACATCTTTGGACCTTCACTCTACTCAGCTGCTCCGCAGTCTCTTCAAAAGATTGTCCTCAGTGTTGATCCAGCCCTCGACAGCGAGCATTTTGGAGCTGTACCTCTTCTCGACATCTAAATCCTTGACGTAAAACATGGATGTTGTTTCTCGTAGTGTCTTCTCCTTTGGTATGTCCGCCCACAAGAGTTCTAAGGGAATGAAACAGGAGACCTGGTAGCGGGAGCAGCCTCTCCTCAATCCTCCAGAAATAACTCCTGCTGCTTTCACCACTCTGCTTGGCCATGCACAGGTGAATCTTCTCACGTTCTGTCAAACTGTCACTTTAAAGGAATAAAAAAGCATTTATGGAAGATGTTTTACAATTTCACTTTTCTTCCTAGTACCATTCGTGACCACATTTTTTTTTCTTCAGGTTTTCAAGTAAGTTAATAGCAATAAAGCCTTCTTAGGTCGTTATATTGAGCATTTGTGTCAAATGAACTTCCAGGCCTTTCCGAAGGAAGGCAAAGATGTAACACAAAATGCAACTTTGGAAGAAATTCTTTGGGATCTTGGATGAGAATGAAGACTATTCATTGCTTACGATTTATCAATGGAGATCCCCTGAAGGAATAATTGAGTTCCTCATGGGGCTCAAGAAATCATTAGAACTTTAGTTGTCATTGATTCCAAGTATTGGAAAATGATTATTTTTTACTAACCTTTTGACGAGTCATTAACCTTGCTATTTAAAAGATGTTTTCATGTTTTTTAAATATTGATGCTATAAATTTTCCATACATTTTAAAAGGAGATGATCTTTCCACTGAATTGCAGCACTTATCTACATATAATAGCAATATTTGATGACCCATGTGCTCAAAATTAATTGTTAATTGCTTCAAAAGTGCCTGGAGGTGAAGGGTTGCACACTGCTTGGGTTTAACCATGGTGTGGCCTAGTTCAGCTCGACTCTTAGGGCTGTCTAAGGCATGACCTAGTTCAACTTGACTCCTAAGTATTGGTGCCTAGGGCAAATACTGTTAGTAGTGTTACACCTCACCCACTCACTCACCCCATAGTGTACCATTCTATAATGTGGTTCCCACTCTTAAGGTTTTGTCTCCCAACAGTGTCTACATGTCCTGTCCAGTCCAAGTGCAGCTGAAATGTAAGATTGACCACAAATGCACAACCATCTAAAATACATTCTAGCTCACTCATAATCCTCTTTGTCAGGGGTGAGTAGTAGACGGTGTAATCCTGTGCTCCAATAGTCAAGGTACAGTGCAGTGTCATGTATGCAACAAAGTCTGGCAAGCCCTTAGTAAAATTGGAGGAGGGGAAGGATGCTGAAGCACATCATGTTTTTTATTTTGCAGGTGGTAGGCGTCCAGAACACCATCAGGGTATGGGTTAGAGCCCACCTTTCATGGGGGGTCCAACACACAGTGAGTAGGGGTCAGGAAGAGAGCTTGAAAAGGACTTTATCTGTTCCCTGCTCATTGCTTCAGACGAAAAGCAGTGACTAGATTAGTGAGCCTTCAAATGGTGTTCTCTAGTCACAATTGCCACTGTCTAAAATTTGTTGAGTTGTCACAGTAGATGAACTAAATATTGACTTGTGTTCTGTTTTTCCGCCATGTGAAATAAACATAACAAAGATGTATTGCTAAATGTCTGACAACGAGAATACCTAGAGTTATTGTGGTAATGTTTTATTGTAGCTGTTCGACTAGAGTAACATTGCTGCCAGGTGGCTGTGTGAAAAGTAACACATTAAATTATATATTTTTATTGAACTTCTATGCAGGAATTGCCCCAATCAAGAGGTGTTGGCAAGGTTTATCTATGCCACATGCATGCTCTGTCGTTCATCATGCTGGCCTACGTCTCTTAGTTTAGGAAGTTTGCACACCTAATTCAGGTCTAGCATTACCATTTGTCAAGCCTGACCCTGGGCAAGTGCCATAACAGGATGCCATGTTAACAAAGTTCAAAGCAAGTGCTTCCTTACTTGTTCCTGAAGGGAGGCCATACTGCTCTGTATGGAAGAAAAGGACAGCTCTTAAGATTTCCACCTTCGAGGAGGCAGAGCAGAATGGGAGGTCATGGCATACCCCTCTGACAGAATCACAAGAGATTGTGTTTTGTGAGTCTTTCAGCCTCACTCGCTATGGCTATTTTGTTACCTACAGGTTAGTGTTGCTTCTGCCTGCTTTCTGTCGTGCATGCTCACTGTGTTGTAGCAGCACATAGGCCACAGTCCCATCACCACAGTTGCCTTTGGCAGCACCTCTCCCTTTTCATTGAGTTGTGGGCTGATGCACCTTCCCATCTTTAGTGGTCAGGCGTTTGTAGTAGTGCAGGGTTCCACATTAAGGTGGCAAATGCCTTTTGCACACTCTTGAGCGACATCATTTTTCCTCCTTATACCCTCACCCACTTTTAGATAAGCCAGTTGTATTGAGTACCTGACCCCCTAAAATGATGATATGTTGCCTCTTATCCCACCGCTTGTAATGGGTCAGCTCTACTCTACCTCTGCTCCTTGTTTTGCACATCCCTATTGGAAGCTGAATTTAGTAGGAGTAGTCGTCACAATGAGCTGGGGAAGTGTTTCTCACAGCAGCAAACCACATGTGGAGTATCTGCCCTCCTTCACTTGTGAGCTATTTCAACAAATTGATTTTTCACAGTGAAATCTGTAGTCCTACAGCCACTGGAAATAGTATGTAACTATGGGAATGCGTTTGGCACAAACCTAGTTACGTAGCAGCGGAGAACTGTACAAAGGCAGGGGTAAAAGGTAGCATAGAGGATGAATCTGTATATTTATGCTGACTAACGTGGTGCATACTTAGTACCAAGCAATGGAGTGAAGTACAGTTCATAGAGTGAAAGGGAAAGGGAAAGTATATGTACAGGGCAAGCAGAATGCTTGGTGACTTGCCTTTGTCCGATATGATTCCTAGTAAACCCTGCTTTTTAGTCTAGAGACATTACTTTAGAGCTGTTGTTCTTCAAGCTGTCCATCCACACTGGTACACTTCAATTGAAAGGCAAATGACTCTGATTAAACAGGTTTATAGTTATGCATTACAACTGGAACAACATTTTAGGACGCTATGTGAATTTTTTTCATTCCCAGGCACCTTGTAATGTAGCTGGTGTCCATATTATGAGCTAAATCGTTTGTTGAGGTGCTACTGTCAATATTGTGTAATTCATTACTAGGGAGCAGTGTGCTTGGGGTGCCGAGACATTCTATTAATCTCTTACACATTGCTGTTTTGTTTCTTCAGCATGGGGAACAACACATCCAGTAATCGCGAGCTCTTAGATGCAGGGGCAGTGAAACTTGTGGAGGTAAGTGAAGTCTTGCTAGATAGCATCTGAACTGTATATGTTTGCAATTTGCAGCATCAGAATGTTCTAATTTTAGGATCTCCTTCTCTTCGAGGTTTTGGAAGCAGATGCTCATTTCAGTTTTTATGAGGTTCTTAAATATGACCCTGACTTGGATAAACCTTAGTGGACCAATAGTGGCTGACGTCCATTCTTGTTTACTTTGGAAGGGCATGGATGGGTCTTGATAGATGTTTCAGGGAGAGGACTTCAAATACCTGTAACCTTGATTTCCCAGACACCTGAATAGTTACCTTTTGTTTTGATGCATTGATAAAATAATGTACAAACACAGTGACAGCCTTGTATATTTGACAGCACAAAGAAATAAGTGGGATGTAATGTAATGTAGTGCGGTTTGGGATGATGGAAGTTGACAGCTGGTGGAATAAAATTTTAGTGTACCACTGAAGAACCAAAAAATGGCAGGTTCCTGGAGCAAGGAACCCTTCCTAGATAATAAGCAACGCCTTACTTGGGGGTGTTTTAATACTACCACCTAGCACACTAGTTAATTAAGGGAGCCCATCCTGAGTATCATGGGGAGGAGATTGAAACGAAAACTTGGATAGTAAAGTTGTGAAGGAAATCCTTAACAATTCTTATGAAATAAAATGAAAATATATTTTATAGAGCGCACGTACACCCGAGGGTGTCATGGCACTAACCACAAATAGAAACAAGAAGAAAGGGAAAAACCCTGCTATTAAAGATTAAAAAGCCAAGTTTTTAACTTTTTCCTAAAGCAGGAAAGTGATGATCGACTGGAAGAGAGTTCCACAGTTTGGAAGTCCTGTAGCTGAAACTATGTCCATCCCAATGGGCTTTCTTCAACTGTGAGCCAATGATGACCTCAGGGGTTTTGCTGGAACATACCAAATTAATTTGACCCTCATTACAACCCTGGCGGTCGGTGATAAAGCGGCGGTAACACCGCCAACAGGCCGGCGGTAAAAAAATTGTAATCATGACCACGGCAGAACCGTCCACACAAACAGCCACTTTAACACACCAACCGCCACGGCGGTAGCAACAAACACCGCAGCAGTAACCACAAACAGCCAGGCGGAAGACAATGTACTGCCCACAGCATTACAACACGCCTATCTGCCACCTTTTCCGGGGCGGTACCAACGCCATCCAAAGCACGGCAGAAACTGAACACTGAAGGGAAACGACTCACCTCTCGACACTCAAGGAAGAATCACAATGCCATGTAGCCCGAACTGCACTTTTTTCCAATGCTGGTGTACCTTCTCATACACCAGGAACATGAACGCCAGCAAAGACGACCACGGTGAGCACTGCACCTAGCACAGAAGGGAGGGAGGAGGAAAAAGAGAGTGACACACACATGCAACACCCCCATACACACAAACAGATGCAATAACATTACATATACACCCGTAGCCCTCAGGAATAACACAAGGACAAAAGAAATGGAGTAATAGTACAGTTGTAGATATATACGTCCTTAAACAATAAACAGTATGTACAATATGTACAATATATACAAAAGGAGGGACAATGCCCACTCCAAAATGTCCGTGGCCCACTGAGCGATAACACATAGGCCAAGGCCACACTTGACTCCTGCCTCAATATGGAGGGAAGACTGCAGGGGCATCAGGTCGGAAACACACAGGCACCTCAGGGGGACAGGGAATGGCGGGGGTACCTCAGCCGGATGATGGTACAACGGCACTGGCCTGGAGAGGGCTCCATGCCCACTGCTTGGGCCTGGGGAATGCAAAGCCACAGTCTCTCAAGTGGGTGCTTTGCCCACTGCTTGGTCCTGGTCTCTCTAGTGGGTGGGTTGCCCACTGCTTGGTCCTGGGGAGTGCAAAGCCACAGTCTCTCTAGTGGGTGGGTTGCCACTGCTTGGTCCTGGGGAGCGCAAAACCACAGTCTCTCTAGTGGATGCCTTCTTCCACTGGTTCTGGAGGGAGTCTTGTGCCCAGTGTGCTTCATCCTGGCAAGGAGGGGCTGAGTGGATGCCTTCTCCCCCTGGTTCAGGAGGGGGCCTTGTGCCAGTGTGCTTCATCCTGGCAAGGAGGGGCTGAGTGGGTGCCTTCTTCCACTGGTTCTGGAGGGGGCCTTTTGCCCAGTGTGCTTCATCCTGGCAAGGAAGAGCTGAGTGGATGCCTTCTTCCACTGGTTCTGGAAGGGGCCTTGTGCCTAGTGTGCTTCATCCTGGAAGGGCCAAGGTCACAGTCTTTCACCTGGGTGTCATACCGACAGGTGTTGGAGGGGCCAGGACGCACTGCAGCCCATGTAGTCACCACTACACACTGCTCGCTGGCGGTGATGGCTGCTCAGTGGATGCCCGTTGCACTGCAGGTGGCGGTGCTGGCCGCTGTGCAGGTGGCGGTACTGTCAATGGTGGTGGTAACCTCCAGGCCTTTACCTGCAGTCTCCGACGGCTTCCCACTGGGGCTGCTGCTGCTGGCAGTGGTGCTGTTGGCAGCGGTGCATGTGGCGGTGCTGGCCACGGTGCAGGCGGCGGTGCTGGCAGTGGTGGTGGTAACCTCCAGGCCTTTACCTGCAGCCATGGACGGTTGCCCACTAAGGTTGCTGCTGCTGGCAGTGGTGCTGCTGGTGGTGGTGGTGCATGTGGCAGTGCTGGCCGCGGCGCAGGTGGCGGTGCTGCCCGCATTGCAGGTGGCGGTGTTGGCAATGGTGGTGGTAACCTCCAGGCCTTCACCTGCAGCCACGGATGGCTGAAGTGCCATGGCTGGTGTTGTGTGTTTCCCTTCCTGCCCTTGGCAGATGGTGGTGCCTCCTTGTTTCTGCCAGCTGGTGTCTTTTTCTTGCTCTTGCTGGCTGGTGGTGCCTCCTCCCCCTTGCTGGCTGGTGTCCCCTTCTTGCCCTTGCTAGGTGGCAGACCCTTCTTGGCCTTGGCAGGTGGTGCTGGCACAATGGCTGTGCTGACGGGTGCATCCTTGGGGCCTCTCACACCTGCAGTTGCTGCAGAAACCACTGTGGCCGTGGACTGGTTGGCTGAGGTGCTGGGCTGGGTTCTGGCCACCCTGGCCCGAGGTGAAGGACGGGAGGGGGAGGGATAGGGAATAGGTCAGTGTTGGCGTGGAAAAGCTTCTTAGGGACACTTCGGCGGGAAGAGGGTGAAGATTTGGGTGTGGAGGAAGAGGGAGTGGTTGTAGAAGGTGTCAGTCTGCTGTGTTTGGGTGCAGGTGCATGGGCTGGATGCTGTAGTGAGGTGGATGGCTGTTGGGTGTCTGAGTGCTTGCGTTTGTGTACTTTGGGAGGAGGGGGCATAGACACAGTGGGAGAGGACACAGGGGACGTGTGCATGGATGTGGGGGTGGTTACTGCCAGTGAGGAGCGTGTAGTGATAGGCGTGCTGGTGATGGAGGTAGTGCATGAGGATGTAGTGCATGCAGGTGTGAGTGGAGATGCTACTGGGAGGGAGGTGGACGACGAGGAGGCAGTGGATGTTGGTGTGTCTGCATGTGCATGGTGCTTCTGTGAGTGCCTGTGAGATGAAGAATGGTGCTTGTGTTTGCCTGAGCCACTTGTGTGTGTTGATTTGGGTGATTGCTGGTCTGAAGGTGTGCTTGGGATAGGTTAGGGTTGAGGGGATTGGGACTGGGTAGAGGAATTTGGAGGGGGGAGGCTGGAGACAGGGACAATAGTTGCCATCAGTGAGTTGGCCAGAGCCTGGAATGCTCTCTGTTGGGCCGCCACGCCAGAGTAAATGCCCTCCAGGTATACATTTGTTTGTTGCAAATGCCCTGCTACACCCTGGATGGCATTCAGTAAGGTTGACTGCCCAACAGAGAGGGTCTCAGGAGGTCAATAGCCTCCTCACTGAGGGCAGCAGGGCTGCCTGGGGCAGGGCCTGAGGTGCCTGAGGCGAAGGAGATGCCCACCCTCCTGGGTGAGCGGGCATGGGAAACACGCTGAGGGGCTGCTGGGAGGGCGGTGCTGATACGGGGGTGGCGGCTGTACCTGTAGTTGGCGTGGGCACAGAGGTGTCCGCCACCACCAGGGAGCTGCCATCGGAGGAGGTTTAGCTGTTGGTACTGTCCCCTCCTGTCTCCGTCGTGGTGCTCCCCTCGCCCTTCGTCCCACTGGTGCCCTCGCCGTCGGTGGATTCGGCCTCCAGGCCCATGTGGGATGCAGCTCCCTCCATCGCCGGTGCCTCTGCTCCTCCGACAAATTATGCTAATGCACACAAGGACGGTGACAAAATAAAAAGGGGGGGGGGGAGACAGAGGGTACACTTGCTCAGTGCCAGCAACAACACTTCCGTTGGCGTACACAACTGACAGGGAACAGCCCTATGCACTAGGCCATGCACTACCATTTACAATGCTAGTCACCAGGCCATGGGGTACAATGCCTAACGCCATTCGCTGCACACCTGAAACCCACAGGACCCTGCCCAGTAGTAGATGCCCACTAACATTATTGGGGTTGGAGTGCATCTGAGCTTGCCCATCATTGAACATACCCTGCCATGTTCGCCCTGACCTAGGGGCACCCACAGCCCACATCCCCCACCCAGGTAATACCTTAACATGCGCAAAGTCATGATTCTGAATCTGTACTCACCCCCTTGTGGCTGCTGTGATGCCTTCAAGTGCCCATCCAACTTCAGATAGGCCACAGCCAGGATGCAGAACATCAGGGGGGTCGGGGTACGACGGGCACCCGTCCTCGTTGGGAGGCCAGCCCCAGTTGGGCCTCTGCCGTCTTCTTTGCCCAGCGGTGCAGGTCCTCCCACTGTTTGCGGCAGTGGGAGCTCCGCCTGTCAAAGACCCCCAGGAACCGCACCTCCTTGGCGATGGCACACCAAATACCCTTTTTCTGATGGGCGCTGACCTGCAGAAAAAAAATAGCAGAAAAGGTATTAGTCATACAGTCCGGACTGTTATACTCATGGCCCACCATATCCCCCCATCCCCTTATGCACATACATTGAACACCATACATGCAGCACTGTGCCCAGGACCCCTCAGACCCCACCCCTACACGAGGCTCACACACACACACCAATCCAGACATTCATGCCCCACGCATCATGCTCACAGTGTACTCACCTGTTTGTCTGGAGGACCATAGAGTAAAGGGTACTGAGGTAGGACTCCATCCACCAGTCTCTCAAACTCCTCCGAAGTGAAGGCAGGGGCCCTTTCCCCAGACACTCGAGCCATTGTCGCTTCCAGACACAGGTCACAGCAACACTTGCAGTGTAGGTCCTCTCCTGTTGAAGGTCAAGTAGCAAGGGAGTGAACAGATAGAAAATGGCGGTCACGTCCACGGTGGAGCGTACCGTCACCGCCGGCGTACATCGCCATTGGCTCCTGGAATCCATAGGCCCCAATGATAACCAATGCGGTGTTGCACGGTGGTCGTCGACTGCAGCAGCGCACAACGCTAGTGGAATTACCTCATTTCCGCTTGTCCCTCCTCACAGCTCAGGCAGCCGAAATTTCAGGTGGGCACAGACCTTGGCACCTAACTGCGTCACAACAGAAATCTGGATATTATTGTTGAAATATGTGTGAATATGACCTTCTGCTCACCGTTTTTCACCCTGGAGTTCAACCACTGACGATGAATAGGAGATGGAGACATCCCCCCCATGTACAGACCCCTGGTGGACCTGGCGACAATGGAGGACAGGCACATTATCCTGACCTACAGACTTGATAGGGCCACAATCCAAGAACTGTGTGCCCAATTGGAGCCAGACCTGATATCTGCTATCTGCCACCCCACAGTATCCCCCCTCTAGTGCAGGTCCTGTTAGGGCTCCATTTCCTGGAAAGTGGTTCCTTCCAAGAGACAGTGGCCATGGCATCAGGGATGTCACAGCCTATGTTCTCAAACGTGCTGACCAGAGTGTTGTCTGCCCTGCTGAAACACATGCGCAGCTACATCGTATTTCCCCAGGTGGAGGATTTGGCTACAGTGAAGGCTGACTTCTATGCACTGGGACATATCCCCAACATCATTGGTGCCATTGATGGTACACATATTGCATTTGTCCCCCTCCCCCCCCCCCACCTCCCTCCACCTGGAGAAATGGACAGAAATAGAAAAAGCTTTCACTCTCTGAATGTGCAGATGGTGTGTTTGCGGACCAGTACATCTCCCATGTCAATGCAAAGTATCCTGGCTCTGTGCATGATGCCTTTATCTTGAGGAATAGCAGCATCCCATATGTGATGTCTCAACTCCAGAGGCACCGGGTGTGGCTAATAGATGAGCCCATGGTCCCCACCCAGTTGATGTAGGTATATGGGTGTGGGTTTGGCCCTAAGGGTGAGTGTGTGGCTAACAGGTACCCATTGATATTTGCAAGTGACTCTGGTTACCCCAACCTCTCATGGCTACTGACCCCAGTGAGGAATGCCAGGACAAGGGCAGAGGAACGTTACAATGAGGCACATGGGCGAACAAGGAGGATCATTGAGCGAACCTTTGGCCTCCTGAAGGCCAGATTCCGGTGCCTCCATCTGACAGTTGGATCCCTGTACTACTCACCCAAGAAGGTGTGCCAGACCATCGTTGCATGTTGCACAACGTGGCCTTGAGACGCCAGGTGCCTTTTCTGCAGGAGGATGAGGATGGTCGTGTGGCAGCGGTGGAGCCTTTGGACAGTGACGAAGAGGAGGCGGAGGAAGAAGATGTGGACAACAGAACTACACTAATTCAACAGTACTTCCAGTGACACACAGGTAAGACACTGTAACTTCGCCTTCCATTGCAGTTTTGTGTTTGACATTGAACATGGCAGCCTGATTTCCCTATTTTCATGGCCACTTATTGTACCCTTTAGCATCTCTATTTTCAGATCTCTGTGCCCCACTCTGGCTCCTGGTGTGTGTTTACTGATGCCCACTACAGGTCATACCTATATATAAATATATTACAGTACATTAGAATTGCAATGTTTACATTTTGTGACACTAATACATATGCCAAACAATTGACAGACTCCATACTTGAATTTGTTCAAAGGGTGTTTATTTAGGTGCTAATAAGTGGAGGGGGTATTGCAGTGGGCTGGGTTGCTGATGGAGGAAAGTCCAGGGTAGAGTCCAGTCTATTTATATCACAGGTGCATTGTCCAAGGGGACATAGGAAGGGGAGCAATGGCAGTTCAAGGTGGACAGGGTGACAGAGTGGGACAGAAGGGTGACAACCAGGAGAGTCTTATTTCCTGCGGGGGTCTTGGCAATGTTCTCTGGCTTCTACCTGGATCGCAGGGACCGTTTGCAGGGTGGTTCTCCTTCTGCAGAGGTGGGGTGCTGGTGGCCTGTTGTTCCTGTGGTGGGGCCTACTGTCCACTAGCGTAGGCGGAGGGCTGTTCTTCGGTGTGGCTAGTGTCGGGCCCGTTGGTGTGCCACTGCCTCCCTCATGGTGTTGTCCATGTCTGCCGGCACCCCTGCAATGGTGAGTACGGTGGTGTGAATGTCCCTCAGGTCCTTCCTGATCCCCAGGTACTGTCCCCCCGGCAGCTGCTGGGTCTCTTGCAACTTGGCCAGTATCTGGCCCATGGTCTCCTGGGAATGGTGGGATGCTCCCAGGATGTTGGTGAGTGCCTCGTGGAGAGTCTGTTCCCTGGGCCTGTCCTCCCCCTGATGCTCAGCAGTCCTCACAGCTTCCCTGTTGTCCTATGCCTCTGTCCCCTGAACCGTGTGCCCACTGCCACTGACCACAGGTCCCTGATCGTCCTGTGTTTGTGGGGTTGCCTGGAGTCCCTGTAGTGGTGGACACACTGCTGATTGACGTGTCCTGGGGACAGAAGGATGGGCCCGCTGGGTAGGTGCTGTGGTGGTGTTTCCTGAGGGGGGAGGCTCTGTGGTGGGTTGGGACTGTGCCTGGGTAACCGACTGTCCAGAGGTCTCTGATGGGCCAGGTTAGTCATCGTGATCCAGGCATGCAGAGTTGCTGTCATCACTGTGGGCCTCTTCTGGGGGGTGGGAGGGCTGGATGTGGCTGGCACCTCCTCTCCGGTGACGTTGAATGGTGGTCCTGTGGGGATGTAAATGCAGTGTTATTGTTTCTGCGTGTGCCATCTTGTGCATTGGTATGTTTCCCTCTATGGTTGTTATTAGCAAGGTAGCTTTGGCTTGTGTGAGTTGTGATTGGTTTGGCTAAGTGATTGTCACTAGTGTGCATGCTGTGTTGATGGGTGTCCATGCAGGTCTGTGATGGGGGTCCATGCATTGTTGTTGCATGCAGGGCTTGGTATTGGGTTGGGTGGGTTGTGATGGTGGGGTATATGTGAGTTGGTGGGGTGATGGGAGTGAGGGTAGGGGTTGTTGTTTGTGATAGCATGCAGGTAGGGCGGGGGATAAAGTAGTAAGGATTTTACTTACCAGAGTCCAGTCCTCCTGCTACTCCTGCCAGGCCCTCAGGATGCATGATTGCCAAGACTTGCTCCTCTCCTGTTGTTAGTTGTGGGGGTCCACCGCCAGTCCTCTGTACAGCTATCTGGTGTCTTGCAACCACGGAACGTACCTTCCCCCGTAGGTCGTTTCACCTCTTCCTGATATCATCCCTTGTTCTTGGGGGCTGTCCCACGGTGTTGACCCTGTCCACGACTCCGCCATAGCTCCATCTTCCTTGCAATAGATGTCTGCTGCACCTGTGATCCGAATAGCTGTGACTCTACCCGGTTGATTTCCTCCACCATGACCCTTAGCTCCTCCTCCTCTGAGAACCTGGGGTGTCTTTGTGGTGCCATGGGTGTAGTGTGAGTGGTATGTGTGAGGGTATGTGGGGTGATGTGTTGGGGTGTGTGCTGTGAGGTGGGTGGATGGTGTATGGGTGATGGTGTTTTGTGGCTCAGATTCAGTGGGTGCTTGTGGCTTGTCTCTAAGTTGTCAAAATCTTTGGGTCGTAAAGGGTTGTTAGTAGTGTGGGTGTGTGTTTTATAGTTGTGTGGGTGTGGTGTGTGTATGTGTGTCAGGTGTGTGTAGTTTGAATTGTCCAATGTGGTGTAGTTTTGTTAGTGTGTGTGTATTTTAAGTGCAGCGGTGTGTACCTCAAATGGTTTACCACGGTTGAATGTCCACCACAGTGATTCGTGGGTCATGATGCTGTGGGCGTATTTCTGTTGGCGTAACGGTGTGGGTTTTGGTACCGCCATTTTATCACTGACTTTTGGGCTGGCAGACATGTGTGAGTGTCGCTATAGTGGTGGATTTCTATGTGTGTGTCATAATACGGGTAGCGGTATCCCGCTGCGGTCGCGGTATGTTGGCGGCAGTCAGCATGGCGGTAAGCGGCACTTACCGCCAACGTTGTAATGAGGGCCTTTATGTTTTATATGTAGTGCTTCAAACGCTATACACAGCTCTTTAAAATAGATGCGCTTGTATACAGGCAGCCAATGCAACTGGACCAGGGCCTCAGATGCTGACTGGTATTTTGGGATTCCTAAAAGGAGGAGCGGGTGGCCTTTTGCAGAATCTTCAATTTGTTCTTTAGCCGCTTCTGAAGATTGATATATAGGGAATTACAATAATCCAATTTCGAGAGAATGAGCCCAATGATTACTAATTTCCTTAACTCTAAAGGAATGAAGAACAAATTACTTACCTTCGGTAACGCTTTTTCTGGTGGAAACAGTAGCTACCTGTGGATTCCTCACCTTTTGAATACTCCCAATGCGCCAGCATTCAACGGAAATCTTTTCTTTCTAACTCTCCACATCAACAAGGACGTCACAATAACAAGGCTCCGCACGCGACTCCGTCTGACATCATTGGAGCCATAAGAAGTCCTTGTTGGCGTGCTGACGTCACCCACTTTTTGTTTATCGTGCCTTCAAGGCGAATTGGTGAACACCAACATCATGTGCATACTCAACACAATAACATATATATATATATATATATATATATATATATATATATATATACACACACACCTATACCTATATAAACATACAATCTGAAAATATACTTTTCTAGAGTTACATTTTTACAACATATACAACCCATAATATTCTTGGTATATCCAAAACAGGGAGGCAGGTGGCACTGTGAGGAATCCACAGGTAGATAATGTATCCACCAGAAAAAGCATTACGGAAGGTAGGTAACTTGTTCTTCTGATGGATACATCTCCCTGTGGATTCCTCAGCTTTTGAATAGAATCCCAAAGCAGCCCTCCACTCGGAGGTGGGGGCCTATCTGGCTATACAAGAAATCCTGTAGTACTGACTGTCCCTCCTCACTTCAGAGTCTAAACAGTAATGCTTTGCAAAAGTGTGGAGGGAAGCCCAAGTTGCTGCCTTGCAAATGTCAACAAAAGGTACACCTCTAGCCAAAGCAGAAGTGGCAGACTTAGCTCTGGTTGAATGAGCTCTAATGCCCTCAGGAGGATCCTACTTTGCTAGCGAATAACATATTTTTATGCAAAGAATGACTAACCTTGAGAGCGTTCTTTTTCCCACATAGCCAATGAAGAGTTGATCACCCGTCCCGAAGTCTTTCGTCCTGTCCACATAGAAGCTCACTGCTCTCTTTGTATCCAGACGATGCAGCCTTTCCTCCTCCTTCGACGGATGGGAGGAGGGTTAAAGGACAGAAGGGTAATAGATTGTCCTAAAGCTGCCCTGGTTCACAAAACCACCTTATCAGCATGGAAGGTAGTAAAAGGGGGTTTTACGCTTGGAGCTTGAAGTTCGCTAACATGTCTAGCCGACGTGATAGGTATTAGAAAAACAGTCTTAAAAGTAAGTTTCAACGGACAACTATGCAATGGTTCAAACGGTAAACCCATCAGATATGTTAGGACAAAATTAGGACAAAATTTAAATCCCACTGAGGCATTAAAAGTGGAGTGTGAAGAAACCTATTGGTCAAACCCACCTTAATAGTATAGGGAACTTAAACAAATAGGGTTGATCAGGTAAACAAATACAAGCCGACAACGCAGATAGGTAACCTTTCACTGTCGCAACTGCGCAACCTTTTTGCGCTAAGGGAAGAGCAAATTACAAAACATTAGATAAATGGGCCTTTAAATGATCAATGTGTCTCTCCTCACACCATTTAACAGATGTTGCCCATCTGCCGGCATGGACAGTCTTGGTGGAGTGTCGCCTGGCCAATAAAATGAAATCCACCACTTCAGGGGAAGCGAAAAAGAATTCATATTGCCCTGTTCAATCTCCAGGCATGTAGGTGCAGGCTCTGGAGGTGGGGGCGTAGAACCTGCCCCTGCAACTGCGAGAGGAGGTCTGCCCTCTGAGGGAGGCGGAGGGCACAGTGAGAATTGAAGGAGGTCTGTGCATCACACCCATTTTGGCCAATCCGGAGCTATTAATGTGACTTGGGCCCAGTATTGGCGAATCTTCCTTGGAACACATGGAATCCAGGGTATGGGGGGAAAATGCATAAAGCAGCCGGTTGTTCTAGCTCAACTGAAACGCGTCCCCCAATGCTCCCTGCGTTTACCATGCATATGCTTGGTAACAGTAGAAAGAGCAGCCAGGCGGAAGGAAGGAAGGAAGCAGGAAGGAGCATCGACTAGAGGAGAGAGGTAAGTGGGGCCTGGGTTGGGGAGGGAGGGTTGTGGTAGTTTTTAGGACAGGGTGGGGGACCGGGGTAGGTGTTAGGACAGGGCGGGGTAGGTTTTAGGACAGGGTAGGTTTTAGGATTTAGGGTGAAGGTGGGGGTTGGGGTAGTTTTTAGGACAGGGGGTAGGTTTTAGGACAGGGTAGGTTTTAAGGTTTGGGGCAGGGGGTTGGGTAGTTTTTATGACAGAATGGGGTAGGTTTTAGGACAGGAGTAGGGTAGGTTTTAGGGTAAAGGCGGGGGCCAGGGTAGTTTTTAAGACAGGGTGGGGTTGGTTTTAGGACAGGGTAGGTTTTAGTGTTTAGAGCGGGGGTCAGGTAGTTTTTAGGACTGAGCGGGGTGGGTTTTAGGACAGGGTAAGGGTAGGTTTTAGGGTTCGGGGTAGGGCGGGGGTTGGGGTAGTTTTTTGGACAGGACAGTCTAGGTTTTAGGGTTTAGGACAGGGGGTTGGGTAGTTTTTAGGACAGGGCGGGGTATGTTTTGGGACAGGTCAAGGTAGCTTTTAGGGTTTAAGGCGAAGACGGGATTGGGGTCCTTTTTAGGACAGGGCAGGGTAGGTTTTATGGTTCAGGATGGGGCCTTGGGTAGTTTTTAGGAAAGGGTGGGGTAGTTTTTAGGACAGGGTAGGTTTTAGGGCTTAGGGCGGGGGTGGCAGGAGCCGGGTAGTTTTGAGGAAATGGTGGGGTGGGTTTTAGGACAGGGTAGCTTTTAGGGTTTGAGGCGGGGGAGGTGTGGTTTTTAGGACAGGGCAGGTTAGGTTTTAGGGTTAAGGGCATGGGGCCGGGTAGTTTTTAGGACAGGGCAGGGTAGGTTTTAAGACAGTGAAGAGTTTAGGGTTTAGGGCAGTTGGTCAGGTCGGGGTACTCCTTGAGATCTCTTTTGTGTTAAAACCACTGCTTGCAGAGGCACCACTGGAGATCCATCATGTGCCAACATGCCTGAGTGACCAGCAGTATACAGGAAGTGAACAGAACGAGCAGGCATAGGACCTTAAGGACCGAAACATCTGCTGCATTCTGCAACATTGGAATCATAGCCTGAATGTCCCAAATTCTCTGAGGAGGTGGAAAGGCATGATTCAATGTTGTGTCTAGTTGTGCCACTGTGAACAGGAGGCTCTGAGAGGGCACCAGGTGAGATTTGAGCACATTCAACGAAAAGCCCAGGTTGAACAACAACTGGGTTGTCATCTGCAGATGGTGCAACACAAACTCTGGGGACTTGGCTTCGATCAGCCAATCGTCCAGGTAAGGGAATACCGAAATTCCCTTCCTTCTGAGATGCGCTGCAACCACTGCCAACACCATGTGAAGACTTGAGGAGCGGAAATAAGACCAAATGGAAGAATTGCAAATTGGTGGTGCTGCAACTTCACCATGAAACAGAGATACTTCCTATGCAACTTCAGAATGTGGATGTGAAAATACGCATCCTGGAAGTTGATAGAAACCATCCAGTCTTCCTTGTCCAGCACAAGAAGCACCTGTGCCAGGGTCAGCATTTTAAGCTTCTCCTGTTTGAGGAACCAATTCAAAATCCTTAGGTCCAGAATGGGCCTTAAACAGCCATCTTTCTTGGGAATCAGGAAATATCTTGAATAACATTCCTGACCACTTTCCTGCTCCGGAACCAACTCCACTGTGCCCTTTGACATCAGATTTTGAACCTCCTGCCGAAGCAAAAGCAGGTGCTGTTCTGAGCAAAAAGATTGTTGGAAAGGGAAGGGAGGCGGAAATTCCCAAAAGGGAAGGGTATAGCCACTTTCTACAATGCTCAGCGCCCACGAGTCTGATGTTATCAACTCCCACTCTTGAAGAAAATGAAGCAACTTTCCCCCTACGTGCAACACATGCTGATGAAAGGAGAGAGAACTAGGGCTGCTTTCCTGACAGGTTCCCAGCAGAAGAGGAAGAGAAGGAGGAGGAAGGCTGCTGGGTGGCACCATGTGATCTAAGTCTTCCATGACCTCTGTAGGTTCTGTAGAGGGGATTAATAGGCTGTTGACCCTGGAACTGCTGCCTTCGTCGAGAAGAGGAGCTACGGCCAAACCCCCTGAACCTATGGAATGGTTTGTAGGTTGTGGAGAATGTCTGAAGACCCCAAAATTCAGCAGTGGCCTTACTGTCCTTAAATCTTTCTAGGGCCGAGATCAATCAAATGGAAGATCCATTAAAGTGGTTTGTACATCAGAGGAAAACACCGATCCTTTGAGCCATGCATGCCTTTTGGTCACAATTGAAGTCCCCATGGCTCTAGCAACAACTTCTGCAGTGTCCTGATTGTATCACCTGTTTCGCTGCTGCCTGACTATCTTGCAGAAGCTCAGGAAAATGGCCCTATACATCCTGTGGCAATTTAGGGATGACCTCTTTTGCTGAATCCATCAATGCATGAAGGTACCTGCCAAGCACACAAGTTACATTGACTGACTTTAGTGCCATGTTTCCTGAAGGAAAGGTCCTTTTCGCTGATCGGTCCATACGCTTAGATTCTCTATTGGCAGAAGTTGTAGGAAATGACGCAGGAGCTGATTTAGATTAACAAGATTCTTGCACCACTAAGCTTTCAGGAGTCGGATGCTGACTCAAGAACTGCAGGTCACATGGTGCAACTCTGTACCTCCTGGCGATGGATTTAGGAATTGCAGGAGTAGTAACAGGCTTCTTCCATATATCTAATATTGGCTCCGACAATGCGTCATTAAATCGAAGAAGGGGTTCTGATGACAAGGTAGAAGAATGGAGAACTTCAGTCAAAATATTAGATTTTAGCTCTATAAAAGGCAGAGGCAATTCTAAAAGTTCTGCTGCCTTTCTAATTCCTCCATGGTATATAGTAACCTCTGGAGCAAGCATACCCCCAGGGAATAACAATTTCCACTCAGGATTTGTATCAAGCCCACTCGCTATCTCAATTCCTTGAAAGTCTGTGGAAGGCAATGGTATCTCTCCTTCTTCCTGCTGTTCCTCCAAATACTGCTATTCCTCTAATCCGCCTCAAAGCTTCCCTCCTTGATCTCAGCCTAGACTCCAGACGCAGCATCACTAGAGAATTTACCAACGTCGATGAAGCCTGCTGTAGCAAAGGCGAAGCCGGAGGTGGCACCAGATCCTTACTCCGCGCCGGAGTAGATTGACTCGACGCCTATCCATAGTCGGTATCTGCGGCACCGTCATCTCTGACGGAGGTGGTGTCTTCGGTGCTGACCCAGACCACTCATACGGAGTTGAAGGCAGAAAAGGCATGAATGGAACCTGCTTATACGGCGGCGGTATTCCAAGATTAAATGTCAATGGACCCATGGGACCAGCAGGCGCACGAGAGGGGAAAATTGCTCTTTTGAAAATGCTAAACATAGCATTAAAAAAATCAGATGGATCCGTTCCCGGAGCTGGAAAGGCCAGATTCTCTTGTTACTTTTGTGGAGTTTGAACTTGACTTGTCACCTGATCTTCCAACTCCTGACCTTGTGTGGATGCAGGAGAAAATTGAGCCACAGGACTCGAAGGCGACGCCAATATCCCCACCAAAGATGGCGCCAGTGACGTCTCAGGTGACTTCTGTTGAGAAGAAAGAGTAGGACTCATTTCCCAAGTTGTGTAGTGCAGAGAACTCTAAGTCAGAAATACTGATCGAGGGCTGTCATCTCGAGACGAGCGACGCCTTAAACCATGGCGATGTTGTTTCTTGTGGGATCTCGAAGACTTATGTGACAAAAACTCCTCCCAAGGCCTGGACCTTCGTCGGACTCTCTTCTCCTTTTTTGCTTTTGACAAAAAGAGCTTTGCCTCTCTTTCTTTAAGAGCCTTCAGATTCATGATCTGACAAGACGAGCATCCTCCAATGTCATTGTCCAAACTCAAACACCAAAGACAGTTCTCATGCAGGTCAATCACTGACATATGGGTCCTGCACTCCTTACAAGGCTTAAAGCCAGATTTCCTAGGCTGAGACATTGTAGCAATAAAAATATCTCCCTCAAAACAGTTGTAACACAACGGAGCGGTAGAAAAAAGCATTAGCTTAGAAAAAAGGGAACTGACGTCGGCAAGGACTTCTTATGGCTCCGATTATGTCATACGGGGCTCGCATGTGGAGCCGTGTTATTGTGACGTCCTCGTTGATGTGGAGAGCTAGAAAGAAAAGGTTTCCATTGAATGCTGGCGCATTGATAGTATTCAAAAGGTGAGGAATCCACAAGTAGATGTATCCATCAGAAAGGAAGTAGCTTTCCAAGAGTTTTCAAAGTGAGAAAGCAGGAAGAAGTGACAGAATTAATTTGTTTGTCAAAAGAAAGCTGCTTGTCAAAGAGAACACCCAGATTTTTAACTTTGGAGACAGCGACAGGAAAACTGCCCAGATCTTGAGGCCACCAATCTTGGGACCAGAACAAATTATTGTTCCCTAGAAAAAGCACTTCACTTTTACTAGCGTTAAGTTTCAAATAGTTATTGTCCATCCAAAGACTGATCTGGCGCATACAGCTGAAAAAAGTAGGTGCGGCTTCTTGCTGATGGTCTGAGTGCTTGTTTCCTGAGACGGATACTACAATCTGTGTGTCGTCCGCATAGCTGACTACAGAATACCCAAAGGATTTGATCAAAGATGCCAACGGGGTCACATACAAATTAAAAAGACCAGGGCTTAAAGAAGAGCCCGGGGGACTCCACAGGGAAGAGCAAAGTAACTAGAAGTGAAATTATCCAGGGCTACAAATTGCTCTCTCTCTCTATGAAAGAAAAGACTTAAGGAGGTCTAAAGCAGAACTTCTTACACCAAGGGACTGGACACGGTCAATCAAAACCTTTTGACTGACCTTGTCAGATGCAGCCAATAGATCAAGCATAACCTAAGTCTGTCACACAACTCCTATCTAAGATATCCCTCAGTTCTTCTTCAGCTGTTTAAAGGGCTGTCTCAGTGTTGTGCTGGCTTCTGAAGGCAAATTGGGTGTGATCTAGCATGCAATTAGATTCGATGAAGGACATCAGTTCTTTATTTATTGCCTTCTCCACAACTTTGGAGGGGTAAGGAAGACAAGAGATGGGGTGATAATTAATACAGTCCAGAGGGTTGAGATGAGTTTTTTTTTCAGCAGTGGCACAATAGACGCAACCTTCCAAGCTTTTAGAGAGTATCCTTGTTGGAACATTTCGTTAAAGATAGGGGTCAGATGGGTGGCGATGGTTCTGGGAACTGACTGCAAGACGTTTTGGGGGACAGGGGCCCAGCGGTGAACCCGATCAAATAGTTAAAATCAACTTGTGGACTTGATCCATATTTAGTGGGGAGAAGTTGGAAATCCGGATGGGTGCTGCCTTAGGGACGTTGTCTTTGCCAAGGTGGAATGAAGGCAGACCTGGTTGCTGTTAAATGTGTTAAGGATATCCAGCACTTTCGAATGAAAAGCAGATTCAATTTTGTCACAAAGAGATTGAGAACTCACGATCTTTCTCTGATCTTCGAAGTTGGCTAACATTTCCTCACAGTAAAAAAAAGTTCCTTAGGCGAGTTTCATTCTTTTGTGCGCGAAATAAGCAGATTTCTCAGCCAGAATTAAGGTTTTATACTCAGAGAGATTTTTTTTATATAGCGGTTTTATATTTGGGCCGTAATGAAGCCTCCAGTGACGTTTCTGGCGCCTGCAAATCTGTTTTGGGGACCTACGTTTCTCCGAAAATCAGGGTTGGAAGAGAGATTGCCTACGGTTGAGTGCTACTTTAGGAGAGGCTAAACAATTAATGGCTGAGGTTACCCAGCCGTTGCAAGCCTGAATATCCCCATCAAGGTGATTAATTGCAACCGGAGAAGATAAGAGTTTGTCGTTCAGCTCCAACGAATCGACTTTGTGCCAAGGATGACGATAAAAGATCGCTGCAGAGGCTGCCAATTTGGAAATCCTATTCTCAAGCTGAATTTTAAACATGACTGCTGCGTGATCTGACCAAGTTAGAGGTAGGACTTCAGAATAGGATAAAGACGCATTATCTGAAAAGATGCCATCTAGCGTGAGTCCAGAAGAGTGGGATGTGGCCGTGACCAGCTGATTCAGACCAAGACTATTCATTAGGTCAAAAGATTACCGAATCCCTGACTAATACATTGTCCAGATGGAAGTTTAAATTTCCTAAGATGGTAAAATTATCTGAGACGGCCTTGACCCCTAACAGTCCAGCAAAGCTGTGAATGAAGGTGGACCTCGGTCCAGGCGGTCGATATATTAGGAGCCTGTTAAAGGAGGTTTGATGATTCAAGGTGATCTTAAAGTTCAAGGCTTCACAGTGAGTGGAAGGAGGAGCAGCAGAAATGGAGCCCTTCAAGTGATTTTTAAAGACAATCGCTAAACCCCCGTCCTGCTTACCAGCACAGTCTAACTTAAAAAGTGAATAACCATCAGGAACATCTAATTCTGCATCCGAGCACAAATGTTGGTCTGCCCAAGTTTCCATGCAGAAAGCCACGTCAACATTCTGAGTTTGCAGAAATGCAAAAAATGTGAATGTGTTTTTAATTTGTGATCTGGCGTTAATTAATGTGCCACACAATTTGATTGGGAGCCCGCTTTGCTTTGGAAAAGGGCGGCGCGTAGGCATCGTCAGTAGATTTAGGATTAGCGGCATCGCGAAGACAACTGGAGCAAATCATACCACTGACCATGGTTGACGGATCAAAGAGTTTGCAATTCATGCAGCCCCGACGGGGGCACAAGCTAGAACAGTTTCTCTAGAATAAGATAGAAGCCGGCAGGCCTCTGCCCCCGAACCGGCAGAATAGCAGACACTGAGCGTGGTCCCGGCACAGACAAGCTGATCTTTTGCGCGCCATTGCCGCCCCTGCTGCATGGACACGCAGCTTTGGAGTTTTTATATCCCCACATCCGGGTCAGGAAGGGGCGTGCCCAGAACACTCCAAAGCGCGATAACAATGAGAGCAAACCATTAACTAAACCAGGGGTCCAACAACCCCTATGCAATTGTTAAGCTCCTTGTCAAATTGCATAGACTGGTAAATAATAACAAATTTAAGAAATAATATGAGAAAAACGGTAAAATCATAAAATCAATTAAAACGGCTATCGAGCCTTGCTATATGGCACTCTGATCAGCCAAAAAAGGGAGCCGGGCACCTCCCAGAATGTGCACGCTAGTGCTGTACAAGGAAAGAAAAGCAGGTTAAGTACTTGTCATCTGTACGTGATAGCGCAGACCAGCAGCTTTGCAGTTTTTATATCCCCACATCTGGGCCAGGAAGGGACATGTCCAAACGCTCCAAAGCACGATAACAGTTAGGGCAAACCAGGAATTAAACCGGGGTCGAGCAACCCCTATACTATTGGCAAGCTCCCTTGTCAAATTGCATATACTAGTAAATAATAAATTAAAGTAAATATGATAAAGCGGTAACATCATAAAACCAAATAAAACGACTACCAAGCCTTTCAATATGGGGCTCTAATCGGCCACAAAAGGGAGCCAGGCACCTCCCAGAATGTGCACGCTAGTGCCGTACAAGGAAAGAAAAGCAAGTTAAGTACTTGTCGTCTGTCCATGAAGACAGCTGCTAACATTGTTTAAATAACAGATGATACTGCAGCATATTCCTTTTTCGTATTCTTTCAAATCAAAGACCGTTACTAGGTCTTTTATAGACAGGTAGAACGGAGTGGTTTTTTTGATGCTGCTCAAAATATAGTATCCTTATCTTCTACTGCTGTATCTATCAAAAGTAAAGTCAGTTTCTCAGCAGCCCAATATGATAAAATAGGATGGCACCTAGCATTCAGGTGTGCGTTCCTGTTTTTCAGTACGTGCCTACTCTTTTCATCGTTGTCATAAGGCTAGGTCATGATTTGCCTCCTAAGGTGTTGGTGATTAAATCTTGCAAGAAACGTTGCAAATATATCTCCCCTTCTGATCCTCACAACATCTTTATTTGGTGTCGGAAATAGAAAGTGTCCCTTTGGCCTCCGACCTGTGTGAATCCAACCACCCCGAAAACATGAGGAAGTGGGAAGTCCAATTGTTCCTGACTCAGGCCCTCAAGGAGGCTCTAAAAATAGTTTCTCTCTACTCATTCAGGTAAGTTGAGAGTGATCGTCCAAAGGTTATTACCGCACAAAAATAAACACAGGTGGGGGCAAACCTACCTCTTTCTCTTCCAGGAAACAATCAAATTCTTGGGGCTGGTTGAAGAGTTGACACAGTTCCTATCCCTTCCTCCTAAGACCTGGTTCTCAATCAGAAGACACTCAAGCTGAAGGTCTTTCATTGAGACGGGTAGGATCTCTTCAGAATGCCCTTCCTCTTTCAGGGACCCCATTAGCACCCAAAGGACTGGCGAATCCTCTAGGTATGGCACCTTTGACAGCTCCAGACCCAGCACTTTCTGACCTTGGTCTACATTGGACTCCTGCCTCTGCAGTTCCTCATTCAAAGCCTACTCCTCTGCCATCTGCACTGGTGTGTCCAGTACTGAATCGACTTTCGATGTCTCCAATGAGGCAGCTTCTGGAATCACATCCACAAACTGCAGACAACTTTTACTAAATCTCAGGAGAGCCTAATTTCTGCCAGAAAGAAGGTCCAGGTATGCTTGAGATCTTCCCAGGGCTCAAAGATTTGCCTGTCTTGAGGAGCATTTTGGCTCAGATTCTGACACACGGATATTCCATACATGGATTTCAGTGCACTGATGAAGATGATTTGGATAATAACCTCCTATTGCCCCATTATACAAAGGATGGGTTTTGTTTGAAACTCAAGAACACCACCACCTCAATACATCACTTGGATTGGATATTCCTTACTCCTGAGGCCCACCTTCTGAGGAATTTTGTTCTTTTACAGCTGTGGTACGCAAAGCTAAGAAGATGCTTGAGGCATCCCACACAATTGCTGAATTGAAGTCAGAAACTCCAGTGGGAAATTTTGTAGCCTTCCATTGAGGCACGTGTGCCTGTTCTGCCTGTCTCGAGAAAGCCTTTTATGTCAAATTGTGTGCCGTCAGCCTGCATCCACAGTAATAACATTTCTGTTGATCACTCCTCCTTCAGAAAGCATGGTAGTCCAGGAGTCCTCAGCAGAACTGAACCCCAATGCTTTCTAATCTTACTCTGAATCCCTTGGATACCGGTGGAGGGAAGGTGTATCCCAATTTTCACAGCTTCTGGAGAACTCAACCCTCTGTGACGAGTCAGCTGTCTCAGCTGGTGCCAAACAAAAAAACACTTTTTCATCTACTTTCCTGCAAGAGGTGGCAGGAAGGCAGACTTCTGCAAAAGAAGCAAAGATCATCACCAGCAGCTGCAATTTCTGCAGCCACAAAAAAGGGATCAATGTATGAGCAAGGGTATTCACTACATTTTCTGGCAACTTCTCTGGAGAGTCCCACCCCAAAGCAGGTTCCTCAGAGCATCCTACCTTCAATCATACTTGCTATTCAGACCACACCTTCATCCTGGAGGTGGTGATTCTGGCTAGGCCTGAAGAAATTTAAAATTTGCTGGCCTAATTTGCATATTTTTTGGAATTTATCTACACATTTGCTACACAAAATTCCTGGCATTATGCCACTTTGTGTAATTGTGCCATTCACTGTGAAAATATACCACGAATGGTGCAATTTTCAGTAATTGAGACAGCAGAACAACAGAGTGCTCTTGTTAAATGCACCCTCATGCAAACAATTGACCTAAGGATGTATTTCTCAATAAAGTATTGCACAACATGTCAGATATGGCTTTCTCCTAATTTCACAAATATGCTTTTGGATTCAATCCACGGTCTGTATTGATCCAGCAAATTATATTTTCGATCTACGGATGGTGTCTGTGTCTGATTCATTGACTGGCAGCACTACTACGGCACAAGGATCTCTTATGAGAACTACTTTTCAGGTGACTTCTTCAGATGCTCTAAGATGTTCACATATGAATCAGCTCTTTCTATTAGTGTTTCCTTCTTGTCCTGATGATGACCCCCTCAAATCATTTCAATGGGTTGAAACTTCGACATCTTGCTGTGTAGACTGACATTGTTTTTTATTTGCCTGAACTGTACTCTACATTGGAGTCTTGAAAATAGTTACACAGATATTTTTTATATTCTTCATCTTATCTAATGCACCGTTATTCACTTTGTCACTACCACTACACCGTTCACAAGAACACCTATATTATTCAAATATTGTACTTGAATGGTTAGTTTGGTACAGGACAGTTACATCTGTTAGGATCATATGTGTGTGCATGTTGTTTTTTAGGCGTGGTGTTTCCACTGAGGGAAATTCTACACTCTCTGTTTTTGGATGCCAATATTAAGCAGCAGTACGCAGTGGGGTTTACGGCTGAAGGGAGAATGTTCTAGTAATTTGGAACAATGGTGTCAAGAGGCAAGGCCAGACTGTTTTCTCTTTGCATCCAAAGGGTGGCTGGGTTCAGTTACAATGATTAAGAGACCTCCATGTTTGGACTAAGTAGCATCATGCATCACAGGGGAAAAGTAGATATTTATCAAACAGAAATGGCATGGTGATTGAAGCAACATCATAGGCATCAAGCAAAAAATCACTCACCATAGGAAAACTAGAATAGATATGGTAAAATCCCAGAAAGGAAAATTGATGCTATTTACAGTCCCTCCTTGGCCAACCCTTTCTTTGGTGCTGCTCACTGTTTGTCTTTCTCAATGGGTTTCTGCCCCCACAGCTCCAGAGGACAAGGCAAGAGATGTAGAAACATGGCAGACGCTGTAATTTGCGCCATTAGCAAACTGTCTTGACGAGGTGTGAGACCACAGACACTGGTAGGGCATGGCTCTGCATTCAGTCATTACCGCCAGTGTTGCAATATAAAAGATGGTTTTACTCTTAGGATGCAGATGCATCCCACATCCATTCCTTAGTGGCACTCTAACTTCACACCTTCCTTGCCAATACAAAGGTAAAACTTATTGTCTAAAACAACGTCGGATAAACTTGTAAAGTTCATCTAAATGTCTAATTCTAAATCCCTAACCCATGCAACTGTATATTAAAGCTCTTGTGTTATGGTTGTTAAAGACTAGAAAGTATTGCCCTGCACTCGTGGTTCTAGTTTTCATTTAAGAATCATTGTAAATAAAGTTGCTAATCTATCTGTAAAAAAATGAATTATCAAATGATTTGGAAGTGTCAATAACTGAAGCTTTCAGGTGTCTTCTAATCTGTTTTAAATTTGAATTCTCTGACTTCAAGGGAAGCATTTTATTTTGGTGTAAATGTTACTATGAGGTAAAAAACTGATTATTTGAAGAAGTACAAAAAAGTATTGAAAGCATGTTCTGGTTTTAATACTGCATGTTTAATAATAACTGTCTTCCCTTGCCTGTTGTAGGAAGCAATTTCACACAACTGTGTTGTGATCTTCTCAAAGACATCATGCCCCTTCTGCACCATGGCTAAAAATGTATTCAGTGATCTCAATGTGGCTTATACTGTGATTGAGTTGGATATGCAGGAAAATGGAAACCAGCTTCAAGCTGTTCTCCACCAAATGACGGGAGACAGGACAGTGAGTACAATGTTCCCCTGCAGTATTCAAAATTGAGTTGTGACTACCTATAATGAAGTACTTAGTTCTCTGTTAGTCCAGTGCAGCATATAACTTCTTTCCTAGGTGCATGTACAATTATATGATGCAGTCACTTTTACAACGAGTTAGGCCTCACATATATCATTATGTATAAAATCTTCATGAATTGGCTGATGATGGATGTATTTCATCTTGATGAAAAACCAAAATGAAGACTGTCACTCTCATGATGGTGAAAAATGTTCATCATACGATGATCTGGGCTCATGCCTGGAATAAAAGAGAAAGGTTCACATTTTGCTAAATATTAGGAGTTGTGAATATAATTATGTTTTTTATAAAAAAAAGGTAGACAGGTGGACTAAGGATACTAGTTTTAAAAATAATTCTATTTTATGTATATAAACAACTATACAGTTATGATTTGAGTCTAAACAAACAAGATGCAACTCTTGAACTCAGTGCTTAATTTGTAAATAAAGAGGTGCCGGTGGTCAAAGCCCTTCTCTTAAACACGAGTCTGCTGTAATTAAATCTGCCAGCACTGAATACTGAGACCGCGTAATCCTGAAGCCATCTCGGGCTTCTTCAATCCATTTACGGCCACCCATGCCCCTTCAGCTCATCCTTTCTCCCTTTATGACGCTTTTTAGTTTTTCCTTCTTCCGTCTTTCTCATATGCGTCTTTGGCTCGCAGCAATAGCTTGAGGCATAAGAATAAGCCCCGGCCCTCAAAAATAAGTGCCGGTGATCAGCACCGGAAACAACAAGCACAAATTAAGCACTGCTTGAACTTCATCCTTCGAAATGCCATCACATTATTAATAGAGATGTGAGGACCTTTAGGAGATCCACATGAAAAGATTTGAGGGGGGAACAAGAATAATTTGCTTCAGTTGCAAAACCAGTTGCATGCTCGCTAATGTTTTTGTTGCCAGATAAGCAACAACTCCTAGCAAATCCTTTACACTCCTAACATATTAGACTAATAGAAAGGATATCACATTTATCTAATATCTGCTGTTCCCTTATTCATTTGTATTATAGAATTACGAAGATTTACGCTTTTCATATTTTAAAAAATATAGCCTTTCCTGTTGCCTTTCCGTTGCATGTTAGAGAATTCACACTTTACCACTCTGAGGAAAAGATTTCCTTTTGATTTAATGAAGAGGCTCTTACGTTCTTCACAGTCTTTTGCCATCTCCAAAAAAATCTATATTTTGTGATAATAATGGCAGAGATCCTCTTGTTTCCACCGTGGCAATTCCCCGTACATTCATTCAAACGTCATTGATGCATAATATCAACAATGGAGCTGTTTCATCTCTTTCAGAGCCCCATGGGCTGCCCTTGTTGATTCAGAGACATATGTCCACATGGATTTGATTCTTCTCCGTATCCAGGTCAAGCACATCAATTACCCACATGCCTATAGAAAGGCCGGACCCAACCCTTCCAGCTCTCTGGGAGCCACACCATTGTTATCTGGTTTTGTTGTATGTGGTTTTCCAGTTTTTTCCAGGAAGTAAGGGGTCGATTCTCTCTTATCAGAAGCTCAGTTTTCCTGCTAACACTGCAAAGTGTGGGTGACTTCTGTGCCTGTCTCTAAACCACTGTAGCCAAATCACTACTTGTTCTGTCCTCCAATATTGTAACTCTTTCATTACAATAGCCAAATTGTCCTTCTAGTGTGAAGATAGATTTTCAGTTTGACCTAGTGCCACAAGTTCCTAGAAGGTGATGACGAGTTTATTGCTTTTTTATCTTGGAATTTTAATTGAATTGAATTAGACCTTTATTTCGATTATAAAAAAAATAATCATAAAAGCACACAAAAGTCACAAACTTCAATAACCATATAATAAATAGCCACAAGTGTTAAAAACCATTAAACAAAATAAAAATTAAAAGCATTGTTATGCCAATGCCATGAATTCTAAATAGATATACAATATATTGCTTAAAAGACCTGAAGGATTTAAGGCCCAAAGTTCATAATCTTATTCCAGAGTAATGCATTCTTTAAAAAAAATTAGAGACTGCCAATGCAACAATGGGTGCATTCACGATTTGTAAATATATAAAAGCAGGTCGATATTGATAAAATCCTTTGGCTTTAAGAACAGGCAGGAGAAATCTTCTTCTAAATGGGTTGTAAAAACTACAAAACAGGACCAAATGTTCTAAAGCCTGGGGCGAAACATTATCACAAGGGCAAATCTTAATTGCAGACGGCTCATATTGCCAAGGCGGAAAACATAGTTTACATCGGACAGAACCTAATCTAAACCTATTGAGAAGAACTCTTTCCATGGATTTCTGACAAAGAAAAGATAAGATTCCAATCCAGAAGTGGTATTTAAAACTAAACTGCATAAGTAACAACTTCTTCATAATCTTTCTGTCTGCCCGTTTTAACGATTCTGGATTATAAAATAGTTCACAGTGGCCCAATGATAGTGCTGTAGATCTGATATAATTAAGCCATGGGATTTTGTAAGCTAAATCAGTGGTTCCTATCCTGTGGTCCAGGGACCCCTGGGGGTCCGCGAAGACTCCTCAGGGGGTCCGCGACTGCTTAGAAAATGAAATAATATTAGCAGATTAGGCACCCAGCTTTCAATAATGACTCAGTGGAAGTGTCCCTGGATTCCAAAAACGATGCAGTGGGGGTCCCTGGGTTCCAATAATGATAAAGTAGGGGTCCACAGACTTCAAAAGGTTGGGAACCACTGAGCTAAATCACAACCTAGACAATCTCAATAACTTTCCTGTTAAAAGCAGTCGATTTTCCACTCCAAACTGTTAGCCACAACAACATTGGGCCAGTTTTTACATAATCTTCTGCAAAGTCCAAACCCAGCTTCTCATACATAAACAAACTCAGGCTGGCAGGACCCACCCCTAATAACTTTCTGCAGAAACAATTTTCTTCATGTTGAATAGACTTACAATTTGAATACCCCCAAATTCCTGTGCCATATAATAGTAAAGGTAAACACTTAATCTTGTAGATCTGCAGACAGGTTTGCTCCCAGCTATCCAAGCAAATCTGAAGAGCGCCCCACATGACTGGTCAAAACGCAAACATCGATTTGTGAGACATTGAGCCCATGTACAATGCTCATCGCATGTAACCCCCAGATAAGAGAAGGTGGTCACCCTTGATATCACCTGACCCTTGATTGTAATTGGTCTAAGTATCGGGTTCTGCTTCCCACATATTATAAAGTGCATTTTTTGAGGTATTTACATCCAATTACAAGTCATTCATAAAATCAACCAGCAGATCCACCGGAGCTTTGAGGCCATTCAGCGTGCAGGAAAGAATGACTGCTTCATCTGCATATAATAGTGAGGGGAGTTCAGGCCATTATTATATAGTAAAAATAAAATTGGCACCATGACACAACACTGCCTGACACCCCTTTTCAGTTGAAAAACATCAGAACATTCCCCTGCCTTCCCAAATCTTACTGAGGCATTAAGATCAAGCTGTAGGGCCCAGTGAAAGTTTACCAAGGGTTGAGGCACCCCAAGGCCTTCCAAGATTGGCCTTAGCTTTGATCGATTTAACCCTATCAAAAGCACAGCTGAGGTCCATAAAAGCCAGACATACATCTCCCTTCTTGGCCACCACATATTTGCCCACCAGTAGATATAGGTGAAGACACTGTTCCATTGCCCCCATACCCTCTCTGAATCCAAACTGAGCCGGGCAAATAATATTATTTGCTTGAATCCATTCTTCGATACGAAGAAGAAAAATACGCCCCACTATCTTGGACTTTACCTTTCTTTCCTTCATAGAAGAATTGGTCAACCTCAGCTTACCTTTGCTGTTTTAGGTTACCATGCTTCTCCTATGTTATAACTGTTTGGCTCTTTAAAGTGGGTAAAGGTGCCTGACCTCAATGTGGCTCACTGTTTATTAGTCTCACTTTTCTGTTTACTAAGTAATTCTGTTCTCCACCTAAGCCGCCTCTATGTTGGCCAGGGCCTTTGGCGTTGTACTTGCATAAGGACGAAAGATGCATATTATGGATTGATCACTTTTAATATTGAGTCATTTCTTGTTCTGCTACTCATCAGCAATCTGTTTTACTTTTCAGCACTTCATTTGAATTCTTTGCTAACTCCTCTCCATTTGATGGGGTCCCTACATGCTGTCAGATCAAATATGCTTACCATAATGGTCAACATAGACTATCTGTAGAAAACAAAGATCCAGTATCTTAACAGCAGTGTGTTAAAAGTCAGTGCTGATGTGTTTTAAAAGATTATGGTCCAGAAAGAGGATTGAAAAGGTCAATAATTGTGACAAAGTAAAATAATCTAGGAAAGACATGGTTTAAGTAGGGCAGGTCTGCCTGTAGGGTTGTGTCATCAGTGATTTTCTGAAACTGAGAAAGTTGTCTTCTAGACAAAGGAAGTAACTTTCTTTTTTTGTGTTTTATATTTTTATTGTCATTTTTCAAAACAATATACAGCATACAGAAACAAAGAGCTAGCAATAATTCCTTAACCTCCGTATGTATAATACAGCTGGACAAGCAATGGATATAAAACTTCTCAAAAATGTCTGCTATCTAGCAATAATTTCTAAAATATACAACATCTACTGAAATATACCATATGAAGCATCTGTAATAAAATACCAAAACACCGCTCCACAATGGAGAGATGCAATGACATAGCAAAATAGAACAAAATAACATAACGTTCGCATAAGAGCAATTCATCGTCTTCATTTTACAATTATATAAAGTTATATAATTATCTACTTTACTTCAAGCTTAAAAAAAAAGGAAAAAAAACACAGGTACATGTATTCCTAATAGAACTAATCGACCTAATAAACCCGCCCTCTCCAACCTGCCCCATCATTAGTGGCCCATCATTACAAAGCCCCCAACTGAGTGGTCAAGGAACTATAGGCACAGAGCATTTTTGTACCTCCAAGCTGGGGACATCTGACTTTAGTACATGGTACATGATGTCCTATGGGACCCAAATAGAAGGGAGAGATGAGTGTCTCTAAATAGTAATGTTCAATGACATGAATATAGTAATATTTAAGTGAAATATATCTGACAAGATAGGATTACATACAAAATTAGGCCAAAAAAAAAAGGTGTATAAGGAGAAGGAGAACTGGAAACTAGAGGGGAAAAAAGAGGAAGAGGATGAAAATATCAAAGAAGGTAACAGAAAAGGCAAAGGCAGAAGAAAGAGAATGAGGAAAATTAGAGAGGACAGAAGCCGGGAACAAGTTTAAAACAAAAATGAGCACGATAACTAGAGAAATAATGGCGATGTAAAGATGATAATAATAGTGATAATGATAATGATGATGATAATAGTAATAGTAATAAGAATATGAATAACTATAGTAATAGTGACCAGGGGGGAGGGGAGGAAGAACAGAAAACACGCCTACGGAAGACCAGCATACATAAGGGAAGGAGGGAAAGGTATGGAGGAATGCGTGAAGAGAATGCATGTGCGCTCGCAGTGGAGTTCAATGTGTAATAAAGAAGAGTAGAATAAAAAGGACCGGTTCGTACTGAGGTGTAATAAGAAGATTAAGATTATTGGAGAGGCACGGTGCCACTGGGGCATTTGTGATGTATTCCGCACAGGGGATAATCAGGTCACCGGTCCAGAGAGAAAGGGTGCCCATGTCTGTAGAAACATTTCTGTCTCATCCTGTAGATCATAAATAAGACGCTCATGTGAGGCAGTCTGATACATTGCAGAGATCCACTCCCCGTGGGAGGGTACACGTGTCGCTCGCCAATAGCTGAGGATACATATCTTTGCCGTGGCTAGCGCAGTGTGTAACAAGCGACATTGTGGTCTGGAGAGATTAGGGAGCTCCCTGTTGTTGTGTATTAAGAGTAGATGAGGGGTAAGGAAAAGTGGCAAGGGTAGTGTTTCCCTCAGGATAGCCCCCACTGCTCACCAGAAAGGCTGTATGGCTGGGCAATCATGCAAAATGTGAGGTAAATCGCAGCGCTCATGAGGACACCTCCAGCAGGAGGCATGATGTAGTAATCCCGCAGTACGGAGCTTCAAGGGGGTCCAATACCAATTGTGTAATGCTTTAAAAAGACTGAATTTTGAGCGGGCCTCCCGAGCTCCATGGTCTCTAGCTTCGATTATTTCCACCCCATTCCTCCAAATCGTAGTCAACCTGTAGATGTGCCTCCCACTTATTCTTGAGAGAAACCAGGAGGGGGAGCAAAAAGAGGTGACAATTTAGCAAGGCTTGCAGGCCTGATACGGCCCCCTTCAGTTGTCCCCGCGTTTCCAAGTAATGAAGTATTGGAGATTGAATGAGTTGTTGAGGAGGATTCCCAAGACGACTCATCAGACAGTGCTTGAGCTGCATAAAACGCCATGAATGGTTTTTGGAAAGCCCGAATTCCTCCTTAAGTTCCGAGAACGTCTTCCACCTGTCCCCCTGTGAGAATGAAATGATCTCCTCCAATGTGTTTCATGCCTGGTAAGATGGTTTTGGGTATTAAACACTGTGTGTCTGCTGTGCCATCTAAAGGACTTTTGCGACATTAGGTCAAGACCTATTTTGGGGCCCCAGGTTCAACACAACTTTGAATTTCTTTACCAGTTTTCTGCCAACTTATGCCCTCGTGATGCAAAACAATATTACATTATATGTTAAACTTTCAGAAACTCTGATACACAAAAACAGGCAAAAGCTCAAATTGCCCAGCATTCTCTAGCCCAGTGCTTCCCAAACCTTTTATACCCACGACTCACTTTTTAGAACTTCAAATATTCGCGACCCACCTACCTTTAATGAACATGGGGCAGACAATTTGTTAATGCAACTAAAGCATTTACAGACAGCACATTGGCCATTGAAGTGGCCACTAAATTTGCACAGACATACAGTTTTACTGTTAAGACTACTGTACACGGGCGTGGCTTCGGGCGTCAAGATGGCGGTCGCACTCTGAGAGTGCTCTGGACCCCTCCGTCATCCGCCCGATTTTGCCGCGATCTGCAGGGTTAACGGCACTACCCCATGCACTCCTGTAGACTCCCTTCCCCTTGGGGAGCATGCAGATATGTGAAAAGCGATCCATAACGGTCCCTGTGTCCCTCCCTCACCTCGCCTAACCTAAACAAAATGGCGGCCGGGTTCGAGCCGCGGCGGCGAAACTGAGACACGGAGCCTCAGTCGAGGTCAATCTGGACCGGAGCCCCCGCAGGGGCTAACAGAAAGAAGTGGAGCGGCGCTCCTGTCACAAACTCCCGGAGGCATCGGAGTGCTGCCGGTAGGTGAGGCGCCTGCTGAGTTGGGCCGCTGTCGTGCCTCCGCCTGGGCGGAGCGGGATCGCAGATGCCGTCGTGAGGGAGACGGGGGCGCGGAGCACGGTGCGGTGCCCCCCGAGGGGAGGATAGCGTGCCCGCTGGCCCGAGATCGGAGCAGACGAACTGGAGGGCAGAGCGCCCGAAGGAGACGGAGGCGTGTGCGACCTCTGGGAGAGTGGTCGGACACGAGACCGCGCTGCGAGTGCTAGACCGGGACCACGGTGCATCATAGGAGGTAAATGCCATAAGCGGAGTGGGGGCTCCCCGACCCGGTAGGAAGAGAGGAGAGGAGGGTGCGAGGACCTGGGTCCTCCGGGCAACAACCCTGGGGCATGGAGCGGACAAGCCCTTTCCTCGGACACCGTGAGGGCTGGAATTGAGCAGCATCCATGCGAGGGGAAGAGGGATCCACTAAATCCCCCACGAGTGCATAAGGCTACGGCATGGGCAAGGAGCTCCCCTAGGATGAATATCAGGATCGGCCCCGCCACAGGGAAATTGATGCCCGGAGGGTGCCGAGGGGGTGCCTCGGAGTGCTAAGAGTTCCCCTGGGTCTTGGGGGACTCGACGGTGCCAGGGGAGAGGACCCTGATCCGGTGGCCCGCAGGATTCGGCACCGCTGCCGGGGCCTCCGCTCTTCGCTCCCCGTGTTGGCCGACCGGAGAGACCGAAAGTTCCCAGCCTGCTGAGCTTCGTATAAAGAATAGTGCTCCCACAGTCGGGTCCGCATCTCCCGAGGCCCCTGTGATTCCGGGGTGGTGCTTCCCGTGGTCCCTGAATTCGGGGAGCTCCATGAACACTGAGACCCTGCCAGAGTAACAAGATGGGAAGAGATAAACCGAACAAACAGCCTCCTGCCTCCCAGCAAAAGATTGACCAGTTCACAGCACCGGCAGGTCCACGGAGAGACGGAGACTCAGCCAGCGGAAGCCCAGCCCCGGATGGGGTGAATGCCATCCTTCTGGCGATTCAATCATCGCAGACCGCCGTGGAAACCAAGATCGGAGAAGTCCGGGAGGACATGGGCCTAATTAGGCAGGACCTCAGAAACGCGGTGGGCCGAATCACTGAGGTAGAACACCGGGTCTCCCAGACCGAAGATGAACTATCTGATCTAAGAACCAAAGTGGCCCAACTCCAAACCCGTACTAATGAACTACACCGCCGTGCGGAAGACGCAGAAAATCGCTTGAGACGCAACAACCTGCGCTTTGTCGGATTTCCGGAGGGCGCGGAAGAGGATAAAGCTCCCGATTTCCTGGAACAGTGGATCAAGACCTGGATCCCGGACCAATCCCTCTCGCCCTGGTTCGCGATCGAACATGCTCATAGAGCCCTCGCTCCACGCCCACCGCCAGGCGGCCCCAGGCGCCCGATGATTGCACTCTTCTTTAATTTCAAAGACCGAGATATGATCCTTAAGGCAGCCAGGAGCTCAGATAACCTTCAATGGGAGAATCACAAGATCCTAATATTCCCTGACTACACCGGCGAAGTGCAGATTCGCCGCCGATCTTATGAGCATGTCAAACAAAAGCTAAGAGCAATGCAACTCGCCTACATGTTATTATTCCCGGCCAGACTCAAGGTCCTAATGGCCAGAAAGGCCTTCTTCTTCGACTCCCCGGAGGAGGCGTGGGACTGGCTGACTGAGGAGGGCTCTGTGGCCCGGCGGGGTCCCCGGGGCCCGGTGGGTGGCCCCTCCTGTGAGGTGCCCCCCCCGTTGGAAGGGCCTCGGAGAAGCAGACGATGAACCAGATCCAAAAAGGGTAGGCAGAAAGATCTGGACGCCAACACGAACAGTGGAGCACCCTCGGCCTCTGATGCACGGGAGGGGGGGGGGGCCTCCGGCGGTTCGCCAGGTCTTCGGGACCCAGACCCAGCCCGGGTCATGGACGATACTGACTTGAGCCAATCTCCGGAACTCGGCTGAGACAGGACAAGCAACTTCTGACGGAACGGAGGGACATGGTCGAGACTCTTATCCCGGATGTGCGGCCATTGGAGGTGACACTTCAGAGGTCTCATGACCCCTGCGATATACTTTCTGTGAGACCTACTTAATAGCCGTTAACTGCATTTGATCCGACTAAAAGGAGGGGTCCATCACTCCACTCCACAGCAGTCCAGCTGACTGCTTTGCTACAGTTGGGTAATAGGGCGACAGATGCTTCCGGGGAGGGAGTATGGGGTGGGGGGTGGTTGGGGGGTAAAAAATTTGTCATGGGTTTAGATAGTATTGTGTTATTAAGTTTATTTTGTTATTTAAATATTTCACTGTTGCAACGGACACGGTCATCCCCAGACTTACAGAAGGGCACCCGGCATAACATAGCAAGCACGCATCTCATAATTGGCCCTCATTGACTCAGATCATCTCATGGAATGTGAATGGGCTACTAGATAAAATCAAGAGGTCCGCGGTATTCAGGTCCCTCCGTAGATACTCCCCCTCCGTGGTCTTATTACAAGAAACCCACCTCCTTGGAACTAGGTGCCCCATGCTCTCACGGGGAGGCTATGATAGAGTCTACCACGCAGGCTTCTCCAGAGGCTCTAGAGGGGTAGCTATCCTGCTCCACCGCTCACTACCTATGGTAATTACGGACACGCACTCTGACCCACAAGGCAGATTCGTGGTGACCACGGGAGTTCTTCACGGATCACCACTAAACTTGGTGAGCGTATACGCCCCTCCGGCGGGGTTTGAAGCTTTTTTAACTTCACTCCGCCAGGTAATTGCGGGGTTACCTCAGGGAGCCACCTTAATAGGGGGGGATTTTAACGCTGTCCTCGATCCAAATCTAGACGTATCAGGCGAGATTACCACGGGCAGATCCAACCGGGCGTCGACTCTTACGGGCTGGGCTGGAAGCCTGGGTCTCAGCGATATATCGAGAATCTGGCACCCTAGGGAACGTCAATACACCCACACATCGGCCGCCCACCCGACACAATCCAGAATTGACCTCGTATTTATGCCCGCCCTTGACGTCACCAGCGTCACGGGCGCAGATATACTACCCCGTGGAGTTTCTGACCACGCACCAGTGAGGGTCTGACTCGGGGGGGCAGTTCCCTCCAGACGCCCGGTGTGGCGCCTTAATGCTTGGTATCTACAAGACAACGACTACACCCTTGAGGTTAGGAATCATCTCAGTTACTACTTTGAAACGAATCAGGGATCAGTTCGGTCCCTAGGCACACTATGGGCCGCATGTAAGGCCACTCTTAGAGGACACGCTAAACATCTTCTCCGTGTCCGCGAGCGCGCCCGGGACTCACAAGTATCTGCTCTAGAGGCAAAGGCTTTAAGACTGGAGCGGCAAGGTGGGAGCTCCGATTCAGCCTCCAATTCGAGGCACCTCACCTTGGTGAGAGATGAAATTAAACACCTAGTGCTAGAATCAGCAAAGCATATGTGGAGGGCCTCAGCTGCTCGAATATATGGATGGGGAGATAAAAACGGGAAACTCTTGCATTGGCTGGCAACTCACCCTCGAGCTAACAGAGTCATTCCCGAAATTAGGGAAGACTCAGGCTCCCTTTCTAAAACACCAACCGAAATTGCACAAAGCTTTGCCTCCTACTATACTCGCCTTTACGCAAAACACCCTCGACCCATGACCGAGATAGAGTCTCCTCTCTTAAATGACATATCCCTCCCCAGAGTTTCCCTTGAGACAAGGAACAGGCTCAACAAAGCCCTCAATCTAACTGAGATTACTAACGCGATCTCCGGCCTGTCTTCGGGCAAAACTCCAGGGCCAGACAGATTCCCGGCAGAGTTATATAGCAAATGTAGTGACATCCTAAGCCCCTACTTGCTTGAAATGTACACTGATGCCGAAAAAATAGGTCGCTTTCCGGATGGGATTGATCAAGCCACCATTGTGGTAATCCCTAAAACGCAACCCCCGTCAATACACTGTTCGGCATATCGGCCCATTTCTCTCCTGAATACAGAGATCAAAGTACTGTCCTCAATCCTGGCCGCTAGATTGAGGGAGGCTATTCCCTCGCTGGTACACCCTGACCAATGCGGCTTCATGCCAGCCCGTGGCACTAGGCACTGTATTAGAAGGCTGCACCTGGCCCTAGCACACCGCGGGACTCTGTCACGTAATCCCTTGGCACTACTCCTACTAGACTTCGAGAAGGCCTTTGACACAGTAGACTGGTCCTACCTTGACCAGGTGCTGCAAAGAAATGCACTTGGGGCAAAATTTTGCGGCCTGGTAAAACTGCTTTATTCCAACCCGACGGCCCGAGTACAGGTGAACGGGGTGGTTTCTGACCTGTTTCCTATTGGCCGGGGTACCCGGCAGGGATGCCCCCTATCCCCCCTACTTTTCACCTTAATGATTGAACCTTTGGCGATACTATTACGCGGGGATCCCCTGATTGAGGGTTGCTATACATCTCCAACCCAGCCACGAGCGGCCCCCGTGTTCTACACATATTGAACCTCTTCGCGGAGGCCTCCGGGCTGGCCCTAAATCATAGTAAATCCTTGCTGGTCCCCCTCCACCGCTCTCGAGACTGCGTGGACTGGCAACACACCATTCCAGTGAAAAGAAACAGCTTCAAATATCTAGGAATATACGTCTCACTACTCCCGGAATTAGCCTGGGAACTTAATATTACACCTTCAATCAGGAGAATTGGGACTGACCTCCAACGCTGGAGAACCCTCCCCTCAATCTCCTAGGTAGAATAGCGCTTTATAAGATGATGGTCCTCCCCAGACTTCTTTATCTTTTACAAAAATTCCCACACCCCATCCCAAAGAGATGGTTTCGGGGGCTGGACACGTTGGCACGCCAGTTCATATGGAGTGGCGGTCGTCCACGGCTGGCACTCGTTACCTGCCAAAGGGACTTTTACGATGGGGGGTTGGGCATGTCCAACATTTACTATTACCACCTCGCAATGCACTTACAAGTGATCAATGATTGGATGGGAGGGGGATGGGCGGACCCGGCATACCGATTAGAGCTCCACACACTGAGCTACCCGCGGATTTTCGATGCCCTATATGGGGGCCCGATCTCCCGAGATACTCCTGATGTAACTAAGGTGGTCCTTGCGGGTTGGCGGGCGGCACAAAGGGTGTCGGGGTGGTGGGGACGCCTGACTCAACAGACACCGTTGTGGCATGGGAAACAATTACATGAGGTCGCGGGCCTAGAGGGATTCCATAAATGGGACACCATTGGTATATCAACACTAGGCGATATTTGGAACGGGACACATGCGATCCTTTGAGGAGCTCCAGAAACTTTTCTCGCTAAACAAGACGCAATTTCATAAGTATCTCCAGCTTCGACACGCCCTACAACCACACATACAAGCAGGGGACACCATACCAGAATACAGTCCGATGGAGGTAAAGACACTAATGGGGAGTCTTGGCAAAGGAGGTGTCTCCCAGATATACCGCGCCCTGGTCACCAACACTGCCCGCCCCCTGGAACTGCTCCGTCAGAAGTGGGAGGGATGGGTGGGCCCCATAGAAGAAGGGGATTGGGGCGAGGCGCTGATGGCGCCCTAACGATGGCCTCTCGATTCCGACAAATACAGACCTACTACCTCCACATAACATATCTGACACCCACTAAACTTCACAGAGCGGGCCTCCGATCCTCTGCTGAATGCCCTCGATGCCTAGATCCCTCTGCCGATTTTTTTCACATGGTCTGGACTTGTCCGGTCATAGCTACTTATTGGGGGGCGGTTCTAAACGATGTCTCGAGTGTCCTACAGGTAGATGTGGAGAAATCACTGTTGTCCTCCCTTCTGGGAATTATGGGAGACACTGGGTTGAGAAGACCAGACAGGACCTTTCTGGGGGTGGCCTGTCTGGTGGCGAAGAGGGATATAGTGGCGAATTGGAAGGCCAGAGGGGCTCCTGCCTTGATTAAGTGGAGGCGTGGAGTGGATTGGTGCGCGACACGGGAAAAATTGGTTTATGAGGCCAGAGGTTGTCCGAATAAATATAATAAGATATGGGGAAGGTGGGAAGCAGCTACAATGGCCTCCCCTATACCACCAAGAACTACCTCGTCACAGAGGATCGAAACAGATCCACCGCCTATCCCACCCTCTCTGTGCAATACATAATCCATCAAGGCCAATCCTGTAGAATTGTGTGCAGCTTGCTTTTTCCTTTCATTTAGTGTTCAAGTACGTGTCGCTGGAACGGGGGAATGACCATGTTTAGTGTGCCTGTTGGTATCATGTTTTAAATGTTTGTATCGTAGTTATTCTACTTGTTTGAAAAATAATAATAAAAACTACTTTATCAAAAAAAAAAGACTACTGTACACAAATGATAATAATATGTGGAAGTTGGGGTCCAGTGGTTATCATTTGTGCATCACCAAGTAAAGTTAAAGTTTCTAGATTTGTTTTGATCCTATCAAAATGTTTGCTTCCATCACACTCAGAATTACAAAACATGTGCTTTATTTTTGCTTTCCTAAGTGCTGAATGTATACAGATAATTTACAGGTATTTACATTTTGTTGTATGTTACAAAACATGACGTCCTACAGTCTTTCCTATGGAAGATTGTCACGTAATGTTTAATGGCATGTGTGGCTGTAAATACACATGTTGTACATACTACTGCCATCTAGTGCTGGGTCTGGAGTGTTGCAAGATATATTTCTTCGAAGAAGCGATTTGAGTCACTGGATCGAGTGAGTCCTCCTCTCGGTGATACTGCACATGGGCATCGACTCCTTTGTTAATTGTTTTATCTCCACTGTTGTGTTCAGACGTGTGTGTCTTTGCTCTGTCTTTCAACTTGCTCTGGTTCGAATCCTTTCTTTCCCTCTTCTCTTTTTCAACGGTATTGTCTCTTGATCATGCATTCCGTTCTGTGTGTTCGTCAGTCTGGACACCGATCATGTGCCCTCTGGGGTGTCCTCGCCTGTCTTGGGCCTTTCTCACCACACGGCACTGGCCATTATGCAGAGCTGATGGAACGAACACTGTTATGTTTCTGTCCTCATTCCCACGCTAAATTTTCCCTCACTGGTACAACATTTGGTGTGTAACTTGTGCCTCTCCGCCGATCACCAGGAAACTACCTGTGACACCTGCAGATCCTTCAGGTCGAAGAAGACACTTCAAGCCCAAAGAGCCTGCTGACTGGAGATGGCACACAAGACTCTGGACGACACCCCAGATATCTTTGGAGAGCAACACGACCAGGAGGAACCTGAATATCAAGAGGAGGCCTTTTTGATCCAGGACTCCGACTTCGACAAGCAGTCGGACATGGCCACGAAGTAACATCCACACAACACATGAGTACTGTGGCCCCTCCTGGCCGACTCAATACTATTAAAAAGCCCCTTGAAGAGGTTGCCATACTGCCACCAAGCCATGGTCAGATCTGAAAAAATGTCTCTCTCCGGAAATAGCAAAGACAAAGACATTGTATTCGGCCTCCGGTACCTCGGTCTGAGACATTGTTACCATCTCGATCCGAACTTTGGCTCTTAACTGACCGGTTACCACCTCCACCTCAGTGCCAAAGGAATCGCGCCGACTGAATAGTTTGGTGCCAAAATCCACAGATCCGAAAACATTGGAGTATAAAGACTCCAGTCTGTCTTCAGCTACACCTTATCCTCTGGGACCCATTCTAGAGACTCTGGACGCTCATCTGCGCAGCCTCGATATCCAGGAGGGTACAGGATGCATTATTGTGTCTCCCTCTATACTTTTCAAAAGGAAGCTGTTTTTCCAAGAAGCTTTGGACACTTCTCCACTTCCAAAGAAGACTAGCAAGGAAAAGGCTACCAGCACACCTCACAAGCGTTCTCCACCTTCACCTCCTCCTCCTCAGCCTTCTTCACCTCCTCCACCTTCTCTTCCACTTTCCTCCCCTCCTTATTCACCTTCCTCACCTACTGCAGGAGATTATACCCCTCAGGGATCCCTTTTAAATGCTGGGGAAAATTTGGGTGAGACACAGCATGACCCAGATACATGAGGCACTTATGACCCTGACCCCATCCTGACCAGTGATCCAGACTTGTTCCCTGCACACCCCTCACCACCAGAGGATAGTACATCCTACCAGCAGATAGTGGCAAGGGCAGCCGCTTTCCACAATGTGGTGCTGCACAGGGACCCTCTCGAACAGGACTTCCTGTTTGTTACGCTTACATCTACCTTCAGGGATATCCAATGTCTCCCTATGTTCCCTCGCATGCTTCGTCACACTGAGGACACTTTCAAAGATTTTGTTTGCTTTAGGGTTATCACCCCTAGAGTAGACAAGAAATATAAGCCTGCTCCCTCAGATCCATTATACATTAGGTCATAGGTCCCTCCAGATTCCATAGTAGACATCACTGCACGAAAATGTGTCTATAGCCAGGCCACAGGGGACTCTCCTCCTCTTGACAAGGAAAGTAAGAAAATAGATGCTGCCAGCAAAACAGTGGCTGCACAGGCAGCTACCCATTGGTATACCGTCAATTCACAGACCTTACTGGCTAGGTATGACTGAGCTCACTGGGATGAGGTGGAGGAGCTCCTCCAGTTTCTCCCAGAGGAGCACCGCAAGAGAGGGCAGCAAATTGTTGCAGAGGGGAAACAATAACTAATAGTTCTATATGGTGTGCCCTAGATGCCGCAGATACAGCTGCACACTACATTAATACACGTGTCTTAATAAGAAGGCACGCATGGCTTCGATGCTCTGGTTTCAAATCTGAGGTACAGCAAGCAGTGCTTAACATGCCCTTTGATAAGGAGCATCTTTTCAGCCATCAAGTGGATTCTGCCGTTGAGAAGCTGAAAAAAGACACAGCTAAGGCCATGGGTGCTTCACATTCCCCCACACAAAGGGGCGCTTTTCGTCGCCCCCACCTTCAGAGGTGCTAACAAATCCACATCCTCCGAGGCGTCTACCTCTCAACCCAGACAGCCTCCACCATCTTATTCTAGGGGTTTATATAGGGGGTCCTATATAGACAACAACAACAAGGGCAGATGTAAGAGCACCGCCTCCTGAGGCGCTACCTCCACTGCAAAGCCTTGGCTACCTCTGTCTTCCCCCCACTCACTACACACCTGTTGGGGACAACTTCAAGATGTTTATCCAGAATGGGTCAACATCACCACGGACCAGTGGGTCCTTTCCATTATCTAACATGGGTATTGTCTGGAGCTAATTACCACTCCTCCAGACATCCCCCCTCGCACTCACAGGCTATCCCAGGAGTACCTCACTCTTCTCAAACAAGAGGAGCAATCCCTTCTTCCAAAAGAGGCCAACAAGTCTGTTCCCTTACAACACCAGGGATCAGGGGTATACTCCCTATACGTCCTCATTCCCAAAAAATATGTCTCTCTCAGGCCTATTCTGGACCTCAGACCATTAAACCAGTACATTCTCTCAGAACACTTTCATATGGTTGCTCTTCAAGACCTTATCCCACTTCTGCAACAAGATGACTTTATGACGGCTCTAGATTTAAAGGACACCTAATTTCATATTTCCATCCACCCTGCACACGGAAAATACCTAAGATTCATGTTTGCGGGCAAACATTACTAGTTCAAAGTCCTGCAGTAGTTGCGGCACACTTCAGAAGACAAAACATACACATGTTCCCTTACTTAGATGATTGGCTCATCAAAGCCGGCACATTACCACAGTGCCAACATCACACTCAGTTGACAGTGGATCTCCTTCACACTCTGGGCGTATCAGCCATGCTTCATCACACTTCTGGACCTATCAGAAGTTCCCCGTGAGAAGCTGCCCAACAAGCCAGACCTTCTAACTCAAAATAAAGAACAAATCAGACATCCAGACCCCAAGTCACTCATCATTGGGATATGGCTCCTGAAGTCATAGAGTTTGGTTACTTAGGATTGCCTGCGGAATGTATGGACATTCTCAGGGAAGCTCGTAGACCCAAAACCAGAGCATGCTATGCTGTAAAATGGAAACGTTTTGCATGCTACTGTCATACCAAACATATTAACCTCATTAAAGCTACTTCAAGACATTGTTTGTTATTTGCTCCATCTACAAAAAGCACATTTAGCTTACACTTCCATTTGCTTACATCTCTCCGCTATACCTGCGTACCTGCATACCTGCATATCTACAGAACACACCACATACGTCTTTGTTCAGCATCCCAGTCATTAAGGCATGAACGGAAGGCCTCAAAGGGGTTATTCCATCCAGGGCGATTCCCTGGAATTGTGCTAACCAAGCTCATCGGCCCTTCCTTTGAGCCACTTCATTTGTGTCCTCTTTAGTACCTTTCTCAGAAAGTGCCATTGTTAGTTGCCCTTACATCACTCAGGCCTGTCTGGGAGCTCCAGGCCCTAACCTTGTAACAACCTTTCTTCCAAATTCATAGAGATAAGGATGTCCTTCACACAAAACAGAAGTTCCTTCCTAAAGTGGTTTCACAATTCATATCACACAGTCGATTGAGCTACCAATCTTCTTTCCGCAGCCTGACACTGTGGCAGAAAGATCTCTCCACACACGTTAAAGGAGCATTTATGTTTTACATTGACAGAACCAAAGACTTTAGGAAAATTAAACAGTTGTTTGTAGCATTTTCACTACATCACAAGGGCAGTTCAATATCCAAAAACTGCATAGCTAGATGGATAGTAAGGGTTATACAGACTTTTTATGCTTAAGCAAAGAGGAAGTTACCTGTTACTCCTAGAACACATTCTACTAGGAAAAAAGATGCCACAATGGTTTTCCGTAGAAACATCCCTGTAGCTGACATTTGTCAGGCGGCTACATGTCTACACACATACATTCACAAAACATTTCTGTTGTGCATGTACTAGAATGACAGCAAGCCACTGTAGGTCAAGTTGTGCTACAAACACTTTTACAGTCAACTGCAATTCGCTCAGGCTAGTCACTGCATTTATGGGGGGACTCCTTTACAGTCTTTGCAGAGCATGTGTATCTACAGCCACATATGCCATCAAACAGAAAATGTTAATTAACCAGTAAGCAGCTGTACGTGGCATGTAGTGCTGTAGATTCACATGCGTCCTCCCTGGACACGTGGGACCATTCCAGTTACTTCATATTTGGATATAGTTGTACATATCTAGTTACATTTGCATGGCCATTACTTTCTCTATACTTTCTCTACACTCCTTTTCTTACCCGCCTGCAGGAAAACAATCTAACCAAGAAGTCGATGCCATGCGCAGTATCACCGAGAGGAGGAGTCACTCAATCCTGTGACTCAAAATGCTTCTTTGAAGAAAAACAACTTTCAACGCTAGATGGCAGAATTATGCAGAGTATGTGAGTCTACAGCACTACATGCCCAAAACAAATGCTTAGTGGTTAAATAACATTTTCCTTACTTTATTTGTCTTTCTCTGACTGCAAAGTACAAGGAATTTGTAAACACCAATACCCATGTTAAAAAACATTAGGCAGCGCTTTCGTCAGAAGACACAGCCTGACATTTGACCTGTGTCTTTGAAGCGCAGCAAATGTGACGAGATAACTACAAGAAAAAAGCAACTTTATTTATTGCTTGATTTTCTACGGCCCACCAGAAATCATCTCAGGACCCACCAGTGTGTCGCACTCCATGGTTTGAGAAACACTGCTCTAGCCAAATAATTGTTTTGCAAATATATTTTATGTGGAATTCAGTATTTAACCAGGCTATTTCTCTCACTGTCACTGTAGTAAATACACCATAGGTGTGACTTAGATAATGCTTAGTGAACTTGTGTGTAATATTAAAATAAGACATATTCACAGAGCACTTGAAATTGTTGCTTTAATTGCTGGTTATTCATAATCACAAAACCCCACTCATTCAAGGGTGATAGACTGCCCTATGTGAAAGGCAGACACAATTGGCAGGCAGGTATGAAAACCTTTGGTAAAAGCCACAGAAAGGTAGCCAGACCAATAAGGTCTGTTATTTGCCTACCCCAATCTACAGAGTAAGCAGGCAAATTGGGAAACCTTGCATAGTATCTAATGCTGTATCCATAAGAAATATTAAATTTAAATCCACTGAATAACAAGAAAAGGGGGTGGGAGGAAACCAGTATAACAGGCCATTCCAAAACTGCTCCACCAAGGGTGACCTGACCTGGACAGAGCAGGCCAATGTCTTCACATGTGCAGATGAAGCATTTGAGGATTGCAGTAGAGGATCTGACCATATTGCTGCAAAAACAAATCTATTCTGAGAACGAGAGCAAAAAGGAGCTCAGTTCAGAGTTCCAAAAGATCGGTGTAATAAATCTTCCTTGCTGAATCTGGGTTGATGAGGATCAGTTGTGCTCAAACTTCCTGCACTTTATGCAGAACCTTTAAAAGGACAGGAATCAGAGGGAACTGACCCTTTGACTAGCTGAACTTAATGGTGTTTCCCTAGAGACCTATTTATGGGGAAGTGCAAGGTACAAACAGAGAACATTTCCTATTTGGGACCAGTGCAATGAGACCCTCAAGGGTATATCTCAAACTAGAGACAATCATGTTGATCATAAAGAGTTGAAACTCCTACTCAGGGTCTTCCAATGAAAGGCAAGTCTAGGCATCTTTCTCCACATTTAGGATCCCCACTGGATGGACTGCTACAGGAATATGCCTTGTTGGAGAGCCCCCCTCCACCAGTTCATAGGGCTTCCAGGGTCCAAGAACCCAGACCACCCTGTCTTTATATAATAGACAGTGGTTGTGTTGTTTGAAATAATTTGAAAAACGCTTCTTCGGATGAAAGGAAAACGGCTTTAAGGGTGAGGCAGGACCACACAACTCCAGCACATTGATTTGCAGCTGTTGTTCTGACGTGGACTAAAGGCCTTATGTTTTTATGTTCCCCAGATGAGTGTCACAGCCCATCAAGATGCTTCCATAACAATGATGGCCTGCGACTGTGGAGGCCCAAGCAGACAACCCACCATCAAAGTGGAGGGGCACAGCTACTGATGGAGGTCTGAGAGAACAGAATGTAAGTTCTCTGGGGGGGCTAAAAGACTCCTCACATGGTGGAGCTACTGTTGTCTAAGGCATCACTGAAGGGCCCTTCCAAGTGATCTGGCGTGTGGCACTGACAAAATGCACAAGGCCATCAAGTCCGGTAGGCAGCTGTTTTGCAGAACTGAGATGGGAATCTGATTCTGAAAATGAGAATATCTGCAGCCCGTACGGCAAAGAGACGCTTTCATGCAGGTTGTGTCCAACACTGCACCAGTGAGCTCAGCCTCTAAGGTAGGATGAGTTGAGATTTCTGGATGGAGAAACCCAGGCTTTGTAGAGGAGTCACTATGCTCTGAATATGCACTTTCTTGCTAAAAGAAGACAGTCTTGCGGAGGAGCACTAGCGGTTGATCATGTTTGCTTCTTAGATGGTCAAGTGGTAGAACCCCTTCCCTACTGGAAGCTGGTGGTGGAGTGAAAAGTAGTAAAAGTGTTTTTGAGGCTGAGGATCCAGAGATGGATGGATGAAGGAAACTGGGCTTACTGTTGTTGGGGCCTTTAGGTCCACCGCTGCCGTGAACAGACTAGAATAACTACTGTGGGGTCTGAACTGGTTGGAAAGTTGCTGCTGCTGTGAAGGTTGGATCCTGGAGAAGCCACACAAGCTGATGGATGAACCTTTTCACTGTTGATAAAAGGCCAAGCAATAGAGCTGTTGAGTGGCTGCTCCTGAAGTTTCTAGGGAGGTGTCTGCCGTCTTTACAATAGTGATGTCTGGACATCTCCCAAGAACCCAGTTGAATGCATCCAGGCTTGTCTGCAAGGATTGACCCTGTAGCCATGGATCTAGCCATTGTGTTATCCGAATCTGAGCCATACTTTAGAATCTATTTCGAGGCATCAAAACTGGGGCTCAGCAGATTAGAGAAGGCCTTCATAGGGTCAGAAAGGCTGAGTGCGGCCATCCTGGCCAATTTCAATAAGGCATGGACATACAGTCCTAGACTGCACATAGCATGGGCACCGTACACTGCTAGACAGCCAGACATGAGTATGTTTCCTTTCAGTGAGTCAAGTCATTTACACTCACATTCCTGTGAATCACAGGACTGTCTGTGAACCGCTGGGCCTCAGAAGAGTTTCTCTAAAGCACCCAGTACAGGTTGCTACAATGTTGCAATAAATGGAGGCAGGGTTTCCTGAGATGCTTGGAGGATTCCTGTCAGAATTTGGGATTTTGGCCTCAAATCAAAAAGGGCATTTCCAGTGCCACCTCTGCTTTTTGTATTACAGATGTAATAGAACACACATCCTCAGAACAAGGGTCAAATGGTTAAAAAGTGTCTTCTTCTGGAGGTGTGTCAAGACCACTTCAGGCACCAGAACTGGATCTGGAACCTTCTTGAACGCCACCAGCCAGAGCTTTGTGGGCGCAGCCATAACTCCATCCATCCAGGATGTGATTAAATCGGATTATAAGGTGCCTGCAGCAGTTCTGGGTACTTGTTCTGCACTTTATCAAGGCATGTGGAGAGGAACAAAGAGAGCAGACCCCACCTGCCCAGGATTAAATGAAATCAGATTATATATGGGGCAACTGTTTCTCTGGCATCAGTTTCAAATTCTTTTGCTGTACCGCATCGAGGTGTACGGATAATAAACAGTAATATATTATCTACAGCGACAATAAAGTAAATGATTGCACACATAGGGATCTTATTAATCGTGGCACTAACTCATCAGGGGAGCATAGAGGGTAGTGAGGAATTTATCCACCAGAATCACTGTAAATGGAGATAAGTAACATTTTCTTCTGATGGATACTTCCTGCATATTCCTCACCTTATAAATGTGTCGAGTCCAAAGCAATATCTTCTTGGGCAGGTGAGATTGAATAGTCATGATTAACTAAATTGGTAGTCGAATACAACCCTGACAAACTCTCCATTTGCGTGTACTTGAGCAGTGCAGCTGTAATATTTACCAATAAGTATGTAAGGATGGCCACATAGTAGCCTCTACAAAGGACAAATATAAACCACCAGAATGCCTCTGGTAAGAGCAGTAGAAATAGCTATAGCTGTGGTGGAGTAAGCACGAATACCAGCTGGAAGTCTTTCATAGCCAAGGCATAACAAAATATTTACTGTGACTGTCATTTGCAATAGAACCGGTGCCAATAGGGCGTCTGTGGTTGAAACCATTAGCAGTAGTTTGCCTGCAGAGGAGCTGGTGAAGGCCAGAGTCATTGTTTAGGAAGCTGTTGACCAGCTATACAGATGGTCTGTAAAAATCCCTAATTTTAGAATTCGCCTTAGCAGTAGACTTCTAGGCCTTGTCTGACTTAATGTCAGATTTTTATATTTTTCTTATTTGTGGAGCAGTTTGTAACACTTTTTCTAGATGATAATATTTGAGCCAATATCCCCGTCAAATGAGCGTTTCTGTGACACTTTGCCTTATTTTGATGTTGTTGAAACAGGCTGCTCATGTGATGACATCTGGTCACTAGTTTTTTCTTAACCACCGTAGGATATGATCTTTTCTCTGTTGTTCAGGGTTTTTAGAAGAGAATTTGCAACAAGTATTTTTGTCTTTCTGTTTATGCTATGGGTGGAAGTATTCAAAGGAATCTAAATGTGGGTCATTTTTAAAAGCTTTTTTGCTACGTGAACTATGCCTTGTAGAGACATTTCTTCAGTAATTCAGCCATAATAACAGAAAACATTATATTTCAGGCAAAAGTCTGAAGAGTAGTTGAACATGACACAGGAAACTGTCAAATCTAGGTGAAAAACTGTCAAACTAAAGTAATGGAAAGTTTCCTGAGGTGAGCTCTGAGATGAACTCTCCTCCACATGACATGCTGTAGAAATCTGAAGTATGGAAGTGTAGGAAGCTGGCTATGTATATACTATATCAAAATGAGATATAGTGTGCAGAGAGTCCAGAGGTTCCGCAGAGGCTTAACAAAGGCCAAAGTAGATACTACTAATGCTCTCTTTTGTGGTAGTGTGGTCGAGCAGTTAGACTTATCAGCACACAGACAATAAAGGTAGCACACACTCAATGACTAACTCTAGGCCAATGGTTTTTATATAGCAAAAATATATTTTGTTGCTTTATTTCTAGAACTACAAAATTCAGTTTGAAGGTAAGTACATTTGCAAGTAAGTATCCAACATATGTATCAATACCACCGTTTCAATTTGGCAAGTTATGGTTTTCGAATAAATAGCAATAATCTGTTTCAAAAGTCAACAGTGCAATTTTCAAAGACAGTTCTAGGGGGGAAGAAAAGTTAGCACAGTTTCAAAGTAAGTACAAGACTTACAGTTCCAGTCTTTGAGGGTTAGGATGTCCACAAGAGGGGGTTCAAGTTAACCCCAAACACCACCAGCAACACGGGGCCGGCCGGATGCAGAGTTCAAAGATGAGACAAATTTACTGTGGACTCCTATGGAGACTAGGGGCACTCTGATTCAGGCATACTTGCAGGTAGGTACCCGTGTCTTTGGAGGGAAGACCTGGGGGTTTTATGAGAGCACTTGGTGGGAAGGGTGGAGGGCCAGGGTACATGTCAGCACCAAACACACCCTCAATGGCACAGGGGCGGTCGGGTGGAGGGTTCAAACACATGGTCGGGCTCCAAATGCTTCTCTATAGGGGGAGCCCGGGGATCACGTAGATGCTGCAGACTGGGGCCAGGAGGTCGGTTCTGGAAAACCACGTACTGGACAAGGAGGAGGGCCGCCTGCTGGACGTTGCTACACCGGAGCTTGGATTCCCCAAGGCCAGGCGGGTCTGTCGGTGCAGAGTACCTTTTGCCGACGGGTATCTTCGTCCGGTTCTGTCGCGATCAGGGTAGTCCTCCGGATACAAGCTGCAGGCGTCATTGCGTTGGACAGGAGGGTTCAACCCAGGGTGGGCACTTGGTAGGAATCGCCTGGGGACCAGCTCCAGTTGGTTTGGCTACCTGGACACGGGAAGTGGGCGTCAGGTGCAGAGTGGACAGGACTTGCGGATCCGGGGAGGCTCTGGAGTCCTTGGATGGAGTTTCTTCTTGGACAGGGCTTCTGTCCACAGGTGTTCTTGGTCCTCTGGGGTGCAGGTGGCCCTCTTGAGAATTTGAAGAGGTTGCTGATCCTGCATGATGCATCGCCTTCATTTAGCAGGGCTTTAGAAGCTGGACACAGGCCGGTAGGGCTGAGACCAAGTCAGTTTGCGTCTTTCAGTCTTCTCTGCTGGGGGTCAGCTTAGCAGTCCTTCTTTCTTCTTGTGAGGTAACCAGAAACCTGAAGAGTTAGGTTCAGGGAAGCCCTTAAATCCTGGGTTTAGGGGCATTACAGGGGTCAGAGAGCAGTAGCCAATGGCTACTGTCCCGGAGGGTTGCTACACCCTTCCTGTGTCCAGTCCCTTTGTATCCCTTTGGAAAGGGGAACACAGTCCTAACCCTAGTGGTCCCTGTCCTCCAAACCAAGATGGAGGGTTTTGCAAGACGGAGAGTCACCTCAGCTCTGGTCACCGTAGATGTGGTCCCAGCTGAGGTGGTCACTCCTCCTTGTTTTCCCTGCTTCTCCTACAGGACTTGCCACCAAAAGTGGGGCTTTGTCCAGGGGCTGGCATCTCCACTAGTTCGAGTGCCCTGGGGCACTGTAACAGGAGGCCTGAGCCTTTGAGGCTCACCACCCGGTGTTACATTCCCTGTAGGGGGGAGGTGTGGACAGGCTTTTTTTCTGGCCACAGAGAGCACAAAGGCTCTCACCCCCATGTGGTCAGAAACTTGTCTGAAAGTAGCAGGCTGGCACAGACTGGTCAGTCCTGCACTAGCACTTTGGCTAACATACAAAGGGCTTCGCTAAGATGCCCTCTGGGTGCATTTCTCAATAAATCCAACACTGGCATCAGTGTGGGTTTACTGTGCTGAGAAGTTTGATACCAAACTTCCCAGATTTCTGTGAAGCCGTCATGGAGCTGTGGAGTTCGTAATGACAAACTCCCAGCCCATGTCCTATATATGGCTACACTGCACTTACATTGTCTAAGAATGGACTTAGTCACTGTAGGGGCATATTGCTCATGCATGTATGCCCTCACCTGTGTTATAGTGCACCCTGCCATAGTGGTTTGGGGGCATAGCACCCTGAGGGGGATGCCATATCGAATTTGGATTTTTCTCATCACCAGTACACACAAGCTGCAAGGGCAGTGTACATGGGCTTGGTGAGTGGTCCCCCATGGTTGCATAACACATGCTGCAGCCCTTGGGGACCTTCCCTGACCACAGGGCCCTTGGTACCATAGGTACCTTTTACACAGACTTAACTGGGTGCCAGAGGTGTGCCATTTGTGGGAACAATGATACAGTTTTTGGAAAAGAACACTGGTGCTGGGGCCTGGTTAGCAAGATCCCAGCACACTCTCAGTCGAGTTGGCATCAATGTCAGGCAAAGCAATGGGTGGGGTGGGGGTAACCTTGCCAACAAGGGCACTTAACTATAGGAGGTATCTGTAGGTTGTGGGGATGAGTGCATTTGCACCTCATTGGTTGAAATGTAGTCTTTTCTACTGAGGTGATTGTGCTACTAAAGTTACTTTACTTTTGCTTTTTAGTATTTATTTGATACTGCTATTGAAAAGTCATTGTGGAACTATCAACAAAGAATGATTCAAACATGTGTATCTATAAAATATCCAAGCTGGAGAACAAGTTTTAATGGAATGGGTGCCCGATGTGTAATGGTTTGCTTGGTCACGGCTTAGGTCTTCTTGGCACCGACAAAGCCCACAAAGAGCTGATCATCCACTCTGTCCTCTAGAGTTTGAACGATGTAATAAGAGCCTGCACACCAAGGGTTTGGTCTGTTCAGCCACTCCTTCTGCGTGAAAAAAGGAAGCGGTGGGAGAAAGATGGAAAAAGTAATTGCAAGGCCCATGTGAAAGGCAGATACTGCTTTCATTAAGAATGATAGACAGGAATGAATAACCTGTTTATGTGTGCTTTTGAATGATGGCTGGCCTGAGAGCGCAGAGAAGAGCAGCAACCCTTCAGACTGAAGTCATTGCCATTTCCACTAACAAGACAGTTTGCAGGTTTAGAAGTTGAAACAGGAAATAGTGCCTTGAGCAATGTTAAAACAAAATGTAGATCCTGCAGATAAACAATAAATGGAGAGAGAGGAAACAAGTAGAGTTAACTTTTCACAAAAAATGCCACTAGAAATGACTTTAAGAAGGCACACCACGAAGATACATGAAATCAGATAAGGTAGCCAAATAATCTTTTATTGTAGCCTCTGTAAGGAAATGCCTCCTTGGCATGGTTGCCCCCTGACTTTTTGCCTTTGCTGATGCTATGTTTACAATTGAAAGTGTGCTGAGGCCTGCTAACCAGGCCCCAGCACCAGTGTTCTTTCCCTAACCTGTACTTTTGTATCCACAATTGGCAGACCCTGGCATCCAGATAAGTCCCTTGTAACTGGTACCTCTAGTACCAAGGGCCCTGATGCCAAGGAAGGTCTCTAAGGGCTGCAGCATGTCTTATGCCACCCTGGAGACCTCTCACTCAGCACAGACACACTGCTTACCAGCTTGTGTGTGCTAGTGAGGACAAAACGAGTAAGTCGACATGGCACTCCCCTCAGGGTGCCATGCCAGCCTCTCACTGCCTATGCAGTATAGGTAAGACACCCCTCTAGCAGGCCTTACAGCCCTAAGGCAGGGTGCACTATACCATAGGTGAGGGTACCAGTGCATGAGCATGGTACCCCTACAGTGTCTAAACAAAACCTTAGACATTGTAAGTGCAGGGTAGCCATAAGAGTATATGGTCTGGGAGTCTGTCAAACACGAACTCCACAGCACCATAATGGCTACACTGAAAACTGGGAAGTTTGGTATCAAACTTCTCAGCACAATAAATGCACACTGATGCCAGTGTACATTTTATTGTAAAATACACCACAGAGGGCACCTTAGAGGTGCCCCCTGAAACTTAACCGACTATCTGTGTAGGCTGACTAGTTTTAGCAGCCTGCCACAAACCGAGACATGTTGCTGGCCCCATGGGGAGAGTGCCTTTGTCACTCTGAGGCCAGTAACAAAGCCTGCACTGGGTGGAGATGCTAACACCTCTCCCAGGCAGGAATTGTCACACCTGGCGGTGAGCCTCAAAGGCTCACCTCCTTTGTGCCAACCCAGCAGGACACTCCAGCTAGTGGAGTTGCCCGCCCCCTCCGGCCAGGCCCCACTTTTGGCGGCAAGGCCGGAGAAAATAATGAGGAAAACAAGGAGGAGTCACTGGCCAGTCAGGACAGCCCCTAAGGTGTCCTGAGCTGAGGTGACTCTAACTTTTAGAAATCCTCCATCTTGCAGATGGAGGATTCCCCCAATAGGGTTAGGATTGTGACCCCCTCCCCTTGGGAGGAGGCACAAAGAGGGTGTACCCACCCTCAGGGCTAGTAGCCATTTGCTACTAACCCCCCAGACCTAAACACGCCCTTAAATTTAGTATTTAAGGGCTACCCTGAACCCTAGAAAATTAGATTCCTGCAACTACAAGAAGAAGGACTGCCTAGCTGAAAACCCCTGCAGAGGAAGACCAGAAGACGACAACTGCCTTGGCTCCAGAAACTCACCGGCCTGTCTCCTGCCTTCCAAAGATCCTGCTCCAGCGACGCCTTCCAAAGGGACCAGCGACCTCGACATCCTCTGAGGACTGCCCCTGCTTCGAAAAGACAAGAAACTCCCGAGGACAGCGGACCTGCTCCAAGAAAAGCTGCAACTTTGTTTCCAGCAGCTTTAAAGAACCCTGCAAGCTCCCCGCAAGAAGCGTGAGACTTGCAACACTGCACCCGGCGACCCCGACTCGGCTGGTGGCGATCCAACACCTCAGGAGGGACCCCAGGACTACTCTAAGACTGTGAGTACAAAAACCTGTCCCCCCTGAGCCCCCACAGTGCCGCCTGCAGAGGGAATCCCGAGGCTTCCCCTGACCGCGACTCTTTGAATCCTAAGTCCCGACGCCTGGGAGAGACCCTGCACCCGCAGCCCCCAGGACCTGAGGGACCGGACTTTCGTTGGAGAAGTGACCCCCAGGAGTCCCTCTCCCTTGCCCAAGTGGAGGTTTCCCCGAGGAACCCCCCCCTTGCCTGCCTGCAGCGCTGAAGAGATCCCGAGATCTCCCATAGACTAACACTACAAACCCGACGCTTGTTTCTACACTGCACCCGGCCACCCCCGCGCTGCTGAGGGTGAAATTCCTGTGTGGGCTTGTGTCCCCCCCGGTGCCCTACAAAACCCCCCTGGTCTGCCCTCCGAAGACGCGGGTACTTACCTGCAAGCAGACCGGAACCGGGGCACCCCCTTCTCTCCATTCTAGCCTATGTGTTTTGGGCACCACTTTGAACTCTGCACCTGACCGGCCCTGAGCTGCTGGTGTGGTGACTTTGGGGTTGCTCTGAACCCCCAACGGTGGGCTACCTTGGACCAAGAACTGAACCCTGTAAGTGTCTTACTTACCTGGTAAAACTAACAAAAACTTACCTCCCCCAGGAACTGTGAAAATTGCACTAAGTGTCCACTTTTAAAACAGCTATTTGTCAATAACTTGTAAAGTATACATGCAATTTTTATGATTTAAAGCTCCTAAAGTACTTACCTGCAATACCTTTCGAATGAGATATTACATGTAGAATTTGAACCTGTGGTTCTTAAAATAAACTAAGAAAAGATATTTTTCTATAAACAAAACCTATTGGCTGGATTTGTCTCTGAGTGTGTGTACCTCATTTATTGTCTATGTGTATGTACAACAAATGCTTAACACTACTCCTTGGATAAGCCTACTGCTCGACCACACTACCACAAAATAGAGCATTAGTATTATCTATTTTTACCACTATTTTACCTCTAAGGGGAACCCTTGGACTCTGTGCATGCTATTCCTTACTTTGAAATAGCACATACAGAGCCAACTTCCTACATTGGTGGATCAGCGGTGGGGTACAAGACTTTGCATTTGCTGGACTACTCAGCCAATACCTGATCACACGACAAATTCCAAAATTGTCATTAGAAATTGATTTTTGCAATTTGAAAAGTTTTCTAAATTCTTAAAAGACCTGCTAGGGCCTTGTGTTAGATCCTGTTTAGCATTTCTTTTAGAGTTTAAAAGTTTGTAAAAGTTTGAATTAGATTCTAGAACCAGTTGTAGATTCTTAAAAAGTATTCCAATTTTTAGAAGCAAAATGTCTAGCACAGATGTGACTGTGGTGGAACTCGACACCACACCTTACCTCCATCTTAAGATGAGGGAGCTAAGGTCACTCTGTAAAATAAAGAAAATAACAATGGGCCCCAAACCTACCAAAATACAGCTCCAGGAGCTTTTGGCAGAGTTTGAAAAGGCCAACCCCTCTGAGGGAGGCAACTCAGAGGAAGAGGATAGTGACTTGGAGGACAATTCCCCCCTACCAGTCCTATCTAGGGAGAACAGGGTCCCTCAAACCCTGACTCCTAAAATAATAGTCAGAGATGCTGGTTCCCTCACAGGAGAGACCAACACCTCTGAAATCACTGAGGATAACCCCAGTGAAGAGGACATCCAGTTAGCCAGGATGGCCAAAAGGTTGGCTTTGGAAAGACAGATCCTAGCCATAGAGAGGGAAAGACAAGAGATGGGCCTAGGACCCATCAATGGTGGCAGCAACATAAATAGGGTCAGAGATTCTCCTGACATGTTGAAAATCCCCAAAGGGATTGTAACTAAATATGAAGATGGTGATGACATCACCAAATGGTTCACAGCTTTTGAGAGGGCTTGTGTAACCAGAAAAGTGAACAGATCTCACTGGGGTGCTCTCCTTTGGGAAATGTTCACAGGAAAGTGTAGGGATAGACTCCTCACACTCTCTGGACAAGATGCAGAATCTTATGACCTCATGAAGGGTACCCTGATTGAGGGCTTTGGATTCTCCACTGAGGAGTACAGGATTAGGTTCAGGGGGGCTCAAAAATCCTCGAGCCAGACCTGGGTTGACTTTGTTGACTACTCAGTGAAAACACTAGATGGTTGGATTCAAGGCAGTGGTGTAAGTAATTATGATGGGCTGTACAATTTATTTGTGAAAGAACACCTGTTAAGTAATTGTTTCAATGATAAACTGCATCAGCATCTGGTAGACCTAGGACCAATTTCTCCCCAAGAATTGGGAAAGAAGGCGGACCATTGGGTCAAGACAAGGGTGTCCAAGACTTCAACAGGGGGTGACCAAAAGAAAGGGGTCACAAAGACTCCCCAGGGGAAGAGTGATGAGACAACCAAAACTAAAAATAGTAAAGAGTCTTCTACAGGCCCCCAAAAACCTGCACAGGAGGGTGGGCCCAGAGCCTCTTCACAAAACAATGGGTACAAGGGTAAAAACTTTGATCCCAAAAAGGCCTGGTGTCATAGCTGTAAACAGCATGGACACCAAACTGGAGACAAGGCCTGTCCCAAGAAAGGTTCCACTCCAAACTCCCATCCAGGTAACACTGGTATGGCTAGTCTCCAAGTGGGATCAACAGTGTGCCCAGAGCAAATCAGGGTCCACACTGAAGCTACTCTAGTTTCTGAGGGTGGGGTGGATTTAGCCACACTAGCTGTCTGGCCGCCTAACATGCAAAAATACAGACAGCAACTCTTAATTAATGGGACTAGAATAGAGGGCCTGAGGGATACAGGTGCCAGTGTCACCATGGTGACAGAGAAACTGGTTTCCCCTGGCCAATACCTGACTGGAAAAACTTACACAGTCACCAACGCTGACAATCAGAGAAAAGTACATCCCATGGCAATGGTTACTTTAGAATGGGGAGGGGTCAATGGCCTGAAACAGGTGGTGGTCTCCTCAAATATCCCAGTGGACTGTCTGCTTGGAAATGACCTGGAGTCCTCAGCATGGGCTGAGGTAGAGCTAAAAACCCATGCAGCAATGCTGGGTATCCCTGAACTGGTGTGTGTGAAAACAAGAGCACAATGCAAGGCACAGGGTGAAAAAGTAGAGCTGGAGTCTGGAAAAATGGCCCAGCCTACCAAGAGAACAGGAAAGTCAGTGGGGAAACCAACTGCAACACAGCAAAAGAAAGGGAACCTCTCTTCTCAGGAAGAAGTTCTGCCCTCTGAGGGAACTGAGCCTTTGGAGCTTGAACCTTATCAGGTTGAGCTCTTAGGCCCAGGGGGACCCTCCAGGGAAGAGCTGTGTAAGGGACAAGAAACCTGTCCCTCTCTTGAAGGCCTTAGGCAGCAAGCTGCTGAAGAGTCCAAAGGCAAGAAAAATGGAACACATAGGGTCTATTGGGAAGATGGGCTCCTGTACACTGAGGCCAGAGACCCCAAACCTGGTGCCACTAGGAGAGTGGTAGTGCCTCAGCTGTTCAGAGAGTTCATCCTAACATTGGCCCATGACATTCCCCTTGCTGGACATTTGGGACAAACCAAGACGTGGGAGAGGTTAGTCAACCACTTCTACTGGCCCAATATGTCCAACATGGTTAAGGAGTTTTGCCTCTCCTGCCCCACCTGTCAAGCCAGTGGTAAGACAGGTGGGCATCCAAAGGCCCCCCTCATTCCACTTCCAGTGGTGGGGGTGCCCTTTGAAAGAGTGGGTGTGGACATAGTTGGTCCACTGGAACCTCCCACAGCCTCAGGAAATATGTATATCCTGGTAGTAGTGGATCATGCTACCAGGTATCCTGAAGCTATTCCCCTTAGGTCGACTACTGCCCCTGCAGTAGCCAAGGCCCTCATTGGTATCTTTACCAGAGTGGGTTTCCCTAAGGAGGTGGTATCTGACAGAGGTACCAACTTCATGTCAGCATACCTAAAGCACATGTGGAATGAGTGTGGAGTGACTTATAAATTCACTACACCTTACCATCCACAAACTAATGGCTTAGTTGAGAGATTCAACAAGACATTAAAGGGCATGATCATGGGGCTCCCAGAAAAACTCAAAAGGAGATGGGATGTCCTCCTGCCATGTCTGCTTTTCGCTTACAGGGAGGTACTACAGAAGGGAGTAGGGTTCTCACCCTTTGAACTTCTGTTTGGTCATCCTGTAAGGGGACCACTTGCCCTTGTTAAAGAAGGCTGGGAGAGACCTCTCCATGAGCCTAAACAGGACATAGTGGACTATGTACTTGGCCTTCGCTCTAGAATGGCAGAGTACATGGAAAAGGCAACCAAAAACCTTGAGGCCAGCCAACAACTCCAGAAGTTTTGGTATGACCAAAAGGCTGCACTGGTTGAGTTCCAACCAGGACAGAAAGTCTGGGTTCTGGAGCCTGTGGCTCCCAGGGCACTCCAGGACAAATGGAGTGGCCCTTACCCAGTACTAGAGAGGAAGAGTCAGGTCACCTACTTGGTGGACCTGGGCACAAGCAGGAGCCCCAAGAGGGTGATCCATGTAAACCGCCTTAAACTCTTCCACGACAGGGCTGATGTCAATCTGTTGATGGTAACAGATGAGGATCAGGAGGCAGAGAGTGAACCTCTCCCTGATCTTCTGTCATCAGACCCAAAAGATGGTACAGTAGATGGAGTGATCTACTCAGACACCCTCTCTGGCCAACAGCAAGCTGATTGTAGGAGAGTCCTACAACAGTTTCCTGAACTCTTCTCCTTAACCCCTGGTCAGACACACCTGTGTACTCATGATGTGGACACAGGAGACAGCATGCCTGTCAAGAACAAAATCTTTAGACAGTCTGACCATGTTAAGGAAAGCATCAAGGTGGAAGTCCACAAGATGCTGGAATTGGGAGTCATTGAGCGCTCTGACAGCCCCTGGGCTAGCCCAGTGGTCTTAGTCCCCAAACCTCACACCACAGATGGAAAGAAAGAGATGAGGTTTTGTGTGGACTACAGAGGGCTCAATTCTGTCACCAAGACAGATGCTCATCCAATTCCAAGAGCTGATGAGCTCATTGATAAATTAGGTGCTGCCAAATTTCTAAGTACCTTTGACTTGACAGCAGGGTACTGGCAAATAAAAATGGCACCTGGAGCAAAAGAAAAGACAGCATTCTCCACACCTGATGGGCATTATCAGTTTACTGTTATGCCCTTTGGTTTAAAGAATGCCCCTGCCACCTTCCAAAGGTTGGTGAATCAAGTCCTTGCTGGCTTGGAGTCCTTTAGCACAGCTTATCTTGATGATATTGCTGTCTTTAGCTCCACCTGGCAGGATCACCTGGTCCACCTGAGGAAGGTTTTGAAGGCTCTGCAATCTGCAGGCCTCTCTATCAAGGCATCCAAATGCCAGATAGGGCAGGGAACTGTGGTTTACTTGGGACACCTTGTAGGTGGAGGCCAAGTTCAGCCACTCCAACCCAAGATCCAGACTATTCTGGACTGGGTAGCTCCAAAAACCCAGACTCAAGTCAGGGCATTCCTTGGCTTGACTGGGTACTACAGGAGGTTTGTGAAGGGATATGGATCCATTGTGACAGCCCTCACTGAACTCACCTCCAAGAAAATGCCCAAGAAAGTAAACTGGACTGTGGACTGCCAACAGGCCTTTGACACCCTGAAACAGGCAATGTGCTCAGCACCAGTTCTCAAAGCTCCAGATTATTCTAAGCAGTTCATTGTGCAGACTGATGCCTCTGAACATGGGATAGGGGCAGTTTTGTCCCAAACAAATGATGATGGCCTTGACCAGCCTGTTGCTTTCATTAGCAGGAGGTTACTCCCCAGGGAGCAGCGTTGGAGTGCCATTGAGAGGGAGGCCTTTGCTGTGGTTTGGTCCCTGAAGAAGCTGAGACCATACCTCTTTGGGACTCACTTCCTAGTTCAAACTGACCACAGACCTCTCAAATGGCTGATGCAAATGAAAGGTGAAAATCCTAAACTGTTGAGGTGGTCCATCTCCCTACAGGGAATGGACTTTATAGTGGAACACAGACCTGGGACTGCCCATGCCAATGCAGATGGCCTTTCCAGGTTCTTCCACTTAGAAAATGAAGACTCTCTTGGGAAAGGTTAGTCTCATCCTCTTTCGTTTGGGGGGGGGTTGTGTAAGGAAATGCCTCCTTGGCATGGTTGCCCCCTGACTTTTTGCCTTTGCTGATGCTATGTTTACAATTGAAAGTGTGCTGAGGCCTGCTAACCAGGCCCCAGCACCAGTGTTCTTTCCCTAACCTGTACTTTTGTATCCACAATTGGCAGACCCTGGCATCCAGATAAGTCCCTTGTAACTGGTACCTCTAGTACCAAGGGCCCTGATGCCAAGGAAGGTCTCTAAGGGCTGCAGCATGTCTTATGCCACCCTGGAGACCTCTCACTCAGCACAGACACACTGCTTACCAGCTTGTGTGTGCTAGTGAGGACAAAACGAGTAAGTCGACATGGCACTCCCCTCAGGGTGCCATGCCAGCCTCTCACTGCCTATGCAGTATAGGTAAGACACCCCTCTAGCAGGCCTTACAGCCCTAAGGCAGGGTGCACTATACCATAGGTGAGGGTACCAGTGCATGAGCATGGTACCCCTACAGTGTCTAAACAAAACCTTAGACATTGTAAGTGCAGGGTAGCCATAAGAGTATATGGTCTGGGAGTCTGTCAAACACGAACTCCACAGCACCATAATGGCTACACTGAAAACTGGGAAGTTTGGTATCAAACTTCTCAGCACAATAAATGCACACTGATGCCAGTGTACATTTTATTGTAAAATACACCACAGAGGGCACCTTAGAGGTGCCCCCTGAAACTTAACCGACTATCTGTGTAGGCTGACTAGTTTTAGCAGCCTGCCACAAACCGAGACATGTTGCTGGCCCCATGGGGAGAGTGCCTTTGTCACTCTGAGGCCAGTAACAAAGCCTGCACTGGGTGGAGATGCTAACACCTCTCCCAGGCAGGAATTGTCACACCTGGCGGTGAGCCTCAAAGGCTCACCTCCTTTGTGCCAACCCAGCAGGACACTCCAGCTAGTGGAGTTGCCCGCCCCCTCCGGCCAGGCCCCACTTTTGGCGGCAAGGCCGGAGAAAATAATGAGGAAAACAAGGAGGAGTCACTGGCCAGTCAGGACAGCCCCTAAGGTGTCCTGAGCTGAGGTGACTCTAACTTTTAGAAATCCTCCATCTTGCAGATGGAGGATTCCCCCAATAGGGTTAGGATTGTGACCCCCTCCCCTTGGGAGGAGGCACAAAGAGGGTGTACCCACCCTCAGGGCTAGTAGCCATTTGCTACTAACCCCCCAGACCTAAACACGCCCTTAAATTTAGTATTTAAGGGCTACCCTGAACCCTAGAAAATTAGATTCCTGCAACTACAAGAAGAAGGACTGCCTAGCTGAAAACCCCTGCAGAGGAAGACCAGAAGACGACAACTGCCTTGGCTCCAGAAACTCACCGGCCTGTCTCCTGCCTTCCAAAGATCCTGCTCCAGCGACGCCTTCCAAAGGGACCAGCGACCTCGACATCCTCTGAGGACTGCCCCTGCTTCGAAAAGACAAGAAACTCCCGAGGACAGCGGACCTGCTCCAAGAAAAGCTGCAACTTTGTTTCCAGCAGCTTTAAAGAACCCTGCAAGCTCCCCGCAAGAAGCGTGAGACTTGCAACACTGCACCCGGCGACCCCGACTCGGCTGGTGGCGATCCAACACCTCAGGAGGGACCCCAGGACTACTCTAAGACTGTGAGTACAAAAACCTGTCCCCCCTGAGCCCCCACAGTGCCGCCTGCAGAGGGAATCCCGAGGCTTCCCCTGACCGCGACTCTTTGAATCCTAAGTCCCGACGCCTGGGAGAGACCCTGCACCCGCAGCCCCCAGGACCTGAGGGACCGGACTTTCGTTGGAGAAGTGACCCCCAGGAGTCCCTCTCCCTTGCCCAAGTGGAGGTTTCCCCGAGGAACCCCCCCCTTGCCTGCCTGCAGCGCTGAAGAGATCCCGAGATCTCCCATAGACTAACACTACAAACCCGACGCTTGTTTCTACACTGCACCCGGCCACCCCCGCGCTGCTGAGGGTGAAATTCCTGTGTGGGCTTGTGTCCCCCCCGGTGCCCTACAAAACCCCCCTGGTCTGCCCTCCGAAGACGCGGGTACTTACCTGCAAGCAGACCGGAACCGGGGCACCCCCTTCTCTCCATTCTAGCCTATGTGTTTTGGGCACCACTTTGAACTCTGCACCTGACCGGCCCTGAGCTGCTGGTGTGGTGACTTTGGGGTTGCTCTGAACCCCCAACGGTGGGCTACCTTGGACCAAGAACTGAACCCTGTAAGTGTCTTACTTACCTGGTAAAACTAACAAAAACTTACCTCCCCCAGGAACTGTGAAAATTGCACTAAGTGTCCACTTTTAAAACAGCTATTTGTCAATAACTTGTAAAGTATACATGCAATTTTTATGATTTAAAGCTCCTAAAGTACTTACCTGCAATACCTTTCGAATGAGATATTACATGTAGAATTTGAACCTGTGGTTCTTAAAATAAACTAAGAAAAGATATTTTTCTATAAACAAAACCTATTGGCTGGATTTGTCTCTGAGTGTGTGTACCTCATTTATTGTCTATGTGTATGTACAACAAATGCTTAACACTACTCCTTGGATAAGCCTACTGCTCGACCACACTACCACAAAATAGAGCATTAGTATTATCTATTTTTACCACTATTTTACCTCTAAGGGGAACCCTTGGACTCTGTGCATGCTATTCCTTACTTTGAAATAGCACATACAGAGCCAACTTCCTACAGCCTCTGATAGACTACTCTGAGCAAAAGAGAGACTTAAGCGCAGAACATTGGAAAAATTCAACTTAATTGGGTTCAGACTTTACCACTCGCACCACTGAACAAACCTGTTCCATCAACCCACATAAATGGATATTGTGGTGGGTTTCCTGGCAAGGGAGATGGCATCTGCAAATTCAGATGGAAAGCAGACAGACCGCAGTTGACAGCGCTCAATCTCCATGCATGCAGCTACAGCTCTTGGGAATAGTGATGAAGGAAAGACCGGGCCACCCTACTGTGAGAGAAAGTCCACCTTGTGTGGGAGAGGAAAAGATGGACAAGTGCTGAGTTGCAGATCCTCCTTGCCCAGCCCTAGTCAATCCAGATGAGATGTGTTCTATCGTCATTCAACTTCAGCATTATTCACTACAAAATTGGAATCAGCAGGATTGCGTAAAGTAGGTTCTGTAACGAGTCGTTCTTAAAGGCACCTCACCCCCTATACAGAGGGAATAGTGTGGCACGGAATTGAGGACATTTACGATTTGGGGCTGAAAAGAAGAGATCCATGCACAAACACCTCAATGTGTCAACAATAATCTCTATCTAGCATGCTCCTCTTAGTGCAAGTGACTTAAAGCAACTGATCTCATATTGAGGATGCTTCTGAGGTAAATTGCAACTGTTAGAATACCCCATTGCTGGGTCCACCATCATAGTCAAATCGCCTCTCAACACAGGATCCATGACCGTATACCCCGGTCTGTTAATGTAATGGGCAAGGGTGCTATTGATGGACAGAACTTGAATCAACTGCACTACTTCAGATTGACGGAAGGAAGGCCTTTATGACAAGATGAACAGCTCCAACAGGTTTATGTGTAGATACTGCTATCACATGTACCAAAGGCCTAGTGTCTTAATATTGCCCAGTTGAGTGCTCTAACACAGCGAGTAGGCATCTGTGGTGGACTGAAGGGACAACTCACCAACAGATTAGAGGAGCACATTCACAAGAACAGATTCAGCATAGGAGTTGAAAATCTGTACCTGAGCTGAGAGGCTCCCCTGATGCTGGAGCCATTTCTTCCTTAGGCACCACTGAAGTCTTTCATTTACATTTGAAGGTCTGCTTCTACGAAATGAGGCAAGAAATCGGGATTCTTGGTGTTGTTTGTGAAACCCATGTCGTAAAGAAGAGTCAATGTGCACTGTAGAGTTTTGTGACCAGTGTAGAAGACCGTGCTGTCACCAAGTCGTCCAAATATGGGAAATACCTGTACTCCAGACCTTTTCAGTAAAGCCACTATCATGAGCATCACCTTGGTGAATGCTCACAAAGAGTCGTCTGTCCAATTGGCAGTTCCAGAAGCTGAACCAAAGGAGCATTGTTAAAGATTGGTAGATGAAAGAAGGAGGTCCAGGGACACCAGCCATTTCCCTGCATTGAGGGCCAGCAAGACCACCTAAGGAACAGCATTTTGAACTTGGCTTTCCAAATGAAAAGGTACAAAAGGCAAAGATGCAGGATGGGTCTCAGATCGCTGTCTTTCTAGTGGGCCAAGAAGTAAAAGGGATACAATTGTGTGCCCTTTATCTCTATGGGCCCCATCTCCATTACCCCTTTGTTCAGAAGGACAAGAGGTTTTGCCTCCAAATTTGAATTGTGGTTCAGAGAACTTGTCCCGGTCGAGGCAGCACGGTTCTGACGGGAAGACAGAAAGGGAAGGACGTAGCCTTTGCTGTTTAGTTGGACGACACAGAGATTTGTCTATTAGTATAGATATGGCAACCACCACACCTTCACTACCACAAGTTGGTGGCATGCAGCCAGCGCGAATTAAGAGGTCCTGAAGCAGCAGAGCCAGCAGAAGTTGACTGGAGATACTGCTGCTGGTGATGGTGGCGTCCTCTAGACCTGTCCCCACTAGATCCATTCCTGCCTCAAAAGAAGTGGTACATATGTGGGGATGTTTCAACAGGCTGCGAAGGTTGACACTTCCAAGGCTGTTGTGCCCCGGAGTAGCCTTGGAACTTACTATACTGCTAATGGAATTGTTTCACCACAGAACCCAGGACCATCAATTGGTCTCGGAGCTGCTGTTTTTTAAGCACTCCTGGAAGAGGAGTGGTTCTTTACCCTGAATAACCACTGGCCGTAAAGAACAAGTTACTTATCTTCGATAACGCATTATCTGGTAGGGACTCTATCTAGCTGCAGATTCTTTACCTTTGAATTTCCCCAGGTGTCAGACTGGATCTGGAAACTTTTGTTAGTGCAATAATCCTGTGCTCGCCCTCGGGTAGCTCTGTTTGGTTCTGCGTGGCGTTTGCGGCATCATTGATGCCGGATGTGACGTCACGGTCACCTGTATAGGTGCCACCCAGGCGTGCAGATGTCAGTTACTTTTTTCACATCTTTCCACGCCAGGAACGCAGAGCCATGAAATGAACTGACGATTGTGTGACTAATCTAGGGCCCTGAAAGGGAAGACCTGAGCTCGACCGAATGAGCCCGAAGAGGGGGAGGCATGGCTGGGTGTAAGGAATCTCCAGCTAGAAATAGTCTGTACCAGATAATGCATTACCAAAGGTAAGTAACTTGTTCATCTGATAGAGACTTCTAGCTGCAGATTCCTTACCTTTGAATAGATGCTCAAGCCATTCCATTCTGGCAGTGGTCTGCAGACACATTTTCTACCGTAGGATGTCCTGCGGGACCTAACGGGCAAAATGCCCGTCTCTGCAGACCTCACTGTCCGGGCAGCAATGTTTTGCAAACGTGCATTGATGCCCACGTTGCTGCCTGACATCCAGGACTGGAACACCGCGTGTTAACACTGTGGTTGCAGCATTACCCCTGGTGGAATGGGCCCTCAGGAGGCTGCTTCTTGGCCAGTGCGTATACAGAGAATGACCAAGCATAAAAAAGTTATATTCTGTACTGCACACCCTTTCTTTGCACTCACATACCCCACAAAGAGTTTCTCGTTCACCCAGAACTCTTTTGTGCAGTCAAGTTAGAATGACAATGCTCTTTTTGGGTCTAGCTGTTGGAGTCACCCTTCTTCCTTAGAGGGATGTGGGGGGGCAAAGAAGGTGGCAGGGTGACAGTCTGTCCCAAGTTAAATGGGGTCTCAAACTTTTGGAGGAAAGAGGAACTGGTGCGAAACACCACTTTATCAGGAAACACCGTGAGCTATGGAGGCTTGGATGACAAAGCCTGTAGCTCACTAACCCTCGTGGAGGATTTTAAGATGTTTTGGTGACGAGAAAGGCTATTTTGATGGTGAGCAGCCTGGTTGACAATTATGAAGTGGGTCAAAAGGAGCACACATCAGAAATGTAAAAACCAGGTTCAGGTCCTAATGAGGCATAATAAAGGACTAAGGTGGAAACATATGTACAAGCCCTTTAAGAAACCTATTTACAATAGGGGACTTCAATAAAGAGAGTTGGTCAGGCAGCCGCAGGAAAGTGGGTAGAGCAGACAGTGCCCAGAGCAGAGTCGTGCTGGGCAAGGTACAGAATGAAAAGAAGAACATCACAGAGAGAAGCAGAAAGAGGATCCATGGACTTAATCTCTGTACAATATTTTACAAATCTTTGCCAAAGGCCGGCATATACCATTTTCGTAGAGGAATGCCTGGCTGCCAGAATAACATTACAGACTTCAGGAGGAATGTCGAAGGCTGTCAACTGTCTCTTGAAGGCGTAGAGTTGACAGGGTTCAGGTGGAGAAGCCTCCCCTGTTTCTGCGACAGAAGATCCTTCCGAAGCGGCACCGTGATAGGAGAATCAATGCTCATTTTCATAAGCTCGGGATACCAGACTCTCCTTGCTCAGTGTAAAGCCACAAGGCTAACTTGGGCCAGGTCATTCTTGATCTTCTTGAGAACTCTAGGCAGAAGAGGTATGTGCAGAAAGGCGTACAGAAGGCCTGAGCTTCACTTGCAATGAAAAGTGTTGCTGAGTGATTTCTGCCTTGGAAACTCCAAAGACAGATCGTCTGAAGCTCCAGCAGGTTGATGTGGAGTCTTGATTTCACCTGAGATCATAATCCTCTGATCTCCACCACTCCCAGGTGGCCACCCATCCCAGAAATTACGTATCTGTCACAACTGTGAGGTCTGGTTGGGGAAAGGAGAGGAGTCTGCTTTTGACCCACTCTCGGTTCTTAATACACCACTGCACGTTTTTTGCAGTTCCCTTCGAGATCTGGACCATGTAGGAGAGATTTCCCTGGTGCTGCGTCCACTGGAACTTCAGGTCCTACTGCAGAACCTGCATATGCCATCTGGCATGTTTTACCAGCAGGAGGCCATGAGGCCCAGGAGGCTCAGAGTCAGTCTCACCGAAACCCAGGATAGAGGCCGAAACATTGGTTTCATAACCAGAATATCCTGGACTGCTGCTCAGGAGGATAAACCCGAAACTGCACTATGTCCAAAACAGCTCTGATGAAAGAGAGCGGGGGTCAGGTGTGACTTTGGCACGTTTATTGTGTCAGCGAATGCAGGAGGTCTGCCGTAGTATGGAGGTGGGAGACGAGCGTCTGGGGCGAGCCCGCCTTCAACAGCCAGTCATCGAGGTAGGGGAAGACTGAAACCCCTAACCTGCGCATATGAGTTGCAAAATCTGCCATCACCTTGGTGGACACCGAGGGGCGCTGGTAAGGCCAAAGGGGAGCATAGTGATCTGAAAATGCTTGTGGCCTACCTTGAACCGCAGGTAACACCTGTGGGATGGCAGGAAGGGGATGTGGAAATACATATCCTGCAGATCCAGCGCTACCATCAAGACATCTTGATCTAGGGCAGACAAGACCTGAGCCAAAGTGAGCATCTTGAATTTCTCCTTCTTGAGGAAGAGATTGATATTCCGTAGGTTTAGAATAGGGTGAAGGCCCTTGCTCTTTTTGGGTATCAAAAAAGTAGCAGGAATAACAACCACTGCCTACTTCTGATATGGGGACCCTTTCCATGGCTCCTTTGGCCAAGAGAGCTGTAACTTCCTCTTGGAGCAAAGTAGTGATCCTCCGCTAGCCGTTCATGTGTCAGTGGTATTGGGGGAGGAAATGACTGGAAAAGCAGGGCATAGCCCTTCTGAATGATCTGCAGAACCCAAGAATCCACTGTTACGGACTGCCAGTGGAGGAGATGATGTTGCATTCTCGCTCCAACTGGACAAGCGCGGTCCTGCAGAGTCAAACTAGAAGGGCTTGGAGGGTGCAGCTGCCGGAGGTTGGGTGGCAGATGACTACTGGCTTCCAGACCCTCTAGGTCTGAAGGCACTGCGTCTACATCCTCGCATAGCTTTGGGAGGTTGCGCAGGACGGTGGCTGGCATAGGGCTGGCGTGGTGGTACGCCCCTAACATGGCCATGAAAGGCAGACTGTGAAGGAGGGGGTCGTGGAGAGGCTCAAGAACATGGCCAACGCCTGAGAGTCCTTAAAGCACTCCAGCGCCAAGTCTGCCTTCTCGCCAAACAAGCAAGTTCCATCTGTGGGTATTTGAGCTCTCAGGTTGGGGTGTTGGCTGAGGAAACTAGGGTCACCCGGTGCAGGGCAATGCCGGTGGGCAATTGTCCTATTTACGGGAGCCCATGTGCTGGGTTTGGACCAGACTCCGAGCAGGACATCAGTAAGTGCTTCATTAAAGGACAAAAGGAGTTCAGAAGTGGAAGCTCCAGGTTGAAGCACTTCTGTCAAGAAGTTAGTCTTGACAGCCACTGAGGGTAGTCGAGGACCTCTGCTGCCTTATGCACCACCATTGCATGGGAAGCTCCCTCCTCCGTAGCCACAGTGGAGGGAGAAAGCAAGCTAGAATCTGTAGAGGTGTCCAGTCCACTGGCCTCTCCCAGGTCCTCATACCAGTCCAAAGAACTATCTGGTGTTCTAAAGGGTCCAGTGACTCATCTCCCATGCCTGGCTGTTGGACATAATGCTTAGACAACAATCTGGCATTCATAGGAGCCGCCGGCACTGGAATCGATGATGTGCATTGCCATTCTGCCTCCGGATCATCGGAAATCAGAATGGGGCTGTTGCCGTTGGTGGGTGTCCGCAGTGCCGGGAGCATCGCCGTCAAGATCAGAGGCAGAGAACGTCGTTTGGGTACAACCAGCACCGATCTGGATTCGGATCCATGAGACCCCACTGGAGCCGAGGCCGAAGCTGCTGGCATGGAACCGGATGGGGCCTCCTCCGACCCAACATGTCTGAAAGCACAGCAGGGTCGGCCTGCTTGAATATGCAGGCAATGGCCTCGTAGAAGTCTTTTACATGAACGAGGGTCACTCTGGCTTCCGGATATGGAGGGAGGCAAAGAGTCGGACCTGCATTGATTCCGCACAACTGTGCCTGGAACGCTGATGTACTAAACTTGTTGTGTCGGCTGACGGATGAGGTGAAGTCGAAGTCCATTCTTGTGCCTCTTCCCCGATTTTCCCAAGGACCTTGAGTGGGAAGAAGAGGACTTGGGGCTCCTGGAGCAATCCTGTGACCTTCTCCCCGACCAGGACCGTGACCTCGGAGGAGTCACGCCAGATGACGTCGACTACCGGGCTGCAAGCAGCTTTAGGGGCCGTTCCCTCAAAGCCTTTGGTGCTGTGGCCCAGCAGTCCAAGCCTGACTTCGAACCATGGTCGCGTTGGAGACACCATAGGCAGACAAGGTGAGGGTCCTTAACCGACAATGCATGGTGACAGGTGCCACACAGCGTGACTCCTACCTTTCTGGATGAAATCCTCTACACACTTTCAAAAATACTTGACAAAATGCAGAAAAAAGCCTGTGGAAAAATGACTGCGGGGTAGCCCTCTATGGAAATGTGCTAACTGGTGCAGAAAAAAAAGAACTGACTTCCATATGCCTGGGTGGCACCAATATAGGGGACAGCAACGTCACACCCGGCACCAACGACCTTGATGATGCCAGCAGAACTGAACAGAGCCACTTGATGGCACGAACAGGGGTATTGCTCAAGCAAAAGTTTCTGGATCCAGTCTGACACCTGGGGAAATTCAAAGATAAGGAATCTGCAGAAGTCTCTGTCAGATGAACAAGTTACTTACCTTCGGTCCGCATGGAACCTATGCTGCTCTTAAGATTGTGTTTAGAAGTGTCCAAATCATTGTTGCCCGAAAAATAAATCTGCTATTTCATGTGGTCAGGTAAACTAATAAAGACCAGTGTTGCCAGCTTCCCCAGGACATGGCATGGCCCAGAAGACAAGTGGCGTTCACAGTGCAAAGGACAAGGATGCTGGAGACTTTTTGGCCCCTAGGGTATAATCCCTTTGACCCTCCTTCAGGAGTTACCGTAGGAAAGGCTTTTGGGTTAAGCTTGAGAAAGGAAGGTTCGCCCACTAGGCTCTCTGCAGAGGTGTATGCCCATAAGAATTTCAGGTCATGAGCTGTATCTTGTCACCCTTCAATTTTTCTGTGGACTGCTAACGTGAGAATGTTTTCTCCCAGGCAGCCAGTGGTGCTTCGGTGAAGAGTATCAGGGGCTCCTAGAAGGCAGAAGATTAGAATATTTCTGTTAATAGGTTTAATTTGGCCTCCGTAGTGAGAAAAATCAATTCTATTGCTTCTCCTTTTAATACCACTGTAGTAATCAGTGGGAAGGAGATTACCAGCCTCTGAATCATCCTCCTCTCTGGTCACATTCTGTCTAGGGCATGACTAGAGTATCGGTGTTAGACCTGCACAGATCCTCCTTGTGGGGATATCTGTGGATCATGGTGAGGTATTGTGCAAAAGGTTTAAAAAAAAAAAATCAAAATAGGCCCATGCATTTGCTTTTGCTGCTTGGATGACGCCACTTACGGAGTGTTTTGAAAACTGCAGCGAAATTGGCACAGTGAGTAGTGTCATGTCCATAGACATCGCTGAGTGGAGGGGTTTGGGGACATGGCGGATAGAGGCCTCATCAACACCAGTACCAAGGATAGATCCCGTAGAAGCATCAGGGTCACAGCTGCTGAATCATCAAACCCAGAGGAGCGGGTTTACCCTTGGGGAATGGCATATAGGGTACTGGATGCATCTTAAGAATATTCACCATGGTCTTCTGTAAGACCTGTGCCGTGTGGACTGATATAGTCAGAAATTCTGACTTGGTTTGTCTTTTAATATTGAAAAGTAAAGAAAAAGGTTCCAGTTCCAGTCTGGCGCATGGAAGATTTTCATAAGCTGAGAAATCTGCAGGCGGAAGTATAAATCACAAAATAGTCAGTATGGTCTTTCAAGACCTTGACCTGGGAAGGGTCACTGGTTGGAGCCGGAAACTTTGGTTTCATCTTTTTGAGAACCAGGTTGGGTTCCAGGAAGACACTGGGCTGCAGTTTCTCAGAACAGTATTTAGGGCAGAACACTTTCCTTGAGGAAGAAGACTTCTCCTTCCAGTGGTGTTCTTTGTGGGAGGACCACTTAGTTAATTGCTCCCTCTCGGGATACTTACCTCAAGGAAAAGAGTGGGACCACTCTGGTGTGTGCTAATGGGTCCTTGCCAAAAATAATTTGGCTCCCCACTCCCTGATGGCCTTCAAAGGTACGGATCAATAGGAGTTGCAGGACAGAGGTCACGAGGAAGATGCCTCATGAAGATGTCTTGTGGATGTAATAAAGACATTGGGCCTGATTCTAACTTTGGAGGACGGTGTTAAACCGTCCCAAAAGTGGCGGATATACCACCTACCGTATTACGAGTTCCATAGGATATAATGGACTCGTAATATGGTAGGTGGTAAATCAGCCACTTTTGGGACGGTTTAACACCGTCCTCCAAAGTTAGAATCAGGCACATTGTCTTTATCAGAGTGTAAACCTGACCTTAGGAGTTGACATTTAACCTAGTTGCTGATTGTTTGAAATGGGGTCTTTGGTTGGTAGTCAGGTTACCCTGTGTCCAAGCAAGGACCCTCACTCTAGTCAGGGTAAATGAAAAACACACCTGGTTAACACGCATTTACCCCTTTGGTAGCTTGGCACAAGCAGAAATGCTTAACCCAGTAACAATGTGTAAAGTATTTGTACCAACTTACACGCTGGCACGTTTATTGTGTCAGCGAATGCAGGAGGTCTGCCGTAGTATGGAGGTGGGAGACGAGCGTCTGGGGCGAGCCCGCCTTCAACAGCCAGTCATCGAGGTAGGGGAAGACTGAAACCCCTAACCTGCGCATATGAGTTGCAAAATCTGCCATCACCTTGGTGGACACCGAGGGGCGCTGGTAAGACCAAAGGGGAGCATAGTGATCTGAAAATGCTTGTGGCCTACCTTGAACCGCAGGTAACACCTGTGGGATGGCAGGAAGGGGATGTGGAAATACATATCCTGCAGATCCAGCGCTACCATCAAGACATCTTGATCTAGGGCAGACAAGACCTGAGCCAAAGTGAGCATCTTGAATTTCTTCTTCTTGAGGAAGAGATTGATATTCCGTAGGTTTAGAATAGGGTGAAGGCCCTTGCTCTTTTTGGGTATCAAAAAAGTAGCAGGAATAACAACCACTGCCTACTTCTGATATGGGGACCCTTTCCATGGCTCCTTTGGCCAAGAGAGCTGTAACTTCCTCTTGGAGCAAAGTAGTGATCCTCCGCTAGCCGTTCATGTGTCAGTGGTATTGGGGGAGGAAATGACTGGAAAAGCAGGGCATAGCCCTTCTGAATGATCTGCAGAACCCAAGAATCCACTGTTACGGACTGCCAGTGGAGGAGATGATGTTGCATTCTCGCTCCAACTGGACAAGCGCGGTCCTGCAGAGTCAAACTAGAAGGGCTTGGAGGGTGCAGCTGCCGGAGGTTGGGTGGCAGATGACTACTGGCTTCCAGACCCTCTAGGTCTGAAGGCACTGCGTCTACATCCTCGCATAGCTTTGGGAGGTTGCGCAGGACGGTGGCTGGCATAGGGCTGGCGTGGTGGTACGCCCCTAACATGGCCATGAAAGGCAGACTGTGAAGGAGGGGGTCATGGAGAGGCTCAAGAACATGGCCAACGCCTGAGAGTCCTTAAAGCACTCCAGCGCCAAGTCTGCCTTCTCGCCAAACAAGCAAGTTCCATCTGTGGGTATTTGAGCTCTCAGGTTGGGGTGTTGGCTGAGGAAACTAGGGTCACCCGGTGCAGGGCAATGCCGGTGGGCAATTGTCCTATTTACGGGAGCCCATGTGCTGGGTTTGGACCAGACTCCGAGCAGGACATCAGTAAGTGCTTCATTAAAGGACAAAAGGAGTTCAGAAGTGGAAGCTCCAGGTTGAAGCACTTCTGTCAAGAAGTTAGTCTTGACAGCCACTGAGGGTAGTCGAGGACCTCTGCTGCCTTATGCACCACCATTGCATGGGAAGCTCCCTCCTCCGTAGCCACAGTGGAGGGAGAAAGCAAGCTAGAATCTGTAGAGGTGTCCAGTCCACTGGCCTCTCCCAGGTCCTCATACCAGTCCAAAGAACTATCTGGTGTTCTAAAGGGTCCAGTGACTCATCTCCCATGCCTGGCTGTTGGACATAATGCTTAGACAACAATCTGGCATTCATAGGAGCCGCCGGCACTGGAATCGATGATGTGCATTGCCATTCTGCCTCCGGATCATCGGAAATCAGAATGGGGCTGTTGCCGTTGGTGGGTGTCCGCAGTGCCGGGAGCATCGCCGTCAAGATCAGAGGCAGAGAACGTCGTTTGGGTACAACCAGCACCGATCTGGATTCGGATCCATGAGACCCCACTGGAATCCGAGGCCGAAGCTGCTGGCATGGAACCGGATGGGGCCTCCTCCGACCCAACATGTCTGAAAGCACAGCAGGGTCGGCCTGCTTGAATATGCAGGCAATGGCCTCGTAGAAGTCTTTTACATGAACGAGGGTCACTCTGGCTTCCGGATATGGAGGGAGGCAAAGAGTCGGACCTGCATTGATTCCGCACAACTGTGCCTGGAACGCTGATGTACTAAACTCGTTGTGTCGGCTGACGGATGAGGTGAAGTCGAAGTCCATTCTTGTGCCTCTTCCCCGATTTTCCCAAGGACCTTGAGTGTGAAGAAGAGGACTTGGGGCTCCTGGAGCAATCCTGTGACCTTCTCCCCGACCAGGACCGTGACCTCGGAGGAGTCACGCCAGATGACGTCGACTACCGGGCTGCAAGCAGCTTTAGGGGCCGTTCCCTCAAAGCCTTTGGTGCTGTGGCCCAGCAGTCCAAGCCTGACTTCGAACCATGGTCGCGTTGGAGACACCATAGGCAGACAAGGTGAGGGTCCTTAACCGACAATGCATGGTGACAGGTGCCACACAGCGTGACTCCTACCTTTCTGGATGAAATCCTCTACACACTTTCAAAAATACTTGACAAAATGCAGAAAAAAGCCTGTGGAAAAATGACTGCGGGGTAGCCCTCTATGGAAATGTGCTAACTGGTGCAGAAAAAAAAGAACTGACTTCCATATGCCTGGGTGGCACCAATATAGGGGACAGCAACGTCACACCCGGCACCAACGACCTTGATGATGCCAGCAGAACTGAACAGAGCCACTTGATGGCACGAACAGGGGTATTGCTCAAGCAAAAGTTTCTGGATCCAGTCTGACACCTGGGGAAATTCAAAGATAAGGAATCTGCAGAAGTCTCTGTCAGATGAACAAGTTACTTACCTTCGGTCTGCATGGAACCTATGCTGCTCTTAAGATTGTGTTTAGAAGTGTCCAAATCATTGTTGCCCGAAAAATAAATCTGCTATTTCATGTGGTCAGGTAAACTAATAAAGACCAGTGTTGCCAGCTTCCCCAGGACATGGCATGGCCCAGAAGACAAGTGGCGTTCACAGTGCAAAGGACAAGGATGCTGGAGACTTTTTGGCCCCTAGGGTATAATCCCTTTGACCCTCCTTCAGGAGTTACCGTAGGAAAGGCTTTTGGGTTAAGCTTGAGAAAGGAAGGTTCGCCCACTAGGCTCTCTGCAGAGGTGTATGCCCATAAGAATTTCAGGTCATGAGCTGTATCTTGTCACCCTTCAATTTTTCTGTGGACTGCTAACCTGAGAATGTTTTCTCCCAGGCAGCCAGTGGTGCTTCGGTGAAGAGTATCAGGGGCTCCTAGAAGGCAGAAGATTAGAATATTTCTGTTAATAGGTTTAATTTGGCCTCCGTAGTGAGAAAAATCAATTCTATTGCTTCTCCTTTTAATACCACTGTAGTAATCAGTGGGAAGGAGATTACCAGCCTCTGAATCATCCTCCTCTCTGGTCACATTCTGTCTAGGGCATGACTAGAGTATCGGTGTTAGACCTGCACAGATCCTCCTTGTGGGGATATCTGTGGATCATGGTGAGGTATTGTGCAAAAGGTTTAAAAAAAAAAAATCAAAATAGGCCCATGCATTTGCTTTTGCTGCTTGGATGACGCCACTTACGGAGTGTTTTGAAAACTGCAGCGAAATTGGCACAGTGAGTAGTGTCATGTCCATAGACATCGCTGAGTGGAGGGGTTTGGGGACATGGCGGATAGAGGCCTCATCAACACCAGTACCAAGGATAGATCCCGTAGAAGCATCAGGGTCACAGCTGCTGAATCATCAAACCCAGAGGAGCGGGTTTACCCTTGGGGAATGGCATATAGGGTACTGGATGCATCTTAAGAATATTCACCATGGTCTTCTGTAAGACCTGTGCCGTGTGGACTGATATAGTCAGAAATTCTGACTTGGTTTGTCTTTTAATATTGAAAAGTAAAGAAAAAGGTTCCAGTTCCAGTCTGGCGCATGGTAGATTTTCATAAGCTGAGAAATCTGCAGGCGGAAGTATAAATCACAAAATAGTCAGTATGGTCTTTCAAGACCTTGACCTGGGAAGGGTCACTGGTTGGAGCCGGAAACTTTGGTTTCATCTTTTTGAGAACCAGGTTGGGTTCCAGGAAGACACTGGGCTGCAGTTTCTCAGAACAGTATTTAGGGCAGAACACTTTCCTTGAGGAAGAAGACTTCTCCTTCCAGTGGTGTTCTTTGTGGGAGGACCTCTTAGTTAATTGCTCCCTCTCGGGATACTTACCTCAAGGAAAAGAGTGGGACCACTCTGGTGTGTGCTAATGGGTCCTTGCCAAAAATAATTTGGCTCCCCACTCCCTGATGGCCTTCAAAGGTACGGATCAATAGGAGTTGCAGGACAGAGGTCACGAGGAAGCTGCCTCATGAAGATGTCTTGTGGATGTAATAAAGACATTGGGCCTGATTCTAACTTTGGAGGATGGTGTTAAACCGTCCCAAAAGTGGCGGATATACCACCTACCGTATTACGAGTTCCATAGGATATAATGGACTCGTAATATGGTAGGTGGTAAATCAGCCACTTTTGGGACGGTTTAACACCGTCCTCCAAAGTTAGAATCAGGCCCATTGTCTTTATCAGAGTGTAAACCTGACCTTAGGAGTTGACATTTAACCTAGTTGCTGATTGTTTGAAATGGGGTCTTTGGTTGGTAGTCAGGTTACCCTGTGTCCAAGCAAGGACCCTCACTCTAGTCAGGGTAAATGAAAAACACACCTGGTTAACACGCATTTACCCCTTTGGTAGCTTGGCACAAGCAGAAATGCTTAACCCAGTAACAATGTGTAAAGTATTTGTACCAACACACACAGTAATACAGTGAAAACACCATAAAATTACTCAATCCGACGCCAATGGCACTGGTCACGGAGTCACATGGACCCCCAGGTACAGTATCTTGTGTAAATGCAGAAATAAGTTGAGTCACGGAGTCGGTGATTGTGGCATCGCTGGATCTGAGGCTGTGTCAGTTCCGGTGCTGCAGAGGCGTCACAAAGAGGCGTCGGGTCCTTCTTGCGGAGCGGTGGAGGTGAGGGGGCATTGGTGCGAAATGTTGGAACCGTGCACTTCCGGTGGAGGCGATGTCTGGCGGTCACAATGTTTTGCGGTGACTTCCACCGAGGTGCAGACTTCAGCGAGGCTGCAGCAGCATTGGGACTGCGGGGTGATCACATCTCCAGCAAGGACCACGCCTTTGTTTGTAGGCGGTGTAACAGGATTCAACAGCAGCGTCGGTCTGGAGTCATCGGAAGTCTGTTTACTTGGTTTTTCTACCAGCTTTTTCTTTCAAGAGTCTCAGCAGAGTCCAGGTGATGGCAGAGGAAGTCTTTGATGGCCCTGAGACTTCAGAACAGGGGGCAAGCTCAGTCCAACCCCTTGGAGATTCTTCTGAAGCAAGAATATACCACAAAGTCCAGTATTTGTCCCCTTTCACAGGCAGAAACAGCAACTGCAGGATAGCCCAACAAAGCAGTCACAGGCAGGAGCAGCACTTCTCCTCAGCTCTTCTCGTTGGCAGAGGTGTCTCTTGGTTCCAGAAGCAAATCTTAAAGAAATCTAAAGTCTGGGCTTTTGGGTCCACTACTTATACCCCTTTCTGCCTTTGAAGTTGCCCAACTTCAAAGAAAAGTCTCTGTTGTTTACAGGACCCTGCCTTGCCAGGGCCAGGCCCCAGATACACACCCAAGGTTTGGAGACTGCATTGTGTGAGGGCAGGCACAGCCAGTTTAGGTGTAAGTGACCACTCCTCCCTCCACTCTAGCCTAGATGGCTCATCAGGGTATGCAGGCTACACTCCAGCTCCCTTTGTGTCACTGTCTAGAGGAGATTCACAAACAGCCCAACTGTCAGTCTGACACATTAGGGAATTCACAAATAGGCAGAGTCACAGGATGGTTACAGCAAGAAAAGGCCTACTTTTTAGAAGTGTGATTTTCAAACTAACAATCTAAAAAATAACTTCACTAAAATATTTATTTTTAAAATGTGAGTTCAGGGACCCTAAACTCCAAACGTACATCTGCTCTCAAGGGGAAACTGCACTTTAAGAATATTTAAAGATAGCCCTTATGTTAACTTATGAGAGAGATAGATATTGCAACAGTACAAAATGAATTGGCCAGTATTTCAGTGTTAGGTTATGTAAAACACATCAGTACATGTCCCACCATTAACATACACTGCATCCTGCCCATGGGGCTACCTATGGCCTACCTTAGGGGTGCCTTACATGTATAAAAAGGGAAGGTTTGGTCCTGGCAAGTGAGTACACTTGCCAGGTCGAATTGGCAGGTTAAAACTGCACACACACACTCTGCAGTGACATGTTTGAGCCATTTTACAGGGCTACTCATATGGGTGGCACAATCAGTGCTGCAGGCCTACTAGTAGCATTTGATTTACAGGCCCCAGGTACTTCTAGTGCACTTTACTAGGACTTACTAGTAAATCAAATATGCCAGTTATGAAAAAGCCAATTACACATAGGGAGCACTTGCATTTTAGCACTGGTCAGCAGTGGTAAAGTGCCCAGAGTAACAAAAACAGCGCCCAGCACACAGCAATAACCTGGGAAGCAGAGGCAAAAAGTTAGGGGAGACCAAGCCATGGATGCCAGGTCTAACACTGATGAATTAGTGTACCATTTAAATTAATAAATATCAAAGAAGAGCTCCAGACCCATATCGATGAGGTGTGGGAAAACAGGAATTGAAGCCAGTGCTCTAAAAGGTGCCATATGCACCATTGTGCAGGACCACCATTATGCAAAGCTCTGCCACTGTTATATCAGGAATGGCCACCATTCTGCCAGAGATTACCCACTATACGTCCTAAGGGGTGGAGGAAAGTGCCAACTTTCTAGCATAGTTACCCCAATTTTTGCCTTATGTCAGTGTGTTTAGACTGTAGTTCACTGGGATCCTGCTAACCAGGTCCCCAGTGTCTGTGCTCTCTCCTTTAAATTTGATTGCTGGTAAATTTTTACACCCGCAGTTGGCATACTGTTGTACCTACGTAAGTCCCTAGTATATGGCACTTAGGTACCCAAGGCATTGGTACACCAGGGGACCCCCATGGGCTACAGCATGTATTGTGCCAACCATGGGAAACTATGTCTTCGGGCCTGCCATTGCAGCCTGCATGAAATGGTGTATGCACCCTTTCACCACAGATATAAGGCTTGCCTTGTATCCTGGTCACTGCACTTAGACACTGTAAGTCACCCCTCTGGTAGGCCATTCAGCCCAAGTGAAGGGTCCATGTCCCTACGTGTGAGGATACCATTGCATGAGCAGGGTACCTCTACAAACCCCAGCCTCCATTCCCTGGGTTTGTAAGTGCGGGGAATCCATGTTAAAGTATGTAATGGACACTGGTCAAAACGAGTGGTCCATCTACATAATGGCTTCTCCGAACCTAGACATGTTTGGTATCAGACATGTTGAAATCATGCAACTACGCCTATTCTAGTGCTAGTTGCATGATCCCCTGTACTCTGTGGCTTCCTTAGAGGATCCCCCAGTTCTGCCTGTGCAGCCTTATGGGGTCTGGCTGGCAGCCCACACTGCTGCAGACCCCAGATACTGTTCTCCCCTCCTGCTGGTGAGCTTGGCTCAGGCAGAGGATGGCAGAACAAATGTTTATTTGCAAGGGAGTCTGACCACCTCCCCCTTTGTATTAGATGTCTAAGGGGTGGGGGTGGGGTGGCCTGGCCTCTGAGTGCCACCATACTGCTTTGAAGGGCACATTTGGTGCCCTCCTTGCATAATACGGTTGGCACCAGTTCAGGAACTGCTGGTTCCTGCTTTGTCATGACAACAGCACAAAAAACATGGGATTGACCACCCTCCTGTCCAGCTCCTCCACCAGGGAGGTGCACAAAGCTCTGCCGGGTGGTCTCTTGACTCTTGACTTGCCATCTCAAAAACAAGATGGGCGGAGGCCCCTGGGAGCATCTAATGTGTTAGGCCAGGTAGATAACGTCCCTGACCCCCTCTGTTAGGTGGGTCACTTCAAAGAGTGACCAACCCCCTCTTAAGGTTACTTAAAGGCTCCCCTGATGGTGGGTCCTCAGATTCTTTGAGCAAGACTTTACAAGGAACTCTCTGCAAGACCTCTTTTGCTCCTGGCCTCTGGAACCGCTGCTGGTCTGCTTTGGAACTAAACACATCTGCTTCTGGTCAGAAGTCTCCCATTGCAACATTGTTTCCCCAGACCCTGCAAGAATTCTGCTGTGCATCCTCCCAGGTCACAAGGACTCTGTTTTCACCTGTAAGCACGAAGGATTCTCCCTTGGAGTGATGGAGTCACTCCCTGCATCCGCAGGCACCTCAAGAGAATGTGGACCGGCTGTTGGGGTCTGCTGTCCCACGCGTATCAAAACATCCTGCATTACAAGTGGTGGGTCTGTGGCCTCCTCTGGGTTCTGCTTCTCTTCTGACCAACTTAGGAGACTACGGGCCCCTGTTCCTGCCACTGGACTGAAACCCCTGTGCACCTTGACTGTTGCTCTTGCCAAGGCTTGTTGACTCTTTCTCCAGGAGATCTTCAGGCACCAAGAAGCCCCGTCCTCCAGCACTCTGCACCTCGAATATCAGCTGCTGTCCTGCAACTCCTGCAATGTGGGACTTCTGTTTTGTTGTGCTGCTGAGGCCTCTTTAGTGACTTCCTGTGTCCATCGCGTGTGGGTTACTTGTAGGGGCTCGAACGAGACTCATGGGTATAGTCTCCTGGACCCTGCTGGTCCCCAAAACTCTGCTAATACATCTTCAGCTCCTGCTTACATTTGCCAGTGCTTGTTCATGATCTGGCTGGTCACTGACCCTCCTGCAATCCGGCGGGGGACAGCTGGTAGGCAACTCCTAGGATCTTCTGCAGTTCCTGGACCCCGCAGCCGGACTTCTTCCTCCACCGATTTGCAGGAACTTCACCTGTAAGAGGGTAGGGCATTGGCACCTGCACCACCTGGGCACCTCCAATGGTGATGGACTCTGTCCCCTTCCTTTTCAGGTCTTCCAGTTTCGGTATCTGTCTCTGGGTTCCACCAACCTGGTCGACAGGCCGCGACAGCAGCTGGGCAATCCGAGGCTTCCACTGGCTTTAGTGAGAGTCCCTTCTCCCCTCTGCATCCGGGTCTCCTGGTGTAGGTTCTCCTGTCTTCTGGGTGTCCTTGATTGGGGGCACTCTCCAACCTTCCTCTTGTCTGTTGGTTTTCTCTGGGTCCACTGGGCAGGGCCCTGAAACACACAAACTCCAACCACTACTACCCTGTGTTAGTCTATGGGACGACTGGGTAGGTGATCACTTCGCACCTGGTCGCTGGGGGCACTTGCTGTACTTACGTCTGGTGTTTTCATCTACCTCCAGCCTCTAGCTAACTACCACACTTACCTCGTTTGGGTTCACTATTTCACATTCCACTTACTTAGTATATGGTTTGGCGCCCCAGAGGGCCCTTTTTATTTTATGCTAGTTCTGCTTGGTATTCTGTGTACGTAGTCCAAAAGGAGATATAACAATGCTAGTCAAGTAGTTAATGCTGTAATAAAGAATCCCTTTATTTTTGCAACACTGTGTAGTTCTTTCTTGTGAGTGAGTTACTGTCTGATTACTGTGGTATTGCAAGCACTTTATATTCCTCCTGGATATGCTGATCACCTCAGCTTTCCTAGAGAGTTTTTGCTATCTGGACACCTATTCACTGTCAGTAAAGGTTGCCTGAACTCATTATAGGGTGCCACACCATAGGTGTAGACTCCTACAAGGAGTACCAAATGTCAGTGGTGGTCTCAAATGATAAGGTGAACAGTATCTTAGAGGGCGGGTTCCCCACACTAGACACAGATATCCGTAAATGTGCATACAGGCATACTTGAGAACATACCCCCACGCCCATGCCCCTCATACAGTTAGGAATTAGCATTCATCAGCCTCTCTCTCTCTGGCCCTTGTTCTTTTTGGATTGGAAAGCTTCCACACTCAGTTGACACACTTGCACCTCACCAGGCATGCATTAAAGGTGTTTCAGCTACCACTGCAAACATGGATGTCTGCAACATGACCAACCATCATGCAGCTTTTCCCACTAGAGGTTTGTCTTATTTTGCTACAGCCAGTGGTATCTGTCATATTCTGTGCATGTGGTTTTGTAGCAGGGCGGTGATGTTGGTTTCTCTAGCTGCCACCCTGAGGGTATGGAGCTGAGCAGCACTGCACATTGTATCCAAAGCTGAACATCTGAATACCTTACTGGGCTGGACCTAATGTTTGTGAGCTACTTACTAGAAGCTGAGAGACCAACAGTAGGTGTCTGGTTTAAAGCCTATGTCAGAGACTGATTTCCTTTTTGTTTTTTGATTTAAAAATGTAAAAAACAGTGTTTGGAAGTCAGACTCACTTTATGACTGCTTTGGCTAATTGGCTTAATTTTATTTTTTTAAAACACAGAAGGTAGAAGGTGGGATGCGGCTTGGAACGTCAAGATGGCCGTCACACTCTAAGAGTGATCCGCTCCCACCCGCACGCCATCTTGAAGCCGCTTCCTTAAATATTGTGCAATATAGTGGCCCCGGACTTGCCCTGCACAATGCCCACCTTGGCGGGGCACCAATGCCCCAGATGTCCGCCGCAGCCCCTGTCTCCTTCCATCATGGCGGCCTGAGTATGCCCACTGCTGCTGAGCCATTATGTACTGAGGGAGCTGCAACCTGTATTGTGTAGCAGGCTCTTGCGACTTGCGCACCCCTGGAAGTGGCGCTGCAGGCCTGGTTGCATGCAGGGCGGCCACCCATCTGAATGTGCCGACACCTCAACGCCTGCCCTGTGCCTGCACCGGAGTCCACCTACTATGGAGCATGGGCCCCTTGCCCTGGCTACAGGACCCCGCCAACTCCTTCTTGAGGGGGCCTGCCGGCCGTGTCCCCGTGGATGCTGGAGCCTCTGGTTCACCTGCTGGTTGCTGTCTGGCCCGAGTGGAGGCTATCGGACTGGAGGCCCACGAATATTCTTGGGGCAGTGAGTAGCGCACTGATTATCCGGCAAGGCATTGAAGATGTTGCCTGCCTCTTGGCCCCCAGGTATGTCTACACGGGCGGTAGGGCCCTAATCAACTAAGCAGAGTTTGGGCTAGCGGTGACCATCATGAGACGCTACTCCCGGCGGACATTCAGACCCATTTTCATCCCTGCGGTGCTGTCAGTGAATACCAAACGATCTGAGACCCGCAGATCCTGGAGGCTGGTGTGACTTCAAGGGGACCCGAGTTCACCACAGCCATAACACCAATTGACACAGTCTTGGTCAGAATAGATGGTGATCTAGCACGACCCACTCCCTTGCTACTGTAAGACTGCATAACGCTCTGCCATTCACCTACTTACCTGCTGCTCCCAAAGACGCTGTGTCCTTTACTTGATTGAATCAAGGCTTGGTCTACTGCGGCACTGAGTGGAGCCAATCCCAGTAGTGACGACTGGAAAAGCTGACTTGGGGGGGGGGGTGCCCATCTTCCTCTGTCAACGAGCACCATGACCCAGGGTTCCCTGGGAAACTGTACGTGGCACGATATCTGCAGATGATACTATCAGCAACAGGGTCACTCCTACTTTTCATGCTGCTCCTGACGCCTTGGGGTTCTTACCACGGATGCCCACTCACGGATGGAACTGAGATAAGCTGCTGCACTTGCTCTACGTCCCAACTTCTCATGCTGCTGGATCCTTGCGGCAAGTGAATCGGGCTGCTCCTGGATCTTTGTTACACCATTCTGGCTTACTAACTCCAAGGGCAAAGACAACCCCAACCGGCCTGCGGCCTCCCAAACCAGAATGGATCAATGTACTACAGGGCACGGATAAGTCAGAAGTACTGTCACAGACAAACCACTGATATCGGATAGTGACCTGCCCATGATCCTACAAGCCATCTGTACCTCCCAGGCCAGTTTGGAGACCAGGATTGTAGAGGTGCACATCGATGTGGCTCTCCTACCCCAGGACCTATGTGATGCAACAAACAGAATTGCAGAGGCTGAGACCTGCTTGTCCATGTTGGAAGATGATGTCACTCATTTTAAAACTTACTACCTTAAAACTCAGGTCTGCCAACTCCTTTCCCACAAAGCAGAACACCACCGCCATGAGGAAGATGCTGAAAACCGCTCTAGGTGTAAAAATCTGTGTTTCGTGGGAATACCTGAGGGAGTGGAAGCTCCACAAGCAGCAGAGTTTCTCTAAATCTGGCTCTGATTCTGGATGCCTTCGGCCCTACTATCCCCTTGGTTTGCGATCGAAAGTGCCCATAGGGGACTGACCCTCAAGCCACCTCCAGGGGGCCCAAAATAGACCCATGATTGCTTGTATCCTCAACTTCAAAGACAGGATTGCTATCTTGAAGGAGGCCCGCTCTTGTCCCGACCTTAGATGTATTGACGCCAGGGTGCTTATATTTCCAGATTACATCAGGGAGGTGCAACTCTACGTCAGTTATATACAGCAGTGAAACAGAAGCTACATGTGCTTAACATCTCCTATAGACTACAGTTCCTGGCTTGTACATGCAAACAAGACTCATTCCTTCGATAACCCGGAAGCAGCCTGGACTTGGCTTATCGAGGAACGGTCGCTTCATCAACCGGGCGGCCACTCCTGCTCAGAGTCAGGGCCCCCCAAGAGGACGAAGATGGTTGCAATCCCCAAACCGAGGAGGCATCGCACTCGCTCCTGCAGAGGCGGTAGGACTCAAAAGTTTAACTTACTCTCCCTGTTTCCTGATGCGCGGGTACTACCACCACCTGCCTCAAGTTTGTCCCTGTCTACTGCTGAGCTGGACTTCTTGCCAAGTCAGGATGCACTCGTTGTGGCGGCACCCAATTCCCTTCCAGACCAAGAAGCAGACACTGATCTCTTGCAGAGTCCCAAGATATGACTTATCGGTTTCCTCACCCTTAGCGGGCATTGGACCTGTCTGGTGTCACTTGATAGTCATCTTCACTCCTGATGGCAGTATTTGACCTTTATGGAGAGGTTTACCACTCCATTCCTTATACTAAGATGTGTTGTGAATCTGTTTCTAGTTTGTGGGTGACAGACGCTTCTGGGGTGGAAGTGTGGGGTGGGGGATTGTTGGGAGGTTTGGGAACTAGTGTTGTTCTGTTCTCAAAGGGGGAGGAGTTTGATTGCTTAGTTCTGCACTTCTGTTGTACACTGCACTCAGGTACGCATCAGTACTATTCACCACACCTTGGACACGTTGCCCCTTGACGCACACGAAGGTCAGCCACTTACATTTGCCCCCACGGGGTTCAGTCTTCCCCGTCTTTCGATTCTCACACACTGATTTTGTGCATACACGGGGCCCTTGAAAGTCTTGTCCTGGAACATTAATTGGTTGATGGAGTGTGTGAAGCACACCGGAGTACTGCAATACATGAACTGAATCGCCCTGGATGCCATGCCACTCCAGGAGACCCTCCTGATCGGGAACCACTGTCCATTCCTGGCACGCCAGGGTTACAACAGGGTACAATTCTGATTATGCAAGAAATCCCGAGGGGTGGTGATCCTGCTTTGCCGCTTCTTCCCCATGGCAATTGCTCAAGTACCATCAGATTCTCAGGGCAGCTTAGTAGCTATTACCGTAAAGATTGAGGGTGAACCACATACCTTGTGTGCGCCTACACTCCCCCTGCAGGTCTACATGCTCTCCTCTGAGAACTCTCTCTAAGGTGCTGTCTGCCTTTCCAGAGGGGCTAATGATAGTCAGAGGGGACTTTAATGTGGTCCTTGCCCTGGACTTGGATGCTGCTGGCACCCCCTCCGTCTCCTGCCGTACTTGGGCTCACCTCCTCTCAGGCTGGACTTCTGCTCTTGGCTTGTGTGATGTCTGGAGGGTATGGAACCCCCAGGGCCGTCAATACGCTCACATCTCTGCTGCACACCATATACCCACCTTTAGGGGCTTTGCTAAGGGTCGTATTAGGGAAAATGAATGCAACCGTTCCCAACAGTGAGTCCGATTGGAAGCCCATGACCTTCAGTGGGAGACACGTCTTGAGGCCAACCCACAGGATGAAACGCCCTGACAGGTGAGCTTGGTGCGTGAGGAAATTTGTCTCCATTTGCTTGAAGCTGTGAAACAGATCTGGAGTGCTTCAATGGCTAGGGTTTATGGGTGGGGGGCAAGAACGGCAAGCTACTGTATTGGCTTGCCTCCCACCCACAGGCGAATAGGATAATACCTGAAATCATAGACAAACATGGGCAGGCGCACCAAACCCTTCCAGACATAGCACAAACATTTGCTGACTGTATATAAGCGCCTGTATATGGTGCCCCAAAGCCAGGACCTGAACCAGACCCCTACTTCTTGTACGAGGTGCCCCTCACTCAGCCGTCTCAAATGGAGATGCAGTTGTTGGTCCAACCGCTATCGACTGAGTAGGTGGGTGCAGCGATCTCTGTGGTGACCTCAGGGAAGACACCCAGTCCGGATGGGTTCCCTACCGAATACTACTATACATTCTGGAAAATTCTAACGTCCTGATTCCTGATGCTCTATAACGAAGTGTTGAATTCTGGGACCTTTACACCTGAACGTTGTTGTGATTCCAAAGATACAACCCCCTTTGACCTCCTGTTCGGAGGCCATAAAAGGACATGTCCATGAGTGACTGCAGAACATCACTTGAGAATACTGTCAAGCATATCCAGGTGTGGCGCTGAAGCACCACACTAATACCAAGTGTCCAGGCCTGATATATTTACATATTTCACTATGCCTTGGCTATCCAGAATGATTTGTTAAAGACTAGAATGAAGGTCATCAGGGGCCGCTGGCTAAATATCGGCCATCATGTCTCATAATGCATGCGAAGGGCACCCCTGGCGACAACTTGAATTGACAGACCTAAGTGCAAGGTTGCCAGATGAGAACATGCGTTCATCAAATGCTTCCATTTGTTTAGATGCTCTGTCTGATGGACTGAATGGGAACACATTTGAGTTCAGCCTACTGGTAGAGGCCTGAACTAAGAAACTCTCAGGTGTTGTCAAGAGAAAAGATGGGGCCCACAGAGCTGGTCTGACTCCTGGCTTCGACTAGGAGACATGAGAGTGTTTATGAGTGCCTCATTGAAGGGCAGGAGTGGCTTTGCTGAAGTCTGCCCTAGCTGCAGAACGTCGCTAAGGAGGTTTGTTTTAACCTCTACTGAGTGTAGTTTTAGTCCCTCCCACCAAATACACCTATATTCTTTTCATAGGCTTTAATGCATCAGACAACACATAATGTGGGGCACCTAAAAGAAGGGTACAAGATGGATTCAAGTTTGAATCTAGTCTTCTTGGCAGTGGTAAATGTTAGTTTGTCTGGTGTAAACATCTTACCCAAAGATGTCCAGTGCCCTAAAGTCCGACACCCTGCAACAAACTACTAAACAAAGGAGTGTAAAGCTAGTTTGCTGATATCGCCTTCCTAGAAATATATTCATTTTCCAGTCAAGACAATAAAAGATTCAACCGTAAGTTGACACCCAACAACTTTGACTACTTGGGCTTTGGTGGAAATGATATCTAATGCCACCTGAGTACCTCATACATCATATGATTCCCTACTGACAAGTCATTCAATGATCCCTGTCCTTCTGAGATTGCCAATCTGAAGGTCTTCACACTCCCATGCCATGCAAGCATGTGACTATTGGTGTCAGGCCAATCAGTAATCCGTAATAGTCTCTGACCATGTTCTCAGAATGAACATTGCAGCATGGCCCAAAAGGCCTGAGGCCCTCCATCTCCTTTAATCCTTAGAGCCGTTACCCTCAACGAGTCTTCCAGGACCAGCTGATGCAAGAGACTTTAGTTCACAATCTTCTGAAAATGGGATAGACGTATTTGAAAATCCCACGAAAGTTCCTGTAGAATTGGAAACTACACTAGAGATCTCCAAACAGCTGTCACCAAGATCACCTCCAAGTTTGTCTCCACACCTGCACTACATCTCTGATAATCATGAGGCAGACAAAAAGTGATGGTAACATTTGAGGCTGCATTCCATTCCATCATTTTTTGCCCAGTATTGGACTACTTTGGTTCTCAGAATGTAGCTTGCTTACAGTGGCACAGTGAGCCCAGGTCCCTCGCCTAGGCAAACCCGTTGCACTTCAGAATGCAAAAAAAATGAGTACAATGCTTGAATTACTCTAATTTGCTGGTAATTCCCTGGGGCTGCATTCCAGTGCATTTGTTTTGCCCACCATGCATCCTCATACTGGAATTAACCATATGCAAAACTTCTTTGTTCCTGCTCCTGTAAGAACAGTGCAGTCGACCTGTCAGGTCCACTCTGAGCCAAAACAAAAGTAGCCGCATACTGGTTTTGGCCTATTAGGCCTGGTCAGTAGCGCACAGCTTTGCTCTGTTGGCACATACCTAGACCATAAAGAGGGGAACTGTGTTTTGACCCTATCAGATCCTGGGCAAATAGTACTGCTACACAAGGCGGGTTCTCCATGGGTATAAATTAAAAAAAAAAAATGTAGTCCACACTACTACCAGCGTATTGGACCTGTGGTGTTATTCAGCCAGAAATATTATTTCAGTACATACCACATACAACCTTTCCCAACCATCTATAGAGCGTCACTACATATATAGGATAGATATGGCATGTATTTTTACATTAAGGAAACAATTTATTGCTATTTTGGAAACATTGAGCAGTTTTAAGCCAGTACTTCTTACTGGCGTTCAGTTTGTATGCTGTGATTATATGAAGATCCCTGTCGGTGACCTAAGAAATTAAAATCCTGAAAAGTTAATGTCGGCTCAGATGGTGTTGCTTATTGCTGCTAAGCGGTAATAAAGGAGAGAGGGAATGCGCAAGCCTGACTTCCAGTCCAGATGTAGAAACTCCAGGGTGTGGAATTCTTGTAGTCCGAAGCCCAGAACCTGTTGTTTGCGATCAAGCACACCACGTTTTCAGAATTATTTTGTTCAGTGGACAAGGAGGCCAGGCCCTAACCCCTGCAGGACAAACCCCTTGGCTACCAGTTTACAGTACCTCAATGTGTTTGTAGAAATTATTTTTTGCCACTAAAACAAGATGTGTATCCATATGTATAAGTTGGTCAACATTTTATATAAGATTAATTTTTGCAAGGAATGAGCACTATAAGGAAATCCAGTGAACTGTAAGCTCAGCCTGTAATACCAATGCTGTTTCTATGTAACAATGCATACGTATGTTTACAAAATCAAACTGAGGCTATTTATAATGCTCCCAAATTATATGCAAATACATGCATAAGCACAAAAACAAAATTCTCAAAATAAATTGTACACAATAATTTTGCTGAACACTTATGCAACCTTAAATTCCATTTCTTCGCGGCATTGCTTAATAAATAGTTTAACACTTGCCAATATTTAAAAAAGAAGTATTTGAGAATCAGTATAAAACCAATAAAAGGCAAAATGAAAAATGTGGACAGCCACATTCTTGAGAAAATCTCAGAAGTACTTGCACCTCCAGGTCTGGGATTGTGGAATGCTGAAGACAAATGATTTGTAGGAATTCACAAGTGTTTACAAAAGTAGTCTGGAAACCATACTCCTAGCAAACATTTTGTGTATTGCATTTTTGCATAAGCAAATATTAAAACATAAATATGCTCATAGGAAAATCTGCTTAGCGATTGCAGATTCTTTTGAAATAGTTTTCAATTTTTTCACCAGGAAAATGCCTTTCCCTACAAACCAACCTTTTTGCTTCCATATTGGGAAGGATTTATTCCTGCCTTTGCCACAAATACATTTCCAACCTTTTTCCAGTGTGGGAAGCAAATGCAGAGGCAATGCGAGTACCTCTAAGTATAAAACTTTGTGGGTGTGCACAAACTCACAGGGCATTTCAACCCTAGAACAAAAGTTAATGTAGAAATACAGAAAGGTGGAAAAGTTAGAGGTTTGCTAGAATCCAAACCCCAATATATTATGGGACGTGGTATTATCATAGAGCTGATTATCAGAACTTTAATATAATGTGAACATGACTGCTGTCATTTATCACCTTATTGCATGGCAGCAAAATGGACAAGTGGGTTTTCTTGTAATTATTTCATATACCCACACACCCCTGATCTGAAACGAAAATGCGGGACCTGCCTCAGTGTAGCACGTTAGCATACATTCAGATGTTTACAGGGGCAATAAAAAAATTCTATTAAGCCTGGCCAGAACCTTAGGCTATTCATAATTGCATCCTGCATTCATGACTTAATATACACGATGAACATTTTCATATTCCACTTTCTCCACTATTTTTCTGTCTTCTTCATCTTTGAGAAACAGTGGGAAACTTTGTTTTCGACCCCAGCACACGCACTGTACTAAGGGGGTGATTCTGACTTTGGCGGGCGGCAGAGGCCGCCCGCCAAAGTTCCCCCGCCAGAATACCGCAGCGCGGTCAAAAGACCGCCGCGGTAATTCTGAGTTTCCCGCTGGGCGGGTGGGCGACCGACAGAAGGCCGCCCGCCCGCCCAGCGGGAAACCCCCTTCCACGAGGATGCCGGCTCCAAATGGAGCCGGCGGAGTGGAAAGGGTGCGACGGGTGCAGTTGCACCCGTCGCGATTTTCAGTGTCTGCTATGCAGACACTGAAAATCTTTGTGGGGCCCTGTTAGGGGGCCCCTGCAGTGCCCATGCCTTTGGCATGGGCACTGCAGGGGCCCCCAGGGGCCCCACGACACCCGTTCCCACCAGCCAGGTTCTGGCGGTCAAAACCGCCAGAACCAGGCTGGCGGGAAGGGGGTCGGAATCCCCATGGCGGCGCTGCCTGCAGCGCCGCCATGGAGGATTCTTCAGGCCAGGGGAAAACCGTCGGGAAACCGCCGGTTTCCCTTTTCTGACCGCGGCTTTACCGCCGCGGTCAGAATTGGCCTGGATGCACCGCCAGCCTGTTGGTGGTGCATCCGCGGTCCCCGGCCCTGGCGGTCTATGACCGCCAGGGTCGGAATGACCCCCTAAATGTATGTTTTCTCTGTGAGATTGCGTTGCATTTAATTGTGCAGATCACTATAGATGTAACATAATAAGGCAATTTGACAACTATGTGTCAAGTAAGTAGAGAACTATCAGGTAGTTAGATGACTCCTTTATCTGACATACTAAATGTATGCTCTTGCAGCTTGTTGCTGGCCTGCATATTCTTGATGAAACATTATCAAACATTCACTCTTGAATGCCTTCCAATGAATTGTGATCTGTATGAACCACAGACCTACTGCCTTCAAATAAGAGTTGAAAATGTGTTCACTGCTTCCTACACCCCCAGTGCTTCTTTCTGTTGCACTACTGAACCTAGATTCAATTCTGAGCAATTGTGTTGCAGAGGCAGCTATTAATCATTTTCCTTTCTTCCTCCTTTGATAACACAGCTTCTGCCTCATAAGTACTACCATCTGTAGTTATTCCTGACAGTTTCCTCATCAAACATTCCCAAAAAACAAGAGAAGGGTGATTTGTTCTTTCAAGCACACAAATTTACTCTCACTGCTTTTTTTAATTAGCCATTTCAAATGCTCTTCTCTGTTTTCCCTGTTAGCCATGTTCCGTATACATTTTGAATAAATCCCCCCATTCCTAAAAATGACAACTCTTAATATTGGTCCTTACGTATTGAGGAACATCAATAGATTGTGCAGTACTCTATTTGGTTTTTACTAGTACCATTTAGCTCATTTCACACCTATGCCATCTTAGTCTTGCCAAACGTCCACTTCTGTCAACTCTTTCTTTCTTAAGATCTCCAGCACTCTTCTGAGTTGCTTCTGACGTCGCACTACCAAAATGTTATGTTGTAAGACATATACACTAGGAATACCCTTTAAGAAATGATGCATTATATCCTGGAAGGCTGCCACTGCTGACACCAGTTCAGACAGCATTCTGCAAAACTTAACATCAAAATGTCACTTTAGGTGTTATAAGTCATGCACATTTTAAGTTAGGATGCAGCATGATCTGATGATATGCCAGTTAGATAGTTGTTAATACATAAGGATTGTCCAACAAAACATAATTTATCTTGTTTCAGGCTTTTAGCAATACCTTATTTTGGCTTAGACAACATATGTCTATGCAGATCCTACTTGCACACCCTGGGTTCCTTGTTACAACTACAGAGGTAAACCATTAATGGGCCTACACTTCCTCTATAACTTCTTCATTGCATAGTCTCTCCAGTTCCTCTCCTGCAGCATCTATCAGACATATTGGAATAATTCTTACTTTTTTGAACTGCTGGCACTACTCGTTCTTTTAGTCTGATCCTCGTGTACAAAACCTCTCAAAGAATCCAACTCTTCTCTAAGCAAATCACAGAATGTCATTCAAACATTTACTCCTGTACTCTCTAATGTAACACCGGACAGTCATTTAAAAAAACAAAAAAAAACAGTTGCACCTGCAATCTGTTTTGATGAGGTTAACGCAATACTGTTTCAACCATCCTCGTCATGTACTTTTACTCTTATCCTTAATTTCTTCTGCAAGGAAATCACAGCAATAAAACTTTCACCTTGGCCACTTGCATTAATCATATCTGCACATAAATCCACATTATAAATAAAATATATTTTAAGACATTTTTGAATTTAGGGTTAACTTGGACTTCAAGGTGATCTATCCACTCTGTTTTATTGCACAAATGTTCCTCCTCTCCCGCTCTAATCATAAGAACTGTAACTTCTAAATCACCTTTAACATCGCCCACAACCTTATCTCACACTTTGCATAATTTCTGGCAGCATCTGCCCATTTATCCTGACCTTACCTACCTCATGTTCCACATGTCATCTTTATAGCCAGGCTACCCTGACTACTGCTATACAAGTTGTTAAATGTGTGTCACTGCCACATCTATGAAACAAATCATATTCACCAGTCCTTGTTCCATAACTTATCGTTTTTCCCAAACTTACTATAAATACCTGCCTTTTTTTGTCCATGACATCTATTCACACAATTTCAATCTTTGGCACTTGCCTGCAGTTTTAAACACATCACAGTACTCCACTAATTTAGCAACCTTCAACAGTTCCCTGAGATTGAAGTTACATTTGAACTTAAACTTTTCTTTCACCTTGAAATACCTGCAATGAAATATGAGTTGATCACATAACCATTTTTCTACCCTTGCCCAAAGCGGACAGATTTTGGCTAATTTTCTTAATACTCTCCCTCTAACATCATTCCCCTGCCTAGATGGCATCTTTTAATAATCATGCTTACCTTAGGATAATAGTGTTAATTCATCCTAGTAAGACATGATTCAAACTTATTCTCATTTAGCCTTTTGGTTGGTTCTCAGAACACAGCTTGTCCTTTCAGACCCAGAAAGTGCAACAACTGGCCTATTCTGTATTCACATTTGTTTCATATACGTCAAACCAAAAAAATCTAAAAGCACGTTCTTCAACTTTCTCGAATTGATTGTGGATTCTTTAGAATGAAAGCAAATGTAGGGGCTTGGACTTTTTGCATTTCTCTCTCCTGATACAGACGTATTTTTTCCCTCTCCTCCCTTCACTTGACATCTTTTGCCAAATATAATAAACTAAAGTCCCTGATGCTCCATATAGCACCCAACCTCCTCTCCTATATTTATAGTTGTACCCAATACAGAAGTTAATTTACACTCCCACATTGGAGTTCAAAGACCAAAGTCCACACCCAATAAACTGGGTGGAATCTCTTGGCCATGAAGCGGACAAGCATGTGATTGACTCATAAATTCTTAAAGCGGTAAACAATGAAGCCTCAAATCACTGTGCCCTTATACTGTAAATTGTGCTACACGGACTATGCTGTTTGCTGCGCCCTGGTAAATATGGTTATGGATTACATATATAAGAGGTGTCTTCTTTAATGCTTGTGATAGGTCTTGTTCCAAGTTGTGACTCATGGACTGAACTTCCTGTTTTAAAAATGTGCTCTCATGACTGCCCATATGGTCTGGCCAAACTCCCCAGAGGCGCTGATACATAAAGGCAATACTACGAAGAAGTAAACAAACCACTTGCATTGTGAGGCTTGCAAAGTCATAAATATCTATCACAAAGGGGATTAAAGATGATATGGGCTTGAGAGAGCCAGGCACCACTTCGGTGAGTTACGAGACCAGATGTGCAAAACTAAAGCTCGCCAATCCTTGTACACTGTTTCTTTCCTATCATGCAGCATCACTAAGGAAGCCTATTACAATCTCTCAGACCTGAAATTCACCATGGCACCTATATTGTGATAAACCCCAGCAAACTGGGTCTTTCCTGCAATGCCAGTTACTCCCTCTGTCCCATTTTAGCGCCCAGAGGCAATCCAGCAGCCACTACAGTCACAGGTGTCGTGCCCAGCTCATGCCTTCACCCATTTTGAATAGAGCTTCACGGTGCCCCACCACCTCGGCAAAGGAAAAAAGGCAAGGATTTCACCTATGGGAGCATTTTTGAGCCAGAACTCCTGCCATGCCCTACTCAGTACCCCAGCAAAGCCACCTCTGTAGCACTCGCATACCCACACACCCATACCATGCACAGACACAAGGACATTTTCATTTTGTAGGCACACTTGATTGTCTTGAGTTCCTATGTATGTTATTTATTTGTGGAACCCTTTCATATCTTTACAATATAAATAAAATCGTAAAAACACACAAATAACCTCATTCACATACCATTCATTGCTACGCACATACCACCAATAGCACAAAGTCTCAAATCATGGCCGTCGATGCGTATTTGGCCGTCATCCATACTCCTGGCATAGATGACATCATACAACATAATCTTGATGCGGTCTTCATCACAGGAACATGGTTCACTCAAAACCCACAAGCAGCTCTGTGTAGATTATTGTACTGGCCTAGCTTCCTCTCAAAAGATCATAGCAGAATAGATACTTTCTTGTTTTGTCACTTATGATGAAAAGCTAATAGGTCCATAACTGATAAACCTTGGGCTGTTTCTGCAAGGAGGAAGGCAGCTACTGCTACTCTTGTGGGAAATCTAGCGATTCCAGAAATGTATAATGCTGATTCCTGGAGATCAGTCCATACGTTTACTGAACATTGTCTGTACTTGGAGTCCAAGGCGCATTGTTTTTTAGGAGGGGAGGGGTGATGTGTCCCTTAGTACTTTTCTACCGAACAAGTTCTATCTGGCCCTTTTATTGCGGTTTTATGCCTCATTTCGCTTGCCACTCTAGTCCAACTTCATGGATACATCAGGGATAACCCCATGGTGAAGAAGGAAAAACTACTTACATGTAATCCTAGTTCATCACTGCAGCTTTTCTTCCCCCATGTCCTCCCCATGCCTCAAAAAAGAGCCATTTGACATTGTCGCTGGACATGATGGCATAATGCTTACTTCCATGGTAGTTCAAGTAGCTGGGTCAGTGTGCACTATGTAATGTTTCTTCGTTAGAGCACCCTTTCCTGCTTTTTCTTGTGCTCGAAGAAGGTGTTAACATCCAAATGTGTATTATAATTTGGCTAAGTGGAAAAAGGGCAGTAAAGGATGACCGATTGGCTTGTTTTCTATTTAATGGATGAAAGGAAACCATTAAATACATAAATAATTGTGTTCTGGAATCTTGCAGATCTTTTTGAAGTAATCTTCCTTTTATGAATGTCAGAGCGAAATCCCCTGGTGAAGAACAATAGCCAGACACCAGTGCTGCCTTAAACTCGGGGGTCAAGGAAAGAAGGGTATTGTTTTCTGTATGTGTTGGTTGCATTATGTGCAGTGATCCACATTGAGCTGTACCATGCTTTGTATGCTCCAGCTACAACGACACAACAGAGATGAAGCTTTGTCATGCAGCCTTCAGCCGATGCAGAGGCGTATTTTGCGTGCCTGGAACAATGTTTGGATGAGGCTTGTCATGCCTTGAATGAAAAGATGTTAATGCACTTATGGTATCACATTTCGGCCCCCTGCACAATCTCAAATTGTTTGCAGAATTGAGGAGCTGCTGAATTTGTCCAAGGGAAGCAGGGTCAGCTTTTTTGTGCTCATTACAATGCTTCTTTCATGATCCATACTAGCAGTAGAACAGCACTTGTGGTCCATGGTGTCATGCCTGTACTGCCATCACAGCCACCTGAAACCAAAAAAAAAAAAAAAACACTATATACGATAAGCCTGAGAACACAATAAAAACTAGTTGCCTTGTTGGCAACAACAGCCGGATTATGCAGTAAAGTGGATAACCAATAGGATGCAATCGGCAGATGGACTTTTCATAGGGAGCAATTATAAAGTGGGAGAAGATTTATTTTTTGGTAACAAATCCTGTAATAAGGATAATGGCGTTTTTAATTCAGCAGTTAATCACATAGATGCTGTCAACAATTATCTCCTGCCACCATTTATCTGCCACAAAACAGCACACTAGATTTTGGTTGCAAATGACTTGCAGACAAACGCCTCCTCCAGTTCTTTAAAATCTCCTTGAGAGATTCCTTCCCCATCATCATGACCTCTCCACTGAACTTGCCAACTAGCATTCTATTTGTTATTGCAACTATCCCCTAGTTTGACATCTTCCACACATCTGTCTCAGCCTTAAATGCGGCTGCTTCACATTTCCAAATGTCGGATGCCAACCCTATTATTCCCTGGTCAAAACTTCTGCTAATGTGATGACCTCAACCCCACAGTAGAGCATCATCATGACATCTATGTACCCTTTGTAATACGGTAACAATAAATACGTAAAGGGCCGCTCGCCAAAGATAGATACTCATTCAACTCTGAATAAATACATCATAGAATTAAACAACTATAGATGTGTGTCTCCAGCCCTATCAAATGGAAAAATCCTTCTTTTCCAGGACCATATATTGCCCCTATGGATCCTATTGCCTCAATTCTTAACCTGTTTCACTTTTAGTTAGCTATTAATAACATTTAGGCCAATTCATAATCAATAGTTAGTCGCTGACATTTTGTCTGTAGATGTGAAAAAAAACTTTAGACGTCTTCATAAAGATTTACATTGTCCTCTCAAGTAAAATGTGAGAAGCCCCCTGGATTAGGGAGATGAGCCCAGAACAAAAGGAAGGCAGTAAAAGCTATAGAGTTGGCAGGAAAGTAGTTCAGGGTGTACTGAATAAAACAGCTGACTGGAAGAATCAGTTCCCAGCAGAGCACAGAAACTCAGGCACATGGCAAGGAAATTGCCACAAGCGTGACTTTGACTTGACCGTGATTCAAGGAGAAGCTGTTCTGAAGCTCTTTATATAGAATTGAAACAGAATGTTCCTCCATCTCAGAACTTTCAGGAAGGTATTTTAGAATGTTCTCCATACATTATAAATCCCCCATGAGCGTTTAAATATTGGAAAAAGAAAATATCCAATATTTGGCTGGCCTTGGAGTCGCTGCTACACAACACAACTGAACATCACCACGCAGTGTGAGAATGGTCCCTGGGAATATAGGGCCTGATTTAGATCTTGGCGGAGGGCTTACTCCATTTCAACAGTGGTGCATATACTGTTCACCAAAATCTAAATACCATAGAAAAGAATGGTATTTAGATTTCGGCGGACGGATATCTGTTACCTTTGCAACGGAGTTACCCCTCCACTGGGATATAACTCAGGCCCATAGTCTTGAGGAAGGACCATCTCTGGATAGCCTATCTGTGTTCGGTAGAGGGATTAACAATAGCTAAGAGGAGACCAGCACGGACCGCCACAGATCCAAAGATGCCTGTTAGAAATGGAGTCTCTAGTTGCCAGTGGGTTGCACCCTGTCCAAGTAGGGACCCTCACTCTACCCAGGGTAAGGGAGTTACAGAGCTAAAATAACCCCTGCTCACCTCCTTGGTAGCTTGGCTCAAACAGTCAGGCTTATATCAGAGGCAATGTGTAAAGTATTTATACACACACAAGTAACACAGTGAAAACACTACAAAATAACTCCACACCAGTTTAGGAAAATAGCCAATATTTCTTTGAGTAAAACAACATAAAAACAACAAAAATCCAACATACACAAATCAAAATATCTCTTTCTACAAGTTTTAAGCAAGTCTTAATCCATAGGAATCAATGGATGTATCTCTTTAGCACAAAGTACCTGGGATGCATCAAAAACAAAGACGATGCGAGCCACAGGGAAGGTGAGGCACCGGAAAAGCAAAGTGATGCGTTGGTTCCTTACTGTGCAGGAGAGGTGATGTGTTGATTCTTAACTCGCAGGTGCGACAATGCGTTGGTTCCTTATTGGAAAGGGAGGTGATACGTCAATTCTTTCCTTACAGGAAAAGCAATGCATCTGTTTTTCGGACACGTGGCCTTGGTTCCTAACTGCGGTGCAGGATAGATGCAAAAATTGGTGCCCAGGGATGATGCGCAGAAAATACAGACGTGCTGTGTTGCTAGGACCATGGTGAAACTGGTGCTGTGTTGATTCTGCAGACGCGGGACAGGCGCTGCGTTGATTCTTCCAGTGCGACACATTGATGCATGTATTCTCACCTTCAGATCACCAGCTTGCACTTCCAGGGTCCCAGGAACTGGAGTTGGCACCACTTGGCAAGTCAGTACTCTCAGTAGAAGAGCCCAGGCACTGGCAGATGAAGTCTCTGATGTCCCAAAGACTTCTTAAAAGGAGACAAGCTCAGTCCAAGCTCTTGGAGAACCTTTGGAAGCAGGGTGTAGAAAGCCAAGCCAAGTTCTTTCACTCCCAGAACAGAAGCAGAAAGCAGCAAGCCAGCACAACAAAGCAACAGGCAGAGTGGCAGCCCCTCCTACAGCATCCAGCTGTTCTTCCTGGCAGAATGTCCTTAGTGCAGAAGGATTCTAACTATGTAGTGTCAAGTAGGCAAACTTCAAGGACAAAGAATAGTCTCTGCTTTCTCTGTCCTGGCCCCAGACACATTGCAGGGTGTGGAGACTGCTTTGTGTGAGGACAGGCACAGCCCTATTCAGGTGCAAGAGTCAGCTTCTCCCACCACTCTAGCTCAGGAAGACACATCAGCCTGGTGATAGGCCTTCAGGATATGCAGGGCTCAGTTCCCTTTGTGTGACTGTTTAGAGTGAATGTACAAAAAGCCCAACTGTCATCCTGACCCAGACATGTATTCAGCAGACAGGCAGGGGCACAGAATGATTAAGCAAGAAAATGTCCACTTTCTAAAAGTGGAATTTTCAAACTCACAGTTCAAAAACCAACTTCACCAAAACATGTAGTTTTTAATTGTTAGTTCATAGACCCCAAACTCCACAGCTCTATCTGCTCCAAATGGGAAACTACACTTAAAAGATATTTCAGTATAATTCCCATGTTACCCTATGGGACAAATAGTTCATGCAATAGTGAAAAACAAATTTAGTAGTATTTCACTATCAGGACATGTAAAACACACCAGTAAATGTGCTACCTTTTAAATACACTGCACACTGCACGTGGGGTGGCTTTGAGCCTAATTTAGGGGTGACTTACATGTAGTAAAAGAGAAAGTGTAGGCCTGGCAAGTGGGTGCACTTGCCAGGTCGAAATGGCAGTTTACAACTGCACACACAGACACTGCAGTGGCAAGTCTGAGGCATGTTTACAGGGCCAATCACGTGGGTTGCACAATCAGTGCTGCAGGCCCACTAGTGGCATTTGATTTACAGGCCCTGGGCGCAGATGGTGCATTTTACTAGGGACTTGCTAGTAAATAAAATACGCCAATCATGGATAAACCAATCATGAAAACAATTTATACAGGTAGCACTTGCACTTTAGCACTGATCAGCATGGGCATCTGCGGGGGAGCAGACACCCCCCCCCCCCCCCCCCCCAAAAAAAAAAAAGATTTCTGCTGTCGCCCATGCTGGTCAGCAGTGGTAAAGTGCTCAGAGGCCTAAAGGCAGCAAAAACTAAATTCAACACAAGATCAAAAACAGGAGGTCAGAAGCAAAAAGACAGGGGAAAACCAAGCCAAGAGCTGACAGGTCCAACACATGTCCCCACCAGCTGAAAGTGGGGAGAACTACCCAACCTCTTGGAAGTTCTCATCAGTAAGGCAGAAGAACCTGGTAAGAACATCAGCATTGGCGTGTTCTCTCCAGAGAGTTATTCCACTGGAAAGTCTATTCCCTTTAGAGAGATGGACCACCTCAACAGTTTTGTATTCTCCTCCCTCATCTGTGTTAACCATCTGAAGGGCCAGTGGTCTGTCTGAAACCCGGAAGTGAGTCCCAAACAAGTAGGGTCTTACCTTCTTCAGTGCCCAGACCACAGCAAAAGCTTCCCTTTCTGTTGAGCTCCACCTCTGCTCCATGGGAAGTAATCTTCTACTAATGAAGGCTACAGTTTGATCTAGGCCCTCTTTGTTTAGCAGTGAAAGCACAGCTTCCGTACCATGGTCTGAGCCAGCTGTCTGTACATCAAATTCCTTGGAAAAGTCAGGAGCCTTAAGCACGGGTGTGGAGGACATGGCCTCCTTCAGGGTGTCAAAAGCATTCTGGCACGCCATTGTCCAGATCACCTTACGTGGCTACTTCTTGGAAGTCAGCTTTGCCAAGGGGGTGACAATGGTGCCATCCCCCTTGAAGAATCTCCTGTAGTATCTGGTGACGCCTAAAAAGGCACGACCTCTTTCTGGGTCTTGAGGGATGCCCAACCCACAATGGTGTAAATTTTGGCTTGTAGGGGCGCCACCTGGCCACTCCCTATCTGGTGTCCCACATACACAACATGAAACACTGGAGTACCAGCAGCACAAGGGCTGCCCCAGGTTCAGAAACCTTAGGCTCACAACATAGAAGATCATTCTCCAGGAGAGATCCAGAGCGTCACTAGCTGCCTGGGTCTCGGGCCTGTTTCTGAAGACCCTGAAGAGTGGGGCACTCTTTCTGCGCTGCGCAGAACCTCTCCCTGGTGGGGCCCACTGTCAGTGGGTAAGCTCAAGTATGTTCCCCAATCAGCCACTTCTTCTCCTGTAGGTTCCGGGGCATCCCACTCAGGTTCAGCCTCCTCCCAGACCATGGGAATCTCAGGAGCAGGTTTCCTGCGCCCCTTGCCCCTCCTTCTCCTGGCAGGCACCTGGGCCACTGTTTCAGGCTCCAGGTTGTTCTGATCACCCTCTCTGGCAGCCATGAACTGTGTAGTCATGCACTCCCACTCTGGGAATCCTAACATTTCCAAGTGGGACCTGAGCTCCACCTCTTTCCAGGCGGTATGCTCCCGGTCGTTCCCTAGCAGACAGTCAACAGGCATGGATGAACTCACAGCTACCCTCAGGGGAACCTGAGACCCCCCCTCATTCAAAAGGAACCTGAGCTATCAAACAGGCACTCACTGTTGTCTACTGCTACAACCTGGTGGACCACATTAGGGATTACCTGCTATTCAGACACCAGATGACAGCAGACAGTTGTCATGCTGACTCCTGTGTCTCAGTGCCTCCACCCACCTCCCATTGATGGTCACCCATTGCCTGTGCTTCTGTGTATTGTTAGGCATGAAAGTTCTCTGGACCACCTCACCCAGGGAGACTAGGATTAACTCAGCTGTCTCCCCACCACTAACTGGGGCAAGCTCCTCCCAAGCGCTACACGTGCCACCCCTAGTGACTGCCCACTGGTGGGGGGCTGTGCCTGCTTGGGACACTTGGGACTCCCCTTGGAATGCCCTTCCTGACTACAGGCGAAACGCTTTAGGGGTTCCTTCCCTGCAGGCTTTCCTGAAGGGAACCAACTCTTCTTTTCATCAGAGAGTTGGGAATCCTTACCCTGGGAAATAGTATGGGTTCCTTTTGAGAACTCCTTACTTTTATCCTTGTTCCCCCCTTCCTTCTTCTGTTAGGTACCCTGCCACCCCTTGAGTGAGTCTCCCACCTACAACTTCTTTCGGACCCTGATGCTGAGCCAGCGGTCTACCTCCTTGGCAAGCTTCCTAGGGTCAGTAAGCTTGCTGTCAGTCAAGTGCTGCCGCACTTGATTGTGACTAGACAAGTGCACCCATGCAATCAAATTGTACAGCCCCTGATAGTCTGTTACTTTGCTGCCCTTCACCCAACCTTCCAGTGCTCTGCAAAAAGAATCCACATACTCCACCCGGGTTTGAGACCATACCTACTGGTTCTGGCTTCTTTCATGACGGGCTACCTCATCCAATTTTCTGAATCTAATGCCAACAAGGCGTCCCTCCCCTCTACTTAGAAGTACTTCCACGGGCCTACCCCCCCAATCTATCTCAAGGACCCTGTTCATTCTCAGTGCCACCTCATAACCCCTAAACTACTGTTCTATGTCATCCCCACAACAAAATCCTTCTCCACATTCTTAGGTATATGTACCTTTCCCTCAGACTGCACTGTAGAACTGGTGCCACCATCTCTGCTGGACCTGCTCTTTTAGGCCAGCCTGGCTTGTTTCAACTGGAGCTCCCTAGCCTCATGCCTGTCCCCCAGTCCCTCTGGGGACAGACCTCTCACAGAAACACTGCTGCATGTCCTGGAAGGTGCCTTCCTCCCAGGCAGATTCTGATTCACAAAATCCCCATGCAGGCTCCACTCCTCTCTATCAACAATGGCATTCTCCTCCTATGTGTGCTCAACAGCCTTCTTTGCTCCTAACCAGGACCTCAGAACCTTTTGCTGCTCCTCCTTCCTAGGGAGGGCTTTATTAGGACATTTGAGCTCCTTGCAGAACTTTTTGAGCTGATGTGTCCAATAAGTCTTGGTGGACCTGGCCCTTTTTACAGGGTCATCCCCAAACTTTCTGCCTTCGTCCTCCTATTTATTGATGCTAGGACTCTGAGCACTTAACCACTGCTGATCAGTGCTAAAGTGCATGTGCTCTTCCCTCTAAACTTGCTATGATTGGCTTGCACATAATTGGCACATTTAATTTACCTGTAAGTCCCTTGTACAGTGGTATCTATTACCAGGGCTTGTAAATTAAATGCTACTAGTGGGCCTGCAGCGCAGCTTGTACCACCCACAGAAGTAGTTTTTCAAACCTGTCTCAGACCTGCTACCACAGCGCCTGTGTGCGCAGTTTACTGCCACAGGGACCTGGCATCTAAATTGATTTGCCAGGCCTGGAACGCCCCTTTTAATACATATATGTCACCCCTAAGGTAGGCCCTAGCTCGCCCTGTGGTCAAGGTGCTGTGTATGTAAAAGGTAGGACATATCTCTTTATGTACTACATGTCCTAGTAGTGACAAACTGCCTATTTCCGGGTTCTCACTACTGTGAGTGCTGCCTCTTTCATAGGTCTGTATTGGATTGCATTGGAACATGCCCTAACATATGCCTAAGTTGTATTGTCTGATCTATGAGGGGAAGAGATACATGTTTAGTATGGTTGGAATGGTAGTGGAAAATGCTGCTTACTGGTGTAGGTGGATTTTTTATTACCATTCTAGAAAGGCCACTTAGAAAGTGAGCATTTCTCTGTGCTTATGACTCTGGTGTTTTGCAGCTTGACTCCAATCCACGTCTGGGGCAGAGTGACAGCTGGGATGTATGCATACTTCTCAGACAGCCTGTAGACAGGGAGGGTGGAGGTGTCACAAGAGTGCGTCTGCATACTGAATGGACTTCCTGTGCTGGGAGGGGGGTGGGGTCACACCTGCACTTGTAAAGGCTGTGCCCTGGCCTCACACAAAGGGCACGTTTACCCCCCACTGATGTCTGGAGCTAATGCTGGAGAAGAAAGCGGAGATCCCTGGAACGGTTAATGCTGGCTGGAACCTCTTCCTCCCCTCCTTTGGTGGAGGCAGTGCAAAATGAGTATAAGTACAAGGGGTTGTCCCCCACATTGGTAGAGAACTTTTGGAACTGGGACTGAACCTCTGCCAGAGGGGCTACTGGACTGCACAAAGGACTCACCTGGACTGCCCTTCTGCTTGTTGCCCTGCTGCCTGGTGTCTGCTGGGTGGCGCAAAGGACTCATCAGTTTTGCTTTTCTGCTTGTTGCCCTGCTGCCAGCTGCTCCCTGACCCTGTTCGCTAGAGGGCTGTTGCCAGGAGGAACCGCCATTATTGTTACCTGCTTAGCAGTGTTAGCCTGCCGGCTGCCTACTATGGGGCTGCAGGAGGGACTTCCACGTTCGCACTGAAATTAGTGTGCTGGCCTGCCTGCCCCTGTTGTGCCCCCCTTCTTGTGCCCCCATAAGTGCTTCCCAAGGAGCTCAGCACATGGAGAGTGATGTTTTCCTGCTTCCCTGCCTGCTTCTGTCTAGCGCTTGGTGAGGTCCTCATGTATTATTTTTTTTCTTTACCTCCCTTTGTTGGCCAAGCACATTAAGCGCTCTGGCCAGCTGACTCGTAAGAAGGGAACATGTACTTGCTACGGATGGATCAGTGAGGCCCTCACTGATCCTTCCCCCCAACGTAGCCGCAACTTACTCCTGTGTCTGCAAAGGGTCCTGGGGTGGAGGAACTTGCACCGCCCTCCCGTGACACATTCACAGGCGGCTGAGGTTGTGTCCCATTGTGGGTAGTCCCTGCCCATCGGGGCTAAGTTCCAGCACCCGCACCACATGGATGCGGGAAGCCACCTTGGGGCACTCTTCAAGCAGGGAACCTATTGAGGTTGCCCCGCTGATGTGGGAGATCTGTGTGCCCCCCCCCCCAGTACCTCTATGCAGCATACCTTGCTGCATGAGGCCCCGAAGGGTTCCGGGTGGGCCGCTCAAGAGGTAGTGCTTGGGGGCCAATAGCACCTGTGCGACACGCACGCGTCGACTGCCGGATGATTTCTGTTCTTTTCTTGGTGTGGGGAAACGGAGCCTGCAGGAGCCACCCGCCCCCAACACACCCACAGTGCCACATTTCTTGTGGTAGTGGCCCCCCATAAGGGGGCGGGCGATTACCCTGGATACCGCAAAAATATCATATTTACCGTAATAGGAGCGCGGAGGCTCTTGCGCTCCGTGGGAGAATTGGGCAATAACCGTGCACCAACTGTAAGACGCGCAGGGCCACAGGAGCCTTTGTGTGGAAGGTGATTCTAGCGATGATTGTACTTTCCCAGGACGTACGCGCCCCCATGTTGCCTGCAGCATTTTTTATGCCCTATGGAAATGTTTTCATGAGTGGTGCATACATTTTGGTGACAATAATAACAATCTGCCAGTTGGGAATGTTTCATTTTATGTGCACCAATGATGACGTCCTGGCATAGTGTGTTTATCCTGACCTGTGCATTTTTGGTAATAATGACAACCTGGCTACTGCTTGTGTTGCAGAATACCAGTGACCTATATGTTTGCCTGACTACTGCTTATTGTTGCAGACTACTACTCACCTGTGGGACAACTTCTTGTGTAGCAGGGTATTACTGATACATGTTGTGTTTGGTCTAATGATGTTTTATGCAATACAGTTTATTTTTATATAACTTGCTTTTGTGTTTCCTTTGTGTGTTTTTATTGTGTCATATTTTGGGTGTGTTGTGCAACCGCTTTACACATGCCCTCTAGGATAAGCCTGACTGCTCGTGCCAAGCTACCAAGGGGTTTGAGTGGTGAGCAGGGGTTATCTTGGGTGTGTAGTCCTCTCACCCTGACTAGAGTGGTGGGTCCTGCCTGACTTAGGTGCATTCCCCAGCCCACCAGAAACCAGATTTCTAACAGGTCTCCAAACTCTCCTGCTCACACAACAAATATGCATCTCCAACTAATGGCTCACCAGAATGAGACATGATTGCAAGTAAAACTCAAAAGTTGCAAAGAGAGAAAAATCAAACCAGCGTATTGGGGTGTAATAATGTGCGATTTGGAAGTAGTGTACACCAATCACTGTATATAAAGGACAAATACAAGTCCTATCCTCACCGCTGATCACCAATGATAAAAATGAGGTCTCTAGTTGGCAGTGGTTTGCACCCTGTCCAAGTAGGGAACCTTACTCTAGTCAGGTATAGCTGTATATCATCAGCTTAAAGATGGTAGAAAAGGATTTATGGTTTTAGAATTGTCAGAGGTTCAAAATACAAGTTGAAGACGACTGAAAATAAAATAGCCCCTGTAGCACCCCTAGCATTACCGGAGCTAGATTAGTGAGTGAACTGTTCAGTTTGATTAGTTGGGAGTGGTTCTCTAAATTAGAGCAGACCTACATTAAGACTGCAACGCTTACATTCTTTCTTTGAGCGTGTGGAGCAGGGAATTGCAATTGACTTTTTGAGTGCTGCTGATAGGTCAGCGATTATGATTAGGCAAGAGTCTCCATTTTCAATGAGGTTGAGAATATCTTCAATCTGTAGCATTGCTGTTTCTGTACTACAGTCACGCCTGAAAGTCAGAATGAAAATCGTCAAGAAGATTATGGACTCTGATAAATTGTTTCAATTGAGTTGGAACACAGCTTTCAAGAATCTGTGCCAGAAGGGGGAGATTGGTGGGTGGGTTGAATGTATTTAAGTCTTCGGGGTTTGCCCTGTTTTCAGACAGTTTGAAACTTCACCATAGGCCAGCGAAAAGTTGATCAGTTGAGTACAGCCAGAGGCAATGCGAGCAATAAACTACTTAGTATGGGAACTGTTAGACCTGTCAGCTGTTGGCCTGGTTTCCCTGTCTTTTCGCTTCTGACCTGTTTTTGATCCTCCCTCCAATCCTCTTTCCCTCCCCCTCTCTACCACTGCCAGATGTCTAAACTCCAGTTGTGCTGAAGTGCAAACTGAAAATTATTGAAATCAACAGATCCCTCAGAACCACTCCTGATATTATTCTGAACCTGTAAACTTATGCCTCTGCAGAGAAGGCCCGCTATCATCTCAAACATCTCAGAGCAATCAAAACTTTCACCCCAGAACCAAACTTTAAAAATGTGGTATAATCATTAATCATCTCCCTATTGGACTTTGGGAATGGGCTTCTCACGAGACCCCAAACACACCTCACTTCAATGAATGCCACCCGTAACGAAGCAGAAAGAATGCTGTCTTGAGTAAGATGTTTGCACCATTTTATGAACTTGTATTACTCTTAGTTGGCTCCCAATAGAAGTAAGATACAAGTGGCTTGTGTTAGGTACAGAGCTCTGCTTTGTGGAACCCGGAAACACCTTGCACAGAAACTCGACCTTTCAGTAGGTATCCTTTGTCACTAAAGATGTGAATCGCTTCTCTTAGAACCACCCATGTTCAAGGAGCAAAGAATTATCCCCTAGTCCTTCTGATGAAGCCTATATCTCCTAAAATGCACAGTGATCTTGCATTCGAAATCTTCAGTAGGAACTTACAAGACCTACTGATTGTGAAGTACCTACTGAATTCACCTCTCTATCAGTTCTTTAAGGTTGATCTTTATTAGTGTTGTTCTTTTTGATGGTCTGTGATTTAATTACTCGTATATTCTTTGCTGCTATTGTATGTCCTAATGTTTTCTGCAAAGCACCATGATACATCCGGGTCTTGTTCATGTTTTATAAAACTGCAAATAAATAATTCTGTCTGTTTCTCTGGGTGGGTCCACACATGTAGTAAGGACTGTTGAGGAAGTAGGATGAAGTGTTAATGTAAGAACGGGTTGCGAGTTAAGGTACCTGCATCATAGACCCGTGAGCATCTTGCAGATCTGTTTACTTAGTAAATTGTGACAACTGATTATTAATTGGACTACTAAGCAACACAGCAGTAGTCGCTAGGACTGAATACAGAAAAGCTTTTCATTCATGTTTTCGGGCTATGTGAGTATTTTTGTTATATTTGGCAAACACTACCAAAGTAAAATTTTGTAAAGTCATGTATTGCTTTAAGTACCAAACCTCTATAAGTAAACATGTCTCACAATAAATGTTTTATATATGTGTCCATTTAGGTCCCAAGAGTGTTTGTGAACGGAACGTGTATTGGTGGCGGGACAGACACTCGCAAGCTTCACCAGCAAGGGAAGCTTCTCCCTCTTGTCCGGCAATGTGCAGCGAGCTACGAACATTGAAATGGAAATGTTTTGTAACAGGCACCCTGCTTAAAAGGAACGTAGTTACTTGTGGTTGTGCTTCAAGAGAAGCCATATTAACAAGTACGTGGAGCAGTATGTTTATATCATCGGAAAGGAGCAGTCTGCTTTCTTTTAATATTTTAATTGTTTACAGCTTCCCAGTAAAATTGTCTGCAAAAATATTTTGTTTTGTTTATGCTGAAACTAGTAGAGGTGGTTGTGAACATACGAAGCTGTGGGTCACTGCCCTTGAAGTAGTCTCTCATTGTGAGGGTTATGTTATAAATTGGTATTAGTGACGATAATTCAGTGACTGAGAACTTTCAGATTTACACATAGCTGCTACATGTACAACTTGACAATCAAAACAATCTTGACATAGTTTCATTTCCTTGGGGACACAGAAACCGCTACTATACACTCAGTGTAGTCTTGTACGGCGACTCGTAGGGAAATACTTTCTCATTTCTGTGGTACAGTAGTTGTACAATTCATTGTGCTGCACAGTCAGTATTCTTGTTTAAGGCATCAGTACACTTTACTATTGTTATTGCCACATAATTTGTATGGGACACAGTGGAATGTATGTACCTATGTTGGAGTTATTCTGTTATACTGGTTTTATTAATGTATTTTGTTTATATTTAAGAGGCTGATACACACTTATGTATTTGTTCATTAAAGTGATTTTTTTTCAGAATACATATGTTGTAAGACTTTTTTACTCCAATTCGGAAAGAACATATGTAGCAAATATTTACATCATCTGTTATTACATGATCAAACAAACATAATCAGGGAGGTTTGCAGTATAACCGAAGGGTGGTAGAAAGACACACTATAAACCACGACAATAAAGCAATTGATCTGTAGGAGAATTCATTAGTTACCACTTCTTCTAGACGTGCCACTAAAATACAACTACAGCAGGGGTTATTTTAAGCAAAATATGTGTATGAGCACAGTGAATCTGAACATCTTAGAGTTACAAATTGTATGGTGATTAAAGAAAGCCCTCAAGGTTTGGCCAACTTGTGCGATCCCTAGTGCAGGGTGATGGCTTGATGAACTTTTTTCTGGACGCATTTGTCTCGCATAAGAAGAAAGTATACGGACCATGCAAGACAAAGCCGCAAGTACACTTATAATACTTGTTTTCAAAACACGGTTAAGAGTATGAGTGCTCAGGTGGGAACTGTGATGATACAACACAAAATAATCAAAATCTAGGTCTGGCTTCTCAAAAGAATACCTCGCCAGCAGAGTGCAGTTCTGTTGCACGTTAACTGGTGCACGCAGAACACACACTGGCCAGCATTTGAAGAAGTGAAACTTTTACAAGTTCCTGGTGACAGTGTGCCGTGCACAAGGTGCTCATACTATGCATCACTGATAGAGGTGATAGATATTAGAATTAAAAAACATCCCTCACTTGGGAGGTGCAGGGCCCAGATATCTTAAATTAATGACAACCACTTTGCTCAAATTGTCGTCAATGGATTGTTTGTATCTCTCTGATCAGTTTTGATTTTCAGTACTTCACAGTTATCCTTTCCTAACTGGGCCACATGGACGTTTGTAGCTACAGGCATTTTGCCAGTTAAGCCTGTCTTGGCTGCAAGTTCATTTAAATGATCATTGTCTTTCGGAGATTCTCCTTATAGCGTTCCAATAGACATTTGGAAAAGGATCTACACTCAACACAGTATAAAATGTCTGCATTATTTTTTCCTCGATCTTGCATTCATCTTTGACTCAAGTGATTATGCTTCCGCATATGCAGTCTGTGGCGTAACGGCAAATCTTTGAGAAGCGAATGTTCTTCCTGTTTAAAGAAAAGAGAGAGGAAAGTTAAAGGATACTGCCTCTACGAGTACTATTTTTTTTTTTGTGTCTTCAGGAATAGTCACTAACTTCTTGCCAGCTTAGTACTTATAACATATCAGTCCTTTAGCAATCAAATATAGTTTAACTCCAGTTTGTAATAGAGAGGAACCAATGTAAGAAGAGTAACCAATACAATTCCAAAAAGTACACCACACCGCTCATATGGACCGATAACTCCATCATCCACTTCCAAATCAACACGCTTCAAGTCAACACCCCTACCAGGTTCAACATTCCAAGCAGCAGCTGGAACAAAATCACAGAAGCAAACTGGCTCAGCGCCCTCAGCACTGATCAACCTAGCCCCACAGACAAATTCGACAAGGACATCAACAACAAGGTCAAGAACTGTGCGGACTCCCTTGCACCCATTAAACCTAACAAGCGTATAGATCAAACAAGCAGGCCAGCTGGTACACAGAAGACCTTAGAGACACCAAACAGCACTGTAAATAGATAGAAAGGAAATGGAGAGCTAGGCATGACACGACAGACAGAACTACTTACAAGGCTGCACTCAGATGCTATCACCAGCAAATAAGTGAAACCAAGAAAAAAGCTCCAGTGGACCACATCAAAGGAAACTCCAACAGCTGCAACGACATCTTCTCAATTGTCAAGGATTTCACGTCGCCCTTAGCCACTGTCACTAATATCGCTGACTCCCAACAACTGTGCCACAACCTATCCAACGTCTTCCACAGCAGAATCGCAAACATCTACAACAACTTCGCACACCAACCTAACTCCAGAGAACTCGTTGCTTACCTACCCACCACCAACCAAAATGGCCACCTGACCGAATGGACATCCCTCATCAGAAACGACACAGCGGCAATCATGCAGACCCTCCACTTGGGAACCCGAACTGACCCTTGCCCCCACCACATCCACAACCTGGGAATATCACCACCACCCTGACCCACACCATCAACACCTCCATCACGTTCGCCATTTCCCTGATGAATGGAAACTTGCAGAAATCAACGCCCTTCTCAAGAAGCCCACAGATGACCTGAATCAACTGAGCAACTTCCAACCTATCTCCCTGCCTCCCTATCCAGCCAAAGTGATTGAGAAGGCCATCAACAAGCAACTTACAACCTACCTCGAACTTCACCATCTGCTTGACAACACTCAATCAGGATTTGGAAAGAACCATAGCACTGAAACAGCACTCCTCACGGCCACTGATGACATTCAAATTAACCTGGACTGAGAGGAAACAGTGGCCCTCATTCTGCTCCACCTCTCTGAGGCCTTTGACACTGTCTCCCTTAACACCATCATCAGAAGAATCTACGAGATTAGCATACAAGAATCTGCTTTCAAATGAATATATTACTTCCTCACTGGAAGAACCCAAAGGGTAAGGCTTCCACCCTTCACATCAGAGACCAAGAAATTGATATGGAGAGTCCCACTGGGATAGTCCCTCAGCCCCACTCTTTTCAACATATAGTTGACACTACTCGCCAACGTCATTTGATCACATGACATCACTGTCATCTCCTATGCCAATGAAATGCAACTTAGCCTCTCCCTGACGGACAAAACAACCAGTGCCATAGCCAACTTCACCAACTGCATGATCATGGTAGCAGACTTGATGCAAATCAACTGCCTGCCGCTGAACACTGACAAGGCGTACTGGTCTTCAGCAAAAAGATCTCCCCTTGGGACTCCAACTGGTGTCCGTTGGAGCTAGGACAAACACCCACAGACGACACAAGAAATCTAAGGATCATCCCAGGCGACAAGCTCGACATGATGGCTCAAGTCGAGCTTGTATGCACCTCCTGCTTCCACATTCTACACATGCTGTGAAAAATCTTAAAAGGTTGCCTCAGAACACCAGATGGACTGTCACACAAGCACTCATCACCAGCAGGCTGGACTACAGCAACACCCTCTATGCCAGAATCTCCAAACGACTCCTACAAAGACTCCAGACCATCCATAACACATCTGCAAGACTCATACTCTGCCTCTCACGCTGCACCCACATCACACCACACTTCAGGAAGCTTCACAGACTCTCCATTCACATGCACAGTCAATTCAAACTTCTCACGTACACATACAAAGCCCTACACAGCAAAGAACCAGAATACCTGAACAGCTGCATACACTTTCACCAACCCACCAGACACCTACACTTTGCTTCACTCTCTTTCATTCCCCACATGTGCAAAATCAAAACTGGAGGGAGCTTATTCTCTTACATCACGCCCAAGACATGGAACGACTTCCCTCTACACATCAGAGCCTCCTCCTCACTTCTTGAGGTCCACAAGAATCTGAAGACTTGGCTCTTCAAATAAGTAACACAAAAGGTTGATGGACGGAGTGCTGACAATGCAAACACTCTCCCCCAGTCACAGATCTGGGTTTAATCCATCATTCTTTTGCTCACCATGCCACCCCAGTTTGGACCCAGCCATATGCAAATCAGTCTTGACCCTGTTCCTCATGGGACAGGAACAGGGTCAAGACTGATTTGCATATGGCTGGGTCCAAACTGGAATGGCATGGGCAGCAAAAAAACGATGGATTTAGGCCCAGATCTCTGTACTGGGGGTGAATGTTTGACATTGTTCAGCATTCCGTCCATCACTTGTTCTTTTTACATTCTTCAAATAAGTACCTTGGAGACCACAAAACTACATACATGCCCAATGACCCAAATACCGTCTCGGTGATTAGTATGCTATAAAAATCAATGTAGCATAACATGACCTATCAATCTAGTCTCTAACTAATTTAAAGGCTTTAATGTGCCTTAAGGACCTTTTACTTAATGAGGCAAAAAAATCCTGGTACTCTGGCTTAAGTACCGCTTTTAAGGGCTTTCTGGGGCATTACAGCAGCAACTAAAAATTGGACGTGCTTTGTTGCAGGAAAGGAAGAGAGCAAAACTGTGCCATGTTTACACAAACATGGTGCACTTCTGCTCTTGCCATTCGCTGGCACACTTGTGGCAGCCTAGTGCCAATACAAGCACCCTTGCGCCACGACACAAAGGTGCTTTTGCTATGTCTAGAGTAGTTTTTGTGCATGAAAGGATAACCTATTCCTCTTTGTATGCATGCCTCAGAATGCAGCACATATGCAAAGAGGAAATGAAGATATTTCTCATAGTTACACCAGCCTTGGGTAGGCATACCATTTTGATGCAAATCCTGGTTTTATTTAACCTTGTTATTTCTTGATTTTTGTCAAAACCCTTGGGTGTGTGCGCCAGAACGCCCTTTGCTCCACCCATGGAGCACCTACCATGTCATGCAAGGGTGTCCTATATGCTGCATTCATTATTTCTTTCATCTGACTTTGCGTGGCTTAGTAAATCCAGTTATACATTTTGTGCCAGGGCTACATCAAAAAGTGATGCAACCCAACAAAACGTGCTATAAATCTGGGCCTAAATGCATGAATACTCACTATATCTGTGTTTGTACATGCTAATGGAAAGCCAGCTAGCTGAACTAAAACCACGCTTTTTACAGAAGCAATTTTTTCTTCTAACCATAAACTACAAATAACAAGCTTTGACAACGCCAGTGGGATTCATATAGACAAGATCCAGTGGCATGGTCAATGTTTTTAGACATGTTAGACATATCCAAGAAAGTTATGCACTTTTGGCCTAATAGCTAGACCCGGTTTCAGGTGTTAAATATACCATGCAGGCCTGCAGCTACTGTGTCGTCCCCAGGGAGGCACCTGGAAATAGGTAGCTTAGAAGAGTATGGTGTATGTGAGGTAGGAACAGGCATGACGTCAGTCACCCACAACAGAAGTCTGTGAGGGGAGAAACCACTTACCACAGACCATGTAACAGGTAGGTGGACCAAACTACAAATCTCTTTTTGCAAAATGCATAGAACATATACAATGTTATTTATTTCCCTTACTGTGCTGTCTTTATAGTTCCTTAAGTAGCACATCAGTAGTTACCATTTCGCGGACTATTCCAAAGTACAAGCCTAAGTGAGACTTCCCTGGGAGCAGATTGATTTTGTACAGATCTCTATAGCAAGTACCAAACAGCAGAGTGATATTACAGATGACAATAGTCCGAGATAGCTATATCAATCCTCTCCTGCATTACCTGTCTCTAGCAAGTAAAATCTGGAGCTATTACTTCAGTCCTCTCTGCATCAGAGACACCATGCTAGGCATCACCCCCAAGTCAAAGACAGAAAGCACCAAAGAATGTAAACATCAAGGGGGAATACTGGCATGTTCACTCCCTGCATTGATCTCCCGGAGACAGACATCAAGCACCAACAATCACAACAGACAAAAGAGGTGCGGTATCGAAAGCGTCTTCATCAGGAGCATAACCAGTCTAGCACAGAGGATGCTAGCAGTGGTGTAAGGAAGCTTGAGGGGGGCCCTCTGGACTTATTCAGGAGCTCTCAGGCCCAGGTGCTGTTCTGACGGGGTCCCCTGGAGCCTGCAATCCCCTCCCCAACTTCCAGCACCACAGGGGCTGCGGGGGCCTTTGTTACACCACTGGATGCCAGAACTATAGACCAAACAGTAAAAGATCCCTAAACAGTGGTAGATGTGCCAGGAAAAAAACCTAATAAACAAACAATATAAGGGAGGGAGGGGTGGGTAATAAAGCATGGAGAATGGGTGGGAAATAAAGCTCGGACAGCGAGAGTAAGGTGGTGGCAAAGCAACAAGGGACAGCCAGAGAAGAATGGTGTGGTGAGAAAGCAACAGCGGACAGTAAGATGAGGGTGGGGGGAGGGAGACAGACTACAGAGACCTGCATTCTATAAGTGCATGTTAATATGTGAAAAAAAGAGTAACTTCAGGAGTGGAAGGACACTGGCCGCAGACAGGAAGATGTACTTGGTCCATTCTCCAGGGCAGGGACACACAAAGCCCCAGGAGGAAGCCATGAAGGAGAACAACTAATGAAAAACTAGGAAGCAAGAGTGACGGCAGAACCAAGCAATAGTAAGTAAGGAGCAGGCCACTAAGCCCTTTTTAAGATTTTTTTTTTGTTTACAAGAGATTTTGCAAGCGCTGTGCAGGTGAAACCTAGAAAGGAAGGTAAACCTTTAAATAGAAGAAAAGTCCCTTTAAATTATCTTCTAGAAAGAGAACAGCAGGCAATAACTTTCGCTAGGCAGCAGCCTTATTAGGGAGGCAGGTAATGCCAGAAAATACAGGCGGTAGTATACCATCAAGTATCCCAAAATACAGTGCAGTAATAGTTTAATGCAGTACACTGTTGAGTGGATGGAGATTCTTGATAATTTTATTGGGACTTTTATGTAGATAAATGTTTTTATTACAATCTGGAGAATAAACTGTATGTTCAAATTACGGAGCACCTGTGTGCCAAATTAGTGTATGCAGTTTGGCAGAGGCTATGTTATGTTTAGGTTATTTCAATTTGTATGGTGCAACTTATCAACTGTGGAGGTATCCAGGAGCAGAAACATAGGACGGGCGGAGCTCCTAGATGATTAGCCAGGTCTTCAGTTTCTTGCAGAAACTGAATAGTGAAGGGGCATTCCTGATGTGTTGAGGGAGTTCATTCCAGGTCTTGGCGGCGACGCAGGAGAAGCAATGCCCACCGGACTTGCTTCTACAGATGCAAGGGACACGTGCAAGGGCAAGTGAGGCTGAGTGTAGTTGTCTGGTTGGATGGTAGAGTTGAAGTCAGTCATTGAATTATGGCTGTCCGGTGTTGTGTAGGGCTTTGAAGATGTGGACAAGCAGAGTGAATTGGCATTGTTTCTGGATAGATAGCTAGTGTAGTTCTGTAAGGTAGGGAGTGATCTGAGCGGTTCTGGGGATGTCTATGATGAGTCTGGGACCATTGAGTGAGCTAGTCTCATGGTTATGAGGGCCTGGGTGACAGTCCGTCTTGTGTACATGGAAAGCCATCTGAAAATCTTGCAGAGCAAAAGGAGTATGAGGAAGCAGAATAAGGTCACTGTGCTCACCTGTTCAGTCATTTTGAGTTTGTCATCTAGGGTCCCAGTTCAGGTGGCTACCAGAAGGAGCCCCATGGGGAGCTCTTGTTTCCGAAGATCAGGATCTCTGTTTTGTCTGTGTAGTTTTAGGTGGTTCTCTCTCATCGCATTGGCCATATTGGTCATGCAGAAGGTGAAATTATTGGTGGTGAACTCGTCAGTGAGAGAGAGGATGAGCTGTGTCTTATAGGCATAGGAGACAATGATGATGTCATGGGCTCTTATGATGTATGCGAGGAGTGCCATGTACACGTTGTAAAGGGTTGGGCTGAGGAAGGATCTATGGGGGACTCTGCAAACTAACTTTGTTTGGAGGTGTATGGGGGGGTGGCTTTCATACCCCAGTGAAAAATAAACATGTTACTTGTGAAAATTTGTACTAGATATGTCTTTTGACCACTCTGGGTGGGGATGGAAATAGGCAACTCTGACTGGCTTAGGTGGTCACATGGTCAGTGGCACACACTCCACACCCACCATGAACAGCTGCAGTGTAGCAGCCACCCCAAAATCACTGCACTAGTGGTGTGTCAGAGGCAATCCTGTGTGAGCCTATCAGTGATTGAAAAGAGAAATGGCTGGTTTCCTTGATAACAGAACCAGACGGGGTTTGAAATACAAACAAGCACTGGCAAAACCAAGAGGTAACACATATGAGAGCTTACTGGCTTTGTCAATATTTTGTAGCCATGTTGTACAACAGTGCAGCTAAAATTAATTTAAAAAAACAAAACACTATGACACAGCCAGCTCTGTCCACAACATAGCTGTTTTGTTTTTGTTGCTCCCCTGAGACAACACGGAGGGTGGGAAGTCTGTTGATGCGTGTGGGGGTTAAGAGGAGATGCAAGAGGGGATGGCACAGCATGCATATTCATGCAGGAGGGTACGATTCACTCCCGCTCATTTAATGGCGGGCAACATCGATGCAGTAGCGTTGTGTGATTCAGCGCAGGCATAGTAAATTGTATGTGGGTATACTGTGAGCTATGGGTGAGTTGTATACCTCCAGGGGTCGAAACTGGGTAGAATTATGGGGAGACGGACTTTGTTACTTTGGAACAGTGACATACATTCCGACGCAGGAGGTGTACTTTCAATGTGCTTTTGTAGGGGAGATGAGCATGGGGCGCACAGGTTAAGGGCTCTATGGTCGGTTGCATGGGGGAGGTGGGGCCTCTGAGAGACGGGCGAGGCTACCCTTGTTTTGCATAGTGGGATGCGTTGTTGAATGGTCACAGTGACTGATGGGGATGCCCACCATTGTGGGTATTGTGCCTCATGAGTGTCTAGTATCGTCTTGAGGGTTCTGGTTGAAGGGGGCGAGGATTGTTGCCCAATGGTGTGAGATAGGGTGGCGACAGAGGCCCTGTACCTCATCCCTCTGCAGGGCCTCCTCTTTTGCCACCCTCCATTTGGACATGGCTCCTCTCCAGGCTTTCACCAGGGTGAGGCAGGAGATTGCCAATGCAGTGTGATTGTGTGAATTGCTAGCAGTAGTGTTAGTGTTGCACAGCGTGATTGTTTTTTTTATGCATGTAAGTGCCGAGAGCACTGGCCTCCCCTGTATTGAGGTCGGGCAGGTCCAACAATTCCTTCAGGGTGTCGTGAATTGTGGACCAGTAAGAGCAAAGTGTTGGACAGGCCCAGAGCATGTATTGAAGGTCTTCCTCCGCTTGTGGGCAGCGTGCGAATGTGAGGCGTGCTGTGGGGTAATATTTGTTTAGACGGCCTGGTGTGAGGTACGCCCTGTGTAGAAGGTAAAACTGAATATTCTTGAAACTGGAGTTATGGGAGACTTTACTGGGGTAATATAACGCCCATTTCCCTGTCACTCAGCTACCTGCCCAAATCTGTCTCTCATCAGCATCTAAGGAGCTAGAGTGGTGCCTAGGGTGTCAAGTATGGCACCATATAGCCAGGTTATAAGGTGGCAGCTGGGGCTCATGGTATGTATTATTTGTATTCCCTCTTGGGAATCAGGAAATATCTTGAATAGCAACCATGACCCCTTTCCTGCTCTGGAACCAACTCCACTGCACCTTTTGATAAAATGACTTGAACCTCCTGCTGCAGCAACAGGAGATGATCTTCTGAACAAAAAGAAGGACGGGGAGGGATGGGAGGAGGAAACTCCTGAAAAAGAAGGGCATTACCTTTTCCCACAATATTTAGTACCCAAGAGTTCAATATGACTCCCACTCATGGAGAAAATGAAATATCCTGCCCCTACGGGAGAAGCATGACTTAAGATGGATGGAAACTAGGGCTGATTTCCTTGTTGTGTTCCCCCAGAGGATGAGGCAGGGTGCTGCTGGGTAGCTCCTCGTATCCTAACCCTCCCCTGCCCTTTAAAAGATCTATAGGGGGGGTTGGCAGGCTGTTGAGTGCTGGACTGAAGTCTTCCACGATAAGCGGATCCACAGCGAAACACCCTAAATCTTCGAAAGGATCTGAAGGGAGTAGATGCAGAAGCCTGTAGCCCAAAGATCTCTGCTGTCTTTGAAGCATTCTAAAGCAGAGTCCGCTTGGCCCCAAACAACTTTTCGCCATCAAACGGGAGGTCCAACTAAGTTGCCTGGATATCTCTGAAAACCCAGAAGACCTTAACCACGCATGTCTCCTGGTGGCCACCGAAGTACCCATTGCCCTGGCTACTGAGTCTGCTGTATCCAGACCAGACTGGATGATATGTTTGGTCGCCGCTTGGGTGTCCAAAAGGAGCTCGTCAAACTGCCCCTGCATATCCTGAGGCAAGTCAGGCACCACGGCTCTAGCCGTGTCCATCAGGGCATGAACACAAGCACACAGGGAGCATTGACTGATTTTAGGGCCATACTACAAGAAGAGAAAGTCTTTTTAGCTGCTTGCTCCATCCTCTTAGACTGCCTGTCTGATGGAGTAGCAGGAAAGGAACCAGGTGCAGAACGAGCAGAACAAGAAGCCTGGACCACCAAGCTCTCGGGAGTCGGATGTTGGGATAAAAATCCTGGATCCCCAGGAGCAACCCTGTTCCTCCATGCTATAGTCCTGGACACAGCTGGCGACTGTCGAGACAGGGCCACTCACCTGAAAAGCAGGATGTCTGCAGGGGTGATGGTATGCCCCCGACCTCCTGGAACACCTCTCGGCACTTCCTGGTGGACACATAAACCCAGGCAGGTGTTCCAAAAGGAAAGGGGGAGTGGAAGAGAAAGAGACAAAACACTGCCACATCTTGCCGGTCCAGCCAGGCACCCTTTATCTTCGGGGGGCAGGTCGTTGTTAACAGAGTGATAGTAGAGTTAGTGCACTCAACTTCCTTGAAACTGAATCTCTCTTTCTGATATGGGCACTGGAGCGGTAGAACAACACTGGGATGCTCCAGCACTTTTCTTGGATAATAATTACTGTTAGCACAATTACTAACACTGCATTACCAAACACCCAAACTGAGTACCATAACAATAAGTACTGCAACACTGGGGCTGACTTCACAGAGATTCACTGTTGCACACTACAATTAGAACTGTGGTTGCACTTATCATGCACAAGAAAGACAAACAAGAGCATTAATTATATCACATATAACTTTCCAGCATGCATAGGGTTAAACTAAAAGGAACAAAAACAATCCAAGAAATACAAATCTCCACTCTGGGTTCAAACAGTTAGGGTAGCACAGTTTGGTTTGGTTTCACTCTGTGTGTGAAAAACCCTTCAAAAAGAAAATTCCTCAAACCTGAAACACAGGCATGAATGACAATTTAAATCCAAGAGTTATGCTATTAGAGAAAGAAAAGTCACGTAAATGCTCTTTTAAAACTGTACTGTCACTTTTTGTAGTACTTGAGCTCAAGCAGATTTCCTGAAGCACATTTAGGCAAGTAACTACAATAATAATGTAGAATGTTCAGAAATGCATTTGTCTCTTCAAGATGAGCACTCTGCAAAAATACGAGGTCTGAAATACACCAGCTGTTTTAGGAAAGCGCGGCGCTCAAAGAACAATACAAGTCACTTTACTGCAATCTTTTCCGGTGTGCTGGAGGAGTGCCTGGTGTCAGCTGGTACAGGAACGAAGAAAAGAATTGCCTCAAAAGTCCTGAATACGAGGATGACAGCAGGGGCTGGACTGCCAAGTCAGATGCTGAGATCAGGAAGCAAAACAAAGCCAAGCAGGGAGGCATGCTTCACTCTGCTATTTATGGCCAATCAGGAAAGCAGTTCAGATGAGTCACTACGCCCAATTAGAAGCACATGTCTACACCTGCTCACATTAGCAAACAAGCATTGATAAAACCAATTGTGTAATACAGCACATTATGTTTACTTTGAAAAATGAAGGTTTAACCAAGAACAGAGATATGATTTAACCCTAATCCCTGGGGATGCTGACAGATAACGCAGGAAGCACCTTGGGGGATTCCTGACAGCGACGTAACATGTTTTTCCAAACCTCCAAAATAGGTGCAGTAAGAGCATCACTGAAAGGGAGCAGGGGCTCTGCCGAAGTGGAGGAAGGATGCAATACCTCCGTCAAAATGTTTGTTTTAACTTCCGAAGATGCCAATGGAAGCTCCAAAAAATCTGCAGCCTTCCTTATAACAGTGTGATAGGAATCTGCCTCCCCCGTAAATTCACCCGGGGATGAAATATCCCACTCTGGGGAGGTCCCAGTCCACTGGCTGAGTCCAGACCCCGACACTCTCCCAGGGGCTCAGAAATCTCTCCTGGTATTCTTTCTCTTCCAAGAGCCTCAATGCTCTCCTCCTCGATCTCAGCCTGGCCTCCAACCTCGGCGTTGACAGAGAGTTAGCCGACGTCAACGACGCCGGCTCCAAGACAGATGGACATGGTAAAGAGGAAGAAGGAGATACACTCCGTCCCGACTGGGACCCATCCGGCGCCGGACCAGTATCAGCATCATTTGAGGCGACGTCCTCGGTGCCGAACCAGCACCCTCAGCCTGATAGAAAGGCTCAAACGGGGCCGACTTGTATGGAGCCGGCGAACCCAAGGAGAATGCTAATGGACCTGTAGGACCAGCTGGTGCACCACCAGGGCCATAGCTTTATTAAAAATGCTGAACATAGCATTTAGAAAAGCTGCCGGATCCTGCTTCGATTCGGGAAGGCAGGAAACCTCTGTTCTTCTTGCGGCGCTTGGGTCGGATCCGAAACCTGTGCCACGACTCCTGAACCAACACAGGTGAAAAATAAGTCAGAGGACTCGACGGGGACTCTGAGGTTGGGGAGTAACAGTAGGACTGACCTCCCACACCGTACGACGTCGTCTAGAAGGAGAACGAGACCGATCTCTAGAAGAACAGCGTTAAAAATTGTGCTGGCGCCACTTCTTGTGAGATCTCGACGACTTATGAGATGAAGAGTGCCTTGTTTTGGTCCTCCGGTGACTCATGTTCTTTCTTCGCTTTTGCTAAAAAAAAGATTAGCTTCTCTTTTTTAACACCTTTGGATTCATCCTCTGGCAAGAAACGCAGCCTTCCACGTCTTGGTCCGAACTAAGACACCACAAACAGTCTTCATGAGGGTCTGTGACTGACATAGGACCCCCACACTCATGACAAGGCTTAAAACCTGATTTCTTATGCGGAGACATTGTAACCAGTACAATAAGACACCTCTGAAACAGTAGCTGTTCGAGAGCTAGGAGAAAACCGTTAGCGTCGAAGGCATGGAAAAAGGGAACTGACGTCAGCACGCCGGCGAGGACCTCTTATTGCCACGAGAGATGGAGTCGCGTGCGGAGCCGTGCAATTGTAAAGTCCTCATCGATGTGAAGAGCTGGGAAGAAAGTTTCCGTCGAATGCTGGCGTATTGGGAGAATTCATAAAGTGAGGAATCCACAGGTAGTTGTATCCATCAGAAACGCATGTTACTCCCAGAAATCTCAGCTTCCGAAGAAGCATTGTGCACGATTGAGCTGAGAAGACTGGGCAATCTGGAAGTGCAAACAGAGCTGTTGGAAGCTAGAGGAAAAGTAGCAGAGCATGTGGGGCGTCTTCTGTGCTTCGATTACAAGGCTTATATGACCAGAGCTCACGCAGAGCGAGACCTCACCGGAATGCTACTGGTCTGGTTGACAAACCCTGATAAACCGGGCTCAGTGGTTTCAGAATTGGACACCAGCCGCAAGAAGTATGGGCAAGTGAAAATTTATAAATACTTCCAAGACTACTATTTCACACTATTGCAGTTCACTAACTTGCTCTGTGACGGACACAGAAAATGTATTGACACCCCTGACATTTCCAACATTGCACCCTGAGAGGCAGAGGCCCTGGTGAGATCAGACTGCCAGAGGTCTGAGCCACGATAAAAGCTATGGCCCGAGGAAAACGCCAGCCACTGATGGCCTTCCGGTGGAGGTAAATGCCACTTATGTGGAAGATCTGGCTCCCAAACTGGTAGAGCTTTATAACGCAGGCAAGAGCATTGGCATGCTGCCACCTTCCACTCATGAAGCCCTGATAGTCCATCTGCTGAAACCTGGGAAACCTGCACATGAAAACAGAGCCTACTGCCCCCTTTCAATGCTAAATGTTGATTATAAGGTACTCAGCAGGATACTTGCCAAAAGGTTCCTTCCCCACATGTGCACGCTAATACATGCTGACCAGGCAGGTTTAATTCCAGGCCTGAGCACCGCAACTAATACAACAGCTGCTCGCACTACTTGATGATGACACATATGATTACATACAGGTGGCGATATTCGCAGTGGACATAGAGAAGGCTATTGATATCCTGGAGTGGGCTTACCTTTACGCAGTTATCAGACGATTGCGGCTGGGTGACAACTTCATAGCATGGACTAGGTTCCTGTATTTGGAACCTACAGCCAGAGTATGCATGGGGGCCTAAGCCTCAGAATGTTACTGAGTGGGCAGACAGACCACAAAGCGTTGCCCGCTCTCACCCTTACTGTTTGGCCTGGTGATGGAGCCACTCACTGCTCACGCTAGGACGGGAGCACCTTTAGGGGCATTGACAGCAGAGGGTGGACTCATCATATCACCCTTTCTTTTGCAGTAGAACATACTGGGAGCTTACTACTAAGCCTTTTTATTTGTGAGGTACCTGCTCTTTTTAGCTTTTTGAAAGTAGGACAGATGTTTCTCGCCTCAGATTGATTGGTGCTTTGATGAAGGTTTTGGATGAATTGTCTGTTAAATGCCCTTGAAACGTCGACAATATCCAGGATACAATATTTAGCAACCATTTATTTCTTGTATCTACAGGGCACTCTTCCAGATGCAAAGAAACTGCTCCTCACTACTCATTTAGTGACGAATGCCTTCTTCCACAGGGTGATAGTTTTGATTTTGCCTTGGGTTTAGATAGTTTAATTTGGTATAAACATCTATGGCACTTCAAATACTGTTGTGGCTGGTAGGGCTAGCGAGGCCATTGCATCCTGTTGATATTATCTGCAGTGCCACGCGTTGCATTGCTGTCCGAAGAATTTCTTCTTCTCTTTCAGCCCCACTACCTTGTGGATCTCATTTTACCATTTTATCATCAGTTTGCTGACCAATTGGAGATGACCCTTAATTTAGGTTTCTGGCTTCAGGGTGGTGAAATGGTACAGGAAGATATTCTAATTGGAACCACATCACAACATGCAGTGTAAACTAATTGCTAATTCTGCTGGTTAACTGACTGGCAACAAGAGAACTCTCATAGAACTTCTAGTTGGCAATGTTTTGGCAAACTGCCCATGGAAGATCTCATGCTGTCCATGATTACTCGCTGGTATCTTCTTAGGAGAGCCATTCCACTAACTTTTTAAGGAATCACTGCAGTTGTACCATAAACCTTTCTGTCTGTAGCATCGAACATTTTACTTCGGGGGTGCGATGCTTGCTGGTGCAGAGATATGTCTATGTCTAACTCACATGACTATTATAGAGTCTGGCTTAGGATCAGACTTCAGAAAATCAGGATCCTGGTGAGAGGCTTTATACTTTTTTTTGCATACATGGAGATAACCGTAGCAGGTGAGAGGACCGTAAACCGTGTCTGGCCTTAACCATAGCAGGTGTGAAGAATTTTTCATCCATTGTTCTATAAACCTGGAACCAAAAGGAATTAGAGGCTTTTAAACTGCCCTCAATTGTAATGCCTCCAAGATGGCTGACATTGTAGGATGAGGAATCTCTACAGGGATATTATGTTTCAAAGCTCCTCTGCCCAAGACCTCATGAAAAATAGTAATACCGTCTATGGGTGAGACATAAGAAGTCAGCACTGGTGATCTGGGCATGCAGAATGAATGAGTCCTCTAAGTAAATATTAAGATCTAGATCTTGCCAGAGATCCCTGTCTTCTTATTTCTGGAGTGTGCGCTGTATCCTTTGATGATGACAGAGGTGTAGGAGGTCTCTTAGCTCCTCTCACAGGAAATGCTGATGTGGTCCTGGACACTATTCCTGTTGGCGAAAGCTGCAACGATTCTTGTAGAGGATCCTCAAATGGATAAGTATGTCTCTTAGGTTTTAAAGGCAGAGGATAGGGATCCGGATTGACAGGCACTGGTAAGGCCTGAGGAGGTTTTGAAATGCTTGTGGAAGGGTGACTCACCAAAAGGAGGACATCAACCATTTCCAGCAGTAGATGACTGAAGGTCAGATGCACCCACTCAATCTCTAAGCATGGAGATGGAGACTCTGGAGGTTGTGGTTCAGGTCCTACCCTTCTGACTGTATAAGGAGAGGAGACGAAGGGGGGGCCGAGAACATCAGAAGGTCTGCATATCACAACCTCCTCAGGCAATCCATCCCAACCAAAATGACTTGTGCCTAGTCTTGAAACAACTTTCTCAGGAATAAAGGAACTAAGGGAATGTGGAGAAATGTGCAGTGCAGCGCAAAATTTCAGGTGAACCGAAAAGCATCCTCCAAGTTTCACTGCAGTGGAAAGCTGAGAACAGCGGGCAACACACATTTTCATGTGTGATGAATATAATAACAAATATGTCCTTGAGAGACGGCCTGTACCATCTGGGGATTGAGACACCACTTGCTGTCTGTAAGATGATGTTAACTCAGGCTGCAGGCTCTCATGCTCAAGGAGCCTGCCAGATGGTTGGCAGCCATCCATGTGTCCCAGAGCCCAGGCCCAAAGCCATAGAGCTTCCTGAGAGAAAAGAAGAGATCCTATGCTGCCCTGCCTTTTCACATACCACATCACAGCTGTGCTGTGTAACATGACCTAGACAGATCAAATACGAAGGGAGGCCAGGAAGAACTTCAGGACCAGGTGATTCACTTGCAGCTCATGTAATCATTGCTCCTCAGAGATTAGAGCCCTCTGATGATATGCATACTGAGGAAGACACCCCTCCCTAAGTTGGAGGCAGCCATCACCACTGTGGTTATTGCTGGTTGTGGCCAAAAGGACATCTCATTGAAAAGGTTCCCCTCTATCAAACATCACAGGGGACCTAATGCAGAGTATAAAGGGGTATTTCACATGATGTCTGCCAAATCGCCTCTATGTTGAAAACATTGTAGATGACAGCACCACTGGAGAGTCCTCATATGCCTGATTGACTAACAGAATTAAGGAAGCCAACAGGTCCAGTAGGTGTAGAACCTTAACAACTGGTGGGAGGAGAAAAGACTCTGAGGGATGTTGTACCCAATAGTGCACCTACAAACAGGAGCTGCTGAATGGGCTCCAGGTGTGACATGGGAAGAATGATGGATAAGCCCAATTCAAACAGCAGCAATGCTGTGGATTTCATGTGGTCAAACACCAGCTACTGAAAGACTGATATCAACAGCCAGTCATCATATACAGGAATAAAGAGATCCCTAACCTCCGTTAATGTGCCACAACTACCAATACCATCACCTTGGTGAAGATCCTTGGTGCCATTGTTACCCTAAAAAGAAGTCTGAACTGGTTGTGGGTGGAGCCTGCCAAGAAAGCACAGGTACATCCTGTGCATCTGTAGGACTGTTATGTGTAAGAAGTCATGTTGTGCAAGTTGAGGGAAACCCTCTGGTATTCCAGTGCTAGTTCCAGTGGCATGTGAGCTACAGAGCATCCTGAATGTTTCATTAAGAAGGATTTCAATGGTGGCAATTCATAGTCTCCACTAGCCCTTTGTTACTGTCTTACCTTGTTTAAAGTTTTCTTGGATTCCGTCAGGAATTTATGCCATTGTATCTGGTCCTACTAAACTAATTGTTTCTACCAAATAGATCACCTTCTCAATAATGGAATGTGATCATTGTTCTTGATGGACCCCCCTTTTGAATTAATACATAAGGCTATGTTGCAACATCAGCCCTGGAAAGCAGCTTTCTTAGTTACCATCACCTCTGCTTGAAGGGTGACTGAATTACAGTCTTTACTGGCTATTCAGCTATGCACTGTATTCCACACTTAAATGGTTATTATGAGGTCATGTCCTTCTTTCCTTTCAAAAGTTGTTTTCGGCTTTCATATTAATCATAATATTACACTGTGCACTTTCTGAATTCATTCACAACAGCATAACACTTCTGCCATTCACGAGACACGAGAAGAGCCCTTTGTTTCTACCTTGACAAAACTAAAGTCCTAAGAAAGACAAATCCACTGTCGGCTATTACGGCTATATCAGGTAAGCTATAGCAACATCCAAACAGTATATTGCTGAACAGATAGTTTGTATCACATTATGCTATCAATTAACAAACAACCTTTTTTAGGGAACTCTAAAGCTCGCTCCATGAAAGGTAAAGCAGTCACTACAGCATGGATTAGAAATGTAGAAACTGCTGACATCTGCAATGCTGCAACATCGAATTTGGTACACAAATTCACAAGACACTAATACCCAGATTCAGACATGCAGGCTGGTGCAAAAATGGTCAACAAAATCCTTAGAAATCTCTTTTAAAGAGAAAATTGTACTTACAAAATGTAGGCATTATACCCAATACTGATGTTATCTTTTTTTCCTGCTGCCCCCCCAAGCCATCTCCCAGTGGGTAAAAAAACTGGCTATTCTATTCAATCAATCAGAATTTGTATAGCGCAACACTAGAACCCCTGGGGGTATCCAGGCACTGAGGTTATGGAGGTCTTAGTGGAAGAGTTTATGTGGTGGTGGTTGATGTAAGCCGGTCCTTGGTTGTGTAGAGTTCTGTAGGGATGTGTGAGATGCTTAAACTGGCCTCTCTTCTGGATGGGGAGACAGTAGGGGTTCTTGAGGTGGGTGTGATGTGGGTTCTTTTGGGCAGGTCACGTATAAGCCTAGCTGATGCGTTCTGTGTAGTCTGAAGTCTCTTGAGGAGCTGAGTGGAGATGCTGGACCAGAGTGTTGCCGTAGTCTAGCCTGCTGGTGACGAGGGCCTGGGTGACAATCTTTCCGATGTTGACTGGGATCCACCGGAAGATTCTGCAGAGCATCCAGTGTTAAAGCAAGAGGAGACAACGGTGTTGATTTGGCGCTTCATGGTGAGCCTGTCGTCGAGGAGGATGCTGAGGTTGCGGGCGTGGTCTGTTGGTATGGGTGTGGTCTGAGCGCGGAGGGACACCAGCTGTTGTCCCAGGGGAGGTGTTTTTCCTGACGATCAGTACTTCCGTCTGGTCTGAAACGAGCTTGAGGCAGTTGGTTCTCATCCAGTCGATGACACTGGTCATGGCGTTGCAGAAGTTTGTTCTACAGGTGGTGGGGTCTTCAGTGAACAAGAGGATGAGTTGTGTGTGGATGGGACATTGATTCTAATGTATATCACTGAAGATCTTACGAAGGAGAAGTAAAGGTACATACTTGTAGGAATGGTTCATAAATGACATGCCCCCTTGAGTAGGGTGGGCAGTGTAAAGAAAAGCTACAACACACGACACATCTTGAAAAAGAAATGGCTCTGTGAGGCAATAATCAGTATAATTAATCCTGAGACAGGGACAGCTCCTGGAGTCTTAAAGAGTTTTTCCTTCTCATTATATGCTTTCACCTTTTCTTGCATATCAGATGCTGCAATACAGGCATAAAACTTCTAAAGTGAGGGTGTCAAGATGGCAACTAAGTGAAAGCATTGCTCAGATGCCCAGTGCCCTATCTTATACATTGTTCTGCCTCTCACCCACTGCAGAACAATGTCAAAGCAACATATCACACTCCCCTAGAGTGTAACTAGCACAGTGCATCAACACTCCACCACCAGCCTCACCGAGTAAAAGGCCCCTGGGTGGAGGGAGCTGTAATAGTGCCCAGGCTGCCTGCACCATGTTTATGTGTAGGAAACTGAGAAATCTCTTTATATGATAATGAGGAGAGTTATTCTATCTGATTGCACAAGGCTAACACACTCGCTCAGAGTTGCCTGGCTGAGCTACATCATGATTTTTTTTTTTTAAATGGGTTGCAAAGATTATTACTTAAATCCGCAATCACTGGAAAAAATAACCAGGAGAGAACTGAGGGCCTTGTAATTGAAGCATTTGGAAGAACAGAGATGGGAAGAGGAATAAAAAAAAAAACACTGTAATGTCTAATCAACTAATTTTGTCTACGGACGCCATCCAGCCTTACCTTGTAAGCGTGGCAAACCCTCAACATCGATTTGTTCTTACAAGACTCTGTTTAGATATCTTCCATCGGCTAGTAACTTTTCCGACCATGAATGATTGGAGTATAATTTTAAGAGCTTATCCTTGTGATGCGAAGGCCCCCCAATCCACAATGCATGTGGTCCTTTTCTGCAAATTTTATAACTCGCAAAGAAAACGGCTTTTACTGCCTTTTTTAAGGTCGATTCATTTGCGTTGGTGCCGCAACGCGTATTTTAGCTTACAGCTTTTATCCTCAATTGAAATGTGTGGAATTTTAGCAAACTTCTTATGCTTAGTACTGACTGTAAGGAAGTCTATGGGAGTTCTGGACTAATTTCATTGGACTGTCTGGAATTTTTTACCTTATGGAAAACACAAAAGAGAGAAAAACCAAAAAACTGCAAGGATACTTGATTTGGTATTGGTGTAAATCTATTAGGGGTTTATAGACCTGTATTGAATGAATTTAGAATGTGTTTTATTACTTCCCCTCCTTTTACTACTTACTTCTTTTATATATATTTATTTATTACTAAACGTGCTATCACCTGATACTTTTATGGCCGGTTGAAAGCCGAATAAAGTCTGTTTTGATTTGATTTGATATCTATGTAAAAGCGAGGATCATCCCCTGGCGTTTAATGAGCACACAAAGCCTTCAAACAAGATCATCTCCAGAACTTAAATGAGCAAGCTACAACCAGCACACTTGTGGTGCCTGCCAGGGGATGGCCACTGGGCACACTATCTCCAGAACTTAAATGAGCAGGCTACAACCAGCACACTTGTGGTACCTGCTGAATGATGGCCCCTGGGCACAATATAATTCAAGGGAACTGTAGGTGATTCTGGGTAGCTACCACTCTTTGCATAAACTAAGAAGTGTGGCTACTATTTTCCACGGCCACACAGGCGTCAGGAGCCCACTCAGGGGCTACACAGAGTCACCTCAGAAGCTTAACCTTTCCTGGACTGGTGACAGAGTGACTGGCAGAGCAGAGTGGCTGGCTGGAGACTGCTCTCCTCTCCAGCTACATTTGAGACCCTCCACACCTATGTTTGGTGCACTCTATTCTGCAGACACCCATGCTGAAGTCGGGGGGGTGAGTGAAGCTCCTGCCCTTCAGACCTTAGCGCCTCACATGCAGCACTTGAAAGCTTTTGATCATGCACCAACTCCTCAGGCCCTTTTAGTTGTATTAAAACCATGAAACTGGAGTTCACCCCATACTGGCCCATACAGGGATCAAAACCCTCACCCTTATCCCCATTTAACTGCTCAGAAACAGTGACACATAAAACACAGAGGGACAACACCTTGAAATACTTGCTTACCAGGTCCACTACCACCAAACATGACTTGAGCGAAAATCCCAAAATGGAGGGAAGGGGCAGCTGTGATGCCTCTCATTAGAGATCTGTGTAAGGAACCTCCTACGCGCCACTCACTCGCTGTTTCATTGAAGACCTGTCCAGCAAACTTAGGACTGACTTTGCAACACTGTGGGAAGGGGTCTCCAGGGATCTGAAGGAGGTAAAACGTGGCATGGGGGAACTGGCACAAGGAGTTTCCACGATGGAGGATGTGAAGAGTTGAAGTCCTTTTTGGAAGAGAGGTTGCTGACCTTCAAAAGCAGAATACTGACTTACAATATCACCTCAAAGACCTCAAAAACAGATCAAGAGTGTCAATTGGGGCCATACTCAATGCAGAGAAAGGGGACAATGATCACCATGTAAAGCGCATATTCATGCATATCCTGCTGGATCTCTCAGAAGCAGACATCCTTCTCAAAAGAATGCACTGCATGCCACCTGATGAACCTCCATGACAATGTCAGGACATCCTGCTGTGTGCACTATTTCAGGCAGAAGGAAGCTATCATGACAGCAGCCCCCTTAACATGCCTGATCACTTTTGATGGCATGGCACTGTGGATGTACAAAGACCTGTTCCCTATTACATTGCAAAAATACTGGTTGCTTCGATAAGCCACCACCTTTTTGACAAGGAAAGGAATCCTGTACAGATGGGGTCACTCATTTAGTGTGATCTTCATGTGGAATGCCAAAACCCTTGCTATTCGTGCTCCCTCCAAAGCACAGCAACTACTTAGCAGTCAATGGGAGAAATGAACTATAATACCCTTCAAAAAATATTTCTTGAGACTATCTTCAGAAAAAAGCTGCTGTGAAAGAACTGACGCCATCAACAAACTCCAGGGCGAGGAGACAAAGTGGGGACTGAGGTTACATGCGGACTATTTTAAGACCTCTGCAACCACTGTAGCATCCAAATGACTATGATCTTAGCCTGATCTATATTTGGCAGCTGCCATCTCACGATAAGTTCAATGGGTGGGGTTTGTACGTGGTAGGCAAATACTACAAAACACCCACACGCTAGGACCAGAGTGGAGAAAGAAACACAGGTTAGGTAGCCCGATGACTTGCCGGGCTACCTAATTAGCCCCACACGTGTTTTTATGATTTCCAGTTGGGGGGTTTAAGTACTTGTTTTATTTTCGATCTCCTGCTCCATATGCACCCCAGAACAGACTCTGAATACCTCAGTACTCCATGTATCCAACAATGTTTCACTGCCATTTCACCCTGCTAGCCCAGTACTCACATAGCAAATCTATATGTTTCCCCATTACAAAACTCGTACGACTAAGATAATAAGTCTAAATGTCAGGGGCCTTATTCCACCAGCCAACTGCATTGTACTTCTTGCCCTTGTTAGAGACTCCTCCTACACATATGTTTCCTGCACGAACCACCCTCCTCAAACAGGACTGAGGTAGACTGAGGACTAGATGACTCAAGACAATATCTTTATACAGTTAACTAGCCATAGTGCTAGCTAACACGATCAAGGGGAAAGTCCTCAGTATTACTGATGAATTGGTAGGGAGATTCCTTGCTGTATGGCTATCTTTAAAAGGCCACACTTTCACCTTGGGAAGGAACTATGCCACAATAAGAACCAGGAGACATTTCTAAAAGATTCCTTATCACTGATCAGAAACACCCCAGACGTGTAGATTCTTCTGGTAGGAGTCTTGATACCACATTGGACAGCTCTACTCAGTAGGTGGGCTAAACAGGAGCAATAACAAGGAGTGGGGTGGAGTAGTTGAGATACCCTGACAGATATTTGGTGCTTCGCGTCGTCAGTGGCGTTAGTGCTGTATAAATGTAATTACTAAACAATACAAAACAGCCACTCAAATTCCCAAAAAGACTGAAATTCCAAGGAATAATCTTGATGTCTCCAGGTTAATTTTAGGGCCTTTACCTCATGTATGAAAGGCACACCCACACAAGTGGGGTTCTGTTTTTATCTGGTAAAGAATGGTATTGTTGGATAGTGGGACTTTCGTCAATCCCCACAGATCCTGTAACTTTACGCCTCAGGAATCGGAGGAAAATCTGGGTTTGCAGGGCATTCTGAGTCAGGAAACATGATGGGAACCAAGCAAGAGCACCATTCTGGACACCTCCAGGTGTTTAGTTTCCTGAAATGCCTGGCCTTGGTAGGTTTCCCTGAGTGCTGGCTGACCCTGGGCCTAAATAATATAGCTACCCACATCCACAGAAAGACAGAACATCAAAGGAAAAATCTGTCTGTGTCCATGTTGCATTTCCTGTTATGAGTGACAGCCCTACCCACAAGTGGGGAACCCATTTTAATCAGGAGACTATAAGAATGGTGGGTGGTTGATTTTTGTCATTTCCTACAAATTTCAGATATTTCCTTTCAGAAAGGTGAGGAAACTAAGGCCCTCATTATGACATTGGAGGTGAGTGATAAAGTGGCGGTAATACCGCCAACAGGCTGGAGGTAATTACCGCCAAATTATGACCAATGCGGTGATAACTTCCATAGACAGCCAATGTACCACACCAACAGCAGGGCGTTAACACCACTGACCACAGAGGTAGCCGTCAACAGCCAGGAGGAAGACAAAGTATCGCCCACCATATCATGACACAGGAAACCACCACGATTTCCAAGGCAGTACCAACGCCATCAGAAGCCTGGCAGAAACACATCACAGAAGACCAAAGACTCACCATCGGAGACACAGAAAAGGACAAAGCAGCCATGGAACCGGAACTGCAAATCTTCCCCGTGCTCATCTATGCCATGCTCCACCTTGAACACCAATGCCGACAAAGACGTTGAGTACAGCCGCCTAGCACACAAGGGAGGGAGGGAGGAAAAAGGAGAGTGACACACACGCACAACACACACCCGACACACACCATACACACAACCAGCTGCAGACGAAAAACAATGCCACACGACACACGACATAATAATGCAAGGACAACAAGAATGCAGTAATGAGAATGTATTGATTGTAAACAGCTACCAAATGAACCAATTGTACGTAAAACAGATATATACAAATGTACACAAAGTGCCAATGCCAAGTCCAAAGTACTAAGGGCCGACATGGCCACAGTCCAAGGTCCAACTCGAATCCTGACATCATCGGGATAGAACTCTGCAGGGGTATCAGTTTGCGAATGGGTAGGCACCTCGGGTGGGGTGGGGGACCTCAGCTGAATACGGGAACAAGCCCACAGGTTCTGTAGGGGGCTCCATACCCATTTCTCTCTGCAGGGGAGTGCAAGGTCACAGTCTCTCAGGTGGCTGACTTGCCCACTGGTTCTGGAGGGGGCTCCATACCCATTTCTCTGTGCTGGGGAGTGCAAGGTCACAGTCTCTCAGGTGGCTGACTTGCCCACTGCTTCTGGAGGGGATGCTCCATGCCCATTTCTCTGTGCTGGGGAGTACAAGGTCACAGTCTCTCAGGTGGCTGACTTGCCCACTGGTTCTGGAGGGGGTTCCATGCCCAATCCTCTCTGCAGTGGGTGCAAGGTCACAGACTCTCAGGTGGGGAACATACCCACTGCTTCTGGAGGGGGCCCCTTGTACAGCAGTCCGTGGAGGGTGGCCTACATGTCCCCCGCTTGTGGTGAAGGCTGCACTGTCTCAGCAGGTGAAGGTGCCTCCTGTGCAGCCTCTGCAGGAGGAGTAGGCTGCACTTCCTCAGCTGGCGGTGAGTGCTCCGTGACCACTGGTGGTGGTGTCACCCTGACAGCCGCTGCTGGAGTCAAGGGCTTCTTCCCCTTCTTTGCAGGAGGTGTGGTATCCTTAGCCTTCCCAGCAGGAGTTGAGGGCTTCTTCCCCTTCATGGCAGGAGGCGCGGGCTCCTTCCCCTTCATGGCAGGAATTGAGGGCTTCTTCCCCTTCATGGAAGGAGTTGAGGACTTCTTCCCCTTCATGACAGGAGGTGTGGGATCCTTAACCTTCCTGGCTGGCGGAGTGGGATCCCTCACTGTCTTGCCAGCACGACTAGGAGGTGCCTCCACTGTCCGCGTGGACTGTTTGGCTGAGGTGCTGGGCTGGATCGTTGGGACCCTGCTCTTACAGGCAGGACGTGGGGGGGAGGGAAGAGGTCAAGTTGGGCAAGGAAAAGCTTCTTAGGGATGGAGGGGCGAGATGAAGGAGGAGGGATAGAGTGGAGGTTGAGGGAGTGGTTGTTGGAGGTGTATGTCTGCTGGACTTGGGTGCAGGTGCATTGGCAGTGTGCTGATGTGAGGTGGATGGCTGTTGGGTGTCTGAGTGCTTGCGTTTGTGTCCTTTAGGAGGGGGAGGACATACAGGGTGGGAGAAGAAACAGGGGATGCGCGGATGGATGTAGTGGAGGTGTCTGCTAGTGAGGTGTGTGTGCTGCTTGGTGTGGTGATGCTGGTGGTGAATGTTGATGCAGTGCATGCAGGTGTGAGTGTGGACATGACTGTGAGGGAGGTGAAGGAGGAGGGGGAGACAGTGAGGCAGTGGATGTGGTTGTGGTCTGCAACTGCCTGGTGTATGCGTGAGCGTGAGTGCTTGAAGGATGAAGTGTGGTGCCTGTGTTTGACTGTGCCACTCTTGTGTGTTGTCTTGTGTGCATGCTCGTCTGTATGTGTGCATGGGATAGGTTGGGGTTGAGGAGACTGGGACTGGGAAATGTTAGTTGGAGAGGGACGGTAGGAACAGGGACAATGGTTGCCATAAGAGAGGAGGCCGACCCTGAATCGATCTCTATTGGGCTGCCAATCCACCGTGGATGCCCTCCAGGAATGCACTGCATTGCTGCATCTGGGATGCCAGCCCCTGGAAGGCATTCACAATGGTTGAATGCCCTACAGAGATGGATTTCAGGAGGTCGATAGCCTCCTTACTCAGGGCAGCAGGGTTCATTGGGGCAGGGCCTCAAGTGCCTGGGGCGAAGGAGGTGCCCACCCTCTTGGGTGAGCGGGCACAGGCAACTCGCTGAGGGGCTACAAGGAGGGTGGTGTTGGTACGGGGGTGGCGGCTGTACCTGCAGGTGGTGTGGTCACAGAGGTGTCCGCCATCACCAGGGAGCTTCCATCGGAGGAGGTATCTGAGTCAGTGTTGTCACCTCCCGTCTCCGTCGTGGTGCTCCCTTCACCCTCCGTCCCACTGGTTCCCTCGGCGTTGGTGGACTCTGCCTCCAGGGTCCTGTGTGATGCAGCTCCCCCTGTCACTGATGCCCCTGCTCCTCCGCCAGGTGATGCTAATGCACACATGGACAGGATGACAGAAGAAAAAAAAGGGGGGGAGAGAAAGGAAACACTGGGTCAATTACTGCACCACAGTTGGCATACACAGCACCGTCACACACAGGGATCAGGATTGAGCACTATGAATTGCACTGCCAGTGATTTGGGTAGATGCCATGGCAAGACGAGGGTCACACACTGCCAACTGCACCCCTCCTGGGACCCACAAAGCCCGGACTGACATGGAATGCTTGTCTGCATTTGCCATTCACCCTTTACCCTTGAGCTGGATCACGCTGCAATGTCTGACCTGGCATTAAGGGGCACCCACTAACTCACACTCACCACCTGGATCCCATGCCACCTACCAATTATTGTAGGAATGCCCACTGTACTCACTCCCTTGTGGCTGCCTCATGCGCCCATCTAGCTCTGGGTAGGCCACCACCAGTATGAGGGCCATCAGGGGGGTCAGGTTCCGACGGGCACCCCTTCCTCGTTGGGAGGCCATCCCCAGCTGGGCCTCCACGGTCTTCCGTGCCCAGTGTCTCAGGTCCTCCCACTGTTTCCAACAGTGGGTGCTCTGCCAGCTATAGACCCCCAGGGTCCGCACGCCCTTGGCGATGGCACGCCACAATCCCTTCTTTTGATGGGTAATGACCTGCAGAGGTAATACAGGCAAGAGGACACCATTACACATACAATCCAGCCTGTCACACATATGGCCCACCAGTCCTGTTTCCATCACCATTGACACACACATCGCCCGGAGCACACCATGTACACCACCACAAGACATCCCCCGATGCTTGCACACACACCTTCATGTATCCTTCACACATGTATCGTGTCCAAGGTGTACTCACCTGTTGGTCTAGAGGCCCATACAGCAGTCTGTACTGGGGTAGGGCCCCATCTGCCAATCGCTCCAACTCCACCGCAGTGAAGGCAGAGGCCCTTTCCCCAGGCCATGGTAGGTTCCAGACACAGGTCACAGCAGCACACGCAGTGTAGGTGTTCTCCTGTTGAAGGTCAGGAAACAAGTGAGGAATCTGATGGAAAATGGCAGTGACGTCCGCGGCAGTGTACACAGTCACCGCCGTCGTTGATCTCCATTGACCACTGTATCCCATAGAGCCCCATATTATCCAATGAGGAATTGCACGCCGCTGCAAGACCGCCTTCCGCCACAACACCCAGCGTCGGCGGAGTTACCTCACTTCCACCTGTCCCTACATATAGGACAGGCAGTCGCCATGTCATGGTGGTGGACAATAATCATATCAACCTCAACTGCGTCACAGCCTAGATTAGCACATACCTCGCCACTCCCACTGTCCCATCACATAAATGCACTATGTACACTCAGGTGGTGGTTCCATTGTGATAGCCTACTCACTCTTGTGTCCCTTAGATACCTACAGCTGCGGATGAATAGGAGGAGACAAACCCCCGTGTACAGACCTGTTGTGGACTTGGCTACCCTGGAGGACAGGCACATTATACTCACCTATAGACTGATCTCGTGCAAGTGCTATCAGTGCTCCATTTCCTGGCAACTGGTTCTTTCCAAGTGACAGTGGGCTTGGCAGCAGGAATGTCACAGCCAATGTTTTCAATCGTGTTGGCAAGAGTTTTTTCTGCCCTGGTGAAACACATGTGCAGCTACATAGCTTTCCCCCAGGTAGAAGATCTGGCCACTGTGAAGGCCTGACTTTATGCAATGGGACATATCCCCAATATTGTTAGGGCGATTGACAGGACACATATTGCGTTAGTCCCCCCGCCAGAATGAACAGGTGTTCAGGAATCAGAAGAGTTTCCAGTCATTGAATGTTTAAATGGTGTGCCTGGCGGACCAGTACATCTCCCACGTCATTGTCAAGTATCGTGGGTCGGTGCATGACGCCTTTGTCCTGAGGAATAGCAGCATCCCAAATGTGATGGCCCAACTACAGAGGCACAGGTTGTGGCTAATAGGTGAGCCATGGTCCCCACCCACTGTATGTTAGTGTATGGCTTCAGGTGTCATCCCCATAGCATTTTGTGAGGCTAAATGTTGTCCCTCAATACTTGCAGGTGACTCTGGCTACCCAAACCTATCATGGCTGCTGACCCCTGTGAGGAATGCCAGGACAGGGGCTGAGGAACGTTATAATGAGGCACATGGGCTAACCAAAAGGATCATCGAGAGGACCTTTGGGCTCCTGAAGGCCAGGTTCAGTGTCTCCATCTGACAAGTGGATCCCTGTGCTACTCACCCGGGAAGGTCTGCCAGATAGTAGTTGCATGCTGCATGTTGCACAACCTGGCCCTCAGACGGCATGTACATTTTCTGCAGGAGGAGACTGGCGATGCCTCTGTGGCAGCACTAGACCCTGAGGAACGTGAGGATGAGGAGACAGAGGATGAGGACAACCGAACATCAGTTATACGTCAATACTTCCAATGACACACAGGTGAGACAGTGCAACTGACCATTCCTCTGACTATGATGTTTTCTGTGTGGCTGTAGCATGATGGCATTAACTTCCTTTGCATTTCAACTTACTGTCACCTATGGCTTGTCATTTTACAGATGTTGGTGAGATAACAACTGTGTACTGATGTGATGACTACAGACAGGCACAGGTCATTATTTCTATGCTCTCACAGTGTTCAGATCATTTGCACTAGATATGATTGTTTCCATAAATGCACATTTTCAACACATAAAATACTAGTAGTCACGTTGTGTTCAAGGGTGTTTATTGTAGTGCTATGAAATTGCGGGAAAAGTGCTATGGAATGGGGAGATGTGGAGGAAAGTCCAGGGTATTGTTCCAGTCTGTTTGTAGCACAGGTCCAGTGTCCAAGGGGACATGGGAAGGAGAGCAAAGGCAGTTCAAAGTGGACAAGGTGACTCTATGGGACACAAGGGGGACAATCAAGAGAGTCTAATTTCCTGGTGGTGGTCTTGGGAAGTGTCTCTGGCTTCTGTCTGGGTCGCAGGTAATGTTTGCAGGGTGGTTCACCTTCTGCAGGGGGAGGGGTGCTGGTGGCCTGTGGTTCCTGTGGCGGGGCCTGCCGCCCACTAGCTGCAGCAGAAGTGGAGGGCTGGTCAATGGAATGGCTAGTGGTAGGGGCCCGCTGCTGTGCTGTTGCTTCCCTCATGATGTTGGCCATGTCTGCCAGCACCCTTGCTATGGAGATCAAGGTGGTGTTGATGGCCTGGAAGTCCTCCCTGATCCCCCCAATACTGTTCCTCCCGCAGCCGCCTGTTCTGCACGTTGTCAAGGATCTGGCCCATTGTGCCCTGGGAATGTTGGTAGGCTCCCAGGATCTCGGTGAGTGCCTCCTGGAGAGTTGGTTCCCTGGGCCTGTCCTCCCCCTGGCGCACAGCGGTCCTCCCAGTGTCCCTGTTGCCCTGTGCCTGTGTCCACTGAACAGTGTGCCCACTGCCACTGACCCCAGGTTCCTGATTGTCTTGGGGGTGAGGTGTACAGGTGGGCACACTGCTGATTGACGTATCCTGGAGAGGTGTGGGTATGCTGGTAGGGATGCTGTGGTGTTGGATACTGTTGGGGAGGCTCTGTGGTGGACTGTGAGTGGGCTGGGGTGACCGACTGTCCAGTGGTCCCTGATTGGCCAGGTTTCTGGTCCAGATCTTGAAGTCCAGAGTTACTTTCATTACTGGGGGCATCTTCTGTTAGGGGACTGGATAGTCGTGACACCTCCTCTCCGCAGGGATTGGCTGGGGCACCAGTGGGGATCTAAGTGATGTATTATGCTTCATGTCTGTGACATAGTATACATCTCTGGCTTTCCCTCTTTCGTTGCTGTTGCCCTGCCACCTTTGTTTATATATGGTGATGTACTGTGGGCTTGTTAGTTTTCCTATGCTGTGCATGCTTTAGTGATGGGTGTCCATGCAGGGCTGGGAGGGCTGTCCATGCATTGGTATGGCATGCAGGAATTGGCATTGGGGTTAGTCATATGTGTAGGTGCAATGTGTGGGATGGAGTGGAGTGACGGGAGTGAGGGTGAGGGGGTGTGATGACATGCAGGTATGGGGGTGATAAGTAGTAAATATTGACTCACGAGTGTCTAGTCCTCCGGCTACTCCAGCGAGTCCCTCAGGCTGCAGTAATGCCAAGACTTGCTCCACCGATGCTGAGAGCTCTGGGGGAGGAGGTGGGGGTCCACCGCCAGTCCTCTGTATGGCGAACTGGTGCCTTGCTGTCATGGAACATACCTTCCCCTGTAGGTCGTTCCACCTCTTCCTGATGTCGTCCCTTGTCCTTGGATGCTGTCTCACGGCATTCACCCTGTCCACGATTCTCTGCCATAGCTCCATCTTCTTGGCAACGGATATTTGCTGTACCTGTGCTCCAAACAGCTGTGGCTCTACCCTATTTCCTCCACCAGAACCCTTAACTCCTCATCAGTGAAACGGGGGTGCCTTCGTGGGCACATGGGTGTTGTGTGGTGTTTGTTGGTGAGAGTGTGTTAAGTAATGTGGTGGGGCGTATGATGTGGAGTGCGTGAGGGATGTATGGGTGTATGTGGTGTGTGTGTCTAGTTGTCTCTGTGCTGTTCATATCAATCTCCTGGCAGGTATTTTTTGTTGTTTGTAAAGAGCTGTGGATAATGTGGGTGTGTGTTTTATGGTGCTGTGGGTGGGTGGGTGTGGTGTGTGTATGAGTATCAGGTGTGTGTTTTTAGTATTGGCCAATGTAGTATTGTTTTGTATGTGGGAGTCCATTCTGAGCGCGGCGCTATGTACCACCAATGGTTTAACGCCATTGAATGTCCACTTTGGTGATTTGTGGGTTATAATGTGGTGGCCATTGTTTTCTTGGCGTAACGGTATAGTGTTGGTACCACCAATTTAGAACTGACCTTTGGGTTGGCGGATTTGTGTATGTGGCAGTATTCTGTCAGATTAATGAGTGTGTGTCATGATATGAGGAACGGATATTCTCCACCGCTGCGGTATGTTGGCGGCCGTCATCTTGGCTGTAAGCGGGATTTACAGCCAATGTCATAATGAGGGCCTACGTTAGCTTAGCCAGTGTTTAATGTTTGCAGGGCCTTCTGGATAAAATAAACAAGAGGGATCCATTTAAGCCACATCAACCTGGACTACCCTGGATGTTTAGCATTTAGGAATGGGTAGGATCATATCTCTCTTCTCTAGAAACTGCATGCACATATAGGAACTATTCACTACCACTTAGAAAATTGTGAAAGCAACTCTGTCTGTCCCTGAAACCTAGGACGAGAACTACTGTAGCAAAGAAAGCATTCTGTTGGTGCCATTTTTTGTAAAAAAAAAAAAAAAGAAAAACAACACACTTTCTTGTACAGCACTTTTTCTCATATATGATAAAACATTCCACACCAGGGGAATTCACAAACCCTGGTTACCTTTTGATTCCCAAAAATGTGGGGACAAAGTTTCACGTTTGCTTGAATATTGTTTATGGCCAACATTTCTGAAGGCTTAAGAGTGAGCTGCCACAAATATCAAAACAGAGAACAACAGCATTTAAGGGGTTCCGAAGCTTTTGAGTTCTATCACTCACTATACATCAACATGTAGGGAAGTGCGCAGTAGAAAAGCACCTTGCAGAGCAGAAATAGGTGTTTTTGTGCCCTCAGTTTGTACAAGACAACTTGATTTCCACTTTCTCTGCCCTGGAGTGAATTAATAGGCGTTTCATGTGGTTATCACACAAATTTGTGACCACAAACTCACTAGTGATATTATTAGTTAGGCATAGTAGAAATCGTCAGGAAAAATCAACAACTGCCAGCTATCTTTCAGCTACTTGTATGGAAGCATTACATATTGTTAATTTTAATAATGTAGGTGCCAATTTTCACACTAAAAAGCGAAGCTCTTCGTTTGATGTTTGAGGCAGTTTGCGCATCAGACTTCATTACTTTATTTCCACAACATTTACCAAGACAAAATTTGTGTTCTTTCTTGCCAACATATGAGGGAAGGTAAAGGTACCCTGTGTTTGTGATATACACCAGAGGGGCCGGGAAAAATAGCTATATAATAGTAAAAAATTGGTATTTTGAAAAAACACGTGCAATAAGGTGTGGCTGTATGTTCTATTTATGAATTATCTCCACATAAGGTTTTCTGAGCAAAGATTGTTTTCTTCCTAGATCTCAGGCACACAGAGGAAAACAGATTTTTTCACCACCATTTTCGCACTTTTCTCAGTGTTTGTTAAAATATTCTACTTTTGTGCCTCTGCCAGCTTGCAATTTGAGGACGAAATGTGTGTATCTGTGGCTGACCCAAAAGTCTAAACAAACAAGTTGCTTACCTTCAGTAACACTCTTTCTGGTAAAGATTCTTTAAAACCGCAGATTCCTCACCTTTTGAAAACTTCGCCAGGAATCAGACTGGATCTGGAAACTTTTTTGCAGTACTTCTGCGCTTTGCCAGGTGGAGCTGGGGAGCTCAGCTCTGATGCTGTGCTGCTCCAGGAATGACATAAAAAGCCAATATAGGTGCCACACCTGTGCGCTGATGCCAGCTGCTTTCAAATCTGTCCCCACACCCAGACAAAGAGCCACAGCAACTATTTACCTTCAACCAGTGTGCAGATTTGTAGGATTGGGATCGTTTTCCATGGACGGAGAACAGGATAGATGGGAGGATCAGTAAGGAACCTGTGGTTAGATAGGAATCTTTACCAGAAAGAGCTTTACTGAAGGCAAGTAACTTGTTCTTCTGATAGACACTTTTAGCCACAGATTCCTCACCTTTGGAATAGATACCAAAGAAATACCTATTTGAAGACAGGTTTCCGACTAGGCTAAAACCAAAAATTGTTTTAGGTCAGAGCGGGCAAAAGGTCCTGCCTGCGAACCTGGCTGTACAGACAGTAGTGCTTTATAAATGTATGGAGAGATGCCCACATAGTCCCTGACAAATGTCCAAGACATGAAGGCTGGAGTAGCAGTCTTGACTCAGGAAGAATGACCCCTTAACCCTTCCTGGGGCTGCTTCTTTGCCACTGTGTATCAGATTGTGATGCAGAGCACAATACAGCACAAGAAGGTCTTTTTCTGCAGGGCTTTGCCCTTCTTCATTCACATGAACCCCCAAAGAGCTGATCATCCAGTCAGTGTTTTCTGGTAAGATCGATGCAAAAGCTCAACACCCTTTTGGGGTCTAGATGATGGAGTGTCCCCTTTTCTTTAGAGGAGTGAAGCAGAGCATAGAACACCCGTAAGATGATGGTTTGACTGATGTGGAAAGACGTCACTGCTTTTGGAAGAAAGTATGCCTCAGTTCACAGAACCAATTTGTCTTTGAAGAAGGTGGTGTAAAAGGACTGACACAGAGAGCCTGCAGCCACTTATTCACTGCATCGATGTAATGGCGATGAAGAACACGGACTTGAGGGAGAGAAGCCCCAAAGGACATCTGTGTAGTAGCTCAAATGAAGTGTACATCATATATGAGAGGACAAGGTGAAGAACCCACTGCAGCATAACAAAGGGAGAAAAACAAAACAAATGTTGGATTCCTTTAAAAAACGTAACTTCAATAATGCGGGCTGGTCTGGCAATCATAAGAAGGCTGAAAGAGCCAAGAGATACCTTTTATCTGTGCTCAAAGCAAAGCCTTGCAGGGCGAGGAGAAGAACATACAACAAAACCTCAGATACGCTGTCCTGAAGGGTTTCAGTCTGATGTGTACCACACAAAACCACAAATGTATCCCAACTACAGGTGTATACAGTTTTTGCTGAGGGATGGGTGAATGCCAAAATGACATTAACCACCTCTGGAGGAAGGTTGATTACACCCTCTAGATGCCTTTATCCTTTTTTGTCATCAGGAAGTAGGGCATGTAACAAACCACAGTCCACACCCAATACAGGCATCATCTTAATAGCCCCTTTGTCAAAAGGGCTTCCACTTCTTACCATAAGACAGACAGCTGGACCTCCATCAGTTGTTCTGGGCACGGTGGAAGATGCAGCAGATCGGCAAGAAAGGTTAGGGCATAACCCTTTTGGCCAATTTACAAGACCCACCTGCCTGATGTTATGGCGAGTCAACCCAATAAAATTTGTTGGCTCCTGCCTCTAATTGGGTGGCTGTACTCCACTAATGGCACGCTAATGGGGTTTGGCAAGTGGGGCAGTGGGGGGGGGGAGGTGTGATGGTGGTAGACTGGCTTGCATGATGTCCTTGACTGCAGGGTTGGTGGCTGCCACACCCTCTGCCTTGAAATGCCTGGGAACCCTGCTGAGGTTAAAGTGGCTGTCTGCATCAGGTACCCCTACCAGAGCCACAGAAAATGAAAAGGCTGATGCGGTTGGTGTGGTGGAGCAGACAAGTTCAAGAGTGCGTTGTCGCTTGTTTTCTTTGAATCACTGCAGAGCGGAGTCCGATTTATCCCAAAAGGTGAGTCCCATCAAAGGGAACGTCCATAACTGACAACTGAACCCTGCCAGAGAAACTTGTAGACCTCAATAAGGCATGGTGAAGGATAGCGACGCTAATGTCAATGGCTCGGCCAATGGAATTTGTGGTGTTCAGGCCATAGCGGATGGTAAATTTAGCAGCGTTTGGCCTCGGTCAATACAACGTCTTCCAGGACACCTGGGAGGGCTTGAGCTACAGAGTCGAATACAGCATGGGAATAGCCACCCAAAAGGCTTCCGCCATTGACCAACTGGACAGCCAAACTTGTGGAAGAAAATACTCTCTTCTCAAAGGTCCCTACTTTCTTAGACTTCCTATCCTGGGGAGTAGATGGGAAGGCATTTGTCTTTGTCCTGCTGGTGGAAGCTTGCACCACCAAGCTCTCAGGGAAGGGTGCTGTGTCAAAAAGCAGAGTTTCCAGAACGATGGGCCACAAAATCTGGTCATTCATGGGTGAACAGGGCAAGGTTTGGCCCAGGCCCCTAAGAAAGTGTCGGACATCACTGAAGAGCAACAGGGGCTCAGGATTGATCAGCCCCGGTTGGAGAACTTTGGTTAGAACATTAGTGGGGAGCTTTAGCCACGCTCCACATAACCATAGTGAAGGAGGCAGGACTTAATGGTGAGGCTAGGAATGTGGAGCCAGAAGTGGAGTCTGTAAAGGCGCCAGTAGAGGCCAGGTGAGGGTTTCAGAGGGCCTATTTGGGGCAGAGAGCATACCCACCAGCAGTATCCAAGATGGAGGGTTTCTCAGCTCTGTTTTGTCCGCAGGCATGCCAGAGGAAGCCAGATAGGGTTCAAACAGTTGCAACACGGCCTTGGGGAACTCTTTGATCTGCCTCACTGTCACACAGCGTCCCGGAAACTCGTGCCATGCCAGGAGAAGTTGAGAATGAGCTCCACCATCGACATATTTCAGGGGCGAGAGCAAGAGGAATGAGTGTCCTCACACCTTATCAGGTGTTTGATAGTGAAACGAAAGGGCAGAGACCCAATTGGATTTTCTGTTTTTTTTTCCGTTGATTTACCCGAGGATTTTAAGTGTATTGACAATTGACCTCAGGACCTGCTTTTCGACAAAGAACTGGACCTAGACCAACCTTTGGCTTGGACTGGTCCCTATGCAGGGTCTTCCATGCTTAGCAACTTAGACCTTCGCCTTGCGGTTGTAAAAGGCCTTTAGATTCATCAACACACAGTCAATGCAGACCTTAAAGTCATGAGTCAACCCCATGGACAACAGGCAAACCTGCTGGGGAGCTTTCACACCCATTTGCTCTGACAGTCCCTACAAGGTATAAACCCTGGGTTCTTGAGATGTGACATTTCCCTTGCACACTGGATTTAGAATTTGAGGTAAACGGGTCTTGAATAGACAGGAGGTAGCTACAGATCCACATGTGGTCGCGCAGAAGGAAAGTAACTGACATTAGCGCACGGATTGATGCCTATATTGGCTCAGCCTATCATTTCCATAGTGGAAAGGCATCAGTGCAGAGCCACACAGCACACCTAGTGGCACACAGAGCTACTGTGAAAAAGTTTCCAGATCCAGTCTGATGCCTGGGGAAGAATTCAAAAGGTGGCGAATCTGCAATGAGAAGTCTATCAGAAATGTTCCTTTCCGAAAATAAACTGATCAGTGAAATAAGCCATGCACTTCCAATCTATGAGTTGATTTTCAGCGATAGTTGTGTAAGTGCACACTGTAACAGAAAACACTGTGCAGAACAGGCAGTGGTCTTCTCATCTTGTGTTTCTTGTAACCAGAAGGTTTGCAACTATGTTCGATAGCGCCCAAGGAAGAAGGTCTCCCGAATCTGACTGCAATAATTCCAGATGGAAGCCTATACCTAGCTGAGATCTAAAAACACAGTCTCAAACAGATTCTTTCACCACACAGCCTACGGTCTGAGACAGCTTGACCTGGGAAGTATCACTAAAAAAGGCTGTGTGCCTCGGAAGAACTGCTTTGCTGCACATCAGAGCAAGCGTTCACATGAGTTAAAATGGACAGGTGCCACCGGTTTGAGTCTAGAGTTATACATCTTCGGCAGGTGGTGGTAAAATGGACAGAACTGCAGCTGGTTGGATGGGGGCTAGCATTTGTTCTTATCGGCGGGGGTTCTTTGTGCAATACTGAAAATATATTGCTGCCATGCTCTCTTATTATAATAGGCAAAAGTACCCAAAACATGTTTTTCCTTCCTCATGTGCCGCTGCACCCTAAGAAACCAGAGGCCCTGCGTCGGTTTACACCTCTGAACCCAATTCGGGTACTGATGACGGTGTCAAATGTCAACATTAATGTTATGAAATGAATGTTGCTGGCACACCCGAACCCTCTTCCATGGAAGAATCCAGGCAACGGTTTTGGGTGACAGTTTGAGTTGTTCGTTTCCCTGTGTGCGGGCCTTCAAGATTTCTTTTAGTTAACTGTTCCTCACCGTCCTCGTCATCTGGCTGTGTGGTGAGCTGGAGTTCTCTGGCGGATTATCCTGGCCTCTATTGCTTTGGGCTTGGTTTGCCTGGTCGGATGGCGGGTGCAGGTACACGTACACGAGCGCTCAAAACAGTATGCGTCATTGAGGAAGCATTTGTCTTCGGAGAAAGCAACCTATCAGGGTAAGCTCAAAGGTTAGGCGAGAGTGCATAATTGAGTTGGTGTGGTTGTCTCCAAGGTCAGGCAAGTCAGCATGTTCAAGTCACTGCAACGGCCATTTTACTATTAAGTTTCTTCAGTGCTCTTTCAAGCCTTTGTATTTGGTGATATGCACACCTGTTTTAAAACAAGCATTTTCAATGCGACGGGTCTCGCGTTTGTTCGAGTTCGAGCTATTAGCGTGGTAAAGCAAAAAAAATAAACGCAGCGCGATCGCGCTATGTAAAATAAACAGATAAAGTAGTCCGGACTCCAGCCTGAAAACATTGAGCCTCGTATGTTTTTGGTACTTTACCGGTGCTGTGTAGGTGGGCTAAACACCAGAAATGTAGCTGGCCACGTCGCACGAAGGGCGACAATAGGGGGGACAGTTCCTAGCGTCGCTCCCCTGTTAGGGAGGCAAATGGTCAGGAGGGGCCTCCATACTTGGGGAGGGTGGTCCACCGCTAGTTTATGGCCCCAAGGTGTGAGGAGGGAAGAGTGAGGCCAGGAGGTCTTTTAAGGGGTGACCTCTCAGAGCTGGGCCTCTTTGGGCGAACGGCGAGCAGAGAATGGCGAGGATGAGAGAGTGGCTGGGAGACCGGAGGGTGGGCACCCGGAGCAAGTCGAGACCGGTGAGTCGGAAGAAGCAGGGGAGGGTTAGGGCGGGGGAGTGTAACGTGGGATGCTTGACGGCGATCGGGTGGTTTGCGGGTATGACGGCTAATTTTTATGCTGTGGGATACTTGGGCGATGGGCCGAGACACAAATAAAATGTGCGCGGGGCGATTATAAAGTAAGGCCTGCCAAAATAGCCTGGCCCAAATCGCAGATTCTCGCCAACCGTAAGGAGACATCTCACCCCCTTGCTCACCGCATCCCCCCTGCCCCCCCACACCACACAATTATTTTTTTTTTTAAACTGAAAAACAACCCTCTCACGTCGCACCCTCCGTTGGCGCGCGTGGCCTCACCCACACGCACATACCTCATCTTCGTTGAGCCGGTTGCTCCGACCAGCTCAAGCAGTAGGGTTGCGTCAGTGTCCTAGGGGTAGGGCCGGGGAGTGCGCACACGAGGCAGTGAGCAGCGAGCCCTCGCCGGCCTGCACCAACGGCATGGTGATGCCGGAAGGAGGGGCACGCTGCGCCTGCATTGAGCCCAGTGGGTCTCGGCGAGGTGCGGGCGCTCTGGGCCACGGGGCACGCAGGAAGCCTCAAGCAGCGCACCCTTGCCGGCCTACCGCACGACCGGGAGATGCCGTCATGAGGGGCTAACAGCGTCGGGCGCCTTTAGGGGAGTAAGCATCCTTCTGCGGGTCACCACCAGCTGTTAATGCAAATACTACGGCTGGCCGCCACCCCCCCCGAGCACCCGCCCACCACAGAGTAATGTCCGGTCGGGCGCACGTGTGTGGCCAGGCATGCGGCTTCACCGTGCAGCGCGTCCGGCTGCATTCAGCGCAGGCATCGACTGTGGCACGAGGCACCAGCCGTTAACGTATATACTACACCTGTACACACTGTAGGACAGGTCTGCTTGCTCCTGGTGCCGCCTTCCTGGGCTCACTTCACGACCCCCACCCCACTAAGCCCCCCCATCCCCTTTGTACATCCTGGATAACTACTGAGCCGCGAATAATTATAAAAAATAAAAAAAGAAACATGGTGAAACTGAAGTTTTAAAATGAAAATATTTACCCAAAAAAATAATAATAATATAATAAAAAATTAATATAAAAAGAAAAAAAAAGTAGAGAAATAAAGGGAAATACACTTGGGGACACGTTGTTTGTTGATTGTTAATTTGCTTCCCAGGGGGCCGCTTTATTGTAGCAACGATTAGGCACAGGTAGTAGGGTGCTAGGGGCCGGGCTCGGCAGCGGCGCATGCAAGCTAAGTTGGCCAAGGGTGGGGGGGACTCATGTCAGAGGGGCAGACAGATGAGGGGATCACACGCCAGGTACCCCGCGGCATTAGTTACAACGCGTAAGAGGGTAGCAGCTATTAAGTCCCGACAGCGGGTAACACATTATTTATGGGAAGATGACCCCGCTTGGGAATATGGGGTTTTTAATTAAAAAAACAAAAGGAAAGAGAAAGGGGTGACGCCAGGTGAGCAACGAACTAGGGTGCATCGCCAAGGGTGCAATAATGAAGCTGTCTTATCTCCCTTGCAAACCTAAATTCCTAACCCGTACGCACATTGGCTATCATGGACGTTTACGGTTCGCCTTCACTTTTTTCCCCCGAGGATAACTAAGAAGCTGAGATCTGGGCGAAATTCATGGCCATGGGTCAGGCGAAAGGTTTGGAATGGGCGAAGAAGATGGTGGCTGCACAAGGAGTCCAGCAGCAGTCAGAAATCCCTGCTGCGTCAAACACGGATGAGGTGCAGCCTTCAGACTCAGGCCTCTGTCTCCTAAGCGGAGAGAGTGTTGTAGTGCCTGCCAAAAGGAAGAGGCCGGCAAGGGCCATGGCTGGGAACAAACTCAAAGGGGCCAAGAAGGACATGGCGGACAGCAATCTACCGGAAGGCCCCTCAACGTCGCAGAAGGACAGCGGGCCGAGGAGAACTAAGAAAGACATTCTGGAACAGGAGGTGGCTGGTGCAAGTGGGGTTCCCCTCACGGCTGGGGGGCTTGCCACAGGGGCGAACCTGCAAATTGAGCAGGAGCAAACCGGCCAGCCCGCAAAGAATGTGTCCTGCAGCCCCGCCCCAGGAGCATCGGGGCAGGGTTTGCAGGTGGGACTGGGTAAGATGATGGAGACGATGCACAGCTTCGTGGCCTCTGCAAAAGCGCTAGCGGGTTTGGGCATGGAAGAACAGGGTACGAGTAGCAGGCGAGCATGTGCAGGGCAGGTGTGGGGCCAGGGCACCAACTCTCCGCTGAAAGTGCCCGGCGAGGCTTCTGTCCCTGGAGCCAAGGTTTCGGACGGGCTCGCGACAGATACTCTAGCAGGTGGGAACGACAAAAGGACTGTTGTTAAGCCCGATCCCCCCTTGTTGTCTGGGAGGTCATCCCTGGCTTGGAGGGTCCCTTTAGAAGCCAGGGAGAGAATATGGAACAGGGAATTAATTGACATTTTCTCGCTGCTCACATTTGCCAAAGAGGGCGCAGACATAATGGTACCCAGCAAGGAGGTAGAGAAGCACAAGTGGAAGAGGAAGGTTAAGCCAGAGGAATCAATAGACAACTGGTTAGAGGCATTCGCAATGCTGTCCACAGTGATCATGGAGAAGTTCCCTGAACAGGGACCAGCTCTATGCAAATACAACCTGGTCATATACGAGGAATATACCCGCAAAGGGGGCATAGGGTGGCTGAACTACGACAGAGAATTTAGGCAAAAGATGGAACAAGCACCGGAGATGGCATGAGACTGTCGCGAAATTGAACTCTGGGTGCAGTACATGGGCAATGGCAGCAGGCCAGCAAACAGTGACCCACGTTTCGCTAGACACAAACAAGCAAGGCCATACTATTTTAAGCAGCAGCTTAGGCCCTCCTTTCGAGGAAAGCCCCCGCAGAGGGGAAGAGGGGCTTATCAGTATAGGTTCAACAATAGTTCATGCAGGCTATACAACGCAGGGGCATGCTCATGGGGTGCCGTCTGCAAATTCACCCACAACTGCTCCATGTGCGACGGCTGGCACCCAGCTGCAGAGTGCAGCAAAGGGAGCAAGACGGATAAGCCAATGGGTACCTATGCCAGTGCCAAGCAGCCCTAATTGTCCGCAGTCACAACACACTACATTAGCACCTTCTCCCATAATTTTTAGCACCTTGGCCCGGATCCTTAAAGACTACCCTAGACCAGGGGAACGCAAGCTATTGTTCAGAGGTTTCAGTGAAGGTTTTAGGATCCCTTATTCTGGCCAGTCAGTTACTAGGGGGGCTAATAACTTACGCTCAGCCATGGAAGCCCCGGGAGTGGTATAGGAGAAGCTGGAGAAGGAACGTCAATTGGGGAGGGTGGCTGGCCCCTTCACCCAGCCACCCCTTCCAAATTTCATTGTGTCACCTCTGGGGATTGTGCCAAAGAAGGAGCAGGGCAAGTATAGGTTGATCCACCATCTCTCTTACCCCAGAGGGTCATCTGTGAACGACTACCTCGAGGAGGGAACATGCTCTGTTTGCTATGCTTCGTTTGACAAGGCGATTGACCTAGTTCGCACAGCAGGCAAAGGTGCGCTCATGGCAAAGGAGGACAATGAGGGGGTTATTACATCTTCGGAGGAGGTGTTAATCCGTCCCAAAAGTGACGGTAAAGTGACGGATATACCACCAGCCATATTACGAGTCCATTATATCCTATGTAACTCGTAATACGGCTGGTGGTATATCCGTCACTTTACCGTCACTTTTGGGACGGATTAACACCTCCTCCAAAGTTGTAATAACCCCCTGAGTCTGCGTTCTGCCTACTCCCGGTCCACCCGAGTAGCTTTCACCTCCTAGGTATGCAGTGGGCTGGTCAATATTTTTACGACAAGTGCATGCCCATGGGTTGCGCGGTGTCATGTTCCTTATTCGAAACCTTTGCATGCTTCTTTGAATGGGCCCTGAGAGAAAACACCCCCCAGGGAGTTCACTGCACTACCTAGACGACTTCCTTTTCAGAGGCAGGGCTGGATCTGGCGATTGTAGGGCAACCATCAGTGCATTTGAACACCTCAGTCAGTCACTGGGGGTGCCACTGGCTCCAGGAAAGACTCAGGGACCGGCGGCGCGCTTGAAATTCCTGGGCATTGAGATTGAGTCAACGGAAGGGGTGTGCCGATTGCCGGAGGACAAGGTCACGGCTCTGCAGGCCGACATCCGGCAGGTGCTGAGCAAGCATAAAGCGACGTGAGCCACAATTCAGAGCCTCCTAGGCAGGCTCAACTTTGCAGAGAGGATTATACCAGCCGGCAGAATATTTGCCAGGCGGCTAGCAAGGGCAACCGCGAAGGTGAAGAAACCCCGACACTTGGTGCGCCTCAGTGCGGGCCTGAAGGAGGACCTGCGCATGTGGCTGTCATTTCTGGAGGAATTCAATGGTACCTTATTGTGGCGAACTCCATGGTGCACCAGTCAGCAGCTCTAGCTCGTCACCGATGCTTCAGGCAGAGAGGCGTTTGGGGTCATACTGGACCGTCAGTGGTGTGCGGCGAAATGGCCCAATGCATGGTTTAGGCATGGACTCACAAAGAACATTACCGTACTGGAAATGTTCCCAATTGTCCTCTCTCTCCATCTGTGGCCATAAGTGTTGGCCAACAAGAGGATTACATTCTGGTCAGACAACATGGCCGTAGTGCAGGCCATCAATTGCCAGTCCGGGAATTGCCCAGTATTGGTAGGGCTGTTGAGGGAGCTAGTGAGAGGTTGCCTGTTGAGAAACGTGGAATTTCGCGTGCAGCATGTGCAAGGGGTTAAGAACGTGGCCGCTGATGCTCTTTCTCATTTTCAGTGGGTGAAATTCCGGGCAGCTTGCCCCCAGGCGATGGCAGAGATGACACCGTTCACGGCGGAGTGGTGGCGTTTGGTACAGTGGAGCAAAGGATAGGGGCGCTGGGAGAGTTATCACTGGCACCTGCTACCCGAGCAAACTACAAGGCGTGTTTCAACAGGTTCACATCAGTAACACAGTCATGGGTTGCTGGAGACGCCCATCCACCAGCCAGAGGGGCGCATCGCTTCGTACTGTGGGCAAAAGATAAGGGGAAATCACACACGTGGGTCTCTAGGCACTTGGCGGCAATCGCCCATTTCTCAAAATTGAAGGGAGAGGGGGATCCGACGGCGGGCTTTCCGTTGAGGGCAGCACTGAAAGGATGGGCTAGACAAGAAGGAAAGACACCTGACCAAAGGGCACCCATCGATCTAGACATGCTCAGGGCTTTAGTGTGGGCACTCCCAGCCATTTGTAACACACAGTACGAGGAGCTGTTATTCTGTGTCGCATTTTCCCTAGCTTTCTTCAGAGCATTCCGGACTTCAGAGTTAGTGGCAAGGTCAAAGAGCGACACTTCCGATAGGGCACTAAGATGGGGTGATCTCAAGACAGGTCAGGACATGGCGGAACTGAAAGTACAGTGCTCAAAAGCTGACCAGAAAGGAAAAGGTGTGGTGGTGCGCTTGAGAGGACTAGGGGGCCCCAAATGTTGCCCAATAGAACTCCTCAGGAGGTACATTGCATGCCGTCCCTCACAACCAGGATACCTATTGCTTCAGCATGATGGCCAGCCTATAACACAGTTCCAATATAGAAGGGTCTTGAGGTGGGCAATCGCAAAAGCGGGGTACCAGGGGAGAAAATGGTCAACACATTCCTTTAGAATCGGTGCGGTCACCATAGCCTTTGGGGAGGGCCTGCAGGCGGAGGCCATCAAGCGGATCGGAAGGTGGCAGTCTGGAAGATACAAGCTGTACATTCGATCCAGAGACGCTAAGGGTGGTCATCACGAGCCTCTCCAAGGGCAGAGCGTTTAGTGATCCAGGCCAGGAGGCTGGTGGGGGGGAGGGGGCAGGGGGGATCCTATTTGAGGGAAGGGCATTGCTATGGTGCTAAATGGGTTGACTATATTGTAACGTGGTTGAGCCATAACATATGCGGTCACAGATGTCAATAAATTGGGTGGTAATGCTTACCTTCTTGTCCATCTAGGGGCTAAGACAGTATGGGTGATGGGCCACTCCTTGGTGGCCAGAGCAGAACACCGGGCCAGAGAGAGTGGCTGGAACCACGGTTTCAGTAACATCAAACTGGCCTGGATGGGAACCCCAGGAATGAGATGGGCCATGCTGGAACCTAGAGTTCGCCAGCTGGTGGGGAAGAGAGGGTTTAAGCCGGACATTCTTGTAATCCACCTGGGTGGAAATTATCTAACTACTTGTGGGAGGGGCCCACTGTTGCAGGCCATGATGCAGGGTCTTGCCAGAATTGCCACCCTGATGGAAGACGGGGAAATAATTTGGTCTGAGACTATCCCACGGGAGGTGTGGCAGGGAGCCAGGTCTCCGGCCGCAATTGAAATGTCCAGGCGGAGAATCAACCGGTCGCTACAAAAATTTGCGAATCGGCAGGGATTTGGTTTCATCAGACATAACCTGCTGAGTAGACGCCTGAGCGGTAATTTTGCAGCAGATGGGGTACACCTGTCTGACGCGGGCACGGATATCTTTCTACTAAATATTAGAGACACTCTTGAGATAGCAGGCTGTAAGTAGCAAGTAAGGGATGAGCACAGGTGGGGGGCCTCGGTTATCATGAGATGCCATCCCCGAGGCTTGGCGGAGTTACAGGGCGATCCTAAAGCTTTAAAACTGATTAAAAGGCCTCCAGATGTTGATTCCTGGAGCCAAAAGCAATTCCTCAGGCCACTGTGAGTCTTTACGGCGGGGCCTGGGATGACGCAACGGTGCTCCTTAATCTCGCAAGGGACAGTTGGAATCCTGAGCAACTGTGGAGACCGGCCGGGGTCTCGCTCTGACTTGTCAGGAGCATGACAAATTAATAAAGTGGTAAACCACAATAAAGGAATGAGATGTAACATGCTAGGCACGTTGGTGCAGAGAACACCAGACGGAACAGCTCTAGCTTTCTCAGGATGGGTGTCTCTGACACCGGGATCGCCCGTAAGCTAACCCAACCTGTGTAATCAATAAACTTGCGACATATTATACCCACAAATGTTGTCCCTGGCATTTATTATGTCGCATGCATGGTATTGTGATAAACTCCAATTGCACACACCCTCAGGGGTTAGGGGTAGCAGCGCTATGTAGCTGGCCACGTCGCACGAAGGGCGACAATAGGGGGGACAGCTTCCTAGCGTCGCTCCCCTGTTAGGGAGGCAAATGGTCAGGAGGGGCCTCTGTACTTGGGGAGGGTGGTCCACCGCTAGTTTATGGCCCCAAGGTGTGAGGAGGGAGGAGTGAGGCCAGGCGGTCTTTTAAGGGGTGACCTCTCAGGGCTGGGCCTCTTTGGGTGAACGGCGAGCAACCTCCCACCCACCCCTACAACAGCGGAAACAAGGGGCTGGATGCATGAATACAGGAAGAGGTGGTCACATATGTGAAACATACATCTATAACATGACTTTCTTTACAGAAGAATCAAGAACCATCGCAAAGCGGAGTTACAGGGCGATCCTAAAGCTTTAACATTGATTAAAAGGCCTCCAGATGGTGATTCCTGGAGCCAAAAGCAATTCCTCAAGCCACTGGGAGTCTTTACGGCGGGGCCTGGGATGACGCGACGGCACTCCTTAATCCCGCAAGGGACAGTTGGAATCCTGAGCAACTGTGGAGACTGGCCGGGGTCTCGCTCTGACTCGTCAGGAGCATGACAAATTAATAAAGTGGTAAACCACGATAAAGTAACGAGCTGTAACATGCTAAGCACGTTGGTGCAGAGAACACCAGACGGAACAGCTCTAGCTTTCTCAGGATGGGTGTTGGCCAATTTTAAGAAACTCATCTCCGACACCGGGATCGCCCGTAAGCTAACCCAACCTGTGTAATCAATAAACTTGCGACATATTATACCCACAAATGTTGTCCCTGGCATTTATTATGTTGCATGCATGGTATTGTGATAAACTCCAATTGCACACACCCTAAGGGGCTAGGGGTAGAAGCGCTAAGGCATGACGGCATGACGTATGCATGCCTTTCACAAATGAAAGCAAGCGGATTTTAAAAGGCAAGCCCAGGAACCAATGGAAGTGACTGACGTGGCATGGGCGTGGTTTCAAGCCCAAAGAGAGATTACAGAATGGACTGAGCACTCTGTGCTCGCCCATAAACAACTTGGATGCTATTTTACTGATTTATATATAGGTGGACATCCATAGCATGTGTATGCGGTGACAGACACACCCATATTACTAGCATTTAAGGAACTTGACACACAGGTGAGAAAACATTTAATTACATTACAGTGCTTGCTCATTCGGTGATAGGCACACCATTATTAATTGCAAGCCTATTAGAATGTTGGCTACTTTTGCAACTGTGATAGGCACACAAGCTTGCCTGCACATTCTGTGACAGGCACACTACAATATATATTGACATTAACTTTGCATAAAACGAGTTTTAAAAGTTAATGTGCATAGTAATAACTAGGTTTTTTTGGGGTGTGGTTGTCAAACGTTGTTTCAACATGGCTTCCAAACAATATTTAATTTAGATAACAGCATTCTTACAGCATACAGGAAACCATCTATTAAGTGGAAAAACTGGTTTTGTTGTTTTGAGAATTATTTAGTGGCTCTGGATGCCACTAAATTTGAACCCAGAAGAAAGTTAGCTTTGTTTTCTGCCACTTGGGCCAAGAGGGCCAACACATTTTTGATAATTTGGCAGAGTTGGATACTCAGTTGGATCATTTTGGTCAATGATATGAATACACAAAAAAAACATTCATAGTCTGGCAGAAGAACTTTCAGAAGAGCCTAGCGTTCTACTAAAAAGATTCAGTTTTTTAAAGAGAAAAATTTTGAGGAGAGTATTGAAGAATATGGCCCTCATTACAATTGTGGCAGTCACACCTGACGCACCACAACACTACTGCCAGCTCGATTACGGCCCAGCAGGATACTCGTAATAGGGCCTGCGGAGGGACGGCCGCATAGCAGGTCATCCCGACATGGGATACGTGGGACTTTGGAGGGCAGAGGAGTTGTAATAAGTCCATTGTGTCTGCTCTTAGGCAATTAGCCTCTACATGCAATTATGGTGACACTTTAGGTATGTACATAGGGACCAGTTAGTTCATGGCTGTTGTTGAAAAAAGAAATACAAGAGCGTTTGTTAGGATGCAGAGATTCCACTCGTATTGAGGCTGTGGACATTGCAAAAGGTAGTGAGCGCTCATTGGTCACAAGTAAACTCATGGCTCAAGAACAAGCAGCATTCAGGATAAATGATTCAGACACATTAAATCTGGTACAAGTTAAGGATATAAAACCGATGAGAAAACCTCAGTTATCTTGCTTTCGTTTTGGGTCAAAATCGCATTTCGTTAACAATGAAAATTGTTTCGCTGTGGGAAAGCGATGTAATAAATGTAATAAAAATGGGACATTTTCAATAAGTTTGCAAAGGAGGAAAGAAACAACTTAGAGTTAACTGTGTAGAAGTCGAAATGGATGATCTAATGCATGATGTCTCTAATGACTTGCCAAAGGTGCTTTTAAATGTAGAAGTGGAAGGTGGCCAGGATGTAAAAGTCAAAGGTACATTATGTGAGGTGTTGGTGGGGGATACTTCACTTTCTATGATGGCGAATTCAGGAGCACCCATTACAATGTTATCAGATTTGATGTTCTTCAAATTGTGGGAACATATTAAGAAACTGCAGTCTCCAGATATGAACCCAAAACCTTTTGGGGTACAGAACATTCAAATGCTTTGGGTTTTTAAAGATGTGTTGACATGCTTGGGTAAGAAAGCCACCACAAAAATGTATGTTGCCTCAACAAGTAGGAATCTTGTTGGATGGCAAGATTTAGCCAAACTGGGTTTAATGTTAGTACTGGGGGGTAATACTCCAGTTATGGTTGCGCCGATGCATGTGTCATATGTTGAAAACTATCAAGAAGGTGGTGTAAAGAAATGTATAAAGGAGTTTGCTGAAGTATTTTGGGATAACATAGGTTACATTAGGAAATTTGAACATCACATCAGATGAAAACTGGATGCTGTTCTAGTCATACATAAGGTTAGACCTGTTCTATTAAGTGCTTGAAATTATCTTAAAAAGATGTTACAGAATTTGTGTGATGAGGGGATAATAGCAGAAACTAACACTTATGAATGGGTCAGCCCCACTGTTATTGTGAGGAAAAAATCGGGGAAATATTTGCATATGTGTGGATTTACGCACATTCAACAAGAATATTAAAATTGATTGCCATCCTCTCCCAAAAATTCATGAACTACTAGACAAAGTGGGTCAACCAAAATGTTACAGTATTCTTGATTTAGCATATCATCAAATACATTTAGATACTGCTTCACAGGAATTAACCACTTTAATTACATCATGCGGTGCCTGTAAGTTTCTGAGAATGTCGTTTGGGCTGGCTTCAGCTACAAGTGTTTTTCAGAAGCATATGGACACCATTTTAAATGGTATTAAGGGAGCACATGCATTCCAGGATGATGTCTAGATTTATGCAAACAACATACAAGAGCATAATTGTATTTTAAGGAATGTTTTGTCTCTATCTAGAGAAAATGACATCACTTTAAGATTAGCTAAATGTAAGATCATGGTAACTTAATTGGATTACCTGGGTCACAGAAGAACATCGGAAGGCATCAAACCAAAGCATTGTCTCAGTAAGGCCATCAAAGAAGAACCTGCTCTTAAAGATAAGGATTCTCGTAGGTAATCTTTAGGACTATGCGAATACTCTTCCCTATTTGTCAGTGGCAATGCTTTTGAGGTACAACCACTTAGATCTTTACTGTAACGTTTACATGGAATACTGAAGTGGAGGAAGTCTTTAAAAAATCAATTTAATTGTATCAGCTCCTGCTTTAATACAGTTTACTGCAGGTAAAAATGCATTTTAACAGTTGATGCGAGTCAAGTAGGACTTGAGGCGGTGTTATCGCAAATAGGGTACCATTGCTTTTGTGTCATGCTGCTGAATGTAACTCTTGTGCCATTGAAAGGGAGGCTCTGGCTTGTACATGGGCAATGGAATTGAGGTGGTGGATTTACCATATATAGGAATAACAAGCAGCCAGCTGGCCTACCTTCTTCATGGTACAGGAACAGGTAAGACTTCTAAATGTTTACTAAGGTTGTTGTCACAACTTAAAGAGTATCTGTAAGGAAATGCCTCCTTGGCATGGTTGCCCCCTGACTTTTTGCCTTTGCTGATGCTATGTTTACAATTGAAAGTGTGCTGAGGCCTGCTAACCAGGCCCCAGCACCTGTGTTCTTTCCCTAACCTGTACTTTTGTATCCACAATTGGCAGACCCTGGCATCCAGATAAGTCCCTTGTAACTGGTACTTCTAGTACCAAGGGCCCTGATGTCAAGGAAGGTCTCTAAGGGCTGCAGCATGTCTTATGCCACCCTAGAGACCTCTCACCCAGCACAGACACACTGCTTGCCAGCTTGTGTGTGCTAGTGAGAACAAAACGAGTAAGTCGACATGGCACTCCCCTCAGGGTGCCATGCCAGCCTCTCACTGCCTATGCAAGTATAGGTCAGTCACCCCTCTAGCAGGCCTTACAGCCCTAAGGCAGGGTGCACTATACCATAGGTGAGGGTACCAGTGCATGAGCATGGTACCCCTACAGTGTCTAAACAAAACCTTAGACATTGTAAGTGCAGGGTAGCCATAAGAGTATATGGACTGGGAGTTTGTCAAACACGAACTCCACAGCACCATAATGGCTACACTGAAAACTGGGAAGTTTGGTATCAAACTTCTCAGCACAATAAATGCACACTGATGCCAGTGTACATTTTATTGCAAAATACACCCCAGAGGGCACCTTAGAGGTGCCCCCTGAAACTTAACCGACTGTCTGTGTAGGCTGACTAGTTCCAGCAGCCTGCCACACTAGAGACATGTTGCTGGCCCCATGGGGAGAGTGCCTTTGTCACTCTGAGGCCAGTAACAAAGCCTGCACTGGGTGGAGATGCTAACACCTCCCCCAGGCAGGAACTGTAACACCTGGCGGTGAGCCTCAAAGGCTCACCCCTTTGTCACAGCCCAGCAGGGCACTCCAGCTTAGTGGAGTTGCCCGCCCCCTCCGGCCACGGCCCCCACTTTTGGCGGCAAGGCTGGAGGGAACAAAGAAAGCAACAAGGAGGAGTCACTGGCCAGTCAGGACAGCCCCTAAGGTGTCCTGAGCTGAGGTGACTCTAACTTTTAGAAATCCTCCATCTTGCAGATGGAGAATTCCCCCAATAGGGTTAGGATTGTGACCCCCTCCCCTTGGGAGGAGGCACAAAGAGGGTGTACCCACCCTCAGGGCTAGTAGCCATTGGCTACTAACCCCCCAGACCTAAACACGCCCTTAAATTTAGTATTTAAGGGCTACCCTGAACCCTAGAAAATCAGATTCCTGCAACAACAAGAAGAAGGACTGCCTAGCTGAAAACCCCTGCAGAGGAAGACCAGAAGACAACAACTGCCTTGGCTCCAGAAACTCACCGGCCTGTCTCCTGCCTTCCAAAGAACTCTGCTCCAGCGACGCCTTCCAAAGGGACCAGCGACCTCTGAATCCTCTGAGGACTGCCCTGCTTCGACGACGACAAGAAACTCCCGAGGACAGCGGACCTGCTCCAAAAAGACTGCAACTTTGTTTCAAGAAGCAGCTTTAAAGAACCCTGCAACTCCCCGCAAGAAGCGTGAGACTTGCAACACTGCACCCGGCGACCCCGACTCGGCTGGTGGAGAACCAACACCTCAGGGAGGACTCCCGGACTACTCTACGACTGTGAGTACCAAAACCTGTCCCCCCTGAGCCCCCACAGCGCCGCCTGCAGAGGGAATCCCAAGGCTTCCCCTGACCGCGACTCTCTGAAACCTAAGTCCCGACGCCTGGAAAAGACCCTGCACCCGCAGCCCCCAGGACCTGAAGGACCGGACTTTCACTGCAGAAGTGACCCCCAGGAGTCCCTCTCCCTTGCCCAAGTGGAGGTTTCCCCGAGGAAGCCCCCCCTTGCCTGCCTGCAGCGCTGAAGAGATCCCTTTATCTCTCATTGACTAACATTGCGAACCCGACGCTTGTTCTAACACTGCACCCGGCCGCCCCCGCGCCGCTGAGGGTGAAATTTCTGTGTGGGCTTGTGTCCCCCCCCGGTGCCCTACAAAACCCCCCTGGTCTGCCCTCCGAAGAAGCGGGTACTTACCTGCAAGCAGACCGGAACCGGGGCACCCCCTTCTCTCCATTGAAGCCTATGCGTTTTGGGCACCACTTTGAACTCTGCACCTGACCGGCCCTGAGCTGCTGGTGTGGTGACTTTGGGGTTGCTCTGAACCCCCAACAGTGGGCTACCTTGGACCAAGAACTGAACCCTGTAAGTGTCTTACTTACCTGGTAAAACTAACAAAAACTTACCTCCCCCAGGAACTGTGAAAATTGCACTAAGTGTCCACTTTTGAAATAGCTATTTGTGAATAACTTGAAAAGTATACATGCAATTGAAATGATTCAAAGTTCCTAATGTACTTACCTGCAATACCTTTCAAACAAGATATTACATGTTAAATTTGAACCTGTGGTTCTTAAAATAAACTAAGAAAAGATATTTTTCTATAACAAAACCTATTGGCTGGATTTGTCTCTGAGTGTGTGTACCTCATTTATTGTCTATGTGTACGTACAACAAATGCTTAACACTACTCCTTGGATAAGCCTACTGCTCGACCACACTACCACAAAATAGAGCATTAGTATTATCTCTTTTTACCACTATTTTACCTCTAAGAGGAACCCTTGGACCCTGTGCATGCTATTCCTTACTTTGAAATAGCACATACAGAGCCAACTTCCTACAGTATAATTTTGACATTAAGTATAGAATGTAAGAGCTGACTGTTTATCTAGCATTCCTTTAGCTGTTGATGAGGTTGGTTGCCAGGTGGATGTTGAATGTATGGTAGCTATGGTTGAAGATTTAGTTGAGGGTAATGCTAAGATATCATATGACGTTTGGCTGGACGCTCTTAAGGAAGATAAGAATTTGCAGGACGTTTTGCAGTTTTTAAAACTTGGTTAGCAAAGAAAATTTGCTCAGGTACCACAGGAATTGTCAGTTCATAATGGTATTCTCATGCGTGATTATAAATGTGTTCCACCCTCTAAGCGTAGAAGCCCTTTAATTGAACTAGCTCATGAGTGTCATTTAGGGGTAAATAGTACTACCAAGAATTTATAGTAATTTCTTTGGTGGCCAGATATGGACTATCGGGTAGTTAACTGTGTTAATAATTGCACCACATGTTTGCTTCCTGATAAGCATTGGAAGACTAGAGGAAATCCTTTGAGTATGGTGTCCATGCCAGAAGTGTGTGTGGTATAAAGTTGCACTTGCGTGTGCTGGTCCATGCAAGTGTTTGCTTGTAGAGAAAAATACACAATTGTCTTGGTGGATTATTTTACCTGATGGGTATATATGGACTGTGTACCTTCTAACAGGACTGAATTTGTTATCAAGTTTTTGAAGAAAAGTTTCACTATTGAGGGTCCATCCAAATACTTAGTTACTGATAACTGGACATATTTCACATCTAGATGCATAGAGATCTTTGTAAATTCTTTAGATATAAAACATATCCACGTAACATTATACTCATCATCATTAAATGGTTTGGTGGAAAGTGATAATAAAATCTTAAGAAAGGAGTACAGACAGCAGTGGCAGCTCATATGGATGTTGAATATTTTGTCAGGCAAACATTATGAAATTATCTTACTACACCAAATACCACCACAGGGATTTCACCATTTGAACTTATTAGGAGAAGAACTCCTAAGTCATTGGTGAATCCAGAGTGAGTGCAGAAGTTGAAGTCATGTAAGGATAGGTTTCCAATTGGAATTAGTGAAATGTTAGACAAAGTGTCAAAAACACACCTTAACAAAGGAACAATTTGATAAAAGATGTGAAAGAAGTGGCATTTAATGTTGGTGATTGGGTTTAAATAAAAAAAAAAAAACATTTAGAGTCAGAACGAGAGAATCAAAAAATAAGTCTCCAGTGAAAAATGTGAAACTCTCAAGGAATTGAGCATTATGGTCAGAAAAAGAGTGGTGGAGTAGAAGACATTTGATTTAATTGACATATTTACAAGCAAAATAAATACTCAGAGTGAAAGATAATGGAAGTAAACATGTCTGGTTTGATTAGGGCAAATTACAGGAAAACAATATGCCTTTTAATAACAAAATTCAAAGATTTCCAACAGTTTTTTCTCTTCCAGGTTCACCAATAGCAGCAGCATCTTCAAATACTAATTCTGCGATAACTGAGTTGGGATCTCGTAATAATTTAACTGAAAATATGGGTGGAAAAGCCTGTTTTTCTGATAATCATGGTCCAGGTTGTGTTTCCTGTGCAAATATTTCTGACAGTCACAGACCAGTTTGTGTTACCTGTGTACCTTCAAAATTTAAAGATTTTTATGTACATCAATAGATGTTGCTACTACTAGCATGGTTCTGTACTTGAGGTTTTGTCTATTTGTCTTGTTTATAAAGGGAGAGATGTGTTACATGTCAAAATGAATGTTGTGAAAAGTGCTGCGGTGACAGTTGCAGCGGGGCTTCTGTGCGAAGGGCCGCTTTCCAGTGGGCTCCTCTTCAGACTTTGAAATAAACCTTTGGAAACTAACCAAGTGTTCCTGGACCTATCCTCAACAGATGGACTTCAAAATCTTCAAATAGAATTGAAAAAATTAACATTGTCAAATAGATTATCAGGGAAACCTAATCATGATGTGCCAAATGAGAAAAACACTGCAAGAACTGAAAAGGTACAATTTGGCCCAGAAAGCAAACTGTAGACTAGAAAGAGGAACATTTAGAAAAGTTGCTCACCTTCCTATTTTAATAGGCAGAAACTGAAGCAGACAGTGACAGTGACTGTCAGCACCAGATAATGATAACATCTGAAAGACTAATCTGAATTTTGACACTGAGGACTGCCAAGAGAAGGGAGTATATAGAGTCTTCCATGGATTTATTGAACTTGTAGTGCATATGTACATTGGTTTGGACTGTTATTTCTAGTTCTTCATTGTATTTAGAGCATGCTAGGATATAATAGGTTTTCCTACTTTAGGAAGTGCTGGTGCTGTCAACTGATCCGCATATTTGTTCAGATCTTTCAGTACAAAATGAACTTGTTACCTTTGTCTTCCCTTGAACATTCTGTCAACAAATTCTTCCAGTTTGTTCTACCCACTTGACTGATTTGCTATAAGAGGGCCTATTTTCTCGGCTTCCAATTGGTTGCTGAAACTACCTCCAGATGTTCATGCATAAACTCCAAAATTGGTTCGATTCTGAAAAGCGTTACTAAACTAAACAATAGACTAAATATTATTCTATGATCTACATGCTTTCTTTTGCTCTTTTTTAGTTATCACCATTATTTGTGCAAAGACCATGTAAGCACTGTACTACAATATACAAAACACCATAACTTAAAATGAAAAAACACACTTTTCAAAATGTCTAGACCAACACCCAAGATGTAAGTAAGATAATGTACAAAAATATACAATACAATGTGAAAGAATACTAACCCTCAATGCTGGACTGGTTCGGTACTCAGAAATTTTTCCTGTATACTCTGAGGCAGAGTTTTAAACACTTCGTCTTCAACAATTAATTGATTCCTTTTTAGAAGCATGCAGTTTCCAAGTTCAGGTGGTAACATCCTTAGATTATTAGCATTTATTTCAAGTTGACGGAGTTGTGTCAACTGTCCAATCTCTGGAGGAATAAACATTAGCTTATTTTGTGAGAGTGTAAGAATACGGAGCTTAGTGCACCTAAACAGCTGCAGTGGTAGTTCAGAAATTTTGTTGTGTTCGATTGTGAAATACTGCAGATCCTGGAGCTGGGAAATCTCTGGAGGAATTCTTGAAATGTTGTTGTATCCTAGCTCAAGTTGTCGTAACTTAGTGAGTTTAAACAGGTTTAGTGGTATCTCAGAAATCTTATTTTTGTTGAAGTTCAATGTTTCTAGAGATGTGACCCTTCCAATAAGTGGTGAAATTGCCTCTATGGAATTATAGTTGAGTTTCAAAGATGTAAATTTTCTAAGATTTTGAAAACTTGCAACTTCATTCACAGTTGTGAGGTTATTTTCCTTTAAATCCAACTCCTGGAGATTGCTTAGACTAAAGACAGCACTTGGAATCCGGTCAAGATTGCATTGTACAAGCTTTAACCTTGAAAGATTAGTAAGCTTTTTAAAGTTTGCTAAAAACACTAGCTTGACACCCTGGTTATGTAAACTTAGATGAAAAAGATGACTGGCTATGTCAATAACAGCAACAGGCAATTTTTCGATGTTTGACCTTATATGAAGGGACTTCAAACCCTCTAAATCACGAAAAGACTGCAATGGAATTAAAGTTTTGCTGTCAATCTGAAGGTTTCCTTCCAAATATAATTCTCTGAGCTTCTTTAATCCATACATCCACTGGGGTATTTCCAGTGCGTTATCAAACCTTACTCGTAATACATACAATGTGTCTTTCAAAAACTGAATGGCTTTTGTCTCCATCTTCACAGTGCTATTTAAAATCCACAGCTCTCTAAGCAAAGTTAACTTTGATATGAGTGGTTCTAAGGTTACATCTTTAATTAGTTCCAGTTTCAACACTTCCAGATTAAATAACTCATAAATAGCCGAAGGAATTCCAGGCAACATAAATAGATGCAGTTCACTTTTGCCATTGGCATTTACAATTGTACGCTGTAAAAGCTTTTCTTGAGTCCATTCATAATTCAAATGTATCTGTAGCAGTCTGTTTTCGCTGACATCTGAAAGGAATATAGCAAACTTTCTTGCATATAATGTATCATACTGATCTATTAAGTGCAACAAAAATGCAAAATCATTCTTTACATCAGGTATATCATTAATATCAGATTCTCCTCTGACATCTTCAAAAGAATATTCTTTAAGTTTGTAAAAGAAAATCCAGTACAATGTATATAGGCAAACAAAATTGTATAGAATTATGACTGCAATATAGGCATATGAGAGCATTGTAAACATTCTTAACAAGCCATGAAGGCAGAAGAATTGTGAAAAACCGGTAACATACAGGTTATCCAGGCAACTAATAATATATTTCATTTTAGGAGTTAAGACAGCAACGTAACAGAGGATAACAATAGCTTGAGTAAAGCGTAAGATAGTTTGCCTTGTGTACATACTGTACAAAATGTCACCATTTTCTGTGTGTATTCTAAACTTTCTGACTTTTTCAAATAAAGCTTTGGCTTGTTCCCCTTCTTTTTTATCTAAGATAGTCACAGCCTGGTTCCCATAAACACCTACAGCTCCTTGGGTCTTTGAGGTTGATTTTGACAAAGATACTTGATCTTCAGTTAATGGAAACTTGGTGCTCGGGCTTTTGGTTGGTAATGTTGCAGTAGGTGGTGTAGGATCGACATGTTTTGGTTCACTTGATACTGATACATCTTGCTTTTTTGATGGAACCCTCGTAATCTTTCTGATCTCAGAATGTTCATATACTGTTTCTGATAGTGCTTTTGTGGTCCATGGAGAATCTAAACATTTCACCAGCACAGCAGTAAAATGTTCAATTTTTGAACTTGTACCTGGAAATTTGAACCAGAAATTAGAACAAGCCATGAAAATGAGTGAGTGCAGAAGAACCATGTATGGAAAGTATTTGGAGTACCATAAAGTTGCTGTATCGTAACACCATTGATCAACCATATTATACTGTTGTCGGTCCAGGAGAACCCTAGGATTTGCATTAGTTTTATATAGCTTTGCCAAAAAAGTTGTATTCCATGACATAGTATCAATTTCAAATCCATGTGGCATTGGGATGCATATAATTCTTGTTGCAGAAGACATCTTCAAGAAAGAATGAAGACAGATATTCTAAATTAATAATATATTCCACAAATTAGTGCTTCAAATAACAACCACATATGCACTGAGAGAGATAAACAGAATACAACCTTAATTAAGTATAAAGAGTATAAAAGTATAAAGTGCACATTTAAGAACTGAAAGGTTGAGTTGAAAGCATGTGTTTACAATTAGCATGGTCAACAAAGCATTTGTTAATCTGTTACAAACCATGATTAGAACAGATAAGTGACAATCTTTACTTGTGTCATGCTGCCTACTTATCAGTGGGAAAAGCCAAGGCAGAAATCATAACCCTCTCTACACTTATCACCATCATTTGAAGAACTATTGTACCTAAACAAGGAAAGAAAGACAGTAATGAACCACGATGCGGGGGTGTGCAACGTACAAACAACCTAACGTATACAAGGTGATTTTGTTAACTTTCACCTTGCTAATCACATTCCCATGTTTGCAGCCACCTTCTCAAATACCCCGTACATTTTCATCCAAACCATCAAATATTTTATTTCATCCTAGGTGCCTAGGAAAGGTACTGCCCTATGTCCTCTTCCATAATTGTAGGGGAGATTACAATCTAATTGGAGAGAAACAACCCCAAACAACACCCCAATGGGCTACATAGTATAGTATATTTAGATATGCTGGTTTTGGTTTAACAGCAGATGTACTCCTAGTTTGTGGAAACCAGCCCTATTGTTTGTTGTTTCTTTCGTAGCACTTTCTGACTTATAAGCAGCCCACATCAGCACTCGCCAATCTCAAGGCCTAATTCCACTCCCTTTAAGATTTGATGGCAGCAGTAAAACATGTATATATTTATGACTATAGACAATGAAAACAGTAATGTAGTGCTCTGTAGTCATGGTTCCCTCTGGTCTTGCATCTGCAACTGGACCTCCCGCTTGGAAGTTCCTGCTGCAGTCTCTAAATGTTCACACAATGCTGTGATATACTTGCACTGTGTGCCTTTGTCTCATGATGGAATCACTTGCAGCATCACTTCAGGCCACAGCAATGCCCACATTTCCAGGGACAGGCATTTATCCAACACACTGCAAGATAGTGAAAACCATTTGCATAAAGTAGATCAGTGCACCTTTGTTGCAGTGAATTGACGCGTCACGGTACATTAATTTTAATTAAAGTGTTTAATTTGCAATTTGCTGGTATTCAGTGTAATGTAAGGAATTTGCATGAGGAATAAAATTGCTGTCTCGTTCTGAGGGACCCACTTCTTGAGAGAACAAACTTTAATAGTTTTTGCCACAAGTGCTACCAAAATGAGCTATAATTTAAACTATAATTAAAAGGAAAAAAACACACCTATTTGCTCTTGTAGCATTTTCATTGTATGTGTTAAAAAAGAAACAGTTGGGCCCAAATAAAAGGGTGGACCAGGCCGTTACTGAGAGCTAAAGTGCCCCAAGATATCGTTATTGCCTTATTTCTGTCTCTGAGTCCCCTCAAAAAGTAGACATGTTTTATAAGCATTATTGTTGTTTGCAATTTCATTTCTAAGTATTTATAGTATTATAATTCTTTTTATAGCTTATCACTATTTAATATGCTCTATTAACATGCATTGTGATACTATAAACTAAACGCTGTCTCTTTAGATAAGTATTCACACCTTACAAATCAAGGGGCTAATTTGTCTCATGATAATGTTGAAAAACATAGGCCCAAATTTAAGAAGGCCTAGCGTCACATTAGCGTCATTTATTTGACGCTAATGTGGCGATAGGCTTGCAAATTGCTGTGCCACTTTGTAACCCTTTGCAACACGTTATGCATTTGCCATGCATAAGTTATTCATAGGGGATGTTCTGGTGCAAGGAGGCCAGCATATATGGCGTCATTTTAAACGCCTGCTGAAAGCAGGCATTAAAAGGACGCACCTATTGTAATCAATTGGCCTCCTGCACTTTGCTCCATTAACGTCAAAATGTTTGACGCTAGTGGAGCAAAGTGCCACAATAGCATCAAAAATATTGACGGTATTATTCCTAATACCGACATGGTGGACTGTATCATAAATTCGGCACACACATGGTGGCGTTAGGGGAGGACGCAAAAAAAGTGGCACTGCATTGGATGCAGCACCACTTTTCTTAAATTCGGCCCATAAGGTCTGTGCAGGAGCCTCTCGAGGAAGGAGGAGCTTTAGACATTCCAGAAGGAACATCTACGATAAACACTCTGCATCACAGATATACTCTGAAGCCTGCTATCTGGTTCCATATAAAAACATCAACAAAACAAATGAAGATTGCCTATGTCTTTAGGCTGGCTACAGACAGGAAAAATATGAACAATGAACATTTACAAATGTGTGCCATTTAGGAAGGGACCTCTTATTTTTGGCAAGATTTCTGTGCTAATGTGGACATGAGCAAGGACGAAGGGAATTCAACTCCGAGTTCATCTAAAAATTGCCACCAATTACAATCCTAATTTTCATTGTTTTTACATGTACTGCCTTCTAACCATACGGTTTATGTGTGCAAATATGCTTTTAATCTTTTCTACACTAAAACCCGAGTTTGTTAAGCAAGCATTTTAAAAATATACTGTGAATTTCTTGTGTGCACTTCCATCTGGGGAAAATGCTTCGGTAAACCTATCATATAAAGTGCGTTACTGTTTATTTCTGGCAGAATCTGATGGTTGTCCAATACACATTGGGCCTCATTTAGACAGAATAACTGCACTCCAAATTTAGAGATGTACATTGCCCCAGTAGGTATTTACACTGGCAGAAACAACTGTCATGTTATTTCCTATCAATCCATTGAAAGTGTGCCAAATGGCACACTTTAATTTCTTTTTTTTAATTTTTAAAAAGAAAATCTTGACGCAATGACCCCTTCACGATGGGAGTTTTCTCCCATGGCGTGGGCGTCAGTGAAGAACAAGTTACTTACCTTTGGTAACGCTTTTTCTGGTGGATATAGTATCTACCTGTGGATTCCTCACCTTTTGAATACTCCTATTGCGCCAGTATTCGTCGTAATTCTTTTCTTTTGGGCTCTCCACGAGGATGTCACAATGGAATGGCTCCAGACGTGACTCCGTCTGCATCATCAGAGCTATAATAAGTCCTTGCTGATGTCAGTTTCATCCACTTCTTTTGTGCCTTTCAAGGCGAACGGGTGAACACCAACATCGCAAACACAGCATATGCGAGCTCAAGAATTTAGTTACATTTATATATAAACATATATTCTGTCTTTACAATTTGCAACATATACATAACAATTTCCTTCTTGGTATATTCAGACAGGCAATGGGGAGGCGGGTGGGCCATTGAGAAATACACAGGTAGATACTATATCCACCAGAAAAAAGTGTAAGTAACTTGTTCTTCTGATGGATACATCTATCTGTGGATTCCTCACCTTTTGAGTAGAGTCCCAAAGCAGTCCCACACTCAAACGTGGGTCCCTGTCTATCGATACCTAGAAATGCTATAGCACTGAACGGGCAAAATGGCCATCCCTCCTCACTTCTGAGTCCAAGCAGTAATGTTTTGCAAAAGTGTGGAGGGAAGCCCAGGTTGCTGCCTTGCAAATGTCAACAACTGGCACACATCTAGCCAAAGCTGAAGTAGTAGTCTTGGAGCTGGTAGAATGAGCCCTAATGTCCTCAGGAGGATCTTCATTGTCCAGTGCATAACGTTTTAATGCAAAGAATGACTCACCTTGACTATGTTCTCTTGCGGACAGCTTTGCCCTTCATTTTGCCCATGTAGCTGATGAACAGCTGATCAGCCATTTTAAATGTGCTTGCCTTGGCCCTTTAGAAGCTCAACGCTCTCTTTGGATTCAGATGATGCAGCCTTTCCTCCTCCTTAGAGGGATGGGGAGGAGAGTAAAAGGAAGGAAGGGTGATGGACTGCCCTAAATGAAAAGGAGTCACTACCTTTAGCAGGAAAGACACCCTGGTTTTCAAAACCACCTTGTCGGCAAGGAAAGTGGTAAACAGTTGTTTTAAACTCAGAGCTTGCAGTTCACTAACATGTGAGCAGAAGTGATCCATATGAGAAAAACAGTTTTAAATGCAAGGAGCCTCAACGGGCAACTATGTAATCGTTCAAACGGAGTACCCATTAGCTATTTTATCACTAAATTTAAATCTCATTGAGGCATTATTAATGGTGTGGGAGGAAACATATTTGTCAAACCCTTAAGAAACCTTAAAACTATAGGGGACTTAAACAAAGAGGGTTAGTTAGGTAAACAAATAAGTGCGTTCCCTGCATCGGATACTGGAGGCTGCAGAACAACGGGCAGTGCGTGTTCTAACAAGTGGCAAACAGGTCTATCTGATGCATCCCCCATAACTGGAAGACATGAAGAGCCACTCATGGTCGGCTGAAAATTGACAGCTGAGACTGTTCGCACGTATGTTGAGAACTCCGGCCAAATGGTTTGCTACTAGGCAAATCCGATGGTCTTGAGCCCAGGACCAGAGTCGTAGAGCCTCTCTACAGAGAAGTTACGACCATACTCCTCCCTGTTTTTGATGTAGCACATCGTGCCAGTGTTGTCTGTCAAGACCTGTACTGACAGACCGCGAATGGAAGGGAGGAAGGCCTTGTGAGCCAGATGTATCGCCCGCAACTCCAACAGATTGATGTGAAACATCTGTTTTTCTGGAGACCAAAGACCTTTGATCTCCAGATCCCTCAGATGAGCTTCCCACCCTAGAGTGGAAGCATCCGTTATCACTGTGGTCACCGGAAGTGGCAGGCAAAATAGCCTCCCTTGAGTAAGGTTGCTGTCCACAGACTACCATTGAAGATCCATCACAGTGCTTCTGGAGTTCCTTATAGACTCCTTGAGATCTCCGTTGTGTTGAAACCACTGCTTGCGGAAGCACCACTGGAAGGCCCTCATGGGCCAGCGTGCATGAGTGACCAACAGAATGCAGGAAGCAAACAGACCGAGCAGACGTAAAACCTTTTAGGACTGGAACAAGCGCTCCATTCTGAGACACTGGAATCGTAGACTGAATGTCTTGAACCCTGTATGGAGGAGGAATGGCACGATTTGCTGTGGTGTCCAGTACCGCCCTTATGAACAGGATGCTCTGAGAGGGCTCCAGGTGAGATTTGGCAATACTGATGGAAAACCCCAGGTTGAACAACTGGTGCGTTGTCAACAGCAAGTGATGCTGCACCAACTTTGGAGATCTGGCTTTGAGCAACCATTCGACCAGGTAAGGGAATACTGGTATTCCCCACCGCCGGAGATGTGCACCTACCAGTGCCATCACCTTTGTGAAGACTCGAAGTGGAGAAATAAGACCAAACGGAAGGACTGCAAACTGGTAATGCTGCAAACCTACCATGAACCGGAGATACATTCTGTGCGACTGGAGGATGGGAATGTGAAAATGCACATCCTGCAAGTCTATGGAAACCATCCACTCTTCTTTGTCCAGCACAAGACTCACCTGTGCTAGGGTCAACATTTTGAATATTTCCTGTTTGAGGAACCAATTCAAAATCCTCAGCTCTAGGATCGGCCATAAATGACTATCCTTTTTGGGAATCAGAAAATGCCTTGAATAATAACCCTTACCCCTTTCCTGCTCTGGAACCAACTCCACTGCACCCTTTAAAAGCAGAATATGTACCTCTGGCTAAAGCAGCAGCAGATGCTCTTCCGAACAAAAACTTTGCTGGAAGGGAAGGGAGGGGGGCTCCCAGAAGGAAAGGGCATATCCTGCAATGCCTAACAGCCAACTGTCCTTTGTTATGGCCCCATACTCTTGAGGGAAATGAATCAACCTCCCCCTATGGGTAACACATGCTCGTGAAGGGTGGGGGAACTAGGGTTGCTTCCCTGACAGGTTAGCAGAGGAGGAGGAAGTGAAGGGGGGAAGAAGGCTGGTGGAGTGCACCACGTTGCTTAGCTCTCCCACGACCTCTGTAGGATCTATAAAGGGGGATGGCAAACTGCTGTTTTTGGAAGTGCTGCCTCCCATGAAAGGAGGAGTTGCGGCCAACCCCCTAAACCTATGCAAAGGTCTGTATGTCCTGGAGAGTGATTGAAGACCGAAGGGCTTGCCGGTGGCCTGCTCTCCGTAAACCTCTCCAAGGCCAAATCTGCCTTAGCCCCAAACAACCCGGATCCATCGAATGGAAGATCCATTACCACAGACCGCACATCAGGAGAGAGCCCCCATCCTCTCAGCCATGCATGCCTTCTGTTGGGTATTGAAGTCCCCATGGCCCTGTCAAAAGAGTCTGCTGTATCCAGGCCTGATTGAATAAACTACTTCACTGCTGCCTGACCTGTCCTGCAAGAGTTCTGCAAAATAACTACACTTCCTGCAGCAGTTTGGGTGATGAGCTCTTTCGCCAAATCCATCAGTGCATGGATGTACCTGCCCAACAAGTACTGCCTTCAACGCCATACTTCCAGATGAAAAGATCTTTTTCGCTGACTGTTTCATCCGCTTTAACTCCCTGTCAGCAAGAGTCGTGGAAAAGGAACCAGGTGCAGACCTCGAAGAGCATGAAGCTTGTACCACCAGGCTTTCAGGTGTTGGATGTTGGCTCAGAAACTGAGGATCCCCTGGTGCTACCCTATAACTCCCGGCAATGGATTTCGAAACTGCAGGAGTAGAAACAGGTTTTTGCCACAAATCTAGGACTGGCTCCGACAAAGCGTCATTGAGTGGCAGCAGGGGTTCTGATGCTTCAGAGGAAGAATGGAGAACCTCTGCTAAAATTCAATTCTGTATTGGTCACTGGTAAGTCCAGACGTTCTGCTGCCTTCCTGATTACCCCATGATATGAGGTAACCTCCGGTGGGGGTATACCCACAACGGATAATAATTCCCATTTAGGGGACATGTCCAGCCCACTTACCAGCTCAATGCCTTCAAACCTCTAGGAAGGAATCGGAGTCTCCCCTCCTTCGAGGTTCTGATGAATAAGTTACTTACCTTCGGTAATGCTTTTTCTGGTGGATACAATAACTACCTGTGGATTCCTCACCTAAAGAATTCTCCCCTCGCGCCAGCCTCAATGGAAATTTCTTCTAGCTCTGCACGTCAACGATGACGTCACAATCGCCCGACTCCACGCGACGCCGTATGACGTCATCCAGGCAATAAGAAGCCCTCGTCAACGTGCAGACGTCAGTTAGCACAATTTTTTACGTGCCATAGAGGCGAACAGATTAAACCTAAAGAGTACATATTCATCTAGAATGAATGAAAATAGAACATTTATTATAAAACACATTATAAATAACAGTAATGAATGCTCAATACAAGAGAGAAATATATGTATATATAAACCAAGTCCAAAAATGTCTTCTTTGAACTATCTTAATTTGCAAAGGAAATGTATATACAGTTATCACAACTATATACATGAATTAGTTATATACATATGTACAAGACCAAGGATGCTCACCCAAGGACTTCTCGGTTTGACGAGTCAGGCAACGGGGAGGCAGGTGGGACCGTGAGGAATCCACAGGTAGTTATTGTATCCACCAGAAAAAGCTTTACCGAAGGTAAGTAACTTATTCTTCTGATGGATACACCTACCTGTGGATTCCTCACCTAAAGAATAGAGTCCCAAAGCAGTACTACCTCCGGAGGTGGGTGCCCGAATCGTCAAACCAAGAAATCCTGCAGCACCGAGCGAGCAAAATGGCCATCCCTCCTAACCTCAGAATCCAAACAGTAATGTTTGGCAAAAGTATGGAGGGACGCCCAAGTCGCTTCCCTGCAGATGTCAGCCACAGGATCACCTCTAGCCAAAGCTGATGAAGCTGCTTTGGCCCTGGTGGAATGGGCACGAAGCCCTACAGGTGGATCTTTCTTCGCCAAAGAATAGCAAACCTTAATACATAGATTGACCCACCTGGATAGCGTTCTCTTGTGGACCGCTCTACCTTTTCTCTTCCCCACGTATCCAACGAAGAGCTGATCATCTTGCCTGAACTCTCTCGTTCTGGCGACGTAGAAGCTCAGCGCTCTTCGTGGATCCAGCCGGTGGAGCCTCTCTTCCTCCTTGGCTGGGTGAGGTGGAGGGTAGAAGGAAGAGAGAGTAATCGACTGCCCCAGGTGAACGGGAGTGTAACAACCTTCGGTAGGAAAGCCACCTTGGGCCTTAACACCACTTTGTCCTTGAAGAAAGAAAGGTATGGGGGATCTACACTGAGAGCCTGAAGCTCACTAACCCTTCTGGCAGATGTTATGGCCACCAGGAAAACAGTCTTGAATACCAGGAACCGTAAAGAATAAGAGTGCTTCGGTTCAAAAGGGGACCCCATTAGAAATGTTAAGACTAATTTAAGGTCCCACTGAGGCATAACAAATGGCGTTGGTGGAAATTTGTTAGTGAGACCCTTTAGGAACCTTAAAACAATGGGAGATTTAAAGAAAGATGGCTGATCTGGAAGGCACAAAAATGCGGATAGAGCAGACAAGTAACCTTTGACTGTGGCAATAGCACAACCCTTCTGTGTTAGGTAAAGTGCAAATGACAAAATATCAGATAAACCAGCTTTTAAGGGATCTATACTGTTCTCTCCACACCAGCATGCAAATTTGGACCAACGACTAGCATAGATTGACTTGGTGGAGTGTCGCTTGGCCGATAAAATAACATCCACCACCTCTGGTGGGAGAGAAAAGGAAATTAGATTGCCCCGTTCAATCTCCAGGCATGAAGGTGTAGGCTCTGGAGGTGGGGGTGTAGATTCTGCCCCTGCGACTGCGAGAGGAGGTCCACCCTGTAAGGGAGACTGAGCGGTGGTCACTGAGAGAGTTGGAGAAGGTCTGCATACCATACCTTTCTTGGCCAATCCGGAGCTATTAAGATGACTTGAGCTTGGTCTTGGCGGATCTTCCTCAGAACTCGAGGAATCTAGGGTAAGGGGGGAAACGGGTAAAGCAACTGACCCTTCCAGGACATCTGAAACGCGTCCCCCAAAGCTCCTTGCACCGGATACTGGAGGCTGCAAAATTGCGGGCACTGCGCATTCTCTTGAGTGGCAAACAGATCTATTTGTGGAGATACCCACATCCGGAAGATATACAGAACTAGATCTGGATGAAGACGCCACTCGTGGTCGACCGAGCTGCGTCGACTTAGAACATCCGCACGCACGTTCAGGACTCCGGCCAAATGATGTGCTACCAAGCAGATCTTGTGTTCCTGAAGCCAGGACCAGAGTCGAAGAACTTCTCTGCAGAGAAGATACGACCCCACTCCTCCCTGTTTGTTTATATACCACATCGCTGTAGAGTTGTCTGTTAGAATCTGGACTGACTGACCGCGAATGGAAGGGAGGAAGGCCTTGAGAGCTAGACGTACTGCCCGCAATTCCAACAGACTGATGTGTAATCTCTGTTCTACCGGAGACCAAAGGCCTTTGATCTCCAGGTCCCCCAGATGAGCTCCCCACCCTAAAGTGGAAGCATCCTTTACTATCGTGGCCACTGGTGGGGGTAGCGAGAACGGCCTTCCTTGTGACAGGTTGTCGACCGCTGCCCACCATTGAAGATCCACTGCAGTGTCTCTGGAGATCCTTATCGACTCCTCGAGATCCCCTTTGTGCTGAAACCACTGCCTGCGGATGCACCACTGAAGAGTCCTCATGTGCCAGCGTGCATGAGTGACCAACAGTATGCAAGAAGCGAACAGACTGAGCAGACGAAGGACCTTTTAAACATTGGAATCAACGCCTGAATGTCCTGAATCTGCTGCGGCGGAGGAAAGGCCCGATTCAATGTTGTGTCCAGTACTGCCCCTATGAAAAGGAGGCATTGAGAGGGCTCTAGGTGAGATTTGGGCACGTTCACCGAAAAGCCCAGATCGAACAACAACTAAGTTGTCGACTGCAAGTGATGCCGCGAGAGCTCCAGAGACTTGGCTTTGATCAACCAATCATCCAGATGAACGAGTTACTTACCTTCGGTAACGACTTTTCTGGTGGATACATTAGCTACCTGTGGATTCCTCACCTCATGAATACTCCCATGGCGCCAGCCTTCGACGGAAATCTTCTTACTAGTCTCTGCACGTCGACGAGGACGTCACTGTCTCGCACGCGACGCCGTCTGACGTCATACAGGCAATAAGAGGTCCTCGACGACGTGCGGACGTCAGTACCAATCATTTTTTACGTGCATGAGAACAACCAGGCAATGCAATGAAAGAACAAAGCAACATCCATTATATTGTAAAAATACACCACATTGTATGAATAACTGTAAATCTTTTTTTATGTACATATATATATATATATATATAAAACTCTTTCTTTTAAAATATATACACACACCAAGTATATACATAAAGATATATACACCTATACCTATATATATATAAATATATTATATATATACATCTATTGCACCCTCAAAGATCAAGAGGAGCGCACTCAAGGATTACTTGGCAAGACCATAAAGGCAACGGGGAGGCGGGTGGGACCGTGAGGAATCCACAGGTAGCTAATGTATCCACCAGAAAAGTCGTTACCGAAGGTAAGTAACTCGTTCTTCTGATGGATACAACTACCTGTGGATTCCTCACCTCATGAATAGAGTCCCAAAGCAGTACCACGCCCGGCGGTGGGTGCCTAAATGGTCAAACCAAGAAATCCTGCAGCACTGACCGTGCAAAATGGCCGTCCCTTCTAACCTCAGAATCTAAACAGTAATGTTTTGCAAAAGTGTGAAGGGACGACCAAGTTGCGGCCTTGCAGATGTCGACCACAGGAACACCTCTGGCTAAGGCCGAAGTGGCCGACTTAGCTCTGGTGGAATGAGCTCTAATGCCCTCAGGAGGATCCTTCTTTGCCAAAGAGTAACATATTTTAATGCAAAGAACAACCCACCTGGATAGTGTTCTCTTGTGGACTGCCTTTCCTCTCCTCTTGCCCACGTATCCAATAAACAGCTGATCCTCCAGCCTGAAATCCTTTGTTCTATCGATAAAGAAGCTCAACGCTCTCTTTGGATCCAGACGGTGCAGTCTTTCTTCCTCTTTGGAAGGATGAGGCGGAGGATAGAACGTGGACAAAGTAATTGCCTGAGCCAAATGGAAGGGTGAAACAACCTTCGGGAGGAAAGCAGCCTTGGTCCTCAACACCACCTTATCCCCATAAAAAGTTGTATAAGGGGGTTTTACTGATAAGGCCTGCAACTCACTCACTCTCCTTGCTGATGTTATAGCTATCAGGAAGACTGTTTTTAAAAACAAATACCTCAAGGGGCAAGAATGCATAGGTTCAAAAGGGGACCCCATAAGGAAAGTCAGGACTAAGGACAAATCCCATTGCGGCATAACGAATGGCTTTGGAGGATATTGATTTAGAAGACCTTTCAAGAATCTGATAACAATAGGGGATTTAAATAAAGATGGTTGGTCTGGAAGACATATGAAGGCTGACAAGGCCGATAAATAACCTTTAATGGTAGCCACTGCACAACCTTTCTGCGCCAGAGATAGAGCAAAAGACAAAACGTCCGATAGATGAGCTTGTAAAGGATCAATCTGCCTCTCTCCACACCACGCAACAAATTTAGACCACCTATTAGCGTAGATAGATTTAGTGGAGTGTCGCCTGGCCGCTAATATAACATCCACTACCTCAGGCGGGAGAGAGAAGGAACTCAGGTTGCCCCGTTCAATCTCCAGGCATGTAGGTGCAGACTCTGGAGGTTGGGGTGTAGAACCTGCCCCTGCGACTGCGAGAGGAGGTCTGCCCTGAAAGGGAGACGGAGCGGCGGGCACGTTGAGAGTTGGAGAAGGTCGGAGTACCACACCCTCCTTGGCCAATCCGGAGCTATTACGATTACTAGAGCCCGGTCTTGGTGAATCTTCCTCAATACTCGAGGAATCAAGGGTATGGGAGGAAACGCGTAAAGCAACTGGCCGCACCAGGTCATTTGAAACGCGTCCCCCAACGCTTCCTGCATCGGATACTGAAGGCTGCAGAACAACGGACAATGCGCGTTCTCTCGAGTGGCAAACAGATCTACCCGAGGAAACCCCCACTTCTGGAAGATTAAACGGACTTGATCTGGATGGAGACGCCACTCGTGGTCTGCCGAGAAGTGGCGACTGAGACTGTCCGCACTCACGTTCAAGACTCCGGCCAGATGGTTTGCTATCAAGCAAATCCGATGGTCCTTTGCCCAGGACCATAGTCGAAGAGCTTCTCTGCAGAGAAGGTACGACCCCACTCCTCCCTGCTTGTTTATGTACCACATCGTGGTAGTATTGTCCGTTAGGACCTGTACCGACTGACCACGAAGGGAAGGGAGGAAGGCCTTGAGAGCCAGACGTACAGCCCGTAACTCTAACAGATTGATGTGAAAAATCTGTTCCTCTGGAGACCAAAGACCTTTGATCTCCAGATCCCCCAGATGAGCTCCCCACCCTAGAGTGGAAGCATCCGTTATGACTGTGGCCACTGGTGGCGACTGCTGGAACGGTTTTCCTTGTGAAAGATTGTTGCTTGCAATCCACCACTTCAAATCCACAGCAGCATCTCTGGAGATCTTGACAGTACCCTCTAGATCCCCTCTGTGTTGAGACCACTGCCTTCGGAGGCACCACTGAAGAGCCCTCATGTGCCAGCGAGCATGCGTGACCAACAGAATGCAGGAGGCAAAAAGACCGAGCAGACGAAGGACCTTGAGGACTGGAACTACCGCTCCATTTCGAAACATTGGAACCAAATCCTGAATATCTTGAATCCGCTGAGGCGGAGGAAAGGCCCGACCCAATGTCGTATCCAGTACTGCCCCTATGAACAGGAGGCGCTGAGAGGGCTCCAGGTGAGATTTGGGCTCGTTCACCGAAAAGCCCAGGTCGAACAACAACTGGGTTGTTGACTGCAGATGACGCAACACAAGCTCCGGGGACTTGGCTTTGATCAACCAATCGTCCAAGTAAGGGAATACTGCTATCCCCTTCCTTCTGAGCTCTGCCGCAACCACCGACATCACCTTCGTGAAGACTCGAGGTGCTGAAGTAAGACCAAACGGAAGGACCGCAAACTGGTAGTGTTGCGATCCCACCACAAACCGGAGATACTTCCTGTGTGACTTGAGTATCGGGATATGAAAGTAAGCATCCTGCAAGTCGACAGACACCATCCAGTCTTCCATGTTCAACGCCAAAAGCACCTGTGCTAGGGTCAGCATCTTGAACTTTTCCTGCTTGAGGAACCAATTCAAGATCCTCAGGTCCAGAATTGGTCTCAAACGACCATCCTTCTTGGGAATCAGGAAATACCTTGAGTAAACTCCTTGACCCCTTTCCTGCTCCGGGACCAACTCCACCGCGCCCTTTAAAAGGAGGACTTCTACCTCCTGTTCTAGCAACAGGAGGTGTTCTTGTGAACAATACGAAGGGCGGGGCGGGATGAGGGGCGGAAACTCCCGAAAGGGAAGGGTGTAGCCTTTTCCCACAACACTGAGAACCCAAGTGTCCGACGTAACAGTCTCCCATTTGGTGAGAAAATGCTGTAATCTTCCCCCTACAGGAGAGGAGTGAGTGGGAAATGGTGGAAGCCTAAGGCTGCTTCCCCTGCTGCACCCCGCCAGAGGATGAGGAAGAGGCAGAGTGCTGCTGAGAGGCTCCCCTGGTGCGGACCCTACCCCTCCCCCTAAAAGATCTATAGGGATGGGAAGAGGCAGGTTGCTGATATCTTCCCCGAAAGGAAGAGGAGGAAGAGCCACGCCCAAATCCACGAAACCTCCTGAAGAATCTGGAAGAGGCCGTGGAAGAAGGAGCTTGGAGTCCCAACGACTTAGCCGTGGCCCTGCTCTCCTTAAAACGTTCCAAGGCCGAATCAGCCTTAGCCCCAAACAGTTTGTCCCCATCAAACGGGAGATCCAACAATGTGGACTGTACATCTGCCGAAAAGCCCGAGTTACGTAGCCAGGCCTGTCTCCTTTCCACCACAGTTGTGCCCATTGCTCTGGCTACCGAGTCGGTGGTATCCAGTCCCGTCTGGATAATTTGGGTCGCAGCAGCCTGGGTATCAGAGACAAGATCCAAAAGACCCTGGGGAAGCTCTGTAAACGAAGAGGAGATGTCATCCATCAGAGCATGAATATACCTCCCCAGGATACAGGTCGCATTAGTGGCTTTTAACGCCAGACTGCAGGACGAAAAAATCTTCTTCGACTGCGCCTCTAGCTTTTTTGAGTCTCTGTCCCCAGGCACCGTCGGGAAAGAACCAGGCGCTGATTTGGACGAACAGGAGGCCTGCACAACCAAGCTCTCCGGCGTAGGGTGCCTAGATAGGAAACCAGGATCAGTTGGAGCCGTCCGATACCTCCTGGCCACGGCTCTGTGAACTGCTGGGGAAGATGCCGGCTTCTTCCACACCTCTAAAACCGGATCCAGCAGAGCGTCATTAAAAGGTAATAGAGGCTCCGCCGCGGCTGAGGCCGGATGCAACACCTCTGTCAAAAGGTTTTGTTTCGCCTCCACCACCGGCAAAGGCAGGTCCAAAAAACTAGCTGCCTTCCGTACCACTGTATGAAAGGAAGCAGCTTCCTCGGTATATTCCCCCGGGGACGAAAGGTCCCACTCAGGGGAAGTGTCCAGCCCACTGGCCGACTCCAGTCCACGCAGCCCATCACCCGAGTCCTCTAGCTCTCCTTCCTCTAGGGCTCGTTGGTACTCCTGCTCCTCTAGTACCCGGAGAGCACGCCTCCTTGAATGCAGTCGTTGCTCAATCCGCGGAGTCGACAACACCTCCGCCGAAGTCGGAGATCGGCGCCGATCTTCCGAAGCCACCGACGCCGCATCCGGCGCCACAGGTAACTTCGGCGCCGACTGAAGAGCAGATGAAACGGATGGACCCACCGGAGTCACAGGCCGAAATCTCGACGTCGACGGGATGGAAATCCCTGGGGCCAATCCCTCCGAAGCCATCGGAGCGGCCACCGGCGCCGACACTGGCGCCGAGCCCACGTTCCCAAACGGGAGAAAGGGCATAAAGGGTGCCGGCCGAAGAGGCGCAGGATCACCCAAAGAAAAGGCCAAAGGCCCAGCCGGAGCACCCCCTGGAGCCATCTGTTGGAAGATGGCATACATCGCATTCAAGAATGCGGAACTATCGGCTCCAGGGGTGGGAAAAGCCGGATACTGGGGTGCCTGACTCGGAGGCGACCCCGACGCCGGCCTCGGCGTCTGCGCCGGAGAAAACACCTGAGGCTCCAATACCTCAATCACCGACGCCTGTCCAGGCGAAGTTGGAGACGTCGGAGAGAGCAACGGCGTCGAAGGATGCGGCGTCACCGTGGGGCTGACCTCCCATGTCCTCCGGCGCCGATCCGGAGACCTGGAACGAGCCTCCCTTGAATGACGCCGAGATTCTCTACGGCGCCGGGAGTCTCGATGACGCCGATGTCTTGGAGAAGACTTTTTCTTGTGATGCTTCTCCTTTGACTTGGCCATAAACAGCTTCGCCTCGCGTTCTTTAATGGCCTTCGGATTCATGTGCTGACACGAATCACAAGTCGAGACGTCGTGGTCGGAGCTCAAACACCAAAGGCAATCGGAATGAGGATCCGTCACCGACATCTTGCCTCCACACTCACGACAAGGCTTAAATCCAGACTTTCTCTGCGACATTATTTCCACAGAGAAAGAGTACGCAGCAAGATATACACTGTAACCGCAAGAGTAACAGTTGCTCCCTCGAAGATAACCGTTTCGAATGCACGGAAAAAAGGGAACTGACGTCCGCACGTCGTCGAGGACCTCTTATTGCCTGTATGACGTCAGACGGCGTCGCGTGCGAGACAGTGACGTCCTCGTCGACGTGCAGAGACTAGTAAGAAGATTTCCGTCGAAGGCTGGCGCCATGGGAGTATTCATGAGGTGAGGAATCCACAGGTAGTTGTATCCATCAGAAAAGGAAATATTGCTATCCCCGTTCTTCTGAGCTCTGCTGCAACCACCATCATCACCTTTGTGAAGACTCAAGGTGCCGAAGTAAGACCAAACGGAAGGACCGCAAACTGATAGTGTTGCGACCCCACCACAAACCGGAGATACTTCCTGTGCGACTTGAGGATAGGAATATGGATGTAAGCATCCTGCAAGTCGGCAGACACCATCCAATCTCCTTCGTTCAATGTCAAAAGAACCTGTGACAGGGTCAGCATCTTGAACTTTTCCTGCTTGAGGAACCAATTCAATATCCTCAGGTCCAGGATTGGCCTCAACCGACCATCCTTTTTGGGGATCAGGAAGTATCCTGAATAACAGCCCTGACCCCTTTCCTGCTCTGGAACCAACTCCACTGCACCTTTTGATAAAAGGGATAGCACCTCCTGTTGCAGTAACAGAAGATGGTCTTCCGAACAGAAGGATGGGTGGGGAGGGATGGGAGGAGGAAACTCCCGAAAGGGAAGAGTATAACCTTTCCCCACAATATTGGTGACCCAGGAGTCCGATGTTATTGACTCCCACATGTGAAGAAAGTGAGACAGTCTCCCCCCGACCAGAGATGTGTGAACAGGGAGTGATGGAGAACTAAGGTTGTTTTCCCTCCTGCACTCCTCCGGAGGAAGAGAAAGAGGCAGAGTGCTGCTGGGCGGCCCCTCTAGTGCGTACTCTACCCCTGCCCCTGAAGGATCTATAAGGGAGAGCTCCTGAAGAATGCTGTCCTGCCGCATGGAGCATGCCACGAAAGGAAGCGCCACGACCAAATCCTCTAAACCTCCTAAATGATCTTAAAGAAGAGGAGGTGGCTGCTTGCAGTCCCAAAGATCTTGCTGTGGCCCTACTCTCCTTAAACTGCTCCAAGGCAGAGTCGGCTTTCGCTCCAAAAAGTTTGTCTCCATCAAATGGCCGGTCAAGCAGTGTGGTCTGAACATCAGGAGAGAACCCTGACGATCGTAGCCAGGCATGCCGCCTCGTTGCTATGGACGTGCCCATAGCCCTGGCCACCTAATCTGAGGTGTCCAGCCCAGATTGAATCACCTGGGTCGCCGCCGCCTGAGCGTCCAACAAAAGGTTCTGCATCTCCTGAGACAATCCAGGGTGCCCCTTAGCCTCGTCCATAAGGGCATAAATGTATTTTCCCAAAATGGAAGTAGCATTAGTGGATTTCAAAGCCATGCTACAAGAAGATAAGGCCTTTTTAGCTGACTGGTCCATTCTCGTAGACTCCCTGTCTGCGGGAACTCCTGGAAATGATCCCGGAGCAGTGCGAGAGGAACACGAAGCCTGCACAACCAAACTCTCCGAAGTCGGGTGTTTGGACAAAAACGCTGGATCACCTGGGGCCACTCGATATCTTCTCGCCACCGTCCTGTTCACGGCAGTCGAAGTCACAGGCTTCTTCCACACCTCCCTAATAGGGTTCATAAGAGCCTCACTGAATGGAAGAAGCGGCTCCCCCACAGCTGATGCTGGATGCAACACCTCAGTAAGGATGTTGGTCTTAACATCCGCAGCTGGAAGAGGAAGGTCCAAAAAGTCTGCTGCCTTCCACACCACGGCATGAAAAGAGGCAGCCTCCTCTGTATACTCACCCAGAGAAGCCAAGTCCCACTCCGGGGAAGTGTCTAGACCACTTGCTGTGTCCAAACCTTGCAGGTCCCCTGACGGCTCCATGATCTCCCCTTCCTCCAAGTGCTGCTTCTCATATTCCTGCTCCTCTAGCAGCCTCAGAGCCAACTTTTGGAGCGGAGCCTGGACTCGATCCCCAGCGTCGATAAGGCGTCAGCCGACACCGAAGACCTCGGACGGCGCTGATCCTTGGAGTCATCCGACGCCAGATCCCTCGGCGTCACAGGCATCTTTAAAGTCGATTGGATCCGTGGTGAACCCATCGGTGCCGGGGCGGTGGACGTCGTCGGCGTCACCGGTCTTCTAGGCGACACCATAGGCATCGGCGCCGAACCAGTACTTCCTGAAGGAAGAAAGGGCACGAAGGCCGTCGGTCTGTAAGAAGCCGGAACACCCATGTCGAAGGCCAAAGGACCTGACGGCCCACATGCACACCTCCCGGCGCCATGGTGGCGAAGATATTAAACATTGCGGGAACGCCGGATAACTTTGAGGAGCCAGTGCTTGAGGTGAAGCCGGCGTCGGCTCAGGCATCTCCATCTGCTCCGGAGAAGCCCTCAGCTCCTGATGCGGATCAACTTCATACACCGACAGTGGAGACGTCGGTGAAGCCAGAGTCGTCGGAGGCGTAACAGTTGGACTGACCTCCCAAGTCGGTCGACATCGAGCCGATGGTGACCTCGAACAGGAGCGATCCCTGCTCGACCGGCGCCATGATCAATGCTGGCGCCGAGAGTCCCGATGACGCCGATGAGACCTCGAGGATTTAGAAGAAGATTCCCTGTGATGATGTTTCTCCTTCTTCTTCTTGGATCGGGCCAGAAACAACTTGGCCTCCCGTTCCTTCAGGGCCTTGGGATTCATGCGTTGACATGAACCACACGCCTCGACCTCGTGGTCAGAACTAAGACACCACAAGCAATTGTCGTGTGGGTCAGTGACCGACATCCGACCTCCGCACTGCTTACAGGGTTTAAAACCCGACTTCCTTGGCTGCGACATTGTTACACCGAAGTGAAACTGTAGCTCCCTGGTAGCGTCGAAGAAAAAAACGTTACTTGAAGGCATGGAAAAAAGGGAACTGACGTCTGCAAGTCGACGAGGACCTCTTATTGCCTGGATGACGTCATACGGCGTCGCGTGGGAGTCGGGCAATTGTGACATCGACGTGCAGAGCTAGAAGAAAATTTCCATCGAGAGCTGTCAAGTGGGGAAAATTCTTTAGGTGAGGAATCCACAGGTAGTTGTATCCATAAGAAATGCTGGAGGCTCCCATGGCCTCACTCAGAGGCGTGGGGCCGTGCGAGAGCCGGGGGTAGCAAAGCGTAGGCTTTCTCCACTGCCCGCAATGAATGGAGGCATGGGGGTGCCTGGGTGGAACCAGACATCCCCTAAAAAAAAGAAGAAAAAAAAAAAGGAGAGGCTGTGTGACAAAAACAAAGCAGTGGCTCTCCCTGGCCATAAGAAGTGACTGCTCCTGGATGAGTGCTGCATAATCCCCAGCGGGGCTCTTCAGTACTTGTGTTTCTCCCCTTGTGGTGGCCCTCAAAACGGGAAGGTGGGGCACCACCCTCAACGTTATAAAGAAGGCATTGGAGGGAGGGGGGTTCATCCCACTCCAGACATTTTTATTAAAGTAATGACCCTATGTTTGAGTGGTCATAAAATCAAGATTTTCTCAATGTTTTCAAGCACTCCTAAGGCTGGAGCTTTTGCTCTACAGCAGGGAATGCTGGACCTCTAGGAGCTGATTGCTTGATTACAACTACTATAACCTGAAAGTGCATAGAAAAGGTACATATATTTATGTGCCCGTTCCGGGCTAAGTCTATGGTTGTAGAACTATGGTATGGAAATGTGAGGCCCTCTGGGTGTTGGTTTTATGATTGTATTTTCATACCAAAATACCCAGACACATTTTGCTCATTGTAAATTCTTTATTGAGATAAGATTACTGTACACAGTGTATATGTTTTATTAACAGTAATAAGTGCCTTTACAGCAGATTAATATGATTGATGATTGTATTTATGCACAAAGTGATATTGTTTTCAAGTGATGTGTTTATTTTAAACCTTTGACCAAGCCAACAGACTTAACTTATATGTTTGCATGACCATTTTTTTTTTGGTGGGGGGGGGCTGAGGAGGGGGGAGTGGTCAAAGGTGACATTGTATTTAGTAATGTGTGTGTGTAATAAATGTACTTCTCCAATTTCTAAAGAAAAAGTACTGACTGGACAATCATTTATTGAGTGTTATTATTGCGTGTCAGTGAATGTTGATAACTTGTCCACACCAACTGCCCTGAGTAGGCCATATACTGCTGTGCTTCACTACCCGGAGAGTTTCGAACTCTACAATTGATGGCCTGGTTTCCAGCAAGGAGGAATGGTGGACCTATTACTTGTGCAGGCCACACAACTAATAACCCAATGAAGAAAAGCTGAATTGTAACCACGCATTCCTTACCGTTTGAATATTACCCAGGTCAGATCTGAAACTTATGAGCAAATACATCTGTGCGCCTGTAGGTGGTGCCGTGCAGCCCTGTACTGATACTATTCTTCTGCGGGAAAAAAAAGGGGGAAGGCCCATATAGGTGCCACGCCCGTGCCCTGGCGTCAATTGGTTTTAAGTCTGTATGCGCCCCCTAGACAAAGAGGCCCAACAACAAATTGGCTTTAACAAGTGTGCAGATTCCTAGACTTTGGACCTTAATAATGGATAGAGTCCAATTCACAGAATAGGGTGGATGGGAAGGTTGATGAGGGATCTGCGGTTACACACAGTCTCTACCAGAAAGAGTGTTTTCAAAGGTAAGTAACTTGTTCTTCTGATGGCAGACTCCCCAACGTTTCAACAGATACCATAGCAGTACCTACATGGAAGTGGTTCTGTGAATTGGCTCAAATTAAAAAGTCCTGTAGCTCTGAGAGGGGAAATGTCCTTCTTGATGAACCTGGCTGTCCAGACAACAGCGCTTTGTGAACGTATAGAGTGACTACTAAATAGATGTCAAGAACAGGAATTTTGCGTGCCAACAAAGTGGTGACAGCTTTGGCACTGGTAGGATAAGCACACAGTCCTTACAGAGATTGCATTTTGGATAGTGCTTAGCAGATCTTGATGCAGAGTACAATCTAGCGGAAGATGGTCCATTTTTGTACAGCCTTGCCTTTTTTCGCTCCATTAAACCCCCAAAAACGTTCTGACCATCCACCTGGTGTTCTTTGCTACAATCAATTTAAAAGCTCTGTTCTCTTTTGCAGTACAAGCAACGGAGTCTCTCCTCATCCTTAAGAGAGTGAGGTGGAGCATAGACATCTGGCAGGGTGATGGTTTGACTGACATGGAATGACGTCACACCTTTTGGCAAGAAGGATGCTCCAATCTGCAGAACCAATTTGCCTGGAAAGAGGGTGGTGTATGGGAGCCTGCAGCTTACTCATCTGCTGAATCAATGCTGTAAAGCAGCTGAAAGGCAGACCACATCAAATATGTAAGGACCAAGTGAAGGTTCCACTTTGGCACGACAAAAGGAAAGGGAGGAAACAAATATGTAGCCTTTAACAAAAATGCATCACAACAGGTGATTTAAATAACGAGGGTTGGTCTGGCATCTATAAACAAACGACAGAACGCCAGATAACTTGGTCTGGAGTCAGTCAATCTGTCATGTGCCACACCAAACCACAAATTTGTCCTAATGACAGGCATATACAGTTTGTGTCAAGGGGTGCCTGGTTGCGAAGAGGTCATCCTCTACCTCTGGAGGAAGGTCGAAAGTGTTCAGCAGTATCTGCTCAGTCTCCCAGCATGCAGGTAGAGTTTTGTAAAGCCAGGGTGCAGAGCCCTGCCCCCCTACTGTGATAGCAGGCCCTCTCCAAGGGACAGTCTGATCAGAGGACAGGTGCTCAAGCAAAGGAGCTCTGGATACCACGCTCTCTGTGCCCAATCCAGGGCCACAAGGATGACTTCTTCAGAAGCCCTGATCTTCTTCAGAACTCTGACAAGGCCAGGGAGCATTATGTAACCCTGCTATCCCAAAACAGGATTCTGCCTAATCCTCAAACAGGTGAGTCTTGTCAAAGGACATGTCCATGAGAGACAATTGCTTATCACCTTAAAAACCTGCCGACCCCAGTCAGACATGGTGGCGAATGGTGACGTTGGTGTCAATGGTTTGTCCGATGGAATCTGTGGTATTCAAACCACAAGGAAATGTCAACTTAGCTGCATCATGACCGTTCTGTATAGCTTGGGTTAGGACAGGTCGACTTCTTCTGGAACACCAGGGCGGACTTTAGCCACAGAATCTTAAAGAGCGTGGGGATAGCAGCCAAGCAGGAAACTAGCAATGCCAGAACTGCGGGCGAAAGTGGTAAAAGAAAATAACCTCTTCCATGAGGTTTTTACTCTTTTGGACTCCCTGTTGTGGGAAGTAGTCAAGAAAGTGCTCAGATTAGTTAGACTAGTCAGTACCTACGCCATTTAGCTTTCCAAAGAGGGGTTCTGGGAAATGCAATGTCACTGGGGGAGGGTGGCGGTTTACCGGGGTGCAAGAGCAACATTTATCCCAAGACCAAAAAGTGTATCAGTAAGGGCCTTCTTAAAGGGTGATAGGGGCTCTGTAGTAGTTTGCACCTGCTGGAGAATGTCAGTCAAGACATTGGTTTTGACCTTTATGTTGGAGGTCAAGCTCTTCGTCTGCCCTATGCATGACCACTGCAAAAGAAGCACTCTGTTTGGTGGCAGGATCTGGGATTGTGAGGGGCCAGAGTCAGAAGCAGTGTCAAGGTCATTTTACCAATTATCTTCATGGTAGGATTAGCCAATCTTGTCACCTGTGTTATAATCATTGTCAGAATCTGAGCCAAATAATGAATGTAATGTTGGATCTTCATTGTGGAAGTGGAATGTCAAGCAGTTCAGGCTGTGAGTCCTCAAAAAACGAGTGAGCTCTCAGTCAAGGTCACAGCGGTGCTGACTCGGAGATCACAAAGAGTACCTACTCCTTGGGCATTAATGGAGTAGGCATTGGCGTTCTAGGGACTGGCATGGGTTGTGAAGCCAGCAGCAGAGTCTGTATGGGGGCCAAAAGCAACCTGGTGAATGGGTTCAGAGGGCCAAACTTGTGTTAAAGACGAACCTGCCAGTGGTAACCCAGAAGAAGAAACTCGCTCCATGGGGCCTGAAGGGACACCAGCGGGTGTATGAAAGGATTAGAAGAGTCAGAGCATGACTTTGCAGAACTCTTGGATCTGCCTCAGCGTCTCAGACAGCCCTGGAAACTCAAGCTGTGCCGGGACAAGTTGAGGGATGGGCACCGACATCAACAGGCTTTTGGGAGCGAGACTGAGAGGCATGGGACCATCTGCATGCCTTCTCAGGGGTTCGAGAGTCACAGGAGGGAGCCAACTGCCATTTGGATTTTGTGTGCCCCCGGATAGACTCCTATGGGTCCTAGACCGGGAATGGGTGTGAAACCAACCCTTGGACCTGTTACAATGTAGATGTTCTTCCAATGCTTGGTGAAGTAGTGCGGTCCTGTATGGCCTTTGGGTTCATAGTGGCTTGACCTCAGTCACCACAGGCAAATCTGGTGAAGATCTGTCACAGACATTTGATTGCAACAATCCTTAAAGGGCTTTATCCCTGTCACCTTCGGAAGTGACATTTTCCCTGCACACTGAAAGGATTTTGCCCAAAACTGTCTCAAAGGGACAAGATTTAGCTGTGGAACGGCATCTGTGGTGCAAAAAGAAAGGGACTGACAAACGTGAGAAAGGGACTGACAAACGTGCGGAGCCTGGTGTATGTATGGGTCCACATGTCATTTCCAGAGCGGAACGGCGTCAGTGCAGAGCCACACGGCGCCCCCTCACAGCATGCAGAGATACTTCTCAAAAGTTTCAGGATTAAATCTAATGCCTGGGGAATATTCAAAAGTTGAGGAATCTGTGGTTAGAAGTCTCTAAAAGAACTTGTGTTATAGTTTGATGTGCGATTACCACATGTAGTGAAACCCATTAGAAGGGTCCCTTGAGTCTTCCAAGACCTACCTGGCTGGTGTTAGTGGTTTATATACCGCATCCACAGGTACAAAATTTGACTACTGTTCAAATACAACAGTTATTAGTAACTGTTTGCTGGTGACATTATACATATTAGAGACGTTAAGGATCTCCTATACACAGAATCATTATGCAAAACAAATGCAGTTATGCACAAGTTGCCCACTAAGCGAGATGAGATTCAGATTTGGGTTGCAAATATTTGGACGAGTTCCATAGAGGACTGTCTCACATGGGGAACTATTTTTACTAGTATTATCTAGCACTAAGAATGGTGCACTCTCCTTACGTCATTACTGGATGTTCTGAAAGAAATATAAAAGTAGAATGGAGTCACTCCAGTAGTTGATTTAGGAATTAAGTTTTAGGTAACTGTTCTTTAATAGTTCTTAGTAACAATCGAGGGTGTGTGGCTGTTTTAACCATATGCTAATGTCTGAATGCGTTAAATGAGTATAAACTGCCCAAAATATTTTATAACTATATACACCAATACGTTAAGATGCCTTGGGTACTTGTTGTGTAAAACAGCGACTAAAGACTAAAACTGAGATTGAAAGGATGGTAAAGGAGAAAGCTCTGGATGCTTAAAAAAAGCACAGAAAGCTAAACAGAAAATACTGACTGATTTTGTCTACACCAGGAGTTAAGAGGTGGTGGTTATAATTTGAAGAACCGTAGGAAATTAGAAAGCTTAATCAGTATCAGTATACTGTTAGCCATTCTTCACAGGATTTTGAGAATAACAGGCTTTCAGAACAAGAGAAAATGAGCGGCCAAACCAAGTATAATAGGAAGTATATAGGGCCAGATGTGATGTGATGTACCATCACGGCCCATTGCGATTCGGTAATAGCGATTTTTAAGAAATCGCTATTACCGACTCGCAAAGGGCCATGTATCACATTTGCGAATCGGTAATAGCGATTTCTTAAAAATCGCTAATGCTATTACCGAATCGCAAATTGCGATACCGGCCCCATTCGCAGCAATGGGCCTGTTGGCCCATAGCTGCGAATATTTTGCATTTCCAAAATTGCGATTTCTGAACCAGAAATCGCAATTTGGGAAATGCATAAGGCCAGGGTGCTGGGGGCCTAAGGCCCCCTCTCCTGCACTCCCAAAACTTTTTTTTAAACATGTAAGGTACACACATGCCAAAAGGACATGTGTGCTTTACATGTTTAATTTAAAAATGCAGTTTAACTGCATTTTAAAATTTTGCACCAGGTTACCACCTGGTTGCAAAGCATAGTATTTTGCAAGTGCAAAATGCCATTTTTGGAAAAATCGCAATTTGCGATTTTTTCCAGACTAGTCTTGCGACTTGGAAAGTGCGAATCGCAAATTGCGACTCGCAATTTCCAGGTCGCAATGCAAGAAATCACTATTTTAGCGATTTCTTATCTGTGGTCTGCGAATGCATTTCATGCATTGCAGACCACGGTTTTGCACTCGCAAACGGCCGAATTTACCGTTTGCGAGTGCAAAACCTTTTAATACATCTGGCCCTAAGTTATAAGACTGAGATGAGACAATCATGTAAAGTTGAGCATACTATAAACGAGGAAGGAATGGTTCAGAATCTAAATTGCATTTTAAGAAGAAAGAAATGGCTAGGTTGACAAACTAGCTGACAAAAAAAGTGTGCATATGTCTGTCTATATGTCTGCAGAAGAGAGACTTGGAAATAGCAACTTTGGACTGCGAGAGTCAGGAGAACTATGGTTACATCTGCTGAAAAAAACAACACACATGGGCACAACTCTACTGATGGATGTGTTCAAATGATAAATATTAGAGCACATGTAAACTCTCCCTATAGAGCTTATAAGGTATAGGTATAAATAGAGGGCAATATACTGCACAATATAAAAGTGTCCTGATTTTCACATTTGTCGGATGCCTATGATATCCTGCAAAAAAGGCTGGGTGATGGATAGAATGCTTGAACGTATCCGAACCACTGGCAGTAACTTAAGCTGCATTCAAGTACATTTGGTTTTGCCCACCATAGCACTCTAGACAAGGGCCTCCCTGCTTCATCATTTTTTGTACAATTAAAACTTTTAATTAATTCAACATAATATTCTTTTTACTTTTTTTTCACAATAATGTTTTGAATGAACTGTTTTGTCTGTGAAATGAGTACGTTTCCTGGCTCTGGCAAACGGGTGGGGATATTCAGTACTTGTTAATATAAATGAAAATCTGGTGATAGTAAATAATATCAGTGGAAGCCTGGAGGAGGTAGTTGAGGATAGTTGTTTTCTGAGTACTCAGTTTTGGCATGCAAATGTAAAAATACTTTGTCAACAATGTGTCAGGACTGGCGGGGCACAATGGATTGGGTCATAAACAGGGTGTGTGGGAGTAGTCAACAGTGGATGCGCCTTCTAAGGACCAAAGGTAGAGGGGAAGTGTGGAATGTTTACACCAGAAAACATTACAAAATCCTGGCATTCTTGAGATGCAAGGGTGTGTATGCGCCCCTTCTCCAGGAGACACACCTCTTGGAGGAGAAGATGGTCAGACTGCAACGGAAGTGACAGGGACAGATTTATGCTACAGTGTACTCTTCGTTCTTCGGGAGGGTACTAATATGGGTGACCCGGGATTCCCTTAAGGTTGCGAGGGCACACATTGACACCAAAAGCTGCTATGTTATTTTATCCAGGAGGCTCATCGGGTTTCAGATAATGATCTGTAGCATTTATGCTCCGAATGTAGGACACATTTTCTGACAATGCTTACACATGTCCTCTCGAAGGATCCCCACACTCTAATGATTTGTGGGGGACTATAACTGATTCACTTACAGCACTCTTGATAGGTCTGTTCCCAACTAACTACCCAACAGTGCAGCTGGCACTATGCTTTAGGAAATGTTAGGGTCATTGGGACCTCCACCGTGTGTGGCGAATGAGGAACATTGGGCAGAGAGAATATGCCTTTTACTCCCCGGGTTTATGACTGACTTGTTGCCTGGACAAATTAATGGGTTTGTTGGGGATCACTGCCCAGGTCACACACAAAGTACCTGAGCCGTACACTCTCACACCATAACTCACTGCTTATGGGTGTCCACTGATGCAGGCAAGTGTCACCCATTCCCAATTGAATGCTCCTGTTCAACTGCTTACATGAACAGGACCAATGGGGGATATGGCTTATTCTCAACAAGACATCCATGACATTGTTCACGAGTCACTGTGGAGAGCTCCAAAGGGCACACAAACCCACACCTGAGGATGTGCTTGATGCCTTTCTTGCAAGGCCACAGCTGACTGAGGAAGATCATTGTGCGCCTATCACTGAACCCGAAACCACGAAGCCCTTTAAGGATATGGTGCAAAATAAGTCTTCTGGCATGAATATACTGCTGGTAGAATTTTACCAGGCGTTCACCTCTCTTTTTTCCATTTCCGGTTCAGTAGCGCACACATCTGGTAGGGTCTACCCTCGGCCCCCCCGGCATCCGGCTTTCTGCCTGCTTGGGAAGTCCACTGGTCTGTGGAGCTCCACTGAGGGGGAAATGTAGCAAGGGCATCTAGTGTTGCGTTGGCTGCGGTAGTCGCTGCAGACATGGCCTCTCCCGCAGCCATCATTGTGGTAAGGCAGAAGGGGTGAAGAGTTAAGTGGCGAGCAGTAAAGCACCCATATCAGGACCCTGGCCATACAGTTGTCACCAGAAGCCAGCATCGGTGGTGACGACTTTGAAAGGTCTTGAGTTGAGATAAGAGAGGCAGGCTGTGGCTGAGAGGTGGTAAGACCCTGATGCGTGGAAGTGGCTGGCGTTAGGCCGGTGCGGCTTGCGCTTGGTATGGTGGTCGATACCAACCCCACGGCGCCCACACACTTCAAACACCGTAGCACCGCAGTAACTCTTCAGGACCTCCATCCTTATGGCTGCTTTTCCTTAGCTTGACTCTGCCTTATTTTGCCTACTTCTTTTGCTCCCTGATTACCTGCCTACCTGCCCCAATATCTGCAGCCAATACCCTCGCTTGACCAGACATTGCATCTGCTGGTGATCATTCAAGCAATCCCCTAGTCCAAATACCGAGTGAATCCTTAACTGTAACAGAAGCCACACTAATACGTCTGACCTTGCAACAGAGAGGTCAATGGAGAGGACAATACTCAGTTTTTGCTTCAAACTCGAAATTTTCACACAGGGTCTTTGGCATCGTAAACAACAACATGGCACATAGAAAGATAAAGCAGTCTAACAGGACCAATAGGGCAACAAAGCAGCCGCAAGCATCAGAAAAGTAATCGTCAGAAAAACAAGATATCAATAATGTGGGAGGGGGTGCGATGATCCTCCATCTGTGTGTATAAAATTGACTGGCGACATTCAAAAACCACTTTGGACAAATGCTTATTAAGATCAAGCATCACACCTTACTTCAGTGCGAGGCATCATGGTGAAGCTGGTTCTTCAACTGTAACTCCTCCTTTTACTTATCCAACGGCTTCACACAGTGCATTTACTACAGGCTATAAAAGTAGGCAATGCACAAGATCATGTCTAAAAATGAGACCATACCCGAAGGACGTGGCAGGGTACCAAATCTCTGGGAGGTACGATAGCACTGGCTATGGAGGGGGCTTATTATATCATATAAATGCACTGAGCACCAATGAAGTGGGCATTCCCGAGCCAAAAGGTATAACAGTCGCACAAATACACAGTGCCCCCCTTGAACAGTCAAGCTTCATAGAGAGGGACTGTGAAAATCTAGTGCAGCGGTACTAAACGGTACCAGATTGTGCAGTAGCTCTACAACCCACCAGTACTCGAACTAACTGAGGAACCCTTCGGACATTTGACCCAGAAGCACTTGAAAAGCTCATAGGAGAGCCATTCGAGATGACCTTGTTTGAGAGAGACAACAAAACTGCAAGGGAAGAAAGTGTGGTTGAACCACCTGGAGCCACGAAGAGGGCGAGCACCTCGAAGTATTCTCTGCTCGGACTGCAGGAAAATGAACAGCGTGGCTCATCTTTCTCCAGTGACTCAATGCTCACAACTCTACTTTACTGGCACTTAACGCCCTAACATGGCAGTCACATAAAATGAAGACCCAAGTGGATCTAATACAAACGTTAGCTCAAACAATTTCACACTAGATTAGACAATTGATAGTCTGGACTGCAAGTTGAATGCTCACGCATTTAGACACATGGGGGGTTTGACTCCATCAAGAGAAACATAAAAAATCAAGGGAAGGAAGGCATCATGTACTTGTGAAGCAATTGTAAACAAGCTCATTACCCTCCCCGACCTTCTGATCTGCTTATAGGAAACATGGAAAAGATAGCCACCTACCATCCCTGGGTATTACGCAATTTATAATGCAGCGCACAGGAAAAATAACTTTGGAAGAGCGTCTGGCGGCCTCTCATTCTTTGTAAAGCTTGCCTTACAACTTAGAATAAAGGAGATTAGAACGTACTATAACAACATGCAGGCAATAGACCTCTCTGGCTTAACCCTAAGTGGCTCCCTCTTAACATTAACATTAACATTAACATTAACATTAATCCATTCATGTCAGGTAGGAAGAAGGCTGTTGACGATTTTTGTGAGCATGCCTGAATCTTGATCAGTATTCCAATCATTAAGTTATCCTGTTTGGATACTTTAACACAATACATTTGGGTCATCCCAAGGGGCCCCAGAAAGTTGCCCATCAGATGTTCTTAGAAGCCTGCAATGAGATATTGAATTTGTGCACTTGTGACCAACAGAGTAAACTAGACGGGGAAGGCCGCTCAGCTCTAGCTTGGACTATCTATCTATAAGTTCACAACTGCAAGGAAGATCCACAATCTTTCAAGTACAAAGTAGTGCAGAACGTGACCATCACCCTCTGACCACTGAAATTAAACTAAATTGCAGTATACATCTGGCAGTCCAAACAGCTGGTTTCACCGCAAGCGAAGGAGCTAACTCATTTGTGAAAAGAAGAAAATGGGGTATAAACAGCAAATCACAATACAAGAAACGGAAGGACAACAAAAGCTAAATTTGCCGGATCATCAACCCACAGGAGTAGAAGCATGGGACAGAATAATGAGCAACGTATATTCAAAATTAACCAATAATAAATCCACAATCAAATCACGAGCCTCCACAAACAACCATCATAAAGACCGTATAATTGATAGAGCACTTTTCTAAAGCTAAAAATGTGTAAGGAAGGCAGAAAATAGATATAGGAGGCACAAAGGAGCCCACTCAACAAATGAGCTAAAGCAGGCAAAGACAAAACACAAAATTACGTAGGGCTCTAAAAGCCAGAGGATCCAATCCAGTTAACAGTGGAGGACACAAAAACCATACTTCAAGCAATACACAAAGACAGCTCCCCTGGACTTAATGGATACCCAGGGCCATCTTTAGGGACGACAAAAACTTTTGGGCCCCACAAATCCAGGATCTCTTTCAAGACTGTATTCCGCCATCTAATCTTCCAACATCATGGAGGGGCTCCCTTCTGCATCTGATACATAAGGAAAAGCCTTCACAAAGATATCACTACGAGAACTGAAGCACTGAGTAACAGAAAAATAAAATCATCCCATATTACCAGACATGGTTCCGGCCCAAAGCATCTACAATGGACAATGTCACATCTAAGTCCTTCTTGGCAAATAAAGCTGCAAAAAAAGAGCATGTGCACTATATGCATGCTTGGTAGACTACAGAACAGCATTTAACAGTATTAACTGTAACATCTTATGGGCAAAGCTGGCCGAGTGGGGGATACCACCTAACTTGCTCAATGCCATAAAATGCTCAATATGCGAACACTTAGGTCCAAATTAAACTGACCCAAACCCATGCCTCACCAAAAATTAATACAAATAAAGGCTTAAAACAGGGTTGTGTCATATCACCTATGCTGTTCAATATCTACACAGCTGATTTACAGCTGGCATTATCCAAAGGGAACTTGTTCCCTACAATGTTCGGATCACTAAAATTACTGGTCGTACAATCAGCAGACGACCTTGTCATCCTGTTCACAACCGTATTGGAATGCAGAGGGCCTTAAGCATTCTCTGCTCTTATAACATCAAGTATACTGCTTAACAACTAATGTCTCAAAAAACAAGGTTCTGATATTTGGGCATCGTAAAAATAAATATCAACATAGATGGAACCTTGGGTCGCTTAACATAATAACGACAAGTAAATGCAACAACCTTGGTGTTTGGCTATCCAACACCAGTAAATCACTCTTACAGTCCAGAGCAATAAAGGAAAATACAGCAAAAACAACATTTGCACAAAACAACATTGCACTGCTTAAGACAGAAGGAATATACATAGCCATTTGGGCTAAATTGCTTCTGGCTATAAATTACGGGCACCTTGCCTTTCCTGGGATGCTACTGACTGTTTTTTAGCACTGCCGGCCAGCAGGAACATTTTTGGACTACCGAAACACACACAGCGCACTTTGCTGGGATTGGAGTTTGGCCTGGTTCGCCAAGTAATCGAGTGCAAAACGGGCATTGTAAAATACTACTAGCAGGTCGCCTCTGCCTTAGAAGGTTCAATGAAAAGCACACTACAGGCAATTTCAAAGCAGTCAAAGCATTCCTCAGATAATTTGACCTGGGGTTTTAGTTCCCTGAACTTGAACTTTGGCCTCTCTTTCCATAAGGTGATAACTTATCAGTTTAAGTGCACTTTAGAAACTCATGGAAGGCAACTGTCCAAAGCTCTTGACTTGTGAGAAGTAAAGCTCACCCTGTGGGCCCCGGGTTTGCCTCAGTCAAATAAGACTGTAGTTCTTCAGCCTTACCTGAAGGCCCTCTTGGGTAGGTCTGCCTTGGAAAATATACTCTACATGAGATTGTTGGCTTTACCACTATGTGAATTTCAAGTGCATTGGAAGTCTAAAACCAGGGGCAGCACACATCATCATCTGTGTATGTACGAATCTGAGTCTCTGTGCCACCTCTTATGCTGCCGGTCTTCGTTGATAACTGGCAGACGTATTTTGTGGAAGCTGCTATTTCCACAGCATGAGCTAAGAACTTCCAGGGGTGCAGATACTAGGGGACCGGCTTAGGGTTGGCAATACCCGAATTGTTCCACCTACCATAAATCCCATTACTAGAACCGTTTTTGACTAGACTCAGCCCCATCAAGGCACTTTATATTCCGGTCTGAATTTGAAAAACTGTTATGCTGTTTACTGCCACTTTGGTTTGAACTTGAAATGTAGTCTTAACACTTGCATTCTAGGTTTAACCTTCCATTTTTACTCCCTTACTTTGCACTAAGTGGTACGGAGAAGGTGGTCGACCCGGACATGTTGCTATAATACCTGTACATCAAAAATGTTGCACTTTACTTCCTTTCCGCTTTCTTCATTAAGTGGACGTGTTGTTATCTTTTTTAACCATGTTGCAGTTTTAAGGTATTTATTACTTTGTAATGTTTGTTTTATTATTGTGAAGATTTTAATTAATCCTACAACAAAGACAAAAACTAAAACCTAAAACCTCTCTTCTAGTGACGAAGCTGGTTGAAATATACACAAAAACGCTTGACTGTAGGTCCCTGCCGGACACGAGCAAGGAGGCCCTCAAAGTCTCTGTCAGCAAGTCTTCGGACAATGTCACTGATTTGAGAGCACCCGGTTAGCATACTTAATTGTGAATTTAACCTATAAAAACCTCAGTAAGGTACAGGAAACTAGGCTGTAGCCTCATCTACATACTCTGGTACACTAGTTTTCATCATAAACACCTCCTATAACATACAACGCCTCTGCCGTGTCCTTGAGGAGACCCTCTGTGCCTAGTACCCGGAGGCAGTGGTTTTATCCATTAACATTGTATTATCTGCAGGGAATCATGACTCGGGTGTTCATAGAATCGGGCTAGAACAAATGGGTCACCTTACCTTATCCGAATGCACATGTGCGAGTTCGCACAGTCTGATGCATTTCAGACTCCTTCACAATCTACTGCGGTACCCTACATGGCTGCCACCTCTCCCCTATGCTTTTTGCGCTGTAGGTCAACTATTTGCCAGTATGCTATGCATAGTGGGGCGTAACAGAGGGATCCTGCTACACCACAAAGGGCATGTGATCTCAGTGTGTGTGGATTACATGCTCTTATATCTGAGAGAAGCCACAAGGGGATCTAGTGGTGTGTGAACTTACTGGGGAACCTTGAGCGGATGTTGGGACTGTGCACGAATTGGAGGAAGATATATGCATTCCGGAGGTGCCCAGAGCTGCTGGAACCACCGAGACCTGTACAGAACCTCGGAATCCAATGGAAGCCCAGAGTTTTTAAGTACCTGTGAATAAAGGTATATCATTCTGATGCTTATTCTAGGTAGGATCAGTGCTTAATTTGTGCTTGTGGTTTCCGGTGCAAAAGACACATATTGGACGGATGGAGGAAGGGAAAAACGAAAAAGCGTCACAAAGGGAGAAAGTAGAAAGCTGTAAAAGTGAGCTGAAGGGGCAGTGAGTGGCTTTATATAGATTGAAGAGGCCTGAGATGGCTTCAGGATTACGCCGCCTCAGGATTCCGTGTTCTCGCATTTAATTGCAGCAGCAGCGTGTATAAGAGGAGGGCTCTGGGCACCGGCACCTTTTTATTTACAAATTAAGCACTGGGTAGGATAACCTGGGGTGCGCCCTGCGCAGTCTGACTGGTAATGTTGCCTTCTGGAAGACAGTCAGGCTCCCATCATGGCTTGAATAACATTGGGAAAGATGATTATACTGCCCAGAGTCCTCTACTATTTTGCAACCCTCCCACAGCGGATACCACATGTCTGGTTCAGATCTCTAAACTCCAGGAATTGATATGGGATGGACAACGCAAACGTGTGGCTGCACACTCCAAAGGGTCACTTACAGGGGAGGCTTGGGAGTTCCTGATTTTGAGCTATATTACCTTGTGGTGCAGCTGCGGTGGACTGATTTCTGGTTGGTGGGAACCGGGTTAGCTGAAATGGGGGAGTTCAGAGAAGCTCGTAGAGAGGAGGGCTTACTGGCCATGCTCTTGGGTGTGAAACTGGTACCTGCCCAAAAATCAAAACTCTGCTCTATCACCTTGGGATGCTGGAGAAGGCCATTTCTTTGCATGGAACACATCCGTCTATATGCCCCTGTGATGCTGCTGGTGGGTCTGCTGACTACCGGAGGGGCTTCTTCACACATCACAGGATGCATGAGGGGATGGACGTGGGCATAGTGATAATGGGAGACTGCTACTCCGAGGGCTCCTTCCAAAACCTGGAGTCTTTAGTTGCAGAGAGCAACTAACTGGGTACCCAATTCTTAACTTATGGGACACTAGTGATGCGTCAACTCAGCAGTGCTCTAGAGTCTCAGCCTCCCCCGCACAACCACTTGCAGACCCTACTGACGTTCAGGCATGGCTGCCACTTGATCTCCTGGCTATACAAAACAATGATTGCATGATTTCTGATAACCTTCTGGCCCTGTGCACTAAATGAGAGACTATCATTGGCAGGCCTTTCCATGGGAAGGAGTGGGAACAGACCCCTGAATGCATGTACTTTCTCACACAAAACACACAATTTAAATTCATGCAGTTGAACTACTACACACTACTTACCTCACACAACACAGACTGAATGTAACGTTGCATACTACTGAACTGAGATGTCCTACATGTGCTCTGATTGATGCAGACTTTGTCCACATGGTGTTTGGCTGCCCAGTGATAACGTGCTTCTGGTTCCAGGTCACGCCAGACTTAGAAAGAACCCTTGAATAGATACCAGCTACACACTGTAAATGTTCGTCTGCTCGGACTCTATAGTAGACAAGCTGAGCGGAAAGCTGGTAATAGGTTTCTGGATTTGACACTGGGTGTGACCCATAGGGACGTTGGACTGAACTTGAAATCACCAGGTGGCCCACCACACTGAAGGTACATGGCAGAGTTCGAGAACTGGGCGCTGGCTGCTTCCGCAGCTGAATTGATAAAACGTTTTATGTTTAACAGCACAATTTATTTATGTTTCATAAAACTTATGTCATGAGCCACTCTGTATCTCCAGCGTGCTAAAGACTCACATATATCATCCTGACCTCATCTACATCTGGGTGGACTAAGCAGGTGGGAGTGTCACTTAACATTATATACTTGATTGGTGTACTGCTTAATACTGCACCAATGATGACTATACCTTTATTACTTTAATGTTACATAAAAACCAATAAAGAAAGTTTAAAAACAAAAACCTAATCAATGAATAGCTAGACAGTCGGCAGCTCGTCCAAGATTCTAGATAGTATTGTGGGTCTTGCCTTGGAAGAGAAAATTGCGCATCAATGAATGGATGTCTGGCAGCATGGTCTGGCGTGGTAGGGGCAGAAAAAAAGACCTCAGATAAGAATGGAATAATAAGGAGTTAAGTTCAGAAATATTTGTGGGGCACCATTCTATAATACTATCCAAAAGTCCTCCATACATAAAAAGATGGGATGGTGCCACCAAGTTAAGCTGGTGCACAGACCTTATATCGGGCCTTTTGACAGATGGCCTTGGAATCCACACAACTCAGTGTACCCTTGTGAACCATGAAAAGTGTTGTACACATTAGTATGTCAGCATGCCAAGACTAGATCCTGGCAAAGAAGAGGATGAAAGACTGAGGCTCAGATGCTATCCTATTGCAGGGCCCAAGCATGCCCAAGTTCACCAGGGATAATATGAAATTGAAGTACCCACTTCTTTCAGTGTAGCAGACTGATGGGGAGATTAATTCATTTTCACTTGGCTTGTGCGTGTTTGAGCCAGTCCCAACCAGTGACTGGAATGTAATGATGTGCCTTTCACTGATCTTTTTCAACAGGTAAGTATTTCCAGTTCTCCGGGCAAGGGGTGAATAGAGCACAGCGGTAAGCTTTTACTTCCAGGATGTGACAAGGCTGTATAGTTAAGACTTCCCAAGTGGAGACTGATTTTGAGGGTTGATACTCATATACAGTACATACATATGGAGCATTATCTGACTTCCCATACTGCTCAACCGGCTGCACCCAAACTGATGATCAAACAGAGGAGCTATTAGTTCCTCAATAGTGTGCACACGAACTGGCAATCACACAGGGGCCTCATAGTTGCCACTGCTGTGATAGTGCCCCTTTCCCCTCCAAGACTAAAATAAACCATGACTCCTCCAGCCCAACACTGATTCTCCCAATCTACCTTTCTCACATGTACTGTCATGGCCTCCTGGACCCTGTTGTACAGCCCAAGCACGACATAAAGAAACTACACAGAAAGGACTTAATTATGAGCACAATGTTCTCCGTTCTTTTCTACCAAAGAGTAGGCTGTTCTTTTTATTTCATGACTCACCCCATTCTAAACACAAACAGTGGTCATTTTCAAAACACCATAAACTTAAAAGACGTTGCTAGAATTATGTCATGTATGATACGTAGTTGGTCAAGTTGGTTCGAGGAAAATCTTTGCATTACTATGCCATTCTGCAGAATAGAAACACATGAAAAAAAGAGATGTATGAGAATAATTGTGTTGTTTGTGGTAGGTCAACGTCCTCCACCAAAAAGCTTGCGATTCTGCTCCAGCCACTTTCAATACCTTCTTATTCTCAGCAGCCCTGTTTGATGGATTTTAATGCTGACCTTCCCACTAAAGTAGGAAATATGGTAATACTAACAGTGACAGACCTGTAAAACAAGACAGCATGTTTGCTCCCTTGAAAAAAGCAATCCTATTACACGGACCCTTGCTCGGTCTTTCGACCAACAGATATTTTGTATACATGGACAACCTGAATGCACTATTTCAGACAGACGCATAAGGTTCCTATGTCAGTTTTGGAAGGAGGTCCATTGGTTGCTGAGATGTACTTTTGCACTATTCATCAGCCTACCATTATCAAAGCGATAAGCAATCCGAATGAGCACAGTCTATTAGACTACTGACTGAATATTACTTCTATATTCAACAGGAGACATCCTACTTAGGGTTATTGCTGGCAGCTGAATTCGCTTAAAACCCTATGCAAACGACAAAAGGAGTATCCTCTTTCACTGGTTCACATGTCTTTCATCCAAGCATGTTTCAAGTTACCTTGCGGTCACTATCTGTGGTTTCAGAAGCAAAAGGTCTGCATACACGCTTAAGAAGGGGTGCAAGAAGATAGCACCTATATTGAAACAGTCTCTGGAAGACTGAAGAGGTACCCTAGCTTTTACATCAAGACAATCCGTTTGGGTAGCTACAACTAATGTGAAACTATTAGGATATCCTCTAAACTGGAACTCCAATGCACGGATCTTCACTTGATAGAAAAATAATCAAAAATCACCTACACATCTTTGAATCCATCCAATCTTCCATGTGTCTTCACTCAAGCATGTTATTCCCAAACAGCATCAAAGGAATCGAAAAAGGCTCCCCCTATATAAGAAGAACAATATGAAGAGAATGAAATATGAAAGATGTAAGATGCTAGCAATGGGGGAAGGAGGGAAGATAGTAGCGGGTTCATTTATTGGTATACTGGAATGGCTTATGAACCCATGGAGTGCTTATGGAAAATGGAGCAAGATGCCCATGCACCCTTATAGAGAGGTCCTTTTATGCTTTACACTAACAAGACGCAATATTGCCATGGGATGGAAGAAGGCCCTGCGAAGGGTTAACCTGTTAGGGCTCTCAGCCCCCAACAGCAGCTCTAACACGCACCTAAATGCTAAATCCTGTCTGTGCTTAACAGTGTCTTAAGTGAAGTGTGTAGCAGCCCACAAAAGGTCCATTAGGGGTATTTATTTAGGGCAAAGGGCACTAAAGGTCCATTAGGGTTATCTTTCAGGGGTGGTTTGAGATTGTGGCTATTGCAGTATTGGGCTTGACCACTTCTAGGGGTCCCATTATTAAGCCACAGATGCTTGAGCAACCGTAAGTCCATCCAAGCAAAGAACAACACACAACCATAGACTGTCCCACTCCTCTCATTATGCTAGATTCAGGCACCAGGAACCAGAAGTAAAAAGGCGAACTGGGTGCAGAACAACACATATTCACTTGACATTACTATCTCAAGTACGGCAGACTTGTTTGAGGAACCTTTTAGGGTGCTTATTGAAGCAGTATTTCCTTCTGGCTTCTTTTGTGGGATGGGTGTGCTATTCAATACAAATTCACTGCCTAGAACTATTGATGAGGATGTTCTGAAAGCACCAAATGTAGAAACGTTTCCACTTGAAGGTACAGGATGTTCTTGTAGAGAAGGGAAATGATTGGATTGTGGACTGTGATAGGGTCAATCTCTTTTCCCAGCTGCCTAAGAACTCATTCGATTCCATTGGTTCTCTAGGCATTGTTGTAGTGGCTGCAGGAAGCTGGCCTGGTGTGTGATAAGCACCTATGATGTTATCACCCTATACCAGGTCCAGGTATCCCCTATTAGTGAGGTGTAGACAGTATCTAAAAAGCTAGGCTCTCTAGAAGGTAGCTGTGGATGAGCAGCCAAGACTTATCTAGGTGACATGCAAAGCTTATGCAATACCACTGTAGTCACACAGCCATAACACACATGAAAGGACCACACAGTGCTACAAAAATAAAGGTACTGTATTTTAGTGACATAAATACTAAAATGCTATATAGGCAATACTCTACTAGCAGGTGAGTAAACACACTATTACCTATACATTAGTAATCAGGAATGGGCATAGAAAGCAATAGAAAACAGTAAAATAACAGTGAACAATAGAGACCCTAGAGGGAGACCAAACCAAATACCAGGTAATCGGAATCTGTGGAGGGGAGCTGGAGAAAGTAGAAACCCCAAAAGGTAAGTTCCAGAGTGCCACTCAGCGACCAGGAGAGAAGAGGTAAGTACCTGGTTTTTCCCAAACCCACAGATAAACTTTGTAGAAGAACTGCGCAAGACCCAAGCAAGACTGGAAGAGACTGTAAGAAGATAAATCCTGACAGAAGAGGACCTGCAAATGATGGGGGCTGTCATGGGTTGGCTAATAGGTATCCTGTCAGGGCTTAACCTAGAGAAACAAAAATGGTTCCAACAATGGTTTATGGTAGAAGAATAGTGAACTGACTTTATTATTCTTATGTGTTTCTCTATATAGTTCTTTATTCACTCTTTTCCTTTTTACTGTTCCTCTTTGGGTCTCTCTGTTTCTTTCTATTCCTTTTGTTCTAGTGGATTACTTCTTGAATTTTCTTCTCATTAGTCCTTCTCTTTCTTTCCTTTGTTTATTTAGGTATCTTCCCGGTCTCGTTGTCAGTGGTTCCCCCCGTAGGATGTTCCCAAGGGAAAACAGGGAACAAAGGAATAAGGGGTAAGTAATTGTTTTGTTGGTGGGCTTTCTTTTATAAATGGGTGGGGGGGGGGGGGAAGAAAAGACAAGGAAAGAAAAAGAAGACAGAAAGGAACATGCCTCCTCTGGGATTTGTGAAGGATAGTGCTACATAATGGCGTTGTGCTGTCCTTCTTAAATTTCTGTAGCGTGCAACAAACCAGTGCTGGTGAGGACGCACAGCCCAGCAAGCAAGGATACCAAGTGTTTTAGGAGCAATCCCTGTTTGCCAAAAATCAATCCTCCTCCTCCCCCCTTCTCTCTGTCTCCCCCTCCTCCCGCCCCCCCACAAATAGTTAGTGGGACTCTGAATGCAGGCACGTACCTGCATGAGCCACGTCACTCTTGGGACGTGGCGGGCTCTTTCGTTCTTCCCCCCAGACTGTTTCTCCCTTGCGTGCGGGTCCGCTGCCCATCCCGTCTCTCTCTCTAATTTGTCCTTGTTCGTTGCGTCAACCTCCTCCTTGGTTTCTCCTTTCGGTCCTTCGTTTTTGATGTTTTTCTCTCCGGACGGTTTCTCCTCCGCGTCTTTCTCGTCCTCTTCACTCCTCCCTCTCCTGTGCGTTCCATTCGAACCCTCTATTTCCGGGTTCAGGTGCTCTCTTTCCTGTTGATGTAGTTTCAGAGTGCCCCGGAGCACTCGGTTGTCAGCCCCACGTCCGATGCCACCCTGTTACACTCGCTCCCCTTTGGAAGGGCTGATCGAGACCTGCCTCTACAGGATTTCTAGATAAATAATCCACAGTGCTTATTTGACTTCCTGGAAGATGTTGAATCTGAAACATAAAAGGTTGGAGCTCCATGAACCACTGCAATATTCTGGAATTAGTATCTTTATTCCGGGCTAGCCAAGTGAGAGGAGAATGATCGGTGCTCAAGATAAACTGATGACCTAGTAAATAATATTGCAAACGTTCGACAGCCCATTTAATTGCTAAACATTCTTTCTCAATCACGGGATAATGTTTTTCTCATGGTAGTAGTTTCCTGCTTATGTAAACAACGGGGTGGCTTATCTCATTTTCATTTTTTTGTGACAAGACTGCACATATGCCCACATCAGATGCATCTGTTTGTAAACAGAATGTCTTTGTAAAGTCAGGGCAGCGCAAAACCGGTTCAGTTGTCAAAAACCGTTTGAGTGTCTCATAATTATTGATTTGTTTTGCATTCAGGCCACTGAATTTTGTGGGTTGGTCCTTTTTTAGAAAGTCAGTTAAGGAGATTGCGATAGTGGAATAGTTGGGGATAAAGCGACGGTAATACCCCACCATCCCTAAAAGCGATCTCACTTCTTTCTTTGTTTGCGGTGGAGGTACCTTAAGAATTGCTTCGACTTTGTCCAGTTGGGGTCGTATTTGTCCTTTTCCTATATGATAACCGAGATATGCGATGGTATATCGTGCCAGATTACACTTGTCAGGATTAGCCGTTCATCCGGCCTCAATTAGAGTATGGAAAACTATAGAGAGGTGAAGTAGATGGTTTTTCCAGGTTTCACTATATATAACAATGTCGCTGAGATATGCGGCAGAATAACCTACATAATTACGCAACAACCTATCCATTAATCGTTGAAAGGTGGCAGGGGCCCCATGTAGACTGAAGGGAAGTACGGTGAATTGATATAACCCTGAGGGGGTGGAAAAAGCAGTTTTTTCCTTGTCTTGGGGATTCAAGGGTATTTGCCAGAATCCTCTTGTGAGGTCCAATTTGGACATGTATTGAGTTGTTCGAGCAACTCATCTACTCTGGGTATTGGATATGTGTCAAAGTTGGACACATTATTTAATTGGCAAAAGTCAATACAAAAACACACAGTTCCATTTGGTTTAGGGACCAGGACAACTGGGGAGCACCATCGACTAACGGAGGGCTCAATTATACCCATTTGTAGCATGTTCTGGACTTCTTGCTCCACTACTTTCTTACGTGCTTCAGGGATACGATACGGTCGAAGACGGATGACTTTTCCGTCCTGCGTCTTTATAGTATGTTGTATTAAAAGGGTCTTTCCAGGAATCAAAGAGAACAGATTTTGATTTTGGCATAATACTTCCAGTATTTGTGTTTGTTGTTCTTTCAGGAGATCCGGATTAATGTGAGGAAGACAATCACCCGAATATTCTGATTGAGGACATAAATTTATTTCTAGGGGTTTACTTTTATTTACTAAAAACCCAGGGGCATATTTATACTCCATTTGCGCCGAATTTGCGTCGTTTTTTTCGACGCAAATTCGACGCAAAACTAACTCCATATTTATACTTTGGCGTTAGACGCGTCTAGCGCCAAAGTTCATGAAGTTAGCGTCATTTTTTGGCGTGAACACCTTCCTTGCGTTAATGAGATGCAAGGTAGGCGTTCCCGTCTTAAAAAATGACTCCCAGGCATGTGCGTGGTATTTATACTCCCGGGCAAAAATCACGCCCGGGAGTGGGCGGGGCAAAAAACCCCGCATTTGCGCCTCTTTTTAACGCCTGGGTCAGGGCAGGCGTTAAGGGACCTGTGGGCTCAGAATGAGCCCAGAGGTGCCCTCCCCTGCCCCCAGGGACACACCCTGCTACCCTTGCCCACCCCAGGAGGACACCCAAGGATGGAGGGACCCATCCCAGGGAAGAAAAGGTAAGTTGTGGTAAGTATTTTTTTTAATTTTTTTTTGTGGCATAGGGGGGCCTGATTTGTGCCCCCCTACATGCCACTATGCCCAATGACCATGCCCAGGGGACATAAGTCCCCTGGGCATGGCCATTGGGCAAGGGGGCATGACTCCTGTCTTTGCTAAGACAGGAGTCATGTTAATGGCGTCTGGGCGCCCCAAAAAAATGGCACAAATCGGGTTAAGACGATTTTTTTGCCTCAGCCTGACTTGCCCCATTTTGGGACGCCCAAACGCCATTTTTCCCTATGTCGGCGCTGCCTGGTGTACGTCGTTTTTTTTCACGCACACCTGGCAGCGCCGGTCGGCTAACGCCATTCAATAAATACGGCGCCCGCATGGCGCTTCAGAATGGCGTTAGCCGGCGCTAATTTTTTTGGCGCAAAACTGCGTTAGCGCAGTTTTGCGTCAAAAAGTATAAATATGGCCCTCAGTGTCTACTGTGGGAAGGGGGCTGTCTGTCTCTTCCCATTTCTTTGGTAGATTTATATGATAGTTGTGTTTTTCTGGGTGTTTCGGATATTAATAACCGGTAAGTAACGGGGTTAACTTTCTCTATCCCTTTGTAAGGTCCTTGCCATTTTGCCAATAGTTTGTTTTCTGAGCTGGGTAATAACACCAACACCTTATCCCCTGTTTGTACGTGTCTTAAGGTAGTATCTCTATTTTAATATTTATTTTGCTTTTCTTGAGCCACCTCTAAATGGACTTGCACATCCGCCCAGACTGTTTGGATCTGATCTTTTAGTTGTTGAGTGTATTCAAGAATGTCTTTATCCTCTGTCTCTTTCTCTTCCCATCTTTCTGCGGCCATATCTAATAGGGTTCCGGGTTGATGTCCAAACACTAATTCGAATGGGCTATGTCCTGTCGAGGCTTGCACGTGAGTCCCTATGGCATACAACACCAGGGGCAACTTTTTGTCCCAGTCTCTGCCCGAGTCAGATATTGTTTTCTTTAATAATGTCTTAAGGGTGCAATTATATCTTTCTACTAGGCCGTCTGTCTGTGGGAGATAGACAGAGGTGAGAATCTGTTTTACCCCTAATATTTGGCATATTTGAGTCATTAAACGGGACATAAATGGGGTTCCTTGATCGGTTAGCAGTTCTCTTGGAAAACCTACTCGAGAGAAAAATCCTATCATGGCATATGCCACACTTTTGGTGGTCATACTGGTAAGAGGGATAGCCTCTGGATAACGTGTTGCATAATTCACCAGGACAAGAATATACATATAGCCTCTAGAAGAAGGGGTCAATAGGCCTACGAAATCCATACCAACCCTAGATAAGGGAATGTCAATGACAGGTAATGGATAAAGGGGGGCTTTTTTAACTGCTCTCGGGTTGATAACTTGACACTTCGGACATTATGCACAAAACTTGTGAACGTCTGAAAATACCCCAGGCCAATAAAACCGTTGAAGGAGGTATTCCTCTGTTTTCTCTCTCCCAAAATATCCACCCCCACCTGACTGTGTGCTAAATGTAGTACTTGGATGCGATATGTATTGGGTACCACTAGCTGGTCTTTTCCTGATTATTATGTCGTACAACCCTGTATAGTAAACCTTTCTACATGAGGAAATATGGACCCACCTGTCCCGTTTTTTCTGTAACGGCGGCAGCCCAAGAATGTTGTAACGTGGAATCTTCTGTTTGACTGACCCGGAAAGGTGGTAAGGTCACCAGGATAGGTTTTTCTGTCGAGGTTACAGGGAAAGAATCAGAAGGGTTAGTCATAGGGAAAAATCTTTTTGCTTTTTTTTCTCACTCCTACTTCATTTTATTTTTTCCTTACCCAAAGTAATGAGGTTTTGGGCAAACGGATCTTCACTTAACCATAAGTCTGTTTTCTGACTGGTGCGTACATTGTCTAGTAAGTCAGAAAAATTTACCTAATCAGTTCCTATGATAACTTCTTCAACCAAATGGAGTATCAGTCCCACTATAAGAGATTCCTTTTTCTCTCTCTATTCAATGTGAATCTCGGCCATGGGATATTATCGCATGTCCCCATGGATACGGCAGATGGAGACAAATGTATTATTCTTTATTTGATCTTTTGGTACCAAGTCTGCCCTAATCACTGACTGGCTACACCCTGAATCAATCAGCACCTGAGTGGGTTTCCAGTTTACTAACATTTCCTTTATATATTGGGATGTCTTTCGGGCAGTGCAAAATACCCTGCCTCGGGTAACTCCTATTTCCATTGGCACTGGTTTTGGTATTTTGTGGGGATATTTTTGTGCAATATGTCCCCACACAGCACAGTTATAACATTGGGGTGTTTGATTTTGTTCTCTATCGGTTATTCTAGGAATCTGTATTTCTTCTGGGCTTTTCACCGGTCGTGTTCGGAAAGACGAGATAGATAAACGCCTTCCAGGAGTTTTTCCCTTCTGGTACCCTATTGTCAACTCTGGAGCTCAGTGAAACGCACATGCTAAATCTTTAGCTATTTTCGTATCTACATTAGGATGTTGTTTGATCCAGTTGCGTGTTTGTAAAGGTAGTCTGCTCTAATAATATGATCCGAATCACTTCTTCTCAGTCCGTACCTATCGGACTTAACCATTTTAATCCCAAGTCTTGTATTCTCGAATATAGGGCTCAGGGTTTTCCATAGGAATCCATTTTATACGGTAATATTCTGTATCAAATCCCACTCTCTCTAGAATAGCCTTCTTTCTCTTTGGATAGGGGGTCGTTCCCCCGGTATGAACTGCCTGGTAGGCGGCTTATAATGTTCCCGTCAACAGAGGTGCCACATATTGTCCCCACCGATCCCGAGGCCAATTGGCTGACGCTGCCACCCTTTCAAAGTTTGTAAAAAAGGCATCAGGGTCCTCTTCCTCTTGAAACTTCTGCTGTACAGAACTGGGGACGTTGGGATGTACCCGAATGGTAGTGATAGGGTCTGTTAATTTCTTAAGCACTGTTTCATGTACCAATTGATTATTAGCAATTATAGTAGCTTGACTCTTTAATGCATTCTGTAGAGTCTCTCGGTCGTTTCGGGCCTTTCGTTGTTGTTCCTCCCAAACCACTTGTAAGTGTTGTTGTCACTCAGCAAGTTGTTGTATCATATCCTCTAAAGAGGGTTTCCCCTCCATATTCCCGGGGTTTTCCACAGGATCTTACGATCCCAATCCTGACACCAAAATGTTGTGGGTTGGCTAGTAGGTATACTGTCAGGGCTTAACCTAGAGGAACAAAAGTGGTTCAGACAACGGTTTATGGTAGTAGAATTGACTTTATTATTCTTATGTGTTTCTCTATACAGTTCTTTATTCACTCTTTTCCTTTTTACTGTTCCTCTTTGGGTCTCTCTGTTTCTTTCTATTCCTTTTGTTACAGTGGATTACTTCTTGAATGTTCTTCTCATTGGTCCTTCTCTTTCTTTCCTTTGTTTATTTAGGTATCTTCCCGGTCTCGTTGCCAGCGGTTCCCACCGTAGGATGTACCCAAGGGAAAACAGGGAACAAAGGAATGAGGGGTAATTAATTGTTTTGTTGGTGGGCTTTCTTTTATAAATGAGGTGGGGCGGTGGTGAAAGGAAAGACAAGGAAAGAAAAAGAAGACAGAAAGGAACACTCCTCCTCTGGGATTTGTGAAGTATAGTGCTAAACAGTGTTGCTGTGCTGTCCTTCTTAATTTCTGTAGCGTGCAACAAACCAGTACTGGTGAGGGTGTGCAGCCCACAAGCAAGGATACCAAGTGTTTTAAGGAGCAATCCCTGTTTGTCAAAAATCAATCCTCCTCCTCTCCCCCCTTCTCTTCATCTCCCTCTCCTCCCCACCCCCACAATTAGTTAGTGGGACTCTGAATGCAGGCACGTACCACGTACCTGCATGAGCCACATCCCTCCTGGGACGTGGCAGGCTCTTTCGTTCTTCTCCCCAGACCGTTTCTCCCTTGTGTGGGGGTCCGCTGCCCGTCCCGTTTCTCTCTCTCTCTCTAATGTGTCCTTGTTTGTCGCATCATCCTCCTCTGTGGTTTCTCCAGTCGGTCCTTCATTTTCGGGTTTTTTCCCTCTGGACGGTTTCTCCTCCGCGTCTTCACGTCCTCTTCACTCCTCACTCTCCCGCACGTTCCACTCGAACCCTCTATTTCCGGGTTAATGTGCTCTCTTTCCTGTTGATGTTGTTTTGGAGTGCCCACGGGGCACTCGGTTGTCGGCCCCACATCTGTGGCATCTGAGGCCACCCTATTACAGGGACCAAGTCCGGTTGGGGCAGGAGCCACTCATCACCCTTCTGGAGATGCAGGACCAGGTTGACGGTGAAGACCAGGAGTCGGCTATGCAGCACAAGAGCGGAAGAAGAGTTCCAGTAATGATGCAGTCGATGTCCCACATCGGGAAAATAGTTGCAGTCCTTCAGTGGTGTGGAAAACCACCAACAAGCCTTGGCAAAGGCAAGAGCTGTAGAGCTGTTGGAGACGAGGAAGGTCCGAGAGGACTCAACCCAAGGACAGGAGTCCCAGGCAACCCTAAGCAGTGAGGAGAGCCAGAGGTCGACGATGCAGCCCCCACAAGCAACTCACAACCACCAGGCACAGGAGTCGCAGCGAGGCCCACACCTGGAAAGGAGTCCCACATCGCTGGAGCAGCAGGGGTGCTGGAGGCCGGGGCTACATGGAGCCTGAAAATCCCCTGGAAGAAGAGCCAACAAGCCTTGGTAGCAAGAGTCACAGTGCACAGGAGTACTGTCCTGCAAAGAGAAGGACTCAGCACATCCCAAGTTGGACAGCTGCTAGAGAGGACAGAGCGGGGACCTCTCAAGACCACCACTGTTGTTGCAGGATCTACTCAGAGTTGCAGGAGAGAGGATCCACACGGGCAGTCATCATTGCAGTTGGCACCTGTTGATGCAGGGGAATGACTCCACTTCAAGGGAGATTCCTTCTTGCTTTTTGGTGCAGACCGAAGACTTGCCGCCCTCAGAGGATGCACAGCCGGGAAAATATTGCAGTTGCTGGAAAGAGCCAGAGAAACAATGTTGCAGAGCGAAGTTGTTGCTGGAGCTGCAGATTGTAGGTTCCTGTGAAGTCCAGTTGCGGTTCCAGTGGCCAGAAGTTGAAGTAAACGCTGCAGAAGAGTCCTGCTGGAATCTTGCACAACGAACCTACAAAGTTTATCTGCGGGTTTGGGAAAAAAACAGGTACTTATCTAGCTTCCGACAGTGGCTTCATATGAGGCCTGGCATGAGGAACAAGACAAAGATAGGATGCCATATATTCTGAGGAATATTATAACTGTTGTGCCATTATTTAAAGGGTTTGTTTTCGTTTGAGACACTTCAGATGGATAGATGGTTGTCTCTCCTCCGAAGGACACACTTTTGCAGCCTGATTATCCAAGATCACACCAAAGTAGTATCTACTTTGTGCTGGGTGTCTTGTTGATTTCTTAAGGTTGACTCAGTGACCCAGACGTGCTCGGGCATTGAGGCATATTTTAAAATGCTTCAAAGACTCCTCTGAAGATGCACCTGTGATTAACTATCTTCCAGACATGAGGAAGATGATGTGTTACCTACTTAAGTGTGTTGCAGAGACTGTCATAACACTTTGCAAATGTTCAAGGAGCAGATTTTAGCCCAAATGGGAGGATTGTGAATAGGAATTTTTAATGCTTCCTTATTATTGGGATGTTAAATAGGCATCCTGAAGGTCTACTGCACACATTAAGTCCCTTTGATGTAACCGGGGATAGATTTGAGATCATGCAAGCATCCTGCTTTTTTCTTTTATAACATATTTGTTCATTATCCTGAGGTCAACAATAGGCCTCTACTCCTATTCTTTTGGTCCATTTTGTTTCAAACCAGAGGTTATTAGGAATAAATGCTGAATCCTTTTTGTTGATAAGGAACCTAACCCACTGCATTTTTCTGTAGTAAGATGTTTACTTTCTTCTGCATGAAATCCTGTTGGTAAGCCAGTGTTTTGCTTTGTGGTACAGATGAAGGAGGGTACTTGAATCAAAGAGAATATTCATTCTGGCTTCCTCTAACTCTGGTGGTCATATACAAGTGGTAAGGTTGTCTCTGTTGTTGCTGTTGGTCTGAATATTGTGAGGTTTGAACCATCTGTGGAAAGAAATGTCTGCCATAGGGTTCGTACCTTCCTCTGTATCCCCTTTTCTTCCCAAGACCCACGGATTTAATGTTCTATCACAAACTTCATGCAGTTTATTTTATCATCTGCATGAGTGCCAAAAAGAGAATTCCCTGAGAACGTTAAAGTCAGGACACTTTATTGTACCTCAGGTTTAAGTCCAGTCAATTTAAGTCATGAACTTTGTCTCATTCTGATACCATGGCAGTATCCATGCACCGCCAAGTGATAAGTATCCACCACTGGACTGGTTGGAGACAAGTATGCCCTTGTTAAGGATCTCTTGGAAGTCTTGTCTGTCTTTCTTCTGTAGCTTGCCAACAAATTGTAACAGAATCTCAGCGAGATGTATCATATCTCGCCAAAAGTGCAGTGGTGCTGCCAACTTTCACTGTTAACACCGATGTCCCACACATTTTCCTGTCAAGAGTCCATCTTCTTGCTCTCTCTGTCCGCTGGGATGGAGGAAGAAGGAGTTACTGCATATGACTTTTTTGCTGCAGCAACAATTAATGAGTAGGGTCTGCTCTAAGGAGTAGAGAGTCATGATCCAGTGATCTTCTACTGAAATTCCTCCTGGACTGCCTGGATCTGGAATGAGACATATATCTTCTCCTTGAGGATCTCATAGATGTTCCTCTTGAGCTAGTGTTTGATTTATGCAGTCTCTCTAGACGTCTAGCTCTTCGCAGAGTTCCAGGTGGAGGACTCTGAGGATGATGACTCCTATCTCTTGGAGGTCTTGTAAGGTCAGAAAGAGGAAGAGGCATTCTAGGAGGGAGATGAGGAGTGGACAAAGGCACCGTAGTAGGTGGTGTGCCTGGAGAAAAAAACAGTGAAATGTTGAACTCCTTGTAGATGGAGCTCTTCAGGAGTTCTTCTGGGATGATTTCCCGGAAAGAGGAATAAGCGTTAGTACTCAGAGTTGGAGGTTGTAGAAAAGTTCCTCTTCTAGATATGGTCACCCCCACTTTTTGCCCACTGGTACTGCTAACCAGGCCCCAGTGTCAGTGGTCATCCCCTAAAAACTACTTTAGTGTAAATTATAACCCAATTGGCAAGGGCATTAGCACCATTGTAAGGCCCTGGTAAATAGTACCCTTGGTATCCAGGGCACGGGTACCAAAGATGGTCCCTAAGGGCTGAAGCATGTATTATGCCACACTAAGGGATCCACAGTGAAACTGCTGGGAGACTTCCACTGCAGGATGCGTGAAATGGTGGAAGCCATTTTGTAAACACAACACTGCCCACTCCCTGTGTGCAATGCCCAAATACACTGCATTTACTATATGTGACTCATCCCTACAGGAGGCCTTTAGAGCCTCACATGTGAGGGCACATCCGCATGAGAAGGTATGACCCTGTGAGGTCTAGTTCCACTGCTAGTCATTGCAAGTGTTCAGGAAGCCAACTGAGGATATGTACTGGGCAATGGTCATTATGAGTTACCAAGCAACATGATGGCCTCACTGAAAGTAACGGGGCTTGGTATCAAACATCTCTTCTTAATAAATCTGTACTAATGCCAGTATAAGATTTATTGGGACCTGCACCCATGGGGCACTTTAGAGGTGCCCTGTGTGGCCCTACCAATCTCTTAGTGCACTATCTGACTGGTATCTTCTAGCCTGCCATAACAGACAGATTCCTGCCCCCCTGCAAGGGAGAGCCCGTGCTCAGAGGTCAGGAACAAAGCCTGCTCGGCAGAAGGTGTTCGCACCTCCCCAGCAGGATGGCTTGCAATTTAGCATGTCAAAGCAGGAGTCTTCAAAGCCTCTGCTGTCTTTGACATGCAACCACGGCTTCCTCCCAGGCCGGGGGATGCCACCCCCTGCCCTGGAGCCCATTTGGCACCAGAGCAGGTGGGAAAATAGTTATTCAGGAGGTCTGTTTCACCCACAGGCTAGCCTCAACTTTGAGGTGGGCTACCTAAAGTGAACAGCCAGAGAAGGGCTTCACTATTTTGTTTGGTAAAATAGGGACTTCTCAGTCAAGGTTATGCCCACTTCCCACAAGAAGTGGTCATGTAGTACCCCAGTGGTAGGTAGCCCATTGGTTACTAACCTGTACTCCCCTAACCACCCCTAAATTTAGTATTTAGGGGTCACCTCAGTACCAGGCCTGCAGATTTGACTTCCTGGGAACTGAAGGACAAAGAAGAAACTGCACTGCAAGAACCAAGGATCTGGACAGAAACTGGCAAAAATCCTGCCTTGCTGTTTGCTCCTTAAAAATAGCAAAGACCTGACTAGTCCTGCGGCTGTGCATCCTCCCCAACACTTGAAGGACTGTCTAGCATTTTGACAACCAGCTATCATCTCTCTTGGGGTGGAGGGGCCACCCCCTGCATCAGCAGGTACCAACCACATTGGCCTGGTCCATCGTGTTGCTGACCATCAGGTCCACTGAGGGCGCACCACTTTAGGAGTAGGACTTTGTGGCTCTTGGAGGTCAGCCCTGTCTCTCTGCTGAGCTTTTAGATGCTAGAACCTCCAGGAGCACCCCTGCACCAATATCCTGAGACCCGGGGCACTTTCACCAGCCAAGACCTGTTTCGCGACCAGCCCGAACCCCACCACCATGGAAGCCTTCTTTCATGTCTAGGGACATCAGGACAGCTAAGACCCACAACAAGAGTGGCCCTGCTGTTTTGTTTTTCTCCCCTCTGCAGATCTACTAACCAACGTGAGAGCCTTAAACGTAAATAACCAGCAAGTCAAGACCCTCCGCACCTGAGCCTCACAGCCCTGGTCCACAACTTCTGACCACGTCCCCTTGGCCTTGGGGTCCCCATGGCTTGAGCCCCTCTTTGGCTTCTTCAGGACTTGTCTCCAAGACCCGTATTGCAGCTTTTGTTTCATGTCCCCATTGACTTTACTGGTGCAGCACTCAAGGCTACTATGCCGATCAGCAGCTCTACCCCTGACACAGCAGGACAGGTAAAAAGAAACTGCTGGTGGAACTTTGGACCTTAGCCACCTAGCACCTTAAGTTCCAAAGGGATCCTCCAAACTCCACCTGCAAGTACATGTTTGCTATATGTGCTTTTTTCCCCCACAGGAAAACATTGTAGCGTTCGAAGCACATGGCTCAAAACCGTTATTTTTCTATTTACATTTAAAATCGATATCTCCACTTGTACTAAAGTTATCCTAAAGATCTAGGGCCTGATGTACGTAGTTTTTTTCTTGTCGCAAGCAGCCCGAATCGCAAAATTAGGAAGGGGTGTTCCCTTTCTAATTGCGAGCCGCAGTGAGATGTATGATTGTTTTGTGACCATAGATGCAGTCACAAAACAATTGCAGTTAGCACCAATTTCAAATTGGCGCTAACCCATTCGCAAACAGGAAGGGGGTCCCCTTTGGACCCCTTTCCCTTTGTGAATGTCTGTGAAAATATTTTTTCGGAGCAGGCAGTGGTCCCACCGACCACTGCCTGCTCTGAAAAAATGAAAAGAAAACTTTTCATTTTTGTTTTTGAAATGCATCTCGTTTTCCTTTAAGGAAAACGGGGTGCATTACAAAAAAAAACTGCTTTATTTAAAAGCAGCCACAGACATGGTGGTCTGCTGTTCTCAGCAGGCCATCATCCCTGTCAGTGCAGCTGTACCCAATGAGGTCGCAAATTGCAACCTACCTCAAGAATATCAATGAGGTAGATCATTTGCAACCCCATTGGGAAACGCAAACAGTGTGAGGTACACTGTTGTACATGTGGTTTTGCGACTTGCAATTTGCGACACTCTGGGACGTACATCTGGCCCTAAGTCTCTAAACTCTGATAAAAGTCTCCTTTATTTTTATAAACTGGTCTTGGCTTTCTTATTGAGTGAGTAAACCATTCATTGACTTTGTGTGTACCACAAATGTTTAACACTCCCCTCTGATAAGACTAAGCTGCTCGACCACACTACCACAAATAGAGCGCTTGGGATTATTAAAGTAAGCCCTGTAAACCAATAAGGGTTGTGTAGATGTTTTGCATAGTGTGCCCTTACTGTGGCACCACTACATAAAAAGCCAGTTTCCTACAGAGGTGACAGTCACTTCTCTCTTCCAGAGGTCCTTAAGCCCTGTGCCGAAAAGCAAAGGTGACCTACTTTTCTCTTCCACACGACCTTCAGCTACTGCGCCGAAATGCGGGTTGAAAGTGATTTTGTTCTCAACGTCAAGTGAGGTTTTAATTCCATGTGTCTTGCTTTCAAAGTCAACATTGGTTTCAACGTCAAAGAATGTTTCTCTGGTGATCTTCCAGCTTCTCTTGATGCTGGGTGCGGTCTCAACAATGTCTTCAACATCGTACCTGTCAACGGCAAGCAAGTGGGTAAGCTACTCAACTTCAAGTTACTTGAAGTTGATCGGGAGTGTTGCTTCTACCTTCAAGGACTCTTCTTCCTGAATCTTACCCTTGGTAGTCCATGGAGCAGGAAGAGGTATATCTGGTGGAAAAATGACCGGCCCAATGGCCTTTAGATGACCTATCAGCTGCTTCCTGTCTTTTTTCTTGACATCAATGCAGTCTGAAACTCTCTCTGTCCTAAGTGTTCTTCTGGAGAACTTCTGGCAGTGGCTGCAGGTTTCTAGAACATGATCCTCAGGAAGAAAATAAAGACTGCAAGTGTCTGCTTGGGCCTTTTTCTTCATACAAGCAGGGCACCTCACAAAAAGGGAAGGCATCATGACAGGAAAACTGGGAATTTCTATAAAGGAAAATGTCTACATATAATCTATGTTTTCCCTGTGCTCTGCATTGCAGCCTATTGGTTAATTTTGCCCTTCATTAAAAAAATAAGAAAAAAAATGGTTTGTGGAATATTTTCAATGGTCACTTCTAATTTTGTTTAATTAGTTTCTTTTTAAAATAAAAATAAATTACAATGATCATTTTTAGTCTTTTATTGCCTGAAAACCTGTGTATATGTACCTTTGTACACGGTTTTATATGCATATGTTTTAAAGTGCTACGGGATTGAAGTAAGTGGGCAGGACTATTTAGTGCTTATAACTACTGATGCTGAACCCCTGGGAAACAAAAAAAGTTACCCTTTCATTATCTGATCTTTCAGTTATTGGTGTGTTTCCTAGATTATGATTCCAAGACCCAATTAAAGTGTAGTACATTATCCTCTCTGGAAGATACACTCTGGGAAATAAATATAGCAGCAGCAATGTGCCCACCCACACAACCCACTCATCATTTGAGAGGTTCAGAGGAGTAGTATCGGGAAATCTCATTTCATTGCCTTTTTGGGGTGATGAAGTTCTTGTGTTTCCACAGTTACTGTGGTGTTGCTATTGTTTATTTAACTAGTCCCAAAAGGGGATCTTTTAGCTCTCTATTCTTATGCAACAGGTCTGAGTGTCACATGTACCTCTTCACACCTCTTAATTTTTAAAGACATCCTGATTTCCACTCGGGCAGGGCAAAGGAAAGGCCCCAAACCTTTGGGGGTAACCTTTCAATCAAAAGCACTACTGCCTCGGAATGCTGCGGGTCCATAGCAATATGCTATCAAGGGAACAATGACTCGAGTTTTGTAGATTGGGGATGGAAAGGCAATTCATTCCTTTGCATTCGTATGCAGCTTTGGCCATGCCCTTGGCCAGATTTATGTTCAGTTGTTCCCTCTCAGGTCGCAGAGTGGCCTGCTTGAGTTGTCTCAGTTCAGAAAAGGTTAACATAAAGCATCACTCTTGCTTCATTCAAGTTTTGTGATTTCCAGGCTGTTGGAAAGGCAAAGTTCTCAGCATGGTAATTGATGTATTGCCTGCCCAGAGTGCCCTAAACGTACTGATGTCTGAAGGCCTAATGCTGATTTTTTGCTGTCACAGATAAACGTGGATTATATGTGTGTGCCATGATTTAGGCCTGTCTCACAGAGTACAGTCTTGTGGGTCTGGGTGGGGTGGCCAAAACGCTACCCCCATAGTGTTGAAAGGCTACTGCCTTTACCAGGAGTAAAGCAGCACAAATGTGGCGGTGGCAGCATACTGTGTAGTGATCTGTAGAAGTGAACAGGTCCTTCTTAGCTGGGTCACTGGAGTAAGACATACAGGCTCATTCATTTAAAGTCCCTCTGCTGTGTGCTTAACTCATCCTTGGCCTACATTGGTTTGGTGTGTAGTGCTGCACAAGGCATGTGTTGTGCACATCTACTGGGTGTATGTGTGCCTGTGAATGTTCAATACAGGGATAATGAAGTACTGCGCAATGTGTGTATGTTATATGCATGTGCTGGGTGTATGTGAAAATGGAGATGTTAACTCGCCAAAACAATGCTGATGCTTCAGTGAACACTGAATTTCCAATAACTGCAAGTGGAATGATTTTCAATGAGGAGTTGATGCCTGCAGAGATATATTCAAAAGGTACGGGCCATATTGTTCAAGAACTTAACAGCAAATTGGAGGAAGCTGACCTCTGTATTGTGTCACATGTTGAGTGGTCTGTTCGAAATGGTTCCAACCTAGTCACTGTACTGTCAAACGACACAGATGTTATTATTGTGCTACTTAGACTGGTTGCAATGCTCATAAGCTAATGATTGTCAGAGTTATGGAAACGTTATGGAACAGGCAAGAAAAGACACTTAATTCTGCTTCATATTCTGTACTAGACCCAGAGATGCCCAGTGTACTTATCAAGGCACATATTCTTACAGGTGATGACACTATGAGCAAAATTGGAACAAAGCTAGGAGTTTTAACTGCTGAACCTGTGAAGGATTTTCTGAGACAGAAGAAGAATGTGACTTTAAAGACATAGAAAAATACCTTGTGCGTATGTGGAAAATGGGTTTTGACTGTCACACATTTGACCATCTTCGGTACAGTGAGTTCAAGAGATCAGTCGCACTAAGGCCCTCATTCTGACCTTGGCGGGCGGCGGAGGCCGCCCGCCAAAATCCCGCCGTCAGGTTACCGTTCCGCGGTCGAAAGACCGCGGCGGTAATTCTGACTTTCCCGCTGGGCTGGCGGGCGGTCGCCTTCAGACCGCCAGCCAGCCCAGCGGGAAAGAGGCTTCCACGATGAAGCCGGCTCGGAATCGAGCCGGCGGAGTGGAAGCTGTGCGACGGGTGCAGTTGCACCCGTCGCGTATTTCACTGTCTGCGCAGCAGACAGTGAAATACATGTAGGGGCCCTCTTACGGGGGCCCCTGCAATGCCCATGCCAGTGGCATGGGCACTGCAGGGGCCCCCAGGGGCCCCGCGACCCCCCCTACCGCCATCCGGATCTCGGCGGTCCGACCGCCAGGATCTGGATGGCGGTAGGGGGGGTCGGAATCCCCGCGGCGGTGCAGCAAGCTGCGCCGCCGCGGAGGATTCAATGGGGCCGCGGTACACTGGCGGGACCCCGCCAGTGGTGCCGGTCCGACCGCGGCTTTACCGCCGCGGTCGGAATCCCCATTGGAGCACCGCCGGCCTGTCGGCGGTGCTCCCGCGGTCCTCCGCCCTGGCGGTCAAAGACCGCCAGGGTCAGAATGACCACCTAAGTGACCTTCCACAAATGTTATATTCTCTATATGGACACATCAGAAGATATGTAAATGTTTTGGATCATGCATAAGTAGAGAAAGATCAGTGTGAATTTGGTTGGGAAGATATTGATGGGGTGCTAGAGTCTATTACATTACTAAAGCCTCTACCCACAGAACTTACATGTTTATGTACTTGCAAAACCTGTGGATGAGCATATCGAAAGGGACATCTTTTTGTAGCAAATGTTCAACATTGTGCAAATGTACAACAAGCGATTGCCGAAACAAATAAAGTTAACTATGAAAATGTGTCTAAAACAGGAGTGATAACATTATTTTTTGCATATTCAGATCATACACACTGGTGTATACATAAAAGGATTAAAAACATTATTATTTGTTTCATTTTTAGATAGGTCTCTTTTTCCTCTACTAGAGCCGCCATTTTGGAAAATAACAGAAGGGTTGCTCTGAGGAGTTATTTTCTGTCTCTATAAGACCACTTGACCCCCAAAACCTATGTTTTGTTACCAAAGTGAAGTATGTATCTACCATTTTTAAAAATGTCATCCAGAAAAATAAAATCAGCCCGGATTAGCAATGTTGAACAAGTTACTTACCTTCATTAACGCATTAACTTGTAGAGACTATCTAGCTGCAGATTTCTTACTTTAGAATTTCCTGGCGTCAGCTTAGAATCCGGAAGTTTTACTGAGCAATACCCTTGCACACGCCGTCGGGTGGCGTTGTTCAGATCCACGTGGCGTCATCGGCGTCGTTGGAGCCATCTGTGATGTCAAGTTCACCTATAAAGGCACCACCCAGGTGCGTGTACATCAATTCCGTTTCCACTAACTTCCACGCCAGAAGCGCAGAGCCATGGAAAGAACTAACAGTTTGTCTGTGCAAAAAAGAAAAAACTAGGGACCTGAAAAGGACAATCCCTGACCCTACTAGACGTGTCCGCACAGCACAGAGGCATGGGTGAATGTAAGGAATCTGCAGCTAGAGTCACTACTAGATAATGCGTTACTGAAGGTAAGCAACTTGTTCATCTGATAGAGACTTCTAGCTGCAGATTCCTTACTTCATTATAGAAACCCAAGCCAAAACTGTAGGAGGCTGGCCTGGCTTATAGTGGGTACCTTGTAGTACTTACACCTTGTGCCAGGTCCAGTTATCCCTTATTAGTAGAATAGAGGTGTTTCTAGCAGCTTAGGCTGATAGAGGTAGCTATGGCAAAGCAGCTTAGGCTGAACTAGGAGACATGCAAAGCTCCTGCTACACCACTTATATCATATAGCACAATATCATAAGAAAACACAATACTCAGAGTTACTAAAAATAAAGGTACTTTATTTTAGTGACAATATGCCAAAAGTATCTCAGAGGATACCCTCACTTAGGAGGTAAGTAATATACACAAATTATATGTACACTAACCCAAAACAAGTAAGTAACGGTAAGAAAAGTAGTGCAAACAACGTAGAATCACAATAGGATACAATAGGTAGACATAGGTCTAGGGGCAACACAAACCATATACTCCAAAAGTGGAATGTGAATCACGAATGGACCCCAGACCTATGGGAGGTTGTAGAGGGTCGCTGGGACTGTTAGAAAACAGTAAGGGTGTCCAAGATACCCCACCCCAAGACCCTGAAAAGTAGGAGTAAAGTTACCCTACTATCCCAGAAAGACAGAATAGTCGTGATAGGGGATTCTGCAAGAACCACAAGCACCAGCAAAACACTGAAGACGGATTCCTGGACCTGAGGACCTGTAAAGGAAGGGGACCAAGTCCAAGAGTCACAAAAGTGTCCAGGGGGGCAGGAGCCCACCAAACCCCGGATGAAGGTGCAAAGGGGCTGCCTCCAGGTTGAAGAAGCCGAAGATTCTGCAACAACGAAAAGGGCTAGGAACTTCTCCTTTGGATGGAAGATGTCCCACGGCGTGCTGGAGGTTGCAGAAGTGTTTCCAGGAAGAAATACCGCAAACAAGCCTTGCTAGCTGCAAGAGTCGCGGTTGAGGATTTTGGGTGCTTCTGGGGACCAGGAAGGACCAGGATGTCGCCCCTTGGAGGAGGAGACAGAGGGGGTGCTCAGCAACTCAGAGAGCCCCCGCAGAAGCAGGCAGTACCCGCAGAAGTACGGGAACAGACAGATCTCCTTATACTAGAGGACCGAAGGGGCAAAATGCCCTCTCTATAGACCTGATTGTCCAGACAGTAGTGTCTTGCAAATGTGTGCAATGATGCCCACTTTGCTGCCTGACATAGCCAGGACCGGAACACCTTGTGCTAGCGCAGTGGTAGCAGCCATACCGCTGGTGGAATGAGCCCTCAAGCCCTTAGGAGGCTGCTTCTTGGCCAATGTAGCAAATCTTAATGCAGAGAACGACCCAGCGCAAAATGGTTCATTTCTACACCGCCGATCTTTCTTTGCACCCACATACCCCACAAAGAGTTGGTCATCCACCCAGAACACTTTTGTGCGGTCAAGGTAGAACGACAACGTTTTTTTTTTGTCGAGTCAGTGGAGTCGTTCCTCTTCTTTAGAGGGATGAGGTGGAGCAAATAAGGTGGGCAGGGTGATGTTTTGACCCAGATGAAATGTGGTCACCACCTTGGGGAGGAAAGAGGCACGAGTTCTGAGTACAATCTTGACATGGTGCGATACAAGGGCTAAATGAGAGAGACTGCATCTCACTCACCCTCCTGGCAGATGTTCAAAAATGGATGGTGCACCACACTAAACAATATTAAGAAGGCCAATTCTTTAATATAAGTCCATTTAAGCCTTCTCTTTAATCTTCTTTTCTTTAAAAATAGCACACATTCATAGCAGAAACTGCCAACGCATTTCACCGTTAAGACAGGACTTCTTCAGGGCTGAAATACAACAGTTATAGTTCCCTTATAGTGTGTACAGACATCAAACATGATAAGATTAAACAAAATATCACATACAAGGGTTAAATACACTTTAGACAAGATTTTGTTTTTAAAAACACACTACATAATTTACTCAATATCCTATTATGAGTGCAACAAAGACAAGGGAGCGATACAATTATGAAGAGACAAAAAAATACAAGTACAAACATAAAAAGTAATATTGACAACCTTGTAAAGAGCACATCTAAAAAAATATACTTTAAAAATTATACAACAAGCTAATTTTCAGCTTTAATGATGTATTTAGAATTATTTTGATTATACCCATTGAATGGGGCTTGCACTACCGGTGGACGGCGATGGCGCAGGGAGCATCGAAGTCGGGAAAGACGCTGGAGGAGGATAATTGTGTGGACTCTGCATCTTCCAGATCTGATATTGGATCCAAGAGATCCCATTGGTGCTGAAACCGCTGGTGTGGAACCTGATGGGCCCCCTGCCGATCCAGCGGGCCAGAAGGCATGCCAGTGAGGTCACCCCACTCAAATACAAGAAGCATGGCCTCGAAAACTCTTTGAGTTGAGCAGGGGTTGCTCTAGCCCCCGGAAAGGGGGTGGTGGCTCGAAGTCGGCCCTGGCAATGGCTCTGCTGATGGGCAAAGTGAAGTCGAAGTCTGTTTGGACTTCTTCTTGTGCCTCTTCCTTGAGTGCCCAGAGGACCTCGAGCAGGACGAAGAGGACTTGGGGCTCCTAGGGCAGTCCCACAACCTCCTCCTCGACCAGGACTGTGACATCTGAGGAGTCGCACCAGTCGACACCGACTGCCGGGGTGCCATGAGCTTCAGGGACCTCTACCTGAAAGCTTTCAGAGCCATGGCCCAGCAGTCGGAAACGACTTCGAGATGTGGTCTCGGTCCAAACACCAGAGACATACTTTATGGTGGTCGGTCACCGACATGGCACGGTGGCAGGCGTTGCGCAGCTTGTACCCCGTCTTCCTAGATGTCGTTCTCTCACAGTGAAAAAATCTTTGACAAAAAGGTCGAAAAAGGCCTGTCAAAAAGCAGACAGAGGGTAGCTGGATTCCAGATTTGCAATTTAATCGGCGCTGAAGGAAGGGAACTGACGTACGTACACCTGGGTGGTGCCCTTATAGGCGACTGTGACGTCACAGACGGCTCCAACTACATAACGCGGATCCGAACAACGCCACCCAATGGTGAGAATGCCAGGTAAGACGCAGTGAATAGATTACCGTGCCAAGCAGGCCATAGCTCATATGCAGTGATAAAGCTGCGAAGGATTTAGAGTGCTCACTGGTATTACTGCACTTTTCAAGCCTTTCCCTAAACATCATTCAGTGCCTCCTCGCATATCTGCTCTCCGCTGTGCAGCCACTTTTCAAATGCTGATGAATGCCATCATGGAACAGCAATGCTGAAAAAGGCAAAAAGACTGCCTGCCTTCTGGACTAAAAAATGGCTGCATCAAAGGACTACTACTACAACCAGCCCAACAGGCATTTAACACTGCAAATACGTTAAAACCAGGAATCCACATCAACCCACAATGCTGATTTGACATAATCTGTCATCACCCCAGGTAATCACAAGCACATAGCCTTAACAAGTCTAAATAAGGGAATGGAATAAACGTGACTCACAGCTTCACTGCAGCTAGGACAGCCACAGCACAACCTGCCGGTCTGCAGGACCTCAAGTAACAAGCAAACACAGTGTGTCAGAAACCAGAGCCAGCACAGAGGTGGTTTCTCTTTTAGGGCTGAGGGGCTCTGCCCCTCTGAAATTCCTACACATTCATATAATAAATATTCAATAGATCAATTTGTTTAGAGATACAATTGTATCTCTAAACAAATTGATGCATTTAAGTCTGTGCTGTCTGTCCCAGGCTCCCTGCCCTGCCTCACTTTGAAGCACAAGATGGAAGCCAGGCAGTAAATCAACTTTCTATACTCTGACGCACAACACAGGGCTGACTGCTTTAAAGCCCTTCATTTCTATTGTGGTCTATGACAGTATCCACTATAGGCCAGTGACACTTTTATTGTCATGATTTTAGGCGTTGGAGTGTTCATCCCTGCATGAGGGCAGCCATCTGTCATTAACAGGCATAGATTCCACCCTTTCCTCATTCGTCCTGCAATAGGAGTCAATGCAAGCATGTGTAATATAGTGCCTTGTTTTCGGTAACGGTAAGTTTTACAATGCTAATCTTGTGGGGTTTTTTGTACTGAGAGTCCTTGTCACGCTAACCTCTGCCAGGTGACACCCCAGGCCCTAACTGCAGATCGCTGGCACCTTTAGAAGTGGAGCTGCTGGTTTTGTTCCTCGTTAAACTGATCCAAACAATGAGAAGGGTTCTTGCTCTCCTGCAAAATGGATTCAAATATCCGAGTCAAGCGCAAAAGTAGAAATATGTCCTTAAAGTAAAGGCAGTTATCTGCTGTATGGCGATAAAACTGGCCTATCTTTATGCCCTTAACATTAATGCTACAAACACGGATTGTTATGCGAACAATGAATGTAAACATGAGTGCAATGTGTGTCAGCCATTTAGCTCCCCTTATTTTACATGTTTTACTTACTGCTGGATTCCCCAAGAGAGTTAGCGGTTTCATCATGCTGTGTTTCTGTGCATTGTATTACTCTTGTTTGGTGCATACCTTGACTTGTGCCAAGTATATATATGAGGGGCTTTCATTGAGAGCACTGGTGCTTAGGCTGAAGGCAAAGCAAAGAGCCTGATAATGGGCTGGTCTCTTTGGCAGCGCACACAGAACAATGGTCATGTATTCCAGTTGCAAATTATATTCAGTGTAAATGTGTGTGAAGGGGTGCGTAGAAGTCAAAATATTTAGAAGGCAAAAGCAAAATGAAATAGTGCTTCAATGTGAATGAGTGAAGTGTATGTTTGGGGTGGTAAAATGAGGAAGACGCAAGGGTGTGCATTCAGGGGAGAGGGAAAAGAGGGTGCTGAAGACAAAAGAGATGAGGTTGAAATGTGCAGATGGATGAGAAAAAGGGCATACATATCTAACTTAAAGCACACATGACACAGTCTCACAATTTCAGAAATGAAACATGTACAATGTTAATTATTTATAACTAATCATTGTTATAACTCATTTATCTTAAACAGCTAACAATCATTGACAAAGCCAATAGTACTGACAGGCTTTAGGTGTATGTCAGTTGTGTTATATTTCTGGATGTAATTACATCTTAGAGAGAAATCAGAATACAGGCCGGGTGGCACACTATGGGAATCAAAGAAATGTATTTTACATGTTCCCTTTTAGAGAGCCCCCCACTTTTTTCATCCCATGTAAAGACCTGTCTGCACATATTTGTGTATGATTGATTGCAGCCAGCAGCTATGGGTGCTTCCTGATGCCTGATTAGAGCATTTTCTTCCAAAGTTGATGCTGCATGCAGATGCAAGACACTGGGCAAGCACACACTTTAAAGGGCCAGAAGTACAATTGCACATCAAAGTAACTGTTGTATGTAATAATGCAGTACGATAAGGGCAGTTTTTTTATGTGTTTAGTATTTCAAGACTATACGTTCCCACTGCTTTATAAACCTTACTTTCTCACTAAATTAATTTGCTTTCAAATGCACCATTTGTTAATCTTTATTTTTTTTTTTTCTTGGGAGGAGGACTCACCTTGGACCCTACGTTTGTCCATTAAGCTTGCTCCCTTCACTCGCTGCATAAGTCATACCCAACTTTTGTGCCCCACCATTTTCAAATGTCACCAGCCGCCACTGAGCCAGCATTTGGATGTAGTCCAGTGCATTCAAAGATAAATTAAAACATCTGTGCTGCCTACTGAGCAACCGATAAACCCAAAAGAAAATCACTTCGGCTGTGACTTGTATCTGAGCCAATTTGACCCTACAGGGATTGCACAGTGTCCTTATTCAGCATAACTAGGGCTTTTTACTTCATCAAAACATAATTGACCATAACATGTTTTTTACAATAACCCACCCAATGGGACCCTGAAATTAGGATTTCAGTGGCAAAATGCGTTGACATTTCACAAGAAAAGCAGAACACACTAAAACAAGTAAGGATGCACAGTATAACTGCTGTGGCCCGGATGTAAGAGATATATGCTGTAAAAAGCTTCCTCCCTGACAATAAAAAGGATAGATAGTGGGACAGGGAGAAAGAGTAGAGGTGGGAGAGGCCAGGCACGTGGCTTCTCCTGTTTGGTCTCTACTGCCCTTTCTCGACCATTCCTTGGTGGTTTGCAGTTTCTGATGAAGAGGATTTCTGTCCAGCGGCTTTTACCAGCAGATGTATAAGTTCAAAGTGAAAACGAGAATGCATAACCATGTGTCATGTCATGGCTTAGTCTTGGGAACAACAACCACTCTTTAGGAAAAAGATTCCATGTTGGTTGTAACCCCAGCACTCTGTCAGTGAGCAACTGACAAAAAATGTGGTCAGGAGACACATGACTACTACACCAGGGACTTTAAACCATTTTTCAAAAAACATCTTTACTGTTTTTTTTTTTGTAATACAACGCAGACAACCCACTTTAATTTTTTAGGCACAAATATTACACTTTATAACACTATACAGTGTACAATGTAGGCACTTTCGACCATATACTATTTATTAGTCATGTTATGAGCTGGTTGTGGAGAAGGTAGAGTCTTACAGGCCTCCAGAATCTACAACTCCTACAAGTAATGACACAGGACACTTATCAAAGGACTCTTGACATAGATCCCTTGTGTAAGAAAACATATTAGATTAGCCAGAACGTTAAAATGAATTGATGGGCCGTCCGTGGCCCCTGCATGGGTTAATTTCAAACCCACAAGGTTCAGGAGTAGGCCCAAGACTATTAGTGCTGATGCAGCATGTGTCCTCTGACTCATCTCACCCATATACATTTACAAGATCAGGTAATGTAAAATTAGGATATAATTTACCTGCAATGTTGCTCCGAAAACAGCTATCATAAGCATCAACACAGTGAGATATTCAGTAAAAACATCCCACCAAGGTTTGAGGATTTTAAAGTTTCCTTGCGGATCACCAAAATATTTCAGCTCATCTACTGTAACCATATCTCCTAGAAAAAAATAATGTTAATTGTTACTAAAATAGACAACCAGATTTTTTAAAATTAAAAAACTATTCTTGATTCAACTCTTCTCAATTTATTTTGTGCAACCCCACTGGAACGAAGGAAATGAAGTGATCTGAGGCTTCAAGAACATGATTTTTAATTTAAAAGAGACAATGGAAAAACGTGTTCTCCTATCAGTCTCTAGGTGCCACACAAAAGGTCAGCCTAGCCATGTGTACTGCTCTGCAGAGGGACTAGTTCCAGAGGTATCTAGCTCACACAACCTGCCAGCTTACACCTGTGCAATGTATTCAGAAAGCCTGGCTCATTGCACAAAAAGGTAGATATAGCCAGGTATACTGGTCTCCATAAAGACTGGCTCAAGAACACACTCTGTCTTACCTAAAGCAACAGTCTAGTTAGAAGCAATGGCTTGCAGAAGTGCTAGGTCCAAAGGTTTCCCCGGTCTTAAAAAACAGTCAGACTAGTCCAACAACCTACACAGGGGTTGCCAGGAGGGTTCTTTCTATCTAGCAGAAAGGGTTGATCTAGCCATACACACGTGTCTGCAGAGGGGCTTGTGGTTTCCTTTTTCTCACACAGATTTCACTATGTCTGCTGGCCTACAGAGGGGCAGGATCGAAGTGCTCCTTTGAATAAAGAGTCACTAGAGCCATCTGCAGTGGTCTACAGAGGGACTGGTTGCTGCGTTTTCCTTTGTCTTATCTAAAGGGTCAGTTTAGCCATATGGCTAGACTGGATAAGCCTATAAGAGGAAATGGCTCCAGACCTCTGTCCTGTACAAAAGGTCAGTCTACCTTTGTATAATTGACTGCAGAGTTGCAATCCCCCTGATTTCTCCATCTTACATAAGTAGTCAATCTAGCATTGTGCACTTGTCTGCAAAAAGGAAAGCTGCAGAGCTCCCTCTGACTGCACAAAGAGTATGTCTAGTTAAACAGAGTGTCCTGGTATGAAGAATGTCGGGCTCCAGAACACTTTCCGTCTTGCAAAAAGGGTCAGTTTAAGCCTGTGGTCTACTCCTTAGAGCGGCTGAGCTCCGGATCTCTCATCTCGCACAAAGGGTCAGTGTAACCAGGTCTTCTGATCTGCAGTGCGGCTAGATTCTGCACACCGTTACACATCACACAAAGGATCAATCCAGCCGTTTGTTCTGGTTTTCAGAAAGGCCAGTTCCACAGCTCCCAAGGCAGATGGTTCAGTCATTCCACGTGGAGTGGGCTGGAGATGGCTCGCTCCTTTGCCTCCTGTGTCTCACCAAAGGGGTCTATCTAGCCATGTGTGCTGTGCTGCAGAGGTGCTAGCCTCAGCATGCAGTAATAAAGCTTTGTGCCAGGTGAGCAGTGTGTGAGCTCACAAGCCTATTCATACATGAGGCCACGCAGCATAAAGCAATGAGTACCTCTAGGCCAGGTTAGTAGAGCGTGACCACAAAAAGGCTATGCATCTGGATGGCATGGAATTTCCCGATTAGTTACCAGAGGTATAATAATTGTATTAACCAATACTTGTATATACTAATGTTTTTAGCTGGATACGTCAAGAAAACATGAGGAGAGAAGAGGAAAATATCGAAAAAGTGGAAATAACAAGGCAGAGAGAGAATGAGGGAATAATGCGTGAAATATGCAGTGCACAGAAGCAAGGCACGTTCTCTGACTCCCTACCTCACCCACGCTCCTCCTATCCGATCAGGATCCCCATGGTAGTCCAAACAACAAACATAAATATTGTGCTGCATCAGATATAATAAACCACTCCTCTATAAGCACAAACATGTATTTTATTAATAACCAGACCTGTTTGTGTTTTTATTACCAGTGCTATGATTTGTAAGAAGTCTACAAAATGTTTTAGTAGCACAAACTTTTAAATATCAGACAAAAATGTTATGACTGCCCATACCTAACCTACCATGCACAACTTAATAAACCAACCTACCTGTTACACCTACCAGGCCTACCAAAAATACCTCTGACAGTCAAACATACTGGGGAGTAGGTGCTGGTTGCAGCCTTTGGAAGACATGAAAATGTGAGTGACACTGTTTCTTTAAAAATAACACGGCACAATGGCTCTGCTAAAGCCTGTTGGGTTGTGTCTTTACAATATTGAAGAGGTTAAAAAGTAGTCCCAATTCAATGTCACATTACAGAGCTTCCCTGCACAAATGCGCCCCCTAGTCCTTGCTCATCCACAACAGGAACTTCAGCAGCAACAACTTCTATCACAACAGACGGGACCAAAGCAGTTATAAAAATTTGTCTCTACAGCTGCATTTCATACACTAGGTTAGGATTTTGAAAAAAACATTTTATGGTTCAAATCTCTTTAGTGCATTTCAGAAGTAAAGAAACGACTGCAGTACGCTTAGGCATGATCCCTTCTCATGAACATCATATGTATACCAAGAAAAACAAGCATTTGCAATGCAATGTGTCTCGCATTTGCTTGTGTTAGAGCTGTTAAAATTGTAAATTCCTAACTGGACTTTTATTGCCACATAAATTGAAAATGAAAAGTAAAACAGCTGATTCAAAGTGCCACGGCCGCCATGAGTGCGAAGGAGAGAGACAAAAGGAAAAAGAAGTTCTCTCACAGTAAACAGATCGGCAAACATGCAATTATTCATGTAACAGCGTCGATGTCCAAGGCGGTAACCAAACTGCCGAAGGAGGGACAAACAAAGCAGTTACCAATGATGATAAAGGATTTTTGAAAGGCAAGCACACGAACGCGTGTTAAGTGATGGGCATGAGGTGGGCGTGGTTAAATGCCCACAGACAGAATGCTGCGCCCTCCAATTAAAACGTTTATTAGCACCTGATGTTCTTCTAAGCATATAATTTATTTAAATTTGAGTATAAAAAGTAAACATTGTGTGTTTATAATGCCGTTAAGTGAAGCATAAAATGCAACCATGGTAAACCCTTACCGACAGATTTAAAAAAATAATTTACAGTTGCTAACTAATCGCATATGTATGTAATAATACCTAAACAGAAGTGCCCAATTAAAATTAAACAACAAATTTATATGTAGCGCAAATTAAACCTGAAGGTTTTGGGGCACTTTACTTAAGCACCTATTTTGGTTATATAAAAACACATTGTTTGTGTCCATAAACCTATGCTGTTAATTCAACAGGAACCAGTAAAGTATATTGTTTGCAAATAAGTTGTTTTTTCGGCTGTTATGCCATATACCTTTTTTTTTTTTACTTTTGTGATGGTTTGCTTTATTAGGTGGAATAAAAATTGTAGTTATCAGCCATGTCCTACGATGTAGGAGGGAAAATAAAAAAAAATAGCTTAACATAAGACTTGAAGCTGTAGTCAGGGTCGCTTTACTTAAGCACCTATTTTGGTTATATAAAAACACATTGTTTGTGTCCATAAACCTATGCTGTTAATTCAACAGGAACCAGTAAAGTATATTTTTTGCAAATAAGTAGTTTTTTCGGCTGTTATGCCATATACCTTTTTTTTTTTACTTTTGTGACGGTTTGCTTTATTAGGTGGAATAAAAATTGTAGTTATCAGCCAGGTCCTACGATGTAGGAGGGAAAATAAAAAAAAAATAGCTTAACATAAGACTTGAAGCTGTAGTCAGGGTCAGGAACTGTAGCACTTTAGTTAATATTTTTATGTCGTTTTAAAGGGTGGTGCTTGTAATTTATTTTAAATGTATGTGCTTTAAAGAAGGGTACAAAGAAGGTGTACGTAAAGTAGATGTAGATCAACGTAGAGATAGGTGTATATAGAGACTGGGGTAAATAAAGTAGGTAATAGTAGAGGTAGGTAAAGATAGAGAAAGGTAGAGGTAGGTGTATGAGGTAGAGGTGGGTACAGGTGAGTGTAGAGGTTCGTGTATATGGTAGTAGAGGTAGGTGTAAGTGTTAATAAAGGTAGGTGGTGAGTAAAGTTAGGTAGAGGTAGGTAGAAATAGAGATAGAGTTAGGTGTAGATAGAAGGAGAGGTAGGTGTACTTAGACGTAGGAGTATATGTAGGTAGAGTTATGTGTAGATAGAGGTAGGTATAGGTGAAATAGGTGTAGATAGAAGTAGGTAGTGGTAAAGGTAGGTAGAGATAGAGATAGGTAGAGTAAAAACTTTTAGTAAAAGTACAGGGATTAAATAGAAGGAGACTATTAAAATTGTTAGTAACTCTGCAGTTCTACTCAAGTATCTTCTGTAAGAGATTTACTGACGAAGCCGGAGGTAGTTATTGAAGCTACAGGAGAAGCACCAGTATATGTGTTAGATGCTCATTCGCCGTGTGTTTCGTTTTCAGCAACTTGAGAAATTAGGAGTCTCCAATTCAAGTGCAGAGATTGTTACACAGAGCTATGTTATTTATGTATTCATTCACCATTACAAGTTACGCATAGAACTTTTATTGCCATGTTATTGAAGATATCTTTCTGGTTTGAAGATATCCACTAAACACAGAAAAAAATCTTAACAGAAGTGATTAGTTAGACTGGTGGAGTCATTTACCCGTATACCATGCGTCAAAAAAGTGTGCTTAACCACTTTTAGGAAGGCTGCCAACAGTTTCATAGTAAGCAGCTAGCGAGCATACAAAGAGCATCTAAACAGGCCTAGCTCCAGTGATGCCATAACAAGTGTCAGAAGCTCCTGCCATGCCTTTCCCTCCCGTGGAGTCTGTTTTGTGTGCACACATCCAGCTTCGGGGCGCCATTCTGTGGTGCTTAGATGTGACGCCACCTGGAACCCTGCAGCACCGGACACCCGAGGAAACATGCTCATTAACGTCTGTAATACCCAAAGAAACCATGTACTACTTCCCAAATGCCTGGTGCCACAGTGGTTGGAGTGCTGCAGGTGGCGTGCACTAGCTGACTCCGCGACTCATGCTGTGCATGATCCAAACAAATCGCAGCATGTGGGGTGCTTCCCATTGCGTGGTTCACCGGTAGACTCCTGCATGGCTTTTGTACAAAAAGGAGGCACCTTATAGCGCATGTTCCCTCATCTGCAAGTGATCTTGGGCACGCGTACTAGATGGAAGGTCCACGCTCACCTGGAAGCAGCACCCGTAATAGTACCCTCAGTCGTCCTGCTCCAAAGTCACTGTGTGTCCCCACGCGAATCGGTCCTATAGCGGGGTGTTTAGACTGTCTGCGGGGGGGGCCTCGGGGGCAACGTGATGTCCGCACCAAGAGGCGGGATCAGAGGCGTCACCGAATCAGGAAGACGAGAGCGCGCATACTCACTTCGTCAGAGGTCATCTGAAAAAGGTACACTGGGCGTTTCCTACGCATATATTGTCAGTCAGCGTTATAGACATCTTCGAGTCAAGCAATATGTTTATTGCAGAAGAACAGCGCTGCCAATTCTATGTGAATGACAGACCGCTGCACATACTTGCCCAACTCCAATATTGGCATGGAGATTTTTTTTCCTAGTTGGCTTTCGTTGTATGTGTTACATTGTATATGCTGGAGATCTGCAGAGCGCAACAATGTAAAATGTTTATAATGGCTAATAAATACCTTGGCGGAAGACCCAAAGAATCAAGGAGCATTACATAATTTTAGTGACTGTTAAAAACAAGCATTTGGAATGCAATAGTCTTGTGCTTGGTCGAGTTAGAGCTCATAGCGTTGTAAATTACTGACTGGACTTTTACTGCCAGACAGACTGAAAATAACAAAAGAAAGAGAGCGAGGGTGAGCTGGCACTGGAAAAGCCCCCCTCTGCTGTGGTTTATGTTTACAGAGGGAGCTGGTGGGGAGGAGGGACTGAACAAGCACCCACACTGTTGAGGTGAAACAGGCAAATGTCCCAAAAAAAGTCCCTTACAGAAGAGAAAAACAGGACCTAGTGTAATTACACAGTACTTTGTGCTACTCTCAAAGTGAAAAAAGGCAGGACAAAGAGGCACAACTGACCACTAGCAAGCAAGGATTTTTGAAGGACACTGCAACTAACAAATCAAAACACTGGAACTCACTCTATTGTATACTTTAGTATACAGCAGGCCGAACGCTAACGCTTGACCTAAAAACGGAATAATAACCCCCCAATATCCCTCTATCCACTCCATCCCCCACCCCCCCAGGTACTCACAGCTAAAGCATACAGGTTAAGACGACACAATACATTGCAGGTAAAGTAATTCTACTCAGCATTATCAGGTCAGGGAGGGCCAGCGATGTCGGTCAAGCGTAATAAGGGGAGATATTTGGGAACAGGCTAATTCCCTACACTCCACTGAAAGTAGATTAATATATAAACGCTAAAGCTCTTCGTAGGAGTCACTGTGCTGTGAGAGTAGCTTCTCCATCTCCAAGATGTACCATATGTGGTCGAGCCATCCCTAGTGTGTCTGGAACTGTCCCTTGCCCCAATGTGTCAAAATGTTTTGAAAGGCTGCCTCTAAGGCCAGACCTATCTGTCATCCTCTCCATGATTTTAGCAGGAAAGTGAGTGGATTCGGGGGCCCAGGTTGACATAGGCAGGGAAGCGGAATAGTTGCATATTCAGGCGTTTGTCAATGTCGTCAAGGATTGTTTCCTAGTAGTTGGTCAGCTTGGGGCACTCCCACAATAAGTGTAACAAGGTCCCTGGAGATCCGCATCCCCCTCCAGCAATCATCACTCCTCGCAGGACGACCTTTATTCAGGCGCACTTGCTTGAGGTACCAATACGTGGCAATCTTTGTAGTAGTTTCAATGCTGGCTGTGTTACGAGCTGTGCATCACACTCTATAATGCACCTCCTCTCACTCCTTCTGTGTCAAATGTCACTCCCATTTCGTCTGTCCTGCTGATTTTGTTTGTGGAATGGTGTAGTGCAAAATACTGTAGAGCACCGTCATAATACGCTTATCTGACTTTTTCATGATCAACTAATTCTCAAACACTGTAAGGGGTTGTTGTGCTCCTGAGTGCCTAACCTGAATGTAATGCATCCTCTCTGTTTCTGGCAGTGCATAGTCAGTGCAGAGCTGTTCAAAGGGGAGGGGCCCCTCTCTGTCAAACATGTGCCCTACAGACCGGTATCCCACCTGTTGCCCCAGCTGAAATGCCATCTGGTTCAATCTCGGATTGAAGTCATTTTTGCCAATAATCAGCATCCGCTGCGAGGGAAGCAAGGACAAGCCCTTTTATGTTGCCAACTGGGCCCATACCTCCATCATGGCCATTGTAACGGGGGAGCAATAGATGCTCCTTGGCCGTTGAGGTGTCTTCAAGAAGGGAACCTTCCACAAATGTTGTCCAGCAACTGCCCTGTCCATAAACAGCCAGTGTTTCTCACATTCCTTCCTGGTCCATTCTACCATATTCCAAAGCTGTGATGCCTGGTGATATTGCAGGAGTTTCGGGATACCCAATCCTCCTTCCTTTGGAGGTCTGTAGCTCTGCTCTTACCGCATCCGCTGTCATCCTTCGGCCCAAACAAAGCAGTTCATTTCCCTCTGTAGGGTCTGTATGAAGCCTACAGGAGGTTTTAGCGGGAAGGCCTAGAAAAGAAATAGGATCTTCGGTATACAATCACCTTCAGGGGGGTCACCTGCCTGAGCCAGGACAGTCTATACAGCCTGCATCTAGTGAGATCGCTCTTGATCTTCCGGAGCAAGGCCTGGTAGTTGAGGGGCACGGTTGTCTTTGTCGAGGAGGCTAATTGGACCCCTAAGTAGGGGATGGAGGTAGCGGCTCATTGGATGGGGAATTGCATCTCCGTCTCACTACACTGCCTGCTCAGGACAAAGCCTGCCTCATTTGGGGCAATCCGATCCGGCATGAGAGGATCCAGCTAAAATACTAGTGAACAGTTTGATATCCACGTTGAGGAGGGATACCGGTCTAAAGGAACCGCATTGTGTTATGTCCTTTCCATGTTTGGGACCACAACAGAGGCCGCTAACATTGAGGGTGGAATTGTTGCGGGCCAATCTATTGAATTGAAATGTCTGGTCAGTATTGGAGCGAGAGTTGGGCAGAAGGTCTTACAAAAAAGAGACAGAAATGCATCTGGCCCAGGGTCTTTGAGGGGGTGATGTCGGGCAGTGGCAGATACAACCTTCTCCAGCCGAATCAGACGATATAGGTTCTCCATCTGTTCGGGCGACAACTGCCACATATGCGCCTCCCAGCAGTATAGGTTTGGTCCCTCAGGTGCTAATGTCTGCTCAGTGTATAGCTCCACATAGAAGTCCCGGAAGGCAAAAAGGCTATGGGCTCATCCCCCATTATGTCAGAATCATCCTTATTCCGCAGGAAGTTCACTCCTGTGGCTTTTCTCTGTGTCCCCAGTCTATTGGCTAGAAGTTGCACACATCTGTCACCCCTATGAAGAACACATTTCAGAGCTGGAGTGTCACATACTCAACTTTATCTAAGTTGCGCCCCACAAGTTGTGCTTGCATCGCTTCCAAAAGTCACAAGACCCTCAGGGCATCTGTGCATTTGTTTATAAGCACTAGTTCCTGTACTTGTCACTGCAAACTCTCTCGTTTGTCATGGCAGAGTTTGTTGTCCGTCGCTTATACGCAAGCAGTTCCCTCATTAAAATGACCTTTAGGGTCTCCCATAAGGTGACAAGCGAATGTCAGTGTTGTTGATAGTCAGGAAGTCCACTATGGCTTGGTTCACCCTCTTCACTAACTCAGGCATGTGTAGTCGGGTTTCCCACATCCTCCATGTTTGACAAAGGTGACTCATGGGGGGGAGAAGCCAGGGCAAAGGAAACTGCAACATGGTCGGATAAGGAACGTGGCTCGATCTCTGAAGCCATAACCAAGGCCTGAAGCTCCTTTGTCCTCATGAAGTGGTCTAAGCAAGCATATGTTTTGTAGAATGTGTAATCCTGAGACTGTGGGTGTTGTTCATGCCATAGGTCTCTCAGAACCATCTCTCGAAGCCATTGTGCACCCTACTTGGATAATGCCCCAGTGTAATCATATCGTTGAGCTGAGTGGTCCTGGTCATTGCTGAATATCAGATTGAGGTCACCTCCCAGAGGAACCATCGGGTCCTGGGAGGCCATTACATCAGCAACTACCCGACGTATGAACCATTCTTGCCCGTCATTAGGAGCATACAGTGACCCCAGTGTAAATGTATAGTCCCCAATAATCACTGAGTAAGCTAAGAGCATGTCTCCAATTCGGGTCAGTTTAGTATCCACCTTGCCACGGAAGAAACGAGAAATCAGTATGGCCATACCTGCAGTTTTTGAAAGGGCGGAGGAAAAAAGCTGATGCGGAAAGGCGCGGGAGCGCAGCCTGTGCCATGCGAATGAGACCATGTGAGTCTCCTACAAGAGGAAGATAGCTGCCCCAGTTTGTTCTAGGTAAGAGAGGATGGCACAGCGATTGATGGGGTTGTTGTGCCCCTAGACGTTAAGGGTTATTAGCTTTATACTATTGTGTGTGTTGAGGTGGTGTTGAGCGCTACGTTGTGACCCCCTTGGGTAAAGCACTGACTCCCTCTTATCAGGTCCTGCCCCGGGTCAGGCCAAGTGTGCGGATGGAAAAACCTGTAGTGTTGTGCATCGGCACGTTATCCAAGTACATCCCAAAAACAAGTCATAACAAATCTGCACTGAAGAGCTGGGAGCCTCTGCAAACTCCGCAGGGACCAGTGAGTCTATGGGACAGATTAGTCGCCTGGGTCTCATAAGGGCTTGACCTGTCCCACTGCCTTCTCCCCCTTCACCACAGTCCGGTCGTGTAGTCTCTGTCAGGGATCCAAGCCCAGCTCACATCAGAGTACAGCGAGTGTTGCATCCCAAGCACTCCGGCAGGGCCCCTTGCTCCCACTGGGCAAGAACATGCACCCAATGTGCTCCGCCGGTGGATCGCACGCTGCTCAGGTCATGTGAATGCCGCAGATCCTTCTTCAGGGGGGCCCTCTAGAGCCCCTGGACCGTCTACTAGACTCACTGGGCCCAGCAGGGTGCAGCTTCCAAATAGCCCAACAGGACATTAGCTTGAGAATGCAAAAAGGGGCTACAGGACTGTATTAGTAGTGGAAATCAGAGTGGGCTTGTCCTGCAGGGTCTCCCACCATGGTGCCAGCCAGTACCATTCTACGGTTCCTGCAAGTCACGAAATGTGTAAGTGCACGTTGCACCCCTAACTCTGCTGCAGCGAGGAGGAGGTTCAGTGCCTGAGGCTCCAGGGCTCAAAAGTGCAGCAGCCGCGCCTACCCAGGGAAGAGGCCATACAGAGGTATTGCTGAGGGAGACAGTGTCAATAGCGCTTCACGCTAGATAGGCAGGGTGCCGTCCACTGCAGATTATGTCTGTGTAGTGCCCCTATACCCGGGGACCACTGGTATCAACTCCCCAGTCTGTGTGGGCTTACCGGCTGGTGCCCTTAGAAGATGCTTCACAGTGGTGTAAGGCTGCTTCGCACTGGAGGTAGTCCCTGGTCCCTGGGGGGACTATGGGCCTCATCCTAAGGCGCCCAAGCGAAGCGTGGTGTTGCGCTGCCCTACCGCCTCAGTCTTTTGAGTAGGGTGGTCGTCAGAAGTGTGGCCTTAAGTCGATCCTCTGCGTGGCGGCCACTCTCCACCCCTGCACTAATGCCGATCCCAGTCCAGGGCTCTCTCCACCGCAGTTCTCCTGGGTCGTGAAGCGGGGCAGACCAGCTGGTCCCAACGGGCTCGGAGACCGGAGACAGTGCCTGGCCTGACGCGTCCTGTGCACTCCAGGCCGCATTGTGACAATCCGGAGTTGCTGTGCTTGCCCCCCGATGCTTCCCTGCAGTGCTGGTCCGTTGGTTCCAACCGCAAGTGCCTCCGACGATGTCAGGTTGCCAGTCAGGCCACCCGCACCATGGGTCTTGGGCTATCTTCATTATCGCTTCGGCGCGGTGGCCACCATTTTGACGCTTGCAGCATCAGCTCCTCCTCAGAGTGGCAGGCACAGGGTTGCGACGCGGGGCACTGAGGCGCACCGGGACATTCTTCAGCAGCGGACGTCTTCCAGAGATGATGGAAGTTTCGTGGGCTCTCAGCATGTAGGGACATGTCCCATTTCTTGGTACTATTCTTGAGTGTTTTATTCCTTAGTGAAACAGAGTTTGGAGTTCCACTGTGTCACTAAACTCATGTTGTGGGACTTATTGCTACCAAGAAACACTCCCTGCACAGTACTGCTCAGTGGGTTGTGCATAGGTTGCAGTACATGCAACTGGATTTATAATTTGTATTGGCACACTGTGTAAATTCTAGTGGTGAGAGATTAGAAATTCCACCCCGGCGACCATCAGAAAACCGATCATGGCCACAGCTGCCACCATGGATGGGAACAGTAGCAATAACAACAGCAAACAGCTGCCAGCAATGTATGGACAAAAGCAATGAGGAAAGTTGAAACAAAACCAGGGACAACAGTTGTTAAACACCAGGAATCCAGAAGTGACAACTGCTGCCACATTAGACATCACACAGCAGCAACAATATCGGTCACAGCAGCATCAGCTGCGAGCCCAGCCCATATCACAGCAACAGCCACAGATATAATGACTATGGGAACGATAGCTGTTACCAAGTAAGCAGAAAGAGAAGTGACACAGCGCTAACCACTGCCTCAACCATCCCCTCCTCAGCAACAATGGTAGCAACAATTGCAAAAACAATAATTTCCACAACAGCAAGAGACACAGAATCAACAACAGCTGCTACCACTGAAGGGACAAAACCTTAATGGCAACTACTAGCAAAGTAGAAACACCCATAGTTGAAACTATTAAGAAAAAACAAAAACATGGGTGAGTGGATTTATTGAATCAATACCAGCCCCTCATCACAAATGTTCGGTTTCTCCTCAGTATTTAACAACAGACAGTGACCAATTATATGTAAATCAACCTTATTTCTACTACAACAAGAACAGTGTTCCTTTCGGATGGGAACACAAGCAACTCCAGGCTACTTTTGGCCTGTTGAGCCTCACCACTGAGGTGCAGCTTAAATAGTATGGAACAGAGAGCACATGACCCATGTCTGGGTATATCCTTTACATTTACGTTCTCTCACTTAGGAAAAAATTATAAGCACCTGTATGGCCAACAGGTCAGGCTTTACTATTCTGACATATGGAAGCGCAGGCATGCACAAATATGCTCAGACAACATATGCCTCCTCTCTGGGCAACCTGCCTCTTTTGTGCCTTCTTTGGACTACACCATGTCTTTTGTTCTTTGAACTTGCGGTGCAATGCAGTGGGTTTCACAAAGGTAGCACAAATAGCCTGTGCGGATTTGTGCATGCCTGTTTCTGAATTAGCATATTAAAGCCAGACCTATTGACTTTGCTAATACTTGTTTAACTTTATTATTCCTGTATGATTTGCCACACAAATACAGCACTGTTAAAAAAAACATAAGTAAATAGTTCACAAGCAAAGCTCTCATCAATTGATTCGGTGGAGGATACAAAATACCAGTTGTTTGTATGGATTTCCCCATCCCTTTCTAGGATCCTTGACTTCAAATGAGAAGGAAGTAACTAAAAGTTTTCAAGGCTGGATGATGGGCAGGTACAACGAGGAGGGCAGAACCAGAGACGAAAGAAGTGGCGTGGGACAGAGGGTTAGGTCAACGAGAAAGGGAATGGTTGCTGAACTGGATTACCCAGTTAAAATGTTTTTATTGAGTGAACAGGCGAGTGTAGAAGAGCAAGGACGGACGTAGAAGTAGATAACGCAAGGATTGGAGGCCGAGGTGTATGGTACAGAGTATAGATGGGTGGTGGGGGACATGGAGGGTGTGCCCTGTGCTTTCACGTCCGTTAGTTATTCATGTTGCCATCTCTCAGCCGTTTTAAAGAGAAGATCTTCTACCACACTAACAGTTCAAACCGATTTTTGTGGACCATTTATAGATTACATCAAGAGTAACACCCAATCCGCCTGCTGCTACTGACAACTCACAAACAGCAAATTGCCTTTTGAATGCACCGGTGAATTGCTCTCCTTTCATAGCTGCACGTAGGTTCCGCACACCTTCCACACCTCATAAGCGTATCTCTTACAAGCCTCTCCTATGCTCAGCCTTACAGATAACAGAAAGGTTGTTTGAGCACCACTTGCCTCACATTCTTGTTTATGCAGGATGGTTTGTCTCCGTTTTGTTTATTGACCTGGACGGTTTCAATGAAAAAGTGGAACGTGTTTCAGTTTTTCTGCAGCTTACTTTTATTCGGACTGTCTCAAGTAGTCAGCTGTTTGTTTTGAAGACCCACAATTTCAAGGTAATTGACTGTGCAACCTTCTCCAATGTAATTTTTAAGCCTAAGGTGATGATTCCTAGACCTCAGGAGGAAGTATGTCCGAGACTACTTTCTGCTGGATTCCAGGCTCCTCTGACATCCACTGTACCAGAAACCCTATCAGGTCTTCTTTTCCTTTCTCACCTAGCAAGTTCCTGGTCCAGAGACATTTTCTATTGATGCCTTTCTCTCGTCAGAATATCTTTGAATGTGTTAGGAACAGTCACTCCTGCTTTTTTGTGATTTCATCCTGCAACCTCCTTTTTTCTCGATCGGGTACGTCATTTTTTACAGTTTGTTTCACCATATTCTCTAGTGACACCTCCAATTCTAAAAGTCTGGTAAATTTAGAATTGAAGGTTGTTATATTTTTATTTATACGCTGAAATATCAGAAACATTCTGGATTCAAGTGTAGAGTAGTCTTTCAGAAATGTATGGGGGTATTTTCCCTATCTTCCCCACTCTCCGCTGTCTCAAAGGAGTCCAGGTGGAGCAAAAGAAAAAGTTAAGTGCCTTTGGTAACAATCGTTTTGATGGATTCCCTATCTACCTGCATATTTCTCACTCATGAATCTACTCCAGGTGTCAAGCTGGAACTGAAATATTTAGACACACCTCTCTTGCACCGACAGACAGCCCCATAGTTCCAAGTCAACTCTAGTACCTACCCAGATATGATGTAACAGAGCCATATGGTGCCACCCAGACCTCTGACCTCAGTTCATGTCCATTTCCCTCCACCCCACCCAACTTCACAGGAAGAGAGGAGTCTGATTAATTTAATATATTGCAGCACACAAAGCCAATTCTGTGCCTTACTGTGAACACAGTAACCACCTCTCAGAGTGGAGAAGCGGTCGGGTCTATAACAAATCTATAGGCAGTTGGAGTATTTACCACAAGGACTGTTATCAAAGGAAAATAACTTTCTTCTGATGGATACTTTGACAGGCAGATTTCTCACCTCATGAACTGATACCGAAGCAGTTCCTTATGGAGGTGGATCGGCCAGAGGGCATACCACCATGCCAGTTAGGCTAAACCATCCAACCCTAGGCAGGGCCAGACATGAAGTTCACTGTAGAGGATTAACAATAAATCAATAAGTGCAAGTATGCAGTAAAGTTCAAAGTAGGACTTTTATGTTACACATTTACGTGAGGACAGCCTCTATAGGAAGCTGCCCTAAAGTACAATGAATGAAATTAGTTTCTATATTTTTGAGCAGCAAATGTAAAAACAACAAATCGATGGATAGAATGCTCAAATTAATCTCAGCCACGAGAGATAGTTCGAGGCCAAGGTATGGGTCCCGGGTTCACAGTGTCACTGGAACCAAGCTATACCTAGCTGAAGAGCCCTAACTAGGGCGAAACCGGTCCAAGGTTGCTTGTGTTCTGGTTCAGGGAACACCTGGGCTGGCAGTTCGGTCTGGACTGTTCCCATGAGGAGCACGTTCAAGACTGATTTGCATTTGGCTGGGTCCAATCTGAGGTGGCATGGTGGGCAAAAAAAATGATGGACTCGGATGCGACCCGAGCGATTGCTAGTTGCTGAGATTAATTCAAGCTTTCCATACATCACCTGGTATACCTTTGAAACATCTTGTATAAATAAGAGCCAATCTGGTATCACCCCGAGTTCGGACTTTCCAAACTTTTATCCAATCTTTAATCAACAAAAGAAATTTTGCTATAATTGGATTTTGGCTTATGAAATGTTCTGCAAAAGAATCAAATCAGCAGTACATTCAGTTTCAGGACTTCCTTTATTTTTCAAGGCCTTGGGTCATTGAAAGCTCTGCACAAATCATCAGGTCTTCAGATGTTCTACAAGCTCCTTATTAAGTGTCACAAAATGGAACCTGAAATAAGATGGCTTCCACAAGATCATTAGAAACTCAACAAGCCCCTTGATAGATTGGTAGAGTTCAAACAGCAGAATCACAAAAACAAGGTACAAGCCTAATCTGAGTAATTGCCCCTTAACACCTTTGGGCACTAGTAAACAACCATAACAGAAAAATACATAGAAGAAAAGAGTAAAATGCCTAGACAGTAACTGTCACTCAAAACAGCAGAAACAATGGTTTGAACAAATAATAACCATAAACAGATGAGCAGCAAAAACGAAAGCCAAAGGGAAGGATAGGAGTCATTTTGTGGACTCCAACCACCTGAAAGACTAGACAAAGACAAAAATAAGTAATCTAAACGCAATCACCTTCTCTGGATTTGAAAGAACACAAGAAGAGTCCTTTGACATATAAATGGAATGTGGCAACTATCTGTGAAACAGACATGTCCCAGGCATCCAAGAACAAACAGAAATACAAGAAGCACCTTGAAGGATAAAACAGAACGAATACCAATAGAAGTGAAATTAAGAGTCAAAGAAGTAAATCCTACACAATGAAGAAAGGAAGCAAAGAGCAAGAAACGGAACCTACCAGCAGAGGGTGGTAGTATAAGAGGGATCACTACTTATAGGCAGAGCAAGGGCTTCATTTGTGACATGTTATTTTTACAGAGAAACAACAAAGGAATCCTGCATACAGACTCTGTTGAGAACTGTAATGGCTTTCATCCGGGGAGTTGGGTGGGTTGGTTATGACTTTGAGGATGATTCCCCTGGAAGGGAACTAGGATTACAGGTGAGCAATTTATCCTTTTCTTCTAGGGGATCATCATCAGTAAGCATTGCACAGAATAGCAAAGAGCAGGCTTAGAAGCCTAAAATAGTTCCAACGTTTAACCAAAAAGATTTCTCAGTTAAGTGTGTCCTAACCGAGTATCTGCTTCAGCATGTGAATCTAAACAATAATGTTTTGTTAATGTTTAAGCAGATTTCCAAGTGGCGGCTTCACAAATTTAAGCAATCAGAACATTTCACAACAGAGCTCCAGGAGCAGTTCTTCCATTGTAGCGTGTGCTCTAGTTCTAACAGGTAATGTCTTGTTTGATAGCTGATATGACAGTGTAATGCAAGAAACAATACACCTAGAAATGGACTATTTAGAAGAAGTTAAACATGTTCTCAAGGGACCATAGTTTACAAAATGGTGAGAAGATTTTCTAATACTCTTGGTCTTATCTTAATAAAAGTTTAACACTCCTTTGGCAGCCAGTGAATGTAGAGACATCTCACCTGGATTAGAAGGATTTGTAAAAAAAGTAGGTAGCAATATGTTCTGATTGATGTGAAAATCTGATTCTACCTTTGGAAGAAAGCTAGGATGAGTCCTCATAACAACTCCATTGGAATGAAATACAGTGTAAGGTAACTCTGAACACAGACCTTGAATTTCATTTACCTTACGGATGGAGGTGAGATGTTGCAAAGAGGAATTCTGATTTAGCTCAAATAGAGGGCCCATCAATTTGGAAAAAACAATGTTTAGATCCCACAGAGGAGAAGGATTCCTCACAGGGGAAAACATTTTTGAGACCCTCAAGAAAATCCTTTATGACTGGGATTTGTAAGAAGGATGTTTTAGATAGAGATTTCCTGTAAGCCGTAATGGCTGCAAGATGTACCCCTTCGGAAGAAAACCTCAACCCTGATTTAGCCAAGTGTAGTAGATACAGAATAATTACATCTTCCTGACGTGAAATTGGATTGTAACTATTCTGTGTACACCATATCTCTTCTATTTGAATACATACAATCTTCTAGTGGAAGGACACCTAGCCTGCATGAGAATGTAGAAAAACCTAATGTCCATACTGGAGGAATTCAAGAGCCATGCTGTCAAGTTCAGGGATGGGAGGTTGGGATGCAGTATCTGTCCTCCCGACTTGAACAGGAGATCCTGTCAGCAGAGGAGCTTCTTGTGGGGTCTCTGACAGATGTAGAAGTTCCGAGAACCACCACTGACAAGGCCACTCTGGGGCTATGAGTATCATTCTGGCGTGAGATCAATACAGCTTGGAATCACTTCTGGAATGAGAGGAATTGGTGGAAATGTGTAGCGATATTGCCCTGACCAGTTTATAAAAAGGGCATTCCCCTTTGACCCTGGCTGGGAGAATCTGGATGTGTAGTCTTGGCATTTTCTGCTGCTGACATCTGCGAACAAGTCTATCTGAGGATATCCCCATTTGTGAAAGATTTCTTCCAAGACGCTGTCGTTGAGTGTCCAGTTGTGACTGTCTAGAAACTTTTGACTAAGGTTGTCTGCCTGCATGTTTTGAACGCCCAGCAAATGGATGGCTGTTATTGTAAGATTCCTGGATAGAAGCCAAATCTAGATATGAGTAGAGAGAGAGAGAGAGTGAGAATTAGTTCCTCCTTGTTTGTTCAAGTAATGCATAGTTGTAGTGTTGTCTGTCTGGACAAAGACTCTGTTGGTTGTGTTTGCTAGAAGGAAAGACTTCAGAGCAATGTACACTGCTCTCAGTTCCAGCACGTTGATGTTGTAAGTCTTCTCCTTGTCCAACAAAACACCCTGTGTGTGAAGAGTACCCATGTGAGCTCCCGACTCTTGGAGGGAAGCATCTGTGACCAGAGTCTGAGTGGCTGGGTCCTGAAAAAATGGCACCCCTACCTTCAGATTGCTTTGCTGTATTTACCATGGAAGAGGCTGACGTGCAGCTTGAGATAGTATCAACCTGTCCTCCCGGTGGTTGGAGAGCTAGTTCCACTGGCTTAAAGGCATTGCTGAGTAGGCCTCAAGTGCAACCTCGCATTCAGGTGTATGAAGATGAACGAGGCCATTTACCTCAGCTGTCAGGCCTGCAAACCTGGATGTAGACAGTAAAGAACTCAAACCAATCATTTGCCTTTGCAGGGACCAATGTTTGTTGTTTCCCTATAAGAATGTTATACAGATACTAATGCTTATTTACAAAGACCAATGCTTGTTGGAACTAATGTTTGTTTAGGACATGTTTTGCTTAAGCCTCCTGCATCCCTATGACTCAGACTGGTTGTGGCTCCCTATGACTCAGACTGGGTGTGGCTGGATGCAGCAGGTATTTAAACCACACCCGGCCTGAGTGAATTGCTTGCTGTAATGGTCACCGGCTACGGAAAAGGAGTCTCTGCTTCTCCACGTTTGATCTTCATGTTCGGTCCTGTATCCTGAATGCTGCTTCTGGGGAGTTGAAGAGATCAAGGGAATTGACTACTAAAAAGGTGGTGACGCACTACACATGCCCGAAAAGCATTTATTTGTGAAAACTTGACTCTTGCTGACTTCATATTTGAAAGTCGGATGTTTCTGAGCATGATGAGCCCAAGAAGGCACATCATTGGCATTTAAGGTCACTGGAATGCTCGCCGTTAGTCGCGTAGTAAAGCTTATCGTTGTTGCTTCCTATCTATTGCAGAAAAGAAATTATTTTGTGAAATTACCATAAAACGATATATTGTGAATATGTTTGTTATCGCTAAGTTGACATTTGCATAATTGGTGCTGGTGATACGGAACATTCTGTGAGTGGCCTGAAAGTTTAATTGCTAAGCTCAACTTACGCTGTGATGTAACAGTGATAAAACCGATCTCTTGTGTTATCGATATTAACCCTAGGTTCCCAGAGTGTTACAAACATTGCACTGTGATCTTTTGATATTAACCCTATGTTAGCAGAGTGGTGTAAACATTGTACTGTGATCTTTTGGTGTTAACCCTATGTTTCCAGAGTGATGCAAACTTTGCACCATAATCTTTTGATATTAACCCAATATTTTCAGTGTGATCAAAAGAAACCGAATGTGTGTTCCTTAGAATTCTAAGTACAGTGCATAAATTAACCTTTGAATGTCTGCAAACCTAATTTCCTGAGACTTTTCTGTCATCATTTGTTAGATATTTAAACGTCTATGGAGTTGAGTGAGTCAGCATCTTAGGAAATCTCAACAACGTCATCAAACAAGATATCCATGGAACTTCAAATATATTTAGGTAAGCATTAATTAAGGTGACATAGGATCAATCTGAGGTCACAGTGGGAGTAGTCATAGATATTTCAAGAGGTTCAAGTAGTAATCATTATTTTAAGGGTCTGGAGTCTGCCCCACTAAGATAAGTGTTTGGGTGTCCAATAGCTAAGGTCTTTGACTTTAGTCAGAGTTTGAGTTTCTTGGAGTTTCAATGTGTCTTAGTGATTCAGTTAGGTTGTTGGTAAACCAGATACCAAGGTATATGATGAACCTGGGTTGCCATTTAAGCACTGATGCTCCCAAGTGTATAGGCAAACAGTGTGGGTTGAGGGGAGTACCTCTGTTTGGTCTTTGTTTAAGGTATAACCAGAAACCTGGGAGAAACAAAGTGATATGTTAGTGGAACAGCTTCCACAATATCTTAGGAGAATGTCGTCTGTGTACGCAGCAGTTTTGTATGAAGTTGTCCCAAATTGAAGCCCTTTAATTTCTAAAGGGATGTTAATCATTTGTAGAAGTGGGTCAATGGAAAGAAGGAAGAGTGAAGGTGAAAGGATAAATGGGGGCACTCTTGTCGTGAACCCTGGTGTAATTCGAAGGGGGCAGACAATGCACCGTTGATTTTGATTTTAACTATTGGAATGGCATATAGGCTCTCATTACAACCCTTGTGGTTGGTGATGAAGTGTCGGTAATACCGCCAACAGGCCGGCGGTAACTACCGCCAAATTATGACCATGGCGGAAAGAGCTCAGATAGACAGCCACTTTACCACACCGACCACCAGGGCGGAAACAACAAGCATCACAGCAGTAGCCGCCTACAGCCAGGCGGAAGACAATGTTCCACCCACCGTATTATGACAATCCAATCCGCCACCTTTTCCGGGGCGGAACCAACGACATTAAAAGCCTGGCGGAAACAGACCTCAGAAGGGAAATGACTCACCTTTGGAGACACAGGGAAGAACCACGCCGCCATGGAACCCAAGTTGCAGATATTTCCTATGATCTTCTATGTCTTGCTCCACCACGAACACCAACGATGGCGAAGACGACCACGGTGAGTACAGCCGCCTAGCACACAGGAGAGGAGGGGAGGAAAAAGAGAGTGACACACACACGCACAACACACACCCCCACCCCCAACAACATACACACAATCAGATAACAAAACATATTGACCCGTACCCCTCAGGAATAATGCAAGGACAACACCAATAGATGAAAGTGAGTGTAATAATATAAATACATAAAAAATAAATACATCCAATCTAAAAGTATATACATATGTACAGATCAAGAGACACTGCCCAGTCCTCAATGTGGGTGGGCCACAGGACCACATCACAAAATCCAAGGCCCCACTTTTTTCCTGCAACAACACAGAGAGAACACTGCAGGGGCATCAGTTCGAAAATAGGCAGGCACCTCAGGGGAACGGGGAACGGGGAACAGGGAGGGCACCTCAGCCAGCAGATGGGACAACACCACTGGTCCTGGAGGGGGCAACATGCCCCTTACTCTTTGTCCTGGGGAGTGCAAGGCCACAGTCTCTCAAGTGGGTCACTTGCCCACTGGCTCTGGAGGGGGAAACATGCCCCTTGCTCTTTGTCCTGGGGAGTGCAAGGCCACAGTCTGTCAAGTGGGTGTCTTGTCCACTGGCTCTGGAGGGGGCAACATGCCCCTTGCTCTTTGTCCTGGGGAGTGCAAGGCCACAGTCTCTCAAGTGGGTGGCTTGCCCACTGGCTCTGGAGGGCGCAACATGCCCTGTGCTCAGTCCTGGGGAGTGCAAGGCCACAGTCTCTCAAGTGGGTGACTTGCCCACTGGCTCTGGAGGGGGCATCGTGCCCTGTGATCTTCATCCTGGGGAGGATGGGGTGAGTGGGTGGCATACCCACTGGTACTGGAGGGGGCATCGTGCCCTGTGATCTTCATCCTGGGTGGGATGGGGTGAGTGGGTGCCATACCCACTGGTTCTTGAGGGGGTATCGTGCCCTGTGCTTCTGATCCTGGGGAATGCAAGGTCACAGTCTCTCAGCTGGGTGTCATACCCACAGGATTTGCAGGGGGGTAGGCTGCACAACAGCCCATAGAGGCAGGTCTAATGAATGTCTGCCGGCGGTGACGGCTGCTCAGTGGTGGCAGTGGTGCTACTGGTGGTGGTTGTGGGGGGGAAGCTCCAACCCATCCCCTGCAGCCTCGGTCGGCAGCCCACTGCTGGTGGCGGTGCTGCTGGTAGTGGTTGTGGGGGGAAGCTGTAGCCCATCCCCTACAGCCTCGGACGGCTGCACAACCATTGGTGGTGGGGGGCTCCGAATGAGTCCCTACGCCAGGCCCCTCCTCCTTCCTGTCTGTTGGTGCAGGCCCCTTGCCCTTCCTGGCTGTAGCTGGGGATGGCTTCTTTCTCTTCAGGGCACCAGCTGGTGCAGGCCCCTTGCCCTTCCTCGCAGCAGCTTGGGATGGCTCCTTGCCCTTCCTGGCAGCACTTGGGGCAGGCACCCTTTGTTGGGCCGCCAAGCCAGTGTGAATGCCCTCCAGAATTGCATTGGTTTGTTGCATTTGGCCTGCCCACCCCTGGATGGCATTCACAATGGTTGACTGCCCAACAGAGATGGATCGCAGAAGGTCAATAGCCTCCTCACCCAGGGCAGCAGGGCTCTTTGGGGCAGGGCCTGAGGTGCCTGAGGCAAAGGAGATGCCTACCCTCCTGGGTGAGCGGGCACGGGCAACTCGCTGAGGGGCTGCTGGGAGAGCGGTGCTGGTACGGGAGGGTGGCGGCTGTACCTGTAGCTGGGGTGGGCACAGAAGTGTCCCCCACCACCAGGGAGCTCCCATCCGAGGAGGTATCTGTGTCAGCACTGTCCCCTCCAGTCTCCGCCGTGGTGCTCCCCTCGCCCTCCGTCCCACTGGTGCCCTCACCGTCAGTGGACTCTACTTCCTGGGTCCTGTGGGATACAGCTCCCTCCAGCGCCTGTGCCTCTGCTCCTCTGCCAGATGATGCTAATGCATATAAGGACAGGATGACAAAACAAAAAAAGGCAGGTGTGGGGGGAGAACAAAGGAAACACTTGGTCAATGGCTGCTACAACACCACCGTTGGCGTACACAGCACCCTCACACACAGGAAACAGCCCTACGCACTTTGCAGCGCACTACCAGTGACAATGCTAGTCACCAGGGCATGGGTAGGGACATATACCTCCAACTGCAGCATAACTGTGACCCACACAGGCCTGCCCAGTAGTGGATGCCTACTAGCTAGGTAGGACGAATATCACATCAGAACCCTGCCCAACATGGGACCTATTCTGCGAGGTCAGGCCTGACCTAGGGGCACCCACAGACACACATCCCCCACCCGGATACCACCCTACCATGCGTATGTTGCAATGATGGGCACTGTACTCACCACCATGTGGCTACTGTGATATTCTCAAGTGCCCATCCAGCTCCGGATAGGCCACCGCCAGTATGCGGGCCATCAGGGGGGTCAGTGATTGACAGGAACCCCTTCCTTGTTGGGAGGCCATCCCCAGGTGGGCCTCCGCCGTCTTCCGTGCCCAGCGTCTCTGGTCCTCCCACTGTTTGCGACAGTGGGTGCTCCACCTGCCATAGACCCCCAGGGTCTGCACGTCCTTGGCGATGGCACGCCATATACCCTTCTTTTGATGGGTGCTGACCTGCAGAGAAAATACACACAGGGAAAGGTATTACTCAGACCGTCCTGCCTGTTACACTCATGGTCCACCATACCCCTTCCCATCCCCATTTGCACAGACATGGCCTAGCACACAAGCTGCACGTCGCCCAGGGGACATCCACCAACCCCTCCCCCACGAGGCCTTCATACACACCACTCCATGCATTCATGCCCCACGCATCGTGCTCACAGTGTACTCACCTGTTGGTCTGGAGACCCATACAGCAGTCTGTACTGGGGTAGGACCCTATCCACCAGTTGCTCCAACTCCGCACAGGTGAAGGCTGGGGCCCTTTCCCCAGTCACACGAGCCATGGTAGGTTCCAGACACAGGTCACAGCAGCACATGCAGTGTAGGTCCTCTCGTGTTGAAGGTCAAGTAGCAAGTGAGTGAACAGATAGAAAATGGAGGTGATGTCCACGGCGGTGCATAGCGCCACCAACCAGCGTACATCACCATTGGCCACTGTACCCCATAGGGGCCAATATTATCCAATGAGGCGTTGCACAGCGGTTCCCAACCGCCTCCCACAACAGCGCACAACGTCAGTGGAATTACCTCACTTCCACCTGTCCATCCACACAGGACAGGTGGACGCAATTTGGGGGGGGAGAGGGCAGGCCCTGGATTAAAATTTCATCACAGTTCACAAATGTACAATCTGGACAAATGCCACATATACATTTCAAAATAACATCATGCATTGTACTGTTGTAGCTACAATGTACAGTTGATGACCCGCTCCTCACTCTTTTACCCCCTAGATTGCAACCGCTGCAGATGAATAGGAGATGGAGGCATATCCCCATGTACAGACCCCTGGTAGACTTGGCAACAATGGAAGACAGGCACTTTATCCTCACCTACAGACTTGACAGGGCCACAATCACGGATATGTGTGCCCAACTGGAGCCTGACCTGATATCTGCTATCCGTCACCCCACTGGAATCTCCCCTCTTGTGCAAGTCCTATCAGTGCTCCATTTTCTGACAACTGGTTCTTTCCAAGTGACAGTGGGCTTGGCAGCAGGAATATCACAGCCAGTGTTCTCAATAGTGCTGACCAGAGTGTTGTCTGCCCTGATTAAATACATGTGCAGCAACATTGTTTTACCCCAAGTGGATGATTTGGCCACAGTGAAGGCTGACTTCTATGCAATGGGACATATCCCCAACATAATTGGGGCGACTGATGGAACACATATTGCATTTGTGTCCGTCCCCCCGGCAAAATGAACAGGTCTACAGAAATCGAAAAAGTTTTCATTCAGTGAATGTGCAGATGGTGTGCCTGGCGGACCAGTACTTCTCCCACGTCAATGCGAAATACCCCGGGTCTGTGCATGATGCCTTTATCCTGAGGAATAGCAGCATCCCAAATGTGATGGCCCAACTACAGAGGTACCGTGTGCGTCTAACAGTGAAGACCTGGTTCCCACCCAGTGGATGTTGGTGTATGGGTATGATGTGGGCCATAAGGGATAGTGTGTGGCTAAATGTTGTCCCTCGATATTTGCAGGTGACTCTGGGTACCCCAACCTATCATGGCTACTGACCCCTGTGAGGAATCCCAGGAGAAGGGCAGAAGAACATTACAATGAGGCACATGGGCGAACCAGAAGAATCATTGAACGTTCCTTTGGCCTCCTGAAGGCCAGGTTTCGGTGCCTCCATCTAACAGGTGGATCCCTGTGCTACTCACCCAAGAAGGTCTGCCAGATAATCGTCGTATGCTGCATGCTGCATAACCTTGCCTTGAGAAGCTATGTGCCTTTTCTGCAGGAGGAGGAGGCTGGAGATGGCCGTGTGGCAGCAGTGGACCCTGTGGACAGTGAAGCGGAGGAGGCAGAAGATGAGGATGAGGACAACAGAACTGTAGTGATTCAACAATATTTCCAATGACACACAGGTAAGACAGTGGTACTTCACATTTCATTGTCATTTTATTGTTTGAGATTGTCACTGGCAGGCTTTGATTTCCCACTTCTATGCCCACTCACTGTACCATTTGGTAACTCTTTTTGCAGATGTTGGTGCCCCACTATAGCTCCTGGTGTGTTCACTGCAGCAAACTACAGGTCTATCCTATGTGCACATTACTGTACAGTTGAATTGCAATGTTTGAACCTTGCTCAACAAATACATACTTAAATCATTTGACATTCTTCATACTTGTATTTTTTCAAATTGTGTTTACTGCAGTGCTAAGAAGAAAAGGGGGAAGTGCAATGGGCTGGGGTGATAATGGAGGAAAGTCCAGGGTATTGTTCCAGCCTATTTGTAGCACAGGTGCTTGGTCCAAGGGGGCATAGGAAGGGTGTATGGCGTGCCATCGCCAAGGACGTGCAGACCCTGGGGGTCTATGGCAGACGGAGCACCCACTGTCGCAAACGGTGGGAGGACCTGGGACGCTGGGCACGGAAGACGGCAGGGGCCCAGCTGGGGATGGCCTCCCAACGAGGAAGGGGTGCCCTTCGAACCCTGACCCCCTGATGGCCCGCATACTGGCGGTGGCCTATACGGAGCTGGATGGGCGCATGAGGGCATCACAGCAGCCACAAGGGGGTGAGTACAGTGCCCATCATTACAACTTACGCATGGTAGGGTGGTATCCAAGTGGGGGATGTGTGTCTGTGGGTGCCCCAGCCTACGCCTGACATCGCAGAGTAGGTCCCATGTTGGGCAGGGTTCTGAAGTGATATTCCTCCTAACTAGCTGCTAGGCATCTACTACTGGGCAGGGCTGTGTGGGTCCCAAGTATGCTGCAGTTGGCGGTATGTGTCCCTCCCCATGCCCTGGTGACTAGCATTCTTACTGGTAGTGCACTGCATAGTGCGTAGGGCTGTTCCCTGTGTGTGAGGTTGCTGTGTACGCCAACGGTGGTGTTGGTGCAGCCATTGATCAATTGTTTCCTTTGTCTTTTCCCCCCACCTTTTTGTTTTGTCATCCTGTCCTTATGTGCATTAGCATCATCTGGTAGAGGAGCAGAGGCACAGGTGATAGAGGGAACTGCTTCCACAGGACCCAGGAGGCAGAGTCCACCGACCGTGAGGGCACCAGTGGGACGGAGGGCAAGGGGAGCACCACGGCGGAGCTACAGGTACAGCCACCACCCCTGTACCAGCGCCGCCCGCCCAGCAGCCCCTTAGCAAGTTGCCCGTGCCCGCTCACCCAGGAGGGTGGGCATCTCCTTCGCCCCAGACACCTCAGGCCCTGCCCCAGTTAGCCCTGCTGCCCTGAGTGAGGAGGCTATTGACCTCCTGAGATCCATCTCTGTTAGGCAGTCCACCATTGTGAATGCCATCCAGGGGCTGGCAGCTCAAATGCAACAAACCAATGCATTTCTGGAGGGCATTCACACTGGCTTGGCGGCCCAACAGAGATCAATCCAGGCTCTGGCCTCCTCTCTGATGGCAGCCATTGTCCCTGTTTCCACCCTCCCCCTCCATCTTCCTCTACCCAATCCCATTCCCTCACAACCCCAACCTATCCCAAGCACACAGGCAGACCAGCATGCACACAAGACAACACACAAGAGTGGTTCAGGCAAACACAAACACCACACTTCATCCCACAGGCACTCACACAAACACCATCCAGATAAAGACATAACATCCACTGCCTCCACTGTGTCCCCCTCCTCCTCCTCCACCTCCCTTCCAGTTGTGTCTCCACTCACACCTGCATGCACTACATCCTCAGCCATTACCGCCATCACCAGCACACCTATCAGAACACCTCACTGGTAGACACCACCCCAACAGCCATGCACACGTCCCCTGTGTCCTCTCCCACTGTGTCTGTGCCCCTCCCCTCCCAAGGTACACAAACGCAAGCACTCAGACACCCAACAGCCATCCACCTCACAACAGCATCCAGCCCATTCACCTGCACCCAAACACAACAGACACCTCCCACAACCACTCCCAAACCTTCTCCATCTTCCCACCCCAATATCCCGAAGAAGTTTTTCCTCTCCACCAGTGACCTCTTCCCTACCCCTCCCCTCCCACCCACCCCCGTCCTTCACATCTGGCCAGGGTGTGTAAAACCCAGGCAAGCACCTCAGCCACCCAGTCCATGGGCCCAGTAGTGTCCTCAGCAACTTGTGGTGGTAAAGGATCCAGGCCACCAGCCAGCCTCACGGAAAGGGTGCCTGCCCCAAGTGCAAGGAGCCATCCCAAGCTGCTGCCAGGAAGGGCAAGGAGCCATCCCCAGCTGCTGCCGGGAAGGGCAAGGGGCCTGCACCAGCTGGTGCCCTGAAGAGAAAGGAGCCATACCCAGCTGCTGCCAGGAAGGGCAAGGGGCCTGTACTAGCAGGCAAGATGGAGAAGGGGCCTGGTGCAGAGCCTCTGTCGGAGCCCCCATCAACAACCATGGTTGTGCAGCCATCCGAGGCTGCAGGGGATGGGCTGGAGCTTACCCCCACAACCACCACCAGCATCACCGCCACCAGCAGTGGGCAGCAGTCCGAGGCTGCAGGGGGTGGGCTGGAGCTTCCCCCCACTACCGCCACCACCAGCATCACCAGCAGCACCGCCAACAGAAGTGGACAGCTGTCCGAGGCTGCAGGGGATGGGCTGGAGCTTCCCCCCACAACGACCACCAGCATCACTAGCAGCACCGCCACCAGCAGTGGGCAGCCGTCCGAGGCTGCAGGGGATGGGCTGGAGCTTCGCCCCTCTACCGCCAGCAGCAGCACCACCACTGCTACCACCGAGCAGCCGTCACCGCCTGCGGACATTCATCAGACCTACATCCATGGGCTGTTGTGCGGCCTGCCCCCTGCAAATCCTGTGGGTATGACACCCAGCTGAGAGACTGTGACCTTGCACTCCCCAGGATCAGAAGCACAAGGCACGATGCCCCCTCCAGAACCAGTGGGTATGGCACCCACTCACCCCATCCTCCCCAGGATGAAGATCACAGGGCACGATGCCCCCTCCAGATCCAGTGGACATGGCACCCATTCACCCCATCCTCCCCAGGATGAAGATCACAGGGCACGATGCCCCCTCCAGAACCAGTGGGTAGGGCACAGACTTGGGAGACTGTGGCCTTGTACTCCCTAGGACCAAGCACAGGGCATGTTGCCTCCTCCAGAGCATGTGGGCAAGTTACCCACTTGAGAGACTGTGGCCTGCCACTCCCCAGGATCAAGCACAGGGCATGTTGCCCCCTCCCAAAGCATGTGGGCAAGTCACCCACTTGAGAGACTGTGGCCTTGCACTCCCCAGGACCAAGTACAGGGCATGTTGCCCCCTCCAGAGCATGTGGGCAAGTCACTCACTTGAGAGACTGTGGCCTTGCACTCCCCAGGACCAAGCAATGGGCATGTTACCCCCTCCAGAGCCAGTGGGCAAGTCACCCACTTGAGAGACTGTGGCCTTGCACTCCCCAGGACAAAGAGCAATGGGCATCTTTTCCCCTCCAGAACCAGTGGTCTTGTTCCATCTGCTGGCTGTGGTGCAAGCCCCCCGTTCCCCGTCCCCCTGAGGTGCCTGCCTATTTTCGAACTGATGCCCCTGCAGTGTTCTCTCTGTGTTGTTGCAGGAAAAAAGTGGGGCCTTAGACTTTGTGATGTGGCAGTGTGGCCCACACACGCTGAGGACTGGGCTGTGCCCCTTGATTTGTACATATGTATATAAATTTAGATTGGATGTACGTATTTTTGATGTATTTATATTATTACACTCACTTCCATCTATTGGTGTTGTCCTTGCATTATTCCTGAGGGGTATGGGGTAAAAAAAAATTCTTGTGCATCTGATTGCGTGTATGGTGTTGGGGGTGGGGGGGTGTTGTGCGTGTGTGTGTCACTCTCTTTCCCCCCCCCTTCCCCTGTGTGCTAGGCGGCTGTACTCACCGTGGTCGTCTTTGCCGTTGTTGGTGTTCGTGGTGGAGCAGGACATAGAAGATCATTGGGAAGATCTGCAGCTCCGGCTTCATGGCGGCATGGTTGTTGCCTGTCTCTCCAAAGGTGAGTCGTTTCCCTTCTGTGCAGTGTTTCCGCCAGGCTTTTCATGTCGTTGGTAGCGCCTCGGAAAAGGTGGTGGATTGCAGGGTCTTAATACGGTGGGCAGAACATTGACTTCCGTCTGGCTGTAGGCGGCTACCGCCGTGGTGCCTGTTGTTTCCGCCCTGGCGGTCGGTGTGGTAAAGTGGCTGTCTATCTGAGCTCTTTCTGCCATGGTCATAATTTGGCAGTAATTACCGCCGGCCTGTTGGCGGTATTACCGCCACTATATCACCAACCGCCAGGGTTGTAATGAGGGCCAAAGTTGGCAGGCACAAGTTATCTAGTTTCAGCTGTGGTGCTCGACCCCGAAGTAATACACCTCCGCTGTCATTGCTCAGGAAAATCTCGCTGTTCAAACCAAGAGAGGTACCCTGATGGAACAGGAAGGATGCCAGTCCATAGCCCCTTTTCCCTAGATTGGTAGGGAATTACTGATGATAAACATGTACAAGACATGAAGCACGCACAAACGATTAAGGTTCCCATGAGCGAGCAGCCGATCCATATCCTTTCTGGTCACTACAGTCATGGTTCACCTCTAATTCATATTTTGGTTCCTCACTGCAGGAAATGGAGAAGTTACACAAAAGTAATTTGGCTAAATGTTTCAGCAGAGAAACAGGATGGATGTTCCAACTATCAGGTAGGAGAAATTACACAGCTACATGACTGACCACTCTCAAGATAACAAAAAGACCAACAAAGCAAGGTTTGCTTTCCATGGTAACCAGGAAGATTTAAGAAGCACATAGACAGCCAAGAAGAATCTCTGACCTTATAGCAAGGAGCAGGGACATGATGAGACTACAAACTTCTTATATGCAGTCTTAGCAAACTGAAGATGTTGTATAATGGTCTAATGTATTTCTCCTAGCGACTGTATTAGGGGTTTAGCTGAGAGAACGGAAACATGAAGTAACTGTAGAGGAATAATTGCCATATCAAAATGTTAAGTACAAAAGAATGACGAGAGCTGTGTTAAGAGCTGCCATACGTGAATTCGGTCTGTGGTATGCAGCAAATCCAGCTGTTCATTGGTTTGTAAATGATCAGTATTAGAGATATTAGTCTAGACATTCAGTAACTGCCTGAGCGCCTTACAGAAACCCTGATGCACTACTCAAAAGCTGGTCATGATATATAGAAGGCTGAAATGTCAACAATATAATCCACAGATATTTTTTTTCATGGTTGCATAGGCAATGTAAGAGGGTTAACAATGGATTGGTATGGCTGTTCTTTGCCCTTTGACATACTGTGTAGATGGAAATATACAGTGATACATATTCAAATAGATGGCGCCTCCAAAAATTGCATGTTAGTACATCTTTTGTTTCTGGGCTGGCCTGCCACAAAAGTATTTTAATATCATTGCATCAGTTCTTCTTGTATGCGTGATGGAGGTAACATATTTTATTCTGCTAGAGCAGAAAGCTAACATTTGCTGTTTAAAATTTGCTCCAGTATCCAGTATCCACCTGATCTTGTTTACAATATCAACCTTTAAACTTATCTCATCTAGGAAGGTATCAGGTGTTTTAGTATTTTAATGTAATACTGCATGGATGAGAGTAGATTCAGTCTATTCCAAATTACGAGACAGAGTATCTGTGTTTACATGTGGATTCAGGGCGATACTCATGAGTTTAAGTGGGATGAAATAAGTGTGTGTGTGTGTGGGTTGTGGGGCGGGAGGATGTCTACGATGGCAGCGTGGCCTATGTAATTAAGAACTTGGCTTAAACATAAAACTCAATTTCTATGATTTCAGTACTGTGGCACGGCGGGAATTTTGGTTTCTCCCTGAGTTTTCTGTTATTGTATTCAGATATGAAGCACAACATTTGACAAACACCTAAAACCAGAAGGTAAAAGTAGCAGCATTGTTTCTTTCACTAAATCATTAGAAGTCAAGGGCTTTCCATCCACCAACCTTATATGTTCTGCTTTACCTTTTGAAACCAAGGGAATAAGCATCTTTTGGGAAATGGCTGGTTGATCAAGGACCCAGAGCATTCTGAGTCCACTAAATCTGAACCTAACTCTAGTAGACAGAGAGAGCACGGTGTCAACAAAATATGTGCTTTATTTTCAATAGGTCTTATGGCCACAGGGTCCTGCTATTCAAGGCTGAGCTACGGAGTTTTCAGGTAAATGTGGTCAGCCCTTGACAAAATGGACTTGACTGGCCATAGTACATGCACAACCATTCAAAACCTTCCTTTCTCAGTTTATTTACAAGTTGATTTGGCTTTTACAGACCCCATTTGCTTAGGTTTCCCTGCAAAAATGTTGATAATGTTGATAATGTTGATGAAGGAGGCTAGAAGGCATATGTAGCCTATCAACCGTTAGCTTCTGTGAGGAAATGCAGTTTATTATATGGTGTGGTTGTGCAACCTCACCGTTTTATAAACTCACAACCTGACCTGGGTCCAGTCAGGTTTGTTGTAAAGACCATGTCACAAGAGGCATCCCCAAAAAACTTTCAGGGTCGGGAACAAGGGACATTTCACATAAAAAAAATGAAATATATTCTCACCCAGTCTATATATTTCTCACTGTGCATGAATCCTCAAAAACACTGACCTACTAATGTCCACAATACTTTTTATTTAATTTACTGTATTTTTTAACACTTTATTGTTTTACTTTACAGTTTACAACACATCATTAGTGCATATATTGCCACAATATTTATTATTTCATTATTTTAATAAAATCACACTCATCACACTTTCACACCAATCACTCATGATCACACACTCTCAATCAAGCATTCCTCCTCCTCCAGAAATCTTCTCATCAACCTGACAAGGAGCTCATTATTTTTCTAATCTTCCATTCTTGTGTCTTAGCCAGGTGGTTTAAATGACATTCAACATACGTTTCTGTGGCATAGACAACAGGACACCACCTTCTTCAGAACCTAACTTATTTCAAATATGCGCATGGGGTTTGTTCTAAATAAAATTTAAAAAGATCTAATATATGAGGGTCAGTGTGTAATTTACAAATATAGGCCCTCATTACAACCCTGGCGGTCGGTATTAAAGCGGTGGTAAGACCGCCAACAGGCCGGCGGTAAAAAAAATTGAATCACGACCATAGCGGAAACCACTAACATAGACAGCCACTTTAACACTCCGACCGCCACGGCGGTACAAACAAACACCCCGGCGGTCACCGCCAACAGACAGGCGGAAGACAATGTACCGCCCACACTATTATGAGAGGCCAATCCACAACCTTTTCCGGGGTGGAACCAACGCAAACAAAAACACGGCGGAAACAGGACTTGGAAGGGAAAACACTCACCTCTCCATACCCCACGAGGAACCAGGACGCCATGGAGCCAGAACTCCAAATACTCCCTGCGATGGTATTCCTGCTCCTCTACCAGGAGCACGAAAGACGGGGGCGACGACCACGGTGAGTACTGCACCTACAACACAGGGGAGGGGGGAGGGAAAAGAGAGTGACACGTACACACAACATGCGAAACCCCCACCCTCACCCACAACAACATACACACAAATACATGCTGCAATATTACATTTACACCCCCCCACCTCCCCCTTCAAGAACGCAAGGACAAAAGGAAATGAGTTGAACAAGTGTAATAAATAAAAATCCATTAGTCAAAACTTTACAGTATATACAATGATGTACACCAACTACACAAGTCCGGATAGTGCACCATTCATAGTCCGTGGACTACTGGGCCCAAAAAGCATGGGCGAGGCCCACACTCAATACCAGACTTCAAACGGAAAGAACACTGCAGGGGCATCAGATCGAAATGAAACAGGCACCTCAGGGGGAAGGTAAGGGGGGGCACCTCAGCCAGATGAGTGCACGACGCCCGCTCCGCGAGGGGGCTCCATGCCCACTGCTGTATCCTGGGGAGTGCAAAGCCACAGTCTCTCAAGTCTTTACAGTGGGTGGTTTGCCCACTGCTGTATCCTGGGGAGTGCAAAGCCACAGTCTCTCAAGTATTTATAGTGGGTGTGTTGCCCACTGCTTTATCCAGGGGAGTACAAAGCCACAGTCTCACAAGTCTCTCAAGTGGGTGGGTTGCCCACTGCTTTATCCTGGGGAGTGCCAAGCCACAGTCTCTCAAGTCCTTACATTGGGTAGTTTGCCCACTGCTGTATCCAGGGGAGTGCCAAGCCACAGTCTCTCAAGACTTTACAGTGGGTGGGTTGCCCACTGCTTTATCCTGGGAATGCAAAGACACAGTCTCACAAGTCTCTCAAGTGGGTGGGTTGCCCACTGCTTTATCCTGGGGAGTGCCAAGCCACAGTCTCTCAAGTGGATGCCTTTCTTCACTGGTTCTGGAGGGGGCTTTGTGCCCAGATTGCTTCATCCTGCCAAGAACTGAGGTAGTGGATGTGATACTCCACTGGTTCTGGAGGGGGCTTTGTGCCCAGAGTGCTTCATCCTGCCAAGGACTGAGGTAGTGGATGCCTTTCTCCACTGGTTCTGGAGGGGGCTTTGTGCCCAGAGTGCTTCATCCTGCCAAGGATTGAGGTAGTAGATGTGATACTTCACTGGTTCTGGAGGGGGCTTTGTGCCCAGAGTGTTTGGTTCTGGAGGGGGCTTTGTGCCCAGAGTGCTTCATCCTGCCAAGGACTGAGGTAGTGGATGCCTTTCTCCACTGATTCTGGAGGGGACTTTGTGCCCAGAGTGCTTCATCCTGCCAAGGACTGAGGTAGTGGATGTGATACTCCACTGGTTCTGGAGGGGACTTTGTGCCCAGAGTGTTTGGTTCTAGAGGGGGCTTTGTGCCCAGAGTGCTTCATCCTGCCAAGGACTGAGATAGTGGATACCTTTCTCCACTCGATCTGGGGGGGGGGCTTTGTGCTCAGAGTGCTTCATCCTGCGAAGGACTGAGGTAGTGGATGTGATAGTCCACTGACGGTGGTTCAACATGCAAGCTGCCCAGGCTCCTGGAACTGACCACCAGCCTCGTATGACTGACCACTGGGGATGGCAGCCATGTCTGCGTTGGTGCCACTGGCTCAGGATGTCACAGGGCCGCTGGCGGCGGTGTCAGTGGCATCGGTGCTGGCGGCGGTCTCAATGGCATTGGTGCTGGCGGCGGTCGCAGAGGCATCGGTGCTGGCTGCGGGCTCCGTGGCATCGGTGCTGGCGGCGGCAGTGCTGGTGCCGGTCTTTGTGGCGGCGGTGCTGGTGGCGGGCTCAGTGACTGAAGTGCTGGTGGTGGGCTCAGTGACTGTGGTGCTGGTGGCAGGCTCAGTGACTGCGGTGCTGGTGGCGGTGCAGGTGACGGTGCAGGTGGCGGTGCTGGTGGCAGTCTTGTCCGCTGTGCAGGTTGGCATCGACGTGGACCTGCCCTTGATTTTCTGGCCCTTCCCCACCTTGGATGGTGGCGCAGCTGTCTTGCCACTATCCACTTTTGTTTTGCCTGAGCCCTTGGTGGCAGGTGTTTTCGCCTTCTCCCTCTGGGATGTGGGCAACTTTTTTAATTTTGGAGGTGGCGGAATGTCCTTGCCCTCGCTCCGTGGAACACTGGCAGCCCTGAGCTTGGCGCACTCCAAAAGCCCGCAGTTGCTGCCACCACTGTGCCCGGTGATGTGGTGGCTGAGGTGCTGGGTTGGGACCTGGAAAGGCGGGCCCTAGGGGACGGACGGGGGGAGGGGGGGGTGTAGGGAAAAGGTCAATATTAGACAGGAAAAGCTTTTTAGACACACTGGGATGGGTAGATGGAGGGGGTTTGGGAGTGGAGGAAGAGGTAGTGGTTGTAGGAGGTGTATGTTTGCTGACTTTGGGTTAAGGTGCATGGGCCGTAGGCTGTGTGAGGTGGATTGCTATTGGGTGGGTGTGTGCCTGCGTTTGCGTACTTTGTGAGGAGGGCTCACAGGCACACTGGGAGAAGACACAGGGGATGTGTGAATGGTAGTGGGGGTGGTGATTGCACGTGAGCTTTGTGTGGTGATGGGCGTGCTGGTGATGGAGGTAGTGGATGAAGATGTAGTGCATGCAGGTGTGAGTGGAGACGAGACAGGGAGGGAGGAGGACGTGGAGGAGGGGGACACAGTGGAGGCAGTGGATATTGCTTTTTCTGCATGGGGATGGTGCTTGTGTGAGTGCCTGTGGGATGTGTGTTGCTTATGTTTGCCATGTCCACTCTTGTGTGTTGATGAGTGTGCATGCTGGTCTGATGATGTGCTTGGGATAGGCTGAGGAACAGGGGATTGGGTCTGGGTAGAGGAAGTTGGAGGGGGGAGGCTGGACACAGGGAAAACGGCTGCCATCAGTGCTGAGGCCAGAGCCTGAAATGCTCTCTTTTGGGCCGTCACGCCAGAATGAATGTCCTCCAGGTATGCATTTGCTTGCTACAAATGCCTCTCAACACCCTGGATGGCATTCAAAATGGTTGATTGCCCAACAGTGAGGGATCTCAGGAGGTCAATAGCCTCCTCACTGAGGGCAGCAGGGCTGACTGGGGCAGGGCCTGAGGTGCCTGGGGCGAAGGAGATGCCCCCCCTCCTGGGTGAGCGGGCACGGGAAACTCGATAAGGGGCTGCTGGGAGGGCGGTGCTGGTAGGGGGGGGTGGCGGATGTACCTGTTGTTGCGGTGGGCACAGAGGTGCCCGCCACCGCAAGGGAGCTCCCATCAGAGGAGGAGTCGCTGTCGCTGGTGTCCCCTCCTGTCCCCGTCGTGGAGCTCACTTCGCCCTCCGTCCCACTGGTGCCTTCTGACTCTGTTACTTCACACTTCAGGGCCATGTGGGTTGCAGCTCCCTCCTGCTCCGGTGCCAATGCTCCTCCGCCAGATAATGCTAATGCACATAAGGACAGGGTGACAAAACAAAAAGGGGGGGGAAAGACAGAGGAGACAAATGGTCAATGCCTGCAACACCACTACCGTTGGCGGACACAACACACAGGGAGCAGCCCTATGCACTAAGCCATGCACTAACAGTGCAGGGGAAAAGCACATGCCCAAGGGGGACTCTGTCTAGACCCATTTCATTCACAGCTGGAACCCATGGGAGCCTGACTAGGTGTAGTGGGCAAATACCACCTTTGTGGTTGAGGTGGGAATGAGCATGCAAATCAATGGATCTACCTTTGCACGTCTGCCCTGGCCTAGGGGAACCCACAGCCCACCTCCCCCACCCAGACACCTCGTCAGGCAAGCAGAGTCAGCTAAATGAGTGTACTCAGCCCCCTGTGGCTGCTGTGATGCCCTCAAGCGCCCATCCATCTCAGGATATGCCACCACCAGGATCCGGTACATCAGGGGGGTCATTGTGCGATGGGCACCCCTTCCATGTTGGGAGGCCATCCCCAGCCGGGCCTCCGCCGTCTTCTTGCTCCAGTGGCGCAGGTCCTCCCATCTTTTCCAGCAGTGGATGCTCCGTCTATGGTAGACCCCCAGGGTCTGCACTCCCTTGGCGATGGCACGCCAAATAACCTTCTTCTGGTGGGTGCTGACCTAGAGAAATAGTGAAGTAAAAAAGGATGTTACTCTCCCATACAGTTCTTCTCACACATTGGCCACAAACATCCCACCCTGTCCAAGAAAAACATACACTCACCATCCTCACATGCAGGTCTGTCCCCCCCCGTCTCTTCCATCCATGACACTCCATACAATCATGTCCCATCCACCATGCACACGGTTCACTCACCTATTTGTCTGGAGGACCCCAGAGTAGCGTGTACGGGGGGGACCCGATCTAACAGTTTATCCAACTCCTCCGCAGTGAAGGCAGGGGCCCTTTCCCCAGACACTGTAGCCATTGTTGCTTCCAGACTCAGGTCACAGCAGCACTTGCAATGTAGGTCCTCTCCTGTTGAAGATCAGGTATCAAGTGAGGGAACAGATAGAAAATGGCGGTCAAGTCCGCGGCGGTGCGTACCGTCACCGCCGGCGTACATCACCATTGGCTCCTGGAACCCATAGGGCCCAATGATAACCAATGCTGAATTGTGCAGCGGTTTTCGACCGCCTACCGTGAGGCTGCACAACGCCAGCGCAGTTACCTCATTTCCCCTTGTCCCTCCTTACAGGTCAGACAGCTGCCATTTCAGGGGGCCACATGGCAGGCCAACTAACTGCGTCACACCTATTTAGGGTAGGAATTCGGACAAAGGCACATACAGATAATTTCACGATTGTGCTAAACTGCCTTGTGAAACCTATGTGGTGTATGACCCTCTGCTCACCCTTGTCCTCCATAGGGCACATCCGCTGGAGCAGGTGATGAGATGGTGGCATCCTCCGGTGTACAGACCCCTGGTGGACCTGTCGACAATGGAAGACAGACACATCATTATCACTTACAGACTTGATTGTGCAACAATGCAGGAACTGTGTGCCCAGTTGGAGACAGACCTGATGTCAGCTATCCGCCATCCCACAGGAATCCCCCCTCTAGTGCAGGTCCTGTCAGTGCTCCATTTCCTGGCAAGTGGGTCTTTTCAAACAACAGTAGCCATGGCATCTGGGAGGTCACAGCCAATGTTCTCAAACGTGTTGTCCAGAGTGTTTTCTACCCTGCTGAAACACATGCACAGCTACATCGTTTTCCCTCAGGTGGAGGATCTGCCCACAGTGAAAGGTGACTTTTATGCCCTGGGACATATCCCCAATATCATTGATGCCATTGATGGTACACATGTGGCATTTGTCCCCCCCCACAGGAATGAACAGGTGTACAGAAACCGCAAAAGCAGCCATTCTATGAATGTGCAGATGGTGTGTTTGACAGACCAATACGTCTCCCATGTGAATGCCAAGTATTCTGGCTCAGTGCATGACGCTTACATTTTGAGGAATAGCAGCATCCATTATGTGATGGGGCAAATCCAGAGCCACTGTGTGTGGCTAATAGGTGAGCCCAAGATCCCCACACAGTTTAAAAAGGTGTCTGGGTATGGGAGATTCCCTAATGTTTGGAGGATGTCTAACAGTTGTCCCTCGATATCTGCAGGTGACTCAGGTTACCCCAACCTGTCATGGCAACTGACCCCAGTGAGGAATCCCAGGACAAGGGCAGAGGAACGCTACAATGAGGCACATGAGCGAACTAGGAGGATGATAGAGCGTATCTTCGGCCTCCTGAAGGCCAGATTCTGGTGCCTTTATCTGACAGGTGGATCCCTATACTACTCACCGAAGAAGGTGTGCCAGATAATCGTGGCATGCTGTATGGTGCACAACCTGGCTTTGCGACGCCAGGTGCCTTTTTTGCAGGAGGATGGGCCTGATGCTGGTCTTGTAGCGCCTGTGGACAGTGAAGAAGAGGAGGCAGAAGAAGATATAGACAACCAAAACAATATCACCATGCAATACTTCCAGTGAGACACAGGTAAGAGGATGGCATTGCTTCCCACATCTCATACTACTGTAGGACATTGCATAAATCTGCCTTTTTACCTCTGTGTATGGACCCTGACATGTCACTTTGCCTTTCCATTTCACAGATCTGGGTCCCACTTTGTGCCCTCTGCTATGTTTACTGCTGCCCAACAACTGTGTAACATTGGTATGTGAACATGTATATTGACATTGCTATATTTCTGAAAGGTTGCTATTACACATTTGTGAAAGTACAGACTGACTCCAGATTGATTTGTGATTCAAGGGTGTTTATTTCTGCGCTAATAAGTGGAGGGGGGGGTGCAATGGGCTGGGGTGATGGTGGAAGAATGTCCATGGTAGAGTTCAGGCTCTTGGTCTCACAGGTGCATTGTCCATGGGGGCATAGAAAGGGGAGCAATGGCAGTTTAAGGTGGACAGGGTGACAAAGTGGGACAGAAGGGTGACAATCAGGAGGGTCTTATTTCCTGGCGGGGTCTTGGCAATGTTATCTGTCTTGTTCCTGGATCTCAGGGACCGTTTGCGGGCTCATTCTCCTTCTGCAGGGGGTGAAGTGCTGGTGGCCTGTTGGTCCTGTGGCGGTGGTTCCTGTCCACTAGCGCCGGCAGAGGTGGAGGGCTGTTCATCGTCCAGGCTAGTGTCAGGGGCCCATTTGTGTGCCACTGTGTCCCTCATGGTGTTGGCCAGTTCTGCCAGCACCCCTGCAATGGTGACCAGGGTGGTGTTAATGGACTTCGGGCCTGATTCTAACTTTGGAGGACGGTGTTAAACCGTCCCAAAAGTGGCGGATATACCACCTACCGTATTACGAGTTCCATAGAATATAATGGACTCGTAATACGGTAGGTGGTATATCCGCCACTTTTGGGACGGTTTAACACCGTCCTCCAAAGTTAGAATCAGGCCCTCCATGTCCTCCCTGATCGCAAGGTAGTGTTCCTCCTGCAGCCGCTGGGTCTCCTGAAACTTGGCCAGTACTGTGCCCATTGTCTCCTGGGAATGGTGGTATGCTCCCATGATGTTTGAGAGTGCCTCGTGGAGAGTGGGTTCCCTGGGCCTGTCCTCCCCCTGTCGCACAGCAGTCCTCCCAGGTTCCCTATTGTCCTGTGCCTCTGCCCCCTGAACCGTGTGCCCACTGCCACTGTCCCCAGCTCCCAGATTGTCTTGGGTTGGTGGGTTTTCCTGGGGTCCCTGATGGACACACTGCCGATTGACGTGTCCTGGGGACAGTGGCATGGGCCCGCTGGGTGGGTGCTGTGGTGGTGTTTCCTGAGGGGGAGGGTCTGTGGTGGCTTGTGGCAGTGGAACCGACTGTCTAGCGGTCCCTGATGGGCCGGGCTGGTCATCTTGATCCAGGCGTACAGAGCTGCTGTCATCACTGTGGGCCTCTTCTGTGGGGGGTCTGGATATGTCTGGCACCTCCTGTCCGGTGACGTTGGGTATGGGTCCTGTTGGGGTGTAAATGCATAGTTTTAGTATATGTGTGTGCCATCTTGTGCATTGGGTGAGTTACCCTCTACTCCTGTGCTTGCATTATTGCGTTTGCCCTTGTGTGATTGTTGTTTTGGGGTCTGGGTCGGTATCTGTACTGGACATGTTTTGGTGATGGGGGTCCATGTATAGGTGTTGCATGCAGGTCCTTGGTATTGGGATGGCTGGGTTGTGATAGTGGGGCATATGTGAGTTGTTGGAGTGATGGGGGTGAGGGTGAGGGGGGGGTATGTGATGGCATGCGGGTGGGAGATATAATAGTAAAGATTTGACTTACCAGAGTCTAGTCCTCTTGCTACTCCTGCGAGGACCTCAGGATGCAGTACTTCCAAGACTTGCTCCTCCCATGTTGTTAGTTGTGGGGGAGGAGGTGGGGTCCACCGCCAGTCCTCTGTACAGCAATCTGGTGTCTGGATACCACTGAACGCACCTTCCCCCGTAGGTCGTTCCACCTCTTCCTGATGTCATCCCGTGTTCTTGGATGCTGTCCCACTGCGTTGACCATGTCGACGATTCTCCGTCATAGCTCCATCTTCCTAGAAATGGAGGTGTGCTGCACCTGTGATCCGAATAGCTGTGGCTCTAACCGGATGATTTCCTCCACCATGACCCTGAGCTCCTCCTCAGAAAACCTGGGGTGTCTTTGAGGTGCCATAATGTGGTGTGGATGATGTGTGAGGTGCTGTTTGTTGTGGTGTGTGATGTGTTGTGTTGGGGTGTGTTGTTTGAGGTGCGTGGATGTTGTATGAGTGATGGTGTTGTGTGCCTGTCGATGCTGGTGTTGTGTTTGCTATTCTCTCTCTCTCAGCTTTTTCAAATAAATGTCATTGTAATGGTTTGTGGGTAATGTGGGTGTGTGTTTTATAGTGTTGTGAGTGTGTGGGTGTGGTGTGTGTATGTGTATCAGGTGTGTGTATTTCAAATTGTCCAATGTAGTTGTGTTTTGTAAGTGTGTGTGTATTTTGAGTGCAGCGGTGTGTACCGCCAATGGATTACCGCGGTTGAAAGACCACTGCGTTGATTCGTGGGTTGTGATAGTGTGGGCGTATTCTTGTTGGCGTGACGGTGTAGGTTTTGGTATCGCCAGTTTATCACTGACCCTTGGTGTAGCGGACTTGTGTGGGTGTCTGTATTGTGGCAGATTCCGAGATGTGGGTCGTAATACCTGTAGCAGATTTCTGCCGCCGCCACGGTATGTTTGCGGCCTTCAGCACAGCGGTAATCGGGATTTACCGCCAGGGTTGTAATGAGGGCCTTAATTTCTTGGGAAGTGTGGCATTAACATCAGCAATCTGAAAAGGGCAGTGTCGGCTACATTCACAGGAGGACCTTCAATGGAAAAGTCTGGTGGCAGATGGCATCCAAGTGCCATATATAGCCGAGCTACAACTAAAATACAATGGGAGTTAACATCCTATTCAATCTATTTTAGAGCCAGCACACAAAGGAGATGATATACCCTCAGACATGCACCTGACTCTGAGGAAGCCACCCCTTCTCCAGCAGCAGGCAGGTTTCCTTAAAGGAGAAGAATGGCAGTGCAAGCCTATGAGCACCTTTCAAGATGGCTACCTGAACCCTAAGCCCCTCTCCCATCCTTCCCTTTCTCACACTTGCAAAGCTGCAGCATTTGAGGTTCTGATCTCTTCCTTTGCTGAAAAGCTGGTCAGAGCAGGAACCACTGCTGCAGGTGGGAAGGACTCACTAGGAGGAAGAATAGGAGTATTAAGAGTAAGGAGAAGGAAGTCGTTAAGAGTAGGAATTTGTAGCAGAGTAACAGAAAGCATGAGTGAATAGAAGCAAGAGTAAGAAGAAATATCTTTAGGAGGAAGCAGAAACTTTGTTGCTAGTAAAGTGCTGAACACATGAGATAATAAATTGAAGAAAGATTATGAGAAGAGAGCAAATTCTTTAATTTACTTCTAAGAAATAATCTCTGCTAATAAAGCATGATGTGCTTTGTGTTTCATGCACAGATCACACTGAACTATAGGCCTTTAACTAAGCACTGTTGTAACCTGCTTCAGTTGGTTAAATATCACATGTACATAGCTGCAAAAGGTAATGTGGTACATTAGCGAGCATCCAGCCACGGTTTCACAGGCAGTCATTAGACTGGATATCCTATGATCTTCCATGTATAGACAGGTGTTAGCTGTGTGATAAACTGGCTATCTGAGGGATCCTGCTGAAAAGAAAAACAAAGTGCCCAAGACAATAATGTTTACTATAAGCATTTTACAAATGTGTTTGTCGTAGGGTGGTTTATTCCGAGTGAAGGGTGTGTGTTCTCCCTTTGAAGGGGCAGAATTAGTTGTATGTGACAGTATGTCTTCCATGAGGGCCTGAATGCGCAGTACTAGCTCAGAAGGACAAATGCCATTTACAGCACTGTCCTGCATGTTCCTTTACCGTTAAAATATTTTTTTAGGAGAATGTGTACAAAATTTATGTTATTAACTTTAATAGCCTTTATAACACAGTCTTCCTTGCTTCTTTACCTAGGATATAAGAATTGACATGCATACTTCAATTACACTGCACAAAAAGATTTACGTTAAATTGCATGAAAGGATTTCTGAAATCCACTTGAGTAGCACATCTGAACTGTTTAGCTCAGGGTGAGCACCTTTTACATAACATGGAGTTGGGAGATGGTTTTATGGTTCTGTGTCATCCATTAACACTGCAGTTAGCGAGAAGGCACTGCAGGGTATAACAAGGGAAGGGAGTGACAGCGGAGAGATGTTTATAGCTATCCCTGCATTGGTTCTCAAACTATGTGCTTGGTTCACAGTGCCCTTAGCTGGTATTGACGGCGCACAGTTTGGGAACTACTTCTCTACCTACTTAAGCGAAAGCAGGTGTGAGGTAAAATTAATTAGTATCATGTGGCGTTCCAACTTCAAATAATACCGCCATCTTAATCTAGTAAAACACTCACCCACATAACTGGATATTACCCCTTTTCATCCAATATATGTAGGAAGCTGGCCTTGTGTGTGGTGGGTACCTATGGTACTTACACCATATACCAGGTCCAGGTATCTCCTCTTAGTGAAGTGTACACCATGTCTAAAAGCCAGGCTCTCTAAAGGTAGCTGTGGATGAGCAGCCAAGGCTTATCTAGGAGACATGCAAAGCTCATGCAATACCACTGTAGTCAAACAGCACTTACGCACATGAAAGAAAACACTCAGTTGTAGAAAAATAAAGGTACGTTATTTTTGGAACAAATCACCACAAAATACTAGACAGGTAATCCACCCTTAGGAGGTAAGTAATACACTAAGGCGGTCATTCTGACCCTGGCGGTCAAAGACCGCCAGGGCGGAGGACCGCGGGAGCACCGCCGACAGGCCGGCGGTGCTCCAATGGGGATTCCGACCGCGGCGGTAAAGCCGCGGTCGGACCGGCACCACTGGCGGGCTCCCGCCAGTGTACCGCCGCCCCATTGAATCCTCCAAGGCGGCGCAGCTTGCTGCGCCGCCGAGGGGATTCCGACCCCCCCTACCGCCATCCAGATCCCGGCGGTCCGACCGCCGGGATCCGGATGGCGGTAGGGGGGGGTCGCGGGGCCCCTGGGGGCCCCTGCAGTGCCCATGCCACTGGCATGGGCATTGCAGGGGCCCCCGTAAGAGGGCCCCTACATGTATTTCACTGTCTGCTGCGCAGACAGTGAAATACGCGACGGGTGCAACTGCACCCGTCGCACAGCTTCCACTCCGCCGGCTCGATTCCGAGCCGGCTTCATCGTGGAAGCCTCTTTCCCGCTGGGCTGGCGGGCGGTCTGAAGGCGACCGCCCGCCAGCCCAGCGGGAAAGTCAGAATTACCGCCGCGGTCTTTCGACCGCGGAACGGTAACCTGACGGCGGGACTTTGGCGGGCGGCCTCCGCCGCCCGCCAAGGTCAGAATGAGGGCCTAAATATATACACTAATAATCAGAAACAGGCATAGAAAAGGTTAGAGAACAGTGCAAATAGCAATAACCAATAGTGACCCTGGGGGGAGCACAAACCATATACTAAAAAATGGAATGCGAACAAGGTACCCCCACCTAGGTAAACATAATGTGTAGAGGGGAGCTGGGGGTACCAGAAAACCACAAAGGTAAGTAACACAGTATTCCACCCCCTCAGCAACCAGGAATGCAGGAGTAAAACACTGGATTTTCCCAAACCATCCAAAAGGAGGAAAAGAAGAAAAAGAAGGCACCCAGACAAGACTGCAAGAAAACCAGCAGTGGATTCCTGAAGAAAGAAGACCTGTGGAGAGAGGGGACCAAGTCCAAGAGTCACAGTGGAGTCCAGGAGGAGTAGGAGGTACTACCCATCCAGCTGTGGATGCAGGAGTTGGTCGACTGTGATGAAGAACAGGTTAGCACTGCAGCCCTGGAGCCGATGAAGAGTTCCTGATGGATGCAGAAGATGTCCCACGCCGGAAGGAAGATTGCACATTGGTATTGGTGCATGATTTCCACCACCAAGCCTTGTCAAATGCAAACTTGCGTTTAGTGGAAGAAGGTGCTGCCGGGGACCAGCAAGGCTCAGGAGGACTTAACCGAGGAGGGGGAGTCACAGGGGACCCTCAGCGTTGCAATGAGTCCACCAGAGCAGAGGCAGCACCCACATGAGTCCCACAGGACGGGGACACAGGAGTCGCGGAAGGAACCCATGCAGCACTACAAAAGTGGATCCCACGCCGCAGGAGAACCACATAGGAGGCTGTGCTTTGCAGGATGGAGTGCTGGGGGCTGGAGCTACATGTGGCTTGAAGATCCCTTGGAGGAGATGCAAACAAGCCTTGGCAGCTGCAACAGACGTGATGCATGGGGGTACTGTCTTGCATGGGAAGGCAAAGGCTTACCTCCACCAAAGTTGGACAGCTGACAGAGAGGACCAAGAGGACTACTCTGGACCACCAACAGTGATGCAGGATCCACGCAGCTGAGCAGGATAGGGGACTCCTTCACTCCAAGGAAGATTCCTTCTTCTTCTTGTGCATACTGGAGAGTTGCAGTCTTCGGAGGATGCACGGTGAGGAAAGTGTTGCAAAGCTGGCAGGAGCCCTGGAAACAATGTTTCAGAAGAGTCCTTTCTTCTTGGAGGCAGCTTGTTGGGTTCTGGAGGTTCCAGTCACAGTTCCAGAGGCCAGAAGTCGAAATGCAGGTTGCACAGGAGTCCTGCTGGAATCTTGCAAGCCAAATCTGAGGTCCCACCCAAGAGAGAGACCCTAAATAGCCCTGAAAGATTGGTCACCTAACCAGGTAAGCACCTGTCTCTGGTGCTCCCGGAGTTCCCTGCCAACCTTGGAAACAAGATGGCAGGACTCAGGAACTTTCTGGAGGAGCTCTGGGCACCACCCCTCGGGTGGTGATGGATAGGGGAGTAGTCACTCCCCTTTCCATTGTCCAGTTTCGTGCCAGAGCAGGGACTGGGGGTCCCTGAACTGGTATGGACTAGTTTATGCACGGAGGGCACCAAATGTGCCTCTCAAAGCAAACCAGTGGCTTGGGGAGGCTACCCCTCCCAAGCCAGACACACCTATTTCGAAAGGGAGAGGATGATACCTCTGTAGGAAGTTGGCTCTGTATGTACTATTTCAAAGTAAGAAATAGCATGCACAGAGTCCAAGGGTTCCCCTTAGAGGTAAGATAGTGCCAAAACAGATAATTCTAATGCTCTATTTTGTGGTAGTGTGGTCGAGCAGTAGGCTTATCAGAGGGTAGTGTTAAGCATTTGTTGTACACACACAGGCAATAAATGAGAAACACACACTCAAAGACAATTCCAGGCCAATAGGTTTTTGTATAGAAAAATATCTTTTCTTAGTTTATTTTAAGAACCACAGGTTCAAGATTTACAAGTAATACTTCAAATGAAAGGTATTTCACTTAGGTACTTTAGGAACTTTGAATTAGCAAAACAGCATATACAGTTTTCACAGAAATGGCAATAAGCTATTTTAAAACTAGACAGTGCAATTTTCAACAGTTCCTGGGGGAGGTAAGTGTTTGTTAGTTTTGCAGGTAAGTAAACCACCTACAGGGTTCAAAGTTGGGTCCAAGGTAGCCCACTGTTGGGGGTTCAGGGCAACCCCAAAGTTACCACACCAGCAGCTCAGGGCCGGTCAGGTGCAGAGGTCAAAGTGGTGCCCAAAACACATAGGCTTCAATGGAGAAGGGGGTGCCCCGGTTCCAGTCTGCCAGCAGGTAAGTACCCGCGACTTCGTAGGGCAGACCAGGGGGGGTTTTGTAGGGCACCGGGGGGGGACACAAGTAAGCACAAAAAGTACACCCTCAGCGGCACGGGGGCGGCCGGGTGCAGAGTGCAAACAGGCATCGGGTTTGCAATAGGTTTCCACGGGAGACCCAGGGGTCTCTTCAGCGAAGCAGGCAGGCAAGGGGGATGCTCCTCGGGGTAGCCACCACCTGGGCAAGGGAGAGGGCCACCTGGGGGTCGCTTCTGCACTGGAGGTCGGATCCTTCAGGTCCTGGGGGCTGCGGGTGCAGTGTCTTTACCAGGCGTCGGGTTCTTTGAAGCAGGCAGTCGCGGTCAGGGGGAGCCTCTGGATTCCCTCTGCAGGTGTCGCTGGGTGGGGCTCAGGGGGGTCAACTCTGGCTACTCACAGGGTCGCAGTCACCGGGGAGTCCTCCCTGTAGTGTTGGTTCTCCGCAGGTCGAGCCGGGGGCGTCGGGTGCAGAGTGCAAAGTCTCACGCTTCCGGCGGGAAACGTGTGGTCTTTAAAAGTTGCTTCTTTGTCGCAAAGATGTTTCTTCTTTGGAGCAGAGCCGCTGTCCTCTGGAGTTATTGGTCCTTTTAGATGCAGGGTAGTCCTCTGAGGCTTCAGAGGTCGCTGGACCGTGGGGAATGCGTAGCTGTTGCAGTTTTTCTTGAAGTGGGGAGACAGGCCAGTAGGGCTGGGGCCAAAGCAGTTGGTGTCTCCGTCTTCTCTGCAGGGCTTTCAGGTCAGCAGTCCTTCTTCGTCTTAGGTTGCAGGAATCTATCTTGCTAGGTTCTGGGGGGCCCTAAATACTCAATTTAGGGGTGTGTTTAGGTCTGGGGGTTAGTAGCCAATGGCTACTAGCCCTGAGGGTGGCTATACCCTCTTTGTGCCTCATCCCTGAGGGGAGGGGGGCACATCCCTAATCCTATTGGGGGAATCCTCCATCTGCAAGATGGAGGATTTCTAAAAGTCAGAGTTACCTCAGCTCAGGACACCTTAGGGGCTGTCCTGACTGGCCAGTGACTCCTCCTTGTTTTTCTCATTATCTCCTCCGGCCTTGCCGCCAAAAGAGGGGCCGTGGCCGGAGGGGGCAGGCATCTCCACTAGCTGAAGTGCCCTGGGGCGCTGTAACGAAGGGGGTGAGCCTTTGAGGCTCACCGCCAGGTGTTACAGTTCCTGCAGTGGGAGGTGAGAAGCACCTCCACCTAGTACAGGCTTTGTTACTAGCCACAGAGTGACAAAGGCACTCTCCCCATGTGGCCAGCAACATGTCTGGTGTGTGGCAGGCTGGTAAAACTAGTCAGCCCACACTGGAAGTCGGGTATGTTTTCAGGGGGCATCTCTATGATGCCCTCTGGGGTGTATTTCACAATAAAGTGTACACTGGCATCAGTGTGCATTTATTGTGCTGAGAAGTTTGATACCAAACTTCCCAGTTTTCAGTGTAGCCATTATGGTGCTGTGAAGTTCGTGTATGACAGACTCCCAGACAATATACTCTTATGGCTGACCTGCACTTACAATGTCTAAGGTTTTGCTTAGACACTGTAGGGGCATAGTGCTCATGCACCTATGCCCTCACCTATGGTATAGTGCACCCTGCCTTTGGGCTGTAAGGCCTGCTAGAGGGGTGACTTATCTATGCCATAGGCAGTGTGAGGTTGGCATGGCACCCTGAGGGGAGTGCCATGTCAACTTAGTCATTTTCTCCCCATCAGCACACACAAGCTGGCAAGCAGTGTGTCTGTGCTGAGTGAGGTGTCTCCAGGGTGGCATAAGACATGCTGCAGCCCTTAGAGACCTTCCCTGGCATCAGGGCCCTTGGTACCAGGGGTACCAGTTACAAGGGACTTACCTGAATGCCAGGGTGTGCCAATTGTGGAAACATAGGTACAGGTTAGGGAAAGAACACTGGCGCTGGGGCCTGGTTAGCAGGCCTCAGCACACTTTCAAATCATAACTTGGCATCAGCAAAGGCAAAAAGTCAGGGGGTAGCCATGCCAAGGAGGCATTTCCTTACAACCTCCCTCTCCCAAAAGAAATCCTTTGTTCTGCCTTCCTGGGCTTGATCAGATCAAGCGGCAGGAGGGCAAAAACCTGTCTGAGTGTTGGTAGCAGATGGGCTGCCCGGAAAACCCTGTAAGACTGGTGGCAGCAATGCTGGGGGTCCTCTGAGGAGACCCCAGAGTGCATGGAATCATACTTCCAATACTTGCAACAGTATTGGTGTATGATTCTGACATGTTTGATACCAAACATGCCCAGGTTTGGAGTTACCATTGTTGTGTAAGCTCTCATTATTCTAATGAGACTACTAGATTTTGAGTGGCAGAATCGTTTGCGGCGTGGGAGACTAAGTCTGACCCACTGCGGGTGACGCCTGTCGCTCCAATCCGGGTGTTGCTCCGGCTAACTAGCAGTCCCTCATCTCCACCCAAGGGCAGGGATGACTGTGCAGCCGAGCGCATGACATAATTGGTTTCTCAGGAAAGCCGTGGTCACTCAGGTCTTATCCGGTTCTCTCAGTTACCTTAGTCTCATATATAATTGAGAAACAGAGACAGTATGTGTTTTAATAATGATTTTAATAAAAAGACTGCATCTTAGATAGCAAAGCATGAGCTGCAATAACCAGGACGACACAGCATAACAGTAGTAAAATTGTTACGAGTAGAGTGAAGCATAGAAATAACGCTATCATATTGTCACTATAGTCAATAGAGTAACTCGTACCTAGCCTATATTAGAGCACAGCATGTTAAGCTCTAATTCTGCCCTTCAGGTTCCCCTGGGAAGACATCATCCCCCGTACCTGAGCAAAGGCCTGCAGTCTGCGTTAGCATCTGTAGCGAAGCATTCGGCAATCATCATACAGTTGTGGTTCTCTAGCTGAAATCTCCCTCTTAACATGTAAGGGACAGGGAAGTGTTTTTTAATAAAACAGCTGATGTTCTGAGAAAATGTCGCTACGTAAGGATGTGTATTTTCTAAGAATGTTGGAGACTAAACTTCTGCCACTTTCACTGGCAATGCACTGTGCTGTAGCCTTGGAAGAAGCACAGAGTGAGCTAGAAAGTCTTGTTTGAGAACAGAGTGCTGGCCTAGGCAAAAACAGTGAGATAAACAGAAAAGAAAACAAGACCGTAAAAGTGGCTATTGTAACAATAATAAAATAAAGCTGAATAAAATATATCTAGGTTAGAGTGCACAGCGGCTTGGCCTAGTGTGTTAAAATAACGTGCATGGAGCTATAGCTAAAATGGCTACACAACACCATTATGTAGCTGGACATAGTTACTGACCTATGTCCATTACACGTGTAAAATGGCTTCCCCGCACTCAGTTACAAGTTGAACAAAGTCCAGTTGAACAAAGTCCAGGAAAATGGATCTGGAGTTTGTGGGGGCACCTCTGCTAGTACAGGGGTGCCCTCACACACAGGTACCTGCACTCTGCCCTCTGGGCTGAGAGCACCTACCATAAGGGTGACTTATAGTGACATGGCGTTGTGTTGTGTAGTGAAAATGGGTGCATGCCCCCGTTTCACGCAGGCTGCAATGGCAGGCCTGCGGAACCCTTTGAATGGGCTCCCTTAGGGTGACAGACTAACTGCTGCAGCCCGTAGGGATCCCCTGGAACCTCAATGCCCTGGGTACCTAGGTACCACACTCTAGGGACTTACATGGAGGGGGGGGCAGTATGCCAGCTGTGGGAAGAAAAGGTTAGTAGCAACCAAATACAGAGGAGAGAGAGCATAATCACTAGGGTCTTGGTTAGCAGGATCCCAGTGAGCACAGTCAAACACACTCACAACAGGCAGAAAATGGGGGTAACCATGCCAAGAAAGAGGGCACTTTCCTACAGTATATATATGGAAAGTTTAATTCATCAATCTCTTAATGTCCCAAAGCAAAAATGCCTAAACCATACCCAGACATTTTATGAAGAATTGTTTACAAAGGCTTCCTGGCAAAGGGTATGACCATAACTCTAGAAAATGTTTGAATTTCCTAAATCTTATATGTCTACCTTTTCTGATTCACAGTGAGCGTACAAGTGCCACATCATCCCTTGAAGATCAAACCGCATGGAAAAAAAGGCTCGTTTGTAAAAACCTTTAGCTCAAACATGGGTAGTTGTGGCTTTGAGCACTCAGGCTTAGACAAAGGAACCAGTGTAACGTATTTACAAGTACCAAAACAATGAAATCAGAAATTCACGCAACACAAAAGAAATCTGACATCAATTTATAAAAACAGATCATATTTTTATGAAACATCTAACCACCAAAACAAACAAAACCTACTGTTGGGTTCTGGAGATACGGATTTGTAAGTAAATTGTAAAACACTGCAAAATTCCAACAAGCATTTTGTAACTGCAAAGTTTGAAAACCTTGTAAAACTTTTAAAGAGTTTTGTTTGGCTACTCCAGCCCGTGTTGGGGTTCAACTCAGGCAGGAGAAAGGTCAGGGGGCCAATAATGAGTTATAGGACAGTTACTTTGTCACTACAGCAGTCCCCAGTTCCAGGCTCTACAGACAAATCACCATAGATTTTAACGGAGTGGTCCTGATGCAAGGGATATGGGATGCTGAAGATGCTGTGCAGTTGACAGGGGACCTCCTAGAGTTTTTCCTCGGTCCATGGGCTTGGTGAGATGAATTTGGCTTCAGAAATCGATGTCCCTCAAAGTCCTCTTTGGCCCAGCAAAACTCCAGTTGCCACTGACTACTGGTCTCAGGACACAGTGAAACCAGGGGTTCCCTTTGGTGAAGGCTAGTGCTTGCCCTGTGTGACCAAACTGCACCCTGATGACACTTCAGGTCCAGCAGACCCGGGTGCAACTTTTGAGCACTGGGTCTCCAGGCTGCATGTGGGTGGTCAGTGGCAATCAAGGGATTGTGACTACTAACTTGCCAGAATGGGCTTCTTCAGTTTTTGTGACCCAGGTGCTGTAACTGAAAGTCAGCGAACTGACTCTTGGGAGTTCACATCGTATGTCAGGGGCTCAGGATCGACTTTTGCACAAGCCAGACACCACAAGCATAGTCCCCTCTTTGCTAGCCCCAGGATCAGCAGGTGCAGTCCAGCGGTTGGTGCAAGGTCCATGGTACAGAAGGACACTCATTGTTCGGTACTCTCTCTAATCCAGACGTGATATGAGTTCTCGGTGCCACATTTATTTCCAGAAAGTGCCCTCTGGAAATTTGGCAGTTACCATCCAATGGGCTATCAGATCCTTTGCCACCTGATGATGACTTCCTGCAAAGTGTGGCATCTAGCTATTCCAGAGTGCACTGATCTGCCCACTCCCAAGATGGCTGAACCCCTCTCTTCGTGTATGAAGCTTGATAGCCCACCCTAGGATGTGGCACCCATAGAAAAACAGTTTGACAACCGATCTCCCCTCTCTGTAGCCAACCTGCCTGCCTAAATAAAAGAGCAGTCCCTATCATGTGTGTCCAACATTTGCGCTTTAATGGCAGTTTCCCCTTTGAAGCTCATCTTTTGGATTTGCACCCAGTATGGCGTCCTGCCAGGGAGAGGTGAAACCTCTTCCAACAGGGGGCTTTATCATTCCCGCTTCTGGGAGTCGTTCACACTTCTCCCCAGGAAAGCAGAAGACTGTCTCGTAGCTAGCATCTGTGACTGGCCACTGGAAAATTGGGAAATAGAGTGGCAACACTCCAAAAGAATAAGTTACTTACCTTCGGTAACGCCTTTTCTAGTGGATACATTAACTACCTGTGGATTCCTCACCTAAAGAATTTTCCCCCACGCGCCAGTTCGACGGAAATTTTCTTCTAGCTCTGCACGTCAACGATGACGTCACAGTTGCCCGACTCCACGCGACGCCATATGACGTCATCCAGGCAATAAGAAGCCCTCGTCAACGTGCAGACATCAGTTATCACCATTTTTTACGTGCCTTTGAGACGAACAGGTGAACATTGACCTTGAAGAGAATATAATTGCATCAAGTAAAGTGAAACCGCAACATTTATTACAATAAAAATAGAAAGAAACTAACAGCAACAACACCTTCATATGGAAACATATGTACATAGTCAAGTTCAACCATGTTTACTTGAAATAAAATAGATAAAGAAATACATATATACGTGCCATCATTATATACATGACCTAATTATATACAAATATACAAGAAAACGGTGCTCACCCACGGATTTCGTGGTAAGACCAGCTAGGCAACGGGGAGGCGGGTGGGAACGTGAGGAATCCACAGGTAGTTAATGTATCCACCAGAAAAGGTGTGACCGAAGGTAAGTAACTTATTCTTCTGATGGATACACCTACCTGTGGATTCCTCACCTAAAGAATAGAGTCCCAAAGCAGTACTACCTCCGGAGGTGGGTGCCTGAATGGTCAAACCAAGAAATCCTACAGCACTGAGCGTGCAAAATGGCCATCCTTCCTAACCTCAGAGTCCAAACAATAATGTTTGACAAAAGTATGGAGGGATGCCCAAGTTGCTGCCTTGCAGATGTCAACTACAGGAACACCCCTAGCCTAGGCCGATGAAGCAGCCTTAGCTCTGGTGGAATGAGCTCGAAGCCCCACAGGTGGTTCTTTCTTTGCTAGGGAATAACAAAGTATGATACAGAGAATGACCCACCTGGACAGCGTTCTCTTGTGGACTGCTCTGCCTCTCCTCTTCCCCACGTATCCAACGAAGAGCTGATCGTCTTGCCTGAACTCCCTCGTCCTGTTGACAAAGAAGCTCAGTGCTCTTCGTGGATCCAATCGGTGAAGCCTCTCTTCCTCTTTGGATGGATGAGGCGGAGGGTAAACGGAAAAGAGAGTAATAGACTTCCCCAAGTGAAAGGGTGTAACAACCTTCGGGAGGAAAGCCGCCTTGGTCCTTAACACCACTTTGTCTCTAAAGAAGGAAAGGTATGGAGACTCTACACTAAGAGCCTGGAGCTCACTCACTCTTCTGGCCGATGTTATGGCCACTAGAAATACAGTCTTTAAGACCAGCAACCGCAAAGAACAAGAGTGCATCGGCTCAAATGGCGATCCCATCAGAAATGTCAATACTAAATTAAGATCCCACTGTGGCATAACAAACGGTGTGGGCAGAAACCTATTAGTGAGACCCTTAATGAACATCAAAGCAAGTGGTGATTTAAACAAGGAGGGTTGGTCTGGGAGGCACAGAAAAGCCGACAGTGCTGATAAATAGCCCTTAACTGTGGCAACTGCACAACCCTTCTGTGCCAAGGAAAGAGCAAATAATAATATGTCAGACAAGTGAGCCTTTAAGGGATTAATTTGGTTCCCTCCACACCAACCTACAAATCTGGCCCACCTGCTTGCATAGATCGATTTGGTGGAGTGTTGCCTGGCTGATAAAGTAACATCGACCACTTCCGGCAGGAGAGAAAAGGCACTCAGATTGCCCCGTTCATTCTCCAGGCATGAAGGTGCAGACAGGAGGTGGGCGTGTAGAATCTGTCCCTGCGACTGCGAGAGGAGGTGTGCCCTGTAAGGGAGACGGAGCGGAGGGCACAGAGAAAGTTGGAGAAGGTCCGAATACCACACCCTTCTCGGCCAATCCGGGGCTATCAAGATGACCTGGGCCCGGTCCTGGCGGATCTTCCTCAGAACTCGAGGAATCAAGGGTATGGGAGGAAACACATTAAGCAACTGACCCTTCCAGGACATCTGAAACGCGTCCCCCAAAGCTCCTTGCACCGAATACTAGAGGCTGCAAAACAACAGGCAGTGCGCGTTCTCCTGAGTAGCAAACAGATCTATCTGCAGACATCCCCACATCTGGAAGATGTAAAACACCAGATCCGGATGAAGACGCCACTCGTGGTCGATCGAGATGCGCCGACTGAGAACATCCGCACGTACGTTCAGAACTCCGGCCAAATGATTTGCTACCAAGCAAATCTCGTGGTCCTGAAGCCAGGACCGGAGTCGAAGAGCTTCTCTTCAGAGAGGATACGACCCCACTCCTCCCTGCTTGTTTATATACCACATCGCGGTAGTGTTGTCCGTCAGGACCTGAACTGACCGACCGCAAAGGGAAGGGAGGAAGGCCTTGAGAGCCAAACGTACTGCCCGCAATTCCAACAGATTGATGTGAAACCTCTGTTTCACTGGAGACCAAAGACATTTGATCTCAGGTCCCCCAGATGAGCTTCCCACCCTAGAGTGGAAGCATCCGTCACAACTGTGGTCACTGGCGGAGGCAGGGAAAACGGCCTTCCTTGCGACAGGTTGACGACCGCAGTCCACCATTGAAGATCCGCAGCAGTCTCTCTGGAGATCCTGATCGAATCCTCGAGATCCCCCTTGTGTTGAAACCACTGCCTGCAGACGCACCACTGAAGACCCCTCATGTGCCAGCGTGCATGAGTGACCAACAGTATGCAAGAAGCAAACAGACCGAGCAGACGAAGGACCTTGAGGACTGGAACTACCGCTCCATTTCGAAACATTGGAATCAACGCCTGAATGTCCTGAACCCGCTTGGGCGGAGGAAAGGCCCGATTCAATGTTGTGTCCAGTACTGCCCCTATAAACAGGAGGCGTTGAGAGGGCTCCAGGTGAGATTTGGGCACACTGACTGAAAAACCCAGGTCAAACAGCAACTGAGTTGTCGACTGCAGGTGACGCCGCACGAGCTCCGGAGACTTGGCTTTGATCAACCAATCCTCCAGATAGGGAAATACCGCTATCCCCTTTCTTCTGAGCTCTGCTGCAACCACCGCCATTACCTTTGTGAAGACTCGAGGTGCTGAAGTAAGACCAAAGGGAGGACCGCAAACTGATAATGCTGCGACCCCACCACAAACCGGAGATACTTCCTCTGCGATTTGAGGATCGGAATATGGAAGTACGCGTCCTGCAAATCGACAGACACCATCCAATCTCCTTCGTTCAACGCCAAAAGAACCTGTGACAGGGTCAGCATCTTGAACTTTTACTGCTTGAGGAACCAATTCAAAATCCTCAGGTCCAGGATTGGCCTCAACCGACCATCCTTTTTGGGGATCAGGAAGTACCTTGAAGAGCAGCCCTGACCCCTCTCCTGCTCTGGAACCAACTCCACTGCGCCTTTCGACAAAAGGGATATCACCTCCTGCTGCAATAACAGAAGATGGTCGTCTGAACAGAAGGAGGGACGGGGAGGGAAGGGAGGAGGGAATTCCCGAAAGGGAAGAGCATACCCCTTCTTCACGATGTCGATGACCCAGGAGTCTGATGTTATAAACTCCCACATGGGAAGAATCGGGCAAGTCTCCCCCCTACCGGAGACACGTGAGCAGGGAGTGGTGGAGGACTAAGGCTGCTTTGCCTGCTGCTCCCCTCCTGAGGAAGAGGAAGAGGCAGAGTGCTGCTGGGTGGCCCCTCTACTTCGTGCTCTACCCTTGCCCCTGAAGGATCTGTAAGGTAGGGTTCCTGCAGATTGCTGTGCCGCCTGGAGCCTGCCATGAAAGGAGGTGCCACGACCAAAACCTCTAAATTTTCTAAAAGATCTAAAGGCAGAGGAAGTGGCTGTTTGAAGTCCCAACGACCTCGCCGTGGCTCTGCTCTCTTTAAAGTGTTCAAGAGCAGAATCGACTTTTGCTCCAAAGAGTTTTCTCCGTCAAAAGGTAGGTCCAGGAGAGTAGTCTGCACATCCGGGGAGAAACCTGATAAACGCAGCCAAGCCTGTCGCCTCGTCACTATGGATGTGCCCATAGCTCTTGCCATGGAATCCGAGGTGTCCAACCCAGATTGAATAACCTGGGTCGCCGCCGCCTGAATGTCCGACAATAGGTGCAATACCTCCTATGGCAATCCAGGATGACCCTTAGCCTCCTCCATAAGGGCATGAATATAACGCCCCAAAATGCAAGTCGCATTGGTCGACTTCAAGGCCATGCTGCACGAAGAAAAGGCCTTTTTTGCTGCCTGGTCCATTTTCTTAGACTCCCTGTCTGCAGGGGTCCTGGAGAACGAACCAGGAGCTGACCGGGAGAGGCACGACGCCTGAACAACCAAACTCTCCAGAGTTGGATGTTTGGAGAGAAAGTCCAGATCACCTGGAGCCACACGATAGCGTCTCGCTACCGCCCTGTTGGCGGCTGCCGAAGTCACTGGCTTCTTCCAGATATCTTTAATGGGGTCCAAAAGAGCCTCATTGAAGAGCAAGAGAGGCTCCGCCTCCGCCGACACCGGATGCAGCACTTCAGTCAGAAGGTTTTTTTCACCTCTGCAGCAGGAAGAGGAAGGTCTAAAAAGTCGTCAGCCTTCCTTACTACCGCATGAAATGATGCAGCTTCCTCTGTTTACTCCCGTGGGGAACCCAAATCTCATTCAGGGGAAGTGTCAATGCCACTTGCTGTGTCCAAGCCTTGTAGATCTCCCGAAGGCTCCATGATCTCACCTTCCTACAAATGTTGTCTGCTGTCCTCTTCTTCCTCCAGGAGCCGTAAAGCTAATCTCCTGGATCGGAGTCTGGATTCGAGTCCTGGCGTCGATAAGGCGTCGGCCGACGCTGAACATCTTCGTCAGCGCAGCTCCTCGGATCCATCCGACGCCGGACCCTCCGGCGCCACAGGCAACTTCACTGTAGACTGGATCCGTGGTGAATCCATCGGCGCCGGGACAGCAGACGTCGTCGGCGTCACAGGTCTTCTGGGCGACGCCAAGGGCATCGGCGCCGAAGCGGCTCCAGAAGGAAGAAAGGGCAGAAAGGGTGTCGGCTTGTAAGGAGCCGGAGCACCCAAGTTAAATGCCAAAGGACCTGACGGACCCGCATGCCCTCCACCAGGCGCCATGGTGGAAAAAAAGTTGAACATTGCATTTAAAAATGCAGCAGGATCCGTACCCGGTGCCAGGAAAGCCGGATAAGACTGTGGAACCGGCGCCGGAGGAGAGGCCGATGATGGACCAGGCATCTCCTGCCCCGGAGAAGCCACCGGCTCCTGATGAGGCTCGACTTCAAACACCAACAAAGGAGAAGTCGGAGAAGCCGGAGTCGTTGAAGGCGGAGGTGTGACGGTCGGGCTAACCTCCCACGTCGGCCGGCGTCGAGCTGACGGAGATCTGGATCGGCCCCTGCTCTATCGGCGCGTGATTCGTGACAATGCCGAGAGTCCCCGTGACGTCGATGAGTCTTTGAAGATTTCGAAGAAGACTCTCTGCGATGACGCCTTTCCTTCCTTTTCTTGGAACGGGCCAGAAATAACTTCGCCTCTCGCTCTTTGAGGGCCTTAGGATTCATGCGTTGACATGATCCGCATGACTCGACCTCATGGTCGGAACTAAGGCACCATAAACAATTTTCATGGGGGTCCGTGACCGACATCCAACCCTGACACTGGTTACAAGGTTTAAAGCCAGATTTTCTCAGCTGAGACATAGTAACACCGAAGTGCAACTGTAGCTCCCTGTTAGCCTCGAAGAAAAACCATTACTCGAAGGCACTGAAAAAAGGGAACTGACATCTGCACGTCGACGAGGGCTTCTTATTGCCTGGATGACGTCATACGGCGTCGCGTGGAGTCGGGCAATTGTGACGTCATCGTCGACTTGCAGAGCTAGAAGAAAACTTCAGCCGAAGCTGGCGCGTGGGGGAAAATTCATTAGGTGAAGAATCCCCAGGTAGGTGTATCCATCAGAAGAAGCCTTTACTTAAAAAGTTACATTAAATTTAACTTCAGCATCAAATAGCGTTCAATGATTAATTTAATGTCCAACTTTAGTAGTTTCGTTTAAGAGTTAACACAGCTGAGTTGTCAACGTGTAACGATGTACTCGCGTATGGGGCTACTAGCCTTTCCACAGTAAAAATGGCAATTTGAGTTTTTCTACTGTTAGGACACCTACAAATATATGTTCTACATTTTAGGGTCGAGTGCACAGCGCTCTGTCCCCCGTGTAATCTCTCTGTGGGCATTTAACCACACCCATGTCAAGCCCATCAGTTTGGCTGCTTTGTGGGCTTGCCTTTTAAAAGTAGCTTGATTTAATTAGTGAAAGGCATGCATACGTCATGCCTTTTCCGGTGTTTAGCCCACCCAGAACGCACCTGCCAACTACTGAAAACATACAAGGCTCCATGTTTTCCATATGGTTTCTGCACTATTTTTTCCCTTTATTTCATAGGCAGCGCGATCTCGCTGGGCAGTAGTCGATTGATTTGCATGACATTGACCCTGTTACATGGATATTTGCACTTTTGCCGGTTATATGGATAACTGCACTTTTGCCAGTTACATGGATAATTGTATTTTTGCTGATTCGTTTCACTGCAACCGAACTTCTGTTTCCTTTTGTGTGTTTACTTTGCGCTCATGGCGGCCATCGGCTCGCTCATGTGAAACTGTTTTACTTTTCAGTTTATGTTGTAAGAAAAGTCCGGTAAGGAGTTTACAACTATAATAGCTTTAACTCGAGCAAACGCAACACCCATTGCATTGCAAATGCTTGTTAATATACAGTACCCTGCCTTAAAACTCGATAGGCGTCCCGTGGGGTGACTGATGTACGAAAAAAACGGAGGTTTGGACTTTGCCATCAGTTTAAATGCAAAAGTCAAGATAGCAGTTTAAATGTGCTCTGCCAAATTACATTGGCAGGCTGGATGACATGTTTTCACTTCATTTCATCAGGAGTGGCACTGTCCTGGTGGGACTCTAACTTACAGGCCCTGGGTTCTCCTGATACCATAGTGCCAATTAGGTATAAGCCAATCCAATATTATACTTTTAAGGTCAGAGCACTGGCACTGAGGACCGGCGAGGAGGCCTCATTGCCTTCTCAGAGTTGAAAACCCAGCAGCATCAGTTCAAAACATTGGGGGTGATCACATAAAAAAGAGACATTTCCTAACAGCTTCTTTTAATTGTTTCAATCAACCATCAGTTATTCAATCTGAAGTGTCAAATTGATCAGAGCTGCAGTAGTAGGTCGATAATGACCACAAATAATGCATCTTTAATGTTTTCTTGTAAGCTGTGACAGAACACAGAGACTGCTTTTTCACCTGTCCAAGATGCTTCAGACAATCTTTTCAAAATGGGCAATACATTATACAAATTATTGAGAACCTAATTTTAACGTGAGAAAAGTTGTATGGAGCTGACTGGATTGTTTGTCGGCTCTCAAACTGGGCTCTAAACAGGGACAAGAAGTTCTCAAAAAATACGAGGCATTTGCTTTAGTATTAGTATTAAAGGAGTGGCCTAGGTCAATGCTTCTTTTGTTAAATAAGATAAAATAAATGATGCTTTAGATGCATGAGTATCAAATAGTCAATACTGATTCATAAAGTGAAACTGACATTGTGCCAAAAAGACAGGAAATGTTTAAGGATAGCCAGTGCATCTTCAGAAGGGACTAAGCTGTTACTAGCCAAAGATTAATTTAATATATGTGAAACAGTAGTGGGTGGCCCAGCTCCACTATCTTGAGACTGGCAGTAACTGTGGAAGTACCAATTTAAATATTCTGATAAGTTCCTGATAGCACTGTGGCCCACTCTGTAAGTGATTTACTCTGTCTAGTAGAATGGCAAATTCAGCCAATTCTTAAAACTTTCCAAGTGTGAATTGACTGATCTACAGGACGAAGAGTCTGTAGATTTGAATACAAGTCTGAAAAATGCTGTTTGGGACACACCTAGAGTATCCAGAAACTCTAGATTCAGGCTTGTAAAACTTTAATATTTGCACAGTGTCTATGTTAACTCCTAGAGAATCAGTCACGTCTCCCATGACAAGGGCTTATTACGGAGACGAGGGGGCTGGATTTTATCATATGGTCTGGCACTGCCCTTTGCTGCACCATCCTAATAGGGAATACAGCGAGTCTGTTATTTGTCTACAGAGTGATCAGCAATATCCTGGCACTATACCTATTGGGTTTACTGTAACTATGGAACTAAAGCTACAATGTTGCCAACCAGGTGTGTGGGCCAGAAGGCAGATATCTATAGGATAGGCCAGGCATATGGAAATGGTGTAGAGAGCTCAATAAATGGCGCAATATGAAGGCAACGCTGTAAAACTTGAAGGCAGAGGACTGACTGAGTAGTAGACGCACAGGAGGAAGCTGAGTGTTGGCATTTGCCTCATGATCACCTATGTGGTGGCGCTTTTGGAGGGGCTATTGAGATTAGACAGGACTCGACTCAATAAACAGATAAGGGATACTGCTCTTTTGCACTGTCAAGAACCATTTCCCTCTTTGTGGCTAGTTTTTTTAGAGTTTAAATATTCTTGTCTCCACATTCCAGTGGTTGTTTGTTCATTCATTCATAAATCTTTATTCTACAAGGACTCCCTTGGTAGGAGGTCGAACGCAGACTCTGGCCAAAAGAAAGATTATGCAGATAATAGTGCTCTGTTTTAAACAGAAAAATGTTTATTGCATTTGTATAAAGGTAACAGAGCTTAAATGCAATGTTTGAATAAGTCTAGACTTATTAAAACATTGCCAACTTTATAGCATAGTTATATAAAATTCTGAAGGGGGGGTCTGATGAGTTATTTTTCCCCACCGAGGGGGCGGCATTAACACGTTTGAAAACCACTGCTCTAGGGGGATACCAGCTATAGTATTACACCCCATAGGAACAGATAACTTAACTAGCACACGTTCGGTGTAAACCGCACACTCAACATTTGGAGTGACATCAGTTGTACAGTTACCCCTTCCAGAAACAGGTATCCCAACTGTTTCACACTCAGAGTAGTACACACTGCATCATATGTGTGCAGCCTGGAAAAGTGATCTACCCAAGCAGCTACAAAGCTAATACTATTCATCGGAGAAATAGCCTCTGATCCCCCATTAATCAGAATACGCCAAAAGGAGCAGTGATCTTTCCCTCTGACCGCTGATAACAAGGCCTCCCATTTAGCCAATTCCCATTCTCTTTTGGCACTTATTATAGAGGCTTTATAAGAGGACCTGGCTTCTTGAATAAAATTCCTGTTCCCATTTTTAATAGCATGTGTTAGGTTGCGCTTTGCAGTTCTACATGGTTTAGTGTTGCGAGATGCCACTTTTACCCTCTTTGGGAGGGACCTAGACTCAACCAGGAACAGGTTCCTAGGGGAAGAGAACATGGAATTGCAGGTGACATTAATTCTCACCAGGGAGTCAGAGTCCAGGAATTGTACTCCCACAGTCTGCACACCTTCCAGGCCAGAAGCGACAAACTCAAATCTGCTTCCGACTTGCAGGGGAATCAAGCACGAAGCTCCATTTTAGCCTACGGCAATTGCTGTTGGGTGTGAGTCTCCTGTCACAGGGTTTAGTAGAGGAACTTGAGCTAACATAACCCAGCAATCTCAATGTGAGATCCAAGGTGTTATGGTTGCTATCCTGTTGGGACCTGCGTGTCAATCATTAAAGGCCATAGTATGATATCCAATAAAATATACTCTATAAGACTAGTACTTCCCTGGTGATTAAATGTGGACCTCCCCGCTTTATTAGATATCACTCTCCCATTACAAACTTGTAGGCCATTGTTCAAAGTAAAGGCGTTTAACTCTAAGGTAGCAGCTGTCCACTTCTTGATGGGCAGGAAAAAGAGTGCAGAGACAACTCAAGATGTTAGTGTTGATACTAAGTGGCTCAGAATTGCAACTGAAATCACTCACCACAATTTTAAAATAACCAGACATCAGGTGGCGTTTAATCGAATCAATAATGAATAGGTCACCCTTGCTACCCCCATGCTTACAGTAAACATTATATATTCACAATAAGAATCACTAGTGGGGAACTGCATGATGACACACAAGACATCAGGGGAGGCAAGATCAATAACTTTGATTGTACATAGCAAAGTAGGTTTCATCCAGATTGCAAGACCCCCTAAAGGGCGGCCTTTCCCTGATGAAGCTTTGGCCCAGTCAAAATTAGCCAATCCAGAACAGAACTGTAGGGACATAGCCCAAGTCTCCTGGAACAGCCAAATGTCAAACTTGCACGAATCTGGGCATGATCATTTTTATTAAGGCCAATACGATTCTAGAAGACAAACTCTGTGTGAATGGGAGCAGGGCCGTAGAGTCACCAATAGATGATAAGCATGAGCTTGGGGGAGGGGGGGCAGGGGGTGGAACTATCAACTACAAGGTATAGCGAAGAGTTAGAACCAGAGCCCGCTTCCATAGCCCCTTCTTTGGCTGGCGCCCTACCATCTCCCAGGGAAGGAGAGCCTCCATTGTTGCAATCCAAGCCTGTTAAAGGAAGGTATCTATTTGAGGTGGAGACAGAAAAATCCCCAGGTACATCCCACTGAGCTGTAGAAAACCCACATCCACCAAACTGCCTGGGAGTAACAGGTTTGTAGAAAAAGCCTAAGGAAACAATGTTGACAGTTACTCCCCACTTGCTGACCCAAGGTCCAGACTGGATTAGGCACCTAGACACATCTGGATATTTGCAGTTTATGACAAGACAACACAGCCCCCTTCTACATGCTTTGTTGAGGGACCAATCCACCCACCCTCTTCACAAATAAAAAATAGTTACATTCAGAAATGAAAAAGTCAGTATACTGAGTCAGCCAGTGGCATGCTTTATTTTTAAGTTGCAGAGATGATGCCTCCCCAGAGAAAGAAAGCAGCAGCATTACAACCAAGATCAACACATACGGGCAGCAATCAGGGGGAGGTTCAAGTAGGACTGGATGAGGGAGAGCAGGTGCAGTGAAATGGTAGCTCAGGGCACAGACTAGATACAAGGCTAGTGGGTCCTTGTCCTCGGTGACCTTCTCCACCTAGCCCACAGCTTGAAGTTTTGGAATTTCCTATCCCCTGCGAAGAAGGGGCCTGGCTGTTAATAGCGGAAAACGCATCAGAAGGCAGTAAAAGACTAGGGTCAATGGCACAGCTTATGTCTCTAAGCCTGACACAGTTAATGGTAAGTGGCTGGGAAGGGGGCAGGGCAGGGACTGGCTGCACCAGCAGGTCACTGAATATGGCTTTTAGATTCAAAATAGAGTCCTCTAAGGAATGTATCCTAGCCACTAAAGGAGCAATATATGAGGCCACAATAGATTTGACCTTCCCCATGGCACCTTCCTAATCAAAATTCGATGCCTCACCGTGCCCCCAATTTGCGGTGGAAGATGTCAACTCTGCCTGTGACGAAATAGATCCTGCTAAATTACAAGATCTGTCAGAAGAATGAACTGCAGACCTATAGTACATAGGTGGCCAATGGATGGACCCTTGTTTCATTTTCCTCTTCTTTCTAGCAGAGAGACCGCAAAGACTAGTGTTCATAAGGACAGCACTGATTGGCAAGCTACTTGAAGACAACGGAGGGGCTTCGTCAATGTCCACAACAGGGAGCGAGCCACAACAGTTAGGAGAGCCCACATCAACCGCTGCCTGGCTCAATAAAGGATTGCTTAGCACCTCTCCAAGGTCTAGGAATGGCAGCCTCTCAACCAAGTCAGATTCCTTGGAGATTACGCCTATTGCACGAGCTAAAAATGAATCCAGCATGGCACCAGACTGCAACTTTGTAGTGGCACTAGCTTTGTCCCCAATTAACTTCCTTTTGCCCATTGCCCCAACTAAAGAAGCACAGGTAACAAAAACCAAGACAATTAAACAAACTTTCCAAGAGACTCACCAGCGCCATCTTCATCAACAGTCAAGGGAGGTGGGGGTGACCCAGCCCAGCCTTTTCTGGGTGATGGCAGGCGAAGATGTGCCTGGCAATGGCCAGGGCACAAGCCCGGGCGCATCCCGCACTGCAGAAAGCCACTGGTGCTTATGAGCACTTTTAATTAACTCCAGCCAAGGCCACCAAAAGGCAGCTGAGGAAGATGCGGGTAGAGAAACTGCCTTTAAAGGAACCCATGCTGTAAGAAGCCACTGGCACTTATGAGCACGTTTAATCAAGTCCGGACCCTCCTGAGCGCAGGTAGAGCTGGGGGACGTAGTCTCACCCCAGCCAGGGCCACCAAAATGCAGCTGAGAAAGATCCGGGCAGGGAAACCGCCTTCAAAGGAACCTGCCCTGCGAGAAGCCACAGGCGCTTATGAGCTTTTCAATCAAGTCTGGCTCCTCCTGTGCGCAGGGAGAGCAGGGGGGCATAGTCCAACCCCAGCCAGCCCCACCAAAATGCAGCAGAGGAAGATGTGGGCAGGGGAACCGCCTTCAAAGACACCAATCTCGGCTAGCGACCAAGCCCTGTATGAGTGGTCCCAGGGATGGTGGAGTGGGGGTCTCCAAGGGCATTAGAAGCAACTACTGTGCATCTCTCCAGTCACACGGACCACACTTGCCGTGTGGGACTCAACCGCACTCTGAAGGAGCCTTACCTCCTTTCCAATAACGCTCAACATACAGTAGACCATGCAGACTTCTCCTCAGGTGTGTCCACGAGAGAATACCAAACATGGAAGTCCAAGAGCTGTTTCCATCTTTGGAACTTTTTTGCCTGGGGGGCCCTGAAGTCCTTCGAAGACCTTAAGAGCAAGTACAATATCCTGTTTTCAGTGCCTACAAATCCGCCATTAGATCACACGCCCCAACATTAACACCACCATGGCCCTAACACCTTTTGAAACATTCCTCCAGCACCTCACCACAACTAAACAACTGGTCTCACAGATGTATCCGATCCTCCACACTTAAACCTCCACGTGCAAAACACCCTTCAGACCTGAACATTAACTTGATCCCAAACAGTGGAATTAAATTTACATTTGCAACACTAACTTTGCCTGTCATGCCCAGGGCAGAGAGACCTTATATAATCTGCTGCATCATTAGCACATAATGCTCGCCAGACACCTTGGTATTGACCTTACCAATCCTGACATTTGATGGTGGGGATGTGGAGAGACAGGCTTTGTCCTACATATTATGTGGTTGTATCCCATTCCCCCAGGGGACTTCTGGGACAAAGCCTTTCTTGCGGTCTCTCAGATACAGGGCTAACCCCTCAACAAGCTTCAGGAATTGGCGCTTTTGGGCAGAACTTCAGAGGGCTTCTACCCTCAGGGTTTCATCTCCAGTAATCAAACTTCCCATCTTCGGCTGGCAGCCGAACACACTATCTTCTCACTTTGGAGCAACACTACAACCGACCTATGAACAATGGCTCTATATACTCTGGTGTCTCCTGAGGCATGAAGAATTGGCTTACATGTTAGCTGATAACTCCAATCTCTTCCTTAAGCTGTGGAACCCAGTGCGCTCCTACCTTACCAGGGACTATAAAAGCCTAGCATGCCCTCAATCGCTTGTGTCCTGGGACTGGCTGACCTTTCTGTCATCCCATGCTTTGGTTCTCATGTGCCCTCAGAGGACTAATGGTATCTGTCTTCTTATTACAACTATGAATGATCCCAGGTGTGTGGTGGTGGAGGGGGGGATTGGGGAGTTTCACGGGGGCGTTATGAAAGTCCTTCTTTTCTGTGAAAAATACAATTAAACCTTACAAACTGCTTAGATGTCATGATTATATGACATCTTCAGAAAAACTGAAGCAGTTTTTCACATGTGATACACAATACTGTGTTTAGATTGAAATTTGTCTAAACAGGCTACACTACTTAAGCATGACATAGACAGTGGCTAACATAAGGCAGAACAAACATAAATGAAATACTGAAATTAGAAATCAGTGACTAAGCATTGGTTGAATGATACAATTAGAAACAAAGAAAAGTTCCTTCCCTTTAATCCCAGTATGCCTCAAGGGGAATCTTCATTATAGTTATAAGCACTCAATACTCCTGCCAATGAGTGCGATCACAGAGCACTTTTTACAAAATATTTTATATATTACACACTAACAGTCTCCACTATGACGTTATGGTTCAAATGCCCATTCTATTAAAAAGGCATTTTCTGATTTGCCTATAACTTTGACCCCATGGACGGATTTCCAAACAAATTTGGAAATTTACTAGCTTGCTCAGCTAAGCTTTGGCATTTAAAGTTTTGTGACGATCCATCTAGAGGAAAAAAGTGGGGGTTGAAAAAAAAAGAAGATTTCCATTTGAGCTCCCATTGGAAGTTTTGCCCAAGCCTACGGTTCAAACAGCTGAACTGATTCCCACCAAACTTGCCATGACAGTAGAACTTTACTCAGAAAGTTTGTGTTCATTGGTTTTGGCGTGTTAAATCCGTTCAGTAGTTTCTGAAATATTCGCATTTTAAAAAGTTGCAGAGCAAGGTGTAAAGTGATTTACGCTTTTGTAAAGGTCTACCATTTGGGATTCTCAATTAATTTGCGAGTCTGGGAATTCAATAAATAAAATAATCTTACTTAAAGAGGGAGCATTTTCTTCCAACATCCCTTTCGGATCCATGGTACCAGAGTTTGCACCGCAGATCCCATAAATGTTATGGGATTGACGTTCCCCTCGTGGCTCAGGAAAAACCGACAACTAAAATTGTGGCTGGGTTCTGCAGTACTAAGCTAAACTTCGGCCCCATTTTAGACATTTGGGATTTGAGAGTCACAAAGGAAACACAGATTTAAAGCCAGCTCAAAGTGTGAAGCACGCCTCTTATTTGCAAAGCCTACCAAGTATAAACAAATTATCCCTACCACCCCCTTAAAAAAACGGACTTGGCTGGGGGGCAGGCCCTGTGAGACAACCCCTTAAGTGCATCAGGATTTGGCTGCCTGCAGTGAGTTGGGCACTGGGCCTTGCCCAACTATTTCTGTAAAACGGCAAAAGCAATGAATAGTGGGAGTTGTGACCTGGGCAGAATGTGCGCAGGACCAGACTGCAGGCCAGGCATTGCACCCAATCCACGCTGCTCATCAAAAATGGAAGTGCACAGCAGGGGTTGGAAATTAAGTAGATCAAAAAAATTATTCACTGAACAGAATACTGTTAAAATATATTACCCAATGGTAGCCGCTGTGCACATTTTATTGGTTTGAAAAGGTATTTTTTGATTTGCCTAAATTTTTTGTCTCCCTGGAGAAGAAATTAGGTAAATCACTAGCTTACTCAGCTAAGGTCCAGCATGCCAATTGTTGTGCAGATATGTGCCAGGGAAAAAAGATAAAGAAATGATTTTCCATTTTAGATCCCACAAGAAATTTTGTTCATGCCTACAGTCTGAACCGCTGAACAGATTAACAACAAGAAACTAGACCTTTACTAAGAAAGCAAGCTTTCGTAGTTTTGGTGTAAATCTGTTCAGTAGTTTTTGAGTTATTAATAGTTTAAGGGTTTCAGAGAAGGCTTTAGAGGGTTAACACCTACGTATATCTCTGCTGTTTTAACTCTAATGTGACAACTTGCAATTTCTATCCATTTTTGATCTTTTGATTATTCTAAAGAAATGTTATTGACTGGATAAGGGCTATGATTGCCTTTTTTCTGGACATCTTGAAATTGTCGGTCATGATACAGGAGTGTTGTGCTGTGGAGGAAAGGTTTCCACAGCTCTGGGGAGCCACCCTCAAAGATGTCTGAATCCAGAGGAGTGCTAAAGGGTGCACAGAAGTGTGGAAAACACTCAAGCCCCACATTCGGACAATCATTGAGGTGTGAGCACAGAACACAATCTCCATTGACTCTCAAATCACTTCTGACTGAAGAGTTTCAAGAGTCTCAAATCACTTCTGAATACACAATCACATGCTAATAAAAAAAAAGCAGGCATGGGTCTCACCAAAAGAAAAGATCAAGTCCTTGTGCACAAACCCGAAGGCCATTTGCAGTCCAGCAGGGTCTACCTGACGAGCCTTCCGCTGTTTCATCTTTACAAGTTTTGCACTATTCAGACAAATAGAACACAGTCTCTCCTCTGAAGGATACATATGTGCTAATTATGGGTCTATAACTGCTCCCAGGTAATAGATGGTTTTCTCTGAGACCCAAATGATGAAGCGCCGGGTGTGTTATGAGGTAGTGAAGCTAAGCTTCCTGAAAATGTGATGCCTTTATAAGCCAGTATTCCAGGGAGGAAGAGAAAAATTATCATCTTTGTGTGATCTGCCACCACTGCTGCCATTCGCTTTGAAAAGGTTTGTCGAGCTGGCATGAGGCTGAAAAGAAGGATTCTTAATTGGGGGTGTATATACCATACCAGAAACCTTAGAAAGTGCAATGTTTATGAGGAAGTGAACATATACATCCTAAAGATATATGGCATGCATCCAGTGCCCGGATAGATTATTTCTTTATTCGGTAAATTTTCTGAAATATGAGAAATATACAATATAATAACATACACATTGGGCCTCATTTAAAGTGCTGTTACTCAGTCAGAGAGGCAAGATATTTTACTCTATCACCTTGACAGAATAACTGCATTCCAAATTTACAGATGTCTGTTGCCCCATCAGGCATTTACATTGGCAGAAACAACTGTCACGGTATTTCCTGTCAATGCATTGAAAGAAAATCTTGAAGCAATGACCCCCTCACAATGGGAGTTTTCTCCTATGGCAGGAGCATCAGTGAAGAACAAGTTATTTACCTTCGGCAACACTTTTTCTGGGGGATACAGTACCTACCTGTGGATTCCTCTCCTTTTGAATACTCCCATTGCGCCAGCATTCAACGTTTTTTTTCTTCTTTCTAGCTCTCCACGATGACAAGGAGTTCACAATAGGACGTCTTTGCACGCGACTCCGTCTGATGTCATCGGAGCCATAAGAAGTCCATGCAGGAGTGCTGATGTCAGTTTCACCCACTTTTTTTCGTGCCTTCCAGGCGAACAGGTGAACACCAACATTGCAAAAACAGCATGTGGGAATTCAACTCAAGAATTTATATACATTTATATAGAAACATACATTCTGTATATACAATTTGCAACATATACAAAATATACACAACAATTTCCTTCTTGGTATATTCAAACAGGCAATGGGGAGGCGGTGGGGCAGTGGGAAATCCATGGGTAGATATTGTATCCACCAGCAAAAGCGTTACTGAAGGTAAGTAACTTGTTCTCCTGATGGATAGTTCTACCTGTGGATTCCTCACCTTTTGAATAGAGTCCCAAAGCAGTCCCGCACTCGGAGTTGGGTGCCTGTCTGCCCATACCAAGAAATTCTGTAGTACCGAACGGGAAAAATGTCGATTCCTCCTCACTTCCGAGTCCAAGCAGTGATGTTTTGCTAAAGTGTGGAGGGAAGCCCAGGTTGCTGCCTTACAAATATCAACAACTGGCACTCCTCTAGCCGAAGTAGTAGCGTTAGCTCTGGTCGAATGAGCCCTAATGCCCGCAGGAGGATCTTTCTTTGCCAGCACATAACATATTTTAATGCAAAGAATGACCCACCTTGACAACGTTCTCTTGTAGACGGCTTTGCCCTTCATTTTGCCCATGTAGCCAACGAACAGCTGATCGTTCGTCCTAAATTTGCTCGTCCTGTCCATGTACAAGCTCAACCTTCTCTTTGGATCCAAACAATGCAGCCTTTCCTCCTCCTTAGAGGGATGGAGAGGAGGGTAAAAGGAAGGATGATGATGGACTGACCTAAATGAAAAGGACTCACTACCTTTGGCAGTAAAGGGCCCTGGTTCTCAAAACCACCTTGTTGGCATGGAAAGTGGTAAATGGGGGTTTTACACTTAGAGCTTGCAGTTCACTAACACGTCCAGCCGACGTGACTGCTATGAGAAAAACTGTTTTAAATGTAAGGAGCCTCAAAGGGCAACTATGTGAAGGTTCAAACGGTGTACACATCAAGTACGTTAAAACTAAATTTAACCCCCTGGGTGCCCAGGACGTAACGGTTAGGTCCTCGGCTGCACCGCTCGGGTGCCGCGGACATAACCGTTAGGTCCTGGTATGGACCCTGGGGGGAAGCGCTAGCACTCCCTATCTTTAGGCCATTTCTGCCCCTCTTGGGGGCAGATCACCCTATTTTTATTAGACCAGTCAGAAACCACTTAGGCACCATGGATTGGTGTGTGTGTGTATGTTTTGTTTGGGGGGGTGGGGCAGCCCCTTGGGCAAGGGTTGCTCCCCATGGGGGCACATTACTGTTGGCCATTTCTGCCCCCAGGGGGGCAGATTGGCCTATTTTTGTAAGGCCCATCTGCCCCCAAGGCAGAAAGCCCACCAGAGACCAGGGAAGATTTTTTTTCAAAAAAGAGGGTGGGGCTATGGCCATACCCCCACCCCAAATAAATGCAGACAAAGTTGTTCTACCCACCGGTGGGCAAATGGGGCAATTACCCCCCATCCACTCCCCGGGGGCAGAAAGCCTACTAAATGCCAGGGAATGAAAAAAAATAAAAATAGTGGGGTGGTGGCTACCAACCAGTATGGGCGTGGTTATGCCCCTACCCCAACTGAAGGGGGTAACAGTCTTTCAGCTCTCCCCCCGCACACTAAAACATCTTATCCCACGGGAAGAAAGAGGACATTTGATTATTTTGGGTTTTGGTTTTACATTTGGGCTATGAGAGCTTGTCTAACTCTCAAAATTGTCCCACTTGGAATGGTGAGGGCTGCACTTCTTGAACTTTGGGATGCGGCCATGTAGAAAAATCTACGAGACCTAGACACATCTGAAAACTAAACGTTTGGGTGACTCCAGGGTGGTGTGCTTCACATGCATTCCGCACCATTTTCTTACCCACAATACACTGCAAACTTCCAACTTTGCTGGAAATCACACATTTTCCCCACATTTTTTGCGATGGAACCTTCCGGAATCTGCAGGAATCCACAAAATTCCTACCACCTAGCACTATCGCATCTGTACCGTTTAAAATTCTGCCCCTCTTGTCAGCCTAAAAACGTTTTTTTTTCAATCTGCCCTTTTGGACCTGCTTTGGCACCCCCTCATTTTCGACAAATTTGTGCCGGTGCGGTGATCTCACACAGAAATGTGGGAAAAATTAGATTTTGTTTGTTAAATTTGAGGTTTGCTGGGGATTCTGGGTAAGAACACACTAGGGGATCCACGCAAGTCACACCTCCCTGGACTGCCTGTGGTGTCTTCTTTTCAGAAATGTTTGGGTTTGGTAGGTTTCCCTAGATGGCTGCTGGGTGTCTAGTTTTTAGACATGTTCAGGTTTGCTAGGATTTCCTAGGTGCCGGCTGAGCTAGAGATCAAAGTCCACAGCTAGGCACTTTCCCAAAAACACATCAGATTTCAATGTAAAAATTTGATGTGTCCATGAGGGGTTTCCTGTTGCGGGCATTAGGCCTACCCACACAAGTGAAGTACCATTTCTATCGGGAGACTTGGGGGAATACAGAATAGCAGAGCAAGTGTTATTGCCCCTTGACTTTCTCTACATTTTTTCCTTCCAAATGTAAGACAGTGTGTAAAAAAGACGTCTATTTGAGAAATGCCCTGTAATTCACATGCTAGTATGGGGACCCCGGAATTCAGAGATGTGCAAATAACAACTAATTCTCAACACCGTATCTTGTGCCCATTTTGGAACTACAAAGGTTTCCTTGATACCTATTTTTCACTCTTTATATTTCACCAAATGAATTGCTGTACACCCGGATTACAATGAAAACCCATTGAAAGGTGCAGTTTCTTTATTGGCTCTGGGTACCCAGAGTTCTTGATGAACCTACAAGCCATGCATATTCCCGCAACCAGAAGAGTCCAGCAGATGTAACGGTATATTGCTTTTGAAAATCTGACATTGCAGGAAAAAGTTACAGAGTAAAACGTTGAGAAAAATGGCTGTTTTTTCACCTCAATTTCAATATTTATTTATTTCAGCTGTTATTTTCTATAGAAAAACCTTGTAAGAGCTACACAAATTACTTCTTGCTGAATTCAGAATTTTGGCCCTCATTACAACTTTGGCGGCAAAGTTGCGCGTCGTGAATACCGCACCGTGGTCGGAAGACCGCGGCGGGTATTCAGAGTTTTCCCCTGGGCTGGCGGGCGGCCGCCGAAAGGCCGCCCGCCAGCCCAGGGGAAAACGACCTTCCCACCATGAAGCCGGCTCGGAGTGGGAAGGTGCGACGGGTGCTACTGCACCCGTCGCGTATTTCACTGTCTGCTATGCAGACAGTGAAATACATTTTGGGGCCCTCTGCCGTTGGCATGGGCACTGCAGGGGCCCCCAGGGGCCCCGCGACTCCCCCTCCCGCCATCCGGTTCCCGGCGGGAGAACCGCCAGGAACTGGATGGCGGGAGGAGGAGTCGGAATCCCCAAGCCGGCGCAGCAAGCTGCGCCGGCTTGGAGGATTCCTTGGGGGCAGCGGGAAACCGGCGGGAAACCGGCGGGAGACCGCCGGTTTCCCTTCTCTGACCGCGGCTAAGCCGCCGCGGTCAGAATGCCCCGCGGGGCACCGCCGGCCTGTCGGCGGTGCTCCCGCGTGCCGCGGCCCTGGCGGTTCTATACCGCCAGGGTCGTAATGAGGGCCTTTGTCTACTTTTTAGAAATGTTTAGCTGTCTGGGATCCAACATTGGTTTCACACCCATTTCTGTCACTAACTGGAAGGAGGCTAAGAGCACAAAAAATAGTAAAAATGGGTTATGTCCCAGTAAAACGCCAAAATTGTGTTAAAAAATGTGGTTCTCTGATTCAGGTCTGCCTGTACCTGAAAGCTGGGAAAATGGTGATTTAAGCACTGTAAACCCTTTGTTGATGCCATTTTCAGGAAGAAAACACACCTTCTTCTGCAGCCCTTTTTTCACCATTAAAAAAAAAAGAAAATTTGCTGCATTTTTGCTAATTTTTTAGTCTTCTCCAGGGCAACCCACAAACTCTTGGTACCTCTAGAATCCCTACGATGTTGGAAAAAAAGGACGCAAATTTGGCATAGGTAGCTTATGTGGACAAAAAGCTATTATGGCCTAAGCGCGAACTGCCCCAACTAGCCAAAAAAAGGCCTGGCACCTGAGGAGGAAAAGGCGTGGCAGCGAAGGGGTTAAATCCGTCTGATGCATTATAAACGGAGCTGGAGGAAACATATTAGTCAAACCCTTAAGAAACCTTAAAACTATAGGGGACTTAAACGAAGAGGGTTGGTCAGGTAAACAAATAAATGCTGACAGTGCAGAGAGGTAGCCCTTCACTGTCACAACTGCACAACCTTGCTGTGCCAAAGAAAGAGCAAATTGCAAAACTGTGGCTAAGTTTGACAAACTTGGCCCATCTACCAGCATCAACAGTTTTGGTGGAGTGTCTACTGGCCAATAAAATAACATCCACCACTTCAGGGAGGAGAGAAAAGAAATTCAAGTTGCCCCATTCAATCTCCATGCATGTAGGTGCAGGCTCTGGAGGTGGGGGTGTACAACCTGCTCCTGCGACAGCGAGAGGAGGTCTGCCCTGTGAGGGATACAGAATGGAGGGCACAGTGAGAGCTGAAGGAGGTCAGTGTACCACATCCTTCGAGGCCAATCCGGAGCTATCAATATGACTTGGGCCTGGTATTGGCTAATCTTCCTCAGAACTTGAGTCATCAAGGGTATGGAGGGAAACGCGTAAAGCAGCCGGTTGCTCCAGCTCAACTGAAACGCGTCCCCAGCGTTCCCTGCATTGGATACTGGAGGGTGCAAAACAGCGGGCAGTGCGCGTTCTCACAAGTGGCAAACAGGTCTACCTGAGGCGTCCCCCATAACTGGAAGACATGAAGACCCATCTCAGGATGAAGTGCCACTCGTTGGTCGGCTGAAGAGTGCCGGCTGAGGCTGTCCGCACATACGTTGAGAACGCCGGCTAAATAGTTTGCTGCAATCCAAATCTGATGGTCATGAACCCAGGACCAAAGTCGTAGAGCCTCTCTACAGAGATGATACAATCCTACTCTTCCCTATTTGTTGATGTAATACATTGCAGTAGTGTTGTTTGTCAATAACTGTACCGACTGACTGTGAATGGAAGGGAGGAAGGCCTTAGGAGCCAGACGTATCGCCCGCAACTCCAACAGATTGATGAAACATCTGTTCTTCTGGAGACCAAAGACCCTTGATCTCCTGATCCCTCAGATGAGCTGCCCACCCTAGAGTGAAAGCATCTGTTATCACTGTGGTCACCAGAGGTGGTAGGCAAAACGGCCTCCCTTGAGTTAGGTTGCCGTCCACAGACCACTATTGAAGATCCATCACAGTGCTTCTGGACATCCTTATAGACTCCTTGAGATCTCTGTTGTGTTGAAACCATTGTTTGCGAAGGCACCACTGGAGGGGCCTTGTGCCAGTCTGCATGAGGGCCCAACAGAATGCAGAAAGCGAACAGAACGAGCAGACATAAGACCTTAAGAACTGCAACACGCACTCCATTCTGAAACACTGGATGTACTACCCAAATGTCTTGAGCCCTGTGTGGAGGAGGAAAGGCAAGATTTGCTGTGGTGTTCAGTACAGCTCCTCTGAACAGGATGCAATGGGAGGGCTCCAGCTGAGATTTGAGGACATTGAAGGAAAACCCCAGGTGCGTTGTCAACAGCAAGTCATACTGTACCAACTCTTGAGATCTAGCTTTGCGTAATCAAATCGCCCAGGTAAGGGAATACTGGTATTTCCCAATGCCTGAGATGTGCAGCCACCACTGTCATCACTTTTGTGAAGACTCAAGGTGCAGAAGTAAGACCAAAAGTAAGGACTGCAAACTGGTAATGCTGCGACCCTACCGTGAACCGGAGATACTTCCTGCGTGACTGGAGGGTGGAAATGTGAAAATACGCATCCAGCAAAGCCTATGGAAACCATCCAGTCTTCGTTATCCAGAGCAAGAAACACCAGTGCTGGAGTCAGCATTTTGAATTTTTCCTGTTTGAGGAACCAATTAAAAGTCCTCAGGTCTAGGATCGTCCGTAAACGACCACCCTTTTTGGGGATCAGGAAATATCTTGAATAACAACCCTGACCCCTTTCCTGCTCTGTAACCAACTCCACTGCACCCTTTAAAAGTATAATTTGTACCACCTGCTGAAGCAGAAGCAGATGTTCTTCTGAACAAAATCTTTGTTGTGAAGGGAAAGGACGTGGAAATTCCCAGAAGGGAAGGGCATACCCATTTCCTACAATGACTAACACCCAACTGTCTGTGGTTATGGCCTCCCACTCTTGAAGAAAATCAATTAACCTCCCCACCGTGGGTAACACATGGTTGTGAAGGGTAGGAGAACTAGGGTTGCTTCCCTGAAAGGTTAGCAGAGGAGGATGAAGTGGATGAGGAGGAAGGCTGGTGGAGTGCATCACACTGCTTAGCTCTCCCACGACTTCTGTAGGAACTATAGAGGGGGTTGGTATATTGCAGTTGTTGGAAGTACTGTCTCCCATGAAAGAAGGAGCTGCATCCAAACTCCCTAAACCTATGCAAAGGTCTGTATTTTGTTGAGAGTGTCTGAAGACCTAAGGAAGTGGCGGTGGCCTTGCTCTCCTTAAACCTCTCTAAGGTCGAATTTGCCTTGCATCCAAACAAGCTAGATCCATCGAATGGAAGATCCATTAATGTGGACGGCACATCAGGAGAGAACCCTGATCCTCTTAGCCATGCATGCCTTCTGTTGGCGATTGAAGTCCCCATGACCCTGCCGTGCCCAGGCCTGTTTGTATAACCTGCTTTACTGCCGCCTGACTGTCCTGCAAGAGTTCCGCAAAATGTCTCCGTACATCCTGCTGCAGTTTGGGGATGACCTCTTTGGCTGAATCCATCAGCGCATGGATGTACCTACCCAATAGGCAAGTGGCATTAACTGACTTCAACGGCATACTTCCAGATGAAAAGATCTTTTTCGCCGACTGTTTCATCCGCTTCGACTCCCTGTCAGCAGGAGTTGTGGGAAAGAAACCAGGCGCAGACCTCAAAGAGCATAAAGCTTGTACTACCAGGCTTTCAGGTGTTGGATGTTGGCTCAGAAACTGAGGATCCCCTACTCCTGGCAATCGATTTCTAAACTACAGGAGCCTCATTGAATAGCAGCAGGGGTTCTGATGCCGTAGAGGAAGAATGGAGAACCTCTTTTAAAAATGATCAAGTTTAATTCTGTACTCGACAGTGGTAAGTCCTGAAGTTCTGCTCATCTTCTTGAATACCTCATGATACGAGGTAACCCTACGGAGGGGGTATGCCCCCAGGGGATACAAACTCCTGGGAAAACATCAAAATTTCCCCTTCTTCGAGGTCCTGATACTGCTGGTCCTCCAAATACTGTTGGTCCTCTAAGAGTCTCAAGGCTTCCCACCTGGATCTCAGCCTAGATTCCAGCTCCGGTGTTGAAAGAGAATGCACCAGTGTCAATGAAGCCTGTTGTGGCACCGGCAAAGCCGGAGTAGGCACCGGGACGTTACTCCTAGCAGGGGTAGAATGAGTTGATGCCAAACAAGATCTATGCAACGTCGGAATCTGACAACTCCTCCGATGATGATGGTGTTTATCTCGGCGCCGTTACAGACCAAGGATGCAGGTCGTAGGCATGAAAGGCAGGAAAGGAGCCTGCCTATACAGCACTGGGAAACCTCCCAGGGAGAAGGCCAATGGACCCGTGGGGCCCGAAGGTGCACCAGAGAGGGCCATAGCTCTATTAAAAATGCTAAATCTAGCATTTAAGAAGTTGGTAGGATTCGTCCCTGGGGCGGAAAGGTTGGATATTCTTGATCCTGCTCGGAGGCTAACCCTAACCTGTTGCCTCCTCTTCAATTCCCTGATCCGCTGGATTCATGGGAGGGAACTGCGCCACAGGACTATTGGGTGACCCTGAGATCTCCACCAAAGATGGCACTGGTTATGCCTCCGGAAACTTTGGTTGTGGAGGAGATAGAGTAAGATTCACTTCCCAAGCTGAACGGCGCATGGAGTTTGGAGCCGGAGACAAGGGGGTGGTATCTCGGGCTGAACGATGCCATGATCTATAATGACGCCCCTTCTTGTGTGACTTCGAAGACCTGTGGGATGACGACTCCTCTTGAGGTCAAAATCTACAACAGCCCTGCTTCTCCTTTTTAGCTTTTGCCAGGAACTACTTTGCCTCCCTTTCTTTTAGTGCCATAGAGTACATGCTCTGGCACGAAGAGCATCCCCCGACACCCTGAACCAAACTTACATAGGAAGTTTTCATACGGGTGAGTAACTGGCATGTCACATCCATACTCTTGACAGGGTTTGAAGCCCGACTTCTTCAGTGGAGACATTGTTGGACAAAAAAAACTTCAACAATGAAGTGTAGGAGGCTGGACTGGCTTGTAGTGAGTACCAAGGGGTACTTACACCTTGCACCAGGCCCAGTTATCCCTTATTAGTGTATAGGGTGTCTAGCAGCTTAGGCTGATAGATAATGGTGGCTTAGCAGAGCAGCTTAGGCTGAACTAGGAGACGAGTGAAGCTCCTACAGTACCACTAGTGTCATATGCACAATATCATAAGAAAACACAATACACAGATATACTAAAAATAAAGGTACTTTATTTTTATGACAATATGCCAAAAGTATCTCAGTGAGTACCCTCAGTATGAGGATAGCAAATATACACAAGATATATGTACACAATACCAAAATATGCAGTAATAGTATTAGAAAACAGTGCAAACAATGTAGTTACAATAGGATGCAATGGGGACACATAGGGATAGGGGCAACACAAACCATATACTCCAAAAGTGGAATGCGAACCACGAATGGACCCCAAACCTATGTGACCTTGTAAAGGGTCGCTGGGACTGTAAGAAAACAGTTAGGGTTAGAAAAATAGCCCACCCCAAGACCCTGAAAAGTGAGTGCAAAGTGCACTAAAGTTCCCCAAAGAGCACAGAAGTCGTGATAGGGGAATTCTGCAGGAAAGACACAAATCAGCAATGCAACAACAATGGATTTCCAAACGAGGGTACCTGTGGAACAAGGGGACCAAGTCCAAAAGTCACAAGCAAGTCGGAGATGGGCAGATGCCCAGGAAATGCCAGCTGTGGGTGCAAAGAAGCTGCTACTGGACAGTAGAAGCTGAAGATTCTGCAGGAACGACAAGGGCTTGAGACTTCCCCTTTGGAGGATGGATGCCGCACGCCGTGGAGAGTCGTGCAGAAGTGTTTTCCTAGAGAAAGACCGCAAACAAGCCTTGCTAGCTGCAAGTCGTGCGGTTAGGGTTTTTGGATGCTGCTGTGGCCCAGGAGGGACCAGGATGTCGCCAATTGCGTCAGGGGACAGAGGGGGCGCCTAGCAAGACAAGGAGCCCTCTCAGAAGCAGGCAGCACCCGCAGAAGTGCCGGAACAGGCACTACGAAGAGGAGTGAAACGGTGCTCACCCGAAGTCGCACAAAGGAGTCGCCGGAGGACAACTTAGGAGGTCGTGCAATGCAGGTTAGAGTGCCGTGGACCCAGGCTTGGCTGTGCACGAAGGATTTCCGCCGGAAGTGCACAGATGCCGGAGTAGCTGCAAAAGTCGCGGTTCCCAGCAATGCAGTCTGGCGTGGGGAGGCAAGGACTTACCTCCACCAAACTTGGACTGAAGAGTCACTGGACTGTGGGAGTCACTTGGACAGAGTTGCTGGATTCAAGGGACCTCGCTCGTCGTGCTGAGAGGAGACCCAGGGTACCGGTGATGCAGTTCTTTGGTGCCTACGGTTGCAGGGGGACGATTCCGTCGACCCACGGGAGATTTCTTCGGAGCTTCTAGTGCAGAGAGGAGGCAGACTACCACCACAGCATGCACCACCAGGAAAGCAGTCGAGAAGGCGGCAGGATCAGCATTACAGAGTTGCAGTAGTCGTCTTTGCTACTTTGTTGCAGTTTTGCAGGCTTCCAGCGCGGTCAGCAGTCGATTCCTTGGCAGAAGGTGAAGAGAGAGATGCAGAGGAACTCGGATGAGCTCTTGCATTCGTTATCTAAGGAAATCCCCAAAGCAGAGACCCTAAATAGCCAGAAAAGAGGGTTTGGCTACTTAGGAGAGAAGATAGGCTAGCAACACCTGAAGGAGCCTATCAGAAGGAGTCTATGACGTCACCTGCTGGCCCTGGCCACTCAGAGCAGTCCAGTGTGCCAGCAGCACCTCTGTTTCCAAGATGGCAGAGGTCTGGAGCACACTGGAGGAGCTCTGGGCACCTCCCAGGGGAGGTGCAGGTCAGGGGAGTGGTCACTCCCCTTTCCCTTGTCCAGTTTCGCGCCGGAGCAGGGCTGAGGGGTCCCTGAACCGGTGTAGACTGGCTTATGCAGAAATGGGCACCATCTGTGCCCATGAAAGCATTTCCAGAGGCTGGGGGAGGCTACTCCTCCCCAGCCCTAACACCATTTTCCAAAGGTAGAGGGTGTAACACCCTCTCTCTGAGGAAGTCCTTTGTTCTGCCTTCCTGGGCCAAGCCTGGCTGGACCCCAGGAGGGCAGAAACCTGTCTGAGGGGTTGGCAGCAGCTGCAGTGAAACCCCAGGAAAGGCAGTTTGGCAGTACCCAGGTCTGAGCTACAGACCTGTGGGATCATGGGATTGTGCCAACTATGCCAGGATGGCATAGAGGGGGCAATTCCATGATCATAGACATGTTACATGGCCATATTCGGAGTTACCATTGTGAAGCTACATATAGGTAGTGACCTATATGTAGTGCACGCGTGTAATGGTGTCCCCGCACTCACAAAGTCCGGGGAATTGGCCCTGAACAATGTGGGGGCACCTTGGCTAGTGCCAGGGTGCCCACACACTAAGTAACTTAGCACCCAACCTTTACCAGGTAAAGGTTAGACATATAGGTGACTTATAAGTTACTTAAGTGCAATGTAAAATGGCTGTGAAATAACGTGGACGTTATTTCACTCAGGCTGCAGTGGCAGGCCTGTGTAAGAATTGTCAGAGCTCCCTATGGGTGGCAAAAGAAATGCTGCAGCCCATAGGGATCTCCTGGAACCCCAATACCCTGGGTACCTCAGTACCATATACTAGGGAATTATAAGGGTGTTCCAGTATGCCAATGTAAATTGGTAAAATTGGTCACTAGCCTGTTAGTGACAATTTGAAAGAAATGAGAGAGCATAACCACTGAGGTTCTGATTAGCAGAGCCTCAGCGAGACAGTTAGTCATAACATAGGTAACACATACAGGCACACTTATGAGCACTGGGGCCCTGGCTGGCAGGGTCCCAGTGACACATACAACTAAAACAACATATATACAGTGAAAAATGGGGGTAACATGCCAGGCAAGATGGTACTTTCCTACACAACCACCCCCAAACGAAGGACAATAAGACTAGTCATTACCTGATGGGTCTTCATTGTCTAAGTGGAAATATCTGGAGAGTCCATCTGCATTGGAGTGGCTACTCCCAGGTCTATGTTCCAATGTATAGTCCATTCCCTGTAGGGATATGGACCACCTCAACAATATAGGATTTTCACCTTTCATTTGTTTTAGCCAAAGTAGAGGTTTGTGGTCTGTCTGAAAAATGAAGTGAGTGCCAAACAGGTATGGCCTCAACTTCTTCAGTGCCCAGACCACAGCAAAGGCCTCCCTCTCTATGGCAGACCAACGCTTTTCTCTAGGGGTCAACCTCCTACTAATAAAAGCAACAGGTTGATCCTGGCCCTCAGAATTAAGTTGTGATAGGACTGCCCCTACTCCTAATTCAGATGCATCAGTTTGGACATAGAATTTTTTAGAGTAACAAGGGCTTTTTAGGACAGGTGCAGAGAACATGGCCTGCTTCAGCTCCTCAAAAGCTTTCTGACAGTTTGCTGTCCATAATACCTTCTTAGGCATTTTCTTTGAAATGAGGTCATTAAGAGGGGCTGCAATGGAGCCATAGTTCTTTATGAACCTCCTATAATACCCAGTGAGGCCTAAAAAGGCTCTCACCTGAGTCTGAGTAGTAGGGGGAACCCAATCTATAATAGTTTGGATTTTCCCCTGAAGTGGTGCAATCTGTTCCCCACCAACAAGGTGTCCCAGATAAACCACCTTCCCCTGCCCTATCTGGCACTTTGAAGCCTTGATAGTGAGGCCTGCCTTTTGCAGGGCCTCCAAAACTTTCCATAGGTGGACCAGGTGATCATCCCAGCTGGAGCTAAAGACAGCTATATCGTCCAGATATGCTGCACTAAAAGCTTCCAGCCCTTGCAGGACTGTGTTCACCAACCTCTGAAAAGTGGCAGGTGCATTTTTCAATCCAAAAGGCATTACTGTGAATTGGTAATGGCCTCCAATGGTTGAAAATGCAGTTTTTGCTTTTGCATCTTCTGATAATTTGATCTGCCAATACCCTGCAGTCAAGTCAAAAGTGCTTAGATACTTGGCAGATGCCAGTGTATCTATGAGCTCATCTGCCCTGGGTATAGGGTGAGCATCAGTTTTGGTTACCTGGTTGAGACCTCTGTAGTCAACACAAAACCGCATTTCCTTCTTTCCATCCTTGGAATGAGGTTTTGGTACAAGTACCACAGGAGAAGCCCATGGACTTTCAGAGTGCTCAACCACTCCTAGTTCAAGCATTTTCTGCACCTCTTGCTTTATGCAGTCTCTGACATGGTCAGGCTGCCTATAGATCTTACTTTTGACAGGCAAGCTGTCTCCAGTATCTATAGTGTGCTCACACCAAGAAGTGGTACCTGGCACAGTAGAGAAGAGTTCAGAAAACTGACCCAGGAGATTTATGCAGTGGTCTTTCTGCTCAGCAGTAAGACAATCTGCCAGTACAACCCCTTCCACCAGAGCATCTTGTTCTGTGGAAGAGAAGAGATCAGGGAGAGGGTCACTCTCTTCTTCCTGTCCCTCATCTGTTGCCATGAGCAGGGTGAGATCAGCCCTGTCATAGTAGGGTTTCAGGCGATTGACATGGAGCACCCTAAGGGGACTCCTGGCAGTGCCTAAGTCAACTAAGTAGGTGACTTCACCCTTTTTCTCAACAACTGTGTGGGGTCCACACCATTTATCTTGGAGTGCTATTGGGGGCACAGGCTCCAAGACCCACACTTTCTGCCCTGGTTGGTACTGAACCAAAACAGCCTTCTGGTCATGCCATTGCTTTTGGAGCTCTTGGCTGGCCTGAAGGTTTTTACTGGCCTTTTTCATGTACTCAGCCATCCTTGATCTGAGGCCAAGTACATAGTCCACTATGTCTTGCTTTGGAGCTTTTAAAGGTTGTTCCCAACCCTCCTTAACAAGTGTTAGAGGACCTCTCACAGGGTGTCCAAAGAGGAGTTCAAAGGGGCTGAAGCCCACTCCTTTCTGGGGTACCTCCCTGTAAGCAAAAAGGAGGCATGGTAAAAGGATATCCCATTTCCTGCGGAGTTTTTCAGGGAGTCCCATAATCATGCCTTTGAGAGTTTTATTAAATCTCTCCACCAGTCCATTTGTTTGTGGATGATAGGGTGTAGTGAACTTGTATGTCACACCACACTCCTTCCACCTGGCCTTTAGGTAAGCAGACATGACATTGCTTCCCCTGTCTGATACTACCTCTTTTGGGAAGCCCACCCTGGAAAATATTCCCAGGAGGGCCTTTGCCACTGCAGGTGCTGTAGTGGTCCTTAGAGGAATTGCTTCAGGATATCTGGTGGCATGGTCCACTACCACCAAGATAGACCTATTGCCTGAAGCAGTAGGAGGGTCAAGGGGGCCAACTATGTCAACCCCTACCCTTTCAAAGGGAACCCCAACCACAGGCAGTGGAATAAGGGGTGCCTTTGGAGTGCCACCTGTCTTGCCACTGGCTTGACAGGTTTCACAGGACTTACAAAACTCTTTTGTGTCCTCTGACATTCTAGGCCAATGAAACAAGGGAACAAGCCTGTCCCAAGTTTTCATTTGCCCCAAATGTCCAGCTAAGGGAATGTCGTGGGCTAGAGTTAGGAGGAACTTTCTGTACTCCTGAGGAATCACTAATCTCTTGGCAGTTCCAGGTTTAGGATCCCTTGCTTCAGTGTAAAAGAGGTTGTCCTCCCAGTAAACTCTGTGAGAGTCACTGACATCCCCATTTGCTTGTTTGACAGCTTGCTGTCTTAGACCCTCTAGTGTGGGACAGGTTTGCTGTGCCACACTCAGCTCCTCCCTGGCAGGCCCCCCTTCACCCAAAAGCTCAGCTGTGTCTGCTTCCAGCTCCTCTGGTGTAGGTTCTGCACGGGGTGGAAATTCTTCTTCCTCAGAAGTAGAATCCACTGTAGAGGGAGGGATAGTAGGTAGTGCTTTACTTCTACTAGCCCTAGCTTTAGGGAGCACTTGGTCCATTGTTCCAGGATCCAAGTCACCCTGTCCTTTTTGCTTTTTGGCCTGAGCCCTGGTTAAAGCAAAAATATGCCCTGGAATGCCCAGCATTGCTGCATGGGCCTCCAACTCCACATCTGACCAAGCTGATGTCTCTAAATCATTTCCAAGTAGACAGTCTACAGGTAAATCTGAGGCAACCACAACTTTCTTTGGACCAGTAACCCCCCTCCCAGTTGAGATTTACAACAGCCATGGGGTGGCTAAGTGTGTTGTTGTGAGCATCTGTTACTTGGTACTGGTGACCAAGTAGGTGTTGTTCAGGGTGGACCAGTTTCTCTATTACCATTGTAACACTGGCACCAGTGTCCCTGTAGGCCTGAACCTCAACACCATTTATTAGGGGTAGTTGCTTGTACTTATCCATGTTAAGGGGACAAGCAACTAAGGTGGCTAAATCAATAGCCCCCTCAGAGACTAACACAGCCTCTGTGGTCTCCTAACAAGACCAACCCCAACTAAGTTACCAAAAGTGAGCCCAGCTACTCCCTTGGATTGGCTATTAGTAGGTTTGCTCCCACCACCACTGCTATTAGTAGGGACGCTAGGTGTAGCAGTAGGGGTTGTAGTGGTAGGAGGCTTGGTGCTTTTCTTTGGACAACTGGGATCTGTTGTCCAATGGCCTTTTATTTTACATAAATAGCACCATGGTTTCTTTTCTTTGTTTTGATTTGAAGAGGATTTGGACCCACCAGAGTGTTTTTGTGGGCCTGATGAAGACTCATTTTTAGATTTGTCCCCACCCTTGTCAGAAGACTTACCATCCTTCTTCTTATTGCCATCTTTGTCACCCCCTGTATGAACTTTTCTGTTCACCCTTGTTCTGACCCATTTGTCTGCCTTCTTTCCCAATTCTTGGGGAGAGGTCAGATCAGAGTCCACCAGGTACTGGTGCAAAAAATCAGACACACAGTTATTAAGTATATGCTCTCTCAGGATTAAGTTATACAGGCTTTCATAATCAGTAACTTTACTGCCATGTAACCACCCCTCCAAGGCCTTCACTGAATGGTCAACAAAGTCTACCCAGTCTTGTGAAGACTCCTTTTTGGTCTCTCTGAACTTCATCCTGTACTGTTCAGTGGTTAAGCCATAACCATCTAGGAGTGCATTCTTAAGAACTGCAAAATTATTGGCATCACTTTCTTTTACAGTAAGGAGCCTATCCCTACCCTTTCCACTAAATGATAGCCATAGGATAGCAGCCCACTACCTTTGAGGGACATCCTGTACAACACAGGCCCTCTCAAGCGCAGCAAACCACTTGTTAATGCCATCCCCCTCCTTATAAGGGGGAACTATCTTGTGCAGATTCCTGGAATCATGCTCTTTTGCAGGATAACTATGGGGAATACTGCTGCTGCCACCATGGGTTTCTAAACCCAATTTCTGTCTTTCCCTTTCCACCTCTAAGGACTGCCTATCCAAATCCAGCTGTTGCTTCTTGAGCTTCAGTCTGGTTTGTTCCACTCTCAATCTATTGAGCTCCCTTTCTAACACTCTGTCATCAGGGTGGGTGGGTGAGGCATGTCTAGAGACAGAAGTATGCTGAGATAGAACAGAAGGAGACCTGGCCCTAACAGAAGGCAGCCTAACAGCTTGGCTAACAGAAACAGCACTTCTACTATGATGAGAAGGAATACTCTTACTGTGATGTGAGACCACACTATCTGTATGATGTGATTCAACATCAGTACCAACTATGCTAGGTTGTCTGCTAGGGGGCAGGCTTGGAAGTTTCCCTCCCACCTCTTTTGCTAGGGGTGCCCCAGAATCAGAGTGGGAACCATCAGCTAACTTTTCAACAGGAGTGCCAGCTCTGGCCTTATCCTGTTCAACAAGCATATTCACCAACAGTTCTCTAGAAGGATTCTTCCTTACACTTAAACCTCTATCTATGCAGAGACTCCTTGCTTCTTTCCAGCTAAGGTTATCATAAGCAAGTTTGGACAGATCAACAGTTTGGCCTGTGCCAGACATTTTAGACAGTGTTTAAGTGACAGAAAAAGTGAAGAAAAAGTTTTTCAGAACTTTTAGAAAGACAGAAAAAATAACTTTTTCAACTTTTTAAGAACTTTTTAGAAAGTTAGAGGTACTTTTCAGCACTTTAGAAAAGAAGTGAGAAAAGAAATGCAAAACTTTTTGGTTAGGTGTACATACACTGAACTTGTTTTGTATATTTTTCTCTTATGAAAAGTACAATGACAAAAGTGGTAAGTAGTTACAGAGCACTTATCCCACCACTGCACAACCAATGTAGGAGGCTGGACTGGCTTGTAGTGAGTACCAAGGGGTACTTACACCTTGCACCAGGCCCAGTTATCCCTTATTAGTGTATAGGGTGTCTAGCAGCTTAGGCTGATAGATAATGGTAGCTTAGCAGAGCAGCTTAGGCTGAACTAGGAGACGAGTGAAGCTCCTACAGTACCACTAGTGTCATATGCACAATATCATAAGAAAACACAATACACAGATATACTAAAAATAAAGGTACTTTATTTTTATGACAATATGCCAAAAGTATCTCAGTGAGTACCCTCAGTATGAGGATAGCAAATATACACAAGATATATGTACACAATACCAAAATATGCAGTAATAGTATTAGAAAACAGTGCAAACAATGTAGTTACAATAGGATGCAATGGGGACACATAGGGATAGGGGCAACACAAACCATATACTCCAAAAGTGGAATGCGAACCACGAATGGACCCCAAACCTATGTGACCTTGTAGGGGGTCGCTGGGACTGTAAGAAAACAGTTAGGGTTAGAAAAATAGCCCACCCCAAGACCCTGAAAAGTGAGTGCAAAGTGCACTAAAGTTCCCCAAAGAGCACAGAAGTCGTGATAGGGGAATTCTGCAGGAAAGACACAAATCAGCAATGCAACAACGATGGATTTCCAAACGAGGGTACCTGTGGAACAAGGGGACCAAGTCCAAAAGTCACAAGAAAGTCAGAGATGGGCAGATGCCCAGGAAATGCCAGCTGTGGGTGCAAAGAAGCTGCTACTGGACAGTAGAAGCTGAAGATTCTGCAGGAACGACAAGGGCTAGAGACTTCCCCTTTGGAGGATGGATGCCCCACGCTGTGGAGAGTCGTGCAGAAGTGTTTTCCTAGAGAAAGACCGCAAACAAGCCTTGCTAGCTGCAAGTCGTGCGGTTAGGGTTTTTGGATGCTGCTGTGGCCCAGGAGGGACCAGGATGTCGCCAATTGCATCAGGGGACAGAGGGGGCGCCCAGCAAGACAAGGAGCCCTCTCAGAAGCAGGCAGCACCCGCAGAAGTGCCGGAAAAGGCACTACGAAGAGGAGTGAAACAGTGCTCACCCGAAGTCGCACAAAGGAGTCCCACGTAGCCGGAGGACAACTTAGGAGGTCGTGCAATGCAGGTTAGAGTGCCGTGGACCCAGGCTTGGCTGTGCATGAAGGATTTCCGCCGGAAGTGCACAGATGCCGGAGTAGCTGCAAAAGTCGCGGTTCCCAGCAATGCAGTCTGGCGTGGGGAGGCAAGGACTTACCTCCACCAAACTTGGACTGAGGAGTCACTGGACTGTGGGAGTCACTTGGACAGAGTTGCTGGATTCAAGGGACCTCGCTCGTTGTGCTGAGAGGAGACCCAGGGTACCGGTGATGCAGTTCTTTGGTGCCTGCGGTTGCAGGGGGACGATTCCGTCGACCCACGGGAGATTTCTTCGGAGCTTCTAGTGCAGAGAGGAGGCAGACTACCACCACAGCATGCACCACCAGGAAAGCAGTCGAGAAGGCGGCAGGATCAGCGTTACAGAGTTGCAGTAGTCGTCTTTGCTACTTTGTTGCAGTTTTGCAGGCTTCCAGCGCGGTCAGCAGTCGATTCCTTGGCAGAAGGTGAAGAGAGAGATGCAGAGGAACTCGGATGAGCTCTTGCATTCGTTATCTAAGGAAATCCCCAAAGCAGAGACCCTAAATAGCCAGAAAAGAGGGTTTGGCTACTTAGGAGAGAAGATAGGCTAGCAACACCTGAAGGAGCCTATCAGAAGGAGTCTATGACGTCACCTGCTGGCCCTGGCCACTCAGAGCAGTCCAGTGTGCCAGCAGCACCTCTGTTTCCAAGATGGCAGAGGTCTGGAGCACACTGGAGGAGCTCTGGGCACCTCCCAGGGGAGGTGCAGGTCAGGGGAGTGGTCACTCCCCTTTCCTTTGTCCAGTTTCGCGCCAGAGCAGGGCTGAGGGGTCCCTGAACCGGTGTAGACTGGATTATGCAGAAATGGGCACCATCTGTGCCCATGAAAGCATTTCCAGAGGCTGGGGGAGGCTACTCCTCCCCAGCCCTAACACCATTTTCCAAAGGGAGAGGGTGTAACACCCTCTCTCTGAGGAAGTCCTTTGTTCTGCCTTCCTGGGCCAACCCTGGCTGGACCCCAGGAGGGCAGAAACCTGTCTGAGGGGTTGGCAGCAGCAGCAGCTGCAGTGAAACCCCAGGAAAGGCAGTTTGGCAGTACCCAGGTCTGAGCTACAGACCTGTGGGATCATGGGATTGTGCCAACTATGCCAGGATGGCATAGAGGGGGCAATTCCATGATCATAGACATGTTACATGGCCATATTCGGAGTTACCATTGTGAAGCTACATAAAGGTAGTGACCTATATGTAGTGCACGCGTGTAATGGTGTCCCAGCACTCACAAAGTCCGGGGAATTGGCCCTGAAGAATGTGGGGGCACCTTGGCTAGTGCCAGGGTACCCACACACTAAGTAACTTAGCACCCAACCTTTACCAGGTAAATGTTAGACATATAGGTGACTTATAAGTTACTTAAGTGCAGTGTAAAATGGCTGTGAAATAAAGTGGACGTTATTTCACTCAGGCTGCAGTGGCAGGCCTGTGTAAGAATTGTCAGAGCTCCCTATGGGTGGCAAAAGAAATGCTGCAGCCCATAGGGATCTCCTGGAACCCCAATACCCTGGGTACCTCAGTACCATATACTAGGGAATTATAAGGGTGTTCCAGTATGCCAATGTAAATTGGTAAAATTGGTCACTAGCCTGTTAGTGACAATTTGAAAGAAATGAGAGAGCATAACCACTGAGGTTCTGATTAGCTGAGCCTCAGTGAGACAGTTAGTCATAACACAGGTAACACATACAGGCACACTTATGAGCACTGGGGCCCTGGCTGGCAGGGTCCCAGTGACACATACAACTAAAACAACATATATACAGTGAAAAATGGGGGTAACATGCCAGGCAAGATGGTACTTTCCTACATGAAGTTCCCTAGAAACAGTGTAACCACATGGAGAGGTAGAAAAACCGTTAGCATCGAAAGTGCAGAAAAAAGGGAACTGACATCAGCACACCGCCGAGGACTTCTTATGGTTCTGATGACATCAGACGGAGTTATGTGCGGAGCCGTTCCATTGTGACGTCCTCATCGACGTGGACAGGTAGAATGGTGGCGCAAGGCGAGTATTCAAAAGGTGCAGAAATCCACAGGTAGATCTATCCACCAGAAGTACCATTTTATCATATGTGTTAAGATAATCCCTTCCCCACTACCCTGAAAAAAAAGAAAAAATATCAGTCCTGTTAGATCTGGCAGCTCTTGGCTTGACTTCCCTGAACTTTTCTTGCTTCTGACCTCCTGTTTTTGGACCCTGTGCTGTAATTAGTTTTTGCTGAACTTTACCATGGCTAACCAGTGCAAAAGTGCAAGTGCACTCTGTCTAAAAGATATTGGTAATTGGTTTTCCATGGTTGGCACATTTGAATTACTGGTAAGACCCTAGTATAGTGCACCATGTGTGCGAAGGACCTGTAAATCAAATGCTCCTAGTGGGCCTGCAGCACTGATTGTGCCACCCACATGAGAAGCCATGTAAACATGCCTTAGCCCTGCTACTGCAGTGTCTGTGTGTGCAGTTTTTAACTGCCAATTTGACCTGGCACGTGTACCCACTTGCCAGGCCCTAACCTTCCCTTTTACTACATTTAAGTCACCCCTAAGGTAGGCCCAAGGCAGCCTCATAGGCAGGGTGCAATGCATTTAAATGGTAGGACATGTACTGGTATGTTGTGCATGTCCTGATAGTGAAATACTGCCAAATTTGGTTTTCTTTCTTGTGTGGCCTATCTCTCCCATATGTTAACATGGGGATTGGCTTTATCTATCTTTTAAGTGTAATTTCCCATGGGGAGCAGATAGAGCTATGGAGTTTGGGGTCTCTGAACTCACGGTTTAAAAATACAGCTTTTGGTAGTTGTTTTTTAGACAGTAAGCTTGAAAATGCCACTTTTGGAAAGTGGGCATTTTCTTGCTTAACCATTCTGTGCTTCTGCTTAGCTGCTGAATACACGTCTGGGTCAGACTGACAGTCGGGCTATTTGTGAATTCACTCTAGACAGTGACACACAGGGAGCTGAGGTGTGTCCTGCATATCATGATGAGTGTTCCTAAAGTGGGAGGGTGGAGCTGATACCTGCAATTGAAAGGGTTGTGCCTGCCCTCAAACAACAGTCTCCAACCCCCTAGAGTGTGTCTGGGGCAGGGTCTTGTGCACTACAAAAACTTCCCTTTGAAGTTTGTCTACTTCAAAGGCAGAAATGAGTATAAGTATAGGACACCTGACCCTACAATTTTAGATTACTTCTGGATCAAGAGGAACCGCTACTGTTAGGACTCGCACCCACACAAACACACTACTTGCTACCCTCACAAAATAAATCAGCATGTATGAAGAACGGTGAAACATGTCATAAATGTGTTTAAAACACAGCACTTCACTGTAACTTGTGAGGAAAACTACATTAAATGTGTGTTTATATTGATAAAAGCAAGTGTTGTCCCATTTGTGAACTGTATGCCAAGTGGTTCATGGAGACATCGAATTCCATCATATGAATCCTCAGAAGTGTTTGATGACTCATCACCAGCATGTGTCTGATGACTCAGCACCAGAATTCCTTCATATGAATCATCAGAAGTGATTGATGGCTCATCACCAGCATGTGTCTAATAACTCATTACCAGCCTATAAACAGGACTGCCAAGGTGTTTCCTGTGCTTGGCTTCGAGTCTTCCTTGGCTCGCAGGTGTTCCAGGTTCAGCTGGATTTCCGTGATTCTTTCAGAAGTCATCTTTTCAGTGCGAGGCTTCATCGGAGCTTCACTCTCTGGAGCAGATTACTTTCGCAGCGGCTGAAGAATTTACGAGCAGTATTCCTTCTTCCTCAAATAATCAAAACATTCCAGGAGAAGTCGGTTTGTGAGTAATTCCCCTCTTGTTCTCATGTTTTCAACCTTCTTGAAGTTAGTGCTCTTTTGGTGCATTATGAAAAACATTTGTCGATGCTGAGAAAACCGTGATACAAGACTGTTTTCCAAAGACAGCTTCAGAAGTATTTTTAAAAGCAGCATTGAAGTTAAGTGTTGTGAAGTCCTGAAAGCATCGCTTGATACCAATGCAAAATTAGATATTTATTCTGATTATTTTTGGAGCGAGTCTATTGCGAGAAAACGAATAACAAAAGAGAAACTTATAAGTTTGATTTTATAACGATTTTGTTGTGAGTAACAAAAGCATGTTTAATAGTTGAGCATTCAAGTGCTCATAATTAGATTTTGCTGAACGGCTCAGTGATTGCTCAATCGAATAATAGTAATTATTGTTATGTTGCTGAAAGACTGTGATATTTGTAGTTCTGTTGTTTTTGATTTGTTTTTGGTCTTAGAATTCCTGTACCAAGCCCTAAGGCAACCTTCTTAGAACAACAGTGATGCTCCTTCGTGAACCACTGTTTTGTTTCTCTTCCCTTCCCAAATCCCTGTCCCTTATTCCTTACCTCCGGAGGCTATTTGCTTGTTCCCTGTTCATATCATATACAAGAGAATAGTGTTTAGGGGTAAGGGTTTTATTCTCTTTGCTCCCGCGGAACCTGGAATTCAGGTGAGTGGACATTGTCTTGTCAGCAGCCAAGGAAAAGAACTTGATGTCTGAGGAGGACCTGCCAGTCTGCCTGTTGCTTTGCTGTGCTGGCCTGCTGCTGCTGCTTCTGCCTTAAGAGGGTAAGGACTCGACTTTTCTTTCTGAAATCCTGCTTGTGAAGTTTCTCCAAGGGCTTGGACTGACCTTACCTACTGTTAATAAGTCTCAGGGACATCAAAGACGTCGCCTGCCAGCACCTGGGTACTCCTGACGAGGACCCTGACTTGCCAAGTGGTGCAATCCAGTTTCTGGGCCCTTGGGAGCAAAAGTTTGCTTGAAACCAAGAAAAAACAGGCACACCGACTCTGATGCTACTAGTTTTTCAACTCTGAGATTGCACTGAGGCCTCCTAACCAGATCTCAGAGTCAGTGTTCTGACCCCATGCAAAGTATATGTCGAATTGGATACATCCAATTGGCAAGTCCTGACTTACTTATAAGTCCCTAGTATATGGTACCCAGGGTACTCAGGGCATGTAAGGCAGAGTGTTCACTAAGAGCTGAGGTACTATCTGTGCCACCCTTCATGTGACAAAACACAAATGGCTCCTAACCTGCCACTGCAGACTGGAAGGATGGTGTTTACACTGTCAGTTTGACTTTGACATGTAAGCCAATGACAAAGTCTACCCTAAGGAAGGCCTTTGGAGCCCTTTGGAAGGTAGCTGCATTTTTTTGAGTGAGACATATTTACTTCGATATGTCTCAGAAGCAATACTTCCAAATTGTTGTTTTGCTTTGGGTAAAGTTGGTAGCCCCACTGGCTAACACATGATTACTGTGTGACCTCCCCACCCGGCTAACTTCTGACTGGGAATAAGAAACTGGGTCATGTGAGGTATTAAAATAATCACGACATTAAATGCGAACTGATGCTCAGGTCGGAATTAATGTCACCATTAATGGATGGCTACTTTTAGAAAGGTGACCACTCTAAGCTCTGCTTGTTCAGTGGCGTCGCAAAGGCACACACACGTAGACAGCTTTCTGACTGCCTGGGGAGATGTGTGAATAACTCCTATGCCCAGGGACAAAGGCAGTGCTGCAGCAGCGAAGTGTCACCTCCTCTGCCAGCTTGGCCACTCTTAGGATTAGCCTGGAGGCGTGCTACAAAGGGGAAGCCGCCTTTGTTGAGCCTCCTGGCCCAACACCCCTGAGCAGGATGCCTTTTGTCCCTGTGGACCGCATACAGACAGGGCCAGAGAGGTGAAACTCAACACGAAACCAGATTTACAGTGGATTTGTTGTTCCCAGGTAGCAACTCCTCCAGGGTGGGCTACCTTGCTCCTCATGATCAAGGAAGGGTCAAGCCATCCCTAAGGGGGCAAGAATGTGACTTTCTGGGATAGCCAGATGCCACATATGATAGGAGCTTCGTCACTAGGTAGGAGGGGACCCAGTAGCCCATAGGCTAGCGACCGCATGGTCCCCTCAGGGCACTTTCCTGGGATAAATATAGCACCCCTAGTCCGTTGATGCTCAGAATTCACTGTACCTGGAAAGAGGACGAGAAGTTGACCACGCTGCACCCGTTGGAAGCGCACAAAGAGAGGCTGCATTGCTGGGAACAGTCAAGCTGACGGAGCCCAAGGTGTACCTCTGGTAGCCACCGCAAAAGTCTTTCTGCTATCAGACACCGGAGCACCCAAAAGAACATTTCAGAGATAGCTAAATGGTGCATCCGTGTCTGCTGGGCCCGTGAGTGTTGGTTGTGACCAGATTAATCACCCGAGAGGGACACCAGCCTCCATCACAGATTTGCACCATTTAATTAACATGACAACAGAAAACCTTGCTATATGGCCTCACATTCCCATTAGTGTAGAGTATAGTATTGGTGCTCAATACATTCTGAACATGCCTGTTGTCAAACATGTATTCTGGGACAAGAAAACTTGTACCAACAACTTATAGCTCAAATTAGGAATGGAGCACACCTAAACAAGTGAAAGGGATTACAATTTCTAGTTCAATACATGGAATCCATAATACTGTTGAGAAATTTGATAAATAGTCGTACTGTGATTTAAGAGAAAAAAAAAACAAAAAATAGACCTACGCTGTAAGACAATGGTGTATGATGTATCCGAGACTGTACTGTTGCAATACTTTTAATACCAAGCATATCTATAAAATGTGCATGTGTACAACAAAAGATTTGTGAAAGACCAACAAGAAATATATAATAAAGCCAAGTCAAGAATAAGCAAGAACACCACACATTTGTCCCAAGACCTATGACTTAGTCACAGCCTCGTATTTTGTGTTTTGGCAATGTCCAAGCCTCATGCTGCAATAAGTTCATCAGTAGCCGAGTAATATCCAATTCATTGGTTTGTTGCACTGAAAGTTCTTGTCATCCAATGTGGAAGATCGACATGTAATTTAATAATCCATTTCAGACCGATGTAGAAAATAAATTTGTAGATCAACAATCCAATTCAGCCATAATCCAATTCAGCCGACACGTGTTTCGTCCCAAGCGGGACTTTATCAAGGCTGATAAAACAAATCATATCATTTCTTAATATCACTTGTTTTTCCATAAATACTTTGACCAATCTACCATCTTGCACCAAAAAGTGAATTTTAAAATCCAATGTGATACCACACACCAACTACGTGTGAACACATCTAAACACCTAAAAGTGTGATAAGAAAAGGACCTCTACATCAAAACACCAGTCAACATGCCAACAAAATTCTATGTATTCAAAGTAGTATCAGACTTACACAATATATCTAAAAAAGTAGCTTTTGTATTAATTGAAATGCCAGAAAGAAGACAATAATTATCAGGTAGAAAGAGGGAAGAAAGAAGTGCATGCTATGTTCATGCAAGTTAATGTTAGTTGTTGCACCAAGTAAATCAGCAACACGATATCCTGTCACCATATGTTTAAGTGAAAGGAAATATCTATTCTGACCATGAGTAAGTGGCTCTAATAAAGAGCTGAGTAGTGTAAAATGAAAATTTGGATGTTTATATCCTGTACCTTATTTTTCTGTATTCTTTGTAAATAGAATGTCCTGTTTCAGATTGGGTGAATCAATTTAGATGCAGCAGCACTGTAGAGCTACAAAAGGACAAGGTCAGTAAACCATGTCAAATGAAGATAGCAACAAAGGTGTCCCGAAGTCAGTAAGCCCAAGAGTATCACTAACCTGTAGTTGTTTATACAATAAAATCCAAATGTGCAGTTCACAGGTATGGGTGATTTATGCACTGCGTAACCTGTAATAAGTTGTACAAACAGAAAACTTAACGGATGTTCATCACGCAAAGTCTTGTAGCAAGTAATAGAAAACAACCAGAAAACGCTACTGCCAAAGTAATACTCAGCATCCAAACAATTTAAGATTGTTAAGTACATGTGTATGCTAATTGCTATACAGTGCATACTCGCAATAAGTCCTCACACACAGAACCCTTAATATCCTACCTAGTTTGTAGTCCGTTCGGACTGTGTCGAAAGTCCTTCCGTGTATGTAACGCGAACCGGAATGTCTCCTGACTGCGTCTTTAGTAGTAGTTAAAAACTGAGATAGGACTACCCGCGGCCGCCATCTTAGAGTGTGCAACGAGTATTTCGTTAGCACACACGGCCCATTACAGGGAAACGCAAATGTCTAGTATCGACCTAAAGGTTGCGGGGACTCCAAAAGGCAATATTAGATTATTATACGACTACGAGGATTTTGACGCACTTGTCACATTATGTCTCTCAATGTAGATAATGGCTATTTGCAGTGCTGTTAGTCTATATTGTGAAGTGAATTGGAAGTATCAATGGTTAGTGGAGATTATAGAGTGTCATGCAAACCATATTTTAACCATATTAAGATACATATTAGTTTTTCACAGTTCATATGCATAACGGAGTAAGAGTCACGACATATGTAGTTAGAAAACATGAGAGGCATACATAAGTACATGTTATTAATCTGGCCATGTAGCTTCATAGGAAATGGTACATTTCATGATCCACGTTCATACCTAGTAGTATGCTCTTTAGCCTGATTATCCACCTAACTTCATTTTTTCTGAGTTCTAACTCCCGATTGCCTCCTCTGGGATGTGCTCGTGTTTGACTAATACCCATGTACTTAAAAACAGGAGTCTCCATAAGGGAGTGTTCCTTAGTCACATGGCGTACTATTGGAGAGGCTGTATCATTATTCCTCAAAGCCCGTACATGTTCCTGAATCCTCTCCTTGAGAGGTCGAATGGTACTCCCTACATATATCTTCATGCATTCACATACCAAGACATACACAACATATCTTGTATTGCAATTTATAAAATCTTGGATCTTGTATGATTTACTACCGTTGAAATTAAAGGTATGTGTCTTGTGTAGAGCAAGGTGACATATGTTACATCTGCTACAATTGAAAAAACCTTTAGGTTTTCCAGGTAGCCAAGTTGATGATTTCTCCTTAAAAGGTGGTAGAAAGCTCTTACATATCAGATCCCTGATTGTGATGCCTTTTTTGTGAATCATGTGGGGCTTCCTAGATAGAATATGTTTTAAGGTGTTATCGGTGTGAAGAACATTCCAGTGTTTAAGCAGGATTCTATATATATCCTGGCTATTTTGGCTGAACGAGGTACAGAACGATATTGTCTTTTCTGATTTAACATCCTTTATTTTCCTATTTCTCAACAGCACTGATCTAGGTAGCTTGTTGAGTTTGGTTCTTGCACTATTCAAAGTAGTATTAGAATAGCCTCTATGGGTAAATCTGGTGACTAATCTGTTTAGTTCTAATTCACAGAGTCTGTCATTGCTGCAATTTCTCTTCACCCGAACCATTTCTCCAAAAGGAATAGCTTTGATCTGTGTAGTAGGATGGGCACTCCTGGCATGTAGCAATGCATTGCAGGCAGTCGATTTGCGATGTAAATTAGTGTGTACACAGTTGTTCTCTATAAATATTTCTAAGTCAAGAAAGTTGATTCGATCTCTGCTGTATTCATATGTCATGTTGATGTTAAAATCATTGTTGTTGATATACAGAACAAATTCAACCAACTGTGACTCATCACCTGTCCAGATCATGAGTACATCATCAATGTACCTTCCCCAGAAAAATATGTGTTCAGTTAGATTGGGAGGGCCATTCAACCACAGATGTGTTTTCTCAAACAGTCCCATGTACAAATTTGCATAAGATGGTGAGAAGCGTGAGCCCATCGCCACACCTTGTGCTTGTTTGTACCATTTTCCTTCATGAATGAAGACGTTGTTATCAAGTATAAACCGAATCATTTCCACTAACATGTTGGTGTGTTCCAAATGAACGAGTTACTTACCTTCGGTAACGACTTTTCTGGTGGATACATTAGCTACCTGTGGATTCCTCACCTGATGAATACTCCCATGGCGCCAGCATTTGACGGAAATCTTCTTACTAGTCTCTGCACGTCGACGAGGACGTCACTCTAGCCCACGCGACGCCGTCTGACGTCATACAGGCAATAAGAAGTCCTCGCCGACGTGCCGATGACAGTACCAACATTTTTTACGTGCATGAGAATAATAATAACCCAATGCAATGAAAGAGCAAAGCAACATCTCTTAATATTGTAAATCACACAATATTGCAATAAAATAGCTGTAGATTTAATATAACCTTTTTTTTTTTTTTTTTTTTTTTTAAACAAATAAATATATTTATACATACGAATCATGTATATACCCAATATATATATAGATTTATATATAAATATACACATATATACAAATATCATACATGCAAAATGTATTGCAACTTTGAAGACCAAAAGGAGCACACTCAAGGATTGCTTGGAGAGACCAAAAAGGCAACGGGGAGGCGGGTGGGACCGTGAGGAATCCACAGGTAGCTAATGTATCCACCAGAAAAGTCGTTACCGAAGGTAAGTAACTCGTTCTTCTGATGGATACAACTACCTGTGGATTCCTCACCTGATGAATAGAGTCCCAAAGCAGTACCACGCCCGGCGGTGGGTGCCTAAATGGTCAAACCAAGAAATCCTGCAGCACTGACCGTGCAAAATGACCGTCCCTTCTGACCTCAGAGTCCAAACAGTAATGTTTCACAAAAGTGTGAAGGGACGACCAAGTTGCGGCCTTGCAGATGTCGACCACAGGAACACCCCTGGCCAAGGCCGAAGAGGCCGACTTAGCTCTGGTGGAGTGAGCTCTAATGCCCTCAGGCGGATCCTTCTTTGCCAAAGAGTAACAGATTTTAATGCAAAGAACAACCCACCTGGAGAGTGTTCTCTTGTGGACTGCCTTTCCTCTCCTCTTGCCCACGTATCCGACAAACAGCTGATCCTCCAGCCTGATATCCTTCATTCTGTCGATATAGAAGCTCAACGCCCTTTTTGGGTCCAGGCGATGTAGTCTTTCTTCCTCCTTTGAAGGATGAGGCGGAGGATAAAACGTGGACAAAGTGATTGTCTGAGCCAAATGGAAGGGTGAAACAACCTTCGGAAGGAAAGCAGCCTTGGTCCTCAACACCACCTTATCCCCATAAAACGTTATATAAGGGGGTTTAACCGATAAGGCCTGCAACTCACTCACTCTCCTTGCAGATGTTATAGCTACCAGGAATACTGTTTTAATAACCAAATACCTTAAGGGGCAAGAATGCATAGGCTCAAAAGGGGACCCCATAAGGAAAGTCAGGACCAAGGACAAATCCCATTGAGGCATAACGAATGGTTTTGGAGGATATTGATTCAGAAGACCTTTCAAGAATCTGAGAACAATAGGGGATTTAAATAACGATGGTTGGTCTGGAAGACAAATGAAGGCTGACAAGGCCGACAAATAACCCTTAATGGTAGCTACTGCACAACCTTTCTGCGCTAGAGACAGTGCAAAAGACAAAACATGTGACAGATGAGCATGTAAGGGATCAATCTGTCTCTCTCCACACCACATAACAAATTTAGACCACCTATTAGCGTAGATAGATTTAGTGGAGTGTCGCCTGGCCGCTAAGATAACATCCACTACATCAGGCGGGAGAGAGAAGGAACTCAGGTTGCCCCGTTCAATCTCCAAGCATGTAGGTGCAGACTCTGGAGGTTGGGGTGTAAAACCTGCCCCTGCGACTGCGAGAGGAGGTCTGCCCTGAGAGGGAGACGGAGCGGAGGGCACAGTGAGAGTTGGAGAAGGTCGGAGTACCATACCCTCCTTGGCCAATCCGGAGCTATTAAGATGACTTGGGCCCGGTCTTGGCGAATTTTCCTCAACACTCGAGGAATCAAGGGTATGGGGGGAAACGCGTAAAGCAACTGGTCGCACCAGGTTATCTGAAACGCGTCCCCCAACGCTCCCTGCATCGGATACTGGAGGCTGCAGAATAACGGGCAATGCGCGTTCTCCCGAGTGGCAAACAGATCTATCCGAGGAAACCCCCACATCTGGAAGATTAAACAGACTTGATCTGGATGGAGACGCCACTCGTGGTCTGCCGAGAATTGGCGACTGAGACTGTCCGCACGTACATTCAAGACCCCGGCCAGATGATTTGCCACCAAGCAAATCTGATGGTCCTTTGCCCAGGACCATAGCCGAAGAGCTTCTCTGCAAAGAAGGTACGACCCTACTCCTCCCTGTTTGTTTATGTACCACATCGTGGTAGTATTGTCCGTCAGGACCTGTACCGACTGACCACAAAGGGATGGGAGGAAGGCCTTGAGAGCCAAACGTACAGCCCGTAACTCCAACAGATTGATATGAAACACCTGTTCCTCTGGAGACCAAAGCCCTTTGATCTCCAGATCCCCCAGATGAGCTCTCCATCCTAGGGTGGAGGCATCCGTTATTACCGTGGCCACTGGTGGCGACTGCGCGAACGGCTTCCCCTGTGAAAGATTGTTGCCCGCAATCCACCACTTCAATTCCACAGCAGCATCTCTGGAGATCTTGACAGTACCTTCTAAATCTCCCTTGTGTTGAGACCACTGCCTTCGGAGGCACCACTGAAGAGCCCTCATGTGCCAGCGAGCATGCGTGACCAACAGAATGCAGGAGGCGAACAGACCGAGCAGACGAAGGACCTTGAGGACTGGAACTACCGCTCCATTTCGAAACATTGGAACCAATTCCTGAATATCTTGAATCCGCTGAGGCGGAGGAAAGGCTCGACTCAATGTTGTATCCAGTACTGCCCCTATGAACAGGAGGCGCTGAGAGGGCTCCAGGTGAGATTTGGGCACGTTCACCGAAAAGCCCAGGTCGAACAACAACTGGGTTGTTGACTGCAGATGATGCGACACAAGCTCCGGGGACTTGGCTTTGATCAACCAGTCGTCCAAGTAAGGGAATACTGCTATCCCCTTCCTTCTGAGCTCCGCCGCAACCACTGACATCACCTTTGTGAAGATTAGAGGTGCTGAAGTAAGACCAAACGGGAGGACCGCAAACTGATAGTGCTGCGACCCTACCACAAACCGGAGATACTTCCTGTGCGACTTGAGTATCGGGATATGAAAGTAAGCATCCTGCAAGTCGACAGACACCATCCAATCTTCCTTGTTCAACGCCAAAAGCACCTGTGCTAGGGTCAGCATCTTGAACTTTTCCTGTTTGAGGAACCAATTCAAGATCCTCAGATCCAGGATTGGTCTCAACTGACCATCCTTTTTGGGAATCAGGAAGTATCTTGAGTAACAACCTCGACCTTTTTCCTGCTCTGGGACCAACTCTACCGCGCCCTTTGAAAGGAGGACTTGAACCTCCTGTTCTAGCAACAGGAGGTGTTCTTCTGAACAATAAGATGGGCGGGGCGGGATGAGGGGCGGGAACTCCCGAAAGGGAAGGGCGTAGCCTTTTCCCACAATGCCGAGAACCCAAGTGTCCGTTGTGATAGACTTCCACTTGTGGAGAAAACGCTGTAATCTTCCCCCTACAGGAGAGGAGTGAGTGGGAAACGGTGGAAGCCTAAGGCTGCTTCCTCTGCTGCACCCCTCCAGAGGACGAGGAAGAGGCAGAGTGCTGTTGAGAGGCTCCTCTGGTACGGACCCCACCCCTCCCCCTCCCTCTAAATGACCTATAGGGGAGGGAAGAGGCGGGTTGCTGGAACCTCCCCCGAAAGGAAGAGGAATAAGAGCCACGCCCAAATCCCCGAAACCTCCTGAAAATTCTAGAAGAGGCAGAGGAAGAAGGAGCTTGCAGTCCTAACGATTTGGCTGTGGCTCTGCTCTCCTTAAATCGTTCCAAGGCTGAATCTGCCTTGGCTCCAAACAGTCTGTCCCCATCAAACGGGAGGTCCAGCAGGGTCGACTGCACATCCGCAGAGAACCCTGAGTTTCGGAGCCAGGCCTGTCTTCTTGCCACCACAGCCGTGCCCATCGCCCTGGCCACCGAGTCGGTCGTATCCAGCCCAGACTGGATAATCTGGGTCGCGGCAGCCTGGGCGTCCGAGACCACATCCAAAAGACCCTGGGGAAGCTCCGTGAATGAAGACGAAATATCATCCATCAGCGCATGGATGTACCTCCCCAGAATGCACGTGGCGTTGGTGGCCTTCAACGCCAAACTGCATGACGAAAATATTTTCTTGGACTGCGCATCCAGTTTCTTGGAGTCTCTGTCTCCAGGCACCGTCGGGAAGGAACCAGGCGCTGACTTTGAGGAACAGGAGGCTTGCACCACCAAGCTCTCCGGCGTAGGGTGTCTAGAGAGAAAGCCAGGGTCAGATGGTGCAGCTCGATACCTCCTGGCCACAGCCCTATGAACGGCCGAGGAAGACACCGGCTTCTTCCACACCTCCAACACCGGATCCAGCAAAGCCTCATTAAATGGCAAGAGAGGCTCAGCTGCAGCAGAGGCCGGATGCAATACCTCTGTCAGCAAATTCTGCTTTGCCTCTGCCACCGGCAAAGGCAGGTCCAAAAAGCTCGCTGCCTTCCTCACCACAGCATGAAAGGAAGCAGCCTCCTCCGTATATTCCCCTGGAGATGAAAGGTCCCACTCAGGGGAAGTGTCCAGCCCACTGGCTGTATCCAGACCATGCAGTCCGTCTCCAGAGTCCTCAATCTCTCCCTCCTCTAGGACTCGCTGGTACTCTTGCTCTTCTAAAAGACGGAGAGCACGCCTCCTCGAATGAAGTCTCTCCTCGATACGCGGAGTCGACATGGCCTCCGCCGACGTCGAAGAACGGCGCCGATCTCCAGAAGCATCTGACGCCGCGTCCGGCGCCACAGGCAGCTTCGGCGCCGAGGCAGGAGCCGGAGGACGAGGTCTTGGAGCCGATGGACCAACCGGAGTCACAGGGCAAAATCCTGACTTCGACGGAGGGGCAACCTCCGGGGCCGAAACATCCGAAGCCACCGGAGCGGCCACCGACGCCGGCACCGGCGCCGAGCCCACATTCCCAAAAGGGAGAAAGGGCATAAAGGGTGCCGGCCGAAGAGGCGCAGGATCACCCAACGAAAAGGCCAAGGGCCCCGAAGGACCAGCCGGAGCAGCTCCTGGAGCCATCTGCTGAAAGATGGTATACATCGCATTAAGAAACGCGGTACTATCGGCTCCAGGAGTGGGAAAAGCCGGATACTGGGGTGCCTGGATCGAGGGCGACCCCGACGCCGGCCTCGACGTCTGCGACGCCGGAGAAAACACAAGAGGCTGCACCACCTCAATCACTGACGCCTGACCAGGTGAAGTCGGTGACGCCGGAGAGGGCAACGGCGTCGATGGATGCGGCGTGACCGTGGGGCTGACCTCCCAAGTCCTCCGACGCCGAGCCGAAGGTGACCTCGAACGAGACTCCTTGCTGGAGTGACGTCGTGAGTCTCTACGGCGCCGGGAGTCTCGATGACGCCGGTGAGACCTTGGCGAAGAAGACTTCTTATGATGTTTCTCCTTCTTCTTTGACTTTGCCATGAATAACTTGGCCTCGCGCTCTTTGAGGGCCTTCGGATTCATGTGTTGACATGAATCGCAAGTCGAGACGTCGTGGTCGGAGCTCAAACACCATAGACAGTCGGAGTGAGGATCTGTAACTGACATCTTGCCCCCACACTCTCGACAGGGCTTGAAACCCGACTTCCTCTGAGACATTGTTACCGCAGAGAAGACTACGCAGCAGACAATACACTGTAACCACGAAGGTAACAGTAACTCCCTCGAAGATAACCGTTTCGAATGCACGGAAAAAAGGGAACTGTCATCGGCACGTCGGCGAGGACTTCTTATTGCCTGTATGACGTCAGACGGCGTCGCGTGGGCTAGAGTGACGTCCTCGTCGACGTGCAGAGACTAGTAAGAAGATTTCCGTCAAATGCTGGCGCCATGGGAGTATTCATCAGGTGAGGAATCCACAGGTAGTTGTATCCATCAGAAAAGAGGCCGATCTATTGGCCAAAAAGTGACACGTTGCTTCCAGGCCTCTATTCTTGGGTATGCAAGTGTAAAGGGAGCTGACATCCAAAGTTACCCACATCATTTCTGAAGACCAGATGACGTCTTCCAACTTAGTCAGAACATCACGTGTGTCTTGTAAATAAGAAGGAAGGTTTTTGACAAACGGCTGTAAGTAACTGTCAATATATTTGGATAGGGTTTCGGTGGGCGAGTCCAATCCCGATATGATAGGTCTACCTGGTGGTGCTGTCCTATTTTTATGTATTTTAGGAAGTATATATATACAAGGTACCTTTGGAGAAGCATTCAGGATATATTTGAATTCAGCGTCCGAAATTAGACATTGTTCAACCCAATTACGTAACAATATCTCTAATTCCTGAACGATTCTAGATAAGGGATTGTCTTTTAGTTTTGTATACGATATATTATCCCCTAGTTGTCGATTAATTTCATTGATGTAGTCTGATCTATTGAGAATGACTATATTTCCTCCCTTGTCTGCTTCCTTTATTACTATATCTTGATTGTAGGTTAAGTTTTTAAGTGCCAGTCTCTCTTTCATGCTGATGTTGAATGAGATGTGTGATTTGCCCTCAACAATCTTTTTTTCAAGTTTGTCAAGATCCTCCACCACTAATTTCTGGAACGTGTCTATAGCATTGTCCCCAACTAATACTGGTGTAAATAAAGATTTAGGTTTCAAGCCACTACTTAGGGACAAGTCCTGTGTGACATTTAGATCATTCAGAATTTGTTGAGTGTCATTGGCCACAGTCTCAGTGTCACTAAGTGAGATTAAGGTTTGAATGTCCTCAATATCCTTTATGGTATACGTGCTGGGTGATATGTCTAATATTTCTGGATGTATGCTTTTCCCTTTTTCTACAAAGTACTTTTTTAATTTCAATTGTCTTAGAAATTTGTATAGATCAATCTGTACCTGAGTCATATTACAGTGGCTAGTGAGACAAAATCCCAGACCTTTTCCCAATATTTTTATTTGTTCATTAGATAGAACATAGTCAGACAAGTTGACAATTGCAATCTCATCATTGTGTGTACAGTCGGCCTCAACTTGTATCATCTGAGAATATGTTGTAGCTAAGTTTTTTGGTATCTGTTCTTGGACGCTCTGGTTTGTACACCCGTAGGGTTGGTAAAGCCAGCCGCCCCTTTTCCTTTTTCCTCTTCGTGTTCTTTTGCATTTGGTAGTACAGTTTGGGGAAACTTCCTCCTGTTGCCAAGACGATATCTCTTGGCCTCTCGTAAAAAAACAGAAGGGGCATTCAAGTTTGTGTCTGAAGATAAGTTAGAACTGTCGCTTTGTACTTCTTGTTCCTGATCCCCTGATGTTAATGAAATTTCAGATTCACTTTCAGAAGTTTGTCCGTTCCTGTTTGTCTCTTTCACTATCGATTTGATTGAAATGCCATCAAACCTTTTTGCAAAGGTATATATCCGTCCTTCCTTATAGTCCCTCTCATCTCTCCTTATTTTGGTCATCTTTTTGTCCTTAATATATGTTTGATGTCTCTCTAGTACTTCTTTTAATATCCTGTCATTTTTGTCCTTCACTTCTGGAAGGTTCAAATCCCCTATTTCCACTTCTAGGTCATGTATTTCCTTTAATAAATGTTCTCTTTTCTGCTCAGCGTGTTGAATTAATATAGTCATCATGCCCTTTGATGTTTCAAATAGGAGTTGTTCCCATTGTTGTAGAAGTTGTGGTGAAAGATCATCAAAAGATGGAAATATTACAATTCTAAGACCTCTTGGAACTTTTTTATCGTTTATGTATTTCTTTAGTACTGTGGCGTCCCACCAACGGGACAATTCCTGTTTTCTCAATTTTTCTAATCTAATGTATTTCTTTCTCATTCCCTCTGACTGATTGCTCCTTGTTCCTGTGTTTGCAAATGTCTCCATTTGTTCTGAAAACATTGTAGAGAAGATTTGTTCTCTGTCATCATTGAACTGGTCCATGTTTTCTAAGTATGTTCAATTTTATAAGTGATAGTTCAGTAAATAATTTTTATATCCTCTAATAAGAGAAGTGCTGGCCGGTTTAAGAAATCAATTAATTAACATGACAACAGAAAACCTTGCTATATGGCCTCACATTCCCATTAGTGTAGAGTATAGTATTGGTGCTCAATACATTCTGAACATGCCTGTTGTCAAACATGTATTCTGGGACAAGAAAACTTGTACCAACAACTTATAGCTCAAATTAGGAATGGAGCACACCTAAACAAGTGAAAGGGATTACAATTTCTAGTTCAATACATGGAATCCATAATACTGTTGAGAAATTTGATAAATAGTCGTACTGTGATTTAAGAGAAAAAAAATATATATATATATACCTACGCTGTAAGACAATGGTGTATGATGTATCCGAGACTGTACTGTTGCAATACTTTTAATACCAAGCATATCTATAAAATGTGCATGTGTACAACAAAAGATTTGTGAAAGACCAACAAGAAATATATAATAAAGCCAAGTCAAGAATAAGCAAGAACACCACACATTTGTCCCAAGACCTATGACTTAGTCACAGCCTCGTATTTTGTGTTTTGGCAATGTCCAAGCCTCATGCTGCAATAAGTTCATCAGTAGCCGAGTAATATCCAATTCATTGGTTTGTTGCACTGAAAGTTCTTGTCATCCAATGTGGAAGATCGACATGTAATTTAATAATCCATTTCAGACCGATGTAGAAAATAAATTTGTAGATCAACAATCCAATTCAGCCATAATCCAATTCAGCCGACACGTGTTTCGTCCCAAGCGGGACTTTATCAAGGCTGATAAAACAAATCATATCATTTCTTAATATCACTTGTTTTTCCATAAATACTTTGACCAATCTACCATCTTGCACCAAAAAGTGAATTTTAAAATCCAATGTGATACCACACACCAACTACGTGTGAACACATCTAAACACCTAAAAGTGTGATAAGAAAAGTACCTCTACATCAAAACACCAGTCAACATGCCAACAAAATTCTATGTATTCAAAGTAGTATCAGACTTACACAATATATCTAAAAAAGTAGCTTTTGTATTAATTGAAATGCCAGAAAGAAGACAATAATTATCAGGTAGAAAGAGGGAAGAAAGAAGTGCATGCTATGTTCATGCAAGTTAATGTTAGTTGTTGCACCAAGTAAATCAGCAACACGATATCCTGTCACCATATGTTTAAGTGAAAGGAAATATCTATTCTGACCATGAGTAAGTGGCTCTAATAAAGAGCTGAGTAGTGTAAAATGAAAATTTGGATGTTTATATCCTGTACCTTATTTTTCTGTATTCTTTGTAAATAGAATGTCCTGTTTCAGATTGGGTGAATCAATTTAGATGCAGCAGCACTGTAGAGCTACAAAAGGACAAGGTCAGTAAACCATGTCAAATGAAGATAGCAACAAAGGTGTCCCGAAGTCAGTAAGCCCAAGAGTATCACTAACCTGTAGTTGTTTATACAATAAAATCCAAATGTGCAGTTCACAGGTATGGGTGATTTATGCACTGCGTAACCTGTAATAAGTTGTACAAACAGAAAACTTAACGGATGTTCATCACGCAAAGTCTTGTAGCAAGTAATAGAAAACAACCAGAAAACGCTACTGCCAAAGTAATACTCAGCATCCAAACAATTTAAGATTGTTAAGTACATGTGTATGCTAATTGCTATACAGTGCATACTCGCAATAAGTCCTCACACACAGAACCCTTAATATCCTACCTAGTTTGTAGTCCGTTCGGACTGTGTCGAAAGTCCTTCCGTGTATGTAACGCGAACCGGAATGTCTCCTGACTGCGTCTTTAGTAGTAGTTAAAAACTGAGATAGGACTACCCGCGGCCGCCATCTTAGAGTGTGCAACGAGTATTTCGTTAGCACACACGGCCCATTACAGGGAAACGCAAATGTCTAGTATCGACCTAAAGGTTGCGGGGACTCCAAAAGGCAATATTAGATTATTATACGACTACGAGGATTTTGACGCACTTGTCACATTATGTCTCTCAATGTAGATAATGGCTATTTGCAGTGCTGTTAGTCTATATTGTGAAGTGAATTGGAAGTATCAATGGTTAGTGGAGATTATAGAGTGTCATGCAAACCATATTTTAACCATATTAAGATACATATTAGTTTTTCACAGTTCATATGCATAACGGAGTAAGAGTCACGACATATGTAGTTAGAAAACATGAGAGGCATACATAAGTACATGTTATTAATCTGGCCATGTAGCTTCATAGGAAATGGTACATTTCATGATCCACGTTCATACCTAGTAGTATGCTCTTTAGCCTGATTATCCATCTAACTTCATTTTTTCTGAGTTCTAACTCCCGATTGCCTCCTCTGGGATGTGCTCGTGTTTGACTAATACCCATGTACTTAAAAACAGGAGTCTCCATAAGGGAGTGTTCCTTAGTCACATGGCGTACTATTGGAGAGGCTGTATCATTATTCCTCAAAGCCCGTACATGTTCCTGAATCCTCTCCTTGAGAGGTCGAATGGTACTCCCTACATATATCTTCATGCATTCACATACCAAGACATACACAACATATCTTGTATTGCAATTTATAAAATCTTGGATCTTGTATGATTTACTACCGTTGAAATTAAAGGTATGTGTCTTGTGTAGAGCAAGGTGACATATGTTACAAACAAGCACAAGGTGTGGCGATGGGCTCACGCTTCTCACCATCTTATGCAAATTTGTACATGGGACTGTTTGAGAAAACACATCTGTGGTTGAATGGCCCTCCCAATCTAACTGAACACATATTTTTCTGGGGAAGGTACATTGATGATGTACTCATGATCTGGACAGGTGATGAGTCACAGTTGGTTGAATTTGTTCTGTATATCAACAACAATGATTTTAACATCAACATGACATATGAATACAGCAGAGATCGAATCAACTTTCTTGACTTAGAAATATTTATAGAGAACAACTGTGTACACACTAATTTACATCGCAAATCGACTGCCTGCAATGCATTGCTACATGCCAGGAGTGCCCATCCTACTACACAGATCAAAGCTATTCCTTTTGGAGAAATGGTTCGGGTGAAGAGAAATTGCAGCAATGACAGACTCTGTGAATTAGAACTAAACAGATTAGTCACCAGATTTACCCATAGAGGCTATTCTAATACTACTTTGAATAGTGCAAGAACCAAACTCAACAAGCTACCTAGATCAGTGCTGTTGAGAAATAGGAAAATAAAGGATGTTAAATCAGAAAAGACAATATCGTTCTGTACCTCGTTCAGCCAAAATAGCCAGGATATATATAGAATCCTGCTTAAACACTGGGATGTTCTTCACACCGATAACACCTTAAAACATATTCTATCTAGGAAGCCCCACATGATTCACAAAAAAGGCATCACAATCAGGGATCTGATATGTAAGAGCTTTCTACCACCTTTTAAGGAGAAATCATCAACTTGGCTACCTGGAAAACCTAAAGGTTTTTTCAATTGTAGCAGATGTAACATATGTCACCTTGCTCTACACAAGACACATACCTTTAATTTCAACGGTAGTAAATCATACAAGATCCAAGATTTTATAAATTGCAATACAAGATATGTTGTGTATGTCTTGGTATGTGAATGCATGAAGATATATGTAGGGAGTACCATTCGACCTCTCAAGGAGAGGATTCAGGAACATGTACGGGCTTTGAGGAATAATGATACAGCCTCTCCAATAGTACGCCATGTGACTAAGGAACACTCCCTTATGGAGACTCCTGTTTTTAAGTACATGGGTATTAGTCAAACACGAGCACATCCCAGAGGAGGCAATCGGGAGTTAGAACTCAGAAAAAATGAAGTTAGATGGATAATCAGGCTAAAGAGCATACTACTAGGTATGAACGTGGATCATGAAATGTACCATTTCCTATGAAGCTACATGGCCAGATTAATAACATGTACTTATGTATGCCTCTCATGTTTTCTAACTACATATGTCGTGACTCTTACTCCGTTATGCATATGAACTGTGAAAAACTAATATGTATCTTAATATGGTTAAAATATGGTTTGCATGACACTCTATAATCTCCACTAACCATTGATACTTCCAATTCACTTCACAATATAGACTAACAGCACTGCAAATAGCCATTATCTACATTGAGAGACATAATGTGACAAGTGCGTCAAAATCCTCGTAGTCGTATAATAATCTAATATTGCCTTTTGGAGTCCCCGCAACCTTTAGGTCGATACTAGACATTTGCGTTTCCCTGTAATGGGCCGTGTGTGCTAACGAAATACTCGTTGCACACTCTAAGATGGCGGCCGCGGGTAGTCCTATCTCAGTTTTTAACTACTACTAAAGACGCAGTCAGGAGACATTCCGGTTCGCGTTACATACACAGAAGGACTTTCGACACAGTCCGAACGGACTACAAACTAGGTAGGATATTAAGGGTTCTGTGTGTGAGGACTTATTGCGAGTATGCACTGTATAGCAATTAGCATACACATGTACTTAACAATCTTAAATTGTTTGGATGCTGAGTATTACTTTGGCAGTAGCGTTTTCTGGTTCTTTTCTATTACTTGCTACAAGACTTTGCGTGATGAACATCCGTTAAGTTTTCTGTTTGTACAACTTATTACAGGTTACGCAGTGCATAAATCACCCATACCTGTGAACTGCACATTTGGATTTTATTGTATAAACAACTACAGGTTAGTGATACTCTTGGGCTTACTGACTTCGGGACACCTTTGTTGCTATCTTCATTTGACATGGTTTACTGACCTTGTCCTTTTGTAGCTCTACAGTGCTGCTGCATCTAAATTGATTCACCCAATCTGAAACAGGACATTCTATTTACAAAGAATACAGAAAAATAAGGTACAGGATATAAACATCCAAATTTTCATTTTACACTACTCAGCTCTTTATTAGAGCCACTTACTCATGGTCAGAATAGATATTTCCTTTCACTTAAACATATGGTGACAGGATATCGTGTTGCTGATTTACTTGGTGCAACAACTAACATTAACTTGCATGAACATAGCATGCACTTCTTTCTTCCCTCTTTCTACCTGATAATTATTGTCTTCTTTCTGGCATTTCAATTAATACAAAAGCTACTTTTTTAGATATATTGTGTAAGTCTGATACTACTTTGAATACATAGAATTTTGTTGGCATGTTGACTGGTGTTTTGATGTAGAGGTCCTTTTCTTATCACACTTTTAGGTGTTTAGATGTGTTCACACGTAGTTGGTGTGTGGTATCACATTGGATTTTAAAATTCACTTTTTGGTGCAAGATGGTAGATTGGTCAAAGTATTTATGGAAAAACAAGTGATATTAAGAAATGATATGATTTGTTTTATCAGCCTTGATAAAGTCCCGCTTGGGACGAAACACGTGTCGGCTGAATTGGATTATGGCTGAATTGGATTGTTGATCTACAAATTTATTTTCTACATCGGTCTGAAATGGATTATTAAATTACATGTCGATCTTCCACATTGGATGACAAGAACTTTCAGTGCAACAAACCAATGAATTGGATATTACTCGGCTACTGATGAACTTATTGCAGCATGAGGCTTGGACATTGCCAAAACACAAAATACGAGGCTGTGACTAAGTCATAGGTCTTGGGACAAATGTGTGGTGTTCTTGCTTATTCTTGACTTGGCTTTATTATATATTTCTTGTTGGTCTTTCACAAATCTTTTGTTGTACACATGCACATTTTATAGATATGCTTGGTATTAAAAGTATTGCAACAGTACAGTCTCGGATACATCATACACCATTGTCTTACAGCGTAGGTCTATTTTTTTTTTTTTTTTTCTCTTAAATCACAGTACGACTATTTATCAAATTTCTCAACAGTATTATGGATTCCATGTATTGAACTAGAAATTGTAATCCCTTTCACTTGTTTAGGTGTGCTCCATTCCTAATTTGAGCTATAAGTTGTTGGTACAAGTTTTCTTGTCCCAGAATACATGTTTGACAACAGGCATGTTCAGAATGTATTGAGCACCAATACTATACTCTACACTAATGGGAATGTGAGGCCATATAGCAAGGTTTTCTGTTGTCATGTTAATTAATTGATTTCTTAAACCGGCCAGCACTTCTCTTATTAGAGGATATAAAAATTATTTACTGAACTATCACTTATAAAATTGAACATACTTAGAAAACATGGACCAGTTCAATGATGACAGAGAACAAATCTTCTCTACAATGTTTTCAGAACAAATGGAGACATTTGCAAACACAGGAACAAGGAGCAATCAGTCAGAGGGAATGAGAAAGAAATACATTAGATTAGAAAAATTGAGAAAACAGGAATTGTCCCGTTGGTGGGACGCCACAGTACTAAAGAAATACATAAACAATAAAAAAGTTCCAAGAGGTCTTAGAATTGTAATATTTCCATCTTTTGATGATCTTTCACCACAACTTCTACAACAATGGGAACAACTCCTATTTGAAACATCAAAGGGCATGATGACTATATTAATTCAACACGCTGAGCAGAAAAGAGAACATTTATTAAAGGAAATACATGACCTAGAAGTGGAAATAGGGGATTTGAACCTTCCAGAAGTGAAGGACAAAAATGACAGGATATTAAAAGAAGTACTAGAGAGACATCAAACATATATTAAGGACAAAAAGATGACCAAAATAAGGAGAGATGAGAGGGACTATAAGGAAGGACGGATATATACCTTTGCAAAAAGGTTTGATGGCATTTCAATCAAATCGATAGTGAAAGAGACAAACAGGAACGGACAAACTTCTGAAAGTGAATCTGAAATTTCATTAACATCAGGGGATCAGGAACAAGAAGTACAAAGCGACAGTTCTAACTTATCTTCAGACACAAACTTGAATGCCCCTTCTGTTTTTTTACGAGAGGCCAAGAGATATCGTCTTGGCAACAGGAGGAAGTTTCCCCAAACTGTACTACCAAATGCAAAAGAACACGAAGAGGAAAAAGGAAAAGGGGCGGCTGGCTTTACCAACCCTACGGGTGTACAAACCAGAGCGTCCAAGAACAGATACCAAAAAACTTAGCTACAACATATTCTCAGATGATACAAGTTGAGGCCGACTGTACACACAATGATGAGATTGCAATTGTCAACTTGTCTGACTATGTTCTATCTAATGAACAAATAAAAATATTGGGAAAAGGTCTGGGATTTTGTCTCACTAGCCACTGTAATATGACTCAGGTACAGATTGAGCTATACAAATTTCTAAGACAATTGAAATTAAAAAAGTACTTTGTAGAAAAAGGGAAAAGCATACATCCAGAAATATTAGACATATCACCCAGCACGTATACCATAAAGGATATTGAGGACATTCAAACCTTAATCTCACTTAGTGACACTGAGACTGTGGCCAATGACACTCAACAAATTCTGAATGATCTAAATGTCACACAGGACTTGTCCCTAAGTAGTGGCTTGAAACCTAAATCTTTATTTACACCAGTATTAGTTGGGGACAATGCTATAGACACGTTCCAGAAATTAGTGGTGGAGGATCTTGACAAACTTGAAAAAAAGATTGTTGAGGGCAAATCACACATCTCATTCAACATCAGCATGAAAGAAAGACTGGCACTTAAAAACTTAACCTACAATCAAGATATAGTAATAAAGGAAGCAGACAAGGGAGGAAATATAGTCATTCTCAATAGATCAGACTACATCAATGAAATTAATCGACAACTAGGGGATAATATATTGTATACAAAACTAAAAGACAATCCCTTATCTAGAATCGTTCAGGAATTAGAGATATTGTTACGTAATTGGGTTGAACAATGTCTAATTTCGGACGCTGAATTCAAATATATCCTGAATGCTTCTCCAAAGGTACCTTGTATATATATACTTCCTAAAATACATAAAAATAGGACAGCACCACCAGGTAGACCTATCATATCGGGATTGGACTCGCCCACCGAAACCCTATCCAAATATATTGACAGTTACTTACAGCCGTTTGTCAAAAACCTTCCTTCTTATTTACAAGACACACGTGATGTTCTGACTAAGTTGGAAGACGTCATCTGGTCTTCAGAAATGATGTGGGTAACTTTGGATGTCAGCTCCGTTTACACTTGCATACCCAAGAATAGAGGCCTGGAAGCAACGTGTCACTTTTTGGCCAATAGATCGGCCTCTTATTTGGAACACACCAACATGTTAGTGGAAATGATTCGGTTTATACTTGATAACAACGTCTTCATTCATGAAGGAAAATGGTACAAACAAGCACAAGGTGTGGCGATGGGCTCACGCTTCTCACCATCTTATGCAAATTTGTACATGGGACTGTTTGAGAAAACACATCTGTGGTTGAATGGCCCTCCCAATCTAACTGAACACATATTTTTCTGGGGAAGGTACATTGATGATGTACTCATGATCTGGACAGGTGATGAGTCACAGTTGGTTGAATTTGTTCTGTATATCAACAACAATGATTTTAACATCAACATGACATATGAATACAGCAGAGATCGAATCAACTTTCTTGACTTAGAAATATTTATAGAGAACAACTGTGTACACACTAATTTACATCGCAAATCGACTGCCTGCAATGCATTGCTACATGCCAGGAGTGCCCATCCTACTACACAGATCAAAGCTATTCCTTTTGGAGAAATGGTTCGGGTGAAGAGAAATTGCAGCAATGACAGACTCTGTGAATTAGAACTAAACAGATTAGTCACCAGATTTACCCATAGAGGCTATTCTAATACTACTTTGAATAGTGCAAGAACCAAACTCAACAAGCTACCTAGATCAGTGCTGTTGAGAAATAGGAAAATAAAGGATGTTAAATCAGAAAAGACAATATCGTTCTGTACCTCGTTCAGCCAAAATAGCCAGGATATATATAGAATCCTGCTTAAACACTGGAATGTTCTTCACACCGATAACACCTTAAAACATATTCTATCTAGGAAGCCCCACATGATTCACAAAAAAGGCATCACAATCAGGGATCTGATATGTAAGAGCTTTCTACCACCTTTTAAGGAGAAATCATCAACTTGGCTACCTGGAAAACCTAAAGGTTTTTTCAATTGTAGCAGATGTAACATATGTCACCTTGCTCTACACAAGACACATACCTTTAATTTCAACGGTAGTAAATCATACAAGATCCAAGATTTTATAAATTGCAATACAAGATATGTTGTGTATGTCTTGGTATGTGAATGCATGAAGATATATGTAGGGAGTACCATTCGACCTCTCAAGGAGAGGATTCAGGAACATGTACGGGCTTTGAGGAATAATGATACAGCCTCTCCAATAGTACGCCATGTGACTAAGGAACACTCCCTTATGGAGACTCCTGTTTTTAAGTACATGGGTATTAGTCAAACACGAGCACATCCCAGAGGAGGCAATCGGGAGTTAGAACTCAGAAAAAATGAAGTTAGATGGATAATCAGGCTAAAGAGCATACTACTAGGTATGAACGTGGATCATGAAATGTACCATTTCCTATGAAGCTACATGGCCAGATTAATAACATGTACTTATGTATGCCTCTCATGTTTTCTAACTACATATGTCGTGACTCTTACTCCGTTATGCATATGAACTGTGAAAAACTAATATGTATCTTAATATGGTTAAAATATGGTTTGCATGACACTCTATAATCTCCACTAACCATTGATACTTCCAATTCACTTCACAATATAGACTAACAGCACTGCAAATAGCCATTATCTACATTGAGAGACATAATGTGACAAGTGCGTCAAAATCCTCGTAGTCGTATAATAATCTAATATTGCCTTTTGGAGTCCCCGCAACCTTTAGGTCGATACTAGACATTTGCGTTTCCCTGTAATGGGCCGTGTGTGCTAACGAAATACTCGTTGCACACTCTAAGATGGCGGCCGCGGGTAGTCCTATCTCAGTTTTTAACTACTACTAAAGACGCAGTCAGGAGACATTCCGGTTCGCGTTACATACACGGAAGGACTTTCGACACAGTCCGATCGGACTACAAACTAGGTAGGATATTAAGGGTTCTGTGTGTGAGGACTTATTGCGAGTATGCACTGTATAGCAATTAGCATACACATGTACTTAACAATCTTAAATTGTTTGGATGCTGAGTATTACTTTGGCAGTAGCGTTTTCTGGTTCTTTTCTATTACTTGCTACAAGACTTTGCGTGATGAACATCCGTTAAGTTTTCTGTTTGTACAACTTATTACAGGTTATGCAGTGCATAAATCACCCATACCTGTGAACTGCACATTTGGATTTTATTGTATAAACAACTACAGGTTAGTGATACTCTTGGGCTTACTGACTTCGGGACACCTTTGTTGCTATCTTCATTTGACATGGTTTACTGACCTTGTCCTTTTGTAGCTCTACAGTGCTGCTGCATCTAAATTGATTCACCCAATCTGAAACAGGACATTCTATTTACAAAGAATACAGAAAAATAAGGTACAGGATATAAACATCCAAATTTTCATTTTACACTACTCAGCTCTTTATTAGAGCCACTTACTCATGGTCAGAATAGATATTTCCTTTCACTTAAACATATGGTGACAGGATATCGTGTTGCTGATTTACTTGGTGCAACAACTAACATTAACTGGCATGAACATAGCATGCACTTCTTTCTTCCCTCTTTCTACCTGATAATTATTGTCTTCTTTCTGGCATTTCAATTAATACAAAAGCTACTTTTTTAGATATATTGTGTAAGTCTGATACTACTTTGAATACATAGAATTTTGTTGGCATGTTGACTGGTGTTTTGATGTAGAGGTCCTTTTCTTATCACACTTTTAGGTGTTTAGATGTGTTCACACGTAGTTGGTGTGTGGTATCACATTGGATTTTAAAATTCACTTTTTGGTGCAAGATGGTAGATTGGTCAAAGTATTTATGGAAAAACAAGTGATATTAAGAAATGATATGATTTGTTTTATCAGCCTTGATAAAGTCCCGCTTGGGACGAAACACGTGTCGGCTGAATTGGATTATGGCTGAATTGGATTGTTGATCTACAAATTTATTTTCTACATCGGTCTGAAATGGATTATTAAATTACATGTCGATCTTCCACATTGGATGACAAGAACTTTCAGTGCAACAAACCAATGAATTGGATATTACTCGGCTACTGATGAACTTATTGCAGCATGAGGCTTGGACATTGCCAAAACACAAAATACGAGGCTGTGACTAAGTCATAGGTCTTGGGACAAATGTGTGGTGTTCTTGCTTATTCTTGACTTGGCTTTATTATATATTTCTTGTTGGTCTTTCACAAATCTTTTGTTGTACACATGCACATTTTATAGATATGCTTGGTATTAAAAGTATTGCAACAGTACAGTCTCGGATACATCATACACCATTGTCTTACAGCGTAGGTCTATTTTTTTTTTTTTTTTTTCTCTTAAATCACAGTACGACTATTTATCAAATTTCTCAACAGTATTATGGATTCCATGTATTGAACTAGAAATTGTAATCCCTTTCACTTGTTTAGGTGTGCTCCATTCTTAATTTGAGCTAACAGATTTGCACCATGACTGCTGTGTTGCAAAAGCAAGAGGTCTGCATTGGCAGTCGTTGCTCCTGAAAGATATACAGGATGAGAACTCTGCAACCTAATGCAGTGGTCGCAGCTTTGGCTCAATTAGATTGAGCGCAAACCCCGAGAGGGTTGCTTTTTGTCCAATGCGTAGCAGATTTTGAAGCATAGAAATATCCATTGAGAAGGTCTGCTTCTGCACCGCTTTCCCTTTGTTGGCTTTGATGCACGCCACAAAGAGTTGGTTGTCCACCCAAAACTCACAAGTGAGATCAAAGTAGAACAACAAAGCTCTTTTGGGGTCCAGTCGGTGGAGTCTCTTCTCTTCTTAAGAGGCATGTCACGTCCAGTGCGGATGACACCACAGTATAGCACACCTTGTTTTTTTATGCTGCCAAATGAATTTCAGCCAGATTGATTCAACCCTTTTGAAAAAAGATTTCTGCAAATACAGTGTTACGGATCTGACTACATAGAGAAAATACAGTAAGATCACCATGTTATTCATGCTGCATCTGCTGATTAGGTCCAAATGTGATCCATCCCATTTCTAGAAGATCCCTAGTGAACTTGCATATAAGGCATCATAATTCTGCTTGATAAATCTGTCATATCAAGAGAAATTTGCACATCCAAATATGTTACTGTGATGATGAGTTGTTTGTCTCTGGGATGGTATCTGTTAAAATCTCCATCTTATGGGTGCTTAATTTATAGCCAGAGACTAGACTGAAGGCAGTAGCTTCTTTCTCTTTTGGCTTAAAGGCAGTAACAGGGGAGAAAGTTAGTATAGCTATATCATTTGTGTAAGCCAGCTTTTTAACTTCCAGTGTATCTTGGTGTAGTAGTTGGATAGTAATGGTTTGTTTCAGGACCTGGATAAAGGGCTCTAAGTAAATGGCAAACAACTGCAGGGACAAAGGACTCCCCTGCCTGGTACCTCTACTTATATAGACAGGACCTGACAACCTGCCCATCTATATACGACTTGAGCTATCAATGATACATACAGAGCCCTAGAACAGTCATTGCCAAAACCCATAATGTTTATCACTGACCATATAAAAACGCTAAGGTACCCTGTTAAATGCTTTTTCAGCAAGGAGCAGGATCATCCTGGTGGTCTGCCCCAATACCTTGACTACCTCACCACCCAGGATAGCCAGATTAACATGTGATGTAGTAATGTGCCAGGAATAAATCAATGCTGCATTGAAACCACTAAATCAGTAATGACCATAGCAAAGCCATTTACAAGTATCCTAGTATAGGATTTTGAATATGGATTGATCAGAGAAATTAGGGGATAAGTAGGTGAAGTGGGATCTTTATCCTTCTGGACGAAAACTGCTATGGATGTCTCACCACATGTTACTAGTGTGCCAAGGCTTAAGAATTTAACAAATCTAGCATGACTGAAACCACAAGCTAGAGAAAACCTTATAGAACACAAGGGGTATTACATTAGGGTCAGTGGCCTTGCCAGTCGCAGGTTGCTCCATTGCCACCTTTATTTCTGCCCGACGAACTGAGGCATCAAGGATTTATCTTTGATGCATCATTAGTTGATTCAATCTTACAGCATTAAGATAGGTCTCGCTGTTTCTTGGGTGGGGGGAAGAGGGCTAAGCAATCATCCTGGTACAAGGTAAAATTCCTTACAAACTGACAGTATTTCATTGTGCTCTGTTAAGATATTGCCCAAAGGCATCTTCAATGGTTCAAATAACACTTACCCTTTTCCTATCATTGATTTACAGTAATCATTCCATTTTCTCATTATTCTCAAAACATGAGACCTGCTTAGCCTTTTCTTTTTGACACACCCTCACTTATATCCTTTTCCTAAGTGCTCTGCTTGGTGTGGAGAGCTGCTCAGACTGGTGGGCAATAATCTTGAAGGATCATTGATTAGCCATAGCGACAAGCAGCTTCACTTCCAACTAATGAATCTGAGACCACAGACGCACATCTAACATCAGCTTGCTTTTTACGTTCGGAATAGCAAAGCTCAGGGTCTGTCCCCGAACACATGCTTTTAAAGCATTCAGTACCACAATTAGCTGCGCAAAGCCAACATTACTCCCTCCCCACAAATTCCTCTAGGGCAGACTGCATAAATTTGACAAACTCCGTGTCTAAGAACAGCTTCCTATTGAATGATCAGAGGTGTGGAGGGTCATTGGTGAACCAGTACTTTTTGAGAAACAGTGAGAGGGCATCATAACTGGAAATATTCCTAGGATTTTTTTGGATCCTAAAGGCCAATAACAGACTAGGCTTACCAAAAATATATATATACACGAGTGTGAAATGTGGGGCAGAGAAATAAGTGAACCCATACTCTCTGCCACAACACTCATGTCATCTATACCATCTAGGGAGGCCCTTGTAACCCCTCTGTATATGGGCAATATAACCAAACAACAATGCAGCTATACAGAAGGGACAGATGTAGTATATATCCTTTGGTTCAACAATGAAATTATCAATTAATCACTGGCAAGAATTTTTATTATTTCATATTCTTCTTTTTTATTATTTTTGTTTATCTCTCTTTCTCTCACACTCTTAATTTACAACATAAAACATACAACAATGAAAAATTTTTACACATATAACTGTGCTCATTTTTTACCACTATACATATGCCACTTAGCATATTAGAGTTCAAAGACCTCTTTTATGGTGACACTTTCCAATCATTAGTTCTTAAAAAAGTCAGCTGCTAAACCATTTCCAGGTACGCAGTCTCTTTTAGATGAGGTAGTGCTCTTTAGTACTGCCTTTTTTAATGATATTAGTTCCTGATGGCAATGTGCGGTACTATCCTATTTCATTCTTCACCAATGGCATTCATGTCGCTTGAAATCGTGTGGAAGTAATAACGACCAGTTGGAGACAAGTTTTAAGGTCAGACAAGAAGTATATGCACGACTAAATGAAATACAGTAAGGTGCACACGTAAAAGCGGTGTAATATGAGACACTGGGTTATAATGCATGCACCAATTGGGCTTTGCTTGTGGTTCTAAAAAAGAGTGATACTACAACAAATCACTGATAAGCACATAGATAGTGTATTGTGCATGGTAGAGAGCCTCTGTGGTGAATTCAAAAAAGCTTGTGATGATTTAAGGTGCTTATGAGACAATGGTGAACAGGGTTAGAAAGGACCCTGGTGGTAATGTTGGATATGGCTCTGAGGCATTTAGAATTAGGGAGTAATATGTTGTAATATTTATAGGCACTGTTTCCGATGTCCTGAAGAGGCCAGAAGTTGAAAGGCCGAAACGCGTTGACTGTTTATCAGAGGAGTGTTGTGTTAATTGGTGAATAAAGGAGAAGAATGAAATAGGATAGTCCCGCACATTGCCATCAGGAACTAATAGCCTTAAAAAAGGCAGTACTAAAGAGCACTACCTCATCTAAAAAAGACTGTGTACCTGGAAAAGGTTTAGCAGCAGACTTTTTAAAGAACTAATGATTGGAAAGTGTCACCGTAAAAGAGGTCTTTGAACTTTAAAATGCTAAGTGGCATATGTATAGTGGACAAAAATGAGCACAGTTATATGTGTAGATGTTTTTCTTGTATGTTTTATGTTGTAAATTAATAGTGTGAGAGAAAGAGAGATAAACAAAAATAATAAAGAAGAAGAATATGAAATAATAAAAATTCTTGCCAGTGATTAATTGATAATTTCACTGTTGAAGCAAAGGATATATACTAAATCTGTCTCTTCTGTATAGCTGCATTATTGTTTGACAACACTCATGTGAGACATCAAGGAGAGAATAAAGGTCAATGAATTGCTTCACTGCCATCCTAGACTTGGACATATGATGTTGAGACCCCTTTAAAGAGGTTTATTCCATGCCCGTTGCAAAACTAGAGAGATTAAAGTCTCAGTATAATAATTGGTTACAGCCATTGACTAAGCTCGGACAGAACAAAGTTGAATAATGATGGATCATCCTTGTTAGATGCATACAAAGTTCAAATTGTTAATCCAAGGCTGTCCCTGTTTAAATAAGTGATTAACACAAGACCAACCAAGTCAATCTTGTCTGTCCTGGAATGCCAGCCCTGGTCATGCGCCAGCAGAGCATCTCATGATCAGTGAGGTCAGTAGTAGATACCAAGAAAGTAGTGTATCCTAAACTGCTGACATTGCTGGACGCTGAAATAGTTAAATGAGTTTCCTGCAGAGAGACCAGGTCAAGATTTAATATGGACAGTTCCTCCCTTAGCCAATGGTCTTAAACCATTTGTATTCCAAGTAAGAATCTGTACGTCCTGGCTGTAAGAACAAGAATCACTAATGTTTCTGGTGTATTTATGGTGAAGTGTTAACAAACAAAAATGACCCTCTCCTAATGTACTAGTTTGATGTCTTATGATCTAGAATGTGATGATAGTCCCACTTTGGTCCTTTCTTTCAAACCAGACAGTAACAGGGGTAAACTCCCTTTCCTTTTTAGGAGAAAGGGAGCAATACCACTGCACTTCTGTTCAGAAGTGTGCTGACCTCCAAATAAAATAAATCTCCATGGGACTCAGATGTCTTATTTGAAGGGGGAGAAGACCAAAGCCTCAGAGAACATCATTTTCCACAGTAATCAGAACCAATCTGTCTGTTGTTTTCTCCTATCCGACCAGATGATTTCTGATACTTCTCACTACTGGAGTGGCAAACGCAGGATGGGGGGAGTGAAAAATCACTGTTCGTTTTTCCTGCAGCAGATGGTGTTATGCAGCTTCCTCTTCCATTCAAGGACTTACAAGGCTGGAAGGACTTTTGATGCTGTTGCTGTTGATGGTTTTGCTGCAGCCATTAAACAGCTTGAACCCTGTGATGCTGGTAATATTCGATAGAAGGTATGAACTAACCTTTCTGTATTTGTTAATATTTTTTCAAAGCCCAAGCCTTCAGTGTCTACAACTATGCCTTCATTTTCTGCATTTCGTCATCTGCAATTGCCCCAGTCAGAGTGAATCCAGAGAATGGAAAGTTTAAATCCTCTGTTGAGTCTCTCGTGCCAAGCTGCTGAGGCATGGCATCAGGTGCAACGAAGTGCTACGCCATGACATTAGGACAGGGGTAGCTGAATCATCAATAGCACCAATAACTTGATAGTAGGCTTTCATCCCCTTTTAAAGTACTTATAAAAAATCCTGCCTGTTTTCTCACAAAAATGTTGTAACATCTCCACAGGGTCCTATCATACTGACAGTAGGGCAGTGACACTTGCCAGCTTCATGGTAGTTGCTGACATACAGAACATTCTACAAATGGCATCTATTTACTTGATTTCCTTTACAAGAAGTACAGTTGAAGATGGTGTAATAGGATGATACTTCTTTGCAGCAGCCATTAGGACAAAAAAATCAGGAGGTGGGTCCACATGCAGGAAACGAGGGTGCCATGGCTTGAGTTAGGAACAACTCCATAGCAGGTTCTAGAAATCCTGGGCCGAGGGAAGCAAAGGCTGTCCAGAAGAATGGTGGTGCAAGGTCCCAAAGATGACTATAATCTTTGACATGGTCGCTGGGATAGAAATGTTAAGCTTAGAGGTACCAAAGACATTGCTGAGTGTGGTGAAGTCATTTATAGGTGACACTCTCACTGGAGGAGAATCAGAAAGAGTTAGGGAATACTGATGAAGAAGAATATGACAACTATGTGTCATGAGCAGATTTTAGGCCACAACAAGATCTAGACTGTCGCGCAGATCTTAAACAATGAATAGATCTGGAAAACCGATGTGATGAAGAATGAATTTAAGGACCCTGAATGATGACGTCTCCTGCAATGAGAACGTCTAAAACGCCTCCTTGGAGGTCTGAATCTACCTTTTGAAACATGGGGCACCTGATAGGCCATAAAGGGGCCTCTGTAGAAGGAGATCAAAAAGAACACTGGGACAGCACAGTTGGAGGCACCATCAAGTGCTGCAGATAAAGCAACCGGAGGTGCACACAGCACTCATGCCGTAGATGAATGTTTTTGGGATGCCCTTTGCTCAGGAGGGTGTGCTGAGGCAGAGGATAGCGTTACTGCTGGTGAGACTGCTCTGGATGGTTAGTAGGTCCTGGAGGACTTTAAGTCTACTGTAAGTAGCACCCACCTCTTGTTTATCTTGTGGACCCATTCTACGGACCACTGTTAAGACCTTCTTGCAGAAGTATCCCTCAATAACAAGTGCTTCTTTGACATCAATACAGTATGATGCTAACTTTTTCGACTTCACTCTTCTATTCCACAACGCTGAACCAACTTTTGACGGCAAAGATGTAGTCACTGACCCTACCTTCAACATCATAGCCTGCGAAGGTAAATGGGTGCATCTTAATTTTTTCCTCTGATATCTTTCCCTGGATCTCCCCCATTGGGATTCCTTGGCAATGGCAGTAATTGACTTTCATTCTAGAGGTCCCCCTGTGGAAACCAGAGTCTCCGTCCTTCCCACTGTATATCTTGTCAGGACTTATCTATACCTGGTCTTTGGAGATAAGCATTTGGCCTTTCATGTAGAAAGGTAGAATATCATCTAACTGAAACTTGCCCCAATCTGAACAGCTATTGAGTGGCGGCAACATATAAAACAACCTTGAACATTGTAAGGTCAATTTACAAATTAGTGGGTCAGAACTAAGTAACGAATTGTAAGCTACATATTATCTTTGGACACTGGCGAAGGTGGCCCTTAATTGAACGTTGCACCCGAAATATGCGTCAACTGTTTGTTTTAATTTTGTCCAAAGATGCAGAGCCAGTCTTTAGAAGAGGAAATATGTATGCCCTCTTGATTGGGTGCCAAATTGAGACTCCTGGACTATGTACAAAATGTATGGGTTTGTGAGATATGTGTCTGACGCAGATGTGCACATTAATGTGTTGGGACTTGTTATTATGTATTTATTGTTTGTGATAAGTATTTTGGAGAAATGTAAAGATATGATGATTTAATAAAGTTATATACACTTTTTGTATATAGAAGATAAAGAAGGGATTATAGTATGAGTAAAGTGGGCTCATGGATCACTGTTGTGGTAGTATACCATTACGATGAAATACAGGTGAAGCTGGATATTTAGGGCCAGATGTAGCAAAGGGTTTTTCCCATTCTGTGTCAATGGGAAAATGTGTTCGTACATATGGCCCCAAGTCATTTGTGATTGTCACTTTACCGCTATCCTGCACCTAAAAGCTATCTGTTTTAGAAACAGCACCCTCTCCACGTAGATCAGATCGTTTGGATGCCTGTGTTTGTTTTTCTGTAGTACATGCAGCTTGTTGTTCTCTCTGTGCTTCAAAGTTTTCCTGAAAATCATCAAGCAGAGCTCACAGTAGTAGGAACAAGACACATTACAGATTCCATGAGCGCCTGCATGGACATTTTTCTCCCATGTGTGACAAAAAGGTGTTGGCATTTTGTGAAGAAAAAACAAAGGTGGTCATTACAACCCTGGCGGATGATGTTAAAGCGGCGGTAAGACTGCCAACAGGCCGGCGGAAAAATAATTGCAATTACGACCGTGGCGGAAACCGCCAACAAAGACAGCCACTTTAACACTCAGACCGCCACGGCGGTACAAACAAACACTGCGGCGGTCACCGCCAACAGACAGGCGGGAGACAATGTACCGCCCACACTACTATGACAGGCCAATCCGCCACCTTTTCCGGGGCGAATTCACCGCGGATTAAAACACGGCGGAAACAGGAATTTCGGTAGGGAAAACGCTCACCTCATCACACTCCACGAGGAACGAAGACACCATGGACCCGGAACTCCAAATCCTACCTGCGATAGTCTTCCTGCTCCTGTACCAGGAGCACGAACGCCGGCGGCGAAGAGCACGGTGAGTACTGCACCTACGACACAGGGGAGGGGGGAGGCAAAAAACAGGGACACGCAACACCGCCACCCCCACCCTCATCCACTACAACACACAAATACATATCTATACATTATAGTTACACCCCCCAAGCCCCCTGGAAGAATGCAAAGACAAAAGGAAATTAGTGTAACCATTGTAATATATTAAAATCCAGCACGAAAAAATATACATATTTACACTATTAACAAAATATACACCAAGAATAGTAGACCAGGTATTGCACCATTTATAGTCCGTGGACCACTGGGCCCAAACTGCATGGGCGAGGCCCACACTCGATACAAGATCAAAACAGAGAGAACACTGCAGGGGCATCAGATAGAAAAACAACAGGCACCTCAGGGGGAAGGGAAGGGGGGCACCTCAGCCGGATGAGTGCACGACGCCAGATCCACGAGGGGGCTCAATGCCCACTGTTCAATCCTGGGGAGTGCAAAGCCACAGTCTCTCAAGTCTCTACAGTGGGTGGGTTGCCCACTGCCATATCCTGGGGAGTACAAAGCCACAGTCTCTCAAGTGGATAACAGTCTCCAATGGTTCTGGAGGGGGACTCGTGCCCAGAGTGCTTCATCCTGTGAAGGACAGAGGTAGTGGATGCATGTCTCCACTGGTTCTGGAGGGGGACTGGTGCCCAGAGTGCTTCGTCCTGTGAAGGACAGAGGTAGTGGATGCATGTCTCCACTGGTTCTGGAGGGGGACTGGTGCCCAGAGTTCTTCGTCCTGTGAAGGACAGAGGTAGTGGATGCATGTCTCCACTGGTTCTGGAGGGGGACTGGTGCCCAGAGTGCTTCATCCTGTGAAGGACAGAGGTAGTGGATGCATGTCTCCACTGGTTCTGGAGGAGGACTGGTGCCCAGAGTGCATCACTCACCCCGTGACGGTCCCAGTTGCGTCAGTGCCCCTGCCGCTCATGGGCTAGCGGTGCTTGATTTGGCGGTGCCCTGTTCAGCGGTGCTTGATTTGGCGGTGCCCTGTTCAGCGGTGCTTGAGTTGGCGGTGCCCTGTTCAGTGGTGCTTGATTTGGCGGTGCCCTGTTCAGCGGTGATTGATTTGGCGGTGCCCTGTTCAGCGGTGCTTGAGTTGGCGGTGCCCTGTTCAGCGGTGCTTGATTTGGCGGTGCCCTGTTCAGCGGTGCTTGAGTTGGCGGTGCCCTGTTCAGAGGTGCTTGATTTGGCGGTGCCATGTTCAGCGGTGCTTGATTTGGCGGTGCCCTGTTCAGCGGTGCTTGAGTTGGCGGTGCCCTGTTCAGCGGTGCTTGAGGTGGCGGTCCTTCATGGCCCAGCGGGTCTTGTGCTGGCGGTCCTTCATGGCCCAGCGTGGCTTGTGCTGGTGGTCCTTCATGGCCTAGCTGGGCTGGGGCTGGCGGTCCTTCATGGCCCAGCTTGGCTGGGGCTGGTTGCGCCCTCCTGGGCAGCTGGGCTTGGGCTGGCGGGGCCCTCCTGGGCAGCTGGGCTGGGGCTGGCGGGGCCCTCCTGGGCAGCTGGGATGGGGCTGGTGGGGCCCTCCTGGGCAGCTGGGATTGGGTTGGCGGGCCCTCCTGGGCAGCGGGGATGATGGCGGTCTTCTCCGCCGTGCTGCTCTTCCCAGACTTGCCGGGATTCTTGTGGCCCTTCCCCACCTTGGGAGGTGTCACAGCTGAGTCCACACTCCCACCGGGACCCCTGGGAGCGGCTTGGGTGGCTGGAGTCTTCCCCCTGTCCCGCCGGGCACTGGCCAACTTCTGATGCTTCACAGGGAGGGGGGGGACTGGCTGTGCTGTGGCTCCGTGCCACACTGGCTGTCCTGGTGGCCGGTGCACTCCACATACCTGTGACAACAGGCACCACTGGTCCCGGAGATGATGTGGCTGAGGTGCTACTTCGGGACCTATGAGATGGACGGGGTGGGGGAGGTGGGGGAAAAAGGTCAAGGCTGGACAGGAAAAGTTTTTTGGACACACTGGGACGGGTAGCTGGAGGGGGTTTGGGAGTGGAGGAAGAGGTTGTGGTTGTAGGAGGTGTACGTTTGGTGAGTTTGGGTGCAGGTGCAAGCGCTGGAGGCTGTCGTGAGGTGGATGGCTGTTGGGTGAGTGTGTGCCTGCGTTTGTGTATCTTGGGAGGGGGCGTCACAGACACACTGGGAGAGGACACAGGGGACGTGTGAATGGTAGTGGGGGTGGTGACTGCACGTGAGCGGGGTGTGCTGGTGGGTGTGCTGGTGAGGGACGTAGTGGCTGTAGAGGTAGTGCATGCAGGTGTGTGTGTAGACGAGACTGGGAGGGAGGAGGGAGACGACGAGGAGGGGGACACAGTGGAGGCAGTGGATGTTGGTGTGTCTGCATGTGTCTGATGCTTGCGTGAGTGCCTGTGGGATGTGTGGTGCTTATGTTTGCCTGAGCTTCCCTTGTGTGGTGAGGTGTGTGCAGGCTGGTCTGATGGTGTGCTTGGGATAGGCAGAGGTACAGGGGATTGGGTCTGGGTGGAGGAAGTTGGAGGGGGGAGGCTAGACACAGGGACAATGGCTGCCATCAGTGCTGAGGCCAGAGTTTGAAAGGCTCGGTGAAGGGCCGCCTGACCAGAGTGAATGTCCTCCAGGAATGCATTAGTTTGTTGCAACTGCCTTTCTACACCCTGGATGGCATTCAAAATGGTAGACTGCCCAACAGTGAGGGACCTGAGGAGGTCAATGGCCTCCTCACTGAGGGCATCTGGGGTGACTGGGGCAGGGCCTGAGGTGCCTGGGGCGAAGGTGATGCCCACCCTCCTGGGTGAGCGGGCACGGGGCGAAGGCTGAGGGGCTGCTGGGAGGGCAGTGCTGGTAGGGGGGGTGGCGGCTGTACCTGTAGATGCGGGGGGCACAGATGTTGCCATCAGAGGACGAGTCCGTGTTGCTGGTCTCAGCTCCTGTCCCCGCCGTGGAGCTCCCCTCGCCCTCCGTCCCACTGGTGTATTCAGAGTCCGTAGTGTGGCCCTCCATGGCCATGTGGGATGCAGCTCCCTCGTGCTCCGGTGCCACTGCTCCTCTGCCTGATGATGCTAATGCACACAAGAACAGGGAAACCACAAAAAGGGGGAGGGGGGAACAGAATAAATACATATTGAGTGCATGGATTACCGCTACCGTTGGTGGACAAGACAGACACAGAAGCCCCCTGCACTATGCCGCGCTCTTGGGCTCTACAGTGCAATTCCTGGGAAATGGCCTACAAGGCTATGGACGACATCTGCACACATAGATGACACAGGGGCATGAATAGCTGTACTTGGCACTCTACAGAGGTGGGGTGGGGGGCCACAGGGCCATGCCTTACGGAGGGGCCTAGCCTACGGAACTCGCCCTGGCCTAGGGAAACCCACAGCCCACCTCCCCCACCCAGACAACTCCACTGCGCGCAAAGTCAGCTGAATGAGAGTGTACTCACCCCCTTGTGTCTGCTCTGATGCCCTCAAACGCCCATCCAACTCCGGGTTGGCCACCGCCAGGATCCTGCACATCAGGGGGGTCATGGTTCGACGGGCACCCCTCCCACGTTGGGAGGCCATCCCCAGCTGAGCCTCCGCCGTCTTCTTGCTCCAGCGGCGAATGTCCTCCCATCTTTTCCGGCAGTGGGTGCTCCATCTGTGGTAGACCCCCAGGGTCCGGACGTCCTTGGCGATCGCACGCCAAATATCTTTCTTCTGGTGGGCGCTGACCTACATGAAATGAACAGGGGAAGAAGCGAAGTCATTACCAACTGCACCGTCAAAGTGAGTGGCCCCCATCCCTACCCTTGCCATGTGGCACATGCACCCACCGTCTTTCATGCACGCTGAACTCTGCCCCCTTCCTTCTTACATCCAGCCCTCTCCACACAGGCATAGCCCATACGACATGCTCCCTGTGTACTTACCTGTTTGTCTGGAGGACCGTAGAGTAGCATGTACTGGGGGAGGACCCCATCAACGAGCTTCTTCAACTCCTCCGATGTGAAGGTGGGGGCCCTTTCCCCAGACGCACGAGCCATTGTCTCTTCCAGACCGAGGTCACAGCAGCACTTGCAGTGTAGGTCCTCTCCTGTCGAAGATCAGGTATCGAGTGATTGAACAGATAGAAAATGGCGGTCACGTCCACGGCGGTCACGTCCGCAGCGGTGCGTACCATCACCGCCGGCGTACATCGTCATTGGCTCCTGGGACCCATAGGGTCCAATGTTAACCAATGCAGCATTGGGTCGCGGTCTTCGACCGCCTACCGCGACAGTGTACAACGCCAGCGCAGTTACCTCACATCCCATTGTCCCACTTTAGAGGTCAGGCAGCTGCCATTTCAGAGGCCCACATGGCCTAATGTCCAACTGCGTCACACATACCTAGGCCTAGTCTCAACACACATACAGGCCACCTATTGTGTATGATTGGTGTTCTGGGTAAACTGTGGGTACGTACCTCTGAGTTGTTTGACTCTGTGGTCGCTGTTGTCCTTCATAGGCACCGTCCGCTGGGACATGTGAGGAGATGGCGGAATCGTCCGGTGTACCGACCGCTGGTGGACCTGTCAACAATGGAGGAAAGACATTTGTTAATCACCTACAGGTTTGACCGTGCCACAATCCAGGAACTGTGTACCCAGTTGGAGCCAGACCTGATGTCAGCAATCCGCCATCCCACAGGAATCCCCCCTCAAGTGCAGGTGCTATCAGTGCTCCATTTCCTTGCAAGTGGGTCTTTTCAAACAACTGTGGCCATGGCATCAGGGATGTCCCAGCCTATGTTTTCCAGCGTATTGTCCAGAGTGTTGTCTGTCCTGCTGAAACACATGCGGAGCTACATCGTTTTCCCTCAGGTGGAGGATTTGCCTACAGTGAAAGGTGACTTCTATGCCCTTGGACATATCCCCAACATCATAGGTGCCACTGATGGGACCCATGTGGCTTTGGCCCCCCCCCACAGGAGTGAACAGGTGTACAGAAACCGGAAGAGTTATCATTCCATGAATGTGCAGATGGTATGTTTGGCAGACCAGTACATCTCCCATGTGAATGCCATGTTCCCTGGCTCAGTGCATGACGCCTACATCCTGCGGAATAGCAGCATCCCTTATGTGATGGGTCAACTCCAGAGGCACCGTGTGTGGCTATTTGGTGAGCCCCTGGAAGCAAGACAGTGGGAATGGGTGTCTGGGGTTATCCCTCCAGGTTAGTGTGTGTCTAACAGTTGTCCCTCGCCATTTGCAGGTGACTCTGGGTACCCCAACCTGTCGTGGCTACCGACCCCAGTGAGGAATCCCAGGACCAGGGCAGAGGAACGCTACAATGAGGCCCATGGGCGAACTAGGAGGGTGATCAAGCGGATGTTCGGCCTCCTGAAGGCCAGGTTCAGGTGCCTGCATATGACAGGTGGATCCCTATTCTACTCACCAAAGAAGGTGTGCCAGATCATCGTGGCCTGCTGTATGCTTCACAACTTGGCTTTGCGACGACAGGTGCCTTTTCTGCAGGAGGATGGTCCAGATGGCGGTGTTGTGGCAGCTGTGGAGCCTGTGGACAGTGATGAGGATGAAGCAGAGGAAGTAGACATGCAGAACAGGGACTCAGTGATCCAGCAATATTTCCAGTGAAACGCAGGTGAGAATACATTCCTGCCTACTACATGTACTTTTCAACTACTACCTCTCTACTGTCTGTCGTTTTCACCCAGTGTATGGTCACTGAGTTGTCACTTTCCCTTACGGTTTCACAGATGTGGGTCCCAACGTGTGTCATCTGCTTAGATTCCTCATGGACTAGAGCTGTGTGACATGGGTATGTTGACATTACTATTTCAAGAACATTTTGTCACTGTAATTGCAAATACACTATTTCGAAATCACAGACAGACTCCAGGTCATTTTGTACTTTAGGTGTGTTTATTTAAATGCAAAATATTGGAGGGGGAAGTTAAATGGTGAGGGGTGACTGCGGAGGAGTGTCCATGGCAGAGTCCAGTCTATTATTCTCACAGGTGCATTGCCCATATGGGCATAGGAAGTGGAGCTGGGGCATTTCAATTATGGACAGGGTGACAAAGTGGGACGGTGGGATGACAATCAGGGTGGTCTCATTTCTTGGCGGGGGTCTTGGCATCGTGCTCTGTCTTGTTCCTGGATCTCAGGGACTGTTTGCGGGGTGGTTCTCCGTCTGCAGGGGGTGGGGTGCTGGTGTGGTGGTCCTGTGGCGGGGCGTCCTGTCCACTAGCGCCGGCGGAGGTGGTGGGCAGTTCATCGTCCATGCTAGTGTCAGGGGCCCCTTGGAGTGCCACAGTGTCCCTCCTGGTGTTAAGTAGTTCCTTCAGCACCTCTACGATGGTGCCCAGGGCGGTGCTGATGGTTCTGAGTTCCTCCATGAAGCCCATATACTGTTTCTCCTGCATGCGCTGGGTCTCCTGAAACTTGGCCAGTACCGTTGCCATCGTCTCCTGGGAGTGGTGGTATGCTCCCATGATGGAGGAGAGGGCCTCGTGGAGAGTGGGTTCCCTTGGCCTGTCCGCCCCCTGTCGCACAGCAGCCCTCCCAGTTCCCCTGTGTTCCTGGGCCTCCGTCCCCTGGACCGTGTGCCCACTGCCACTGCTCCCAGGTCCCTGTTGTTGTTGGGGTGGTGGGTTATCCTGGGTTCCCTGTAGTGGTGGACACACAGCTGATTGACGTGTCCTGGGGACAGAGGTATGGGCCCGCTGGGTGGGTGCTGTGCTTGTGTTTCCAGAGGGGGGAAGGTCTGTGGTGGCCTGTGCCTGTGTGAGGGGAACCGACTGTCCAGAGGTCCCCGATGGACTGGGCTGGTCATCTAGATCCAGTTAGACAGAGCTGCTGTCATCACTGTGGGCCTCTTCTGTGGGTGGAGTGGACATGTCTGGACCCTCCTGTCTGGTGACGTTGGGTAGTGGTCCTGCAGGGGTGGAAAGGCATGATTATTGCATCTGTGTGTGGCATGGTGTGCAATGGGTGGGTGACCGTGTACCCCAGTGCTAGCATTCCTGTGTGGGAGCTTGTGTGATGATGGTTTAGGGGGTTGTATGGGTATGTGCAGTGGGCATGCTTTAGTGATGAGTGTCCATGCTTTGTTGTTGCATGCAGGGCTTGGTGTTGGGATGTGTGGTTTGTGATATTGGTAAATTTGTGAGGAGTTGGAGTGATAGGGGTGAGGGTGAGGGTGGGGGTATGTGATTGCATGCAGTTAGGGTGGGGGATGTAATAGTTAAGATTTGACTTACCAGAGTCCATTCTTCCGTCAACTCCTGCGAGGCCCTCAGGATGCAGAATCGCCAAGACCTGCTCCTCCCATGTTGTTAGTTGTGGGGGAGGAGGTGGGAGTCCGCCGCCAGTCCGCTGAACCGCCAGGTGGTGTCTTGAGACCACAGAACGCACCTTCCCCTGTAGGTCGTTCCACCTTTTCCTGATGTCCTCCCGATTTCTTGGGTGTTGTCCCACTGCGTTGACCCTGTCGACTATTCTTCGCCATAGCTCCATCTTCCTTGCAATTGAGGTGTGCTGAACCTGTGATCCAAATAGCTGTGGCTCTACCCGGACGATTTCCTCCACCATGACCCTGAGCTCCTCCTCCGAGAATCTGGGGTGTCTTTGCCGTGCCATGGGGTGGTGTGGGTGATGTGTGGGATGGTGTGTGTGATGATAAGTTTGGTGATATGTAGTGGTGTCTTGTGTGAGGTGCGTGGAAGTTCTGTGGGTGATGGTGTTGTGTATCTGTGGATGCTAGCATTGTTGATGGTGGTGTCTCTCTCTGGCCTTCTCTCAGTAATTGTGGTCGTAGGGGTTTGTGGGTGATGTGGGTGTGTGTTTTATATTGTCATGTGTGTGTGGGAGTGGTGTGTGTATGTGTATCAGGTGTTTGTATTTCAAATTGTCCAATGTGGCAGTGTTTTGTAAGAGTGTGTGTATTTTGAGCGCGGCGGTGTGTACCGCCAATGGAATACCGCGGTTGAAAGACCGCCGTGTGGATTCGTGTGTCATGATAGTGTGGGCGTATTTCTGTTGGCGTGACGGTGTCGGTTTTGTTTTCGCCAGTTTATCACTGACCTTTGGTGTGGCGGACTTGTGTGGGTGTCTGAATTTTGTCGGGTTCCGAGATGTGGGTCATAATAGCTGTGGTGGAATTCTGCAGCCGCGGCGGTGTGTTGGCGGTCTTCTGCACGGCGGTAAGCGGCTTTTACTGACAATGTTGTAATGACCGCCAAAATGTTTCCTGTCGAGTGAAGCTGGTATCTAAAGGTCTGGGAAGGATTCCAAGTGAATGCAACCTTAAAAAGACTGAACTCAATCTCCAGGATGTTGTCAACAGGTAGCAGAGCTGGGCCAACTGACACATACAAGGCATGACAGGCTACTGGTGTTATGCTATTACTTAAAGGAGCAGCCGCAATTTTACCAGCCTTTCAGGCTTCATCCAATAAGACTACATTGTCCCTGTAGTTTCTTACCCTTTCTTTAAAAAAAAGGTTTGTGAAAGAGTTTTCTTTCTTGTCACTAGATTATTTGTAGTGACTATTTTTTTCTACATTTAAAACTGGTCCATTTTTTCAAACTGTCAAATATAGCGTTATTTTAGGCTGTTATTTTTCAAAAGGAAAACATATATGCACACACACACACACACGCACTCGCATGTGCGTGCGCACGCACACACACAGAGAAAAACGTCCTCCTGGTTCCTGTGAGTGGGCTGGACAATTTATTGCTTATGACTAATAAGGACGAGAGGTTTGAGTCTAACTTTCACTATTTATTGATACACTACCGTAAGGAGAAGATAAAGGCTGTGCAAAACCAACGTGATGGACTGTTAAGATCATTTGAGTCAAAGAGAACTCGATGAGTCACAGATGAACGAGTTACTTACCTTCGGTAACGACTTTTCTGGTGGATACATTAGCTACCTGTGGATTCCTCTCCTAATGAATACTCCCATGGCGCCAGCATTCGACGGAAATCTTCTTCCTAGTCTCTGCACGTCGACGAGGACGTCACTCTAGCCCACGCGACGCCGTCTGACGTCATACAGGCAATAAGAGGTCCTCGACGACGTGCCGACGTCAGTACCAACATTTTTTACGTGCATGAGAACAACCACCCAATGCAATGAAAGAGCAAGGCAACATCCCATAACCTTGTAAAATACACAATATTGCAATGAATAGCTGTAAATTTAATATAACGAACAAATATATGCAAATCATGTATGTACACAAAGATATATACATATATATATATATATATATAGATAAATATACACAAGTATCCATATATACAACGTCTATTGCAACCTTGAAGACCAAGAGGAGCGCACTCAAGGATTACTTGGTAAGACCAGAAAGGCAACGGGGAGGCGGGTGGCACCGTGAGGAATCCACAGGTAGCTAATGTATCCACCAGAAAAGTCGTTACCGAAGGTAAGTAACTCGTTCTTCTGATGGATACAACTACCTGTGGATTCCTCACCTAATGAATAGAGTCCCAAAGCAGTACCACGCCCGGTGGCGGGTGCCTAAATGGTCAAACCAAGAAATCCTGCAGCACTGACCGTGCAAAATGGCCGTCCCTTCTGACCTCAGAGTCCAAACAGTAATGTTTCGCAAAAGTGTGAAGGGACGACCAAGTTGCGGCCTTGCAGATGTCGACCACAGGAACACCTCTGGCCAAGGCCGAAGTGGCCGACTTAGCTCTGGTGGAATGAGCTCTAATGCCCTCAGGAGGATCCTTCTTTGCCAAAGAGTAACAGATTTTAATGCAAAGAACAACCCACCTGGAGAGTGTTCTCTTGTGGACTGCATTTCCTCTCCTCTTGCCCACGTACCCGATGAACAGCTGATCCTCCAGCCTGAAATCCTTTGTTCTATCAATAAAGAAGCTCAACGCCCTCTTTGGGTCCAGACGGTGCAGTCTTTCTTCCTCTTTAGAAGGATGAGGCGGAGGATAGAACGTGGACAAAGTAATTGTCTGAGCCAAACGGAAGGGTGAAACAACCTTCGGGAGGAAAGCAGCCTTGGTCCTCAACACCACCTTATCCCCATAAAAAGTTGTATAAGGGGGCTTTACCGATAAGGCCTGCAACTCACTCACTCTCCTTGCAGATGTTATAGCTACCAGGAAAACTGTTTTTATGACCAAATACCTTAAGGGGCAAGAATGCATAGGCTCAAAAGGGGACCCCATAAGGAAAGTCAGGACCAAGGACAAATCCCATTGCGGCATAACGAATGGTTTTGGAGGATATTTATTTAGAAGACCTTTCAAGAATCTGATAACAATAGGGGATTTAAATAACGATGGTTGGTCTGGAAGACAAATGAAGGCTGACAAGGCCGACAAATAACCCTTAATGGTAGCCACTGCACAACCTTTCTGCGCTAGAGACAGAGCAAAAGACAAAACGTCCGATAGATGAGCATGTAAGGGATCAATCTGCCTCTCTCCACACCACGCAACAAATTTAGACCACCTATTAGCGTAGATAGATTTAGTGGAGTGTCGCCTGGCCGATAATATAACATCCACTACATCAGGCGGGAGAGAGAAGGAACTCAGGTTGCCCCGTTCAATCTCCAGGCATGTAGGTGCAGACTCTGGAGGTTGGGGTGTAAAACCTGCCCCTGCGACTGCGAGAGGAGGTCTGCCCTGAAAGGGAGACGGAGCGCAGGGCACATTGAGAGTTGGAGAAGGTCGGAGTACCACACCCTCCTTGGCCAATCCGGAGCTATTAAGATGACTAGCGGACGGTCTTGGCGAATCTTCCTCAATACTCGAGGAATCAAGGGTATGGGAGGAAACGCGTAAAGCAACTGGCCGCACCAGGTTATTTGAAACGCGTCCCCCAACGCTCCCTGCATCGGATACTGGAGGCTGCAGAATAACGGACAATGCGCGTTCTCCAGAGTGGCAAACAGATCTACCCGAGGAAACCCCCACCTTTGGAAGATCAAACGGGCTTGATCTGGATGGAGACGCCACTCGTGGTCTGCCGAGAATTGGCGACTGAGACCGTCCGCACGTACATTCAAGTCCCCGGCCAGATGATTTGCTACCAAGCAAATCTGATGGTCCTTTGCCCAGGACCATAGTCGAAGAGCTTCTCTGCAGAGAAGGTACGACCCTACTCCTCCCTGTTTGTTTATGTACCACATTGTGGTAGTATTGTCCGTCAGGACCTGTACCGACTGACCACGAAGGGAAGGGAGGAAGGCCTTGAGAGCCAGACGTACAGTCTGTAACTCTAACAGATTGATATGAAACATCTGCTCCTCTGGAGACCAAAGGCCTTTGATCTCCGGATCCCCCAGATGAGCTCCCCACCCTAGAGTGGAAGCATCCGTTATGACCGTGGCCACTGGTGGCGACTGCGCGAACGGCTTTCCTTGTGAAAGATTGTTGCTCGCAATCCACCACTTCAAGTCCACAGCAGCATCTCTGGAGATCTTGACAGCACCTTCTAGATCTCCTTTGTGTTGAGACCACTGCCTTCGGAGGCACCACTGAAGAGCCCTCATGTGCCAGCGAGCATGCGTGACCAACAGAATGCAGGAGGCAAACAGACCGAGCAGACGAAGGACCTTGAGGACTGGAACTACCGCTCCATTTCGAAACATTGGAACCAATTCCTGAATATCTTGAATCCGCTGAGGCGGAGGAAAGGCTCGACTCAATGTTGTATCCAGTACTGCCCCTATGAACAGGAGGCGCTGAGAGGGCTCCAGGTGAGATTTGGGCTCGTTCACCGAAAAACCCAGGTCGAACAACAACTGAGTCGTTGACTGCAGATGATGCGACACAAGCTCCGGCGACTTGGCTTTGATCAACCAGTCGTCCAAGTAAGGGAATACTGCTATCCCTTTCCTTCTGGGCTCTGCCGCAACCACCGACATCACCTTCGTGAAGACTCGAGGTGCTGAAGTAAGACCAAACGGAAGGACCGCAAACTGATAGTGCTGCGATCCCACCATAAACCGGAGATACTTCCTGTGTGACTTGAGTATCGGGATATGAAAGTAAGCATCCTGCAAGTCGACAGACACCATCCAATCTTCCTTGTTCAACGCCAAAAGCACCTGAGCTAGGGTCAGCATCTTGAACTTTTCCTGTTTGAGGAACCAATTCAAGATCCTCAGGTCCAGGATTGGTCTCAACCGACCATCCTTCTTGGGAATCAGGAAATACCTTGAGTAACAACCTCGACCCCTTTCCTGCTCTGGGACCAACTCTACCGCGCCCTTTGAAAGGAGGACTTGTACCTCCTGTTCTAGCAACAGGAGGTGTTCTTCTGAACAATAAGATGGGCGGGCGGGATGAGGGGCGGGAACTCCCGAAAAGGAAGGGTGTAGCCTTTTCCCACAATACTGAGAACCCAAGTGTCCGTTGTAATAGTCTTCCACTTGCGGAGAAAATGCTGTAATCTTCCCCCTACAGGAGAGGAGTGAGTGGGAAATGGTGGAAGCCTAAGGCTGCTTTCCCTGCTGCACCCCTCCAGAGGACGAGGAAGAGGCAGAGTGCTACTGAGAGGCTCCTCTGGTGCGGGCCCTCCCTCTCCCTCTGAAAGATCTATAGGGATGGGAAGAGGTAGGTTGCTGGAATCTCCCCCGAAAGGAAGAGGAGGAAGAGCCACGCCCAAATCCCCGAAACCTCCTGAAAATCCTGGAAGAGGCAGAGGAAGAAGGAGCTTGGAGTCCTAGCGATTTGGCTGTGGCCCTGCTCTCCTTAAAACGTTCCAAGGCCGAATCTGCCTTGGCGCCAAACAGCTTGTCCCCATCAAAAGGGAGATCCAATAGGGTTGACTGCACATCTGCAGAAAACCCCGAATTACGGTGCCAGGCCTGTCTCCTTGCCACCACAGTCGTGCCCATTGCTCTGGCCACCGAGTCGGTCGTGTCCAGCCCAGACTGAATAATCTGGGTCGCGGCAGCCTGGGCATCTGAAACAACATCCAAAAGACCCTGGGGAAGCTCCGTAAATGATGAGGAAATGTCATCCATAAGAGCATGAATATATCTCCCCAGGATACAAGTTGCGTTGGTGGCCTTCAACGCCAGACTGCAGGACGAAAAGATTTTCTTGGACTGCGCATCCAGTTTCTTCGAGTCCCTGTCCCCAGGCACCATCGGGAAAGAACCAGGCGCTGATTTGGATGAACAGGAGGCCTGCACCACCAAGCTCTCCAGTGTAGGGTGCCTAGAAAGAAAGCCAGGGTCAGTTGGTGCAGCTCGATACCTCCTGGCTACGGCTCTATGAACCGCTGGGGAAGATACTGGTCTCTTCCACACCTCTAGCACCGGATCCAGCAAAGCGTCATTAAACGGCAATAGAGGCTCTGCCGCAGCTGAGGCCGGATAAAGCACCTCTGTCAGAAGGTTCTGTTTTGTCTCTGCCACCGGCAAAGGCAGGTCCAGAAAACTAGCTGCCTTCCGTACCACTGCGTGAAAGGAAGCAGCCTCCTCTGTGTATTCCCCTGGAGACGAAAGATCCCACTCAGGGGAAGTGTCCAGCCCACTGGCTGTATCTAGACCATGCAGTCCATCACCCGAGTCCTCTAGTTCTCCTTCTTCCAGGACTCGTTGGTACTCCTGCTCCTCTAATAAACGGAGAGCACGTCTCCTCGAATGAAGCCTCTGCTCGATACGCAGAGTCGACAATGCCTCCGCCGAAGCCGAAGATCGGCGCCGATCTTCAGAAGCCACCGACGCCGCGTCCGGCGCCACAGGTAGCTTCGTCGCCGATGAAAGAGCACTCGGAGCGGATGGACCCACCGGAGTCACAGGACGAAATCCGGACGACGGAATGGAAATCTCCGGGACCAATCCCTCCGAAGTCACCGGAGCGGCCACCGGCGCCGACACCGGCACCGAGCCCACGTTCCCAAAAGGGAGAAAGGGCATAAAGGGTGCCGGCCGTAGAGGCGCAGGATCACCCAATGAAAAGGCCAAAGGGCCAGCCGGAGCACCCCCTGGAGCCATCTGTTGGAAGATGGTGTACATCGCATTTAGGAATGCGGTACTATCGGCTCCAGGAGTGGGAAAAGCCGGATACTGGGGTGCCTGTATCGAAGGCGACCCCGACGCCGGCCTCGACATCTGCGACGCCGGAGACAACACCAGAGGCTGCACCACTTCAACCACCAACGCCTGTCCAGGTGAAGTCGGTGACGCCGGAGAGGGCAACGGCGTCGATGGATGCGGCGTGACCGTGGGACTGACCTCCCAAATCCTCTGGCGCCGATCCGAAGACCTGGAACGAGTCTCCTTGCTTGAATGGCGCCGTGATTCTCTACGGCGCCGGGAGTCTCGATGACGCCGATGCCTTGGCGAAGAAGACTTCTTATGATGTTTTTCTTTCTTCGACTTCGCCATAAACAACTTCGCCTCACGTTCCTTGAGGGCCTTTGGATTCATGTGCTGGCATGAATCGCAAGTCGAGACGTCGTGGTCGGAGCTTAAACACCAAAGGCAGTCGGAGTGAGGATCCGTAACTGACATCTTGCCCCCACACTCACGACAAGGCCTAAAACCCGACTTTCTCTGCGACATTATTACTGCAGCGAAGGACTACGCAGCAAAAAATACACTGTAACCACGAAAGTAACAGTTGCTCCCTCGAAGATAACCGTTTCGAATGCACGGAAAAAAGGGAACTGACGTCGGCACGTCGTTGAGGACTTCTTATTGCCTGTATGACGTCAGACGGCGTCGCGTGGGCTAGAGTGACGTCCTCGTCGACGTGCAGAGACTAGGAAGAAGATTTCCGTCGAATGCTGGCGCCATGGGAGTATTCATTAGGTGAGGAATCCACAGGTAGTTGTATCCATCAGAAATGCTTTGTATGTATTACAAATAAAATGGTATAGGCTATTGCAGAGAAGGGCAGGGAAAATATGATTTACATGGATCAACAGAGAGGATTATTTTAGTTCTGCCATTCAGTGAAGATGTGAATATAGGTGTAGTGCATTTGTACTAAAACGGGATGATGCTGGTGTATGGAATAGGGGCTGAAAATTTGAAAAACTGTGGAACTTAAGTAGATTAAGAAGGCCATATTTACAATGTTTTTGTGTTGCTGCAGAATTAAGAATTGTGTTCACGCACTTCTAAGATATCGAAATACTGAAATGCAAAATGTATTGTGTTTTAGCAATAAAATATGTAATCATTTCAAGTGACAGTCTATTGAGAACATGTTTCATATTAACAATGAAGAAATTAAATATCTGGATAAATGAAAGAAAGGATATGTTTTTAAAAACATTACAAGAATGGCTAGATGAATCTTTCATATAATCAACCTCTATCTGCTATCAGTTGGGTAGCAGGTGACAGATACATATTAGCACAGAAAACCCACTTGGTGAAACATTTTGCGAACCCTTTTCATCAAAATAGATTGCTGTGGGATTGTTCTTAGCGTCAAACTGAGGGGATTTATTCTGAAAATGATAGACAGGACAGTTGTCCACGTTACAAACAGCAATGTATTTTGGAAATATTAAACTAAAAACTTTGCCCCGACAATAGGTGGAAAATGGAATGAGAAGCATCTAGAGAACCAAAATATAGTAGCAGTTTGGAGGAAAAGCCCAGGTGTTGGCTTCTTCAAACAAATGCTAAACTTCCCAAAATCATCACGTGGTGAAACTCCAAAGCTGAACAGACAACTAAATCGAAATGTTAGTATAGAAAGACTGCATAGAGGAGACTGACTAAGTTGTGGACAAGGAATCAAACTCCTGGCCATGAACTGTAATACTGTCATATGCGCTTTTCTTGAAATGTATCCAGCTCGTTTTCGGCCGTAAGCGCTGAAAATGGTGCATAAAAAGTCAATAATATGTGGTAATGGGAAGGTATCAGGACAAACACTATTCTACGTCAGCCTCATTTCGGTAATTTAAAGAAACTGCAATTTTAGGATGCCATCATGCCAAAAATGTCTTGTGCGTGAGCAGCAACAGATAGGTCACTGACCAGACCATAAATCAGAGAAGAAGGTGCACCCGTGATTTGACCCCTCGAAGACGTCTCAGTATGTTTCATGACCTGTGTCCCCATTCACATTTGGTAACTGAATGTTTCGGCACTGAACAAATAAATAACCTATGAGTTTCTTCAATGAAGCAGTTATGTTATCAAGCACTTCTAAAACTGGACTATTATGTTGCGATCGTACTACCCCCCTACATATAATGGAGAGGTTTACCTAGCTCAAGAGTTGTGCAGGTCAACTCTTAGGGTTGTTATCCAAGGTCGTCCCAGTAGGAAAGTGCAGCATGGCTAGGCCAACTGGCTTCAGCTGACTCAGAGGCATGCAATGGCTAAGCATGGCCCTGACATACTGCATAACTGCACTATTTTCAATAGCCAAGAGAGAATAAAGCTTGTGGACTGATTTAGAGATAGGCGGAGAGGGTACTCCGTTGCCACAGAGTACCCTGTCTGCCAAACTGAAAGTCTGCCTGCCTAATTTATAGACGGGTATACCTTAATTATGTCACCGACAGAAACTACACCGCCTCCCTCGCTGACATACTCCTCCGAAAGCCCAATGGCGTAAAGGCTGCCAGAGATCTGGCCATACGACCACCTGCCCGATTTAGAGTGAGCAGATGAATGGCCAATGTTTTTTCTCTGTTACAGCTGTGAAAAACGAGTCAGAAAGGGAAAGTAAAAAAGTATAAATGACCAACACGCCATGACAGATTTTGCTTTTTCAAAAACAAAATCCCACTTTTCTCAGTTCAATGGAGGGAAGGATTTAGTTTGCAATACCATAGTAGGAAAAAAAGTTTAAAATGTCAAACATTACAAGTTAACTGTGAGTGTAGTCTAAAATGATTGCACAAAAATATCCATTCTTAGTGTGCGTTATGTGTGGAACTAGGAAACCAAGGACAGGATAATTTGTTTCACACTGTCTGAGTGCACGCAAGATGGTAGTTTCTATGCATGTTGCCTTTGTCCGCTGTGACCTGAAGACCATTTGTTCCGGGACGGGAGGGGGGGGGGGGGTGAATTAGCTGTCCTCCAGCAATATGAGAAACTGTGCATCAAGATGTCTAGTCCGTGTATACAAAATACTTTGAATGCTTCTGAAAAGTCTGCCCTCCACCTGCCTCAAGAGAAGCAGGGAAAGAAGAGGTTATTACCACAAGTGTCAGATGTCTAAAACAACAGAAAGAATAATTGTGATAGTATTTAAAATTGCATTGAAGATTCACCAAATTTAAATCAGCTTTATAGGTGCTCACAATGAGAGATCCAAGACGGCCACACTGTAGTGAGGGTCCTTGGGCAAGACTTAACATTTGAGACAATCCTTTGCATTGTGCACCTGGGCTGCTTTTCAGGATAACATTAAGACAGTACAGTTTGAGGTGCACCCCCCCCCCCCCCACACACACACATTTCAGTTTTGACATGCTCAATTGAGTCTGGTTAAATCTACAGATAGTTGATGCGCTGTGTGCCTTGCATATGACCTATCATGGTAGTGTGGCCTGTGGGTGTGGGCAGATCATGGCAGTGCCTAAGGATGGGTCCTGATCACAGGTGATGTGCTCACTTCATTCTGCGTTTTGCAAGCATGTGTGGTGAGCACCAAACAGAATGCTCCTGACAACTGGTGGGGAGGTCATCTCACACGTGGCGAAAGTAAAGCTGTGGCGAAAGTAAAGCTGCGGCCTAGGCACTGCACACTTCTGTGGTGGGCTGTTCCAGCAGCTCCCCAACTCGTCCGAGCCCTATCAGAGATCCAGGGGCTCTGGGGTGGGTAGGAAAGCTGGGCAATGGGCACCAGGCCTAACAGGGAACCATCTGACACTGATGGACCGAAAGAGAAGAAGGAATTACCGCTCGCTGGACATATGGCATGGCGGTGAGACTCGTTGCCCAATGCAGGGTTACTGCATTATTACCACACTTCTAAGCATGTACGAAGTTTGTGTATAGGTATTACTGAATTAACCCTGCTGTTGACTGGCAATCACCTATAGGCAGGAGCCTGAACGTTGAGGGTGTCATTCTGTTCAGTTAAGGCCTCTTAGTGGACCACCATATTCATGACAACCACATCTTGAGCTTTCTCAGAAGTCCTTGAGTGAGTGTAGATTGGAGTTTCCTCAGAATTGTGAACATCACTTCCACTCACATCATTCTCATGACTAACTTCATTAGACCCACTCACCATCCTCAGCTATGTGTGTCTCCAGCTAGTTACAGTCCCTCTCTTCATCCACAACCTCATCTTCCATACTTCCCCTATATTTCACAAAATGACTCACATGCTACACATGTCCATCACTCAGGCTAGCTGAACTGGTGAAAAGTTCTCAGATCTCCAAAGGACCTGAGAATTTACTTTCTCCCTTCTTGACCATATACAGTAACTTAACAAGTACCACATCTCCCTTATTGAGACAAGATTCTTTTGCTCCACACTTCCTATCCTTACACTTCTTAAATTTCTCTTGAGCTTCTTGAATATTCCTCTTAACCTCTACGGGAGACCACTGTTTAAGCCTTGAATTGTGTAACCATCCTTGATTTTCCTTAGTAAAAGGAACTCTCCCTCTCATAATAGTAAAGGGACTATATCCAGTAACTGTTGGGGTGGTACGAATCATCCATACTATGGCCCTCATTCCAACCGCGGCGGTCAATGACCGCCGGGTTGGTGGACCGCGGGAGCACCGCCGACAAGCCGGCGGTGCTCCAATGGGCATTCCGACCGCGGCGGTAAAGCCGCGGTCGGACCGGCAACACTGGCGGTCTCCCGCCAGTGTACCGCCGCCCATTGGAATCCTCCAAGGCGGCGCAGCTAGCTGCGCCGCCGAAGGGATTCCGACCCCCCCTACCGCCATCCAGTTCCCGGCGGTTCTCCCGCCGGGAACCGGATGGCGGTAGGGGGGGTCGCGGGGCCCCTGGGGGCCCCTGCAGTGCCCATGCCAATGGCATGGGCACTGCAGGGGCCCACGTAAGAGGGCCCCGCTAGTATTTCACTGTCTGCATAGCAGACAGTGAAATACGCGACGGGTGCCGTAGCACCCGTCGCACCTTCCCACTCCGCCGGCTCGATTACGAGCCGGCTTCATGGTGGGAAGGTCGTTTTCCCCTGGGCTGGCGGGCGGCCTTTCGGCGGCCGCCCGTCAGCCCAGGGGAAAAGTCAAAATACCCGCCGCGGTCTTGCGACCGCGGTACGGTATTTTGACGGCGGGACTTTGGCGGGCGGCCTCCGCCGCCCGCCAAGGTCCGAATGAGGGCCTATGTCCTTAATCCCCACTTTCCAGCCAAGTTTTACTCTTGGCGAACTTCAAGGCATCTTTCACCACTCGAGTGAACTTTTCTACCTCTCCGTTACCACTAGGATAATAGATTGAAAGTACCTTATGTTCAATGCCATTCTGCTTCAAAAAAATTGTCCATTACAATACTCTTAAACTGTATCCCATTGTCTGTTATCACCCTCTGAGACAGACCTTCACTCTGAAACAACTTGTGCATGAACAAAATCATATTTTCAGTATTAGCCTTATTCACAGTTTGATTTTCAGGCCACTTTCAAAAGTAACCTATAGCCACTAGAACAGACCAACTTTCATTGTTTTCAACTACAGCCCCATAATATCCAACCATATAGACATATGCCATTTCAGGACAAGGAACCAGAGACAATGGGGATTTCAACAACACTTGACATTTGTCTACATTCATGCACAGACTACATTGTTTGACAATCCTTTCCACCTCAACATCTTGACCTGGCCACCAATACATTTCTTTAACCTCCCTCTTGCTTTTGATTTTGTCTAGATGTCCTTCATGACACAGTTTCACCAGTGTTTCTCTCAAACTCTTTCTGGTATAATTCTTTCACCCCTCATCACATTGTCTTTTACCACAGAAGGTTCCGCGTATTTCCCAAACATTCCTTACATCATTTTCTAAAGTTTTTTTCTGGGCCATCCATCCACAATGTTTTATGCTACCAAGAACGTTGTCTTCTAAACAGCATCCTGCCATTGTTTGTCATCTATAGCATCACAAGTGATTTTCCCATCTGTCCATGCCACACTCCATTCCTCCCAAACCCCTGGATCCCCTTCCAAAGGTGAAGGTAGCCTACTCAAGCAGTTCACTACATTTTTCTCGACACCCGGCAGATAAACAACAGGGTGCCTGTAATACAATAATCTCACTGAAATTCTTACAATCCTAGGTGTCGCTATCAACAACCCTTCTGTGGACAATACATTATAAGAGGCTTGTGACCACACCTAACTTCAACCTCGAAACCGCATACAAAATTCCTGAAGTGTTTTAGGCCCCATACCACAGCAAGAGTCACCTTTTCAACAACAGAATATCGTTCTTCTGCTGGTGACAATACCCTAGACACAAATGTTGTAGTACCTCCTTCCATCCTCCTTTTTCCGGGAAAGCACAGCACTGATCACCTTGTTACTTGCATGTGTTGTAACCACACTAGCAAGTTTAGGATCAAACCCAAACAAGTGTTTGGCTTGACAAATGTCTTCTTTAATACTTTCAAAATCACATTGCAAAATCTCAGTCCACACAAACTTACACTTGTTTTTTAACAGCTGTCTCGAAGTGTATGTTCTTTTCAAAACATTCTTCATACATTTTGTGTAAAATTCAACTAGTCCTAGGAACAAACTCAAATCATCCTTGTACCACAGGGTAGATGCATTTACTAATGCTTCTTTAGGTTTTATGCAATCAGCAATAATTTCATGCCCTAGATAGTCCAATGATTGTATCCCAAATCTGTACTTAGTATACTCAGCTGTAAGGCCAATTTCTTGCAAACTCTCTACCATCCCTTTCTCTCTGACATCATGCTGTACTTTTGATTCCCCCATCACCAATATGTCATCCTGGAAGAATATTACACCAGGCATGTCCTTCAATAATTTATGCATACATTTCTGGAAAACAGCAGCCGCCGACGCATGGCCAAACGGCATGCGAACATACCTATAACAGCCTTGTGGAGTCATAAAAGTTGTTAAACTTTTACCCTCATTGTGCAGTTTTACCTGGTGGTACGATGGTGAAAAGTCTTTTGATGAGAATCATTGCATACCTTTTGTCAGTGCCAACAATTCATTAATTTTCGGTCGTGGAAACCTTTCTACCACTATATTCTTATTACAGTCCCTCAAATTTACACATAAGCGGATGTTGCCATTGGCCTTACGGGCAACGACTAGGGCTGCAATCCACTCGGAAGCATCCACTTCTACAACAATTCCCTCACTGAGAAAGTCATCTAATTATTTATTCACTTCCTCTCTCAACACCCATGGAATGCCTCTAAATTTATTCACTTCAGAAATGGCACTAGTTTTTAAAATGACCTTCTGCAAAAAATCCTGTAAGTGTATCAATTTCCCCAGAAAGTACTTCAGGAAATTCATTCTTGAACTTGACTCCACTTCTCACACTCTCACCTAAGACTAAAACTTGCTCAACACTTTTGGGGTCTAGAATGATGTCTAATTCCCTCTGATCAATCCACCCCAACACGGATAGGCCTTCTTCTGCGACGTACAGCTTACAAATAGCTTTCCTTCCTTTAAATTCAAAGGTAACCTTCCTGTAACCTAACATGGGTATTGGTGTCCCAATAAAGCTTTTTGGAGCTACATCTGAAGAGTTTAAGCATGTACATAAAATTCCAATGAACTTTTCTTCCGATATCTTCATGTCTATGATTGTATAGGGAGACCCTGAATCAGCAACAATTTGTAATTGAACTCCTCCCAACTTTATTTTGCACACATATGTATTCCTGGATTGCCTACTAAGGTGATTAATCACCTCTCTCCTAGGCACATTAGTTTCTGTGATACCCAACACACATTCATAATCCTTAAAACTGCCCTCGCCTGCTGACACCTCAAAATTTGAATCTGAGCCTGACTCTTCTTGAACAACTGTCACCTTCTTGTTGTTCCTCCCTTTCCAACATACTTCGGCAAAGTGTCCTTTAATGCCACACTCCCCTCATTTTTGATTTCGCACTGGCCATTTTTTGCTATACGCAAGTGATCCATGCTTCCACATCTATAACATCTTGTGTCCATAGCCTTGGAATCCCCTTTTTTCCGTTCTGTCTGATCATGTAATTCCATCTTTATTTTATGTTTAACTTTGCAACGGAGGGCTCTCCTGCTAATACTGACACCTCTTTTCCCTGCATGTAGATCTATTGGAACAGTGTACTAAGTCTATTTATAGGTTTAGGTTCAGGGAGATCGTACACTGGACCACAATTCTCCCAGTCCCTCTTTCTTTTTTCATTAACTTTGCAACCTACATCTTTCTGATTGTCTTTACCATTATTACTAATTGCTTTTGCGAATCTGTTCGATATTTCGATTTTGTAAAAAAATGTTTTACTAATACCACCAAATCCACTAATTGGGACTTTCCATAAACTCCATCCTCTCCTGCACATGCTCATTATTCACATGCATGATTATCTGATTCCTAATAAGTTTGTTATCTATAAATCCAAATCTGCACATTAACACCATTTTTTAGGTCTGCTACATATTCTTCAACAGTTTTTATTTTCCCTTGTTTCCTATTGAAACAAATATGCTGATCTAGCGCAATACAGACCAATATGGAATAGTACTTATCCAAGTCTTCCAACGTATTCTGAAAAACCTGACTCTCACTTACAGAGTGATTTTTCTTTTTTATAGAATTGTACACTATCAGACCCTGCCATCCCAATGAATGTAGGAGATCTTCTTCCTGAACGGAGACGATTCTTCCACCGCATCCTCTATGGTGTCGATATAGTTTAAAAAATACTCCTTCCACTTGTACCATTTAATGGGTGGTTTACTTACTGTAGCCAAGAAAACTTGTGGGGGTGTCAATGAAAATGTTTGAGATACACACATAATGATACAGAATGGCTAAACTCAAAGTAAGGCTAAATAGTTATGTTATTAAGTGGTGGAGAACGACTTGTCAAGGTCCCTAACAGTAATCCACAACTTAGTTCACCATTGCTTCTTAATATGCCAAAATAAAAATATCAGAAGTGCTGGGAGCTCTAGATGTCACTCAAAACAGCCAAGTTTGACGCTCCCCTGAGCATGTAACATTTGTCCGTAAACTTCTTGAAACGCATGGTGAGAGATCCCCAGTGTTTCTTTCACATTGGAATTTAAGTGGTTTCTTCATACATTTTCCCTCCCTGAGATATTAACATTGCCCAAAAAAAGATGGCCTCCTGCATGTCTACTTTTTGACAAACGCTCCTAGCATTCATTGCGAAGTAGTCTGCACATTCCAGGATTCCGTGCTTTTCAGTAGAGGTTCCACACGCAGCTGGTGTAGGCGCCGGTACACACGCTACCTTTAACGAATATTCACATACATTTCGCTCCTGTCAGTTTAAAGCAAAGAAAACTCAAAGGTTTATAGCTGAAAATATAGACTGTGTTGGCCCTGTATTTGGCTGTACTAAAGTCACACTGTCCTCGCCGCATATGGATTTACTCACGGTACTGCATCTTTGTAGCGTCTGTGTCCGCTGGAATAGCTTGTCTTGAGTTGATACTGCCACAAGAGCTTGTATGGTACTTATCCTTCTTACTCATTGCCAAAATTGTTGTGATGACTCCGAAAAAGGTTGAATTCAACACATACTTTATTTATAGAAGCCTTTAAGTATAGGCCAACACATCTGCAACAGCTGACGGCAACTCCAACTGCCTGCCAGTAACATTATATATTCTATTCCAAGATGCTGGTGTGAGATACATACATTCCACCAGCATCACTTTGGTCCCCATCAATACAATTACTTGCATGTGAAACATAACAAGCACCATGTTTCACATAGTGAAGATGACTCCACTGCACAAAATGAAAAGTACCTTGACATAGAAAAGATTCTGCAATTAATCGAAGCCTGCTCACAAAAAACAACATACACATCACTGAAGTCCTAGAACTGACAAACACAGGGAAGATGGCATCATTTGTGGAGCCTCTGCTTACAGACTGGCTTGATAAATCACAGTTCAATCTCTTGTTTACAATGGAGCGAGCTCATCGCTCACTGGTACCTAAGCCTCCCCCGGGTACCTCAACGTGACCTATATTAGTGGGCCTTTTGGACTACAGAAACTGAAATACTGTTCTAAGGCTAGTACATGAAAAATGTGAGTTATCCTATTAAGGAAGTTATTCTTACACCTGTCCTTCCAAAGAAGGCTTAAGACCTTCCTCTTCACAACTTATCTAATGGATGTAAACCGAGGATGGTTTGAATTCCAAGGCCAAAATCATTCAAGACTCTCACCTATACACTACCAAGCCTTTTTCCTCCTGTTCCATCCCTACCTGATGCATACTTCTCTTCTAAGCTTGTTTCCATAATTACAAAGCTACATGCCTTTCCTTTGTACAAGCCTCTTCTCCAATCCTTCCTCCATCCCATCATTTGATTGCTTTCTAGTTTTCATTTTTTATGTAAACATGTCTCACATATGTTTTTTAACGTTCTTTATAAAGTGCTATAATACCATTTGGTAAAGTGGCGCTATAGAAAACCATAAAAAAATAAAATAAAAAAAAACATGTATCATCTATTTTCATCTTCCCCGATTCATTGGTGGCAATCCAGAAAGCATGACAGGCTCCCACAGTCAGTCGCCAAGAAAAAAATTGCAACAAGATAATTTACCTTTTGCCATGAACTACTTAGCTCACCTAAAGACCATGACACAGACCAAGCAGCACTGTTTCATCGATCTGAACTAGGCTGCTACAGAAGACTTGGATAGCATCACCATTGCAATAAACAGATGGATCTGCAGCTGGTCCCCCACCATTGAGTAACACAGGCTGACTATTCCTATTGATGTAATGCCATGATGCTAACTCTATATTACCTTGGACACTCGCTCGAAATATCGCATGTTTACATGGCTTTCTATTTGTCACTTATTGCAATTTGGTTTGGGTTCAATCTTGCCAAATCAGTGTTTTACATTATGGCTGACACTTTGGGATGTGCATCCCTTCACCCCCATAAAATGCTCTGATAATGTTGTTCAGTTTATTCACTGGCAATGAAATAATGTTTGCCTCAACTCTCACTGAAACTGTTATGTTTCTCCATGGGTGGTTACATCAAAGTTGATAATTACTATATTACAAGAAACACACTTACCAAAACATGCTGAACCGCAATTGCACTTAAATGGAGCACCCACCGATTTTTTTGCTTCATGCTCTGCATTCTCTAGAGACATCACAACTCTTGTGACCTGAAAAGGTCAGCACTACCACCATACATTCCTTGTGTTGTTGACCTTACTCAGAAATTAGATCCTCGGCTTGACTGCATTCTGCGATGCACTGTCAACAGCTGAGGCGACACTGTTAAGATTGAACTCTGATAAACAGAATATCTGTCAAGAAGGACATCAAACTATTTCTCTCTATTAGTAGCAATAGAGATTACAAAGAATAACTGGAGGGTGACCCATAGGAAATTAAAGTCCCTGAGAAGATGAACAGAGTTTGTGCAGCCTCCATTATACACTTTGAAGAAAGCGCAATCGGTTGAATCTCCTACAAAATTATGAAATGCATATGTGACAGAAGTACAAGTTACTTACCTTTGGTAACAACATATCTGGTAGAGACATATTCTAGTTGCAGATTCCTTACCTTTTGAATTCCCCCAGGCGTCAGACTGCATCCGGAGACTTTTTCTTCGAGCAGTACCTCTGCGCACCGTCAGTCGACTCCGCAGGCATCGTGTTCACTGTGATGACATCACAGTCGTATATAGGCGCCACCCCGGCGCGCTGATGTCAGTTTCTTTTCAGGACTTTCCACGCCAGAAGCGCGGAGCCATGAAGAACATTGATAGTGGAGCGCCAAAGCTAGGGCCCTTTAAGTAAAGTTCCTGCCCCTAGAAATCAGTTTGCAGGGCAGGGAGGATGGGTGGGTCAGTAAGGAATCTGCAACTAGAATATGTCTCTACCAGATATATTGTTACCAAAGGTAAGTAACTTGTACATCTGATTGAGACTTCTAGTTGCAGATTTCTTACCTTTTGAATTGATACCCGAGCAATACCATCCCCGCAGGTGGGCTGAGAACCGAGATCACACCAGAAAGTCCTGTAGGACCGAACAACCAAAGTAGCTGTCCCTACGGACGTGACTGTCCAGGCAGTAGTGCTTGGTGAAGGTGTGCAGAGATGCCCACGTGGCTGCCTAAAAGATATCCAGGACTGGAACGCCTCATGTTAACGCTGTAGAAGCTCCAGTTGCTCTAGTTGAGTGAGTTCCAAACCCTCAGGGGGTTGCTTCTATGCCAGGGCATAGCACATTTTGAAGCATAGGAGGAGCCAACGTGAAATGGTTCTCTTTTGCACCGCCTTCCCTTTCTTCACTCCCACATATCCCACAAAGAGTTGATCGTCCACCCGGAAGTCTTTAGTATGATCAAGGTAGAACACTAACGCTCTTTTTGGGTCTAGGCGGTGGAGTACCTCCTCCTCATGTGAGGGATGTGGGGGTGGGTAAAAAGTAGGCATGGTGATGGATTGACCTACATGGAAGGGTGTTACTACTTTAGAAAGAAAAGAAGCACTAGTACAGAGTACCACTTTGTCAGGATGTACTGCCAGAAAAGTTGGTTTAGATAACAGAGCTTGGAGCTCACTTACCCTGCGAGCAGAGGTAATGTCAATCAAGAAGGCAGTCTTGATGGTTAGGAGCTGTAAAGGGCAGCTTTGAAGCAGCTCGAATGGAGTGCACATCAGGTATGTGGGGATTAAATTTAAATCCCACTGGGGCATGATAAATGGGATAGATGGGAAGAGATGTGTGAGGCCTTTGAGAAACCTCCCTACAATGGGAGATTGGAATAAAGAAGGTTGGTCACGTAGTCTCAGGAAGGCAGCGATAGCAGAAAGATAGCCCTTGAGGGTGCCCAAGCCAGAGCCCTGTTGGGCAAGAGAGAGAACAAAGAGCAGAAGTTCAGAAAGAGGTGCAGAGAGAGGATCGACAGATTTGTCAATACACCATGCCACAAATGTTTTCCAACGGCAGGTGTCTACTGTTTTGGTGGAGGGCTGCCTGGCTGCCAAGATGATGTTACAGACTTCGGGTGGAAGGTCAAAAGCCGTCAACTGTTGCCGCTCGATCTCCACGCAAGGAGGCGGAGAGTGGACAGGTTTGGGTGGATGACCCTCCCCTGCTGCTGAAACACAAGATCCTCCCCAATGAGCAGTCTGATCGGAGGAGCTATGGCCATGCTCAAGAGCTCGGGATACCAGACTCTTCGTGCCCAGTCCGGGGCCACCAGACTAACTTAGGCCCAGTCTTGCCTGATCTTCTTCAGAACTCTGCGCAGAAGTGGTACGGGCGGAAAGGCGTACAGGAGGCCTGAGCTTCCCTCGAGGCGAAACGCTCCGCCAAGCGAGTGCGCCTTTGAAACTCCAACACGCAAAAACAGCTGACATTGCACGTTCTCTGCAGAGGCGAAGAGATCTAACCAGGGCTTTCCTCACTGCTGAAAGAGACCTTGCGTCACTTCCGGATGGAGACGCCATTCGTGATCGACTATGCATCGTCTGCTGAGTTTGTCTGCTCTGGTGTTCAAGGAGCCTGCCAGAAGTTGAACCACCAGGGAAATGTCCTGATGTTCCAGCCAAGTCCAGAGACGAAGGGCCTCTTGACAAAGAGTCCACGACCCCACTACACCTTGTTTTTTGCAGTACCACATGGGGGTGGTGTTGTCCATGAAAACTTGCACTGCTTTCCCTTTGAGAGAGGAAAGAAATGCTTTCAGTGCTAGTTGAATCGCACGGAGCTCCAATAGATTGATATGAAGCCCGGAGTCCACCGGAGACCAGAGGCCTCTGATCTCTGCGTCTCCCATGTGGCCGCCTCATCCCAGGAGTGACACATCTGTCACTACTGTGAGGTCTGGTTGGGGAAAGGAGAAGAATCTGCCCTTTACCCAATCTTGATTCCTTAGCCACCAATGAAGATCTTTCACAGTTCCTTCCGAGATTTGGACTTTGTCGGAGAGTCTCCCCTGATGCTGCGCCCACTGGAACTTCAGGTCCCACAGCAGAGCCCGCATATGCCATCTGACCTTTTGAACGAGCAGGATGCAGGAGGCCATGAGGCCCAGCAGCCTCAGAGTCATTCTCACCGAAATCCAAGACAAAGGCTGAAACATCGGATTCATAGCCTAATATCCTGGACTCGCTTTTCGAGAGGATAAGCCCAAAACTGCACTGTGTCCAGAACAGCTCCTATAAAAGGGGCGAGAGGCGGACTGGTGGGGTCTAGGGGCAGGTGCGGGGTCAAGGGACCTAGCTGTGGCTTGGGAATCCTTAAAGCGCTTGAGTGACGAGTCCGCCTTTTCTCCGTAGAGAAGGGTGCAATCAAAGGGCATGTCCATCAACGTTTGCTGGACATCCCCCGAGAAGCCAGATGTTCTCAGACAGGCGTTACTTCTTAGTGCCACCATCAATGCAACCGATCTGCCTAGAGAGTTGGTCGTATCCAGTCCACAGCGGATGATGAACTTGGCTGCATCTCTCCCATCTGCAAGCGCTTGGGAGAGGACAGAGAGTGTGGAATGGCGGCCCAAAAAGCATGCAGTGTTCACCGACCGCAGGGCTAGACTGGCAGAAGAAAACATTTTCTTCGCCAAATTATCCAGTCTTTCTGATTCCCTATCGGAGTGGGGAAAGGAGGAGGGGTGCGGGAGGAGGGGTGGGCAGGGAATGCATCAAAGGAAGAAGAGGAAGCCTGATCACAAGGCTCTCAGGCGTGGGGTATTGGGTAAGGAATTTTGGGTCTGTTGGCGCAGGCCGATGGCGGCGGGCAATTGTCCTATTCACAGGAGCCCCTGTGCTGGGTCTGGAAAAAGTACCCAAAAGGACGTCCGTCAGTGTCTCATTAAAAGGGAGAAGAGGTCCTGATGTGGAAGACCCCGGCTGAAGCACGTCGATTAGGATGTTAGGCCTAACCTCCACAGAAGGTAGCTCAAGATCCAAAACGTCAGCAACCCTTCTCACCACCATGGAGTATGTGGCGCCCTCCTCCGTAGCCACGTTAGAGGGAGAGAGCATACCAGTTTCAGGGGAGGTATCTAGACCACTGGCATCATCCAAATCCTGCACCCAGTCCATTTGGGGTCAAGCTGGTATTCGAAAGGGTCCAGTGGCCCCTCTAAATTCTCCCCATATCCGTACCCGTAAGTATAAAGGTCTGGATCAACCCTGGGCCCAGGACAGCCCACAGAGAACGTAATTGCGTTGACGTCATTCCGGCTTCAGGTCATCGGGTATGAGAATAGGATCAATGTCGATCGTTGGCCCAACCGACATCAGGAGCGTTGACGCCTGACCTGATGCCGGGGAAGGTCGCTGTGGCGCAACCGGCGTCGGAGCGGATCCGAGATTGGATCCAGAAGAGACTTCCAGAACCGTGGCCGAAGCCGATGACTTCGAACCCGAGGGGGCCCTCACCAACTCACCTGTGCCCAAGGGTGCCGAAGATGGACCGGTCTGCCCAAAAATGAAGTGCATTGCCTTATAAAACTCCTTTAGCTGGGCAGGGGTGGCTACGGCTCCCGGAAGTCCGGGAAGAGCGTGGCAGACCCAGATGGAGGCACTGTAGATGGAGGCCTAGAGCGTTGATGATCTTCCCTCGCTGCATTGTCCGAGCGAAGGGGTGAAGTCGAAGAACGTTTGTTCTTCTTCGACTTCTTTTTGTTTTGACCCGAATGTCCTGATGACTTTGAGGATGAAGAGTGGTGGTGACCCTGCGGCGGTCTCGAGACCTTCCTCTCGAACGAGATTGTGAGCGCCGCAGAGTCGACACTCGGAGCACGACTTTGGGTCGTGATCGCGCTCCAAAGACACACGAGGTGCGGATCCATCACCGTCAGTGACAAGGGTCGCAGGGCTTAAAACTGGTCTTGAGGGACATCCCTCGACCCATCCAAGATCTCGTCAAAATTGTTTGACAAAAATGTTGTCGTAGTGAAAAAATGACTGAGGCAGCTCCGTAGGCTGGCATGGAAAGAAAAGAACTGACATCAGCAAGCCGGGGTGTAGCCTATATATGACTGCGACGTCATCACGGCGAACACGACGCCACTGACGCCCGCTGAGTCGACCGATGCCACTTGATGGCACGCAGAGGTACCGCTCGAAGAAAAAGTCTCCGGATCCAGTCTGACGCGTGGGGGAATTCAAAAGGTAAGGAATCTGGAACTAGAAGTCTCTATCAGATTTGAGAGATAGAATATACAATATAATAACTCACAAAAAAGTATTACAAAATTAAGCTCCTGTGAAGAAAAAAAAAACGATGCTCGAGAAAACTCTGATAATTAATCCAGCCATGAAACAGACAACTAGAGGAGCTATGGAAGGAACATCATAAAGAAACAGAAAAAGTGACAAGGCATTAATTAACTACAGAGAGAAAACTATATGCAGTGCATTCAAGAGGGAGCTCGTGGGAGTAAGACATTAGCACACCTGAGTCGTCACTCTTGAGTCGCAGGCAACACAACAAGCATAGAAAGTAGTGAGGGTGAAAATGCTTTTGATACAGAGGTATTTTGGCAAGAGTTAGGTTCTATGGCAGGACTGGAGGCTCAGATGAACGAGTTACTTACCTTCGGTAACGACTTTTCTGGTGGATACATTAGCTACCTGTGGATTCCTCACCTCATGAATACTCCCATGGCGCCAGCATTCTACGGAAATCTTCTTACTAGTCTCTGCACGTCGACGAGGACGTCACTGTCTCGCACGCGACGCCGTCTGACGTCATACAGGCAATAAGAGGTCCTCGACGACGTGCGGACGTCAGTACCAATCATTTTTTACGTGCATGAGAACAACCAGGCAATGCAATGAAAGAACAAAGCAACATCCATTATATTGTAAAAATACACCACATTGTATGAATAACTGTAAATCTTTTTTATGTACATATATATATATATATATATATATATATAAAACTCTTTCTTTTTTTTTTTTTTTTTTTTTTTTAAATATATACACACACCAAGTATATACATAAAGATATATACACATATACCCATATATATATATAAATATATTATATATATACATCTATTGCACACTCAAAGATCAAGAGGAGCGCACTCAAGGATTACTTGGCAAGACCATAAAGGCAACGGGGAGGCGGGTGGGACCGTGAGGAATCCACAGGTAGCTAATGTATCCACCAGAAAAGTCGTTACCGAAGGTAAGTAACTCGTTCTTCTGATGGATACAACTACCTGTGGATTCCTCACCTCATGAATAGAGTCCCAAAGCAGTACCACGCCCGGCGGTGGGTGCCTAAATGGTCAAACCAAGAAATCCTGCAGCACTGACCGTGCAAAATGGCCGTCCCTTCTAACCTCAGAATCTAAACAGTAATGTTTTGCAAAAGTGTGAAGGGACGACCAAGTTGCGGCCTTGCAGATGTCGACCACAGGAACACCTCTGGCTAAGGCCGAAGTGGCCGACTTAGCTCTGGTGGAATGAGCTCTAATGCCCTCAGGAGGATCCTTCTTTGCCAAAGAGTAACATATTTTAATGCAAAGAACAACCCACCTGGATAGTGTTCTCTTGTGGACTGCCTTTCCTCTCCTCTTGCCCACGTATCCAATAAACAGCTGATCCTCCAGCCTGAAATCCTTTGTTCTATTGATAAAGAAGCTCAACGCTCTCTTTGGAGCCAGACGGTGCAGTCTTTCTTCCTCTTTGGAAGGATGAGGCGGAGGATAGAACGTGGACAAAGTAATTGCCTGAGCCAAATGGAAGGGTGAAACAACCTTCGGGAGGAAAGCAGCCTTGGTCCTCAACACCACCTTATCCCCATAAAAAGTTGTATAAGGGGGTTTTACTGATAAGGCCTGCAACTCACTCACTCTCCTTGCTGATGTTATAGCTATCAGGAAGACTGTTTTTAAAAACAAATACCTTAAGGGGCAAGAATGCATAGGTTCAAAAGGGGACCCCATAAGGAAAGTCAGGACTAAGGACAAATCCCATTGCGGCATAACGAATGGCTTTGGAGGATATTGATTTAGAAGACCTTTCAAGAATCTGATAACAATAGGGGATTTAAATAAAGATGGTTGGTCTGGAAGACATATGAAGGCTGACAAGGCCGATAAATAACCTTTAATGGTAGCCACTGCACAACCTTTCTGCGCCAGAGATAGAGCAAAAGACAAAACGTCCGATAGATGAGCTTGTAAAGGATCAATCTGCCTCTCTCCACACCACGCAACAAATTTAGACCACCTATTAGCGTAGATAGATTTAGTGGAGTGTCGCCTGGCCGCTAATATCACATCCACTACCTCAGGCGGGAGAGAGAAGGAACTCAGGTTGCCCCGTTCAATCTCCAGGCATGTAGGTGCAGACTCTGGAGGTTGGGGTGTAGAACCTGCCCCTGCGACTGCGAGAGGAGGTCTGCCCTGAAAGGGAGACGGAGCGGCGGGCACGTTGAGAGTTGGAGAAGGTCGGAGTACCACACCCTCCTTGGCCAATCCGGAGCTATTACGATTACTAGAGCCCGGTCTTGGCGAATCTTCCTCAATACTCGAGGAATCAAGGGTATGGGAGGAAACGCGTAAAGCAACTGGCCGCACCAGGTCATTTGAAACGCGTCCCCCAATGCTTCCTGCATCGGATACTGAAGGCTGCAGAACAACGGACAATGCGCGTTCTCTCGAGTGGCGAACAGATCTACCCGAGGAAACCCCCACTTCTGGAAGATTAAACGGACTTGATCTGGATGGAGACGCCACTCGTGGTCTGCCGAGAAGTGGCGACTGAGACTGTCCGCACGCACGTTCAAGACTCCGGCCAGATGGTTTGCTATCAAGCAAATCCGATGGTCCTTTGCCCAGGACCATAGTCGAAGAGCTTCTCTGCAGAGAAGGTACGACCCCACTCCTCCCTGCTTGTTTATGTGCCACATCGTGGTAGTATTGTCCGTTAGGACCTGTACCGACTGACCACGAAGGGAAGGGAGGAAGGCCTTGAGAGCCAGACGTACAGCCCGTAACTCTAACAGATTGATGTGAAAAATCTGTTCCTCTGGAGACCAAAGACCTTTGATCTCCAGATCCCCCAGATGAGCTCCCCACCCTAGAGTGGAAGCATCCGTTATGACTGTGGCCACTGGTGGCGACTGCTGGAACGGTTTTCCTTGTGAAAGATTGTTGCTTGCAATCCACCACTTCAAATCCACAGCAGCATCTCTGGAGATCTTGACAGTACCCTCTAGATCCCCTCTGTGTTGAGACCACTGCCTTCGGAGGCACCACTGAAGAGCCCTCATGTGCCAGCGAGCATGCGTGACCAACAGAATGCAGGAGGCAAAAAGACCGAGCAGACGAAGGACCTTGAGGACTGGAACTACCGCTCCGTTTCGAAACATTGGAACCAAATCCTGAATATCTTGAATCCGCTGAGGCGGAGGAAAGGCCCGACCCAATGTCGTATCCAGTACTGCCCCTATGAACAGGAGGCGCTGAGAGGGCTCCAGGCGAGATTTGGGCTCGTTCACCGAAAAGCCCAGGTCGAACAACAACTGGGTTGTTGACTGCAGATGACGCAACACAAGCTCCGGGGACTTGGCTTTGATCAACCAATCGTCCAAGTAAGGGAATACTGCTATCCCCTTCCTTCTGAGCTCTGCCGCAACCACCGACATCACCTTCGTGAAGACTCGAGGTGCTGAAGTAAGACCAAACGGAAGGACCGCAAACTGGTAGTGTTGCGATCCCACCACAAACCGGAGATACTTCCTGTGTGACTTGAGTATCGGGATATGAAAGAAAGCATCCTGCAAGTCGACAGACACCATCCAGTCTTCCATGTTCAACGCCAAAAGCACCTGTGCTAGGGTCAGCATCTTGAACTTTTCCTGCTTGAGGAACCAATTCAAGATCCTCAGGTCCAGAATTGGTCTCAAACGACCATCCTTCTTGGGAATCAGGAAATACCTTGAGTAAACTCCTTGACCCCTTTCCTGCTCCGGGACCAACTCCACCGCGCCCTTTAAAAGGAGGACTTCCACCTCCTGTTCTAGCAACAGGAGGTGTTCTTGTGAACAATACGAAGGGCGGGGCGGGATGAGGGGCGGAAACTCCCGAAAGGGAAGGGTGTAGCCTTTTCCCACAACACTGAGAACCCAAGTGTCCGACGTAACAGTCTCCCATTTGGTGAGAAAATGCTGTAATCTTCCCCCTACAGGAGAGGAGTGAGTGGGAAATGGTGGAAGCCTAAGGCTGCTTCCCCTGCTGCACCCCGCCAGAGGATGAGGAAGAGGCAGAGTGCTGCTGAGAGGCTCCCCTGGTGCGGACCCTACCCCTCCCCCTAAAAGATCTATAGGGGTGGGAAGAGGCAGGTTGCTGATATCTTCCCCGAAAGGAAGAGGAGGAAGAGCCACGCCCAAATCCACGAAACCTCCTGAAGAATCTGGAAGAGGCCGTGGAAGAAGGAGCTTGGAGTCCCAACGACTTAGCCGTGGCCCTGCTCTCCTTAAAACGTTCCAAGGCCGAATCAGCCTTAGCCCCAAACAGTTTGTCCCCATCAAACGGGAGATCCAACAATGTGGACTGTACATCTGCCGAAAAGCCCGAGTTACGTAGCCAGGCCTGTCTCCTTTCCACCACAGTTGTGCCCATTGCTCTGGCTACCGAGTCGGTGGTATCCAGTCCCGTCTGGATAATTTGGGTCGCAGCAGCCTGGGCGTCAGAGACAAGATCCAAAAGACCCTGGGGAAGCTCTGTAAACGAAGAGGAGATGTCATCCATCAGAGCATGAATATACCTCCCCAGGATACAGGTCGCATTAGTGGCTTTTAACGCCAGACTGCAGGACGAAAAAATCTTCTTCGACTGCGCCTCTAGCTTTTTTGAGTCTCTGTCCCCAGGCACCGTCGGGAAAGAACCAGGCGCTGATTTGGACGAACAGGAGGCCTGCACAACCAAGCTCTCCGGCGTAGGGTGCCTAGATAGGAAACCAGGATCAGTTGGAGCCGTCCGATACCTCCTGGCCACGGCTCTGTGAACTGCTGGGGAAGATGCCGGCTTCTTCCACACCTCTAAAACCGGATCCAGCAGAGCGTCATTAAAAGGTAATAGAGGCTCCGCCGCGGCTGAGGCCGGATGCAACACCTCTGTCAAAAGGTTTTGTTTCGCCTCCACCACCGGCAAAGGCAGGTCCAAAAAACTAGCTGCCTTCCGTACCACTGTATGAAAGGAAGCAGCTTCCTCGGTATATTCCCCCGGGGACGAAAGGTCCCACTCAGGGGAAGTGTCCAGCCCACTGGCCGACTCCAGTCCAAGCAGCCCATCACCCGAGTCCTCTAGCTCTCCTTCCTCTAGGGCTCGTTGGTACTCCTGCTCCTCTAGTACCCGGAGAGCACGCCTCCTTGAATGCAGTCGTTGCTCAATCCGCGGAGTCGACAACACCTCCGCCGAAGTCGGAGATCGGCGCCGATCTTCCGAAGCCACCGACGCCGCATCCGGCGCCACAGGTAACTTCGGCGCCGACTGAAGAGCAGATGAAACGGATGGACCCACCGGAGTCACAGGCCGAAATCTCGACGTCGACGGGATGGAAATCCCTGGGGCCAATCCCTCCGAAGCCATCGGAGCGGCCACCGGCGCCGACACTGGCGCCGAGCCCACGTTCCCAAACGGGAGAAAGGGCATAAAGGGTGCCGGCCGAAGAGGCGCAGGATCACCCAAAGAAAAGGCCAAAGGCCCAGCCGGAGCACCCCCTGGAGCCATCTGTTGGAAGATGGCATACATCGCATTCAAGAATGCGGAACTATCGGCTCCAGGGGTGGGAAAAGCCGGATACTGGGGTGCCTGACTCGGAGGCGACCCCGACGCCGGCCTCGGCATCTGCGCCGGAGAAAACACCTGAGGCTCCAATACCTCAATCACCGACGCCTGTCCAGGCGAAGTTGGAGACGTCGGAGAGAGCAACGGCGTCGAAGGATGCGGCGTCACCGTGGGGCTGACCTCCCATGTCCTCCGGCGCCGATCCGGAGACCTGGAACGAGCCTCCCTTGAATGACGCCGAGATTCTCTACGGCGCAGGGAGTCTCGATGACGCCGATGTCTTGGAGAAGACTTTTTCTTGTGATGCTTCTCCTTTGACTTGGCCATAAACAGCTTCGCCTCGCGTTCTTTAATGGCCTTCGGATTCATGTGCTGACACGAATCACAAGTCGAGACGTCGTGGTCGGAGCTCAAACACCAAAGGCAATCGGAATGAGGATCCGTCACCGACATCTTGCCTCCACACTCACGACAAGGCTTAAATCCAGACTTTCTCTGCGACATTATTTCCACAGAGAAAGAGTACGCAGCAAGATATACACTGTAACCGCAAGAGTAACAGTTGCTCCCTCGAAGATAACCGTTTCGAATGCACGGAAAAAAGGGAACTGACGTCCGCACGTCGTCGAGGACCTCTTATTGCCTGTATGACGTCAGACGGCGTCGCGTGCGAGACAGTGACGTCCTCGTCGACGTGCAGAGACTAGTAAGAAGATTTCCGTAGAATGCTGGCGCCATGGGAGTATTCATGAGGTGAGGAATCCACAGGTAGTTGTATCCATCAGAACATGCTCATCTCTTCCAACTGTATTACTTAGCAGCCATAATAATAGCATTAACACCCAAAGACTACATACCCCATGAGTCTTTGCTGTAAAAGTCAACACAATAACCAAAGAGTAAGTCCCATATATTCAATATCAAGGAAAAAACTCTTCCTCTCATTCCACTGCTCAGCAACCAGATAAGTGCTTTTCCTTAATATCTCATTTATGGTGCTCACTGTGTGGTGTTATTACTGCCTGTCGTATTAATATGTATTAAAGGGTATTGATGCTGACATCATTGTGCCCGGTTTTGCAGTTTACTGGCTTGCAGCGTGTCCTAGGTTCCATATTATTGAGGTTTCACCGCACGCCAAGCTTGCTGTAGTGAGATGCGTGGTGTGCTGCCTGGACTGCTAGCGGCATTCTTTATCCCTGCAATCTTTCGCCCACTGTGCCTCACTTGCTGTAGCAAGAGGCACAGCATGCATAGAGGCCCGCGAGGGGGCATTATGGTAGCCCTTCATGCCCGCTCCATAGCATGTCTCCCTCGCTGTAGCGAAACGTGCAGTGTGCGGTCGGGGCTGCTAATGGGCAAAGGAGGGCGTGCATCTCCTGATGATGGAGGATGTGCCCCTTTCTCCATATTCCTCACATTCCTCGGTGCGCGTCTCGAACGTTCAGTTTTCCCCTTCGGTATTGCAGTGAAGGGAAAACATTTCTTTGAGCGCGCGCATTGTGTGCAGTCGTTTTTTTTCTTGCAGTTTCTTGTGTTTTTTTCTATCACTCAGATGGCTGCTCCAGATAAGCAGTTCTCCCGCGGATCATTTCTGCCTTTTCAGCTATGTTGTAATTAGGAGGACAAGCCCACAATCCTTTGACACACCAGTAGCCAACAAGCGTTGGCTCCACCAAATGATTGCCTGTGTCAGTATTAGCGTGATTTCTTCTAATGATTCCTGGTGATAGCTGCGTACCTCAGCAACCATGGCAGGTGTTTCTGATCATCTGTGGGAATCTGTGGAGGAGGAGCAGACGCTCCTTCCAATCCACAAGGAATTGGTGGATGCCATTGATCCATCCCTTGAGAGGGCGGTCTCCTTGGCTCTGGCACCCCTGAGTCAGACAATTATTGAACTGATGGTAGGGCATAGTATTTTACCCCCGGATGGGGAAGGCTTGAGGCTTGCACCTCCTACTGAAACTCGGCAGCCCCTAAGGGCAAGGGAAAAGCCAGAGAAGCTGCCAAGGTGAGGGTGAACTTTCTCCCCTTGGATGCCCTTGAAAGGCTTTGCCAGGCCTTCTTAAAGAGGTGTCTTGATGCCCCAGATATACAAGAGGATTCCTAGCCTAGGTATATCCCTGATGACGATTTCTGCTCCAACCAGGGAACAGATGACAATAGGAGGGAGGAGTTAGACACCCCTGATGGAGATTCGGGTGACAAACCAGGCCCGAACAGAACGTGGCGATGAGAAGACGGTGCAAAGAAACCCAAGCTGGAAGAGAGGGCGAACAGGACTCCCGGGGGTACTGGGTACGCAGAACCCGGAAGACATTTACCATCCCAGATCTGCAGTCTGGGTTCCCGCCTATAGGGTGACACGATAAGTAGCCAGCTAAACTAAAAAGCCCATAGACCAGGAGGTACGGGGTGTGATGCTATTAATTGTGTTTGACCAATGACTTTGTGTTTCACCATTGCGCATATTAGTTGCTCAATGTTCACCAGTAGCACATTACATGTTGTATTCAGTTTAGCTGCCTATTGGCTTTGACATGACATTAGACATGACATTCGATATTTAGGTTAGCTGCCTATTGGCTTTAACGTGGGGTTAGACATTGCAGTTGAGACATTGCAGATGAGCTGTGTTTTTCCAAGCTGTGTTTTTCCACATGATAGACCAAGCTGTGATTTTCACACCAGACTAGACCTGATAAGAGAGAGTACATTTGGTGTTTTCCTTTCTGCTCAGCCTTGGGAAGAGGAGAAGTCTAGGAGATCTGGCCAGTCTCCAAAGGCTTGTGTAGTTTTCCCAAGTCTGAGAGGAGGGGGCACGCTTTTGGAACAATGGCTCTGGACAACGGCAGAGTGAGTTAGATGGAATCTGCTTGACTTCAGACAGGAACGTAGACGTCAATTGCCTGTCTCCCGTTTGGGTAGAAAATCTCTTTCTTGCAGTTGAACGGAGTCATCAACTTGAAGCCCCAGAAAGATGAAGCTGAATATAGGCCCTACTTTGACAGCCTTGCCCTACGGTGATGAATTTTGACTTTTATGCTTTGCTTTGAAGTTATGCTATAATATAATCACATGTATTTGCTGTGTACATTGCAACTGAGAAGTACTTTGATATATTTTGCTTTCATTGCCGCGACTACTTTTGAACGTGTGCTGCCAATCTACTAATTTCGTCTCTCAAGAACCTCGTGGAGAAATAATAATAACAATAAATGTCTTCTTTAAACTCAGAAGTGCATTCCAGAGAGGTTCTGTAAGCTCGGTTATGAGATAAGAGCAGGAAAGCACAACATTTTGGCATAGTCGTCAGTTTTGGGAGTCAAATTGGAGATTTCAAGGTGCACGATTTAAAAGTGTAATTTTTTTTTTGATGTTTAGAAAATTAAAGAAGCACGGCAGACCATGTTTGAAAACGCATGTGAAGTTAAACTGCCTTATGGTGCTGTGAGAAACATGTTCTCTTGTTTATCAGGACTGTGTGAGTCTTGGGATGAGTGCTGTGATAAAGCATACTTAGAAAATGTGCCTTTTGAGAGAAATAATGTTCCTTTTGTTCTTGACAGAAGGGTTTGGATACGTTTATCTGCTTACAGAAAAATGCAGGAGAGATGTAGGTAGTTAGAACATGAAAATAAGAATTTACGTGAGCAAATTAGCCAGAACACATTAATGCAAGATAATGCTGAAATCTATAAAACTGCTGTTTTAGAAGAATCTGGCTTTTCCCATTCCAGTAATGAGGGGGTTAAGACAGCTGTGAGCCAGTCTGAGCCTCCGTGTGACCAGAGCATAGAGCAAAACACCCCACAGTTTTTGGAAGTTGGAGAGCATTCCTTGACAGATAACACTGAGAACAGAGCTCGGAATGTGCCGCTTTTGCAAAGTAAGCAAGAGACACTGAGTTACATGAGCTTGTTTGATTTTTGGAAACAATATAGCCCTCATCTGAGTGAAATCCTAACACTTTGGTATAAAGTAACTAGGTAAAAAAAACATGAGCAGCTGCGCGCTTGTGATTTGGCAAATGAAATAATTCAGACTTTAGGTTTCTGCGTAGTGCAAGAGGGAAACACTGATTTACATGTAAATCAGGAACAGGGGAAGACAAGAGTGCCCCTGCAACTTTGGAGTAAGCTTTTGACTTGTTATCAGTGGGTGATGAGTTCACCTAACTCTCACAGTTTAGGACAGGCACAGGAGGCTAGTATCATGCACTGGATCTGGTACATGCAAGACATGGCTAGAGTCACTGCAGCCCTACATGAACAGGTATCACAAGCCCATTTTCAGGATGTGGAGAGGGTGCAGGGAGTACCACAGATAAAAGAGTAACCAGTGAAATTGAGTGCACCATTTGAATTTGTGTCCCCTGAGGATAAAAAGCGTGTGTGTTTGACTAATGATTACAATCCAGTTACTGAAAAGTTGTTGTCTAGCACAGGAGAAGGAACAGTGTTGTACAATGTGTGTCAGACTTTAAAGCAAGAGCTGCTTGAGATGTGTCATTTTTACACTGATTATTGGTTCACTGCCAATGGTTTAGCTGTTTGGTTTTCCACATGGCTTGTACCTAACTGGTTCAATTGCCTTGCAGATGTTAAAGAGAAAAATTCAGAGAGAGGTGTCCACCCAGAATTCTGACTTAGTGGGGATGGCTTAGTGGGTGCACCAGAAATGTGGACAGCTGGAAGAAAAAGCCACTTACAGGTGGGCAGCGATGAGAGAGATGCACATTCCCCTAGATTTGATCAAAACTGTGCAGCACGCACAAGAGCAATCTGTCCCACAAACAGTCAAAGATTAATTGGAGAGAGGAAAGTTACCAGGACAGATATGGCAAACTGATCAGGTTTTAGGGGGAATGATTGCTGCAGATTACCTAGGAGAAACCAAAATTATGCTGATAACTGGAAAATAATCTGATTTATTCATACAGATTGGAGACAGAATGGCCCAACTTGTCAAAAGTGCAGTGAATGGAGGTTTGGTAAAGAAGGAGTCTGCCCCAGCCCTTCTGACAGTGCAAGGAAAGGGAAGCTGTGGTGCAGCAGATAAAAACCTCAGCGCTGAGGTGTGGGTTGAATCCCCAAATGACCCTCCAGAACCTGCAGAAATCATAACAAAGGGCCCCAAAAACGTCCTGCTGATTATAAAACAGGGAAAGGAGGAAGGGCACATTTCAGATGACAAATGTTATTTGCAAGAAAAGTCATACTTTTTTCTTTTGCAGATCCTACCACGTTTCGCCACTCACCATGAGTGTGCTGTGTGGTCTCCCTTCGGGTGTGTGTGTGTGGGGTCGGGGAAGAGACCGAACCCCCAACCTGAACCTGATTGAGTAAAGTACAGACCCCCATGGATCCATTTTGCGCAAATGGCGCCTTCAGTTCAAGTTCAACTTGTTTGATTACATTCTTTCACTGGAACTAAGCAACCTTAACAGTTAACTGTCTGTGTTTTTTCGTGTGGAACTCTGACTTTCGCTTACATTCCAGCAAACCTTTCAGGTGGACCATGCAACTTTACATGAGTAGAACTCATGCTACATCAAATTGCTAATTTAGAGACACTGTTCAATCAGTTATTATCTCAATCAGAGTATATAAGTTTCAGTCTTTTCTGTGTAGATGTATCTGATGTGAAAGATTATGAGATCAATATGTTAATCCACTTCCATTGCTTTACAGTGATTGCTTTGATCATTCAAATCTGATTTGCTTATAATGTTTTTTTTTGTTGATGTTTTTGTTTTTGTTTGAAATAAGAGGTATGTAAACAAAAATTCATTGGTCATAGGGTGGAATGTGATGCTATTAATTGTGTTTGACCAATGACTTTGTGTTTCACCATTGCGCATATTAGTTGCTCATTGTTCATCAGTAGCACATTACATGTTGTATTCAATTTAGCTGCCTATTGGCTTTGACATCGCTTTAGCCATTACATTCTGTATTCAGTTTAGCTGCCTATTGGCTTTGACATGACATTAGACATGACATTTGATATTTAGGTTAGCTGCCTATTGGCTTTAACGTGGGGTTAGACATTGCAGTTGAGACATTGCAGATGAGCTGTGTTTTTCCAAGCTGTGTTTTTCCACATGATAGACCAAGCTGTGTTTTTCACACCAGACTAGACCTGATAAGAGAGAGTACATTTGGTGTTTTCCTTTCTGCTCAGCCTTGGGAAGAGGAGATGTCTAGGAGATCTGGCCAGCCTCCAAAGGCTTGCGTAGTTATCCCGAGTCTGAGAGGAGGGGGCACGCTTTTGGAACAATGGCTCTGAACAACGGCAGAGTGAGTTAGATGGAATCTGCTTGACTTTAGACAGGAACGGAGACGTCAGTTGCCTGTCTCCCGTTTGGGTAGAAAATCTCTTTCTTGCAGTTGAACGGAGTCATCAACTTGAAGCCCCAGAAAGATGAAGCTGAATATAGGCCCTACTTTGACAGCCTTGCCCTACGGTGATGAATTTGGACTTTTATGCTTTGCTTTGAAGTTATGCTATAATATAATCACATGTATTTGCTGTGTACATTGTAACTGAGAAGTACTTTGATATATTTTGCTTTCATTGCCGCGACTACTTTTGAACGTGTGCTGCCAATCTACTAATTTCGTCTCTCAAGAACCTCGTGGAGAAATAATAATAATAAATGTCTTCTTTAAACTCAGAAGTGCATTCCAGAGAGATTCTGTAAGCTCGGTTATGAGATAAGAGCAGGAAAGCAGAACAGGGGGCATCTGAGAGCAGAGCGCCCTAGACCCTCCTTGGCAAATGAGGCATGTACCCCTGATATTGATCCCAAGATGACAACATTTATAACTAACTTTGTCAAAGACCCAAAGAAAGGCATTGATTGATCCTGGCAATTCTGCCAAGATAAGGTACTTGGGGGGTCATTCTGACCCTGGCGGTCACCCGCCAATAGGCTGGCGGTGCTCCGAAGGGCATTCTGACGCGGTCAGAAAGGGTAAACCGGCGGTCTCCCGCCGGTTTACCACTGCCCTAGAGAATCCTCCATGGCGGCGGATCGCGCTCCGCCGCCATGGGGATTCAGACACCCCCTACCACCATCCTGTTCATGGCGGGAAACCCGCCATGAACAGTATAGCGGTAGGGGGTGCCGCAGGGGCCCCCGTAAGAGGGCCCCACAAAGTATTGCAGTGTCTGCAAAGCAGACACTGAAATACGCGACGGGTGCAACTGCACCCGTCGCACCTTCCCACTACGCCGGCTCAATTCTGAGCCGGCGTCCTCGTGGGAAGGTAGATTTGCCCTGGGCTGGCAGGCGGCCTTTTGGCGGCCGCCCGCCAGCCCAGGGCAAATCTCAAAATACCCTCAGCGGTCTTGCGACCGCGGAGCGGTATTTTGACGGGGGAACATTGGCGGGCGGCCTCTGCCGCCCGCCAATGTTGGAATCACCCCCTTGATGTTCTGGGCCCCCTTACCAAGATTCTCTATATGGCAGAAGATGCCAAAGATTCCGGCCACATGATTGACCCGACTATTCTATCAGGCTGGGCCCAGCGGGCCCAGAGTTTCCTCGGCATCATTAATTGGTCCTTATCCACAGAACATCAGCGCTTGCTATTAATTACATTTCAACCCAGACTGGGCGAGTTGGCCACCACAGAAAATGGTCCGGTGGCGAATGGGGGTTTCTTGGCGGAGCCCTTCATTAAAGAACTATCATGCTTTGTTAATACATTTTCATCCCTTGTCAAGGCATAGCAAGCCATCAGAAAGGTGTTCAACCAACAGGTTTTTGGAGGGGCCAGAAGAGGTAGCGAGTGCTCCTCAGCCTGGGCCTAAACTTCCAACCCCCAAACTTCAAACTTGACGATTCATCCAATGGCAGGACCAGAAGAACTTTGAAGGGTTTTACCCGTCCTGTGGTTGTGGCAGAGGTCAGGGAGGTAAAGAGCATTCTGAGGAGCTACCAACGTACCAGTTGGCACCACCGTTAAGCATTATCCCTTCTTCCTTACGCGGTGTGATGTGCAGGTTGCAGTGGTTCAGTCAAACTGGGCAGCCGTAACAGGAGATGCGTGGTAGCTCCAAAGAGTCAAGAGTTTTTACAGAGAGTTCTATGGTACCCAATGCCAATGATTCAGTCCCAGACATCTGGTGCTCTCCCAGGAGGGGAAGTAGGTTGACCGAGAGGTGTCAGAGCTCCTGGAGAAAGGAGTGATTACCGATTCTATTCTTCATCCCAGGGGTTTCCTGAGCAATATCTTCCTGGTGGAGAAGAAGCACAAGGGCTATCGGACAGTAATAAATTTGAAAGACTGCAACAGATGGGTGGTGTATCACCATTTCAAAATGGAGGGCATTCACCTCCTCGGGGATATTTTTTTACTCAATGATTGGTTGGTGAGGCTCGATCTGAAGGACGCCTACCTGACCATTCCGATCTCTGCCCTACAGACGCTTTCTGCAATTTGAATGGGATTGTCAGGTTTTCAAATTCAAGTGGCTTTCGTTCGGTCTGTCCTGCACACCCTGGTGTTTCATCAGGGTGCTATGGCCCATCATGGAATGGCTATGTGCAAAAGAAGTCAGACTAAGAGTGTACCTGGACGACATACTCTTAATTCTTCAAGACAGATCCACTATAATCACCAACTCAACATCTGGGGTTCTTTGTGAACGTTCAGAAATCAGAATTTGTCCCAACTCAACAAATGCTTTTCCTGGGCTTTAAGAATGATACGGTCCATCAGTCACTCCGAATACCCCAGAAGACAATACTCCTCATACTTCGAGAACTACGCAAAACACTGGAGAAGGAGAAGTTCTCACTCCGTCACCTGCCAGGATTGTAGGACTATTGTCTTCTTCCAGGTCCACCGCACTACTGTACTCTTCAGCATTTGAAGGCAAAACACCTCAGGAAGGGTCTGACTTATGCACATGAGATCTCCCTCTCTCCAGATGCTCCAACAGAACTATGATGTGGCTCGACCACACACGCTCATGGAAAGGCAGGGCCATCTTTAGATCAGCCCCGGATCTGGTAATAGAGTCTGATGCCAGTCGACGGGGTTGGGGCACATGCTGTGGGGATATTACTACATGAGGAGAGTGATCAGAGCACAAGGAGGCTCTTCACATCAACTGTCTAGAACTCTTCACAGGATCCTATGTGGTGCAGAGTTTAGCAGACCACAAAATGTCCTGCTCCAAGATGGGCAACATATCAGTAGTGAGGTAAATAAACTGCATAGGGGGTACCCAGTACAAGGTACTGGTGAATCTGGCCAGAGATTTCTCGTATCATTGCCTGGAAAACAAGTTGTTGGTGACAGCAGAGTACCTATCTCGGAAACTCAATCAAACTGCAGGCTGGCAATCCAGACACCAGAAGGACTACAGCGTGTGGAAACTAGATCCTATGCTATTTCTGAGGATCATTCATCAGTGGGGCCCCTGCCTAATTGATCTCTTTGCGTCCAGGCTCAGCCATCAACTACCATGCTTCTTCATTTGGCACCTGGATCCACCAGCAGAAGCAACAGATGCCTTTCTTCAAGAATGGAGTCAGCCACTGGAGGTATGCGTTCCCTCCCTTCACCATGATCACCTGACTCATGACTCTAGTCAGACATCAGAAGGTGGAGGTGATCCTAGTGACACCACTTTGGAAATCGCAAGTATGATATTCAGTCCTTCTGGAACTTTCCATGGATTTTCCAATCCCACTTGCCCAGACTTTGCACCTGTTGACTGATCCTCATGGTAACTTGCAGCAGCTGGTTCAGAAAGGAACTCTCCTGCTGATGCTCTGGAAGATTACAGGGGAGTCCCAGACTTTCGGCAGAGGCTGTCTTCTCTTAACAGGAGAGCATGGGCCGACTCTATGGTCAAGAGATATGTCTCGGCCTGGCATAGATGGTCACACTGGTGTCTGAGACTGGACCTTGATCCTGTGAGGACAGATGTAGTATATCAATTTATTGTTGGTGTTGGCTGGCAAACGGCTAGCATATTGCACAATTAACGCTTATGGATCAGCAATCTCAGCGGGACATGTGCCTCTTTCATGACATTCTGGTGGGAGAACATCCTTTGATTTGTCAACTTCTGAGGGATATTCGCTTGTGCTTTCCACCTGAACTGAAGCACTCCTCCCTACGTAGGGCTCGAAAAATCTACTTGACCACTTGCTATGGCGAGTCAAATTTAATCAGGTTATGCTATTTTTAGGACTTAATTGCCCCTTCTGGCGAGTTGAGCAAAGAACAGGTGTTCTGTTGAGTTGAAAAGTGGAGGGGCAATAAAAGATCTTGTTCTTATGTCACATTTGCTCTGTGTTCAAAGACAGAGGTAAAAAGTCAGCATGTCTAACAATTAACTTTCCTTCTGACTGCAGAGTTCCAGGACTTTGTAAGCTGAACTGTAAGCTGAACTGTGTGACCAGCTGTTTAGAGTATAAAATAAAAGGATATGGGGTTTTAGGTTTTTCCTAACACACAACATTTAAATGACTAAGTCAACTGTGCAAATGTTTCAAAATATATTTCAGTAGTTGTGAAAGCCACTTTTTATATTTCTGTGTGATGAAAAAATATTCTAATAAAATGAAAACAAATCAGAATTATTTCCATGTTGATGTGCAAAGGATATATTTCTGAAACCCAATTTTCACAGATTGTTAACACTATATAGTTTTATAAGTAAAGCTGCAAGTTAATGAAATGGTTTTTGGACATTTTTTGGAAATTTACTGTGTGTAGATGACAATATGCTACCACATCATGGTTTAGTAATATATTTATTAAAAGCGAGTGTTTAAACAAACTGAGAATCACTCCTGCCCTCATGGCAATGCTGTTAGTAAACTAAAAGAAGTCATGGGTCATGTTTCCGCTATAAGTGGGCTAGATTCTTGTGATACATGCAGCAAACTTTAGTCTACTTAAACAAAAGAGGTTTTTGTACTGCAGAAATGTTGAGCTCGCATATTTGAAGGCGCAGTCATATGTGAGAATGAAAAAAGGCAACTCTGTAAACTATTTGCCTTGGATCACACAATTTGAGATTTGTTTACTGGTCAAGTACATTACAGTTAGGTCGAGTAGATTATTTAAGTTATTCGACCTGCAGGTCTAGTAACATTTTTATGATTTTTTTTAGGCCTGCCATGGGATTTCAATGTAGTGCTTCGAACATTTCAATCACGGCAGGATAACCAGTGTCTGTCCCGTAAGGAACAGGTAAGCTGGCAATGCTGTTATGCCTTATTGCTTGTAGGACAGTGTCTGATGTCCGCGCCCTTGATTTTACAGCGACTGGATATCCTTCACCATCTTTAGATGCACTAAGTCCAATACCAGCCTGGTTCTTTACCTGGCTTTTCCTTGTCATCCCAAATTGTGCATGGTTCGCTGCTTGAGAGCATAGGAAGCCAATACTGAAGAATATCGTTCTCCGGGGGTGACCCAACTATTAACATCTCTCAAGAAACCTTTCATACTTGTTTCCACAACTACTATTACCAGTTGAGCGAGATGGGTTATACAAGAATCTGGTGTGGATACAGCCGCTTTTGGGGCTCACTCTACAATGGGAGCTATCGCTTTGAAGATCTTCTCCCTGGGGGCCGTTTGGAAGTCATTCTCAGAGCAGTGGATTGGTCCTCAGACTCTAATTTTAAGACCGTTTACCTTAAACAGATTACAGGTACACTGGTTGTTAACCATCTTCAAACTAGCATAATCTGAACCTCCGGTCCTGACATAGAATACAAAATTTCCTAGCCCTTGTGAAGGAAAGTTTCAATTCTATTAAGGACACAGAGGCAAGAATTATCCTTCCCAAGTTGATTTATACGATTTCCCTCTCTTTAGCCCTTGCACCCAGACTGACTCAGCATGGGCACGTTTATCACCCGTCCTTTATCAGCCTTTATCAGCCGTCCTTAATAAATGTTTTGCACCTTTAGTTGAAAAGCTTGTCAAAATCGATGTTGAAGTCACCAAGAACTCTAGACCCGGTCACCTTTACTCTAAGTCCCCTCCACTGAGGTAACATGTCACTATCCCAGCAGTTGAGCATATGTATAAGCCTAAGTCAATCATGACTAGGGAACTTCCTGCATTGGTCAAGGACACCATTTAAACATCCTGGAGTAGGCTCCATGAGAGTTACATATCACCAGCTTTCAGCGAATAATCTGCTAATGCTTTAGATTGCAATTTATCACATTTTAACCCTGATCCCTGCTTCAATAACCTTTTACCACGCCTAAGCCTACCCCCTAAAAGTTGTCCTTTCTTCATAGTCCTGGCAAATGTCCAAAGCTAGAGGATCCTAGAGCAGAGTTCATTGTTCAACTAATAAAGTATGTCATTGGTTAGCAGGCCACTCAAACTTTTCTGTATGGGATTACCACAACATTCTGATGGCTTGTAGAGTGGGCTGGATTGAGCCTACTGCAAAATTAATCCACTGTAATTGCGTAATCATTAACTTTAGACATCCGCTTCTAGCAAGGTGTGCCCCCTCCAAACATTGAAGGCTTAGTGTTACAAAAGGAAATATATGCGTGCTAGCCCTAGGTTTTTTTCTACAGACATCTACAAAAAGGCCTGGCTCCGATCCCTATAATGGGAGTGCGAATTCCAACTTAGGTTGAAGACCCCAATAGCCCCTGTAGAAATCACTTTGTGCCCCTGACAGACCTTAAGGATATGAACTTACGTCATGGGTAATTGTGGCCTGAACTGTACCTATAGGCAGCCAGAACCTTCTTGGTATGTCCAACTTAGTTTCCCAGGCAGATTATACGACTGTTTCACCCTCCTCGATGCAGGAAGGTCATAGGGGATACTGTGCCTGCTAACCCAGCTTTTATCATACCTTGTCCTGTCCTTTTGGGAGTGGTTGCTCTGGTTCTGAAACTGATTTGCTGGAACGTGTTTGGCCTGATGTCCATGTTGAACGATGAGGACTGTCTTACCTATGTCACAAGTTTTTATTTAATTTTGTTACAAGAAACCTGGGGGGTCACTACAACCCTGGCGGTACAGGACCGCCAGGGCTGAAATAAAGGAAGCACCGCCAACAGGCTGGCGGTGCTCCCCTGGTCATTACGACCGCAGCGGAAGCGCCGCGGTCACACCGCCGGGGCCAGCGGTTTCCCGCACAATGGCCACGGCGGTAGTAATCCGCCAGGGCAGCGCTGCTAGCAGCGCTGCCCAGGGGATTACGAGTCCCCCTACCACCAGGAAAAGGCTGGTGGTTTGAACCGCCAGGAAAAGGCTGGCGGTATGGGGAGTCGCGGGGCCCCTGGGGGCCCCTGCACTGTCCCTGCACTGCCCATGCCACTGGCATGGGCAGTGCAGGGGCCCCCTGACAGGGTCCCAATGCGGCTTTTCACTGTCTGCTCTGCAGACAGTGGAAAGCGCGACGGGTGGAACTGCACCCGTCGCACGGCCGCAACACCGCTGGCTCCATTTGGCGCCGGCTCCCATGTTGCGGCCCAGCGGGGATGTCATAATGGGCACCGCAAGAGTGCGGCCGCATTGGCGGCCGCACGGCGGTTGTTGTAATGACCCCCCTGGTGTTTTGACCACCTCACCTGGGAAGGTTATCAGAGTTTTTGTGTGCCAACCCGTAGATCCTACAGGGGTAGAGCCAGCAGGCATCTAATGCTTCTTGTTCGCACAATGTGCAATTTTATAATCTTTTCTGTGCCTACAAAGAATACAGGGATACACATTTTATGGGTGGTACACCCCAATCAATTAAACTTTTGTGCTATTACTTTTATAACGCTGTGGGTCCCTCCAGCAATCGTTGTTACATCAAAGTCATATGTAAGGGGCAGTAATAAATTAAAATCCCAGAATTATCCATGGATTGGGCGACTACCAGGTAGTGGGAGGGTAGCAGCTTATATGAGGAAATGCAAAGCAACCCCATTACACTGGCTAGAGCCCTAGAGAGAGTAATGCAGAACATATTCAGGAGTGATTTACTGATTCTGCTCTGATCATCTGGTTCAATGAATGGCAGGTATTCTCTGAGAGGTTGCCAGATGTCTATCTGCCTTGCAGTAAAAAGTTATAGCGTCACATAAACTTTGCTTGTCATGTTGCAGTATACCATACTATTTAGCCAGGCTTTTAGTCGGGGCGGGCGCTGCTGCCCCAGCGCAATGCTATCTCTCTTTTAGCTAAAAGTAAAGCTATGGCAACGAATCTGGGAGTACTCCTCGGGATGTCTGCAACATAGCCCAAAAGGGGGTCTGGCTCAGTTCTCGTCTCTGTCATACAGGAAAGGAGTCAAACACTTTGGTCCAGAATATGCAGACATGTGGACACATCCATGTCAAGTGGGAGAGGTCAGCCTTCAGGGCTCTGCATGTTGGGCAATGGGAGGATCTGGTGGGGTTTAGTTGGGCCAGTCTGAGTTTATGTTGATGATTAGATGAGACCAATTTCATCTGTGTACAGCAATAGTACTATTCCTTGTCAGAGAGCGGGCGGCCCAGGTCGTGTTCCCACTATGCCCTGATTTTCATACCATGGGTGTGTTTGAGGGCCATGCATGCTTGAACAGTAAAAATTAGAGACCACTCACGACGGCGTCGCGTGGGAGTCGGGCAATTGTGACGTCCTCGTCGATGTGCAGAGCTTGGAAGAAAATTTCCGTTGAATGTTGGCGCATTGGGAGAATTCATTAGGTGAGGAATCCATAGGTAGTTGTATCCATCAGAAGTTAATAATGTCAGAGGGGTGAAGTTGTCTGGGGCAAAGGTTAGAAGGGGATCCGTATCTGCAAGGTGCTGTGTAGACGACAGAGGATCAAATGATCCATATGAGAGGAGGCATTTGCGAAACTGGTGTCATCTGTATGTGTGAGGACATGGCCTTCAGGAAAGAGATCACCTTTTTTGTGTAGTTCGTGACGGGTCAGTGTACGTTGGACCACTTTCTCTAGGGTTAAGGGCAGCCACGGATTTTGTGTAAGCAGAAGTGCAGGGGAATACATGAGGCCAATCCCGAAGACACAGCAGAGTATCCTCCACGCCCAGCTCATGGTAGATAATGGCTGTATGTCGAGGGTTCCAATTTAAGGCCCTGTGGTAGTAGAGATGCCAGGGGACTGACCCTGCTTGATCGCGCTCTAGCTTACCATATGGGAGAAGACGAGAATCTGGATGAAACCAGTGAGATGCGAAATAACATTGCACTGTGAGGTAGTATATCTAAAAATCGGGGACTCCAAACACGTCCTGTTCGTAGGACAAGCGTACCTAATTTATTCTGAGGCCTACGGCCTGCCCAAATTAGTTTCAACATCGGACCCCGTAGTGTGAGGAAAAAGGAATTTGTCAGAGGTATGAATATGTTTGAAACTAAATATAAGAAGCGGGGAAGGACAACCATTTTGATAATGGCGATACAGTCCACCGTGGAGAGGGCGAGGCATAGCCATTGTTCAATTTGTACTGTAGCTTTGTCAATGGTTGGGCCATAGTTGAGGCAGATCACATGTTCTTTATCATGGTGTAAAACAATACTCAAATATTTAGTAGACTCCTCATACCACTTGAGTGGGTACTCACAAGGTACAAGTGTGGTGATATCTGTAGAGAGAACAACTCTGATTTTGCCCATGTTAATCTATCCAGAAAGGCCACCAAATCCGTATACAATAGGGGCGAGGTTGTCCGAGGGGTAGCGGATAAATAATTTGTTGCACGCGTACATAGATAAAAGGTGCCTGGCTGAAATCAAAGGCCACAATGCATATGATTTTCTTGTAAGTGACGGACCAGAGGGTCCATAGCAATTATAACAGTTGTGGTGATAAGGGGCAGCCTTCTCTCATACTCCTGGCAATAGCAAAATGCTTGGAGACAGAGCCATTCATGCGTAACTGTGCCACTGGGTTGGAGTACAGTAGCATGATCAGGGCAGTGAAGCCCCTAGGGAGCCCCAACTTCTGCAACGTTGAATGCAGAAAGGGCCACTCCAGGGAGTCAAAGGCCTTCTCTGCATTCAATAGTGGGATAGCAGCAGGCATCTCCGGGGAGGCTCTATTGAGAACCACAAACAAAGTGAGCAGGTTGAAGGAGATGGACCTGTAGGGAACAAACCCAGTTTGGAGAGGCGAGACGATCTGGTTAATCAGTAGGAACAAACCCAGTTGGGATAGGCGAGATGATCAGGTCAATCAATAGGGAAAGCCTGTTGGCAACCACCTTGGCGAGGATCTTCTTATCAAAACTGAGTAATGAGAGGGGCCAGTAGGAAGTACAGAGGTAAGGGTCCTTACCAAGTCTTAGCAGGAGGGTGATCACTGTCTCACACAGTGAAGGCGGCAAGGTTTCTGCATTGATGGCCTCAGCGTACCCATCCAAAAGCTGTGGGGTTTAGGAGATGCTCATATGCCTTGTAGAAGGGGCCCATGAGGCTGTCAAGGCCAGGGGCCTTGGAGTCATCAAAGTAGTCAATAGCTTGGCTTATCTGCTCACTAGAATTAGGTTAGCTCAGGTATTGATGCTGCACTTGGGTAATCCACACCACTGTAATTTCCTCTAAGTATTTATTCTGCGCATCAGTATCCATGTCTAGCTAGAGGAGTACAAATGCTTATCTCTGAGGCAGCAAATGAGTTTCCTGTCAGAATGACATTTTTACACCATGTTTAGTGAGATATGATAAGACTTGTTTACCCTTGCGGGGTTATGGAGGCTGTGTATGTTCCACATTATGAACGTAATGTTCAGCCAGTAGGTCCCTGCCCAGAAAATTAGAGGTCATGGAGGAAGTTGTGAGTATGCAGTTGTGCGCATACAATACATAGTGCTCCCTTCCAAACAGCTAGACTAACAACAAAATAAAATACAACACTGAAGTAAACACTCAAGCACCTGTCCCCCACTCTCACAAGGTACCAACAAACCAGTGAATCCCTAAAGAACCCTTATAACAAACAAAAAAAATAGCATTTATATTTTTGGTATAAATCTTGGCAGGCAGGTGACACTACAGCAAACACAACCCAGTCATTGAGGGATCCCTGATGAGTAGACATAGCATGTAGGCTACAGTAGAATGGTCACAAGAAGAAATAAGCATTTGCAATGCAATAGGTCTTGCATTTGCTTGTGTTTGAACTAATGGTATTGATGAAGTAAAACTGGACTTTTCTTGCCACATAAATGGGTCAACCCTGCTGCATTATTTTGTTCTCGCTGCCACATAAATCCAGAGGCCCTGCATATAACTAAAGAACTTCCATTTACCTTCTTCCTCTATCTGCAGCAAAAAATGAAAACATTCCCATTATTTATTATATGTATTTATTTTACACACATATACACATAGAACCAGATTACAACAGTCGAGAGGCAGCGCATGCGCGCTGCCTAGGCTCGACCTAAAAACCTGGACTGAGTGAGATACAAAGTGCACTTCCTGGACAATGCTTTTAAACTAAAGCATTTACTACACATCTGTGCAGGCCTATACTAGGCTTAAGGATCCACATCTTGCAAGCTACATCAGGTGCAAGGCGGATATTCAGTCCTGGCAGTTACCTAGACCGTGTCCTCTCCAAGTTATATTCATTGCTTTATCAACTCCTGCACAACAAATTTTGTCTAAGAAGTGTCTAATTGCATTATAATCTGGCCACTAGCTTGTGGACCATAGGTTGGGTTGATTACTAAGTACTATGACTTCTGTCTTTTTTCCATTCAGCTTGAAACATTTGAGGGCAATTCAATTGGCAACTGCAGTTCGAAGCAGAGTGGAGTTATAATCAGATTCTTGGATTTCCGAAGCACAGTGGAATTACAACCAGATTCTTGGAGTTCTGAAACAGAGTGGAGATTCTTATTTCAATGAGATGACAAGCAGTGTCATCCGAGTATGTCAGAAAAGTAAAATCAAAAGATTGTACGGCATTGGCCAAGGGGCATATATAGATATTAAAAAGCATGGGGCTCAGGGAAGAGCCCTGAAGCGTGCCACATGGCACCAGAAAACTGATCAACAGCAAAGGTTTGATAGAGACTTAGAAGGAACGATCTTTCAGATAAGAGGAAATGTTATCATGGGTGGGAGACGTCTTAATACTGGAATATTAGAAATGTTTACACCCTCAATCTGAAGCTTACACAACCAACTGTCGGTCTCGCAGATTACAGAGAAATGGATCTGTGGAGCACTTTACTGTAAATACCCTACTGGCTGAGGACCAGCCTTTTTTTCTAATGTTGATGACTGAAACAACTACTTGCTATTGAGTTAACGGAAGGGTGACGGTGAAAACGATAGGCAGGTTTTTGGCTAAGAACTTCCTCCTTACTTGTCAAGCCGGTGACAAAGCATATAGGCATTTGGGAAAAATCATATTAGAATTAGATCCACAGAAGTGCAGTAATGTTGTGTAAGCTTCATATTAAGAAAGCTGAAGTTCCAGGGTTATCATATGCTATTGGCAAATACTGAAACAGGCATAAGCTGCGTAATATGCTGTAAGATACTGCTGGAAAGTTTTGGTTAAACTTCAACTGAAACCTCCATGACAACGTTCAAAGGGGAGTTCCCCCCCATGTGGGTTGTGATGTGCCGGTAATATACCTACATTTAAAATTCGAAGCATATGGTAGAGTTTTGGGGTGCATTGTTAAAATGTTTTAATATCCTGTATGATAGGCCATTGACATGTAGTGGTCACATATGTTACCAAACTAACCTGGCAAGGACTGGAGTTGCTGGCTCTTCCCTTCTCATACCCTCACATTTAGACCTTTGTTGTTTGCCGGTGTGGTGCAAGGTTGCAAGATGCAGTAAGAAACACGATAAGACCACAACACTGGCCCTCCCTCATGATTCTTCATCCAAAGTGTTTATTTATCTCACTCTTTGTGTGTACAAATGAAGTTTGCCAACATGAAATTGGAAGATTTTTCTATGGAGTGGATTATCTTGAGCCACAGTGACTTTTTTTTAAATGTAGTTGGAACTGATAATGCATCCCTTTATGACTAATTTATACACTTTGGGACTCGTTTTAGGCCAATGAATCTTTCGACCCTGATTGAAGACACCTTAGGACGAGATAGCTAATCAACATGTCAATCAATATGTCAATAACATCATCAATATTTATCATAACAAGACAATTCACTTTAGTTAAAGACATTAATAAGACTCAGGACACCACCATGACCTTTCAGTCATGAAAACCACACCAGTTTAGTACGATTTTGTGATATTTATTCCCTATTGATTACAATTCTACTAGCAAGTTTATTAATCTCAAAATCAAGAAACACATTAGCATAGTCACAATATGGCAACTCTGATAAGACTTCATCAAAGCAAGGATCACGAATATTAGAGCGAGCATAACACAGCATTAACATATGTTATCCTTAGCAGAGTAACATTAGCGCATCATTTCAACAAAGCATAGATTCAGTCATTTGTCTACTTGCGTCTGATTAATGAACCCCTCAACTAACCTCTAATTAGCATTGGCATGTTGGGCTTCATGCAAAACAATTTAACAACATCAATTTGGAAAACCTCTAACTAAGGTCTCTGAGAAAAGAAGCAGTTGGTACCTAGAAAGGAAAAGCAAACAGACAATCACAATTTCATTGTCATATAGTTACCCTCCGTATTGGGTCAGCATACAGATTCTGTCTTCGTCCTCAGGACATCAGTTGATTCGCCATCAGTTAGGAACTCAGCTCAGGCAGGAAGGGTAAAAAGGGTAAAAGGTACTTCCCTCATAAGGAGGTAAAGTATAAATGGGCAATATAAGGACAAGAATGGTTTTAAGAACCAAACAGCAAAGTCTCTATACAGAGTGACAAAGTGTCTGGGTCATAGCAATTCGCAATAGCATCTCCCTAACTCCTAATCTCCTAGTCTCCTCGTCTCTCCGTCTAAACTACTTCCTTGTGTCAAGGTTTTTTTTATCCCTTTTTCGTTGTACAGTCCCCTAATTCTTGATTGGTTTGGGGTTGGCACCCCATTATCTCCAACCAATAGGTTACCAATTAGCTCATCAAATCTGTCACCCCATAACAGTTCTCACGTAGTTTATTGGTCCTTATGATTGACATCTTCAGCGGGTAGGATGTCCGGTATGATTTCATACTATCGTGGTCCTTTGCACATCTTCAGTCAGTGGTTCCATTGTCTGTACCGGTTCAGGCGACCTTGTACCTGGGATTAATCTACACTGTTGCATTCAGCTAAAATGTTTCTTCAAGCAAGTCGAATTTCATGAGAACGGATCTACTATAGTTACATTCATCTTCTAGCTTTGGAAAAACAAGAGTTCATGTCCTTCAGCAAGTCAGCACACTGCACGTTAGGAAAAACACATTTAATATGAAAGTCAGGCAGCTAGGCCTCGACTCACGCTAACTAAGGCCTAATGGTTTATTAGCAAAACTTTAGCATATAACCTTTCAATAATTAGTGTAAAACTATACTTTAACATAACATTTAATCATTATTAGTCATTTTCATTAGTCCCCGTATATATTGGCAGCCACTCCCCGTGGGCACATTTCAAGCATGCCTTTTAGCAAAGTACATTAATACATTTTCTATGCAGCATTATTACACACTAGTTTATAAACATTTCATGTTAATATTGAGTATATAAGCTACGCTCTCTCAGTCCCTCCTCTGATGACACTTGTCATCACACAAAACCTTTCCCATCACAACCTTTCTTTTTCTTCAGGGTACGCATTTCAATTTCTTCCTCCCTATGTGATCTTTCCCAAATTTCTTTAAACATTTTCTCCTTTTCCTTTTCTTCTTTTCTTTTATTGCGTTTTGCCAAATCTCTTTTGATTCTTTTATTAATTTTGCATGATAACCATAGTCCAAATAGAGAACTCAGTATACCCCCCTATTATTTTTGCAAGTACACCATTCCAAATACTACTAAACCAGTTCCCTACTTTTGTAATTCCTTTCCCAACCTTTTCCCACACTCCAGGTTCCTTCAGCTCTTTCAAATCTGTACTGTCTCTTGTTAGGTTAGTAAGCATACCTCTAATCTTATTACTATTATCAGGAATGAATGCACAACAATGGCGCTCATTAAGCATCTTACAGACTCTGCCACTGTTTGCTATAAGAATGTCTAAAGCAAGCCGGTTTTGAAGAGTCATAGCCCTCTCCGCAGCAAGTTCAGTATCAATCAGGAGTATAGCCCCTGTGAAGTTTGTCAGCATGTTATCCACAATAGTAGACAACTTTCGAATCTTTATGGAGTTTAAGATAACCCCCACTGAAGGAATTATGGCTCCAAATATGTCACCAACGACAGCAGCCGCTGTCTCTCTCTTTTGTCTAGCATGATGTAATTCAGACATTTTAGGAATTTGCTTTAAGTCATCAATCTGGTAGATCTTTGGGAAAACTATTCCCAAATAGCATTTCCCATACCATCCCTTAGGAAGACGGTAATAAGCATTAAGTCCACATATATAATAGATCCCAGGGATCGCTCGATCCTGTCCATTTAACATGAACGTCCATTTACTCTGAAACAAAAACACATGCCTGCACTCACTCGTTCCCACAAACAAAGTATCAAGCTCAGATTTCGGCCTATATATACAAAGCCTACCTACATGTAATGCGTCTATAGCTAATCTACCCTGTGTCTTTATTGCAGTGTAAGCATAATCATTTGCAAATGTGCGTTTTTCTAATCCCTTTTCTAGCCTTTCCTTTAGTGCTTTTCTGTCTATCATCAGTGAGATCTAAGAAGCTTTTTTCTACAGGTGTTAGTAAGCAGGTTAAATTAATGCGGTGCACATAAGCAGTTCCAAATGTCAGTGTCGGCTCAAAGAAACCCCTAACTAATTTTTTGCTGTGTTCTTTAGCTAATTTGTTTAGAAACTCAATCACGGGTACAAAAGAAAACGCTACATCTAAGTTAGAGTAGAAGTATTGCACATGTTCTTGATTATAGAATCCTGTTAATAGCAAACTACAGCTTATTCCGTAAGTGAGCGGCAGACTATGATAAGTAACCCCTTCTTGTACTGACGAAGGAATCTTTGTGCACACATAGCAATTTCTTGCATCCATTATGTCAACATACTCATTCAGCAAGCGATAGAAGACATTAGTAGATAGCTCCCCCTTTGAATTAGTTCCCTCATGCAAGTATTTAGTATCCTGCTCAAACTTCTCCCACGGTGTTAGTGTAGCAGTTCCAGGAGTTAAAGCATTGTTAGTCACTTTCTTATCCACCAATGGCATTCCCACAATCACACTTATAATTATTATTGCACACATAATTCCCACACCAACAGCTAGACATGCACGAGTCCTACTCTTACTACTATTATCTCTAGTGTAACTCATGATCTGTAAAGAATCAGAAGGTAGAATAGTACAAAGCAAACAATCAACTTGAGGACAATATAAAAAGCTCCTTTTTTTTTGTTTTGTTTTTTTCTGCAAAAGTCTCTCTCTTTCAGCAAGTATTTACAGCGTTTCACTCACTCCAGGACCGTTTTGTCAAATCAGGTTAGCAGCTTGTCATAATCGGTTTTTCAGAGTCAATTCAGGTTATCAGTGTCACATCCGGTAATTTATCAGTCTCTTTTCTCAGCTTTTCAGCTTTATTCAATTTCAATTTCAATTAAACACAGTCTGTTTCTAAGTTTGAATTCAGGTGCTGTAGTATTGACCTGGAACCTCTCGATCAAAACAGAACGCCAAGAATTCTTGTTGCCATTCAGCTGACGTTGCATACGCCCATTCAGGACCTGCGTACCTTCTGCTTGCAACTCTTTTTCTTTTCAGTTTGCCGTCACCCTGTAACTCTCCTTCACTGAGATCTTCTTTCCTGGTTGTATCAACTTCTTCCTCTATTGTGTCATTAGGGATCACTTTCTCCCCTGCAGCTTGTGGCTCCGGCCAATTATCTCCTTTAAGTATTTTCTTTCTCCTTGGCCTTTCAGGACGCTGAACAGCACCATCCTCTTGGCTATGGTGTTTTCTCTTGATGGACCTGCAAGTGGCTCAGGAGGAGTCAGAACACCTTGACCTTCCTCTGCCTCACGTCCTTCACCTTCAGGGTCTGTTAGGGGCTCAACTTCAAACCTGTATCCGTCTGCTTCTGGGAGAACCTCCCTTTGTCTCGGTTCCCCTGCTGCCTCGGCTGAGATAGGCTCACTGTCACCTCTCTGGAACTCGTTTACTGTTTGAGTGACTAAGCCGTCCTCAGCAGGCTCTCCTTCAGTCTCAGTTCCCCTTTGATTGCTCTCCGGCCCTGAGACTTCCTTCTCTGCAGCTATTGTTTTGGATAATTCAAGTTCCTTATCAGTTGGACACGTCACCTTCTTTGTGTGACTGGCATGTATCCAATTCGGAAGCCCTGCACATTTCACAGCTGTGGTAGTTGTCAGTATTACTTGATATGGCCCCTTCCAACGTGGCTCCTAACACTACTTCCTCACGTGTTTCTTGACAACAACCCAGTCACCGGCTTTCAGGGTGTGAGCTGGATCACTTATCGGTGGCAGTGTGGTAGCCTCCACCTGGTGAGAGAAAGAGCGGACCACGTCAGCCAGATCCTTGCAGTAGTCCAACACCATATCATCCGTGATATTCACAAGAGCATTTGCAGGCACTGCGGACAATCTCATAGCTCGACCCATAAGAATTTCATGAGGAGACAGTCCTGTTTTCTTGTCAGGTGTGTTTCTTATTGACATCAACACTAAGGGCAATGCATCTGGCCATTTCAAATTGGTAGCTGCGCACATCTTTGCCATTCTCGACTTCAGGGTACCATTCATCTGTTCCACTAGTCCTGATGCTTCAGGGCGATAGCTACAGTGTAACTTCTGTTCAATGTTCAGTGCGGCACACAAGAGCTTAATCACCTCATTGTCGAAGTGTCTGCCCCTATGTGATTCTAAAGAGATCGGAAACCCGAAACGTGGTATCAACTCCCTAAGCAGCAGTTTCGCTACTGTGAGACTGTCATTCCTACGTGTAGGGTAAGCTTCAATCCAGTGACTGAACACACACACAATCACCAACACATATCTCAAGCCTCTACACACAGGCATCTCAATAAAGTCCATCTGCATCCTGCTAAACGGACCTCCAGCTCTCCCTGTGTGGCTCAAATTCAACACAGTCCCTTTCCCCGCATTCATCTGCTGACAGATGATGCACCTGTGACAAATAACCTCTGCAGCTTGTCTGAATTTCGGATTGAACCAATCAATTTTGAACAACCTGATCATTGCGTCTCTCCCAACATGTGCTTGACCATGGTAAAACCTCGCAAACTGTGACAAAAGACTGTTTGGCAAAACCATTTTCCCCTCTTCTGAGACCCATAAGTCATCAGACCTCTGTACGCATTGCATCCTTTGCCAGGATCGTTTCTCCTCTTTACTAGCACGTCCCTGTAAGGATTTTAACTCATCTAATGTGTCACCTACTCTTAATGCATATGCTGTGCATGTTTCATTCTTAGTTTCAGGTAACAATTCCCACTGATCCCGAAATGATATACAGTTCAATGCACAAAACCTTGCGACTTGATCTGCATATCCATTTCCCATTGTCACAAAGTCTTGTGATTTAACATGGGCATTGCATTTCACCACGGCAATTTCAAGAGGTAACTGAATCGCGTGTAACAAATCCTTAATTTTCTCGCCATTTTTCACTGGAGAACCAGAAGAGGTCCTGAAACTCCTCTGTGACCACAGTTGGCCAAAATCATGTACAATTCCAAATCCATATCTGCTGTCAGTATAGATAGTGACTTTCATGTTTTCAGCTGCGTGGCATGCCCTAGTAAGAGCAATTAATTCGCCCATTTGTGCAGAGTATACTCTTTCGAGCCAGGAAGCTTCTAAGATACCAGTGATTGTACACACGGCATATCCAACCCTCAGTACTCCTACTGCATCTCTCAGGCATGAACCATCAACAAACATAATGTAATCATTTTCTTCCAATTGGGTATCTTTAATGTCAGGTCTTGGTTTGGTGCACAGATCTGTTACCTCAAGACAATCGTGTTCGACTTCCTCAGCATCATCAATGTTCACATTTTCAATAGGAAGCAAAGTTGCCGGGTTCAAAACAGTGCATCTTTTAAGGGAAACATTAGGTGACCCCAGAATAATTGTTTCATATTTTGTAAGCCTCGCATTTGTCATGTGCTGCGTCTTGGTTCGGGTCAACAGGATTTCAACTGAATGAGGGACCATTACTGTTAAGGGATGTCCCATCACTATACCTTCACACTGAGTGAGTCTTTGACCAACTGCTGCAACTGCACACAAACAACCTGGTAAGGCTGCTGCGACTGGGTCCAAAGTAGCTGAAAAATATGCTACTGGGCGGTTTGCACCTCCATGGACCTGTGTCAGGACAGACAAGAACAAGCATCACGTTCATGACAAAGCAGTACAAAAGGCTTTGTGTAATCAGGCATACCTAAAGCTGGTGCCCTGCACGTACTTTCCCTCAGTTCCATGAATGCCTTTATCTCTTTCTCGTACATGATTATGACACCCGGGCCATCCTGAATTTCCTTAACCGTCAACCTCACTAAAGGTTTAGAGATAATCGCGAAGTTGGGGATCCACTGACGACAGTAGCCCACCATTCCCAGAAACATCCTGACATCTCTCTTTGTTGTCGGGGGATTCATCTGCAGTATGGCTGTCACTCTCTCTTTGGATATTCTCCTAGACCCCTTTTCAATCAGGTGACCCAAGTACTTCACCTCTTTCTGACAGTACTGCAGCTTCTTTGGGGACACTTTATGTCCATTCTTTCCCAAATAATTCAGTAAGGCAATTATGTCGTAGCTGCAGTCATCTTTTGTCCTGGACGCAATTAACAAATCATCAATGTACTGCACCAGAGTTGACCTGAAAGGTAATTCTAACGATTCCAAATCCTTCTTCAATATCTGATTGAAGCTGGAAGGTGACTCAGAAAACGCTTGAGGAATTCTGCACCAACTATAAACCTTGTCCAGGAATTTGAAACTGAAGAGAAATTGGCTGTCCTCATGAAGAGGCACCGAAAAGAATGCTTGTGACAGGTCCACAACTGTGAACCACTCTGCATCACACGGAACCTGAAACATAATCACTGCTGGATTTGGCACTATGGGGCAACATTTTACCACAATCTCATTTATTTTCCTCAGGTCTTGAACAATTCGAACTTTCCAACAAGGCTTTTTCAGACCCATTATTGGTGAATTACACAGACTGCTCAATACTTCTTTCAGAACCCCTTGCTTCAGAAATTCCGCAATTATCTGCATCACTTGTATAAGGACATCTTGTGCCATGTGGTACTGCGGTACCTGGGGAAACACTGCATTTGGCTTTACCTCTACTTTGACCGGTTCTACTCCTTTTATTAGTCCCACTTCCTTTCCTGTCAGGTCCCACATTTTCTCTGTCACTGTACCCTGCAAGTCAGCTGGTAAGTCATTCACTGTGAGCATTGGGAATAATGTTATCAAAGGGTATTCCTCATTTACCATCTCCGTCTCTAGCTCAGAGATCTGAACATCATCCCCTTCATCATCACTGTTTGTCTGCACCTCAATCTCTTCATTGGAACAGGTAATTGAGCACCTCATTTTGCACAGTAAGTCTCTTCCCAGTAGGGATACGGGACTCAAATCACAGACTACAAATTTATGTAATCCCTGGAAGTTACCAATCTCAACTTGGACCGGATCTGTAAGTGGGTTTGTCAGGAACTGATTTGCTACTCCTACCACCCTTATAGTACACCCCGAAAGTGGCAATTTTTGAACTTCTGCACTTCTGACTGTAGAGCGTGTAGCTCCTGTATCAACTAGGAACGAAACCTTATGTCCCATCACCTTTCCCTCTACATAGGGACCCCTCTGATCTTCCTCTAGGGACGCTGCAAGCCTGCACTCCTCACTGTCTGAACAATCATCCGACCATTCATCGTTTATTCCATCCTCACCACGCAATGGGAACTGTTGTACTGTGTTATTTTGACTCATCGTTTGACCTGTGACCTGTTGAGAAAGCATCACCTGTTGCTGTCCCATTGGAGCTAATGGTATCTGCACATTTTGAAATGTACCGACATCATTGCTTTGTTGAACAACACCATCCTGCACCACCATTGGACATTCCCGCTTCCAGTGCCCCACGCCCCCACACGCGTGACATGGCGACACCTTTTTCATCCCCTGCACATCATTCTGAACCACAACTGTATTAATATCTGGACCCCTGTTCACAAAACCTCCTCGACCTCGTGCCCTTGGTTGTGCCTGAAACATTCCATTTCCCTGCGGTTGCTGCTGTACCATCTGCTGGATTCCATTTCCCTGCATCCCTGCCTGCGCTGCCTTAATCTGCATCACCATCACTTTCTCCTTCAATTTTCTCTGTTTCAGCTCAATCTCGTCACTACAGTATTTCGCATACTGTAACACCGCGTCAATCGGCTTCGCTTGCCAACAGATTAAATGATTCTTAATCATCTGACTAATCTCTGGTCTCAGCCCTTCAACAAATCTGAACACAAGGTGATTCATGTCTTTCGGTTCTATGACCTCAGTGCCACTATAGTGTTTGAATGCCTTCAACAACCTCTCATAGTAAGCATGTATCGACTCTTTGGCCTCCTGTGATGTTCGATCAATTTTCTGCCAATCAGTAACTTTCTGCGACACTTTACTTCAAAAACTCAATCACTTTATGATAATACCTCATCACCTCTGCCGATGGTGCTCCAGTAACCTTATCCCTTGCTGGCTCCTCTGTCGCCCAATCTACACCTCTTTTGCACTCAAGCCATAAGTCAGGTGGAACTATAATCTCAAACAGAGTATTCAAGTCTTCCCAAAGACATTTCGCAAGCTTCACAAACCTGTCCGTCTGCTGGTACCACTCTATTGGCTTCTCCCTCAACCTGGGATAATCATTTGTGAATGAGAGGATCTCACCTCTAGACCACGGTACATGGACTAAAACCCCTCCAGCTGTTTCTCTCATTGGTAACATCTTTATTGTTCCCGTATCCGGTGCAGTTTTAGCCTGCTTTGGTTCCGGACCGTCAGCTTTCTCTTTATCTCTCTTCTTTGCCCATCTGCCTTCCCACTTTTCTAATGCTCCCCAAATCTGAGCACTCTGCAGTATCTCTTTAGGATGTGCCTTCATTCCGGTAGATCTCATATGTTCGAAGTCTTTAGGCTCGAAGTCTAACCTATAGCTCCTCTTCAAATGTTTAGTATTTTCTATGTCTATGCCGTATTTATCTGCTAGGTTCGCCAACCTCTGATGCACCTTGCTCACTTCTCTAGTTATCTTGGGGCACAGGTACCTCAACTCTGCCTCTGTGTATGACTCTAATCTGTTCACTCCCCTTGTCCCTTCTACTAGTTCTGTGGCTTCTACACCCAGTCTCACAAAATTCAGGTATTCGTCTCTCTCTGACTTTTCCGCGGTCACTGTAGTAGTCTGCGGAGAGTTGAGCTTATCTAACCACTCATTCAGTTGTTGCGCTGTCAAGCTTTGCAACAAGACATTTCCAGACTGCACCATGGGTGTCTGTGTCGTATTTGTACTCTTTACCTGTGGGGTTAGCGTACCTAACCCTGCTTGTCTCTGTCTCCAAAGGAACCCCAATCGGACTAAAGTCTAATAAAGATCTTGACCTTTCGGCTGACTGTCCTCCCTGTGTCATTCCCTGCAAGTTTCCGGTAGACCCTCCTCTTATCGCCTCCTGGGTCATTACTCCCTGATCACATACGCCAGGCTTACCTTGCGCATACAGCGGTACTGGTGGACCAACAGTAATTGGCAATGATATAGCAGCTGGTGACTGTCCAAGTCCCAAACCCTGTGGAGCATTAAATCCCATAGCTTGATTCATCATAGGTGCTGTAGCTACTGACTGTGATCCTGCAACAGAAGTGTAACTCGGAACCACCTGTTGCTGCGGCTGGGGCAGCAATTGTGGATTTGGCTCAATCTGCACTAACTTTGATCTCGTGTATACTGGATCAGGCAGCACCATCAGACTTGTAGTTGTCTCTAGTACTGGGACATCTGGATAGAGCCTCTGAATCGGCGGAGGTTGCAACTGTATCTGTATCTGCGTGTCTGGCGCAGTGGGTACACTGACACTGGTACATTTTGTGCCGGACCTTCAGGACCCACACTAGTGCTCTGTGTATTGTCATTTATGGCATATGGTGGCGGGCGATCAATTAACAACTGATTTAGAAACTCTTCATCGTCTGAATCATCTTCATCTACCCAAGACCTCTGCGTCTCCTTTGTTTTACTAGAACCTTTATCTGTCTTACAAGTAGCTTTCTTTCCCTGTGTCTCATCTTCTTGAGTTATTGCCGGAACCATTTTAAGTCAGTCAACTATTCCCCTTCTCCACATCCTGGTCTCGTTATCCCATCTAGCCTCAGCTAAAGTCTTTTCTGCTCTTTTGATTCTCCTTTCAAATTTCTGCTGTCTCTGTCGAATGGCCATTAAATCCCAGATTGATAATGCCTCATACTGAGCTGGTCTCGGAGGCGGTTTTTGCACACTAAACATTAATCGCAAATTCTCCAAAATTCTTGTATTAAACGTCCCGTGCTCTGGAAACGCTAAACATCCCTCCTTCTCTGTCAGTTTGCACCACTGCTTTAGCCAAAGACTTGGCGCGACTCCCTTCTCCTCCATTACGATATAAGCTGGAGTACCCTCGGGCGGTGCAGGCTCCCCTACATTCGCTGCAATAAATGTATCTCCCCTCAAGGCACACTTTAAAGCCTTGAAAAACGTCATCTTTGCGTCTTTTATTTTGTTTAGAATCTAATCAGGAAGTTACTTTAATTCCCAGAACACTCTTCGCCCACTTTTCTCAACCAATTGCCTCTCACGGACAGCTGCCAATCCGTGTGCGACCCCTCTTGGCAACTGACCTATCCCAGCGCGGCTCAACTGACGTCACACTCACACACACTACGGCTGACAAAGTCTTGCGGCTTGTCCTCCTCACACACAAAACAAATGCAATATATTGCGAGCACCTTTAACAACAAAACCCAAATTTGTCAGTTTACTACAGGAAGGGTACACAATCGCTTCAGAACTTTACAGAGATTTCACTTGAAGCCTCGGCCGCTACTCTCTCCTTCTCAGTTCCTGCACTCGCAAGCAGAATTCGAGCCGCAAATCCTACTCTTAACTTGTCAATGGTTCGTTCTAGTGCACTTTAGAACTTGCCAAATCTCCATTGAAGGTTTCACTCACACAATTTGACTCAAACTTGACTTGTCAACCACGCCCGATTGACCTATTAAACCGCACAAATTACAACATAAACCCAAGTGTCTCCTACACTTGTCAATATACTCCGGAGTCTTAGACCACGACGGGTCTGTACATCACCAACAACCATGTGGATAATTTTTTGAGCACCAAGTGCCACACTCACATGAAGTTTGCCGACTTCCCTACTCTCATACTGCGGAGTACGCCCTCTCCTACTAAAACAACATTACCTGGCCTAAATCCACACAAACTTCACAAATCATCTGCAATATGCATAAGCTAAGCAAGTGCAAATTCTAAACCACACATACTAAAACGCCGAGAACATACCCAACTCACTTAGGCAGGCTCCGAGATTCCGGGAGAGTCATGGGGAATTTAGAAACACATCATACCTCCAATTTGCATTATCTCGAAAAACAATTCTAAACAATGATCCTTCGTCCTAGGGCCCCCAAAGGGCCAAACCGTCGCTCTGCTATCAGAACTGATAACGCGTCCCTTTATGACTAATTTATACACTTTGGGACTCGTTTTAGGCCAATGAATCTTTCGACCCTGATTGAAGACACCTTAGGACGAGATAGCTAATAAACATGTCAATCAATATGTCAATAGCATCAGCAATATTTATCATAACAAGACAATTCACTTTAGTTAAAGACATTAATAAGACTCAGGACACCACCATGACCTTTCAGTCATGAAAACCATACCAGTTTAGTACGATTTTGTGATATTTATTCCCTATTGATTACAATTCTACTAGCAAATTTATTAATCTCAAAATCAAGAAACACATTAGCATAGTCACAATATGGCAACTCTGATAAGACTTCATCAAAGCAAGGATCACGAATATTAGAGCATAACACGGAGTCAACATATGTTATCCTTAGCAGAGTAACATTAGCGCATCATTTCAACAAAGCATAGATTCAGTCATTTGTCTACTTGCGTCTGATTAATGAACCCCTCAACTAACCTCTAATTAGCATTGGCATGTTGGGCTTCATGCAAAAAAATTTAACAACATCAATTTGGAAAACCTCTAACTAAGGTCTCTATCAAAAGAAGCAGTTGGTACCTAGAAAGGAAAATCAAACAGACAATCACAATTACATTGTCATATAGTTACCCTCTGTATTGGGTCAGCATACAGATTCTGTCTTCGTCCTCAGGACATCAGTTGATTCGCCATCAGTTATGAACTCAGCTCAGGCAGGAAGGGTAAAAAGGGTAAAAGGTACTTCCCTCATAAGGAGGTAAAGTATAAACGGGCAATATAAGGACAAGAATGGTTTTAAGAACCAAACAGCAAAGTCTCTATACAGAGTGACAAAGTGTCTGGGTCATAGCAATTCGCAATAGCATCTCCCTAACTCCTAATCTCCTAGTCTCCTCGTCTCTCCGTCTAAACTACTTCCTTGTGTCGAGGGTTTTTTATCCCTTTTTCGTTTTACAGTCTCCTAATTCTTGATTGGTTTGGGGTTGGCACCCCATTATCTCCAACCAATAGGTTACCAATTAGCTCATCAAATTTGTCACCCCTTAACAGTTCTCACGTAGTTTATTGGTCCTTATGATTGACGTCTTCTGCGGGTAGAATGTCCGGTATGATTTAATACTCTTGTGGTCCTTTGCACATCTTCAGTCAGTGGTTCCATTGTCTGTACCGGTTCAGACGACCTTGTACCTGGGATTAATCTACATTGTTGCATTCAGCTAAAATGTTTCTTCAAGCAAGTCAAATTTCATGAGAACGGATCTACTTACTACAGTTACATTCATCTTCTAGCTTTGGAAAAACAAGAGTTCATGTCCTTCAGCAAGTCAGCACACTGCACGTTAGGAAAAACACATTTAATATGAAAGTCAGGCAGCTAGGCATCGAATCACGCTAACTAAGGCCTAATGGTTTATTGGCAAAACTTTAGCATATAACCTTTCAATAATTAGTGTAAAACTATACTTTAACATAACATTTCATCATTATTAGTCATTTTCATAAGTCCCCGTATATATTGGCGGCCACTCCCCGTGGGCACATTTCAAGCACGCATTTTAGCAAAGTACATTAATACATTTTCTATGCAGCATTATTACACACTGGTTTATAAACATTTCATGTTAATATTGAGTATATAATCTACGCTCTCTCAAGACAAATTAAGCCAACCAAAAAGAAATATGCAGTAATTTACTCCACGGCTCACAAGCACCTAGGGGTTGTTCAGGAAGTATAATATACCACCCTGACACACATACATTATCTTACATGTGAACTAGATGCCTGGAATATCTCGTGCACAGCAAAGGTAAGAATTTGCTTGGGAGTACTTATTGCACATGCACCCTGTATGCTCCACCCCGTTATGCATGCATGCTGCCAACTTTATACTTTATCACACTAGCTGGGAATCTGTAAATTTGCGAGGCACACATAGTTATGACCCCGGGTGTTCCTTCATCCATGAACTGGTTGTACCACCAAATTCTATGCTTGACTATGCGTAGATTAAAATACCAAAGGCTAGTCAGTGATCGCAAGCTGCCGTGCACCACGTGCAGCTCCACAAACTCATTTTTTAATTTACAACAGGACACCACTGACATTTTGGAGCACCTCCATTTGATAAGAGATACTTACAGAGCAGTATCAGCGAACCAAAGCCCTGCATCTCAAGACCAAAACCGATTTAGTAAAAAATCACCAAATGAAAGTATCTGAGATTAATACGCAGGGGTCGCCCAACCCAATTCGCACCCACCGCAGTTCCTTACTTTTACCCTTCGCTCTTCGGCGAGTGCAATGGTCTAGCAGCCTCCTTTCTAAATTCGACTGGAATTCTTCCTAATCCTTATTTAGTTCAAAGGGACAATGAAATACTCAAATAAGAAAATGCAACCTTGTTGTCTACCGCTAGGTGGCACCACTGTCAAACCATGGAAATTAAAAAGACGCTACTCTCCGCAGGGAATATCATTGTGAGAAAATGATAAAGAAAAAGTGCACCGGCTAATCAATAAAACGAAAATAAATCGTGATTGTTTCAAGGAACGATTCATTAAACTGGGTGTTGTTTTACTGTGTTTATAATGCATTACATACGGAATTAAATATACTGGTATTAGTGAAAAGACTCGTAATACAAGCATTTGCAATGCAATGGGTCTCGCATTTGCTCCAGCTAGAGCTATTGGCGTTGTGAATTCCTAACTGGACTTTTCTTGTGACATAAATTTAAAATGAAAAGTAAAACAGTTGACATAAGCGAGCAGATTTAAATCGCCATGGCCATCCTTACCATGAGAGCAAAGGGGAGACACAAAAGGAAAAAGAAGTTTGCTCACTGAATCAGTGCTTTAAATGGGCCTGTACTGTCAGATACTGAGTACCAGCACTTTTTTATTTGGAAAGGGAGAGTACCTTCACTTTCCCCCCAAAAACTGTAATACTCTTAATTGGATATTACCAGCACTTCTCAGAAACAAGCAGGTACTCTGGTACAGAGTACCTGCACTTTTATTTTTCCATTTCAAGCTCTGCTCAGAGTCAAGCATATCGGCAATCGTTCAATTATCCATATAACAGGGTCAGTCTGCAAGGCGGTAACAAAACCTCCCCAAAGTGGGACAAACGTAAAGCATTTACCAATGATAACTAAGGATTTTTGAAAGCAAGCTTACAAACGAGTGCAAGAGATGGGCATGAGGTGCGAGTGGTTAAAAGCCCACAATATTTGTAACCGGTCAAATCGCTTGCCCTCGACCTGAAAGGGGAGGCATAATAAAGGACTTCCTTCTTGTGAAGCACAGAACAGTAACCAGTGGAGCAACTTGGAAGCCAGTTCAATCTGGTGGAAAGAGGTCCGTGCTAGCTGATGCATGGAGGTCGGGGTGGGTGCGCTCCCGGGTGGCACAAGGAGAGGTGGGCTTGTCAGGTCCTTGTTGTTTGCAGAAGGACATTGCCTCAGCCAGCGTGTCAAAGAACCTGGCCTTCCCAATGACAACCACAAGTAGTCTAGTGGGGTACAGCATGCCATATTTGACCCTGTTTCTGGAGTAGAGTTTTAAAGTCATTGAACTTGTGTCACGTCTCCTGTATCGCTAATGTTAAATACGGATATAGGGAAACAGCAGAGCCCTGGCACTGCAGTGGGCCATGTTCCTGAGCCAACCAGAGTGCTATGTTGCGATCTCTGTGGTTTAGCAACAATGAGATGATGGGACGAGGAGGGGCACCATGCTGGGGATTGGGGCCCAGGATTCTGTGGGTGTTCTCCACCAAAAAGGTAGATGTTAAGTTTTGGCGTTCAAAAAGTTCAGCAAATTGATCAGGGCGTTCCATGTCAGAAGATCATGCAATTCCCGTAATGTGGATGTTGTTTCTATGTGACCTTGGTTCAAGGTCCTTTTTTTTAATGGGCAGTGCCTATAGGACCCGTTCGGTCCTTTCCAAACTTTGTAAGGGACACTGCACCATCCTCCAAGCTGGAAATACGTTCCTCTGCATTACCCATTCGAACATTGTGATGCACAAGATGCTCCCCAATGCAGTCCAAGTGTCCAGCTAATGTGTCAAAGCGAACATTGATGGTGCAAAGGTCTGCCATGATAGCCGCGGCACTACCTTGCGGGTCAATTGGTTGTGTGGTACTTGGTCTCTCTTCCGCATCTGATGGGGATTCCGATCTGCCAGCCACTTTGGTGCGGTCAAATGTGAGTTTGCACTGTTTGGGGTCCCCTCTGCCCACGACGACCAGCTCCTGGTGGGTGTACAATGTCAAATATAATAGCAAAGCCCAGAGCCGGGTATCAAGGTAGACACGCCCAAATCACTTGTGACTGAACCAGGAAAGGACACTAGGGCATAGATAGTGATGCAAGTAATGTTACTCAGAAGTAGGAAGCAGCTACAAGTTCAAAACAGACCAGTGCAGTACAATATGCACCCAATGGCAGTCACATATGGTAGGAGATGACCAGGCAGTGAGATCCCCCCAGTTTACAATGAAATCAAGGAGCAGCTGCGAGCAGCGGCAGGAAGTCGTGAAGAAAGCAGAGCGGGGGGACCGTTAAGAAGGACACTGGTGGCGTTAAATTTGGCTATCACCCATTTATCCCCATCATTTGGCCAACCAGGGCAGGTAGTAGGCACTTTGGTGGAGGGCAGGCAAGCTCCCGCTGCCAAGAGATTAGCCCAAGAGAGGGAGATAGGTACTCATGAGGCCGGGGTGTTCCCACAATGTCAGCTGCCAAGGCCTGTGCAGCCGCCATAGGGCCAGCAATTAGGTTTCAGGTTGGAAGTGATCAGGACCGCACTGGTGCCGGCAACGCTTAAAGCAAGCCACCGGAATGTGTGTGACCTGACCCAGTTGCGGCCCGGCCACCCGGCAGCCTCTCGATGGTCAAGGCCTCTGACAGCTCGTAAATTACATTCTCAGCTGCTCAATACCACGGGGTCGCGTTGCGTGGGTGGAGGGAGGGACGCTTCCAATGTCTGCAAGGGCTGGCTCAGTGTCTCCAGGGTTCTGGAGGCCACATCAAGCCACAATATCATGTTCGTATATCCCTGCAGTGTGGCAGGGGATGGGAAGGGTGGGTTCGGTGAATCTCCAGTGGGGGTGGGGGAGGCTCAGCAGCCTCAGGCTCACCCACGGCCTCTGTCGCCGTGGGGCCTCTGAGGCGTGTGCTGGACCTCACCCACCCGGTCCCGATGTTGAGCCCCGCAGTGCAGCATCCCGGATAAAAACTGCGGCAGTTCACGTTGCTGCCATAGATGAAGTACCTTCTTGTTGCTGTGATGTGGGGACATAGCTTTGGCAGCCTGTAGGAGGCTGGCCTTTTTTCTAGTGGGTACCTAAGGTACCTACACCTTATACCATGTCCAGTTATTAGTGAAATATAGGCAGTGTTCTAGCAGCTTAGGCTGTCTAGAGATAGCTGTAGCAGAACAGCTTAGGCTGAATTAGGAGGCATGTAAAGATCCTGCAATACCATTATAGTTACACAGTACTTATACACAATAAAAAACAATACTCAGAGTTACCAAAAAGAAAGGTGAGGTGGCAGCAGCTCTAGCTGCAGTGCAAACCTCAGAGAGCTGTGGTTTGCCAGTACTGGGGGTCCATGGTGGAGCCCCCATGATGCATGGGATTGCCCTCCCCAATACCAGATTTGGAATGGGGGACAATTCTATGATCTTAGACACCTTACATGGCCATTTTTGGAGTTACCATTGTGAAGCTACATATAGATATTGACCTATAGGTAGTGCACGTGTGTAATGGTATCCCCGCACTCACGAAGTCCAGGGAATTGGCCCTGGATAGCGTGGGGGCACCTTTGCTAGTGCAAGGGTGCCCTCACACTTAGTAACTTTTACACCTAGCTTTCAGTAAATGAAGGTTAGACATATTGGTGACTTATAAGTTACTTAAGTGCAGTGAAAATGGTTGTGAAATAGTGTGTGCATTATTTCACTCAGGCTGTAATGGCAGTCCTTAAGAAAGGTTTGTCTATGCTCCTTATGGGTGGCAAAAGAAATGCTGCAGCCCATAAGGATCTCCTGGAACCCCAATGCCCTGGGTACCTTGGTATCATATACTAGGGATATATAAGGGGGACCCAGTGTGCCAATTAGAATTGGAATATAAAGTCATTAACTATAGTGACTAATTTGGAAGCAGAGAGAGCATAGGCACTGGGGTTCTGGTTAGCAGAACTTCAGTGACACAGCTAAGCACTACTGACAACACACACATCAGGCCACAAACTATGAGCACTGGGGTCCTGGCTACCAGGATCCCAGTGAGACAGGCAAAACACACTGACAAATATGGTTTTCACTATGAGCACTGGGGTCCTGGCTAGCAATATCCCAGTGAGACAGTAAAAACACACTGACACACACTCACAAACAGGCCAAATGTGGGGGTAACCATGCTAGAAAGAGGCTACCTTCTCACACAGCCTGTAACCCAAGTCAGGAGGGCTGAACAGGGTTGGTCCTGCACCTCTTCAATCTGTACGCAGCAAACTTAATCATAGAGTTGAAAAAATCAGGGCCTTATTACTTGGACTATGAGCACGTTATCGCCCTTCATTACGCAGACAATATAGTCCTTTTGGACCACACAGCTGTTGGCCTAATGTGCTCTCTGACTTGTCCCTACAGGTACATTGTTGATAACAACATAAAGCGTAATACATAAAACCTAAATTATTTCATTTGGAGCACCGAAAGACCCGCATAACTGGTCAATGGGTGGGGAATGCAGTGACAAAGTCAACACGTACCAGTACCTTGGGTGGGGGTCTAGGAAGATGGTAATATGACCCATAAAATGCAGCATAAAACCATGCTAAGCAGAACAAGCCATTTGCAATATCAAGTTTGCCAAATATATTCAAAGCTCTGAAGTCCATCCGGTGAGCCCATACTGTAAGCCCTTTGAGGCTGTCTTATATGGCTCATCTACTTACGGCAACGAATTGCATAAAGATCATATTGTCCACTTCTATTAGATTTATGTTTGAGCTATCCTGAGTACCACCGTCTGCCAACTAAGGCTAGGATTTGATATCAGTAATTGTGCCAGGCTGGCTGATTTACTGCTTATCAAACATTGCTTTTGACTGAAAAACAGTGTAGTAAGCTCCCTCAAGAACGTGCTATGGAGAGATATCAATGCTAATCAGAAAATCTACATCTCATTGACATTGAGGACCTCACATGAATCTTAGATGGCTGAGCCTCAAGAAGCTCTGGGACAAATCTCCAAGTTGTAACTCTTTCAAGGACATAACTAATGAGTCCACAGAGAGAATGCCATTTATGGAGAATGTGGAAAAGTTATTAAAGTCAAAAAAGGGGATAGTTCCTTCACGCTTGTAATTCACGTAAGGTTCAGAGCTGAGTAACAATGAATTTGAAAATAGAGATCACAATTTAAGCATCTAAAACTCTAACCTATTCCAAACTGGGCGACAGAAAGAGCAAATTGGAAACCACGATGTACAATGTCATGCAAATGCTGCAGAGGACGCAACTATACGAGCAAATCATTATCTCCTATTTTGCGCTCGAGCCCTTATTTATCTAGTCCAATGTTCAATCTCCTAAAACCCTGCTTTTTGAGATTGGCGGTCCAAACAATCAGGAACCACTGCCTGCGTCATGGGTCAGGACACACCGCTTCTTTGCAGAGCAGTCACATTTCTCCAGGTGGCACTGGGAGCCCTGGAAAAGGCAACTGTTAAAATTCATGACAAAGGCTGCAGGGAGGACAGTCAAAAGGAACAAGGCAATCCAACACCCACAAGGTCCTTGAGCAGATCATTTGGATCACTGTAGACTTTGACACCTTGGGCTGCACATCAAGTGTTATTGCGTATATGAAATGTTTTCAACCATAATCTTATTAGCAGCTTAGCAGCATGTATAGCAGTGACTGAGTGGGCGGAAAGTTTCTTTTTTCAATCACAATGTAATATAATAGTTTTGTGGCACATATATTTCTTAATGAAAGACTGGTTTCCAGCCTGTTATTGTAACAAGCTAATTAGTCTTGGAATCGGAAGATTAATTTTATGGAACTTGTTGTCTCCATACAAATACTCCTCTATTGTAAAAAATGAACTACATTTAATCATGCACATGCTCACAATCCGGTTCTAAATGCATATCTTTGCAAGTTGTTTTTGCTTTATTTTTTAAGATTGTTTGATACAAATTTTTAAATGATTTGGATCACGAGCTTTGTATTGTTGATGATTTATACTAATCAAGACAATAAATAACTTTAACAGCTGCACAGGCCAAATCTTATGAACTCTGTAAAAAAGCCGACTGGCTGCAAAGAACACGCATAATTGTCTCCTCTTTCTAGTCAAAAACTCTGCAGGCATTTCCAGGACTGCTGCAGCTAACCAGAGAAAACAATTAAAATCACATTCTCTTATACGTCTTGTAAAAAAGGTAATGCTCATGACATTGTAATGGGTTCAGTCACATATTTCTGAATCGTATTTTCAGCATATAAATGAAATAAAATTCATGTGTATTGTTTTTACGGGAGAATTCGATCCAATTAGACTAATTTGAGAAAGAAAGCAAAGTTCTACCCCATAATGTTTTTCAACAGCAGCATGTGAAAGGTTCAGATTTTTTCAACAGTTAACCGTTTCTAAATTGTTCTAAATAAATTCGCTAGGCAGAATTGTAACAACAAAATGTCACGGCAGCTCTTTCCAGAGCAATCTCTGAGAGAGTCCTTATCTGCATTTTTTGGGCAATACCAGGTGCGGAGAAAGCTGGTGTCCAAAGTCAGGGACTAATAAAAGAGGGTACTCTAATCTTATCTGCAGTGACATCTTAAACGTTTGTGGGGCATGGGCAAGATCTATTTCGGAAGTCCCTGTTTTGAACAACTTTGAATGTATTTCCTCTTTTCAGGTCATTAGGACACGCATTATATCAAACAATATCGAGCTATATATTAAACCTTTACCAAAAGAAAGCTTGAACAAACGTTGATAATGCCATTTCTTTTTGGGTTTAGATCTAGAATTGCTTACTTGCAACAACAACAATTCATGTAGAATCCAATTCCTAATCAGCTTGTTTTCACTGTTAGAAAAACATTCTAAGCTTGACTTGGTAGATGTTTAGTGGACTAGGGCATAACTTTAAAATGAGACATATATGCTAACACTTGAAGTTGTAGCTCGAGTTGTCGGATATTGGGAATCACAATGTTTCCCCTTCACTACTAGGGGTCTGACTGCCAACAGTAAAAATCAAAACTCTACTCTGAGGATTTTCAGCATTCGATTTGGTTACAATCTGATTATTTTCTCCTATTTCTTCCTTTATCATGCTCATGTTCCTCTCTTTATATGTGAGCATTTCTCTGACGAGACAGTGACCCGGGAGAGTCAGAGAAATGGAACAGGGAAAGATACAGGAGATGGACAGCTGAAGTAGAGATAGAAAGCAGTAGAGATATAGATGATATAGACATATTTTGATGTATGGAGAGAAGTAAATAGAAAAGGGTGAGGAAGCCAGAAGGAAATCTAAAGAGAGGAAGAAAAAAGTAGAGAAATAGGTAAACTTTTAGAGTGAGGTAGAGAGAGAGAAAAAGACAGAGACAAGGAAATGTAGAGGCAGTGCAGTACAGTGGGATTTAGATGGAGATAGTGTAATAAAAGAGTTGAATCACAGAGAGGTAAAGGCAGTGGGAGGCAGAGATAGACACAGACACTCGGCGAAAATCAAAGAGATGTAAGGTAGGGAAAAGCAGAATGAGAAAAGGTATGGACGTCAGATAAAGAGAGTCATGGGGAAGACAAAGGTAGAGGGTGTGAAGGGACGAAAGAGAAATGTGGTGTAGAGTGAAAACAGGAAGGAAAGACAATTGAATTAAAAAAAGTGAGGGGAGATTAATACATATGTAGAGAGAGCTTTTGGCTTGAGGAAGCAGAAAAGTAAGTTAGGTAGAGAAATCTATGAGGAAAGTAGTATAGAGAGATAGGTGAAGTGGAGAGGGTGAGGTGAAATGGTGAAGGAGGTCCACAGAGAGAGAGAAAGAGAGAAAGGGAGGTGGGGCGGTAGGAGCTGATGATAGACAAAGAGGTAGAGAAATAGAATTAGCCACAAACGATATTTAGAAAGGTGAAGGAAAAGGAACAGTGTTAGAAAGAGAGAAAGGGGAGGTTAAGAGGTGAGGTAGTGTAATAATGATGAGGTAAATTGAGAAATCAAGTAGGTTAGAAGGAGAGGAGGTGTGTAGGAGTGTAAGCAAATAAAGATGCGGATAAAGAATGAGAGGTTAAGAGAGACAGGTGAGGCAGAGGATGCGAAGTAAGAAAAGAGAAATTGCCCTAGTTTGCAACACTTTTGTGATACAAACCTGGTGCAAAGGGTTAGTAAATTTCGCCCTTAGTGTACATGCCTGACCAGCCTAGAATTAACCCTTACTCTCTGACACAACTGTTGACAAGGAAATCGAAAATTAATCTTTCGGTATAATTTCTCCTCACTTCTACCCTGCTTATATCTCTTAATCTTTCACTCTTTCTCCACATGATTATGTGCTCACACTTTTTCTCTTTCTTGGCAAAAAAACATTTTTTGAGCTGAAAAGTAGCCCCAAAGTAACACAAAGTCGAACTCTGAGCTACTTTGCACCAAGGGGGAATAACATAGGTAGTACACAGTACCACCCATGGGGTTTGAAGCAAGTTCATATCTATTAACATCGGTAAACAGAGATTTGGACCAAAAACTCACACCTCCTCTAGAAAGGCATAAAGTTCGAGAAAACATTCCTTTCTGCAAAACATTTCTAACTTTGCAGTGTATTGCTCTTGCACCGCACACATATAAAGTTATAAAAAGGTTAAACTATGCCAAAGAATAATATTTTGAAGTAGAAGAGTAACCTTCCATTACAAACCTTATGCTTGATATCATATACCCAACCCCTATCCATTTCTGAGTTAGGGTTTGTACATTGGTACAATGCTGCCTAAAATCTGCAAGCACAGGGAGAGCTGAAAACAGGGCTGCCCCATTTCACAAAACGAAGCACAGCAACTTTGGTTGCTGAGGTACATGAATTCCTTTAATTTCTGTTAAGCATGCTGACCTGTCAAATTAGAAAGTAAGCTGTTTTCTATGACCCCCCTTATTATGAGAGTAAACCTGACTGTCCACTCACTTTACCGGGAGCCCTTGGGAAGATGAGGCCCTTGGGCAAATGCCCACTTTGCCCATGCCTTAATATGCCTCGGCAAATCAGTCTGGGAAGAAGAAGGAGGTTCTAAAAATGGCCGAATTGCTCTGAATCAAGCCATTTAGTGAATGTTCCTGGGAAAGACATATCACTGCCACTTATTATTGAGAGTAGGTAATTCGCCCTAAAGATGTTCAATTAGGACATCATTGATAGAACTAATAATTCACTAAGATTTTTGTGTAGCTGAAATTTTAAGTAATGTGCCTTCAGCTTCTAACCGGCTGGTTGTGACCAATGACCAGGCTCTCATGGAGCCAGAATCCCAAATACTATAAGCAGCAGTTCTCATTTGGTAGACTCAAATGCCAGCTCCCTGTATTTTTTGATTTTCCCTTGAAAAGTTACAATATTACTTTTATTCATATTTATTAACATCTCAATTGTTATATAATAGCAGTACAGTACAAAACAGACATTGAAGTCCAATCATGGTGCTACCTACCAGGACTGTATTATCTAAGTACTAGAGGTTTGGTGTTATGGAACCTCCTCATTTTGGAGGACAAGGGCGAACATCAGTCAATGCATTGCCCAGGTCAGCCACTTGAATGTTGATGAGCAAGGGTGCCAGAATCTACCGCTTTAATCTCCTATTGATATATGTCCTAAGGGATAAGATTTTGGTTTAGCTTATTTTTTATGTGAAACCACGTTCTATCATACAGACTCAGGCCTGATTTAGATCTTGGCGGAGGGGTTACTCTGTTGCAACAGTGACGGATGTCCTGACCGTCGAAATCTAAATACCACAGAAAACGATGGTATTTAGATTTCCGCAGATAAGACATCCGTCACCGTTGCGACGGAGTAACCCCTCTGCCGAGATCTAAATAAGGTCCTCAGTCACTATCAATACATCCCATACAGAAAAGATTTCAAGATTGCAAAGTCCTGTTCATCATTCAGCAATAAGGTAGTAATATTATCACTAGTGAAGCTGTTTTGTACTGCACATCTATTCAGCTCAAACAAGCGCATGTTAGTATAATACTTTGCCTCAACATGTAAAAGTGTTTTTCGCCTGTAAGAGCTGGGGGTATTAAGGGGGCCTCTTTTATATACACACTTTGAATAAAATTTTTAAACAAAGGAAATGCAGGTGGTCCAAAAGTTCAAATCTTGCTTAAAGTAAAGCAGATGGAAGGAAGGTCTAAAGTTCCACATGATCTGGACGCTTTTGTCACCTTGATTATAGTGTTTACATTAACAGGCTGACTAGCATCCACAATAAAAACAATTACGGGTGCTAAAGGAACATGCAAAACTATCCACGTAGAAGGAATTAATATAATGTGCTCAGTCTGTAAGAGCCACCGAACATTCAGTGCTTGACATATTAAGGGTGTCAAGCATATTAATAAAATCCCAGAACATCTTAGAGACATTCACTTTACATAGCTTATACATTTCAACCCAACGCAATGCAATGTATTATTTTGTCCTTCCAAAAAGAGTGCTTGTATGTATTAATTAACACTTTGACACTGTTTTCAAAAGAAGTACCTAATGGCTCGATTTAATTCTCTATTCCATATTCTCAGACTAATAGAATACCAGTTTCCTTGACTACCGTTCTGTCTGTAACAAGGTCTAGGGATTCTGCAGGAAGCAATGGGAGTACAGTCTCTAATACAAATTCTCTGAGTGCTTTCTAATGATTTGTTATGAAAGTATCTACTGCTTGAGATAGCTTACTTGACATTATGCAGATTGCTGAAGAAGATTTGCATTTAGTAAAATGTTTATTGACATCTTACACTCATGTAATATGTTTTATCTATTGAAAGCCACTGAACTTTATTTGAGCACTCACTGTTGTTTTTTATTTCCCAGGCATTTAAATGAACACATCCGGGGAAACATTTTAATTTCTATTCTGTTAAGCATAGTTAAGTCCAGACCAAAATAGCAACAAAGGAATGATTAAAAACTGTCTGACATAAGCCTGATATACGAGTGGCACTGAAGGAGATGTCAATCACAAACTCCCCATTTAAAGCCCTTAATCCTAACCTATGGAGGGATTTTAATATATCCTCTCCCTCATTATCTTTCACTCAGGAGACTAAGGCAAAGTTCCAGATTGTATTTGTCATAAACAACTTTATTCGGCATGTATGCCATCAAAGTACATACGATCATAAACACAATAAAATAAATGAAACACATATTTTCAACAAACCATTGATAAAACATCAGACATATCTGAAATGTAGTATTCCGTAATAAATACATAGTACAAGTTAAAACCATTTCAGTACAAAATCTAAAAGAATAAAAATATGGATATTATCCAATAACGAATACAAAGCATAATTTTACTTTATACAGGAGCTTACACTCTTCTTAAAACTCTCTGCCCATTTCTAAACAATAATTCATATTGTGCAAAACAGTACAGCCTCAACTAGGGCTACTTATGTCCTTTAGGTGGTATCACCTGGGTGTCTCAATGCATCAGATCTAATATTCCAGCTGCAATGGAGGAATATGGCAACTACACAAACTATATGCACCTTAGTCTCAGCACTCAACATCCTCTGGGCCACAGCATGGCCTTACACTTAACTGTCTACAAATTGGCAAAATCCACACTGACCTCCATTTGCTATACCACGGTGTAGGAAGCTGCCTCTGTGTATACTATATAAAAATAAGATATAGTGTGCACAGAGTCCAGGGGTTCCCCAGAGGCTTAACAGGTACTAAAGAACAAGTTACTTACCTTCGGTAAGGCCTTTTCTGATGGATACATTAGCTACCTGTGGATTACTCACCTCAAGAAATTTCCCCCACGCGCCAGCTTCGACTGAAATTTTCTTCTAGCTCTGCACGTCGATGATGACGTCACAATTGCCCGACTCCACGCGACGCCGTATGACGTCATCCAGACAATAAGAAGCCCTCGTCGATGTGCAGACGTCAGTTATCACCACTTTTTTACGTGCCTTTGAGGCGAACAGGTGACATTGAGTTTGCAGAGAAATATACTTACATCAAATAAAATGATATACCAATATTTATTGAACAATATAAAACAATACTAATGGAAACAACGCACTCATATGGAAACACACACACACACACATATATATATATATATATATATATACACATATACCTATCCAAACATGTTTCCTTTAAAAAACACCATATATATAAATAAATATGTACATATACATCTGCGAGAGCGTAGCTTATATAATCTATATTAACATAAATGTTTATGAATTAATGTGTGATAATGTCGCATAGAAACTGTAATAGTAATTTTGCTTAAACATGCACCTGAAATGTGACCACGGGGAGTGGCTGTCAATGTATACGTAGACTAATAACGATGACTAAAATGTTTTATGTATTATTATATTAAATAAGTTTATACTAACTAGTAATAATTGTGTTATTGAATTTGTGCTGAAATCCTTATAGGCCTTAAGTTAGCATGAACCGAAGCTTAGCTGCTTGGCTCTCATATTAAATGTATTTTTCCTATCTTGCAGTGTGCTGACTCACAAAAGGACACGACCTTTGTTTTTCTTCAAACTAGAAGATGAATGTAACCATGCTAGATCCGTTCCCATGAATTTTTCATTGCTTGTAGGGTGATGTTAAAACAAAATGAAACAATGTAGATTAATGTAATGTACAAGGTCATTCAAACCGGTGAAGACAATGGAGCTACTGACCAAAAGGATGTGCAAAAGAATTACAGAAAGATGAAATCATACCGGATGTGCCACCTCTGAAGACATCGAATAGGAGGACCAATAAGAGACTTGTAAAATAATATGGGGTGAAAGATAGGTGACCTAATGTGTTTTCTGATAGGTTAAAGATAGTGGGGTATAACAAATGTCCAATAGAATTTTGGGGGAATGTACCACGAAAAAGGGATAAAAAACCCATGACACGGAGAGCCATTTAGTCTTAGGTAGGGAATGCTATTGATTTTATCCAGAAACGTTGTCACTCTGTTTGGTGACTTGCTTGGTTTTACTTAAACCATCCGTTTCCTTAGATTGCCCATTTTACACTTTACCTCCTTATGAGGGAAGTGCCCCTTTTGCCCGGAGCTGAGTTTAGACAGATGGCGATTTGTCTGATGTCCTGAAGACGAAGACTGAACCTGTGTGCTGACTTAATCTTTGGAGGGTAATTATGACAATGCATATGTGATTTGTCTGTTTGCTTTTCCTTTCTAGGTATCAACTGCTTACTTTTGGCAGAGACCATAGTTAGATGTTTTCCAAATTGGTGTTCTAAATCGTTTTGCATGAAGCCCAACATGCTAATGCTAATCAGTGGTTAGGACAGGTGTTCACTAAATTGACGCAAATAGACAAACGACCGAATCTATGCTTTGTTGAACTGACGCGTTATTGACACTCTGCTAAATTGATCTATGTTCACGCCGTGTTATGTTCTGATGTTTGTGATTCTCGCTTTAATGAAATCTTACCAAAGTTGCCATATCGTGACTACGCTATTATGTTTCGTGGTTTTGAGATTGATACACCTGCTTTTAGAATTGGAAGCAATAGGGAATACAACTCATAAAATTCTACTAAACTAGTGTGGTTATTCATGACTGAAAGGTCATGGTAGTGTTTTGAATTGATTAATGACTTTGACTAAAGTAAAATGTATTGTTGTGATAAATATTGATGACATCATAGACGTATTGATTGGCATATTGATTAGCTATCTCGTCCTAAGGTGTCTCTCAACTGGGTCAAAAGATTCATTGGCCTGAAACGAGTCCCGATGTGTAATAAATTATCATAAAGGGACGCGTTATCAGTTCTGGTAGCAGAGCGACGGTTTGGCCCTTTGGGGCCCTAGGACGGAGAATTATTGTTTAGACTGTTTTTCTGAGATAATGCAAATTGGAGGTATGATGTGTTTCTAAATTCACCATGACTTTCCTGGGATCTCGGAGCCTGCCTAAGTGAGTTGGGAATGTTCTCTGCGTCATAGCATGCGTGGTGTAGAATTTGCGCTTGCTGAGCTTATGCATTTTGCAGGTGATTTGTGAAGTTTTTGTGTATTTAGGCCAGGTAATGTTGTTTTAGTAGGGAAGTCGGCGTACTTCATATGAGTGTGGCGCTTTGTGCTCAAAATTATTCACGTGGTTGGTTGTTCATGTACGGACCCGTTGTGGTCTAAGAGTCCGGAGTATATTGACAAGTGTAGGAGACACTTGGGTTTATGTTGTAATTTGTGCGGTTTAATTAGGTCAATCGGGCGTGGTTGACAAGTCGGGTTTAAGTCAAATTGTATGTGTGAATCCTTCGATGGAGATTTGGCCATTTCTAAAGTGCACTAGAGCAAACCATTGACAAGTCGAGAGTAGGATTTGCGGGTCGAATTCTGCTTGTGGGTGCGGGAACTGAGAAGGAGAGAGTAGCGGCCGAGGCTTCAAGTGAAATCTCTGTAAAGTTCTGAAGCGACTGTGATACCCTACCTGTAGTAAACCGGCAAATTTGTGTTGTTGTTGTTAAAGGTGCTCGCAGTAATTTTTGCATTTGTTTGGTGTGAATCCAGTGGGGGACGGACGAGCCGCAAGACTTTGTCAGCTGCAGTGTGTGAGTGTGACGTCAGTGGTGCCGTGCTGAGATAGGTCAGTTGTCGAGAGGGGTCGCGCACGGATTGGCTGCCGTCCGTGAGAGGCAATAGGTGCAAAAAGGTGGGTGAAGAGTGTCCTGGGAATTAAAGTCACTTTCTGATTAAATAAAACAAAAGAAAAGACGCAAAGATGAATTTTATTAAAGCTTTTAAGAGCGCTCTGAAAGAAAATGCATACATTATGTCGAGTGAAGGGGAGCCTACACCGCCTACACCGCCTGAGGGTACTCCAGCTTATATAGTCATGCACGAAAAAGGTGTTGCGCCTTGTTTATGGATGAAACAGTGGCATAAATTGATGGAAAAAGAGGGATGTTTGGCGTTCATGGGACGTTCAATACGAAAGTTCTAGAGAATTTAAGGTGGATGTTAAGTGTACAGAAGCCACCTCCAAGGCCAGTTCAGTATGAGGCTTTAGCAATTTGGGATTTAATGGCTACTAAACAGAGACAAGAAAAATTTCAAAGGAGACTAAAAAGGGCAGAAAAGACTTTAGCTGAGGCTAGATGGGACAACAAGAGTAAAATGTGGAGACGGGGAATAGTTGACGGACTAAAATTGTTCCCAACAATAACACAGGGAGATGAGACGCAGGGGAAGAAAGCCACATGTAAAACAGACAAGGACTCCAGTAAGCGTAAAGAAACTAAGAGATCTTGGGAAGAGGAAGATGATTCAGATAACGAAGAATTTCTAAATCAGTTATTGCATGATCGCCCGCCACCTTATGCGGTAAGCGACAATGTACCGAGCACTAGTGCGGATCCTGGGAACCAGACGCAGGAGAAGGGAGTTACTGATACAGCACAGACTAGTGATACGGGTTCGATACAGAATGGTGTCAGTGTACCCACTGCACCAGACATGCAGATACAGTTGCAACCTCCACCGCAGATACAGAGAATCTATCCAGACGTCCCAGTACTAGAGACTACTACAAATCTGATAGTACCGCCGGACCCGATATATACAAAATCGAGGTTAGTGCAGATTGAGCCAACTCCACAATTGCTGCCCCAGCTGCAGCCACAACTAATACCAGGGTATAATCCAGCAGCAGGACCTCCATTAATACCTGCCCCGGCTTAAGAGAATCAAACTTTTGGGGTCGCTGCTCCACGGGGTTTGGGACCAGGTCAGACACCAGCTGCCATATCATTGCCAATTACTGTTGGTCCACCGGTGCCATTGTATGCACAAAACAAGCCTGGCATGTGTGATCAGAGGGTAATGACACAAGATCTACTAAGAGGAGGGTCCATAGGAACTCCCCAGTTAATGGCCCCAGGAGATCAAGCGGTCGAAAGACCGAGGTCCTTGTTAGACCTTAACCCGGTTGAAGCACCGTTGGAGACAATGAGACAGGCAGGGCTAGGTGTGCTAACCCCACAGACAATAAGTACGAATGCTTCACAGTCACCAATGATGCATTCAGGAAATATCTCACTGCAAGGTTTTACAGTGCAACAAGTGAATGAGTGGTTAGAAAAAACTTACGCTACAAAAGCCGTAGCAACTGTAGAGAGGCTAGAAAGGTCTGAGAAAAATGACTACCTGAACTTTGTGAGACTCGGAGTGGAGGCTGCTGAATTAGTGGAAGGAACGATGGGGGTAAGCAGACTAGAGTCATATACAGAAGCAGAATTGAGGTATCTGTGCCCTAAAATCACTAAAGAAGTGGGTAAGGTACATCAGAGGTTAGTGAACCTGTGTCAACACCAGAGCAGTACGCGCTCTATTGGCGACAAAAATGCAAAAACCTAGCATTCTCAAAACAAAGTAATTTATGCATTGTGCTGATATGTTGTGGTTTAACCTTTTGCATTGCAGAGTTCAATCCTGAAAACTTATTTTTAATATGCTTACAAATACTGTTCCTTTGCAATGTATTGCTGCAGGTTTTCAGAGGGTGTTAGGGTGTGGCCCCTTTCCAGGGCCTTCCAGAGACTTTCCCTGCAACATGCCTGGGCGTGGTTCTGGGCTGGGCCAAGACTCTATAAAAGAGAGCCAGCTCAACTCCCAGTGCTCACTATTCAGAGGTCCCGGTGCAGAGCAGCAGCTTCTTCCTGAGCTCCTGTCCCGGCAGCCTATTTGGATCTTCCAGTCTTCTGCCCTAATCCTTCATTGGTGATCATTGTTCCAGGCGGTAAGACGGTGGTTGGATTGTTCCGACACCGTTATTTAGAATTTTTCATATTCTTGGTTTAAATTCTTAAATGAGTAACAGATTACTTGCGCGCTACCATTTCTTGACATTTATATGGTAGTTTACAAATAGGCAAGACGCGCAATTTATTTCATAAAGGTTTGACTTTGTTATTCATTGCGCGCTACCATTTCTTGACATTCACATGGTGGCTTAAGAATCGGCAAGACGCGCGATTCGTTTTATGGTGTTTAAACATTGTTGTCCATTGCACGCTACTATTTCTTGACATTTACATGATGTTTTACGAATTGGCAAGACGCACAACTCGTTTCATGAGCATTTAACTTTGTTGTTCATTGCGCGCTACCATTTCTTGACATTTTACATGGTGGCTTAAGAATCGGCAAAAGAAGCGCGATTCGTTTCATTGTACTTTGATCTTGTTATTTATTGTGAGCTGTTATTCCTTGACATTTACATCGTGTTTTACGAATCGGCAAGACACTCGATTCGATTAATGATGATTTGACTTTGATATTCATTGCGTGCGACCATTTCTTGGTATTTTACATGGTAACACTCGAATTGGCAAGACGCACGATTCTCTCCTCGAGTTTAATTCATGTTGTTTATTGTATGCTACTATTCTAAGATATTTATTATGTAATATGCGAGTTGACAAGTTATGTGATTTGTTTCCTGAATCCATATTGTGTTATTCATGGTGCACAATCTTTTTGTGCTGTTTACTATATATATATATATATATATATATATATATATATATATATATATATATATATATCTGCAATATGTGCAATTTGTGTTGAAACATTTTAAGAGTACACAGAAGGACAGAGTTTCTAGATGCAATATTGTATGGTCCTAGTATACATTCTCAAAACAGGATTTATATGACTGGTTTAAAATTTTGTCAGAATGTTTTTTCTGATTCTCATGTAAAGGAAAGTACTTGAATAAGAAAGTTTTCATTTAATTTATCTTGATTCCCCTACAGATATCCGGCTATCTTGAAACTTAGTCATTTTAAACTTAACTCTTAGATTGTTCATGTTTTCAGAGTGACTAGGCTTAGAATCATAGTCTAGTATTGATTTCAGGAGATATAATTTTCATATTGTGTGTTCTAACCTTTTTCTTACTACAGGTCTCCTTCCCAGCTGTTCCCTTCCTAATCCCCTCTTCCCCTCTTGAACTCTCTCAGTCTCTGTGATTTATCTATCAGAGTCTTGGAGCTGTTCAGTGGTGGACGTGTTAGGAACGTGCGCAGACCCTGAGGATCTGGTGACTCTGACAGAATAGTGAGCCCACAAATTATTATCCTCCTGGCTTGTGTATGTTCTCAGCATGGCCACGCTAGACAAGTTAGTCAAGGCTATCACCCAGCTCCAAGCAGAGGTGGTATCATCCAAAAAATTGACAACTAGCTTAGCAGTGAGAGTGAGTCAGTTGCAAGATAAGGTAGAGAAGAAGGAACAAAGTCCAACAGGTGTGTCTTGGCCAGGTACTTCTTCTCAGGCTTCTGGAAGTAATCCGATTTCCCTAAATGTTCCTTCTGCAATTCCTTTAGCTCCCCTAGAACGTTTCTCAGGTGACCCTTTGAAAGCGCAATCTTTCCTGGTTCAAGTGGAACTACACTTCACCTGTAGACCAAATACTTTTCCCGATGCCCAGTCCAAAGTAGCTTTCTTGTTATCATATCTGTCTGGGGATGCAGCTACTTGGGCAATTCCTCTTGTGCGTAAAAATAGTCCCTTGTTGTATAGCTGGAGAAATGTTGTTTGTGCATTTGAGAGAGTTTTTGATCGTAGAACTGTAACACAGTCAGCAGATCGTGAATTAGATTTACGCCAAGGAAATCAAGACCTAGTGTCGTATTTAGCCAACTTTAACCGGCTGGTTGCCGAGACATCCTGGCCTGAAGAAAAACAAGCGGTCTTGTTTTATAAGGGACTCAAAGAGGAATTAAAAGATATCTTCGCGCAAATCGATCCACAACCTACAGACTGTCAAGAATTAATAAATCTTGTCTTGAGACTTGATCATCGTTTAGCAGAACGTAAAGGAACGCGCAAAAAGATTGAAAAATATTCCTGGCGCGTTCATGATAACAGAGACTCAAGAACTCTGAAAGAAAGAACGCCGGAACCGATGGAAATTGGAACCATCAGAAGACCTTTGACCAAAAATGAAAGGGACCTCCGCAGAAAAAATGGACAATGTCTTTATTGTGGGCGAAAAGGTCATTTTGCCAAAGATTGTCCAATCAAACCAAAGAACAAGGAAAGGTCCAGTTCAGAAGGTCGCAGCCAATGCACCAGTCGAGTTGGAAAACTAAAACACCCGAGATGCAGAGAAGGGTTGCTGTTGGGTGTCACCGTGGACCCTTCACAATCTAGACATCTTAAACTGGAAATAAGAGTTCAGGTCAAGAAAAAGATCTATTTCAAAAAAAGCTCTAGTCGATTCTGGGGCTACTGGGAATTTTGTTGATGTCCAACTGGTTCGTGCATGGGGGATTCCATGTATTGAAAAGAAGACCCCAGAAATCATCCAGGCAGTCGATGGAAAACTCTTGACTGGAGGTCCGGTAACTCTTCAGACTATCCCCTTGTCGATGATTTGTGAATTTAAGATTCAAAGAAAGAAACATAAAGAGAAAATCATCTTTGACGTGATCCATGCTCCCAATATGGGATTATCCTCGGCTTGCCATGGTTAACTCATCAAAATCCGGAGATCAATTGGGCAGAACGAAAGATCGTGTTCTCAACTGCGCTATGTAACGAACAATGTCTCCAAAAGATTCAAGTACCAAAAGTTTGCAACTCTTACATAGCTACTGCCGCGGAGAAAGAAATTCAGCTACCCAAACCGTATTCATCTTACAAAGATGTATTTGATGAGAAAGGAGCAGAGACTCTACCTCCTCATAGATCTTATGACTGTCAAATTGATCTAGCCCCAGGTGCGATACTTCCCAACTTAACATGAAAATCAACATTTACGAAAATACCTAGATCAATTTTTGGAGAATGGCTTTATTCGCCCCTTTAAGTCTCCTGCAGCTTCGCCTTTGTTTTTTGTTCCAAAAGCTAATGAAGAACTTCGAACTTGCATCGACTATAGGGGTTTGAACAAAGTCACCATCAAGAATAAATATCCTTTGCCCCTAATTCCGGTCTTATTGGAACAAGTAAAGAGAGCAAAGATCTACACAAAGCTTGACCTTTGAGGTGCTTATCATTTGGTCAGAATGAGAGAGGGTGACGAATGGAAAACAGCGTTCAAGACAAGATATGGCCTTTTTTAATACACCATCATGCCTTTTGGGCTGTGTAATGCTCCAGCAGCATTTCAATTTTTCTTGAATGACGTTCTTAGAGAGTACCTCGACATATTTGCCATAGTCTACATCAATGACATTTTGATCTACTCAGACAATGAAAACGAACGTGTCCAACATGTCAAGAAAATTTATACTGCAAACTAACCAAGTGTGAGTGTTACCACAGTTGAGTTTTTAGGGGTTATTCTTACCCCTCAAGGTATGGTGATGGCAGAAAAGAAAGTAAAAGCCGTATCTGATTGGCCCACCCCAAAGACTGTTCGTGTTGTACAATGTTTCCTGGGGTTTGCAAATTTTTACCGGAGGTTCATAAATCATTTCTCCCAGACAGTGGCTCCAATCACTAAGCTACTAAGAAAGAAAGAAAAGTTTGTATGGTCCCCAGAAGCTGATCAAGCCTTCTCGACTTTGAAGGAGGCTTTCTCCACTGCCCCAGTCTTAACTCATCCTGATGCGAATCAACCTTTCATAGTGGAAGCTGATGCTTCAGATGTAGCAATAGGAGCAGATTTATCATAATGAAATAAAGACACTGGTCAACTTCATCCTGTAGCTTATATGACTCGGAAGTTGAACGAAGCCGAACAGAACTATGTCATTGCTGAAAAAGAGCTTCTGGCGATTCGTGACGCCTTTAAAGATGGAGACATCATTTGTTGGGGGCCAAATACACTGTTACAGTATATACTGATCATCGTAATCTTCAATTCATGAGTTCCGCCAGACTTTTGACCCCTCGGCAATTACGCTGGATGCTTATTTTTGCCGAATTTGATTTTGTAGTAACCTTCCGGCCTGTTAAAGATAATCGCAAGGCTGACGCCTTGTCCCATCAAGAGTCTACCATGTTGCCTGCATTTCAAGCCTCCAGAGCTATCATTGCTCCTGACAAGGTTCTATGTATCATAAAAACTGAAGATTTCTTTGAAGAAATTTGCAACTCTTCCACTGTTGAAAAATGGCAAACATGGTCCCAAGCAGATCACAAAAGGTCAATCAAGCAAGGTTTACCCTTTCATGACGCTCGTTTGTTCGTACCCACTACCAAACTTCGCAAGATAGTGTTTCATTTGGTTGCATGTTATACCTACAGCAGGTCACCCAGGTACTCCTAAAACTCTTGAACTGATCCAACGCTATTTTTGGTGGCCTACCCTAACAAAAGATGTAAAAGCAATGGTAAACAACTGTGAAGTTTGTGCTTGTATTAAAACAAGTCATTCAAAACCAAAAGGGTTGTTACATCCACTTCCAACCCCAAGTCGTCCATGGGAGCACATTTCTTTAGACTTTATAACCGGTCTGCCAGTGGTTCAACAGCATTCAGTAATTCTGGTGGTAGTAGATAGTCTCACGAAATATGGACATTTCATCGCCTGTAAAAAATTGCCCACTTCTAGTGAATTGGCAACTATTTTACTGAACAGAGTGGTTCGTTATCATGGACTGCCAAAGGTTATCCTCTCCGATCAGGTGTCACAATTTTCCTCCAATTTCTGGAAGACAAGGTGTAAAACACTCCAAGTGACATCTACGCTATCTACTAGTCACCATCCTCTAATAGATGGTCAAACGGAGAGACTAAATCAGACTTTGAAACAATACCTACGTGCCTACGCTGAAAAGGCACTTCATTCTTGGACATCTATGCTATGGTTAGCTGAGTTAGCTTACAATAACTCATTCCACACTTCTATTGGCGTTACACCCTTTTTTGGTTTATTTGGCTATCATCCTGACACCTTGCCCATCACAATTCCTCAAGAAAGTTATCTTACTCCAGCTGTGTCAGAAACCATTCAGCATTTACATCAAACCCAGAAACTGATTCAACAGCATTTAGAAAAAGGCAAACAAAAATATAAAAGGCATTATGACAAGAAACATTGTGAGGGACCGCAATATCAACCAGGTGACAAAGTGTGGCTTTCCACAAAACCTATAGTCTTCAAGAAGAAGCACATGTTTAACCCTAAATTCATAGGTCCTTATACTGTCCTTCAGCAAATCAATCCGGTGACCTATAAACTACAATTGCCCAGATCCTTACGGATTCATCCAGTGTTCCACACTTCCCTCTTGAAAAAGGCAGTCCAAAAGTTCCACCCTCATCCAGTTCCTGTTCTAGTACAAGGGGAAGAAGAATACGAAGTCAAGAAAGTGTTGGATTCTAAACTGAGAGGGCGTAATCTATGGTACTTAATCTCATGGAAAGGTTATGGTCCTGAAAGTAACTCATGGGTATCCGCATCTGATGTTCATGCTACAGTACTTGTGAGACGCTTTCATCGTCTTCATCCAAGCAAACCAGGCCCTAGAGCACGTCTGGGAGAGGGGAGTACTGTCAACACCAGAGCAGTACGCGCTCTATTGGCGACAAAAATGCAAAAACCAAGCATTCTCAAAACAAAGTAATTTATGCATTGTGCTGATATGTTGTGGTTTAACCTTTTGCATTGCAGAGTTCAATCCTGAAAACTTATTTTTAATATGCTTACAAATACTGTTCCTTTGCAATGTATTGCTGCAGGTTTTCAGAGTGTGTTAGGGTGTGGACCCTTTCCAGGGCCTTCCAGAGACTTTCCCTGCAACATGCCTGGGCGTGGTTCTGGGCTGGGCCAAGACTCTATAAAAGAGAGCCAGCTCAACTCCCAGTGCTCACTATTCAGAGGTCCCGGTGCAGAGCAGCAGCTTCTTCCTGAGCTCCTGTCCCGGCGGCCTATTTGGATCTTCCAGTCTTCTGCCCTAATCCTTCATTGGTGATCATTGTTCCAGGCGGTAAGACAGTGGTTGGATTGTTCCGACACCGTTATTTAGAATTTTCATATTCTTGGTTTAAATTCTTAAATGAGTAACAGATTACTTGCGCGCTACCATTTCTTGACATTTATATGGTAGTTTACAAATAGGCAAGACGCGCGATTTATTTCATAAAGGTTTGACTTTGTTATTCATTGCGCGCTACCATTTCTTGACATTCACATGGTGGCTTAAGAATCGGCAAGACGCGCAATTCGTTTTATGGTGTTTAAACATTGTTGTCCATTGCACGCTACTATTTCTTGACATTTACATGACATTTTACAAATTGGCAAGACGCACATCTCGTTTCATGAGCATTTAACTTTGTTGTTCATTGCGCGCTACCATTTCTTGACATTTTACATGATGGCTTAAGAATCGGCAAAAGAAGTGCGATTCATTTCATTGTACTTTGATCTTGTTATTTATTGTGAGCTGTTATCCCTTGACATTGACATTGTGTTTTACGAATCGGCAACACACTCGATTCGATTAATGATGATTTGACTTTGATATTCATTGCGTGCTACCATTTCTCGGTATTTTACATGGTAACACTCGAATTGGCAAGACGCACGATTCTCTTCTCGAGTTTAATTCATGTTGTTTATTGTATGCTACTATTCTAAGATATTTATTATGTAATATTCGAGTTGACAAGTTATGTGATTTGTTTCCTGAATCCATATTGTGTTATTCATGGTGCACAATCTTTTTGTGGTGTTTACTATATATATATATATATATATACATATATATATATATATATATCTGCAATATGCGCAATTAGTGTTGAAACATTTTAAGAGTACAAAGAAGGCCAGAGTTTCTAGATGCAATATTGTATGGTCCTAGTATACATTCTCAAAACAGGATTTATATGACTGGTTTAAAATTTAGTCAGAATGTTTTTCTGATTCTCATGTAAAGGAAAGTACTTGAATAAGAAAGTTTTCATTTAATTCATCTTGATTCCCCTACAGGTATCCGGCTATCTTGAAACTTAGTCATTTTAAACTTAACTCTTAGATTGTTCATGTTTTCAGAGCGACTAGGCTTAGAATCATAGGGGGTTATTCTAACTTTGGAGGAGGTGTTAATCCGTCCCAAAAGTGACGGAAAAGTGACGGATTTACCACCAGCCGTATTACGAGTCCATTATATCCTATGGAACTCATAATACGGCTGGTGGTATATCCGTCACTTTACCATCACTTTTGGGACGGATTAACACTCCTCCAAAGTTAGAATAACCCCCATAGTCTAGTACTGATTTCAGGAGATATAATTTTCATATTGTGTGTTCTAACTTTTTTCTTACTACAGGTCTCCTTCCCAGCTGTTCCGTTCCTAATCCCCTCTTCCCCTCTTGAACTCTCTCAGTCTCTATGATTTATCTATCAGAGTCTTGGAGCTGTTCAGTGGTGGACGTGTTGGGAACGTGCACAGACCCCTAGGATCTGGTGACTCTGACAACCTGGCAGACAAATACAATATTGATATTGAGAATACTAAACATTTAAAAAGAAGTTACAGGTTAGACTTTGACTCAAAAGACTTCGAGCATATGTGGTCTGCCGGAATGAAAGCGCATCTAAAGGAAATACTGCAAAGTGCTCAGATCTGGGGAGCCTTAGAAAAGTGGGAAGGCAGATGGGCCACGAAAAGAGATAAGGAGAAAAGTGACAGTCCGGGATCAAGTAAAGCTAAAGCTTCACCAGATACGGAATCATTAAAGATGTTAACTATGAGAGAAACAGCTGGTGGGGTTCTAATCCATGTACCATGGTCCAGGGGAGACATCCTATCTTTCACAAATGATTATCCCAGTTTAAGGGAGAAACCGATAGAGTGGTATCAACAGACGGATAGGTTTGTGAAGCTTGCAAAGTGTCTCTGGGAAGACTTGAATACCTTGTTTGAGATCATTGTTCCGCCCGACTTATGGCTTGAGTGCAAGAGAGGGGTAGACTGGCCGACGCATGAGCCGGCAAGGGATAAGGTGACCGGAGCTCCATCTGAGGAGGAGATGAAGTATTATCACAAGGTAATTGAGTTTTTGAAGCAGAAAGTGTTGCCGAAAGTGACTGATTGGCAGAAAATCGACCGGACCTCACAGGGGGTTAAAGAATCAATACATGCTTACTATGAGAGATTGTTGAAGGCATTCAAACATTACAGTGGTACTGAGACTATTAAGACGAAAGACATGAACCATCTCGTGTTCAGATTTGTTGAAGGGTTGAGACCAGAGGTAAGTCAGATGATTAAAAATAATTTGATCTGTTGGCAAGTGAAGCCGATTGATGAGGTGTTGCAGTATGCGAAATACTGTAGTGACGAGATCGAGCTGAAGCAGAGAAAGTTGAAGGAGAAAGTGATGGTGATGCAGATAAGGGCTGCGCAGGCAGGGATGCAGGGAAATGGAATCCAGCAGATGATACAGCAGCAACCGCAAAGGAATGGTGTGTTTCAGGCACAACCGAGAGGCCGAGGTCGAGGTTTTGTGAATCGCGGTCCAGATTTGAATACTGTTGTGGTTCAAAATGATGCGCAAGGGATGAAAAAGATGTCACCATGTCACGCGTGCGGGGGCGTGGGGCATTGGAAGCGGGAATGCCCAAATGTGGTGCAGGATGGTGTCGTTCAACAAGGCACTAATGTTGGTACATTGCAAAATGTGAGAGGTCCAAAATTGAGAAATCAAAATCCGAACTTCCAAAATAACATGGTTCAGGTGCAAGGGCTACAGCCCATGCAGCAAATGCAAATGCCACGTGTTCAGCCAGTGCAAATGCAGCAAGTACAACAGCAGGTTCCCATGGTACCTAGACAGCAAATGCAACTACCATTGGCTCCAATGGGACAGCAACAGGTGATGCTTCCTCAGCAGGTCACAGGACAAGTGATGAGCCAAAATAATACAGTACAGCAATTCCCATTGCGTGGTGAAGATGGAATGAATGAGGAATGGTTGGATGACAGTTCAGACAGTGAAGAGTGCAGGCTTGCAGCGTCTTTAGAAGTAGATCAGAGGGGACCCTATGTAGAGGGAAAGGTAATGGGTCATAAGGTATCATTTTTGGTTGATACCGGAGCTACACGCTCCACAGTCAGAAGTGCAGAGGTTCCCAAAATTACCACTTTCAGGGCGTACCATAAGAGTGGTCAGCGTAGCAAACCAGTATTTGACAAATCCGATTACAGCTCCGGTGCAAGTTGAGATTGGCAACTTCCAGGGTCTGCATAAGTTTGTGGTCTGCGATTCAAGACCTGTGTCCCTACTGGGAAGAGACTTACTGTGCAAAACAAAATGTTCAATTACCTGTTCCAATGATGGAATTGAGGTGCAGACAAACAGTGATGATGAAGGGGATGATGGTCAGTTCTCAGAGTTAGAGATAGAAACCGCGAATGAAGATTACCCTTTGATAACATTATTCCCGATGCTTACAGTGACTGACTTGCCCGCCGAGTTACAGGGAACGGTGACAGAGAAAGTGTGGGATTTGACAGGAAAAGAAGTGGGACTGATAAAAGGAGTGGAACCAGTTAAAGTTCAAGTGAAGCCAAATGCAGTGTTTCCCTAGGTGGCACAATATCACATGGCACAAGATGTCCTTCTTCAGGTGTCGCAAATAATCACAGACTTTGTAAAGCAAGGAGTCCTGAAGGAAGTATTGAGCAGCCCATGTAATTCACCGATAATGGGTCTGAAAAAGCCTTGTGGAGGATTTGAGAAAAATAAATGAGATTGTAGTGAAGTGTTGCCCCATAGTGCCAAACCCAGCAGTGATCATGTTTCAGGTTCCGTGTGATGCTGAATGGTTCACCGTTGTAGACTTGTCACAAGCTTTCTTTTTGGTGCCTCTTCATGAGGACAGCCAGTTTTTATTCAGTTTTAAATTCCTGGACAAGGTGTACAGTTGGTGCAGAATTCCTCAAGGGTTTTCTGAGTCACTGTCCATCTTCAATCAGATATTGAAAAAGGACTTAGAATCCTTAGTACTGCCTTTCAGTTCGACTCTAGTGCAGTACATTGACGACTTGCTGATTGCGTCCAGGACAAAAGATGACTGTAGGTATGGCACAATTGCCTTACTGAATCACTTAGGAAAGAACGGACATAAAGTGTCGCCAAAGAAGCTGCAGTACTGTCAGAAAGAGGTAAAGTACTTAGGACACTTGATTGAGAGAGGGTCCAGGAGAATATCAAAGGAAAGGGTGACAGCTATTTTGCAAATTAATCCCCGACAACAAAGAGGGATGTCAGGATGTTTTTGGGAATGGTGGGCTACTGTCGCCAGTGGATACCCAACTTTTCAATTATCTCAAAACCATTGATAAAGCTGACAGGCAAAGAGACTAAGGATGAACCGTATACTATAATCTTATCCAAGGAAGAGCTTGAGTCATTCATGGAATTGAGAGAGTGCATGTGCAGGGCACCAGCCTTGGGTATGCCTGATTACACGAAACCTTTTCTACTGTTTTGTCATGAACGTGATGCTTGTTCTTTGTCTGTCTTAACACAGGTCCACGGAGGTGCAAACCGCCCTGTAGCATATTTTTCAGCTACCTTGGACCCCGTCGCAGCAGCCTTACCAGGTTGTTTGCGCGCAGTTGCAGCAGTTGGTCAAAGCCTCACGCAGTGTGACGGCATAGTGATGGGACATCCCTTGACAGTAATGGTTCCACATTCAGTTGAAATTCTGTTGACTCGAACTAAAACCCAGCACATGACAAATGCCCGACTTACCCATTATGAGACAATTATTTTGGGGTCGCCTAATGTCTCATTGAAGCGATGTACTGTATTGAACCCAGCAACTCTACTTCCTGTTGAAAGTACTGAGATTAATAATGAAGAGGAAGTGGAGCATGATTGTCTTGAGGTAACAGAACTATGTGCCAAACCCCGACCTGATATTCAAGATACGCAGTTAAAGGAAAATGACTGTATTATGTTTGTTGACGGATCCTGTTTGAGAGATTCAGTCGGAATGCTGAGAGCTGGTTATGCTGTGTGTACCATAGCTGGTATTATTGAAGCTTCCTGGCTCGAGAGAGTGTGCCGCACAAGTGGCAGAATTAATTGCCCTTACTAAGGCGTGCCACGCAGCTGAAAATCTGAGAGTCACTATCTATACTGACAGCAGATACGGATTCGGAATTGTACATGATTTTGGCCAATTGTGGTCACAGAGAGGTTTCATGACCTCTTCTGGTTCTCCAGTGAAAAATGGCGAACACATTAAGGACTTGCTACATGCAATTCAGTTACCTCTTGAAATTGCCGTGGTGAAATGCAATGCTCATGTTAAGTCACAAGACTTTGTGTCAATGAGAAACGGCTATGCAGATCAAGTCGCAAGGTTTTGCGCACTGAACTGTATATCGTTCAAGAATCAGTGGGAATTGTTACCGCAAACTGAAAGTGACACATGCTTGAACTTTGCATTAAGGGTAGTTGATACACTAGATGAGCTAAAAACACTACAGGGTTGTGCTAGCTGAGAGGAGAAACGCTCCTGGCAGAGAATGCAATGTGTACAAAGAGCTGATGACTTATGGGTCTCAGAGGAGGGGAAACTGGTTTTGCCAAACAGTCTTCTGTCACAATTTGCAAGGCTTTATCATGGACAGGCACATCTTGGGAGAGATGCAATGATCAGATCATTTAAGATTGACTGGTTTAACCCGAAATTCAGACAGGCCGCAAAGGTTTCTTGTCACAGGTGCATCATCCGTCAACAGATGAATGCAGGAAAAGGGACTGAGCCACATAGGGAGAGCTGGCGGTCCATTTAGCAAGATGCAAATGGATTTCATTGAGATGCCTGTTTGTGGAGGATTGAAGTACGTTTTGGTGATTGTGTGTGTTTTCAGCCACTGGATTGAAGCTTACCCTACACGTAGAAATGACAGTCTCACAGTTGCAAAGCTGTTGCTTAGAGAACTAATACCCAGGTTCGGTTTTCCGATCTCTTTAGAATCAGATAGGGGGAGACACTTCAACAATGAGGTGATTAAGCTCTTGTGTGCTGCATTGGACATTGAACAGAAGCTGCATTGTAGCTACCGCCCTGGAGCATCAGGACTAGTAGAACAAATGAATGGTACCTTGAAGTCGAGAATAGCAAAGATGTGCGCAGCTACCAGTATGAAATGGCCAGTGCTGATGTTGATGAGGAACACCCCTGATAAGAAGACAGGACTGTCACCCCATGAAATCCTTATGGGCAGAGCTATGAGTCTGTCCGCAGTACCTTCAAATGCTCTTGTGAATATCACGGATGATATGGTGTTGGACTACTGCAAAGGTTTGGCTGATGTGGTTCGCTCTTTTTCTCACCAGGTGGAAGCCAACACATTGCCACCGATCAGTGATCCAGGTCACACCCTGAAATCCGGTAACTGGGTGGTTGTCAAGAAGCACGTAAGAAAGTCGTGTTTGGAGCCGCGCTGGAAGGGGCGATACCAAGTAATACTGACAACAACCACTGCTGTGAAATGTGCAGGCGTTCCAAATTGGATACATGCCAGTCACACAAAGAAGGTAAGGTGTCCGACTGATGAGGAACTTGAAGCCTCCGACTCAGCAAGTCCAGAGAAGGAAGTCTCAGGGCCAGAAAATAGCCAAGGGGGAACTGAGACTGTAGGAGAGCCCACTGAGAACAGACTAGTCCCTCAAACAGTAAACGAGTTCGAGAGAGGTGACAGTGTGCCTATCTCAGTAGAGGCAGCAGGAGAACTAAATCAAGGAGATGTTCTCCCAGAAGTAGACGGATACGAGTTAGAGCTTGAACCTGTCACAGATCCAGAAGAAGAAGAAGGGGAAATAGTAGAGAGAGATCAAAGCACACCGGCATCCCCTGAGCCAGTTGCAGGTCCATCAAGAGAAAACACCATAGCACACGAAGAGGGTGCTGTTCAGCGTCCTGAAAGGACAAGCAGGAAAAAGACGCATAAGAGAGATAACTGGCCAAAGAAGCAGGCTGCGAAAGAAAAAGTCATACCAGGTGAAACAATAACAGAAGAAAACGATACCACAAGAACAGAAGATCTGAGTGAAGGAGAATTACAAAGTGAACGCAGGTTGAAAAGAAAGAGAACCGCAAATAGAAGGTACGCAGGTCCTGAATGGGCATACGCAACGACATCTGAATGGCAACAAGAATTCTTAGCGTTCTGTTTTGATCGAGAAGTACCAGGCCAATACTACGGTACCTGAAATCAATCAAAGAAAGAGACTTTGTTCAAACTAAAATTTGAAATTGAAAGCTGAAAAGCTGAGAAAGAGACTTATAGACTACCAGATGTGACACTGATAACCTGAATTGACTTTGAAAACCTGATTATGACAAGCTGCTAACCTGATTTGACAAAAGAGTCCTGGAGTGAGTGAAACGCTATAAATACACGCAGAGAGAAAGAGACTTTTGCATCAAGAAAAAAAAAATGATTTTTATATCGTCCTCAAGTTGATTGTTGTTCTGCTGTCTGATTCTTTACAGACATGGCTTATAACAGAGGTAGTAACAAAAAGGGCAAGGTGTGTGGTGGGTTAAGTCTTATATTAGGTATTGTGTGTGCAATAATAATTGTAGGTGTGATTGTGGGAATGCGGTGGTTGGATAAGGATGCAACTAACGATGCTTCAAAAACCTAAGGCTACAACACTAACACCGTGGGAAAAGTTTGAGCAGGATTCAAAACACTTGCATGAGGGAACTGCCTCAAAAGGGGAACTCTCCACTAATGTCTTCTATCGCCTGTTGAATGAGTATGTTGAAACCATGGATGCGAAAAACTGTTATGTGTGCACAAAGATTCCTTCATCAGTACAAGAGGGGGTCACCTATCATAGTCTTCCATTAACCTACGGGATAAGTTGTAGTTTGCTACTAACAAGATTCTATCATCAAGAGCATGTGCAATATTTTTTTTCACATTTGGATGTGGTGTTTTCCTTTGTGCCAGTAATTGAGTTTCTGAATAAATTAGCTAAGGGGCATAGTATAAAATTAGTTAGAGGTTTCTTTGAGCCGACACATTTGGGACAGCTTATGCACACTGCAACAATCGGACTTGCTTATTGACACCTGTAGAGAAAAGTTTCTTAGATCACACTGATGATAGACGCAAAGCATTAAAAGAGCGACTAGAAAAGGGGCTAGAGAAACGCACATATGCAAATGATTATGCTTACACTGCAATAAAGACGCAAGGCAAACTAGCTATAGATGCATTACATGTAGGAAGGCTTTGTATGTATAGGCCGTAATCTGAACATGACACTTTATTTGTGGGAACGAGTGAATGCAGGCATGTGTTTTTGTTTCAGAGTAAATGGACATTCATGTTAAATGGACAGGATCCAGCGATACCTGGGATCTATTATATCTGTGGACTTAATGCTTATTACCGTCTCCCTAAGGGATGGTATGGGACATGTTATTTGGGAATAGTTTTCCCAAAGATTTACCAGATTGATGACTTAAAGAAAATACCTAAAACGTCTGAATTACAACATGCTAGACAAAAACGAGAAACAGCGGCTGCTGTCATTGGTGACATATTTGGAGCCATAATTCCTTCAGTGGGGGTTATCTTAAACTCCATAAAGATTTGAAAGTTGTCTACTATTGTGGATAACATGCTGACAAATTTTACAGGGGCTATACTCCTGATGGATACTGAGCTTGCTGAGCAAAGAGCTATGACTCATCAAAATCGGCTTGCTTTAGACATTCTTTTAGCAAAGAGCGGCGGAGTCTGCAAGATGCTCAACGAGCGTCATTGTTGCTCGTACATACCTGATAATAGTAAAAAGATTTAAGGAATGCTTACTAACTTAACTAAAGATAGTGCAGACTTGAAGGATTTGAAGGAACCTGGAGTGTGGGAGAAATTAGGAAAAGGAATTGCCAGAGTAGGGAGCTGGTTTAGTAATATTTGGAATGGGGTTCTTGAAAAAATATTAGGGGGCTATTAACTGTTCTGGCCTGTTTATTAGGTTTATGGGGAGCATGCAAAATTAATGATAAAATTAAAAGAAATTGGATAAAGAGGAATAAGAAGAATGAAGAGAGTGAAAGGGAGAAAATGTTTAATGAAATTTGGGAAAGTTCACACAAGGGACAAGATGTTGAAATGCGCATTATGCGCAAGGTGAAAAATTAAATGAAAGGTTACAGGGAAAGGTTTGTGTGATGACGAACGTCATCAGAGGAGGGACTGAGAGACCGTAGCTTATATAATCCATATTAACATAAATGTTTATGAATTAATGTGTGATAATGTCGCATTGAAACTGTAATAGTAATTTTGCTTAAACATGCACCTGAAATGTGACCACGGGGAGTGGCCGTCAATGTATACGTAGACTAATAACGATGACTAAAATGTTTTATGTATTATTATATTAAATAAGTTTATACTAACTAGTAATAATTGTGTTATTGAATTTGTGCTGAAATCCTTATAGGCCTTAAGTTAGCATGAACCGAAGCTTAGCTGCTTGGCTCTCATATTAAATGTATTTTTCCTATCTTGCAGTGTGATGACTCACAAAAGGACACAACCTTTGTTTTTCTTCAAACTAGAAGATTAATGTAACCATGCTAGATCCGTTCCCATGAATTTTTCATTGCTTGTAGGGTGATGTTAAAACAAAATGAAACAATGTAGATTAATGTAATGTAAAGGTCATTCAAACCGGTGAAGACAATGGAGCTGCTGACCAAAAGGATGTGCAAAAGAATTACAGAAAGATGAAATCATACCGGACGTGCCACCTCTGAAGACATCAAATAGGAGGACCAATAAGAGACTTGTAAAATAATATGGGGTGAAAGATAGGTGACCTAATGTGTTTTCTGATAGGTTAAAGATAGTGGGGTATAACAAATGTCCAATAGAATTTTGGGGGAATGTACCACAAAAAAGGGATAAAAAACCCACGACACAGGGAGCCATTTAGACTTAGGTAGGGAATGCTATTGATTTTATCCAGAAACTTGGTCACTCTGTTTGGTGACTTGCTTGGTTTTACTTAAACCATCCTTTTCCTTAGATTGCCCATTTTACACTTTACCTCCTTATGAGGGAAGTGCCCCTTTTGTCCAGAGCTGAGTTTAGACAGATGGCGATTTGTCAGATGTCCTGAAGACGAAGACTGAACCTGTGTGCTGACTTAATCTTTGGAGGGTAATTATGACAATGCATATGTGATTTGTCTGTTTGCTTTTCCTTTCTAGGTACCAACTGCTTACTTTTGACAGAGACCATAGTTAGATGTTTTCCAAATTGGTGTTCTAAATCGTTTTGCATGAAGCCCAACATGCTAATGCTAATCAGTGGTTAGGACAGGTGTTCACTAAACTGACGCAAATAGACAAACGACCGAATCTATGCTTTGTTGAACTGACGCGTTATTGACACTCTGCTAAATTGATCTATGTTCACGCCGTGTTATGTTCTGATGTTTGTGATTCTCGCTTTAATGAAATCTTACCAAAGTTGCCATATCGTGACTATGCTATTATGTTTCTTGGTTTTGAGATTGACACACCTGCTTTTAGAATTGGAAGCAATAGGGAATACAACTCATAAAATTATACTAAACTAGTGTGGTTATTCATGACTGAAAGGTCATGGTAGTGTTTTGAATTGATTAATGACTTTGACTAAAGTAAAATGTATTGTTGTGATAAATATTGATGACATCATAGACGTATTGATTGACATATTGATTAGCTATCTCGTCCTAAGGTGTCTCTCAATTGGGTCAAAAGATTCATTGGCCTGAAACGAGTCCCGATGTGTAATAAATTATCATAAAGGGACACGTTATCACATCTAATCATTATATACAAATATACAATAAATCGGTGCTCACCCAAGGAATTCTTGGTAAGACCAAACAGGCAACGAGGAGGCAGGAGGGACCGTGAGGAATCCACAGGTAGCTAATGTATCCACCAGAAAAGGCATTACCGAAGGTAAGTAACTTGTTCTTCTGATGGATACAACTACCTGTGGATTCCTCACCTCAAGAATAGAGTCCCAAAGCAGTACCACCTCCAGAGGTGGGTGCCTGAATGGTCAAACCAAGAAATCCTGCAGCACTGAGCGGGCAAAATGGCCATCCCTCCTGACCTCAGAGTCCAAACAATGATGTTTGACAAAAGTATGGAGGGATGCCCAAGTTGCCGCTTTGCAGATGTCAACCGCAGGAACACCCCTAGCCAAGGCCGACAAAGCAGCCTTAGCCCTAGTGGAATGAGCTCGGAGTCCTACATGGGGTTCTTTCTTTGCTAAGGAATAACAAAGTTTGATACAGAGAATGACCCACCTGGATAGTGTTCTCTTGTGGACTGCTCTGCCTCTCCTCTTCCCCGCGTATCCAACGAAGAGCTGATTGTCTTGCCTGAACTCCCTCGTCCTGTCGACAAAGAAGCTCAACGCTCTTCGCGGATCCAACCGGTGGAGCCTCTCCTCCTCCTTGGATGGGTGAGGCGGAGGGTAAAAGGAAGAGAGAGTAATAGTCTGCCCCGGGAGGAAAGCCGCCTTGGTCCTTAACACCACTTTGTCTCTAAAAAAGGAAAGATATGGGGACTCCACACTAAGAGCCTGGAGCTCACTCACTCTTCTGGCCGAAGTTATGGCCACTAAAAATACAGTTTTTAAAACTAGTAATCGTAAGGAACAAGAATGCATCGGCTCAAATCGCGACCCCATAAGAAATATCAACACTAAATTAAGAACCCACTGAGGCATAATAAACGGAGTGGGTGGAAACTTATTAGTGAGACCCTTAATGAATCTCAACACCAAAGGCGACCTAAACGGAGAGGGTTGGTCTGGGAGACGCAGAAAAGCCGACAGTGCTGATAAATAGCCCTTAACTGTGGCAACTGCACAACCTTTCTGCGCCAAGGTTAAAGCAAACAACAACACATCAAACAAATGAGCCCTCAAGGGATCAATTTGGTTCTCTCCACACCATTTGACAAATCTGGCCCACCTGCTTGCATAGATTGATTTGGTGGAGTGTTGCCTGGCCGATAAAATAACAACTCCGGCGGGAGAGAAAAGGAACTCAGGTTGCCCCGTTCAATCTCCAGGCATGAAGGTGCAGGTTCTGGAGGTGGGGGTGTAGAACCTGCCCCTGAAAGAGGAGGTCTGCCCTGTAAGGGAGACGGAGCGGAGGGCACAGAGAGAGTTGGAGAAGGTCTGAATACCACACCCTTCTCGGCCAATCCGGGGCTATTAAGATGACTTGGGCCCGGTCTTGTCGAATCTTCCTCAACACCCGAGGAATCAAAGGTATGGGGGGAAACGCGTAAAGCAACTGACCCTTCCAGGACATCTGAAACGCGTCCCCCAAAGCTCCTTGCACTGGATACTGGAGGCTGCAGAACGACGTGCAGTGCACGTTCTACCGAGTGGCAAACAGGTCTAGCTGAGGAAACCCCCACATCTGGAAGATGTAAAGAACCAGATCCAGATGAAGATGCCACTCGTGATCGGACGAGATGAGCCGACTGAGAACGTCCGCACACACATTCAGAACTCCGGCCAAATGATTTGCTACCAAGAAGAGCTTCTCTGCAGAGAAGATACAACCCCACTCCTCCCTGCTTGTTTACATACCACATCGCAGTAGTGTTGTCTGTCAGGACCTGTACTGACTGACCGCGAAGGGAGGAAGGCCTTGAGAGCCAGACATATCGCCCGCAATTCCAACAGATTGATGTGAAACCTCTATTCCACTGGAGACCAAAGACCTTTGATCTCCGGGTCCCGCAGATGAGCCCCCCACCCTAGAGTGGAAGCATCCGTTACAACTGTGGCCACTGGCGCAGGCAGCGAGAACGGCCTTCCTTGCAACAGGTTGCCGACCGCAGCCCACCATTGAAGATCCGCTGCAGTGTCTCTGGAGATCCTGATCGAATCCTCAAGATCTCACTTGTGTTGAAACCACTGCCTGCGGACGCAGCACTGAAGTGCCCTCATGTGCAAGGGTGCATGAGTGACCAGCAGAATGCAAGAAGCGAACAAACCGAGCAGACGAAGGACCTTGAGGACTGGAAGGACCGCTCCATCTTGAAACACTGGAATCAATGCCTGAATGTCCTGAATCCGCTGCAGCGGAGGAAAGGCCCGATTCAATGTTGTGTCCAGTACTGCCCCTATGAACAGGAGGCGTTGAGAGGGCTCCAGGTGAGATTTGGGCACATTCACCGAGAATCCCAGGTCGAACAACAACTTAGTTATGGACTGCAGGTGACACCGCAAGAGCTCCGGAGACTTGGCTTTGATCAACCAATCATCCAGATAAGGAAATACGGCTATTCCCTTTCTTCAGGGCTCCGCTGCTACCACCGCCATCACCTTCGTAAAGACTCAAGGTGCCGAAGTAAGACCAAACAGAAGGACCACAAACTGATAGTGCTGCGACCCCACCACAAACCGGAGATACTTCCTGTGCGACTTGAGGATCGGAATATGGAAGTACGCATCCTGCAAATCGACAGACACCATCCAATCTCCTTCGTTCAACGCCAAAACAACCTGTGACAAGGTCATCATCTTGAACTTTTCCTGCTTTAGGAACCAATTCAAAATTCTCAGGTCCAGGATTGGTCTCAATGGATTATCCTTTTTGGGGATCAGGAAATACCTTGAATAGCAGCCCTGACCCCTCTCCTGCTCTGGAACCAACTCCACTGCGCCTTTCAACAAAAGGGACATCATCTCCTGTTGCAATAACAGAAGATGGTTGTCCGAACAGAAGGAGGGACGGGGAGGGAAGGGAGGAGGAATTTTCCGAAAGGGAAGAGCACACCCCTTCTCCACAATGCCGATGACCCAGGAGTCTGATGTTATGGACTCCCATATGCGAAGAAAATGGGCAAGTCTCCCCCCTACCGGAGACGTGTGAGCAGGGAGTGGTGGAGAACTAAGGCTGCTTTCCTTGCTGCACCCCTCCGGAGGAAGAGGAAGAGGCAGAGTGCTGCTGGGTGCCACCTCTAGTGCGTACTCTACCCCTGCCCCTGAAGGATCTGTAAGGAAGAGATCCTGCAGATTGCTGTCCTGCCGCATGGAGCCTGCCACGAAAGGAAGCGCCACGACTAAAACCTCTAAACTTCTTAAAAGATCTAAAAGTAGAGGAAGTGGCTGCTTGAAGTCCCAATGACCTCGCCGTGGCTCTACTCTCTTTAAAACTTTCTAGAACGGAATCGGCTTTTGCCCCAAAAAGTTTGTCTCCATCAAATGGCAGGTTCAGGAGAGTAGTCTGTACATCAGGGGAGAATCCTGACGAACGCAGCCAGGCCTGCCATCTCGTCGCTATGGATGTGCCCATAGCTCTTGCCACTGAATCCGAGGTGTCCAGCCCAGACTGAATTACCTGCGTCGCCACAGCCTGAGCGTCCCACAACAGGTTCAATACCTCCTGTGGCAAACTAGGGTGGCCCTTAACCTCATCCATAAGGTCATGAATATAACACCCCAAAATGCAAGTCGCATTGGTTGACTTTAATGCCATGCTGAAAGAAGAAAAGGTATTTTTGCTGCCTGGTCCATCTTCTTAGACTCCCTGTCCGCAGGGGCCCCGGGGAACGAACCAGGAGCAGACCGGGAGGAGCACGACGCCTGGACAACCAAACTCTCCGGAGTCGGAGAGAAAATCTGGGTCACCTGGAGCCACACGATACCGTCTCGCTACCGCCCTGTTAACGGCCGCCGAAGTCACTGGCTTTTTCCAGATGTCTTTAATGGGGTCCAAAAGAGCCTCATTAAAAGGCATAAGAGGCTCCGCCACCACCGACGCTGGATGCAGCACCTCGGTCAGGAGGTTTGTCTTCACCTCCGCAGCAGGAAGTGGAAGGCACAAAAAGTCTGCTGCCTTCCTCACCACAGCATGAAATGAAGCACCCTCCTCCGTATACTCCCCCGGGGAGGCCAGATCCCATTCCGGGGAAGTGTCCAGGCCACTTGCTGTGTCTAAGCCATACAGGTCCCCTGAAGGCTCCACAATCTCACCTTCCTCTAAATGCTGCCTGCTATACTCCTCTTCTTCCAGGAGCCGTAAAGCCAATCTCCTGGATCGGAGCCTGGATTCGAGCCCTGGCGTTGATAAGGCGTCGGCCGACGCCAAAGATCTTCGACGGCGCCGCTCCTCAGAGCCATCCAACGCAGGACCCTCCGGCACCGCAGGCAACTTCACCGTTGATTGGATCCGTGGCAAATCCATCGGCGCCGGAGCAGCGGACATCGTCGGCGTCACAGGTCTTCTGGGCGACACAAAGGGCATCGGCACCGAAGCAGTTCCGGAAGGAAGAAAGGGCATAAAGGGTGTCAGCTTGTAAGGAGCCGGAGCCCCCAAGTTAAAGGCCAAAGGACCTGTCGGACCCGCATGCCCTCCACCAGGCGCCATGGTGGCAAAAATATTAAACATTGCATTAAAAAATGCAGCGGAATCCGTGCCCGGCGCCGGGAAAGCTGGATAACTTTGAGGAACCAGCGCCGGAGGAGAAGCCGATGATGGTCCAGGCCCGGAGAAGCCCTCAGCTCCTGAAGTGGCTCGACCTCTAATACCGACAGTGGAGACGTCAGAGAAGCTGGAGTCGTTGGAGGTGGAGGCGTGACAGTCGGGCTAATCTCCCACGTTGGCCGGCACCGAGCTGACGGAGATCTTGAACGGGATCGGTCCCTGCCCGATCGGCGCCGTGATTCATGACGACGCCGAGAGTCCCCATGGCGCCGATGAGTCTTCGAAGAACGCGAAGAAGACTCTCTCCGATGACGCCTCTCCTTCCTCTTCTTCGAACGGACAAGAAACAATTTTGTCTCTCGTTCCTTAAGGGCCTTAGGATTCATGCGTTGGCATGAGCCGCATGACTCGACCTAATGGTCGGAACTAAGGCACCATAAACAATTTTCATGGGGGTCCGTGACTGACATTCGACCCCCACACTGGTTACAGGGTTTAAAACCCGACTTCCTTGGTTGAGACATAGTTACACCGGAGTGAAACTGTAGCTCCCTGGTAGCCTCGAAGAAAAAACGTTACTTGAAGGCACGGAAAAAAGGGAACTGACGTCTGCACGTCGACGAGGGCTTCTTATTGTCTGGATGACGTCGTACGGCGTCACGTGGAGTCGGGCAATTGTGACGTCATCATCGATGTGCAGAGCTAGAAGAAAATTTCCGTTGAAGCTGGCGCGTGGGGGAAAAATCTTGAGGTGAGGAATCCACAGGTAGTTGTATCCATCAGAAGTAAATAATACTAATGCTCTCTTTTGTGGTAGTGTGGTCGAGCAAGTAGGCAGAGGGTAGTGCAAAGCATTTGTTGCACACACATGCAAAAAAATGAAACACACACTCAATGACTAACTCCAGGCCAATTGTTTTTATATAGCAAAAATATATTTCGTTACTTTATTTCTAGAACCACAAGCTACAAGTTGCAGGTAAGTACATTTGCAAGTAAGTATCCAACATATGTATCAATGCCACTTTATTTCAATTTGGCAAGTTATAGGGTTTTTGAATAAATAGCAAGAATCTGTTTTACAAGTTGACTGCAATTTTCAGAAACAGTTCTGGGGGGAAGATAAGTTAGCATAGTTTCAAGGTAAGTACAAGACTTACAGTTCCAGACTCTGGGGGTTAGGATGTCCACAGGTTGGGGTTCAAATTAACCCCAAACACCCACCACCAGCAACACAGGGCAGGCCAGGTGCAGAGGTCAAAGTTGAGGTTGATTTAACATGGGCGGAGTGGGTCCACCTGGTGGACTTTGCTGCACCGAAGGTCGGATTCCCCAAGGCCAAGGGGCTGCGGGTGCAGGGGCAACTTTTGGCGTTGGGAATCTTCGTCCGGTTCTGTCATGGTCAGGGGGTCCTTCAGATTCAGGCTGCAGGCGTCATCATGCTGGGCAGGAGGGGTCAAACCAGGGTGGGTACTTGCTCAGAATCACCTAGGGAGCAGCTCTAGTCACTTGGGCCATGGGCGTCAAGTGCAGAGTGGACAGGACCTGCGGATCCGGAGAGGCTCTGGAATCCTTGGATGGAGTTTCTTCTTGGACAGGGCCACTGTCCACTGGAGTTCTTGGTCCTCTGGGGTGCAGGTAGTCCTCTTGAGGCTTTTCAGACGTCACAGGTCCGGCAGGATGCATGACCTTCTTTTAGCAGTGCTTTAGAAGCTGGAGACAGGCCGGTAGGGCTGGGGTCAAGTCAGTTTGCATCTTCAGTCTTCTCTGCTGGTGGTCAGCTTAGCAGTCGATTTTGTTTTCCTTTTTGTGAGGTCACCAGGAATCTAATGAGCTAAGTTCAAGGGAGCCCTTAAATCCTGGATTTAGGAGAGTTACAGGGGTCAGAGGGCATTAGCCAATGTCCCTGAGGGTGGCTACACCCTTCCTGTGACCACTTCCTTTCGAGAGGGGGACATAGACCTAATCCTATTGGTCCCTGTCCTCCAAACCAAGATGGAGGATTTTGCAAGGAGGTGGTCACCTCAGCTCTGTACACCTTAGGGTGGGTCCCAGCAGAGGTGGTCACTCCTCCTTGTTTTCCCTCATTTCCCCACCGGACGTGCTGCAAAAAGTGGGGCTTTGTCCGGGGGCCAGGCACCTCCACTAGCTGGAGTGCCCTGGGGAACTTTAACAAGAGGCCTAAGCCTTTGAGGCTCACGGCCAGATGTTACAGTTCCTGCAGGGGGGGGTGTGAAGCACCTCCAGCCAGTGCAGGCTTTGTTTATGGCCACAGAGAGCACAAAGGCTCTCAACCCATGTGGTCAGAAACACGTCTGTGGCAGGCTGGCACAGACTGGTCAGTCCTGCACTAGCTGTTTGGCTAACATACAGGGGGCATCTCTAAGATGCGCTCTGGGTGCATTTGTCAATACATCCAACACTGGCATCAGTGTGCGTTTATTGTGCTGAGAAGTTTGATACCAAACTTCCCAGTATTCAGTGAAGCCAGTATGGAGCTGTGGAGTTTGTATACACAAGCTCCTAGCCCATATACTCAATATGGCCCCACTGCACTCACAATGTCTAAGAATAGACTTAGACATTGTAGGGGCATATTGCTCATGCAGCTATGCCCTCCCCTGTGGTATAGTGCACCCTGCCTTAGGGTTGCAAGGCCTGCTAGAAGGGTGACGTATGCCACAGGAAGTGCTTTGTGGGCATGGCACCCTGAGGGGGGTGCTATGTCAACTTTTACTTTTTCTCTCCACCAGTATAGACAAGCTGCAAAGGCAGTGTGCATGTGCTTGGTGAGGGGTCCCCCAGGCTGGCTTAATACATGCTGCAGCCCTTGGGGACCTTCCCTGGCCACAGGTTCCTTGGTACTACGGGTACCTTTTAGAAAGGACTTAACTGTGTACCGGGGGTGTGGCGATTGTGGAAGCAATGATACAGTTTTGGGAAAGAACATTGGTGCTGGGGCCTGGTTAGCAAGATCCCAGCACACTCTCAGTCAAGTCAGCATCAATATCAGGCAGAAGGTGTGTGTGTGGGGGGAGGAGGGGGGCAACATGCCAAAAGAGGCATTTTTCTACACCCAGGAAGAAGAGAAAAAAGTGCAATAAGTTCTCCTTGCTGTGCTGACATACTGGACAAGCCATATTCTAGCCAAGTTTAAATTTCCAGTTAATAGAAAAGGAATTAAGCTGAAGTGTGCCCTGCCTAAATTTTATATAAAGTGACCTCGTTATTGGAACCGTTATATAATCAAAAAAAGGCTCATATCTGGATTGCAGTTTTAAATCAAAGTAGGCCATAGTCAAAGAGCATTGTCTACTACTTCCCCCCTTCTGAGCCCATTTGTGCGCTTAAAAGGCTTCTTTGATTGTGTTCTTAGCAAGATTCAAAGGTCAGCCTTGATCCTGCAAATAGTTTTCCAGGCCGATTTTGGATAAGGTGTCCTTAACAAAATGTAACCAACAAATCTTTATATTCTGATCTTGCTCTAACACTTTGTTAAGGGCATCATTATAAGTGGCCAGGGCAGGTGTTGATCTCCGCTTCCTCCAAAACATCAGCGGTCTTAGTTGGGCCTTATAGGTAATAGGTTTGACCCCCAAATCCCACCTCAGGGGCAGCAACAGTGTGCTCTTAGGGACAGCCTACCAGGGACCTCAAAAAGATACTTTCAGCTTTCCCCAGGACGGTAGCTCTGCAGAGCCCATAGTTCTAATCCGTATAGGGCAACACCTTCAGTCTTAACACTATAAGCTTTGAGTGCAGGAGCTACATGCTTGGTTTTTGAAGCTTGGAACATCCTATGTATCCCTGATGCGTGGTAGCATAGGTACAGACTGCTCTTCTTTATCTGAGATGACCACTGCCTACTACTTGTAACCTGATAACTGGATAATCAAATTCGAACACTCTCTCGAGTACCTTCCCCTCAAGTTTTACGGTTCCTCTAAAGGACTTATGCGGATTGAGGGCCATAAACATGGTTTTAGAATGGTTTATTGTCAATCCTCTCTTCCTGCAAAAGGCCAAGAATCAGTCAAACAATTTCTGCAGACTCACAGGCGTTTTAGACACCAATAAGGTATTATCCACGGACAAAAGCAGGGGAATCTTTTACCCTGCAATTTGTAGGACATCGCTGTCACAATTTTGAAGGGAGGTCGCCACATCATTTAGGTATAGGGAGAACAAGATGGATGCAAGGACACAACCCTGTCGCACCTCTCTAGGGTTTGGTTTTCATCTTGTTAATTCCCCTGAAAGACCCCAATGCAGCAGCGCATAGGCATCCAGATGTAACCTCATATGGATACTTAGTATGTTCTCAGGTACTCCATTGTTCTCTAGGACAGCCTAAAAGTTAGAGCGCAGGACCAGGTCAAACACAGACTTTAGGTCTACAAAGACCAAATATAAATGCAATTTTTGCAAGATAACAGTCTCCCAATAAATGGTCAGAAATCGAAATACCTGGTCGATGGTACTAATGTCTGTCTGGAAACCTGCTTCCACATTAGATAGGGCACCACTTTCCTCAATCCAACCATTCAACCTATCTAGGACCTGCCTGCAAAAATAATTCTGAATGACATCAATCAAACTAATGGGTCTGTAGTTCAGAGGTAGGTCCCTGGGACCCTTTTTTTTTACTTTTGTGAATGGGGACTATCTCGGCTACCTTCCAACTATTCGAGATGTTAACCCCCTCTAAAATTGCATTTGATAGCAATTTATATAAATTGCCCAGGTCTTGGGATCCTGATGAAAGAGGCCCCCTAGAGCCCCATCCGGCCCAGTTGCTTTCCCCATCTGTATCATAACCTGAATAACTTGGACTCAATGCTCGGGGGATAAACCCGAAACTGCACTGTTTCCAGAACAGCTCCAAAGAAAGGGAGCTTCTGAGAGGGAGTCAGGTGCGACTTCAGCACGTTTATAGTGAACCCCAGCGAATGCGGGAGGTCCGCCGTAGTCTGAAGGTGGGCGACGAGAGTCTGGGGCATAGGAGCCTTCAACCGCCAGTCGTCAAGTTAGGGGAAGACTGAAATCTCTAACCTGTGTAGATGAGCTGCCACCACCACCATCACTTTGGTGAACACTTGAGGGGCACTGGTGAGACCGAAGGGGAGCACGGTAAACTGAAAGTGCTTGTGGCCCACCTTGAACCGCAAGTAAGGCCTGTGAGCTGGCAGGATGGGAATGTGAAAATAAGCATCCTTCAAGTCCAACGCTACCATCCAGTCTCCTTGGTCTAGGGCAGACAAGACCTGAGCAAGAGTGGGCATCTTGAATTTCTCCTTTTTGAGGAAGAGATTGACATCCCTTTAATCCAAGATAGGGCGAAGACCCTTGTTCTTTTTTGGGATCAGAAAGTAGTGGGAATAACAACCACTGCCTACTTCTGACATGGGGACCCTTTCTATGGCTCCCTTGGCCAAGAGAGCCGTAACTTCCTAGTGGAGTAAGATCAAATGATCCTCCATCAGTCGTTTTTTTATCGGAGGGACAGAGGGAGGGAAAGTCTGGAAAGGGAGGGAATATCCCTTCTATATGATCTACAAGACCCATTTGTCCGATGTTATGGACAGCCAGTGAGGAAGATGAAATTGAATCCTCGTTCCAACTGGATGAACATGGTCTTGCAGAACCATACTAGGAGGGCTTGGGCGTTGTGGAAGAGGGGGGTTGGGTGGTGGCCGACCTCGGGCTTTAACCTCTGGGTCTGAAGGTACCACGACCTCGTCCTCGCACAGGGTGCTGTGAAGCCGGAGGACGGTGGCTAACCTGTGGTTGGCGTAGTACCGTGCCCCTCCCGAAGCATTAAAAGGGGCGGTAGGCAGACTGCTGGCGAACAGGCGCTGAGAGGCCCAAGGATCTGGCCTCAGCTCGAGAATCCTTGAACCTCTCAAGCGCAGAGTCTGCCTTCTCACCAAAAAGACATATGCCATCAAAAGGCATGACCATCAAGTTCGACTGGACATCCCCCGAAAAGCCAGTGGTACGTAGCCAGGCGTCAGAGGGCCACTGTCGAAGAAATCATCCTGCCCAGCAAGTCGGTCGTGTCCAAGCCACACCTGATGGTAAACTTGGCTGCATCTCTATCATCGTTGACAGCTTGGCTGAGAGTGTCACCCTCCGGGACCTGCGGCAGCACTTGTGCCACCGTATCCCATAAAGTATGGAAAAACAAACCAATAGACAAGAGGTGTTTACCGAACTCAATGCCAGGCTGGAGGAAGAAAACAAGTTGGTCAAGCCTCTTGGATTCCCTATCCGGGGAGCGGAAGGGAAGGCACCACGGGCAGTGGAGGCTTCGACCACCAAGCTCTCCGGGGTGGGGTGTTGGGTGAGGAAACTAGGGTTGCTTGGAGCTGGTCTATGGAGGCGGCCGATTGCCCTATTCACAGGAGCCCCGGTGCTGGGTTTAGACCATGTTTCCAGAAGGACATCTGTGAGAGCTTCATTGAAGGGTAACATCGGCTCTGATGTAGCAACCCCTGGCTGAAGCACCTCTGTCAAGAGATTAGTCCTGACTGGCACCATAGTCAAGTCTAGGTCCAAGACCTCAGCTGCCCTACGCACCACCATGGAGTAAGATGCCCCCTCCTCCGTAGCCACTGCGGGAGGTGAGAGCATGCCAGTATCTGGATAAGTATCCAGTCCACTGGCTTCCCCTAGTTCCTCATACCAGTCCTGTTCATGCTCCAATCCGTATTCTAAAGGGTCCTCAGATCCCTCCCAGTTCTCACATGTGCCTGGCTGTTCTAAATAAGCCTCAGGCACTGATCTGGGCCTAATCGGCACCGTCAAAGTCGGAATCAGCGTCGTACAACATTGTTCCGGCTCCGGATCATCCAGCATTAGGATGGGGCTACCACCACCAGTGGGTGCCGGTGGTGGTGGTGTGATCGTCGTCGTCGGGCCCGGTGCCGGAGGAGGCCGACTGTGAGAACCCGGTGCCGGTCCGGATCTACTATGGGATCTTGGGGGCCCAAACCGCCCGAGGCCAAAGCCACTGATGTCGAATCCGATGGGGCCCCTGCTGACCCCGCAGGGCCCAAAGACCCACCCAAGGGGGCAGCCCACTCAAAAACAAGGCACATAGCCTCGTAAAATTTCTTTAATTGAGCGGGGGTTGCTCTGCTCCCGGAAAGGGGAGGAGACGCAGAGTCGACCCTGTCAACTGCTCAGAGGGACCGCGCTTCCTAGACGCCTCATCGGCCGATGGGCATGAAAAGGTCGAAGTCCGCTTGGACTTCTTCTTTTTTTTGTGCCCCTTACCTGAATGCCCCGAGGACCTCGAATGCGAGGAAGATGACTTTCGGCTCCTGGAGCGGTGCCGCGACCTCCTCCTTGAGTGGGACTGTGGCCTCCTCGGAGTCACGCCGACCGAAGACGACTGCTGGGTCACTAGACCTCTCTCTCTCAAGGCCTTCGGAGCAATGGCCTGACAGTCGGAGCACGAGTTCGCATCGTGGTCCTTGTCAAAGCACCAGAGAGAAACTTGGTGTGGATCAGTGACCGACATGGCACGATGACATGAGCCACACGGTTTGAATGCAGTCTTCCTTGAAGTCATTCGCACAGACAATTGAAAAAATCTTTGACGAAACGTTGAAAAAAGGGTAGCTCTATCCAGACCTGCGCTTAACTGGCGCGGAAGAGAAAGAACTGACGTACACGCGCCAGGGTGGTGTCTATATAGAAGACCGTGACGTTACAGACGGCTCCAACAACGCTGTCGTCGCCATGCGGAGCCGGACGACGCACGCAGATCTGAACGACGCCACCAGATGGCGTGTGCAGGGTACTGCTCAGCAGAAGAAATTCCGGATTCGGAGCTGATGCCAGGGAATTCAAAGATAAGGAACCTGCAGCTAGAAGTCTCTATTAGATTTCCTGAATGTGTTGTGATTTAATGTAGGAGGCTGGCCTGGTTTGTAGTGGGTACCTTGGGTGCTTACACCTTATTCCAGGTCCAGTTATCCCTTATTAGTGAAATGTAGTAGTGTTCTAGCAGCTTAGGCTGTCTAGAGCTGGCTGTGGCAGAGCAGCTTAGGCTGAACTAGGAGACATGCAAAGCCCCTGCAATACCACCATAGTTACACAGTATTTATACACAAGTAAAGACAATACTCAGTGTTACAAAAAATAAAGGTGCTTTATTTTAGTGACACAAGGCCAAAAATATCTTAGAGACAATACTCCTTCTGGAAGTAAGTATTATACACAATGTACATACTAGACACCAATAAGGTAAGTAAATAGTCATAGGATAGTGCAAACACTAGAAAATATCATACAATGCAATAGGAAGAAATAGGTCTAGGGGCAACACAAACCATATACTAAGAAAGTGGAATGCGAATCACAAATTCCCCCCTAGAGAAGTGTAGTGTGTAGAGAATCGCTGGGAGGGTAAGAAAACCACAAAGGTGAGTAAAATACCCCACCCCAGAGCCCAGGAAAGTAGGAGTAAAGTACTGCAAGTTTCCTTAGGACACACTACAAGTCATGATTAGAGTTATTGCAAAAACCAAGCAAGACTGCAAGCAACAAATGGTGGAATCCTGGACCTGAAGACCTGTAAAGAGATGAGACCAAGTCCAGAAGTCGCAGAAGATTCCAGGAAGGACAGGAGCCCCTGCCAACCTAGAAGATGGTGCAAAAGAGGATTCTCCGGTTGGAAGAAGTCTGCAGAAGAGCACCAAAGGAGATGGCTGCAGATTCCTGCGTGATGCAAAGGATTCCCCATGTCGAGATGTTGGATGCAGGCGAGCTGCAGGGCTGGATTCTTCCAACAAGCCTTGGTTCAAGCAATGTTGCAGATTGCGTCAAAATGGCGCTACCTGCGCCCAGGAGGGACCTGGGGGCCTCAACTCAGACTGAGGGGGGCTCCCAACACTGGAGGGAACCCACAGATGACCAGGCAGCACCCCCGGAGGTCCCAGGACACCGGGACAAAGAAGGTGCAAATTGCGGTTGCTGCAGCACTACAAAGGTAGGTCCCACGCCGCCGGAGAACAACTCAGCGAGTTGAGCGTCGCAGGACAGAGTGCTGGGGGCCAGGCTGTGCACAAAGGATTCTTGCAAATAGTGCACAGAGGCCTCAGGAGGTGAAGATGACGCGATCCACAGGGGTACTGTCGCAAACGGGGAAGGCAAGCTCTTACCTCCTCCAAATTTGGATAGTAGGACCTTAGGACGGTCTGTGTCGAAGGGGTCCACCACCTGTGTTCCAAGAAGCATGCTCGTCGCCAGGAGAGGAGTCCAAGAGAACCGGTCGTTGTCTTAGAAGGTGCCTGCTGGAGCAGGGAAGTGACTCTGTCACTCCACAGGAGACTTCTGGTGCAGGGTGAAGACAGGGAGTCCCCAGAGCGTGCACACCGTGGAATCTGTTGCAGTTGCTGGCTGGAGCTGAAGTTGCAGAGTCGAAGTAGGCCTTCTGGATACTTTGTTGCAGTTATAGCGGTTCCTGGAGCAGTCCGCGGTTGATTGGAGGTCAGAGGATGAAGCAGTGGTTGCAGAGGATTCCTGATGGAAACTTGCAAGCAGAATCTGAAGAGAAACCCACAGGAGAGACCCTAAATAGCCCTGAGAGGGGGATTGGCTACCTAACCAGGTACGCATCTATCAGGAGGGGTCTCTGACGTCACCTGCTGGCACTGGCCACTCAGAGGCCTCCAGAGTGTCCCCACACCTTGGAAAACGAGATGGTTGAAGTCTGGGACACACTGGAGGAGTTCTGGGCAACACCCCTGGGGTGGTGATGGACAGGGGAATGGTCACTCCCCTTTCCTTTGTCCAGTTTCGCGCCAGAGCAGGGACTGTGGGTCCCTGAACCGATGTAGACTGGCTTATGCAAGGAGGGCACCATCTGTGCCCTTCAAAGCATTTCCAGAGGCTCTGGGAGGCTACCCTTCCCAAACCTGTTACCCCTATTTCCAAAGGGAGAGAGTGTAACACCTTCCTCCCAAACGAAATGCTTTGTTCTGCCTTCCTGGGTCTCAGCTGCTTAGACCCCAGGAGGGCAGAACCCTGTCTGTGAGGTGGCAGCAGTTGTAGCTGCAGTGCAAGCCTCAGAGAGCTGATTTGGCAGTACTGGAGGTCCATGTTGGAGCCCCCAGGATGCATGGAACTGGCTCCCCAATACCAGATTTGGAGTGGGGGAGGGACAATTCCATGTTCTTAGACACCTTACATGGCTATATTCGAGGTTACCATTGTGAAGCTACATATAGGTATTGACCTATATGTAGTGCACGCGTGTAATGGCGTCCCCGCACTCACAAAGTCCCGAGAAATAGCCCTGAGCTATGCGGGGGCACCTTTGCTAGTGCAAGGGTGCCCTCACACTAAGTAACTTTGCACCTAGCCTTCAGTAAATGGAGGATAAACATATAGGTGACTTATAAGTTACTTAAATGCAGTGAAAATGCCTGTGAAATTGTGTGTGCACTATTTCATGCAGGCTGCAGTGGCAGTCCTGTGAAAGGGTTTGTCTGAGCTCTCTATGGGTGGCAAAGAAATGCTGCAGCCCATAAGGATCTCCTGGAACCCCAATGCCCTGGGTACCTAGGTACCATATACTAGGGACTTATAAGGGGGGTCCAGTGTGCCAATTCGAATTGGTAAGTGAAGTCACTAACCTATAGTGACTAATTTGGAAGCAGAGAGAGCATAAGCACTGAAGTTAAACTTACCAGAACTTCAGTGACACAGTTAAGCACTACTGACAACACACATATTAGGCCACAAACTAGAGCACTGGGGTCCTGGCTAGCAGGATCCCAGTGAGACAGGCAAAACACACTGACATATAGGGTTTTCACTATGAGCACTGAGGTCCTGGCTAGCAGGATCCCAGTGACACAGTAAAAACACACTGACACACACTTACAAACATGCCAAATGTGGGGGGTAACCATGCTAGAAAGAGGCTACTTTCTCACATTGAACACTAACCAGGATTAATATGTTAACTAAGCAGAAACTGATAACACACTTTCCTTGAAACCACAATCAGCAAACTAAAAGAACAACTAGCCTGAACTTGTTCAGCAGACAGAAAACACACACTTGATCAATAAATCCAGTCCCCACAAGGCTCTTTCCCTATTAGCTCTTTTTCATAGCCTTAATATGAAATCAAGGAAGGTGAATATCTTCAAAAGTCAAGTTTCTTGGGAACAAAGTGTGCTCTACATTGTAATGAAACATAAAACATCCTTTTCTTCTAGTATCCTTGCAGGATCACCCATACTCCAAGAACAGAGAGACAATTATAATTGTTAGACAACATCTTTGCAGCAGCATAGGAACTCTTTTTTGGAACAATCTGTGTGACCAAGGACCCTATCAAACATACAGCGTACTTTCCTTGTTTGCGCCAGGTCCCCCTTTTAAAAGGTGCACCCAGTGCAAAGAAGGAAAATGCGCCCTATGAGCATGAATGTGCTGCTCCCAAAGCAGCCCCGAACTTGCGCTGCTCTGGGGGCAGCGCATTCATGTGAAAAACGGAACAGCTGCTTTAAAGCCCCTCGTTTTTCACTGTCAGGCGGCAACCTGCTGGCACTTTTAAGGGGGATTATAGACCCCCTTGCAGGTGGGTGCAGTGAGTGACTACACCCACCTGTAAGTGGATGTCTGGGGGGGGGGTCCATGGGAACCCCTGTTCCCCATCCACATGGCTGCAATCAGGGGGCGCAATGACAGTGCGCCACAGTGTACCACTTTTTAGGTGGCCACTATCTAGTGCGCCTACTGCCAGCTCCACATGGGTCTATAATACGGTGAGGTGCAGATGTAAAGGGATTCCCTCATTTGCATGAGGCCATGTCCTCATGCAAATGAGGAAACACCCTCTGGTGATAGCGCTGGCACTATATGTGCACAAGAGCTGTCGGTATTACGGAAGGAGCTGCACAAGCGTCTGCAGTCCCTTCTGTAATACCAAAGTGCACTTCTGTAATACGGCCCTAGGTCTGCAGCAAATTTCAGGCAGAGGAATGCCACCCCAACCTCCTTGATTATTGGCCGCTGATGGATCATCAGTCCAAAAAGTACTGTGTTGATCAGTTTTAAGTTAGATTTTCAGTACAGGTTGATGGTTATTGACAATATTAATGGTTCATTTTCCTCCCCGTAAAATAGCTGACTGAGCCAAGAACTTATTGAAAACCAAAAACTATTTATCTGTGGCTGTAGGACACTGGAATAGGGTTAAAAAATATCCTGCATACTCTAGTACCACTGTCCTCTAATAAATGACTCTGCTCTACAACTCAGGGCCTGCTTACGATCTTGGCAGATGGGCTACTCTGTCACAAACGTGGTGGATATCCCGTCCGTCATATTACAAGCTCCATAGGATAGAGGAACTTGTAACATGGCGGACGGGATATAATAAGATGGCACAGACAATCATTCCACCAATTTAGTTCTTCAGTGATCACCAGCAGTGCAACATCGGACTTTCAATTGTTCCAAGAACAGCTAGTAAAGTTGATCAAATTAGAGTTCACAGAGCATAGTAAGCAACAACAATGACAACAGTGATTAAAACACCAGAAACGTTTGCTCTCCAGAGTCCTTTTGTTGATCTGAAGGGAAACTATCTAATCAGAAGATGGAACAAACAATGATTCCACTTAACTGTCTGCACACACTGGTAGCGTCATCAGCAGATGTTCAAGCATTCTTTGAACAGCAAGGTAAATTGATCAGATCAAAGTGCACAGTGTAAACTAAGAAAAACAATTATAAGAGCCATGGAAACACAAGCAAAGTGAGATTCCAGTGGATGGAATATCAGGAGAGGGTAATTAGCAATAATCTGAGAGGAAAACAATGGATTTATCATACTCAAACAGAAGAGAGGTCGTTCAATAATAGACACAGGTTAGTTTGTTAGATATTCCTACAGAGAATTTATTATTTTTCTTTTGCAAATTATTTTACTTTAGTGAAAGAAAAAAAAACAATACTGCAAGAAGTATAGTGTGACATCAGAGGCAAAATTATACAGCGTCTTCAGGGATAGGCAATTAAAACATACCAAAGCATACAGGAAACCATATAATCAGTCCAGTCGATCCACAGACTAAGCTGTATACAAATCTGGTATAGAGGTTGCCAAACCTTACAATAACAAATAGGACCGAAGAGGTTCCAAAAATACCTAGGGCGTGACTGGAAATGCAATGTTTCAGTATGCAGAAGTAGGTCATGTCCCCTAGCCAACATTTTACTTTGGGCGCAGTTCTACTTGACCAAAAAATTGCTATTTGCCTTTTAGCAAGCAAAAGGGTCCTCTCAACACAGAATTTATCTTACATCAGCGGGACGAAGTGAAAAAGGGTAACAGAAGGATTCGATATACTGGTAATGGTATGTCCAAGAAACAGGGTTGAATCATTTAGCCTGGATGTGCAATAAAGTAGCAGATTATTAGGCTGATGTATTTAACTACATAACTCCCATCTTACGGTTAAATGTCTACCCAGAGTCATTAGTATTCTTGCTAGGACAGGTCAAGGATATACCAGCAGTACACTGTAATTTTACAGTACAAGTAGTAAAGTCTGAATTCAGGGAATAGTGGTAATCAAATGCCGCCTACAATTCAGAGTATTTGGGGAAACAACCAAGTTATTTGTTTTGAGCAGGACAAAGAATCTCTGTCCAAAGCACAGGCCTACTACTTGTACTCTCCAGTTACAATACTCTGTATTATAGGTGGCATTTAATTCCCCCTACTCCTCGAGTACCAATTCAAAAGGCATTTAGACAGCTGGCATATCTGACATGATGAGACCTGCTGGGTGTGTCCTAGGACCTAGAAGGTTAAAATGTTCACATCATACCCCTGGGTGTTTTATATTTAACACAGAGCTTACCCTGACTAGTAAATGGATTCTACAGTGAACAATCGTACAGCTTTGGTTCTTATGTTGGTTCTGTTATATTGATACAAACCTAAATTTACACTGTAAAAGTATTGCATCATATTTGCTTTGCTATACGTGTCTAATCATTTCATTCTTTAAATGCAATGCTATTAATGTATACTGTAACTAAGGTTTTCTGACGTTTGTATTATGTTTGATTCAAATTATCTTTTGTTGTATACATTAAACTGACTAGTACACTTAAATGAATGAGACCAACAATACAAATGTACTCCATAACTTATTCCTAAAATGCAGCAAAAGCTTGGGACCTTTATAATCAATCAAGGAGCTTTGACAGTGGAATGTAGATGTAGGGAAACAGAGGGTTCGGTCACTGAACAGCAATAGCACCCAGGCATTTAGAATCCTTTTACTAGCCTCTGACATCTGGACTTAGCTGAAACAGGATGTATGGCCCTGAATGAGAAATGGTTGTGTAATCATGTGATTTCACCTTCCATCATGATAATCACAATTTGTGTAGAGCTCGTAACAGTGGCTTTTAAATGGGAGGAGGAAGGTTTAGGAGCACTTTTTAGCTAGTTCACTGGCAGAAATGGTACTCAAGAATGCAGTCTATGGCCAAGACCCAGCACTCGCCTTTTGAAGCTTCTTTCTTATTTGATTTTTTGTAAACATCTCATAGGGGTGTACAGAAGCCAGACACTTTCAAAGGTGCCAAGTATTGGAAAAGTTATTGCAAATCGAAATTAGTACTCTCTTAAGCTTCAGAACGCAGGGCAATTCATAATGAACGTAAGTGCTGCCTATTTTAAATATTGTATCTCACCAGCTCTCTCCTGAGACTTAGTATACTGCTGTTCAAATGATAAGCGCTCAGCAGTTAAGGCAGAAAAGGCAGTTATCTTGGTGGGTCGAAAAATTGAGGGCCTCATTTACCATGCCTGTGGCACAGAGCAGTGCAGTAAGTGCCTTGCTGCGCCACCCTGCACCACCTGGAAGGGCAGAAATGCACCATAGGTACAAGATAAGGTGCATTTCTGTCCCTACCCCCTGCACTGGCGCACAAATTGCTGCACATGCCCCAACGCAGGCCCCCTGGCACCGTGGTGCAAGGGTGCCTGCGTTGTGGAGATGATTGTTTTTGTGCAGGAAGGGGCACCTTCCTGCACAAAATACAATCACAAGAGGCAGAAAGCAGCACACATAGAAAGAGGGAAAACAGGGAGAAATAAAAGATATTTCTCCCCCTTGCGTCACTCTTATGCCACCCCTGAGGTAGTGTAGGAATCTGACGCATTCCCAGACTTGTACATCTGGGAATGTGTCAGATGCCTTCAGGTTTCATGGGTGCTGCATAGGCACACTCCAAGCAACACTCATGGAACGCCCTCTTCACGCAGTGTTATGCATGAAAGAGGTCCATATTCAACAAGGCCATGAGAAGTCATGCAAGGTGACTTTGCGTGGCCTTGTAAATATGGGATGGCACAATGCGCCACCGGAGCATCCAAAAAAATGGCGCTCCGGTGGCACAGTGTGCCGATAGGACCTCGTAAATGAGGTCCCTAGTTTCCTCATACATTACATAACATGAAAGGATTATGCTACAAAAGCGGAAGCCATTGTAAATGTCATCTAAAATATAAATGTACAATCTCAGCATGAATTGACTACTTCTGCCAACATCAGAAGACATTCTGAAATAAATAGATTTCATTAAGAAGGAACGAACATGTCAATTTACCTATTAAAAGGTAAAACACTAAATCCACATCAGAAAAAACCTTGGCTGGAACTAAACACCCTCAATTTCAGCAGTCATAACATCAACATGATCTTTCTTACTGAATCAAGAGCAACTTACAAACACTCACCTTCTGGTCCTCACTGGATTTTCCATTGACAGAATGACCAGGTACATTATACCACTTCTACATCATACCACTTCTCTCTCTCTCACACAGACACACAGAGTCCATTGAATCCTTGCTCTTTGTATGCAGGTATTACCTGTAAGTGCCCTGTTCATGCATACAAATCCAATTATGTCACTGACTTTTCTGTGGGTACTACCAACAATGACTAAGCACTCTTCACATGCAAAATACCCACTGAAACCTTTCCCACTTTAATACCAACATATAGATCCTGCCCAAACCGCACACAACGCCAATTAAATACAAACATATACCATTGCCTTCTTCACACACTATGGCCCTCATTCTGACCTTGGCGGGCGGCGGAGGCCGCCCGCCAAAGTCCCGCCGTCAGGTTACCGTTCCGCGGTCGAAAGACCGCGGCGGTAATTCTGACATTCCCGCTGGGCTGGCGGGCGGCCGCCTTCAGGCCGCCCGCCAGCCCAGCGGGAAAGAGGCTTCCACGATGAAGCCGGCTCGGGCAGTTGCACCCGTCGCGTATTTCACTGTCTGCGCAGCAGACAGTGAAATACATTTAGGGGCCTTCTTACGGGGGCCCCTGCAGTGCCCATGCCAGTGGCATGGGCACTGCAGGGGCCCCCAGGGGCCCCGCGACCCCCCCTACCGCCATCCGGTTCCCGGCGGGTGGACCGCCGGGAACTGGATGGCGGTAGGGGGGGTCGGAATCCCCTCGGCGGCGCAGCTAGCTGCGCCGCCTTGGAGGATTCCAATGGGTGGCGGTACACTGGCGGGAGCCCGCCAGTGTTGCCGGTCCGACCGCGGCTTTACCGCCGCAGTCGGAATGCCCATTGGAGCACCGCCGGCCTGTCGGCGGTGCTCCCGCGGTCCTCCAACCCGGCGGTCATGGACCGCCAGGGTTGGAATGACCACCTATGTTCATTCAATCGGAGGCCACACTTCTAGTTAGAGTGACCACTAGTCCGGAAATTTCACAGTCAGTTATTTAGGTGATGTGTCGTTAATATTATCTCTTAGACACACCTTTTGTCCGTAATCATAAGAATTATCAGTGAGCAGTAGCAAGAGCTGCCACAGTCTATTTCATTATTTTTGTGTCTACCAGCAGGTCTTGACTAGAAAGAGTCTCGAGCAGTCAATCAGTCACTGTTTCTGCTTAGAGTAAACTGGGGCAAAGGGTCGTGTGCAACTGTTGCCCTGTGACAGTAATGCAGCACATGGCCCGGCTTTCCTTCTCCTGGGCCCTCCAGCACAGCCGTCTGAAATGCATTAAAAAGTATGGAAACTGTTATTCCAGTGGGGGCTGATTCAGAGACGTGACTAAAAACAGCTATATTGTTGGACATTCACCTTCGGGTAACTGTATCTGTACCATAGCCCTGCACACCTTAAGTGAAAAATGTACTCTCATGTTATGAATCCTCAATTTGTTAATGTGATTACTGAAGCTGTCTATGTATATAAGCCATAGAATGGGATCCTGGTCGGCGCAATGGTAAAGTGATATGTATTTATACAGCCATGAGATCCCGGCCTGCAACAGAAAGCACTGTGGATATGTAACACATTATATCTGAAAGAGACTTCTAGCTGTAGATTCCTTACGTTATAATTTCCTGGTGTCAGGTTGGAATCCGGACGTTTTGCTGAGCAATAACCTTGCACCCACCGTCAGGTGGCATCGTTTGGATCTGCGTGGCGTCGTCGGTGTCAATGGAGTTATCTGTGACGTCACAGTCCCACAGCCCATACAGGCACCACCCAGGCGCGTACGTCAGTTGTTTTCCTTCAGCGCTTGGTAAAATGCAGATCCAGAATCGAGCTACCCTCTGTCTTTTTTGACAGGTCTTTTTTTACCTATTTGTCGAAAGTTTTTTCAGTCTGTGCGAGAATGACTTATAGGAAGACGGGGTTCAAGCTGTGCTGCGCCTGCCACCGCGCCATGTCGGTGACGGAGCCCCATAAGGTATGTCTCTGGTCTTTGGTCCGAGGCCACGACTCCCAAGTCGTGTTTCGACCGCCGGGCCATGGCTCCGAAAGCTTTGAGGGAGCGGTCCCTGAAGCTCATGGCGGCCCAGCAGTCGACGTCGGCTGGCAAGAATCCTCGGAGGTCATGGTCCCAGTCGAGGAGGAGGTCGCAGGACTGCTCCAGGTGTCCCAAGTCCTCTTAATCACACTCCAGGTCCTCTAGGTACTCGGGGAAGAGGCACAAGAAGAAGAAGTCCAAGAGGATTTCGACTTCACCTTGCCTGTTGGCCAACGAGGTTGTCACAAACATCGACGTTCCAGGCACAATTGCGCAGAGCCATTGCCAGGGCTGACCTTGAGCACCCCCTTTTCCAGAAGCCGGAGCGACCCCCACTCAACTCAAAGAGTTTTACAAGGCCATGCATCTTGTATTTGAGCTGGCTGGCCCAGCGGGTGCGCCTTCAGGCCCTGTGGGATCAGCAGGGGGCCCCATCAGGTTCCACGCCAGTGGCTTTTGCCTCAGCACCATTGGGTCTTTTGGATCTGACGCCGAGTCCACACAGTCGGCCTCCTCCAGAGTCGTTTCTGAAGTTGACGCTCCCCGCGCCATCAGCGCCCACCGGTAGCGCAAGCCCCATTCTAATATCTGATGATCCGGAGCCAGTGCTAACGGCGCCAACAGGTGCCAGATCATTGCCTCAGCCCTTCTATGTTCAGACGGGAATTGGTGAGGAATGGGAGGGGTCTCAGGACCCTCTGAAGTCTCAGTTGGAGCAGATGGACTGGTGTGAGGAGTTAGGAGAAGACAGTGGATTGAACACTTCTCCAGATGCTGGCATGCTCTCACTTCCTATGGTGGCTACGGAGGAGGGAGCATCGTATTCTATGGGGGTGATTAGGGCAGCTCAGGTCCTGGACCTAGATCTGCCTACAGTGCCGGTCAGGACTAACCTCCTGACTGAGGTGGTTTGACCAGAGGTATCCACATTGGAACTGATGTTACCCTTTAATGAGGCCCTCACGGATGTCCTGCTGGGGACGTGGTGCAAACCCAGCACAGGGGCACCTGTAAATAGGAAAATTGGCCGCCACCATCACCTAGCTCTTAAGTGATCCTAGCTTCTTCACACAACACCCTATCCCGGAGAGCTTGGTGGTCCAATCTCCCACTTCCTGTGGCACCTTCCTTTCCGCTCGCCCCAGATAGGGAATCCAAGAGGCTGGACCAACTTGGGAAGAAAAAAAATTCTTCCTCCAGCCTGGCATTGACGTCAGTAAACACCTCATGCCTATTGGGCCGTTTTTCCCATACTTTATGGGATACGGTGGCGCAACTGCTGCCTTAAATACCGGAGGCCGTGCGGGACACTCACTCACAAGCAGTCAAAGATGGGAGGGAGTTTGCTATCAGGTTTGGTTTGGACACGATTGACTCGCTGGGTAGAGCGATTGCGTCAACGGTGGCCCTTTGTTGCCACACCTAGTTTCGTACATCCGGCTTTTCGGGGGATGTCCAGGCAAACCTTATGGACATGCCCTTCGATGTGTCCCGCCTATTTGGTGAAAAGGCAGACTCAGTGCTGGAAAGCTTCAGGGATTCTCGGGATACGGCCAGGTCCTTGGGCCTCTTGGCGATCCCTCCCAACAGTCTGTCTTACGCCCCTTTTGAGGCTTCAGAAGGGACGGGGCACCACGCCATCAACAGACCAGCCACTGTCCTCCATCAGGTCAGCATCCTGTGAGGGGTGAGGTTGTGGTACCTTCAGACCAAGAAGGTCTGGTCAGAAGTCATTCACCACCCAGCCCCCCTCTCCACAGCGCCCAAGTCCTCCTAGTGTGATTCTGCAAGACCACACACATCAAGTTGGATGGTGGATTAAATTTCATCTTCCACACTGGCAGTCCATAACATCGGACAAATTGCTATTCCCTTACCTTCCAGTCTTTCCCTCCCTCTATGCCTCCATTAAAAGAACAGTTGATGAAGGATCACTTAGTCTTGGTCCACAAGGAAGTTACGGCTCTCTTGGCCAAGGGAGCGATGGTAAGGGTCCCGATGCCAGAAGTAGGCAGTGGCTGTTATTCCTGCTACTTTCTGATACCCAAAAAGAACAAGGGTCTTTGCCCTACTCTAGATTTGTGGGACATCAATCTCTTCCTCAAAAAGGAGAAATTCAAGATGCTCACTTTTGCTCAGGTCTTGTCTGCCCTAGACCAAGGAAACTGGACGGTAGTGCTGGAATTGCAGGATGCGTATTGTCACATCCCCATCCTGCTTGCCCACAGGCGTTACTTGCGGTTCAAGGTCGGCCACATCGACTTTCAGCTTACTGTGCTTCCCTTCGGTCTCACCAGTGCCCCTAGGGTGTTCACCAAAAGTGATGGTGGTGGTAGCAGCTCATCTGCGCAGATTAGGGGTTTCAGTCTTCTCCTACCTTGACAACGGCTGCTGAAGGCTTCTATACCCCAGGCTGTCGTCAGCCACCTTCAGACTTCGGCAAACATCCTGCATTCACTGAAGTTCACTATAAATGTGCTGAACTCACACCTGACTCCCTCTCAGAAGCTCCCTTTCATTGGAGCTGTTCTGGACACAGTGCAGTTTTGGGCTTATCCACTTGAGCAGCGAGTCTAGTATATTCAGGTTATGATACCGATGTTTTGGCCTCTATCTTGGATTTCGGTGAGACAGACTCTGAGGCTATGGGCCTCATGGCCTCCTGCATCCTGTTAGATAAATATGCCTGATAGTATATGAGGGATCTGCAGTGGGACCTGAAGTTCCAATGGGCACAGCATCAGAAGAATCTCACCGACACGGTTCAGATCTCAAAGGGACCTACAAAAGGTCTGCAGTGGTGGTCATTGAACTGTGATTGAATCACAGGCAGACTTCTCTCCCGTCCCCAATCAGATCTCACAGTAGTGAAAGATGGGTCACTTCTGGGATGGAGTGACCACCTGAGAGAGGTGGGGATCAGAGGTCTCAGGTCTGTGGCAGAATCCGGACTCCATATCAACTTACTGGAGCGATCCGACTGGCATTGAAAGCATTTATTCCAGTTGTAAAAGGGAACATGATGCAGGTGTTCACAGACAATACCACCGCAATGTGGTACTACAACAAGCCGGTGTGGAGTCATGGGCTCTTTGTCAAGAGGCCCTGCGTATAAGGACATTACCCTGGAGGTTCAAAACCTGGCAGGTTCTCTGAACACAAGGGCAGACAAACTTAGCGATTGATGCCTAGCGGATCACGAGTGGTGTCTCCACCTAGAGGTGGCACAAGGACTCTTTCAGCAGTGGGGAGAGCTTTGGTTAGATCTGTTCACCTCCGCAGAGAACACACAATGTCAGTATGGCGCGTTGAAGTTTCCAAGGCAGCACTCGCTCGGCGATGCTTTTCATAGCAAGTGGAGTTCAGGCCTCCTGTAGTACCACTTCTACCCAGAGTTCTTAAAAAGATCAAGAACGACTGGGCCCAAGTAATCCTGGTGGCTCTGGACTGGGCAAGCAGGGTCTGGTATCCTGAGCTTTTGAAAATGAGCATCGATCCTCCGAACAGGCTGACCCTTCAGGAAGATCTTCTGTCGTAGCAGCAGGGGAAGATTCTCCACCCGAACCTGTCAACTCTGCGCCTTCATTCATGGAGATTAAGCGGCGACAGTTGACAGCCTTCGACCTTCCTCCCGAAGTCTGTAAAGTTTTCTGCCAGCCAGGCGTCCCTCCACCAAGACGGTATACGCCTGCCGTTGGAAACAATTTGTAAATTATTGTACAGAAAGATCTATTGATCCTCTTTCTGTTTCACTCTCCGACATTATTCTCTTTATCTTATCCCTTGCCCAGCAGGGTTCTGCCTTGGACACTTTCCGCCCTATCGGCGTTCCTTCGGCTGCCTGATCAGCCTTCCTTATTCAAGTCTCCTATTGTGCAAAGCTTTCTCAAAGGGCTTGTACATATGTTTCCTCCTACGCCCTTTGTTATGCCTCAGTGGGACTTAAATCTAGTTCTCACATTTCTCATGTGTGCTCCCTTTGAGCCATTACATAACTGTCCACTCCGGCTGCTCACCATCAAGAAAGCCTTCTTAGTGGAAATAGCATCTGCCAGGAGGGTGAGTGAGATGCAGGGTCTCTCGTCTAAGCCGCCGTAGCTCACCATGTTTCCAGACAAAATGGTACTCAGAACTCATGCCTCTTTCCTTCCCAAGGGGTGACCCCAATTTACCTAGGTTAAAACATCACCCTGCCCACCTTCTTTGCTCCACTGCATTCCTCTAAAGAACAGAGGCGACTCCACCGACTGGACCCAAAAGGAGCATTATCGTTCTACCTTGACCGCACAAAAGATTCCGGGTGGATAACCAACTCTTTGTGGGATGTTCATTCCACCATGGGTAAGGCTTCTACCACTGCCCTAGCACAAGGTGTTCCGGTCCTGGATATCTGTCAGGCAGCAACATGGGCTTCATTGCATAAGTTTGCAAGACACTACCATCTGGACAACCAGGTCCATAGAGACGGGCATTGTGCCCGTTCGGTCCTCCAGGACTTTCTAGTATAAGGATATTTGTCCACAGCCCATCGCCAGGAGGTTATGGCTTGGGTATCTATTCTAAGGTAAAGAAACTGCAGCTAGAAGTCTCTAAAAGATGAACAAGTTGCTTACCTCTGATAGCGCATAATCTGGTAGAGACTATCTAGCTGCAGATTCCTAACACCCACCCATGCCTCCCTGCTCTGAGGACACTTCTAATAGGGTCTGGGATTGTCTCTTTCAGGGCCCTATATTTTGCACAGACAAACTGTTAGTTCTTTCCATGGCTCTGCGCTTCTGGCATAGACGTTATTGGAAAAGGAACTGACGTACGCATGCTTGGTTAGTGCCTTGATAGGCGACCGTTACATCACAGACGACACTGACTACACCACTGGTATCAGAACGACGCCACACGACGGCAGGTGCAAGGGTGTTGCTCAGCAAAACCTCTGGATTCCAAGCTGACATCAGGTTATTCTTAGGTAAGGAATCTGCAGCTAGATATACTGTAGGTGGTCATTCCAACCTTGTCGGTAAAAGCCGCTTACCACTGTCAGAAGACCGCCAACATACCGCCGTGGCCGCGGTAAACCACCACGGTCATTCTGACCCACAACAGGCAAACCGCCAAAATGCAGACATCCACAAAAGTCCGCCACACCAAAGGCCAGCGAGAAACTGGCGATGACCAAACCTCCACCGTCACGCCAACAGAAATACGCCCACACTATCACGACCCACGAATCCACGCGGCGGTCTTTCAACCGCAGTAATCCATTGGCGGTACACACCGCCGCGCTCAAAATACACGCACATTTACAAAACACATCCACATTGGACAAATCGAAAAACACACACCTGATACACATACACACACCCAATACAATATAAAACACACACCCACATCACCCACAAACCCCCACTTCTACAGAATCGGGACCACGCACTGAGAAAAAGAGAACTGAGCACCCAGACGCGCATTTTACTTTCACCCAGCAATATTTCCACGCCCTTCACACAACACACCAATACACATCACCACACAATCCAACCCACACATCACCCACACCACCCCATGGCACCGCAAAGACACCCCAGGTTCTCTGAGGATGAACTCAGGGTCATGGTGGAGGAAATTGTACGGGTAGAGCCACAGCTCTTCGGGACACAGGTGCAGCACACCACCATTGCCAGGAAGATGGAGCTATGGAGCAGAATAGTCGATAGGGTCAACGCTGTGGTTCAGCACCCAAGAAATAGGGACGACATCAGGAAGCGGTGGAACGACCTGCGGGGAAAGGTGCGTTCAATGGTATCCAGTCACAACATCGCGGTGCAGCGGACTGGCGGCGGACCACCACCTCCTCCCCCAGAATTTACAACATGGGAGGAGCAAGTCTTGGCGATCCTGCATCATGAGGGCCTCGCAGGAGTATCTGGAGGAATGGACTCTGGTAAGTCTCATCTTCACTACTTCATCCCCCCCACCCCACCAGCATGCCAACTCATACCCCCACCCTCACCCTCACCCCCATCACATCCTGCTCCTTGCAAATGTCTCCACATCACAGCCCACCCATCCCAACACCAAGCCCTGCATGCGACCACAAAGCATGGACACCCATCACCAAAGCATGCCCACTGCACATACCCATCCCCCACCAAATCACCGTCACAAAAGCCCCCACACGGGAATGCCAGCACTGGGGTACAAGGGCACCCACCCATTACACGCTATGGCACACACAAATGCAATAACCATACTTTTATACCCCTGCAGGACCCGAATGCCACGTCACCACGCAGGAAGGTCCACAAATGTCCACTCCACCCCCAGAAGAGGCCCACAGTGAGGACAGCCTGGCCCATCGGGGACCTCGGGACAGTCGGTTCCCCTCAGACAGCCACAGCCCATAGCAGACCTTCACCCCTCTGGCAACACAAGCACAGCACCCACCCAGCGGGCCCATCCCTCAGTCCCCAGGACACGTCAATCAGCAGTGTGTCCACCACTACAGGGCACCCAGGTTAACCCCCCACCCCAACAACAACAGGGACCTGGGGGCAGTGGTAGTGGGCACACGGTCCAGGGGACAGAGGCACAGGGAAACAGGGGAACTGGGAGGGCTGCTGTGCGACAGGGGGGGGACAGGCCCAGGGAACCCACTCTCCACGAGGCCCTCTCCTCCATCATGGGAGCCTACCACCACTCCCAGGAGACGATGGCGACGGTCCTGGCCAGGTTTCAGGAGATGCAGCTTCTGCAGGAGGAACAGTATTTGGGGTTCAGGGAGGAACTACGAAACATCAGTTCCGCCCTGCCCACCATTGTAGGGGCTCTGAATCAGGTAGTCACCGCATTGCGGGACACTGTGGCAGGACAAAGGGCCCCTGACACTAGCATGGACCAAGAACTGCCTACCACCTCCGCTGGCGCTAGTGGACAGGAGGCCCCGCCACAGGACCAACAGGCCACCAGCACCCCACCCCCTGCAGAAGGAGAACCACCCCGCAAGCGGGCCCTGAGATCCAGGAAGAAGACAGAGTAAGATGCCAAGACCCCCGCCAGGAAAGGATACCTCCCTGATTGTCATCCCACTGTCCCACATTGACACCCTGTCCATCCTTATACTGCCCATGCTCCACTTTCCACAGGCATTTGGACATTGCACCTGTGAGACTAATAGTCTGGACTCTGCCATGGACAATCCTCCACCATCACCCCTCACCGACTTGCAACCACCCACCAATATAGGACACTGAAATAAACAGTTATTCGACAAAACAATCAGGAGTCTGGTTGTGATTTTGTACTAATGTATTAGACATTACCGTCCCAAAATGCATATTTACATTGTGATGCCAACATACCACTGTCACACAGCTGTAGTCCATGGGGAAACAAAGCAGATGTCACGCAGCATGGCCCACATCTCTGAAATTGGAAGGGAAAGTCACAACTCAGTTACCATACACAGGGGGAAAAGGTCAGACAGTAGAGAGGTAGTAGGGGTTAAGTATATGTAATATGACGGGTTGGACTCTTACCTGTGTGTCATTGAAAATACTGCTGTATTACTGTGTTCCTGTTGTCTATGTCGTCCTCTTCGGCTTCCTCTTCTTCACTCTCCACAGGCTCCACAGCTGCTACAACACCACCATTTGGACCATCCTCCTGCAGAAAAGGCACCTGGCGTGGCAAAGCCAGGTTGTGAAGCATACAGCAGGCCACGATGATCTGGCACACCTTCTTTGGTGAGTACAATAGGGATCCACCTGTCATATGGAGGCAGCGGAACCTGGCCTTCAGAAGGCCGAAGGTCCGCTCGATCACCCTCCTAGTTCTCCCATGGGCCTCATTGTACCATTCCTCTGCCCTTGTCCGGGGATTCCTCACTGGGGTCAGTAGCCAGGACAGGTTGGGGTAACCAGAGTCACCAATTAGCCACACACGGTGCCTCTGGAGTTGACACATCACGTAAGGGATGCTGCTATTCCGCATGATGTAGGCGTCATGCACAGAGCCAGGGAACTTGGCATTAACATGGGAGATGTACTGGTCCGCCAAACACACCATCTGTACATTCATCGAATGATAACTCTTTCTGTTTCTGTACACTTGTTCACTCCTGCTGGGGGGTACTAAAGCCACATGTGTCCCATCAATGGCACCTATGATGTTGGGGATATGTCCAAGGGCATAGAAATCACCTTTCACTGTAGGCAAATCCTCCACCTCAGGGAAAACAATGTAGCTCTGCATGTATTTCAGAAGGGCAGACAACACTCTGGACAACACCTTGGAAAACATAGGCTGGGACATCCCTGATGATATGGCCACTGTTGTCTGAAATGACCCACTTGCAAAGAAATGGAGTACTGACAGCACCTGCACTAGAGGGGGGATCCCTGTGGGTTGGCGGATGGGTGACATCAGGTCTGGCTCCAGCTGGGCACACAGTTCCTGAATAGTGGCTCGGTCAAGCCTGTATGTCAGTATGACATGTCTTTCCTCCATTGTCGACAGGTCTACCAGCGGTCTGTACACGGGAATATTCCTCCATCTCCTCGCATGTCCCCGCGGACGGTGCCTATGTAGGACAACAGCGAGCACAGAGTCAATCAGCCCACAGGTACGTAACCACAGTTTGCACAAAACACAATTCCCAATGCATTGAATGGTTTGTAGGAGTGCTGATGCAAGGCCTAGGTATGTGTGACGCAGTTAAAAGTAAGCCATGGGCCCTTGAAATGGCGGCTGCCTGACCTGTGAAGTGTGACAATGGGATGTGAGGTCAATGCGCTGGCGTGGCACACCGTGGCGGTAGGCGGTCGAAGACCGCGGCGCAAAGCAGCATTGGTTAACATTGAACCCTATGGGTCTCAGGAGCCAATGACGATGTGCGCCGGCGGTCGCGGTACGCACCGCCGCGGTACGCACCGCCGCGGGCGTGACTGCCATTTTCTATCTGCTTAATCACTCGATACCTGATCTTCGACAGGAGAGGACCTACACTGCAAGTGCTGCTGTGACCTCGGTCTGGAAGAGACAATGGCTCATGCGACTGGGGAAAGGGCCCCTGCCTTCACTGCTCAGGAATTGGAGAAACTCGTGGATGGGGTCCTCCCCCAGTATGCGCTACTCTACTGTCCTCCAGACCAACAGGTAAGTACACTGGGACCATGCTTTGTGGCCAATGCCTGTGTTGAGTCGGGTGGATGAAAGATGGTGGGGAGGGAATGAGGCATGCATCAGACGACGGATGACAGGATGTGCCACATGGCAAGGGTAGGGATGGGGGGCCACTCACATTGAGGGTGCAGAAGGTGATGACTCTTTTTCTCCCCCTGTACATTTCACATAGGTCAGCGCCCACCAGAAGATAGACATTTGGCGTGCCATCGCCAAGGACGTCCGGGTCCTGGGGGTCCACCACAGACGGGGCACCCACTGCCGGAAGAGATGGGAGGACATCCGACGCTGGAGCAGGAAGACGGCGGAGGCTCAGCTGGGGATGGCATCCCAACGTGGGAGGGGTGCCAGTCGTACTTTGACCCCTCTGATGTCCTGGCCTACCCCGATTTGGATGGGCGCGTGAGGACATCACAGCAGACACAAGGGGGTGAGTACAACCTCATTCTGCTGACTTTGCACGCAGTGGAGTTGTCTGGGTGGGGGAGGAGGGCTGTGGGTATCCCTAGGCCAGGGCGATTTCTGTAGGCTAGGCCCCTCCGTAAGGCATGGCCCTGTGCCCCCGCCCCCCACCTCTGTAGGGTGCCAAGTACAGTTATCCATGGCCCTGTGTCATCTATGTGTGCAGTTGTTGTCCATAGGCTTGTAGGCCATGTCCCACGGATTGAGTAGTGGACCCCAAGTGCGCGGCGTAGTGCAGGGGGCTTCTGTGTCTGTCCTCTCCGCCAACGGTGTCGCCAATGCATGCACTCAACATGTCTTTATTTCCCCCCCCTTTTTTGTGGTCTTCCTGTTCATGTGTGCATTAGCATCATCAGGCGGAGGAGAAGTGGCATCGGAGCACGAGGGAGCTGCATCCCACATGGCCCTGGAGGGCCATGCAACGGATTCCGAATACACCAGTGGGACGGAGGGCGAGGGGAGCTCCACAGCGGGGACTCGTGCAGACATTAGAGACACAGACTCGTCCTCTGAAGGGAGCTCCCTTGTGGTGGCGGCAACATCCGTGCCCCCCGCACCAACAGGTACAGCCGCCACCCAGTGCACCAGCACCGCCCTCCCAGCAGCCCCTCAGCGTTTGGCCCGTGCCCGCTCACCCAGAAAGGTGGGCATCTCCTTCGCCCCAGGCACCTCAGGCCCTGCCCCTGTCACCCCTGCTGCCCTCAGTGAGGAGGTCATTGACCTCCTGAGGACGCTCATTGTTGGGCAGTCTACCCTTTTGAATGCCATCCAGGGTGTAGAAAGGGAGGTGCACCAGAGTAATGCATACCTGGAGGGCATTCATTCTGGTCAGGCTGCCCATCAGCGATCGTTCAACACTCTGGCCTCAGCACTGATGGCAGCAATTGTCCCTGTCTCTAGCCTCCCCCCTCCAACTTCCTCCACCCATACCCTATCACCTGTACCTCTGCCTATCCCAGACACACCAACAGACTAGCCTGCACACACCTCAACACCCAAGGGAAGCTCATCCAGACATAAGCACCACACATCACACAAGCATTCACACAAGCAACATCCACATACAGACATACCAACACCCACTGCCTCCACTGTGTCCCCCTCCTCCTCGTCTCCCTCCTCCCTCCCTGTCACGTCTCCACTCACACCTGCATGCACAACATCTTCAGCCACTACGTCCATCACCAGCACACACACCAGAACCCCCCGCACACGTGCAGTCACCACCCCCACTACCATTTACACGTCCCCTGTGTCCTCTCCCACTGTGTCTGTGACCCCCTCTTCCAAGCTACACAAACGCAGGCAGCCACCCACCCAACAGCCATCCACCTCACGACAGCATCCAGCCCAAGCACCTGCACCCAAAGACACCAGACTGAAGACTCCTACAACCACAACCTCTTCCTCCACTCCCATACCCACTACACCTACCCGTCCCTCTGTTCCTAAATTGCTTTTCCTTTCCAAACTTGACCTCTTTCCAACAACTCCCCCACCCCGTCCATCTCATAGGACTCCAGTCAGCACCTCAGCCACCACAAAAGCGGGACCTGTAATGACAGTGTGCCATGGACTGTGGAGTCCCCCACCCTCAAGGGCAGCCAGTTCAGTAAGGAGCCAAGGCACGGCCAGCCCACCCCCGGTAAAACATCCGAAGATTGTCAATGGCCGGCGCAAGAGGCTGAAGACACCAGGGACCAAAATCCCTACCATGGCTCCAGCAGGAAGTGTGGTGCCACCTGGCACACCGCCAAAGGTGGGGAAGGGCCACAGGCGAACAGGGAAGGCTGGGAAGGGCAGCACGCCCGACAAGTCCGCCAGCAGCCCAGCTGGCCAGGAGGGCCCCGCCAGCCCCATCCCAGGTGGGCAGGAGGACACCAACAGGCCCGGTACTGCAGCCCAGGAGGGCCCCGCAAGCCCCATCCCAGGTGGGCAGGAGGACACCCACAGGCCCGGTACTGCAGCCCAGGAGGGCCCCGCCAGCCACACGACAGATGGGCAGGAAGGCACCGCCAGCCACAGGTCAGGTGGCGAATGACCTCCATGCCATGGCCGGATCCGCTGAGCTGGACACTCATCCGATACACCGCTGCACTGGGCACCGCCGTCTCAAGCACCGCTGCACTGGGCACTGCCGTCTCAAGCACCGCTGAACAGGGCACCGCCGTCTCAAGCACCTCTGAACAGGGCACCGCCGTCTCAAGCACTGCTGAACAGGGCACCGCCGTCTCAAGCACCGCTGAACTGGGCCCTTCATCTCAAGCACCGCTGAACAGGGCACCGCCGTCTCAAGCACCGCTGATCAGGGCACCGCCGTCTCAAGCACCGCTGAACTGGGCCCTTCATCTCAAGCACCGCTGAACTGGGCCCTTCATCTCAAGTACCGCTGAACAGGGCACCGCCGTCTCAAGCACCGAAGAACCCGGCACCGCCGTCTCAAGCACCGCTGAACTGGGCCCTTCATCTCAAGCACCGCTGAACTGGGCCCTTCATCTCAAGCACCACTGAACAGGGCACCGCCGTCTCAAGCACCGCTGAACAGGGCTCTGCCGTCTCAAGCACCGCTGAACAGGGCACCGCCGTCTCAAGCACCGCTGAACTGGGCCCTTCATCTCAAGCACCGCTGAACTGGGCCCTTCATCTCAAGCACCGCTGAACTGGGCACCGCTGTCTCAAGCACCGCTGAACAGGGCACCTCCGTCTCTAGCACCGCTGAACAGGGCACCGCCGTCTCAAGCACCGCTGAACAGGGCACCGCCGTCTCAAGCACCGCTGAACTGGGCCCTTCATCTCAAGCACCGCTGAACTGGGCCCTTCATCTCAAGCACTGCTGAACTGGGCACCGCCGTCTCAAGCACCACTGAACAGGGCACCGCCGTTTCAAGCACCGCTGGCCCATAGGCGGAAGGGGCAGGCCCGCCTCTGTGTCGGGCAGGGCTGCACGAAGCACTCTGGGCACCAGTCCCCCTCCAGAACCAGTGGAGAAGTTATCCACTTGTGAGACTGTGGCTTTGCACTCCCCAGGATGTAACAGTGGGCAACCCACCCACTGGAGAGACTTGAGAGACTGTGGCTTTGCACTCCCCAGGATGTAACAGTGGGCAAACCACCCAATGTAGAGACTTGAGAGACTGTGGCTTTGCACTCCCCAAGATGGAACAGTGGCCATGGAGGCCCCTCGTGGATCTGGCGTCGTGGACTCATCTGGCTGAGGTGCCCCCCCTTCCCTTCCCCCTGAGGTGCCTGTAGTTTTGCTATCTGATGCCCCTGCAGTGTTCTCTCCATTGGAGTCAGGTATCCTGTGTGGGCTTTGCCCATGTGATTTGGGCCCTTGTCCGTCATTCCAAAAGCATCTATTTTTCAAAGACATAACCGTTTGGGACCTGATGGAGTACCAATGTGGAATGTAAGTGATTCTCTTTTTTCTTATGACGAAATAAGTCTTTGAAAAATAGAGGCGTTTGGAAGGACGGACATTTAAGAGAATGTGACAATAACACTCACTCTCTGGTAAGAACGATTATTGTGACTGAAAGATATTGTCATTGTGATCAACGCAATGGAACTGTAAAAAATTGTGCCTGGAGAATTGACATCAGAATCGTTTCCACCCTTAAGAAGTCCACTTGTATGGACAAAACACATTGGTTGTCATTTGCTATTGATGTGTGTTGGTTTTAAAGATAAAAGGAAAAGAAAGTGACAACCGAATATTATTGAGAAGCCCAAACTGATTTTTTATTGAATGTTCAGTGACACACTGCACTACTAATATGGATTATCCTCTGATATATGGCAATGATGCATCTTGGTAGCAGGTGCTTTTTAGTGAGTGCACATGAATAGGAATGGTTTGTTTAGTACTAATTTTGAAACATGGGATAGGTGAGGTGATCTATTCTTTGCTGCCATGTTTTTTGATGTAGCCATTCCAATGGTAATAAACATGATGCAGCTAGTCCTCTCAGATCAAGAATGACAGCTTAAAGGTATTATAAGGAATTCCCAATGCTGTCTTATGAGGTGGGCAGGTGCCACAGAAATGAAAAACGACTGGGAGTTTTTAATTACTAGGACATAAACAAAACTTTAAAGTACATGTCCTGCCTTTTGATTACATGGCACCATGCCCTATGGGCTACTTACTGCCTATCTTAGGGGCGACATATGTAAGAAAAGGGAGTTCTGGGCTTAGCAAGCGGTTTTAGATGCCAGGATGGGGTGGCAATGAGACTGCACACACAGGTTCTGCAGTGGCAGGCCCGAGACATGTTTACAGAGCTACTTACATGGGTGGCACAATCAGTGCTGCAGCCCCACTAGTAGCATTTAATTTACAGGCCCTGGGTATATGGTATACCACTTTACAAGGGACTTACAGGTAAATTAAATATCCCAGTTGTGGAGACACCAATGTTACCATGTTTAGGGGAGAAGCACATGCACTTTAGCACTGGTTAGCAGAGGGGAAGTGCCCTGAGTCCTAAGGCCAACAATAAGATGGTCAGCAAAATAGGAGGAGAAAGGCAAAAAGACTGGAATAACCCTGCTGAAAGGGCTATTTCCAACAGATAGTTTTTAAACATGAACTTAGAAACAATTATGCCCCCTGCCCTGACAACAATGGCATTAGCGAACTGAAAGACTATTCAGTTGTCAAGTGCACCCCATATGTGGCTTAGATTTTTAATATTTTTGGAGGAACAATATCGTCTAATAAACACAAGAGATGTTTTAGTACAGTGCACGTCCTGAACTCACATATTTGAAGGTGCACTCCTATGTGAGAATGAAGACAAAGGAGGCTCAGTAAAATGAAATATTTGTATCTTGTAATCTGTGTCATTGAGAGTGTGGCCTACAGGCCTCTATTTTGTAACATTATGCTGTATGTGTATGCCCATGACCTTGCAATGGAATCCTGTGTATATGTCAAGTACATGTGTGTGTGTGTGAGTGTGTAGTAAGTGTGTCACACATTTGCAATAGTAGACTATGTAAGTGGGTCTGAGAACTGAAGCCAGTAGGATCTATTTTATATGACTGTGGCTTGTCACAGCACAAGCTGGAGGAAAATGGCAGCTTCCCCAGACAGTGGAAGAGCTCTGCATGCTTTCCTGTGGCTGGAAATGGAGAGCCAAACACTCAAGTGAGGAGAATGGAGACAGAGCTACTCTTAAAAATTGGATCAGGACTTTATTTAGCAAAGGGCTGCATGTTAGTCCTTTATGGGTGGTGTCATTTGGTTGACAGTAGGGTGAGGGGTGGAAGCTTCTGTTTCTGTTGTGTTAGGTGAGAAGGTTTCTATGTTAGGCCTGCCCTTTCATCTATTCCTCATTACTGCTTACTGCTGACAGCCAAGTACAGAAATCTGATACTTCATGATGTCCTTGTTTTGAATGATTTAATCTAGAGACAGCCCAAGTGCTATTTGCTGTGAGAAGCACCACTCCACACAAAGACTAAGGCGCCCATTATGAGTCTGGTGGTCCTGAGACCGCCAGAATCATGGTGGCGGTTGGACCGCCACATTACGACCATGGCGGAGCCGCCACGTTCGGACTGCCGACACCGGCAGCCTGGTAGTCCCGGCAGTTGTAATCCGCCAGGGCAGCACAGATTATGAGTCCCCATACCGCCATCCTTTTCATGGCCGTTCCACCACCATGGAAAGGCTGGTGGAATGGGGGCCTCTGCACTGCCCATGCAGTTGGCATGGGCAGTGCAGGGGCCCTCATGCACAGCCCTGTCACGCATTCCGGCAGTGGAATGCACCACGACTGCCGCTGGCTCGATTACAAGCCACCTGCAATGTTTAGGCCCTGTTCACTTAGGGCCAGCAGTGTTTGGACCGCACAGACGGTCTCTTGGCGGTTTGAGTTTGGCGGGCGGCATCCACCGCCCACCAAACTCATAATGAGGGCCTAAGTCTGGAGATCAGCCTGAGAACACTTGAAAAGAGGACCACCCCAAAACAATCCTGACTTTTGAGACAGTCGATACTCAACCCCTGGCTAGAAAATGTGTATAAATGAGAGACCCACACCATCCACTTTATTCCAATTCCAAGTCCTAAATGAACAAGGAAACAGAGTCTTCTGCAGAGTAGTCAAAGGACTACTGTTTGACGAGGTGTGGTGTCTACCTAACAGCCTGCCTCCCAGAGGTTACCCTAACAGCCCGTCTCCCTGAGGTGTGGGAACATCATCTGAAACGCGCACTTTCACACCTTGAAAAGCAAATTATAGTGAGTTCATGAAAGCTGTTAATCTGCACTATTGTAAGGGCATATATTCTGTGTGCACTTTTGAGACTTTATTTAAGAACTGGGCCCCTAATAAGGTCTTAAGTTAAACAAAACCTTTTGTTTTTATTAAAAATTTGTCTCCCTCTCTATAGACTGGCTTCACGGGGAGTGATAGCATTCTGCACTTTTGCAAGGAGCCTATCGGCACACAAAGTAGTTTTGTTCAGTGCCACAGACTACTGTGGCAATGTGTGCTTTTTAAGACCAAAAAACTATTGCATCTTTTTGCCAATTTTTGTTATAGTGGTGAGGGCCTGGCAGCTCCCACAAGAATTAAGGGCCAGATGTAGCAATATACCAAATTGCGACTTGCAATTTGCGAGTCCCTGCGACTCGCAAATTGCAAATCGCAATTTGGTATGCAGAAAGGTGTCTCAGACACCTTCTGCGAGTCGCTATGGGGTCGCAAAGACCCACCTCATTAATATTCATGAGGTGGGTCGCAATTTGCACCCCCATAGCGACTCAGGGCACTCACGGGGATGGAGGCCTGCTGGGAACAGCAGACTTCCATGTCCGTGACTGCTTTTAAAATAAGCAGTTTTTTTTTTCTCCAAGTGTAGCCCGTTTTCCTTAAAGGAAAACGAGCTGCACTTAGAAAAAAAAAACTAAACCTTTTGTTTCGGATTTTTTCAGGGCAGGCAGTGCCTGCTTTGAAAAAATATTTTTGGGTCCAGTCACAAAGGGGAAGGGGTCCCATGGGGACCCCTTCCCGTTTGCGAGTGGGTTACGATCCACTTCAAGTGGATGGTAACTGCGACTCCATTTGTGACCGCGTACGCGGTCGCTAATGGAATTGCATACCACTGCGACTCGCAAATAGGAAGGGAACACCCCTTCCTATTTGCGACTCGGAAATGCATTTTGCGAGTCGGTTCCGACTCGCAAAATGCATTTCTACATAGCAAACACGCATTTGCGACTCGCAAACGGCGATTTTCGCCTTTTGCGAGTCGCAAAGTGTTTGCTACATCTGGCCCTAAGTTTTACAAAAAACACGTGAAACAAGACTCACATTGACAAAACCAAAAGGCTGACCACAAATGTCAGACCTATTGGCTTTGACAATCATTGTTTATTTTCATGTTTCCCATAATCTTGTTGAAACTGATTGGGGACCCGCTATCTCCAGTAGGGGGACTACATATCCCAGACTGCTATTTGGCCCCAGGAGGTGGCCATTTTCAGTCACAGCTGCTCCCACTCGCCACACCAACGAGTGCTATAAAGCGCTAGAGAGCTCACCGCAGCATGGGACGCGCTAACTCCTGGAGGGGGACTACATAACCCAGGCTGCTCTTTGACCCCAGGAGGTGGCCATTTTCTGCCACAGCTTCTCTCACTCGCCACACCAACGAACGATTTACAGCGATAGGGAGCTCACTGCAGCGCGGGATGAGCTAACTCCAGGAGGGGGACTACATATCCCAGACTGCTCTGTGGCCTCAGGAGGCGGCCATTTTCTGCCACAGCTGCTCCCACTCGCCACACCGATGAGCGCTATAAAGCGCTAGGGAGCTCACTGCAGCGTGGGACGTTCCCGGGCAAAGCCCGGGCCAAAGGTGTCCCGTCCACGCCCGTCAGACCCCCAAAGGAGGCTGTGCTGGGGCACCCCCCTAACATTTAATACCAAGTAGTTTTCTTTAACTGCCGTAATCTCTTGTAGGCTGCTCTATCAATCTAACTGACTATTAAGCACTTGTCCATTGATCAAAGCACTTTTGATGGGCAAAAGGAAAGCGATTGAGGGCTGGGCAGGGGTGGTGCTTAAAAAAAAACGGAAAAGGCAAAAGCATGCAGCTAACGATTGTGTTATGGATAGAACTGATAATCTCCTGGGTGAATGTGAAGAAATCTTAACCTCTTCCCCGGTTAGTGTCTCCAGTGATACAGAGTGCGAGCACTCCCCAGTCAGGAAGGGGGCGGGTCGTAGGAAAATTCCGGATATGTTTAAAAAATGTGGACCACATGTCTCAGCTACTACAGGGCGGGGGGGCAGAAATGTTATCACCCACGTTCCCTTAATATCAGTGAATGAGCCTTCACTCGCTGTTAGTGACGCTCTTCAATGTACCAACCGCTTCAGCCCCCTAATCAATATTTCAGACCCATACAACGATCCAGACTTAAGAACCATGGTGGGTGGGACAGAAGACACAAATGTGAACTCAGCTCAGTCTATTGCTCAGTACATCTCATGTATACAAGATCTAAAGAGTGAGGTGAAAGAGCTTAAATCTATGATAAATTCTTTAATCTCAATAGTCAAGCAGTTAATTCCTTTAGATGCCACGACCATCATGAATCGTATTGTAGCCCAACGTCTAACTCCCCGGGACCCCTTGTGAAGTTGCCCAAATTGCCTGTGACTAGTTGCATTAATAGTCATATTTGTGTTTTCTGTCCTGCAGACGCTGGCTTAGCACCTTGTGCTGGCCAACCTCCAGTAGGTTTTAGGACTGGGAAGTCTTATCAGCCTTCGACACATAACAGCTTAGGCATAGGGAAGGAAACAAGGTTCTGTCGTCAAATTTCTAAACCTATGAATGACACTGTTCCAAATCGCACTGTACAACCTATTACTGACCGATCCCAATTTAATAACACTGTTCTAATGGCCCTAAATTACATCTACTGGCCCCAAGGGAAAGGGGAGATTCTGTCAGAAACAAGGCGATCCATTGGATTTGCCATGTGAGAGGTTGCTATTCTGTAATTCGTGAGGATATAATTGAAGCAGTTAGAGGGCCCGATCCAGATACATGCTATGATATGATAAAGTTGACATTTAGGGACGGGAGCATGGTGAATAATTTGGTGGCCTAGACGCAAGGACAAGTGCCCCTGGGCATTCTTGTATCCAGTTCGAATACCCTAGTCTCCCCTCATACCATGGGGCCCGGCTTACCAACCATTCAGCAGGTAACCTATCTGTTCTCAATGAGAACGACTGACTTGGAGCACCATCAAAAACCCTTGCTGAATTACCCTCTGACTCACACATAACAATTGTCTCTTGTCTAGTTGCTTCTTCTAACGTTGATGCCACAAGCACTCACGCTCCTCTTCCTGACAGACTCCATCAGTCTTTTCAGGACCAATTGTTCAACTGTGATAACACCCCATGCTCATCCCTCCATCAACCTTATCTGTCAATCCAGGATCAGCCAGCTAAGTGTGAGAACATTATATCTATGGTCAGGTTAGCTACCCCAGATAGATTCCACGAGTTAACCCAGGACCTACTGGTCAATTGTGATAGTACTGCACCTCCCCACCACCAATTCCACCTGCCAAATCAAAATCCGATAGCCAGTCCTGTGAACACCACATATGTGGGCAGGGCAGCTCCCCAAAGTGCTGGGGTGCAATATGTTCCTTGGAACGTGGCAGGTCTGAGATCTTCCCTCCCCCTTCCAACCTTCACTTCTTTAATCGAGGAGCATAACCTATGTCTCCTCCAGGAGACATGGTCGACTGATCCACTTTTCTGGTCTGGTTACCTCTATTTTTATATTCCTGCTCTTCCCAGTACCAGGGGTAGGCCTTCTGGTGGTTTAACTATTTGGCCCAGAACATCACTAAATTGTTGTATATCTCATCTATCCATTGATTCCCCTGACTTATTAGGTCTTCGGCTATCATTTGGGGCAAACGCAGTTGTGATCATTTTTAGCATCTACACTAGAGAGGTCCAGAGGGGTCGGGCTTCCGAAACCCTTTGTGTCCTGGAGACATTTCTGCGGAAATGTGCCCAGCATTATAAGATAATTGTGGCAGGTGATTTCAATGTCACATTTGAACCTCTCGATTGGGACGATCTTGGATTTACTCATGAGGAGGATCGGGCATGGTCTGTTCCCGCCTTGGACATTTCGCCCATCAAAAGGTGGTCGCAAGATGCTGTTCAGGCAAAGTCTTTGACTATCGAATTAGGGCTAAAGGGACTCAATAGTAGGACTAAATCTGACACAAAGGGTCGCTATACTTACAACAAGGTCAACCACACTAACAGAATTGATTATTGCCTAGTTGATATAAGATTTTGACCCCTAGTCATCGATAGGACGGTTATTGAGAGATCTGAGAGCGACCATAACCCACTCTTAGTCCATATATCCTCTCTATGCAATCAAATGTCTATGATTAATACCACAGTTACAGCACCCTTGGGAATTGGTTTGGCTAATGACAAACGTCACCTGCAGTGGAATAAGGTTCTGGCCCAACCAGGTATTATTAGTGCTGCTAATGATGTTCTGAAGAGCTCATTGAGGTGCTAGAAGGTGGGTTCCAAAATCCCCAACGAGCACATAAATTTAACTCATACCTCATGCTTTGAGGGCATTGCGGCCCATTTTACAATAGATATAGTCTCTGGTGGCGCGAGGATTAAGGGTAGACACTGATGGTTTAATAAAGAATGTCGGTCATCCAAAAAGCGTTTAATCCAAGCAATTAAATCTAGGAATGTATATGCCAGCTGTTCAGCTAGGAAGTTTTATAAATTAGCTGTTTGCAAAGCCAAGCGTGAGCAAGATGACTAATGGTGAGTTGCACTTACCAATGCTTCACGTGAGAGGGACTGCAGTGAATTTTGGTCCCTGGGGGCGCACAGCTCTGATAATAGCACATTGAATATTACAACGAATATTGCTCCAATGGACTGGGTAGACCATTTAAGCAGATTATACTTTCCTCATCATTGTAGTATGGTTCCTGAACTACAGGTCTCTTCTTCAATTATTAACCCGATCCCTACCCCTCCATCGACGAAATAGTTTTCCCATGCGGATATAGTACATTCTTTGGGTACTCTAAAGCGCGGTAAGGCGCCTGGTCCTGATGGTGTCACGGCAGACCTATTCTTAAATGACATTGAATTTTGGTCAAGATATATTACTATCATATCAGATGCAATAGCGACTGGGGCACCTATACCTGAGTGTTAGAAGGGTGCTATTGTAGTCCCGATTTTTAAAAAGGGTGACGAGCCCTCCCTTGTAATTATTGGCCTATTAGCCTATTAGACTGTATGCAGAAAGTGTTTTGTCACTGCCTTCTGGGCAAGATCCAAGATTGGATGACTGAACGTGATATACTTAGTCCACTACAGGCTGGTTTCCTAAGAAAATATCCACTACTGAACAAGCCCTCAGGTTCTTGCTTTTATACTGGAAGACTATTTTCATTGGCAAAGGGAATCTGTATGTCACCTTTGTGGACTTGAAATCTGCGTTTGATGTAGTGTCTCGTAATAAGCTGTGGGAAGTTCTTTAAGTGATTGTAGGAAAGTACCATCTTGCCTGGCATGTTACCCCCATATTTCACTGTATATATGTTGTTTTAGTCTATGTGTCACTGGGACCCTGCCAGGCAGGGCCCCAGTGCTCATAAGTATGTGCCCTGTATGTGTTCCATGTGTGATGACTAACTGTCTCACTGAGGCTCTGCTAACCAGAACCTCAGTGGTTATGCTCTCTCTGCTTTCCAAATTGTCACTAACAGGCTAGTGACCAATTTCACCAATTCACATTGGCATACTGGTACACCAATATAATTCCCTAGTATATGGTACTGAGGTACCCAGGGTATTGGGGTTCCAGGAGATCCCTATGGGCTGCAGCATTTCTTTTGCCACCCATAGGGAGATCTGACAATTCTTACACAGGCCTGCCAGTGCAGCCTGAGTGAAATAACGTCCACGTTATTTCACAGCCATTTACCACTGTACTTAAGTAACTTATAAGTCACCTATATGTCTAACCTTCACCTGGTGAAGGTTGGGTGCAAAGTTACTTAGTGTGAGGGCACCCTGGCACTAGCCAAGGTGCCCCCACATCGTTCAGGGCAAATTCCCCAGACTTTGTGAGTGTGGGGACACCGTTACACGCGTGCACTGTACATAGGTCACTACCTATGTACAGCGTCACAATGGTAACTCCGAACATGGCCATGTAATATGTCTAAGATCATGGAATTGTCACCCCAATGCCATCCTGGCATTGGGGGAACAATTCCATGATCCCCCGGGTCTCTAGCACAGAACCCGGGTACTGCCAAACTGCCTTTCCGGGGTTTCCACTGCAGCTGCTGACAACCCCTCAGACAGGTTTCTGCCCTCCTGGGGTCCAGGCAGCCCTGGCCCAGGAAGGCAGAACAAAGGACTTCCTCTGAGAGAGGGTGTAACACCCTCTCCCTTTGGAAATAGGTGTCAGGGCTGGGGAGGAGTAGCCTCCCCCAGCCTCTGGAAATGCTTTGATGGGCACAGATGGTGCCCATCTCTGCATAAGCCAGTCTACACCGGTTCAGGGTTCCCCCAGCCCTGCTCTGGCGCGAAAATGGACAAAGGAAAGGGGAGTGACCACTCCCCTGACCTGCACCTCCCAGGGGAGGTGCCCAGAGCTCCTCCAGTGTGCCCCAGACCTCTGCCACCTTGGATTCAGAGGTGTTGCTGGCACACTGGACTGCTCTGAGTGGCCAGGGCCAGCAGGTGACATCAGAGACTCCTTCTGATAGGCTCCTACCTATCTTAGTAGCCAGTCCTCCTTCCTAGGTAGCCAAACCTCCTTTTCTGGCTATTTAGGGTCTCTGCTTTGGGGAATTCTTCAGATAACGAATGCAAGAGCTCACCAGAGTTCCTCTGCATCTCCCGCTTCACCTTCTGCCAAAGGATCGACCGCTGACTGCTCAGGACGTCTGCAAAACCGCAACAAAGTAGCCAGACGACTACTAGCAACCTTGTATCGCTTCATCCTGCCGGCTTTCTCGACTGTTTCCAGGTGGTGCATGCTCTGGGGGTAGCCTGCCTCCTTCTTGCACCAGGAGCTCTGAAGAAATCTCCCGTGGGTCGGCGGAATCTTCCCCCTGCAACCGCAGGCAACAAAAGACTGCATCACCGGTCCTCTGGGTCCCCTCTCAGCATGACGAGCGTGGTCCCTGGAACTCAGCAACTCTGTCCAAATGACTCCCACAGTCCAGTGACTCTTCAGTCCAAGTTTGGTGGAGGTAAATCCTTGCCTCCCCACGCTAGACTGCATTGCTGGGTGCCGTGTGATTTGCAGCTGCTCCGGCTACTGTGCACTCTTCCAGGATTTCCTTTGTGCACAGCCAAGCCTGGGTCCCCGACACTCTAACCTGCAGTGCACAACCTTCTGAGTTGTCCTCTGGCGTCGTGGGACTCCCTTTTGTGACTTTGCGTGGACTCCGGTTCACTCCTCTTCCAAGTGCCTGTTCAGGTACTTCTGCGGGTGCTACCTGCTTCTGTGAGGGCTCCCTGACTTGCTGGGCGCCCCCTCTGTCTCCTCATCCAAGTGGCGACATCCTGGTACCTCCTGGGCCACAGCAGCATCCAAAAACCCTAAACCCGACCCTTGCAGCTAGCAAGGCTTGTTTGCGGTCTTTCTGCGTGGGAACACCTCTGCAAGCTTCTTCACGACGTGGGACATCCATCCTCCAAAGGGGAAGTTCCTAATCCTCTTCGTTCTTGCATCGCCCGACGCCCGGGACATCTTGTTTGGGGTCAAGGGCAACAAGTTATTATGTTTACTTTGTCCTTGGGACAAGTAGGCCCAACCCTCTGCAGCACAAACCCTTTGGCTGCCTGTTTACAGAGAGTGGAACTCTCTACAGTTGAGGTAATGTGTTTCCAAAAGATAATGCTGTTCGAACTTGTATTTATGGTTCATTATTTGAAAACCTTCATTATTAGGGTGAGTGCTGTAAATAAATGTTTTAAGGTCACACTTCACTACTGACGTTGGTTCCAGTACAAATAAAAAAAACGTGTATACACATGTTTGAAAAGTTTAGGCTATGAGGCTAAGTATAATGCTCCCAGAATGCTCTCTGATTAGATGCAAATGAGGTGTCATTTAGTAAAATGTTTTGATGCATGCTAGTATTTCCCAAAACTATTTCTAATGGAAAATCAGTGTAACCATTTTCAACACGATTATGGGAAGCATGAAAATAAACAAACACTGACAAAGCCAACTGATCTGACATATTTTTATAAGTCTTTTAGTTTCATCAATGCGTGTCTTGTTTTGACATGGCTTTTGTAACACTTTATTGTTGTGGGAGCTACCAGGCCCTCAACATTGATACAAACACTGGCAATAAAAAAAAATAAACATTTTTGAACTCTAAAAGCACACGTTGCCACCAGTGGCATAACAAAGGCCCCGCAGCCGCCCTCCAGGGGGCCCCTTCAGCACAGCACCTGCCCTGAGTGAGTCTGGAGAGGGGGCTCCTCCATGTTCTTTGCAAAGGGGCACCCTCCAGTTTCGTTACGTCACTGATTGCCACTGTAGTTCCTGACACTGAACACAACTACTTTGTGTGCCAATATGCTCCTTGTGGAAGAGAAGAATGCGATCACTCACAGTAAAGCCAGCCGAAAGAGAGAGAAATAGAAGTTTAATAAAAACAAAATGTCTTTAACACCAGACCTAATTAGGGACCAAGACCCACATGTAGGTAGCTTTTTGCATGTCGCAAACAGCGACTTTCGCTGTTTGCGACGTGCAAAAAGCAAATTGCGATGCACAAACCCAGTTTTGCGATTCGGTAACCTGGTTACTGAATCGCAAAACGGGTTTGTGACTCGCAATTTGGAAGGGGTGTTCCCTTCCTAATTGCGACTCGCAGTGCAATGTAGGATTGTTTTGCGAACGCGGGCGCAAACCAATGGCAGTTTGCACCCATTTCAAATGGGTGCTAACACTTTCACAAAAGGGAAGGGGTCCCCCTGGGACCCCTTCCCCATTGTGAATGTCACTGTAAAAAAAATTTCAGAGCAGGCAGTGGTCCGCAGGACCACTGCCTGCTCTGAAAAAATGAAACGAAAACGTTTAATTTTTCGTTTTTGTAATGCATCTCGTTTTCCTTTAAGGAAAACGGGCTGCATTACAAAAAAAACAAAAAACTGCTTTATTGAAAAGCAGTCACAGACATGGTGGTCTGCTGTCTCCAGCAGGCCACCATCCCTGTGAGGCCGCCATTCGCAAGGGGGTCGCAAATTGCGACCCACCTCATGATTATTCATGAGGTGTGCATTTGCGAAGCCCTTGCGAATCACAGATTGTGTCAGGGACACCATCCTACATTCGGATTTGCGACTCGCAATTTGCAGGTCGCAAATATGAACCTACCTACATGTGGCCCCAAATTCTTAAAGAAAGTCACAAAAGTGCACCCATGGTATATGTCGTACCCCTATAAAATATTTGTGAACTGTATTTTAGCATGGGTAAATACGCATGCGTAGATTTGCTCATGTGAAAATCTATTGAGCATTTGCAAGTTCATTTTCCCTCCAGCCACTTTCTTCCCAACCCTGGAAGAAGTTCTAATTCTGCCATTGTCAGGAGTAAATGTCCAACCTTTCTTATTATGGGAAAATATTAGAGAGAAGCTGGTGAAGATCTTTAAAACATGCAGGTTAGAAGGTATGCAGACTCAAAGGCATTCCAGCCCTGGAACTATTGCTTACTGCTTCCTCCAGCCCCAGTATGCAGATCTGTACAAAGGTGGAAAAATAAGGAAATTGCTACAGTAGGGATTGAAATTGCAAGTATTCAAGCCCTACTATGGTAGTAGCCCTGGCATAATCAGAGAGGCTATTATCAGAGCTCTTACATAATGAGATTGCTGCCATAATTTGGCGCCACACTACATGGCACCAAAGGGACAAGTAGATCTTTTTACAGGACAAGTAGATTTGAGAAGCAACCTGTCCCGTGGACAAGTAGATATTTTAATAAATTCCACACCCCTGCTTGGACTTGGTCCCCTTGTCTTACAGGTACTCAGGTCCGGAAATCCACTGTTGTTGCATTGCTGGTGTTGGTTTTCCTTGCAGTATCCCCCTATCACGACTTCTGTGGTCTCTGGGGGTTGTAGGTGCACTTTACATCTACCTTACAGGGCCTTGGGGTGGGCTATTTTTCTAACCCTCACTGTTTTCTTACAGTCCCAGCGACCCTCTACAAGCTCACATAGGTTTGGGGTCCATTCGTGGTTCGCATTCCACTTTTGGAGTATATGGTTTGTGTTGCCCCTATACCTATGTGCTCCTATTGCAATCTATTGTAACTTTACACTGCTTGCATTACTTTTCTTGCTATTACTTGCATAATTTTGGTTTGTGTACATATATCTTGTGTATATTTCTCATACGGAGGGTACTCACTGAGATACTTTTGGCATATTGTCATAAAAATAAAGTACCATTATTTTTAGTATATCTGTGTATTGTGTTTTCTTATGATATTGTGCATATGACACCAGTGGTATAGTAGGAGCTTTACATGTCTCCTAGTTCAGCCTAAGCTGCTTTGCCATAGCTACCTTCTATCAGCCTAAGCTGCTAGAAACACCTCTTATACACTAATAAGGGATAACTGGACCTGGCACAAGGTGTAAGTACCTCTGGTACCCACTACAAGCCAGGCCAGCCTCCTACATTGGTTGTGCAGCGGTGGGATAAGTACTTGTAACTGTTTAACACTTTGTCATTGTGTACTTTTCAGAAGAGAATAATATACAAAACAAGTTCAGTGTATGTACACTTAACCAAAAAGTTTTGCTTTTCTCCTCTTACACTTTCTACTAAGTGCTGAAAAGTACTCCTAAACTTCTAAAAAGTTTCCAAAAAGTTTGAAAAGTTTTTTTTCTGTTCTTTAAAAAGTCCTGAAACTTTTTCTCTCTTCTCACTGTCTCTAAACCTTCTTCTATCATGTCTGATGTAGGAACTGCTCTTAAAATGGTCAATACAACTTATGACAATTTAAACTTCAAGAGCCTAAGGAGTCTCTGCATTGATAGAGGTTTAGTGATAGGAAAGAACCCTTCAAGAGAATTTCTATTTAACATGCTCATTGAGAATGATAAGTTCCTAGCTGGCACTTTAACTGAGAAGTTAGTAGATAGCTCCCATTCTGACTCAGGGGAACCCCTTGAGGCAGGTGTGGAGGGTTCTCGTCCAAATCTGCCCCTCAGCAGACCACATAGCAATGCTGGTAGTAATAGGAGCTCCCATCATAGTAGGGATGTTTTTATTCCTGGAGGCCAGGTTGTTAGAGTCCAAGCTGTTAGGGACAGATCTCTCTCTGTTGTTTCCAATTTGTCCTCAGTGTCCAAGCATTCCCAACCCACCCACCCTGAAGACAACATGTTAGAAAGGGAACTCAAAAAGTTGGGAGTGGAAGAGACCAGACTGAAGCTTAAACAGCAACAGCTGGCTCTAGACAGGGAATCCCTAGACCTGGAGAAGGAGAGACAGAGATTGGGGTTTGGACCCCATGGTGGCAGCAGCAGTATTCCTGGTAGTAATCCTGTTAAAGAGCATGATTCCAGGAATCTGCATAAGATAGTTCCCCCTTACAAGGAGGGGGATGACATAAACAAGTGGTTTGCTGCACTTGAGAGGGCCTGTGTAGTACTGGGGGGTCCCTCAAAGGCAGGTGGCTGCCATATTGTGGCTATCTTTCAATGGAAAGGTTAGGGATAGGCTCCTTACTGTTAGAGAAAGTGATGCTAACAATTTTGCAGTTTTGAAGGATGCACTCTTGGATGGATTTGGCTTAACCACTGAACAATACAGGATTACGTTCAGAGAGACCAGAAAAGAGTCCTCACAAGACTGGATAGACTTTGTTGACTGTTCAGTGAAGGCCTTGGAGGGGTGGTTACATGGCAGTAAAGTTTCTGACTATGAAAGCCTGTATAATCTTATTCTGAGAGAGCATATTCTGAATAACTGTGTGTCTGACTTGTTACACCAATATCTAGTGGACTCAGATCTGACCTCTCCCCAAGAATTGGGAAAGAAGGCAGACAAATGGGTCAGAACAAGAGTGAACAGAAAAGTTCATACAAGGGTTGACAATGATGGCAAGAAGAAGGATGGTAAGTCTTCTGACAAGGGTGGGGACAAATCTAAAAATGAGTCTTCGTCAGGCCCACAAAAACACTCTGGTGGGAGTGGTGGGTCCAAATCCTCTTCAAATCATGTTAAAAAGCCTTGGTGTTATTTATGTAAAGTAAAAGGCCATTGGACAACTTGATGCCAGTTGTCCAAAGAAAAACACCAAACCTCCCACTACCACAACCCCTACTGCAAACTCTAGTGCCCCTAGTAATAGCAGTGGTGGTGGGAGCAAACCTACTAATAGCCAATCCAAGGGAGTAGCTTGGCTCACTTTTGGTAATTTAGTTGGGGTTGGTCTTGTTAGGGAGACCACAGAGGCTGTGCTAGTCTCTGAAGGTGCCATTGATTTAGCCACCTTGGTTGCTTGTCCCCTTAATGTGGATAAGTACAAGCAACTTCCCCTAATAAATGGTGTTGAGGTTCAGGCCTACAGGGACACAGGTGCCAGTGTTACCATGGTCATAGAGAAACTGGTACACCCTGAACAACACCTACTTGGTCACCAGTACCAAGTGACAGACGCTCATAACAACACTCTTAGCCACCCCATGGCTGTTGTGAATCTCAACTGGGGGGGGGTTACTGGTCCAAAGAAAGTTGTGGTAGCCTCAGATTTACCTATAGACTGTCTACTAGGGAACGATTTAGAGACATCAGCTTGGGCAGAAGTACAGTTGGAGTGCTGGGCATTCCTGGGCATATTTTTGCTTTGACAAGGGCTCAGGCCAAAAAGCAAAAAGGACAGGGTAACTTGGATCCTGGAACAATGGACCAAGTGCTCCCTAAAGCTAGGGGTAGCAAAGGTAAATCCCTACCCACTATCCCTCCCTCTACAGATGATTTTACTTCTGAGGAAGAAGAATGTCCTCCATGTGCAGAACCTTCACCAGATGAGCTGGCAGCAGACACTGCTGAGCTTTTGGGTGGAGGGGGGCCTGCCAGGGAAGAGCTGAGTGTGGCACAGCAAACCTGTCCCACATTAGAGGGTCTCTCCTACAGCAAGCTGTCAAGCAGCAAAATGGGGATGTCAGTGCCTCACATAGAGTTTACTGGGAGGACAACCTCTTGTACACAGAGGCAAGGGACCCAAAACCTGGAGCAGCCAGAAGATTGGTCATTCCCCTGCAGTACAGAGAGTTCCTCCTAACTCTGGCACATGACATTCCTTTGGCTGGGCACTTGGGCCAGATCAAAGCATGGGAAAGGCTTGTCTCCCTGTTTCACTGGCCTAGGATGTCAGAGGACACAAAAGATTTCTGTAAGTCTTGTGTGACCTGCCAAGCCAGTGGCAAGACTGGTGGCACACCAAAGGCTCCCCTTATTCCACTACCTGTGGTTGGGGTCCCCTTTGAAAGGGTAGGGGTTGACATAGTTGGCCCCCTTGACCCTCCTACTGCTTCAGGCAATAGGTTTATCTTGGTGGTTGTGGACCATGCCACAAGATATCCTGAAGCAATTCCTCTAAGGACCACTACAGCACCTGCAGTGGCAAAGGCCCTCCTGGGAATCTTTTCCAGGGTGGGTTTTCCAAAAGAGGTTGTATCAGACAGGGGTAGCAACTTTATGTCTGCATATTTGAAGGCTATGTGGAAAGAATGTGGTGTAACATACAAATTCACCACACCTTATCATCCACAAACTAATGGACTGGTAGAGAGGTTTAATAAAACTCTCAGAGGAATGATAATGGGACTCCCTGAAAAACTCAGGAGGAGATGGGATGTCCTGTTACCTTGCCTCCTTTTTGCTTACAGGGACGTACCCCAGAAAGGAGTGGGCTTCAGCCCCTTTGAACTCCTATTTGGGCACCCTGTAAGAGGTCCACTAACACTTTTGAAGGAGGGTTGGGAACAACCTTTAAAAGCTCCCAAACAGGATATAGTGGACTATATACTTGGCCTAAGATCCAGAATGGCGGAGTACATGAAAAAGGGCAGTAAAAACCTTCAGGCCAGCCAAGAGCTCCAAAAGCAATGGCATGACCAGAGGGCTGTTGTGATTCAGTACCAACCAGGACAGAAGGTGTGGGTATTGGAGCCTGTGGCCCCAAGAGCACTCCAAGACAAATGGAGTGGACCCCATCTAATTGTTGAAAAGAAGGGCAAGGTCACCTACTTGGTTGACCTGGGCACTCCCAGGAGTCCCCTTAGGGTGCTCCATGTCAACCGCCTAAAACCCTACTATGACAGGGCTGATCTCACCCTGCTCATGGCAACAGATGAAGGACAGGAAGAAGAGAGTGACCCTCTCCCTGATCTCTTCTCTTCCACTGAAGATGATGCTTTAGTGGAAGGACTAGTTTTGGCAGACTGTCTTACTGCTGAGCAGAAAGACAACTGCATAAACCTCCTTGGACAGTTTTCTGAACTCTTTTCAACTGTGCCAGGCACCACATCTTGGTGTGAACACACAATTGATACTGGAGACAGCATGCCTGTCAAAAGTAAAATCTATAGGCAGCCTGACAATGTCAGGGACTGCATAAAGCAAGAAGTTCAGAAAATGCTTGATCTAGGAGTGGTTGAACATTCTGAAAGCCCATGGGCCTCTCCTGTGGTGCTGGTACCAAAGCCTCACTCAAAAGATTGAAAAAGGGAGATGAGGTTTTGTGTAGATTACAGAGGTCTCAACCAGGTAACAAAAACTGATGCTCACCCTATACCCAGGGCAGATGAGCTCATAGATACACTGGCATCTGCCAAGTATCTAAGCACCTTTGATTTGACTGCAGGGAATTGACAGATCAAATTGGCAGAGGATGCTAATCCGAAAACTGCATTTTCAACTATAGGAGGGCACTACCAATTTACAGTGATGCCCTTTGGGTTGAAAAATGCACCTGACACTTTTCAGAGGTTGGTGAATACAGTTGTGCAAGGGTTGGAGGCTTCTTATCATATTGTGCATATGACACCAGTGGTATAGTAGGAGCTTTACATGTCTCCTAGTTCAGCCTAAGCTGCTTTGCCATAGCTACCTTAGCCTAAGCTGCTAGAAACACCTCTTCCACACTAATAAGGGATAACTGGACCTGGCACAAGGTGTAAGTACCTCTGGTACCCACTACAAGCCAGGCCAGCCTCCTACAGTGATGGCAATTCCCGAGCATATTCTTGCATTATTAATACAGCTTCACAAGGATAATTATGCACGTGTTAGGTGGGGTGGACAAGCGGCAGCTCACTGACAGAATCCTGGTGTCAAGGGAAGTACGTCAAGGGTGTGTCCTGCCCCCACTTTGTTTTTCTTATATATTAATGATCTTGTTTCCTCTCTACTCAGAGTGGAGGCTGACTCACCAGCATAAAGCACAGTCACAATTCCGGTCCTGCTATTTACATGCTTTGAGGAATTTTGTTTTACACGGGGTCTGGAAATCAACGCTTCCAAAACAAAATTAATGACGCTCAACCCTCACAGAACTGTCAAAGGGAAGTTTATGCTTGAAGGTACTCCACTTGAAAAGGTGAACACATTTAGGGGGTCATTCCGACCCTGGCGGTCAAAGACCGCCCGGGCCGCGAATGGAGGAAGCACCGCCAACAGGCTGGCAGTGCTTCCCTGCCCATTCTGACCGCGGCGGTAAAGCCGCGGTCAGAAAACCGGGTCCGGCGGTTTCCCGCCGGATTTCCCCCGGCTGGGCAAATCCGCCAGGGCAGCGCTGCAAGCAGCGCTGCCCAGGGGATTCTGACCCCCTTCCCGCCAGCCTGTTTCTGGCGGTTTACACCGCCAGGAAGAGGCTGGCGGGAAAGGGTGTCCTGGGGCCCCTGGGGGCCCCTGCACTGCCCATGCCACTGGCATGGGCAGTGCAGGAGCCCCCTAACAGGGCCCCATTAAGCTTTTCACTGTCTGCTTAGCAGACAGTGAAAAGCGCGACGCGTGCAACTGCACCCGTCGCACCCCCGCAACACCGCCGGCTCCATTCGGAGCCGGCTTCTGTGTTGCAGGGCTCCTTCCCGCCGGCCCAGCGGGAAAGTCTGAATGGCACCAGCGGTCTTTTGACCGCGGTGCGGCCAAATGGCGGTTCCCGCCAGGCGGGCGGCAACCGCCGCCCGCCGGGGTCAGAATGACCCCCTTAGTTACCTGGGCTTAATGTGGACCGAGAAAATGTCTTGGAAGTCACATATTGCAAAGCAGGCGTTAAAACTAAGGCAAACTACAGGGGTTTTAGTAAAGGATTTTAATCTTTCATACACTAAGCCAATACGCCCTGCACTCCAGATTTATGAAGCTACGGTTGTGAGCTCGGCTCTCTACAGGGCTATGCCAAAGCTCAAGAACTATCAACTTCTGAAAACAATTTTGTTTTAAATCTTGTTCTCTACCGTCAAGCACTCCGCTGTTTCCCTACCTCAAGGACCTAGGCATGAAGCACATAGGCTACAAGGCTCGCCTACGTCCCCTCTTGTATTGGCGGCATCTTTGGACTACCCCAGAGCTTGCCTCCTTTACTGCAGACCTGCAGGTCATTTTAGAAACTGACCGCTCTTTTAGTATCCCGTGGCTTAGACATATCAAAGAGTTTCTTTATTTTCTTGGGTTTAACGAACTCTGGGATTCTCCAACTACTGCCTCCTTTCTGTTGAAAATCAACCTCAAAAAACAGTATTGGAAGATGGTAGACTGAGGAACTGGGGGTAGCACTTCACTCCAAATTGTCAAATGACTTTGCTGACCTAAAAGAGATCTGCAAATACGAGGTTTTCTGGGATATAATCCATGTGCTTTGAGAAAAGAAATTGTACTTCCAGTTTCGCATAGGTACTGTGCCACTAAGATTATTCACCACCCGCTGGTCACCTGAATGGACAATCACTTGTCCAGCTTGTAAAGCACCTATTGAAAATCTCCCTCATGTTCTATTTGTTTGCCCTGCCTATGCTGCCTGTCATAGGAAATAGTGGGCCCCTGCCTGTAGATTGTTGGGAATCCATGGGACCAACGCAGCCCTTCGAATTCTTAGACCAGACACTCGCACAACCCTGGTAATTGCTGTTGCCTAGTGCCTTGGAGCAAGTTGGATTCTCAGGGCAAAATTTTTATCTGCATAATGGGTTTAGTAAAAATGTATCGAAATTAGGTTTTATTCTTTTAATATGTACTGTATATACTTTATATATTTATTTTTTCACTGCTATGTGCTTTTATGGCTGTTGTGGTCGAAATAAAGTTCTTTGATTCAGATTGCACTGGTTTTCCATAATGAATATTTTTGGGGACTACTAACATGCATCAACACATTTAGTAGCTGATACTTCAAAGAAATGGTACCTAAAACTTCATAGTAGTTTAACAAAATATTTTTTTCCTAGTTACATTTTTTCTGAACATCTAATTTGAAAGCAAAGATTCAGCAATCTTGCTTTCAAGCTTCGGCAAATATTTGCATCTGAACGGAGAGCATTCTGGGAACATTATATGTAACCCCATATTGTTAAACTTTGCAACCGTTTGTACACATTTTTCTCCTGGAACCACTGTCAGAAGTGTAGTCCAAGCATACAACATGTCGTTAGAGTCTCACCCTAATAATAAATGCTTTGCATTAACTACTGCAACATACTCTAGCTCGGCATCTCCAACCAGCCAGTGGCGTAACAAAGGCCTCCAAGGAGCGGGTGCTGGGTTTCAGGGGGCCCCCCTCAGCACACTACTCTGGCCTGAGAGCTTCTGCATGAGTCCGGAGGAGAGGGCCCCTTGTTATTCCACTGCAACCAGCTCATGCAAAGACTACAAACCATCCAAAACGCCGTCGCCAGATTCACCCTAGACGTGCCACGGAGTGCTCACATCACTTTCTACTTAACTGAAATACACTGATTACCCATCCAGAAACGTTGTCCATCCAAACTGCTCATCCATGCCCCCAAAGCCTTCCACAACATGGGACCAGCATAACTCAACAACTGACTTCAACTCTACCATCTCTCCAGACAGCAACGCTCTACCTCGCTCATCCTCAAATAGGTCAGACGGCTAAGCTCTACCTCTCTCATCCTCACATAGGTCCCCCGCATCCACAGAAGCAAGTCAGGAAAGCTGCCAAGAACTGACTCATACTTGTGTTGGCTGTTTACTCAACTTTATTTTATTGCTTCACTTACTCAGATGTTACTGGAAAATGGACTCGTTCTCCTGAATTTTTGTCCTAAATTTGTACTCTTTGTTCTGAATTTTAACAGTCACTACTCAGAATTTGCTTCAATGCAAGGTGGTCACAGTCCACGTAGTGACACACACACACACACATACACACACACCATTGTTGTCCACAAAGTCTTCCTCGCCTACTGTGCTGGAACAAACAACAAGTGCCAGTATACTGTTCACAAACAATGTCCCGCTGCGCCGACTTCATGTACGTGTCTATCCTTACCTCATTGGTACTACGGGCAAGTGACATATTTTTCTCTCTGCCTTCTACGGGAGGGCCATCTTATGTATCAATTGGTGCAATCGATTCTTGGATTTCTTGCCCATAAGGCTGAAGTTATAAACAAAAGCCAGTGCCTACAACACACCCATTTAATTTCTTGTTTAGTCCTAATGAGCTCCAACAAGTACCGCTGTCGTCTTTCCAAACGCATGGTAAAAACTAAGTTTTGCCAACGTAAGAAGGCTGCCCTTTGACTCTGAGCCTTTAGACCACTCCTGGGTCCCGTACCTGTTGGTTTTGCTGCCTCGGATCACGTGGCTCTGTAAGGGGGGGCTGCTGTTAGTCCCATGGCACTCCAGATGACTTGCGAGAGTTTCCCCGGACTTTATCAGAGCGGCCCCAAAGCCTGCCAGGAGCGGCGTCCCTCGGCCTGCAGCACAGCTCAGGCTCGAGCTCTAACGGTCGCCCAGAGTAGGCTGGGCGCGCGGCTGAGCATGGCGCGGAGCCGTGGGGATTAGGCCTGACACGTTTGAGGAGGTCCGCCGCTTGAGGAGAGCCACTTTGCAGGCCCCGCGGTAAAATACGCTGGTGCTGTATATTATCTGGATTCCCTGTTGGATCCTGCTGCCCACAGTAGCGTCTCACTGTGCAGTCGCCTATTGCGGTGCTGTTTAGTATCTGGTACATCATTGAATTTAGGTAACCACAACATAAAGAGAGGTACATGCTAACGTTTCGGAACACACATGCGACACATTTTGACAGCAATTAGGCTTTTATTTTGCCATTTGATTGCAGTTCAATTTAGGTAGTGTTAAGGTGTCCCTTTATGATAATTTATTACACATTAGGACTCGTTTTAGGCCAATGAATCTTTTGACCAGTTGAGAGACACCTTAGGAGGAGATAGCTAATCAATATGTCAATCAATACGTCAATAATGTCATCAATATTTATTACAACAATGCATTTCACTTTAGTCAAAGACATTAATCACCTCGAGACAACACCATGACCTTGCAGTCATGAATAACCACACCAGTTTAGTAGAATTTTATGAGTTTTATTCCCTGTTAGTTACAATTCTAAAAGTAGCTGTGTTAATCTCAAAACCAAGAAACAAAACAGCATAGTCAAGATATGGCAACTCTGATAAGATTTCATTACGGCAAGAATCGCGAACATCAGAACATAACACTGCGTGTACATAGATCAACTTCAGCAGAGTGTCATCAACGCGTCAGTTCAACAAAACATAGATTTTGTCGTTTGTCTATTTGCGTCAATTTTAGTGAACCCCTGTCCTAACCACTGATTAGCATTAGCATGTTGGGCTTCATGCAAAACAATTTAGAACACCAATTTGGAAAACATCTAGCTATGGTCACTGTCAAAATAAGCAGTTGGTACCTAGAAAGGAAAAGCAAACAGACAAATCACAATTTCATTGTCATAGTTACCCTTCAAAGTTTAGGTCAGCACTCAGGTACAGTCTTCGTCTTCAGGACATCAGTCGTTTCGCCATCTGTCAAAACTCAGCTCTGGGGCAAAAAGGGGCACTTCCCTCATAAGGAGGATAAGTGTAAAATGGGCAATCTAAGGAAAAGGATGGTTTTAAGTAAAAATCAGCAAAGTCACTAGGCAAAGTGACAAAATCTCTGGATCAAATCAACAGCATTTCCCTAACCAATTCTCAAAAGGCTCTCCTGCTCCCTAATTCTAAACTACTTCCTGGTGACAGGGGTTTTTATCCCCTTTTGTTGTACATTCCCCTAAAATCTAATTGGCTAAGGGGTTGCACCCCACTATCTCTACCCTATTGGAAAACAGATTATGTTATTAATCTTTCACCCCATATTAATTTACAGACATTTTATTGGTCCATATGATTGACGTCTTCAGAGGTAGCAAGTCCGGTATGATTTCATCCTTCTGTAATTCTTTGCACAGCTTTTGGTCAGTAGCTCCATTGTCCGTACCGGTTTAAACTACCTTGTACAATATATGAATCTACACTGTTGCATTTTAACTAAACATTTCTACAAGCAAGATGAATATCATGAGAACGGATCCACTATGGTTACATTCAGCTTCTAGTTGAAGAAAAACAAGAGGTCATGTCCTTTTGCGAGTCAGCACGCTGCACGTTTAGAAAAAACACATTTAATATGAGAGCTAGGCAGCTAGGCTTCGGCTCATGCTAACTTAAGGCCTACAAGATTCATTTAGCATAATTGTAATAACCTAATCATTAATGATTAGTACAAATCATACTTTAATACCAAAATACACAAATATTAGTAATTTCTATTAGTCCCCGTATATATTGGCGGCCACTCTCCGTGGTCACATTTCAAGTGCACGTTTAAGCAAAATATATTTAATACAATTTCTAAGCGGCATTATCACACATTAGTTCATAAACATTTCATGTTAATATAGGTTATATAAACTACACTTTCTCAGTCCCTCCTCTGATGACGTTCGTCATCACACAAACCTTTCCCTTTCAACCTTCCACTTTTCAAATTTTTCATTTTGCGCATAATGCGCATTTTAGCATCTTGTCCTTTGTGTGAACTTTCCAAGATTTCATTAAACATTTTCTCCCTTTCATTTTCTTCATTCTTTTTGTTACAGTTGGTCCAATTTCTTCGAATTCTTTCATTAATTTTGCATGCTCCCCATAAACCCAATAAACAAATTAAAACAATTAATAGACCCCCTAATATTTTTGCAAGCACCCCGTTCCAAATATTACTAAACCAGCTCCCTACTCTGGCAATTACTTTTCCAACTTTCTCCCAAACTCCAGGTTCTTTCAAATCCTTCAGATCTGCACTATCTCTAGTTAGGTTAGTAAGCATACTTCTAATCTTTTTACTATTATCTGGAATAAATGAGAAACAATGACGCTCGTTGAGCATCTTGCAGACTCTGACGCTCTTTGCTAAAAGAATGTCTAAAGCAAGCCGATTTTGAAGAGTCATAGCTCTTTCCGCAGCAAGTTCAGTATCCATCTGGAGTATAGCCCCTGTGAAGTTTGTCAGCATGTTATCCACAATAGTAGACAACTTTCAAATTTGTATGGAGTTTAAGATAACCCCTAGTGAAGGAATTATGGCTCCAAATATGTCACCAACGACAGCAGCCGCTGTCTCTCGTTTTTGTCTAGCATGTTGTAATTCAGACATTTTAGGTATTTGTTTTAAGTCATCAATCTGGTAAATCTTTGGGAAGACTATCCCCAAATAACATGTCCCATACCATCCCTTAGGGAGACGGTAATAAGCATTAAGTCCACAGATATAATAGATCCCAGGGATCGCTGGATCCTGTCCATTTAACATGAATGTCCACTTACTCTGAAACAAAAACACATGTCTGCATTCACTCGTTCCCACAAATAAAGTGTCATAATCAGATTTCGGCCTATATATACAAAGCCTTCCTACATGTAATGCATCTATAGCTAGTTTGCCTTGCATCTTTATTACAGTTTAAGCATAATCATTTGCATATGTGCTTTTCTCCATTTCCCTTTTCTAGTCTTTCTTTAAGTGCTTTGCGTCTATCGTCAGTATGATCTAAGAAGCTCTTCTCTACAGGTGTTAATAAGAAGGTCAAATTATTGCGGTGTGCATAAGCTGTCCCAAATGTCAGTGTTGGGTCAAAGAAACCTCTAACTAATTTTATACTATGCTCTTTAGCTAACTTATTCAGAAACTCAATCACAGGCACAAAAGAAAACACTACATATAAATTTGTATAAAAATATTGCACATGTTCCTGGTCATAGAATCTTGTTAGTAGCAGACTACAGCTTATCCCATGAGTTAAAGGAAGACTATGGTAGGTGACCCCCTCTTGTACTGATGAAGGAATCTTTGTACACACATAACAGTTTCTTGCATCCATTGTATCAACATACTCATTCAGCAAGCGATAGAAGACATTAGTAGAGAGTTCCCCCCTTGAATTAGTTCCCTCATGCAAGTGTTGTGTATCTTGCTCAAATTTTTCCCATGGTGTTAGTGTTGCAGTCTCAGGTTTTGAAGCATTGTTAGTCACTTTCTTATCCAACCACAGCATTCCCACAATCACGCCCACAATTATTATTGCACACACAATACCTAATATAACACTTAACCAACCACACATTTTACCCTTTTTGCTACTACCTCTAGTGTAAGCCATGATCTGTAAAGAATCAGATAGCAGAATAATTCAAAACAAACAATCAACTTGAGGACGATTTAAAAGCTCTCTCTTTTTTTTTTTCTTAATGCAAAGTCTCTCTTTCTCTCTGCGTGTATTTACAGCGTTTCACTCACCCCAGGACCCCTTTGTCAAATCAGGTTAGCAGCTTGTCATAATCGTTTTTTCAGAGTCAATTCAGGTTTTAAATGTCACATCCGGTAATTTATAAGTCTCTTTTCTCAGCTTTCAGCTTTTCAATTTCAATTTCAATTTTAACACAGTCTCTTGCTCAAAGTGGTTTCAGGTACCGTAGTATTGGCCTGGTACTTCTTGATCAAAGCAAAACGCTAAGAATTCTTGTTGCCACTCAGATGTTGTGGCATATGCCCATTCAGGACCTGCGTACCTTCTATTTGCAACTGTTTTTCTTTTCAGCATTCGTTCACTTTGCAATTCTCCTTCACTTAGATCCTCCCTTCTGGTTGTGTCGATTTCTTCTTCTATTTTCTCACCTGGGACGATCTTTTCCCTTGCAGCTTGTTTCTTTGGCCAGTTAGCACCTTCATGCGTTTTCTTCCTGCTTGGCCTTTCAGGACGCTGAACAGCACCCTCCTCTTGTACTATGGTGTTTTCTCCTGACGGACCTGCAACTGGCTCAGGAGATGCCGGTGTGCTTTGACTTTGCTCTATTATTTCCCCTTCTTCCTCTGGGTCTGTAACGGGTTCAAGCTCTAACCCGTATCCGTCTACTTCTGGGAGAACCTGTCCTTGACTTAGTTCTCCTGCTGCCTCTACTGAGATAGGCTCACTGTCACCTCTCTCGAACTCGTTTACTGCTTGAGGGACTAGGCCATCCTCAGTGGGCTCTCCTGCAGTCTCAGTTCCCCTTTGACTGTTCTTCATCAGTTGGACATGAAACCTTCTTTGTGTGACTGGCATGTATCCAGTTCGGAATGCCTGCACATTTCACAGCAGTGGTTGTTGTCAGTATTACTTGATATGGCCCCTTCCAACGTGGCTCCAAACCCGATTTCCTCACATGCTTCTTGACAACCACCCAGTCACCGGCTTGTAGAGTGTGACCTGGATCACTGATCGGTGGCAATGTGTTAGCCTCCACCTGGTGGGAAAAAGAGCGGACCACATCAGCCAAACCTTTGCAGTAGTCCAACACCATTTCATCCGTGATATTCACAAGAACGTTTGCAGGTACTGCGGGCAACCTCATAGCTCTGCCCATGAGAATCTCATGGGGTGAAAGTCCTGTCTTCCTATCAGGTGTGTTTCTCATTGACATTAGCACTAAAGGTAATGCATCTGGCCATTTCATATTGGTAGCTGCACACATTTTTGCCATCCTCGACTTCAAGGTACCATTCATCTGTTCCACTAGTCCTGATGCTTCGGGCGGTAGCTACAATGCAGCTTCTGTTCAATGTCTAATGCAGCACACAAGAGCTTTATCACCTCTTTGTCAAAGTGTCTGCCCCTATCTGATTCTAAAGAGACCGGAAAACCGAACCTTGGTATTAACTCTCTAAGCAATAGTTTTGCAACTGTGAGACTGTCATTTCTACGTGTAGGGTAGGCTTCAATCCAGTGACTGAAAACACACACAATCACCAACACGTACCTCAAGCCTCCACATACAGGCATCTCAATAAAATCCATCTGCATCTTGCTAAACGGACCTCCAGCTCTCCCTATGTGGCTCAAAGTCACCATAGTTCCCTTGCCGGCATTCATCTGTTGACAGATGATGCATCTGTGACAGGTAACCTCTGCGGCTTGTCTGAATTTCGGATTGAACCAATCAATTTTGAACAATCTGATCATTGCGTCTCTCCCTAGGTGTACCTGACCATGGTAAAGTCTTGCAAACTGCGATAAAAGACTGTTGGGCAATACCAGTTTCCCCTCCTCTAAGACCCACAAGTCGTCAGCTCTTTGTACACATTGCATTCTCTGCCAAGAGTGTTTTTCCTCCCTGCTTGCACGACCCTGCAGTGATTTTAGCTCATCTAATGTGTCAACGACTCTTAATGCAAAGTTCAAACATGTCTAATTTTCAGTTTGCGGTAACAATTCCCACTGATCCCTAAACGATATACAGTTCAATGCGTAAAACCTTGCGACTTGATCTGCATAACCGTTTCCCATTGACACAAAGGCGGTCCCGCCATGCGGTCACCGCCATTTGGCCGCTCCGCGGTCAAAAGACCGCGGCGGCCATTCTGGCTTTCCCGCTGGGCCGGCGGGCGCCCGCCAAAGGAGCGCCCGCCGGCCCAGCGGGGAAGCCCCTGCAACATAGAAGCCGGCTCCGAATGGAGCCGGCGGTGTTGCAGGGGTGCGACGGGTGCAGTTGCACCCGTCGCGATTTTCACTGTCTGCTAAGCAGACAGTGAAAATCATGCTGGGGCCCTGTTAGGGGGCCCCTGCACTGCCCATGCCAGTGGCATGGGCAGTGCAGGGGCCCCCATGGGCCCCACAACACCCGTTCCCGCCATCCTGTTCCTGGCGGTAAAAACCGCCAGAAACAGGGTGGCGGGAAGGGGGTCGGAATCCCCATCAGCGCCGCCATGGAGGTTCAGCCCTGCCAGGGGTATTCCGGCGGGAAACCGCCGGATCCCCTTTTCTGACCGCGGCTTTACCGCCGCGGTCAGAATGGGCACTGAAGCACCGCCAGCCTGTTGGCGGTGCTTCCGTTGCCCGCGCCCTGGCGGTTTAGGACCGCCAGGGTCAGAATGAGGCCCAAAGTCTTGTGACTTAATATGAGCGTTGCATTTCACCATGGCAATTTCAAGAGGCAACTGAATCGCATGCAACAAATCCTTAATCTGTTCGCCATTTTTCACTGGAGAACCAGAAGAGGTCATGAAACCCCTCTGTGACCACAATTGGCCAAAATCATGTACAATGCCAAACCCGTACCTGCCGTCAGTATAGATAGTGACTTTCAGATTTTCAGCTGCATGGCATGCCTTGGTAAGGGCAATTAGTTTAGCCACTTGTGCGGAATACACTCTTTCGAGCCAGGAGGCTTCTATAATACCGGTTATTGTACACACGGCATTTCCGGCTCTCAGTATTCCGACTGAGTCTCTCAAACATGATCCATCAACAAACATAATGCAGTCAATTTCTTTTAACTGCATATCTTTAATGTCAGGTCTAGGTTTGGTGCACAGTTCTGTTACCTCAAGACAGTCGTGCTCCACTTCCTCTGTATTATTAATCTCAGTATTTTCAACAGGAAGTAGAGTTGCCGGGTTTAATACAGTACATTGCTCCAAGGAGACATTAGGCGGCCCCAAAATAATTGTTTCATATCGAGTAAGTCGAGCATTTGTCATGTGCTGAGTCTTAGTTCGGGTCAACAAAATTTAAACTGAATGTGGAACCATTACTGTTAAGGGATGTCCCATCACTATGCCTTCACACTGTGTAAGGCTCTGACCAACTGCTGCAACTGCACGCAAACAACCTGGTAAGGCTGCTGCGACTGGGTCCAAGGTAGCTGAAAAATACGCTACAGGGCGGTTTGCACCGCCATGGACCTGTGTTAAGACAGACAAAGAACAAGCTCATGTTCATGACAAAACAATAGAAAAGGCTTCGTGTAATCAGGCATACCTAAGGCTGGTGCCCTACACATGCACTCTCTCAATTCCATGAATGACTCAAGCTCTTCCTTGGACAAAGCTATGGTGTACGGTTCATCATTAGTATACTTGCCTGTCAGCTTTATCAATGGTTTTGAGATAATCGAAAAGTTGGGAATCCACTGACGACAGTAACCCACCATTCCCAAAAACATTCTGACATCTCTCTTTGTTGTTGGGGGATTCATCTGTAGTATGGCCGTCACCCTCTCTTTTGATATTCTCCTGGACCCTTTCTCAATCAAGTGCCCTAAGTATTTCACCTCTTTCTGACAGTACTGCAGCTTCTTTGGGGACACTTTATGTCAGTTCTTTCCCAAATGGTTCAGTAAGGCAATTGTGTCATACCTACAATCGTCTTTCATTCTGGACGCAATCAGCAAGTCGTCAATGTATTGTACTAGAGTTGAACTGAAAGGCAGTTCTAGCGACTCCAAGTCCTTCTTCAATATCTGATTGAAAATGGAAGGTGACTCAGAAAAAACTTGAGGAATTCTGCACCAACTGTACACCTTAGCCAGGAATTTGAAACTGAAGAGAAATTGGCTGTCCTCATGAAGAGGCACCGAAAAGAACGCTTGTGACAGGCCCACAACTGTGAACCACTCTGCATCACATGAAACCTGGAACATGATTACTGCTGGATTTGGCACTATGGGGCAACATTTTACCACAATCTCGTTTATTTTTCTCAAATCCTGCACAATTCGAACTTTCCCACAAGGCTTTTTCAAACCCATTATTGGTGAATTACATGGACTGCTCAATACCGCCTTCAGGACTCCTTGCTTTACAAAATCTGCAATTATCTGCCACACCTGTATAAGGACATATTGTGCCATGTGGTATTGCGGCACGTGGGGAAATACTGCATTTGGCTTTACTTGTACCTTAACCGGTTCAACTCCTTTTATCAGTCCCACTTCTTTTCCTGTCAGGTCCCACACCTTCTCTGTCACCGTTCCTTGTAACTCAGCTGGCAAGTCAGTTACTGTAAGCATCGGGAATAAGGTTATCAAAGGGTGGTCTTCGTTTGCGGTCTCTGTCTCTAACTCTGAGAATTGACCCTCATCCCCTTCATCATCACTGTTTGTCTGCACCTCAATTCCATCATTAGAACAGGTAATCGAACACTTCGTCTTTCACATTAAGTCTCTTCCCAGTAGGGATACAGGACTCGAATCGCAGACTACAAACTTATGCAGTCCCTGAAAGTTGTCAATCTCGACTTGAACTGGATCGGTAATTGGGTTTGTCAAGTACTGGTTTGCTACTCCTACCACTCTTATGGTACGCCCTGAAAGTGGTAATTTCGGAACCTCTGCACTTCTGACTGTAGAGCGTGTAGCTCCCGTGTCAACCAAGAATGATACCTTGTGGCCCATCACCTTTCCCTCTACATAAGGTCCCCTCTGATCTACTTCTAGGGACGCTGCAAGCCTGCACTCCTCACTGTCTGAACTGTCATCCGACCATTCATCATTCATTCCATCTTAACCACGCAATGGGAACTGCTGTACTGTGTTATTATGATTCACCATTTGACCTGTGACCTGCTGAGGAAGCATCACCTGTTGCTGTCCCATTGGAGCTAATGGTAATTGCATTTGCTGTCTAGGTACCATGGGAACCTGCTGTTGTACTTGCTGCATTTGTGCTGGTTGAACACGCGGCATTTGCTTTTGCTGCATGGGCTGTAACCCCTGCATCTGAACCATGTTATTCTGGAAGTTCTGATTTTGACCTCTTAATTTTGGACCCCTCACATTTTGAAATGTACCGACATCAGTGCTTTGTTGAACGACACCATCATGCACCGCATTCGGGCATTTCCGCTTCCAATGCCCCACGCCCCCGCACGCGTGACATGGTGACATCTTTTTCATCCCTTGCACATCATTTTGAACCACAACAGTATTCAAGTCTGGACCGCGATTCACAAAACCTCGACCTCGGCCTCTCGGTTGCGCCTGAAACACACCATTCACTTGCGGTTGCTGTTGTACCATCTGCTGGATTCCATTACCTTGCATACCTGCCTGCGCTGCCCTTATCTGCATCACCATCACTTTCTCCTTCAACTTTCTCTGCTTTAACTCAATCTCGTCACTACAGTATTTCGCATACTGTAACACCTCATCAATCGGCTTCGCTTGCCAACAGATCAAGGGCCAGATGTAGGAAGCACTTTGCGAGTCGCAAACGGCAAAATTTGCCGTTTGCGACTCGCAAATGCGTGATTCCTATGCAGAAATGCATTTTGCGAGTCGGGACCGACTCGCAAAATGCATTTCCGAATCGCAAATAGGAAGGGGTGTTCCCTTCCTATTTGCGATTCGCAATGGTATGCAATTCCATTTGCGACCGCGTATGCGGTCGCAAATGGAGTCGCAGTTACCATCCACTTGAAGTGGATGGTAACCCATTCGCAAACGGGAAGGGGTCCCCATGGGACCCCTTCCCCTTTGTGAATGGACCCCATATTATTTTTTCAGGGCAGGGAGTGGTCCAAGGGACCACTCCCTGCCCTGAAAATTCAGAAACTAAAGGTTTCGGAATTTTTTTAAATGCAGCTCGTTTTCCTGTGAGGAAAACGGGCTGCACTTCAAAAAAAAAAAAAAACTTTATTTAAAAGGCAGGTCGCTAACATGGAGGCCTGCTGATGTCAGCAGGCCTCCATGTTAGCGAGTGCCTATACTCGCAATGGGGTCGCAAACTGCGACCCACCTCATAAATATTTATGAGGTGGGTCTTTGCGACCCCATTGCGAGTTGCAGAAGGTGTCTGAGACACCTTTCTGCATGTCAAATTGCGACTTGCAATTTGCGAGTCGCACAGACTCGCAAATTGCAAGTCGCAATTTGATTTTTTCCTACATCTGGCCCCAAATGATTTTTAATCATCTGGCTAACCTCTGGTCTCAGCCCTTCAACAAATCTGAACACAAGATGGTTCATGTCTTTCGGCTCAATAGTCTCTGTGCCACTGTAATGTTTGAACGCTTTCAACAACCTCTCATAGTAAGCATGGATTGACTCTTTAACCTCCTGTGAGGTCTGGTCGATTTTCTGCCAATCAGTCACTTTCGGTGACACTTTCTGCTTCAAAAACTCAATCACTTTATGATAATAATTCATCACCTCCTCAGTTGGTGCTCCCGGTCACCTTATCCCTTGCTGGTTCCTGCGTCGGCCAGTCCACACCTCTCTTGCACTCAAGCCATAAATCAGGTGGAACAATGATCTCAAACAAAGTATTCAAGTCTTCCCAGAGACACTTTGCAAGTTTCACAAACCTATCTGTCTGCTGATACTACTCTATTGGTTTCTCCCTCGACCTGGGATAATCATTTGTGAAAGACAGACAGTATATACTAGTCCACAGGAAATGAAAAAAGGGAGTCCAGCCAGTTGACTTCCTTAGAATGCAGAATTTATGAGATAGTTGTGAGAACTCCAAACCGGAAGGCCTGGACCCTAAGCCTCCCAATAATTATAGTACTAGATCGATTATAGGTGAGTTCCCACTTCAAAAATTACTAATAATGAGCACAATGCTTCAGTAGTTGTTTATTACATAGAAGACATCAGTTCCATAGGTTTATAGTCCAGTTAATTAATGATAATCTTGAAGCTGAGATTAAGTTCCAAGGATCAGCAACATAATAGTCCAATCAACTAATATCAAGGTTGGAGAGAAATTAAGTAACAATATTCGATGGAAGGACAGCCAACACGTGTTTCGCCCCTTTAGCGGTTAGGCGGGGGCTTTCTCAAGGCTGTAGAAAATATATATGGACAATGTAAGTCACATACCGAACAAGAATATTACCAGATTGAAAGCATGCTTTCCGTGCATGTCATGCAAGGCATGTTGTGCTCCCTCTCGGTGAAACCTATAGATATAACAGTGTAGTCCATAGCAGACTCCCCAGTGTGAGCTAAGGGCTAAAGTCATAAAAAGAATATTATTAAAGTGAAGCCATAGATGAGATTGAAAGAGTAAATTTTACTGCTCTTTTAGTTTATGAGAAAACAAAAGGAAAGATAAAATTGTTATAGTCCTATCTTAATGGTGAGTAAGAGAATGCATGCTGGCACTCGCGTGATGTTAATACATGCTTAGGAAGGATGCATATGGGCAAATACTATTAAAAACATCCTGTGAAGAATATTAATGTGAAAGAAATAGAAGACAATAAGGGATTGATAACATACCCAGTTCAGAGCATAATGAAAAACTTCTGACATCAATTGTCACAATTATGGATAGAAATCTAAACATGAAAACAGGTTTTGAAAACTCTCATATACAAACAATATTTGCTAAATAACACAAGTAAAAGAATTATCTTCCTACACTGTTTCCCATACTTCTGTCCTGTGGGACTTATTGTTAGCTGCAGCCTCGACCTCTTCCAATATGGCCGCCACCGTTTTATTGCACATCGCACGCCGTGTCCCTTCTCTGTCTCGTTGCTTTTGAAACAGAGAAGGGATGTTCTGTTATGTAAACCGCATTGCAGCCAGACGGCGTCTTAGCGATTGAACGCAGGACGCGCCGGTGATCTTTCGCCAGTATTTCCTTTGCTTACCGCATCTTTAGGTATAAATATTTCCTTTTATTCACAGTTTACTTATTTACTGAGAACTTGGAATTCATTCACTTAGCCAAATTACCTAACTTTACTAATGTTTCTGGCTCGTTAGACGGAGAGCACTATCTTATGAGTAAAAGGCTTTTTGTGGTAAAGCTAATTACGAGCATGTCGCTCATATTTATTTGTCAAATGATGATATTTTCTCTTTTTTCTTTTGATATTTTATATAACCTAATATTGCTGGTTTACAAATCTGTGACATGGGTAAAAAAAAGGGGATTTAAAGGCTTATGGTGACAAAGCGAATCACGAGCATGTCGCTCATATTTATTTGTTACATCATGATATTTTCCTATTTTCCATTTGACTCATATTCAATCCAACATTGCTGGTTTACAATATCTGTGACATGGCTAAAGGGGGTAATCTTGACATCATAACCATCAGGGTGTTTTCAGTTACTTGTGTTATTTAGCAAATATTGTTTGTATATGAGCGTTTTCAAAACCTGTTTTCATGTTTAGATTTCTATCCATAATTGTGACAATTGATGTCAGAAGTTTTTCATTATGCTCTGAACTGGGTATGTTATCAATCCCTTAGTGTCTTCTATTTCTTTCACATTAATATTCTTCACAGGATGTTTTTAATAGTATTTGCCCATATGCATCCTTCCTAAGCATGTATTAACATCACGCGAGTGCCAGCATGCATTCTCTTACTCACCATTAAGATAGGACTATAACAATTTTATCTTTCCTTTTGTTTTCTCATAAACTAAAAGAGCAGTAAAATGTACTCTTTCAATCTCATCTATGGCTTCACTTTAATAATATTCTTTTTATGACTTTAGCCCTTGGCTCACACTGGGGAGTCTGCTATGGACTACACTGTTATATCTATAGGTTTCACCGAGAGGGAGCACAACATGCCTTGCATGACATGCACGGAAAGCATGCTTTCAATCTGGTAATATTCTTGTTCGGTATGTGACTTACATTGTCCATATATATTTTCTACAGCCTTGAGAAAGCCCCCGCCTACCCGCTAAAGGGGCGAAACACGTGTTGGCTGTCCTTCCATCGAATATTGTTACTTGATTTCTCTCCAACCTTGATATTAGTTGATTGCACTATTATGTTGCTGATCCTTGGAACTTAATCTCAGCTTCAAGATTATCATTAATTAACTGGACTATAAACCTATGGAAAGAATGTCTTCTATGTAATAAACAACTACTGAAGCATTGTGCTCATTATTAGTAATTTTTGAAGTGGGAACTCACCTATAATCGATCTTATACTAGTCCACAGTACATGGACTAAAACTCCTCCAGCTGTTTCTCTCATCGGTAACATCTTTAATGTCTCAGTATCGGGTGAAGGTTAAGTCTGGCTTGATCCCGGACTGTCACCTTTCTCCTTATCTCTTTTCTTTGCCCATCTGCCTTCCCATTTTTCTAAGGCTTCCCAGATTTGCGCACTTTGCAATATTTCTTTAAGATGAGCTTTTATTCCGGCTGACCTCATGTGATCAAAATCTTTAGAGTCAAAGTCTAGTCTGTAGCTTCTTTTCAAATGTTTAGTATTCTCAATATCAATATTGTATTTGTCTGCCAGGTTCGCCAACCTCTGATGCACCTTGCCCACTTCTTTAGTAATTTTGGGGCACAAGTATCTCAATTCTGCTTCTGTGTATGACTCTAATCTATTCACCCCTATTGTCCCTTCCACTAGTTCAGCAGCTTCCACATCCAGTCTTACAAAATTTAGGTAGTCATCTCTTTCAGATTTCTCAGCAGTCACTATGGCAGGTTGTGAGGTTTTATTATTTCCCAGCCTCTTGTTTAACTTTTGCACGGAAAAGCCTTGCAACGAGGTATTTCCTGACTGCATCAATGGTGTTTGTGACGCATCCACACTCATCATCTGTGGGGCTAACACACTCGACCCTACTTGTCTCATTGCCTCCAAAGGAGCCCCAATCGGGCTAAGATCTAACAGAGATCTAAGGTGTTTGGCTGCTTTGATCTTGGTGATATTGATCGGGGGTTCCTGTGAACCCTCCTCTTATTATTTCCTGGGTCGCTGACCCTTGATCACTCATCTCAGGCTTTCCCTGCGTATATAATGGTACCGGTGGACCGACAGTAATTGGTAGTGATATGGCAGCTGGTGTCTGACCTGGTCCCAAACCCCGCGGAGCAGTAACTCCTAAGGCTTGACTCACTGAGGCTGGGGCAGGTACTAACGGAGGTCCTGCTGCTGGACTATACCCCGGAATCAGCTGTTGCTGCGGCTGGGGCAGCAATTGTGGAGTTGGCTCAATCTGCACTAACCTCGATTTTGTATATATCGGATCGGGCGGCACTATCAGATTCGTGGTAGTCTCTAGTACTGGGACGTCTGGATAGATTCTCTGTATCTGCGGTGGAGGTTGCAACTGTATCTGCATGTCTGGCGCAGTGGGTACACTGACACCATTCTGTATCAAACCTGTATCACTAGTCTGTGCTTTATCAGTAATTCCCTTCTCCTGCGTCTGGTTCCCAGGACCCGCACTAGTGCTCGGGGCATTGTCATCTACTGCATAAGGTGGCGGGCGATCATGTAACAACTGATTAAGAAACTCTTCATCATCTGAGTCATCTTCTTCTATCCAGGATCTTTTAGTCTCTTATGGTTTACTAGAGTCCTTATCTGTCTTGCAGGTGGCTTTCTTTCCCTGTGTTTCGTCTCCCTGTGTTATTGCTAGTCCGTCAACTATTCCCCTTCTCCACATTTTGCTCTCATTATCCCATCTAGCTTCAGCTAAAGTCTTTTCTGCCCTTCTCATTCGCCTCTCGAATTTCTGCTGTCTTTGTTTAATAGCCATTAAATCCCAGACTGCTAATGCCTCGTACTGAGATGGCCTCGGAGGTGGCTTTTGTACACTTAACATCCACCTCAAATTCTCTAAAATTCTTGTATTGAACGTCCCGTGCTCCGGAAACGCCAAACATCCCTCCTTTTCTGTCAATTTGCGCCACTGTTTCATCCATAAGCAAGGCGCGACTCCCTTCTCCTCCATTACTATATAAGCTGGAGTACCCTCAGGCGGTGTAGGCTCCCCTTCACTCGCCATAATGTATGCGTCTCCTTTCAGAGCGCTCCTAAAAGCTTTGATAAAATTCATCTTTGCGTCTTTCTTTTGTTTTGTATTTAATCAGGAAGTGACTTTAATTCCCAGGACACTCTTCACCCACCTTTCTCAACCTATTACCTCTCACGGACGGCTGCCAATCCGTGCGCAACCCCTCTCGACAACTGACCTATCCCAGCGCGGCACCACTGACGTCACACTCACACGCACTGTAGCTGACAAAGTCTTGCGGCTTATCCGCCCCTCACTGGATTCACACCAAACTAATGCAAAATTACTGCGAGCACTTTTAACAACAACAACAACCCAAATTTGCCGGTTTACTACAGGATGGGTATACAATCGCTTCAGAACTTTACAGAGATTTCACTTGAAGCCTCGGCCGCTACTCTCTCTTTCTCAGTTCCCGCATACGCAAGCAGAATTCGACCCGCAAATACTACTCTCGACTTGTCAATGGTTCGTTCTAGTGCACTTTAGAACTTGCCAAATCTCCATCGAAGTTTTCACACATACAATTGACTCAAACTTGACTTGTCAACCACACCCGTTTGACCTATAAAACCGCACAAATTACAACATAAACCCAAGCGTCTCCTACACTTGTCAATATACTCCGGAGTCTTAGACCACGACGGGTCCGTACATTACCAACCAACCACGTTGCTAATTTTTTAGCACAAAGCGCCACACTCACATGAAGTACGCTGACTTCCCTACTTTCATACTGTGGAGTACGCCCACTCCCTGTAAAACAACATTCCCTGGCCTAAACACACATAATCTTCACAAATCACCTGCAAAATGCATAAGCTGAGCAATCGCAAAATCTATACCACACATGCTAAGACACTGAGAACATTCCCAACTCACTTAGGCAGGCTCTGAGATCCTGGGAAAGTCATGGGGAAATGTAGAAACACATCATATCTCCAATTTTATTATCTCAGAAAAACAATCTAAACAGTAATTCTCCGTCCTAGGGCCCCAAAGGGCCAAACCGTCGCTCTGCTACCAGAACTGTTAACGCATCCCTTTATGATAATTTATTACACATTAGGACTTGTTTTAGGCCAATGAATCTTTTGACCCAGTTGAGAGACACCTTAGGACGAGATAGCTAATCAAAATGTCAAACAATACGTCAATAATGTCATCAATATTTATTACAACAATGCATTTCACTTTAGTCAAAGACATTAATCAACTCGAGACACCACCATGACCTTGCAGTCATGAATAACCACACCAGTTTAGTAGAATTTTATGAGTTTTATTCCCTATTAGTTACAATTCTAAAAGTAGATGTGTTAATCTCAAAACCAAGAAACAAAACAGCATAGTCACGATATGGCAACTCTGATAAGATTTCATTAAGGCAAGAATCGCGAACATCAGAACATAACACGGCGTGTACATAGATCAACTTTAGCAGAGTGTCATCAACGCGTCAGTTCAACAAAACATAGATTTAGTCGTTTATCTATTTGCGTCAATTTTAGTGAACCCCTGTCCTAACCACTGATTAGCATTATCATGTTGGGCTTCATGCTAAACAATTTAGAACACCAATTTGGAAAACATCTAGCTATGGTCTCTGTCAAAATAAGCGTTGGTACCTAGAAAGGAAAAGCAAACAGACAAATCACGATTTCATTGTCATAGTTACCCTCCAAAGTTTAGGTCAGCACTCAGGTTCAGTCTTCGTCTTCAGGACATCCGTCGTTTCGCCATCTGTCAAAACTCAGCTCTGGGGCAAAAAGGGGCACTTCCCTCCTAAGGAGGTAAAGTGTAAAATGGGCAATCTAAGGAAAAGGATGGTTTTAAGTAAAAATCAGCAAAGTCACTAGGTAAAGTGACAAAGTCTCTGGATCAAATCGACAGCATTTCCCTAACCAATTCTCAAAAGGCTCTCCTGCTCCCTAATTCTAAACTATTTCCTGGTGACAGGGGTTTTTATCCCTTTTTGTTGTAGATTCCCCTAAAATCTAATTGGCTAAGGGGTTGCACCCCACTATCTCTACCCTATTGGAAAACAGATTATGTCATTAATCTTTCACCCCATATTAATTTACAGACATTTTATTGGTCCATATGACTGACGTCTTCAGAGGTAGCACGTCCGGTATGATTTCATCCTTCTGTAATTCTTTGCACATCTTTTGGTCAGTAGCTCCATTGTCCGAACCTGTTTAAACGACCTTGTACATTATATTAATCTACACTGTTGCATTTTAACTAAACATTTCTAAAAGCAAGATGAATTTCATGAGAACGGATCCACTATGGTTACATTCAGCTTCTAGTTGAAGAAAAACAAGAGGTCATGTCCTTTTGCGAGTCAGCACTCTGCACGTTTAGAAAAAACACATTTAATATGAGAGCTAGGCAGCTAGGCTTCGGCTCATGCTAACTTAAGGCCTACAAGATTCATTTAGCATAATTGTAATAACCTAATCATTAATGATTAGTACAATTCATACTTTAATACCAAAATACACAAATATTAGTCATTTCTATTAGTCCCCGTATACATTGGCGGCCACTCTCCGTGGTCACATTTCAAGTGCACGTTTAAGCAAAATACATTTAATAAAATTTCTAAGCGGCATTATCACACATTAGTTCATAAACATTTCATGTTAATATTGATTATATAAACTACGCTCTCTCAGTAGTTTTAAGCGTGGGGAAATCCACTATATACAAGTTGGCTTAAAAAAGTCAGTACTCTTAGTATTATCTAAACAACTCTGACACAGAAAAGATGCTAGATTGCATTACAAGGTTTTCTTCTCCGTAGAGCAACCTTGGACATGCCCTTTATGTCCACCTCACTTCAGATCATCAAAGATAGTTTCAAGGCCTGACATTTTCACCTGCAAACAACTGTTATCAGGTTGTTAACCAATGGCCAGCAACCAAAACAACAGTACCCAGAATGCATTAAGTTGCCCGCTCAAAGCCCAACAATGGAAACACGGTCCATAATGACACAGTGGGCAGTGGTCACCTTAGATCCAAGCTCAGGGAATTCTCCGCTGTGATGCACAATTGCCCTATTCATGGTGGCACTAAATGTCCTCCATGCTTGACGTGAAACCCCTATAACTCACTCGATCATAGTGATGAGTCTCACAACTTAAATATTATCCTGAGTCCGAGCTAGAAAATTGATTTATATTGTGTTATGCAGTTCCTACTCAGATAAGAGGATTGAGTGTTTAGGACGGCAGAACGTCAGAGTGTGGGAGACTGAGTCCATCCACACCATTAGTATCTGTCGGCCTAACTCCTGACAAGTTCATAGTGTCTCACCCGAACCCCAAGCCTTCCCGGATGGAAGGTGATTATGGCAACCTGAACATGACACTTGACTCCCCAGAGAAGCCATAGAAACAGAACTTACCCTTTTTGTATTATTATTCATGCATGCTAAACACAAAATAAGTGAGATAAGTTTTCAAAACATTTATTGAAACAATCTGGCATATAAAGAATGAGCTGCGATAATTAGGCAGATAAAATAAAGCAAGGTAATCAGCATTACAAACATGGTAAAGAGATAAACAATCCAACCATGGTGTATGTAGTTCTGGATGTTCTAGAGGGACTAGGGGCTCTTACCTAGAACTATGACTACCCTGAGAGCACAGCGGGTGTACCCTTCTGCCTGACCCGATCTAAGGGATTAGCCCCAAACCCATACTTGGAAACAGTGTCAGGAGTTCATCAGTGATGTAGATGTCAGTTGTCTGAGGAGGCTGGTAGATCAGTGCTGGCCGAGCTGCATGTCGCACAGCATGCATCCCAGGATAGTCGTGGCCGGCACTCCGGGTCTGTGCACCTTTAAACCATACTGTATTGGAAATACCATTCTGATGCAATGCTGTGTTTAGGTGTTAGAAGCTGTCTCTTGAATGGGCACCACAAACTAGTATATCGTGTACAGAGGTCTGTAGCTTTCGACAGAAAGTACAGATTACTTATCATGCAAAAGCTAACTAAACAGGCAACTTGTTGCTTGTTTTCGTAGAAAAAAACAAACTGATAAAAATATGTAAAGAAAAACACATTTCTAGAAGCAACCTTACTAAAATGAATAAAATATGAACTGTAAAGCAAAGCTAAAACAGGGGTAACCATCGTGGGTTCTAGAGGTCCTCACGATAATAGAAACCCTTAACATGATCTTTCTTACTGAATCATGGCTAAATAGCAACACACAGACAACTCCAGGCCTTCTGGTCCTTTGTTTAATCTTCTCCTCTGATAAAAGAATAATCTTCTGTGCCAAGTGGGAACTGCCTTTAAACACCTTTCTCATATCAGCAAGAAATGTGTTCCAGTCACTAGCACCTGGAATGCTGTCACACCTGATGCCTCCCAAGGTGAGTGGTGGAGTGGTCATCCTTGCTGGTGTGATGGTGGCCTAGCAGTCTCACCTCCCAGACCGGATTCCCTCCCAGCTGCTGGATCTCCACAGGTTGTCAGTTTTAATTAGATGCTAAAACGAGGGAGTGGCCAATCCTCCCCTTCTTTTGCTCAACACTACCCAAATGTATTTTAGTCAGGTGGAGGTTGGGGGATTAGAGAAAAGGTGGTAAAGCGAGGTAGGTAGCTAACTGCAGTTGGTGAGCAAGACTATGAGACCCTGCACCAAAAATTAGCAGGAGTGTCCCTAAACCGTTCTCAGTCAATCAGATTTGTCTCTGTATGCTAGTGAAACCTTCACTGATTACTGTCCTTCAGGGGGTTTTGATACCCACTTCCATACTTATAGTTAATAGCTTCATCATAAGGTCTCTCCTCCACCAGGAGGTAAAATCATTCTCCTCTGAGGTGTGGTGCGGTCTGTGCAAAAGTGATTTAAAATTGCCCCAGGTCCCTGTAAAATCACCTCTTTTATTTTTGTTAACAGGGACCTGGACAATATTAAAAATATACAGTACGTTTACCAGGGTGTGCTAGCTGCCCTTTACATCCCGTCTATGAGATTAAAAAATAGGTCAACATGTTTCAGTCTGTTTGTGCCCCAAGGTCGATGGTTTTCTTCAGGACAAAAAAAAAAATCTCAGACCCCATCATTTTTTTGGTAGGTTATTTCCTGAAACTCAGAAAGGTGCACTCCATCTTTTGAGGTGATTACTGTCATCCCCATGAGAAATAATTTTCCCAAAACACCTTATAAATGTTGAGAGAAGGGATGGTGTTGTTCTCGTAGCAAAGCTGCCTGAGGAGTCTTTTCAGAATCTTTTTCACACTCACTCGTTTTGCACAACAATGTTAATCTGGTGAAAGCAACCATAAATCAATGTGGAGCCCTTCTCACCACACCTCCTCCCTGTCAGAGAGTGTGAGTCTCTTGTTGGTTTAGAGGATCTGGAAAGAGAACAAACATTGGCAAAGCCAATAGGTCTCATCTATGCAAGAGCTATTGGCTTTGCTAATATGTTTGTCATATTGTACACCAGCGTGGATTCTGTTCAGCATGGCTAAAAGTTAGTGGCGTAGAGGAGAGTGGCATGGAGTGTCGTAGAGTGGACTGGTGAAGAGTGAAGTAGAGTGTTGTAGAGTGGAGTGGCAGGGGATGTTGTGTATTGGATTGGCATAGTTTGGAGTCGCTTAGAGTGGCATAGACTGGAGTGGCATAGAGTAGAGTGGTGTAGAGTGCATTGGCATAGAGTGTTGCAGAGTATAGTGGTTATAGAGTGGAGAGGCATTTAGTGCAGTTACATTGAATTCAGGGACGTACAATGCAGCGTTGTAAAATGCAGTGGGTAGGTTAGAGTGGTGCATAGTAGAGTGGAGTGGCGCTGAGTGGACTGGCGTAGAGTAGACTAGAGTGGTATATGGAGCAGTGGCATAGAGTACAGTACTGTACAGTGGAGTAGAGTTGAATGATGTAGAGGGCAGTGGCACAGAGTCGAGTGCAGTGGTGTAGAGCAGAGCAGCATAAAGTGGTGCAAAGTAGAATATGGTGCCGTAGCATGCAGTGGCATAGAGTGGAGTAGTACATGGAAGAATTGCATAGAGTTCAGTGGTAGAGAGTGCAGTGTTGCAGAGTAGAATGTCAGAGTGCAGTGATGTAGAGTGGAGTAGAATGGCATAGACAGCAGTGGCTTAGAGTGCAGTGATGCAGAGAAGAGTGCACTGGTGTAGAGTGCAGTGGTTAAGGTTAGAGGGGCATAGAGTTCAGTGGTGTGGAGTTGTGCAGAGTGGAGTAGAATGGTGTAGAGTGCAGTGGCATAGAGTAGCTTATTTTAGAGTAGAGTGAAGTGGCATTGAGTGGAGTGGTGCAGAGTAGAGTGCAATTGCGTAGAGCGGCATATAGTATAATGGCATAAAGTGGTGTAGAGTGCAGAGGTGCAGAATAGATTAGAGTGGTGTACAGTGAATTGGCGTAGAGTGCAGGGGCATAGACTTGAGTCTTACAGAGCAACGTGCATTGACGTACAGTGTATTGACATAGAGTGCAGTGGCATAGAGTGCACTGTTGCAGAGTGATGTAGAGTACTCTGGCGCAGGCTGGAGTTGTGCAGAAATTGGTGTGGCCTAGACGGAAGTGGTGTTGAGGGCAGTGGCGAAGAGTGTAGTGGTGTGGAGTGGCAAAGAGTGCATTGGCAAAGAATAGAGTGGTACAGGGTAGAGTGGCGTAGAGTGGAGTGGTGCAGAGTGCAGTGGTGTGGAGTGGTATAAAGTGGAGTGGTGCAGAATAGAGTTTTGTGGTATGGAGTAGTGCAGAGTAGGAGGACAGGCCTTTGCTCAGATAGCACCCTAGGCAGAATCAAATGTGATGCCCCTTTTGCCCCACTTTTCGCCCTAGTTGTAGCTTGTAAATTGAGATACACAAGGAGCAAACTATTATCTCCATTAATGTAGCAAATATGTGTTTTCTGTGCATGCTGGTAATTAAAGGCCTGTATGTATATATAGGGAGGAGTAACAAAACTACAACGTTTAGGCACCAAAGAAAAATGGTAGAACTAAATAAAATACCACCAGTCGTGTAGCACAGTAGTTTCTTATTTGTCAGCATTATGTGACCAGAAAGATGCAAAATGACTCATGTTGAGAAAACAATAATTGAAATTTAGTGTTTTAGAGGTTCAGCTAACCCTGACTGAGACCTTCACTGCCTAGCTGTCTCCCGTCCTACCTGCCCATTTCTTCCTTGCTGCTACTACTAAGTAAAATGGAACTATGGGGTTGGCAATGTAGAGTTGAGGGCGTGGACTTTTGTTTTCCGGGTCAGATCTTGGCTGTTTACATAAATTTGCCCACTCCTCCCCATAAAGGGAGACCTTTAGTCATCAGGTCCTTGAATCAGGCGATACTTCCTATCACCACCACATGAAACCAGCAATCGGGTCCTGGTGATCACCAGGATAGTATGAAAGAAAAACAACGCAGTGGGAAAAACAAACCAACCCAATCCCCGTATTGTGGGTGACCCACGACGACCAAAAATCACATCTGGTGTACTGAAGGATTTATCGGGGGAAGGAAAAAGGGAAATTGAAGATGTCTACAAGTGCTCCCCCTCTTAATAGAGGCCCACCAAGTACCCCCGTACACCTGACCACCAAACCACTGCTTGGGTGCCTGGTTCGGTGACTTGTCTGAGGCCACAGCACGAGAACAGAGCCGCAGTGGTTTTGATCTTCTTGCCGTTCACCAGCTTCCTTCTCCATTCCGGTTCTCCGTTCCTCCAGTGATGAGCTGGCCAGTAGTGATCCTTATCTGTTACTCAATTGTTTCTCCTGTTCCCACCATATCCAGCCAGCGTCCTTTCAGGCGTCCGGTTGTCCTCCTGCTAGAATTCCTGCGCTGAATCTCCATGCTGCCTCTTCCTCCTTCCTCCCGCCGCACATCCCATAGGCAGACTCCGTCGCCTTTTTACCCAAATAGGTTGTATCCAGGGCCGAGTTGCAACCAACAACTAGAACAATAGTTTTTCCCGTCTCATGCCCCTGGGGTCCACGTCTGAGCTGCTGTTCCCCATATCGTCACTCCTCCGGTCACATGCAGTTTTACCAATAAAACTATACCGTGCACAGACAAAAAAATGTGGAAATTGCATCATCTAGTGTAATGAGTTGGTTTGATCATATTAAAGTACTTGTTTCAAACACACTACAGAAATAACAAAATATGTGCTTCATTTGTTCTTTATTCTGATATATTCTGAAACACATACACGGTTAATGTTGTAGTGCTAAAAAAAAAACTCTTTCCTACCCCCAGTATCCAGCAAGATTATCACATAAATCCTCTCACTTTGAAGTCAGAGAAAGAAAAGAAAAGAAAAAAAACTTCAGAAGACAGCGCCTGACATTTGACCTCAGTCTTTGAATACACAGCAAATGTGATGAGATAAGAACAAGATTTGCCAGCCTGTGTGCAGAAAGGGGGCGCTCGAAAGGATACTGTAAATAAGGTTTGGGCAAGGGAAGGCACAAACTCAAGCTGGACAGCCAGCAAATGGAAAGCAAGAATATGTGAGTTACAAACATGCAGAATGCATTCCTAGGTCAGCTTTATGAATGTCCCCAAGATGTCTTTAGCAAACCCTACAGCTGTAGGCTGCAACCTAAAAAGTAAGGGAAAAATGATAACTAGGCATTCTGTTAACCCAAGCAATCAAGCCACTCAACCAGAAACCCCAAATCCGCACTCTTGGAGAAAAACATGAAAGCAAGAGCTAAGATGTCCACAGTTTATTTACAGTTTAAGAAGCACATGACAAAGCAGTTTCAATATTTATGACGATTAATAATCAAACTTGGCAATAATCCATCATTAATGATCATACAAAATTGAAGTCAGTTTTGTCTGTTTTGTGGTACCCACAGTATCAGGTTCTAGGTTCAACTTGCTATATTTGTTCGTTCTGGGTAGCCGTCTAATGGCCAGGCTTATACTCCAAGTGCCGGTGACCAACTCTTTCCATTCTCAGCCAACCCTGCTATTTGATATCTCAAGAGCTGCAGTTGCAAATCATCTTGTTACAACTCATCCCTCAATTCCAGCTCCTTTTTGACCAGTGGGGGAACACCATTGATGACGCTTTAGCACTGTTTTTCATTTTGCATAACATACATACTACTCTGTACTACATACACATATACATACTGTGATTTCATGTTGATTGAGCATAGTTAATGTGTGGTCATGTTAAGTTAGCCATGGTTATTGTAGGCCTCAGATTAAATGTTTCAATCTAGCATGAAAATGTGTCTTTAGATAATGAGTTCTTCCTCTCATTCCAGGAGGCAACCTACAGTAGTCAATAGAATGTTACAAATGTTTTGGTTCCTGTCAGAGTGGTTTCTGTGTTTTTTACAGAGTGCTGAATAATGAATTTCTACACCTATGCCTGGGACAGGCTGACTGTGATGTACCTTCCTGCTATGAGATACCCCTTGAAGGTCATGCAGCATAAATCTTCTACTGTGTGATAGCTGGAAAGAAGTGTGAAACAGTCTTATCAGGGAATGTTCCATTCTGATTGGCCTCCTTTCCTTGGGAATTGTACAAAGTGTTGCATCTCGTTGAGAATTGTATGTTAAAATTCAGTGTTTTAATTCTGCGATACTGAGCTAGTTAGAGATTCAGATCTCCTTTCTACTTTCTTGGGATCAGAAGCCCTACTCCTCTCCAGCTGAAAGAGTTAGACTTCAGATAAAAAAACAATTCTCACTTACCTGACTGAACTGTTTCTGTCTTTCAGAGGCCTTATTTGCTTATACCGCCTGCTTGACTTCTCTCATGGATTTTCCCCATTTTCTTTAGCTTAGCATGGTAGGGAATCTCCCCTTTAATGGAAATTTTATTTGCTCCATTTAACTCCATGAAAACCTTTAGCAGTTTTCCTTGTATTAGCTAATTTTGAACTGATTTGAATTACAATTAGAAGACATTTATGCACTGACCATTTTATCTCTGATAACATTTAACGATTTGAGTTTGTAACTTTGCTAATCTGCTAATAAACCTTAATGGTTGCAAATTTACTACTCTGTCATCCTTATGGGCCTAATGTAATTCACTTTTATTGATGTAATTTTAATATGTGGATGTCAAATCTAATCCATAAAGATCCATCCGCTCAAGTGCAACTTGTACTTGAGTTTGCACCAACAAAAGGTGCAAATACCATCCAGCTGAAACACCATTATCATGCACCTGATTCTGAGATTACTGCCCATATCAATGCGACTTTTTTTCACCTCAGTTCCTTTCTTTTTTTCCAGGCAACGGTGTGTGAATCAAAGTCACCCGCTGTTGATCTGATGGCTTTCTTGAAGGTGGAGGCCTCTTTAATTAGCCCCTGAAGAGGTTCTGATTGGCTTATTCAAGAGCCACAATCTAATCACAGGTGTTTGAATTTGCACCCTTTGTTCTAACTTTGCACTTTCACTTGGTGGGCTTCACAGTGCTTTCTGACACCACTTCGGACTGAGCGACCCACTTTTGTTCTTGTGGCTCCTACCACCATTTTGCCTTTTGTTGCGCACCTCGGTGTGTATCCTCTGGGCACCTGGGCTCTCAGCCATTGTTAACCATCTGACCCTTTAGACTCTCTGCATGAGTAGACCTTTGTGAAAACCAGGTAAAGAAACCACATAGGTGAATAAAGACAAAGAAGGGAGCACAATTAGGCAGATTGGAGGGGAGAAAGTATGTTGTGAGGGCCGAAGTTGTGACTGCAGGAACAGGCGGCACGAAAGGGAGTTCTGGAGGGTTGATGGCAGTCTGTGGCAATAAGGGAAAGCTGAGGTCCTTAGTATTTAGGGAGAGTGGGGGTGTGTAAGAGTAATAAAAGTGGGCCAGAGTGCAAGACTGGGGGAACTAGAGGTAAGGGTAACTAGGAGCCACTAAGGGACAGTCTACGGGAGCAGTGAAATAGGCGGTTGTGGCAGACCAGAGAGAGAAGGCAGCCTGTAGCTATTTGAAAGAGCAGACCTATGAAGGAAATACAAAAAATGGATCAGAAGTGTGTGTGGGGGAGGGGTCTCTAACACAATGCATGACACCAACAATGCCAGTTTCCACATGACCACCAGGACCTTTCTTCTTTCTCATCAACAATCATCTAGACCAGGAATGCCGTTCTTTCATGCTCTCTAATCCAAGAACAGTAGTATTGTGCTATCTCACACACTATTATAGTCACCAGGTGGCCTATGCCATCTCTAGGGCTGCAGTTCAGTTGGGTGCCATATCCTGAGGGTGAGGTTCCTGGAGGGTGAGGGACATCATCAGTGGGTTGTTAGGCATGAAGGTGTAGAGGAACTGGATGGCAGAATGTGGCCCATTGGATGTCATGACCTTGTTGGTGTGTGGGGGGTCTCTCCTAGGCTTATGGAGCTGTCTGTATATCAGGTTTGTTTATTGACAGGATGGTGCTGATAGCCTATTCTTTGCTGTGCAGACCTGAAATTCCTGGAGGTCAGTCATCGACAAATAGAGCCTTTTCCTGTGATGTGTTGTGAAACCAGGGAATGGAGACGGATTCCTTGCGTTTTCTAGGGACCATCTCGTTGGTGGTTGTCTTCGAAGTGCACAGGATCTCGTGCTGTTGTCTGCCATTCTGGAGAGATGGCTGATCATGAGGCTTGTCTGCCTTTTGATATCACGGTGGCCTCACACTACCAACATTCTTCTGGGTTGTGATGGAGCCTGAAGACTATACCATTCCCTAGTAACTCCAAACACTATCTGGGATTCCTCAAAGCTCACTGGGAAGGGCCTTGGGCCCACTGGATTATTCCAGCTGGAGAGAGGGTCTAGTGTTGCTACACAATTTCAGCTATTCCCAGCCTGTAGCAGTTTAAATGCCTGCACAGCACTTACCTTACCACCAGTTGCCTATGGAGAATGTGTCAGCCGCAATACTCCTGATACAGTAGATGTGGGGCGGAGCTTTGTGACTTCTTTCAAATGGTATGAATGTACTCCTGGATAGCAGCATATTACTACACAATCATCTACACTCTGTCCCCGGTTTTGGAGGGACCCATAACATTTTAAACTTAGATGATATCACTGCATATACCAGATGAAACCAGTGCCACAAAACAAGGGATGTGCATACTTTGTTGAGCGTGAGTGCACTTCTGGCCAAGCAAGATATAGCTCTATGTGGAGATCAGCATTCACAGGCATGTCAAAGACATAGTTAAGAGATATGGGCCCTAATTCTGAGTCTGACGGGCGGCGGAGGCCGCCCGCCAGACTTCCCCCCTCCGAAATACCGCTCCGCGGTCGAAATACCGCTCCGCGGTCGAAATACCGCTCCGCGGTCGAAAGACCGCGGAGGGTATTCCGAGTTTTCCCCTGGGCTGGCGGGCGGTCTTCGCAAGACCGCCCGCCAGCCCAGGGGAAAACTCCCTTCCCACGATGACGCCGGCTCGTAATAGAGCCGGCGGAGTGGGAAGGTGCGACGGGTGCAGTTGCACCCGTCGCGTATTTCAGTGTCTGCTTTGCAGACACTGAAATACTTTTAGGGGCCCTCTTACGGGGGCCCCTGCCGTGCCCATGCCATAGGCATGGGCACGGCAGGGGCCCCCAGGGGCCCCGTGACTCCCCCTCCCGCCATCCGGTTCCCGGCGGGAGAACCGCCAGGAACTGGATGGCGGGAGGGGGAGTCGGAATCCTCCATGGCTGCGGAGCGCGCTCCGCAGCCATGGAGGATTCCTACGAGCGGCGGAAAGTCAGCGGGAGACCGCTGGCTTTCCGCGTCTGACCGCGGCTAAACCGCCGCGGTCAGAATGCTCGTAGGAGCACCGCCAGCCTGTTGGCGGTGCTCCCGTGGTCGGTGGCCCTGGCGGCCACCGACCGCCAGGGTCGGAATGACCCGCATGGTCTGGAGCATGAAAATGGAGGAACCAGTCTATCAATCACAGGGATGCTCAAATAATTACAAAGCCATGGGAGTCCTGGAATGAACATTTTCAATTGGATGTGTTATAATAACACAGACCTATACATTAAGTGGGTTAAAAAATCATTAAAAAAATAGTTGATTAAAAATTCTCAGTAGGGCTGATGCAGTAAAATACCCTACGTGATAAATTATTAAATTTATAACTTAGAGAGACAGTCTTCTTGTGGCACTTTAATTAAGCTAGCCCACATCAAACATTTACTGTGAAACTAATCTCGATGATGATTCTAGTAATTAAGTAAATTCAAAAGATTATCTACTGTCTTATACCACATTTGTGAGCTGTTCAAGTGACAAGTTCATAAAGACGAAAATTAACTATTTTTATTTAAAATATTTGAATGGTAAATTTCAGCCCTGCTATATGGATTCCTGTGAGCTATGGATTATCTTAGTGGCTTAAATCAAATCATTTTTAAAAAGCACCTCATCGTTTAAAACACCTTTTAAGTCAGTATTTGACTCAAAAGATGTGCTGTATACATATAAATTGTGATATGGTTACTCAACTGTTAGAAATTTGCGAACCATTGAAGCGCAATCAAGATATTATGTCTACCCATTGATCTTAATCAATGTTGACACGATAACCTTTCTTATGAGGTAGACAGTTTTAGATTGGAAAACTCAGAAATGTTCTTTTGAAAAGAGCATACCAATAAATGATAAAAAAAAGCAAAAATAAATTTGTTAAACAGCTGAGAAATAGGTTTATTTATAAGTTGCTGACCTTTTCCGTTTTTAAATATAAAATATATATGTATTCATTTTGGTTGCATGTACATTTGGTCTCTTTCCAGTTTCCTCCTTCCCAATCGTCACTTATCCTGCTGATGTTCAGAAAAATTACCACACTCCGTCCTGGCCAATCGAGCAGAAAAGCTCAGATTTCAGGCGACACAATGCGAAAAGGCCGCCACAAGTTGTCCCTTCTTTGGCATATAATGAAGCTGATATGTCACTCTCCAATAGGTGACTCCTGCAGGATGCAATGGATTTCATGGAACACTGGACGGTCTTTGGTTTCTCGTCTCCAGCAGCTGAGCATTAACTTGTATATAGCGTCTGGGCAGATGGTGGGCTGTGGAAGGTAAATCTTAAACATGCAAAAAAGAAAGTTAGTAATAAAAAGAACAAACATTTTGTAATATCTGTTTTGAAGATTATGAACTCTAATGGATGGTGAGCAAACTGGAAAAGGTTCTTACCTTGTATAATGATCTTTCTGGTCAGTGATCTATCTTTCCACGGATTCTTCACGTTTTATAATGGCCCAGGCACCAGACTAGATGTGGACACTCTTGCAATAGCTCCCCAGTGTTGGAAGATGGTGCAGTATTACTCTTGGATCGATTCTGAGTTATCCCCAGGGTGGGACACTATAGAGCAGTATAAGGCACCACTGTAAGTGAATTTTGACCTTCTGGTAATAAATCCATAAGGCCAATCACCAGAATGGGGATGAGAAAGAGTCTGTGAGGAACCTGTGGGTAGACAGAGTATCCATCAGAAAGATCACTGCCAAATTCAAATTGCCTTGTCCTTTGATGGATTCTTCTACCAGAAGATTGGTCATCTTGTGAATCGGTACCAGAACAATACCTCTAAGGTGGTAGTTGCAGCACAGACCTGGCAAAATTCCAGACAAATGTCCAGAATAGGAAGACTACTGAACAACACTGAAGAAGCAACCTTCAGAATTTTCCTTATGTGTGCACAGTGATCCTTCATGGCAAGGTGTAGACCAACTTAATACAGAGGACAATCCAACAGCAAATCATCCTCATTCCTGGTACAGCAAAGCTAAGAAACTGCTTTGCCAACACAAAGGTTCAGAGTCCTGCAAATGTTAAAACTCAGAGCCCTATTAGGGTCTAAGGGATGCAGCCTTTTCTTTTCCTAGACAGTATGTGGAGAAGGGAGGAACAGCAATGTGGTAATGAACTCCATTGACAGGAAACAAATAGAAGAGTGCCAAGATAGCTTACTTTTCAGCATTCAAAAGGCCAGGAATCCTAACACTTGCAGGACTGTCAGAGCCAGAAGATACATTCTGTGCAACATGAAACTGAGAAACCACCTTTGGCAGAAAGAAACCCTTTTTTCAAAGCACCTGCTTGTCTGGGAAGATTTAGATTACTGTAGGAGGAAGAGAAAGGGCTGCAGCTTGCTAATACTGCAAGAAGAACCAACAGCGATAAGGAACACCATCTCAAATATAAGTTGCTTCAATATGCAGCATATGTTGAACTCATGAAAAAAGTCAGCACCGAGTTAAGATTCAATGGAGCTTAATGTATGGAGGAGGTTGAAACATACGGCTCAGACTCTTCATAAAAGTCATCCCATCATGTGATTTGAACAAGGAAGACTGATCCGAAATGAAGAAAAGCAGATATAAATGTTTTTTTATGGATCCTAGAGTGAAGCCTTGATAGGCCAAAGAAAGTGTAGACCTCAAAACAAAAAACAACTATGCCTTGACCAGGTCACATTAAATATCAGGATACAAGTTCATGAAACATGACTTTCATAATAAACCATTTGTTGGGGGTAGTAAGCAGTGAGTATGACTTCCACAACCTCCAAGGGCAAACCAAATGCCACTCGATTGCTTTTTTCAATCTTAAAGTACAAAGGTGGAGACTGGAGGTTCAAATGATGAAGCTGTCCTCTCCGAACAAAAGAGGAGGCCAAACAGGGAAACAGAACATCGCCAAACTGCATACTACTAAAGGCCTAGTCCAAGGCAGTCAGAATCATCTGTGCACAGCACTGTGAGCTTCCTCAGACCTCGAGGAACCATGAGAATGCGTGGTATCGCATCGTGCAACCCCATTTCACATGGAGCATACTCCCCGGAGCCCTTGCAAGGGAAACTGCAGGGTGCAGGTCAATGCATAGTGGGTGTTTTCCTTTTTCTGTGAGCGTCAAAACGGTCCACCTTGGGCAATCCACAGAGGGCAGTGATCAAGAAAACCACATCCTGATGGAGACACCAGATGTGATTGGCAAGATGAAACCTTCTTTGGTCTTCAGCTTGTACATTCAGAGATCCTGACAGGTGATTCAGGGACAGCAAAATATTGAGTTTCTGCCCAGCACCATAACGTCAGTGCATTCAAGCACAGGTGATGAGACCCCCCTGCAAAACACCTCCACCCCTAAATCCCTCCCTAGTTTTTGGGAGGACCGCATCGAGGTTGTTGTGTCTGTGACCTGCCCATCCAAAGAAAAAAGGTAGACATTCCTTGGTAACCAACCAAATCACCCATAATAACTCAACACAGCAAACAGATTGATGTGGCACCTCTATTCATCTACAAATGTACGAAGCAGATCTATTAACCCTAATTAACCAGTGCAGTTGTGTAAAACAAAATCAATGGTTCATTCTGGGCAATTAAATAACTGAATTGCTATAGAAATAATTCAGCTGTTATCCAAAAAACAAGCTCACATATTGAACACATAGACAGAGGGGTAACTTTCAAAAGATCAGGACAGTGTCAGGGACAAATTAGAGGCATAGCAACCTAGTAAGGGAGGTATGCAGGGGCTCAAAAGTGAAAGGCCTACAGGTAGGCGTGCAGTGCTTAGAAATTATTAATTCATGGCAATGAATGATTCAAGATAAGGACTTTGCATCTTCATCGATTCTAGATGCCACCATCCAGCCGAGGGATGAGTCAGTCATGACACAGGCAAATGCCCACGGATGACAGAAAGGCTTCCCGCAAGTCAGATGATCTAGAACCAGCTACCACTGCAGTTTCCCAGACACACTGAGGAAAATTTGAATCCGGTCTGTAAGCATCCCCAGGGCTGAACACTCTGAAAATGGAGGCACCACTGCAGAGTTGATTTTGGCCACAGTATGTGGGTGAACCCCAATGCAGAAGGATGGGGGCATAACATGAAATACAATTGGTGATCAACTGAACAAATTTTAGTTCTGAAACCTGATATGATATTATTATAACAGTGACTTATTCATAATATTTGCCTCAACAACCAAGTTGTCAGAGCGAAACGAGTCGCCAGTGGGTATATGTACACATTCTTGATAAAATTAAGATAAAAGCATAAACCACTACTGAACCTATGCCTACTAAGAATGAAAGAATACCACAAAACCATTCTGTAAAGTACGCAAAAGGCCAGGACTCATTGAGTAGAAAGAAATGCGTTGAAAGCAACTGTGTAGAATACCTCCTCAATGAAGAGAAGGCATAGCATGGATTGGAAGTGGCACTTGGAGTAAATGATCAAAAACTCCAGGTTGAAGAGCAAGGTGGTGCTGGTGAAATAGCTTCAACAGCCAGTCATTGAGGTACAGGAGAATGTGTATCTGCCTCTTGTAAATATGGACAGCAAAAGATGACACTGCCTTCGTAAAAACCTGAGGTTCGAGATAAGAGCGAAGCTGATTACTGCAACTTGGTGGTGAGTGGAGCCTACCACATGCTCAATTTGAAGCTTTAGGATTGTTATACGTAAATCTGTTTTTTGCAGCTCGGTTTGGAAGGCCAAAAAAACTTGAGCAGGGATAGCATCTTGAACTTCTTCTTGTGGAGGAAAGAATCTGGAATGCATTGATCCTAAGAACCTGGTCCTACTTGGGGACCAAAAAAGTATAGGAAGTAGCACTTCTGGTCAAGTTTCACCTTTCTTCAGCTATGTGGCTCTCTTGTTTCTCAGAGACCACACCTCGTTGAGCATAATCCTAGCATAGTCAGCTGACATAACAGAACAAACCGGAGTGATGTACTGAGGAGGTTCCTACAAGGGAAAGGGGTCACTATTCTGTTTTACAGTTTGAATGGCACAATGTTCTGATGTATTAGCCTGCTCCTGTGCTGCAAAATGAGACATACCTGCTCTCCCACAGGAAGCACATACTAGAACAATGGTGAACTAAAGAGGTTGTAACCTAGTGGAGAAATAGAGGAAGACAGCTGCTTCTAAAGCTGCAGTACCTTGCCTTTAGCACTGCTAAATTCCCTGAAGTTTCAAAAAAGTGCTGTGTCTGCGGCACATGCTTTTTAGGATGCCGCTGATAATGGAGCTGCCTAACACCCCCAAATCTCTGGAATTTCCAGTACTGCTCTTTGAGCTGATAGGCCAAATATGCTAAACCAGGTGAGGGAGCCATGTCCTGGCGAAACATTAAATGTTCCGGAGCTGGGTCATTCACTCACCAAATAACCAGGTGTTTTTGAAAAGTATATCAATTAGGTTCACCAGGATGTCACTATAATCCAAGAGGAATGCATTTAAGTGTTTCTGTGGATGTCAACGGAAGAGCCCATCAGACGGGTCACAGAATTGGACCTGTCCAATCTACAATGAGAATCTGTTTGGCTGTGTCCTGCCTTTTTTCACAAGCGAACAAAAAACATCAACTGGTCCGGGGCATAACCTGCCACCAGTTGAGCCAGCGCCCAATGTGCATGGAAGCAGCACAGCAGCAACCAGATGGCCTTGGAAGAGTGACTACCAAAGGAGTAGGTCTATCAACATAGCATTAATCCACTTAGACTCCTGTGAGGATGGAGTGGGGTGGAAATAGTATGAGCTGTTCTTAGAGGAGGTAGGCTGCACATATAGACTATAAGGAGAAGGATGAGCAGAAAATAATTTGCAATCATTAGGCTCTGGCCTAAGGCACCTAGCTACCTGACAGGGTACCAAACGTACAGTAGGGCCAGAAGGTGCACAGGAGGGGGGCAGAACGGAGCAGAAGACTTTGAGTATAACTTGCATGAAGGCCATAATCTGCTGAAGGTTAATCAATGGATGAAGAAACTTCGTACACTACTTCTCAAGCACTGCAATTAACTCTAATGGTGACGTTCACACTGGAGTCAGAGAACGATGCCTCTGGCTTTCGGACCTATCCCAAGAACAGGTCAGTGCTAGGAAGGAGGGATTGAAGTGGAGGGCTCTATGTGGAAATTTGCTTGTGATCCTTCTTGAACTTTTTTTCAGAAGGCTTCCCATAGGAGTGCTCTCACATCAATGACTTACCTACTGAAGGTGATCTAGAGCGGGAACTGTCCCAATGGTCCTGGGCCTTTGCCTGGAAGAACGTGGCTTCCCTCTCTTTAATTTCTTTGGGTTGCATGAGGCCATTCTTACCTCAAGAACCGGAGTCTAAACACCAAAGGCCTGTGTTATGGTGATCGGAAACTGACTTGTTTTTTACACTAATGGCACCTTTTGAAGCATCAATAATCAAACAAAGTCCCTTTTGTGCAACCTTACTCTTATATGTATCCCACTGTTGTCTGCCTCAGGCTTAATTAGTATACACTAAAATAGAAAAAAATGAAAAAAATACATTGAGTATGTCTACCACAATAAAACCCTTTATGCCTTTGTTTTATTGTGGTATACGTGCTCAATGTATTTTTTGTTTTATTACTGATATAATCCACCCTGTGCCTTTCGGCATGCAAGAGTGACTCTCTCCAATTCTGGACCTTATGAAGGATAACTTTGAAGGATAACTTAGGGAAGGGATCAGCAGGGCCCTAAATTACACTGCCAATAGAAGTTAAAAGTCTGTAAAACCGAAGAGAAGAGCTCCAAATCTGTGTCGGAGGGTGGGAGGGAAAAAGGTACTGACATCTGTGGGTACTGTGAGACCCTATCTAGCTCTACAACACTACATTGAAGCCTTGTGACCCCATTTGTCGTTGCTGATAAACTATTTCATGAGTTTCCAGATCCAGTTCGGTGCCAGGGGAATTCATAAGGTAAGGTATCTCAGTGTAAAAGAATCCATTATAGTAAAAATAAGCAATTCTGTTCCAATCAAATGTTTAAAGTCTTAACATCAGTGATATAAACAATGCCGAAATATATTGCTAGGCAAGTGCATTTTTGATGCTTGCTGTTTGAAATAAAAATAAACTAACATTGATAAACCGAATAGGTCTGACGTTTTTATAGGACATACACAAAGAAGCACACATCATGGGAGCATTAATTTACACACAGAGATAGTACACATACATGCATGCACTCATCTGCTGATACCCATTCAATCTGGGAAAACATAATTTAGTTAAAATAGGCAAACAGATAACCATACTTGCATCATGCACTCATTCATGCAGACAGTTTAACAGATTTAAACATCTATGTAATTATGGACACAGACCAAGAGACATACAAATACACATGCAAAAAGTCCAACACAAATATTGCACCAACACCCATACAAGCCAGCAATCATGTATCCATGTGTATCAGGAAAGAACATGATAATGTGTACCAGCACTGGATGATGGATGTACTTCAGGGGACTATTTTCTGATGTACCTCAGGAGAGCACAGGATGTTGTGTGTTAGGGAAGCACTAGCTGCTACCATTGGAGGTCTCTTGTTTTTTTCTTGTGAGTAGTGAGAATCTCATCGAGTCCTGTGTTTTTTTTCCTCACAGTGCTGATCCCTGTAGTATTTATCACATTATGAATTCCAGACTAAGCTTCCCTGCCTTTTGGTTAGGTTTGCGCCATACAATACTACATATCTACATACATCATTAAAATGAAATAGGTGGCAGCCATGTGCTTGCAATAAGAATTTAAAATGAAAAAACATTCACTGAGGCAGCCACTTTACTAGTGATGCTTTTCAAAGAACAAGTCTCTCAGTTGTGCCGTGTATTTTATTATAATATATTATTTGAGAGGGAGACAAGAACATCACCACCAAATCAAGCACTTAAAACGGAGGTAGTTACAGCGTAAGGAGTATTATCCCTTGGCCTGGCGGAGAACTTTACGTCCACTAGGCTGCCAGATTCATAAATGACTGCCTAACTGTTGGTCATTTATAAAGGCATTGGTAGGAAACGCTGTCACGCCAATGTATTTTACTGTTTGCTACACAGCTGAGTCAGAAAAGGATTATTTTTTCTTTTAAAAAAGAAAATACCAAAACAGGATTTTTTTTTAAAGAAAAACGTAATGCTCCCCTGGCCATAGGTGGGAGCATTATCATTGTTTACTGTTACTTACCGCCAGGTACATGCAACCATTCCCCCAATGGATTAACCACGGTGGCGACACAATAGTCTCCACAGTGATTAACCCTAAGATCCGCCCTCATGTAAATGCAGCAGGCAGATCGCATCCTTGGCGGTAAGGATACTCCATCGCCATTGTGACGGAGTATCCTTACCACCAAGAGATATATTGTCCCCTTTATTACACAAACCTTAAAAAGGAAACATAAAATAAATACCAACTAACAGGTCACCCAAAATACAGGCAAAATAAATAGCAAGTATTTAAAATTAATAAAGAAATAAAGTAAGGCACACTTTTATTCAACTTTGCCACTGAAAAGGAGGTTTAGGTAGATATGAACAATGTGCACAGACTTAGTGCAGTCATTGAAAGAGAAGAAAGCTAGTGGGTGAAGTACATGTTGCAAGTGGGCAGAAGCAAAATGTGACTGGCAATTAAACAGACCACTGGATGTTATGTTATGTTATATTGATTTGTATAGCGCACTTATCACCCGGGAGGGTATCCAGGAGCTCGGGCAAGTGTGCAGTTTTGTGGTCCCCAAGGTTCTTATACAAAGAGCCAAGTTTTCATTTTCTTGCGGAACTGAAGAAATGAGGAGGAGGCTCTGATGTGTAGAGGGAGTTTGTTCCATGTCTTGGGTGTGATATAGGAGAATAAGTGACCTCCAGTTTTTTTTTGGATGCAGGGAATGTGTGTGGGTGAGAGGGAGGCAAAGCATAGATGTCTGGTGGGTTGGTGAAAGTGTACGTGGCTGTTCAGGTTTTCTGGTCCTGTGTTGTGAAGGGCTTTGTATGTGTGCATGAGAAGTTTGAGTTGGCTGCACTTGTGAATGGGGAGCCAGTGACGATTATTGAGGCGGGTTGTGATGTGGGTGCGGCGTGGGAGGCCAAGTATGAATCTTGCAGCGGTGATCTGGATGGTCTGGAGTCTGTTTAGGAGTTGTTTGGAGATTCTGGCATAGAGAGTGATGCCGTAGTCTAGCCTGCTGGTGATGAGTGTTTGCGTGACGGTCCATCTGGTGTTCTGAGGCAACCATTTCAAGATTTTTCAAAGCATGCATAGGATGTGGAAGCAGGGGGAGTACACTGAGCTAACTTGAGCCATCATGTTTAGCTTGTCGTCTAGGATGATTCAGAGATTTCTTGCATGGTCTGTGGGTGTGGGTGTTGTTTCTAGCTCCGACGGCCACCAGGTGGAGTTCGATAGGTAGATCTTGTTGCCAAAGACCAGTACTTTGGTCTTGTCGGAGTTGAGCTGCAGGCATTTGGTTAAGTGGTTCTGGTGGTTGCCGTTTTGTCCGTCAGGGAGAGGATGAGTTGGGTGGCATTGGCGTAAGAGATGACGGTGATGCCCTGTAATCGGATGATGTTGGCAAGTGGTGTCATGTATATGTTGAAAAGGGTGGGGCTAAGGGACGATCCCAGTTGGACTCAGCATATCAGTTTCTAGGTCTCTGATGTGAAGGGTGGCAGCCTGACCCTTTTGGGTTCTTTCAGTGAGGAATAGATCCATTTAAGAGTGTATCCTTGTGCACCAATCTTGTGACATATTCTGATGAGGGTGTTGTGGGAGACAGTGTTGAAGGCCGCAGAAAAGTCGAGCAGGATGGGGGCTGGGGCCGCTGTTTCTTCTCAGTCCAGGAAGATTTCAATGTCATTGGTGTCTGTGATGATTGCTGTTTCGGTGAAGTAGTTTTTTCTGAATCCTGATTCAGTGTTGTTTAGAAGATGGTGAAGTTCTAAGTAGGTTGTGAGTTGTTTTTGCTGCCCTTCTCAATCACTTTGGCTTGAAAGGGAAGCAGGGCAATGGGTCCTTAGCTGCTCAGTTGATTTGGGTCAGCTGTAGGCTTCTTGAGGAGGGCTTTGATTTCTGCAACTTTCCATTCATCTGGGAAAGTGGCAGACGTGATGGAGTTGTTGATGATTTGGGTCTGGGTGGTGCTGATTGCGATGTTACCAGGTTGTAGGTGTGGTGGAAGCATGGGTCCGTAGGGGCCCCTGATTTGAAGATCTGGCTTTTTTTAAAGGGTCATCCCCAAAGGTTTTGCCTTCCTAGGCCTCCTATTTTTTCTGACTTCCTTTTTGTTGGCTTTAGGACTCTGTGCACTTTACCACTGCTAACAAGTGCTAAAGTGCTGGTGCTCTCTACCCTGAACATGTTAATATTGTCTTGTCTCCAGTTGGCATATTTAATTTATTTATAAGTCCGTAATAAAGTGCATTACATGGCCTGGGGACCTGTAAAATAAATGTTATTTGTGAGCCTGCAGCACTGATTGTGCCACCCACTTATGTAACCCTTTAACCATGTCTCAGGTCTGCCATTGCAGAGCCTTTGTGTAGTTTTACAGAATAATCATTTTGCCAGGTCCAAACCTTCCCTTTTTATACATATATAAGTCACCCCTAAGGTAGTCCCTAGACAGCCCAGAGGGCAGGGAGCAATGTATTTAGAAGGCAGGACATGTACTTTTTAGTTTTTCATGTCCTGATAGTGAAAAACTCCCATAGTAGTTGTTCATTGCTGCAAGGCCTATCTCTGCCATAGGGTAACATTAGGATTAACCTATTACATCCTATAAGTGTAATTCACAATCTAGAAGGGATAAACCTTTCGAGTTTGGTGTCTCTGGAATCCTAATTTAAAATCACAACTTATTGTGAGGTTGGATTTTAAATTGCAATTCAGAAAATGCCACTTTAAGAAAGTTGGCATTTTCTGACTTTAGCTGTGCCTGCGGCCTGTCTCTGATCACTTGTAAGGGGTGGGTCACAACTGGTCTTTGTGTATTCCCTCTAGACAGCCACACACAATGCAAGCTTAGGTGTGACTTGATGGGCCATCCTGGGAGGATTGGAGGGAGAAGCCTCACTTACACCTGAATAGACTGTGTCCTGCCCCATACAAAGGTCTTCATAACTTCCTGTAGTACGTCTGGAGCCAGGACAGGACCTCTCTGCACCTCAAAGGCCTTTCTTTCAAGTCTCCCCCATTTCAAAGGCCCGACTGGCTGTAAGTACTAGACCTCTGGTACCAACAATTCAGTACACTTCTGGACCTGAAGGAAGAAGGACTGCTGGGCTGCTGAAGGACTGACACTTTGCTGGGCTGCTGCATTGCTGGACTCCTGCCTTGCTGTTTCTGTCCTGCTGCCTGCTCTTACCTTGCCTAGGTGAAAAGGACTGGACCTTCATCACTTGAACCCAGAGTGACTATAAGGGCTAGCCCGCTAGCCTCCTGATATGAAGCCTCAGAGACATAACAGATTTCCAACCACTCTGTCCCTGCACCTGGACTCTGCCATCTGTGAATCTGTCCTGTCAAATAGTGCCACCCCACGCCTGGATGCTTGGACGTGGACCGAAATGGCTTGCTCCTGCTGAACCAATGCATCCTCTGCTGCGTGGGCAGAGCAGAATCAACGCATCTCTGCCGTTACATGGGCAGAACTGATGCATCAACGCTGTAGCGCAGAACAGAACTGGTGCATCGCATTAAGAACTGACACTGCAGCACTTTCTTTGCGCAAGTTCTCTGCAATCCCGTCGACAACAGATTCAACGATGACGATATTCTGCATCACAGCCTCTGCATTCTTCAGGATCGATGTAGACGCAGCCAAAACCTGCACCCAAACCCCCCCTCATCTCGACACCAACGCATCGCCATCACTGCATGTGGAACATCAACGCATCTCCTCAAAGGCATTGTTCGGGACCAAAAGAACGCTCTGTAACCTTGATTTATGGTACTTTTGTTCAGCAGGCTCAACTGGGTCCCTGTAGCCAGCATGTGCTCTATCGCGTCAGCCTGAACTTTTGACTCTGTCTCCGTCCAGCGCGACCAGATATTGCCGCTTGGCGTTTCTTGCTTCTAAGTGCAATTTTACAGTTTAATTCTTAAAAATTCATAACTTAAGTTCTACTTATTGGATTTTTGTCATTTTGGTCATGTTTTATTTATTAAATCACTATTTAACGTGTGGCACAAATACTTTACACATTGCCTCTAAGTTAAGCCTGACTGCTCTGTGCCAAGCTACCAGAGGAAGAGCAGAGGTTAATTTAGGGTTTGCCTGACTCTTACCCCGACTAGTATTGTAGTTGCTGTTTGACTAAGGTTTACACCTCAGTCACCCAACAAGCCAGTTTCTAACAGTTCACATAATTGCTACTATGTTGTTTCTGGTGAGGGATGTCCTTTTGTTCAGGTGGCCGTCTTGGTTGTTGGTGGATAGGCTAGCAACAAGTTATTTGAAGTTGGGTTGGTGTGCAAAGTTGCTCTAGATGTTTGCGATTATACTGTGGAAGAAGTTGAATAGGTTGCCGCAGAGTTGCTGGGAGGCAGCGATGTTGGTGACAGTGGCTGAGGGAGAGGTGAATTCCTTAATAATCTAGAAGATCTTCTTCAAGGTGTTGGAGCTTCCTTCAGTGCTGTCCACTAGTGTTTTTTTCTTGGTGTCTTGTATTTGCCAGTGATAGCGTCTGAGTGCAGCCTTGTAGCTAGTTCTGTCAGTGGTTTCATGGCTGGCTCTCCATTCCCTATCTCCCTATTTACAGTGTTGTTTAGTGTCTCAGAGGTCTTTTGTGTTCCAGCTGGTTTTCTTGTGTGATCTATTATGCATGTTGGGTATGATGGATGCAAAGGAGTCAGCGCAGTTCTTGATCCAATAGTTGAAGCTGTTGCTGTCCTTGTTGCAGTTGTCTGTGGGGCTAGGTTGATCCGTGCTAAGGCCGCACATTTTCCATGTGAGTACAGGCTTTCCTTGTGAGTACAGGCATTACAATATTCCAACCATTTGGGGAGTATACTTGCGGCAGACAGATGCGCATCATCTGAGTTCTATACCCCATGTACCTCATTGTCCTCTATTTACCACAGTCCTTGCAAGTGGCCATCCCGTAAACGTGTTATGTTGGGTGTAGGTCAGCAGACATCAGATAGTTACGCAGGTGCTGCCATATGCTTTTGGGGCGTGATGTGGGTGGTTGAAGCACTGCATATAACTTGCTGGTAGTATCGCAATAGATAAGACTGTGTAGCCATGCTCCTGTTGTGGGCGTTTTTTTTATTGCACCAGTGTATGGCGTTGTGCTAATAGCAGGGCTAGCACCGTATCCCGTCTTACAGATAGGGGAATGTCAGCTACTTAACCCAAAAGTGCAAGTATAGGGCAGGGGTCTAGTGCAACTTCTCTCATTAAAGAGAGTTTGCCAAAAATATCCTGGCAGTATTGTGCCAATAAGGGGCACGTCCATGTCATATGTTCAAAATCTGCCTGAAGGGCCAGATATTTAGGACAGTTTGGTGAGCGTGTGGGGTCCAGCTTGGCTATAGCTGCCAGGGTTACATATGCCCATCGTAGAAATGTATAATGTATGAGTATGTAGCGTTATTTCATAGAGATTAATCAAGTTTGTAAGTAGCATGCCTTCCATATTTTATCTGTGATCAGTCGTCCTATTTCCTCCCCCAGGTGATGCGCAGCTTAGTGTCATGTGTTCAATATCTGTAACCAACAGAGTCAGGGGTTTAAAGTCATCTGGTGCTAGGGGGTATGTGGGAATCAATGCCCATAAAGCACTTGGTAGGCGCCCGAGCAGTAAGTGGTCCATATTAGTTGCAGTGGCAAACCTTCCTTGAAAATACATGCCCTGTCAGGAGCAGGCTGCCAAAGGTATGAAGGAAAAATGTGGATAGTGTGCGTTGGACAAATGTTTCCTTCGTGATAGGGAGCCATGCATGACTTGGTAGGGGTAATGCAAGTGAATAGAGATGGTCTGCGTGGATAAGTCGGGTCAAAACTGTTTGTAAATCATTGGAGTCTAGTGGATATCCCTCCAGGAGAGAGCGTAAGGGAGCTGGAAGGTAAGGTCACTTTCGGGTATGTTAAACTGCAACCTGGCATCTGGGTGGTACCGGTGTGATGCAAAATGGCCTTGTGCGACTATATAATACAATTGGAAGTGTGGAACTCCGAATCCGCCATGTTCATAGGGAAGTGTCAATCCATCCCAACTGATCCTAGGGCACCTACCTGCCCAAATTAGTTGTGTGAGAAGTCTCCTAAGTTCCGAAAAGAATGAATTATAGAGTGGTACAGGAATGTTCATGAATAGATATAGAAACTGGGGGAAGACAACTATTTTAATAATGGCTATATGGCCTGGCATTGACAGTGGGAGGCAGATCCATCCCTCTACTTGTGTGGACAGTCTGTCCAGGGCGGTCCTATAGGTGAGTCGGATCACTTGGTTCTTGTCTCTGTGTATGTACACTTCCAGATACGTGAAGTGTTCATCACACCATGTCAGCGTGAAAATTGATGGGCTGGATGACGTCTTGCCAGTGAGTGGGAAGAGTTCGGATTTGGACCAGTTGGCTCTCATCCCAGAGTATGTACCGAATCAGGCCACTTATTGTAGAACAGGGTCTAAATTGTCCCCAGGGTTCCTTAAAAACTGCAGCACATCATCTGCGTATAGTGATATGAGCAATGGCTCAGTTTTGAGTTGAAGTCCTCTATGTATATGTTTTTCTTGCAGGTGACTTACCAATGGATCCATGGCGATTATAAAAAGAAGGGGGGACAATGGGCATCCCTGCCGTGTGCCTCGTGTCATTAATTCTGAGTCTGGCTGTTGGTTCAGTATATAGCAGCTTAATCAGAGAAAAGAAGCTGCTGGGGATGCAAAGCTTATGGGGAGTTGGCATTAAAAATGGCCACTACGAGTCGAACGCCTGTTCCACGTCCAGGAGTGCCACCACTGCGGGAATTGTGGGGGAGACTCTATTAAGCGTGGCAAACAACATACAGAGATTAATGGCTGTTGATCGCTGTGGAACGAATCATGATTGTGCTGATATGACATGACGCTGTTCAGCTGTAATGACAGTTGTGTTGCTAGCCAGGATTTTATTATCAAAATGTAGTAGGGAAATGGGCCTGTAGGAGCCACATTTTCATGGAGCTACATTTTGTTTGCTCTTTGTCTGGCTTGGGCAGCAGTGTGATAACCGACTCTCTAAGTGTTGGTGGTAGTACTCCAGTTTCCAGTGCATCTATGTACACTTTCAATAGGTGTGGTGCTAGTATGTTCCTATATGCCTTGTAGAAGAAGCCAGTGAACCTGTGAAGCCAAGGGGCCCTAGAGCCATCCAGAGCCTCTTTTGCACGGACGATCACACATGTGACTGGTTCAGCCAGAAACTGTAGTTGTGCGTTCGTAAGCCACACCATGGCTATGTCGTCAAAATATTGTGTCAGGGCTGGGTTATCAACGTGCTGGGTGGAGGTGTATAGTTGCGTGTAGTAGGTGAGAAATTCGGACTGTATCCCTACTGTGTCAGTTATGTGTGCGCCGTCCACCGTGTACAACTCGAGTATATGTGAGGAGGCCATCGAGGGTCATAGTAGGTTTGCCAGGGTGTGGCCCGGTCACTCCCCCTCCCTATTCCACCAGGCGTTAGCATACTTGCCTAAGTAATGGGCTTCACGCTAGGTGAGGTCTCAAAACTCCTCCATGAGGGAGGCCCGATGGCTCTTATTAGTTTGCTAACAATGCAGTGCATCGGTGCGATCCAGCTCTGCTAGTGCCCTCTCCACCCTGGACAGACTGCTGCGGATGTCGCGCAGGACTCCCGCTTGTTTCGCTATGCAGAACCCCCTTGTGTATGCTTTAAAAGCTTCCCATAAGGATGCGTAAGAGATCACCGTGCCTTTACTGAGGTAAAAGTACTCTGTAATCGCTTTTTGTAATTCGGTGCAGAAGAACGTGTCTTGTAATGCCAGGGTGGGAAATCTCTATCTATGCTCTTGTGGGACTGTCTGTGGGATCTTACAGAAAAGCTTGACTGGGGAATGGTCCAACAACGTGTGTGGGAGATGTGTGATATTTTCCACCCAGAGTGTGGTGGTGCTCGAAACTAGCCAGTAGTCTATCCGCATCTATGGGTTTTGTTGAAGCCTAATAAAAGGTGTAATCTGAGGCATGTTTGTTTTGTATACGCCAGGGGTCCCGTAGCCCGTGGATCTCACAGATGTGCCACAGAATCTGCAAGGATTGAGGTTTGACAGTGGGGGTTACAGCTGAGGTGTCACTGAATGCATCTATAATCATATTAAAGTCTCCACCCACAATGTTGTGGTCTTCTGCCAATTGGTCTATTCCGGACAGCTGGGTGCAGAAAAAAATCAGGGTCATCTCTGTCCGGGGCATAAACATTTACAATCTTGTCACCAATATATATCTGCCCTGGTCGTCCATTGAGGTGTAAATGGGGTGGAACTACAGGTTCTTATGAATCAACGTACAGACAGGAGTATGAGCTATAACAGGAGAAATATCTGGGCCCACAGCTAGCTGCACATTTATGCGTGTCTTGTGGTGGGAGGTGGGTCTCCTGTAGGAATGCTATCTGTGGCCCGTGTCTATTTAGGTACTGCAGCACCTGTTTGCCCTTGGGGGGATTATTCAGACCTCGAATATTCCAGGATACAAAGATGATCTTCATGGCAGCCCGCCCGCCAGCCAGAGCTACAGCCTGTCATGTATTTGGGTGTATGTGTGTGCATGATACATTACAAATGTTGGCAATCTGAGCACAAAAAAGTTAACATGTAACTGGTAGGCAACAATTATGCGAAAGACTAACCCATCCTCCCACGCACACCCAGCAAAAAACTGCCCGGTGAATCCCCAACAATAGAACATATAGAACGTATATATCAATAACAAAAAACAGTCACCCAAAAGATGCATGTGGTATCCACCATGGGGAGAAGCAACACCACAACAGGCATCTCTTCACTAATTTAGGATCCACCTGTGATGAGTTTTAGAGGAGTCCAACACGTCAGCCCGATGTGTTATCTTGTGCTCCCTTTAATGACGCACTCGCACTTTCAGAATGCGCGTAGGCCAGATCCACCAATGGCTGCACAACCGGTGCTCAGATCATCCATCTGGGCTACTCTCCTGGGAACATGTCCATACTGGTCAAATTTTGTGTATCGGGTGGGGAGCCCCCTGGCCCTCCCCCCGTGTCTCCAAACACATCGTTTGGCAATATTGTTACTAAAATCCAAGGCCCTCTCTCCGAGTCTCTGACACATCGTTTAGCAATATTTGTAAAAAAATCCAAGGTGTCAGATGGGCTCTCTAAAATGCGTGCTTTGCCATTAATGTTCTCTCGCAGCTGTGCTGGATACAACATTTCATATTGGATGGCAAGTTTGCGTAGTTGTAGTTTCGCCTCCGCTAACTTGCACCACGTCTCCTGGACTGCGATCGTGAAATCAGGGAATAATGACACCGACATGCCCTGATGCTGCAGGGGGCCTTTCTCTCTTGCCAGGCGTAGGGCAGTATTGCGATCCCTGAAACTCAGCAGGCTGGCCAAAATAGGTCTCAGCGGTGCCCCAGGCACAAGGCGCAGCCCCAGGGTCCTGTGGGCATGTTCCACCACAAACGTAGCGCTAAAGTTGTCTCAGTCCAGCATTTCAGTTAACGGGGTCTCTACAAAAGTGTCTAAGCGGCCAGTGTTTGTGGATTCCGCGACTCCCAGGATGAGGATGTTGTTCTGTCATCCTCAGCCCTTCAGGTCCTCATTTTTAATTGAGACCATGCGAAGCCTATCCTCCAACTATTCGAGATGTTTCTCTGCTTTGTTTACTCCATTGTCAAGATGGGAGATACGATCTTCGACTCCCTTGATTCTAGTATCTAGTTTTTCCATTCTGTCCCCCATCTTATCCAGGTGGGACACTATTGTGTCAAACCAGGCACCTTGCACCCGGAACCCGATTGCAGCTCAGCCATGACCATACCCAGGTCCGTAGGCTGCGCCACCTCGGAGCCCCGGTCTCACCACCCCACTCAGCTATGCTTCAGTCGTTCAATGTGGCGCGGCGTGACCTCTTGAATGTGAGCTACTTTTGCTTTGAGTCCCCTCTGACCATGGTCGGTGCTACGAACTGTCGCCTGCGACCCAGCACCGCACCAGAGCATTCTCAAGCAGCCAATCTCCAGCTCATAGTGGCCCGCACACTGCAGCCCAGCGACCCCCCAGGCACTACTTCATTGTTTGTAGCCGCTTTTTTGCTCCTCACATATCCTGGTCTGCGGGGTATGTGTTTGTAAATGGGAAGAGATCTCGGGCAGGTGTGTACCAGCAGGGGGTGCATTTTTCACTCTAGCCAGGCCGCACCATGGGATGCCCAGTGCCGCCGTTCTCTTCTCTCTGTTTCTGGGCTGGTTGCCAGCAGGATCTCACTCCACAGCGCGTGAGCAGCAACTTGTATTATCAGGCCACACCGCACGGCCTGCCCGCCCCGCTCCCCGGGCTCGCCCGTGGCCTTTGTCACCAAAAGGCCTCCTGAGCACGGGGCCCAGTACGAAGGTCTTTACCCGGGCCACAGTACCAGGGACAGCGCTGCAGCGGGACCCTGGCCTCCCTAACGGTTGTGGGGATCCGTCCAGCACCTCAGGCCGCACCGCACAGCCATCCCGCCCCTCGCCCCAGGCTCACCCGTGGCCCCTGTCACTGCTGGGCCTCCGGGGTTCGTAGTGTGCTAGGGAGGCCCTGGGGCGGTCCCCCGGCCACTCACTTCACGCCGGGCCTGTTCTTCTACCACGTGCTCGGGGGGCCTCTCGGCACATTGGGCAGATCCCACTATAGTTTAATTCCACACCACTGGCCCCATCTGCATAGTGGGAGGAGATCGCCTGTCGGAGCTTCAGTGCCTGGGAGCCATGTTGGTCTTCAGCGTGGCTTTGTCCCAGGTAAGCTACCTATATGTAATATTGCATGTATAGTATTTGTATTTTTAGAGTGCTTCGTACCCCTGACAAGGCACCGAAGCACATTTGAGGACAGGTCGCACACTACTCAGATGGTGAACTATGTGTCTCGTGGGCTTTACCGGTAGTGCTTTGATATTGCATGTCATGACCAGAATTGTGCTGTTGTTGTGTTTGTGCCACCTGTATAGTGCTTGACATTTATTCACCAAAAGGTGGGACTCTTGCAAGAAAGCCACATCTCGGGAATGCCTCTTGATGTACTGCAGGACCACACCCCTTTTAATCTTATCCACAAGCCCATTGACATTCTAGGATAGGAAGCTCAGTGTTGGCGTGTTCATGTGGGTTTGTTTTCTTTGAAAGTGTGTGGTCTGTCGTGGACTCTGTCGACCTAGGATGATAACACCTATGGTCTTGTCTGTTGTAGAGTGACACTGTCCCATTGTGCTAATATGTGCACCTTTGTTACTTGCCTTTACTTTAACTACAATAATGAACAAACAACAATCTCTGAGACCTGTTCCTCCCCTCTCTGCAATTTGGGTCCTGAACTACCTACCACCCTAACTGTGCAGAGTGCCTATTGCCCTTACTGAACATAAAACTGATAAGGGGGTGTTGTTGATGCCCATCTATTCCCCTTCCAACCCCTGAGACAAGTCTGCATTTACCAAGATGCAATCATCGCCAGCCAGTTCTTTTATGTCTGCCCTGGCTTGTGTGCGGCAACCCAGAATGCCTAAGGGGGCCTCAAGTGTGTACTGCAGGATGTGTTTCCAAGTAGGTGGCCTCAGTGTGTGAGTTCAGTCCATTCTGAGTACTATTCCTGAGTTGATTCTAGCTGGGACGGTCGGCGGTCCGAGTTTGGTGGGTGGGGCTCCACAGTGGCCCCTCTTCTGAGTGTCGCTGTTGTCCCACTGGGGAGGAGGGGCTTCCCTTCACTGCCTTCTGGATTGGTCTTATTTTCTCGCATTACTAACCCACTGCCAGCCTTTGAGCCAGTCCCAGGGGAGGAGAAAAAGTGAGTTTTTCCGTTGGCTATTAAGCAGAGTTGTGCCGGGAATAGCATTGAGTATTTGAGTTAACGCTCTATAAGGGCTCTTTTAACTTTGAGAAAGCTGCGGCATAGTTTCTGTACACAGAGTGTGAATTCAGGAATGTAAGCAATGTTTGCGCTTCCGATTCAAAGGGGTGGGGTGCTCTGCGCTGTCTGAACGATTGCATCTTGCTCTCAATAGTTAAAAATCTGTTAAATAGGGTAACACCTATCCTGCTTTGCCCCCGGAAGGAACATCTCCCACGTACAGGTCTTCTGTAAGTGCATCTTCCAAGAGGTTGGCTGCCAAGCCAAAATTATGTTTTGGAGCTTGCTTCGAAAAGCTCCTGTGACAACATTGTCTCAGTTTTATGATTTCCCATAATGGACAATGCCTAACAAAACAACATTTTGGGGAACCGGCAAAATAAGGAAAGCTAATTTCCTCAAAAAATCAGAAGATTACTGTCGGAAAAAAAAAACTGGATTAGGGTTTGAACAGACTTTGTGCAATTCCTAACATAAAAGTATTTGTAAGAATCATTATTTTTGTTTATTTAAAAAAAGGGAGAGACAAAGAAAATCTAGTTACCGTAATCTTTTTTCCTATGTCTACTGTGAAAAGAAAATGAAAAAAAGATGGGAAAGGGAGATACAATAGAAAAAAAAAGCCACAAAGTTGAAGATCAAAAAGAACATATGGTAAATACATAAGATAGGGTTGGCGTCAGAGAAAAGGTGGTAAAGTTCTGGCAGGAGGATACGGAAGCAGTGGAGTAGAAGGGGTAAGGGTCTCAGTGGCATCCTAGTGGTCAGTTGAAGACTTAGGGGTGGGGGGGGCTTCCAAATTTTTTCCCTAGATGGCCATCATGTTTGCCCGCGTGCATAAGGGTGGCAGCCATTATTAAATGACTTTTCTTAAAGAGAAAGTAAAATCAAAAATCATTCATAGATGGCAACTGTGCATGCCTGCACAAGCTTGACAGCCACCTTTGAATGATTTTTCTTTGGTTCCATACAATTTATTCAAGTATGGCTGCCATGCTTGTGTGCGAACACTTGGATGGAGGCATCATGTAATATTTTTCTTCCAGGTGGGCATCCTTTTACTTTATTTTTAGTTTACCATTCCAAGATGGCCAGCAGCCATCTTGGAAGAGTAAATAAAAAAAAATTGTGTCACGCACATTCAAGGAAAAGCGAGCTGTCGACAGCAGCAGTGTCCAACTTGTGAGTCTTCAGAGAATGCCATTAAAAGAAAAACAATAAAGGGGCGATATGAAAGGGGGCACTGGAGGCATGAAACAGGGGCATGAGGAACCAGGGACTAAAACCCAGCTGCCCTGTAGCAGTGTGTAGCTTCTGAGCACTTGCTTCAATAAAGAAATACAAGCCAGTTGATCACACATTTAAAAGGTACTAACTGGCCTTTTGCCTAAGACAGTGCTTGCTGCAAAACAGCAACAGTATTGGTAAAAAGAAAACAAATAAGCACTGGTAAAGCCAGTAGCTGTAAGCTAATTTAGGTGAATGTTTTTTAGGGTCGAGCCTGCGTCGCATGCGTTTCGCTAAGCGAGACGCTTTAGTAATTAAAAAGGGCTCGGAGCCCTGTCCACGTCATGTCAGTGTCTGTCACTGGCTTGTGGGCTTGCCTGTTAGAATGTACTTGATTTCATAAGTGGAAGGCATGCACATGTCATGCCTTTTCCGGTGGATAGCCCTCCTCGAGCGCATAGACCAAGTACAGAAAACATGCGAGGCTCGCTGTTTTCTGTCCGGCTCGTGGACTACTTTTTCTCTATTTTCACAGCGTGATTTCGCTTGGCAGAAGTCGAGCGCTTCACATAATATCGGCCCTGTTACACAGTTAATTGCACTTTTTTTTGGGGTTACATACATAAATGCACTTTTGCCGATAGGTTTCATTACCAGTGAAAAGTCGGGTTAGGAGTTTACAACGCTATCAGCTCTAACACGAGCAAACGCGAGACCCGTTGCATTGCAAATGCTTGTTTTTTGTTGTTATAGCTGAACGTCAGATGGATGAGAGGTTGCTGTTCACAAACTAACAAGAGGTAAAAAAGTAACAGTAGACATGGTGTTAACATCTTCTTGTCCACCTTCCAAGTTAGAGGAATTATCTTGACACACCCAAACAAGAAATATGAAGAGATACACTCATTCAAACAAGCTGACACATAACTGTAAGGAAAAACAGGTTTGCTGGTTTCCAGAAAAACAACTTGATGTTCATCTAACCTTAGACTCTGAATCGGGGCAAGTGCAGCAATGAATCAAAAATTCAGGCCCTACCTTGTGGTGAAGTCCAGTATTCAGGTTTAATACTGAAGATGGGGGGACGTGGCTATCCGCCAACTGCAATGGCTGCACAGTTGCAGAGCACCAGCCAACCCCCAACCTAAACCCCCTTAAATCCGGCAAAAATATCGGGCCCTAGAGTACGCACCCACTCTGCAATAATTAAGGCATTGTTTCTGTGACCCGGGGCCACGCACGTCAGTGGGGTCTACTATCATAGGTGAGGCTGTGGCCTTGAGTGACAGAAGCATCGAAGGTGGTGGAAAAGGACTGAGGCGCTCCACGGCCCCCGACCTCACTACTAGTCAGCAGTTGACCAGGCGGACAACAGCGAAGGCCCTTGCAGACGTAGCACAACTGACGGCAGGCATGTTCCGATTGGAGCAGTGCCCCCCGAAGATTGCCGGCGAAGAGAGGACGATGGTGGACATTGAGGGAGCGCAGACACAGAAAGCCCTGCTCCATCATAAACAATCCAGTTAATGCAGCCGCGGGACAACCACGACCCACCTTGGCAGTGGGAGAATCGCTTCCGGACCCAGAGATAAGAAGAGGCAGCGACTTTTGACGGACTGCAATGGTGGTGGCACAAGTACAGGCCCAGAGGCAAGAGACTTGCAGCGCCACCTCGGGACCACTCGTCTCCCGCCGCGATTCGTGTGACTTGCAGAATGGGACGTGCGGGGGAGGGCCCAAAGACAGCACACCACCAGGTCCGCTGAGGAATCCCGAATGCAACCACAGAGAATTGAGAGCCCCCCCAAAATAGAGATTGAGGCACTTAGCCCTCCTATCACCACAGTGCCCACTAGGGGAAGACTCAACCTGGGATCTATTTCTTTCTCCCCATAAACGTCCCAAGATGGATGGTGGTCCCCAGCATTGACCCAATAAACTGCAACTACCGGAGGACACGGAGGTGACAGGCCCAAGCAGTTGTCACTAAAGTGCGGCATTCACCAAGCCGTGGTGCTACCCTCTTCACCAGGCAACGGATCCACTAACTGGGCGTAATGCATGACACCTTCTGCCCCCACCGTCCTCAGTTACTCCTGCCAGCTACCTACTCTTGAACTCGCCGTGAACATGACAGGCAGCAAAGGGGTCAAAAATGGGCACCAAATGAAAATGGATAAATTCAGCTAGCCAAGGGACACCACTGGAACCCCAAGACTGGAAGAGCCGTAGTCAGAGGCTGAGACTACAAACCCAGAAGGGGACAGCTTAACCTTAAAACACATAATGGTGGCTATACAGGACATATGCAGTGCTCTAGAAACCAAGATCAACACAATCTCGACAGAAGTCGTATTGATCAGAGCAAATTTTCACAAACTGAGCGCTAGAGTAAAATAGACAAAGGACTCCCTGAAGATGACTCATCAGCCCTCAAAGAGCAAGTCCAGATGCTCAAGACCACCACTACGACACACGAGGCAAAAATCAAAGACTTCGAGAGGCACTCCCGCCAGAGCAACATCCGAATAACTGGTGGGCCCGAGAAATTAGAAGGTCCAGCAGTGGACCTATTCATGGAAGCCCTCATTGTGAAGCAGCTGCAGCCTCAATGTCTCTCTTTTCCATTTTCCATAGAAATAGCACATCGAGTGCCAGGCGCATCCCTGAAACTTGGCGCATCATCCCACCAGAATGGTTGCCCACGCCGGCTACACCATCTCCTCCGGGGGGTGGGCATAGTTGTGAAACAATCACTTTCCCTGGACTTTCAGTACACCTGTAGCCCTCATGGGAAGTTGTGAGGGAACCATAATAAATATACTCTCAGTGTACATCCCCGCCGCCTACATGATAACACACTCCCATCACTGAATGCGATTCCCAAGGGGAATTAATATTACGAGGAGACCTTAACGCAACACTCTGCGACATCACCAATTGGCAACCCCCCAGACAGGCAAACCCAATGCAACAACCCCTGGTCGATTCCCTTGCCACCCAGGCACTGATGGATGTGTGGCGAGCCTTCCACCCCACTGAAAAACACTTCACATTTTACTCCGTGGCACACAACAGTCTTTCCCACATTGACTACCTCATCACACCATCCCACCAACTGTTATGACTACGAGAGGTCTACCACTTGGTGGAAGGCATTTCGGACCACTCCTCCCCTATGGATGGTCTGTGGCTCAAGGGGTAGCAGCAGCCACCGACAGATAGTACTAACCTATGGTACCTTAAGGTGACGAAGGTCAGGGCAACTCTAACAGAAACGACGGAGCGCTACTTTGAGGAGAACCATTACTCAGTAGGCTCAGCGCAGACAGTGTGAGAGGCATACAGGGCAGTAAACAAAGGAATAGACCTCTCTGCCGTAGTGGGGCAAAAGAAAGTAAATTTGGGCAAAGATGGAGGCTCTAGAGCGGGAGATCTTGGCTCTGGAAACGAATCCTCCGGAACCAAAGGAGACAGACGCAACCCACATTTTGGCCCCCAAACAAAGTGAGTATCGAAATGTAGCACAGGAGACGGGCCAAACCCACCACAGAGCAGTCCAGCACCTTCTCTATGAAGCCAGTGACGGAGGGGAAACTCTTGGCCTGGTTAGATAGTCATGAGGCTGCAAATCGGTGGGTGAGGGGACTTCGGACTACGTCCGGTAAACTGGTAAGTGACAGAAAGGGAATAGCAGACACCTTTGTGAATTACTGTATCGAACTGTACTCCCTGGGGGTCACAACCAAGAGAGAGTACTCCTGTGAATTATTAGCAGATATCCCTCTCCCCACCTTACCGCTGACGACAGAGAGACTTTAGAGAAAGAACTCTATCTGGAGGAGATAGTGGGGGCCATCAGAAATCTACGACCTAGCAAGGCAGTGGGCCCCAATGGAGTCCCTATTGAACTATATAACCTGGCAGCTACCAAACATGCCCCCCACTTAAAAAAGAGGAAAGCCTGGAATGGGGGAACTACCCCCAGAACATGCTTGCCTCCATAGTTGTTGTACAAAAGGAAGGGAAACCTGAAGGAGAATGCAGATTATACCGACCGATCTCCTTGCTCAAACCGGAGGTCAAGTACTAGGTAAACTGTTGGCCTCCCACCTCACTCCGATCATGCATACACTGGTGCACCCTGACCAGTCTGGCTTAATGCCATACTGGAATACAGCTCTAAATCTCCGGAGACTGTGGAGTGACCCAGTATGCATGGCCAGACTGGCTCACTGCACAAAGAAGCAGTGATCCTATCACTTGATGCCCATATGGCCTTCAACACCTTCGAATGGCGATACCTATTTGCTGTACTGGAGAGACTGAGCATTGCCCCCCCCACCCCCGATTCCTGGCGTGGATATGACTCCTCTACTTCTCCCCTCTCGCACAGGTGGTGGTGAACGGCATCCGGTCGAAGACATATGCACTTCAACATGGTACAAGACAGGGGTGCCCATTCTACCTTCTAATGTTCGCATTGGTTTTTGAGCCACTGGCAGTGTGGGTGAGGGTGGATCCCCTGATCAACGGGATACATTGGACGGAACAGTGGGAGGAGAGAATATGGTTATATGCAGGTAACATTTTGCAATATCATAGTAACTGAAGGCTTCAAGTATCTAGTCATCTATTTGACCACAGACCCTGCCCGTTACTACTCCCATAATCTGCTCCCCCTCCTGACTCGACTCAAACTGGACATCCAACTCTGGGGATCTTTACCACTCTCACTGCTGGGAATGGCCGTCTTATTTAAAATGATGGCCTTGCCACCTTTTTTGTATGTCCTACACAACATATCATACCCTGTCCATCAACACTACTACAAAGCGATAGACAGTGAGCTCAGGACCCTTTCATGGAATGGGGGACAGGCACAAAGAGTCTTAGTCAAGTGGACCAAAGGATGGTAAGACAGAGGAATCTCCCTTCCCAACATTAGGAAGTATCACTGGGTGGCACAGTGGACAACCTTAAACTACTGGATGCAGGCACCCCAAGACGAACCAGCATAGAGAATGGACAGGCAGCTGCTATTCCTGGGAGGGTTTCTTACAGCCATTTACGCCCCCCCCCCACCAAACTGACACATGACCTGGGACCCACATGAGTGACCATCGACCACTGGTGCGTCGCACTCCGTGACCTGGGATGTGAGGGAAAACTGACGCAGGCCACCAAGCTTTGGGACTCAAAGGCGCTGGGCACATTGAGCAACCTCCCTGGATTTGCAAAATTATTGGCATCTCAAAAGTTGTGGACCTCTGGCCACATGACAATGCACTCACTTTTCAAAAACCTGCAAGAGGAGTACAAATTAGCACCCTCCGAACATTACTGATATCTCCAGGTGCGACATGCATTGCACTCTGCACTCCCAAGGGGGACTGAGTTACCAGAATCCTCCTCTCTGGAGCGCAGATTGATAGAAGAACACCTACACAAAAAAGCCATCGCCCTCACATATAAAACGTTAATAACTTCCCAGACCCACTAAAAAGCCTTAAAATGATATGGGAGCAAGACGTTGGAAGTATAGATGACAAGGAATGGGAGAAGCACTGGCATCCCCGAGGCAGGTGGGGATTCAATCTAGGTTTCGTTTGGTGCAACTGAAAGTTCTCCACAGAGCATACCTGTCATGTAAAGTTAGAGCCAAGATGGGCAGTGTGCCCCAAAACGTGTGCCTCAGATGGTTTGGACTGGAGGGGTCCTTATTACACATTCTCTGGGAATTTCCAGAAATCAGGCTCTACTGTTCCTCAGTGATTGTATGCTTAAACAACCTCTTCGGCAATGAATTGTCGACCTCAATTAAATGGTGTCTATAAAACATACCGGAAGCCACAGTTCTTAGGAGGCTGGAGATTCTATTGATAACTTTGGGCATGGCGATTGCGAAGAGAACTATCGCCAGTCTATGGGGGTGGCCACACACACCACTACTGGGAGACTGGAAGTGAGACATGGACCGGTGCATGCTGGCAGAAAGGGTATCTTATGAAAGTCAGGGGTGCCCACAGAAATGGAAGAAAGTGTGAGGGAGATGGAATGAATACAGAGGCAGACTATGCACGCCCCACCCACCCCAAGATCCCGCCACACAATTGCATTAAACGATAACCGATACACCGGTAACAACTTGATGGGGCTGGAATTGGGCACAAAACTCCTACTGGGCGATGGAAAATGTGGTTTTAAGTATTTATGTCCCATTAGTGCCGTTCAATCCTAGACAGTATTTAGAATGTATCATGTATTCTTGCCAAGTTTCTAATAAAAATATATTTTTTAAAATACTGAAGATGGATAGGCTTTTCCTAGGCGATAGCCTAATTTTTTACAACACCTAGTGAGTCCGAGAGAACACTCCTCACTATTCCTTTAAGAACCCAGCTGGTGAGTACAGTGGGCAGCAGCACCCAGAGCACAGTGGAGGCCTAGTCAGGGTCCAGGCGTGACAAAAGAGCCCAGGCTGGGGTCAGCCCAGTTCAAGGGGAGGAGAATTACTGCCTGAACATGCCATGCTGCATCCAGAGGACAGCAGAACCTGTGGTTGTCATTTAATGTCAGTGCGTTGTGCTTGAGAAGATGTGGAAGGCGGCTGGTGCCACAGCACTCCGTCACAATTCACTGTACTACCTCTAGTATCTTCAGCTTCTCTCCGAAACATTACAGGTATCTATTGATCCTTATTTTGACAGAAAGTTGATGTAAGAAACTGGAGTATTAATTGAGGGTAGTGAGAACCCACCTCAAATAATAATCACAATCCTTGTCAGGGTAAATTACAAAAGTCAATAAATACATCTGTGCTGACCCCTTTTGTAGATTGAGACAAAGCAGTCAAGCTTAACTTAGAGGCAATGAGTGAAGTAATAATGCAGTACTCAAAGAGATATAAAGTGGAAACATAACAAGAAAATTTCCAATCCAATTTAGAAAAGCAGAGTAAATTTCAGTAAATAAATTGACACTAAAACAACCAAAATCCAATACGTAGAACTGAGATGGGCTTTTAAAAAATTATATTAAAATCTGCCAGAAAGCACAAAGTGCAAGCTGCAGTTATCTGGTCGCTCTTGCCCCAGACAAAGTCAAAAGTTAAGGCCAACCACTATGGCACATATGTTGGTTACAAGGTCCCTGTTCATCCCGATGGAAAGTTTACCTTCTGGCTTAGAAACTTTTATGGAGAAAGAGTGTGCGTCAAAAGAGGATGCTTCTGGTGCGGTCGTCAAAGGAGGCTGGAAAGCTCACAGTGAATAAAGTCTGAAATCTGTGCCTTTTTGCCATAGCAGCTTGCTTCTCTGAAAAAGCTTGACTGCTCCCTGTGTAAACTGCTGGTTAAGTGTACTTTCTGTCAAGTATACTTGCAATGCCATCTGGGCACATGATTTCATTTACAGAACTCAGTAGTGCTGAGGAGAGCTTTAATCTAGTTAAATATGAACTTCTCTGCTGAACAATGAGTTATTAAGTCAAGCAGAAAACGTAAAAATATCAGGAACTGGGCAGACCAGAGACTTTAGCAATACAGTCGATAAACCGTCGATAGTTTTTTTTCATGACTAATACTAAAACGTACAATTGTTTTAGAGCTGCTGCCTAATGTATAAGATATGAGCACCACCTGATCTGGGATCATTCAAAAATGGAGCCAAGCACATTTGGCTATTAGGGCTCATGTTTGTAAACGTTACTGCATTTTTAACCCCTAGGGTGCCCGGTAGCAGCTGGTCTCGTCCTCGCACACGGTTCCCGTGTGCTGGGGATGAGACCATCTCGTTCTGCACCCGGCCCACGGAGGAAGCGCTAGAGCTCCCCTGTGGGCCACCTTCCCACACCCATCAGTCGGGGATGGAAGGGGAATCACTTCCCCTTTCAACCCTGACCCCCCTCCAGAGATGTCCGATGACGTCAGCACACAATCGCGTGCTGACGTCATCAGAAGTCACCTCCCATCGCAAATGCGATGCGATCGCGCAGCAGAAATGCCCACTAGACACCAGGGAATTTTATTATTTTCATACTTACGTATAAGGGGAGCGGCACCTTGAGCACGGGCCACTCCCTAGGGGGCAAAATATTTTTAGGCCTTTTCTGCCCCTCCTGGGGGCAGATCAGCCTATTATAATTAGGCCAATCTGCCGCCAGGGGGCAGAAACCCCTGGACACAAGGGATATTTTTTTTTGTTTACTTGATATTTTTATGTATGGAGAGCGACCCCTTAGGCAAGGGTCGCTCCCCTGGGGGACAAATTGTATTTAGGCCATTTCTGCCCCCCTTGAGAGCAGATCGGCCTATTTTCATTAGGCCAATCTGCCCCCAAGGGGGGCAGAAACCACTAGACACTAGGGAATTTCTTTTTTTATATACTTACGCATAAGGGGAGCGGCCCCTTGGGCAAGAGCCGCTCCCAAGCGGGCAAAATATTTTAAGGCCTTTTCTGGCCCGTGGAGGCAGAAATCCATAGACACCAGGGATATATAATTTTTTATTTACTTCATATTTTTAAGTATGGGGAGCGACCCCTTAGGCATGCGTCGCTTCCCTGGGGGGGGGAATTGTATTTAGTGCATTTCTGCCCCCCTTAGGGGCAGATTGGCCTATTTTTATTGGGCCAATCTGCCCCAAGGTGAGGCAGAAACCACTAGGCACCAGGGATTTTTTTTGTCATACTTGCGTATAAGGCGAGTGGCCCCTTGGGAAAGGGCCTCTCCCCAGGGGGGACAAAATATGTTTAGGCCTTTTCTGCCCACCCTGGGGGCAGATCGGCCTATTAAAATTAGGCCGATCTGCCCCGGGGGGGGGGGGGGGGGCGGGACCCCTAGAAACCAGAGATATATATTTTGTATTGTTTACTTTATGTTTTTATGTATGGGGACCGACCCCCTAGGCAAGGGTCGTTCCCCTGGGGGGCAAATTTATTTTAGGCCATTTCTGCTCCCCTTGGGGGCAGATTGCCCTATTTCTATTAGGCCGATCTGACCCCGGGGGCAGGAGTGTGTGTATGTGTGTGTTTTGTTTGGGGAAACAGCCCCTTGGGCAAGGATCACTCCCCATGGGGGCATATTACTGTTGGCCAAATCTGCCCCCCTTGGGGCATACCCCTGAGAGAGGGACTCAAACCGCACGAGCCCCCGGTATCTGCAGAGGTCACCCAGCTGCTCAATGCTTTTCAACTCCCACTTGGAAAATCCCGCCAGTCCTCCCACCCCCTGCAGCAAGTCACCTTCCCACAAGGGCGTCATTTCCATAAGCGTAATATTCGACCCCAGTGCCTTATGTGCCTCCCTCCAGGCCCTCATCACTGACATGGTGTGTGCCGGTAGCCCACTTTCTACCTGACGTCTGTATAGGGCTGCCACATATCCCCTCTTACCCATCACTGATCTGTCTACCCAGTAATACTGGTTTGTCATGGTCAGCAAAGTCCCACTCATTTATGACTGCTAGTTGCGAGGCCCAGTAGTATTTACTAATATGTCTGGGATCGCCAGACCTCTGTCAACAACCCTCCTCTGGAGTTTGCATAGGCAATATGTGGGGCTTTACCATCCCATAGGAGGAAACAGAGTGCCTGATCAATCTGCCGGAACAGGACCAGCAGAATCCAGTTTGGTGTGTTTTGAAGAACATAAAGGAGACGGGGAAGTGACATCATTTTATAAAGAGCTGCTTTGCCCATCAGTGACAAGGGTAATGACCTCTAATGAGCTACATCTGTGTGGAGACGGTCTACCTAATGCAGTAAATTTTGGTTAAGAAAGAGCTGTGGGTCACTCGGGATGTAAATCCCCAGATATTTAATGCTGTCTGGTACCACTTATGCCTCACATGGTGAGGTGGGATATGGGTGCCTCCCTCCAGTGGAAAGACCATGGATTGTGGCCAATTTATGCATTGTCCTGAGTGGTCTCCAAAGGTCTGGAATATCTGCAGGATCCTGTCCATTGAAAGGGTGGGTTGTGTGAGAAACAGCAGCACATTGTCAACTTAGAGGGAGACACGCTCCTCCTGATTGCCGTTCATGGACACCCCCTGCACCAATTGATCCTGGCGTATCCAGGCTGAGTGGCTCAAGGGCCAGGGTTAAGATCATGGGAGAGAGGGGATAACCCTGCCTCGTTCCCCTGTGCATGGAGTTTAACCCAGTTACAGAATTCCGGACCAAAGTCCAATTTCAGCAGTGTTGAGAAGATGTAATTTCATTCTATACTGTTGAATGCCATTTTTGCATCTAAGGCCATCAGGACCGTATCTATGTTCTAGGGGCATTTGTCAGTCATATGCAGCGTCCCATATAGGCGGCGTAGGTTGATTTGAGTGCCTTTATAGCGCATGAAGCCTGATTGGTCTGGGTGAATTATAATGGTAATAATACTGCAAAGCCTATTTGCTAGGGCTTTGGTTAAACTTTGGTCTCTACATTCAACAGGGAAATCAGCCTGTAAAAGCTACAGTCCGTTTACATTTTCCCAGCCTTATGGGTGACTATAAACGTGGCTATCAGTTGATCTTGTGAGAGGCCGCCTTCCTTCAATGCTGCCTGGAACATGGGTAACATATGTGGGGCCACTTTATCAACCATTCCCTTATATAACTCCACTGGCAGCCCGTTGGGACCCACCGCCATCCCGGACTGAAGGTCTTGTATGGCTAATGCAATCTCAGCCTATGTTCGGTCAGCCTTCAGGGCATCCTTTGATTCGCTCGTTAATTCACAGAGGTTCATATCATGAAGGAAGTCTACACAATCACTGTCTGACAATGCAGATGTAGATTGGTATAGTGCTTCATAATCAGCAAATGTGTTGGCTACGCTTTTACTATCTGTCTGCGGCCTACCCACTTGTTCCATTACTTTGAGTACCCAGGATCATTCCTTGTCCTGTTGATGTAACCAAGCCAGTAGCTTGTTTGCCTTGTCGTCTACATCATACAGATGGCGCTGCACTGCTAGGGTACAGCTACAAGCCTTCTCTCCCACTAGTTCTCAGAGTTCACTCTGGTGAATATGCAGTTGGTGGTGCTCACTGGTGTTCTTCACCAGCACCCTAGCTTCTAGTTCCTTAATATCCTGTTCTATTTGCTAAAAGTGAAGAGGCATTTTCTCTTTCCTACCTCCAACGTGGGTCTGGGCTTGACTCTGTATGACTGTTTTGAAGGCCTCCCATATGGTATTCGTGGAGGCAACTGTCCCTATTTTTTTTTAAGTAGGTATCTGCCACTGTCCCCAGTATATCCTTAATACATGAATCGCGTAAGTACCATATATTTAGCCTCAGGCCATCACCATGGTGTGGATTGTACTCTGAAGTTGAACTTCTACTGGAGAGTGCTCTGAAACCCCTCTGGGTCTGATCTGCACCACCCCAAAATTATCTACATGTTAGCACTGTGTAAAGAGCTGGTCTATCAGTGAAAAACTATGGTGATTTGTGAAGAAGTATATGTATCCCTGACTCTCCGGGTTGTGTAGGTGCCAATGGTCCGGCAGCCCCAGTGCGCCCACTAAGGAGTGCAGCGCCCGGCTCTCACTCCTTGTGGTGGCCCCAGACAGTCTATGAAGTACTGAGTCAATTTCCGCATTTGTATCTCCACCCGTGATTAGGATCTCTGGTGGTGTTTCCAACAAGAGTGCGCTGATCTCAAGGAGGGTTTGGGTCTGGAGGGGAAATGTGAAGGGAACACACATGTAGGACCATTTGCTCCCAGAAGCCTGATAGAGCCACATATCTGCCCAGTGGGTCATGTCAAGTACGTTTGTGGATAAGAGGAGCTGATTTTTCAATTAATATCCCCAACCCCGTGATTCAGATGTGTAGCCTGCATGAGCTAGTAGTTTGTAGCCAAACCTGTCCAACACTTTGTACATCCTGCCCGAAGGTGTGTCTCCTTGAATAATACTAGGTCCGAGGTACTGAAGGACCAATGCCCGTTTAATCTTACCACCCAGACCATTTATATTCCAGGTCCATATGGACAGGTCTATAACACGAGGGTGGGGAATTTCCAAGCCATCCCTCATAAGGGTCAACATGTTTCGCGTCTCTCGTGGCCCATAAGGGTCCAGTGACGCTTCATCAGGACCAGTTGACTAAATGTATCTCCTAAGCGTAAAAAATGCGGATAACTACAACCTGAAATTGTCAGGACAAACGTATACAATCACTTACCCTAGTATGGGAAGGAACTATTAATCCTAACTGTCGCCCATCCCCATTAGGGAGCGCGCTACATGGGACCCCACGGACCAATGGTCAGGCGCAAGACTACTTTAATGATGGTGCTCCTGACGGCGGGTGACCTACCCGGGTCCGCGTCTCCATTCATTTGGGAGACGCGAAACATGTTGACCCTTATGAGGGATGGCTTGGAAATCCCCCACCCTCGTGTTATAGAGTGATTGACCATTATCCCTGTTTCACTCTTTTGACTATTTTTAACCTTGACCTCTGACCCCCATTTTGACTAATAAACAGATTATCTCTTGAGGTTTAGAGAGTCAATTTTAAACTTCCTACTTTTGATCTCCTTCCTTTACACTCACACTTAGGGTCGTGGCATCATCTCAGATAAGATCTCCGGCAAAGAGCCCCAGCATTTGGGGCGGTGCCCGTCAGACATTGCAGCGCCGGTCTGACGAGGAGCAACTCCGATGATGAAGCATGACACCCTTCTGGGTGTGTGAGGTTTTTTGCTCCTAAAAATTAGGACCCCTCTTTCATATCCTTTCTCTTTCTAGCTGGAACAGTGTATTCTCTTGTTCAGACAAGGTTTATGAGTACCTGTAGTAGAGGCACTGCTATATCCCCGCTAGCCAGTTTTTTGTGCATGTTCACTACTCGGCATAGTGCTAAATCTACCACCAGTTTTACCAGTCAATGTTTGAGGGTTATGTACTTGAGTGCCCATGCTATCAGCCAAACGGTTGTGCTTGTGTATTACATTTCCAGTAGGTTCACCATTCCTAAGCACCCCAGGGTTGGTTATATTCCCTACCCACCCAAACGAGTGTCCTGCCTTTGAGTGGCATATTGAGAGATTGACGCCATTTTGTTCAATGCGTTTGATTTCGTGCTGGTCATAGGCAGCAGAACCAGTCAATGCATGACTGGTAATTTTACAAGCAATTTCTTCAATCTTGTAGAAGATGATCTTAAAAATATTGTTCAGGGAAGTTTGCAAATTTGAAATGTCCTCTTGCAGTACCTTGATCCTCGTTCCACTCCTACCTCCCTCCAGCTATGTGAAGTCTTACAAATTTTACTTGGTGTGCATGACTTGGTACCAGCCTTAATAATACCTGTTAACACCTGCCACCTGTTTTTACATATAATATCAAACACTGGGAGGGTCATGATAAGGACTGTGTGAATAATGATGGCATTGTGTCCCTTCATTCAGTGCCATGCTTAAACCACTACCAAGTTTTTCTTTTTTTAATATATTTTTATTAGCATTTTGTTCTTTTACAATTGTATGCTTGTTCATGTTACAATTCTGCATTTGTTACACATGCCTTTTTAACATTTCGCTTTTATGATATACTTTACTTTTGGTTCATTGTTTGTTGCTTTGATGTTGTTGACATTTTTGCTTCTTGTTTTAATAAATTGTGCTCTTTTACATGTTATAGTGCGTCCCTTGTTTCATTTCACTATTTTTGTAGAACTAATAATCGAACATTAAACTTAAGTCCCTTCTTAACTATAACTTGGGAGGGAGGAGGGGGTGTGGAAAGTGAAAAGACAAGGAGAGGGAAAAAAGAGGAGAGGGAAGAAAAAGAGAAAAAAAAAAAAAGGGGGGATGTAAAACTCAAAAGGACGTTGATGTTGGGAAGATTGAAAAGGGGGAAAGGAGGAAGGGAGATAAAGACCCCAGGGGGTCAACTTTACAGCTTTGTGTGAGTGGAGTTTGTAGTTGTTAGTGTTTAAGGTACGATAGTGTATCAACTTTTGGGGGGGGGGGGGCCAGCCCAGGGCACACCAGCGCGCAGCGGGGACGGTAGGTCACTCATGCCTATCGCTGCTTCTAATGGTGGAGTGGGAGCCAGCGGGTCAATTGTCTTCGTATCCCTACTCCCGGTGTGATCTATTTGTGATTTGGACCAGTTCTGGGCGTCTGTTTATGTATTTTCCCCACTCGGTTCATTTCCCAGTGTGGGTTAGATTTCGCCTGTTGCTCCTACTGGGTTTGCCAGTCTCTTGTTTATACCATCCCAACTCGTCACTAAGTCTTCCCATCCCGGGGCAATGGGAACCCGGCGGATGTCCCTGGCTTCTTCTGCTTTTAGGACCTGTAGTTCAGCTCTGGACCATGCTGAAATATCCCTTTTCCAGTCAGTTAGCATAGGGTGGCCTGAAGCCTTCCAGCCCCTCGAGATTAGTCTTTTGTAAAGGGCCAGGGATAGGTCCAGGAAGCGTCCCCTCACCTTTCCGCATAGCGCAGCTGGTCTGAGGCCCAGTAAGCACAGCTCAGGGGTAAGTCGCAACTCCGTCCCAAATAATTCAGATAGGATGGGCAATATTTCCCTCCAACCAGATTGGATCACTAGACATCTCCAAACCATGTGGTCAAAATCCGCCTCTCCTCCTCCGCATCTCGGGCATGTCCCAGGGCCCCCCCGTATATACGGAACAGTCTGTGGGGTGTGAGATACGTCCTATGTAGATAATTGTATTGGATGTATCTTAACCGCGTGTTATGCGAGATCACCCGGGGGTAGGCCAGTACTCTGTTCCACTCTGAGTCAGACAGTTCCCGCCCAATCGTTTTCTACCACCGACCTCTCAAAGACTGTAAAGGGTCTAAGGCTGCCTCAACTTGGGCCCAGTATATTTTGGCGATCAGATGTGGTTCCTCCCCTGATGTCAACAATAAGTGCAGGACACCGTGGGTAGCGGGTTCCGCATTCATTGTGTCCCACTGAACTTTAAGAGTGTGTACTAGCTTCCCATAGAGCAGAAATTGACCCCGGGGAACACCCTCTTCCGTTAGTTCAGCAAATCCCCTCATTACACCTTCCTTGAAGAGCCCGCCCACTGTTTCTATTCCAGCTGTCGACCAAGGGCCAAGTCCCATATTTCCCGGTCCCCTCCCCACAGATTCCAGGGCAAGCACCGACAGTGGTAAAGCTGGAGAATATGGAGGTCCCACTCCCACCCTTTTCGTGCATCTTTTCCAGCATGCCATCGCAACTTTTATCATTATATTATTCCGGGGGGGGGGGTTATTTTCCTGTTTGCCATGCATGCCGCAATCCATGCCGTGTCCGTTACTCCTTGGGCAGTACATAAATCCAGTTGGCCCCTACCCGCCAGCCAGCCGGATACCCACTGTAGTTGGGATGCCAGGTGGTATGCCTCAAAATCAGGGGCTCCCAGTCCTCCCGTATGGGGTGGTCTACAGATAGTCGTGAGTGTAGTTTGTCTACGTCCATCGTCCCATATTAGTTCTCTGAGCAACGCATTCAGGTCGCGGAACCATGCCTGGGGGATCAGCAGTGGCAAGTTGGCAAAATAGTAGAGAAGTCGGGGAAGCATGATCATCTTGGACAGTGCCACTCTGGCCATCACTGGCAGTTTCAGAGAGCGCCAAAACCCCACTGAGGACCGCAGGGATCGGAGCGCTTTACCAAGGTTACCCTCTCTTAGGTCTCCCAGTTCGTGGAAAATTTGAATCCCCAGGTACCTAAAGGTCCGCGGGGCCCATTTCAAGTCCATTGGGCATTCTGCAGGGCGTCTATAACCAGGCGTCAAGGGAAACACATATGTTTTGCCACAATTAAGTCATAATCCTGATACCTCTCCGAAGTCCTCTAGGACCTCCAGGGCCCAAGGGAGACCGCTCGTTCCATCTCTGAGATAGATCAGTATATCATCTGCATATAGCGAGATAATGTGCTCAGTTGGTCCCCACTCAATCCCCCTGCCCGCTCCTTCACCACGTACCCAGGCGGCTAGGGGTTCTATCGCCAGGGCGAACAACAATGGGGATAGGGGGCACCCCTTTCTGGTTCTCCGGTGCACCGGGTATGCACTGGAGATTGTCCTACCCGCCCTGACCCTTGCTAGTGGGGATGAGTATAACAGGTCCACCCATCTGACCCAGCACTCCCCCAGGCCCATTTTTAACATTGCCGCCCTCAGGTAGTCCCATCTGATTGAGTCGAAGGCCTTCTCGAAGTCCACCGCCAATAGGGTCCCAGTTGGTGGCTTCGATTCGTCGGGCATATGTAAGATGGAAAAAATTTGTCTAAGATTCAGGGAGGTGCTGCGACCAGGAATGAAACCGTTCTGGTCATCATATATCAGAGTGGGCCTGTGGGGTAGCAGCCGGTTGGCCATGATCTTGCTGAGGATCTTAAAGTCGCTATTTAACATTGATAGCGGGCGGAAGTCAGCTACTGATGCCTCATTGTTATTTGTTTTGGGGAGTGGCACTACCAATACCTCACGTAGTGTGCATGGCAGTTCTCCACTCTGTGCCGCCTCCATATACATCTCCATCAGTCTGGGTCCCAGTAAGGACTTATACTTTTTATAAAAATCCATAGGAAGACCGTCTGTGCCAGGGGTCTTCCCAGGGGCCAGCTGTGCAAGTGCTTCGTTTATCTCTTCCGTGGTCACTGGCCCTCCTAGACTGACCCTATCTTCTAAGTTCAGTACCGGCAGGGGGATCCGGGTCAGGAAATTGTCAAGTGTTCCCGTCCCCAGGTCGGTAGGCTTCCTGTACAAGTGCGAGTAATAATCTCTGAATGCGTCATTAATGGAGCCTGGGCTGAGTCTGCGAGTTCCCCCTCTGTCCAATACGCTTGTGATAGGTTCGCTGTCCCCATTTGGGCGTACCAGCCATGCCAAGAGTTTACCTGATCTCCCCTCTTCCGACTGTAGGGATGTCAGGTACCTTTGCATGCTATGCATCTAAGCCGCTCTTCGACTTGGGAGTGTTCTCTGCGTGCGCGGTCATACTCTTCATCTACTTGCGCTGCAGGGCCCTGTCTCAGTTCCCCTTTGTGAATGACCTTCACCAGAGCGTTTAGTTCCCTCTCTAGTGTGCGTCTTACCCCCACGGACTGCCCAAGACAGCAACCCCTCGTCACCACTTTGTGTGTCTCCCATTCCACGGCTCTGGTAGGGGTGGATCCCTTATTAGTTTCAATGTGTTCTGTTAGGTGGCATCGCAACGCCTCCCTATATGCCTGGTCCTCTAGCGCCGCGGGGGTCATTCTCCATGATGGTATGGGGGGTCTGTCCTGTGATACCCTCAATGTCAGTAATAGAGGATTATGATCCAATATTGTGCGGGCAAGGTATTCAGAGTGGGTCACACCTCGAGACAATCCTGCAGTGCAGACCATCCTGTCGATTCTAGTGTGCACCTGGTGGAGGCCCGAGTAAAACGAGTAGTCCCTGATAGTCGGGTGTCACAGCCGCCAGACATCCACCAGTCCCCAGGTGCCTAGCCACTCAGCTAGTCTTTGTGTTGTCTTGGTTGATGTTGCCCCCTGCAGAGGGGGGGTGGACCTGTCCATGTCTATGTCTAGCACTGCGTTAAAGTCTCCTCCTATTAGTACTTCCCCTATGTGTTGACGTGTAAGGTGTCTAGATAGGCCCATCATAAATGAGGTTTGGTCCTGATTGGAGGTGTAGATGCAACTCAGAGTCAACGGGAGCCCTTGTAATTTCCCCTCCAATATGACAAACCTTCCCTCTTTATCTATGTTGGAGGAATCAGTCGTCAGGGGGACCCCCGCCCTAATCCAAATCAGAACGCCTCTTGCATAAGCTGAATATTCTGTGGCAAACACCTGTCCCCTCCATCTCCGTCTTAGCTTTTCTCCTTCTCCTGGCGCCAGGCGGGTCTCTTGTAACATAGCTACCTGCACCCCTCTTCTCTTTAGGAAGGAAAGAATTCTATGTCTCTTGGCTGGAGTACCCATCCCCCTGACATTCCAGGTTATGATATTGTGGTCTGCCATCTCATTCTTAAAGCCTGTTGAGTGTAAGCTTGGCGCGCCCGGGACCCTGATTGACCCCCCCGCAAGCTCGTACCTTCATTGTGGTCGATCCATTTCATACATATAACCGATGTAACTCGTAACTGCAAACCCCAACTCCCCATCCCCAGGGCACCTCCGGAACTGTAGGCTGCCCAGAAAATTGTGCAACACTGCAATTTGTTCAAACACATCACTGCAATACTCGCCAGCCAAATCTGACAGGCGAGAGTCAAGTGAGGGGGGGGTGGCCAGGTCCGGAGGGGCCATTCTTCCACTTAGTTTGTCTTGCCGCTCGGCGCCAGCGCGGGTCCAAACTATGCGAGTTCATCAGCAGTTTGCGGGGTCACCCTCGGTGTGTAAGTTGAGCCTCCGGAGCCATCGGGAGAGGACACCACTGTGTCATCCGATTCTTCTTCAGAACCCTCCTGGGGCGACGTTTCTCCACCCACTCTGGCTGCTGCCTCCAGGGCCTCCCTCTTGCCAGTTTCCCTCTGTGTCCGCGTTGGCGTCAGTCTTGGGCGATCTCTGGGCCTCTTCCCCCTCGGGGCCCGGCGGGTCCCACCCGCACCATGGTTTTCGTGCATAGGCCGCGCCGACTGTGTCCCATGCCTCTCGAGCCATTCCCATGCTTCCTCTGGGGTTTGGAAGAACGTGGTCTTTCCCTCTGCAACCACTCGTAGTCTTGCTGGATAGAGCAGCGAGTACTGTATCCCCTCATCTCGCAAGGCTCTTTTAATCGCCAGGAAAGAGGCGTGCTTGTTCTGGACTTCCAAAGTGAAGTCAGGGAACAGGGTCACTTCCCCATTGGCTACTTTAAATGGGCCCGTTTCCCTGGCTTTCTGTAGGAGGATGTCTCTGTCTCTATAATGCAGAAGTTAAGCAATTACAGCCCGCGGGGCCTACCAGGAGCCAGTGGTCTAGACGGCACACGATGCGCTCGCTCCAGTGTGTAGAAGGGGGTCAGGCACCCCGGCGCGACAACCGTGCTTAGCCATTTCTCCAGGAATTCCACCATGTTCGCCCCCTCGGGGAGGCCCACAACGCGCACATTGTTCCTCCCGTTTCTACCCTCTGCATCCTCAGCCCGCTGTTCAAGCTTTGCCACTCTGCTAGCCAAGAAGGTCACCTCTGCTGTCACATCTTTTTGTTTTGGCACGACATCCGCCAGTATTGTTTCTGTTTCTTTAACTCTGTCGGCTAATTTATGGTGATCAGCTCTCAGGAGGCCAACCTCTATCGCCAATTGATTGATGTAGCGCTGCAATGTTGATTTGGTGTCCTCAATGGCTCCCAGTATCTTGTCTAGGGTGTCTTGCACTTTGACTTGTGACTGGTTCTGTATGGTCGTCTCATTGTCCCCCGGCGGTGTCAGGGGGTCCATGGCTTTGTTCTTATGCCGGCCCTTAGGGGGCATTGGTCAAGCAGGGGGAAGTGCCCCAGGGGGCCCGGCACGTAGTCCAAGCGCTTGTGCTGCTTGTTTCTGGTTTGTCCACTAACTTAAGCCTCAGCTGTCTTAGTCACTGGTCCCGGGTGTTCCAGGGCGAGCCCTAGGCGTTCTGCCGGCCGTTTCCAGCGCCCAATCCCCGTGGGAAGGGTTACGTTAGCCAACCATGAGCGACTGCGACCTGCTCCCGTCCTAGGCCATTCGCGCACTCTTCTCTTTCACTGGGCCCCACTTCGTCGACCGGAGCCAAGCACACGCTACCACTGTGGCTTAATTATCTCCCCACTTGATGCACTCACCCTCTCTTGGGTACCACCTCTATGTCCCTGGTGCTTCTTATGATTGCACCTGGTATCTCCGGTCGAGAGTCACTGGTGTCCTCGGGTCTCCAGTAGCTCCCTTGTTCTAGCACGTCCGATATTCAATTGCGGGTTCTCTGCCAGGCGTGCTCCCCCCGAGGGGGGCTACCAGGGGTCAATACTCCCCTCAGCAGTTCCTTGGGGGGCCTCCATATAGTCGCCTTGGGTCTTCCGTTTGCTGCCAGGGCCCCATTCCATATGTCCGGGCTTTTCAAAGGAATCTGGGCCACGCCCACTCCAACGGCCCCGAGAGGCCAGGAATCCCTATTAATATTGGGATCCACCTGGGCCCAGCGCGTTTTTCAGGCTCCCCTGGTACCTCAGAGCGGCTGCAGCGCCCGAGCGCCGCCGCACGCGGGCCGCCCACCCGGTCCCAAGCGCGGCCCACGTCTTCACTCGGGGCCGCGCCTTCTATTAAGCGGCAGGGCCGCAGGTCTCTGCCAGCGCCGGGCGACTCGACGCAGCCGACAGCCCGCGCCAGGGCTGCGGCTGAGTCCCAGCGGCTCCGCCTGTTCGTGCTGATCGCCGCGCCCGCACCCCGGTGAGGGACTGCCCGGTCAGGCGTGTCCGGCACAAAGTTTGCTGTCGGCCCCTCCGGAGCCGAACGACTAAGCGTGCGCCATGTTCAGATCCATGGCCACGCCCCCAAACCACTACCAAGTTCACTGCTTATCAACGCATCTGTGTTTGGTTCAATACTGGCCACATGCTTAAGTCCCGCAGCGTTATTAGTTTTGCCGAGAAAAGATTTTATATCTCTCGTTTTCATATTGAAACAGTGGGGGTTATTACAACTTTGGAAGAGGTGTTAATCCGTCCTAAAAGTGACGGATATACCACCAGCCGTATTACGAGTTCCATAGGATATAATGGACTTGTAATACGGCTGGTGGTATATCCGTCACTTTACCGTCACTTTTGGGACGGATTAACACATCCTCCAAAGTTGTAATAACCCCCAGTGTCTCTTTTCTTTATTGTTAAGCAAATTTTCAACTTCCTGGATGAGCTTGAGTATCTTGGACAGTGTGCAGTTTTCAGCAGCATTCTTGGTCTGTTGTTTTGCTTTACCAGCGCCAGTTGGGTTATCTGCAGCTTTCCGTTTCTCCATCCCTGTCTGGGGTTTAACCTCACTTCATCAATAACGAAATCAGTATCAGCATGCTACCACCATCAAAAAATGACATGTTTGATTATGAAGCTAGTTACATTGGACCTATTGTAGTTGTGTCACCTGTATCTCATAATCTACTAAAAGCTAGTCACATAGACACACCGTGGGCATACGGCAATTGACTTCTCTTCAAGATGCTTGATGTTTATCTTGACAGCAGGAAAATGGAGCCCCAATAATGGAGGACTAATTGGGTGGCCCAGCCCTGCTTCTTCCGGTCTTTCACGGGCACAGGCTGGCCTGCCGTTGGCCCTGGCTTTGCCAGGGCATGAACTGCGCAGCAGGAATCAGCTGAGCGCTTTGTGAACTTATTCTCTCAGGGGAGGGGACCTTCACTCCAAGCGTCCCAGGTGTGTGCTGGGGAATTCAGTACCCCTGCAATGTGACCTGCACAGTGGGAATCATGCAAGTGCTACATAGCGTGAGTCTCTTAGAAGCATCCCAGGTGCGTGCTGGAAAATGGAGACTATCTGTGATGCGTCCCCCGCAGTGGGAATCAGGAGAGCGCTATATAGTGCAATTCTCTCAGGTGTCCCAGGTATGTGCTGGGGAATGGAGTCTCACTGTAAGGGAGCTACACTCTTTTTAGCATAATTGGAAGACATTGGAGGAGACACAGCAGGAGAACAGAACGGGTGAGTCTATTTTGTACCTTAGGTTGTCCCTGCAGCTCCTCCTTTGCTAGCAAAGACAATTGTTTCAGTAGGTAACTCCTGATAGCTACCTTTATTTCCACATAACATCAGATGGCCATAAGAAGCAGCTGTACTTCATTGGGGAAAAAAGATGCATGATGAAATGCTAATGGTAGAAGGTTGTTAGAAAGCCTGCACCAGTAAACAAAGGGAACAGAGGTACCTAGAGCTGCTGGGCTGAACTGGGAGAGGGAGGGAACAACTAAAAAAGTACAGTGACAAAGATCTGAGGGAAGAAGCAGCACACAGTGGAGTTAGCAAGAAAACACACTCCCATGGTGTGTTGAAAGAAAAAGAAAAAAAACATTCTTTGATTTTTAGCTGTGAAAGAATACAAGCCATCATTTCAGAAGGATGATAAAGAAGCTATACTCAGGGGAGAGACAAACAGACGAAAAGGAAATAAAGCCAATGATTAAGGAGCAAGCAGATGAGACAGACGAGAAAATCAAACAATCATAAGAAAGGGAGTGGGGTGTATTTGGGTGAAGTGGGTTAGATTGGACTAGAGTATAATACGTTTGAGTGGCATGTGGTATTATGGAGTGGGGTAGATTGGGTAGAGTAGATTGGAGTGGGGTCCAGTGGAGTGGGGTAGATTGGTTGGATTGAGAGGGGTATATTGGAGTGGGGTAGATTGTGGTGGAATGGAGTTAGATAGATTGGATTGCAGTTGAGATTGGAGTGGAGTGAAATAGATTGGTGAAAAGTGTAGTGGGGTAGACTAGAGTAGAGTAGGGTAGATTGGGCAGATTACAGTAGGGTAGATTGAAATGGAGTCAGGTAGATTGAAAAGAGATTAGAGTGGAGTAGTCTGAAGAGGGGTAGGGTAAATTGGAGTGGGTTAGATTAGGGTGTGGTAGATTGGAGTAGGGTAGAGTGGGGTGGAGTAGAGTAGATAAGAGCAGAGTGGGGTGGAGTGGGTTAGACTGGAATGGAGTGAGGTAGCTTTGAGGAGACTGGCAGATTGGAGTCGAGTGGGTTAGGTTTCGGTAGAGTGGAGTGTGGTAGAGTGGAGTGGGATAAGCAAGGCACTGTAGTAGACTGGAGTGGCTTGGGTTAGATTGAAGTGGGGTCGAGAGGGGTAGTTTGGAGTAGATTGGGATACATTGGAATGGGGAGTAGGGTATCTTGAATTGGGGTGGAGTGAGATAGATTGGAGTGGAGTGGGTTAGATTGAAGTGGGGTAGATTGGAGTGGTGTTGAAGGGAGTGGGGTAGAACGGGGTAGAGTGGAGTGAGATACTGGGGTAGATTGCAGTTGAGTATGATTGACTGGGGAATAGTGGAGTGCAGTGGAGCGGAGTGGGGCAGACTGGAGTGGGGTTGTTTGGAGTGGAGTGGGGTAGATTGGAGTGGAGAGGAGTAGACTGAAGTGGAGTGGGGTAGAGTACGGTAGAGTGGGGTAGACTGGAGTGGGACAGATTGAATGGGTTATGGTGTGGCACACTGGAGTGGTGGAGTGGGGTAGGGTGGAGTGAAATAGGAGTGGAATAGTTTGGAGAGGGGTAGATGAGGTACATTGGAGTTGAGTGGGGTAGGTGGGAGTTGGGCAGATTGGATGGGGTAGATTGGAGCTGGGTAGTTTGGGGTGGAGAGGATTATGGTTGATTGGAATGGGCTGGATTAGTTTGGAGTGGGTAAGATTGTACTGTAGTGGGGTAATTTTATGTATTTATTTAATTATAAAGTTTTATATAGCACAAACTTGACCCTAAAGTCTATCTGTCAAGTAGAGGCAACAGGTAGATTATACCGCTAATCTATTCGTGGACATTAAAGATACAGCAGAAGGAAGAAGGTCAACAGGTAGTAAAAAAGGGCCAAGGCAAGAGAGTAAAAGCCATGTAAGTAACCATTGAGTCGTGTCGGTTTTCATACAGAAAAGTAAGTGTTCTAGGGCAGATATGTATTCAACAGAAACATTTTGACTTCTTTTGTAAATGATGCAGTTGATGAGATTAATCTGATTTCAGGGGGCAGGGAATTCCAGATTATGAGTTTAGGTTTTCTTCTGAGGAATTTCTGAGGTTTCAACAATAAGATGCTGGTGCTTCCAGAGGATCTGCAGCTGCCAGAGAGCTCCAATGTTTCTACCAGATACCTTAGTATGTTGTAGAGAAGGGGTTTATGGGTCATACTGGCGATTTTTAGCTGTATCCTTGTCTCGTGTGAGAGCCAGTTTAGGAGTGATGTGGTTATTTCTTTTGGATCCTGTGATGAGTCTTGCAGCAAAGTTCAGGGAAACCCTTAAAGTGGCCAGCTTAGAACTAGGGAGGCCACAAAGGGTTTTGATTCCATAGTCCAATCTGGAGATCACCAGAGCTTAACAGCTGATTTGAAGTTGTCAAGGGGAAAGAAGGGTTTTATATTTCTTAGTATGCTCATGAAAATTTGCTCCTTTGGTGGCAGAGCTAACGTGTTCCTGCATGCTTAGGTTCTTGTCAAGTATTATTCCCAGTGATCTTGTGGAGTCTATAATGTGTGGAAAGCAGATAAGAGTTGTTAGTTGCTTCAACCATTCTTCAATATTGAGTGATTGCTTGGGTGGGGCGATTAAGAGGAATTCCGTTTTGAGAGCGTCAAGTTTGAGGTGGTTGCGGGTTACCCAGTTGTGGGTTTTTTGCAGCATTATGTTGAGAGACTGGATATCTTCAAGGGAGGAGAGTGTGTCATCTGTGTACACGTGGTATTGAACGTTGGAAGATTTTGGAATGTCAGTTAGAGGATCTATGAATAGGTTAAATAGTGTGTGAGAGAGTTTGGACCCCTGAGGAACCCCCTAATGTGACTGCAGTGGAATTGGATGGGGATAGGTTGCTCTTAATTCTTTGGGTTCTATTGTGGAGAAACGTGGTGAACCATTGTTCTTTCCAGTAAGACAAGGAGATTCTCATGTTTACAGTATTGAAAGCAGAGGATAGGTCTAGGAGGATTAGAAGTAAAGATTCCTTCTGGTCTGTTATAATGTTTGGGGCACAATATAGTGTTGGCTTAGAGTTTAAGGCTCTACATATGGCGCAAATGTACATACAATGTGATACTTGCATAAATAAAAGTGGGAAAAAAAGAGGTTCCTTCTCATCTAGCATTTTTAGCACATCGTCATCTATGACTTTTTACGTGGCATGTGATAGATTAGAGTGGAGTGGGGTAGATTGGGTCGAGTGGAATGGAGTGTGGTAGATTGGGGTAGATTGGACTGGACCAGAGTGGAGCTGGAAGACTGGAGTGGAGGGAGGTAGATTGGGAAGAAGTGGAGCGAGGTACACTGGATTGGAGTGTAGTTGGGTAGATTAAGGTGGGGTACAGTGGGGTATATTGGGTGAATTTGAGTAGGGGAAACTGGAATGGAGTGGGGGAGATTTGAGTGTGTTAGAATGAAGAGGGATGAATAGAGTGGAGTAGATAGGTGTAGATTGGGGTGGGGTAGATTGGAGTGGGGTAGATTGGAGTGGGATTAGATTGAGATAGAGTGGGTTAGATTAGAGAGAAGTGTAGTGGGATAGATTTGATTGGAGAGTGGTTGATTGGAGTGGGGTGGATTGTGGTAGATTGGCAGGGGTAGATTAAAGGGAGGTAAGGTGGATTGGACTGGAGTGGGGTTAAATAGAGTGCAGAGGAGTTGGATGGATTGGAGTGGTGTGTGGTAAATTAGAGTGAGGTAGACTGGAGTACAATAGACTGGAGTAGGGTGGTTTGGAATGAATTCGGGTAGATTGGAGTGGAGTGGGTTGGATTGAGGCACACTGGAGTGAGGTACTACATTAGAGTGTAGTAGATTGAAGTGGAGTGGGGTAGACTGGGGTAGATAGGAGCAAAGTGGGTAGATTTGAGTGGAGTTCAGTAGACTGTGATGGAGTGGGGTAGATTGGAGAGGGTTGGGTTAGATTAGGTGGAGTGGCATAGTGTGGAGAATGCATAGTGTGGTAGTACACTGCCATTACAGTAACACGTTTCAATTAAAATGACCATTACATTTGCACCAAAATATAGTTTTACTGCACATAAATGATAATGTGTGCAAATGTCATCACCTAGTGTATTGATGTGTTTTGATTGTATTCAAACATCTGTTTCCACCACACTTCAGAATTAGAAAGAAAATGTGCCTTATATGTGCTAACTCTGATAGATTCTGAAGCAACAGCACAGTTCACCTCTTTTTTTGTTGTGTGCTAGGAAAAAAAGAACATTCCTTCTCCTCTTACATGGGTACTCTGCAGGACTGTCATGTAAATTATCTCACTTTGAAGTCAGAGAAAGAAAAATAAACACCAAGCTACCTGTAAGAGAGAGCCTGACATTTGAGCTCTGTCTTTGAATGGACAGCAAATGTGGCAAGATAAGCACAAGATTTAAATACCTAAATATTTAAAAGAAAGCGAGTTCAGGGAAGAATACAATAAAAGCGGTTTAGGCAACAAGAGGGACGAACTGAACCTGGAGAGCCAAAAGCAAATAAAGCCAGCAAATCGAAAGTCAGTAAAGGTGAGTTACAGACCACAAACACAAAGCCAGTGGTAATCAACGAGCAGAATTAATTCCTAGGTCACTGTTCTGAAAGTACCCCAAGTGTCTTAAGCAAACCAGACAGCTGCGCTGTCAGATAGGCTGAAACCTAAAAAACAATAAATGGATCAGGGGGTGGGGAGTGTCTGGAGAGCAATGGACGAACTGGGGAGGGCATGGAGATTCTGTTCATGGAGCAGAGACAGAAAGGAAAGTGATAAACGTCCAAAAAGTGCTGACACAGCTAAACAAAAGTACTCCCCTCACGACAGCAGTGAAGGGATACAAGTCTTTCAATCCGGTTGGATGAAAATAAGCAGTTGTCCAGGGGTGGGAATAGTTGAAGAATATGGAAGAAAGCCATTGATTAAGCAGCAGGGAACTGACAGAAATCTAGAACTAAGCAAAGAGACGACCTAACGCCCACTCTGAATATGATATTGCAGACAATTGGGCTCATTCTGAGCCCGGCGGGCGGCGGGAGCCGCCCGCCTGGAGGGAGCCGCCAAATGACCGCACCGCGGTCAAAAGACCGCGGCGGCCATTCAGACATTTCCTCTGGGCCGGCGGGCGCTCTCCAAAAGAGCGCCCGCCGGCCCAGAGGAAATGCCCCTGCAACGAGGACGCCGGCTCAGAATTGAGCCGGCGTAGTTGCAGGGGTGCGACGGGTGCAGTTTGCACCCGTCACGTATTTCAGTGTCTGCATTGCAGACACTGAAATACACAGTGGGGCCCTCTTACGGGGGCCCCTGCAGTGCCCATGCCATTGGCATGGGCACTACAGGGGCCCCCAGGGGCCCCGCGGCACCCCCTACCGCCATCCTGTTCCTGGCGGGAGACCCGCCAGGAACAGGATGGCGGTAGTGGGTGTCAGAATCCCCATGGCGGCGGAGCGCGCTCCGCCGCCATGGAGGATTCCCCCGAGCAGCGGGAAGTCGGCGGGAGACCGCCGACTTTCCGCTTCTGACCGCGGCTGAACCGCCGCGGTCAGAATGCTCGTGGGAGCACCGCCAGCCTGTTGGCGCTGCTCCCGTGGTCGGTGGCCCTGGCGGCCACCGGCCGCCAGGGTCAGAATGACCCCCAATATGTTTTCAACAACCGATAGATATAGTTGTCTGCAGGTCGAGACCAAAAAAACAAATAAGGATGAGCTAAGCACGGATAAAGGCAATTGTATATCCCCTGATGTAAAAAAAAAAAAACATGGAGGGAAGTGGGTGGGGGCTTAAGTAGAAAAAGGCAGTAAGCTTTGAAGAAGGGGGAGGTGTAGCATGAGAAGAGGCATAGGGCCCCCCCCCCCCCCCCACGGAAAAAAGAAAGAAAAAGAGTTCTGGAAGGTCGGACAAAAATGTAGTGGGGAAAAACAAACTAGATTTCAGTTTTTTCACCAATTATGACATTCACCAGGTTGCTTTCATCAGCCTCCGAACGTCATTGGTGGTGATGTTCTACAAAAAGGGGTCATAACAAACAGCTTCTGCAAATTTGATTTTCGTCGTTACACACAGCCGCACTAAGATAAGCTCCTTCTTGAGAAAACAGAACTTTAAAAATATAAGCAGAGGTAACATTTCCACTCAATTGCACATTTTAGCCCAATTCTCTCTTCGTTTGCTTCTCCTCCTCACACAGAAAATTAGGTTTATAGGTTTCAAGGTATCACAGGCATAGCAAACTAAATGAATACTGGTTAAACCACCTATGTCCTAACCAATAATATCCCTGAATTAATTGGTAACATTACACCACAAAACATAATTTTAGCAATTTCTCACTAATACCATATTTCCATTATCTAAATTCTTCATCTCCCTCGTGCTACTTTCCTTGTTTCTCACTTCCCAGAACTACTGTCCGTGGTGAGATAGCATAATCTTCTCATAATTTACGGCTATACTGGACAGATGGGTATCATGCACAGCTAGATGAATAATCCATTAATACATTTCTGTATCTTTTCTGGAACTGCTGATGATGAACTTGTGACCTTCTCAGCATGCATCGTCTCCCATACACATACATTGTGAAGTGAGGAAGTCAGTCTCAATGTAGGTGAAATTATCGGTTGACCCAGCTAGGAAGGCCTTACTTGTGATGCTGATTGTCCTGCTCTATTGATGAGCATTGCTATTCTCTATCCCCACTATCCACAAACTGTGCTATTGATGATTGATGACAGATTAACAAGTAGGATGCCTTCATTTTCCCAGCAGGGGTTTGGTAGCAATCATATCCATGTTCTCCTCTAATTTTCAGCTGTGTGCTCTAATGAGAGTCATAGTGAAAGAAGAAAATTCTATTAATTATTATAATAGTTTTGGAAATTGTTTCCTTGGCATTATCTCATACCTGTCGTCCTTGATCACGGAAAAACTCCCCAGTGTTCTCAATAACCTGCTCATCTGACATCTGTGAGTACGGCTGCTCCCGACAGAAGGTGAACATCTCCCACAGCGTTACGCCGAACGCCCAGACATCACTGGCAGTGGTAAACTTCCCCTGCAGGAAAACGGCACAACGTCTGTAATTTACTCATATTTGTATTGACATCATAGGAAATTAATTTACAGGAAGCGGTTCAAATTCAAACAGATAATGTTTCTGAATATCTGAGTCATATTCTTAGTTCAGCTCAGGTCTTATGATTGTGCTGCCACAGTATGCACAAATGTGTTGCATGCCAAGATGCAGAAATCACCATAGATGGTAGTATTGACAGTTTCACAAAGGAGTCTTACCCACAAGTGACAACGTAAATGATTGAAAATGCAAGCCTTTATGCAAGATTATGCGCTTAATTTAAGGCCTTTCAAACTTGCTTTTATAAGAGGATACATATAATAGTTTTAGTTGCAAGATCATTTTGCTTCTTATATACACAATTACATTTCTATTAACGTATTCTTCTCTGCTAGATGTAAAATCAGAATGTATAATCACACAACTGATGACATCAATGCATAAGTAAAATGCTAATGTAATCAATGTATATCAATTTTCCCTCTTTTTATTAACTACGTTTTGATAAGGGCCCTTCTATGTTTTAGGGCTACATAAATACTGTAGTTGAAACATGTGGAGATGAGATGTAAAACAAGATGGTTGCTCCCACCACCAGCTTAAGGGAATCATATCCAATATTTTGGCCATGGGTCATTTTATCAAAGGTGAAGCCAACTTTCTGAATCTGTTTTGCAACCGTAAGTGAAAATTACATGAGTTACAACAGGAAGGCGATAAGATTTTTGAGTGCGATCCTCGGAGTTCTTGCATCAAAAATAATCTCTTGTATGAATTATTGCAGCACCCATTTGCCCTCTCCTTTTTATTTGGTGCCCTTCTGTCCATTCTCTTTCCAAACACGCTTCTCTTTGATCGTTTTTTGCCCATCCTTCAACAGTCTGTCCCCCCACCATGTACAAGATGATGCCACCAATAGCCTAAAACAGTGGACTCTCCACCCTTTTATGTAATACAAGCTACTTATGTTCATTGAAACACATCGAGCCCATCTAATATTATTAGGGATGTAACAGTGATCATGTCAGATGAGATTACATTAGTGGCCACCATATGCAAGATTATTGCCTATGGTCATTTCAGCGCATCAGGCATGGTTGCCAGCAGTAATATTAAAAAGTCTTTGTCAATATGGAATGCTGGGGACGTAGGTAACAACATTTATAAAAAGTCTCCCCAATGTCACATGATTTATCACTCAAATAGTAGCTTTAAATTTATTTTGCAAATTTTGCAATTTTTCTCCATATATCAGCTTATGAGTTCTGAAAATGAACACATTTTCATCTTGAATATAAAGTCTCAATTTTGGTATAAGCATATTAACTCAACCAAGCAAAAACATCGAATTTAGTAGGGTGGGCTGCACACTGGAGATCTACTTAAAGGCAGCTAGAGAGCTGCCAGTAATTCACAAGCTACTTGGTGGAGAAGCCTGGCCTAGAGAGTGTCGGCATAAAAGTGGGTCATTTGTGCAGTGGGTAACTAGCCAGGTACATTTGACAAGACAGTATATAATTTGTAAAGGATCCAGGGCAGCCTGTTACCTCATAATTTGATTGCTCTGGGCCTATGGATTTCCACAACTGCTTCAAGCTTAGGCTTGAAGCGGTAATTCTGGGCCGGGACCAGAGGTGAGGATTATGCTTAACTTTGTTCCTTTTATTACGTTCCAGCAGATATCATCATTAACAAAAGGTAACCTTACATATTCCCACCGCTGGAGCTCCACTCATGGCTTCCTTTCATCGTTTTCCAGGCCGCGCAAGTGAGTGAGCCATTCTACCCATTAGAGGGCATGGGGCATTGCTTAGACGTTGCTTTGTGGGGGATGAGCTTGATTCTGTTAGTGATACTGATGAGCTTGCGTCCCTGTGGAGTCTGTGCCTCCCCAAGCCACCTTGGAAGCCTCCTACACCTCTCGAGGTCTGTGTTAAGGATTTTAATAAGCGGCTTATGCCTGGTGACTGTGGTCCATATCAGGCAAAGTATTTAGCCAGGTGTTGGCAGCGCAATAGCATTCTTAGTGCTGCTGGGGGCTGATCCCAGGCAGAAGTTGATTTTGCCCTTCACGAATACAGGGTGTGTCAGCCTGAGGCTTTGACCCATATTTCATTCTTCTAGCCCGTCCAAATAGAACTGGTTCCCCCCCCCCCCCACCCAGTGATGAAAATACGGCCTCTCAGGCTACCAGGCTGACTGTTTGCCTTTCCTTTCGCGAAGCTAGCGTGCCCAGAGATTCACTGGATTTGTCTAGGATTGCACCCATGCCCTCTGGGCTACAGGATAGGCTTCATTTGTTTCAAATTTGCTATCATATTGTGAAATGCCTTTGGGCAACACCGAAGTACATACACTACAACGCAGGTCGATATGAAGGGTGGTTACTGTAGGAAAGTACCCTCTTTTTGGCATGGTTACCCCCACTTTTTGCCTGCTGTCAGTATGTTTTGACTGTTTTCACTGGGATCCTGCTAACCAGGACCCCAGTGATTGTGCTCTCTCCCTCTAAATGTGGTTGCTTAGGACTTTGCAGACACCACAATTGGCATACTGGTGCCTCATATAAGTCCATAACATATGGTACTTAGGTACCCACAGCATTGGGGCACCAGGGGTTCCCCATGAGCTGCAGCATATATTGTGCCACCTGTAGGAGCCCATGCAAAATGTGCCTGCAGGCCTGCCATTGCAGCCTGCGTGAAAAGGTGCATGCACCCTTTCACTACAGGTCACTGCACCAGGTCACTGTAAGTCACCCCTATGGTAGGCCCTCCTGGCCCAGAGGGCTGGGTGCTGGTACCTGTGTGTGAGGGCACCCCTGCATGAGCAGAGGTGCCCCTGCAAACTCCAGCTCCATTACACTGGACTTCGTAAGTGCAGGGAGCCCATTTTACCCGTGTATTGCACACAGGTCACTCCCTACCTGTGTCCAGCTACATAATGGTAACTCCAAACATGGGCATGTTTGGTATCAAACAAGTCGGAATAATGCCCCAATATTGTTGCCAGTATTGGTTGTATGGCTGTATGATTCCATGCACTCTGGGGGCTCCTTAGAGGACGCTAGCATTGCTGCTACCAGTCTTCTCTGGTTTTCCGGGAAGCCCGTGCCGCTGCCACGACCCTCAGACATGTTTTTGCCCTCCTGCTGTTTGACCAGCTCAGGCAGAGGAAGGCAGAACAAGGGATTTCCTGTGGGAGAGGGAGGCAACACGCTCTCCCTTGAAAATAGGTGTTACATGGTCTGGGAGGGCTAGCCTCCTCAAGCCACTGGTATGCTTTGAGGGGCACCTTCAATGCCCTCCTTGCATAAACTGGTTTGCACCGGTCCCTGCTCTGGCATGAAACTGGACAAAGGAAAGGGGAGTGACCACTTCCCTGTCCATCATCATCCTAGGGGTGGTGCCCAGAGCTCCTCCAGGTAGCCACTTGATTCTGCCATCTTGAATCCAAGGTGGGCAGAGACCCCTGGGAGCATCTGGGTGGCCAGGGTAGGTAGGTGACATCATAGTCCCCTCCTGATAGGTGGTCACCCTGCTACGTGACCAGTCTCCCTTCCTGGGCTATTTAGGATCTCCCTCTTGGGTGGGTCCTCAGATTCGATGTGCAAGATTCCAGCAGGACTCCTCTGCATCATTTACTTCATTTTCTGGCCACTGGGACTGCAACTGGACCCTCCAGGAACAGACAATCTGCAACTCCAGCGATGACTCCACTATGCAACATTGCTTCTCCGGCTCCTTCCAGCAACTGCAATATTTCCCCAGCTGTGTATCCTCTGAGAGTGATAAGTCTTCAGCCTTGAATCTCCCTTGGAGTGAAGGAGCCACTCCCCTGCATCTGCAGGTACCAACTGCAACGACGACCGGCTGCATGGATTTTCTCTCCTCTGGAGCTGCGTGGATCCTGCATCACAGCTGGTGGTCTGGAGTGGTCCATTTGGTCCTCTCCATCAGCTGTCCAACTTGGGAGACCGTAAGCCCTTGTCTCTCCTTGCAGGACAGTAACCCTGTGCACCGCAACTCTTGCATCTACTAAGGCTTGTTTGCTCTTCCTACAAGGGATCTTCAGGCTCTGTTTAGCCTCGGCCTCCAGCACTTCTTCCCGCAACGCACAGACTCCGGTCTGTTGCTTCAGCGACGTGGGACATTTCTTCAGGTGTGCTGAGTGGGACTCACTGCGACTCCTGTGCCTGCTGCCAGTGAGTTGCCTGTGGGGGCTGCCTCCTCTTCTTGTGACTCTCCCAGCTGCTGAGGGTCACCCTGGACTACCCTCTTTATATTGAGTCCCCTGGACCTTGCTGGTCCTCGTCGGCCTTGGAAACTTTCTTCCTCCGACGTTTGCATTTGCCAAGGCTTGTTGGTGGACTTCCAGCACCACTAACCGACTGCTGACCTTCTTCGTCCACTGTCGACCTGGTCCTGCATCCACCGAAGGGTGGGTAGTGGCTTCTGCCACCACTGGACACTCCAACCCGAGCTGGACTTGGTCCCCTTCCTTTGCAGGTCCTCTTCTGTCAGGATCTACCTTTGGATTCCAGTCTTTTTTGTGTCTTGCACAATCCTTTTCCAAAGTCCTCCTGTGGGTTTTGGGGAAAACCAGGTACTTCACTCTCCTCTCCTGGTCGCTGGGAGGCACCCTGGTACTTACATTTTGGGGTTCCTAGTTCCTCCAGCTCCTGTCTTCTGATTCCACCGCCTTGGGTGGGGGACTGCCTTTCACATTCCACTTTGTTAGTATATGGTTTTTCCCTTCCCTCAGGGTCCTCACTATTTGCTATTGCTTTTGCCGATGCATGTTGCTTTCTATGCTATTTACTGATTGCTAATGTGTATATAATAGTGTGTTTACTTGCCTCCAGTTGGGGTATTGCCTATTCAGTATTCTAGTATTTGCTATAATAAAGTACCCTTGTTTTTGTAATGCTGTATGGTTCTTTCATGTGTGTAAGTACTGTGTGACTATAATGGTATTGCATAAGCTTTGCATGTCTCCTAGGTAAGTCTTGGCTGCTCATCCACAGCTACCTCTATAGGGCCCTGACTTCCTAGACAATGCCTACTCTTTACTAATAGGGGATACCTGGACCTGATTTAAGGTGATAACACAATAGGTGCTCACCACACACCAGGCCAACTTCCTACAGCTACCAGGAGGAAAAGTCTATCCGTTCCTTCCCTTGGATGACGAGTTTTGTGAAGCGGTGGATGCCTCCACTCAACAGGTGGTGGCTTCCGCCATTTAACCATTTGAGAGGTGCCTAATTAATTTGATTACGCCTGCCCAGTTCCCCTAAACCTCTGTTTGGACCAACCCTGTGCTTGGCGTGCCATTTAGGGACTTGATCAGACCGCGCAAGGCCCTTCCAAACCCAAGATGTAGACCTGAGCACTTTCCAAAGGTTTAAGAGGGCTTTTCTGGCACACTCTGCCCAGCAGATGCCTTATGCTCTACAGATGGTTTGATTCCTCCTCCTCACTTGGCTGATGGGGATCATGATAACTCCCATGGGGACTCCAATGATGAGGTTGGCCGCTTTTGGCCCTGGCATCTATCTCCTGTTCCTACCCTTTCAGTGCCCTTGGACGTCCAAGGGTCAGATGACCCCTCTGACATGCTAGATCCTGACGACCTTATCCATCCTTGAACAGAAGAATGGTTTCCCTTGGAAAAAGTGTGCAAATATGTGGTGAGCTGCCTTAGGAAGATCCTGTAGAAGGAGGTGCAGGCATGACTCAGGGCAGAGTGTCCACACCCCTCTCTGTCAGGCAAGGTGGTCATAACCCCGGAGATAGACACCGAAATGGCCATGTTTCTCCAGAAATATATAAACAATCCTAAGAAAAGCATTGACAGGTCCTGGAAATCATGGCAGGACAAACTCCTGAATGTTATTGAGCTCCTGACAAAGATACTGGAACTGGCAAAGGAGGCCAAGGCCTCAGGTACCACAATTTCCCCAGACAGGATCGACAACGCAATGTGATATTCTTGGGTAACACCAACTGCACGTTGTCTACTGAGAGGCGCCTCTCTCTCCTGATCAAGGTGGACCCCAAGCTGGGGACCTGGCATCTTCAGAGGCTGGCATGGTGGTTCAAGGATCGCTTTTCGGAAAGCCCTTCATCAAAGAACTATGAAAGTTTGTCACCACTCTCATCTGATTAGAAAAGGAATAGGCTTCCATAAAAACAGATCCTCCACCCTGATTTATGTCGGAAAGTCTGTGGCAGAGGGCTCTCAACTGGCTGCTTCTACATCCAAGGCCCTCCTCAGCGTCAAACCTACCACAAAGGCCAAAACCAATCCCGCTTCGGGGATTTTTTCCCCTGCGGAAGAGTACAAAGAGGACGCAATGCCAGGGGCTCATCCAGACAGCAATTCCATGCTACACATTCAGACGCTCACGGGTGAGTACTGCGCTTTACAAATTCCTGATTGATTGATTGATTGGAGCTAGTCAGATGAATAGACAAAAGGGTAGTAAGGGTGAAAGGCGCCGCACCTCTAGGCAATAAACAAATGATTTTAACCAAGTAAAGAAGTACGAGTGATGTCTGGTGCAACCTGGCCCAGTGCCTTACTACCCAGTAGGCACCAACACGGGTACTTGGAGTACCCTAGGAAAAAATGGGACAAGATGGCCACAGCACACAGAATGTAATGTCCAAGCAGCTGCAGGTGCGTAAGGTAAAAATCACGTATGGTCGACCATTACACGCTCTCGAGACTACGTGCAGCACTTCGCTACTCTTCTTTCCAGGTTATGACCACAGGCGTATCAGGGCCTGCTATACTTGCTTTACCATACGTGATTTTTACCTTACGCACCTGCAGCTGCTTGGGCAGCCATACTACTTTCAGGTCTACTACTATAAAAAGATCTTCCTTTTTACTTTCTCAAGCCCACTCAACTGATCACAGAGCATCCTTGCTACTCAGCATCACCACCTACCTACATTGGCCGGCTGGCCCAGCCTTGATGAAGTCACTTGTGTGACGAAACACGTGTTGGCTGTATCTCCATGATGACACAATGATCTCTAACACCTTCAAATAAAGACACCATCTGCAAACAAGACTTGAGACTCTTTTCAACCACATACTTCCTCCAACCTGCAATACGACATCAGGAATATCTATTCTTGCTATACTGCTGTGGCCATCTTGTCCCATCTAGTCAGATGAATGTTCACCTCTCTTCCCAACAAAAGGTGGGTGGCCGCTTGGCATTTGTTCTACACAGTTGTCAGGCTCTTACTTCCGATGCATGGGTCTTTCAAACTGTCCAAGGTTTTCAGATCAAGTTTTATGGTACCCCCATCCAACACTCATAACCACACCTGTTGTTTTTTTCAGGAGGCCAGTTAGCCTTAAAAGATCAGGAGGTGGCAGATCTGCTGCGGAAAGATGTGATTTCCCTGGCAAGTCTCCACCCGTGAGGCTTTCTTAGCAATATTTTCTTGGAGGAGGAATGAGACGGAGGTCAACGACATGTGATCAACCTAAAAGAGTTTAACGTCACTTCAAGATGGAAGGTATCCATCTCCTGCGTGATCAGTTGCAGCCAGAAGACGGTATGGTGCATCTCGATCTCGAAGACGCATACCTGGCGGTTCCTATTTTTCCACTGCATCGCAGGTTTTTGCATTTCCGGTGGCAGGGTCAGTGTAAAAATTAAGGACACTGCCTTTGGGCCTCTCCTTGGCCCCCTGGTGCGTCACCAAAGTGTTGAAGCCGGTGATGGAGTCCTTGAGGACTCAAGGCTACTGCGTGATACTTTATCTAGACAATTTCCTCCTCATGGACCAATGCCCTTTCAGGCTGAGCAATCAGTTGCCTAAGATGATCCTAAGTCTAACATCCAGGAAAGTGATGAAAATTCGGAGAGCTGAGGAAGTCTCCGCCCAGCCCCACAACCTCACTGCTAGGTTGTGGGGCTTCTGTCCTCCTCCATTCAGGAAATTTTTCCGGGCTCATTGCATTACTTGCCCCCCCAACGGCTCAAGACCTTGGAGCTAATGCTGGGCTCTTTCGCTTTCCAATGCTGGACCAAAGAAAAGGTGAGCTGCTGTGTTCTCCTAAAAATGGCAATTTCAGTGCTCTAGAGGGCACCAGATCAAACGTCTTGGTGCATCTGGCCAAGGACTTCTGGGCATTCTGCCTTCCCAACAACATCTCAGTCACAGTGGTTTATCATCGGGGAGCCTCCAACAAGGTAGCGGACTGGTGCTCGAGGGAATGGTCCGACATGAGCTTGTGGCAGTTGGATCCCAAGAACTTCAAGAAACTGGGCAATCGTTGGGGAAATTTCACAGTGGACCTCTTTGCTTCCCGTCTGGAACACCAGGTGGCCAGATACTTCAGCTGGAAGCCGGGCCCGCTGGCAATGGTGACAGATGACTTTCTGCAGCATTGGTTCAGGGAGAGAGGATACATGTTCCCCCCTTTCGTAGTGATTATGAGGTTGTCAGCACAGCTGAGAAGACAACAGGCTAACTTAGTCCTGATCACGCCATTCTGGAGGACTCAAGTTTGGTTTCTGGTTCTTCTTTAACTTTCTTGGGATTCTCCAAATCTTCTGCCCCACGCTCCTGATCTCTTTCGGGATCCTCTATGCAGTTATCACCCATTAATCCTGCAGGGACAAATGCCTCTCACGGCATGGAGGATAACAGGGAAATATGGAGAGTCCGAGGACTTTCTCGAGAGGCTGAAAGAATGCTGGCCACACCATGGGCAGATGGGACTGCAAAACAATATAAGTCTGCAAGGTCCAAGTGCGTTTGTTGGTTTGTTCAACACAAAAAGGATCCCACAGGGTGTGAACTCATCCCTATTATGAGTTTCTTGGCCTCGCTGGCATCACAAGGTCTAGCTTACTGGATGGTCAATTCGTACTGGTCAGCCATTTCTTCCGGTCACCGGCCAATACAGGGTTCTCAGGTAGGAGAACTTCTGCTGGTGTGCAAACCCCTGAGAGGAATTCATCTGGCTATGCTCCCCGAACCCAGAGATTCCTCCATATGGGATGTCAATATGGTTCTGCAACTTTTCCAGTCATGGCAGAGGACCAAATTATTGTCAAGAAACAAGTTATTAGCATAACTTCCAAAGCTGCTATGTTTGGTTTCTTGCCACAGAGTTTCAGATGTTTGAGCGCTGGACATCACAGGCTGAGTTGATACTCCCCAAGGTGTCACTTTTTACATCTCAAGGTGAACAAAATCCAATTCTAAGGTGGATTGTTACCCAGCTTTTGATAAATGCCCCAAGTTATGTGTGATGCGATGTCTCAAGGCGTACGAGAATATGACAGAGGACGTCCGTCCCCCTGGTGAAAGACATCTGTTAATAGCTCTCAAGAAACCTTTCAAAGCTGTCTCTTCTCCCACCATAGCTTGCTAGAACAGCTGGGTCATGCAGGAAGCGGACATAGATGTGTCACAATTTGGAGCTCACTCTGTGAGAGGGGCGATGGCCGCTAAAGCCTTCTCTCTAGGGGCCAGTCTAGAGAATATCCTTAATGCTGCAGATTGGTCTTCAGATTCCATGTTCAAACAGTTTTATTTAAAACCGGTAATAGATATGGCATCTTTGGTGGTGGACAAGCTTTGAACGAGGATAAACCTCACCTCCAGTCCTTACATGGAATGAAAAATTTCCTAGCTTTTGTAATGGAAAGTAGGTTTCTGAGAACTTCCCATCCCTTCATGGTTCAAAGGAAATTATATCAGTCTAGATTGTTTGTTTTGCGTAACTTGCAAGAATAGTTGCTTGAGATATATATATTTTTTCTAAGATCTGGAACTGTTGAGGTTATATACAAGGCAAGAATTGCTTTTATGAGAAATACAAGTCTAGTAGCATGTACTCTTACAATCTATGTTTTTCCCAGGTTTTGATTCAACCAAGGTGAATAAAGCAAACGTTTGGGAATGCTTCTGTCACAGTCAAGAAAGAGGAAGTTGATCAGGGCATGTCTGCTTATGATGGACTGGACTGGTTGTGATTGGATGACATTTTTTGTAGTCCTTTTCCGTTGCTTATTGGGAAAGGTAGTGTTGTTAATGTTGAATGCTACTGGAACTTAATAAAAAGAGAGAAAGTTGTGGATAATTCTCACCTCCATGTCCTTAATAGAACTGAGACTTTCTGTTACAAAAGCTAGGAATGTTTTTATTACCCAGCAAGAGAGAAGTTAGCTAGCTAGAATGTCCTAAAGGCTTTCTTCTAGTAAGGTGATGTGATGATTAGCACCTGTGGGAGACGTCTCCATGAATGCTGTGTTGTATGAAGTTAATGTCACTTTCCCACTGCTAAAGGGAAAAGTTGCAAGATAATGCGAACATGGCAGAGAAGTAGGAAATATGGTCTGTTCCATCTGGACAAGTGTGTAAAAATAACAGAAAATTGTGCAGCCCACCAAACAGCAAGAAACCTTAAGTGATTCACATATTGCAGGCCCGCCATAAGGCAAAAGCCTGCGCAGTTCACATATTGCCAGTTCCCCAAACTTCCACAGATTTCACGCCGTAATACATATTTTGAAGGGGCCTCGTTTTAAGACACCGCTGAAAAGGACAAGTAAACACGTTTTTGCCCTGCTGTGTGTTATAGTGAATGTATTAATCGTGTGTTTCAAGCCTTACTGAAATAGACAAATGAACATTACTTAAAGATTACTGTTAGACCTGGCACCCTGAGGGTGGTCTTACCCCAGACTTTTTGCCTTTTACCTCCTGTTTTGTTGCTGTATCTTTTTGTTGACCTAAGGACTCTGAGCACTTTACCACTGCTAATCAGTGCTAAAGTGCATGTGCCTCTCCCCTATACATGGTCACATTGGTGTATCCACAATTGTCATATTTGATTTATCTGTAAGTCCCTTGTAAAGTGGTTTGCCATATACTCAGAGCCTGTAAATTAAATGCTACCAGTGGGCCTGCAGCACTGATTGCGCCACCCACTTAAGTAGCTCTGCAAACATGCCTCAGGCTTGTCACTTCAGAGCCCATGAGTGCAGTCTCACTGCCGCCCTGGCTTGGCATCTAAAACCTCTTGCCAAGCCCAGAACTCCCCTTTTCTTACATATACGTCACCAGTAAGGTAGGCCCTAGGTAGCCCATAGGGCAGGGTGCCACGTAAGCAAAAGGCAGGGCAGGTCACTTTATGTTTTTCATGTCATAGTAATGAAGAACTCCTAAAGTCATTTTAATTACTATGAGGCCTGCCCCTCTCATAGCCCAGCATTGGGAATTCCTTATAATATTGTTAAGCTGCAATTCCTGATCTGAGAGGAGTAGCTGCATTATGTTTAGTACTATTGGAATGGTAATGATAAATGTTCTTTACTAGTAAAGTCATATTTATTATTACTGTTATAGAAATGGCACCTTTAGAAACTTCTCTGCACTCTCTACCCTGTGTGCCTACAGCCTGTCTCCTGTACACATTTGGCTGGGGTTAGGTGACAGTTACACTTGTGCATTCCCTTCAGACACCCACAACACTGGATACTCAGCTATATCTGCATTCATCTGCATACTGATGGGTCTTTCTGGGGAGGAGGTTAGGAAGGGCTCACACTTACATCCCAAAGTAGTGACCAGAGCCAACACAAAGGGGCTGATTACCCCCCACTGATAGTCTGGAGCTGAGGCTGAGCTGAAAGAGGGACCTACGAACTTCACAGGATTGCTTTGTAGTCCTCCCCCACATCAAGGGCACTTGGGCTTCTTGACCCACTAAGACAGTAGACTACTGGAATAAGAAGAAACTATGCTGGAGTAAAGGCTGCTGCACCAGAAAGATTGCCACTTTGCTTTGCCTGACTGTTCCCAGGAACTACTGCCCTGCCTTGTTAAGCTGTCCTAGTGCCTGCTGACCTCTGCCCTGCAAACCGAACCATCAAGCCAACTCCAGAGTGACTCCAAGGGCCTGTTAGCTAGCGCCTGCCCTTTCCTGAAGTCTCAGGAACAACTCAGACCTCGCCATAAAGAGACCTACCTCTCTGCCTGCCCTTGCAGTGCAGCCCCAGTATCGAGGACTGAGCACAGTGGGAGTGTGGTTGCGGAGACCTCCAGCGTTTCAGCACGGACCACGATTAAGTAGCCCCAGTGTTAGGAGACTTTGTACATTATCTTAAAGGAACCCTTGGACTACAGCGCAGTTCATATGGTGAACCGCACCAGTCTGCGCTCGGAGTAAAAGGCTCTATATGACTCTCACACCTCCAGCCCCGCCTGCCTCCATGTACTGCCACTGCTTAGCCAGTAACGTGGACCCAGTGTGAGAGGCCTGCTGACATCCCACAAACTGTGATCACAGACCTGTTGGTCGCCCGGCCCTCCTGCTTGTGACTGCAGAAAGGGGTGGACCCGAGCAGTCCCAGATTGATCATATGGAGCTCCTCACTGGTGTGAAAATACTACCGCAGTTCGTCTGTTAAGCCCGCCTAGTGAGGCTTGACCTGATCCCCTAGCCACAGCCCAGCTTGGATAACCATAATTCACTGGGCATCTCCTGGCATTACCATAAAGGCCCTAATACGAGACCCGCACACTTGGGGACACTGGTTAATTTCTTTTGGTGCAACTATATTTTAACCACTGCGTGGAATGATCATAGATGTGTATTCCTTGCTTGGTCCTGATACGATTTAGACCAAATTTATTTAAAAGCACAACTCCTAAACTATCTATTGCAATTTTTGTTGTCTTGACCTTATGATTCCATTATAAAAAGCACTATTTTCTTAACATTGTGTGGAGTCCATTTGTGGTGTTTTTACTGTGTCACTGTGAGTATGTTGCACAAATATTTTACACATTGATTCTGAGGATAAGCCTGCCTGCTCTGCGTTAAGCTACCAGAGGGTGAGCACAGGTTATCTTTAGTGTGTAGCTTACTTACTCTGACCAGAGTGGTGGGTTCTGCCTGTCTAGGTGCCTACCTTAGTCAACCAGAAACTTTATTTCTAACATTCGCTGATTTATTTGTTAAATAAATAATAACAAAGTAAAATGTGTGTGTTATTTCGCAAATTAGGTTAGATTTACCTAATGTTAGGACTTAATGAGGGCTGGGTAAGCAGACGAGCTTCTGATTGTTTGTGGCAACCTATGCTGACCATTTTAACCATTTTACTGTCACTGTTTAAGATGTTTTAATTTTACACACACTCTGTAATTTATAACCTTAACTCAGCTATACTGTGCTTAGGAATTGCACCTTAGACTAAGGGAACTTCACAGAGAGGAGGTAGGGGGTCGCCTTTCACATCCAGTCTTGAGTTATTGAGAGGAAGTATTGAATGTATGTGAATATATGGGGCAACATAATGAGAGCACGAAAATTCAAATAGGCAAGGCTTTGATAAGGTGGAGAGATGGGAGTGGGCTAATACACAGTTTTCCAGCAAGTCATAGGGTGACAGTGATACTTATCAGCTGCATTGCACCTATCTAAACACTCTTTCTAAATACAGCACAGAGATGTTTTCTTCTTGAAGAAATTAATGTGGTCCTTTTATTATTATTAGAAACCCTACTTTGGATACTATAGGACCAGACATTATCAGCACTATATCTCCAAGCTATGAATTGTCATTGTCAAGCGTACTCGGAGAGAAAATGGAAGAGTGGTTGCTGCCATTTTGAAGAACGCATTAAATGTGACTGCTTTGCAGGAAGTCTCTCTCAATGTGGCTGTGTTTACAGTTTAAGGTAGATTTTAGAGATCTCACTTTAGTGGCAATGGTAGTTTATAGACCCCCTCTAACATACCTGTTCAGCTCTTGGAGGACCTGTACAACTTAATTGGTAATAGTGTTTTGAATTACTCTGAACTCTTCCTGGTAGTTGATTGCAACTTTTGGATTGATGTAGTGGAGGCTGATCCCTCAGCTAAAAATGCTATGGACCCTTTGTCAGCTTTTATGATCAACACATGCTAAGGGCTATTACCCAGACCAGCTCTAGTCTTTGGACCACCAGCTAGAAGACATATCCATTGGTCACACCATCTTTTGATTAGTTGGACTCTTCCTGTCACTTTTGTATTTGCCACTAAATAGATGCTGACACGCTCTTCATAAAAAAGATGCCTCAGAAGTGTTCTCAAGAATTGATGTTCCTTTTAAAGATACTCCAGACAGAACGTGGGTCTTCACACCTGGGTTGGTTTAGCACATGCTTCCTTCACAAAGGTTAAGCAATGGGAGGTAAATTCCATCCCCTGGTTTACCCCAAATATGAGGTCTAATTAAAAGTAAGACAATTAGAATGTGTCTGGCACAAGCAGTTAACTCACTATTCAAGTTAGTCATGCTGAGGTTGTTGGTGTAAAACTGAAGGTGTCAGTTGAATGTCAACATCATTGTATCCGGTCTTGTAGAGTCGCAATCAGTCACACTGTCCTGCCCACTGCAGGATTTTAACTTCCACTATGAAGTCCAAGTGCTCAATATGGAGTCCCAGAGTATGGCCTGCTGAACCACACCCCAGCCTGTGGGCATCCTGTAGGAAGATGTCTCTTTCTATGATATATCAAAATTAGATATATTGTGTAAAGAGTCCAGGGGTTCCCTTAATAGTAGACAGGGGCTTGCTCTAGGAAACCCAAGGTGCTCTTTTTAGGGGTAGTGTGGTTGAATAGCCTTAGGCTTATCAGACGGGAGTGTGAGACATTTGCAACTAAACACAGAGTCAATAAATGAGACACACGACTCAAGAAGGAGATCCACACCAATTTACAAAAATAACAAGGTGGTGATGGCAGTCTGGCTAAAACGAGTCAGCCCCCACATGGGTAGTTGGTAGGTTTTTCAGGGGGCACCTCTAAGGTGCCCTCTGGGTGCATGTATTAATAAATCCATCACTGGCATCCGTGAGGGTTTATTAATATGAGATGTTTGATACCAAACATCCCTATTTTCAATGAAGCCATCATGTAGCTGGGGAGCTCGTACTGACCAGTGTCCAGTACATGTACTTAAAATGGCTTACCTGTCCACTTACTATGTTTAAGAATCAACAAAGACATAGCAGGGGCATATCTGCTCTTACAGATATGTCCTCACATGTAATATAATGCACCCTGCCTTAAGGCTGTAAGGCCTGCTGTAGGCGTGACTTACATATAGTGCATGCAGTGTTAGGGGATATGACGCACAGGCTGTGTATGCCTTTTTATTACACCAAGATACTGAGCTTGCAATAGCAGTTTGTATGTGCTAGGTGAGAAGGTCCCGGAGAGTGGCACAATACATGCTGCAGCCTTTGGGGGCCGCCTTTGGAACCCATGCCCTAGGTACCATTTACTAGAGACTTACAGGGAGACCAAAGGTATTCCCAATTGGGGAACAATTGCACAGTTTTAGGGAAGGAGATCTGGCACTGGGGACCTAGTTAACAGGAAGCCATTGCACTTTCAGTCAAAATTGCACTCAATAATGGGCAAAATGTGGGGGAGACCATGTCAAAAAGGGGCACTTTCCTACATATCCCTATTTCCTAGGGACAGAATGCAGAGGTGTACCCTTAGGTAGCCTCAGAAATGTGGATTTACCAGGGGATCAGTAATTCCACACTAGGTTCATGTATATAATCCTTATTTCACTCTAGTAGTTAGTAGTGTTTTGGCTGCTCTCAGCTTAAATGCCTTACTGAAATACATCAGATCTGCGGTGTCCTGGAAGGTCATAAAATTCAGAGTGGGCAAACAGCTCATGTTAACCGCACCATCGTAAGAAAAAGGCCTCTCCTAATGAGGGCCTAATTGAGAAGATAAAATTGTTGACCAAAGTGATTCTGAAGGCTTAATTAGCCCGTGCCGCATTCTGGTCATACTGAAAAAGGACCTAGGAACCGGACACCCAAGTCCCCATGCTTTTACCTCCTAACTGAAAATTGGGCCCTGCAGTTGCTCCTCAGTGAACCATTACCGTTTGTGAAAAAAAAAAAACAACAGTAAAGTTTGTAACGTACAGCCAAAGCAAAAGACATTTTATTTGTTGGCGTAAAATTCATAATTAAACAATATTGATTTCTTATTGACCGTGGTCCACATTCTTTGACAAAAGAGAGACCACATACATTCTGTAGAACAACCTTTGCAGTGATCATGACTGTATGAGCAAAAGGCGCATTGAATGCGAGCTCAAATTGGAACACGCGGGCCCATATTTATACTTTTTTAGTGCCGCATTTGTGCCGCTTTTTGACGCAAAAACGGTGCAAACTTACAAAATACAATTGTATTTTGCAAGTTTGCGCCACTGTTGCGTCGAAAAATGACGCAAATGCGGTGCTAAACAAGTATAAATATGGGCCTAGATCTCTTGGAGAGCTCATTGCCATCTACAGCTGTTAGTTTGATTCTTACCAGTGGGGCTGGTGGAGTCTAAAGGTGTGTTGGGGGAGGGGCACTGAACAAGTGAGCAAGCATGTTTGAAATGAAAGAGGATTTTGCGGGGTTTTTCTTTTTGTGAACTGCCCATTAAATCCTGTGTCTCCATTGAAAAATGGTGTAGTAAATCAAATGGGGCTTCCCCAAAGCATCGTAGCATTGCTCTCTTTAACTAAAAATGTTAATAAAAGTCAGGTTTGGCGACATGAAAATTAGCAGAGCAGCAATTTAAATCCTGCGTTTCAGGAAATGGATATCAACATGTATAGCCCATGATACCAGTAGTTGTCTTTTATACATTGATCTTTGCAGAAAGAATGTTAAGTTCCAGTAACCAAGCATCTGGGGACTGCTGAAAACTTTTAAATCATGCAGTGAAGGGAGGCCTGTGCCTTAGCCTGGCTGCAGTGCTAATGATGCCCCCCACCCCAGCTCCCTGCCACTTTCAGAAGCTGTCGAAGGGAGGAGGATGAGGGGCTGTGAAGCTTCTGCTGTTGCTGAAGTCCTGCATTTCAACCCAAAGGTATGTCAAGGGCAACTCAAAGCTTAGGGTTCCAAGCAGACGAAAGGAGCACTCCATTAGCAAGCAGCTTATCTTTAGCATACTGCTGCAGGCTGCACTTCTTCTTAACCCCTTGAGGCCAAGCTTCCAGGGCTGGAACTAACTACCACATTTCTCCCCAACACAATCCCTCAGGACCACCCATTCTCACATTCACACTAAGCCAGCCTGCCCCCCTGCCATTCACTTGCATCAAGCTCTGCGGACTCCACCCTAGGCCACAACAATAGCGCTCCATGGCAGACTTATGCAGAGCTGCTAAAACAGGCCATGCCCACTGGTCCTGATGTCACTACACTGGCTTGGACCTGAAGGCGAGTAGAACCTTAATCGGCACATGTGCAGAAGTACCCACTCCATCACCCCTTCCTCTTTCTAAATAAACACAGTCTCAACTAATTTACTGTGAGCAAACTGCCCCCAGCCTCGGACTGCTTGGAGTGCTCTTTACCCTACATGAATGGGAGGGCAACACCGCCCATGCTCCCTAACACCAGCCGCCAGTGATTCCTACGATCCTAACTTACCAGCAAGATACTCTCCCAGGACATCCAACGGATTGGTAGTACGGCCCGACCCTGGATGCGGTAGTAATCACCACTGTACAAGTTTCTGCTCATTCCAAAGTCAGCTATTTTTATGGTGTAGTTCTTGCCCACAAGGCAGTTGCGTGTGGCGAGATCCCGATGAACGAAGTTTAGAGATGAAAGGTACTTCATACCAGAGGCAATCTGAGCGACCATGAACTTCAGGTCAACATGGCTGCAGAGACAGAAAGAGGAGGGCGTTGTGAAAGAAATTACAAACTGTATTACTTCAATAAGCATAACCTCCCAAATTAGAATTATTTGTTTTATTTGCATGTATTTACTTGATGATTAGTAAAGTGGTGCCCATTCCAGTCTGTCATTTTCAAGGTGCAGGGATGAAGTTGTGCGTAACAGTTGTTGTACAATTGGCAGTAAGTTGTGGTCTATGGGAGCAATCAGATAATAGTAGGATGTGGGAGCAGATATAGATGTAAAAAATGAGCAACTGTGGGCTTACCAACGATACAGAAAAAATGAACAGAGGCCTTGAAACTAGAACAGTATATCCAGTCAAATGCCAGATGAAGTGGAATGCTTTAAGCATCTGTCAGGATAAAAATGATCATCTTAGTTTACCAACTGTCCCATGCTTACATTTTCCATATGTCCTTGAAGTTCCTTAGACTTTACTACGTAAAGCTTGTGCTATAATATCACATTACTCTGGGACAGGATTTCCTCTCTGACAGCATGTCTCTATTTTTGACCAAACCTTTCTTGCATCCATCCTCATATGTGTGCTTGGAATAAAAATATACTCGATTCTGTTCTGTGATTGCCACAAAATGTCTGCTGAAAATAGCCTATCTCCCATACAATAGAAATCAAGATTGTCAGCGATTTTGGACTTCCTCCGGTTCAGTGTACATGTTCAGAATCCCCACGCCTGCGTTGCTGCATAGTTGTTCCGTATTTGAGATCATTTAGTGAATGATTATACAGAAAGAATTTTGAAAATGTAGGCCACATTTACAAAAGGTTTTTATAATCTCAAAAGGTCTGATTCGCAGAATCAATCAGTTAGCGACCACAAAAAGGTATGGAAGAAACCCAAATTGTGATTTGGTAACACGTTACTGATCTCAGTTTGGGTTTGGGACTATATAGGAAATTGGTAATTGGAAAGGGAGTGTTTGAGGCTTTCCTTCCAAATAGCGATTCACTGTGAGTTATATTAATGTTTTACTAACTACTGCAAGGTAGTGGTAAGGTATTCGCATACTGGAAAGGGTCCTCACAGGACCCCTTCCTGAATTTTGTCAGAAACGCTTTTTAAGAGTGGTCACTGGTCCAATATTAGTTACAATTATTTTTAATTTTTTTTAAACACATTCCCTTTTCCTTTAAGGAAAATAGGTTGCCTTTTTAAATAAATTGGTTATTTAGAAGCAGTCACAGACATGGAGGTCTATGTCTCAGCAGACCACCATTCCTGTGATGGCTAAGGTTCCTAGCGGGTCGCAATTTGTGAGCTACCTCAATAATATTTGTGAGGTAGGTTGAATTGCGACCCACTAATGATCTGGTTTTAGCAAACCAACTTATTAGTACATAGGTCAGTTCGCAACAAACAGAATGGATTTGGTAAAAGTCAGTGCACAATTTGCAACAACTTTTGCCAAATTCACTCTTATTATACCTAACCCCATGTTCTTAATCTGTATAATAAATTGCATTTTATCTGACAATGCGTTTTATAGATTTGTGAATATAAATAAACCTTAACTGAATTAAAATATTAAACACCTAACTATTGTGGATGGCAGTATGGATGCAAAAGCATTAATTGGAGAGCATAATTTTTTTTACGAATCACAAACACATATGGAACTGCCCAGGAAGCCCAATAATTTTAAACAGTAGCAGCAATGGGTGAGTGTGGCTAGACGCCATCCAGCACATAGGAGTGGGCAGAAGTGATATGAACATGTGTGCTAACATTTATCCAGCATCACAGAAGTATAGATACACACATTTCCCTTTGGAATGGTAGAGGGTTGTCCATCGGGATTGGAATCAGTGACAGAGTAGTAGCTGTTGTTGAGTCTGAGGATTCAATGCAGTACTTAAGTATTGCTTAACATAGCTACCTTACAGTTGGCATGGCTAGTGTCAGTTCGCCTGCTGGGCCATGTCGAGTTAGGAACTGGTTCAGGTCTCCATTCTCCATGTACTCTGTGATCATGCAGAGCGGGTCATCGTTAATGCACACAGCTAACAGTCGGATAATGTTGGGGTCTTTCAGCCGAGACATGATCTTAATTTCTTTCAGGAAGTCATTTCTAAGGGAAGATGGAAACATTGATGCACTGGTTTCAGTAGCCATTCATCAGTATGGAATGTCAATGTTATGATCGAAACAGTGTATCAAAGACAAGAAACAAAGATAAGAAAACAATGTTGAGTGAAGTTGCAATGACTAACAAGATAATTACCTTCAGTAGCGGCATATCTGATAGAGATTCTAGATAGCTGCAGATTCCTTACCTTAGAATTATCCCCAGGCATCACACTGTATCTAAAAAGGTTTTTGGAGCGTACCTCTGTGCACTAGTAGGTGGCTTCTTTCAGCTCCACATGGCATTGGCAGCATCATCCACGCCGGAAAGTAACGTGTGTGGTACCTATGCAGGTGACACCTGGGCCCACTGACATCAGTTACTTTCTCAACTTTCCACATCAGGAGTGTGGAGCCACGATGAGCATTAGTGTGACAAACTAAGGCCCTTAAAGAGGTGTTTTCTACATCGTAATTGTTTCCCAAAGCGGGGAGGATGGGAAGGTGGGTAAGGACTTTGTGGCTAGATAGAGCCTCTACAAGATAATGCTTTCCCAAAGGTAAGAAACGTGTTCATCTGATAGAGACTTCTAGCCACAGATTCCTTACCATAAAATAGATACCCAAGCAATACCTCCCAGGATGTGGAATTGCAAAATTATTCAGATCAGAAAATCCTGCAGGCTCGAACAGGCGAAGTGCCCATCACAACATACCTGACCATCCAACCAGTAGTGCTTGGTGAACGTGTGCAGTGAGGCCCACGTTGCTGCTTGGCCCATGTCTCGGACCGGGGCGCCACGTGCTAATGCAGTGGTCCCAGCCTTGGCTCTGGAGCTCACAAGCCCTTGTGGGGCTGCTTCTTGGCTAATGTATAGCAAATCTTAAAACACAGGACAATCCATCCTGAGATGGTTCTCTTTTATACTGCCTTCCCCATTTTTGCTCACACATAGCCCACGAAGAGTTGATCGTCTACCCCAAACTCTCTTGTGCGGTCAAGGTAGAATGACAATTCTTCTTTTGGGTCCAGATGGTGGAGTCTCTCTTGCTCTTTGAAGGGATGAGGTGGCGCAAAGAAAGAAGGCAGAATCATGTTCTGGCCTACATGGAATGGAGTCACAACCCTCAGAAGGAAGGAGGCACATGTCTGGAGGACCAGCTTGACCAGATAAAAGGTGGTGTAAAGAGGGTGCACAGAGAGCGCTTATGGTTATATGACCCTCCTAGCCGATGTTATGGCCACCAAAAAGACAGTTTTTTATTGTCAAGAGCCTAAGAGGACAATTTTGCAAAGGCTCAAATAGTGCACACATTAGAAAGGTGAGGACCAGATTGAGGACCCACTGAGGCATGATGAAGGGCATAAGTGCAAACATATGCTGCAGTCCTCTAAGGAAGCTAGCCACAACAGGCGACTAGAAGAGGGAAGGTTGGTCTAGCAACCACAAGAATGCCAAGATGGCAGAAAGGTAACCCTTAACTATGCCCGTAGCAAAGCCCTGCTGTGCCAAAGACAATGCAAGCAAAAAGCCTATGATAAAAGAGCCGAAAGTGGGTCAGCATTGTGCCAAACACACTATAAAACAAACTTGTGCCAATGGCAGGCGTTTACTGACTTGGTGGAGGGACGCATGGCAGCAGACATAAAATTACAGTCCTCCCCTGTTGCAGCCACAGCAGATCATCTCTAAGAGGCAGTCTGACTGGAGGACTGATGATCATGCTCAACAGGTTGGGATACCAGACTCTATGTGCCCAATGCGTAACCACCAGAATATTTTTGGCCCAGTTGTTTCTAATCTTATTGAGAACTCTGAGCTGGAGTGGTATTGGCAAAAAGTTGTAGGAGGCCGGAGCTCCACTCAAGAGGAAAAACATCTCTGAACGAGAGTCACCTTGGAAACTCCAGCACGCAAATTTGCGGACATTGCGCATTCTCGAAGTGATGACCAGATCTAACCAAGGCTCTCCCCACTGCTGAAAGAGACCTTGCACAATGTCCGGATGGAGACGTCATTCGTGATTCACTAGGCATCTGCAGCTAAGTTTGTCCGCTCTGGTGTTCATAGAGCCTGCCAGGTGTTGAACTATCAGGGAAATGCCCACATGTCCCAGCAATGTCCAGAAATGCAGGGCCTCTTGACAAAGGGTCCACAACCCCACTATGCCCTGTTTGTTACAATACCACATGGTGGTAGTGTTGTCCCTTAACACCTGCACCAGTCTACCCTTGATCAAATTAAGAAAAGCTTTCACTACCAAGCGAATTGCCCAAGCTCCAGCAGGTTGATGTACAGCTCTGACTCCGCTAGAGACCAGAGGCCTTTTATCTCCACCTCCCTGAGCGGGCCGCCCCAGCCCAAAGGTGATGCATCTGTCACTACAGGCAGCTCTGACTGGGGAAGGGAGAGGGTTCTGCCACTGACCCAATCACAGTTTGTTAGCCACCAGTGCAGATAATTTGCAGTTTCTTCTAAGATCTGCACCATGTCGGAGAGGTTCCCCTCATGCTGTGCCCACTAGGAATTGAGGTCCCAGTGCAGAGCTTGCATATGCCATTGGGCATGAGTAACAAGCAGGAGGCCATGAGGTCCAACTTCCTCAGAGTCAATCTCACCAAAAGCGTGAATAGAGGCTGAAATATCAAATTCATAGCCTGAATATCCTGGACCACACCCAGCGCCACGACCCATGGCCCCCCCCAGCACGTATACCTTTGCTGAGCTCTACACCCTTGACCCCGGACGCCAAAACAAACAATGCCCACGCTCCAGGACCTTCCATTTGCACCCACTGCAACCTTACCTGCCACAGGCCAAACACCAGCCCACCGACCAGCCCCGCCCCAAGCACACCACAGGCACCACCTGAACAAAAACACCAACTCACATGTGCCCGTCTCAACACACACTCACTATGAAAACACAACACTGAGATTTGGAACCTCATCTCCACACTCACACCCGACATCCTCTGCCTCACTGAAACCTGGCTCAACCCCACTTCGACGCCTGACATTGCCACTGCAATCCCCAAAGGATACCAGATTCCCCACTGCGCCCGCATCAACAAGTCTGGCAGAGGGAACGCCATCATACACAAGGAATCCATCCAAAGCACCTCCACAATTGACAACATCACCTCAGCCTTGGAACACTTCAACTTCTGACTCCAAACAGACAGCAAAACCACCATTAGGGGCACCCTCACCTACCATCCTCCAGGATCACTTCTAGCCTACTGCAAATTCAACACTGACTTCATCACTTGCCCTCAACATAGACTCCAACAACTACATTTTCCTCTGCTGCTTTAACTTTCATTTCGACAAGCACAATGACATCAACACTACCAACCTCCTCAACAGCATGAATACCTCATCCACAACCCCACGCACACCGCAGGTCACACGCTAAGCCCCATTTTCACCTCTAGCGACCGCAGCAGGTACAGCCACACCATAGAACTCACCTAGACTGAACACTCCATGGTTCAATTCAACATCAGCAGCTCATCAACCTCTGCCCCCAGTTTGCCCAACACCCCACACCACAGCTGGAGCAAAGTCTTAAAGGACACATGGATCAACACCCTGAACACCACCCACACTATATTCTCCTAAAACCTAGACCAGAACATTAGAAACATCAACAGTTGGATCACCAATTACGCTGACAGCATCGCTCCCATCAGCAGCAACACCCACAGAAGGTCCACCAGCAGGTTAGCTGGCACATTGAAGCCCTCAGAACCACTGAAAGGCACTGTAAACAACTGGAAAAGAGATGGTGCACCAGCAGGGACATGAACGACAAGACCGCCTTCAACTCAGCCCTCATACCACATACAGCTGAGAGAATCGAAGAAAAAGAAATTACTCTCATGCATCGAATCAAGCTCCAATAACAGCAAAGAACGCTTCAACATCATCAAAGAAGTCACCACCCCTCAGCTCCAACAAACAACATAATCCCTCACAGAAACCCTGTGACTTTTTCTACAGCAAGATTGTGAACATAGACATAAACGTCAATCCCCAGCCCAAGGTTACTGACTTCTTCAAGCAAACAAAATGTTGCATGAATGCAGAACTACCTTAAATAAATGAAAGACAAGAGGCATTTGGCAAAGGAGGGACAGTTTGTTTAATTAAACGCAATGGCTGAGAGAGCGCAGTACAAAGTCGGGGTCTGATGACTGTCTCTCAAAGTTACAGAGTTTTGAGTGTCTTTTTATAAATGGTCTTGAGGTGCAAAAAGCGATTGAATATATTCTTTGAAAAAAGGAATACGAGCCTAGACAAAAGGCCATAAATCAGAGCATCTAATAATGTGTGCAGGCGGGTCTCGACCTTGCATAGACATAGTGTGGGCCAGTAAGTAACATGTCTCGATGTCTGGCATGGCGAGCGCGTGATCGCTGCGTGTAGTGTGTGTGCTGTGTTCTGACTGACTGTGTGTTCCTAACCTCATGTGGCATATAACTTTATGGAGTTTTGGGAAAGCGTAGCCCTCTGGCCAAATGTGTTTAATTGGGGGCCAATCTCCTAGGACCTTTGTGGTGTTGCTGCCTATCTGGGGAATTGATCTGGGTATTTTCTGTTTTGCATGTTTGCCTATGGCTACGTGCCACCCCACCTGTGATCTGTCAATCAGTCGCTTCAGGCCTGGGTCATGGTCTGCCTGACCATGTACCTCTGGCTGCGGGTTAACAGGAAGGTCATGTCAGATGCAATTGACAATAGCAAAGTGAGTTTGTTGCTATGCTGGCACATAACATGGTGTACATTGACATTGTTTCTATGCATAGCAACATGAACAACCCCACTACCACCACAGACATGGAGCCAGCTCACCCCACAGGACACCACCTCCATCATCAACTCTGTTTACTCAAGGGCCCCAACCGACCAATGACCTCACCATATCTTCAACCTAGGCAAAGACAAAGTCAGTCATGTACTCACCACCTTGTTCAACACCTTAGTTGCCACAGCCACTTTCCTTGAGGACTGGAAACACATAGAAGTCAACGCCCTACTAAAGAAACCATCAGCAGACACCAGCAAACTCAAAAACAACTGACCAATCTCACTGCTCCCATTCCTGACCAAAGTATTATAAAAAGCCATCCCATTAACCAACAACTCTCCTCAGAACTGGAACGGAGCCTCATACTCGACTCCTCCCAATTCGGATTCCGCAGATACCACAGCACCGAGACAGCCCTCATCACGGCTACCAACATCCCACTTGACCAAGGAGAGACTGTGGCTCTGATCCTTCTATACCCAACTCCACACTCATCACAAGGCTGCACAACATAGGCATCCAAGGAGACCCTCTCGGGTGGATCACCTCTTTCCTCCCTGCATAACACAAAAAGTCTGTCTTCACTTACATACCCAGTGAAATCATCTGTGGAGTATTCCAAGGACCCTTGCTCAGCCCAATCCTCTTCAACATTTACATATCACTTCTGGCCAGCATCGTCAAAACCCACAGACCCAACATCATAAACTACACTGAAGACAAGCAACTCATCCTTTCCATCTCCAAAGACACCACCAACACCAAGACTAACTTCCACAACTGCATGACAGGTGCCGCCAGCTGGATGAAGGACAGCTGTCTGAAGCAGAACATGGACAAAACAGAGTTACTGATCTCTGGAAACAAAAGCTGCCCATGGGAAGCATTCTGGTGGCCCTCAGAACTCAGACCTACTCCTACACCCACTGACCATGCTAGGAACTTAAGCATCTTTCTGGACAACAAGTTAACCATGACGACTCAGGTCAACTCTGTCTCCTCTTCCTGTTTTATCATCCTCTACATGCTTCGTAAGATATTCAAATGGCTACTCCAAAGCTCAAGACGCAACGTCACCCAGGCCCTCATCTTTAGCCGACTGGACTATGGCAATGCTCTTTATGCAGGGTTCACAACAACTACATTCCTGGATCTCCCTAGATTAACCCACATCACCCTACCTCAGGGAACTCCACTGGCTCCCTGTACAGAAAATAAGCCATTTAAAGGTCCTGACCCACTCATACAAGGCCCTACACAACTGTTGACCCCCTACATGAACCACTACCTGAACATATATCAGCCCCCCAGACAACTCTGCTCTGCTTCCCATTCTCCCCTCACCCCCAACATCCAACATAGCATATGCGAAGTTTGCTCATTCTCCTACCTAGCAGCGAAGACATGGAACAAACTACCTTTTCCTCTTGGGACACCCTATCTCTTTCAGTGTTCTGAAAGTCCTTGAAGACCTGGCTATTCGACTAATCAACTGGACTCTGCCAGCGCCTGGATACCCTCACGGGTGATAAGAAGGACTCTACAAATCTACTGATTGATTGATTGATTGGTTGAATCACCGCTTGGGTGAACAGGCCTGAAACTGCACTGTGTCCACAACAGATCTGATGAAAAGAAGCCCCAGAGGGGCGCGGGTAAAGCCGAAACAGAGCACAGCAAACTGAAACTGCTCTTGGACAACCTTGTACCAAAGGTAATGTTTGTGGGCAGGCAGGACAGGGATGTGGAAATATGCATCCTGCAAGTCCAACGCTACCATCCAGTCTCCTGGGTCGAGGGCGGACAGACTTTGGCTGGGTGTGAGCATTTCGAATTTCTCTGTCCTCAAAAAGAGCTTGAGAAGGTGCAGATCCAGGATAGGACAAAGTCCTCTGTCCTTCTTTGGCACCGGAAAGTAGCAGGAATAACAATCACAACCTACTTCTGATGCAGACATTCTCTCGATGGTTCCCTTGGCAAAAAGAGCTTGCACTTCTTGACAGAGTAAGAAGAGATGGTCCTCCATCAGCTCGATCATATGTGTGTGGCATGGGTGGCGGGGTAGTCACAAAGGTGAGGGATTAGCCGCTTTAGACGATCTGGAGAACCCAGCAGTCTGCTGTCACTGACCGCCAGTGGGGCAGGTGATGGCGTATCCTGCCTCCCACCGGATGCCCATGATGGTCGGAGGGCAAACTAAAGAGGCTCCGAAGCAGCAGCTGCTGGGGGAGTGGTGGATTGACTTGACCGCTGGCCGCCTGTTCCACGCGGTCTGTGAAACCCCTGCCCTCGGCCATGAAAATTCTGGGAAGCGTGTGGGCTGTGGTGGCTGGGAGGGTAAGCGAAGGACATCTCCTGAAAAAACAGTTGTTCTCAGCCAAGCGTGGTGCCGCAAGGCCACTGACAAAGAAATTGCTCTGCCCAGCAAGTCGGTCGTGTTGAGCCCACACCTTTTGGTGAACTTAGCTGAATCTCACCCATCAGCAATAGCCTGGGTGAGTATGGTTCGGGCCTCCTCCAAGACCACAGCAGCACTTGCACAACAGAGTCTAATATCATATGGGAATTATGGCCGAAGAAGCACACAGTGTTATCTGGCTGCAGTGCTAGAACATTCTCCTGCCTAAGTTGTCCAGCCATTTGGATTCCCTATCCGGTGGAGTGGTAGAGAACATGCCAAGGTTAATCCTGGACGTGGAGGCTTTGACCACCAACCTCTCCAAGTTGGGGTGCTGGGTGAGGAAAATGGAATTCAATGGGTGATGATTGCCCAAATGGGTGGTGGGCAATCATCCTATGCACAGGAGCCCGTGTGCAGGGCTTGGACCAGGCCCAAGTAAGATCTAATAGGAGAATAGAAGTAGGGATACAGAAGGGGAGACTCCCATCTGAAGCACCTCTGTCAAGACGTTTATCTTGGCTGCCACAGTGGGTAGCTGAAGGTCAAAAACCTCAGCTGCCCTACGTTAAACCATTGCAAAAGAGGCTCCCTCCTCCGTAACAATGGTAGGAGGAGAGACCAAGCCATTGTCGGGTGAGGTGTCTAACCCACTGGCCTCTACCAGTTCATCATACCAGTTGTCCTGTTCCTGATCTTCCTCATGGAGCTGTTAACCATATGGGTCCATAGACCTCTCCCATTCGTCCACTCCCCAGGCCTGTCAAGCAAATAAGGGGCTGGGCTGTTTTCCGGAAAGCATGGGCATGGTTCACGTGCCACTGTTGGCGTTGTATGACATCGTCCTGGCTCTGTTTCAGAGTCAGGAATAACAATGGGGGTGGTGCCACCTAAGAGCGTCAGCAGCACAGGCACTGGAGCGGGCATCGAGGAAGGTCTTGTTCTTGCTGACAACTCCACTCCGGATCAAGCAACAGATCTGTGGGGCCTGACGGGCACCATGGGTAATCCCGCTGATGTGGATCCAGGAGGTGCCCCTCCCAAGCCTGTGGGGCTCACAGGTACTCCGAAGGGGCGGGCCGCCTAAATAAGAGGTGAGTTGGGTGAGCGTTGCTCCGGTTCAGAGAAAATTGGGTGAGCATGGAGAGGACCTGGGTTCAGGTTCTGCCAACTCTCAGGACTGGGAGTGCTGACGCTTCCCTGTCTCATTGGAAGACTTCAATGGATGCGGTGAAGTCTAAGATCTCTTAGACTGTTTGACTTCTTGTATTTGTGGGACTTACCGGACTTCCCCAACAACTTGAAATGTGACAATGAACGTTGGGAGGGACTCCACGAGCGGTTCTGGGACCTCTGCCTGAACGGGACCTTGTGTGTCTCAGAGTCGACTGACGTCAGGTGGTGGGGAGCTTGAGGGACTGCTACCTCTGTGCCTTGGGATGCATGGTACAGCAGTCCTCACAGATCTTGGAGTCGTGGTCCCACTCCAGACACTACAAACACACTAAGTAAAGGTCTGTCACCAACACTTGCCTGTGACAGACCCCACATGGGTTGAAACCTTCCGGTTACTTGGGTGACATCCTTCACACCAGGAGAAAATCTAAAAAAGAATGAAAAAAGTCGAGAAAGGCCAGTCAAAAAGTGTCTGAGAGGTAGCTCAGACCAATCAGGGCTATCTGTCATGGAAAGAAAAGAACTGATGTCAGCATACCAAGGTGGTGCCTATATAGGTACTGTGCATGTCCCCTACAGTGCAGACAATGAGACCACACGTAGCTGAACGATGACACCAACTAGCGTGCGTTGGTACTAATCGAAAAATCTTCTGCATTCATTCTGATGCCTGGGAATAATTCTAAAGTAAAGAATCTGCGGCTAGAAGTTTCTATCAAATGTGCTCATACTCAGACAGTGGAAAACTGGACTGTGCAGGCCAAAAAAAGAATTCAGGTTTGTATGTTAACCTTATATTGCACACGATTCGCCAGACACCAAAATCATAGTTTTTATTGGTATCTTTGAATGAATGAGTAAGTTTCATTTTTCTTATTGTAAGTTGGCGTGCTTGAACTCCTTGTTTTATATATGTGGTAAAGTACCACCTATCCTACTCCGTGAGTTAAGAATTTCACAAGTCAACGGGGATTTCTGTGACTTAACAGAGGAATTATTCTGAAGGTGTACCCACATACACAAATACACTATAAGACAATTAGAACATTTCATCCTAGAGAGCGGAATACTGAGGTTGAAAGACTAGCCTCACAGCAGAAACAATGAGGTTAGAAAAACGCACATCTTTCGGCAGCCTACCCTCCTTTACCTCTCCTGCTGTATGTTTGTATGTGGTGCCTCAGAAGAAACTGATGTAAATGGACCATTCTAGCTGGGGAAGAAGGAAGAGGAACACTTTCCTCCTCCTTGTCTCTCCCAATTTTTTTCACTTTCTCTTTCAAGTCAGACGGAGAGAAGGGGCTATAGAGATTCCGCCTATCTTGTCTGGCTATCACTGGATCTGCATAGTAGTGACATTAGGGGCAATGGGGAGAGAGGGGAAGCATCTGTTCCTTTCCCTCACCCGCAGCCTCCTTTTCTCTCACGCCTCTGTACAATGCTGCTTCATGGGCGATTAGAAACTTTGATATCAGCTGTACAATATCATACTTCATAGCCCACTATTGTTCTGCTGGCTTTCATGTATTTTAAACAAGTGCCATAGCAATAATGGTAGTATTTAAGATAGATGAAATCAATTACAATACATCAAAATAACAAGAGTTCAATTATAAGACACACCTTTTTTAAACAATTTAAGTAGAAAGAGCAGCCACTGATTGTAATCGGTAGTCCTTAATGATTTTATTTATGTGTATCCTCACTCAATGTTATAGGACTCTCAATACGAGTGGCCTGGTGTTTGGTGCGAAAGTGAACTCACCTGATAAAATCTAACGCTGATGTCAGATGAAATAATTATCACCTGTTACAAGTTTTGCCTTCCAATGTGGCACAACATACGGATTTTGTTGTTACCACGCCGAAATCCACATGTCTGCTTATTTTCTGGGCATTATTCCCCCGTTAAATTCCAGCAAGTTTCACCAGACAAAATGTAATGAGGTGTGCAGTCTTTGTTACACCAGTAATTACCGGGTGTGATAAACATCGCTACACTATAATTGCGACCACAGGTGTTTGCACAAGAAGGCCATAGTGTTTAAGCCATCCACCTCATTGTGTTTTAGCTGACAGCTTTTACTATTGGGCTGCGGACATCATCTTCAAATTCTTAAGTGTATATGCATGTAACATGTTTCATAGATGTGCATTTGTTCGACTACAGTTTGTGAAAATGTGAAGGTGGCAGTGAGGCTCATCTTTTTTTTAACATATTCTGTAGGACAACTTGTTCCTCTCTTGCCTTTTGTAGCCTTACCAGCGCCCCTCAGGTGTTCACCAAGGTGATGGTGTGGTTGCAGCTCATCTGCAGAGATCAGAGGTGCCAATCTTCCATCTATCTTGACGACTGGCTGTTGAAGTCAGGCTCGTTCAAGGCTGTCTTCTCCCACCTCCAGACTAGGGCAGACCTCCTGCACTAGCTAGCGTTCACTATCAACTTGCCAGTCACACTTGACTCCTTCTCATAGACTCCCTTTCATTGGAGCTGTTCTGGACACAATGTTGTTTTAGGCTTATCTGCCCAAACGGCAAGTCCAGGATATTCAGGCTATGATACCAATGTTTCAGCCTCTATCCTGGATTTTGGTGAGACTGACTTTGCGGCTACTGGGACTCATGGCCTTTTGCATTCTGCTGCTGACACAAGCCCTCAGTGGGACCTGAAGTTCCAGTGGGCGCAGCATCAGGGGATTCTCTCTGACATGGTCCAGATCTCGGAGGGAACTGCAAAGGACCTGCAATGGAGGCCAACAAACCGCAATTGGGTTAGCGCCAGACTCCTCTCTCTTTGTCAACCTGATCTGACAGTGGTGACTGATGCGTCACTTCTGGGATGGGACGGCCACCTGAAAGAGGTGGAGATCAGAGGTGTCACATCTCTGGCGGAATCTGGACTACATATCAACCTACTGGAGTTCCATGTGATCTGGCTGGAATTGAAAACCTTTCTACCCTCCATCAAGGCAAGGCAGGTGCAGGTGTTCACAGACAACACCACCACCATGTGGTACTGCAACAGACGGAGTGGGGTGGGTGACATGGCTGGAATGTCAGGGCATTTCCCTGGTGGTTCATCATCTGGCGGGCTCTATGAACGCCAGGGTGGACAAACTCAGCTGTAGATGCCTAGCAGATCATGCATCCTGTCTCCGTCTGGAGGTGGTGCAAGGAGCCTCTGACAAGAACGCGCAATGTCAGCAGTTTTGTGCACTGAAGTTTCCAAGGCGGCTCACGCTCAGAGACACTTTTTTGTCTTGAATAGAGCTCAGGCCTCCTGTATGCCTTTCGCCAATACCACACCTGCCCAGCGTTCTCAAGAATATCAGGAACAAGTCATCCTTGTGGCCCCAAACTGGGCAAGGAGAGTTCTGTATCCTGAGCTTTTGAGCATGGCCATCAGTCCTCCAATCAGGTTGCCCCTTTGGGGAGGAACTTCTGTTGAAGCAGCAGGGGAGGGTCCTCTACCTGAACCTGTCAACTCTTCGCCTTCTTGTATGGAGATTGAGTGGCTACAGTTGACAGCTTTCCAACTTCCTCCCAAAGACTACAAGTGTATCTTGGCAGCCAGGTGTCCCTCCATCATGACAGGTATGTGCTTGCCATTATGGAAAATATGTGGATTGGTGTTCAGAAAGATACATTGATCTGTTTTCTACCCTTCTTTTTCAGGTTCTTCTCTTTATTCTTTCTCTTGCCCAGCAGGGCTCTTCTTCCTTTTTACTGAAAATGGTCAGTACCTTTCACAAAGGCCAATCCATTACTCTACTTACTTTTTACAATCTGCTATGTCCCTCCAAAGAGGAGGAGCGACTTCACAGTATGGACCCAAGAAGAGCATTTTTGTTCTACCTTGATCAGACACAAGAGTTCTAGGTTGACAACCAACTCATTGTGGGGTGCGTCGGAGCACAGAAAGGACAGGACACACAGAAGTGGACCATATCTTAAGGGATCGTGCTCTTTATAAAGATGTGCTATACACTGACCAAGAAGCAACCCCCTGAGGGCTTATGTGCTCATTCCACCAGAGCTAAAGCAGCGACCACTGTGTTAGCATGCGGAGCTCCGGTCAAGGACATTTGCCAGGCAGCAACATGGGCTTCCTTGATCACGCTCACAGAAAACTACTGCCTAGACAGTCATGTCCATCGCGAAGGACACTAAGCCTGTTCAGTCCTGCATGACTTCCTCATATGAAACTAGTCCACAGGCCCACCTCCGGGGATGTATTGCTTGGGTATCTATTCTAAGGTTAGGAATTTGTGTCTAGAAATCTCTGTCAGATGAACAAGTTACCTACCTTAGGTAACGCTTTATCTGGTGGAGACTCTATCTAGTTGCAGATTCCTTACTGACCACCCATCCTCCCCATTCTGAAACAGATTTCTAGGGACAGGGTTTTCCCCTTTAGAGGGCCCTGGTTTTCCACACCAGTCGTCGTTGTTCTTCATGGCTCCATGCTCCTGGCATGGAAAGTTGAGAAAAAAACTGACAACAGCATGCGGGGTGGAGCCTATAGAGGCACTGCACATGTAATTTCCGTCACAAATGATGCTGACAACGTCACGTGGAACCAAACAACCCCACCTATCAGCACGCAGGAGTACTGCTCAAGAAACATTTCTGGGTCCAGTCTGATGCCTGGAGATAATTCTAACATAAGGAATCTGCGGTCAGATACACTCTCTACCAGATAAAGCATTACAGAAGGTAAGTAACTTGTTCAATAGTGCTGCCATGTAGTGGCAGGTGTCCCTTCTTCTGCTCCACATGCTTGAGATCTCTGAAAGCCTTCCCTTTGCTGCTAGTGTTGCAAAACACCCATGGCTTTGGCTTTGTCCTTATCTTTAATTTCATAAGAATTGCATCAACTTGAGGGCTAAACAGGTGTTGTCAGTGAAAAGAGAGGCTCATAAGATGAAGCTGCACCTAAGGCTGTATCTGCTGCATTCATGGCACACAGTATAAGGGCCCGAGAGATAGACTGCCCTTTTTGCACAATGCCATTAACCGTTTTTATACTTCTACAGGTGGTGTTGTAGCATTGCCTTCATCTCTTCCAACTGATCTTTATCATGTCTAGGACAGCCATTGTATTTGCAGTGCACGGCTCTGTCAAGCCCTTAGCGTCAATACGATTGCAGTCTCTTGTGACAAGTCTCAAGTCCCTTGTATGATTGCTCTTTTTTGGCTGTGTGGACTGTGAGTAAGTCTGGAAAAGTGGCCTCTTATTGTTAATGGAACTTATGATGTGTGTATGACATTTATATATATACTGAGTGTTACTACCCTGGATTTCAGTGTGTTTTTAGAATTTTCAGTGAAAGATTTAAGCATTGTCTTTAGCATTGGTAAAACAAATTAAATTGGGTAGTATGCTCTGTTTTCAAGAGGATTTCTCTTGAGAAGTCATCTTACTTTTTATCTACATGTATTGGAGTCTTATGATATCCTGCAGCCCTAACTATGACTGTTTAATATAATGAGGATCTGTTCAAATAATCGAGCAGGCCTCAAACACTATGGCCCTCATTCCGACCCTGGCGGTTTGAAACCGCCAGGGTGGAGGGCAACGGAAGCACCGCAAACAGGCTGGCGGTGCTTCCAGGGCTATTCTGACCGCGGCGGTAAAGCCGCGGTCAGAAAAGGGGAACCGGCGGTTTCCCACCGGTTTTCCCCAGGATTCCGACCCCCTTACCGCCAGCCTGTTCCTGGCGGTAAAACCCGCCAGGAACAGGATGGCGGGAACGGGTGTCATGGGGCCACTGGGGGCCCCTGCACTGCCCATGCCACTGGCATGGGCCCCCTAACAGGGCCCCACCATGATTTTCACTGTCTGCTATGCAGACAGTGAAAATCGCGACGGGTGCTACTGCACCCGTCGCACCCCTGCAACTCCGCCGGCTCCATTCGGAGCCGGCTTCCTCGTTGCAGGGGCTTTCCCGCTGGGCCGGCGGGCGATCTTCTGGAGATCACCCGCCGGCCCAGCGGGAAAGTCAAAATGGCCCCCGCGGTCATTTGACCGCGGTGCGGTCTTTGGGCGGTTTCCAGCCGGCGGGCGGCACCCGCCGCCCGCCAGACTCGGAATGAGCCCCTATATGCTGCAATTATACAATGGCCTAGTCCCTCCCTGAGCTGTATAGCAGACATTGTGACCACAAGTCTTCCTCTTCCGTCCTTGCCTTCCTAGAGAGGATTCTGGTCTATGTTCAATCGACTTGACAGGGTACAAAACACTACAGTGTTATGTCATGGGCCTGTCCTCTGTCAGCAACTCAAGGGCGTCCATTCTACCAGTCATGTTCCAGAGCCAGAGGCCTGCTTCGTGTCATGACTGCCATGTTGGTACTCGGATCGACACAGGTCAAAGGTCTCCTGATCACTAGTTTCCTTGCAATTGCAATCACTTTACCTCTGTAATTTAGACAGGCCATGCTGCCTTTCCTCCAATTCTCTTGCAACTGGCTGCACCAGCATTTCGCCAAGCCTTGTGGATGGCCTTGGATCGGAAAGACGGTCTGGGGGGTTCAGAAAAGCACTGCTATCCAGCACTCTACTCAGCTCCCCACTTCCACCCACCCACTCCCACATGGTTCTTTATTGACCTCAGAAAGAATAAGGTTTAAGAGAGCAGTAGTACCACCAGAGTACTGTGATAATATTAATGATGTGTGTGGTATTTACCCTGATCTCTAGGCACAAAACTCACCAGACTCTGGCTGTAGTTTCACAGGACCAGAGACCTTGCTGAGGGGGCTAGAAAGCAAAAAACTGGAGAATGGGATAGTGAAACTATCTCTAGCAGTGCATCCCTTAGTGTAGAGATGGAGCCTAGGCCAGTCATTTCATTTTTATTACTAGCTCTAATGCCCAAAGACCTTGACAACTAGGGTTGCCACTTAGCTAGTATTCTACCAGCATGGCCAGTATTTTCATGTATAGGCCAATTAAAGTACTTGGGAAATCATCAAAAGCCAGTATTTTTGTTCCTTGAAATATAAACGTTAAACAGAAACTAAAAGGAGAAAACATGTAAAATATATTGTTGAGCAGACTAAACTATTCCTAAATCATTTTTAAAGCACACACAAGGCAAATGGTCATGTTAAATTTGCAAACATGAGATTTTATACATAATCTAATGCAACTACCAGCCCCCAAATCTCAAAACAGGAAAAGTAACCTTTGTATGCATCACTCCAGACTCGTAGACACTGTCACAAAAGTGGAAATATAATTCTGCCACCAGTAGACACAAAGCGTGCGCACACAGAAGAACCAACTTCGTGATACACCAACTGTTTCAGCGGACCAGAATCTATGATGAGAAAACCCCTGGAAAGGTACCTGACAGTACACATGAACCTTCCTCACATTTGTAACACCATCTCCATCTAACCACCATCATGACCAATTGAATCTGAAGCCACCCAAGCATACAAGTAATAGTGATTGATCACACCAGGGGTCCACACACTCCAATGATAGACTTCTTCACACACCAACATGCTCTATCACGCATCCTTGGCAAAACATTCCACTCTCTAACAGCCACTAATATCCAAAAGTTCATTCAACCAGCTATCTGAAGAGAACATTGGATCCCTGCTGCTACCTTACCAAGACCCCTCATAGATACAGACACCACTAACGTAGACCATACATACCGTAACACTCTCTAACAAACATGGAACACACCTCAAAACACAGAACGTTAACCTAGAGAACCTAACCACTATACCAATTATCCATAATCACACAATCAAATCTAAAAAGACTAAGCTGATCCTGAAATGCGTGTTACACAACTGCAGATGGGCAGCAAAACATACCACAAACATTGCTTAAACTATCCTATCTCATTGGGTGGACATGTTATTCTTAAAGTAACATGGGTAAATCAGTCATTTGCCCCCACTTATGGATTTACTAACACCAGCTAACTTCAACATCAAACGCAAGATCATCTGCAACGCCATGGTGATGGGATTGCAGTCATTCACCGAAACGTCCTACACATTAACCATCTCCCAGTGGAAAAAGTGTTGTTGTGTGAATACATAGGAGTGAAAATCTTTTCAGCTGGCAGATCTTTTTCGAGATTGCATCTTATTTACTACCTCTGGGAAACAACTAATTGCTCTTAGAACAAATAATGTACACAGTAATGGTACACTACATTCTAAATCGGTAAAGCCATCAAGCTAGGTGATTTCATCCACCACTGTAACAATGATGAAGATGTACATGTGTCTAATCTAAAAAACGTCTTTACTGATCAAAACCTCCTACAGCATGTACCGGACTGACCCACGTCAAAGGTGCCGCACTTGAATTAATCATATTAAAAGAAGGAGGGGTTAGCGTTGACTCTATCTACCTAACTGACTGGTGGGATGATCACCAAATCCTATTCCACATCACTGCACATGATCAGAAAGCTAGAGATCAGGTCTGAACAAGCCCCCCTTTGCCAGAAAACCCTCTCACCCCCAATGGAACTACAGAATGTGCTAGATCTAATGGAACACTACAACAACAAAATGGCTGACATTAGCCTCTTCACCTTAGAAGACAAAATAATACATTATTTCACCCTGATTCAATCAAAGTGTAAATATAGAGCCAAGAAGAGTCAGGGCCTAATTTAGATATTGGCGGAGGGGTTACTCCATCACAACGGTGAAGGATATACTGTCCCCCCAAATCTAAATCCCATTACATCCACTTGGATTTAGATTTCTGCGGTTGGGATATCCAACACCTTTGTGACGGAGTAACCCTTCGCCAATATCTAAATCAGGCCCTTAGACTCGCGAATCGATAATGGAGACCTGAACTATTTCACACCGAAAGCAATTAATGGAGCAAAGAAACACATACAAAAATGTTATGTAATGCCAAAACATCTTTTTCCGATCTCAACTAGATAGAGCCAAAAGCCGAAAAGGGAAACTCTTCGAAAATGTCAAACAGCAGATAGGGACCAACAACCCCACTGTGTTCATGGACACCTCTGTTGAGAACTGTGACCCGACTCAATTTTGTTTGAAGAGTAAATAATGAAAACTGAAAATCAATGTGACCAGCAGTGACACATTTTGAAATCAAAGCATAAACTCACAGTCCTTAACACAGAAATCTAAAGCAAATGACGCAACTCACAATCACATCCACTCCACTATTACCAAAAATGAGGCTACATGGAACAAATTCAGAACTCTAAGTGAAGACATGGTCAGCAAGATCATAGCATCTATGAAACCAACAACAAACTTTGATGGTCCAATACCTTTTGTGATCATTAAAGACATCAACCATCTTTTGCACCTACCTGGAAGAACATCATCAACGCATTCCTCACCCAAGGAATGATTCCTAACTGCTAGAAAATTGGGCAAATGTTGCCTTTCCTGAAACAACAGGCGCCAATCCGAGGGACCCAAATCATTTTAAGCTGGTGCTGAACATCCCCTTGTTTACACAATTGTTAGAAAAATGTCTTCATAACCAACTATGCCAACACATTGATCATTTTAACCTCCTAAACAGGGTTGTAGGAAGCTGGCCTGGTGTGAGATGGGTACCTCTGGTACTTACACCTTATACCAGGTCCAGGTATCCCCTCTTAGTGAAGTGTAAGCAGTGTCTAGAAGCCAGGCTCTCTAGAGGTAGCTGTGGATGAGCAGCCAAGGCTTATCTAGGAGACATGCAAAGCTCATGCAATACCACTGTAGTCACACAGCACTTACACACATGAAAGAAAACACTCAGTTGTACAAAAATAAAGGTATTTTTTTTCTGGAATAAATAACCACAAAATACTAGACAGGTAAGCCACACTTAGGAGGTAAGTAATACACTATATATATACACTAGCAATCAGAAATAGGCATAGAAAAAATTGGGAAACAGTGAAAATAACAATAACCAATAGTGACCCTAGCGGGAGCACAAACCAAATACTAGAAAAATGGAATGCGAACTAGGTACTCCCACCTAGGTAAGTAAAATATATAGAGGGGAGCTGGGAGTACTAGAAAACCTCAGAGGTAAGTAACACAATACCCCCCAGCGACCAGAATTGCAGGAGTAAAACACTGGATTTTTGCCAAACCACCCAAAAGGGGGAAAGAAGAAAAAGAAGACACCCAGAGAAGACTTCAAGAAAACCAGCGGTGGATACCTGAAGAAAGAAGACCTGCAGGGTGAAGGGACCAAGTCCAAGAGTCACAGTGGAGTCCAGTAAGAGTAGGAGGTACTACCCACCCAGCTGTGGATGCAGGAGTTGGTCAACGGTGATGAAGAACAGGTCAGTACTGCAGCCCAGGAGCAGGAGAAGAGTTCCTGATGGATACAGATGAAGCCCCATGCTGGAAGGAAGATTGCAGATGAATGTTGGTGGAGGAATTCCACCAACAAGCCTTGGGAAAGGCAAACTCGCGGTTAGTGGAGAAGAGGTGCTGCCAGGGACCAGCAAGGCCCAGGAGGACCCAACCCAGGAGGGGGTGTCACAGGGGACCCTCAGTGCCGCACAGAGCCACAGGAGCAGAGGCAAAGCCCACAGAAGTCCGACAGCACTGGGACACAGGAGTCGCAGAAGGAGTCCACGCAGCACTACAAAAGAGGATCCCTGTGCTTTGCAGGATGGAGTGCTGGGGACTGGAGATACACGTCACCTGAATATCTCTTGGAGGAGATTCAAACAAGCCTTGGCAGCTGCAAGAGATGCGGTGCGGTGCGGTCTGCGTGGGAAGGCAAGGGCTTGCCTCCACCAAAGTTGGACTGCTGGCAGAGAGGACCAAGAGGACTACTCTGAACCACCATCTGTGATGCAGGATTCAAGCAGCTCAGCAGAAGAGGGGATCGACACAGCAGGTTGTCACTCGATGTAGGTGCTTGCGGTTGCAAGGGAGTGACTCCTTCACTCCAAGGGAGATTCCTTCTTCTTCCTGTGCAGGCTGTAGAGTTGCAGTCTTCTGATGATGCACAGCACGAAAATGTTGCAAAGCTGGCAGGAGCCCTGGAAACAATGTTGGTGAAGAGTCCTTTCTTCTTGGAAGCAGCTTGTCAGGCCCCGGAGGTTCCAATCGCAGTTCCAGAGGCCAGAAGTCGAAGCAGAGGTTGCAGGGGAGTCCTTGATCAGATCAAGCAGCAGGAGAGCAGAAACCTGTATGAGGGGTGGCAGCAGCTGGCCCGCCCGGAAAACCCTGTAAGACTGGTGGTACAGTCCTCTAAGGAGCCCCCAGAGTGCATGGAATCATACTTCCAATACTTGCAACAGTATTGGGATATGATTCCGACATGTTTGATACCAAACATGCCCAGGTTTGGAGTTACCATTATGTAGCTGAACATATGTAGTGAGCTATGTCCAGTACACATGTAAAATGGTGTCCCTGTACTCACAAAGTCCATGAAAATAGATGTGGAGTGTGTGGGGGCACCGCTGCCAGTGCAGGGGTGCCCTCACACACATGTACCTGAACCCTGCCATCTGGGCGGAGAGGGCTTCCGTAGGGGTGACTTACAGTGACCTGGTGTAGTGACCTGTAGTGAAAAGTGGGGGTCCCTAAGGGATCAACCATCTCTTTCATACTTTACAACCTATACTTGGAACTTCTAACGGAGAGCCTCACACAAGCAAACCTGTCATATCACATTTATGCAGACAGCACTTAGCTATACTTGAAGGATTCCTCAATAGAGGATATCACACGGCTCAAGGAAAACCCAAACCTGGCTGTCACATAACAACCTCAAACTAAAATCCCTTAAAAACTGAATTCATACTTTTCTCCACCTCACAGTTCCCTCAACATACAGGAATGGTTTAAACTCCCAGGTTCCCTTAATTGTAAATAGCCACCATTGAACCAACAAAATCTCTCAGGATTATCTTTGACAAGAACCATAACGTGTAAGCACACACCAGCTCATCTGCTTGCAGTGCATTTCTCCAACTCAACCTCCTTAAGAAGGGAAAACCTTTCCTCCCAGTTCAAGACTGCAGTTCAATTCTTAGTCGTTTCAAGACTAAACTATGGGTGTGCAACACTAACAGGATTACCAAAATCAAGCTTAGCACCACTTGAGACCTTGAACCCTGATGCAAAACTGATAATAGGAATTAAATGGTTCAACTACATTACACCCTCCCTAAAGTCTCTCCTCGGTTACTTTTTGAAGCTGGAATACGGCTGAAGACAGAATGTTTGATACACAAGCCCTGCACCATGATGAACTTAGATACCTCTGGAGGCACCTGCTCCCTATGAAGTGCTAATTCCCTTGTACAGTAACCCCAAAAATTGAAAAAAGAAGACCTACGCTCACCAGAAAATTCCTGCAGATAACAGTCTAACCCATCCATAAGGGCCTTCAAAAAAAAGGTCAAGACGATTCTATTTACAGATTACTAACTTAATGTGCATGGGCTAACTCGATTCAGCAACCATCCACACCTTGCCTTATCTCGTTGAATGTGTAGGCATTTGGCAGCCCCACCAAAAGACAGTTGTGATCAAAAATCTTTTTGCCCAGCGCTCTATGGTGGATACTACAGATCACTATTTGATATGTATGGACTGATAAAGTTGTCCAGAGTGCTCTCGGCTGTATGATACATAGTACTATATATTATGTAACAAGACTCCCTGTGTACAGCACTCTGATACCTTTAGGTCGTGTTCGCACTTTAGAAAACTCTCTAATTAAAAAAATACATATTTTCTAAAGTCACATGTGGGACACTCCAAACCTCTCTGTGATCTTTTTGGGTATCTCTTGGATAACTTCATCTACCTCAAAGTGGGAACCTTGCTGCTTCCACTGGGCCTTTCAGACGCCTTTCATCACTCCTGGATCCTATGCATCTAAAAGAGCTAGAACGTTCAAGAACATGTGTTTTGCCATGCAATGGCATAATGTGCCCATTGTTGTTTTTCCCTTAGTTTAAATTTTCTAGTCAGGTAAGTTTGACAAACTGTACACCCTTCTGAAATACAGTTTTTTTGGCAGGCATAAATTGCAAAATCATCTGTGAGTGCAGTTTTTATGGCAATTTAGTTAGTACTTTTGACAAAATCTAAATGAAGTATTTTCCATTATTCTTGTCTATAATGCTCTGAAGAAAACAAGGACTGTCTCAAAACCCCAATTTTGTATCCTCCATCCCCCCGTGACTGAAGTCCATTTAGAAAAACATGTTTCCTTCAGTTTTTGACACTGGTCTTGACACAGTGTAAGGAAATGCCTCCTTGGCATGGTTGCCCCCTGACTTTTTGCCTTTGCTGATGCTATGTTTACAATTGAAAGTGTGCTGAGGCCTGCTAACCAGGCCCCAGCACCAGTGTTCTTTCCCTAACCTGTACTTTTGTATCCACAATTGGCAGACCCTGGCATCCAGATAAGTCCCTTGTAACTGGTACTTCTAGTACCAAGGGCCCTGATGCCAAGGAAGGTCTCTAAGGGCTGCAGCATGTCTTATGCCACCCTGGAGACCTCTCACTCAGCACAGACACACTGCTTGCCAGCTTGTGTGTGCTAGTGAGGACAAAACGAGTAAGTCGACATGGCACTCCCCTCAGGGTGCCATGCCAGCCTCTCACTGCCTATGCAGTATAGGTAAGACACCCCTCTAGCAGGCCTTACAGCCCTAAGGCAGGGTGCACTATACCATAGGTGAGGGTACCAGTGCATGAGCATGGTACCCCTACAGTGTCTAAACAAAACCTTAGACATTGTAAGTGCAGGGTAGCCATAAGAGTATATGGTCTGGGAGTCTGTCAAACACGAACTCCACAGCACCATAATGGCTACACTGAAAACTGGGAAGTTTGGTATCAAACTTCTCAGCACAATAAATGCACACTGATGCCAGTGTACATTTTATTGTAAGATGCACCACAGAGGGCACCTTAGAGGTGCCCCCTGAAACCTATCCGACTATCTGTGTAGGCTGACTGGTTCCAGCAGCCTGCCACACTAGAGACATGTTGCTGGCCCCATGGGGAGAGTGCCTTTGTCACTCTGAGGCCAGTAACAAAGCCTGCACTGGGTGGAGATGCTAACACCTCCCCCAGGCAGGAGCTGTGACACCTGGCGGTGAGCCTCAAAGGCTCACCCCTTTGTCCCAGCCCAGCAGGGCACTCCAGCTTAGTGGAGTTGCCCGCCCCCTCCGGCCACGGCCCCCACTTTTGGCGGCAAGGCTGGAGGGAACAAAGAAAGCAACAAGGAGGAGTCACTGGCCAGTCAGGACAGCCCCTAAGGTGTCCTGAGCTGAAGTGACTCTAACTTTTAGAAATCCTCCATCTTGCAGATGGAGGATTCCCCCAATAGGGTTAGGATTGTGACCCCCTCCCCTTGGGAGGAGGCACAAAGAGGGTGTACCCACCCTCAGGGCTAGTAGCCATTGGCTACTAACCCCCCAGACCTAAACACGCCCTTAAATTTAGTATTTAAGGGCTGCCCTGAACCCTAGAAAATTAGATTCCTGCAACTACAAGAAGAAGGACTGCCTAGCTGAAAAACCCCTGCAGAGGAAGACCAGAAGACGACAACTGCCTTGGCTCCAGAAACTCACCGGCCTGTCTCCTGCCTTCCAAAGATCCTGCTCCAGCGACGCCTTCCAAAGGGACCAGCGACCTCGACACCCTCTGAGGACTGCCCCTGCTTCGAAAAGACAAGAAACTCCCGAGGACAGCGGACCTGCTCCAAGAAAAGCTGCAACTTTGTTTCCAGCAGCTTTAAAGAACCCTGCAAGCTCCCCGCAAAAGGCGTGAGACTTGCAACACTGCACCCGGCGACCCCGACTCGGCTGGTGGCGATCCAACACCTCAGGAGGGACCCCAGGACTACTCTAAGACTGTGAGTACAAAAACCTGTCCCCCCTGAGCCCCCACAGCGCCGCCTGCAGAGGGAATCCCGAGGCTTCCCCTGACCGCGACTCTTTGAATCCAAAGTCCCGACACCTGGGAGAGACCCTGCACCCGCAGCCCCCAGGACCTGAAGGACCGGACTTTCACTGGAGGAGTGACCCCCAGGAGTCCCTCTCCCTTGCCCAAGTGGAGGTTTCCCCGAGGAACCCCCCCCTTGCCTGCCTGCAGCGCTGAAGAGATCCCTAGATCTCCCATTGACTTCCATTACAAACCCGACGCTTGTTTCTACACTGCACCCGGCCGCCCCCGCGCCGCTGAGGGTGAAATTTCTGTGTGGGCTTGTGTCCCCCCCGGTGCCCTACAAAACCCCCCTGGTCTGCCCTCCGAAGACGCGGGTACTTACCTGCAAGCAGACCGGAACCGGGGCACCCCCTTCTCTCCATTCTAGCCTATGTGTTTTGGGCACCACTTTGAACTCTGCACCTGACCGGCCCTGAGCTGCTGGTGTGGTGACTTTGGGGTTGCTCTGAACCCCCAACGGTGGGCTACCTTGGACCAAGAACTGAACCCTGTAAGTGTCTTACTTACCTGGTAAAACTAACAAATACTTACCTCCCCTAGGAACTGTGAAAATTGCACTGTGTCCACTTTTAAAACAGCTATTTGTGAATAACTTGAAAAGTATACATGCAATTTTGATGATTTGAAGTTCCTAAAGTACTTACCTGCAATACCTTTCGAATGAGCTATTACATGTAGAATTTGAACCTGTGGTTCTTAAAATAAACTAAGAAAAGATATTTTTCTATATAAAAACCTATTGGCTGGATTTGTCTCTGAGTGTGTGTACCTCATTTATTGTCTATGTGTATGTACAACAAATGCTTAACACTACTCCTTGGATAAGCCTACTGCTCGACCACACTACCACAAAATAGAGCATTAGTATTATCTATTTTTACCACTATTTTACCTCTAAGGGGAACCCTTGGACTCTGTGCATGCTATTCCTTACTTTGAAATAGCACATACAGAGCCAACTTCCTACACACAGTTTATGTGATTTAGCCTGCATATGATTTAGCCTGCATTTGTTTTTTTTCTTTGGGCTGGAATATGCCTTATTTCCTCAGATACAGCTTCCCCAAATATTGACCTACTATTCTTATGTGGTGGAAGGGGGTGATGTTTCATCATTGCAACATATTTCTCTAGCCCTAGCTTTTCTTATAAAAGTTTTGAGCACCCATATCAAATATTTATGTCCCATCAGTAGCTCTGCAGTTTTCACTCTTCTGCTTTCTTCCCCCTCTAGCTCTTTCTTCTTCCTCATTTGTGGGGTAAAAAACAAGTTTTGTTTGTCTTGCGATGTTTGCTGCTTCAACATCTTGCAGGCCTCAAACACTATATGCTGCAATTATACAATGGCCTAGTCCCTCCCAGAGCTGTATAGCAGACATTGTGACCACAAGTCTTCCTCTTCCGTCCTTGCCTTCCTAGAGAGGATTCTGGTTAAACCACTATGTTCAATCGACTTGACAGGGTACAAAACACTACAGTGTTATGTCATGGGCCTGTCCTCTGTCAGCAACTCAAGTGCGTCCATTCTACCAGTCATGCTACAGAGCCAGAGGCCTGCTTCGTGTCATGACTGCCATGTTGGTACTCAGATCGACACAGGTCAAAGATCTCCTGATCACTAGTTTCCTTGCAATTGCAATCACTTTACCTCTGTAATTTAGACAGGCCATGCTGCCTTTCCTCCAATTCTCTTGCAACTGGCTGTACCAGCATTTCGCCAAGCCTTGTGGATGGCCTTGGATCGGAAAGACAGTCTAGGGTTTCAGAAAAGCACTGCTATCCAGCACTCTACTCAGCTCCCCACTTCCACCCATCCACTCCCACATGGTTCTTTATTGACCTCAGAAAGAATAAGGTTTAAGAGAGCAGTAGTACGACCAGAGTACTGTGATAATATTAATGATGTGTGTGTTATTTACCCTGATCTCTAGGCACAAAACTCACCAGACTCTGGCTGTAGTTTCACAGGACCAGAGACCTTGCTGAGGTCAATTTGGGGGCTAGAAAGCAAAAAACTGGAGAATGGGATAGTGAAACTATCTTGAGCAGTGCATCCCTTAGTGTAGAGATGGAGCTAGGCCAGTCATTGCATTTTTATTACTAGCTCTAATGCCCAAAGACCTTGACAACTAGGGTTGCCACTTAGCCAGTATTCTACCAGCATGGCCAGTATTTTCATGTATAGGCCAATGAAAGTACTTGGGAAATCATCAAAAGCCAGTATTTTTTGTTCCTTGAAATATAAACGTTAACAGAAACTAAAAGGAGAAAACATGTAAAATATATTGTTGAGCAGACTAAACTATTCCTAAATCATTTTTAAAGCACACACAAGGCAAATGGTCATGTTAAATTTGCAAACATAAGATTTTATACATAATCCAATGCAACTACCAGCCCCCAAATCTCAAAACAGGAAAAGTAACCTTTGTATGCATCACTCCAGACTCGTAGACACTGTCACAAAAGTGGAAATATAATTCTGCCACGAGTAGACACAAAGCGTGCGCACACAGAAGAACCAACTTCGTGATACGCCAACTGTTTCAGCGGACCAGAATCTATGATGAGACAACCCCTGGAAAGGTACCTGACAGTACACATGAACCTTCCTCACATTTGTAACCCCATCTCCATCTAACCACCATCATGACCAATTGAATCTGAAGCTACCCAAGCATACAAGTGATAGTGATTGATCACACCAGGGGTCCACACACTCCAATGATAGACTTCTTCACACACCAACATGCTGTATCACGCATCCTTGGCCAAACATTCCACTATCTAACAACCACTAATATCCAAAAGTTCATTCAACCAGCTATCTGAAGAGAATATTGGATCCCTGCTGCTACCTTACCAAGATCCCTCATAGATACAGACACCACTAACGTAGACCATACATACCGTAACACTCTCTAACAAACATGGAACACACCTCAAAACACAGAACATTAACCTAGAGAACCTAACCACTATACCAATTATCCATAATCACACAATCAAATCTGAAAAGACTAAGCTGATCCTGAAATGCATATACACAACTGCAGATGGGCAGCAAAACATACCACAAACATTGCTTAAACTATCCTATCTCATTGGGTGGACATATTATTCTTAAAGTAACATGGGTAAATCAGTCATTTGCCCCCACTTATGGATTTACTAACACCAGCTAACTTCACCATCAAACGCAAGATCATCTGCAGCGCCATGGTGATGGGATTGCAGTCATTCACCTAAACGTCCTACACCTTAACCATCTCCCAGTGGAAAAAGTGTTGTTGTGTGAATACATGGGAGTGAAAATCTTTTCAGCTGGCAGATCTTTTTCGAGATTGCATCTTCTTTACTACCTCTGGGAAACAACTAATTGCTCTTAGAACAAATAATGTACACAGTAATGGTACACTCCATTCTAAATCCGTAAAGCCATCAAGCTAGGTGATTTCATCCACCACTGTAACAATGATGAAGATGTACATGTGTCTAATCTAAAAAACGTCTTTACTGATCAAAACCTCCTACAGCATGTACCGGACTGACCCACGTCAAAGGTGCCGCACTTGAATTAATCATATTAAAAGAAGGAGGGGTTAGCGTTGACTCTATCTACCTAACTGACTGGTGGGATGATCACCAAATCCTATTCCACATCACTGCACATGATCAGAAAGCAAGAGATCAGGTCTGAACAAGCCCCCCTTTGCCAGAAAACCCTCTCACCCCCAAAGAATGTGCTAGATCTGATGGAACACTAGAACAAAAAAATGGCTGGCATTAGGCGTACCACCTCTTCACCTTAGAAGACAAAATAATACATTATTTCACCCTGATTCAAATCAAAGCGTAAATATAGAGCCAAGAAGAGTCAAGGCCTAATTTAGATATTGGCGGAGGGGTTACTCCATCACAACGGTGACGGATATACTGTCCCCCAAAATCTAAATACCATTACATCCACTTGGATTTAGATTTCTGCGGTTGGGATATCCATCACCTTTGTGACGCCGTAACCCTTCGCCAATATCTAAATCAGGCCCTTAGACTTGCGAAGCGATAATGGAGACCTGAACGATTTCACACCTAAAGCAATTAATGGAGCAAAGGACCATCAAGATCCGGAACAAACATTTGTGTTCCGAACAGGCACTCATATGAAGTACGACCCCCCAGGGACCTTCTAGGCAGGTGATTTAGTGCTCTCTGAACTCCATACAGGTGGGTTAGCCAACTACGACCCGTACCTAAGACTCTGGCTGTTAAGGATTGCTTTAAATTGCGGTTTAATTGCCCCACGACAGAATTTCCCTCAGGATGAAATGGAGATGAGTACTGGAGCTGGACCCCCAACGAAGCCATGGTGTTCCTGAATGCCCTTGAGGCAAAAGCAGGGCCCTGGTCCGAATGGAATGCCGCAACTGCATATTTACCGACAAAGACACGCAAATCTTTGATAACAGTTTGAGCGTCAGCCGAGCACTGTGGCCACACCCACACAAATCTGGAGCAAGAATCAACAGCGACTTGTATATATTTGTATGCACTATCCGGTGTTAGTGGACCGCAATGATCCAAGTACACACATTGTAATGGTCTGTTGGATATTAAGAGGGGTGTCTGCGGCGGGCGCTTAGCTGTTGAAACTTTAATTTGTTGACAGATGTCACAACAAAGAACATACTGCTTAGTCTCTTTATAGAGACCAGGCCACCAGTAACAGGCCTGTAATAGCGAAATTGTGGCGGCCATGCCAGCATGTGCAGATGCCACTCCCTCATGCGCTGCTTTAATCAATTGTGGTCTTACAACTTTATTGGGGATGTCGCTTACGCCTACGCTAGGTATTTTAACCTCAGCGTTGAGCATATTTCCCATGAAGTATTGATATTTATTAGGAAATCCTTAGGATAAGGCGTGCCTTCAACCGTAGCTGTTATGGCAGCCAGAATCTCAGTGTCTGGTTTGGAACTCGAACGAGTCACTGCAGCCACAGTGGCTACCGCCACTGCCGACTTTGCGGCTTCATCAGCCAAAGTATTCCCAGCAACGTGTATTCCAACGCGCTGGTGTCCAAGAGTATGTACAACATGGACTTTGGGTAGCGTCTCCTTCAGGTCTGCTAAGTTCCCCCACAGTAGTCTGTGTTTTATGGTGTTGCCTTTTGAATCTCTGAACCCATTCAAGCACCAGTAATGTAGGTATTCATTAAAAGACTGGACACAATAATACGAATCACAAACAATCAGTGTAAACTGCGTCAGATCTGTATGTTCTAATGCCATCAATAGAGCTTTCAGCTCAGCCAATTGTGCCGTACAATCCCCTAAGGTCTGTGTATAAGTATGTTGGGGGCAGAATTTCTCCCCCTCCATATGGCCGCTCACTACCGCACATGCAGCCGAATATTGGTGTTTTGTTCCAACCGCCGGTTGCGCAGAGCCATCGGTGTACATGACTACTTGATATTGATCAATAGGCAACGTGTCAGCGGGAACTGGATATTCAACTTCATATTGCAGAAATTCTTGAGTTTGTAATATTGGGTCAAAAATGTAATCTACATCAGTGGCTGTTGAAGACGTAGCCCATTGTATCCATCGCGGGTGCAGTGCTTTTGCGTTGGGAAAGCTAGCTTTTGTAACAGCCTCTAGGGCCGGAATAGGGGAAACAACAATAATGCGTTTACCCTGGGCAAGAGGTCTTTCTTTATAACAGCCATCTGTACAGCAGTGAGAATTTTCTCTGTGGGTGCAAATCGTTGTTCAGCAGCCGAATACAAGTGGGACTTGTATCCAATCGGGACTGTCTCACCTTCATTAAATGTGACATACGTAAACCCAATGGCCCCAGCTATCACCCTGATGACCAAATGCGTCTTATTGTCCCGTGTATGTAAATGTTTTGCTGCTAGTAGATCTGCTCGTAACTCCCAAAGAGTATGTGTATGTTCAATTGTCCAGAATTTGCTTGATAAATCAGGACAGATTAATTCATATAAAGGTTTAATGTGTGTAGCATAATCAGGAATGTACGTTCTGCCAAAATTTAGAAAGCCCAATAATGACTGGAGTTTCTTAATCGTATTAGGTGGTTGCAATTGTGCACACTTTTCTAAGAATTGGGGTGCCAGGCTCTTACCTTCATTCGACAGCTTGTATCCCAGGAATATGACGCTGAGGAAGGCAATTTTAGATTTTTTTAAGTTAAATTTGTAGCCAATGTCGGCAAACCCTACAACAATGCGGGCTACTCGTCTTAAATGTTGTAGCAACTCGTCATCCATGAGATATATATCATCTACATAAGACAATGCTTCAGGGTCTAACTCGTGTAAAATTGCAGTCACACGAGCCACAAACAGTCCCGGGCTGTTCTTATACCCCTGAGGCAAACGACTGAATTTTTTCTGGGAGCCTAACGCGCTAAAGCTTGTCAAATCCCTGCTTTCGGGTGATATATTTTGGCAGAAGAATCCATTCAAGATGTCTAAAGTCGTTTTGTATTTTTTCCACACAATGTTGTTCATCAGTGCGGCGCTATGTGAATTTTGTATAGCATATGTACGTGTATGTCCGTTCAAATGTCTGTAGTCTAAGACTATTCTATATGAATGGTCCGGTTTAGCTACAGGGAATAAGGGATTATTCATCGGTGAGACACAGGGTTCAATTACCCCCTGGTATTCCAGTTGTGTAAGTATTTCCCTCACCTGTGCCCTTGCTTCATGTTTTATGGGATACTGCGGTTGTGGCTGAGGTTCACCGTTAATCGGAATTACATGATATGGAGAATCCCTATCCCACCCTACGTGATTTCGATATAAGGCAGGTGCTTGTGCTAGAGCCCTTTTGATGCAATAGGACTCTGCGAGTTCCCCTGGAACAAGGGGCGAGAACGAAGGTTTAATAACCTCCTCCCCAACTGGGCAGGTGCGGACAAAATCAGGCGGTCAATCCTGTTCAGCCAGCAAAATGTCATATATCTTGACTACACGATCCCAAAAGATTGCGTGTATAGTGCGTTCAATGTCTCCTTCCAATTGTAAAGTCACTGTATACACCCTATCAGGTTCAGAGACACGGATATCTGCTGTTTCAACTTGTATGAAGTCATCAGTTGCTTTCACCTCCAGAGGCTCTAGAAGATTCCGGCGAACTATTGTGACCTCTGCCGCGCTGTCTAGCAGTGCTAGTGCCCATGTCTTGTTCTTCAAGAGAACTCTCTTCCTGAGTGGCATGTCTAACTGAGACTGCTGCCACCTTTTTCTTTTTAAACTGTTGTTTTTATTGTATCGGTTTCTCTTCCTTGTTGACAGAAACCTCCGAAGAGCGTTGTGATTCCTGTCTTGGTTTCACGTACTCTGTTCTCCGCTCTGACCGCCCACCTCTCTCGTTTCTCTTTTCCGATGAGTCCTGAAAGGAACGAAATTGGCGTGTATCAGTATATTGATATCTATCAGGCGTTTTTAGATTATCCCTATTTCTGAGATTATACCTATTCTGCGGGGCCTCCGTACGTGGAGAATCTCCCTTTTCTTTCTTCGGCGTCTGTTGTTTTTTCTCCCAGCGCTTCTTATTACCCTCGGTTGCTGTTTAGCATTTTCTTTACTAATTTTTCCCTGAAATTGAGGTTTTTGTGGTCTAGCCCCTAGGCCATCTCGACCGATACCGGAATATGTTTCCGCTATTATTTTTGGCAGTGCCCGCTCCTGATCTAGTTGCGGGACGTCACGAAGACGCATATGCACTGCAAGTGCAACTGCCTCCCCTTTAAGACTACTTAGGATTATTGAAGAAACCGTGGCAAAGTTGCCCATCAGTTGCATTCCTAAATCTAAGGCCGGGGCAGCCCCGTATTCATCCTGAATTTGTTTAAGCACTTCTGGTAGATTGGCTAATGTCGGTGTACCGTGTGCCGTTGTATAGAGCGCGGCAAACACCGTGCCCCATATATTACAATGTTCCATTGTGGGAACCATGCCAAATGGTAAACACATAGTTAATATTCTATGTTTGTCCTGGGGTCCCGTATGGGGAAATACCGCCTCCAGCGTATTGATTTTCTGTGCCAGCCAAAATGGAGTCTCCTCCCGTTTTGCTGGAACTTTACCCATAATAGAGTGTACTGTCACCGGGTTTATACCTGGTGTTACTGCATGTGGTTGTGCTGGAGCAGCAGGCGCTGGGTTTGTATTTAATGTCTGCATCACAAATTGTACTAAGCATCTATATGTAGCCGTTAAGTCTGTATATAAACGACCAACTTCAGCCACCGGCATATTTGCAACCGCAGGATGTGGTGTATATGTGGCCAATAAAGGCCAGGTCGGACCATCATTACTCAGTGGACCTAACCTTACAGGTAATATTGTATGGGGTAGGGCGCCATCAAGCCAATTATGATGTTCTTGATAAGGTAGAGGTATCTCCAGGTATGCGTATGCCCTGTACTGGCCAGGCGCTTTCGCAACCGTATATGTGTGAAATGTATTTGTATTCCCATCAACTGCTGGAAATGTGACCCAAGAGTAAAAAAGTTCTGTTCTATAGGCTGCGTGGGCGGCCACCACAAACGTTACTGGACCACCCTGGATCGTAAGACCATGTGCAAGCAAATGTGCTGTGAGCGGTTGTCTCATATTAAGAGCTATTTGTATTACCTGATTCGCCATTAGAAAAACAGCGAGAGTTCAGAGAAGGCACACCAAGACGGGGTCTTGCTTGAACAACCATCCGCTGTAATTAGGGTTACCTATACCGCGGTGGTGGAAGTCCTCAGTGCAACGGACGTCTCCGTTAAAGGAACTGAGGGATCATTATATTATATGAGACTGAGAGAAACCGGTGAACCCGAAAATTAGAGCCAGACCAAATGTTGGCGGCGCCATGTCGCGTAGGCTCTCATTATCCTATTGAGACTACTGGATTTTTGGGCGGCAAGATCGTTCACAGTGTGGGGGACTAAGTATGACCCACGGCGAAGGACACTTGTCACCCCAAACCCAGGTTGAGCTCCGGCTAACTAGCAGTGCCTTATCTCTCCCAAAAGGAAGAGACAATTGGGCAGCCGAGCGCATGACATCTTAGGGCTTCCCAGGGAAGTTGTGGTCACTCAGGTCACAACCAGTTCTCTCGTACACAGTGTGGTCTCATATATAAATGCCAAAGGCAGTTTGAGTTTTAAAGATTGGTTTAATAAAACAACTGTATTTTAGATAACAAGGCGTGAGCCGCAATAACCAGAACCATACAACACAGTAGGATTGAAATAGTAACGAGGAGAGTGAAACATAAGAATAATGCTATCATAGTGCAACCAGATTACGTTCTTTCTCAAAGTTATATTTTGAGCACAGCATGTGAAGCTCTAAGCCTGCCTTTCAGGTTCCCCGGGAGGACATCGACCCTCATACCTGAGCAAAGGCCTGTGATCTGGATCAGCATCTGTAACATGGCAGTCAGCATCTAGTTGTGGGTTCCTGGTCGGAATCTCCCTCTTACGTGTACCAGGACTGGGAAGTGTTTTTATAACTAACACGCCGGTGTTCTAAGAAACGTCCCTACGTAAGAATGTGTACTTTCTACAAACCCTAAAGACTAAACTTCTACCACGTCTATCGGCAATGTACCGGACTGTAACCTTGACTGAAGCACAGAGCGAGCAAGAATGTATTGTTTGAGAACTTCAGTGCTGAAGTAAGCTAAACAGTGTAATAGAAGAAAATAAATCAAGACCGTGAAACTGGTTATTGTAAAATAACAGTGCGAGGCTAAATAAAATGCATCTAGGGCAAAGTGCAAAGAGGCCTAATACTTTAAGCAAACGCGCAGATAGCTCCATTAAAAATGGCTACACTACAGTTGTAGAAAGCTGGCCTGGTTTGTGATGGGTACCTATGTTACTTACACCTTATACCAGGTCCAGGTATCCCCTCTTAGTGAAGTGTAAGCAGTGTCTAGAAGCCAGGCTCTCTATAGGTAGCTGTGGATGAGCAGCCAATGCTTATCTAGGAGACATGCAAAGCTCATGCAATACCACTGTAGTCACACAGCACTTACACACATGAAAGAAAACACTCAGTTGTACAAAAATAAAGGTATTTTATTTCTGGAACAAATAACCACAAAATACTAGACAGGTAAGCCACCCTTAGGAGGTGAGTAATACACTATATATATACACTAGCAATCAGAAATAGGCATAGAAAAAATTGGGAAACAGTGCAAATAACAATAACCAATAGTGACCCTAGCGGGAGCACAAACCAAATACTAGAAAAATGGAATGCGAACTAGGTACTCCCACCTAGGTAAGTAAAATATATAGAGGGGAGCTGGGAGTACTAGAAAACCTCAGAGGTAAGTAACACAATACCCCCCAGCTACCAGAATTGCAGGAGTAAAACACTGGATTTTTGCCAAACCACCCAAAAGGGGGAAAGAAGAAAAAGAAGACACCCAGAGAGTACTTCAAGAAAACCAGCGGTGGATACCTGAAGAAAGAAGACCTGCAGGGTGAAGGGACCAAGTCCAAGAGTCACAGTGGAGTCCAGTAAGAGTAGGAGGTACTACCCACCCAGCTGTGGATGCAGGAGTTGGTCAACGGTGATGAAGAACAGGTCAGTACTGCAGCCCTGGAGCCGGAGAAGAGTTCCTGATGGATACAGATGAAGCCCCATGCTGGAAGGAAGATTGCAGATGAATGTTGGTGTAGGAATTCCACCAACAAGCCTTGGGAAAGGCAAACTTGCGGTTAGTGGAGAAGAGGTGCTGCCAGGGACCAGCAAGGCTCAGGAGGGGGTGTCAAAAGGGACCCTCATTACCGCACAGAGTCCACAGGAGCAGAGGCAAAACCCAAAGGAGTCCAACAGCACTAGGACGCAGGAGTCGCAGAAGGAGTCCACGCATCACTACAAAAGAGGATCCCTGTGCTTTGCAGGGTGGAGTGCTGGGGACTGGAGATACACGTCACCTGAAGATCTCTTGGAGGAGATTCAAACAAGCCTTGGCAGCTGCAAGAGATGCGGTGCACGGGGTACTGTCCTGCGTGGGAAGGCAAGGGCTTGCCTCCACCAAAGTTGGACAGCTGGCAGAGAGGACCAAGAGGACTACTCTGAACCACCATCTGTGATGCAGGGTTCAAGCAGCTCAGCAGAAGAGGGGATCCACTCAGCAGGGTGTCACTCGTTGTAGCTGCCTGCGGTTGCAGTCTTCTGATGATGCACAGTGAGAAAATGTTGCAAAGCTGGCAGGAGCCCTGGAAACAATGTTGGTGAAGAGTCCTTTCTTATTGGAAGCAGCTTGTCAGGTCCCGGAGGTTCCAATCGCAGTTCCAGAGGCCAGAATGCGAAGCAGAGGTTGCAGGGGAGTCCTTGATCAGATCAAGCAGCAGGAGAGCAGAAATCTGTAGAGGGGTGGCAGCAGCTGGCCTGCCCGGAAAACCCTGTAAGACTGGTGGTAGCAATGCTGGGGGTCCTCTAAGGAGCCCCCAGAGTGCATGCAATCATACTTCCAATACTTGCAACAGTATTGGGATATGATTCCGACATGTTTGATACCAAACATACCCAGGTTCGGAGTTACCATTATGTAGCTGAACATAGGTAGTGAGCTATGTCCAGTACACATGTAAAATTGTGTCCCTGCACTCACAAAGTCCATGAAAATAGATGTGGAGTTTGTGGGGGCACCGCTGCCAGTGCAGGGGTGCCCTCACACACATGTACCTGCACCCTGCCCTCAGGGCTGAGAGGGCTTCCGTAGGGGTGACTTACAGTGACCTGGTGTAGTGACCTGTGGTGAAAAGTGGGGGTACCTCAGGGATCAACCATCTCTCTCATACTTTACAACTTATACATGGAACTTCTAACAGAGAGCCTCACACAAGCGAACCTGTCATACCACATTTATGCAGACAGCACTTAGCTATACTTGAAGGATTCCTCAACAGAGGATATCACACGGCTCAAGGAAAACCCAAACCTGGCTGTCACATAAGAACCTCGAACTAAAATCCCTTAAAAACTGAATTCATACTTTTCTCCACCTCACAGTTCCCTCAACAGCCAGGAATGGTTTAAACTCCCAGATTCCCTTAATTGTAAATAGCCACCATTGAACCAACAAAATCTCTCAGGATTATCTTTGACAAGAACCTTAACGTGTAAGCACACACCAGCTCATCTGCTTGCAGTGCATTTCTCCAACTCACCCTCCTTAAGAAGGGAAAACCTTTCCTCCCAGTTCAAGACTGCAGTTCAATTCTTAGTCGTTTCAATACTAAACTATGGGTGTGCAACACTAACAGGATTACCAAAATCAAGCTTAGCACCACTTGAGACCTTGAACCCTGATGCAAAACTGATAATAGGAATAAAATGGTTCAACTACATTACACCCTCCCTAAAGTCTCTCCTCGGTTACTTTTTGAAGCTGGAATACGGCTGAAGACAGAATGTTTGACACACAAGCCCTGCACCATGATGAACTTAGATACCTCTGGAGGCACCTGCTCCCTATGAAGTGCTAATTCCCTTGTGCAGTAACCCCAAAAATGGAAAAAAGAAGACCTAAGCTCACCAGAAAATTCCTGCAGATATAAGTCTAACCCATCCACAAGGGCCTTCAAAAAAGAGATCAAGACGATTCTACTAACAGATTACTAACTTAATGTGCATGGGCTAACTCGATTTAGCAACCATCCACACCTTGCCTTATCTCGTTGAATGTGTAGGCATTTGGCAGCCCCACCAAAAGACAGTTTTGATCAAAAATCTTTTTGCCCAGCGCTCTATGGTGGATACTAGAGATCACTATTTGATATGTATGGACTGATAAAGTTGTCCAGAGTGCTCTCGGCTGTATGATACATAGTACTATATATTATGTAACAAGACTCCCTGTGTACAGCACTCTGATACCTTTAGGTCGTGTTCGCACTTTAGAAAACTCTCTAATTTAAAAAATACATATTTTCTAAAGTCACATGTGGGACACTCCAAACCTCTCTGTGATCTTTTTGGGTATCTCTTGGATAACGTCATCTACCTCAAAGTGGGACCCTTGCTGCTTCCACTGGGCCTTTCAGTCGCCTTTCATCACTCCTGGATCCTATGCATCTAAAAGAGCTAGAACGTTCAAGAACATGTGTTTTGCCATGCAATGGCATAATGTGCCCATTGTTGTTTTTCCCTTAGTTTACATTTTCTTGTCAGGTAAGTTTGACAAACTGTACACCCTTCTGACATACAGTTTTTTTGGCAGGTATAAATTGCAAAATCTGTGAGTGCAGTTTTTATGGCAATTTAGTTAGTACTTTTGACAAAATCTAAATGAAGTATTTTCCATTATTCTTGTCCATAATGCTCTGAAGATAACAAGGACTGTCTCAAAACCCCAATTTTGCATCCTCCATCCCCCCGTGGCTGAAGTCCATTTAGAAAAACACGTTTCCTTCAGTTTTTGACACTGGTCTTTCAATGTTCCGATGTTTCACATATTGGGGGTCATTACAACCTCGGCGGTCTGCATGGCAGACCGCCGAGGTTGCAGGCGCCAGAATACCGCCATTGCTGGCGGTATGGCTGGCTCCCTATTTTGACATTTCCGCTGGGCCAGCGGAAAAGTCACATCAACATTGCCGCCGGCTCGTAATTGAGCCGGCGGCAATGCTGATGTGCAGCGGGTGCAGTAGCACCCGTCACGGATTTCACTGCCCGAAATTCGGGCAGTGAAATGCGCGACGGGGCTCTGCCTGGGGGCTCCTGCACTGCCCATGCCCTCCACGATAAATCACCAGTATTTTTCCATCTGCCGGCGGGCCCGTTCAACCATGTAGCGCAGCTGAGCGGCATAGTAGTACCTAACCAAGTGCATGGGCAGTGCAGGGGCCCCCAGGGCATGGGAGCCATGGCACTTTCCATATGTGCATTCCCGCTGCTGCCTCCACGATAAATCACCAGTATTTTTCCATCTGCCGGCGGGCCCGTTCAACCATGTAGCGCAGCTGAGCGGCATAGTAGTAGCTAACCAGAGTGCATGGGCAGTGCAGGGGCCCCCAGGCGCCCCCTGAGTCCCCTTACCACCAGCCTCTTCCTGGCGGTGCAAACCGCCAGAAACAGGCTGGCGGTAGGGGAGATTATCACCGCCGGGGCTAAAATGGCGGTATACCGCCGGCCCCGGCGGTGCGACCGCGGTCCAAATACGCCGGGAGGCACCTCCAGCCTGTTGGAGGTGCTCCCGTCGTTTTGGCCCTGGCGGGGCTAAAATGGCGGTATACCGCCGGCCCCGGCGGTGCGACCGCGGTCCAAATACGCCGGGAGGCACCTCCAGCCTGTTGGAGGTGCTCCCGTCGTTTTGACCCTGTCTCTATGTCACTTCCTGGTCCAAATCCCTGCATAGGCATTTCCCACTCTCTCTCCCTGTGCTTTAAACACTGCTGACTTGCAGCTTCTGTGCTGCTTCCAAAACCAATGGCAGAATTTTTTTTTAGGTTTAAGATCTCTTTTATTGATCTTAAGAAACATTACAACATGTCCCACCTACAACCAGTGGCTGGTGGGGAGGAAACAGAAAAAAGAAAGAAGAGAAGGGGGAAGGGGTGTATGGGGGGGACCTTATTTCAATAGTGTACTGTTGTCAGCCGTTGGGTCTACCCAGAGTTCAAATTATCTGCTCGAGTGGTATGGCTGGGGCAAGTCCACCGTTCAGTCCTGAGAATCTTCTGCCCTTGTCAGCCACAGTATGCAGAGGTATGAGAGGCAGGTCAGTTCCCGAAAATCTGCTGACATGTATCTAAGAGCCGGTCCCCATGTTTTGTCGAAGAGGGGCAGTGTACTAGTCACTGCAGCCGTCAGTTTTTCCATGCCCATGCGTGCCCACAATTTAGGCAACCAGTCAGTGTGAGTGGGGATGGACTCTGAGCCCCATTGTGCCAGCAGTACCTGCTTAGTGGCCCCAAGGCCAGAGTAATAGCCCGGCCCCTAGGGGAGCGGAGTGGGTACGTCAGGGGATTAGGGAGGCCCAGCGGGATATAACTAGGAAACTGTGGTATGCTGGTGTCGTAAATATCATCTATTGCCTGGAGGATCGGACCCCAAAAGAGGGTGACCTTCAGACAATGCCATAACAAGTGAGTGAGTTTGCCCTCCATCCCACATCCACGCCAACATCTACATCGCTATGCACTCCCCATGTAGCCATCCTAGCGGGTGTATAGTACATATGGTGGGCTATTTTCAGGAACATTTCTTTGGTGGTTGTGGCGCGGGCCTTCACTCGTGTCCTGTGGAGGATATCCTGCCACTCACGGTTTGTAAAGGTGCGCTCGCATTCGAACTCCAATTTGCGTTTGGCTGATGTGTCGAGAAGCTGAGACGGCGTAACCAAGAAAGCATAAATATCGGACAGGAGTCGCTTGTCCGTGACCCTAGTTAGGAGCCACTGTTCGAAGTGAGTTTGGGGTCTGCTCACATGGGGACGAATAGCGGGGGAGGTTACCCAGTGGTGGACAACCAGGTACTGCCAGTACGCACTCTCAGGGAGACCATACACTGCCTGTAATCTTCTAAAAATCATAACACCTTCCTCATCAAAAAGGTCTCTGATTCTTTTGCATTGTGTTTCCTGCCACTCTAGATAAGCTGGTTCCCTGACTGTGGGAGGGAAATCGGGGTTGCCGATAAGCGGTGTCTGGGGAGAGACAGGGGTGGACAGTCCCTTTGCCGTCTGAACCTTGCCCCATGTTCCCAGCATAGTTCTCGGGACTGGGGAAACATACACTCCAGGCGGACGGTGCTTTTTAGGGAGCCATGGCACTTTCCATATGTGCATTCCCGCTGCTGCCTCCACGATAAATCACCAGTATTTTTCCATCTGCCGGCGGGCCCGTTCAACCATGTAGCGCAGCTGAGCGGCATAGTAGTAGCTAACCAGATGCGGGACACCCAGGCCTCCCTCCGCCTGAGGTAGGGATGCTTGGCCCTTCGACATTCTAGCCCTCTTACCGTTCCAAATATACTCCCATATAAGCGCCTGCAATTTGTCTAGCCGATGGGGGGGGCGACTGCAGCGGCAGTGTCTGCATGAGGTAAAGTATTCTAGGCAGGAGAGTCATCTTAATCGCAGCTATACGACCCAGCCACGAGAGGCCTTAAGCCCTCCATTTCGTCAGTTCAGTGCGGGCAGAGTCTAATATCCTCGTGTAGTTGCATGCCGCCGTCGCTTCAGGCGTGGGATGTATGTTCAGGCCCAGATACGTGATTACTTGTGCGGCCCAACAGAAGGGGAGCCCCACCTCCAGGGAGCACCCCTCCGCCTCTTGGATAGTTAAGTTCAGGATCGATGATTTGGTGAGATTAGTTTTAAAGCCTGATACTTCACCAAATGTCGTCAGTTCTGTCATGAACCCTGCCAGGGAGGTTTGAGGCTGGGAGAGCTGGAGCAGTACGTCATCTGCCTAGAGAGCCATTTTATGTGTTCTGCCGCCTATCGGTAGGCCATCGGTAGGCCAGTTATGTCTGGATTATTATGTATACGTTCAGCAAAGGGCTCCATGAATAGGGCAAATAGTAGGGGCCAGCACTGCTGCGTGCCCCTTTTAATTGGGAACTGCTTGGACAATTTGCTATTCACAGACACCATACCTCTAGGTTTATCATAAGTGCAGCGTATTCATTTGCGGAATCTAGAACCAAGTCCGGTGTGCCTCAGAACCTCATGGAGGTATCACCAGTGGACCCGGTCAAAGGCCTTTTCCGCATCAATAGAGGGATTTGCGCTCGCTGTTCTTTGTCCATAGATGGCAAAGTCTTTTAGTGTTATAGCTACGGGAGCGTTCAGGGATGAACCCGGTTTAGTCTGGGTCAATCAGGCCCTGCATGTGTGGTTTCAGTCTGTGGGCCAGGATTCCTGTAAAGATCTTGGCGTCCACGTTCAGTAACGTGATGGGTCGGTATGAGGAGCAAAGGCGCAGGTCTTTCCCCGGCTTGGGGATGACGGTCACCACTCCTAGTTGCATTGTGGGGGGAAGAGGGGAAGCTGCACCCAATGTGTTATATAATAGAGCCAACACTGGCACCAGCAGGGGGCTAAAGGACTTATATTACTCCGCTCCGAAGCCGTCTGCACCAGGTGCTTTACCCAGTGGCAGGCTGTGTATAGCCGCTAGGACCTCTGCTGTAGTGATATCTCCGTCCATCAATTCACTAGCATCTGGAGAGATTTGGGTGAGGGGGACGGAGTTCAGATATCCCTCCACACCATCCTCGTCAAGTTCCTCCGCTGTATACAGGTCGGAGTAGAACAGTTCAAATTGGTTCACGATTTGCTCCTCCTGGCAGGTCCGCGTGCCATCAGGCAATTGGATCTCTGCCACATGTCTTCCCGCAGCCTGCACCCAAAGCCGGTGAGTCAGTAGGTGGCCCGCCCGATTACCCCCTGTGTAATATTTCTGCTTGGTCCGCAACAGGGCGTATTCCACCCTATCGCCGTCCAAGCTGCTTACGAAGAATGGCAATCTGTCTCCGCACCACCAACAACCCAGTCTGACCGTGGCTGGCTTACAAATTCCTTATGTCCTCCTCTAGTTGTTGGCATTTTACCCATCGGGCCTTATTTAGTCTTGCCGCTATCGCTATGAACTGCCCTCTAATAACTGCTTTTAATGTTTCCCATAAAGTGGCAACACTAACCTCAGGGCTATAATTTACTTCTAGGTAATGCTTTATCATGTCCTCAATTTCCGCTAGTATGTCTTTGTAGGTTAGGAGTCTCACATTAAGGCACCAACATTTAGCAGCTGGAGCATGTGGTGGAAGGGCAAGTGACAGCGTGAGCAGGGCGTGATCTGACAGGGACGCCACTCCTATCGTAGTCTTGGCCACTCGGTTGGTAACACATGGTGAGGTGAGGAAAAGGTCAGTGCGTGCATAGGTCTGGTGAGCTGCGGAAAAAAATGAGTATGCTTCTCTGTTGGGTGTTGCCTACGCCAGATATCTGTGAGTCCTCACCCACTCCCCGAAGTCCTTTGGGAAGGCACCAGTCTAGCCTATCTCTGGGCTGATCTGTCAAGCTGGGTGTCTGGCACTAGATTAAAGTCTCCCCCACCACAATGTCCTCGTCCAGGGTCACCATAACCCTCCCCAGGGAGTCCCTTAAGAATCGTTCCTGCTGGTCATTCGGACCGTGAATGTTAGCTACCATCAGCCTATGTCCTCGAAGGTCTATGTGAAGGGAGAGAAGTCTCCTGGGAATCTCGGCCTGCACACCAAGTACCTGTCCCGGGGAGCTGGTGGCCAACAGGTTTGCCACACCTGCCCGCTTCCCAGGGCCTGAGGAGTAGAATTGTCTGTCAAACCAGCGTGATCTCAGCCCTTTTCAGTATGAAAGAACTAAATGAGTTTCCTGTAAAAGGCAAAGATCAGCCCTTGTGTCTCTGAGTTGTATCAGTAGTGCCCGACGCTTTACTGCTGGATTAAGGCCCCGGACATTTAGTCATGGGGAAGGTGAGGCCGACCGCTACAGTGTTGATGGAAGCCCCTGCCCGACAAGAACAGGGCCCAGGTATGTGTACCCATGACTGGCGATAGGGTAAGGTGTGGCCCCTGCAAACTCAGGACAGAGGGATAGGAAGTAGGTAGGGAAAAAACAGAGAGTAAGGTATAAAGGGGCCCAGGTATGTGTACCCATGACTGGCGATAGGGTAAGGTGTGGCCCCTGCAAACTCAGGACAGAGGGATAGGAAGTAGGTAAGGAAACAACAGAGAGTAAGGTATAAACTTGAAAAAGTGTTCCCCGCCTGGGAACAAACGTGGATCAAACTGGGGGTGAGTCCGGTCCTCATGCTGTCGTAAGGCGATCACCACTCTGGAGGGGGTCGGAGCTCTGCCACACAGCTGTCTCAAGCAAGTGTCTCTTTACCTTCACCAGCTCGTGTTCTGTTGCTCCAACTGCCCAGCAGGCTGCAGTTCTCCGTCAGCGAGGGGGTTGTATACGAATCCTGTGGGTTTCATTGGTCCAAGTCCACATCTGAGACGCTATCTTGGCTGCATAGACGTCTGAGCAAACGCCGCCCTCTCTTTGTGGCTAACTGCCGTTGTGGGTTTATGCTGTTTGGTTTGTCTGGCCTGAGTTTTTGAGCGGCCCTCATCAGTGCGTGGTCGCTGCTCTCGTTCCCTTGGTGACTGTACCATGTCTCCGAGGCGGGTTGGCATTCACTCCAAGGCCTGTGCCTCTTCCAATGTGCAGATGCTGCGAGTTTCATTTTGCCAGACGAAGTGGAGGCGGAAAGGATGGCCCCACTTATATCTGATACCACTTTCTCTTAGAAAGTCCGTTACGGGTCTGATCGATCTACGACGCTGCAATGTCAGCGTCGATAAGTCCTGGAATGGGCCAATTTGGAAGCCCTCAAAGTCATTTAATGGTTGGTCTCGGACCACTGCCATTATGGTCTCCCTTTGTTTGTAGTGGTGCAGGCAGGTCAGTATGTCCTGGGCTTGACCCGGAGAATGGGCAGGACGGCCAACCCTGTGTGTTCTATTGAGTACCACAGTCTGGTCCTTTAGGGCCGGTGCCACGTGGTGGAAGAGGCGCACCACAAAGTCCTCAAGTATTCCCGTCTCAGCCTGCGATGGTATGCCCTTAATTCGGATGTTGGAACGCCGTGACCTATTCTACAAGTCCTCAATTTGGTACTGCAGTTCTTGATTCTTGTCTAGCAGGGTAAGAAGCTCCCTTCCTGTGGCAGTCCAATTCTTCCTCCCGTGCATCGCAAGCTTGCTCCAGTATGTCTACTCGTTTCCCCAGGTCAACGCCTTCTCGTTTAAGTTCTTTGACCTTTGCCGCTATTTCTTGTTTCAAGGTAGCAAAGTCTCCACGTAGGGCCCCAAATAGCTGTTCCATGAAGGACCTGGTTAGGGGCGCCTCTCCATCCCCCAGTGCCCCCAAGTCCACCAAGTCCACCAAGTCTCCACCCTCCATTGCCGGGGGCTCGCCTGATAGCGTCTTCTTAGCAGGGTTTTGTTGAAGAGGTCCTTAAGGGAGCCCTCCTTCTTGTTATGTCTTGTAACAGCTATGTCCTCGGCTCTTAGAGTGCTACTGTACCGTCGCTGATGCTTGAGTTGGCAGGACGGGTAACGGCCCACAGACCAGTCTCTGGGCTATGCAAATTGTCCCTTTCCTAGTTCCAAGTGAACCCCCCACTCTGGCCTCCGTCGTAGTGCTCGTGCTGGGGTTAAGGTGCCCAGGAAAGACCCACCTCAGGCACATGCCTCGCCGTTAGTGATCGGGCACAGCAGGCACGTAGTTCTTCGGGTCGGGGTGTCCGCCCACTCCCCCCTTTCGTTCACCCGTGGCCCATAGCCCCAGGCAGTCTCTGCTCTGAGTGGTAAGCTGCTCTGATTCTCCAGTGGAAGGCAGGTTCACTTTTCTGTCCGTGCAGCACCGCTGCTCTCATTACGCATCTTCTAGCGGCCTCGGTGGTCACAGGTGGCCAAAGGCCAGAGCCGCGACCCAGTTGCTCCTGTCTTCAAAGGGTGCCGACCGGATCCCGCTCTCCGCCTTTGCCAGCTCTGCCTCCTACCTTGTCAACAGCCTCACGAGCGCTCAGGCCATTGCTCTGCTGGGCCCATCCAGGGCTCCCTCAGGTCAGTGCCGCTCTAGGGTCTGTCCCTCGCCCGCACGGTGAGCGACGATCAGGGGGTCGGACTGGACCACCACTCGTCATCCGGCTAGGCCGCGAAGGCCCCCAGCAGCTCCAGCGTCACCTGCGGTCCGCTGCGGTCTGCTCCGACGTGCCACCTTCCAGTGCCCCTGGCCCGTGACCCCGCTCAAGGGCCCTGGGTTCCAGGGGACCACCACCGAGCCACGGAGGCACGCGTCAGGGGCGTCTGACATGCCGCACACCTGCTGACCGGACCCTTCACTCCTCTTCTGCCGTCCAATACCTGGGAGGCCTCTGCGCCCCGCGCATCCTGCCTCAGACCCGCCCCCGCAAGCCGATGGGGTACGCTCCGATACTGCGGGCTGACTCAGGGGCCCTCACGGTACCAGTGGACACCACACGGGCCCACCGGGGGTGCGACGGGTGCACAAACAGGTGTTCCACACGGCTGGCGGTGGAGCTTTGGAAAAAGGCTCCTACGCGGCGGCCATCTTAGCCATGCCCCCAGAACATTTTTTTAAGAGAGGCAGCCACATACGGACCATAGTGAGTTTACGTTCATTGTCATCACTCTTGTGCTTGTGACACCCAAAGAAGAAACAATGGGAAAACAGGGGAAGTTTCCGGGTTCAACTAATATATGGTAACATACTGGACAACATGTGAATCTAGAAGAACTTCAAGCTCAAGACTATTGTTACTGGTCAGTAACTTGTTCTATTTTGTTCGAAGAAAGTTCGAAATTCTATACAAGAGCACAAGCACCAGCCATGTCATTATGTTAGTGTCTCTCTCACACACACAAACAACAATGCACCACTGCAGTTGCTGTCCTCACTGAGAGAACACGGTTGATGAGATTGAAAACCCAATGACCCAATCTGAGTTGACAGACCTGGCGTTCTTGTTAGCATCCGCTCGCAGCATTTTCACAGCTACCAAGGCAGGCTGGTTGCTGGAACTGATGTCCATCGTGAACTCCTTCCCCAGAAACTCCGCCATGCCTTCTACCTCACAAAGATGAACCTAGGAGAAGAATGAGACAATATAAAATCTTAGTGCAGCATGCACTTTTCAACCACTGTAAAATATGCTGCAAACATGCATCCTTCACAATAAACAGTCACACACCCAGAAAACTGGCCCAGTATTTCAGATGTTAATTTACACATCTGTAGGAGAGTAGCAAAAACGTAGTAGTGGCAATGTAAATCTTTTCACAGGTGCAGCGAAATTGTTTGTATATCTTGTAATGTAACATTACAAGTAACAAATATTTCCGAAACAAAAGAATCAGAATTGTTAAAAACGTCCTAAAAAATAAAAAAATCACATTATCTTTGAGTGCCAGCTAACACAAAGCTGCAAAACACTGCAGGCAGCATTTTCATAAAAGTGATCAAAACAATACTGCTGTGGCAAGGTTGTGTGATGGAACAACGCATCCACTTACAATACTTGCCTTTACAACGCGGTAAATACAATGCATGGTCATTACCTTGCATGCACTTACCACGAAATGTTTTTACAATGCATATGCTTTTACCACGAGTGTCTTTACCACTAAAAGTTTGAAGTAAAGGCATGGTTGGTAAAGGCATATGCATGGAAAAAACTAGAGGTAAGTATAACATACATTTATTTATATATATATATATATATATATATATATATATATATATATATATATATATATATATATAAATGTGTGTGTGTGTGTGTATATATATATATAATATATACAAATATATATATATATATATATGGAATATATACATATATATATATATATATATATACAAACACACCTTTTCACCCAAAAACTCTACCTACCCTAACCCTAAAAATTACCTTATCACCCCAAAACCCATACCCACCCTAAAACCTTATCACCCCTTACCACCCAAACCCCATACCCACCCTAAAACCTAAAAATGTCCTTACCACCCCAAAACCAATAATCACCCTAAAACCTAAAAATGCCCTTACAATCTCCAAACCCATACCCACCCTAAGACCTAAAAATGCCCTTACAATCCCCAAACCCATACATAACCTAAACCCCCCTTACCACCCCAAGCCCCATACCCACCCTAAAACCAGAAAATACCCTTACAACCCCAAAACCCATGCCCACCCTAAAACCCAAAAAGTCCCTTACCACCCCAAAACCCATACCCACCCTAAAACCTAAAAATGCCCTTACCACCTCAAAACCCATACCCACCCTAAAACCTAAAAATGCCCTTACAATCCCCAAACCCATTCCCACCCCAAAACCCATACCCACCCTAAAACCTAAAAATAACCTTACCACCCCAAAACCCATGCCCACCCTAAATCCTAAAAATGCCCTTACCCGCCAAAACCCATAACCACCCTAAAACCTAAAAATGCCCTTACGACCCAAGAAGCCATAACCACCCTAAAACCTAAAAATGCCCTACCACCCAAAAAGCCATACCTACCCTAACACCTAAAAATACCCTTACCCCCAAAATCCATACTCACCCTAAAACCTAAAAATACCCTTACCACCCTAAAACCCATACCCACCCTAAAACCTAAAAATACCCTTTTCACTTCAAAACCCATGTCCACCCTAAAATCTAATAATGCCCTTACCACCCAACAGCCCATGCCCACCCTAAAAATTATCTTACCACCCCAAAACCCATACCCACCTTAAAACCTAAAAATGCCCTTACCACCCCAAAACCCATACCCACCCTAAAACATAAAAATGCAATTACCGCCAATAACTGTTAGCCACCCTAAACACTATGGAGGTGATTCTAACCCCGGCGGTCTTAGACCGCCAGGGCTAGGGTCGGCGGGAGCACCGCCGACAGACCGGCGGTGCCCCGCAGGGCATTCTGACCGCGGCGCTTTGGCCGCGGTCAGTGCAGGAAAACCGGCGGTCTCCCGCAGGTTTTCCGCTGCCCGTTGGAATCCTCCAAGGCGGCGCAGCTTGCTGCGCCGCCGAGGGGATTCCGACCCCCCCTACCGCCATCCAGTTCCCGGCGGTCCGCCCGCCGGGAACCGGATGGCGGTAGGGGGGGTCGCGGGGCCCCTGGGGGCCCCTGCAGTGCCCATGCCACTGGCATGGGCACTGCAGGGGCCCCCGTAAGAGGGCCCCTACAAGTATTTCACTGTCTGCTTGGCAGACAGTGAAATACGCGACGGGTGCAAATGCACCCGTCGCACCTTCCCACTCCGCCGGCTCGATTACGAGCCGGCATCCTCGTGGGAAGGTCGTTTTCCCCTGGGCTGGCGGGCGGCCTTTTGGCGGCCGCCCGCCAGCCCAGGGGAAAACTTGAAATACCCGCCGCGGTCTTTTGACCGCGGCGCGGTATTTTGGAGGGCGGAATTCTGGCGGGCGGCCTCCGCCGCCCGCCAGAATCAGAATCACCCCCTATATATACACACACATATATATATATATATATATATATATATATATATATATATATCACTCAACCCACTTAATACTTACCTGTACTTACCTTTAAAACCTTTACCACGAATACACCGTTACCATGCATGCCTTTACAAAGAAATTTGTTGTAAAGGCATGTGTGGGAAAGGTATATTCGTGGTAAAGGCATGCGTGGTAAAGCCATGCATGGTAAACACATATGCGTTGTAAATGCATCGTGGTAAAAGCATTTCGTTGGCTTCACCTCGTTGTTTGTGATGTTTCCCCTGTGACAACAGCTACCCACTGCGTAAGCCAGAAACCAATAGGATTTAAGAAAATGTGATCAGGCACATTAAATCAGAATGCAACTGCTCCATCGTCTGTCAGCCAGAGGCGTGGTGGCAATGTTTAAGAGGGTAAGGTTTCAGGGGAGAAGTTTGACATATATCTATGCCATGGCAGTGAAAATTAATGTGGCTCAACGACACCTTAGTTAGATCAAGAGTACTAATAAACGCGCATTGAAACATTTTTTTATATAGTGCACAGGCCAAATTTTACATAAAAAATGTCTGAACAGAAGTGCCCCAAATTTGGCAGAATGTTCCAACGTTTCTCAGGAAGCATGCATTTTGTGATCTGGTGTAAATCTGTTCAGCTGCTCTCGAAAATTCAGCACTTAAAGAGGTGCCCTTAGTGGGCATGAAGGAATTAAAAAGATGGTTGGACCCGTGGGAGTCCTACTATACTGAAAGGTTTTAGGAATAGGGTCTTCTGATTAACAAAGGGAGCTTTTTCCCAGGACTAGTCCAGTGGTACCAAGCAATTTGATTGATTGGCCAAAACTCTGAAGAAAATGTTGCAGCAGCCACTGGAGTACTTGATCTCCATTTCATGCAAACGTTTTTAAAACAATGCATAAAGGGCCATGGAAGAGACACCATGACCCTCAGGGACTTGTTGAGGAGACTAAGAGGGACCCCCAAGCAGTTAAAATTAAAAAAGATTTGGGTCACCAGTACCACAGTACTCTTGCGGGATCCATTGCAACCCTCCTGTGAGGCACTGCGGTATTCCAGTAGTTGCAGGAGCCACTGCTAAAGCTTTCACACAATGGTAACCCAACACAGTTAAAGTTTTATTGGGGAGGCCGGGTCCTTCAGCCTACCCCCATTACAAACACTCAAACGCTGTGCACAGCAATGTGTTGGCCACCCACGCGGACTCCTGTTTGCAGCAGAGGCGTTGGCTGTAGGTTGCCCAGGGGATTGGGTGTATTATCAAGTTTTAATAGGAAAAAAACAAACCAGAAATTCACTGAAAAAAACGCAAAAAGAAAGGTTAAAGTGTTGTTATAGTTATGTTTTGAGCCCCACCGTGCACTGTTTATGACCTCACATATTAAGGGGGTCATTCTGACTTTGGCGGGCGGCGGAGGCCGCCCGCCAAAGTCCCGCCGTCAGAATACCGCTGCGCGGTCAAAAGACTGCCGCGGTAATTCTGAGTTTCCCGCTGGGCTGGCGGGCGACCGCCAGAAGGCCGCCCGCCAGCCCAGCGGGACACCCCCTTCCATGAGGATGCCGGCTCCGAATGGAGCCGGCGGAGTGGAAGGGGTGCGACGGGTGCAGTTGCACCCGTCGCGATTTTCAGTGTCTGCTTGGCAGACACTGAAAATCTTGGTGGGGCCCTGTTAGGGGGCCCCTGCAGTGCCCATGCCATTGGCAGGGGCCCCACGACACCCGTTACCGCCAGCCAGGTTCTGGCGGTCAAAACCGCCAGAACCAGGCTGGCGGTAAGGGGGTCGGAAGCGCCGCCATGAAGGATTCCCTAGGGCAGCGGGAAACCGGCGGTGTCCCGCCGGTTTCCCGTTTCTGACCGCAGCTGTACCGCCGCGGTCAGAATGCCCATGGATGCACCGCCAGCCTGTTGGCGGTGCATCCGCGGTCCCCGGCCCTGGCGGTAGTCAACCGCCAGGGTCGGAATGACCCCCTAAATTTCTCATGGCATGGTAAATGACAGCAGTGATGACGTCTCAAATTACAATATTGATGACATCACTAATTCATTGTGACAGTGTCCTATAGGGATTGTGGACTTGAAGTATTTCAACGTGCTACACCTGTAGCCCATTTTCTAGTCACCTTAATGGGATTCTTTAATGACCCGCAATTTTAAGTCAAGCAGTTGAAACGTATGCATTTGCCACTGAAAAGACACCTTCAGCCAGGCCCTATGGACAACCCTCTATATTTTCGTAAAATACATTACACATGCCTGAGATGAGCACAATAGCATACAACCAATAAAAGCCATTATTACAACATCAGCGTGAGATAAACCAACCTTAGGTGGTACACCCCTATATTCTACATTATTCAACAACCTGCAATGTCTCAAAATCTTCAGCATCATTCTGGAAATAAACACCCATAGCTTATAATATAGGCTTGCTACGCAGCATTTTCCTATAGCACTTTATAACAGCTATTTAACATGGATGCATGCCCAGTTATCCACTGGTGGATACTATGGGGGTCATTCTGACCTCGGCGGTAAAAGCCGCTTACCGCCGGTCAGAAGGCCGCCACAATATCGCCGCGGCCGCGGTCAGCCGCCACGGACATTCTGACCCACAACTGCAAAACCTCCGAAAATCCGCCCTCCACTGCAGTCCGCCACATCAGCGGCCAGCGGTAAACTGGAGAAGACCAAACCTCCACCGCCACGCCAACAGAAATACGCCCATCCCATTATGACCCGCAAATCCACGCTGCGGTCATTCAACTGCGGTATTCCATTGGCGGTACACACCGCCGCGGTCAAAATACACACACCTTTACAAACCCCTACCACATTGGACAATTTGAAAGGCACACACCTGAAACACATACACACACCACTCCCACACATCCAATACCATATAAAACACACACCCACATCACCCACAAACCCCTACCAACAAAAACCAGAGACGAAGGAGAGAGAGACACATCAGAGAATAGAGAGCCAGACACACAGAGGCACACCACAACATCACACACACCACATAGAAGCACAAAGCACCACACACCAACACACACATCATCACATACACCACCCCACACCTCATACACACCACCCCATGGCACCACAAAGGCACCCACGCTTTTCGGACCAAGAACTCCGGGTCATGGTGGAGGAGATCATAAGAGTGGAACCCCAGCTCTTCGGCTCACAGGTCCAGCACACCACCATAGCGAGGAAGGCGGAGCTCTGGCAGCGGATCGTGGACAGGGTCAACGCGGTGGGACAGCATCCCAGAAATCGAGAGGACATCCGCAAACGATGGAACGACCTACGGGGGAAGGTGCGCTCGATGGTCTCGTGACACAACATCGCAGTGCAGAAGACTGGCGGGGGACCCCCACCCACTCCACCTGAATTCACAACATGGGAGCAAGAGGTACTAAACATCCTGCATCCTGATGGCCTCGCTGGAGTACACGGAGGAATGGACTCTGGTAAGTACAAGGCCAACCACTTCACCCGCCCCCCCAGCATGCTAACCCCCACCCTCACCCCCAACCCCCCAGCACACATCCTCCCTGAGAATGTCTCCCCAGCACAACCCACCCAACACCAACCCCTGCATGCCACCCCCAAACTATGGACACCCATCACCTAAGCATGACCACTGCACATACCCATCCCCCCCCCCACAAAACACCCTCACAACACCTCCCCCAAGGGAATGCCAGCACTGGGGGACAAGGGCACCCATAAAACGCAAGATAATGCACACACAGAAACAATAACCATACCCTCTTACCCCATGCAGGACCCGAACGACAACACACCGGTCAGGAGGGACCAGAAATGTCCATCCCACCCCCGGAACAGGCCCCTAGTGATGACAGCAGCTCTGTCGACCTGGAACCTGACGACCAGCCCGGACCATCGGGGACCTCTGGGCAGTCGGTTCCCCTCACCCAGACACAGGCCACTGCAGACCCAACCCCCTCTGGGAACAACAGCACAGCTCCCACCCAGCGGGCCCATGCCTCTGTCTCTAGGACAGGTCAAGCAGCGGTGTGTCTACCACTGCAGGGCCCCCAGGGTAACCCACCAACCCAACAACAACAGGGACCTGGGGGCAGTGGGAGTGGGCACACCGTCCAGGGGACAGAGGCCCAGGGAAACAGGGCAACTCGGAGGGCTGCTGTGCGACAGGGGGGGGAGGAGAGGCCCAGGGAACCCACTCTCCAAGAGGCCCTCACCACCATCATGGCAGCCTACCACCGCTCACAAGAGACGATGGCGACGGTACTGGCCAAGTTCCAGGAGATCCAGGCACAGCAGGAGCAACGCTACATGGGGTTCAGCGACCAACTCAGCAACATCTCAACCGCTATGGGGAGCATAGTCCAGGCCCTGAACCGTATAGAGGACACGTTTCGGGACCATGTGGCATCACACAGGGCCCCTGTCACTAGCCAGGAACAGGAACAGCCTACCACCTCCGCCGGCGCTAGTGGACAGGAGGCCCCACCACAACGACAGCCCACCAGAACCCCACCTCCTGCTGAACAACAACCGCCCCGCAAAAGGAGCCTGAGATCAAAAAAACCGACAGAGTAGGATGTCAAGTCCCCCGCCAGCATCACATACCCCCTGAAGTCCTCCCACTGTTCCACATTGCCACCCTGTCAAACCTTAAACTGCCCCTGCTCCATCCTGCCACAGGCATATGGACAATGCACCTGTGAGACTGAGAACTGGACTCCGCCATTGACATTACTCCACCCCCACCCATCACTGTTTCACTATCATGTACCGATATCTATGCACTAATAATAAATCACACATTGCACTGAAATCAATCAGGACTCAGCCTGTCTTATTTACAAATGTATGACACATTACATATCAATTACATATTATTAACATTGTGAATTACACATACCGAGGTAACTTAGCATTAGTCCATGGGCCAACCAAGCCGAGGTCACGCAGTGGCTCATACAGCACAGAAAAGGGAAGGGAAAATCAAACATCATGTTTATAGGTCTGGGGGGAAATCGACAAAGTTGAGATGCAGGAGGCTTTCAGGAAATGTAAAATGGCATGGGTGATTATTACCTGTGTGCTACTGGAAATACTGTTCTATTACTCTGTCCCTGTTGTCTGTGTCGTCCTCTGAGTCTTCCTCCTCTTCACTCTCCGCAGGCTCCACAGCTGCTTCAACACCACCATCTGCACCATCCTCCTGCAGGAAAGGAACCTGACGTCGCAATGCCAGATTGTGAAGCATACAGCAGGCCACGATGATGTGGCACACCTTCTTTGGTGAGTACATCAGGGATCCCCCAGTCATATGCAGGCACCTAAACCTGGCCTTCAGGAGGCCAAAGGTGCTTTCGATGATCCTCCGAGTTCGCCCATGGGCCTCATTGTACCGTTCCTCTGCCCTGGTCCGGGGATTCCTCACTGGGGTCAGTAGCCAAGGCAGGTTGGGGTAACCAGAGTCACCTATTAGCCACACACGTTGTCTCTGTAGCTGCTCCATCACATAGGGGATGCTGCTATTTCGCATCACATACGCGTCATGCACTGACCCTGGGAACTTGGCATTTACATGGGAGATGTACTGGTCAGCCAAACAGACCACCTGGACATTCATTGAATGATAACTTTTTCTGTTTCTGTACACCTGCTCATCGTCTTTTGGGGGTACCAAAGCCACATGGGTCCCATCAATGGCACCAATGATGTTGGGAATATGTCCCAGGGCATAGAAATCACCCTTCACTGTAGGCAAGTCACCCTCCTCTGGGAAAATGATGTAGCTCCGCATGAGTTTCATCAGGGCAGACAACACTCTGCTCAAAATCTTTGAAAACATAGGCTGAGACATTCCAGATGACATGGCCACTGTGGTCTGGAATGACCCAGTTGCCAAAAAATGGAGGACTGACAAAACCTGCACCAGAGGGGGAATCCCTGTGGGTTGGCGGATGGGGGACATCAGGGCTGGCTCCAGCTGGGCACACAGTTCATGGATAGTGGCACGGTCAAGTCTGTATCGAAGTATTATATGGCGTTCTTCCATTGTCGACAGGTCCACCAGCGGTCGGTACACGCGAGGATTCGTCCTTCTCCTCGCAAGTCCCAGCGGACGGTGCCTAGGAAGGACAACATGGAGCACAGAGTCAGGCAAACCACAGGTACGTACAGACAGCTTGCACAGTTAAAGAATGGCAATGGGTTGAAAGGCGTGTATGTGTGGCAATGCAAGGCCTAGGCCTGTGTGTCGCAGTCAAAATGAAGCCATGTAGGCCCTTGAAATGGCGGCTGCCTGACCTGTGAAGTGGGACAATGGGATGTGAGGTCAATGCGCTGGCGGGGCACACCGTGGCGGTAGGCGGTCGAAGACCGCGGCGCAAAGCCGCATTGGTTAACATTGAACCCTATGGGTTTAAGGAGCCAATGACGGTGTGCGCCGGCGGTCGCGGTACGCACCGCCACGGGCGTGACCGCCATTTTCTATCTGATTAATCACTCGAGACCTGATCATCCACAGGAGAGGACCTATACTGCAAGTGCTGCTGTGACCTCGGTCTGGAAGATACAATGGCTGCTGCGACTGGGGAAAGGGCCCCTGCCTTCAAGTCTGAAGAGTTGGAGAAGCTCGTGGATGGGGTCCTCCCCCAGTATGCGCTACTCTACGGTCCTCCAGACCGACAAGTGAGTACACCGGGTGCACATGGAATGGGCTATGCCTGTGTGGATTGGGGTGGATGTAAGTTGGTGGGGTGGGGGGCGAATGAGGAGTGCAACGCCCGACAGATGAGAGCATGTGCCATATGGCAAAGTTGGTGGGGGGGCCAATCACATCTAACATGCAGGTCATTGATGATTTCCTCCTTTCCACCCTGTACATGTCAAATAGGTCAGCGCCCATCAGAAGATCGAGATTTGGCGTGCCATCGCCAAGGAAGTCCGGAACTTGGGGGTCCACAACAGACGGGGCACCCACTGCCGCAAGAGGTGGGAGGACATCCGCCGCGGAACAAGGAAGACCGCAGAAACACTGCTGGGGATGGCCTCCCAACCTAGGAGGGGTGCCAGTCGCACCATGACCCCCCTGATGTCCCGGATCCTGGCGGTGGCCTACCCTGAATTGGATGGGCGCCTTAAGACATCACAGCAGACACAAGGGGGTGAGTATCAGCACATTCTCCTATCTTTCTGCGCAGTGGAGGCGTCTGGGTGGGGGAGGAGGGCTGTGGGTGACATTAGGCCAGGGCGCTTTCTGTAGTGTAGTCCTCTCCCTTAGGCATGGCCCTGTGCCCCCGGCCCCCACCTCTGTAGGGTGACAAGTACAGCCATTGAGGGTCCAGCATCTCCCATGTGCGCGTTTGACGTCTCTTGGCCTGTTGTCCTAGTCAGTAGTACTGAGTAGTGTACCCCGAATGCGCGGCTTAGTGCATTAGGCTCCTGTGTCTGTCCTCTCCGCCAACGGTGTTGACATTGCATGCACTCAACCTGGTCTTCTTTTTTCTCCCCCCACCCTTTCTCTTTATCTTCTTGTGCATGTGTGCATTAGCATCATCAGGCGGAGGAGATTTGGCATCGGAGCACGAGGGAGCTGCAGGACACAAGGCCCCGGTGGGCCCAGGAACAGACACCGAGGGCACCAGTGATCCGGAGGGCGAGGGGAGCACCACGACGGGGACCGCTGGTGAGAGCAGCGACAGCGACACGTCCTCGGATGGGAGCTCCCTAGCGGTGGCGGCAACATCCGGGCCCCCTGCCTCTACAGGTACAGCCGCCACCCAGCGCACCAGCACCGCCCTCCCAGCAGCCCCTCAGCCTACGCTCCGTGCCCGCTCGCCCAGAAAGGCGCGCGTCTCCTTCGCCCCAGGCACCTCAGCCCCTGCCCCTGTTGCCCCTGCTGCCCTCAGTGCGGAGCTCATTGACCTGGTGAGGACGCTCATTGTTGGGCAGACGACCCTTTTGAATGCCATCCAGGGGGTGCAAAGGGAGGTGCAACAGAGCAATGCGTACCTGGAGGGCATTCATTCGGGTCAGGCTGCCCATCAACGAGCGTTCACTGCTCTGGCCTCAGCACTGACGGCAGCCATTGTCCCTGTTTCCAGCCTCCCTCTTCTGACTGCCTCCAGCCTTTCTCTGTCTCCTGTTCCTCAGCCTATCCCATCCACACCATCAGACCAGCCTGCACACACCTCAACACCCAAGAGCAGCTCATCCAAACACAAGCACCACAGATCCCACAAACACTCACCCAAGCAACACCCAGATGCAGACATTCCAACAGTCACAACCACCTCTGTGTCCCCCTCCTCCTCGTCTCCCTCCTCCCTCCCTGTGATGTCTACACTCACACCTGCATGCACCCCAACATCAGCCAGTGCTTCCATCACCACCTCACCCTCCAGTACAGTCCACACTCGTGCAGTCACCACCCCCACTGCCATTTACACGTCCCCTGTGTCCTCTCCCACTGTGTCTGTCACCCCCTCTTCCAAGACACACAAACGCAGGCAGCCACCCACCCAACAGACATCCACCTCACGACAGCCTACAGCACTAGCACCTTCACCCAATGACAGCACACCTGACTCTCCTACAACCACCTCCTCTTCCTCCACTTCCATCTCCACTTCTCCTACCCTTTACCTTGGCCCTAAAAAACTTTTCCTGGCTAATCTTGACCTCTTTCCCTCCGATGAGCTCCCCCCTCCATCTGCAAAGAGTCCCAAGAGCACCGCAGCCACCACCAGCCCAGCTTTGGGTGTCACTGTTGTGCATGGGTTCTGGAGCCCACCCTTTGCCAGCAGTGATACATCGATCAGCAGCAAGGACACGTCCAGCCCCCCCCCCCCCCGGCAAGAGGACCCGCAAAAACAAGGGCCGCCGTGCGAGGACCGACAGGGCTGCCCCCAAGGAGCAATGTGCGGCCACTTCACCACCCACACCATCTAGGGGAGGCAAGGGCCCGAGAGCCCCATCAAAGGAGCGGAAGGGCAGCAGGAGCGCGGAGAAGGTGGACCCCACATGTCACATCCCAGCTGGGAAGGAGGACACTAAGGAGGCCAGGAGTCCGTCCCCGAAGGGTCCAGAAACGTCACGGTCCGAGGGCGACTGAGCAGGGAGTCCAGGCCAGGTCTGGCTCCCTTGACCTGCTGGATGAGCACCGCTGAACAGGGCCCGTGGTGCAGAAGAGCACCGCTGAACAGGGCCCGCCGTGGAGAAGAGCACCGCTGAACAGGGCCCGCTGTGGAGAAGAGCACCACTGAACAGGGCCCGCCGTGGAGAAGAGCACCGCTGAACAGGGCCCGCCGTGGAGAAGAGCACCGCTGAACAGGGCCCGCGGTGCAGAAGAGCACCGCTGAACAGGGCCCCGCCGTGAAGATAGGCACCACTGAACAGGGCCCGCCGTGGAGAAGAGCACCGCTGAACAGGGCCCGCCGTGGAGAAGAGCACCGCTGAACAGGGCCTGCGGTGCAGAAGAGCACCGCTGAACAGGGCCCCGCCGTGGAGAAGAGCACCGCTGAACAGGGCCCGCCGTGGAGAAGAGCACCGCTGAACATGGCCCACTGTGGAGAAGAGCACCGCTGAACAGGGCCCGCCGTGGAGAAGAGCACCGCTGAACAGGGCCCGCCGTGGAGAAGAGCACCGCTGAACAGGGCCCGCCGTGGAGAAGAGCACCGCTGAACAGGGCCCGCGGTGCAGAAGAGCACCGCTGAACAGGGCCCGCCGTGGAGAAGAGCACCGCTGAACAGGGCCCGCGGTGCAGAAGAGCACCGCTGAACAGGGCCCCGCCGTGAAGATAGGCACCGCTGATCAGGGCCCGCCGTGGAGAAGAGCACCGCTGAACAGGGCCCGCCGTGGAGAAGAGCACCGCTGAACAGGGCCCGCCGTGGAGAAGAGCACCGCTGAACAGGGCCCGCGGTGCAGAAGAGCACCGCTGAACAGGGCCCGCCGTGGAGAAGAGCACCGCTGAACAGGGCCCGCCGTGGAGAAGAGCACCGCTGAACAGGGCCCGCCGTGGAGAAGAGCACCGCTGAACAGGGCCGCGGTGCAGAAGAGCACCGCTGAACAGGGCCCGCCGTGGAGAAGAGCACCGCTGAACAGGGCCCGCCGTGGAGAAGAGCACCGCTGAACAGGGCCCGCCGTGGAGAAGAGCACCGCTGAACAGGGCCCGCCGTGGAGAAGAGCACTGCTGAACAGGGCCCGCGGTGCAGAAGAGCACCGCTGAACAGGGCCCGCCGTTGAGAAGAGCACCGCTGAACAGGGCCCGCGGTGCAGAAGAGCACCGCTGAACAGGGCCCCGCCGTGAAGATAGGCACCGCTGAACAGGGCCCGCCATGAGGATAGGCACCGCTGAAGAGGGCCCCGCCGTCTCAGGCACCGCTCCGCTGGGCCCTTCCTGTCAAGCACCGCTCCGCTGGGCCCTTCTTCTCAAGCACCGCTCCGCTGGGCCCCGCCGTCTCAAGCACCGCTCCGCTGGGCCCTTCATCTCAAGCACTGCTACGCTGGGCCCTTCATCTCAAGCACCGCTCCGCTGGGCCCTTCATCTCAAGCACCGCTCCGCTGGGCCCTTCCTGTCAAGCACCGCTCCGCTGGGCTCTTCTTCTCAAGCACCGCTCCGCTGGGCCCTTCTTCTCAAGCACCGCTCCGCTGGGCCCGCCGTCTCAAGCACCGCTCCGCTGGGCCCTTCCTGTCAAGCACCGCTCCGCTGGGCCCTTCCTGTCAAGCACCGCTCCGCTGGGCCCTTCTTCTCAAGCACCGCTCCGCTGGGCCCTTCTTCTCAAGCACCGCTCCGCTGGGCCCCGCCGTCTCAAGCACCGCTCCGCTGGGCCCTTCATCTCAAGCACCGCTCCGCTGGGCCCTTCATCTCAAGCACCGCTCCGCTGGGCCCTTCCTGTCAAGCACCGCTCCGCTGGGCCCTTCTTCTCAAGCACCGCTCCGCTGGGCCCCGCTGTCTCAAGCACCGCTCCGCTGGGCCCTTCCTGTCAAGCACCGCTCCGCTGGGCCCTTCCTGTCAAGCACCGCTCCGCTGGGCCCTTCTTCTCAAGCACCGCTCCGCTGGGCCCCGCCGTCTCAAGCACCGCTCCGCTGGGCCCTTCCTGTCAAGCACCGCTCCGCTGGGCCCTTCTTCTCAAGCACCGCTCCGCTGGGCCCCGCCGTCTCAAGCACCGCTCCGCTGGGCCCTTCCTGTCAAGCACCGCTCCGCTGGGCCCTTCCTGTCAAGCACCGCTCCGCTGGGCCCTTCTTCTCAAGCACCGCTCCGCTGGGCCCTGCCGTCTCAAGCACCTCTCCGCTGGGCCCTTCCTGTCAAGCACCGCTCCGCTGGGCCCTTCCTGTCAAGCACCGCTCCGCTGGGCCCTTCTTCTCAAGCACCGCTCCGCTGGGCCCCGCCGTCTCAAGGACCTCTCCGCTGGGCCCTTCCTGTCAAGCACCGCTCCGCTGGGCCCTTCCTGTCAAGCACCGCTCCGCTGGGCCCTTCTTCTCAAGCACCGCTCCGCTGGGCCCCGCCGTCTCAAGCACCGCTCCGCTGGGCCCTTCATCTAAAGCACCGCTCCGCTGGGCCCTTCTTCTCAAGCACCGCTCCGCTGGGCCCCGCCGTCTCAAGCACCGCTCCGCTGGGCCCTTCATCTCAAGCACCGCTCCGCTGGGCCCTTCATCTCAAGCACCGCTCCGCTGGGCCCTTCCTGTCAAGCACCGCTCCGTTGGGCCCTTCATCTCAGGCACCGCTCCGCTGGGCCCGTCATCTCAAGCACCGCTCCGCTGGGCCCCGCCGTCTCAAGCACCGCTCCGCTGGGCCCTTCCTGTCAAGCACCGCTCCGCTGGGCACCGCCGTCTCAATCACTGTTTATGGTTCACTGTGCCCACCATGCCTCCTCCTTGACCAGTGGAGACTGTCATCCACCTGATGGACTGTGGCTTTGCACTCCCCAGGATGGTACAGTGGGCAGCCCACCCACTGTAGAGACATTGAGAGACTGTGGCTTTGCACTCCCCAGGATGGTACAGTGGGCAGCCCACCCACTGTAGAGACATTGAGAGACTGTGGCTTTGCACTCCCCAGGATGGTACAGAGGTGGCTCCTCGTGGATCTGGCGTCGTGGACTCATGTGGCTGTGGTGCCCCCCCCTTCCCTTCCCCCTGAGGTGCCTGTAGTTTTTACATCTGATGCCCCTGCAGTGTTCTCTCCAAAGGACTCAGGTCTCCTGTGTGGGCTTTGCCCTTGTTTCTCAAAACTTTGGCCCACGGACATGATGAATTCGTAGGATGTGCAGGACTTGTTACTTCAGTTATACACTGATGTGTATGTCATTTGTTTTCTTGTGAATATCTTTCATGGTTGTACGATAATTTTCAGGAGCTTTTTGGTACATAAATATTTATTCCAAATTTGATTATGTCCTAGCATTTTTCAGGGGTGTTTGGGTGGTGTCACTGTGACTTGTTGCTCTGCATTGGTGTGTACATAGTTGGGGGGGGGGGGGTCGCATATGTGTGTGCCCGTAACCTTTCGTCCTCCCCCCTCCCGTGTGTCGTAGGTGCAGTACTCACCGTTGTCGTCTGCGCCGGACTTCGTACTCGTGGTAGATGAGAAGGTAGACGAGAGCAGGTAGGATGTTTAATTCGGGTTCCATGCTGTCCTCCTTCATCCTGGAGTGCGTAGTGGTGAGCGTTTTCCCGTCCGTAGTCTGTTTCCGCCGTGTTTTTATCGGCGGTGCTCCCGCCCCGGAAAAGGTGGCGGATTGGTGAGTTGTGATAGTGTGGGCGGTACACTGTCTGCCGCCTGGCTGTTGGCGGTGACCGCCGCGCTGTTTGTTTGTACCGCCGTGGCGGGCGGAGTGTTAAAGTGGCTGTCTGTGTTGGCGGTTCCCGCCAGGGTCAGAATTCCATATTTTTTACCGCCAGCCTGTTGGCGGGTTGGCCACCGCTTTAACACCGACCGCCAGGGTTAGAATCACCCCCTATGTGTCACATAGAGACATACTTGAACTTCAGACTTCAGTGATTTGTAAACGGTGAGCCATATAACTTTCAACATGCACAATCACACTTGCCTCCAGGGCTTATGCTATTTCCATGCTATGGACCCACATGTGTACACTCTGTAACTCTGTGCTGTATAAGACTATGGTGTCATCAGTTATGTCATCAATTATGTAATTTGAGATGTCATCAGTGATGTCAGTTAACATGTCGTGAGTGTAAAATATGAGGTCATAAGCAGTGCATGGTGGGGTCACAAGCCATAGTTAACTCAGTAAACTATAACTGGTGAGTTTCATGTTTTATTAACATTTTTAAACATTAGTTTTTATCTCACTTCAACACCTAACTATAATGTTACGTTAACCTAGTTTTTTTGAGTATGTATATATATATATATATATGTATGTGTGTGTATATATATATATGTGTGTGTGTGTGTATATATATATATATATATATATATATATATATATATATATATATATACTGCATTAGACTGGTAAAATAAAAAGCCTATGTATGCTCATTCCCAATATGTCAGTAAGTTATTGATCTATTCCAAATCAGTTTTAACAAAACTCAGTAGTAACAAATCATTTACAAATCACGGGGCCAGATGTACTAAGAAATGTAACTGTCACAAATGCTCAAATTCAGTGTTTACAACCATTAAGATGTTTTCTCATATGTCACGTCATTTTAGGATTAAAAATTGGTTTTCCAACTTCTAAAATGGAAAATAAGTGGGAGCGTCTCCAACAAGGCACCCATGTAGACGCGCTCTGCTGAAGCTCCACCTCTTGAACAATAGACTGGGCAGAGGCAGGCAGCGGGAGCCCTTACAACAGCACCCTGTCAAGCTGTGGCCCCTGCACATTAGTTGGGTGGCCACGATCACCGAATAGTACCTTGCAGCACTACGCCAGGACTGCCTACGGATGGAGCACTGGATTGAAGGCGACCCAAAATGGCGACAGTGAGGCTGTGCTGCCTCCAGTAGAGAATGAAGCTGACGGCAGGAGTGAGGGCACCCGTGGGAGGTGAGCTGAGCAGCGGATGCCTATTGCGGTTCCCTGCCTCGCCGATATGTGCACGAAAGAGGTGAGATGGCTCCGACAAACCCAGTAGGGCCTGTGGCTCGGGGCCTGTCCTGGAATGCAGTGTGGAGTGTAGGAGGACCCAGCTTAGGCCCAGCCAAGAAGCAGAGGTGTGATAAGAAAAGGACTGCTGATGGCGCCCCCCTGGTAGGAACAGTCGGTAGCTGTGGGTTGTGGTGGGGGAGGCTCTGCTTTAACCCCTTGGAGGTCATGACCCAGCCTCTCCACAGGTTCTTGATTCAACAGGACAGTCTCCAAGTGCCGGGACTAACTGCACATAGCGCCCAGTCCCCCTCCATCAAAGTCTAGCCCACCTGGCCGACTGTCTTGGCCCCACCAGGTCACCTGCCCCCCTTGAAATGTCTTCATTGGCCCAGGTTGGGGGGATCTCTCCCCCACCTGACCTCTATGGACATTGGTATATTCAAGGAACACGGCCACCACTGGGCACCCAGTGTACTGATGCTTAGAGGAGCCTCGGGCTAGGAGAGGAGGCCCTGATCGACTGGTTCTTGCGCCTATACATTGCAGAGATCTGGAGAGGCTCGGACCCTAGGGAGGAACACCTGCGCATCACCTTGGGTGTAGGGAAGACCACCAGGTTGACCTACATATAGCAACACAAGCTTTGTCCCCTGTCACTCCATCACTGTGCCAGTCCCCCTGGCCCCACTCCTCTTGATGCAGGGGGAGCATCGCTTGCCAAAAGAGACCTCCCATCCTTGGCTCAGGGGCCACTATTTCTACAGAGGTGACATTGAAAGTCAACTGTCTGGCCCCCTGGTTGTTGTGGCATCCCCCTCCGCCAGAATGTCATCCAACCAAAGCACTGAAAAGGATACCACTCTTAACGATATGTACGTGAAACCTCAAGTTAAGAAAGCTGACTTAGTTGGGGCGTCCCTACCAAATGAGTCTCCACTTACTGCACCAATTGATGCCGGATCACACACAGCAGATGACTCTCCAATTACATGTCCTTCCTTGAACAGTTGTTTGGCACCCTGAGGGAAGACCTGGCCACCTTTAAGCTGGACAGTGCGGCAGACATTAAAGACTTAAAAAAGACCGTAACAAACTGGGCCAAAGAGGCAATATCAGGCAGCAAGCAGGGGACTCCTGTGAGGAGGAACTTGAGGCACACAGAAGGGAGCTCCTGATGCTTAAAGATAAAAATGAGGATCTTCTCTACCAGATAGAGGATTTAGAGATCAGGTCCTGGTGCGCCACCATTCAAATCAAGGGGGTTCCGTTGCAGGCTGACTCTGGAAGCCTTGAGTCCTACGTTCTTTGTCTCTTCCGCCATGTGGTTCCCTGACTTAGCCGAAAAGGAAATAGTACTGGATCATACCCACAGGGCAGGATGCCCGGCTAAATCTCCTGGTATGCCACAAGACATTCTCACGAGTCTACATTCTTATCACCAAAAGGAAGCAATCATGGCAGCCGTCCAGGATAGAGCAGCTGTGGATTTCGAGAGCAACAAGGTCTGGCTCTATCAGGATCTATCTCCGATCACTTTCCAATGCAGCAGAATGCTCCAACATAAAACAGAATTCCTCAGGGAGCGTGGGATATTCTATAAATGGGGTCATCCATTTAGATTGACTTTTGTTTTGAATAAAGAAACCAGGAGGGTCCACACACTGGAGGAGGCTTGATCGTTACTCAACCTGGATGACCAGCGAGAGGAAGGTGGCGCTGTCCCCCCACCAAGATTGCTCGCAAAACCTTGAGGGATACGCAAGCCACCTCCTCCTGAACAGCTAAGAACCATGTCTAGAACCTCTCAGACATGGAGAGCCGTAAAGAAAGTGTGGCTCTTCTGTGTCATTTGCAGCAACAGGATAAAGCTTCGGAACTGGACTCTGATTGAGGTGCCACTGGCATTGGCGATCTGGCACCCACGGGGTCCTTGCTGAGGGCCCATCATGTTTGATTGCTGCTTCGCTCCCTCAAGGACATTGGAGGAATGTTCTCAGGGGAGTTCCCAGTCTTCCACCATACGGACCGAAGAAGAAGGCACTTATCGGAGACATGACCTTTGGTTGTTTGATGGTTTGGTCCTACGGAGGGGACATATTAAGTTGTGTTGTTGTTTGGTTCTTCCTTCTTTATTCTCACTAGACAGGCCCCATCTCATCATACACGCACCATGCATTTCTCCCAACATGGTCATCCCTTTGACCCCAACACGTCACTTACCTAGTTGTGTCTTAGTCAGCTTCCACAATTATTTGACATGATGGTTAAGATTTTAAGCCTTAATATACGAGGCTTTATCACCTCTACAAAACGAATAGCACTTCTCACCTTCCTCAGGGACTCTGCCTGTGACAGGAAACCCACCTGGTCCACTCAGACTGGAGGCACATGAAATCCTGGTGGTTTGACCAGCAATATTTCTCATCAGGGAAGGGGGCAGGGGTTGCCATTCTGCTGGCTACTAACTTTCCAGGGAGGGTAGTACAATTGCAGTCGGAGCTTCCGGGCAGGCTGCTCTCCTTGCCCCTTGAAGTGGGATTTACACCTTTGCGCTTGCTAGGGTATATGCCCCGAACGATCGTGAAACCGGCATTTCTTCATGATGCGATCAGAAAGGTGGTGACTACCACAGACAAGGACACCCTTCTGGAAGGGGACTTTAACACAGTATTTGACTCTTTCCTTGACAGATCGATACATAGTGTGGGATAAACGGGAGCACTTTCGCAACGGTGTCAGCTATGGCCTTCAGATGTGGGGCTAGTGGATGTGTGAAGGCAGTACAATCCTCAATCTAGGGCATACACCTTTTTTCCCGTGGCACATCGAATTTATGCTCGCCTGGACCTTTTCTTGACTTCCTCACAGCTCATCATAAACACAACAGCTGTGGATATTGGGGCAGTGGCCCTCTCAGGCCATTCTCCCATAACAATAACTCTTCAGCTACCTCATACAGGACCCCAGCAGCGCACCTGGCATTTGAATCACAAACTCCTCTCCTACCCCACCATTGTTACAGAGATCAGAGATAGGGAATGGCGGAAAAACGTGAGCAGTTGGAGGGGGCTGTAGGGAACTTGGAGGAGGCTCACGTCTGCACGGGCTCCCTTGGAATATGCCGCAAACGGACAATAGCCCGTAAACAATTGAAGACCTTAGACTTAGATGAGGCAGAGTATGCACTCCTGTGCACAAAACTGAAATTCTTTGCGGGGAAATAAGGCAGGTCACTTCCTGGCACAGGAGCTCTGGGCACAAACTGTGCAAACCAGGGATTCACAAAATAGAAATTCCACAGGAGTTTCGAACCCATCAGGATGAACATATAGCACTTGAGTTTGAAAAAGTTTACTCCACCCTATACTCAGCAGATGCGCTTGACCCAAGGGTATCCAAGCGATATGCAGCCTATGCGTCTATCACCCAATTTCCTCAGGACAAATCTTTCAAACTCTACAAAGATATACAATTGACTGAAGTACTTGCCGGCTATCCAACGTATGCCATTGAGGAAGGCCCCTGGGCAGGACAGGTTTTCTTCAGATTTCTATAAAATCTTTGCAACCATTCTTTCACTGCTTCTGACTCACCTGTTTAATTCTTTTAGTGACACTGGAGCCCTTACAGGCACCATGAGAATGGCTTCCTAAACCAAGTAAGGACCAGGCACGCTGAGCGTCGTACCAGCCTATTTCTTTTTTAAATGTGGATACCAAGATTTTCACTAGTGTGTTGGCATCTCGTTTAACCCCCATTAGTCAAGTCCTCATTGACCCAGATCAATCATGGTTTATACCCGAGAGGGATTGCAGCATCAACACTAAACATCTCTGCCATCTCATAGATAAGGCCCACCGAGCATCCCTGCCCACGCTGCTAATGTTTGTTGATGCCAAAAAGGCCTTCGACTGCATCCACTGGAAATACCTCCAATGTGTTCTGGCTAGATTTGGGCTTGGCCCTTGGTTCAGACGATGGATCGGATGCAGTTCTGCCCACCCACAGACTCAGGTCAGGGTCAATGGATTGGTGTCAAAGCCCCTGGAGATAGCTTGTCGCAGCCGTCAGGGATGCCTGCTGTCTCCACTCCTGCTTGCCCTATATAGGGAACCCTTCGCTTAACGAGTGAGGCAACACCAACTTAAATATGGAATCCCCATGGTAAGCCGGGAACATAAACTATCTTTATACACTGATGATTGATAATTTTGGTGACAAAACCACTCACATCCCTGCCACATCTCATGGCAGAAATGGAAGATTTTGGGAAGGCATCGGGATTTTAAATTAATTTTCAGAAATCACAGGCCCTCAATGTAAGAATCCCGAAAGCAAATCAGGTGGCCTTGGAAAGGCTTCATCCACTTGACTGGACCTCCCAGGGAGTAGAGTATCTAGGTCTCTGACTTTACTATACTCTGGAGCACACTGCTCATGAAAACTATGCCTTAATCCTTTCTAGGGCTAGAACAGACCTCTTAATCTGGAAGAAGTACATCTTCTCGTGGCTTGGGCATCTGGCTGCAGTCAAGATTACCTTGCTCCCCAGGCTCCTCTTTGTTATGCAGACATTACCCTTACAACCGCCTGCTCATGTCTTAGACAAAATACTTCACTTGATAAAAGATTTTATTTGGGCAGACAAAAAGGCCTGAACGGCAAAGAAGCAGATGAACTTACGGCAAACAGAGGGGGTGATTGGGTGTGCCTCACCTAGTGCTCCAGGCTGCTCAACTGAGGGATAGGGTGTGGAACGGGCCAAGACGAGCACTGAAAAACACTGGTGCTTTATAGATCATGCTATCGCCGCGGTGCACATCTGGAAGATACTTTGGCTTCCTAGGGTTCATCGACCGGTGGTGGTCTATGTCTCCCTACTAGTGAAGGCAAGGGTAGGAGTGTGGGAAGGAGTGCAAGAATGAACTGATTATCTTACAGTGTCTCCCCCTTAACCCTGCTTTTAGGTAATCTGGACTTCCCTCCGGCATCCCTGGGAGCAACGTAAATGTGCTGGCAGAAGGCGGGTTGCAAGAGGGTAGGAGACCTTCTTGGTACAGAAGGCATCATGGACTTTGCTCAATTACAGGATGACTATGGTGTCCCCATTGGAATTTTGGCAATATATGGCTATCCATCACTGGGTGGTGCAGCCTCACTCTATCAGGCCGCTCACCCCTTTTGAAAAATGGCTCCTTACTTGCCTATCTGACAAATGCATTCTCTTGGACATTCACATATTCTTGCTTACCCCCACCAACCCTAGTAAAACCCCAGCACAGCTGAGATGGGAACAGGAATGCAAATGAGCGTTCACCCCACGCAAGTGGCAAGACATTGTGTGCCGAGCACGTGCTTCAGCATGCAGTACATCGGGTAAGGAAATGTTCCTCAAGATCGCTCATTATTGGTACTACACACCGGTGGCCGTGTGGAGGCCAGGCAGGGATCCTCATTGCTAGAGACACTGTGGTCAAATTGGCACTCTTACACACCTACTGTGGCACTGCCCTAAAATACAGAGGTTCTGGACGGAAGTTTTAGCAGATGTTGACATAATGTATGACACTGGCTAATCTTGGTTCCTTAGTTATATTTTGTTGGGCCTTCCCAATGTCTTGACTTATCCACTGAAATCATCAAGAGGGCAGGCTATAACACTAACTAAGGGATGGCCAGGCAGGTGGTACTGTCCCGTTGATGCACTGATGTCATACTGACACACATAGATTGCCTTCAGAAATTATGGGAAATCTTGCGGATGGAGAAACTTATATTGGCAGTTCACCACGCCCTACCTCAATTCAATAGAACTTGGGTTCCAGGCTTACAGTTCTTGTCCGGGGAATTTCATGAGTTAACATGTCCCATCTACTTATGTGTATTAATACTCACACAGTCCACTCCCTCATAACATTTGACTTCCATCACAACCTGTTTCGCCTAGTCTCTTCCTGTGAGAGAGATGTGTGCACTAGAGCATTTCGTTGAGGCTGTCTGATATACCCTTCTTCCTTTTTCCCTATATCCTTTCTCTTCCACCTTTTCATCTCTGTTCATTAAGGTGTTGATTTTCTGTGCCGCCCACCGGCCAGTGGTTGTAAGTGGGAATTACTTTGGTGAAACTCAATAAAACAGAATTAAACTAAAATGGGAATCCAAATGATAAATATTTGGTATCTGGAAAGGGAGAGTTGTAGGATTCCTTTCAAACTCAAAATGAGAATCCTATTTATTAATGTTTTGCAACTGAAATTCAGTTAAAAAAACACTGAAATTTTACCAAATCCACATAGGAGATAGTAAAGCATTCAGAAAAGGGAAGAGGTACCCTTGAGGGCTATTGTTCTCTGTGAATGTAAAACAAAGTTTACTGAAGGAACCACTACCAACTCTTGTTTGAAATCTGTTTATTGAAATTTACAGAAAGTGCAATATATGCAATAGATACAATGGCAAAAAAGCCCAGCAATAGACAGTGAGGTAAAAAAGGCTGATGCCCTTGGTCGTTATATGATTCATATACTGCTGCAAACAGGTGCATTGTGCATAGAGGGGGGAAAGAGGAAAACTGGGAGGATGGGGGTCTAAAGGGAGATTTGGACTAACAGTATGTTTAACAAAAGTCAAAAATAAACATTAGTCCGATCAGAGTTAAATCCATTTGGTATTGGTGGGAGTTCAATCAGTGATGTCCTTCTACCCTACGGGCTCAGCTAACAAGGAGGGTGTATGATTGAGAGTCAGAGGTGCTGATTTGTGAGGGATCAGAGGAACATTTCCGGCGGAGTGAAGCAGGTAAACTCAGCAGGAAAAGTGGATAAGTAGAGGGCACAGCATTCTTTGAAATTTGGCATCTGTACCAGACAATTTTCGGAAGAGTTGTTCTAATGCGATTACATGCCACAGGCGGGTGATTCACTGTGCCGAGGATGATGGGGCTGTTTGTTTCCACGCCAGTGTGATCAGTTACCTTGCACCTCTAGCATGTAGCTAATGAGCACCCATTCATTGTATGTCATGCTCGCCAGGTGAAGGGACTGGAGCCGGAGCCCCAAGATGACAGTGAGGCAAGTAGCAGAGAAGGCATAGCCCACCACGGCTTTGATATGGCTCAGAGCCTCTTCCCAAAAGGTGTGGACAGGAGAGCAGGTCCACCAGATGTGCACAAAATCACCTTCTTCCAGACTGCACCACCAGCACAAGGTTGATGTGTCAGGGTAAATAGTTGATAAATGGGAGGGTGTGTAAAACCAAAGGAACATAAGCTTGTAAGCTGTTTTGTTCAGGGATAGGCTGTGGTATATTTTAGGGGGAGTTTCCTTGTTCCAATGTATATGGTAGGGTTGGGTGGCGGTGGATGTAGAGTGTTGGAATGTGCTGTAGGTATTGGATATTAGCACTTTCGATCCGTCATCTGTTCTCACCAGGGTTTCGATTGGGGTACAAGGTCGAATGACCACTCAGTACACTGAGGGATAGAGTGCCCAATGCTGAAACTGGAGGTACTGCAGTCTAGCTGATTCAGGGAGATAGTACTCCGACCTACGCTACTCAAAGGACTTCATAATAGGTCTCTAGAAGAGACTGCGTAACATCCAACAGTCTTTGTCCATCCAGGCTTGGAAGGCATGAAGTGACTGGACAGGAGCAAAGTTAGGGTTTTGGGAGATCAGAGTGTTGGGGAGGGGAAGCAGGTCAATACTAATTTGCCCCAGTACTGTCTTAGTCAGGGTAGCAGCATACGAGCTGCGAGGTCAAGCCTGCCTAGGAAGCCAAGGTAGGTCCCATAAAGGCCTACACGCTAACGCCTTGTCCATATGGAACCAGTGACTTTCACTCTTGTGTGCCACCCAAGCAGAGATGTATCACAGGTGTGCCACCCAATATGCTCCAGGAGGTTAGGGCAAGTCAGGCCTCCCCTGTCACAGGGCTCCATCAGTACTGCAGGGGAGATTCAGGGTCTCTTTCCACCCCAAATTAATGCCTACAAGTCGCTTTGGAGCTGCATGATATCGTCTTGCAGAACTGGGGTAGGGAGGGTCTGAAAGAGAACAGGACATGTCGGAGGATATTCATCTTGATCACCCCCCCCCCTCACCTATAAGACCTAGAGAGTCTTCCAGCATCTGAGGTCCTCCCCTATCATGCAGCAGAGTGGTGGCCAGTTTTCTGCCATCCATGTGGAAAGTATAGACAATAAATGGAGGCCCAGATATATGATCATACTGGAGGACCAGTTGAAGGGCACCAAGCTCTGCAGTATAGGTGCATAAGGATTTGGGATTGTCAGGTTAAATATGCTGGACTTGGACATATTGACCTTAAAGCCGGAGGCCGCTGCGAAGGTGTGAAGGCAGGACACCCCAGCCGGGAGTGAGGTGGCAGGGCATGTCAGAATAAGAAGCAGGTCATCCCCAAAGAGGACACACCTTGTGTATCTGCCCTCCAAAAAGGATTCCCTCAGTCTCTTCGATGCAATGAATTGTGATAGCAAATGATTCAACCACTAGTGCAAAGAAGAGCGGTGACAGGGGGCATCCTTGTCTGGTGCCTCTGAAAAGAGATATATAATCTGTAATGCAGCCAGTGCCCCGGATGGTGGCCGTCGGAGCAGCATAGGAGGCCATGATTCTGGAGATCATAGTGGGGGTTAATCTGAATTTCTTCAGGACAGAGTGTCGGAAGGCTGAGTTCACTCTATCAAATGCCTTCTCTGCGACAAGCGAAAGAAGGCAGGCCAGGATTCGGTGGCAGTGCACCTTTTCTACCAGGTGTGTCACCCTGCTCCCTGGGGGTTCCGAATAAATCTCACTTGGTCAGGGTCAATAAAACTCTGAAGATAGCGGTCCAGCCTAGTGGATAGCATCTTGGTATAGAGATTTGCGTCAGTGATTATGAGGGCAATAGGGCGGTAGGAGGAGTAGAGTTCTGGGCCTTTACCAGATTTGGGGATTAAAGAGATTTCCGACACTGCCAAGGTATGGGTGAGGCACGTGGTGTATGTAAAGGAGTTTAAAAGTTGTGCTGAGTGCTCACCCAGATCCATCAAAAACAATCTGTAAAAGCTAACTGGAATGCCACCTGGCCCAGGTTTCTTGCCCAGTCGGAGGGCCCGAAGGATGAGGTGAATTTCCTCCAGCGTGATTGGGGCATCCAACTCTTCCACATAACCATAATGGAGCCGAGTCCAATCACACACTGCTAGGTAAGAGTCAATTAGCTTGTGGGGAGCATCCTCCCGCTCATAAAGGGCTTGATAGTAGGTGTAAAATGTCTGCCTCTTATCGCACTCCGTGATCACTCAAACCCCATCAGATCTGTGGAGTTTTCAAATGTGTGCCCTGGCCAGCATCTGGCATAATCTATGGGCTAGGAGCCAACCCTCCTTGTTACCCACTTCACAATACCGCTGATCAAGTGCAAAAAGGAACTTTTCAGCCCTCTTTGTTCTGTGGGCATGCAATTGGCCCCACAGAATGGCGTGCTGTCTTTTATTCCGCTGGGTAGGATTGGCCTTGTCCATTTTGCTCTAGGTTCTTAATATCGAAGGTTAAACCGTCCTCTAAGAGCTGGGCCTCTAGTCCCCACGCAATGGCCACCGAAGAAATGATTTCTTGTATATAAGCTTTAAACCGATCCCAGAGCATGCTCGGTGTTATGGGTGAAATAGTTAGTGATACCTTTACATATTTCTTGTCGCGAAGGAGCCGCAGAGGCAGGCACCAATGTGGAGATTCTTCCGTAGAGGGCGCAACTCGAGACCATTCGAGATCATTGTGGGCATGGTCTGATATGGAAATATCCAAAATCTCGAGAGTTTTGAGGGTGTGAAGAAGGGCATGTGTGACAAAGATGTAATCAATGCAAGAGAATGTGGAGTGGACGTGGGAATAAAAGGAGTAGTCCCTCGAATGAGGGTGTGTGTAGTGCCAAGTGTCAGTCAGGCCTAGGGCTGTAATCTCCCTCTTCAATTGAAAAGACATAGCTCCCAACCCCTGGTAGGTGGTGGAGTGTCGGTCCATTGCTGAATCCCAAACCAGGTTGAAGTCCCCTCCAACTATTATGCCCTCTTCAACCCCCTGAAGTTATTCCCATAGAGTGTGGCAGATACTGGCGCGTTGCACTGTATTTGGGTCGTAGATGTTAAGCATAGTAAGTCTATGTTTCCTCCCGGAGAAAATGTAATGTGAGACAGTGACCCTATTTTTAAGGAGACAGCTTGAGACCTGGCTTTTCAACACCTAGGCTAGTTGCTCTATCATTTCTTGTTTTTTCCCTTATGTTACTACTTTGGTAATGTGGGGTCCAAGGGTCAATTTACAAAGCATACCCACACCCAGTGTTTTGGAATCTGTATAAGCCCAGTGGTGCATAGGCTATTTTGGATGAGCCATTCTATGTCTGCAACCGTTCGGAGATGGGTTTTCTGTAAGAAAACCACATCTGGGTCAGGTTGCAAGATGTAGCCCAAAGCCTGTGTGCGCTTACTTGGGGAGTTGAGGCAGCGTATGTTGAGGGATAAAAGTTTAATACTACTAGTGAAGGATGACAGGTTATTGGTAAACCTGTCTGTAGTGTAGTCTGAACCAGAGGCCCCCACAGGAATGGGTAGAGGATGTAGACAAAATAATGAGTAGGGGGAGACACCCATATCCACCACAGTTCATACTCGAGCTTCCAGACCTGGAAAGGAAGAAGGGTGAATAAAACTCAACAACATTTATGGACCAACCGGGTCCAACTTTTGCCATCTGTGTCCACACAGACCGGCACAACAGTGTCTGGATCTCGCCAGAGGAATCCCCCTCCCGGAAACCGCTGGGAGATGGAGGGACCATTGAGTCAGAAGAGAGGTGTGGCGCAGTAGGTTGTGAGGAGCCTCCCCGGGTTGCCCACTCCCACTGCTAGTGCAAGACGTGGATGGTGGCCAAATGTGCAGGCTCGACCATAGAGTGGCAGTTCATCAGCAGGGTATCGCCACTGTGTTCAAAGAGTGCCTGCAACAGAGGGGGTCAGCGAGGGGGTTGCATCCATCATACGGACCCGTTGAATAATGTCTCACCCTGCATCCTAGGTCACTGACTCGTTCGGCATTTGTCAGTGCGTTGATATCAAACAATGGACCAAGCTGGCTTGAGACAGGGGTTAGATGACGCTTCGCCCAAAGGAGAGTGCTCATTTTTATCCGCTGTGGCAAGGCCCAACAGCTTTTCCACCTCCCTGAGGGAGCGCAGCTTCCCCCTTTTCCTTTCCCACTCGAATAACAATGTGAATAGGTGTCCCCACTGATATTTAATGTCCATGCTCCGTAGTTTACCAGTTACTGGTGTAAAGTCTCTTCTGCGGCATAGTGTGGTGGCGGATAGGTCCTGATACAGTTGGAGTGTGTGTCCCAGGAAGACCAGATCAGATAGCAGCTTTGTAATTTTGAGAATAGCTTATTTTTCTGTGCAATAATGGACATGGGTCAGGAAGTCAGAGGCTGCACTAGGACGGCCCAGAGCAGATGCTACCCGGTGAGCTCAGTCAAGGGTTGCCGGAGGGGCATCTGGGTCGCCCTTTATTGAGTGGAGAAGGGCCGCTGTAAACACCATGATATCAGAGCCTTCTGCTCCTCGCGGCACCCCTCGAGTGCGGATGTTATTGCGGCGGCCCTGATTTTCAAGGTCCTCCTGTTTACCTTGAAGTTCAATGTGTTGTTCCTCTAGTGTCGCAACTCACCTCCATAGCATCTCCTGGTCTTCCAATCTGGCATTGACAGTCATCGACCCGTTCTCCTATGTCAGTGACATCCCTTCTGATGTCTTTGATGCAAGTTTTAAGATCTGTTTTGAGCGGGCCCATCCCTGTGCGGATTCCCTGTAGGAATTGTGCCATGAAGTCCTGCGTGATCAGGAGAGAGGTGGGATGGGGGCTTCTGGCTTGTCCGTTGTTTTTTCCTGCTCCACCATATTAGTTTTGTTCCAAAGTGAAGACATCAGTACTTCCTTTGTTGGCTTGTTGCGGGACATAGCTCAAGGAGAGAGGGAGTCAAACACCAGTGTGGGGGCCAGTGCTCAGAAGTGTTGCTGTCAGGTGTTGGAAGGTACAAGGAGTTAACAGCCTCCAGGGAGTAGTACGAAACACCCGTCGTAGAGAAGCAGGGGCGTCCATTTTGGGAGCGTCTCCACTGAGTGGACTGCTGGCCGGATAGTAGGGGAGTCATGCTGATGATGGTCAATCATGTAGGTGATGCCTCAGGCGCTCACCCCATCACAACAAGGGACTGCAGCGGAAGGCCACGCTAGATCCTATTCCATCAACGATAAGGCTCAAAGGTGCTGCTCTCACAGAAGGTGCGTTCTCGTCAGGTATCTTCTCTCAGTAGGGAGGGACAGGGGACACTGCACAGTTTGGGCATCCAAGCAATATTGGGGGTGTATATCTGAGGAGCAGTGGGTCGACTGTTCAAGGCAGTAGGGGGCTGGAGGTACAGGGTGCAGCTCCTCGCCACCCCCATCTACACCTAGCCCTCCCACCATTCCCCCTGGTGCCCCGGACCACCTAAGTGGATGTTGTTTGTGCAGCTCCCTATGTGGAAGTTATCCTCTTAGCCCCCACCCTCCCCCTTGCCGGGAGGTCCGCAAATAGGGAGCAGGAAATGAAAGCAGGGATTTTGCACCAACCCTGTCAGATACTTGATGCCTTTCGACCCCCATGAGGCCCCCACGGTGACGCCTCTGGGTCCTCAGGCAGCGCAGAGCCTACAAAGAATAGTGAAAGGTGCGCTCATGTTCAAGCCCCCAAAGCCTGGTCAGGAGGGGAAGGCGCAGTCCAAGGTCAAAGGCAGCAGGAGCTAACGGGTGGGTCCAAGCTCCCTTAGGTGCTGTCAGCAGTGACAGGGTCCTCTAAGCGAGCATTTAACGTGTGTCCTCAGTAATAGCACCGCACAGGAGTCAGGCTGGTGTTCTCCCCCTTACATGTCACTGCAACAAGCACTGTTGTTAGCCTTCAGGCAGGGCCTAACTGCTTAAAGCAGAGGTGTGCATCAGCTGTGTTAAGGCGCTCACCTGCTGCCAAAACCGCTGCACTCTGCGGGCCCATACTCGTCCATGCTCCGTCACGTGGTAGGCCAGCAGGCTGTTGATCCTTCATCTGGCTCAACAGCAGTCAGCTGGGCTCTCTTTGCCATTCCAGACCCCTGGTGCCAAAGATAGTCCTTTCTAGTAAAGCCCGCCCAGGCGTCCTCTGAGGCGACCCCTCCCCGCTTGTCTGCCCCTCCCGGCGGGCCGAAGTACTGTAGAGGGAGCGGCGGCCCCGGTAAATAGATGTGGATGTCGGAATTCATGTCCCGTCTGGGGCCACAATGCAAAGCTGGACAGGGCAAGGAGGCGTGGGGACCCAAAAGCGGAACCGCCATGGAAACCTCAGAGCGTTCAGCAGGTTGCGGCTGCTTTGCAGGCTCAATGTGGTGTTTAAAATGGCGGCACTGTTGGCCCAGGTCAGTCCCGAAGGCCCAGAGATCTCAGGTAATCTTCGTCAGGTTGGTGCATGGATGGTGTGGAGGTCCCCCGGTGCTTTTCTGGCCACGGGGCAGCCCCAGTGCTTTATATGGTGGCTAGAACAGAACTGGAGCCCGGAAAGATGAAGACACGTGTATCACTCCATCACGTGCTAGGCCATACCTCCGCCAACTCTTAAACAACATTTTTTTTTTTAAAGGAAGCTTTTGTCTTTAAACACAGTCTTGCTTCCTTTAAGGAAAATGGGCTGCATTAAAGAAAAAGTTTGCTTTATTTACAAGTGATGACAGAGATGGTGGTCTGCTGACCTCACTAGGTCACCATCCCTGTAATGGCCTCCAATTTGCAACACACCTCATTAATATTCATGAGGTAGCTCGGAGTGGGATCCAGTACAATTTGGAATTTTAAGAACTGACCTGTCAGTACATAGGTTGCTTCCTAAAATTCTTTACTGATCGCAAAAATGCTGGTCATAAATTGCCTCCAGTATTTTGCATGCGGAAATAAGTAAATCTGGTCCTTGATTAAGGAGAACTTGATGTCTGAAGACTGTCTTTCAGTTTTCCGTTCTCATTAAGAAAAGGAGACTGCCCTTTTATTATTATTAGTATTATTCATATTATTTTAAACTTCTTCCTTTGTATTTTATTAAATAACAAGTTCCATAGCTGATTGTGACCTGTTTGCCACAAACAGCATTTACTACACTTCTGTGTTGCAACACAAGTTTGATCACCAGTCATGACTACTTCTTCTCATACAAGCAATCAATTAAATTGCACAATACCGATTTAACGTCCATGCCTTCCATGTTTTCTCATGGTTCTTGGGGTATATTTTACCCTCTTAAATGGGTAGTCCTAATATTCTACACTGATCCAGCGCCGCTTTTCATTTAGTCTCCCTGGGCGTTCTGGTGTGGTGGGGGGCTAGGGGGTAATGATACTTCCATTTTAGACATTTCAGAACAGAAGCTGACATTACAAAGCAGGGGCTACTCTGTTGAATTATTATGATTGTATCTCACTGCAGCATATGGCAGTGGTCTGCGTTGTCAATGACTGGAGCTGGAGGTGAGTTGGACAGCTCTTGAGTTCAATCTTCTCATTTTTAACCGAATGGGTACAGTTTGTCCGGGTTGGTCGGTTTAGAACACTAGTCCAAGACGGACCAATTTGGGTTCTGCAGGACTCTGCTTACTAGCCCCTTTTGTTTAACATACCGTATATTTAATTCTCTTCTCTCGTCTTATTGCATCCTATTGGCTGCGGTTTCAGGTGTATGCGAATGATACCCAAGTCCTATGTAATCTGCAAGTATAATTTGTCACGGTTGCTAATGAGACCATTTATTTAAACTATATCAGAGGATATATCCATTAACCATCTATGTTTCAATGTCAGACAAACCGAGAGTCTGCTTTCAGGGAATTTCCATTCAACCCGTGAGATCTGGCCTATTGAACTTGCAGAGACATCCTAACCTCTTCAATCATTAAGGAATCTTGAAGTTCTGATTTAAGTTGTCACTATTGTTTGAGCTGCATATCACTGTGGTTACAAACGCAGCTCATTGACAACTTTGTAATGAGTCTAAAATTGCACCTCTCACAAAGGCTTCTCTTTTATCCATAATTCAGCGATCTATGGATACAAAAGAAGATAAGTGACTTTCATAGTGATTTGCCATACATTTAAATGTGACTCACTACAACTTAAAGCTAGTTCAAAGAAGTTCAAAATTGTTTGTGGTAGTTCTACCAACATTTGACCATTGTGTCAATGTTTACCAAAACGCTCAGTATGCTCCCTATTAAGCAACCAATTCAGTTGAATGCCTTGAATGCCCTGGGCTTGATTTGGAAGGCTATTCATGGACTAAGTTCTAATTCTGTAATTTAGGTAATATATACAGGAGTTGTGCTCCTCTAATGATCAAAAATGGATCCCTCTCAGTTGGAAGCATGCTGGGGCCCTGTTAGGGGGCCCAGGACACCCGTTCCTGCCATCCTGTTCCTGGCGGTAAAAACCGCCAGAAACAGGCTGGCGGTATGGGGGTCAGAATCCCCATGGCGGCGCTGCTTGCAGCGCCGCTATGGCGGATTCGCCCAGCCGGGGGAAATCCGGCGGGAAACCGCCGGACCCGGTTTTCTGACCGCGGCTTTACCGCAGCGGTCAGAATGGGCAAGGAAGCACCGCCAGCCTTTTGGCGGTGCTTCCGTCACTCGCGGCCATGGCGGTCTATGACCGCCAGGGTCGGAATGAGGGCCTATATGTGTTATTAATTTGCACACTCACAGACACACACGAAAACAAACTGGGCTCTGTAACACATCATTTAATGAAGCTGTAATAATGCACATTCACACCTTTATTCATCCAGTGCAAAGATCAAATTCGAGTTTATTACCAAAGTAGAGCAAAATGACGAACAAAACACTTTTTACTGCTTCACAGATAGCAAGTAACAATTACTTTACCTAGGTAAAGAACTCTACTAATCGTCACAAGATCTCTTGAATGTGATTTTACCTTGCGGCACACATTTAATCCTTTGTAGCATGGTTTTTCCTAACTATCTTTCAATAAAACACACATGAAAAAATGCTGTTTCATAAATCATATATGCCGATGTGCACTCTCATATGCTATTCATCACCAATCATGAGTTATGATCTCCCCCTACATTAAATATTGGTAATAAATAGAACATTACCCTCTGCGTCTGAGAGTGTGAATAAGTGAGTCAGGGTAAGAGTGAGTTCAACAGACTAAGTGAAAACTAATGAGTGCAAGTGAGTACTAATGAGTGAGTGAGACTTGAGTGTGAGAGTATGAGTGTGAGTCAGTGAATGTTGGTGAACATGAGTGAGAATGAGTTGTTACACGTGCAGTTCTGCTGTTGGAACTGGCATGCTTCTTGGCTTATAGATGCACCCTTGATAAAATGCTGATGCTGGCATACTGAAGGCAGTACTTGCATATGGGATGCCCACAGCGAAATGCTAGCGCTGGCAAACTGTTGCTATATTTTGGCATGGGTCACCCCTGGAAAAATGCCAGCGCAGGTATCCTGAAAAAAAATTCTTGACATAGAATTCTTGACAATTCTTCACATGTGCCACAGGTGGCACATGTGGTAAAATGCTTGCGCTGGCACATTGAAGGACATTCATGGCATATGGGGGGACAACAGTGGCATATGTCTGGGGGCCATTAATGACACATTGCGGTTTCCAAAATACTAGACATACTTTTGATGTGAGTGGCCAGCAGCATTAGTAAAATGTTTGCACTGGTATATTGTATGTAATGTTTGGACAGAAGGGGCACCCATGACAAAATATTGGTCCTAGCAGTAGAGGTAGTTTTGGACATATGGGGACACTTTAAAAACCTAATTGGGCCAACTCATGAGGCCTTCATTAGCTTATCACACCATGAAAGCACTTGAATACTTAATGAGCATCTTCTAGGGGCATATGGCTTTTTACCAAATTTATGAGAAAATTGTGCATTAAAATGCACTACTAGAGTCTGCGGCACCCAACTGGCATTCGGAAGTCATGGGCAGCACACAGGTTTCCTGCATTCACTTAGTGTAATGCAGCCACTAAATGTCCATATCATTATTTCTCCTATTTCTCATCAACGGTTAATGTTTGTTTATTTAATTCTTGGTGCATGAGGTTAGAGTGTGGCTGGCAGGCCGAAGCCACATGAAAGTTAAGTGCATGCTATATGTGGCCTAGATTCTTATTATACATGGTGCAACATTTCAGCTTATTAAATCAGACACAAAAGAGAGATTTGCCTAGGATCAGACAATTTGGTCAAAGTGGGATTCATCCCAGGTTTTCTGATTTCACGTTGTTAATTTCAGCCATTAGATGGATATTTCTTTATTTGTCCTGTTTTACATCAAAGGTTAATATTTGTCTTTAATTTTTGGTACATGCGGTTGGAGCATGGGTGGCAGACAAATGCCACATCTGTGCATATTTCACTTCAAGTAAAGACTGCCCTGCATACTCCTGCTTGGTCCCCCATGACTCATATCTTTCATTTTTATTCACAGTTATCTACATCTGTCACACCACAATACAAAATGATTTCCAAACATTTTAAATGATGTGCTTTATTTACCAGTTCCAATCGCTAAATGCTGAAGAGCTGTTTCCCTTGAAAGGAAGACAAGTTGTTTTTTTGTAGCTCTGGAAATTCGAGAGCGCTATATAGGGCTGTGTTAAATCTGGGGTATGGGTGGTCTTGTTTTTTGCCCTTCTAACATCTACTCACTGCAGTGATGCTGCAAAGTTTGCAATGTCCTGTATTGTAACACAATAACACAGGGTAGCTTTGTTGCTATGATGCTCTTGGGTCTTGGAGACGGATGTAATTAAGAGTTAGGCTGTGTATGGAATGTAAGCTCCTATGTGCTTACTTAGAACTGACTCCTTCAGAATGAGATTACAGTGAATAGGTGAGCCCACAGGCCAATGTTATAGTAAACAAGTAGGTCAAGTAGGGTGTCTCCAGAGCAACATGTGGACAGTGTAACATGTATAGTACAGGCCTCGAAAAATCATAAAAATGTTACTAGACCTGCAGGTCGAGTAGCTTGAATAAACTACTCGACCTAACTGTAATATACTTGACCCGGAAAAGGTCTCAAATTGTGTGATCCTAGGCAAATATTGTATTTTACAGTAGCCTTTTTTTCATTCTCACATATGAGTGCACCTTCAAATATGTGAGCTCAGCATTTCTGCTGTAAAAAAAATCCTCTTTTGTTTGATTATATACCCTAACGTTTGCTCCATGTGTAATACATCCAGCCCACATATAGGGTACACATGATCCATGCATGACATGCCCCTTAGTTTACTAATAGCTTTGCCATCAGGGCAGGAGTGTTTCTCATTTTATGTTTAAACACTCTTTTAATAAATATATTACTAAAGCATGATGTGGTAGTGCACTGTCATTTACAGACAGTAAATTTCCAAGAAATGTCCAAAAACCTTCCCACTAACTTGCAGCTTTACTGATAAAACTATATAGTGCATTAATAATAATCTGTCAAAATTGGGTTTCAGTATCATTTGCACATCACCAAGTAAAGTGTTCAGACTTTTTTTCATTCTATTAAAATATTTTTTTCATCTCACACAAGTAGAAAAAATGGTCTTTTACAGCTACTGAAATATATTTTGAAATGTTTGTAAAGTTGACTTAGTTATATAAATGTTGTGTGTTAGGAAAAACCTGATACCAAAAGTCTTTCATTTCACATAGGTCAGACAGTTCACCTCACAAAACTCTGGAACTCTGCTGTCACAAGGAAAAGTATTTGCATTGCAAGAAGACAAACTGACTTTTGACCTCTGTCTCTGAACACAGAGCAAATGTGACAAGAATAAGATTTAAAGGCATCTTAATTGCTAATTCAGTTTCTGACTGAAAAGAACACCTGTTTTTGTCCACTGACTAGAAGGGTTGAGTGGAATCTAAAAATAGCTTGACCTCATAAAATAAAACTCAAGTAGATTTTTGGAGCCCTGATATATTCAGAGTTCTTATTAGCAAGTATACTCTAATGTAGTGATTGCTGGCCATAGTTTGTGGTGTCTCTTGCTGATCCTAGTCTCCTCACTTGGATAGTCTTTATATGCAACCTAGCCATATTTCCTGCAGCAGGCCAATATTTACTTGAAAGTGCTAGTTGTGACTGGAATTGTGTGTGCTTTTTTCTTGCAAGTTATCTTTATCATCATTTCCACTAGAGAGCGCAGGTAGCTAAAGCAATCACATCTACATGGAAATGTGCTGAATTTGTGCCTGTTGGAGTAGTTTGTTTGTTTAATCCTTGGGTAAAATAAGCTTTACTCTGACAATAGGCAAATTGTTTTATAAGTTGCTTGAAAAGGTGTGAGTCTACTGCCTAAATTAGGTGTGTTTACATGTATACTCTCAGTGCACTCAAATGTACTCATGATAGGCATGCTAAACATATGTGTGAGGTCGTAAGGTCTGATGTCACTTCTTGTGATGTTACTTCCTGTAAAATTATGGGTTGTGATGCCACTTCCTGTGATGCCACTTGCGATGCCACATGCTGTAAAGTCACCTGCATACTGCCTAACTTGGTTAGTCCCCTCCACTTCTGTTTTTTACGACTTGTGCCCTGGGAAAAGCTATATGCTTCAAACTCTTTTGGGCAACTTAAATATATATATTGTTTCAATATATTAAAGCAAAACTGTCCACAGAATTCCAGCTTCAGTCCTTACCTATCATATTATAATGCACAAAAAAGGACTGGGGTGAAGTTCTATTTAATAGCTGCCTAAAAGCGACACAGATTTGGTGTGACCTGGGGACAAGCGTCAGGTTCTGCTTTTCCTGGAAGTTCATTTAATGCAGAGTCTGAAAGTAGGTTTCGATTTTTTTAACAAACAAGTTGAGTTTCCCAGACCCCAAGCTGTCACACAGCTGAAAAGTCAAGCATCGAAGTATAACCAAGAAGATCCCGTTTGTGCTACTGGAACTTATAAACAGTTTTTCTAAATTAATTTAAAGTATGATAAACGTATAACAGAAGTTATCTGTGTTTGTTCAATTCATTTTGGTAATGCTGATAATGGCAAATTTTGTTTTGACACCAAAAAGTTGTAAACGGAATTTTTTGTCTTCAAATTGCTCTTGTATTTGGCAGTGTTCACTTAATGTGACAGAAGGAAGCTGACCTTCGGTGTGAATCTGCAGCATTGCTGTCTGTCAGTGATTAATGATGTGTATTGTAACTTTGTTCTAGACTCCGGAGCACCTGCAAAACTGCCTGGTATGCCAGGGAAAATGCCTCCTCCACTACCTCCAAAGGAAGTCATGATTTGTGTGCCATTAGGGGGACAGGCCAAGCCCTCTCGTCGTATTCCAGCCAGAACGCTCAGCTCCACTACAGCGTGCTGCCACCACAGCCGGCTGCCCATCAGTACCAGTTCTAGTATGGCAGCCAGCATCTGTTGACGGGCTCCTTCTCTATACCCATCCACCCAACACTGTCCCCGTGATGCTGGGTGATTGAGGAGTTGAATAAGATTCTTGCCATAATAATGCAGAGGCTGGAAAGGTATCCCATCGCCCCTATCATTTTTTCATACTTTGAGCTTTGTTTGTATGGGATGTATCCATGCCTGGGAAATGCAGATATATGTATAGGATTGGAGGGTGCTTTCCTGGACATTTACTCTCACTTTCTTCAATCTCAGCTAGATGTGTTTGACTATGAGCGGTAGTATGAAAGAGAAGCTCACACCCACTATGCATGAGAGTGGCACACCTCTGATTTAGCCAAAAAACCTCATGCAGTAAATGTATTTGTGACTCAGAGGCGACAAGAGATACTCACTGCCAAACTATACACATTCTCAAAGGTATGATACCAGAACATCATCAGCCCACTGGAGTTAATAAATGGATATCTACATCGCCATTGGAGTTAATAGTAGAATATCTTCACCAACCTCCAATAGAACAGTGTTTTTGTAATTATTGATTAGGACACAATATTTGTGTGGGGATTTGTATTTACTAACGATATTCTCCCATTCAAAATGAGAAAAAACTCACCATGAGCTTTAGCAGAAGCTGAACCTTACTGAAGCTGAAAAAGATCCTGGATATGAAAGTGGGCATTCAACAGTCATTGCTGTCTTAGCCTTTCCCTGCCCCAATTATTGCCTGCTCTTCGAGATGGACTAGAATCCAGCCTGCTCCCTCCCCTACTCTCTGCCCATTGTGATACCTTTCAAAGCCTATTGTTGCCTAGGTGTCCGCAAAGGTGAGAAAAGAGAGCTCTATGGGTAAATGAATGAAGTACTTATCTATGAACTTGCGCCCCAGCAAATGAATTTAGACTTAAATCCTTTTGATCTCAGTAAAGTGAGTACTATTACATTTTGGTAACTGGCAATAGAAATACCTGTAAGTAACAGTGCTTTGCAGCTGCATAAATTCTGACATGATATGCAAAGTAAAAACAACTGTCTTCTGACATTATGACACATGGCTTAGTATCTGCAAGCCCTATAGCTCCATGTCCTCTGCTATGTCGAAAACTAATGATTCTTGGTGGGTGTAGATGCTTCCATTTCAAGTGGAAAAACTCCAAAGCACCATCAATGGGCACCTGTTTGCATGGACGTGGGAAGAGGTGTAGGGCCCAGAGTATTATGTATACATATTTGTGAGTGAGTGAATCTGTACCTGTGTATCTGTGAATATGTGTGTGTATAAGTAATCAAACATATGTACATCACTGTGTGTGAGCGCACGCAGGTTGCTGCCTGTGTCTGCTCCACACATGTTAATGCATTCTTCTCTGTCAGTGTTTGGGAGTGTATACCTTGTTTCTACTGGAATTGGGGGGGGGGGGGGTTAGGGGGTATAATGGTTACCATACCAGGCATAATTATTGCCCTGGCACATTTTGGGAGAGCATCGTTGGCATTATCCCGGCCACCTTAGGAATACTGCAGGCTCTTCCGGTGACCATCCTTGGCATTAGATATGCCTTGGCATACTGTATTCATCCTTCGCATACTGTGCCTTCTTTGGCTTTATATTGGCCACCACTGATATATTGGTTTCTGTGGCAAAATAAGGGTATCCTTTGTTATAGCTGCTCTCCCTTCTCAACAAAAAGATTCCCATACCGGGAATATATTTAACTATCTGTGGCTTAACTGAGGCTGGGATTAGTGTGCCCTGGCATATTATGGGCATCCTTTGGCATAGTAGTGGCCATTCGAAGCATAGTAGTTGTCATCCCTATCATAATAGTTCTATCACATACTGCGGACAGCTTAAACATTCTCTGTACATCTTTGGGGTTGGTGGCTTTTCCAAGCAAAGTAATGGGTATCATTAGTACAAATGGTGACCACCCCAGGCATGTGATGGCTGTCCTTGGTTACTGATAGGCACATGTTAAAAAATTATAGGAGTTTACGTCAACTTGCTCTCCCTGAAACTATGAACAGCTTATAACACTTTGATGACTTCTCTTCATTTAAAACCCAACGGAGTGTCAAACCTAATGGTCACACCAGGAAGAACTGGAAACTTTAATGAGTACCAATTGAGAACTGCCTTCAAAACCTGAAGCTTTTTAGCAAATGTGGCTGCAAATTGCTGTTTCTTTGCTCACATCATTAACACCACACTTTGCTTCTGTGAGGCTTTCAGACCTAAGCATAAACAATTCCCTATCAAGCCAATTAAAAACTTTCATACAGTAATCATATATTTTGTGGAACATTATGGTCCAGTAGCTATTGGCTTTCCACAATAATAACGTACAATGAGGCTGTTCCCAGTAGAGGTGCAGAGAAAATCTAAGATTTTATTAAACACTAGGAGATGGGTAATATACACCCAAAAAGAAGTTGTCACATTAAGTGGATAACACTTTAGTCTCAATTTATTTTTCATATGTGCTGCAGTGGTCCATACTGCATAGACAATTCCTGCACTTCACTGTAAATGTCCATTGTTCCTATCTAAATGGAGAATAGAATATACAGAAGTAGTGTTTGCTTTTACAAAAAATGGTAGTTGAAATGTACATTCAAACACCAAAAGACATGTATCATTATATGTGTTATACCTGGCAGCCTTAGGGTGGCCTTGCCCCAAACCTTTTGCCTGTTTGCCTCACATTTTTGCTGATTTATTTTTGTTGGCCTCATGATTCTGAGCACTTTACCACTGCTGACCAGTGCTGAAGTGCATTTCCTTTCTCCTCTAAACAAGGTTTGATTGGTACATCCACAATTAACATAGTTCATTTATGTATAAATACCTAGTAAAGTGCACTACATGCAATGGTGTACCTTCAGTGGGGGTGTTTGGAGTATTACACCCCCCTAATAAATGTATTTTCAAGAAAATAGTTGGGTAAAGATGCTTTCAGTCGGGTATGGTGAAGTGTCTGTCAGATTTCACAAGAAATGTTTACTTAAACAGAGACAAAAATGCACACACACACTCTCCCTCTCTACTCTGAAAGTGTTAAAAAATATTGGCCCTCATTACAACCCTGGCGGTAAATCTCGCTTACCGCCGTGCTGAAGGCTGCCAACATACCGTGGCCGCAACGGATATACGCTACAGGTATTACGACCCACATCTCGTATTCCTCCACAATACAGACACCCACACAAGTCCGCCACACCAAAGGTCAGTGATAAACTGGCAATAGCAAAACCCACACCGTCACGCCAACAGGAATACGCCCACACTATCACGACCCATGAATTAGCACGGCAGTCTTTCAACCGCAGTAATCCATTGGCGGTACACACCGCCGCGCTCAAAATATACACACATTTACCAAACACAACCACATTGGACAATTCTAAATACACACACCTGATACACATACACACACCACACCCACAACACTATAAAAAACACACACCCACATTACCCACAACCCCTTACAATGCCATTTTTGTGAAGAATCACAGAGGGAGATTAGCCAACACTACACCAGCATCCACAAGCACACCACACCATCACTCATACAACATCCACGCACCTCAAACAACACACACCAACACAACGTTTCACACAGCACAACAAACATCACCTCACACATCACCCACACCACATCATGGCACCTCAAAGACACCCCAGGTTTTCTGAGGAGGAGCTCAGGGTCATGGTGGAGGAAATCATCCAGGTAGAGCCACCGCTTTTCGGATCACAGGTGCAGAAGACCTCCATTGCTAGGAAGATGGAGCTATGGCGGAGAATCGTTGACAGGGTCAACGCAGTGGGACAGCATCCAAGAACACGGGATGACATCAGGAAGAGGTGGAATGACCTACGGGGAAAGGTGGTATCCAGAAACCAGATTGCTGTACAGAGGACTGGCGGTGGACCCCCACCTCCTCCCCCACAACTAACAACATGGGAGGAGCAAGTCTTGGCAATACTGCATCCTGAGGGCCTCGCAGGAGTAGCAGGAGGACTGGACTCTGGTAAGTAAAATTTTAATGACCATATCCCCCACCCCACCTGCATGCCATCACATACCTCCACCCTCCCCCTCACCCCTATCACTTCAACACCTCACATATGCCCTACTATCACAACCCAGCCATCCCAATACCAAGCCCTGCATGCAACACCAAAGTATGGACACCCCTTGCCAAAGCATGTCCAGTAAAGACACCCACACAGACCCCAGAACACTAATCACACAATGGCAAACAAAACAAGGCAAGCACAGGAGTAGAGGGTAACTCACCCAATGCACAAGATGGCACACACAGATACTAAAACTATGCATTTACACCCCAACAGGACCCATACCCAACGTCACCGGACAGGAGGTGCCAGACATATCCAGTCCCCCCACAGAAGAGGCCCACAGTGACGACAGGAGCTCTGCACGCCTGGATCTGGATGACCTGCCCGGCCCATCAGGGACCTCTGGACAGTCAGTTCCCCTGCCACCGTCACAAGCCACCACAGAGCCTCCTCCGTCAGGAAACACCAGCACAGCACCCACCCAGCGGGCCTATCCCTCTGTCCCGAGGACACGTCAATCAGTGTGTCAACCACTACGGGGACCCCAGGCAAACCCACAAAACCAAGAAAATCAGGGACCTGGGTCAGTGGCAGTGGGCACACGGTTCAGGGGCCAGAGGCACAGGATAACAGGGAAGCTGGGAGGACTGCTGTGCGACAGGGGGAGGACAGGCCCAGGGAACCCACTCTCCACTAGGCACTCTCCAACATCATGGGAGCATACCACCATTCCCAGGAGACCATGGGCACGGTACTGGCCAAGTTTCAGGAGACCCAGCGGTTGCAGGAGGAACACTACCTGGGGATCAGGGAGGACTTGAAGTCCATCAACACCACCCTGGTCACCATTGCAGGGGTGCTGGCAGACCTGGCTAACACCACGAGGGACACATTGGCACACAAACGGGCCCCTGACACTAGCCTGAATGATGAACAGCCCTCCACCTCCACTGGCACTAGTGGACAGGAGGCCCCGCCACAGGCCTCCAGCACCCCACCCCCTGCAGAAGGTGAACCAGCCCGCAAACGGTCCCTGAGATCCAGGAACAAGACAGAGAACATTGCCAAGACCCCCACCAGGAAATAACACTCTCCTGATTGTCACCCTTCTGTCCCAGTTTGTCACCCTGTCCACCTTAAACTGCCATTGCTCCCCTTCCTATGCCCCCTTGGACAATGCACCTGTGAGACCAAGAGACTGAACTCTACCATGGACATTCCTCCACCATCACCCCAGTCCATTGCACACCCCCTCCACTTATTAGCAAAGAAATAAACACCCTTGAATCAAAAAATCAATCTGGAGTCAGTCTGTACTTTTACAAATGTGTCATTGCAACATTTCGGAAATATAGCAATGTCAATGTTCATGTTCACATTCCAATGTTACACATTTATTGGGCAGCAGTAAACATAGCAGAGAGCTCAAAGTGGGACCCAGATCTCTGAAATGGAAAGCCAAAGTGACATGTCAGGGTCCATACACAGAGGTAAAAAGGCAGATATGTGCTATGTCCTACAGTAGTATGAGATGTGAGAAGCAGTGCCATCCTCTTACCTGTGTCTCACTGGAAGTACTGCATGACTATGTTGTTTCGGTCGTCTATATCTTCTTCGTATGCCTCCTCTTCTTCACTGTCCACAGGCTCCACAGCTGCCACAAGACCAGCATCAGGCCCATCCTCCTGCAGAAAAGGCACCTGGCGTCGCAAAGCCAGGTTGTGCATCATACAGCATGCCACGATGATCTGGCACACCTTCTTCGGTGAGTAGTATAGGGAGCCACCTGTCAGATAGAGGCACCGGAATCTGGCCTTCAGGAGGCCAAAGGTGCGCTCTATTATCCTCCTAGTTCGCCCATGTGCCTCATTGTAGCGTTCTTCTGCCCTTGACCTGGGATTCCTCACTGGGGTTAGTAGTCATGACAAGTTGGGGTAACCAGAGTCACCTGAAAATATCGAGGAACAACTGTTAGACATCCTCCAACCATTAGGGACTCTCCCATACCCAGACACCTATTTAAACTGTGTGGGGACCTTGGGCTCACCTATTAGCCACGCACGGTGCCTCTGGAGTTGCCCCATCACATAAGGGATGCTGCTATTCCTTAAAATGTAAGCGTCATGCACGGAGCCAGGATACTTGGCATTCACATGGGAGATGTACTGGTCTGCCAAACACACCATCTGCACATTCATAGAATGGTAGCTTTTGCGGTTTCTGTGCACCTGTTCATTACTGCGGGGGGACAAATGCCACATGTGTACCATCAATGGCACCAATAATGTTGGGGATATGTCCCAGGGCATAGAAATCAGCTTTAACTGTGGGCAAATCCTCCACCTGAGGGAACACGATGTATCTGCGCATGTGTTTCAGCAGGGCAGATAACACTCTGGACAACACGTTAGAGAACATTGGCTGTGACATCCCTGATGCCATGGCCACTGTTGTTTGAAAGGAGCCACTTGCCAGGAAATGGAGCACTGACAGGACCTGCACTAGAAGGGGTATTCCTGTGGGATGGCGGATAGCTGACATCAGGTCTGGCTCCAACTGGGCACACAATTCCTGGATTGTGGCACAATCAAGTCTGTAAGTGATAATGATGTGTCTGTCTTCCATTGTCGACAGATCCCCAAGAGGGGTCTGTACACCGGAGGATACCGCCATCTCATCACCTGCCGCAGTGGACGTGCCCTATGGAGGAGAAGAGTGAGCAGAGGGTCATACACCACATAGGTTTCACAAGGCTGTTTAGCACAATCGTGAAATAATCTTTGTGTGCCTTTGTCTGTCCGTATTCCTGGCCAAAAGTGCTGTGACACAATTAGTTGGCCTGCCATGCTGCCACCTGAAATGGCAGCTGCCTGACCTGTAAGGAGGGACAAGGGGAAATGAGGTAACTGCGCTGGCCTTGTGCAGCATCGCGGTAGGTGGTCGAAGACCGCTGCTCAATTCAGCATTGGTTATCATTGGGCCCTATGGGTTCCAGGAGCCAATGACGATATATGTTGGCGGTGACGGTGCGCACCGACGCGGACGTGACCGCCATTTTCTATCAGTTCCCTCACTTGATACCTGATCTTCAACAGGAGAGGACCTACACTGCAAGTGCTCCTGTGACCTGCGTCTGGAAGCGACAATGGCTCATGTGTCTGGGGAAAGGGCCCCTGCCTTCACTGCGGAGGAGTTGGACAAACTGGTGGATGGGGTACTCCCCCAGTACACGCTACTCTACGGTCCTCTAGACAAACAAGTGAGTAAACAGTGTGCATGGTGGATGACACATGATTGTATGGAGTGTCGTGGATGGAAGAGACCGGGGGCACAGGCCAGCATGTGAGGATGGTGAGTGTATGTTTTTCCGGGCCAGGGTGGGAGGTTTGCGGCCAATTAGTGAGAAGAACTGTACAGGGGAGTAACATCCATTCTTACTTCACATGTCCTCTAGGTCAGTGCCCACCAGAAGAATCGTATTTGGCGTGCCATTTCCAAGGAAGTGCAGACCCTGGGGGTCTACCATAGACGGAGCACCCACTGCCGAAAAAGATGGGAGGACCTGCGCCGCTGGAGCAAGAAGACGGCGAAGGCACAGCTGGGTATGGCCTCCCAACGTGGAAGGGGTGCCCGTTGCACCATGACCCCATGATGTACCGGATCCTGGCGGTGACATATCCGGAGTTGGAAGCAGCCACAAGGGGGTGAGTACAGTATCATTCAGCTGACTCTGCGCGCTTGACGAGGTGTCTGGGTGGGGGAGGTGGGCTGTGGGTTCCCCTAGGCCAGGGCAGACGCGCCAAGGTACATCCATTGTTTTGCAGGCTCAGTGCCACTCCAACCCCAAAGGTGGTATTTGCCCTCTACACCTAGTCAGGCTCCTATGGGTTCCAGCTGTGCATGAAATGGGTCTAGATAGAGTCCCCCATGGGCATGTGCTTTTCACCTGCATTGTTAGTGCATGCGCTAGTGCATAGGGCTGCACCCTGTGTATTGTGTCCACCAACGGTAGTGGTGTTGCAGGCATTAACCATGTGTCTCTTGTGTCTTTCCCCCCCTTTTTGATTTGTCACCCTGTCCTTGTGTGCATTAGCATAATCTGGCGGAGGAGCATTGGCACCGGAGCAGGAGGGAGCTGCCACCCACATGGCTCTTGAGGGTGAATTTACAGAGTCTAAGGCTCCAGTGGGACTGAGGGTGAGGGGAGCTCCACGACGGGGACAGGAGCAGACACCAGCGACTGCGACTCCTCCTCTTATGGGAGCTCCCTTGCGGTGGCGGGCACCTCTGTGCCCACAGCAACAACAGGTACAGCAACCACCCACCCACCAGCACCGCCCTCCCAGCAGCCCCTCATCGAGTTTCCCTCTCACCCAGGAGGGTGGGCATCTCCTTCGCCCCAGGCACCTCAGGCCCTGCCCCAGTCAGCCCTGCTGCCCTCAGTGAGGAGGCTATTGACCTCCTGAGATCCCTCACTGTTGGGCAATCAACCATTTTGAATGCCATCCAGGGTGTCGAGAGGCATTTGCAGCAAACAAATGCATACCTGGAAGGCATTCATTCTGGCGTGGCGGCCCAACAGAGAGCATTTCAGGCTCTGGCCTCAGCACTGATGGCAGCCATTGTCCCTGTGTCCAGCCTCCCCCTCCAACATCCACTACCCAGACCCAATCCCCTCTACCTCAGCCTATCCCAAGCACACCTTCAGACCAGCATGCACACTCATCAACACACAAGAGTGGACATGGCAAACATAAGCACCACACATCCCACAGGCACTCACACAAGCACCATCCCCATGCAGATACACCAACATCCACTGCCTCCACTGTGTCCCCCTCCTCCACGTCCTCCTCCTCCCTCCCAGTCTTGTCTCCACTCACACCTGCATGCACTGCATCCTCAGCCACTACCTCCATCACCAGCACACCCATCACCACACACCGCTCACATGCACTCACCACCCCCACTACCATGCACACGTCCTGTGTCCTCTCCCAGTGTGTCTGTGAGCTCTCCTCCCAAAGTACACAAACGCAGGCATACATCCACACAACAGCCATCCACCTCACAACAGCCTCCGGCCCATGCACCTTCACCCAAATTCAGCAGACATACCCCTCCTATAACCACTACCTCTTTCTCCACTCCCAAACCCCCTCCATCTTCCTGTTCCAGTGTGTCTAAAAAACTTTTCCTGGCTAACATTGACCTCTTCCCTACACCTCCCCACCGTCCTTCCCCTAGGGCCAGGATGTCCAGATCCCAGCCCAGCACCCCAGCCACCAAATCCTCCAGCACTATGGTCTCATCAAGTCCAGTCACATCGCAGGCGGCACCCATCAGGGCTGCCAGTGTGCCACCTAGCGAGGCCAAGGATCAGCCCATTCCGCCACCTGCTGAGGTGAAGAAGGTGCCCAAATGCCGTAGGGAAAAGCCGCACCAACCACCCAGCAATGCCTCCTCCAAGCCAAAAGGGGACAGTGCCAAGAGACCAGCAGCGACATCCAAGGTGGGGAAGGGACACAAAGCAAAGGGTAAGTCAGGACAGGGCACAGAGCCGCCGGCTAAGGGACTAGAGTCACCCTTTCTGTGAACCAGAACAGCAACCTGTACGGCGGTGGACACCGCCACCTGCACCGCAACCTGCACGTCTGCTGCCTCAGCAACAGTCCCCAACATCATCCCCAGTAGGCAGCCCTTCGAGGCTGCAGGAGACGTCCTGCTGTCTCCCTCCACAGGTGCTGACACATTCACCACCGGCAGCATCTCCGCCACAGACACCCCTGCAACCACCGTCACCAGCCCCGCGACGTGCTCAGACAGTGCCACCACAGCAGACATGGCTAACATTACCAGTGGACAGCCATCCAAGGCTGCAGGAGACATCCTGGACCCTACACAGCGTACACGAGGCACGACACCCAGCACTGTTTGTACCACAAGGTGGCAGGCAAAGTCACAGCAGGGTGGAGTGTGTCTCTGCCTCCATGGAATATCATGCTACCTGTTCCCAGGCAATCTCATGGCACACACACCCAGGCGAGGGAATGGGACCTGCCACACTGCATGTGAAGCACTCTAGGCACCAAACCCCCTCCAGAACCAGTGGAGAAAAGCATCCACTCACACAGTCCTTGGCAGGATGAAGCACTCTGGGCACCAAGCCCCCTCCAGAACCAGTGGAGAAAAGCATCCACTCACACAGTCCTTGGCAGGATGAAGCACTCTGGCACCAAGCCCCCTCCAGAACCAGTGGAGAAAAGCATCCACAACCCGAATCCTTGGCAGGATGAAGCACTGTGGGCACCAAGCCCCCTCCAGAACCAGTGGAGAAAAACATCCACTCACCCTATCCTTGGCAGGATGGAGCACTCTGGGCACCAAGCCCCCTCCAGAACTAGTGGAGAAAAGAATCCACTCACACAGTCCTTGGCAGGATGAAGCACTCTGGCCACTAAGCCCCCTCCAGAACCAGTGGAGAAAAGCATCCACTCACACAGTCCTTGGCAGGATGAAGCACTCTGGGTACCAAAACCCCTGCAGAACCAGTGGAGAAAAGCATCCACAACCCCAATCCTTGGCAGGATGAAGCACTCTGGGCACCAAGCCCCCTCCAGAACCAGTGGAGAAAAGCATCCACTCACACAGTCCCTGGCAGGATGAAGCACTCTGGTCACCAAGCCCCCTCCAGAACCAGTGGAGAAAAGCATCCACAACCCCAATCCTTGGCAGGATGAAGCACTCTGGGCACCAAGCCCCCTCCAGAACCAGTGGAGAAAAGCATCCACTCACAGAGTCCCTGGCAGGATGAAGCACTCTGGGCACCAAGCCCCCTCCAGAACCAGTGGAGAAAAGCATCCACTCACACAGTCCCTGGCAGGATGAAGCACTCTGGGCACCAAGCCCCCTCCAGAACCAGTGGAGAAAAACATCCACTCACCCTATCCTTGGCAGGATGAAGCACTCTGGGCACCAAGCCCCCTCCAGAACCAGTGGAGAAAAGCGTCCACGACCCCAATCCTTGGCAGGATGAAGCACTCTGGGCACCAAGCCCCCTCCAGAACCAATGGAGAAAAACATCCACTCATACAGTCCTTGGCAGGATGAAGCACTCTGGGCACCAAGCCCCCTCCAGAACTAGTGGAGAAAAGCATCCACTCACACAGTCCTTGGCAGGATGAAGCACTCTGGCCACAAAGCCCCCTCCAGAACCAGTGGAGAAAAGCATCCACTCACACAGTCCTTGGCAGGATGAAGAACTCTGGGCACCAAGCCCCCTCCAGAACCAGTGGAGAAAAACATCCACTCACCCTATCCGTGGCAGGATGGAGCAATCTGGGCACCAAGCCCCCTCCAGAACCAGTGGAGAAAAGAATCCACTCACACAGTCCTTGGCAGGATGAAGCACTCTGGCCACCAAGCCCCCTCCAGAACCAGTGGAGAAAAGCATCCACTCACACAGTCCTTGGCAGGATGAAGCACTCTGGCCACCAAGCCCCCTCCAGATCCAGTGGAGAAAAGCATCCACTCACACAGTCCTTGGCAGGATGAAGCACTCTGGGTACCAAAACCCCTCCAGAACAGTGGAGAAAAGCATCCACAACCCCAATCCTTGGCAGGATGAAGCACTCTGGGCACCAAGCCCCCTCCAGAACCAGTGGAGGAAAGCATCCACAACCCCAATCCTTGGCAGGATGAAGCACTCTAGGCACCAAGCCCCCTCTAGAACCAGTGGAGAAAAGCATCCACTCACACAGTCCCTGGGAGGATGAAGCACTCTGGGCACCAAGCCCCCTCCAGAACCAGTGGAGAAAAGCATCAACTCACACAGTCCCTGGCAGGATGAAGCACTCTGGGCACCAAGCCCACACCAGAACCAGTGGAGAAAAACATCCACTCACCCTATCCTTGGCAGGATGAAGCACTCTGGGCACCAAGCCCCCTCCAGAACCAGTGGAGAAAAGCATCCACAACCCCAATCCTTGGCAGGATGAAGCACTCTGGGCACCAAGCCCCCTCCAGAACCAGTGGAGAAAAACATCCACTCACACAGTCCTTGGCAGGATGAAGCACTCTGGGCACCAAGCCCCCTCCAGAACCAGTGGAGGAAAACATCCACTCACACAGTCCTTGGCAGGATGAAGCACTCTGGGCACCAAGCCCACACCAGAACCAGTGGAGAAAAACATCCACTCACACAGTCCTTGGCAGGATGAAGCACTCTGGACACCAAGCCCCCTCCAGAACTAGTGGAGAAAAGCATCCACAACCCCAATCCTTGGCAGGATGAAGCACTCTGGGCACCAAGCCCCCTCCAGAACCAGTGGAGAAAAGCATCCACAACCACAATCCTTGGCAGGATGAAGCACTCTGGGCACCAAGCCCCCTCCAGAACCAGTGGAGGAAAACATCCACTCACACAGTCCTTGGCAGGATGAAGCACTCTGGGCACCAAGCCCGATCCAGAACCAATGGAGAAAAGCATTCACCCACACAGTCCTTGCCAGGATGAAGCACTCTGGCCACAAAGCCCCCTCCAGAACCAGTGGAGAAAAGCATCCACTCACACAGTCCTTGGCAGGATGAAGCACTCTGGGCACCAAGCCCCCTCCAGAACCAGTGGAGAAAAACATCCACTCACCCTATCCTTGGCAGGATGGAGCACTCTGGGCACCAAGCCCCCTCCAGAACCAGTGGAGAAAAGAATCCACTCACACAGTCCTTGGCAGGATGAAGCACTCTGGCCACCAAGCCCCCTCCAGAACCAGTGGAGAAAAGCATCCACTCACACAGTCCTTGGCAGGATGAAGCACTCTGGCCACCAAGCCCCTTCCAGAACCAGTGGAGAAAAGCATCCACTCACACAGTCCTTGGCAGGATGAAGCACTCTGGGTACCAAAACCCCTCCAGAACCAGTGGAGAAAAGCATCCACAACCCCAATCCTTGGCAGGATGAAGCACTCTAGGCACCAAGCCCCCTCTAGAACCAGTGGAGAAAATCATCCACTCACACAGTCCCTGGGAGGATGAAGCACTCTGGGCACCAAGCCCCCTCCAGAACCAGTGGAGAAAAGCATCAACTCACACAGTCCCTGGCAGGAAGAAGCACTCTGGGCACCAAGCCCCCTCCAGAACCAGTGGAGAAAAACATCCACTCACCCTATCCTTGGCAGGATGAAGCACTTTGGGCACCAAGCCCCCTCCAGAACCAGTGGAGAAAAGCATCCACAACCCCAATCCTTGGCAGGATGAAGCACTCTGGGCACCAAGCCCCCTCCAGAACCATTGGAAAAAAACATCCACTCACACAGTCCTTGGCAGGATGAAGCACTCTGGACACCAAGCCCCCTCCAGAACTAGTGGAGAAAAGCATCCACAACCCCAATCCTTGGCAGGATGAAGCACTCTGGGCACCAAGCCCCCTCCAGAACCAGTGGAGAAAAGCATCCACTCACACAGTCCTTGGCAGGATGAAGCACTCTGGGCACCAAGCCCCCTCCAGAACCTGTGGAGAAAAACATCCACTCACACAGTCCTTGGCAGGATGAAGCACTCTGGGCACCAAGCCCCCTCCAGAACCAGTGGAGAAAAGCATCCACTCACACAGTCCTTGGCAGGATGAAGCACTCTGGGCACCAAGCCCCCTCCAGAACCAGTGGAGAAAAACATCCACTCACACAGTCCTTGGCAGGATGAAGCACTCTGGGCACCAAGGCCCCTCCAGAACCAGTGGAGAAAAGCATTCACTCACACAGTCCTTGCCAGGATGAAGCACTCTGGCCACAAAGCCCCCTCCAGAACCAGTGGAGAAAAGCATCCACTCACACAGTCCTTGGCAGGATGAAGCACTCTGGGCACCAAGCCCCCTCCAGAACCTGTGGAGAAAAACATCCACTCACACAGTCCTTGGCAGGATGAAGCACTCTGGGCACCAAGCCCCCTCCAGAACCAGTGGAGAAAAGCATTCACTCACACAGTCCTTGCCAGGATGAAGCACTCTGGCCACAAAGCCCCCTCCAGAACCAGTGGAGAAAAGCATCCACTCACACAGTCCTTGGCAGGATGAAGCACTCTGGGCACCAAGCCCCCTCCAGAACCAATGGAGAAAAACATCCACTCACACAGTCCTTGGCAGGATGAAGCACTCTAGGCACCAAGCCCCCTCTAGAACCAGTGGAGAAAAGCATCCACTCACACAGTCCCTGGGAGGATGAAGCACTCTGGGCACCAAGCCCCCTCCAGAACCAGTGGAGAAAAGCATCAACTCAAACAGTCCCTGGCAGGATGAAGCACCCTGGGCACCAAGCCCCCACCAGAACCAGTGGAGAAAAACATCCACTCACCCTATCCTTGGCAGGATGAAGCACTCTGGGCACCAAGCCCCCTCCAGAACCAGTGGAGAAAAGCATCCACAACCCCAATCCTTGGCAGGATGAAGCACTCTGGGCACCAAGCCCCCTCCAGAACCATTGGAGAAAAACATCCACTCACACAGTCCTTGGCAGGATGAAGCACTCTGGACACCAAGCCCCCTCCAGAACTAGTGGAGAAAAGCATCCACAACCCCAATCCTTGGCAGGATGAAGCACTCTGGGCACCAAGCCCCCTCCAGAACCAGTGGAGAAAAGCATCCACAACCCCAATCCTTGGCAGGATGAAGCACTCTGGGCACCAAGCCCCCTCCAGAACCAGTGGAGGAAAACATCCACTCACACAGTCCTTGGCAGGATGAAGCACTCTGGGCACCAAGCCCGATCCAGAACCAATGGAGAAAAGCATTCACCCACACAGTCCTTGCCAGGATGAAGCACTCTGGCCACAAAGCCCCCTCCAGAACCAGTGGAGAAAAGCATCCACTCACACAGTCCTTGGCAGGATGAAGCACTCTGGGCACCAAGCCCCCTCCAGAACCAGTGGAGAAAAACATCCACTCACCCTATCCTTGGCAGGATGGAGCACTCTGGGCACCAAGCCCCCTCCAGAACCAGTGGAGAAAAGAATCCACTCACACAGTCCTTGGCAGGATGAAGCACTCTGGCCACCAAGCCCCCTCCAGAACCAGTGGAGAAAAGCATCCACTCACACAGTCCTTGGCAGGATGAAGCACTCTGGCCACCAAGCCCCCTCCAGAACCAGTGGAGAAAAGCATCCACTCACACAGTCCTTGGCAGGATGAAGCACTCTGGGTACCAAACCCCCTCCAGAACCAGTGGAGAAAAGCATCCACAACCCCAATCCTTGGCAGGATGAAGCACTCTAGGCACCAAGCCCCCTCTAGAACCAGTGGAGAAAATCATCCACTCACACAGTCCCTGGGAGGATGAAGCACTCTGGGCACCAAGCCCCCTCCAGAACCAGTGGAGAAAAGCATCAACTCACACAGTCCCTGGCAGGAAGAAGCACTCTGGGCACCAAGCCCCCTCCAGAACCAGTGGAGAAAAACATCCACTCACCCTATCCTTGGCAGGATGAAGCACTTCGGGCACCAAGCCCCCTCCAGAACCAGTGGAGAAAAGCATCCACAACCCCAATCCTTGGCAGGATGAAGCACTCTGGGCACCAAGCCCCCTCCAGAACCATTGGAGAAAAACATCCACTCACACAGTCCTTGGCAGGATGAAGCACTCTGGACACCAAGCCCCCTCCAGAACTAGTGGAGAAAAGCATCCAGAACCCCAATCCTTGGCAGGATGAAGCACTCTGGGCACCAAGCCCCCTCCAGAACCAGTGGAGAAAAGCATCCACAACCCCAATCCTTGGCAGGATGAAGCACTCTGGGCACCAAGCCCCCTCCAGAACCAGTGGAGAAAAACATCCACTCACACAGTCCTTGGCAGGATGAAGCACTCTGGGCACCAAGGCCCCTCCAGCACCAGTGGAGAAAAGCATTCACTCACACAGTCCTTGCCAGGATGAAGCACTCTGGCCACAAAGCCCCCTCCAGAACCAGTGGAGAAAAGCATCCACTCACACAGTCCTTGGCAGGATGAATCACTCTGGGCACCAAGCCCCCTCCAGAACCTGTGGAGAAAAACATCCACTCACACAGTCCTTGGCAGGATGAAGCACTCTGGGCACCAAGCCCCCTCCAGAACCAGTGGAGAAAAGCATTCACTCACACAGTCCTTGCCAGGATGAAGCACTCTGGCCACAAAGCCCCCTCCAGAACCAGTGGAGAAAAGCATCCACTCACACAGTCCTTGGCAGGATGAAGCACTCTGGGCACCAAGCCCCCTCCAGAACCAATGGAGAAAAACATCCACTCACACAGTCCTTGGCAGGATGAAGCACTCTGGGCACCAAGCCCCCTCCAGAAGCAGTGGAGAAAAGCATCCACTCACACAGTCCTTGGCAGGATGAAGCACTCTGGTCACCAAGCCCCCTCCAGAACCAGTGGATAAAAGCATCCACAACCCCAATCCTTGGCAGGATGAAGCACTCTGGGCACCAAGCCCCCTCCAGAACCAGTGGAGGAAAGCATCCACAACCCCAATCCTTGGCAGGATGAAGCACTCTGGGCACCAACCCCCCTCCAGAACCAGTGGAGAAAAGCATCCACTCACAGAGTCCCTGCCAGGATGAAGCACTCTGGGCACCAAGCCCCCTCCAGAACCAGTGGAGAAAAGCATCCACTCACACAGTCCCTGGCAGGATGAAGCACTCTGGGCACCAAGCCCCCTCCAGAACCAGTGGAGAAAAACATCCACTCACCCTATCCTTGGCAGGATGAAGCACTCTGGGCACCAAGCCCCCTCCAGAACCAGTGGAGAAAAGCATCCACGACCCCAATCCTTGGCAGGATGAAGCACTCTGGGCACCAAGCCCCCTCCAGAACCAGTGGAGAAAAGCATCCACTCACACAGTCCTTGGCAGGATGAAGCACTCTGGCCACAAAGCCCCCTCCAGAACCAGTGGAGAAAAGCATCCACTCACACAGTCCTTGGCAGGATGAAGAACTCTGGGCACCAAGCCCCCTTCAGAACCAGTGGAGAAAAACATCCACTCACCCTATCCGTGGCAGGATGGAGCAATCTGGGCACCAAGCCCCCTCCAGAACCAGTGGAGAAAAGAATCCACTCACACAGTCCTTGGCAGGATGAAGCACTCTGGCCACCAAGCCCCCTCCAGAACCAGTGGAGAAAAGCATCCACTCACACAGTCCTTGGCAGGATGAAGCACTCTGGCCACCAAGCCCCCTCCAGAACCAGTGGAGAAAAGCATCCACTCACACAGTCCTTGGCAGGATGAAGCACTCTGGGTACCAAAACCCCTCCAGAACCAGTGGAGAAAAGCATCCACAACCCCAATCCTTGGCAGGATGAAGCACTCTGGGCTCCAAGCCCCCTCCAGAACCAGTGGAGAAAAGCATCCACAACCCCAATCCTTGGCAGGATGAAGCACTCTAGGCACCAAGCCCCCTCTAGAACCAGTGGAGAAAAGCATCCACTCACACAGTCCCTGGGAGGATGAAGCACTCTGGGCACCAAGCCCCCTCCAGAACCAGTGGAGAAAAGCATCAACTCACACAGTCCCTGGCAGGATGAAGCACTCTGGGCACCAAGCCCCCACCAGAACCAGTGGAGAAAAACATCCACTCACCCTATCCTTGGCAGGATGAAGCACTCTGGGCACTAAGCCCCCTCCAGAACCAGTGGAGAAAAGCATCCACAACCCCAATCCTTGGCAGGATGAAGCACTCTGGGTACCAAAACCCCTCCAGAACCAGTGGAGAAAAGCATCCACAACCCCAATCCTTGGCAGGATGAAGCACTCTAGGCACCAAGCCCCCTCTAGAACCAGTGGAGAAAATCATCCACTCACACAGTCCCTGGGAGGATGAAGCACTCTGGGCACCAAGCCCCCTCCAGAACCAGTGGAGAAAAGCATCAACTCACACAGTCCCTGGCAGGATGAAGCACTCTGGGCACCAAGCCCCCTCCAGAACCAGTGGAGAAAAACATCCACTCACCCTATCCTTGGCAGGATGAAGCACTTCGGGCACCAAGCCCCCTCCAGAACCAGTGGAGAAAAGCATCCACAACCCCAATCCTTGGCAGGATGAAGCACTCTGGGCACCAAGCCCCCTCCAGAACCATTGGAGAAAAACATCCACTCACACAGTCCTTGGCAGGATGAAGCACTCTGGACACCAAGCCCCCCTCCAGAACTAGTGGAGAAAAGCATCCACAACCCCAATCCTTGGCAGGATGAAGCACTCTGGGCACCAAGCCCCCTCCAGAACCAGTGGAGAAAAGCATACACAACCCCAATCCTTGGCAGGATGAAGCACTCTGGGCACCAAGCCCCCTCCAGAACCATTGGAGAAAAGCATCCACTCACACAGTCCTTGGCAGGATGAAGCACTCTGGACACCAAGCCCCCCTCCAGAACTAGTGGAGAAAAGCATCCACAACCCCAATCCTTGGCAGGATGAAGCACTCTGGGCACCAAGCCCCCTCCAGAACCAGTGGAGAAAAGCATACACAACCCCAATCCTTGGCAGGATGAAGCACTCTGGGCACCAAGCCCCCTCCAGAACCAGTGGAGAAAAGCATCCACTCACACAGTCCTTGGCAGGATGAAGCACTCTGGGCACCAAGCCCCCTCCAGAACCAGTGGAGAAAAGCATTCACTCACACAGTCCTTGCCAGGATGAAGCACTCTGGCCACAAAGCCCCCTCCAGAACCAGTGGAGAAAAGCATCCACTCACACAGTCCTTGGCAGGATGAAGCACTCTGGGCACCAAGCCCCCTCCAGAACCAATGGAGAAAAACATCCACTCACACAGTCCTTGGCAGGATGAAGCACTCTGGGCACCAAGCCCCCTCCAGAAGCAGTGGAGAAAAGCATCCACTCACACAGTCCTTGGCAGGATGAAGCACTCTGGTCACCAAGCCCCCTCCAGAACCAGTGGAGAAAAGCATCCACAACCCCAATCCTTGACAGGATGAAGCACTCTGGGCACCAAGCCCCCTCCAGAACCAGTGGAGAAAAGCATCCACTCACAGAGTCCCTGCCAGGATGAAGCACTCTGGGCACCAAGCCCCCTCCAGAACCAGTGGAGAAAAGCATCCACTCACACAGTCCCTGGCAGGATGAAGCACTCTGGGCACCAAGCCCCCTCCAGAACCAGTGGAGAAAAACATCCACTCACCCTATCCTTGGCAGGATGAAGCACTCTGGGCACCAAGCCCCCTCCAGAACCAGTGGAGAAAAGCATCCACGACCCCAATCCTTGGCAGGATGAAGCACTCTGGGCACCAAGCCCCCTCCAGAACCAGTGGAGAAAAACATCCACTCACACAGTCCTTGGCAGGATGAAGCACTCTGGGCACCAACCCCCTCCAGAACCAGTGGAGAAAAGCATCCACTCACACAGTCCTTGGCAGGATGAAGCACTCTGGCCACAAAGCCCCCTCCAGAACCAGTGCAGAAAAGCATCCACTCACACAGTCCTTGGCAGGATGAAGAACTCTGGGCACCAAGCCCCCTCCAGAACCAGTGGAGAAAAACATCCACTCACCCTATCCGTGGCAGGATGGAGCAATCTGGGCACCAAACCCCTCCAGAACCAGTGGAGAAAAGAATCCACTCACACAGTCCTTGGCAGGATGAAGCACTCTGGCCACCAAGCCCCCTCCAGAACCAGTGGAGAAAAGCATCCACTCACAAAGTCCTTGGCAGGATGAAGCACTCTGGCCACCAAGCCCCCTCCAGAACCAGTGGAGAAAAGCATCCACTCACACAGTCCTTGGCAGGATGAAGCACTCTGGGTACCAAAACCCCTCCAGAACCAGTGGAGAAAAGCATCCACAACCCCAATCCTTGGCAGGATGAAGCACTCTGGGCACCAAGCCCCCTCCAGAACCAGTGGAGAAAAGCATCCACAACCCCAATCCTTGGCAGGATGAAGCACTCTAGGCACCAAGCCCCCTCTAGAACCAGTGGAGAAAAGCATCCACTCACACAGTCCCTGGGAGGATGAAGCACTCTGGGCACCAAGCCCCCTCCAGAACCAGTGGAGAAAAGCATCAACTCACACAGTCCCTGGCAGGATGAAGCACTCTGGGCACCAAGCCCCCACCAGAACCAGTGGAGAAAAACATCCACTCACCCTATCCTTGGCAGGATGAAGCACTCTGGGCACCAAGCCCCCTCCAGAACCAGTGGAGAAAAGCATCCACAACCCCAATCCTTGGCAGGATGAAGCACTCTGGGCACCAAGCCCCCTCCAGAACCATTGGAGAAAAACATCCACTCACACAGTCCTTGGCAGAATGAAGCACTCTGGACACCAAGCCCCCTCCAGAACTAGTGGAGAAAAGCATCCACAACCTCAATCCTTGGCAGGATGAAGCACTCTGGGCACCAAGCCCCCTCCAGAACCAGTGGAGAAAAGCATCCACAACCCCAATCCTTGGCAGGATGAAGTACTCTGGGCACCAAGCCCCCTCCAGAACCAGTGGAGAAAAACATCCACTCACACAGTCCTTGGCAGGATGAAGCACTCTGGGCACCAAGCCCGATGCAGAACCAATGGAGAAAAGCATTCACCCACACAGTCCTTGCCAGGATGAAGCACTCTGGCCACAAAGCCCCCTCCAGAACCAGTGGAGAAAAGCATCCACTCACACAGTCCTTGGCAGGATGAAGCACTCTGGGCACCAAGCCCCCTCCAGAACCAGTGGAGAAAAACATACACTCACCCTATCCTTGGCAGGATGGAGCACTCTGGGCACCAAGCCCCCTCCAGAACCAGTGGAGAAAAGAATCCACTCACACAGTCCTTGTCAGGATGAAGCACTCTGGCCACCAAGCCCCCTCCAGAACCAGTGGAGAAAAGCATCCACTCACACAGTCCTTGGCAGGATGAAGCACTCTGGCCACCAAGCCCCCTCCAGAACCAGTGGAGAAAAGCATCCACTCACACAGTCCTTGGCAGAATGAAGCACTCTGGGTACCAAAACCCCTCCAGAACCAGTGGAGAAAAGCATCCACAACCCCAATCCTTGGCAGGATGAAGCACTCTAGGCACCAAGCCCCCTCTAGAACCAGTGGAGAAAATCATCCACTCACACAGTCCCTGGGAGGATGAAGCACTCTGGGCACCAAGCCCCCTCCAGAACCAGTGGAGAAAAGCATCAACTCACACAGTCCCTGGCAGGATGAAGCACTCTGGGCACCAAGCCCCCTCCAGAACCAGTGGAGAAAAACATCCACTCACCCTATCCTTGGCAGGATGAAGCACTCTGGGCACCAAGCCCCCTCCAGAACAAGTGGAGAAAAGCATCCAGAACCCCAATCCTTGGCAGGATGAAGCACTCTGGGCAGCAAGCCCCCTCCAGAACCATTGGAGAAAAACATCCACTCACACAGTCCTTGGCAGGATGAAGCACTCTGGACACCAAGCCCCCTCCAGAACTAGTGGAGAAAAGCATCCACAACCCCAATCCTTGGCAGGATGAAGCACTCTGGGCACCAAGCCCCCTCCAGAACCAGTGGAGAAAAGCATCCACAACCCCAATCCTTGGCAGGATGAAGCACTCTGGGCACCAAGCCCCCTCTAGAACCAGTGGAGAAAAACATCCACTCACACAGTCCTTGGCAGGATGAAGCACTCTGGGCACCAAGCCCCCTCCAGAACCAGTGGAGAAAAGCATTCACTCACACAGTCCTTGCCAGGATGAAGCACTCTGGCCACAAAGCCCCCTCCAGAACCAGTGGAGAAAAGCATCCACTCACACAGTCCTTGGCAGGATGAAGCACTCTGGGCACCAAGCCCCCTCCAGAACCTGTGGAGAAAAACATCCACTCACACAGTCCTTGGCAGGATGAAGCACTCTGGGCACCAAGCCCCCTCCAGAATCAGTGGAGAAAAGCATTCACTCACACAGTCCTTGCCAGGATGAAGCACTCTGGACACAAAGCCCCCTCCAGAACCAGTGGAGAAAAGCATCCACTCACACAGTCCTTGGCAGGATGAAGCACTCTGGGCACCAAGCCCCCTCCAGAACCAATGGAGAAAAACATCCACTCACACAGTCCTTGGCAGGATGAAGCACTCTGGGCACCAAGCCCCCTCCAGAAGCAGTGGAGAAAAGCATCCACTCACACAGTCCTTGGCAGGATGAAGCACTCTGGCCACAAAGCCCCCTCCAGAACCAGTGGAGAAAAGCATCCACTCACACAGTCCTTGGCAGGATGAAGCACTCTGGGCACCAAGCCCCCTCCAGAACCAGTGGAGAAAAACATCCACTCACCCTATCCTTGGCAGGATGGAGCACTCTGGGCACCAAGCCCCCCCCAGAACCAGTGGAGAAAAGAATCCACTCACACAGTCCTTGGCAGGATGAAGCACTCTGGCCACCAAGCCCCCTCCAGAACCAGTGGAGAAAAGCATCCACTCACACAGTCCCTGGCAGGATGAAGCACTCTGGGCACCAAGCCCCCTCCAGAACCAGTGGAGAAAAGCATCCACCAGAACCAGTGGAGAAAAACATCCATTCACCCTATCCTTGGCAGGATGAAGCACTCTGGGCACCAAGCCCCCTCCAGAACCAGTGGAGAAAAGCATCCACAACCCCAATCCTTGGCAGGATGAAGCACTCTGGGCACCAAGCCCCCTCCAGAACCAGTGGAGAAAAACATCCACTCACACAGTCCTTGGCAGGATGAAACACCCTGGACACCAAGCCCCCTCCAGAACTAGTGGAGAAAAGCATCCACAACCCCAATCCTTGGCAGGATGAAGCACTCTGGGCACCAAGCCCCCTCCAGAACTAGTGGAGAAAAACATCCACTCACACAGTCCTTGGCAGGATGAAGCACACTGGGCACCAAGCCCCCTCCAGAACCAGTGGAGAAAAGCATCCACAACCCCAATCCTTGGCAGGACGAAGCACTCTGGCCACCAAGCCCCCTCCAGAACCAGTGGAGAAAAGCATCCACAACCCCAATCCTTGGCAGGATGAAGCACTCTGGGCACCAAGCCCCCTCCAGAACCAGTGGAGAAAAACATCCATTCACCCTATCCTTGGCAGGATGAAGCACTCTGGGCACCAAGCCCCCTCCAGAACCAGTGGAGAAAAGCATCCACAACCCCAATACTTGGCAGGATGAAGCACTCTGGGCACCAAGCGCCCTCCAGAACCAGTGGAGAAAAACATCCACTAACACAGTCCTTGGCAGGATGAAGCACTCTGGGCACCAACCCCCCTCCAGAACCAGTGGAGAAAAGTATCCACTCACACAGTCCTTGCCAGGATGAAGCACTCTGGGCACCAAGCTCCCTCCAGAACCAGTGGAGAAAAACATCCACTCACCCTATCCTTGGCATGATGAAGCACTCTGGCCAGCAAGCCCTCTCCAGAACCAGTGGAGAAAAGCATCCACAACTCCAATCCTTGGGAGGACGAAGCACTCTGGCCACCAAGCCCCCTCCAGAACCAGTGGAGAAAAGCATCCACAACCCCAATCCTTGGCAGGATGAAGCACTCTGGGCACCAAGCCCCCTCCAGAACCATTGGAGAAAAACATCCACTCACACAGTCCTTGGCAGGATGAAGCACTCTGGACACCAAGCCCCCTCCAGAACTAGTGGAGAAAAGCATCCACAACCCCAATCCTTGGCAGGATGAAGCACTCTGGGCACCAAGCCCCCTCCAAAACCAGTGGAGAAAAGCATCCACAACCCCAATCCTTGGCAGGATGAAGCACTCTGGGCACCAAGCCCCCTCCAGAACCAGTGGAGAAAAACATCCACTCACACAGTCCTTGGCAGGATGAAGCACTCTGGGCACCAAGCCCCCTCCAGAACCAGTGGAGAAAAGCATTCACTCACACAGTCCTTGCCAGGATGAAGCACTCTGGCCACAAAGCCCCCTCCAGAACCAGTGGAGAAAAGCATCCACTCACACAGTCCTTGGCAGGATGAAGCACTCTGGGCACCAAGCCCCCTCCAGAACCTGTGGAGAAAAACATCCACTCACACAGTCCTTGGCAGGATGAAGCACTCTGGGCACCAAGCCCCCTCCAGAACCAGTGGAGAAAAGCATTCACTCACACAGTCCTTGCCAGGATGAAGCACTCTGGCCACAAAGCCCCCTCCAGAACCAGTGGAGAAAAGCATCCACTCACACAGTCCTTGGCAGGATGAAGCACTCTGGGCACCAAGCCCCCTCCAGAACCAATGGAGAAAAACATCCACTCACACAGCCCTTGGCAGGATGAAGCACTCTGGGCACCAAGCCCCCTCCAGAAGCAGTGGAGAAAAGCATCCACTCACACAGTCCTTGGCAGGATGAAGCACTCTGGCCACAAAGCCCCCTCCAGAACCAGTGGAGAAAAGCATCCACTCACACAGTCCTTGGCAGGATGAAGCACTCTGGGCAACAAGCCCCCTCCAGAACCAGTGGAGAAAAACATCCACTCACCCTATCCTTGGCAGGATGGAGCACTCTGGGCACCAAGCCCCCTCCAAAACCAGTGGAGAAAAGAATCCACTCACACAGTCCTTGGCAGGATGAAGCACTCTGGCCACCAAGCCCCCTCCAGAACCAGTGGAGAAAAGCATCCACTCACACAGTCCCTGGCAGGATGAAGCACTCTGGGCACCAAGCCCCCTCCAGAACCAGTGGAGAAAAGCATCCACCAGAACCAGTGAAGAAAAACATCCATTCACCCTATCCTTGGCAGGATGAAGCACTCTGGGCACCAAGCCCCCTCCAGAACCAGTGGAGAAAAGCATCCACAACCCCAATCCTTGGCAGGATGAAGCACTCTGGGCACCAAGCCCCCTCCAGAACCAGTGGAGAAAAACATCTACTCACACAGTCCATGGCAGGATGAAGCACTCTGGACACCAAGCCCCCTCCAGAACTATTGGAGAAAAGCATCCACAACCCCAATCCTTGGCAGGATGAAGCACTCTGGGCACCAAGCCCCCTCCAGAACTAGTGGAGAAAAGCATCCACTCACACAGTCCTTGGCAGGATGAAGCACACTGGGCACCAAGCCCCCTCCAGAACCAGTGGAGAAAAGCATCCACAACCCCAATCCTTGGCAGGACGAAGCACTCTGGCCACCAAGCCCCCTCCAGAACCAGTGGAGAAAAGCATCCACAACCCCAATCCTTGGCAGGATGAAGCACTCTGGGCACCAAGCCCCCTCCAGAACCAGTGGAGAAAAACATCCATTCACCCTATCCTTGGCAGGATGAAGCACTCTGGGCACCAAGCCCCCTCCAGAACCAGTGGAGAAAAGCATCCACAACCCCAATACTTGGCAGGATGAAGCACTCTGGGCACCAAGCGCCCTCCAGAACCAGTGGAGAAAAACATCCACTAACACAGTCCTTGGCAGGATGAAGCACTCGGGGCACCAAGCCCCCTCCAGAACCAGTGGAGAAAAGTATCCACTCACACAGTCCTTGCAAGGATGAAGCACTCTGGGCACCAAGCTCCCTCCAGAACCAGTGGAGAAAAACATCCACTCACCCTATCCTTGGCATGATGAAGCGCTCTGGCCACCAAGCCCTCTCCAGAACCAGTGGAGAAAAGCATCCACAACTCCAATCCTTGGGAGGATGTAGCACTCTGGGCACCAAGCCCCCTCCAGAACCAGTGGAGAAAAACATCCACTCACCCTATCCTTGGCATGATGAAGCACTCTGGGCACCAAGCCCTCTCCAGAACCAGTGGAGAAAAGCATCCACAACCCCAATCCTTGGCAGGATGAAGCATTCTGGGCACCAAGCCCCCTCCAGAACCAGTGGAGAAAAACATCCACTCACACAATCCTTGGCAGGATGAAGCACTGTGGGCACCAAACCCCCTCCAGAACCAATGGAGAAAAGCATCCAATGACACAATCCTTGGCAGGATGAAGCACTCTGGGCACAAAGCCCCCTCCAGAACCAGTGGAGAAAAACATCCACTAGAAAGACAGTGGCCTTGCACTCCCCAGGACCAATCAGTGGGCAACCCACCCACTTGAGAGACTTGTGAGACTGTGGCTTTGGACTCCCCAGGATAAAGCAGTGGGCAACCCACCCACTTGAGAGACTGTTGCTTTGCAGTCCCTAGGATAAAGCAGTGGGCAACCAACCCACTTGAGAGATTTGTGAGACTGTGGCTTTGCATTCCCCAAGATAAAGCATTGGGCAACCCACCCACTTGAGAGACTTGAGAGACTGTGGCTTTGCACTCCCCAGGATAAAGCAGTGGGCAACCCACCCAGTTGAGAGACTTGAGAGACTGTGGCTTTGCACTCCCCAGGACCAAACTGTGGGCATGGAGCCCCCTTGTGGAGCAGTGGCGTTGTCCGTTCATCCGGCTGAGGTGCCCCCCTCCCCCTGAGGTGCCTGTTTATTTTCGATCTGATGCCCCAGCAGTGTTCTCTCAGTTTCGAGTCAGGTATCATGTGTGGGCTTCGCCCATGCATTTTGGGACCACTGGTCCATGGAAAACGATTGGAACAGTATCCGGACTTGTGTAGTTGCTTTACATATTTGTATACACTGATGATTTGAAGTTATCTTGGCCTATATGATTTTTCTATGATTACACTTGTTACAATCATTTCATTTTGTCCTTGCGTTCTTCCAGGGGGTGACGGGGTGTAAATGTCATGTTGCTGCATGTATTTGTGTGTATGTTGTTGTGGGTGAGGGTGGGGGTGTTGCATGTGTGTGTGTCACTCTCTCTTTCCTCCCCCCCTCGCCTGCGTGCTAGGTGCAGTACTCACTGTGGTCGTCACCGGCGTATTTGCTGCTCCTAGTACAAGAGGAGGTAAACCAACATGGGCAGGACATGTAACTCGGGCTCCACGGCGTCCTGGTTCCTCTTTGGGTGTCGAGAGGTGAGTGGTTTCTGTTCCAAGTCCTGTTTCCGCCATGCTTTTGATGGCATTGGTACCGCCCCGGAAAAGGTGGCGGATAGGCCTGTTGTAATACAGTGGGAGGTACATTGTGTTCCGCCTGTATTGTTGGTGGTTACCGCCGCGGTGTTTGTTTCTACCGCTGTGGTGGTCGGAGTGTTAAAGTGGCTGTCTATGTTGGCGGTTTCCGCCATGGTCGTGATTCCATTTTTTTAACCGCCGGCCTGTTGGCGGTATTACCACCGCTTTAACACCGGCCGCCAGGGTTGTAATGAGGGCCATTGTCTTTTTTTCATGTAGTACCCCTGCCAATCAGCATTCATCTCTCTTTTTACTGCCTCTTTAGTCCTTCTCATGTGCCCTGTTTGTCGTATAATGTATTTTGGCATTGTACGCCAGCATGACTGTTCGGAAATCTGCAGCTCACAACCCCCTCACCCCAAGTCTTACTGACCAAGCTGTGCCCCTGACTATATGTGCCCAGGGCCTGTAAATTAAACTTGGTTAACACTGGATATTCCTTATTACATTTAATAAGCTGTAATTCCTTATTGAGAATGAGTAGACATATCATGTTTAATACCTAAGGAATTATATTTATAAATCCTCTCTGATGGTAAAGTCAGGTTTATGTTGGCATTGCCCTGCTCTTAGCCTAGGCCCCTGCAGACTGCCTACAGTAAACGTCTGGGGTGGGGTATCAACCAGATTGTGCATTCCCTCTAGACAGCCACACTCAGAGGACACTTAAGTACGACTGATAAGTTATCAAAATCATGATGGGCCATCCTGGGCAGAATGGGAGGGAGGAGCTGACACTTAAATCTCAATGGGCAGTCTCCTGCGTCAACATGAAGAGCTGCATATCCCCCTGTAGTGAGTCTGGAGCCAGGACATGAAGAAAGGACCTCTTTGCACTTCAAAGACCCTTCTTTGAAGTCACCCCTACATCAAAGGCACAACTGAGTATAAGTACTGGACCTCATTTATGAAAAATGTATTTATTCATAGCTGTGTGGTTTCAGTATATCTGGGTTTCCAGAGTTAATATGTGTCCAGTTCTGTTCTTAGATCGCTGTAAATGTAGTGCTTTGTAGATAATGCAGTCTACCTTATGTCTAATTCCAGTAATGAGGTGGAGCCTGTACAATTGGGGCATAGGAAGGGGTGCAATGGCAGTTTAAGGTGGACAGGCTGTACAATTGCCTAAGCACAATAGGGATGTCACATTTTGTTGTGCAGGAAAAAAGCCAGTGTCTGAATGAAGTACTGCGTTTACGGGCTGAGTAATGAAGCTGGGGTACACGGAAAGATGGCATTACCATAGTCAATTTTAGATACTGTTATTTCCTGCCTGACTTGTCTGCAGTTGTTGGGAGAAGGAAAAGGGTTGAGTTTCTGGATGACTAAAAGTGATGCCTTGGTCTTGAATGCAATATCCCTTACAGATGTTGACATGGATACATTTTAATTCAGCCATAGACCAGGTGATTTGACATAATCGGAAAGAGTGGGAGGGGAACCCCACATTCTGCAGTTCAATATGCCAAACTGGGTTGAATTTCACGTCATGTAGACAGAAAATCAAGATTAACTAATTTTTTTCAGGATTGAGCTTCCAAAGCATATATGCCATACAATGCTGGAGCTTTGAAAGGCAGTCGGTCAGTGAGATAATTTCTAGGAATGATGAATCCTTTTGGTAAAGCTGTGTGTCATCATCAGACTGATGAATCATCACACCTGCCCCTTCCTTTAAGTCTCTGAGTGGCTTCATGTGCAAGCTGAACAATAAAGCAGCATGTAAGAAACCCTGGGGAACACCACAGGTTACAGGAACGGCTTTCAAAGTAAATCTGCCTTACATGACTCACTGTTTGTGATGCTGAGAAGGATTCTGTATTTATAAGTCCATCAACCTCAATTTTCAGCAGACATGTGCATGCCCATAGGTTTTTGATTATTTACTTGTTTCATTTTTCTGTTTCTAGTTCCAAGTTACTTCAGGTAATGTGCACTTAATAAATAATAATAATTACAATAATGATAAAGTTGGTATCTAGACATTGTCTTATTACGTATGATGGATCCATTTAACTGCAACTAAGTCTTCTCTACCAAGCAGAAACTTTCAGCACTACTGAAACCTTAACAAGAGGCATGCAATGATGTACATTAAGCCAGAGTGTTTATCCTGCAGCCAGTCACATGGTGAATTACAATTTGATCTAACTAGACTTATGTTAATGGATGTCAATTCAGCAGAATTTCAGTTGTAGCAGTAGTAACGTTACACACTTAATAACCTTCAGTGATATCACAGTATCTCTAACTTGTGAGTATTCTCATTGTGGCCCCTAGAAGAGGTTATCCATGGGACTGACAGAATGTTTCACAGCTTTTGAATTCCTCTGTGATATCTCCATGTATACATGTGGAGGAGGCATGTATACATTTCATAGTATAAATGCCGTATATGCGGTCTGTTGTGTTGTTGTGAGAGGCAATACTTTGTTATGCATCTGGGTGCATGTATTTGTATGGGGTCCTTGTGATGTTAGTAGTGTGAGGGTCTTTGAGGGGCCAAGGGGTAAGAGGAGTAGTATGAAAATGTGAGTTGGGGGTACAAGAACTATGAATTAAGGATGGCTGTTAAAGTCAGTCCGTTGCGAGTGATATAGTGTGAATGGATGTTTGTGAAGTGTGGTGAGATGGTGGTGCTGGTGTGGAGAGATAATATTCACATGTTAATGCCTAGCTGTTTCCTTGTCTCTTCCTCTAAGCATATGTAAAGCTCCAGCATTGCATTACTTTATTGTATCTTGCCTTTCCCTTTTTGTTAGCACCACATAAACCTGGTTGCAGTTTGTGTTGTGCCTCTTGAGCTCCGTCTGCCTCTTCTTGATCTTTTTCGTGCTCCTGGTGGCCTCTCTCACTGACCACAAACCTTCAGTATTGCTGTCCTAGGACCTGTTGTTTCATGTGTTTAAAAAAAACCTCAACCCACTTATGTGCACACCACATTGATATTGTCCACCAGGAAGCAAAAAGTTGAAAAAGTTGAAATAAAAGGCTCTGCACCACCTATACCTCTTTATTCTTGTGTGTTGGAAATGTGTCAGTATCTCTTTTGCTCCACACTAGTGTGTAGTCTTAGCTTGCAAGCAAGGAATAAGATAAGTTACTCCATTCTGATCTGTTTTGAATTCAGCTTTGTAGATCAGCAAGGTGCGCATTTCCATACGTGTAGGAGTATGCCACTAGAGCTTCTCTCTGTCTCTCTCTCACACACACACACACACACACACAGACACGAAAAACTGCCAATTGTCCTGTGTTTTCCTTATCTAAGGCCTTGCACTACATGTGCACTTCAATAGGTGACTGATTAGCTCAGAAAGTATGGCATCTCTCTAGCTCCAAAAAAAGAATAGGCTTTAAATTCCCTGTGGGGTGCAAGCACTCAGACAGTATGACAGCTCTTTATCCCCCAAAAGTGTAAGGCCTTTAAATCATTGCAAGACAGTTTGGTCTAAATGAAAAATGCTTCCAGAGCTACCATGTTTATCTACCGTAGTTTCATAGCTGCATAAGCCCCAATCATTCTGCTTGTTTTTTCCCCTTTTACATATTCCTAATCTGAACACCACAATGGTTCATAGTCTTATCTTTTACTGACAGTACTATTTTGTTTTTAATGGTTTGTAACATGCATGTGCTTCAACAGTTTGTTTACATTTTCTTAGTTGTTTCTGGATTTTACTTCCAGACAGTCAGGGACGTTGCTTAGTCAGTAATATTAGGGGCATGCGAGTCAGACATTTCCATACCAGTAAGATTGTGTGCCCAAGTGCTGATGGTCTTGGAGCTGGATGGTCTGAGACCCCCTGTGAGCTCTTGGCAGGTTTCTGCAGTACTCCTTGCTAGATGCTGCTTTTTGTGAAGAGGCTGCTCAGGCAATCAATGAATATATCTGCACTAATCTGGGACCAGCTGAGAAATTTGCTGCTGTTTGGGAGGCCTTTAAGGTCTACATACGAGGAATAGCCATCTCAAAACATGCCAGCGTGCTACGCCCGATACGCGGAGGGTGAACAGTTGGGTGCCACTCTGGCTGCCCTTATTCGTCCAAGCCGTGAAGACAGCTCAGTGCTCACCATTACTGATGAGATGGATATACTTCTTCAGGCTGCTACTCACGTGGCAGATCGGTTCTGCCACTATTATCCCAACCTCTACACCTTGCAGATCACTTACAACGAGCAGGCCACAATGGAGCACCTGTCCCATTATCACCATGAAGTGGCTGACAAGTTAACATAGGGATTGTCTCATGGCCCTGCTCCCCACTACAAAAATAGTGGCGGAGTTGAAAGATATGAAAAGTGCTACAGCACCGGGCACAGATCGGTTGACAGTGGCCTTTTATAAGGCCTATCCGGGTAGACTTGTATCCCATTTGATCCTATTTGATCAGCCTTTTCAAAGAGATGGTGAAAGATGGCTGTATCTACGATGTGGGAAGGCTCTTTAAGCACTTTGCTCAAGCCAAGTAAACCAGTGGACCATTGCTCATCTTACAGGCCAATGTCCCTCCTGAATACTTTTATGAAAATATTCGCAAAAATACTAGCTAACCCGCTAGCACCACTACTCCCAGGTATAAGGTCTGGAGCAGTCCGGCTTTATACCTGGTACGTCCCGTATATATAGTCTCCGTACCCTCTTTGGTACGATATCCCTCATCGACCATGATGTACGCGCCACAGTGATCTTCTTAGATGCAGCAAAAGCATTCAATAGTGGAGTGGGGATTCATGTTCTCTATGCTTCGCTGTATGGGAGTGGGTAATGTCTTTCTTAAGTTGGTCCAGGTTCTTTACACTGAGCCGACAGCACAGGTTTGAGTTAATGACATAGGGGGTTATTCTAACTTTGGAGGAGTGTTAATCCGCCCCAAAAGTGACGGTAAAGTGACGGATATACCACCAGCCGTATTACGAGTTCCATAGGATATAATGGACTCGTAATACGGCTGGTGATAAATCCGTCACTTTTCCGTCACTTTTGGGACGGATTAACACCTCCTCCAAAGTTAGAATAACCCCCATAGTGTCTGATCCCATCCCTATTATGAGAGGTACATGTCAGGGCTGCCACCTTCCCCAGCTGCTCTATGCACTCGTAGCTGAACCACTGGCCTGTTCTCTGCATGAATGCCACACCCACTGGGGCATACATTTTCCACACTACAACCTGATAGTGTCCACCTTCGTGGATGATCCTCTTTTATATGTCATAAATCCGCAGCATAATATCTCTCCAGTCTTAAGGGAGGTTGCCTTCTTTTGTGGCCATTCTGGTTTGTGAATCAACTAGGAAAAATCCCTCATCTTCACCCTAATTTCAGCCACTTTATTTACAAGAATACAGAATACGACCGGAGTATCCATTACAGGGAACAACAGACCCAGTGCGATATTTGGGTTTCCAGGTCGACACGCACCCGGAGGTAGCCATGTCAGAGAACTATGGGAGGGCGATGTGGCATCTGACGGAGACCATTGACTGTTGGATCAGTCTATCCCTCTCCCTATGTGGGTGCATACCCCCCATTTTCTATTTCTCTTTGTCAACATTCCTATTCTACTGTCTAGCGCAGTGTTCCAGAAATTGCGTACCCTGATGGGGTGCTTGCCATGAGTAGGTAAGCAGCTGCGAGTGCGTTGGGACACCCTTATGCTCCCGTACACGATGGGAGGGCTGAAAGCTCTGGACATCGAAGCTTATTAAACAGCCATGCAGAGTATATATGCTCACTTTTGGTGACATGGCCTTGCGGATTTGCTACACCTCTACCTTGAGTGGGATGCCGCTCTTCCTCTATCACTAACCCAATTTCTGTTTAGTGGTCCAGTAGATCCTTCCGGTACTACACACTTTTTGTGGAGGAACTCAGCAGATCTGCAAGCTGGGCCCCAGCTCTACTCCCCTTGATTGCTGTTGGAGTGGTGTATGTGGTTCCCACTGGGGCAGGAGAGGGCGGTGGTGAATGCTTTACACAAGCTTGGCATAGGGAGACTTTTTGAAGAACGAGTCTTACGTGAGTACGCGCAAAGACTGACGTGTCTACAATACTACCACAATTTCATTTTTATAGGCAGGTCTCTAGCAGAAACCTTGGAACTACCAACCTTGACTTATCTGCTGTAAAGGACAGCACTGCTACAAATAAATGCCAAACAACTTGCCTTATCACAAGAGGCCCAACAGCCGGATGTCCCTAAGGCATGCTTGGACTGGCAAGAGGAATTAGATATAGTCATCCATCGGCCAACTGCTGCTCAGCAGGTTGTACAATCTCCTTGAACTTGAATGGCCGTCACCTATTAATACATTTCAAATACCTTCATCAGGTGTACTACACCCCTGCTCGACTCGTCCGCTATGGTCTGCATGATGATTCCAGCCGTCCATGGTGCGGAGGGATGATGCTGGATTTGTGCATGTTGCATGGTTTAGCCCAGGCATGCAGTGCTACTGGCTTGCAGTGTTCTGGGAGCGACAAGAGAAGACATGGCACATACTCCTCTGTTAGCGATACTGGATTGTGACGGACTGTCCCAAAGACCTGCAGGCGGCTAGTCACTTTAGGACTTCTACTGGTGCGGAGTAGAATAGCACTGTGCTGGATGGTGCCCCCCCCCCACCCACAATACAAGAATGGCATACTGACATGACGTACTGTGATACTTAAACAGATACCTATCATGAACTCTTGCCCATTTTCAATAGTCCGAGGGGTATTTGGGGCCCTTACCGGGCATACCTGGCGCACACATGCAGTGAAGACACTGGAGACGAGGCAACAAGTGGAGCCGAGTCATAGAGGCATTACAAAGTTCAGGTCATGTGCTTATTGGAGCGAGCGTCCAATGCCTGGTGGGAGTACTGGTGCTGTTGAGAGATGGGGTGAAGGATCCCGTCCATGCTAACGCACACTGACATTAACCAGAGAGCCGTACATTGGGTCTCCGGGGTTGGCTTCTTCCAGAATATTGTATACCGGTAATGGGAAATGCCTGTTGCTATTGCATAATTCACACTGCTCTGTCTGACTTTTCCAACACTTGGTTGAACTCACTGATAGTCTGTAATTTCTATGTTCATATTTTATGTACCTCGCCAGCAATTGACTTGTCATTTTATACTGACTGGTTGTTAAATAAAAATGAAAATAACGTTAGTTTTAACAAAAAAAAGGCTGCGTACCCAACTAAAAATGCAATAATGCATGGGCTACAGGAGGCTGCTGTGGAGTGGTGCTAATGGTCCTGACCTTTCCACAAATGCTAATAATCTAGAGCTTTGCAAAACCTTGCTGGCAGAAACAAACATCTCCGTGTCCCTACCCATGAACATACAGCCCTGTTGTGTCACAAATGCATACAAATCAAATTCATACGCTAGTCACATGGTACAGTGCTGTATTTACAAAGTGGCATGATGCAGCACCACATTCACAGGATATACACAAGTATGTATGCGCGTATGCCACTGCTGTGTACATGGTTTGGCATGTGTTGCTCTTTCTCACTAGCAAACAGTGTGTACATCGCTGTGCCCTTTTTGTGATCTAAGAATGAGGACAATTGCACAATCATGTCAGGGCTAATTGGTAGGTCGGATGGCAGCAAAAAAATTGCAAACTGTAAGAAAGTACATAGAAATGGCTGCTAGAAATAGAGGACTATTTCAGTGGTTAAGGCAAAATGATGCACCTTTGCAAAATAGTAATTTGGGGGCCCTTAGGAATCTTGCATTCTTATATGTCACAAATAAAGAAAGGGATAAGGTGATACAGGGATCATGTAGGAGTGCTCCTCTTCTAGCTCTCCACAGAGTGCCTACCATCTGACTGACTGAGTTAGTTGAGGTGGACTGGTGGAGCTGCCATGCTTTCAATGTTCCGGCTGCAATATTTCAAAACTGTCACTCTTCGCACATGTGACATATTGACAGCTTATTTGTGACACTTTTGATGTGAACACATCCAAGCAGTTAGGTCCACATAATCTAATAAATATCAGAAATTGTCTGGGTAACACCACTGAAACGTAAGTTGACAATCTCCAGAAAGAAGAAAAGCAAACTACGAGAAGGTGTTCTATTGAGTTGGTGCTCCAAAATTTGGGACTTGCACACATTAATTCGTGATCATTGAAACCATTATAATCTGGTATTTCCTTAGTTTAAATAAAGGGAAATAAGACCGCAAATCTTAGATTGCATTATCTTATTAGATCAAACACCAGGACTGGGCTATCCATTTCCTTATGCTTTGGGGGTCTTCTTGCAAACCACTGTAAAAAGTGCTCATTTTCAAGACCTTAGACAGATAAAGGGCACAGTAGGGCCTGCTGAGATTTGAACCTATAAGCAATTGCTTAATAAAAGGGAATCAACCTCCTGTGCTTTCTTGTTATGAAAGCATATAAGCATATAACGAGCTCAAATATCTAAAAAAAAATCCATCACTGCAAATCCAATTGAAACAAACTTAGAAGGCACGCTTTCAGGGACCAAAATGAAATGCAAATTACACAGTGCTGTCTACAGTGGGAACTGCATATGGGCTCCTGATTCTTTGCACTGTCCCAGGTGGTAGAGGTCAGTGAAGTGGGCTCTTGGGCTCTAAGTAGCAGCTGTGCTCAAAGGATGACTCCTAAGGACCTGCTCTACATTTCTATGGCAGCTTGCTGACTGTATGATTGTCAGACCAACATCCAAGATGCCCACGCAGGTATACCTGGGTCTGCAGGAAGGATGGAGCTTAAATGTGGACATGGCTCTTTAAATCCATCCCGGATGGGAGGAGAGATGGCCCAGAACACCAACATGCAAGCTCCTGCCATTCGAATCATGGAACAGGAGGTCTGAAACTGCCGGCAAGTGTCAGGAGAGTCAGGCAATTGCTTTTGGAACAAACACAGACTCTCAGAAGCCACATGTAAGTTAATTTGCGTGCAGAGGTACCACAGAACACTAGAAACATTCTGCATTGTATGAGACTCTTGCAAAGATGCTGGCTCGCAGCACTGATTTCAAATTGACAACAGCCAGGGCCTAATTCCAAATTATGACGACCCGACCGGCCATCATCATCATAAAACCTTTATTCGGTTGAACAAAACAACCATAGAAGAGCATCTAAAAAAACAAGTCAAAATCCGTACATTATAAGGCAATACATAACGTACAAATAGTTAGAATTGACATCAAGAGGGCAGTAAAAACAAGGTAAAATCAAGGCAGCAATTCATAAATCAGCCTGGTCTCGAACGCCTCGATCTCAAGGCAGTGCGTAAAGAAAAAGAGACAGCATAAAAAATGGACATTTGGTAACATTTGTAAATACATTAAAGCAGGGCAGACTTGGTTAAAATTTAAGGGCTTCAGCAGAGGGATAATAAACTTTCTTGGTAAGCTAAAATAACGGCAAAACATTACAAAATACAAAGTGTCCTGCACGAACCAACATAGACTCCGGGTGATCCCAGCCGCAGGGGGAAGCCAGGAGACGATTCAACAAGTTAAATCTAAACCTGGCCAAGGCGAACCTGTACCTCATGTCAGAAACCTGAATGAAGTAAAGCTCCAGGCCTAGTACAGTTTTCAAAAGGAAGTGTCCCCTCACCAAGGTTTTATCAACTGTTCCTGCTCTCTAGCTAAAGAAGCCCACTCCTAGAACAGAGCTTTCACCCTGTGCACATCAGGGAGCGACAGAGTTGGACTTGAGGAATATGACCTCTCTCCTTAAGGAGGAAAAGGCAGCCTTGAAATAGGCAATCTACAAAATTATTCACACGTACTCAAGGAACAGACAATCCGCAAGAATCTGTTTGTTTATCTCGAGACCCTTCCTAGCCCAGATGTTGGTCCAACACAACAATGGGCTAAGGGCAACTGAGTCAATTAAATATTTGGTACCTAGCTCTGCGTGCGCTAAGAAGGCAGGGGGGCTTTGAGGCACCTGCACCTGCCTTCCTAGGAACTGATTTTCAACAATCTGAATTGTATCAGTCTTCGCAAACCCCCATCTCGCTGCCATACAGGAGCTGGGACACACATTTGACATGATAGAGCTTGAACAGAATGCGTGGTGACCAAGAGCCCAGTCTGCTTGCAAAACTTACTATGACCCGTGGCCTTGAAAAGCTCCACCCTCCTTCCCTCAGTCAGGGGCCTCCAAGTTTTATTTGCATCGAATAGCACCCCGAGGTACAGGAAGGCTGGAACCTTTGCCAGGACATGATTCGCCCCCTTAAAAGTCTTGGAACTAGTCGCCCGAGAACCTATGACCATGACATAAGACTTAAGGCCTGATTTAGGTCTTGGCAAAGGGAATACTCATAGGAGATAATGGGATCGTAATGCGAAGGATCGGATATCCATCACATTTGTAACAGAGTATTCCTCTCTGCCGAGACCTAATTCAGGCCCTAAGTAAAATTAACTGCCAGGTCCAAATCCCCCTAAAAGCCACAAACCTATCCAGGAGTAGCTGCTACCCTACAGCAGTCCGAGCAATGAGAACCGCGTCTTCGGCATATACCAATACTAGAAGCACTGTAACAACCCAGCATCAGACAATCAGCCTGGACAGAAAGAAGGGCTTGCTCCAGACCATTATTGTAGAGGATGAACAAGAACGGTGCAAGAATGCACCCCTGACGAACCCCCTACTGGTGGAAAAAGGTTTGATGCAGGCAGTTCCTTGGGAATACCGCACTGGAGCCGAGGTACCAGAATGCAAATCAGACAAGAGGGGTGCTACATTCGGGTCGACTCGTAATGCGAGAAGCAAACCTCATCATTTTTCCTGATTGACCCTATCAAAAGGGGACGTAAGGTCCATGAATGCCAGATGTAGGGATTCTGACCACGCAACTGTATACTTGTTGATAATTAAGTAAAGGTTCAAACATTGATCGGTGGTCAACATACTGGGACGAAAGCAAAATTGAACCTAAGCAAGAATGTTGTTGGCTTCTGACCATGCCTTCAACCTATTTAAGATGACCCTCCCCAGAACCTTAACTTCTGCGTCAATCTAAGAGATGGGGTGATAGCACAGGGGACTATCTTTATCCCTCTTTTTGAAAACGGGTGCAATAACCGGGCTGGACCACAAGGCTTGCCGATGCATTCAGGACCAGGGTTAAACCGGGGCCACAAAACTCAATATTGTCCAGAAACAAATCCGGGGGATCCCATCAGGGCTGGGAGCCTTATTATGCGATAAAGCACAATTCCCATTGGTGACCTCTTCCATAGTAAACACCACACTAGCCATCCTTACCACGGCTATCACCCTCTCCACTCCACCGAGTGACCCCAAAGTTATACACCCATTCAAAGTGCTCGATCCTTTGTTGTTTTAAAATATGATAGCAGATTGCCAGGCCATTACCCTCTGCGAAGCAAGGCCTGTTTATCACCCTGCAAAAAAGTGACCTATCTCTAAGTTCACATTCCTGCCATAGCTTCTCCCAGGCATTATCCCTTGGGTGGGTTTACGTGAGGCTAAAGCCTTTTTATTTCACAAGCAACAAGAGGCTGCCAAATTACTATCCCTAGAAACTGCCTTGAGGGCCTCCTTCAGCCGGCACAGGCTCCTTGAACAGTCCTTATCAAACCACTTAGGATTCTGTGTGGCAGATTTAGGCACATGAACCGACATTAATTCTGAGGCTTTACAGACTAAAACTGCAAATGCATGCAAAACATCCCTCCCCAGGGCTCTAGGGTCCAGCCGATCTCGTATGAATACAGATATGGTAGCAGTGGTAAAAAAGAAATCGCTCCACCCTTATAGTATACAATGTAATAAGAGTACAAATAATGTAGAGGCTCCACGGGTGACAGCACTGTGCTACCAACTACGTGCTGCAAGTTGGGAGAAATCTCCCACAGAAGTAACAACAAAATACCACCCAGAGCAAGATCCTGTAATTCATCAAAGCAAGCAAGTAGCACCAGTAAAATATAGTCCAGACCTGGGGCTCAATGGACAGATATGCTTTTTAATCCAAGATGAATGAGCAGCTGACACGTGTTTCGTCTATGACGACTTTTTCAAGGATGCAAAAAGATATAATGATATATTGCAAGTGTAAACATAAATATTTTCAAAACCAGAATAAGCAGGATTGACCCGGTCACTGCACAAACTGTGACTGCAGTATGTTTATACAGAACTGTGAAAAAGCAACTACCATTGAATACAATTCCAGGACACCTAATGTGAGCTGAGCAGAGTGAAAAAAATATAATAGATAAAATAGCCAACACCACACACACTTATGAGTACAAATGTGAAAAAGCAAGAAGAGTATTGTTTGTGAAAAAGTAAGTCAAAAGCAAAAGGGCCAATAGTAATGTTTACCTGTGGCACTGTGAGATGATTGAGATTCAATAATTAAAAAGCAAACGGGCTATAAACGTCCAGTAGTTCATAAATCGTCAAAGAAACCATGAGCCAAGTTACAAACTCCTGTTTGTTTTACAAATCTATCAGAAAATCAAAAACACCAAAGTTGTAATATACCACATAATTGTTTAAGGTAAGTAGAAGCCAAGAAAATATTTGCCGAAAAGTATTGCTGCATTGCATACCTGACGAACACGTAAATTGCACCAGGACAACAGTACTATATGAGAATACCCATAAAGGAGAAACCATGATAAGTTCTCCTGGTGTTCTGAAAAGTAATGTAAGAAACAAAAGTGTCATCAAACATCAAGTGGTTATCTTGTGCTCTCAACTAGAAAAACAAAGTGTGTTAAAAGACACGGGGTCCACCTGCGACCATTTAAGGCTCCTGTCATGGTCCAACAGAGAAAGCCCACCCCTGCTCCACGCCCCGCTCCCTGGCTGCAATTACTCCATCAGTGCCTAGCAGTAGGGGATTATGGTCACTTAAGAGGCTATGAATAAAATTGAAATGCAAAATGTTCAAAAACAGGCTGGCTAAGACAAAAATTAAATCAATGATGGCCCTACAACCCCTACCTTTGAATGTAGGCAGAATAGGAGAATTGGAAGAAGTGACCAGCTTCTCCAAAGCAAAGAAAGATTATAAGTGCCTAAGATAGAAGTAAGTTCTGGGCCCTCCCCTGTGTGAACTAGATGGAGCCCCTCATTCAACAAATATGTGGGCGTATTTACATCAACCACTAGAGGGCATTCACAGAGATGACAGTTAAAGACTCCAACAAGCATTATAAACTCCCTTCCCAGACCAGTACAGACAAGGAATACAATGCTGATCATAAATGATAAAGACTAGAGTCCCCATTTCGCACAGCCTTAGCATTGTAGAAGTTGACCAATACTATTGGGGAGCCACCCGGGACTAAAAGTTTCAACCCTTGCATTATATATGCTTTCCCATCCAAATCCTTAACGTGCCTACACAATCTCACTGCCACAAAAGTGACCAAATCCCCACTGGCCCCCCAGCTACTGCGGTACTGTGGGGGAAAAGTAGGTCTTATATCCTTCTAATATGAAGCCATTTTTCACCTCTCAGGTTTCCTGGAGACAGATAATCAGATACAATTTGACAAATTGCACCCAGCAAGGATCGTTAAACTTGGAAGACAACCCAGCAATGTTTCATGAAAGCAACGACGCGACAATCAGGTTGCCCACCAAAGTGACATCTGGCGAAGAAACAAGCCCAGAGGGTGGCCCAGGTTGAACAGAGGGGTTCAGTCAGTCGCAAGACTCAAGATTGGTTAAGGATGCAAATCTGTTCGCCAGACTTAGAACAGGGGCTGTCATGAGAGGGCCATTTTTGACCAACCAGGTTCCACTGATAGTACGAACCAGCTCAGGCTTATACAAGTAACCCAGGGGGTGAGCTAAGATGTTGGTTGGATTAAAAAGCCTAGAGGAGCACTGAGGGTTCCAAGAAATGAGCAGCAATGGAGGGTTGATTGAAGTTTGCCACCACACAATCCCCCACTCATCTCTTTCTCCTCTGGCACTAAATTCCCTGGTCTAAATAGCTGGTAACTCTGGAGAGACCAAGATCTCATACTGTGGAATTTTCCCTTACTGTAACTGCTGCAGCCATCCTTTTGCTCAGTGCTAACCATGTCATGTCCATGCCGAGTAAACCTGTGCAAAGCAAGAAATTCTGATTGTACAGTACTTCAAGTATATAAGATTGTATAGCACAAGAGTTTAAATTTCTGAGATATCTGAAGGTCGCTTTCATATTTTCTCATGCTTTCAGAATGTTTCACTTGTGTACCTCCTTTGTTTCAATCTCATTACATGATCTCCATTGGGGCACTGTATAGAAAAACTATAAATTTTTGTCTTCTCTCTGCTTGCACAGCTTCTGCTTATTTGAGGTGCTGGAGGATTCCCTAATTGCCCGATTCTTTGTTTTATTTTGTTAATTTATGCTTTGTACTATTCAAAGGGGGAGTTGTATGAGCACATTCGTACAGTAGATGCAGTTTATTGCACTAGGCAAATTACACTTTGCCCTTCTGCCACCATGCCTTCTCAGCACATCTGTCAATTGTGTCATATTTGCTGATTGTAGGAGTAATCTGGGGCCCCACTTAGCACCTCTCCACTACAGGCTGCCTATCCTATTTAGAACTGTTATCACTAAATTTGGCAGCAACTCATTCCACCTCTTGGAGAATGCCACTTAACTTCTTTGGGAGCCTCACATTTTAAGCTGGTGCCTTACGTCCCTGCACTTTCCTTACAACAACATTACTGCTTCCACCTGAAGCTTCTGCTTTATCTGTTTAATCAAACTGGCTCCTCCTTACAGCAATCACCTTTCTATGCTACATTGTTGCTTAATAGACCATAGTGGTCCACAGTCATCTTGATATGTCTGAATCCTGTCTAACTGATCTGTTGACCAGGGCAAGTTGGTGGGTCATCAAAATTGTCTTTCAGCACACCTACTTCTTCTGCTGGTTCAAGCTAACCGCTCACCTTGAAATAGATTGATTATCCTGGTCCATCACTTTGAAGGACCAGACAATTATTTACTCTGGCAGGTTTATGTTGCTGTATATACTACCAAAACATCAACCTACAACTATATTGAGGATGTTACAAGGACTGCTACAACATCAATGTCCATTCAAATGATAAGTTTCTATGTTTCACCCTTATTAATTTAATGTATTGTGTCTTAGCTAACTCTAAACAAATATCATTTATTCATTATTATCATTCTGATCCCATGCTTCAAACTAACACTTAATTAATGTAGTTATTATTTTATTAGTTTTGGTAAATATTCGACCTACAACTATATTGAGGGAACAACATAATGTGCTGCTACACCATCAAGATCGGTTTAAATTTCATATTTTGTATTTAAATACATTATTCTTCAACCTTAACCAAACTCTAATACTAATTTGAACCCTTTTCATTATTTTACTTCATTAATTGTGTTTTAGCTAATCCTAAACAAATTCAAATGTTTTATAATTATCATTCTAATATTGTACCTAATATTGATCCTTAATTAGTTTAATTAATATGTTATTAACTTTAGTAAATATTCTTAAGTTTTTCCTATCAACTCAACTAATTTGTAATTAGATTAAATAGTTTTACATTATAGTAACTTGACTGATTACACATAGCAAGCGATAATATTATATCTCAAAGAAGATATTTATTTTTCAGAGTTAGCTCAATGGGAATATCCTCCTTCATTCACATTTAATTTTAACTGTATTATGAAATGTATCATTTTCAAATTAATTATCATTTGAATAGTAATATACCTCTAGGGAGAGCAATTGAGATATCTTAGGAGTTTCTTTTGCCCATTTTAAACTCAATTAATAACACTAATCTCACTCTCAACTGGAAAGAAAACCAGAGAACATGTCAAAACATAGCCACGTTATAAGATGCATAAACCCCAACAATAGGCTTTAAAACTACTCAAAACTAGATCCAAATGCACACATATTACCATGGACAAACATGTAGCAGAAATGGAAATGTTAAAACCAGCATGATGAATGAAAAGTGTCTACAGTACCTGAAGTATATAAGATAGAACAGGTTAGGTGAAAGAAAATGGGCTATTCTGAGCCTTCTCCAGGCTTCAATGGACACAGATGGACTAGCCCCTGGGTTGGACCGAGCCTGCTTTGTTTGATCCCGCTAGACTATCAAAGTTAATTTTCCTTGTTCCTTGCTGAAATCAGTCGATGTAGCCTAGGCACGGTTGTGCTGCTTCTAAATCAAGCCTATTCCTAAATCAAGCCTGTCCCTCATCTCTTCTATAATAAGCATTAATAAAGTCAAAAGGTATGGTCTTGGCATACTGGTATTTTCCATTGGATACACGTGGCACAAAAACAAAAACAAAAATCCAGCCACCTAAATGCCTGTATGAAAAACTTTTAATTAAAAAATATATATATTATCACATTATAATTTTAATCGAACATTACAGGTGTTTTTGTGCAGGTTGGCATACTTAAAACAGGTATAGAAACCCTTTGTAGTTGTAATGCGCTTCAGGGTCAAATGTGATTAGTGTTATTGGTATAAATGCTTTGAATTACTGTAACACAAAAACATGTTTAAAACACATATGAATGAGTAAAAAAGTAAAAGGGAGCAAAAGAATGGAAAGGAAACATGCATTTGCAATGCAATAGGTCTCGCAGTTGCGAGAGTTACAAGTATTGGCATTGTAAATGAGAATGTCTTTTATTTATGTGTTTTGGTTTGGAGTGTAGGGGATGCATGTGTTGTGGAGTGGAAGTATTTTAATTGTTACTTGTGGAATTGTGCAATGTGGAATTGTGTGGTACGGAGTGTATTTTTGTTGTGGAATTATGTGGCATGGTGAATATATATGGGTGAGAGCTGCATAGCATGGATGGAAAGGACGATAGAGAGGGATAGGTAGTTTATTTAGGAACTGGTGCAAGCTTCCCTCACATAGAATGTACAATGCAAGCCTCCCTCACACAGAATGTACAATGCAAGCTTCGCTCACAGGGAAGGTACAATGCAAACTTCCATCACACACAGCAGATACAGCACAGCAGCAGTGCTAGCTTCCGCCACAAACAGCACAGATACAGCACAGCAGCAGTGCAACCTTATCTCACACACACCAGATACAGCACAGGCAGAAGCAGTGTAAGCTTCCCTTACACAAAGCAGATACAGCACAGCAGCAGTGCAAGCTTCCCTCTCTGAGAATGTACAATGCAAGCTTTCCTTACACAAGGAACAGATACAGGGCGGGCAGCAGTGCAAGGTTCTTCCACACAGAGCCAATACCTCACAGCAGCAGTGCAAACTTCCCCCACAGAGAAAGTACAATGCAAGCTTCCCTCACACTGAAGGTACAATGCAAGCTTCACTCACAGAGAAAGTACAATGCAAGGCTCCCTCACAGAGAAGGTACAATGCAAGCTTCCCTCACACGGAAGGGTCATTGCAAGCTTCCATCACTGAGAAGGTACAATGAAGCTTCCCTCACATGGAAGGTACAATGGAAGCTTCCCTCACAGAGAATATACAATGCAAGCTTCCCTCACATGTACTTTAAAAAAAAAAAAAATTGCGAAGGAATACCCACACTGCCATGAGGCCGTAGCGTTATGACACTGTGGCTCTCTTAGTCAATCCTTCTCCTGCAGAGTATCCACTATAGCTTTATTATTCTTATTGGTAATATGCTTGTGCAGCATATTAAGGACAGCATGCCTGTAACTTTGTTGCTTTGTATTTATATTGCAAATGTTTCATTCTGTTGAGATGGTTAGAAATATATGTACAAAATGTTGCATATATGTGATTGTGTATGGAATTTGTTTCTATTATAAATCCTTTTTTGAAGTTGGCAAGCAATTGTGTGGGCACAATGGTTGGGCCAATTGTTTCTCTTTGGAGAAGAGAAACAGGCTGCCAGCATGCAGGCTGTTTGGTAAGCGCTGACACATTATTGTATTGGTAGTGAAAGGGTGCGACAAAGAGGGAGGGGTGGTGAAGGAGAGCTGAATAGTTTCTGGTTCATTTGTGAAAGCAGACATATTACTATAAAGATTACTATCGCTCTCTGCATACAGGTTTTATTTGGGAATGTAAACCTTTACTGGATCGTCCGCAATTACAAGATAGGAATCTTCCCACTGAGCTAACTTTGGTGAAGCTAATAAACCACATCTGATGTGTTTTACCTATATTTTAGTCTTTGTAAAGTAAATAGTTAAGTGTTTCGTGGAGGGGAAACGTCCTTTAAGAGTATGTATAAAACTGCTTCTGTTTTTGTTTTTGCAAATTGGAAGGAAAAGATAGACTACCTTTTAGATGCCCCTAAAGCATATTACCTTACAAACATTTGGAAAAGAGACACACAACCTTTTTAATTGCATAAATGCACTCATAATTGTGTAAGATTTAATAAATATGCACAAACTTTGTTTTAAAGCATAAACACGATGTTGAATGAAAATAGTGCAGCAGTTTAGCAAACAAGGGAAAGAGACTCTGCCTTTCTATTTGCATTTACTTTGTGAAGTAAAAGGCAGGGTGTCTCTCATGTTTCCTAAACTGCAACCATATTTTTAATGTGATGTTGTGTTTGCACTTAATAAAACGTTTTTTTGGTGCATTTGGGCAAATTGAAAGATGACGGCAGGCAGATGCCATGCATGGATGTTTAAAAATACAACTGAATGTCAGAGCGAATATACTTTACCCAAAATGGAGCCACTGAAGAAAGAAAATGAGAGATAAGCAGATAGAGTTAATGTGCATGTGAGAGGCAGCGTGTCTTTCTGTTACATACGTAGGCAAGCACATTGTTTAAACAGTATGCCTACCGTTTTCAATCTAAAAACATCATTTTGAAGGAAAACACGTTTCTCGAATATCGGGGTGAAAATGCTCTTGCTGATTAAAAAAAGCAAAAAAAGGCAGGAAAGTGATAAATAAAAAAACATAGCCCCTAACAAAAGAGACACGCATCTATGTATAGGTGCCTTTGTGCGATTTGGAAGGGGGTGGCAGGCTTGGAACACAAGCAGCAAACTAACCAACCTGAACCAAGCAGTGTTAAGGATCGCAGTTCGGGAAAACAAGCAGGAAAGTAATTAAACTGAAAATTAGCTCTGGTAGGGAAAGAAAACAGTCAGCTTGGCTGATAGATTGGAAGCGGAGTTTTGAAAATGAAATTAAATTAAAAGCGACACACTGCCATTTTGAAAACAGACACAGAGCCATTTATCATTAACTTTGCGAGATTGGAAAGGGGAAGGCGGCCAGATGCAGTTCAGGATTGTTTCAAATTCCGGTGTAAATATCAGAGCGAGAATGCTCTTCACAGAAAAAGAAAAGTGACACGCTGAGGCCCAATTACAGATCCAAACTCGAAAAACAAGCTGTTAAATAATAACATGAGCAGGAAACGAACTGAAACGATAAATGCTATTTAAAAAAAATATATATAACGTGCATTTGGGGCATTTTAAAGGTAGAGTGTCCTTTCCTATTTATACTTTTAAATTGCAAGTGTAACGTATGCCTATATACGCAATGTTTTCAATTTAAAAACATCACTTTGAAGGAAACACACTCAGCCAGGTAACCGCGAGTTGGAATATAAAAAAAAAAGTTCCTGAACAGAAAGTTAAAAAGGGAAAAGCGGAAACCAAGAAGTCCTGGAGCAATACTCCAGGGGTGAGAACCACTTGCAAAAAGGCCAGACCGGGATGCAAATTAACCACTGACAAGCAAGGATTTTTAAACATGAGACAAATCCAAGCTGATGGGATGAGTTAAACCCCACACAGTACATACAAAAGATCATCATCTGACAGTGCAATCGCAGTCTAGGGTCGACCTAAAAACATTGGCAAACATTGCCAAAGTGAAATATTGGCCAAGCGTGATATTCATGAATATTTGAAGATATTAGAGAATCTGCAAAAAGAAAAAAATACAGACTCATTTGACACTAATTCATTCACTCATACATGCACTCAGACACTCATTCGCCCACTCACACACCCACTCAGACACTCATGCACTCACTCAGACCCACTCATAGACTCACAAACCCACTTTCAGACTCACTCACACACCCACTCACAGATCCACTGACAGAAACAGGCCCTGTGGCCAACCCCTTCTGCGCACAGCCCACGGATGTGTGCAGCACTGGGTTGGGTGGTTATAAGGGCTTGGATGCAGGGCCATGCACAGCTAATTACTCCACATATTATATCATCGATTACATCTTCTTTGGCATCTTTTATATTATCACTGCAACATTTGCAATAAAATTATTGATAAGAAAACTACGCAATGCAAGGGAGTAAGTTATATTTACCTTAGGGCACGAGTAATAGTTATTTGAAATAACTTTTAAAATAACTGCTGAATTTCTATGGTTTTGTAGCCCAGACGTACAAAACTCATAGGTTTTGTAACATTAAGCAGGTCCTGGCATCCCTGAGTGGGCTATCTTATAGGATCCTGTTTTCCTAGCATGGCTCATAGACTGATGTTGTCTACTGACAGTAATTCCCAGACTGTTTACCCAAATTGATATGTTAACCTATTTTGTGACTAATTCAGTTGCCAACTGGATGGTGTCTTCACTCTGCAATACACCATATACAAGGCAGTCAAGGCCTAATAGTTGTTCAGTGAGAAGAACCCAATTTCCTAAACCTTCACCAAAGCAATGGAGAAAACAGCAGAGAAAGACATCTGAAAAGAATGTGCCAGAGTAAGGTAAAGCTCAGGCGGTAACCAGCTCTAGCCATGACAATCAAACATGACAGAAGGAGGAGCAGTATAGTATGTTGCATTCTAGCTGTCGTGCATGGGTGTAAGAACACTTCATACTGTCCCTAGAATTCTGCTGAATAAACTAATACTGTAACACATAGGAGGTGACCACCGACACTGCTCAACTGGTTCAAACAATTGCTGTTCGAATATCTTGATACTATACTAGACCAACTATGCACATCTGACACACAAAACACATTATTTCAGCTCTGCACCCACACTAAAGTACTTCTCTGTGTAAGCCAGAGGCAAAGCCTTCTCATTCGCAACAAAGCTCCTGCAGATTCCTCACCTTAGGAATAGTTTCACCCAGGCTTTAGGCTGGTCTGGAAAAGCTCTGACCCTAGCAGTAACTCTTCAGTACAATCACATGGCACCCATGTGTCTCAAACTGTGAGTTAATCCATCAGACACAACATCACTGTTGTATGATAGCTGCCACCCTGCATGCTAGCATCAGTTTCTGTTTTTCCACATCTCATGGAAGTGGTCCAGGGGTCTCTCTCTGTGCTTCACTACAGAATTTTTCCTCAACTTTGACAGCGACTAGCTGACATGTCTTGTCTGAAACTTTCAGGGTTCAAACCCTTTCATAAGTGCTGCAAGCAAGTATCTTTATTTGATCAATTCAACATCAGCATTTGGGTCTTGGACCTTGGGTCCACCCATGACACTGCAGTCATCAGAAGGCTTTCAGCGCTTGAAGCAAAATTCTTCTTGGTCAAGGACTGCAATGAGACACCAAAGCCAATATGTAAGTCTCCTGAAAGAAAACGATCTCCAAAATGTTCTTCCCAGAAACAACCTAAAAGCACCATAGAAAGTAGAAGTGCCCACTGTTTAATCTGTGCCAGCGGTTCCAGGTGGTGGGCACTGGTACTCAGTTTTGGGATCAGGGCTTACTTATCACTAGGCTATAATCACAAGCAAGAGAGATATAGGTAGAAAGAAAGAGCAAGTTGGGACAAAAGTTACAAAAGAAGAAGGCAAGGATAAAAAAACCTGCAAGAGTGGAAAAAAGATACAAGGAATGGTGATGTAAAAAAGAGGCATGAGGTGGAATCAAGGTGACACAACCTTGGTATTCAGCAAGCCAGGCATTCGGCAGCATGAGGATCCTGAAGCATAATTTTGAGTCTCTGCTCTTAGTATTTTTTTTACACAGATTAAGCACTGTCAGTGCCATTCCCTGACGTAAAATCTTCCTTGTCCTTGGAGCTGATTCCAAAGTTACAGAAGAACATGCCAGAGTTTCCTGCTTCACCTTTCTACCCTGCACAGGTGGAGGCTTTCTTTTGGGCCACATCGGACACCTTTAGGCTGACTCTGGAACACTCTGGGCAGGTTGTTCTGCAAGGGCAGAACTGCGCCTCTGGGTTTGGTAACTCCTGTGGATCCAACCATAACACCTTTCGACTCAAGTCTTCCATAGTCTATGGCCTCGGCACCTAGAAAGGACACATGGACCATAGTACCATCTCTGTCCATCAGGCGCCACCCACAAATTCACCCCTGGAACCAGTTTCCATGTCACCCTCAGAGTCAATACCATCATGATCCTCTAATTTGGCTCCAGGTGGCACAAAAGAACACCAGAGGTTCCCTTAATAAACAGATTCTACATAGGACACAGATATTCAATCAGTGGAGTTAATCCATCTAATTCCGAGGCCATAACCTTGCTTGATAAAGAGCATGGTGGCACAGAGGATGAGGCCCATAATCTACATCCCCCACCTTACTCTGATGCTGGTCTTTACCTTAATTTACAAAATGTCAGTGTTCTAGACACATCTCCAGAAGGTTACATTCTTCACCCCTTCAAGTCCCGATAGAGGAAGTCTCCTTTTGCCAATGTAGTGCAGAAAGCTGTAGAAACTCTCGAACTGACTTTGCAATATGAAATACCAAATTGTAATAGTTTTACAGATATTTTGCAATCATCATCTTCTTCCTTTACCAAGCCATTGTTCCTGTTTAATGAAGCTTGACTGAAATCGTCTGTTTTGGCTGCCAGGGAACAGCTCTTCTCAAGCCCAGCTTTATAGAGACACATAACCAGAGGACACAGACACCCTCCTGGTGACCTTCTGCTTTTGGCCTCTCATCCATCATCAGACTACCTGGTGCTACTGGCTTCCCCCTTAGAGCTGAACTGATTGCCTTGACTACGGCCCCTCCAGACAGGGAGTGAAAATAACTGGACGACTTAGGCTCCTGAAGGTGAATGCCACATGCCTGTTGTTCAGCAATGCCTATATTTGCAGAATGTGGTTAAGTTAGTAGTTGCAAATGTACCTAATCACAAGAAGTAGTCATTCATGGCTTGAATGCTTCTAAGTATACTTGGATTCTGCAGATACAGTGACCTGGTCCATGGACACGGGTTCCACAGCACCACCATGCCTGGGTGTGTCCTACAGGCTTTTTGAGAGAATTCCAGGCCACCCTGATTGACATAACCTTAGATGATAAGCTTTGTGAAAGATGCCTTGATTCTGGAGCCTTATCCTGTTGGCCAAAAAGGCCATAGAGGTGTCACTTATGGAAAAATGGGGCAAATGATTCTACTCCATTTACTTAATGGTCCCAAAGAAGGTTAGATGTCTGAGTACCCAACTTGGATCTCTGCCGCTTGACCTACTTTTTACCCATTCATAGGCATTACCTGGGGTTAATTTGGGGTCCCAGAAATATCAGTTGATGGTACTACTATTGGAGCTGATGATGGTGCCTCGTGTTCTCTTGAATGTGCCAGTGGGAGACCATCAGGAGAGCAAGTAGTTTTGTACTTGGATGAGTGGGTGGTGAAAGCGGAGACTCCAACACTGGTCGGCGAACATCTTCAGCGCACAATGATTCTTCTCCAAGTCTTACGTTTTTCCATCAATGCCCAACAGTCCTACCTCACTCCAGTGCAGAGGTTGACCTTTATAGGTGCAGTGCTGGACATGGCCCAGTGCAGTGGTGGGCAGGCTTTTTCTCCTGCTCAGAGCATTATGCATTCTAAGGAGATGATTCTGATGTTTCTGATTCAAACGTATCTCCAGGTCCTTTGTTCTTGGCCTAATGGCTTTGTGCATCCTGTTTGGTCTGCGCCCAGGATGGCGGATGAAGGAACTCCAGTGGTGTCTTTGACACTACACCTATGGTCCATTATATCAACAGTTGTATGGACTTTTTCTAGTGGCAGCTAATCTGACAGGGTCCCTCAACGTGAAAGCAGATGTTCTGTCACCTCTTGCTGATGGATCATGAGTGAGAATCATGCCCTGAAGTGGCGGAAGTCAGATTAGGGTGTCCATCCATGGACCGCGTCGCTACAGACAAGAAGAAGCGTTCTCAGATTTGTGCCATGCAATTCCCTGTAAATGGTCACCAGGGATTGCCCCCAGGTTCAGCTGGTCTCAGGACCCAATGTACACATTTCCACTGATTTCTTTTCTGCTGAAAGCCATGTCAAAGGTGCAGTGGACCCTGATCGACCCAACTGGGCAAGGACGGTCTGGTTTGCCTGTCAGTTGTCAATTAGCATTTAGTTACCTCTTCCCTTTGGGCATATGGCAGAACTGCTCTCACAGTTAGGTCTTCCACCCTGCAGGACAGGACCTCCTTTTGTATGATCATTGCTCCCCATTCCAAGTTTCTGACTGATGCTGCTGGTCTTTTGACCTGCTCTGCTGCCCAGGGCCCGGTGCATGTGCTCTGACCCCCAAAGTACATGTACAATTAGCTAATACCTGACTGGCTAATTTAACTTACTTAAAAGTCCTGAATATATGGTACCAGAAGTAGCCAAGACTAGTAAGTTAAATATCATCATTGGACTGCTGCACTTGATTCTGTCACCCCTGCTGTGAAAAGGTGAAAACATAACTCTAGTCCTGCAAACTGCTGCCTGATCGGGCAGCTTAAATGTGCCAACTCAACAAGACAAAAAAACTATTTTGTCCGGTCAAAACCATCCTTTTAAGGTCGAGCGTGCAAGCGCTCTGGCCTGTTGTAATCTCTCTGTGGGCTTTTAACCACCCCCACTACTGCTATTCATTATTTGTTGTGCTTGCCTTAAATGCTTCATTTTTATTGGTGCATTTTGTGAAATGTCCCTCCTTTGTGTGTAGAGTTCCCTCCCAGGCGATTTCACTAAGTGAACATTTTGTTGGCCATCACACTACGTCAGGCTTCTTCCTGTTACAGCGTGTGATGGCCCCTACTCTGGTTTCGGTTTGCCTTTCATCCCAGCCGCAATCCTTTCTAGACATTCACCGAGGGAGCCAATAACTCTCACGCTCACGCTCATGGTGGACATGGCACTTTGAATTGACTTGCTCATGTCAACTGTTTTACTTTTTAGTTTCAATTTATGTGGCAAGAAAAGTCCAGTTAGGAATTTACAACACTAATAGCTCTAACTCGAGCAAAAGCGAGACCCATTGCATTGCAAATGCTTGTTGATATTATTAAGCTGCCTCTAGGGAAGGACTGGGCCCACCGGGCAGGGTGCTTAATATTAAATTAAAGGGCATGTTTCTTTAGCATTTAACATGTCCTGACAGTGAAAGCACAAATTTGCTATTTTTGCTATAGCAAGACCGGTGGTCTTGTTGGCTAGCAGGGAGTTTCACTAGTTACTGCGCTATGTGCTAACTTCCATTTGGGACGACCAATATTATTCTAATGTAGCAAATTAATTGTTACACTTAACCCAACTCATTGCTGAAATTGGATTGAAGGTAACTGTTATTAGACTGGTAACTTTAGAAAGTCACCACTTTGTTGCAATTTGCAAAGTTCTCCTGTGGGACAATATGTTGGACCCATCCTAGGAAGTGTGAAGCACTCGCAGGAACAAGGAACAAATGGAATTGCTCAAGGGATGAGGTGCGACCTCCTCGATAAGGATGACTGTTTAGTAGTGGCCACAGATGGCCCAGCTTCAAAGAGGCTACTGCCATAGTGAAGGAATCACACCTTAGCCTGCCCGCTCCTTTGTGTAGGTCAACAGGCTGGTGTCACCCCCAGAGTGGGGAAACCTATTGCAGAGCCAGTCTCCCAGGAGGAGCGGCTCATTATGATAGGTACACCCAATGGCTGGGAAGGTTTGCAACATCTTGGTTTGGTGTAGAGAGGGGAGTCCTGGTAATGATTGGTGGCCAAGCCCTTAGTAGGTGATGTCAAGTGGGAATGGTTGCCCACTGGGAGCTACTATACCATTGGCTAGTGAGTCCTCCCCTCCCAAAAACATGAAGGAGTCATAATTGTGGCACCCAAAATACACATTGCTCAGATCACTACTGGACTTTAAAAAGACAGAATAAATGGACTGCTACTTCCTGGATCCAGAAAAGAGATGCTGCACAAGAGACTGGGCTGCAATTGCCACACCCAAGGGAGATGCAAAGAGGACTGTACCTGCTGTACACACTCATGCAAATGAGCCCCACTTGTGCCAGGAAGGAAGAAGTGACCCAAAGGGCTAGGTGGCTACGCTCCTGTTAAGCGTCAGGACCACCAAACCTAAAGGAACCTGCACCCATTAAAAGCCCAGCTGAAAGCAATGTTTGCTTGCTGCTGGATGACCATGTTTCTGCTGGGAAACCGAGCCAGACCTTCCCGAGGTGTCCCCAAGCCCATGGGACCCACAGCTGAAGTCAAAGTAGACCCTGGTCTCCCTAAAAAAGGATTTGCTTACCTGCAAACTACCGCTGAACCTCTGTAACAGAGAGACCACTTACTGAGTGGCAACTGAGGGGGATGCTAATGCGCCTAACATGATGGCCGCCTGAGCATGGCTCTCCGGCTCATGGTCCCATGTACACATTAATCCTACTGTATCTGGGAGGGCGGCCATCGACTGCTATCGGGGACAAAACCTGAGAGGCAGCAAAGCTACTCAGTGGTGCCATGTGGCGATAGGGGGGCGCCACTAGTGGGGAAGAGAGCTGGTCACCAGCAGAGATGCAGCCCGGCAACATGGTGGCAGCCGCAGCATGAAGATCCTACCCTGCGACCATGAGTCAGCACAGACCCAGTTCTTCCAGGGACATTGAGGCCTTCAGAGTGGCATCGGAGACAGGATGGAGCTGCCCGGCAGCACCAAGAATTAATCGGGGGCACTACCAGTGGAGGGAGAGCCGGGCACCCGTGGAGACGCAGCCCCTCATGACAGTGGTCGCCTCGCCCTAACAGCCAATCCAAGCAACAGCACGCCGGGCCGTAGGGTACTACGGTGTCCAGAGTGCGGGCAGTTTCCTCCACCAGAGGAAGACCACGTAATGGGAGGCCAGCAAGGAGGTGCCACTGGCCTGGAGACCCAGAGCTCTAAAGGAGCCCAGCAGTGAATCATGGCCCATAGGAGGAGGGCACCCGAACGCACCCTGTCGGAGGAGACCTGGTGTGGAGGTGAGGGAGCTGCCTAGTGGGGGCCCTTCCACCAGGCGAAACGTTGAGTGGTGCTGGACCACACACAGAATAGAAAGGAGGACGGGGAGCCCCACCCAGTACATCATCTGCCAGTGAAGACCGGGCCCTAGGGTGAGCCGGAAGTGCTTGTGTCTGTGCGGAGGGACGTTAAGGAATCATGGCCTGAGGTGGGCCTGGCCTCCCTAGGTCTGAGCCACAGGAGCTGGGGAACCGGCCCTCAGTGGGCAGAAGGCCCTGGGGGAGGCATCCAGCTCCCACAGTGTATAGCGGCCCTACAGTGGGAGGTGCATACAAGCTGAGGTGACAGGATAGGGAGACCCAAGGGACCAAAGATAGGAGTGGCATTGGACCCCTGCAGGATGAGGGAGGACCCAGTCAACCAGAGAACACCCAAAATGGGAACAGACCTGTCAGCTCCCACCTCAGTCATCATGACGGTTATTAGGGACATAAAAAACAGTTTTGGAGCTCAAAAGTGATGAGGTAGCCCTAGACCTTGGGCTCTTATGGGCAGACCATAAAAAGCTGTCAGATAGGGGCAGGAGACTTGGAGGAAGTCACACTGGTCCAGTTGGAACCCAAGGGTGTAGATGGTGAGAAGAGGATCCAGGCTCTCCAGAAGATCTCTGGGCAATTACTGGACAAGGTGGAAGATGCAGAGGGGAGAACCAGTCACAACAACATACGGGTGTTGGGGGTCCCAGAGAAATCAGAGGGTCTGAGCATGGAGCTCTTGCGGGAAGATTGACTGCTCTCGGAGGTGTTGGGTGGCAAAACATCCACAATATTCACAGTGGAAAGGGTACACAGAGTGCTGAGCAGGCCTCTGATGCCAAGGCCAGTCATGGACTGCCTGCTCAACTTTGGGGACAGAGACCACATCCTGCAGGTGATGCGTGCCCAGGCTCCATGGCAGATAGCTAGCAGTGCAATGAACATCCATCCCGACTAAACTAGTGCCATACAGCGCCAAAGAGAATCCTTCCTGATCAATAAGAGGCACCTCTGGATTCTGAAATACGCACTGTTCTTCAAGCGTGGCAGCAAATACTGGCCAGGGGAGAATCACACTTCTTCATCTCTGCTCCTGAGGCGCAGCACTGGTTCAAATTACAGGGATTCCTGCTCCCAGAGTCGAGGGAGCCAAACCAACTAGCGCAATGGCAAACTCAAAGATCCGGGTGTAGATCATGCAGATGGTCACAAACTGCCCCAACTAAGGTGGAAACTGAAAGAGTCAAAGTGGTTGCCAACATTCTTCAATTCCCCACCCTTGACGTGACGAATAAATGGGTGGATGTCTCGCAGGATTTGGACAGGGTGTCCAGCGACTCTGAAGACCCCTGGAAGCTGGGGAAGATGTGGCACCGCTGGCTGTCACCCTGGTGAAGGCAGATATTGTCATCTAGCGGGACTGGAGATGGTCAGGGCTGCCGGAGCCTAGACTGAGAGATACACAGGGAGGATGAGCATCATGACCTGCTGTGCTTGACAGGGGGGCAGCTGTGCCACAGAGTCGAGCCCTCTTCACTACTTGAGTGAAACTCCACAGTTGTGGACGCTCACGTTTCAATTTCTTACATTGGGGTTACAGACACCTCAAGCATTGGGGAGGCGGGTAGTTTTAGACTTGCAGCGCAAGGGAGTTTGGAGGAATTATTGGGGGACACTTAGGGCCATATTTATACTTTTTGACGCAAAACTGCGCCAATGCCAAAATTACTTTTTGACGCTCCGTGGTGCAAACCACGAGATAGAGTCTTTTTTTTTACTCTAACCACTGCGCCACGTCGTAAAGAAAAATTACATTAATGCTGCGAAAATGACTTTCATCCGGTTTACGACGTTGCAAAGCAGATACGCGCCATTTTTCTTCGCAAGTGTGTCAAAAAGTGGTGCAAACACAGCAAAATGTGCTAAGGCGCCCCAAAATGGATCTCAGAAGCCATGTGAGACCCCAGGAAGACCCCAACCGACCAGGAACCAGCCAGGAGGACCCAGACAAGACCCAGGAGAGGGAGAAGAAGAAAAGGAAGTGTCAGTTCAGTGCAGAGAAGCAGGAAATACTGGTGAAAGAGGTGACGGAACACCAGCATCAACGTTTTGTCACCTCAAAATTGCCAATTGGGAGGAGGGAGGCAATTTGGCAACAAATTGTAGACAAGATAAACAGTGTGGCAGAAGTACGGAGAACAGTCACTGAGTGCAAGAAACGCTAGTATGACTGCAAGCGCAGGACCAAGGAAAAGATGGCAAGGAACAGGAAGGCAGCACTGCAGACTGGAGGTGGGAGTCCAGCACCACAGGAGGCCCTGGACGAGATGGTGGCAGCCGTCATCCCAGAGGAGATCGTCACAGGGATTCAAGGACAGGACAGCGCAGACTACCAGGAAACCACACAGATGCAGGGTAAGTTGCATGGGGGACAAAATTGCCTAAATGTTAACTGTAAGCAGGGGGGGGACATACCTACTACACAATGCATGTCAGCCATGAAAATCAGGCAGTGGAAAGGGCAAAGGGGCACGGCACGGGTGCATGGGCTGTGCATGGGAAACCAGGGGCACAGCACAACACTACACCAACAACCTTTGCATGGGGCTACTCTGCCATGCCAAGGATGTTGGAAAGGCAAAGCCAGTCCAGGAGGATAGGGTACAATAAAACTGGCCTGCTGTCACACGACAGCTGGTATTGTCGCTACATGAACTAGGCCATATCCGCAAGTGGTATTTACCATTGACAACAGTTGCCACTACCCCCTGTGCTGTGTGTGCAGGTCAAGTAGCTAATGGCAGTTACGTGCCCATGGATCTAACACACCCAAAATAGAGGGTTCCAGATGAAGACGTTATCAATCCCCTGTAATTCCGAACAAAGTGTAAATCCTGTCAAATGCTCATGTCTATAGGCGCTATAAACATCAGGTATTGTTACTTACATTATGAAGTACACAGCAGTAATGTCATACCCATACTGCACATTTCAGGGTCTACCCCGTGCCTGTGTTACAAAAGCTGCAATGCCACCTTGCATCATCCCAAATGTCATACTGCTAAGACAACAGCATTGAGAAGGAGGACATATGTGTCTAGCTAAACGCACCTGCACCGTCGCAGGAGGAAGTGGAACACTGCCAGGACCATCAGTGCAATCCAATGTAACACACATTCCCCAACATCAACATTACACACTACCAATGCTGACACCTGTATCGTGCCATGCCAATGCTATACATAGTATGTGCTTGGTCTTAGCAACATATAGGTGTATGTGATATATCCGAGACTGGGTCAGTTACATATTGTTAAGTGTGGTACAAGTGACGAGCTGACAAACATTAGCCAGCAGACCCTCCAAGACACCTTGGAACCCTCCAGACCCCACCTTCACTCGCAAGGAGGAGTACAGATACAGCAGCCATCAAAGAGGACCCACCCACCACCCCAATAGTACAACCTGCCAGCTCCAACCCAGCTGAGGACTCTGAGGACACTGGTACCACCTTTGAAAGGACAGTAGTGGGAGTACAGCGGGAGCTGGCCAAGGAGGTGCGGTGGGGATGCAAAATATGGCAACCAGCCTTGAGGGGATGCGCACGTGCATGATGTCATCTGTAGAACAGGCAGCAGCCATGCAAGCGCTACCATCCCTCCTGCAAGGACTACAACAATGTGTAAGGGAATTCACCACAGCAGTTAGGGAGTTGCCACAACACCTGGCATCCCAAACCTTTCACTGCGTGCACGAATGCAATCATGACACCCTCACGGCCAACCTGGCTGTCTACCACAGTGATGTAGCTGCTATACTCAAGAACCAGCAGCTCCTCCTTGCTGCAGTAATGCCCTTAATAGCCCCACAGTTGGAAGCTACCAGGAATTCTGACTCCACGTCTTCAAACACTGAAGTGTGTGTTACCCCTTCAAACCCACCACCACCAAGGGCAGAGGAGACGACACACATCAGAAGATGAAGACGTGGAACAGATCACCTTGACCCGTAGGAGTACCCAGTAGCACAAGTCCATGCCACATGGGCACTGATATCCTAGGTCCTGTGCTTGTTAACATGCCAGTCTTGCTACAGTTGGTCACATGCACTGTTCTCCAGCACACTGTTTACCTTGACACTATGCACTGTAATTGTCTCTCACTACCTCATTGGCAATTCATGTTCCTCTGTATGGCACTTCACCCCAGCATGTCCAATGACATGTCCCTCACATTGCACTTGTGTTGCATCACAATAGAAGGTGTCACACTAATGGATTCACAATCCTGGAATTGTAAATATTGCACTACAGCACTTTAAAATAAATAGCACTTACACAACCGCTTTGTCTCTGTGTAATGTGACACATCAACTGTGTAGGAGATTAGTGAGGTATGTCACATATCAATGACCATAGAATGTCAATACAACAGTGTTGAAAGAATGTGGGCTGATAACTATGCACTGGGGTCGGGATTTTATCATCATATGTGCTTCCTTAGGCTTATTTCTGAGGTGAAATGAAAACAGTACAATGCTGTGTAGAACAGGAAAGAAGTCAGCTTCAAAATATGTATAAGCTGAAACTCAATGTGGCCAACATTCACTTAAAGACAATCTTTATGTATGTGACATCTGACTATACATTTTCATCATACATACTCCATACAGCAGGAATCGATGTGTACGAGTGTACGGACAAATATGTAACCTGGGAGTACAATGTAAAAAATGATAGGTGTGAGTTATGTAAACAGAACTACATAAGATTATACCATCACTCAGCTTATCAGGGTTCACATGAACATCAGGCTGCAGACAGACATCCCACAGTGCCCAAGATTCCAATTCAGGACTCAAACAATGACAAATTTAAAAACACATCCAACCTTCACAACACATTGGGAACCATAGTAACCTTGAGTGGTGGGTGCAACGGATGGCAGATGCATAGAGAAGTAGCTTTGGTGTAGCTGCCAATGTGACAGCTCATTTGGAATTGGGAATAACCATGTCAATAATGGGATTCTGATGCAGGATGGAACAGAAATGCAATTACTAAATTGACACTGTACACCCATGCCAAGGCCCTGATCCACATGCATATGACACATACTGTAAAGGAGTACCTAAAACTTTACTTTACAGTAATAAAGGAAACTTAAACTAGGGGAAACACCTTAACTAACTTAACCTATCCTAACTATATATTACCCACAACTGGCCCTAACTACCCTAAGCTAAACTTACTTATCACATGTAACTAAACACTCTAAACATCAACCCCCCACCCCCCTTATATGACGGGACACATGTAGGACAACATTTACTAACCTAAACACATACTAACTTATCCTAAATAAATATATTTTTTTTGTATGTTACATAACCCCAACATCATCCCCCACCCACCCATCCACAAAAACATGTAATAATATAACCCTCTCCACCCCCCAACCCACTTATACTAACTAAACTACCAGCCTACTCAAACCTAACACTAAGCCCCCTAAACTCACTAAAGATAAGAACGAGGAAAGAGGAGGGAGGGGAGGAAATCATGGGTGAGGATCCATTAATTACAAATTGGACCTCCGCAGGATTTTTTTGATAACCCGCAGTCTCCTGCTATTACGGGACACTTCATGCTGCAGCCTGTTCATCCCGCGCAACATTCTTTGCGTGTCACGTTTCAGTGTCTGTATGTCCTGATTGTCTATCGCAGCAGCTGGGGTTGTTTGTGTTCCACTTGTTGATGCCATTGCCAGTGCCGTGGTTGGAGGGGGAGGTGCAGGAGGTGCTGCTTGTGGGCCTGGAGCAGACGAGGTTGAGGGACCTGCTACAGTGGCTGTCATCCTTGGGGCCACTGTGGTCTGAGCTGTGGTGGTGGTGGTGGCTGTTGTGGGCAAGGCTGCCCCCCCCTTGGGCAAATGCCCTCCAGACCCCTGTGGCTCTCTCATCGCGATAACGGTGTGCCATATTGCAGAACCCAGCCTCCACATCTAGTATGTGGCGGTAAGGCATTGCCCTCCTCTGGAATTCCCTGATCTCATGGGCATTCATGTTGGCAGCTGTAAAAATAGAGAAAGACAAACATTAGTGACATCATTGTGTGATACATCTACAGATGATAGTCTAACACTTCATAAAAAATAGCACATACAGTCCAAATCACAGTACAGATGATAGAATGTCCCTGAGGAATTACATGCCAACGCAGCCTAAACATCTACTATCTAACAACGCAGCAATGCACAACAAGGTGTGTACTTAATTAAATGATCTGTGCATCTTTGTACTGCTATTAGTCACATAACAAATACTGCAAGTACTCCACATGTGCCAGGCCAACTAATGACTATCTTCTGGATGACAATCCAGGCCCACAAGACCTGTGAATTGTAAATGGAACTGGCTGGACGGTATGCAGTTGGTGATCATGAGGGGCCATTGTAGGTTCAAACACATGAATGTTTGAATTACATGAATGTCTTCTACACTGGGATCCTCACACCTAGGTACACATATTTTCTAACCCTAACCCTGTGCCTCAGGGGGGGATAGACATGCAACACATACTTTCAAACATCAAGGACAGCCAGGAAGCTTTGGACAGCTGTCCATGGGTTTAGTCAGTCCACCACAGGTAAGGAGGCCTGCCAACTAGGATTTACTCAAACATTGGATAATCACATCCACATTAATTTTCAAAATGTGGACAGTTGTCTACATCATTACATCTCACTGACACCTTTCCAAAATCAAGCACATTGATGCAAGCACCCATCTGGCCTTGACCTGCATGCATGCCTACAACATTTGACTCAAGTGCCACATAAACAGAGCACAACATGTGGAGCTAGATGCTGCTAGGAAGTCAAACATACAGTCCTACATGTTCATTACTTAACAGGGATGCACATGTCTGTGGGTAAGTCTTCAGCATCAATGGTCTGTGTGAATCAGGGTATGAGTAGCTGACTAAATCATGACACTGGCCACCTCCAAATTAATCATTACTTGATGACAATGTTACGCTAAACATGGATTGGCCATTTATCTAAATCAAAACAACATGTATGCTGAGAGTGTCTACTTGGATCATCCATGACAGAATGCATGGGCACAGGTGTAGTCATTGCACCTGAAATGTGTTCCTCTGGACCCTGTGTACCCATATCAGGTATTGTAGATCACAGTTTGCCACATTCATTATCATATAATTGCCAAGTTGGGTGATCTGTGGTAATACAACCAAACTGACACTGTCCGCTAATTAAAACATGTGTAAGCAAATGTCCTACTTCTGCAATCTTGATGAGGTAGGTCTCTATTTCTAAGCACCTTGCGAATGGCGGTACTCACAGGAATGCTGGCCTGCTGATCTTAGCATACCACCATGTCTGTAATAGCCTTCATACTGAGAAGTTAACAATTGTACATATGCTGCACTTTATCAGCAGGGGTGTACCATATGTGAAATAGCAAACTATTTCTTAACTGTAAATGTATGATGGAAGCAGTCAGTAATCCCTTGCACAACATCATGCAAATAAATAATTTGTGACCATGCATTCACAAAGTTCAGGGATCCCATGATGAACCATTAGCTGTAGAAAATTGTTTAGCTATATAGTGACACAGATGGCAAATGCACCAGCTCTGTACCAGCAATTGTGCCCAAGGCGAAAATGTTGTTGGGCCATGCAACTCAATAGGATTTCTACGCCTACTCCGAAAAGCCATGAGATGAACCTGTTTAGTGTTACTGCAATGAATCCGGGCACAATTAGATTTGGCCATGTGAAAGATTATCTGTCCAGACGTAAACACACAGAAACAATTAATTTAGGGCCAGATTTTTTTTTTTATGTGTAGCATTTGATTCATTTGTTTATGCTACAGCTCTGGAAAGTAGCACAAAATATCTAGATATTATCAAGTGTGCATTACTTTGGCATCCAGAATTAATTTAAATGCTGCACAAACAAAGTCAAAATATCAGCCTAAGATATTAAGAAAGGTTAGGAAGATCTTTGTACGTATGAACATGAATACTGTTCAAACATGGTTTAAAAAAAACGAGGACTACATTAGTTCCTTGCATTAGCATGTGAAATACATCTCATTCCTGGTACACTCACAGGCCTTGAATAATACTTTTGTTTGTGCTGCATTACCATCATCTATTGACGTCAAAGCGGCACTAATGTACAAGATAAAGTTGTCTTTTGTAAGTTTGTGCAGCTTTTGCGTCAACAAATGACAGTAATGCGTAGCAAAAATTATATACATCAGGGCCACTGTTTGTTCAACTTGCATTCCACATGTCCACAAACATTGCATGTCACAAAATCTGCTACTGTCACTACAGAGCATTTTACTATACACATTCGTCTAATTTGTACTCACCAACAGGGCCACCAATCACCACGCCCAGGTGGTCCAGCAGGTCCTGCTCTTGGGCCACCAGGTCAGCCCAGCGATGTTTTAATTGGTGGTCGTTGCGCTGGCTATTGAACAGTCTTCTTAGGTGGAACAGCACCTTTGCCCACCTCAGCCTCCTAGCCTCCGTGTGATACCCCTGTATCACCCTGCCACCAGCCTCCAACATCAGGGGGAGGGAGTGGCACACCAGCCACACAAAGGCACCCCCAGCTCCTCCTCACCCATTCTCCCCAGACGTGGCCTTCCCAACATCTCAACAATAATAAGGATAGGAAAGGGTAAAGAGGGAAAAACAGGGAAAGGAGGTATGGAAAGGAAACTTAAAGAACACACAAACAGCCCAACAATAGCCCAACTAACAATACCCACTAACACACTCCCAACAGTACAAAGACAAATCTAATCTAAAAAAATTACAAAAACACACTAACACTGATTTACACAGACACTTACAAAAACAACAGATGACAATGGAAATAGCACACAGGAGACAAAAGCACAATATTCACAGACACAACTTTATACACAGCCACACAGTCTAGAAGAATCACAGACTGCAAAAGTGAAAGTGAAAGTACACCCACTGTACCATTTCTGTAAACAGGATATCCTATTACATCAATTCCTGTCTCAAACGTGGAGCGTTTTTTATTATATTGCATGAAATTTTATGACGCTTACGGGCTTTGCGTCAATATTTTTTTACGAATATGCTTAAAATTTCCCCAGCATTCAAGGATCAATACATTTTTAATGGATAACCGATTTCATGGGGTGCAGTGTTGGAATTAGCGCTAGGGACCAATCGATGTATTATGGGTGTGAGCGACATTTTTTAATGCATATGCGTCTTTTTTACGCTTTTGCATCAAAACAATTGTCTATAATTGTGTTTGTGTAATTCTATACAAAGATAGGATGTTATGACCTGCTGTGTGTGTTCTAGTGTTTGGGCACACGTGGCAGACCACACTACTGCGGACCATAATACTCATGTTGTTGTGCAGGATTAGCTCGCTTAACTGATGCAACAGCAACACAGACTTTTAGAATAAAACTGGTATTTCCTAGTTTGAGCAGGTGTTGAATCAATAGAGGATAGCAAGGCTACGCAACTAAACAAATAGACTCATGGCCAGTATGTTTATGTCTGTGAATTGGCTATTTCAATTATTTTTGTGCCTCTGTGTGAACGTCACAAGAAGTGTTTTGCAAAATGTGCATATATGAATGTATTGTAATTGTATATAACCATCAGATGCCATTCATTGAGGTACATCAGTCATGATTTGTGTTTGTTATATCTGTTGCGTATTATGCTACGTGTACTTCCTTGACTTTGGGGACAAAACATCTCCCATGACAAACTATACACAGGATAGATAGAGGACCGTTGATAATGGCAATGTCAGAAATGTAACCCATCACATTTAATGAAATTCTGGGCACCACTTCATGGTCACTTGTGTGTATACTACCCATCAGTCAGGCATTTGAACATGCTAGGTAGGTACAGTGTTTCTGACACAGAGTCTCAAATCCAATCAAAAATTGTTATGTACAACACAGTTTGACATGACCTATGACCTATGTTTCTCCTGGGTCTGTGAAGGACCAGCAGACCATGCTGCATGTTTTCCCATATTTCCAGTGGTTTATTGCACAAAGGTGTCCAGTTCAAGTGTGTGGCCATGTGTACCCTGGGTCAGTATTGGCCTCCATGTTGTCATAGTTATGTGCAGGTCTAGTCATGAGTCTGTGGAGCCATTCCCTGAATTAACAGAGTATCCTTCAAAGCAGATTTGACCTAAAGCCAAAGATCAACTAATGACACACATGCTGATAGTTCAGCTATGGCACTGCAGAACTTTAATGAGGCTGACGACAGGGCAACCTTGGTATGCTTAAAAACTTTATGGATGGGTAATAGAAAACAGGCAGCTTTCATCACAACATGTGTACACAGGGTGGGCTTGAAAATTCCCACTGCAACAGGGAACATCAGTGCCTCTGTGCTAATTAATCTCACAGCTAGTCACCACGCAAGCACCATCAAAAGGTGGCGGCAGAAGTGAATCTGTGTCTCGACCGTCAGGGCACAAACATGTTTATCCTCACATACAAATTGGCAAGCCTTGTTTGTTGTGCTGGGAGCACCGTACCGAATCCATGCATACAGCCATAGCACACTGTCAATGTTTGCCAATAATGAATACATGCAAAACCAGAAAAGGGATGGGGGCTGGATTAGGCAATTTGAATATATGTCCAAGAACTGATTATGATGAGTAAAATGATTAAACTATACTATCTATTTGAAGATTCACTGTAGACCTACCATACACAATATCCCAGGAGGAAAGAGAGGGCATGGAAAGCAACTATGAGACAGATGTAGCCACAGGGAACCTCTATGGTTAACGAAAAGACAGGAACCAGTCTGGCTAACAGGATGCAGGCTCTGTCAGGAACAAACATGAACAAGGCAAATACACAGTGTGCAGACTCTGACTGGGTAATGCTGGAACAACACTGTGGGAACTAAAAACAGTTTGTGCTGTGGTCTCCAACTTTACACTAGCTCCCAAGGGCTCTGGTACACAAGTGATTTGTACGCCAATGCACAACAAGGAAATTCTGAAAATGGCAGCTCTTAAGCAGTTCCAAGCAGCAGCAAGGGCAGGACAGGTTCAAATGGCTGGTCTGCATGGTAGGGCTCACAGGTGTGTGCAGCTTCAGTCTCTCACAACTCGTGGAGTTGAGATTCAAGTTCAAAGGGCCAACTGGACCTTTCACATGGGAAGCAATGGACAGCTGATTACAGGTCTTACTGACTACCAGGCAGTGCATTATTTGACCTGAAGTCCATGCAGACTGATAAACTATGACTATGGCATGCCATACAGAAGTGGGAAGCACACAGGAGTCAGAATGGGAGTCTGGGTGTGTGTAGTCGAAGATTCTCAGGGTACAGATAGCCCATTTACAGGGCCCCCAAGAGAAGGGTGGGGAGAGACTTAAAAAAGGCATTGGCAGTACTTATTACCTGGGATGGACTGCGTAGGGCATGTCTTGTGAGAAATGCTTGTCATACCTGGGGCACTCGTGCTATCCATTTTCAGCTTAGATAGCTGATGTCACACTTACTTCTGTCAAGGGTCTGGTCATACATTCCTGTTACCAATGCAATAGCACATCCACTGCCTCATGTATGAAACACTTTTTTACCTTATGATTGATGGTGTCTTAGTTGTGCGTCATTTGCTGCAATGGACCATGTTGGCAACATGGATGTGTCTCATAGCTGTGGTCCTCTGATATTGCCGATATTGCCCTTCACATGTGAAATGGACAGGGTATATGTCATTTACACTGTGTGTGATGTTGGCTGTACATCCATACCCATCAAATGTGATGTGGCTTTTTCAGTATCCTAATGTGTATTTCTGCAATGCTCCATGAGGCTAAACTCTGATTATGATTCCTAGGGATCATGTGATGCATAAAAAATTACCCAGAGCATGACTGGGTGATGAAGTTAGGTGTTTAATGACATATGATAACAAAGAGGTGATGCTGACTATAGTTAGAAGAAGTTTAATACGATGTGTTGTCTGCAACGCAATCCTGCAGCAGTGTTTGGATGTTCACACTCATTTGCACCAACAGCATCCTCCTTTTCCTCCTCTTCAGGCATTTGTGGGTCTGGTTCATACAGCGGAATGTTCCTTCTTACACAAATGTTGTGCAGGATGGCACAGGTCAAAATGGTCTTGCAGACCATTTCAGGTGAATATAGGAGGCTGCCTCCGGAGATGCTCAGGCACCTGAATCTGGACTTCAGGATGCCAAAAGTCCTCTCAACTATGGTGCGTGTCCTACAATGTGCCTCATTATAGGCACACTCTGCTGCTGTGCTTGAATTGGCAAATGGGGTCATGATCCATGGCTGGATCCTGTAACCCTGATCAGCTGAAAGAGAAAATGAGGATAAATATTCGGTTGTAGGTTGCACCTTGATTATCACTTTGCGTGGCAGTTGTCAACTTGTTTAGTCTGTGACTCTTCAGTGTTTGTGGTATGGTGTGGGATCCTAGGCTTCTGTGATGTTCTTTCTGCATTGGGTTGTTTAACTATCAAAACTAGTGTTTGGCTGATTGACCTGATATCAGTGGTATATTTCTAAACTTGCTGTTCAGTGTATCTCCCATGCATTATGTAATGTGAAAGAAGAGTCCGTGTGCCTTCACTGGAGGTGACATAATACTTCCACACACACAATTGATTCCAATGTGGTGGTAACACGGTTGCACTATATGGGCTGAACATCCCATCCAATCTGACATATGTAATTGCATGTAAAATGCAACAGTGAGGCCCTATTATTTGGCTAGGTGTCAATGCACAACACATCTCCATAAGTAGGAAGCACTGAAGTGTTCACTATTGGCAATGCACAATTATCCCATGTGTGACAAGTTCTATACAAACCTATTTTTGTGCACTCACTGAGTTGGCTCATGTGCAAACATGTGCCTACACTACTGAACTTGCTCCAGGAAAGCTGGCTAACTTGGTTGTGGGGGTGAAGGTTTTAGTGTCAGAAGGTCCATGTGCCTGTACATCTGTTATGTATATTGGGAATTGTCTCAATCCGTATGTGTAGCAGTGTGCACTTTGCATTAGTGTCACATCCACATATTTTCATAGCACAGTCCACTTCCTTATTGCTAGCGGGTAATGTCACCCCAGGAGTGATGTGAGATGTTGGTACTGCCTCAATGATTCCATGTCACCTTCATTAGAGTCAGCATCATCATGCTATGTGTCTCATGGTGTTTGACCTGCAGCAAAACACATTACACACCCCTTACACAGGACGTATTACTCGGAAGGGTGTGTGATAGAGTGTTATTGATGTGATATTGGAAGATTCATCTTCCAAGTTGTACTGCCAGTTAAGCTCATGTAATGGTCATTGTGTGGTTTTAAATTGGGCCCGTGTGGCTCTGGAGTGGCATGTCTTGTTATTTGCATCTGTCAATTGTCCATTAGTGTGTATCCCATTGGGTCAGGATATCAAACGTGACTACCAGTGTCACAACCTTAGTGTCTTCCTGGCCACGTGTCAATGTATTGGTGTATGTGTTGTGTGTCCTACAGGGTTGCTGTGCTGTGTGTAACTTCCTAGATTTCTGTACTTACCAACAAGTAGGCCATTGCCATATCGTCCATCCTGGAAGTGCTGATTGATGGTGCAGTGGCGGAGGATGAATGAATCATGTACACTCCCAGGATACTTTGTCACGATGTTGGTGATCAATGCACGGTGATCCACAATGGCCTGCACATTGATGGAGTGTGTTTGCTTCCTGTGGCGGTATAGATGCTCCGTTGCAGTAGGTGGCACAATCCGTACATGTGTGCAGTCAATGGCACCAAGCACATGGGGAAGCGATTGATTTGATAAAACCCCTGTTTGGTCTTCTGCTGCTTCTGCTGTGTGTTGGGGAAGCTGATGTGGCGGGGTGTGAGGGAGATGATGGCATCAAGTACCTTGGGAAGGAAGGCGGAGAATGAGGGCTGTGAGATCCCGGCAACCAGGGAACCAGTGGTTTGAAAAGAGCCACTTGCCAACATGTGCAGGGCTGCTAGCAGCTTGGTCTCTGGTGGAATAATGTGGGGTGTCTGCAAGCTGGTTGCCAACTGTGGCTCAATGTGGCGCAGCAGCTGCTGTATGGCTTGCCAGTTTAGTCTGTACCTCTGGATGATGTCATGTTCCCTGAGGCCCACAAGGGTTGTCCTGGTCCTGAATATCCTCTCCTGCCTTCTGGGTTGCCTTTGGGGTCCCTGTTGGTGTGTTGGTAGCTGCTGCTGTTGCTCCTGTGCTCTGCATCTTCAAGCATGCTGGATGAATAGCACCTCCATGTCTTCCTTTTTGAGTTCTGATGTTGCTTCTGTGAGTTTTCCTTAAGTACTGGTGTGTTTGCTCCACCTACCAGCCGTGCGCTATTTTTGCGCGGTTGGATAAATGTGGCGCAAGGGTGTTTAAGTCATTTTTTAGACGGGAACGCCTACCTTGCATCTCATTGACGCAAGGCGGTTTCACGCATCTAGAAAATGACGCACACTGGGATATTTTGACGTTAGACCGGTCTAGCGTCAAACTATAAATATGGTGTAGCTTTGCGCCACATTTGCGTAAAAAAAATGACGCTAATCTGGCGCAAAGGGAGTATAAATATGGGCCTTAGTGGCTTGAAGGGAACATCTCACATATATCACCAGCCAACAGAACCATGCATACATGGCAACACATTCAACACAGTCTACCAGCCTGGGGCTAGTCCTTAGGGTGTTGTCCCGGAATGTGAAAGGCCTGGGCAGTAAACTTAAGTAGCATCATGTGGAAGGACCTGGGGTGACACACCTGGCAGGCAGTACCTGCAGAGTAGTAAACCATGGCAGCTATACTCTTCTTGCCCACGCAGGTTTCTTAACGGGGTCCCGGAGAGTCACTATCCTTGCCCAGAAGACCCTCCCTCTCCAGGTGACCCACACCTGGGTGGATAATCTGAGGTGCCAAGTGGCAGTGGATGGTTGCTGGAACAGTGAAAGCCTTTTGCTTGCTTCCTGGTACTTCCCCCATAGGGTTGCAGAGTGAGGAACTGGACAAAATGGGGAGGTATGTGGCAGAGACCCCAAAGGCACTGCTCCATTGGATGGAGGTGATCTTTATTATGACCCTGCACGTGGACCTAGATAGCACAATGTGGTCTGGGGATAGACTTTGGTCAGACATGTGGCTGGCGGCTTTCTTTGACTCCCTTGGGAAGACTGATCTGTGGAGGAAGAACCAGCCATTGTTTAGACAATTCACATATGTGCAAACTAGATCTGGTCCGTATTCAGACTTGGCTACCTCCTGGCACCCTGCCCCATCATACAGATTTACCCACACAACAATTCTACCTTGCGGCATCTCAGACCATGCACCAATGACAATGCAACTGACCACCGCTATCCCGAGGATAATGGGGGACTGGTGGCTAGACCCATGGTAGCCTACAGATGGGGCCACTAGACAGTTGAGTCCAGACACTACCGATCTTTAATTTAAAGAAATCCGGGGCAGGGTGGACTCGAAGATATTGTTATGGGAATCGTACAAGGCAGTCAAACGGGGACAATTAATAGCCCACGTGTCTGGGAAGCGGAAGGAGAGGAACAGAGAGGCCAAGAAGCTGGATGCACAGCTGCTCTGGCAAGAAGCGAAATACGCCAAAGCTCCCACCCTGAGGCTGGGGGCCACAACTGAGAGACTGAGGGAAAATCTACATAGTCTTGTGGAGCAAAAGGCCACAGCGCAATTCAGGGCGAGGCAGTGTAGACCTTATGAGATGGGAGACAAAGCAGGTAAATTATTAGCGTGGTTGGCTGAGAAAGAGGAGTGACAAAACTAGATCTCCCAGCTAGATACAGGGCCTTGGAGGGAAGGCGGAGACCCTGGTGGAGGTGGCAGAGGTTCTGGCTGCACAAGTGGCTATCCATATTGAGCACAGAATGACATAGACCAGTCCTACTAAGAGAGTTTTATTATGGAACCCCCTTCCACCATGGCTGCAAGAGGAAGCAAGCCACTCCCTTGACATAGACCTCACAGATCAAGAGATCACTGATGCACTACAGCAGATCAAGAGTGGTAAATCCCAGGTTTACAAATGGTCTGGCGTCTGAGTTCCTTAAATATGTCAAATCCTGTGTTGTGGGCCTACTGCACTAGTTGTATTCTAGGACACACAAGGAGTTAAGGCTGCCATGAGACCTGCATCAGGTGACGATAGTCCTGATACATAAGAAAGGAAAGCCACAAGATTACTGCGCCTCATATAGGCCAACGTTACTCCTCAGTCTGTAGACCAAGATATTGGTGAAGGTCCTGGTTAACCGCCTGCTGCAGGTGGTCGATACATTAGTGGTCCCAGACCAATCGTGTTTTATGCTTCATACAGCGGCACAGCACAACCTTCGCAGTTGGCTGGATGTCAGGCACATTGCAACCAGGTCTGGGAGTCTGCTGTTTTATTGGCATTAGATGCAACAAAGGCCTTCGATTTAGTGCAATGGCCCTACTTATGGGCACTCCTGCATAAAATGGGGATAAGATCACAATTCCTGGCCGAGATGTAGCTGTCATACAAAGACCCAATTGCTAGGGTCAAGTCTCCAGGGAGTTCCTGTTTGGTAGAGACACCTGGCAGGGTTGTTTCCTCTCCCGCTGCTCTTCTCACTGGCCATAGAGCCTCTGGCCTGCTGGTTGCCAAAGGATGCCCTGATACGGGAACTCTGCTGAGATGGGAAATAGGAGGACGTGGTCTCTCTTTATGCAGACGATGTTCTTCTATACCTGGACAACCCAGACCACTCTGTTCCCAGTGCACTGGAGATCCTGGGGTGATTTGCATCAACTGGCACAAATTTCTCACATCCCCACTGATGGAGGGCGGCACTGACCTGGGTTGGAAATACACCCCAAGGTAGGAGCCCACAGCGTTCCGTTATCTGGGAATCTTTATGACGAAGGACGAACATCAGATGTTTGGGGAAAACCTTGATGATCTTGGACTCCAATAGAGATAATTAGGCTCATTGGAGTAGGCTCCCAATCTCTCTGATGGGCAAGGCAGACCTCTGTAAAATGATTTACCTGCCCAAGTTCTCGTATGTGTTACAAAAAAACACCTTTGCTGTCCCAGATCATTTCTTTTGGGCAGTGGCTGGCATATCATGCAGGTTGTTTTGGGGCGGCGGGGCACCTTGGATAGCCATGACCACCCCCACAAGGAAACCCCTGAATTGTGGTACTGACCTACGTAACTTGAGGCTAAGTTATTGGGTGACGCAGCTGTAGGTGATCAATGACTGGGCTTTTTCCTCACAGCAGGAAACCTCAGTACAGGCTGAAAGGCATTCAATGGATCCAGAGGGGTTCATGGCTCTACGGAAAGCAGGGGAGGCCAGTCTCCCCGACTGCCACGGCGGTGGTGATCAAGATGTGGCATACAACAACTCGAACCCTGGGATGGCAAGGGAAATTGATGATGGAGAACCCCCTGTGGGACTCTCTGGTGCTACAGGGGCTAAGTGTAATGGACGTCTACAAAGAAGGGAATTTGTTGCATATTTCCAAGATGAGGGATGTTTGGAGAGGAGGAGAGATGAAATCATTGTCCGAAATACAGGAGCAAGATGAGTTGACATGGAGCCAATATTTCCATACCAGCAATTGCCTTACCGCCTGCGACACACAGAGAACTGTTGTAGGAGGCTCCTGATGAAACACCCCTGGAATACAGAGCACTAAGGATTCCCTTGACCAGCCGTGCTGTGTCTTGGCTGTACCCCTCCCTCCTACTCAACAGCATGCCTCTGCTGCGAAAACTCAGGGACAAATGGCAACAAGACGTGGGCAGGGTAGAGGACCGTGATTGGGGTTTGGCTTACCAATATCCACTCAAGGTGGCCATCAGAGCAGGCTAAAGGTTAATCCCACTAAGGATACTCCATAGAACATACTACACCAGAGCTGCATGGGATGAGTTGATTCGGATCTGTGTTTGCAGGGCAGAGGGGTACCCTGTTTGCAGAGCTGTGGACAGAGAGGTGCCCTGGTTTACACACTTTTGAGGATGCCCCAAGAATCAGGACTACTGGGTGAAAATAGACTTAGGCTTTCCGTGATCTTGGAATTCACTTTGGAGCTCACACTGCAGTTGATTACACTTAGGGGAAGCAAACACTGGACCGGTATACATTCCTGTTCTGTAATGTAGCTCTCATGGTGGGTATACAGGATGTGATCAGAACGTGGGGTCACAGTGGGACCCCATCAGTCTGCACCTGGGAATCAAATATGAACTGGTGCATGAGGGGCGAATAAATGGTTTACCAGGCTAGAGGCTGCTCGCGGAATTTAAGAAAAATCTGGGGAACCTGGCGGGTAGCAAAGGTCATGAATTAAAAAAAAAGGTCTGATGTAAAGGGGCCCTAGAAAGGGATGTGGACAGGTGCTTTCGTAGGAGGAAACCACTGGACACCTGCATATCTGTCTACTGCTGGGACACAGATCCACAGACTGTGGTGATGGTTGGGCAGGGTTGCCAGCATACCTGACAGGTTTGTTTACTGTTGTTTATTTAATGTATTAACTTAATAACAATAATAATAATAAAAAGAAGTTAAAAAAACAGTGCCATCTGAACCTGCACTGGACTCCGCTTCTGCATTGTGAACCGCTTTTCGCATGGACCACGGCCCCCCTGACACGTTATAATTATAGTTTTGCTATAAAAAAAGTATGCAGTGCACTCATTCTCCCTATGAAAATCTAGCTGCAAGTTATAATACTCCCGAAGTATAGTGCACAGAACTAGGTTTTAGGAAGGGTGTTAATTTTTTTAGATTATATTTTAACCATGGTAAAAAAGTTTATTTTATTTTTGTTATTCGCAACATGCATTTGTGCTGTTTTAATCCTATTCTGTGTGGTTATCTTAGATGTGTTGAACAGTGGAGTACAGCTGTTAAAATATACATGCTTTTTAGTTAAAGTGCCTTTTTCTTAGCACATCGTGTGTCGGTGTGGTTGAGAATACTGAAAAAGGTTTGTTTCTGATCTCCACGGTGTCTCTGGATCCCTGTTTAGGGACTGTTGGTTACCTAAAGGCATTGACGCAACTTTGACTATGAACTGACCGGAGTTCTATGGGGCTACTAAAACCTGTCTCTCACATTCAAGCGTTGGTGCATTGAACTAAGTTCACTCTTGTCATCGGTGTGAAAGCAAACCTTGTAGAGCTGGGCCAGAGATTCCATTTACGAAACAGCAGGAAAAATGTCTAAATAGACTAGATCCTAGACATTCTGTCTCACACTACACTGGCTGCATGTAACGGAAGGTTGGAGGATTCCTTCTTGGTGAGCTTTGCTGGATCCATGAAAGTCATGGCGGTGACAATGCACCATTTGTCGTTGAGACACAGGTGCTTCCAGAGCACTTACCATGTGTGTTCCTGTGGCTAAAATCTGCCATGCACCACAACATGGTCACCACTGCATAAATTTACTAAACATTATTGTCTCTTACCTCAAGTATAGATTGATAAATATTTTGCCTGGGATTTGATGCATGACTTCCTCAGATGGTTGTCACTAAGTAGTCCCCTTTATGGGGATATTGCTTTGATGCTCATTCGTAAAGTGAGAATTCTGCAGAATTAGTGTATCCATCAAAAGTAAGTTACTTACCTTTGGTAACTTAATCTTCCTGCAGGTCCTCACCACCCTCACTCCCTCCCTGATGAGTCAGTATTGTATGTAATAAGATCCCAAGGAATGCAAACATTTGTGCTGCTATCATTGCTGCACAGCTCTTTCAGTTCCACTCTGTACACCTCGTTGGTACACAATAAAATATCAGGAAATTATATCTGTGCGCGTGTTGGTTCCTATTTTATGCAATGTTGTCATGTCCGACTGAAGGATCAGGGATGCAACTGCACAGCGCTGCTTGTCATAGCTTGAAAGCTACTACTGTGGGAAATGCTTTTCTAGACCTGCCTGACTCCAGGGAATATATACTAAAGTGAGGAATCTGCATGAGGACTGTATCTAAACCAGAAATATTGTTGCAAAGGTAAGTAACTGTTTATTTTCTTGAATGCAATCTCTCTGCCCACAAATGTGAAGAATCTCCCTCAATGTACTGTAGTATCCTTGCCTCTCTATTTCACTTACTGAACCTCTTAGACCTCAATAGAGCAGACTCTCTTGCTTAAGGTTAGGCCTTTTAAAAAAAAGCTACACCTAACTCTTCATCACCAACTAACTACCCCACCATCTCAATGCTACCATTCTTCTCTTAACCATGCCTTGTCTTCAAAAGTCTCACCTGTTATCTTTTAACAACCTCACTGAATTGCCCAAATCAGGCTTTCCAATTGTCCTTGTCTCTGAAATAACTCTCATGCACAAATCTAATTTCATCACATCAATTCTCCAGAACCCGTTCCAGTCCACTTACCAAACTGTTGATCACTAAGTCCTGCTCAACACACAACTTCCCCCTTCTTTCTCAGTCACAATTCCAGCTCGGATCTGTCTTCACCCACTCCCTAGCAGTAATAGTCCCTCAATGCTCTATACTTGGTCCCCTACCACTCTCACTTTGCACTTCTTCCCTGGGTATGATTATCTATTATCTTTGCTTTTCATATCACATGTATGCAGAAAGTAGGCAAATCTTATTTCCATTATCCCCTCACTCACAACAAAACAAAATATTAATCTGCCTTACAGCTATTAGTTTCAGTATTTCCACATAATCAACTTTCAGAAACAGAGAGCTTCATCTTCCCTGCATCTGATTTCTTCCCTCTCACCCATCCCACACAACCAGAAATCTGGGGTTTCTTTTTGTCTTTAAACTGAGGCTAAGCTCTTTCATCTCAACAACAGCCTCAGGGACTCACTACCAGCTGCTCAACAGAGTACCCCACCTTTCCATTAAACATAAAAGACTCATGTTGGATAACAGTTAATTATGTGTTTTCACATATTTACACCCCCCCCCAACAACCAAGTTATCAGCTTCCTTCCTCACTATGAGTGCACTGCCTTCTACTGCATCAAGCCTGTTGCTTCCTGTCAGTAACAGTGTCCAGCTGAAACTCCTAACCCTTGTATTAAAAGTGATTAATAGTATTACCCTTCCATTACCTTGTCTTGCCACACTTCTATTGGGGTTCTTCCAACCATCACATACTCACAGTACCCAATGCATTACACACCCAATTCCCTGTTTGTTGTTTTTTTAACCAACTTGGGCTCCTCTGTTGGGACATTCTTCCCCTTTATTATTTCTTTCCTTTTTAAAACCACTTTTAAATCATGAATTTGACCAATACAGCATTAACTGCACATTGGCCTAACCCCCACTGTTCATACATATTTGTGTGTGTATATATATATCCATAACCTTTCGGAAGGCTCCCTCATTAGGGGATCATTTAACTAGAAGCTTTTTCTCTACAAAAGAAAAGACATCTTGGCTTAGTAAAAAAAGTTGGGATTTTGGAAGTGTGGCCACTGTAAGGCTTGCAATTATGCACACAACATGCAAAAATATCAAACGTTTGATGGTCGTTACTGTGACATCAAGGACCGTATTACATGTGACACTGAATTTGTGGTTTATATTGTTGAATGTGGATGTCATAAGAAATACATTGGCAGTACCATCCACAAACTAAAAGTCAGATTTTTACAACACTTTAGAGCCATCAAGAATCAAGATAGAACATATCCCCTGGCTAAACATTTTTGGGATATACATAAAGGGGACCTTAGCACTTTATCATTTTATGGCATCAAATCTATCAAGAATAATCCCAGGGCCGGTGATAGAACATCTGAGCTTAGACAAATGGAATCCAAGATGATTTTATTGCTTGGTTCCGAATCCCCCTGGGGGCATAATCTTGATGCTGAACTACATGTTCATTTATGATATTAAGCATAGAATGCCTTTTATACTCATGAAACACTATCAGGGTGATTGAAAATGTTGTGAAATTCTGTTCATATTGAACTGTGGATATAATATGATCTTCATAACTGCCGTTTATATACAAGGGGCATTTTTATTGACATAAACGATATATGTGATTTTGCAGATTTTATAGGAATATTAATTTGTCCCTGATTGAAACATGATTAGACTCTTTCAGATTTTTATCTGTTTAGATTCTTTCTTCCGCTTGAAATTGATATTCACAGAAGAGTGGATATATAGATATAAGTTTTTATCATTGTTTTTCACTAGCTATAGACACATATTTAATATAGACGTAGTTCTTTCTCATTAGCACCTTGCACTTTAAACTAAAGAGTAATGGCACACATGGAGTATTTAAATCTAAACAAACCAATGTAAAAAAGTTTTTGAGGTCAATGCAATCCAAACATCATTATTATCTGGTATAGCACAAAACAATAGTCTTTATATGAGTTTATTAAACCCTTATCCGAAATGTTTCTGTCTCTAAAATATTGTCCAACTTAATTGTTCATATTCACAATTTCATAATTAGTCCAATTATCCCATTCATATAACCGTAATTTCCAACTTGCTTGTCCGTCGTCAACACGTGTTTCATCCGGGGGAGTACCCCTGGGATTTCCTCAGTACTTTCTTGTCAATAAAGTTTCATAAAAAAAACCTAAAACAATATTGTCATACATTATAAACAATTTCGGCTATACAGTATCTATAACCTAATCAATTTAATCTTGTGCCAACCTAGTAACCAGGTGAGAACCCTGCTAAATGCCCTCATTTGTCTTTTTCTTAGTAATATCTCTTAACGTGAGCCTAAGTGAAAAAGTTTGTTTAATTTTAACCCCCTTCAAGTGTGAGATGTCTGATAGTGCATATAAAACAGATAAGTGCAGCCACCTTATAAGTTAGATGGAGGTGAAAGGTTATTGATGAAAGTGTAAATCTTGCTCCTTATTAGAATAACATACTTAATCTCGCAATAAGGCTCTCAAGACCTCCCGTTCACAGACATTATCACTAACATCTCAAAAAAATAGAGAGATCAGGAGCAAGAGTGCTCAGAGATTGAGGATTGTTTTAGACTATACGGATATCTCTCAGAAGTTATTGAGAATAATGAAAAAACACTGGCCAATACTAATTCAAGAGGAGACGCTCAAGAAATATATAGGGAGCAAACCGGAGGTTTCATTTAGAAGAGGGAATACCCTCAATAATATTTTGAGTCCAAGCTATTTACCAGATGAGACTAAGGTAGATTGGCTCAGTGTACGTAATCGAGGCTTTTTCAAGTGTGGTTCATGTGCAATGTGTAAATGGGCATGGCAAGCTAAAAAAGAGTTTCTTGACAGAAGAGGATGCAAAATATTAATAAAATCACATATAGGGGGTCATTCCGACCCTGGCGGTCATGACCGCCAGGGCTGGGGACCACGGAAGCACCGCCAACAGGCTGGCGGTGCTTCCAGGGCCATTCTACCGCCGCGGTCAGAAAAGGGGAACCGGCGGTTTCCCGCCGGTTTTCCCCTGGCCCAGGGAATCCTCCATGCGCCGCCATGGGGATTCCGACCCCCTTCCCGCCACCCTGTTTCTGGCGGTTCTTACCACCAGGAACAGGATGGCGGGAACGGGTGTCATGGGGCCCCCTAACAGGGCCCCATGAAGATTTTCACTGACTGCTTTGCAGACAGTGAAAATCGCGACGGGTGCAACTGCACCCGTCGCACCCCTGCAACTCCGCCGGCTCCATTCGGAGCCGGCTTCCTCGTTGCAGGGCCTTTCCCGCTGGGCCGGCGGGCGCCCTTTTGGCGGTCGCCCGCCGGCCCAGCGGGAAAGCCAGAATGGCATCCGCGGTCTCCTGACCGCGGAGCGGCCATTTGGAGGTGACCGCCATAGATTGTAACACAAAATTTGTAGTATATATGCCTATATGCAAAAGTGAGAGGATATACGTGGGTAGCACAATACGTCCACTTAAGACAAGAATTTCTGAACATTGGAGAGCGATAAGACAACTAGATGAACGCTATCCGATAGCCTCTCACATGATGATATGTAAAGCACAAGGGGCGCATAAAGATTTCAAATTTTTTGGTTTTGAACAATGTGAAAAGAACCCACGGGAGGTAACAGAGAATTGGCTCTGAGAAGGAGGGAATCATTATGGATTATGAAATTAGGAGCTGTAGAACTAGGATTAAATACAGATCACGAGATGGAATATTTCCTGGGTGTGAAATAACTAGTGAGTACAGGGGTACTGAGTTAATAAAAGTACTAGTTCATGGTGGAATTAATTAAATTAAGGAAATGAAAAATACTTATTTTAGAGAGTGTCTGATGTACCTTATATTTTCAATTATATATATTTACAGATTTGGGTTAGTGGCTCGGGTTAGATATATATAGTGAAAAGTCCATATGATATGTACAGTAATTTATTAGTTTGTTACCATATTATCATCTCCAGAATATTACTGATTATTTAGAATAGAAAGCATAAATTACAGTTGTAGGGAGACAGGGCACGTAGGATATGGATCAGCCTTTAATGATTATATAAAGACTAACTTGTGTGGCTGTTTTTCTTACGGACATATGTGAAGTTAATATAGTCCGTTTTCGATTCCTAGCATTTTAGAATGTATTTAGGAGAGGGGAACCCTTACAAAGAAGTGTATCGTTTATTTCGCTAGAAAGACGGCGGAATTTCTGAAGTCCGTCTTCTATTTCAGTTATGAAACCTACGCGTTTAAATAGAACGCATCGTAGCAACTCGGGTTAGACGGTCAGGAGCGTACTCGCTGGCATCTAAAAGAATCGTGTAACAGGTAAGGACACAAAAGTAGTAGTTAATACTCCCAGATCGGATAGACGATGTCGGGGTAATTAATTAATCGGTTGTCATTTTGAAATAGGTATTACTAATAAGAAAAACGTGGAGAGACGATTCAAAATTTAGTCAAGGGAACAAGGAAATGGTAAGCGCCCCTTGAGTTTAAAACGAACACTATAATCTGCTATGAAAGTAACGTAAATCGATGAAATACTGATGTATTTGTTATTTTGTATTATACATATAACTAGATTTTATTCTTCGAAACTCGAGAGATACTATGAAACTACTAAAGGAATAAGTTGCAATGGAATTAGTAAGTTAAAACTAAATGGAATAAGGGGATACACCTCTAACCATTGGGGGTATAAGGAAGCACAGGGAGGTCTTTCTCAGATAATAAGGAGCAAGATTTACACTTTCATCAATAACCTTTCACCTCAATCTAACTTATAAGGTGGCTGCACTTATCTGTTTTATATGCACTATCAGACATCTCACACTTGAAGGGGGTTAAAATTAAACAAACTTTTTCACTTAGGCTCACGTTAAGAGATATTACTAAGAAAAAGAAAAATGAGGGCATTTAGCAGGGTTCTCACCTGGTTACTAGGTTGGCACATGATTAAATTGATTAGGTTATAGATACTGTATAGCCGAAATTGTTTATAATGTATGACAATATTGTTTTAGTTTTTTTTTAATGAAACTTTATTGACAAGAAAGTCCTGAGGAAATCCCAGGGGTACTCCCCCGGATGAAAAACGTGTTGACGACGGACAAGCAAGTTGGAAATTACGGTTATATGAATGGGATAATTGGACTAATTATGAAATTGTGAATATGAACAATTAAGTTGGACAATATTTTAGAGACAGAAACATTTCGGATAAAGGTTTAATAAACTCATATAAAGACTATTGTTTTGTGCCATACCAGATAATAATGATGTTTGGATTGCATTGACCCAAAAAACTTTTTTACATTGGTTTGTTTAAATACTCCATGTGTGCCATTACTCTTTAGTTTATTGTCAGATATCCCATGCGGGTATATCGTGTAGGTATTTTTGGAGGGTAGATACCTGAGTTCTGTGCACCGTGGTGATATATTTATACAAGGCCAGATTTTTTGGAATAGGAGCGCCAATCACTCACTACCGCGCCCTCTGTTTTAAGTGGGCACCTTGCACTTTAGTCTGTGGCTTTTCTCTGTTTCCATCCTGTACACTTATAGTAATCACAACTTTGCAGTATAGATTAAAACAGAACACATCAACCTCATATAACAAATCCATTCCTTTTATCATGTTAATGGGGCTAAAAGATAGGTCGACATTAAATTTATAGACAATATAAAAGACGAAATTCCATATGTTTTAGCTAGATATTGCAATTAATTGTATATATTCATTGCATTTGACATTTTTTATTATTGGTTTTAGATTTTGAATTGAACAATGACTAAGATCTTATTAATTGTGAGAATTGTAAATACAATGGCCGTCATATCTCTTATTGAATTATAAAGTAACAGCCATTTTAGTAATTGGTTTATATGTATCAATAATTTTTTATATATTTTACAATATTTTACATTATTTACAACGTACAAAACATTTGAGATTTTTATACCCAAACTGTTTGAAGTATTTAAAATATTCATATATAAAAACCAACACTGAAGAATATATTTTATATATTTGATTAACTGGATTGAAAAATGCTGACCAGAAGACATTGATGACATTGGCCAAATAAGTGTTATAATGTAAGGTCCTCACAACGCCAATTTTGGCATGATAAAATAGAGGTACATGTAATCACTTAGTCACATGTTAGGCCAACACATGAATGAGACATATCATCAATTATTAATTAGCATTCACAATTCTTAAACTTTCTAATTTTCAATTCTCAATTAATTTTTTGTCAAGTTTTCTTCTCATCAAATTATGGATAAGCTCCAGGAATTTAGAAAATATATATGGAATACATAATGTTTTTATGTCTAGACCATTGAAAATAGTTCATGTCAACCATTCAATGTTAAAACTGGGTGTAGATATGTTGATTGTGTGTAGGTTGTTGCATGTTCCAAGATGGCTGCTGCATTAGAGCACACTACAATATAATGAAAACAAATGAAGGATTTCATTTTGTGTATATATGGTGCCGGTTTCTTGACCGGAATTGTCCAGTAGAAGGCGTTTTTGCCGAAACGCGTTGACATTTTATTGCAGGACTCTGTGCAACCACTATAAGGAATAAATCTGAACTAATTCAATTCAACAATGTTGTATCCGACTTTGGTTTAATGGACAAGATTCAACAAAGGGATTGGTGCAGCCGTTGGATGGTTATCGTTCCATCTGTCAAGGATTATATATATATATATATATATATATATATATATATATATATATATAAAGGCCAGAGATTCCCAAGGTGAAAGTTAACTAGACATTGGTCCAGATATTCTTTAAGGCTTTTGCTGTGCTTGCTGTAGCTCAAATTGTCAATTGCAGACCACAGAATATTATTTAAAGAGTTTGGCTCCGCATGTTTTAATTGCCCTCTGTGTATATACTGTATATATATATATATATATATATATATATATATATATATATATATATATATTATTTACATAGTGACAGTGACAGTGACAGTCACCACTAAGTAGTTATAGTTAGGACCTAGTTTCTATATAAAAAGCATTTTTTTTACTTGCCTACATCTTTGGCGCTGCTTGACGGATCTTCACCAAAGTTTCCAAAAAGATTTGCCAGTCCCGTCAGCTGCTGCCTGGAAAGTTTCGGGGTGACCCGTCCAGGGGTGGGCAAGAAAAAGGAGGAGGGTCCCAAAACAAGTTTTCCCCATTTATTTTTCATTAGGAATTTTGAACAGCAACAGGGCAAAAACTACTGTACAGAATTAAACGAAATTTGGCAAGAAAGTAAGTCCTGGTCCAGAAAGAGTGTTTTTTTTTGCTTTGGTGTAATTCTGTACAGTAGTTTTAGAGAAATTAAAGAAAATCCACATTGTCACATGGGAAGCGAAGGTTTTAAGACCACTCCTGATCTCATGCAGAGATCTGATTGACTGATAACACTTCAACAACAGAAGTCATTGAATCGTTTTCAGCCATCTTGGGACTCGCCTGCAGCCGAATCCCAAAACAAAAGTTAAAAAAAAGAAAAAGAAAAGGGGGCCAGGGTATGGACACCCTTACACCTTAGCTATGGTGGTGGGGTCCCAAAGGAACTCTACAGCCCCCCCACCCCAGGATAAAAAGCATTTATTTTATTTTACGAGTGGAGTCCCAGTGGATCCATGGATCCGCCATAAAATCAAAAACCAAAAAAACAAAGTGCTGTCTTCTTCGCTTTTTTACTATAATGGCCCCGGGTAGGCCAAGAGTAGGGGCTTCTGTGTAGAAAAAAAACAGGGGGGGGCCTCCTGGCCCCTTCCGCTGCCCCAGGGATTGCCACCTCCTCAGGGATTATTATTTGTATGTGGGGGGCCACGTGTCCCCCACTGACATGGGGCCCGCAACCTCCCAAGGGCTGTGTGTTATTATTTGGGGGGGCCGGCCCCTGGCACCTTCCCTTTGCCCCAGGGCAAAATGTGATTTATTTGCTGGGGCCAGACAACCACCCCACTGCCCTGGGGACCACCCCGCCGGGGCTTATTATTTGTATGCAAGGGGGAGCCGTGTGCCCCTCCCAGCTGCCCTGGGGACCACCACCTCCCCGGGTGTTCACATAATGATTGTCGGGAGGAACTGTGGTCCACCCGCTGCCCCAGGGACCACCAACCCTAGGGCAAATATTTGAAATAAAAAACCCACATTTGCCCTAGGGACCACCACCCCCGGGGCTATGTCCTCATTGGAGGGTGGAGGGGGGCCCAATGTCCCCTCTCTTGGAGCCACTGATGGCCCTGGGGACCGCCACCCCCCCAGGGTCGGCTCCTGCTATGTCGCAGGGTGCCCACCCCCTGGACATAGCTGTTTGCTGTGGCTTGGATGCAGCTTTGCAGCTGCAGCCAAACCACAGCAAACACTCTGGCTTTTGACAGTGGGACCTGTAAAGCAGGTCCTGCTGTCAAAAACCAAAGCTTTCATCTCTGTCACCTGCATGCTTGCAGGGGACAGAGATGAAATGCTTCTGCAAGCACAGAGCTGCTGTCAAACCAGCTCAGGGCTTGCTGAAGCAATGGCACTGTGAGGGAAGCCTTAAGGCCTGTAAGGGTTTAAAAATAAAATAAATATATATATATATATATATATATATATAAAAAAAATAGGGACCCCGGGTGAGCTCTTGAGGGCTCCCTCGCGGTTCCAGAAAGCCCATAAAGCGGTCAAAAATAAAAACATATCTCAGTGTGAAGGTCACAGACCTTCACACTGAGGTTTGGGGGTTTGAGTCCAGCTGGACTCATTTCTTTTTTATTATAAAAAAAAATTATAGTTAAAAAAAAAATATATATATATTTTTTAATCCAACACAAATATCTAATTCTAAGTATATGAAATATTAATGCTTTAAAAAACGCTATCTCTTTCACTCTCACTTTCTTTCTCTTTTTCTGTCTCTCTTTCAATTAATATCTCCCACTCACACACCCACTCAGAAACTTATGCACCCACTCACAGACCCATTGACACCCTCATGCACCCATTCACAGACCTGCCCATACACTGATGCACCCACTTAAACATTGATGTACACACTCTCACACCCAGACAGCCAATCTCACAACCGCTGTCACCCCCAAATAACCCTCTCACACCGAGAGAAGCCATGGCCATACTCCTGTTGCACACTGCCAAAGGCTCGTGCACAGTATGGGTTTGGGTGGTTAATGTGTGTTGGCCTCAGGGTCTGGCTGCTGGCCAGGTCTTGTGGGCAACCTCCCCTGCACACAGGTGAAGGCTGTGCATGGTGCAAGCTTGGGTGCTTATAGGTTGTGGACCCCAGTGCCTGGTCACAGGCACTGTGGCCAACCACTGCTGCGCACGGCCAAAGAAGTTCACTGAAAAAAAACAAAGGTGACAGGGATGTTATAGTTAGGAAATAGAATTAAAAAAACATTCACTTAAAAAACCAAAGGTTATAGGGACATTGTAGTTGGGCTCACATTTTAAACATACAAAACCACACAGAAATTCACCAGTTATAGTTAGAGTTACCTCAAGTTACTATAACTCGTGGCCTAAGATAAATATAACTCGCGCCCTCGCCATGCATTGCTAATTAACCCACAAATTACGGCACTCATGCCATCTTTCATAACATAATTGATAATATCAACGTAATAATTGCAGTAACCTTTTTGATGACAAAACTGTGCATGGCAGGGTTTGAAATGCAGAAATAAACAAACGTTGTAGTGGAAAAGAGGAAATACTGGAATTTAGTCAAATGATGAGTGAAATGATGCAGTTGGTAGGGACCGATGACTACACTTCAAGGAGCACATAATAGTGCAACACTGGTTTTCTAACAGAACCACAGGATGGTAGTTCCTTTTGTAGGTTGTCACTAATCACTGACATAATTTTGACAAGTTTTCATTCCTTACTCCCGGCCTTAAAAGTGCAACAAAGACCACAAGTAATTAAAGGATTTCTTATGCCCCTGGCAAATGTCAAATGGGGTAGACGTGTACATCAAACTCTTGTATGCTCATTTGACAGGATTTTTCTCTTTCATATATTATCTACATTTACAATGATGTAATCATAGTTGTATTTGAAGACCTGAACAACTCTTGACCTGGCCCCGTTTCTCTCACAAATATATTTGAGGATGGCACATGTATTAAATGGGTATGTCTGGGTTCATTAAGCTTGCTTTGCCATTCAGTGCAACATAGGACTGCTGAAAGTGTTAGCACTGCTTCTGGCTTTAAGAATCACAAATGACATTATTCAACAACAAAGAACCACAAATGTGTGAATTTTTCTGCAATGTGATGAACAGATTATTAATTGTGAAAAACTAAGATATTTACCTTTTGGCAAAAGCACATGCTAGCAAATATTTATTTACACCTCACTGCAGTTAGAATTTTGCTCTGAAATTCATTAGTTCCTTGAAACTGACAAAGGAGTGAGAAATAGAAGGAATGTAAGGCTGACGGCTTTCCACTCATGTGACGTGTGAAGGCTGTGAGGATTTTTGTGATTGTACCATTTTGAGCATTGGATGACCAAGGGAAGGGGTTGATGTGAGTAAGTCAATATCGGGTCTAGACTGGGGTGATGGGGGCTTATCCTAGAGTTGAGCTCTGAATTTGGGAGTTTTAGGTAGGTGCTTTGTGCCTTTAATATTTGTATCACATCAACCTTCCTAGTTCTAATGATGTCACTCTGTCAGTTGAGCATGGAGAGTTCATGTCAAGGCTGTAGCTGTTCGGTCACTAATAAACGGACTCTTTCGGTGTTGTATATGTATTTTACTACACAAATTTGGAGAAAAGCACAGGATTAAGGGACCAAACAGATAAAACTGAAGAGAAGTATAAGAAGCTGAACGCCAGATGAACAAATCAAAGGAATATTCGTTTATTGGTGTGTATAACGTAGGTCCTTGGAGATAAGCGTGCGTTTTTCATAGAAAAATTCAGGGGCAGCCAGTGTTACCTCAATTTGGGCCACATAGTGTCTCTGGCATGGTTACTATTGGTCTCCTGGCATGTGAACGAAGTGGACTCACGCATCAACAGCCTTACAGGAGATCGCGTTCTGTTGGTGACGTCCAGTAGGGTGTGGGCGACATCTGTAGAAGTACAATTGTGTAAGCTCATTATGTGACCTCACATTGTAGCCATTTTCAGTTGGTCTAACTTAGGAATCTATGAGGAGTATGTATGGGTAGGTAGCTACATGTCAGTCCTTGCCATGCATCGGAAGGTATTTACTCTTCAAGGGAGAGAAATCCAAATATTGGTGTTAATCATGGATTGGTTTAAGGATAATATTGAAGGTGGATTACAGTCATTATGGAAAGTTTTATGGCAGGGAAGAGAAAAGCTAAACCACAGGTGAAGAGTAAAATCTTCTTGTTGTACTTTTGGTCACCACCTTATTGAGCGACTCTGTTCATTTTCCATTGCATGCATATTGAGTGGAATTCCTATTGCACATGTATTAGGTGGTGAAGCCTGGGCTAAGATATTGGGCCAGATGTATTAAAAGGTTTTGCACTCGCAAACGGTAAATTCGGCCGTTTGCGAGTGCAAACCCTTGGTCTGCGATGCATGAAATGCATTCGTAGACCACAGATAAGAAATCTCTAAAATAGCGATTTCTTGCGTTGCGACCTGGAAATTGCGAGTCGCAATTTGCGATTCGCAATTTCCAGGTCGCAAGGCTATTCTGGAAAAAATCGTAAATTGCGATTTTTCCAAAAATGGCATTTTGCACTTGCAAAATACCATGCTTTGCAACCAGGTGGTAACCTGGTGCAAATTTAAAAATGCAGTTAAACTGCATTTTTAAATTAAACATGTAAAGCACACATGCCCTTTTGGCATGTGTGTACCTTACATGTTTAAAAAAAAGTTTTTTGGGTGCAGGAGAGGGGGCCTTAGGCCCCCAGCACCCTGGCCTTTTGCATTTCCAAAATTGAGATTTCTGGTTCAGAAATCGCAATTTTGGAAATGCTAAATATTCGCAGCTATGGGTCAACAGGCCCATTGCTGCGAATGGGGCCGGTATCGCAATTTGTGATTCGGTAATAGCATTTGCGATTTTTAAGAAATCACTATTACAGATTCGCAAATGTGATACATGGCCCTTTGCGAGTTGGTAAGAGCGATTTCTTAAAAATCGCTATTACCGAATCGCAATGGGCCGTGATGGTACATCTGGCCCTTAATCTTTATAATTAAGGTGAAGAGAAGAATTAGAGCTATTCCATTTACTTTTACTATGGAATACACAAACAATTTCAACATTAGTACATCAAAGGAATTTTAACTACATTTGGTGACCGTTTGGTAAAATGGCCAGAGAGAATATTTTTTAAACTATTAAGACAATGTGGAAGACTCACATTTGTATATGGCAGAGAAAACAAATATTGCACTTCATTCATTATGTCCAGAGGGTCTAAGAATTTTTTGACAAATACCTAAGGAGGGATGCTCCAAGGACAGTAATAAGTCTATTGATGCATTAGCCAATCTTGAGGCTTATTTTAGTCCTAAGGTGTGCATCGGGATCACTTTTGCAAGAAAGCAACAGAAGGAGGATTTGATTGATGAGTATGTAATGCACTCAACAAACTGACAATTAACTGTGAGTTTGTAGGATGATCTAATCAGAGACCAGGTTGTTATGCATACAGCAAATCAGGCAATACAAGAGAGGTTGTGGGTCATTTGTGATTCTCTATTAAACAACTTTGCGGCTCTCAGGGAAATGTGCTAAAGCATTAAAGAGATATTGTTGCTACCATCAATGTACGAAAACAAAAATCTGTATTTCATGGGAAGGATAGGAAACATAATAAGCTGCTAATTAAGAATGAAGAACGTCATTGTTATAGATGTGATATCACAAAGCATCTCGCATAGAGCTACCTAGCAGAAAAGCAAATATGTAGTGCATGTAGCAAGATTCGCCACTTTGCAAATGTATGTAACAAAAAAATCAGGAAAGAAAGTGAAATACGTCAGAGAACAGGATGATAAGTGACTCTAGTGGTAGTGATAAATCTGATAATGAGGAGATTCTTAATCTAAGGGAAAAGATTATACTGAAAATAATGTAAACTGGAGCGATGAAAAATAAACCTACTTGTTCAATGACTATAGGAGGTATAAGGCATCCCTGTTGTAGCAGATTCTGGTTTACCATGCAACATTGTTGATGAGAGTGTTTGGAAGGTCAAATTTCCAAACAAGATGGCTTCTAAACTATTACTACTTGATACTAGTCCAGACGGTTACAGTGGTGAGTCTATAGAAATGCTTGGTTGTTGGAATTTGGTCTTACAGTTCAAGCATCGGCAAACAGTTAGAAAATTGTGTGCTGCTAATAAGGGTCCTTCAGTTTTGGGGATGGTTTGATGAAGGGAAATTAGATATGGTGTTAAACCACGAAAGCAAAGAACATGCTATGATAATGGATGAAGAAGGCATGACAGCTAAACATATGATGGAGAAATTCCCACATGCATTTAATGGTAACAATTGAAAATTGCATTCTTTTGAGCATAAGATTGTTCTGAAAGAAAATGTAACACCAAAAGTTCATGAAGCTAAAAGTGTGCCAATTTTACTCACAGAGGTAGCTTCCAGGAACTTGAGAAATTGGGCAGATATAATAGAACCCACTGAATTCTCAGGTTGGTTAGCTCCACTGGTCATAGTGTGTAAGGCCAGAAGCAAATTGAGGTTATGTGTGGACCTAATGGACTTGAGCAGTAGCATTTTTGTAGATTGGTTTTCGTTCCCAAAGATAAATTAATGCTGTCATTAGTTAAAGGCATAAACTTTCTAGCCTCAATAGATTTATCAACAGTATACAATCAAGTACTGCTGCATTCTGGGAGCAAAATATTGGCAACTTTCAATATTCAAGAGGGTGTTTTTGTTTTCAATTTAAAAGGATGCTATTTGGATTGGCAACCACCACTGTGGTTTTTCAAAGGCTTATGAAACATCCATAAGGGGAGGTTAAAGGGGTTAATTTCTTCCAGGATGACATTCTGGTCATGAGGAAAAGCAAGGAGGAGCATGGTCTAAGATTGGAGAAAGTGTTGAAAATTCTGCATTGTAATGGATTGATAATGGAGTTTTCAAATTGTACATTTGGTCAGGAAAAAGTAACTTATTTGGGGTATGAAATTAGTAGCCAGGGTTAAACCAAAGGCTGAATAGTTGGAAGCCATCACAGATGCTATGGTTTCTACGTGTAAGGATGATGTCAGGTCATCCCTTGGACTTGCTGAATTTTATATGACTTACCATTTGAGACAAATGCTAAAGGATCAAACAAATTTATGTGGCCTAAAGAGTTCCAGCAAATTTGTGAGGGTATCAAAAAGCCATTTACAATGCTACAACTTTTCACTTGATAAATCCACAATTCTTAAGTATTGTCACTACTGATGATAGCGGGAAGGAGTTAGGAACTGTACTTTATCAGAAGGACAGACATAGGAAAGTATATTGTAGCTTTTGCATCAAGAGCATTGTCTTCATCAGAAGAGAAATGTACTGTCATAGAGTGTGAAGCATTCAAATTTGTATGGGCCCTTATTTCGAATCATTTATTTGGGAAGGCAAATGTATAATAAGATAAGATTATACATCTTTGGCTAAACTTCTGTCAATTAGTGGTGTGGTGAACCCATCTGTGAGTTAGCACTTTTAGCACTGTGTTTACAAGATTTCCTATAATAATTGAAATACATATCAGAATAGAAGAATGTGTTAGCTGATTTTCTCTCAAGGATGCTGATGGCTCTTTAGACTGAGGAAGACAAACTTGAAGAATTGAAAGTTGTACTGTATATGGTTTACAAGCTCTTGACAAGGGTGATTGTAAGGAGGCAAGTTACAAGGATTTGATTCTGAAGAATGTTATTGAGTGTGTGAGGAATGGTTGGCCTGATAAAAATATGCTGGGGGGTTTCAGATCCTTTTGGGAAGTGAAGAATGAACTCTCTTATTTCAATGGATCTTTGTTTAGAGGTGATAGAGTAGTGCCCTCTAATGATCTGCAGTGGAAAAGCATTGTTCTTTGGCTTGAAGGACATCTTGGTATTGCAAAGTCAATGCAGACAGTGAAGAGTGATTATTGGTGGCCTGGTATAGCCACAGTAGTAGTGAAAGTAGTGAGGGATTGTGCCAGTTGTTTGGCATCTGATAGGCCTTTAAGTCCTCAAAACCACATTATGCAGTTGTGAGTGTCTAAGTGCCCCATGGAAGAGTATTGTTGTTGATATTGTGGGATCAGGCGGAGATGAAGAAAAGTTCCTTATCATGATAAGGGACATTTTTTCGAGGTGGCCTTGAATTCAAGTTGTTGATAAAGCTACTATGTCTAGTGTTTTAAATTTTTTGGACAAAGTTGTTATGTGAAGGTGTCCTTTGATAATTGTTAAATCATAATTTACAATTTAGTACATGTCAGCTGTAGGTATAATTCATAGACCACCTTATTGTATAAACCAAGCGTGAATGGTATGGTAGAACATTTTAATTGAGTACTTAAGGTGCTATCTAGCTGTCTGTTCAGAACCACATGGCTTGGGAAGAGCAATTAATAAAAATAGTGTGGACTTCCAGAATTATTGTAGCAAAAGCAACAAGTTTAAGTTTCTTTGAAGTAGTATGCGGAAGGAAACCACGTTCTAAGTGCAACCTGGGTTGGCTGGCCAGACGAAAGATTGTTGGGCTGGTCTTTTGAGGAGGTTAAGGAAAAATGATGGGAGACACCAAGAGGTTATAAGAATTTTATGATTATAAATGAGGTATTAAGCCTTGTGATGTGAAAGTTGGTAAGTGGCGAAGAATAAGGAAACGAAGAAAGATTCATAAACGTCAGAGTCAGTTCTTTCAACCTCCAAGGGTCATTCAATTTTTAAAGAATGCTGTACATTTGAGGGGTCCCAAATGCTGGCACATGAGCAAGGTAGCATTGTGTAATTTTAATGGTGCGCATGAACCGGAAAACACTGCTAAGGAAATTATTGGTTTGGAGGAGGAGGATATTGGAATATGTTTGGTATCCGTGAGTGTTGATGGTTCAGTAGGAGTACATAGTGCTCACTGTGCCACTGGAACCAAGCTATACCTGGTTGAAGAACCCCAGTCAGGGTGAAATTGTTTTTGAGTAGTTAGTGTTAAGGGTTAGGTAAGGCCTAGCCCAGCAGTTCAGGCTGGACTGTTTCTACTGGGTCAAAACTGATTTGCCTCTGGCTGTGCCCAAACTTAGGTAGCACGGTGGGCAAAAGAACGATGAGTTGGAATGCTACGCTGAACAATTGCCAGTGGTTAGACTTATTGCTAGCATTCTTCATTCACCTTTTGTGCGTTTGATATGAAATCCACTTTGAGAGAACTCAGGTTAAGCCATGCTATTGGGGGCCATTGTCTATAGGTACCCTTTCTAGAATGACATTTGTGAGGTTTTACTAGAGAATATCAGGCCATCTAGACCAATGGAAAAGCGATCAATCACATACAATTCCAATCGATTCAGCATATTTAACATTCTCCATTTGCTTTATGACTAACAAAATCCTCATAATACGCCTACATTTTTGGCATAGTGTTTGAGATAAGGTTTGGGTTAGGGCTACTTCAGAATTAAAATTAATAAAATTGCTGATGAAATTGTGATTTTTGATCACGAGAACAGCATGTGCCATATAAGAAATTTTAAAATTCCAATTTTACTTGCAACTGAATAGTCAGGTACCCTTTAATGCTTATACTGATAATAATGACCTGCTATTCTACAAATTACAGAGTAGATGAAAACAAGGAAAGCATTACAAGTACACAGACTAGAATTGCCTCAATTAATCTGCATGTTAAAATAATTTTAAATAGGTAACTTCATTAAATAATCATTTTATGAGTGCAAAAATGTGCAAAGAATAGCTTCCGTGAGGATGGGTACACATATCTCCATGGGCTCTGTAGAGTGACTTCACAATTTATGGTCAATGAATATCACTTATCCACAGATTATTCAGTTTAGATTTTGATAGCAGGCGTCCCTTCGCCAGGCAACAAGTGTTTGTTCATGCCTATTGTGGCCTGTTGTCATGCAAGGAGACTATCAGGGATTGCCATAATTCCGGAAGATGGTATTCAAACCTAAAGTCAAATTCTAGCAAGGATCTAAGTCACAATAAAGAATAATTATGAAGAAAAATAATCACAAAGAACCCAGCATTAAACATTCTCAAAAACAAAATATTTAATTAGACAACAAGAATGACATTTATTTATCAAATTCAGTAATGAAGTAAAAGTACTACAAACACACTCACCCATATTAAGCCTAACAACATCCCACACATGATCCAGAGCTACAAACCTGTGCTTTACTCTAAACCCAATAAGAAACCCTTGTGCTGTGTAACATCCACACCTCTTTATTTTTAAGGCACTTTTTTTTTTTTACTAGAAGCGACAACCAACATTATTATTTTAATTTCTATTAAGCTGAAATAAAATAACACGTGCAATTACTACTTTTCTTTAAAATGGTTTCTTCACAAAAGTTATTCATTCTTAAAAGTTTCTTCAGAGTGGCACAATCCTGTTGTGCAAAAAACTGCATCTTTCGCGTCTCTTTCTTGGCATTACGCAAACCATTAAGCCTCAGAAAAGACTACGAATGCAGGGTATTCAACTAAGGCAAAGCAAAATACGTAAACAACAATCAAACAAAATAACTAACCTCCCCAAACTGTCCTTCTCCAAGCTTCTCTTTGAATGTTAAAAGCTTCCTTGGGAACTCTTCCACAGCTACGTCTTTTCCGCTCAGGAGATCCATGGTAATGGCAGGCACGGAGTATGTGTTGCTGCCAGTTACACCTTGAAGATTCACAACGTCAGCCTCGGCATAGTGAGGGACACCATCAGGGCCACTAAGCTGTCCAGCCTTTCCAACTCCGCTGCAGCCTGACCACAAATGAGAAACAGTAAGAAATGTCCCTAGGATAAGACATCAAATGATAGGCTGCCTGTGTTCAAAGTTTGTGAAAATGCACAGGAAACAAAACACAGTTAATAATGCACTGGAAACCAATAGACACAGACACATACACACAGACACACACACTCTACTCTGTATTTATAGTTAGGGTTGCCAGAGATAGGGATTTCTTGGATTTTTGTCCCTTAATAATTTTGCACCCATTTGATGAATATCACAAAACTTTGCAGAGCTGTTGCACTTGATACACCATTGGAGGATCCAAAGTTTTGCGGTGTTTGGTAAAGAAGCGCAAAGAAAAAAGGAGGGTCCCAAAATACGCTTGAAATCCAATGCATATTACATAGACTTTTGTATCTCACGCAGCGGCCTAACAGCTGAACAGATTGTAATGAAATTTGACAGCAATGTACATTAGACTATATCAGTGGTCTCTAACATTTTCTGTAGCAGAGAGCTACTTTGGATCATTGAAAATCATTGTGAGCTACTGAAGTTTAAGCAACTTGCGCAGTGTTACCAGACTCCCCTATGACCAACTTCATTGACTTTAGGCTTAATGTCCAAAGAGCCAGATACTGTGGTTTGAAGAAAATACTTTAACTACGGGCACATTGACAGGGCTGCCATGTATGTCAGTGAGAGTGTGGTCTTTGGGAATGTATGAACATTTGTGCATATGTGTATAGGTGACTGAAAGCCTGTGTCGTATGCCCTTGTGGCACAGGAGGACCCTTTTGCCATATGTGGCACCATTATATGTATAACACAAACACACAACCATTTTTTTGTAAATGGGAGACATGTAAAGTGCAAAAATGTTCATAACATGGAAATTTTTCTGCACTTTAAATTCCCCCCATTTAAAAAACAACAGTATTTTTAAGTTATAGCTATGGCACAGTTTTCTACTGTCCACTGGGAGCTGTTTGTAAATGCAACACTTTGAAAAATAATTTAAGAACATTAAAACGAAAAGTTAACCATTAAGGTAACTTTTCTTTTTAATTTTGTCTGATTTAAAAGCATTGAGAAACTGCATTTTGTTCTCACTCCAATATTGAGTTGACAAGGACTTTTATTTAATGGTTAAACACCTTAGTGTTTCAATTCTTCACCTCTCTGCCTCACCGTGGGCTGTAAATCTGATTCCAGCACTGCATATTTTGAGGCCTTGCTATCTTCATCCTGATGAAAATAATGTAAAATAAACACAGCCTTCCCTTAACGTTAACAAAAAAAGTGACCCTGTGCTTATTTAAAAATGGACTCAAGTCTGTGAGCTACTCTGAAGGTGTCTGAGAACTACTGGTAGCTCGCGATCGTCTGGTTGGAGATACCTGGAATATATATATGATTATTTTTTATATTGAGGTGGTGTTATGAAGTGGTTATAAACTTATAAGGGCCAACTACTTTATGATAGCTTGTAGCACAATACTACTAAAAGTAGCAAGGAAGCCAAAAAATAAACTAGACTGCATATGTATAGTTTCAGATTTACTACATGAACAACTGAAAGACCCATTTATGGTCACATGCTGATGAAAACCTATAAACAAAAGAATCACAAACAGAATACATCTTAATCTTCACATGTTTTCTTTGCATGCTTTCTGGCTCACAAACTAAAACTGTGCACACCAAGCCAAACAAAAAACATCTTCCTTATAAACTCCTGTGCAACAAAATGGAAAAGTGACCTAGCAGTGAGCTACAAAAACTACTATATGAAGGACATGATAATTGGCCATTAGAAGAAAAAATAATAATCTTGATTTTAATAACAACAATGATTGGCTTTCATTCACTTTTGCCTTCATATGACGCACAATTCTACTAAAAGTTGTAAGGAAGCCCAAAATATAAACTAGACTGCATATGTAAGTTTCAGAATTACTACATGAACAACTAAAAGGCACATTTATGGTCACATGATTATGTAAACCAATAAACAAATACATAACAAATACAATAGATAAAAAGAAAAAAATCACATTAAATCTGATTGCCACTCTATAGCTATAGTTAATATTCCCAAAGATATGAATTCCTCAGATATTAGCTCCCTAATAACATTCCACCCGTTTGACACATCACCACAATACTTTCCAGACCTATAGCATTTTCTACATTTTGAGAAGCATAAATGTTTGTGGTGAATCGTTAGGGGGGTGCAAAGATAAAAGGGGGCCCCAAAATGTGCTTTTTCACTAATGCATTTTCCATAGACTATTGAATTTGATGCACCAAAAAAACCGCTGTGTTAGATTAACATGAAATTTAGCAGGATTGTACACTATGGTACAGAGATTATGCTTTTTGGGTATACTGAAGTTGAGTACGGTAGAGTTTTGTGAACCTAACACAGTACATGGCTGTAAACTTATTTAAAAATATATAAATAGATAAGGAAAATGTTACTTAAGCTGTACGCATGTGTTCATGCCATGTAGTGCTGTAGATTCACATGCTGTGCATATTCCTGTCAACTAGTCTTGGGCCTGGATGTGTGCAAGTCACTCCTCCTCTTGGTGATAATGCACATGGTGATCAACTCCATTGTTAGATTGATTTCCCGCACGGCGGTGAGGATAGAATGTGAAGCACGGTGATAAAGAGATGTCCATGCATAAGAGGTAAAGAGATAGTAAAAGATAGTGCAGAAGCCACAGGCATCCGGGGAGGAGGGAGAGCTCATGTGAATCTACAGCACTACATGACATAAACAGATGCTTACAGGGTAAGTAACATTTTCCATTTTAAACATGTGTGGCAGTAGGTACACATGCTGTGAACAGACTGTAAGACAGTCCTTCCCAAAAGTGGTGGCTAGCCTGTGGGTGTTACGAAGAACTGCCTAAACAACATTAACTTGTTGGTGGGCTAGAAATTCCACACAGTAGTGTTCTGTAAAAGTGTGTGGTGTAGACCAGGTAGCTGCTTTGCATATATCAGCAATTGGAATGTACCACAGGAAGGTCATAGAGTCTCCTTTATTTTCCGGTAGAGTGTGATCTAGGAGGAATGGGTAGAATTATTTTTGCTGTAACAGAACATGTTTGAATGCTTTTAACTACCATCCTGGCAATGTCCGACTTGGATTTAGCCTACCCTTTATGGTGTTCAGGAAAAGCAACAATACGTTGTTGTGTCTTTCTAAAAGTGTTAGTTCTATCAATGTAATACATTAGGGCTTGTTTTACATCCAAACTATGGAGAGCGTGTTCTGCAACTGAATCAGGTTTCGGGAAAAAACAGGTAGGGAAATTCAATGATTAAGATGGAATTGAGACACTACGTTAGGAAGGAATTTGGGGCTGGAGTGGAGGACAACTCTATCCCTATGTATTTGGATGAAGGGTCCTTCCTGGATTTGTGCTTGAGGGGGTCCATAAGGTGGACTCATGAGTCATGTGAATACAGTGTTGAGATTCCATGAGTGTGCGGTGAAACCTGGGGAGGAATCACTCTTTTGAGACCTTCCATGAATGTTTCAATGACGGTTACCCTGAAGAGAGAGATGTGTTGTCTATTCTGAAGACATGCAGCTGTTGCGGCTAGATGTAACTGTATGAAAGTTAAGGCTAGCCCAGAAACTTGCACATGAAGCAAGTAAATGACAATGTTTTGTACTGTAGCTTTAATCAGGTCAGTTTGATTTGAGTGACAGTAGCAGCCAAATCTCTTCAATAAGGCCGCATAGCAGGCAAAGGTGGTAGGTCTACTGCCTTTCTCGAGAAAGCTCATGCACTAAGGTGGAAGATTAAGATATCCAAATTCTAAGACTTCAGGAGCCAGATCGCAAGGTTGAGCGACCTGTGTGCCTGATTTCTCCATGATTTTCTGTGAGAAGGTCCTGCCTGTTAGTGGGGGCCTCTCATGCGGAACCAGGTAGAGAGTTCGAGTAGAGTTGTGAACCATGGCTGGCAAGCCATGTGGGAGCTATCAGGATGAGCGTGAGGGACATCTGCCAAAGCTTCCGAACCACACATGGAAGAATGGGGAGAAGGAGGACAAGATTAGGCAAATATCCCTGCCCAGTTCATCCATAGTGCATTGCTGTTGGATTGTGGGTGTGGGTACTTGAGGCAAAGAGTGGGCATTTAGCATTTTTCATGCTGTTGTGAACAGATCTATTTGAGGGAATCCCCATCTGTGAAAGCAATGGAGGTGGATTTGTGGGTGGAGTTCCCACTTGTGGACTTGTTACTGCATCCTGTTCAGTAGGTCAGCAAAGTCGCTGTTCATTACCAGAAGGTAATGTGCTAACAAATTAATTTTGTGACAGACAGCCTAATGCCAAATGGTCTGCGATAATTGAGACAGCTGTGGAGAGCATGTCCCACTCTTTTTCTGAAGGTAATGGCTGTCATATTGTCCCTCCAAACAAGGACAACCTTGTCTATCAGGTGAGGTAGGAAGGCCTTCAACGCTAGGTGAATAGCTAGAAACCTCGAGTAGTTGATATGGAGACCCTGATATTTGGTCCCTCTTACCCTGTACAGTCAGATCTTGTAAGTGTGCGCCACTCCATGTGAGGGAGGTGTCCGTTGTAATAATTGTCTGTAGAACAAGGTTGAGGAAAGGCCGCATTTGCAACAAATTGTTAGTGTTTCACCACTGCAGAGTGATGAGCGTGGCAGCTGATCAACACTAGATCGTCCCAGTGGCCTTCTGTCTGAGACCACTGTTTCACCAAACATTCCTGCAACAGATGCATGTGAAACCTACCATGAGGCACTGTAGCAATGCAGAAGGCCATCGAGCCTAAGAGGCACATGAGTGGCCTGACTATGAGTTGTTGATCTGGTTGGAACAATGGAATCAGTGCCTGAAAAGACAGTATCCTGGCAGAATTTAGGCAGGTTTAACCCACCTCTGTGCTTAGAATAGCCACTAGGTAAGGCAGAATCTGTAGGGGTCGGAGGTAGGATTTGGTGGCGTTGATGGTAAACCCTCAGCAATGAAGCAGATCTATTGTGCCCTGCGTGTGTTTACGGCATTGCTGATGGGTGGCAGCTTTGATAAGCCAATCGTCCAGATATGAGGAAACATGGACACCCTGTCTGCAGGGGTGTGCAGCTACCCCCACAAGGCACTTGGTAAACACCTGAGGTGCAGTAGTGACCCCAAAGGGGACCACCTTGAACTGGTAGTGCCTTCTGCAAACAGCAAATCTGAGATATTGGCAATGAGCCGGCTATACTGGGATTTGGAAATAGGCATCCTTTAAGTCGAGTGTAGCTGTAAAGTCGCCTTGCTGGAGAAGTGGGATGACACCCTGAAGGATTAACATGTGAAAACGCTCTGATAGGATGTATTTCTTTAGGGGCCTGAGGTCCAGGATGTGCCTGAGGGACCTGTCTTTTTTGGGTATCAGAAAGTACAGTGAGGACACTGCTGTACCTTGATGGTGGCTGGGAACGGGTTCTTTAGCCCCATTGAGGAGGAGGCTTTGACCTCATCTTTGAGTAGTGTTTGATGTTTCCAGTGAAGCTCCACCTTATGGAGGGAGGCAGCTCTAATGATGAGTTCTTGAAAGGATGTCAAATCATCGGTAGGGGAGTGGCGGGCATGGTTCGCGTCTGGGTCGGAGTCATGTGGTGGCTCTATATCATAGGAGCCCCATGGGTCACTCTGAGGGGGAGTGCCAAATGTGTCCTGACCCCCATCACGCCCACCCGTGTCAGAATGGGGTGTGATGTTAAGGGGATCCCCTGGAGAAGGAGGTGGAGAGGGTGAAGGCTGCAGCGAAGGGATAGGTGGTGGTGGTGGTGCAGCAAGGGGTAAAGGGCTGGATGCCTTATCCACCTTTTGCCCAGTTTTGTAGGAACTGGAACATCCAAGGCCTCCTCGGAGGGCAACTGACTTTTCGGCGATGGAGCAGCAGGGCCAGAAGGGTGAGCAAGGATGCGGCCCTTGTGTGGGTGGATAACCAGCTGTTTCTGTCTTGAGTCGAGCTGCTCTTGCATCTTATGGAGGATGAGTTCAACAGTTCCAGTGTCAGATTTGGCGGTCGATACCGAAATCTTTGATTCTGAGGGGGCCTTCTGTTTCGGGGCCAAGGTGCCGCTCGGTGGCGAGGCGGATGATTCTGATGCCAAGGGTCAGCTTGGTGCCAATATAGGGGTGTCCGACGCCAAAGTGCTCTGTCTTTTGGGTCTCTTTGGCAAAAAGGCAGAGCTGGTGGGGCGTCCAAAGCAGTTACTCAGTGCCAACCAGGTCCCAAAGGTAGTGGCGGTCTGAAAGCTTGTCTCTGATGTTCCAGAGGGGCTGTGTATCAGTTGGCTGAAGGCTGCAAGGAATGCATGCAATGTTGAGGGGAAGGGGGTGCCATACTCCCATGCTGCTGAGCAGGTGGGAGGTCCTTGATCTCCATGTTCGAGCCAGAGATTTCTTCTACGAACGGATATGAGTGTTGTTTCACCTCGCCATCCCCTGGACCCAAAAAGTCTAGTTTATCTTCTCCGCTTCTATGCGACATCTCAAGTGGACGAAAGCCAAGAGTCTTTTTGGAGCGGAAGGAGTGGCAGGCATTGCAGGCAGCCTTGTTGTGTTCCGGTGACAAACACAGATTGCAGACCTGATGAAGGTTGGTACTAGGATATTTTGCATGGCAGCAAGGACAATACCTAAAAGAAGTATGTTACATCACTGACAAAGCATGGTAGAAAGACGTGACAGAGACAAAAGTAGGCCCGAGTGGGCGGGGGCTAGGAGGGCCACAGTCAATATGGACCCCCTCGAGCAGAGAATTTGAACGTCGACCTGCAATGGAAAGAAGGGACCACGAACGAAGAACAATACGGAGGGAAGGTACAGTGTAAACTGAAAAGTGCACTGCAACAGTGTCGAACCACAGCACCCATGCTACCTTGTGACTCGAAAGACTTCTTCAAAGAAGGCAACTTGCACACATCTGTGCTATTCCACTCTTCCTCACGCCACTGTTTGCCAGTCTACACCACTCCACTGAACACCATTCCCGTATACGCTACTCCACTACACACTGTTACACTCTATGCCACTCCAGAACACTCTGCTCTATGCCACTCCACTCTATGCTGTTACACTGTACACAACTCTACGCCAGACCAATCTACGCTATTACGCTCTATGCAACTACACTCTACACCTATTCATTGTATGCCACTCCGCTATATGCCACTCCAGTATATGCTATTTCATTCTATGCCATTCCACTGTGTGGCACTCCACTCTTGGCTATTTCACTGTATGACACTCCACCATACGTCACTCCAATGTACGGTGCTCCACTATATTCCATTCCATTCTACACTATTCCATTGGACACCCAATCAACTGTACGCCACTCCAATTAATGCTATTACACTCCACCCCATTACAGTGTACGCCAGTCCAGTCTACACTTCACTGTTTGCCACTGCACTGTACGCAACTCCACAATATGCTGCTCCAGTCTATGCCACTCTGCTGTACACGACTCCACTCTACACTATTCCACTATATGATACTCCACTCTGCACCACTCCACTTTATGCCACTCCTTTCTACACCAGTCCATTTGATGCCACTCCACTCTGTGCCACTCTCCTACATACTATTTCACTCTACCCCACTCCAGTCTACACCACTCCACTCCATGCTATTCCTCTCTTTGCTAATCTATTCTAGCCCACTCCACTATACTCCACTCTAAGCTATTCCACTGTACGCCACTTCACTCTATGCTATTAAGCTGTACACAACTTCAGTCTTTGCCCCTCTACTGTATGCTATACCACTCTACTCCATTCCACTATATGCCACTCCTCTGTATGCTGTTACACTCTACCCCACTGCGCAGTACACCACTACAGTGTACACCATTCCTCTCCACTGTACTATACTGCACTATATACAATTACACTCTATGCCACTCAACTGTACGCCACTCCAGTCTACGCTACTCCTCTCTACGCTATTCCACTTTATACCACTCCACTGTATGTTACTCCACTCTATGCCACTCCAGTGAACTCTCCTCCATTCTGCTCTCGTTCACTCTATATAACTCCACTCTACAAAACTCTACTGTGCTCTATTCCACTCTTCCAGACTCTACTCCACTCTATCCCCATACACTCCACTGCCCCAATTTGCACTCACCTCTATTCTAGCACACTCTGTTTGTTCAACACTCTACTCCACTCTACAAGTTTCCAACATTGTACGATACAGAACTCCACTCTACTGTATGATATGTCACTCCAAATGTACAATTTCCTCAACTCTGCACTACACCACTTCAATGTATGCCACCCTACTCTATGCTAATCCACTGTACCCAACTCCACTCTACACCACTCCACTGTATGCTATTCCACTATTCTACGCTCTACTGTGCAGTATTCCACTGTACGCTATCCCACTGTATGCCACTCCACTCTACGCTGCTTTATCGTATGATACTCTCCTCTGCTCTATATAAGTTCACTCAATAAAAGTCTACCACACTTCATGGCACTCTACAACATTCTACTCCGCTCTACCACCATCCGCTCCACTGTCCAATTCTATACTCCACTCTATGCCGTACACTCCAGTGTACAACACTATTCCACTATACAACACTTTTCTATAGAACACAGCACTCCACTCTACTTTACGAGACCCCACTCCAATTTATAGCAGGTTACTACCTACACTACGCCAATACACTCCACACCATGCCACTCTACGACACACAAATACACTCTGTTGTACTTTACTCCACACTACGTTATACCATTCCACACAACTCTATTCCACTGTATGAGACTTTAACTCACTCCAATGTTTCACACACTACTGTACTCTGTGTAAGTTCACTCTACAACACTCTACTATACTGTATGCCACTATTGGACACTTTACTCCTGTCTATACCCCTGCAGTCCACTCACTGCCACTGTACTGTGTTAGAAATTGGGTTTCTGGTTGGCAGAGGTTTGCACCCTGTCCAAGTAGGGACCACAAACCTAATCAGGGCACGTAAGATGCACACTAATGGTTTACCTGTACTCTTCCTTTGGTACCTTGGCGCAGAGCAGTCAGGTACACTAAAGAGGCAATGTGTAAAGTATTTGTGCACAGTAACACAGTTATAATACCACAAAAGAACTCCACACCTGTTTAGTAAAGTAGCCAATATTTATGAGTGGAACATGACCAAAATGACAAAAATTCAACATACACAAGCCAAGTAATGAAATTTGAAAGATTAAATCAAACTGCAGTGCTTAGAAGACAAAAGCTCCCACCCAGGGCTTTTTGGTCGCACTGGACTGGGGAAAATCCAAAAGTTCAGTCGAACTGCAATGGAGCACAGGCTGGGTACAGAAGTCACACAGACCCACGGACAGTAACTTGGTTGAGTCGAGGCTCAATGACGATGATTTGATCCTAGCAGGGGATGCGTCATGCTTGCAGGTGATGCATCGTTTCCTGTTTGGGCAACATCGGTGATGTGTCAAGTTCCAGAAGCGATGAGTACTTGTTCCGTTGCGTCGATGCTGAGTCGGCCAAGTTGGGGCTACACTCTAAGTAAGGGTTGTTGCGTCTTGAAGTCAGCGAACAGCATTTATGGCTTCAGTGCAGGCAGTGGCACATGTGAGGTTTCTGCAGTGGGATGCATCAGCTCTAAGTGACACGCCGGTGTTGTTACATCAGTTCTTGTGTTGTAGCATGATAATCATCTCCAATGGTACAGGACTCGATTTGACACCATTTGGCAGAGCAGGACTTTGAGCAGAGAAATCCATGTGCTGGTAGCAAGATGCGGGTGAAGTCTTTGATGTCCCTGAGACTTCAGAAACAGGAGGAAAACTCAGTCAGGCCCTTGGAGAAACTTTAGATTGCAGGATGTAGACAGATACATCCAGTCTTGTCACTCACAGGCAAGAAGTAACAGGTACCAGGCCAACACAGCAGAGCAAAAAGCAAAGTGGTAATACCTCCTGATAGCCCAGCGATCCTTCTTCCTTGTAGAATGTCCTCAGTCCAGAAGTGTTCCTACTAGATGGTGTCAGTGGCCCAGTACTTATTCCCAAATGTGCCTTTGAGGTGGGGGAGACTTAAAAGAGTGGTTTTGAAGTGCCCCAGTTTCCTTTCAGCCCAGTCCTGTCTGCCAGGAGGTCTGTGGGTGTCATCAGCCCTTTGTGTAGGGTCAAGTCACTACCCTTTGAAGTGTGAGTGAGAGCCCCTCCACCCTTCCTGCCCAGGAAGACCCACTGGTATGCAGATTGAATGCAGAGGCAATGGAGTGTCCTGTGTTTTATTATGGCTGTCTGGATGGAATGCACAGATGTAGCTGTCACCTAAACCCACACAGACCAGACATGGATTGGAGGCAGGCTAAGGCACAGAATTGTTAAAGTAAGAAAAGGCCAACTTTCTAAAAGTGGCATTTTCAGAACTGCAATTTAAAAACCACCATTACCAAAGGATGAGTTTTTAAATTGTGAGTCCAGAGACACCAACCCCCCTCCTCTTTTCTATCTTTCCCAATTTGAAATTACACTTAAAAGATGTTTTAAGGTAATCCCACACCAGCCTATGGTCCTTGCAATAGTGAAAAATGAATGTAGGTGTTTTTGACTACCTCAACATGTTAAACTTAAAAGTACATGTCCAACTTTTTAAATACACTGCATCCTGCTCTCGGGGCTAACCAGGGCCTACCTTAGAAGTGTTTTACATGTAGTAAAGAGGAGGGTTTGGGCCAGGCAAGTGGGTACACTTGCCAGGTCGAAATGGCAGTTTAAACTGCTCACACAGGCTCCGCAATGGCAAGCCTGAGGTATGTTTCAAAGGCTACCGTAGTGGGTGGCACAACCAGTGCTGCAGGCATTTGACTTGCAGGCCCTGGGCACATATAGTGCACTTGAATAGGTACTTACGAGTAAATCAAATATGCCAAGCATGGAGAACCCAATGCTACCATGTTTTAGACACAAAGCACATGCACTTCAGCACTGGATAGCAGTGGTAAAGCGTGCAGAGTCATAAAGGCAGCAAAAACGAAGTTTAGCACACAGTCAAAACAGAAGGTCAGAAAGGGGTCCACTTTACTCAGCACTTCCTGGAGGTGGTAGAAATGGTCCTCCCAACTGGAGCTGAAGACTGCAACGTCGTCAAGATAGGTAGCACTGAAGTTTTCCAACCCAGTTACCAACCTGGTTGAGCAATCTCTGGAAGGTGGCAGGGGCATTCTTCAACTCATTAGGCATGACCCGGAACTGGTAAAGCCCTTCTGTTGTTGAGAACGGTGACCTCTCTTTTGCCCCCTCGGTGAAGGTAATTTGCCAGTATCCAGACGTTAAATCAAATGTGCTGAAGAACTTGACAACTCCAAGCTGATCAATGAGCTCATCTGCTCTGGGGCTGCGGTGTGTGTCAGTCTTAGTGACCGCGTTGAGCCCCTGATAGTCTAAACAGAACTGGAGTTCAGGTGTGACACCATATGGGGCAGCCTTGGGGACCAGAACCACTGGACTGGACCAAGGACTGTTGGAGTGCTCAATAACCCAGGCTCTAGTATCTTGCATATCTCCTCCTTTGGTAGCTCTCAACCTGTCAGACAACATGTAACTTTTGTACTTGACAAGGCAGGCTATCCCCAATGTCTATATCATGGGTGAAGCAATGGGTGAACCCTAGGGTGAGTGAGAACAGAGATGCAAACTGTACCAGCAACCAGTCACAGTCTCTCTGGTGGTTGAGGGTCAGAGTAGGGGAGAGGCTCACACTTTCCACTGATTCATACTGCTCTATGGAAGATAGGAGGTCGGGGAGAGGTTCACTCTCCTCTTCCACCCCATCATCTGTGACCAAGAGTGTGGTCAGCTCAGATCTCTCAGTGTGGCTTGAGGCGGTTCATGTGCAGAACCCTTAAAGGGTTCCTAGGAGTTTGCATGTCCACCGCTTTTGCGCTCCACCTCAAATGGGCCAGACCAGTGGTCTTGCAGAGCACAGGGCTCCATGGGCACAATTACCCACACCTTTTGACCAGGCTTTAACTCAATCAGAGTGGTATTCTGGTTGTACCAATGCTTCATGTCCTTCTGGCTAGCTTCCAAATTCTCCTGTGCGAGTTTCTGAAAGCAGGCTGTCGGTTGTAGAAGGCCAGAATGTAGCTAAATGCATACTGGGGCGGCTTCTTGGGAGCTTGCTTTCAGCCCTCTTTCACCAAACTGAGAGGGCCTCTCAAAGGGTGCCCATACAGAAGTTCAAAAGGGCTGAAGCCAATCCCTCTCCGTGGTACCTCCCTGTAAGCAAACAGCAGACTTGGAAGGAAGACGTCCCACTTACGCTTCATGGGTTCAGGTAGACCCATTATCATGCCTTTCATGGCATGGTTGAATCTCTCAACCAACCCATTGGTTTGGAGGTGGTAAGGTGTGGAAAACCTGTAAGTTACCCCAAGTGCCTTACACATGGGCTTAATGTACAAGGACATGAAGTTGGTATTGCGGTCAGAAACCACCTCCTTGGGGAAATCCCCTTAGGCAAAGAGCTCCATCAGTGCCCTGGCCACAGTGGGAGTAGTCACTGTTCTCAAAGGGATAGCCACCGGGTACCAGGTGGCATGGCCCACCAAGACCAGGACAAACCTGCTGCCCATTGCTGTCTTGGGATACAGAGGCCCCACAATGTCAGTGCCCACCCACTCAAAAGGGATGCTCACTACAGGAAAAGGTTGTAGGGGGGGCCTTGCATTTCTCCCCACTTGTCACTCACCTGGCAGGCAAGACAAAACCTGCAGAACGTATCTGAGGTCTTACGCTTTTGAGGTCAATAAAAGTGGGTGACAAGCCTGTCAAAGATCTTGTCCTACCCCAAATGATCTACCAGTGGCACATTGTAAAGAAATGGCTCCCTGTTGCAGTTACCCCCCACTTTTTGCCTGATACTGATGCTGACTTGACTGAGAAGTGTGCTGGGACCCTGCTAACCAGGCCCCAGCACCAGTGTTCTTTCACCTAAAATGTACCATTGATCCCACAATTGGCACACCCTGGCATCCAGATAAGTCCCTTGTAACTGGTACCTCTGGTACCAAGGGCCCTGATGCCAGGGAAGGTCTCTAAGGGCTGCAGCATGTATTATGCCACCCTAGAGACCCCTCACTCAGCACAGACACACTGCTTACAAGCCTGTGTGTGCTAGTGAGAACAAAATGAGTAAGTCGACATGGCACTCCCCTCAGGGTGCCATGCCAGCCTCTCACTGCCTACGCAGTATAGGTAAGACACCCCTCTAGCAGGCCTTACAGCCCCAAGGCAGGGTGCACTATACCATAGGTGAGGGTACCAGTGCATGAGCACTGTACCCCTACAGTGTCTAAGCAAAACCTTAGACATTGTAAGTGCAGGGTAGCCATAAGAGTATATGGTCTGGGAGTCTGTTTTACACGAACTCCACAGCACCATAATGGCTACACTGAAAACTGGGAAGTTTGGTATCAAACTTCTCAGCACAATAAATGCACACTGATGGCAGTGTACATTTTATTGCAAAATACACCCCAGAGGGCACCTTAGAGGTGCCCCCTGAAACTTAACCGACTGTCTGTGTAGGCTGACTAGTTCCAGCAGCCTGCCACACTAGAGACATGTTGCTGGCCCCATGGGGAGAGTGCCTTTGTCACTCTGAGGCCAGTAACAAAGCCTGCACTGGGTGGAGATGCTAACACCTCCCCCAGGCAGGAGCTGTAACACCTGGCGGTGAGCCTGAAAGGCTCACCCCTTTGTCACAGCCCAGCAGGGCACTCCAGCTTAGTGGAGTTGCCCGCCCCCTCCGGCCACGGCCCCCACTTTTGGCGGCAAGGCTGGAGGGAACAAAGAAAGCAACAAGGAGGAGTCACTGGCCAGTCAGGACAGCCCCTAAGGTGTCCTGAGCTGAGGTGACTCTAACTTTTAGAAATCCTCCATCTTGCAGATGGAGGATTCCCCCCAATAGGGTTAGGCTTGTGACCCCCTCCCCTTGGGAGGAGGCACAAAGAGGGTGTACCCACCCTCAGGGCTAGTAGCCATTGGCTACTAACCCCCCAGACCTAAACACGCCCTTAAATGTAGTATTTAAGGGCTACCCTGAACCCTAGAAGATTAGATTCCTGCAACAACAAGAAGAAGGACTGCCTAGCTGAAAACCCCTGCAGAGGAAGACCAGAAGACAACAACTGCCTTGGCTCCAGAAACTCACCGGCCTGTCTCCTGCCTTCCAAAGAACTCTGCTCCAGCGACGCCTTCCAAAGGGACCAGCGACCTCTGAATCCTCTGAGGACTGCCCTGCTTCGACGACGACAAGAAACTCCAGAGGACAGCGGACCTGCTCCAAAAAGACTGCACCTTTATCCAAAGGAGCAGCTTTAAAGACCCCTGCAATCTCCCCGCAAGAAGCGTGAGACTTGCAACACTGCACCCGGCGACCCCGACTCGGCTGGTGGAGAACCAACACCTCAGGGAGGACCCCCGGACTACTCTACGACTGTGAGTACCAAAACCTGTCCCCCCTGAGCCCCCACAGCGCCGCCTGCAGAGGGAATCCCCTGACCGCGACTCTCTGAAACCTAAGTCCCGACGCCTGGAAAAGACCCTGCACCCGCAGCCCCCAGGACCTGAAGGACCGGACTTTCACTGCAGAAGTGACCCCCAGGAGTCCCTCTCCCTTGCCCAAGTGGAGGTTTCCCCGAGGAAGCCCCCCTTGCCTGCCTGCAGCGCTGAAGAGATCCCTTGATCTCTCATTGACTTCCATTGCGAACCCGACGCTTGTTCTAACACTGCACCCGGCCGCCCCCGTGCCGCTGAGGGTGAAATTTCTGTGTGGGCTTGTGTCCCCCCCCGGTGCCCTACAAAACCCCCCTGGTCTGCCCTCCGAAGACGCGGGTACTTACCTGCTGGCAGACTGGAACCGGGGCACCCCCTTCTCTCCATTATAGCCTATGCGTTTTGGGCACCACTTTGAACTCTGCACCTGACCAGCCCTGAGCTGCTGGTGTGGTAACTTTGGGGTTGCTCTGAACCCCCAACGGTGGGCTACCTTGGACCAAGAACTGAACCCTGTAAGTGTCTTACTTACCTGGTAAAACTAACAAAAACTTACCTCCCCCAGGAACTGTGAAAATTACACTGTGTCCACTTTTGAAATAGCTATTTGTGAATAACTTGAAAAGTATACATGCAATTGAAATGATTCAAAGTTCCTAATGTACTTACCTGCAATACCTTTCAAACAAGATATTACATGTTAAATTTGAACCTGTGGTTCTTAAAATAAACTAAGAAAAGATATTTTTCTATAACAAAACCTATTGGCTGGATTTGTCTCTGAGTGTGTGTACCTCATTTATTGTCTATGTGTATGTACAACAAATGCTTAACACTACTCCTTGGATAAGCCTACTGCTCGACCACACTACCACAAAATAGAGCATTAGTATTATCTCTTTTTACCACTATTTTACCTCTAAGGGGAACCCTTGGACTCTGTGCATGCTATTCCTTACTTTGAAATAGCACATACAGAGCCAACTTCCTACATTGGTGGATCAGCGGTGGGGTACAAGACTTTGCATTTGCTGGACTACTCAGCCAATACCTGATCACACGACAAATTCCAAAATTGTCATTAGAAATTGATTTTTGCAATTTGAAAAGTTTTCTAAATTCTTAAAAGACCTGCTAGGGCCTTGTGTTAGATCCTGTTTAGCATTTCTTTTAGAGTTTAAAAGTTTGTTAAAAGTTTGAATTAGATTCTAGAACTAGTTTTAGTTTCTTAAAAAGTATTCCAACTTTTAGAAGCATAATGTCTAGTACAGATGTGAATGTGGTGGAACTCGACACCACACCTTACCTCCATCTTAAGATGAGGGAGCTAAGGTCACTCTGTAAAATAAAGAAAATAACAATGGGCCCCAGACCTTCCAAACTACAGCTCCAGGAGCTGTTGGCAGAGTTTGCAAAGGCCAACCCCTCTGAGGATGGCAACACAGAGGATGAAGATAGTGACTTGGAGGAAAATTCCCCCCTACCAGTCCTATTTAGGGAGAGCAGGGCCTCTCAAGCCCTGACTCCACAAATAATAGTCAGAGATGCTGGTTCCCTCACAGGAGGGACCAACAACTCTGAAATCACTCAGGATAACTCCAGTGAAGAGGACATCCAGTTAGCCAGGATGGCCAAAAGATTGGCTTTGGAAAGACAGATCCTAGCCATAGAAAGGGAAAGACAAGAGATGGGCCTAGGACCCATCAATGGTGGCAGCAACATAAATAGGGTCAGAGATTCTCCTGACATGTTGAAAATCCCCAAAGGGATTGTAACAAAATATGAAGATGGTGATGACATCACCAAATGGTTCACAGCTTTTGAGAGGGCTTGTGTAACCAGAAAAGTGAACAAATCTCACTGGGGTGCTCTCCTTTGGGAAATGTTCACAGGAAAGTGTAGGGATAGACTCCTCACACTCTCTGGAAAAGATGCAGAATCTTATGACCTCATGAAGGGTACCCTGATTGAGGGCTTTGGATTCTCCACTGAGGAGTATAGAATTAGATTCAGGGGGGCTCAAAAATCCTCGAGCCAGACCTGGGTTGATTATGTTGACTACTCAGTGAAAACACTGGATGGTTGGGTAACTGGAAATGAAGTGTATGACTATGTTGGGCTTTATAATTTGTTTATGAAAGAACACATTTTAAGTAACTGCTTCAATGAAAAGTTGCATCAGTATCTGGTAGACCTAGGTCCAATTTCTCCCCAAGAATTGGGAAAGAAGGCAGACCACTGGGTCAAGACTAGGGTAACCAAAACTTCCACTGGGGGTGACCAAAAGAAAGGGGTTACAAAGCCTCTCCAGGAGAAAGTGGGTGACACTAGAAACAAAGAAAAAGAGTCCCCTGTAGGCCCCCAAAAACCAGACCAGGTGAGTGGGCCCAGAGACACAACCCAAAACAAAGGTGGGTACCAGGGTAAGAGCTGGGATGCCACTAAGGCATGGTGCCATAACTGTAAACCGACAGGGCACCACACCAAGGACACTTCTTGTCCCAAAAACAAACCCCCCAGCAAAATCCCAGGGGTGACCAGTGTAGACATTGGGGATGACTTCTCAGATGAGGAGGTCTTCATAGCCTTCAACTGGAAAAAGGGCCCAACAGGTGAGTTGGAGATTCCAGAGGGAAGTAGACACTTCCACCACCTACAGGTGAATGGAATCCCAGCCACTGCCCTAAGAGACACTTGTGCCAGTCACACTATTGTGCATGACAGGCTGGTGTTCTCAAACCAGTACATCCCAGGTGAGATGGCCAGAGTAAGAGTTAGCCCAGACAGGGTCACTAATAGGCCTGTGGCTTTTGTGCCCATAGAAGTGGGTGGAACTTTTAGCTGGAGAAGGGTGGTAGTCAGTACAGACCTCCCCCTTGATTGTCTCCTTGGAAATGATTACCCAGAGGTTAGTCAGAGCCTAAGAGAAGAACTGGTCCAGGGCCAGTCCTCTCCCAAGGATTCTGGAGTGCCTGCCTCTGCAGTAAATGCAAGTAGGCCCCAGAAGAAAAAGAAAAGGAAACAGAGTAGGAAAGGTGGACAACCTTTAGCCAAGGTTCCAGCAAGCCAAGGAGATTCTGCTCCAGTAGAGGAGAACTCCAAAAGTGGCTCTGATAAAGTCCAACCTGACTCACAAGAAGTCCTGGCTAGTCAGGCAACTGTTAAGCCTGAGTGGGTGGCTCCTCAGCTAACAGAAGAAAGAGTGGAAGAAGGGTGTTTACTACAAGATGTGGTAACCCCCCACTCTAATACAGCAGACAGGCACCCTGAACCCAAAGAAGCCTGTAACTTAGCCCCTTCCCTTGTAGGTGAAGAGCTAAAGGTGTGGTTCTGGGCACTGACAGCTGTCAGTGGCCTCTGCTGGGTGTTAGCCTTTATGGCTGCACTATCCTTGGCATGGTGGTCTGACCCCATGCCAAATAACAAGTTAGGCCCCCTGACCCTGTTGGTCATGGTGGGGTTACTCCAGATCTGGGTAACCTCTTTGGGTAAGCTAGGGGTGACCCTGGCTAAGATAAGATTAGCAGAGGTGGATACCTCTGACCTCAAAATAGAGAGAATGGGTAAAGACATAAAAAGCACAGACAAGAGGCAGTTCAGACTAGGTCCTATCACTGTGGAAGTGGGTCAGTTCCCCAGAGGGAATGACCTGAACAGGAGGATGTAAGGCAGAGTAGGCCCTGCAACAAACCAGCCATTTCCTCTACTCTTCCTCGCCTGACAGACTAGGAAGACTCTTCCAGCTTTGGCTGAGTCTCCTGGCCTGTGGGCTGGGGGGGGCTTGTGTAAAGAAATGGCTCCCTGTTGCAGTTACCCCCCACTTTTTGCCTGATACTGATGCTGACTTGACTGAGAAGTGTGCTGGGACCCTGCTAACCAGGCCCCAGCACCAGTGTTCTTTCACCTAAAATGTACCATTGATCCCACAATTGGCACACCCTGGCATCCAGATAAGTCCCTTGTAACTGGTACCTCTGGTACCAAGGGCCCTGATGCCAGGGAAGGTCTCTAAGGGCTGCAGCATGTATTATGCCACCCTAGAGACCCCTCACTCAGCACAGACACACTGCTTACAAGCCTGTGTGTGCTAGTGAGAACAAAATGAGTAAGTCGACATGGCACTCCCCTCAGGGTGCCATGCCAGCCTCTCACTGCCTACGCAGTATAGGTAAGACACCCCTCTAGCAGGCCTTACAGCCCCAAGGCAGGGTGCACTATACCATAGGTGAGGGTACCAGTACATGAGCACTGTACCCCTACAGTGTCTAAGCAAAACCTTAGACATTGTAAGTGCAGGGTAGCCATAAGAGTATATGGTCTGGGAGTCTGTTTTACACGAACTCCACAGCACCATAATGGCTACACTGAAAACTGGGAAGTTTGGTATCAAACTTCTCAGCACAATAAATGCACACTGATGGCAGTGTACATTTTATTGCAAAATACACCCCAGAGGGCACCTTAGAGGTGCCCCCTGAAACTTAACCGACTGTCTGTGTAGGCTGACTAGTTCCAGCAGCCTGCCACACTAGAGACATGTTGCTGGCCCCATGGGGAGAGTGCCTTTGTCACTCTGAGGCCAGTAACAAAGCCTGCACTGGGTGGAGATGCTAACACCTCCCCCAGGCAGGAGCTGTAACACCTGGCGGTGAGCCTCAAAGGCTCACCCCTTTGTCACAGCCCAGCAGGGCACTCCAGCTTAGTGGAGTTGCCCGCCCCCTCCGGCCACGGCCCCCACTTTTGGCGGCAAGGCTGGAGGGAACAAAGAAAGCAACAAGGAGGAGTCACTGGCCAGTCAGGACAGCCCCTAAGGTGTCCTGAGCTGAGGTGACTCTAACTTTTAGAAATCCTCCATCTTGCAGATGGAGGATTCCCCCCAATAGGGTTAGGCTTGTGACCCCCTCCCCTTGGGAGGAGGCACAAAGAGGGTGTACCCACCCTCAGGGCTAGTAGCCATTGGCTACTAACCCCCCAGACCTAAACACGCCCTTAAATTTAGTATTTAAGGGCTACCCTGAACCCTAGAAGATTAGATTCCTGCAACAACAAGAAAAAGGACTGCCTAGCTGAAAACCCCTGCAGAGGAAGACCAGAAGACAACAACTGCCTTGGCTCCAGAAACTCACCGGCCTGTCTCCTGCCTTCCAAAGAACTCTGCTCCAGCGACGCCTTCCAAAGGGACCAGCGACCTCTGAATCCTCTGAGGACTGCCCTGCTTCGACGACGACAAGAAACTCCTGAGGACAGCGGACCTGCTCCAAAAAGACTGCACCTTTATCCAAAGGAGCAGCTTTAAAGACCCCTGCAATCTCCCCGCAAGAAGCGTGAGACTTGCAACACTGCACCCGGCGACCCCGACTCGGCTGGTGGAGAACCAACACCTCAGGGAGGACCCCCGGACTACTCTACGACTGTGAGTACCAAAACCTGTCCCCCCTGAGCCCCCACAGCGCCGCCTGCAGAGGGAATCCCCTGACCGCGACTCTCTGAAACCTAAGTCCCGACGCCTGGAAAAGACCCTGCACCCGCAGCCCCCAGGACCTGAAGGACCGGACTTTCACTGCAGAAGTGACCCCCAGGAGTCCCTCTCCCTTGCCCAAGTGGAGGTTTCCCCGAGGAAGCCCCCCCTTGCCTGCCTGCAGCGCTGAAGAGATCCATTGATCTCTCATTGACTTCCATTGCGAACCCGACGCTTGTTCTAACACTGCACCCGGCCGCCCCCGCGCCGCTGAGGGTGAAATTTCTGTGTGGGCTTGTGTCCCCCCCCGGTGCCCTACAAAACCCCCCTGGTCTGCCCTCCGAAGACGCGGGTACTTACCTGCTGGCAGACTGGAACCGGGGCACCCCCTTCTCTCCATTATAGCCTATGCGTTTTGGGCACCACTTTGAACTCTGCACCTGACCGGCCCTGAGCTGCTGGTGTGGTAACTTTGGGGTTGCTCTGAACCCCCAACGGTGGGCTACCTTGGACCAAGAACTGAACCCTGTAAGTGTCTTACTTACCTGGTAAAACTAACAAAAACTTACCTCCCCCAGGAACTGTGAAAATTGCACTGTGTCCACTTTTGAAATAGCTATTTGTGAATAACTTGAAAAGTATACATGCAATTGAAATGATACAAAGTTCCTAATGTACTTACCTGCAATACCTTTCAAACAAGATATTACATGTTAAATTTGAACCTGTGGTTCTTAAAATAAACTAAGAAAAGATATTTTTCTATAACAAAACCTATTGGCTGGATTTGTCTCTGAGTGTGTGTACCTCATTTATTGTCTATGTGTATGTACAACAAATGCTTAACACTACTCCTTGGATAAGCCTACTGCTCGACCACACTACCACAAAATAGAGCATTAGTATTATCTCTTTTTACCACTATTTTACCTCTAAGGGGAACCCTTGGACTCTGTGCACGCTATTCCTTACTTTGAAATAGCACATACAGAGCCAACTTCCTACACACATCATGAGCCAGACCCAGTCGGAAGACTCTGAAGCACTGGGGTACCACCAGTGCACAGGCTGTCCCAGGTTCAGGAGCCTTCGGCTCACTGTATAGGAGACTATTCTCCCAATAAATCAGGTGCTTGCCAGAGGCATCACCAGCTCCCTAGGCCTAAGGCCCACAAGAGTAGGGCACTCACTCTGTGCTGCACAGAAATCCTCCTTGGAGTGACCTTCCTTCTGCTGCCAATTAGTCAGCTCAGGCCGGTTCACTAGTTCGGCCCACATCTTCCCCTCTAAGTTCAAGGGAATCCCCCTCAATGTCAGCCTCCTCCTGGACCATTGGAATTTCAGGAGCGGTTTTCTCGCACCCCTTGCCATTCCTCTTCTTGACAGACACCTATGCCACTCTTTCAGGCTCCAGGTCCTTCTTACCATCCTCGTGGGCTGGCATGGACCGTGTGCTCAGGCACACCCATTCAGGCAATCCCAACATCTCCAAGTGTGACCTGAGCTCCACCTCCTTCCAGACGGTATGCTACAGGTCATTGCCCAACAGACAATCCACAGGCATGGACGGACTCACAGCTACCCTCAAGGATCCTGACACCCCCACAACCCTTCAAAGGGAACCTGGGTCACCTTCCATTGATTCTTGCGGTTGGCTACAGCAACAACTTGGTGGACCACATTAGGGACTACCTGCTCTGAAGACACCAGATGACACCGGACAGTAGGCATGCTGGCCCCTGTGTCTCTCAAAGCCTCCACCCTATGCCCATTAATGGTAACTTACTGCCTATACTTTTTAGTATTGTCAGGCATGAGGGTTCTCTGTACCATTTCACTGTCCCCATGGACACTACGGTCACCTCAGCTGTCTCCCCACCTCTAGCTAGAGCCACCTCTTCCTCAAGCGCTACAATTGCCATCTCCAGTTAATGTCCACCATTGGGAGGTGGTGTCCGCTTAGGACATGCAGGAGCCCCTCTGAAGTGCCCTTCCTGACAAAAGAAGAAGCACTTCCGAGGTCCTTTCCCTGCAGTTTTACCTGACAGGAACCATTTCTTCTTCTTTGTAAGAGGTTGGGAACCCTGATCCTGGGAACTAATTAGGGGCCATTTTGAGAACTTCTTACTCTTGTTTCTGTTCCCCCCTTTCTTCTGCTGCGAACCCCGTCCACCCTTGGTTGGATCTCCTTAGCAAGCTCCCTAGGGTCACACATTTTTATAAAAAATTAAAACAAAAACATTGAAATTCAATGTTCAGCTGAGGTGATCATAGTGTCCAAGGGCACAGTGAAATGGTACAGAGAGCCCTCATACCTGAATGAAATTCAATACAAAAACAAATGTTAAAGCTTAGTTATTGTTAGGAAAACCTATTTTCTCTATAGAAACCAAGTTTAAAGTACACAAGCTTTAAAAGTTCAGAAGTCATAGTTATAACTTTTCAATTTAACCACCACTTTCAAATTATTATAAGTAGTGGACCTTGTTACACAGTCTTGCAGTGCTGCATGTAATATTACTATGTAATACCATTGTTGACATAGCCCACTCCCCACACTCAACAGTGGTCAATGAAACATTAAAAAATGAACACTATAATTTCAGCCAGTATCCATTGTTAGCTTTACTTTGCAGAGAATAGCTTTCACAATTTCCCCTTTCGACAGAAGAATGTTTTTTTAAGCAAAGGGTATTTTTTCTAAATGCTACATACTAAATCATATAATTGAGTATGTTTCCCTTATTTTTACTACAGGCAGTCAGACAGTCTTGTCCAGTATTTCACTTAGTGATGTCAAGAAATATTACCCTCTTTGGGAAAAAAACCTTTTCAAGTGCTCAAAATAATCATGTCAAATAAAAAAGTGCATAAAGGGTTACATGCGTAGTATGGTCCTATATTACCATCTTGGGTTTCTGCTTTTTGGGTGACATTTATAAACCACTTGTCGGTCAGCCTTGGGGTTTATGATGTCATCAGAATCTGTCAATGCCAACCTAGGATCATATTTCACAGTTACCACTAAGTATTGTCTCTCTCTGTCAATCTCAAAAAATGCCCAACATAGCCAGCCAAACAGACATACGCACTTAAGGTGCACATACAACCACTCCTCCCTCCATCCCCACCCTGCCCTATCCTGGCAGACCTATCAGGTGCATCAGGCCAGTTGGTGGGGCTGATGATTCTAGGTGTACAGAGAGGGGTGAGAGTTGGGAGTTGTAGGGGTATGCTAACTGGGGTTAAGGCGTTATACACTTTTTCCCTTTGGAGAGGCAGAGCAGCAATGTAGCACGTTCCGGAGCGCTGCCTTAAGCTCTGTCATTAGACATGAGGGAAAGCTTAAAAAGGGACTAAGAGAGTTAGAAATCCTGACAGCGCTGAGAGCCAGCATAGTTCTATGCTTGGAGAGGTGGGCATAGGGGGTGGGTGGCCATAATTACTGTGGCCCAAAAAGGTGAGATGGAAGGAAGATTGCTCGAAGATTGGAAGTTTGAAGGCTGTGCCCTACAACAGTGTAGATATGTGTGCTTCCAGGCATTGGCCGAGGTAGATGTACTTTGACTTGTGCAAGCATTTGTGAGTGGGCATAATTCGCCATGTTTCTGTATAAACCCTGACCTCTGTTGTCATTCATTTAAGTGTACAAGAACTCCGGTTTGACTACTCACTTATACATTGCTGTTGTGATGTGTGCTGAGAGAGCGAGGTGCAGGGAGAGTGTGACTGCTTCACGCCAACTGTGGGTTGGTTCACCTGGCTCAAAGGCAACATTCTGTGAGGCTGGCCTCAGAGGTGTGGTCAGTGATTGCATAATCATTCATGCTGACACCTCCAACTGGCCCCTGCAGTGCAACCACTACCTTGGGCAGTGCATGCATGACACAACATGAGGTTTAGCTTTAGGTGATATGCTGTCACAGTCCTGGCAAGTGCCATTTATTGCATGACGATCTCTGGCACTCCGGTAATGTTGAACCATTACTTTAAATGTGTTAATATAACACGTAATGCGAGGCATGTGGCATGGCTGTATAAGGATATTGCAAGTCACTGAGGTGTTCCAAACATCATCTACACAAACTTAAGAAGAATATACAAGTGAGTGGAGGCCGCTGTATTGAGGGCATTGAGAGATAAGGGCTTAGTATGTGGCATTTGTGATTTATGGGATGCGTTCATGATCAAAATAGAGGTACATACCGCTGCGCTCAAAATACACACACACATACAAAACCAAACCACATTGGACAATTCAAACTACACACACCTGACACCCACCCATACACACACCACACCCAGACACCCACACCACTATAAAACACACACCCACACTACCCACAACCCTTTACGAATACAAACCATTGGCAACAGAGACAGCAAGAACACTCACACAACAAGAGCCACATACCACCATCACCTATACACCACCCATGCACCTTACATCACACACCCCAACACATCACCCTACACACCCTCACCCGCACCACTCACACTACACCCATGGCACCCCAACGACACCCCGGATTATCTGACGATGAGCTAAGGATTATGGTGGAGGAAATAGTCAGGGTACAGCCACAGCTATTTGGATCACAGGTGCAGCAGATATCCATTGCTAGGAAGATGGAGCTATGGCGGAGGATCTTGGACAGGGTCAACGCCGTGGGACAGCACCCAAGAACAAGGGATGACATCAGGAAGAGGTGGAACGACCTACGGGGGAAGGTGCATTCCATTGCAGCAAGACACCAACTCGCTGTACAGAGGACTGGCGGTGGACCCCCACCTCCTCCCCCAAAACTAACAACATGGGAGAGCAAGTCTTGGCAATCAAGCATCCTGAGGGCATGGCAGGAGTAGCAGGAGGACTGGACTCTGATAAGTCAACTCTCTATAACTATCACCCCCCTACCTGCATGCCAACACATACCCCCACCTTCATTCCCATCACTCCACCACCTCCCACACACCCCACCATCACAACCCACTCATCCCAATGCCCAGCCCAGCATGCACCACCAGTGCATGGAGACCACTCACAGACCAGCATGGACACCTATCACTAAAGCATGCACACTAGAGAATCAGCTAGCCCACCACTTAACAACTCACACAAGGAAAAGCTGCCAGGGCAATAACAACCGTAGAGGGCAACCCACCCATGCAGAATATGTCACACACAGAAATAATAACACTGCATATACATCCCCACAGGTATCCCAGCCAATGCCATGGGAGAAGAGTTGCCAGCAACATCCAGTCCCTCCACAGAAGAGGCCCACAGTGATGACAGCAAATCTGCTCGCAAGGATCGGGATAACCAACCCGGCCCATCAGGGACCTCCGGACAGTCAGGCACAGTCCCACACCCCCACAGAGCCTCCCCCCTCAGGAAACACCACCACAGCACCCACCCAGCGTGCACATACCTCTGTCTCTATGACACGTCAATCAGCAGTGTGTCCACCACTACAAGGACCCCAGGGCACCCCCCATACCCAAGGCAATCAGGGACCTAGGGTCAGTGGCAGTGGACAGAGGACACCGTTCAGGAGACAGAGGCACAGGACAACAGGGAAGCTGGGAGGACTGCTGTGCGCCAGGGGGAGGACAGGCCCAGGGAACTGACCCTTCAGGAGGCACTCACCGTGATCCTGGGAGCATACCAACATTCCCAGGATACACTGGGCCAGATCATGGACAAGTTGCAGGAGAACATGCGGCTGCAGGAGGGACAGTACCAGGGGATCAGGGAGGACATGAAGCCCATTAACACCACCCTGGTCTCCATTGCAGGGGTGCTGGCAGAAATGGCCAACATTATGAGGGAGGCAGTGTCCTACCAGCGGGCCCCTGCCACTAGTTAGACTACTGAACAGCCCTCCACCTTCGCTGCTGCTATTGGACAGGAGGCCCCGCCACAGGACCAATAGGCCACCAGCACCTGTCCTCCTGCAGAAGGAGAACCACCCCTCAAATATTCCCTGCGATCCAGGCAGAAGCCAGAGACTATTGCCAAGACCCCTGGTCTCTCCTGAGTGTCACCCTTGTGCCCCACTCTGTCACCCTGTCCACCTTGAGCTGCCATTGCTCCCCTTCCTATGCCCCCTTGGACAATGCACCTGTGCTACCAATAGATTAGATTCTACTCTGGACGTTCCTCCATCATCACCCCAGCCCATTACACTTGCCCCTCTACTTCTTAGCACTTAAATAAACAGCCTTTGAAAAAATACAAGTATGGAGTATGTCAAATGACTTAAGTATGTATTTGTTTAACAAGGTTTAAACATTGCAATTCAACTGTACAGTAATGTATACATAGGAAAGACCTGTAGTTGGCTGCAGTGAACACACCAGGAGCGATAGTGGTGCACCAACATCTGCAAAAAGAGTTGCCAAAGGGTACAGTGAGTGGGCATAGAAGTGGGAATTCACAGCCTGCCAGTGACAATGTAAAACACAAAACTGTCATTGAAATGTGAAGTTGCACTGTCTTACCTGTGTTCCATTGGAAGTATTGACGTATCAAAGTACTCATCCTCTGCCTCCTCATCTTCACTGTCCACAGGGGCCACTGCTGCCACACGGCCATCTCCAGCCTCCTCCTCCTCCTGCAGAAAAGGCACATGGCATCTCAAGGCAAGGTTGTGCAACATGCATTATGCCACGATTATCTGGCAGACCTTCTTGGGTGAGTAGCACAGGGATCCACCTGTTAGATGGAGGACCGAAACCTGGCCTTCAGGAGGCCGAAGGTACATTCTATTATCCTTCTTGTTCGCCCATGTGCCTCACTGTAACGTTCCTTTGCCCTTGTCCTGGGATTTCTCACAGGGGTCAGTAGCGATGAGAGGATGGGGTAACCAGAGTCACCTGCAAATATGGAGGGACAACTGTTAGCCACACACTATGCCATATGGCCCACACCACACCTATACACCAACATCCACTGGGTGGGAACCAGGGCTCACCTATTAGCCACACCCTGTGCATCTGTAGTTGGCCCATCATATTTGGGATGCTGCTATTCCTCAGGATAAAAGCATCATGCACCGAGTCTGGATACTTAGCATTGACATGGGAGATGTACTGGTCCGCCAAACACACCATCTGCACATTCATTGAGTGAAAACTTTTATGATTTCTGAAGACCTGTTCATTCTGGCGGGGGGGGACGACAAATGCAATATGTGTTCCATCAATCGTCCCAATGATGTTGGGAATATGTCCCATTGCATAGAAGTCAGCCTTCACTGTGGCCAAAACCTCCACTGGGGGAAAACAATGTAGCTGCACATGTGTTTAATCAGGGCAGACAACACTCTGGTCATCACTACTGAGAACATTGGCTGTGACATTCCTGCTGCCAAGCCCACTGTCACTTGGAAAGAACCAGTTGCCAAGAAATGGAGCACAGATAGCACTTGCACAAGAGGGGGGGATCCCAGTGGGGTGACTGATAGCAGATATCAGGACAGGCTCCAGTTGGGCACACAGCTCAGTGATTGTGGCCCTGTCAAGTCTGTAGGTGAAGATAATGTGCCTGTTCTCCATTGTTGCCAAGTCCACCAGGGGTTCATCTGCAGCGGTTGTAATCTATGGGGCAAAAGAGTGAGGATCCGGTAATAATCTGTACATTGTAGCCACTACAGTTCAATGCATGATGTGATTTATTAATGTATTGGTGGCATATGTCTTGAATCTTCAATTGTAATCTGTGACGCAGTTAGTAGCCATGGTCTAGCCCCCCCCTTGAAATGGCGTCCGCCTGTCCTGTATGGAGGGACAGGTAGAAGTGAGGTAATTCCGCTGACGTTGTGCGCCATTGCGGGAGGCGGTCGGGACCCGCTGTGCGCTCCTCATTGGTTATTATTGAGCCCTATGGGGTACAGTGGCCAATGGTGATGTACGCCGACGGTGACAGTATGAACCGCCACGGACGTCACTTCATTTTCTATCTGTTTACTCACTTGCTACCTGACCTTCAAGAGGAGAGGACCTACACTGCATATGCTGCTGTGACCTGGAAGGGGTGCCCGTCGAACCCTGACCCCCCCTGATGGCCCGCATACTGGAGGTGGCCTATCCGGAGCTGGATGGGCGCTTGGGGGGATCACAGCAGCAACAAGGGGGTGAGTACAGAGCCCATCATTACTACTTACGCCTGGTGGGGTGGTATCCGGGTGGGGGAAGTGTGCCTGTGGGTGCCCCTAGGCCAGGGCTGACATTGTAGTGTAGGTCCCATGTTGGGCAGGGTTCTGATGTGATATTCCTCCAACCTAGCTAGTAGGCATCCATTTCTGGGCAGGGGTGTGTGGGTCCCAGGTATGCTCCAGAGTGCGATATGTCTCCCTCCCCATGCCCTGGTGACATTGTTACTGGTAGTGCCATGCATAATGTGTAGGGCTGTACCCTGTGTGTGAGGGTGCTGTGTACACCAACGTTGTGTTGGTGCAGCCATTGACCAAGTGTAGCCTTTGTCTCTCTCCCCCCCTTTCTTGTTTTGTCATCCTGTCCTTATGTGCATTAGCATCATCTGGCGAAGGAGCAGAGGCACTGGCAACGGAAGGAGCTGCATCCCAGAGGATCCAGGAGGCAGAGTCCATCGACGGTGAGGGCACCCGTGGGACGGAGGATGAGGGGAGCACCACGGCGGAGACTGGAGGGGACAGTTCGGACACGGATACCTTATCCGATGGAAGCTCCCAGGTGGCGGCAGACACCTCTGTGCCCACCCCAGCTACAGGTACAGCCGTTACCCCCCTTACCAGCACTGGCCTCCCAGCAGCCCCTCAGCGAGTAGCTTGTGCCTGCTCACCCAGGAGGGTGGGCATCTCCTTCAACCCAGGCACCTCAGGCCCTGCCCCAGTTACCCCTGCTGCCCTGAGTGAGGAGGCTATTGACCTCCTGCAATCCATATCTGTTGGGCAGTCAACCATTGTGAAAGCCATCCAGGGGCTGTCAGCCCAAATGCAACAGTCCAAAGCATTTCTAGAGGGCATTCACACTGGCTTGGCGGCCCAACAGAGATCAATCCAGGCTCTGACCTCCTCTCCGATGGCTGCCATTGTCCCTGTTTCCACCCTCCAACTTCCTCTACCCAATCCCATTCCCTTCAAGCCCAACCTATCCCAAGCACAAAGGCAGACGAGCATGCACACAAGACAGCACACAAGAGTGGCACACGCACCACACATCATCCTACAGGCACTCACACAAACACCGTCCAGATGCAGACACACCAACATCCACTGTCTCCACTGTGGCCCCCTCCTCCTCACCCTCCACTTCCCTCCCAGTTGTGTGTACACCCACACCTGCATGCACTACATCCTCATCCAATACCGCCATCACCAGCACACCTATCAGAATACACACCTCACTAGTAGTCACCACCCCAACAGCCATGCACACGTCCCCTGTGTCCTCTCCCACTGTGTCTGTGCCCCTTCCTCCCAAAGTACACAAACACAAGCACTCAGACACCCAACAGCCATCTACCTTACAACAGTATCCAGCCCATGCACCAGCACCCAAACACAGCAGACACCCCCTACAACCACTCTCTCTTCCTCCACTCCCAGACCTTCTCCCTCTTCCCACCCCAATGTCCCTAAGAAGCTTTTCCTCTCCACCATTTACCTCTTCCCTACCCCTCTCCCTCTTCGTCCTTCACATCTGGACTCAATGTGTAAAACCCAGGCAAGCACCTCAGCCACCCAGTCCGCGGGCCCAGTAGTGTCCACACCCATTCATGGTGGGAAGGGACCCTGGGCACCAGGCAGCCACACTGAAAGAGTGCCTGCCTCAAGTGCTGCCAGGACAGTCAAGGTACCACCCCCAGCTGCTGCCAAGAGGAGCAAGGAGCCATCCCCAGCTGCTGCCAAGAGGAGCGAGGAGCCATCCCCAGCTGCTGCCAGGAAGGGCAAGGGGCCTGCACCCACAGGCAGAAAGGACAAGGGGCCTGGTGCTGGCACTCAGTCGGAGCTTCCACCACCAACCATGGTGGTGCAGCCATCTGAGGCTGCAGGGGATGGGCAGGAGCCTCCGCCCACAACTACCACCACCAGCAGCAGCACTGCCACCAGCACCAGTGGGCAGCTGTCTGAGGGCAAGGGGCCTGGACCCACAGGCAGAAAGGACAAGGGGCCTGGTGCTGGGACTAAGTGGGAGCGCTCACCACCAACCATGGTGGTGCAGCTGTCCGAGGCTGCAGGGGATGGGCAGGAGATTTCCCCCACAACCACCAGCAGCAGCAGCAGCACCAACATGACCACCAGCACCAGTGGGCAGCCGTCCGAGGCTGCAGGGGATGGGCAGGAGCCTCCCCCCACAACTACCACCACCAGCAGCAGCACTGCCACCAGCACCAGTGGGCAGCCGTCCGAGGCTGCAGAGGATGGGTAGGAGCCTCCCCCCACAACCACCACCATCAGCAGCAGCACTGCCACCAGCACCAGTGGGCAGCCGTCTGAGGCTGCACGGGATGGGCAGGAGCTTACCCCCACAACCACCAACAGCAGCAGCACCAGCACGACCACCAGCACCAGTGTGCGGCCGTCCGAAGCTGCAGGGGATGGGTAGAAACCTCCCGCCACAACCACCACCACCAGCTCCAGAATGACCACCAGCACCAGTGGGCAGCCGTCCGAGGCTGCGGGGGATGGGCACGAGCTTCCCCCCACAACCACCACTACCACCAGCAGCAGCACCGCCACCAGCACCAGTGGGCAGCCGTCTGAGGCTGCATGGGATGGGCTGGAGCCTCCCCCCAAAACCACCACCACCAGGAGCAGCTCCGCCACCTGCACCAGTGGGCAGCCGTCCGAGGCTGCAGGGGATAGGCAGGAGCTTCCCCCCACAACCATCAGCAGCAGCACCAGCACGACCACCAACACCAGGGACAGCCGTCCGAGGCTGCAGGGGATGGGCAGGAGCCACCACTGAGCAGCCGTCACCGCCGGCGGACAGTGTGTAGTCCTGCGTCCATGGGATGTTATGTGGGCTGCCCCTGCCAATCCTGTGGGATTGACACCCACCTGAGATACTGTGACATTGCACTCCCCAAGACCTGCATCACAGGGCACAATGCCCCCTCCAGAACCAGTGGAGAAGCCATCCACTCACCCCATCATCCACAGATGAAGATCACAGGGCACGATGCGCCCTCCAGAACCAGTGGAGAACCCATCCACTCACCCCATCCTCCCCAGGATCCAGAGCACAGGGTACGATGCCCCCTCCAGAACCAGTGGAGAACCCGTCCATTACCCCATCCTCCCCAGGGTGAAGAGCACAGGGCACAATGCCCCCTCCAGATCCAGTGGAGAAGCTATCCACTCACCCCATCCTCCCCAGGATGAAGATCACAGGGCACGATGCCCCCTCCAGAACCAGTGGAGAAGCCATCCACTCCCCCCATCCTCCCCAGTATGAAGAGCACAGGGCATGGTGCCCCCTCCAGAGCCAGTGGGCAAGTCACCCACTTGAGAGACTGTGGCCTTGCATTCCCCAGGACCAAACACAGGGAACGTTGCCCCCTCCAGATCCAGTGGGCAGGTCACCCACTTGAGAGACTGTGGCCTTTCACTCCCCAGGACCAAGCACAGGGCATGTTGCCCCCTCCAGGACCAGTGGTATTGTTCCATCTGCCGGCTGAGGTGCCCCCCGTTCCCCGTTCCCCTGTGGTGCCTGCCTATTTTCCAACTGATGCCCCTGCAGTGTTTTCTCTGTGTTGTCGCAGGAGTAAAGTGGGGCCTGGACTTTGTGATGTTGCCCTGTGGCCCACTAACATTGAGGTCTGAGCAGTGTCCCTTGATTTGTAAATATGTATATACTTTTAGATTAGATGCACGTATTACTATTTTATTTATCTTATTACACTCACTTTTAGCTATTGGTGGTGTCCTTGCATTTTTCCAGAGGGGTACGGGGTGTATATGTATTACTGCAGCATCTGCTTGTGTGTATGGTGTTGGGGGTGGGGGTGTTGTGTCTGTGTGTCACTCTCTTTTTCCTCCCCACTCCCCTGTGTGCTAGACGGCTGTACTCACCTTGGTCATCTTCTCCGTTGTTGGTGTTCGTGGTGGAGCAGGACATAGAACAGCATCAGGAATATATGCAGTTCAGGCTCCATGGCGGTGTGGTTCTTCCCTGAGTCTCCACAGGTGAGTCGTTTACCTTCTGTGCAGTGTTTCTGCAAAGCTTTTGATGTAGTTGGTACCGTCCCGGAAAAGGTGGCGGATTGGCCTGTCATAATACAGTGGGCGGAACATTGGCTTCCGCCTGGCTGTTGGCGGCTACTGCCGTGGTGCCTGTTTATTCCGCCCTGGAGGTCGGTGTGTTAAAGTGGCTGTCTGTCTGAGCTCTATCCGCCATAGGCACAATTTGGCGGTATTTTACGCCAGCCTGTTGGCGGTATTACCACCACTTTATTACGGACCGCCATGGTTGTAATGAGGGCCTCTGTGCCCACCCTGTGTTGCTTCTGCCGGGTGATCTCCCACCCCCTTTGGAATTCCCCAAGTTCCCCCTGGATCGATATTTCAATGTTGAGACTGTTTGATGTTTATTCCTTTCTACATTCAATAGCAATGAAAAAAAAAGATTAAAAAAAACAAGATTATACAAGTCAACAATCAAACAAGCTAAAAACTGTACTGTTCAAACAGATTGAAAATGTTAAATGTGCAAATATATATTTTTTTAATTCTCACAGAATTTCATAAACATAAATGCACAGAAGGAGCTCATCCCATTGCTCAAACGTTTACTGACAAACTGGCAAATCATTACACAACCAAAATATTAATGTTGGACTCCTATTTAAAACAAAGAACAACCACCAGCACCAACCCATTTCCATCAATAACCTCCAAGGGTAGACTAACCTAGCTTCAACATTCCGAAAAACAACTATGAGAAAGTGAATTTATGGATCTTGTCAAAGCAAGCAGGCCAGCCGACTGCCCTTTCGACCCCTGTCCCCAACACTTCCTCAAGAACATTCTTTTTAACTACGTCTGCTGCCAAACCAGTCACAGCAATCATCAATAATTCTTTAACTACAGGAGTTGTTCCAGAAGATTTAAAAATGGCATACATATGTCCATTATTAAAGAAAACAAACCCCAGCCCTCATGACCCAAACAACTACAGACTGATTGCAAATGGACCTTTCCTGAGCAAACTGAATAGAAAGAGCAGCATTCACCCAGATGTCACAGTTCATGGAAGATAACTCCATGCTTTGTGACTTCCAAACAGGATTCCGTCCAGAATGTGCCTTCATCGCCATCTAGGATGACCTTAAAAACACAGTTGACTGAAACAGGGTTTATCATGACACTCTAATCCAAAGACTCTATAAAGCCGGCATAGAGGGTACTGCTCTCAATTAGACCACATCCTACCTTCAAAACAGAACACATTTCATCCACTTCACCTTTCTCATCCAAACTATACCTCACAAAAGCAGAGGACCCTCAACGCTCTATCATCTCACCCATGCTTTTCAACATCTACATGAAGCCATTACCAGCAATGATCAATTCATTTCAGCTCACATGCTAATACTACCAGGTGACACACAAATAGTTCTTAAACTGGAAAGCCACAAAGACATTGCAAACTCAAAAATCTTTAGCTGCCTCAGAGCCTTTGATCAGTGCACGACAGGAAACTGTCTCAAATTGGATGCGTTCAAAACCGAAATACTCACATGTGGTGACTGGAAAAACTATGACCTGCTTTGCACCTGGCATGATGATGTGGGACCACCTCTTACAGTATCCAAGGAAGTAAGAAACCTTGGAATTACCAAGCTATCAATAAATGCCCAAGTGGATAGGTTTGCAGGATTAAGCTTTTTTACTCTGCAATGCATCTTTCCCCAACTAGGATTTCTACAGAGTATACAAGCCACCATCTTTCCTTGTATTGCCTAAACTTGATTACGCCAATGGCGTCTACCACGGATCATCTTTATCAACTATGAAAAGACTACAACAAATTCAGAATTCTGCTGCCAGACTACTCCTACATGTAAAGCTACAAGGTCACATCTCCCCTGCCTTGAGGGCCCTTCATTGGTTACTGGTTGCTAGAAGAACCACCTTCATACTGCTTTGTGTCACCCACACAGTAATGCATGGGACAAGACCACTATTCATTAAGAATAAAATCACCAGATATATCAAGGGAAACTCAGCTCCAGATTGACACCTTAACTCAAAACCCAGCATACAAGAACCAAACCATGGGTTGTGGATCTTTCTCTGTTTAAGCAGCAAAACTATGGAATTCGTTACCACCAAACATAGGATCCACTGATAACTATCATATCCTCAGACGATTACTCAAGAGTTGGATCTTTCCTACATGATCACCATACTCAAAACACAAATGTACAGCATATGCCTGTGCATGTAAACATGTATAATTCGATTAAATGTATGTATTTAGATTTTTTTTAAGTGACGTGTATTGAACTGTTTCTAACATCTTTTTGCAACAAATATCTAACAGGTTTTTGATATGTTTATTTTTTTTACTAGAGGTTCTATTTTTATTACTCATCTTTGCAAACATGCTCTCTTCATATGAAAGAAATACCCACCATGGAGTTACGTGGTTTGTGGGAAAGGTGATGGTGTGATCATGTGTTATTTTTTTGATAAGCATTTTTTATTAACTTGACTTTTGAATCAACAGATATAAAAGGAAAACATTACAATCCTCCACACTAATACTTTCATAGGAATTCACACCTTGTTTAGAAGCATTTATATTGCTAGTCAATTGCAGGCTACGGGTGTAAGTGCACAGCTTAACATCCTTTAGTCCCCACATTTGATCATGGAAATTGTCCCACCATTTCCCCCATATCTTAGAGTGTTTACGAGGGCACCCTCGAACTTCATAGACTGGTCTCTCTTGTCGGGTGCTCCAGTCCACCCCACGTCTCCATTGTGAGAGGGATGGCAGATTAGGAGAATTCCATTAGGCTGTTATGTCAATTTTCACCACCATCAAGGTCGTCCCCATGAAAATGCATTCTGATCGTATTCTGTCCACCCCTTCCCACACCCCCAGGAGGCCCAATATTGGGGACAATGGGACCACCCATCCCACTGCATTTGTAAGCTCACGTACAATCTTAGTCCAGTAGCAGACAATGCGTGGACATGTCCATACCACATGGTAAAAGTCTGAAGCTGTCATTAGAGATTTTGCACTGTTAGAATCGATACGAACCCCAGCACTATGTAGTTTGTCCAACGAAAGATAGGCCCCATGCAAGAAATATAGCTGTATCACTCCTAATCTGGACAACATGGTGACCTCCCTTGGTGCCAATAAGGCGTCTCGTCAATCCTCCTCCTCAAGGGGCCCACCCAGTGTTCCCATCGAGTCCTCACCTGGGTCAAGTTCCCTGGTGCAGGGTTAATCAGCATTTTGTACACTTGTGTTACTCCGCCCCTACCGAGGGCTCCCATAAGGACATTGGCCTCCAGTGGGCTGTACTCGGGAACATGGCCTTGACGTGCTAAGTGTGTAGAGAGGGTATGAAGGAGATGCAGGCATTTATACAAATGAGTGTGGGAGAGAGGGTAGTAGCCTGTAAGTCTTGGAAAGATCTCATTCATGTACCCACCCATATATCCCCAAGCTGAGATATGCCTATTGAATCCCATTTGTTAAAGCCCTCCAGAGCTGCTGATTCTTTCAGCCAAGTACCCTACCACAGAGGTGTTTGGCTGAACAAAGTGCCACTACATTGAGTATATCGTAAGGCCACCTGTCACCCAAGGAACACTACTCTGGTCATCGTGGACATCTCCAAAGGAATCAGGGATCCATACAGAAGGTCTAGAATCCACGGGAAGCCCAATGAGGCCAGCTCCAGGCGGTATGCGGGGTCTGCCCATTTCCCGGTAAACCAGTCATTAATGATCAATTTATGTATTGCTAAATAGTACAAATATGGGTTAGTCATATCCATCACCCTATCATAAATACTCCTCTGGTCATGTGCCAGTGCAATTCGGTGTCTCGTCCCTCGCCAGAGAAACAATGAAGTGTTACGTCCAGGGCCTGAAACCAGGTATGTGGAATTGGGAGCGGGATGTTTTGGAATACATTTAAGAGTTGTGGTAAGATCATCATTTTGTATAATGCTACCCGGCCCAACACACTTAGGAGTAGAGTTTGCCACTTCAACAAATCCACATTGGCTTGGTGCGCCAAAGGCGCCAAATTAAGAGACCATGTCAGCTGTAGAATTTGCGCCACCCAAATGCCCAGGTATTTCAAACTTAGCCTGCATTTAGGCACCTAGTCCTGCCAGTCATAAAAGTCTTGTGAGGGCGACAATGGCACCAGTACTGACTTGGAGGGATTCATATGAAGCCCCGATGCCTTCGCAAAGCAGCGGAGTAAATGAAGGCTACGTGAACCAGTGTCAACCGGATTCGCCATATAAAGTAGTACGTCATCAGGGGCTAGTGCTATACGGTCTTCTGGGGTGTGGCCCTAGTGCCAGCCCCGATAGATAGGGTCCTCTCTGATCAGTTGCGCCAGCGGTTCAATGGCCAAGGCAAAAAGAAGAGGGGAGAAGAGGCACCCTTGTTAGGTCCCTTAACGGACTGCAAATAAATGGGATAGAATGCCATTCATTGAACGCGGGCCACTGGGCTCCTGTAAAGGGCGTTCACCATCCTGCAGAACCAAGGTCTCATACCCATCCGAAGGAGGACCAACTGCAAGTACGTCCAGTCCACCGTATCAAATGCCTTTTTGAAATCTACAAACAGGAGGGCCAGATCAGGGGGCAGTGTATTGTGCTTCGAGCAGCCATGAAACTACATTGATCCACATGGATCAGTAGAGGTAATACCCTCTTAAGACGAGTCGCCAGAACAGTAGCAGACAATTTAACATTACTATTAATGAGCTAGACTGGCCTGTAATCAGTACACGATCTTGATGCAGGGTGAGTTTTGTGAATCACCACAATAGTTGCCATTTCCAGTACTTCTGGGAAGGAACCTATGTGATCTACCTCATTATACAAGGCCATTAATTAAGGTGTCAGGCTGTCTTGAAACACCTTATAATATTCACCTGGAAAGTCATCAGGGCCCAGTGTTTTCCCTGAGGCTAGCGATGAAATTGCTTCCTTTATGTCTGCACATGAAATGGTTTTGACTAAAATTTCTGTCTCTATCTTGGGTAGTGCGGGAATGTAGACATTTGCCAGAAACTGAGGTATATAAGTCGGGTCAGCAGTCGACACCTCCCTGTAGAGCTCGCTATAATAATCAGCTAATATCTCCACCACCTTCTGTACATTTGTCATTGTCTTTCCCTGTGCGCTATCTCTGCGACTATTCTAGATTGATGGCTGTGGGAGACTAACCAGTAGAGTAATTTCCCATTCTTATCTTCCCAACCATAAACCCGGGCATTCGACTCCCGGCACAACTGTTTAGCTGCCTCCATTGAGTAATCCAGAATCTCTTTGCGTATTAACAACAGTTGGCGGGCTTCTGGACCTGTCGGCTGTGGCGTCAGATAAGCCTCCAGCTGAATGGCACAGGACTCCAGAAGGGTGACATGAGACAAATGCTTCCTCTCTTGCGCACTTATGTACGCTTTTGCCATCCCTCTAAGGAAAGCCTTACTTGCCTCCCAGAGGGTGCCCCTTGAGGCGACTGAGCCCTCACTGAGTTCGAAGTAGCCCTGAATTACTTTCTGTAGGTGTTGTACACATCCCTTGTGCTGCAAGTGCCATGCATTCAAATGCCACATAGGGTGATTTCCCTCACCTTTGGAGCCAATAACACATCGCAATGGGGCATGATCTGAAGTGCCCTGTGGAAGAATCTCTGCATGGGTGAGCTGAAAACAATCTAATGTTAGCAAAAGGAGATCTATTCTAGAATGAGTGTGGTGTGCCGCTGATGTATGGGTTTATTGGCAATGTCGTGGATGCCTCATTCTCCAGGCATCGCAGAGCTCCAGTGAGTCCAACCATCTCACTAGGGTGTGGGTTGTGGTAAGCCTGTGGGTGGAGGGTGTATTCAAGATATCCACTTTGGTGTTTGGTACTGTGTTAAAATCTCCACCAAGAAGAGTAGTCCCCTGGGAGAAGGGCAGGAGTAACTTAGTTAAGTCAGTCAGGCATGTAGGTAGAGCCGCCGGAGGGGCATACACACTTATTAGATTTATCAAATGGCCCTCCAGTGACCCAGAAAATGCTATGAAGCGCCCATGTTTTTCTCTTTGCCCCTTGGTGACTATAATAGGGAAGGAGTGATGTAAAAGAATTTCTACCACCCTCGATCCCCGAATAAAACTGGTGTGGTAGACCCTATCAAACCCTCCCCGAACCAAGAAGGGACAGTGCTCTCCTATAAGATGGTTCTCCTGGAGCAACAGCACATGTGGATGATGTTGTTGTGCAAAAGTTAGGAATGCTGCACGCTTTATTTTACCTAAGAGTCCGTTAACATTCCAGGAGAGCACTTGTAAGGGACCCATCATGTATCTGTGTAAACATCCTAAACTGTACCAGCACAGTCCCTCCCTTTCATGGACCGGGGGCAGGGAGACCAAGGTTGTCTTGTGAACGCCTGTTTGAGTACCTGACTTGCTGAGGTGTGTATATGGAGTAGTGGAGTAAAGGGAAAAATAAAAGAACTATATACTGTACTGTAAGACACCAACTGGTACATGTCAAACTCTATGTACGCCTACCCCCCAACTCCCTCCTCACCCCATACTTCCCCCCAGAGACATCTGTCGCCCTTATAGAACTTTTAAAATGAAAAATCATAACCCCGTTATCAACGAGCATTGGCAGACCCCTCCATTAGATAGGTTTCAAACTATTTAACACCCCACATATTGACAAATAAATAAGTTCATAAGTCATTAAGTTACTCGCCGGTTTTCAAATTCAGGCACGCCAGCCTATCACAGCCTATCAGGTTTCAGGATAAGTCTGTGTCGCAGGAGGCCATGGTATGGTCAGGGGAAGGTTCCATCAGGAGCGTTCCTATGGTTGCCCCTGTTTAAATGATTTCTATGGCCTCTCCCCTCGGTCCAGGCCCAGGGACTCCACTTCGAGATTAAGGCAGGAGAGACCCAGACTCTAACCTCCTGCGTGACATCCTCCTATGGGATCGAGTGCGTTTCCTCTTGGGCTTGGGGTGCACCAATAAGAGACCCATACCCAGTGCCTCCCCACCCCCAAGGGAGTTACATTCAGAGGAGGTCAGCAGGCGTTCCTCTGTGAGCCAACTCCAGGCCGCTGTAGGCTTCTCAAACAAATGTGATGTATCAGCATAGATCACTCTCTAGAAGAGGAAGAGGAGATGGTATGGCACCTCCATAGCTTACAATTTCTGTTTCACCTCTGTATAGGCCCTGGGCTGTTGCTGTACTCCCCTGGTGTAGACGAGGAACAGAAGAACTTTCGTGTCTCCACAGCGTAGAACCCCTTGGGATCGGGCCTTTTGCAGGACCGCATCTCTATCTTGGTAGTTGAAGAACCTAAGTATCACTGGTCACAGTGATGAACCAGGAGGAGGTCTGGCCATCAGGGCGTGATGTGCTCTTTCAATAGCAAAACACTGGGAGAGGCGTTTAGACAGCATCCATGTCTTTAACCATTTCTCCAGGTAGGGGACCAGCGGCCCAGGTTCTATGGTTTCGGGGAGGTCAATTAGTTGTTGCGCCTAGAGTGGTTTTCTGCATCCTCAGCCCTTCAGTGCAGTTCCAAGGTGCGTACCAGTAGTTCAGACACCTGAGTTTTAAGAGTTTTCACATCATCCTCAACACTGGAGAATCAAGCCTCTGCCTTCGTTAGCCTGGTTGTTGTGTTGCAGAGGTCCTGACGTACCACGGCCACATCAACTCTGACCTCTCCAATTTTTGTTTCTGCTGCAGCTTGTGACGATTGAATTGCCTAGAAAATTGTGGCCAGGCCCCCAGCAGGTATTGTCTTAGACCCAGGCTCCGACTAGATCGAGTCGATGAGGAGCCGTTGTGAACTGATCAATGCACATCTATGCTGTCGCTGAATGGGCTACTTTGTCCTTTCCCATTACAGGTCTCCAAACCAGTTTCACTGCGGACTAGAAGACAAAGCCGCTACTAGAGGCACGAGTTGCTACTCCGTCTAGGGTCTTTACAGTTTATGGAGCTATCTATCAAAATTTTAACATCTTCTGCAATAATTAGTTCTAAGAGTAGGCTCCCTGGAAACCTCTCCTGTCCATGTTAGTGCTATGTCTTCAAGATAGGAGCTGATATTACTCCTTTCAGGTGTACCTTTCAAGATGTACAATTCTGTGTAATAACCAATACATTTGCTCACATTGTCCTCTTCTGTGGACAAGTATGACCTCTTTGTTACTCAGACTTCTTATGATAAATATTTACAGAATTTTCAGCAGACATTACAAACATAATATTTTATGTGTCCAAACTCATCCTGGAGTCTGCCATACCAAAACACAAGCACATTTTTGACTCTTGGTTATAGCTGGGCAATCCATCTCAGATTCAGGGAAAGATAAAGTTTCAGCTCTACTTGCTAAGGACAAGAGGATGTTATTTTGGGATTTCTGAAGGAGAAGTCAATTTGAAAAGTAAATGGCTGTTTCAGAGACTTCCTATGTATTTGGAGAGGGTTGTTGAGACTCTGAAATGCAGCTGAGAGACGATGCCTGAGATATGTAGGAAGAAAGAAGAGAAGAGAACCAAGCTTCAACCAACTGTTCTCAAACTCACAAAATGTGCTTAGCAATCATCGAAAATCCATATCTAGTGTGATTATATTTTGTAACTCTTTTCAAACCCACTTTCAACTCCAAAGCCAATTTTCAGCCTTTGTACCACAGGTTGTGGTCCACAAGCTTTTGGACATCATTAGTCAGGATTCAGAGTAATGCATAGCATAGATTTAACCCTTGTTTGTGGTCACACAGTGCCTCCTGACTGTACTTGAGTGGGGCCAGTTGTCCATTTGAATTTCACTGGATATGTTGCTGGCCATTACCACAGACGTTGTTGAGGTATTCATAAGAAGTCTGAGGGTTTGGTTTCATTTGTATGCCGCTGCTCTGACCTAGCTGAATTGCTTGATATGGACAGGAGTCAGGTTAAATTAACATTGTTGGAACAAGGAGAAAATGTTCATAATGCCCACCTTTTCCAAAGTAATGCCTGTAAATATAAAATATTTGTTCTAAGGCAGAAACATGGAGTGTTACTACACATCCTAGTCCATGTGTCTGATAGTGATGTAAGCCACCATTGTTGGATTTGATGATAAGTTGTGAGCTAAAAAACAATTTCTCGAGTTATCAAGATCATTTTAGATGTAACGGCATAAGCATGCTGATGCCTTCTTTGAGGTCAAACCATGGTGTCGCCATAGAACCTGATTCAATCATATAGTGCCAATGAATTTTCAGATCTCCAGAGACATTTGCTGTTTATCTTCCAATCCAACTACTCATGTAGATTTTTTACATTCTTCAACCTGTGGGGCGATTATTTTTCTTGTTAGGTTTAAAGAGCACTTTTTGGTTTGTTGATAAATATGGGCCTGGTTTAGAGTTTGGCGGAGGGGTTAGTCTGTCACAAACATGACAGATATCCTGTCCACCTTATTACAAGTTCCATAGGCTATAATGGAATTGTAATACGGAGGAAGGGAAATCCATCATGCTTGTGACTGAGTAACCCCCTGAGTAATTCCCTCCGCCAAACCCTAAATCAGGCCCTATGTTTTCTTTTTGGGGCAGGGATAAAAGCATAAAAGCTTTGGAATCTGAGAAGTACAATTGTCAAGTGTTTTCTGATTTTGACCTTCCACATCAATATTTTGAAGCATCTTATTGCTAAACAGTCAAACAGCTTCATTGTCTCAATTAGATATTTGCAAACTTGGAGAATGTTTGTCACTGGCAGATGCATTCAACAAATTAACAGCTTTGCCTTGTCACCACCAATTATCTGGTTGAGACGGTTCAGCTGTTTGGTATCTCTTCTGAAACAGGAACCTTCCTTGATTATTTATATGCATGCTTTAGAAGTTATTATAGGACCATCTATGGTGAGAGGGTTGTGATAACCTTCCAGTCTTCTCTGGAGCAGCTGCTGCAACTTTTGGATGAAAAGGGATCATAACTGTAGAGACTGTGCTCTGGAACATGGCTTTGCTGGGTGAACTCAGAGATCTGGAGGGATTCTGGCAGTCAGTCTAGATTGGGATCTTTAAGGTGGGATATGTGTGGAATGAGAATGGTTTGAAACTCTTTACACGTTTGCAGTAGGGGCTCTCCTTAGAGGTTTCTCAACATTGTACATATATTCAAGTTAAGAGGTAGACTACAAAAAAGGAAAATGTTACTTAACCAATGTGCATCTGTTTGTGGTATGTAGTGCTGTAGATTCACATGCGCTGCATACTTCCGCCATCTAGTGTTGGATCCGGAAGGCTGCAACTTGTTTTTGTTTGAAAGTCTTTTGAGTCACGGGACATAGTGACTCTTCCTCTTGTTTGCTATGCGCATGAGTGCGCAAGTGTAATGGAAAGGCAGATATCCTCAAGGATCATGCATGAAAACATGTATTATGTACTGTAACAGCCAAAGGCGGCCTGGGGAGGCGAGAGGGCGCACATGAATATACAGCACTACATACCACAAACAGATGCTTATTGGGTAAGTAACATTTTCGGTTTAATGGCATGTGTAGCTGTAGATACACATGCTCTGCATAGACTGAAAAGCAGTGCCTTCATAAATGCGGTGGCTAACCTGTGGGTGTGACAGTATTTTGGAATCAAGTATGTAGCTCTGACTGTCGTACATTGGATTGTTATCATGCTAAAACATCCACACAATAATGTTCAGTGAAAGTGTGTGGTGTTGACCATGTTGCTGCCTTACAAATGTCAGCTATAGGTATGTTGCCTGTAAATGCCATAGATGCACCTTTCTTACATGTTGAATGTGCTCTAGGGGTAATAGGTAGTGCCTTTTTAGCTTTTGCATAACAAATTTGAATACATTTAACGATCCATCTTGCTATAGTAAATTTAGCTATAGGATTACCTTTATATAGTGGAGAAAAACCAACAAAAAGTTGTTTTGTCTGTCTAAATATTTTAGTTCTATCCTATCAATATAGAACATAAGCACTCTTTTCACATCTAATGTGAGTAGGGCTTTCTCTTCAACCGAATCAGGTTTTGGGAAAAAACTGGCAATTCAATAGTCTGATTTATATGAAAATGATACCCAATGCTAGGTAGAAAAGATGGATTAGTACGAAGAACTAATTTATCCTTATGTACCTGAAAAAATTATTCTTGTAATGTTAATGCCTGAAGCTCACACACAAGTCTTTGGGAAGTAACTGCAACTAGAAAGGCTACCTTCCACGATACAAATTGTGGAAGACATGAGTGCATTGGTTCAAAAGGTAGTCCCATAAGGCTGGTGAGTACCATATTTAAGTTCCAGGAAGGGACTCGAGGTAGCCTTGGCGGTATTACTCTTTTAAGTCCTTCCATAAAAGCCTTTATAACAGGGATTTTAGAAAGAGAAGAACATTGTATGTTTTGTAAATAAGCAGCTATAGCTGCTAAATGTTACCTTACAGATGTATATGCTAAATTAGCTTTTTGCAAATGGAGAAGGTTTAAAATAATGTTTTGCGTGGATACTTGAAAAGGATTCCAGTTTTGAGAAATACAGTAATGAACAAAACGCTTCCACTTAGCTGCATAACAAGCTCGAGTGGTTGGTTTGTGTGCTTCCTTAAGAATGTCAATACATTCTTGAGGTAAATTTAAATACCCAAATTCTATGACTTCAGGAGCCAAATTGCAAGATTTTGGTTCTTGGGATTTGGGTGTCTGACCTGACTTTTGTTCTCAGTGAGAAGATCTATGTGTAGAGGAAGCTTCTCGTTCGGTACTAATGACAGATCTAGTAGCGTGGTGAACCATGGTTGTGATGAAGCAGAAAATGAAGGTTTTGATTTATTAACGCTTAAACGTAGCGCTGAAATAATCATGTGTGACATTAACCGAACTAATAAAGATTGTACGGGGACAAAATGGGCCCTCAGAGTAGTTTGCCATCATTTATACGCGTGCTTTATATAACGTGGTGAATTAGAATTGCACTAATCCGACATACTCATAAACGTGTGCTACGATTTGCTTGTTTGAAATGTTTTAGCTTAGCATTACTTTAGCGGAGGCTTTGGCCTAGTTGCCTGGTCTCACGGTTTAGATGCTCGTATTTTTCCACTGTGCTAATAAACGTGTATTTTTGCTTGAAGCTGTACTTTTCCACAGAAACTGTTCACATGCTTATCTTAAAGTTAGTGCCAGCCTGGCATATTTTCTCTTTAATTCAAGGTCGACTTGCAGGTGCGGACAATGGAGGCTCTGAGAGTAAGCTAATTGGGAGACAATGTTGCAACTTGCGTACCCATCTCCAAGGATAATGTATGCTTAAGTAAAAGCTTGAGAACTGTCGTTTTTGATTGGTCAATTTGAAGCTAACCTATGAACCCTCCAATGGAGAGCCTACAGGACTTGAACTGTTGTCTATAAAACCCAGGTGCACGAGAGGAAGCTCTCTCTATCATCGGACATCCCGCCATTTTGACTTCGTAGCTATTATGGCCCACTTTGCTGCGACGCCATTTTGAGAGACTTTGATGCTTTCTCTAATCGAGAGAAAGAGACTTTAAATGATTCTTGCCCTAGAGACTGTAACTTTGATTTGATCCCTTTGCATGAAGTAGTAGTTTTATCTTGCCGCCGTGAGGCAATTGCCCCGTTCACCCTGCCCCTTTGTCCCGTCCCATACTGATCGAGAAACGGTACCCATGCTGACTGAAGAACGGTACCTGTGAGACGAAGACTTCCTTGTATGCTGATCGTAATTGGTAAATATGAAAAGAAATTGTAAAATTGCATTGTGTTTCTTTTAGGTAACCAACTGCAGATTTTTGGTAAGATCCCTAGTTAGGAGTTTTCTAAATTAATGTTGCTAAATTGTTTTTGCATGAAGTCCCACATGCAGATGCTAATTCGAGGTTAGATGAGGATTCCATATGTCGCACGATGCAATTTGAGATCTTGTTATGCTGACTAAATGTATGCCATTAGTTCATTACAGATTATCGTATTAGTGATTTGCATTGCCGTTATCGAATGCCTTGTGATTCAAATGCTTCATAGATTACACTTGTTTCGACGTTATGGACAACTATTAATGTTCATATATGTTTATCATTTGGTGTTGAGACACATTTATATTGTGCTAGCTTTGTTAATATAGGGAAATAAATTCACTAACTTTGCAATAAACTGGTGTGGTTATTCCTGACTGAAAGGTCAGGATTCGCCGAAATGTATTCTGGATTAATTGTAAAGTGTTATGTCGTTCAAGGTGTTGCTTATGTTCGTTATTGATTATTGATTTTGATGAGATTGATCGATTAAGAGTACAAAGAGTTCCCACTAAGTCAAAAGATTCATCGGCCTAAAGAGCGTCCAAACACAGGTAAATTATTACTACGGACCGCTCTATCAGTAGATGGTAGCAGAGGATGGTTACGTCTTTTGGGACCCTGTACTCCTAAAGTACATGGTGTTGAATTAACGGTTACGCATTTTGAGACCCCATTCGAGAGGTTGAATTAGATTTTCTTGGATAAAACGGATTGACAAGATGATGATGGGCTAGGTTCACCGCGACTTTCCCGGGATCTTGGAGCTTGCGAATGGAGAGAACGGAGGTGTGGGATCAGCGTTGGCGGTACTAGTGATGGTATGAGTGAAGTTAGGGTTTTTTGCGCTTGCACAGCTTATTGCCGCAGGGTGTGTGAAAAGGTTGCGAGGATTTTCTTTTAGAGGATAGCGGAGGTGCGACTCCGAGTGTAGAAGTAGTGAAGTCGTCGAACTTCATAGAGATAGCGGAGGTGCGGCTCCGAGTGTGAGAGTAGGGAAGTCGTCGAACTTCATGTGCGTGTGGCGCTTTGTGCATAAAAAGGTCCACGTGGTTGTTGTTGTTGAGACGGGCCCTGCGAGGTCAAGAGACTCCGGAGTATGTTGATCCATGTTGTGGTCTGGGCGGTTTAGTAGGTTGATCGGGCGTGGTCAACAAGTCGGTACGTGTGTTAGGGAGTGAAAGAAACTTCGACTTCGGGCTTTGACAAGATTCTAAGTGCACTAGAACAGATCATTGACAAGTTGAGAGTAGGTCTGCGGGTCAGATTTGCTTGCGAATGTGGGGACTGAGAAAGACGGAATAGCGGCCAGAGGCTAGTGAAAAGTCCCGAGGCTAGTGAAAGGTCCCTAAGGTCCTGAAGCGATTGTGGTACCCTTCCTGTAGTAAACCGACAGATCTGTTTTATTTTTTGGTAGCTCGCGATACATGCAGAAGTTGTTACGAGAGGAGGTGAGTGAAGGAAGACTAGCCGCGAGGCTTTGTCAGCCGCAGTGTGTGTGAGTGTGACGTCACTAAGAGCCGCGCTGGGATAGGTTGGTTGCAGAGAAGGGTCGCGCACGGATTGGACGCAGTCCGTGGGACTCGTTTGGAAGGGGAAAGGCAGGTGAAGAGTATTCCGGGAATTAAAGTCACCTATTGATTACAAATTTTTGTGGAATTAAAGTCACCTATTGATTATAAACTTTGTGAAATAAAAGACGAGGAAATGAAATTCTTTAAAGCATTCAGGAGCGCGATGAAGGGGGAGTCTTACATTAAAGCGAGCGTAGGAGAGGAGACGCCGCCCGAGGGTACACCAGCTTACATTGTAATGGAAGAGAAGGGGGTAGCTCCGTGTCTTTGGCTAAAGCAATGGCACAAGTGGACAGAGAAACATGGGAGCGTAGCGTTCCCGATACATGGGACATTCAATATAAGGGTTCTAGAGAATTTGAGATTCACGATGTATGACATGAAGGTGCCTCCAAGGCCAGCACAGTTTGAGGCTCTAGCAATTTGGGAACTAATGGCCAGACAGCAACAGCAGAAGAAGTTTGAGACCAGGATGAGAAAGGTAGAAAAGACACTAGCGGATGCTAGGTGGGATAATGCACAAAAGGTGTGGAGGTCAGATGTATTGCAGGGGATAAAATTGTTCCCCGCAATTACTAAGGAAGGAGAAGAGACAGGTAAGAAAGCCACCTGTAAGACAGACAGGAAGTGTTCCAAGGATAGAGAGGACGAGGAAAAGTTGAGAAGAGAAGAGGAGTTAGAGGACGAGGAATTAATAATGCAATTGCTGAACGACCGTCCACCGCCTTATGCAGGGAATGGACAAGGTCCAAGTACCAGTTCTGCCCCTCCAGCACCGGTACAGAACAATGAAACACAGAGTTCAGGAGCGTCATCGGGATCAAAGGACCCGAGTCTGATGTTAACCCCGCAGATACCGCAGGTTAGGAGAATATATCCAGATGTGCCCGTGTTGAAACCAGCAGAAAATTATCAGCCGCAGATGCCAGGGTACTACAGTAGTGATAACAGTGCAGGAATGATTCTAGATCCAACCGTAAGGGGAGTACAGAATGGTTACAACCCAACAATGGCACAAGCTGAATCAACTCAGTTTTTGATGCCTCAAAAGCAGATGCAGGGAGGAAATGCACATGCTCAAATGACGGGGAGTCAGATGGGCATGCCGGCAATGATGACCCATGGTGTGGGAATGAACATGCCTCAGAACATGGGAAATGGACAAAACCCAGATGCGATATCACTACCCATTACTGTAGGTCCAGCGGTACCTCTGTATAGTCAGCCTAACTTGGGTCCGAGCGGTCAGGGATCAATGCTGCCGAATGGGACAGAAAGGAGGTGCATAGAGAACACCCCAGGGATAACTCCGATAGCGGCTCAGCCAACTGGGTCTGGATCCTTGATGGAGTTTAGTCCCATATGTGCTCAGTCAACACTGGTGAGGTCGAGCCCCCCACTGATAATACCCCTAACATCGAACACTGAAAAGTTGCCGCAGCCATCGATGGCAGTCGATGTGAACGCTACCCTGATGGGGGTGAATGCGCAACAGCTGACACAGTGGTTCAACAGTCTGAATTCTACACAAAGTTCAGCTAGTGGGAAAGGAGAAGACTATATGAACAGGGTCAGGTTGAACATGGAAGCACAAGAATTGGTGGAAGGGACTATGGGTGTGAACAGGTTAGAGTCCTACACAGAAGAAGAACTGAGGTATCTATGTCCCAGGATTACGAAGGAAGTGAACAAGATACATAAGAGCGTGCAGGAAGCAGCTGACAGAAACGGGGTTGACATAGACAAGACGAAACACTTGAGCAGGAGCTACAGGTTAGATTTTGGGACCACAGATTTTGAACACATGAGGTCAGCAGGCATGAAGACACACCTTAGAGAATTGCTGCAGAGTTCACAAGTGTGGAGGTGCTTAGACAAATGGGAAAGCAGGTGGGTAAAGAGGAAGGAAAAGAGGAGGGACAGTGCTACAGAGCACAATGAGAAAAGACCGCAGAGTAGTGATACAGTAACAATGTTACCAATGAGGGAGACAGCAGGGGGAAAATTAGTACATGTACCATGGCACAGAAGCGACATTCAGTCCTTTACGGACGATTTTCCCAAACTAAGAGAGAAGCCGATTGAATGGTATCAGCAGACTGATAGGTTTGTGAAGCTTGCAAAATGTCTCTGGGAAGACCTGAACACTCTCTTTGAGATTGTGGTTCCGGCAGATTTGTGGGAGGATTGCAAAAGAGCTGTGGGTTGGCCGACAAGTGAACCAGAGAGAGACAGGGAGATGGGTGCACCATCACCTATGGTGATGAGCTTGTACTATAAGGTGATTGAGCATTTGAAGACTAAGGTACCCGTGAAGAATGTGGATTGGCAGAAGATTGATCGAACTGCACAAGAGGCCAAAGAATCGATTCATAGTTACTATGAGAGGTTGTTGAAGGCGTTCAAGAATTACAGTGGCACGGAAACAATAGAGGCGAAGGACATGCTCCATTTTGTGTTCAGATTTGTGGAAGGGCTGAGACCAGAAATAAGTCAAATGATAAAGTCACATTTGATTTGTTGGCAGTCTAAACCGATTGACGAGGTCTTGACTTATGCGAAATACTGTAGCGACGAAATTGAAGTGAAACAGAAAAGGCTGAAAGAGAAGGTGATGATGATGCAGCTTAAGGCAGCTCAAACAGGTTTGCAAGGTTTGCAAGGTCTGCAAGGTTTGCAAGGGATGCAAGGGTTCCAACAGCAGGTGCCGCAACTGCAGCCGCAGTTGCAGGGAAACATGGCGTTTCAGCCACAGGCCAGAGGCAGAGGCAGAGGAGGTTTTGTGAATAATGGTCCGGATTTGAACACTGTTGTGACAGGTGTGCAGGCAATGAAGAAGGTGATGCCGTGTCACGTGTGCGGAATCGTCGGTCATTGGAAACGCGAGTGCCCGATGGTGGTGCAGGAAGGTGCAGGTGTAGGTGCAGGTGTAGGTGTTGGTCAGCAAAACAATGATGTCAATGCATTTTAGACAATGAGGGGACCGAAATTGAGAGGTCCAAGCCCAAATTTTCAGACTGTAAATCAATTGCAGGGATTACAACCTATGCAGCCGCAGCAGATGCAGATGCCTCGTATGCAGATGATGCAAATGCAGCCGATGCAACAGCAGTTACCTATGGTACCTAATCAGCAAATGCAAATACCATTGGCACCAATGAGTCAGCAGCAAGTGATGGTTCCTCCGCAGGTAACGGGTCAGGTAATGAGTACAAATGGCACCGTACAACAGTTCCCATTACACAGTGAGAGTGGAATAAATAACATATGGGAGAGTGAAAGTTCAGGAGAAGAAGGAGATTGTGTGCTTGCGGCATCCTTGGAAGTTGATCAAAGGGGTCCGTACGTAGAGGGAAGAGTAATGGGTCATCGTGTCTCATTCTTGGTTGACACGGGAGCCACACGTTCAACAGTTAAGAGCAGTGAAGTACCAAATTTGCCACTCTCAGGGAGGACAGTTCAAGTGGTGGGAGTAGCAAACAGACATCTGACGAACCCAATAACAGATCCGGTACCAGTCAGCATCGGTAACAATCAAGGGGTGCATCAGTTTGTGGTATGTGACTCAAGCCCGATAGCACTATTAGGAAGAGACCTATTGTGCAAATTGGGTTGTTCGATCATGTGTTCGAACGAAGGAATAACAATCCAGACGAGCAGCGACGGGGAAGAAGAGGACAGTGTAGAGGGGGATGAGGTGGAAACTGTAGATGAAGAGTATCCTCTGATTTGTCTTTTCCCGATGATAACTGAAGAAGATATCCCAGCTGAATTACGGGAAACAGTCGGAAAGGAAGTGTGGGACATGACAGGGAAAGAGGTGGGATTGATGAAAGGAGTGGAACCAGTAAAAGTGACTGTAAAGCCCAATGCAATCTTTCCCCAGACCCCACAATACCACATGCCACAAGATACCCTCATGAAAGTTGCTCAACTCATTGACGAATTTGTAAAGCAGGGGGTACTGAAAGAAGTGTTAAGCAGTCCATGTAATTCGCCAATAATGGGACTAATAAAGCCGAGTGGAAAGGTCCGACTCGTGCAGGATTTGAGGAAAATAAATGACATCATAGTCAAGTGCTGCCCTGTCGTACCGAATCCAGCTGTGATAATGTTTCAAGTTCCTTGTGATGCTGAATGGTTTTCAGTCATCGATTTGTCACAAGCATTCTTTTCTGTGCCTCTTCATGAGGACAGCCAATTCCTCTTTTGTTTCAAATTCCTAGACAGAGTGTACAGTTGGTGTCGAATTCCTCAAGGGTTTTCTGAGTCACCGTCAATATTCAATCAGATCCTAAAGAAAAACCTGGAAGCATTAGAATTGCCATTCGAGTCAATTCTAGTACAGTACATTGATGACTTACTGGTTGCATCAAAGACAGAAAGTGGCTGCACAGCCGATACCATTGCTCTGTTGAACCATTTGGGAAGGAATGGACATAAGGTGTCTCCTTCCAAATTACAGTTCTGTCAGAAGAAAGTGAAATATTTGGGTCACCAAATAGAGAAAGGGTCACGGAGAATAATGAAGGAAAGAATTACAAGTATACTCCAAATGAGTCCACCAAAGACAAGGAAGGAGGTGAGGAAGTTTTTGGGAATGGTGGGATATTGTCGCCAGTGGATCCCCAACTTCTCGTCTCTAGCAAAGCCTCTACTGAAATTGACCCAGAAGGATGCCTTGGATGAAATTGAGCTGAAAGGAGATGAGATGGATGCTTTTGTTGAACTAAAGGAATGCATGTGCAGGGCTCCAGCTTTAGGTATGCCTGATTACACGAAGCCTTTCACATTGTTTTGTCATGAACGTGATGCATGTTCTTTGTCTGTCTTGACCCAAGCCCATGGTGGCGTGAACAGACCAGTGGCGTATTTTTCAGCTACTTTGGATCCGGTTGCAGCAGCACTCCCAGGGTGTTTGCGCGCCGTAGCAGCAGTTGGTATCAGCCTCACTCAGAGTGAAGGAATAGTGATGGGACATCCAGTAACAGTCATGGTCCCTCACTCAGTTGAGATACTTTTGACCCGCTCCCGAACACAGCACATGACAGGAGCAAGACTCACAAGGTATGAAACGATAATTCTGGGCTCACCGAATGTGCAGCTGAAAAGGTGCACTACGTTGAATCCAGCAACCTTGCTTCCTGGAGAAAATGCCGAAATTGAGAACGCTGAAGACGTCGAGCATGACTGCCTTCAGGTGACTGAATTTTGCACAAAACCTCGACCGGACATCAAGGATACCAAGCTTGATGAAAATGACCAAATTCTTTTTGTTGATGGTTCATGTCTAAGAGATGGGATGGGGATTTTGAAAGCAGGATATGCTGTATGTACGGTAACAGGGGTCTTGGAAGCGGGATGGCTTCAAGGAGTCTATTCTGCACAAGTAGCAGAACTTGTAGCCCTTACCAGAGCATGTCAATTGTCTGCATTGATGAAAGTCACCATTTACACTGATAGTCAATACGGGTTTGGGATTGTGCATGACTTTGGACAACTATGGTCACAGAGAGGGTTCCTGACTTCTTCAGGATCCCCAGTGAAGAACGGGGAGAGGATAAGGGAATTGTTACACGCCATTCAAGTGCCAGCCGAAGTTGCAGTGGTAAAGTGTAGTGCTCACACGAAAGGACAGGACTATGTGTCTCTGGGAAATGCATATGCGGATCAAGTCGCAAGATTTTGTGCCTTGAACTGTATATTACTAAGGGATGATTGGAATACAATAAATGAGCCAGAACTCGAACCAGCTGAAGCATTTGCCTTGAAGGTCGTAGATACAATAGATGAACTAAAAGCACTGCAGAACAATGTCAGGGAGGATGAAAGGGATTCCTGGATTAAATCACAATGTATAAAGAGACAAGACGAGTTATGGGTTTCACATGAGGGAAAATATGTTTTGCCAAATAGTCTCTTATCACAGCTTGCGCGGTTCTATCATGGGCAGGCTCACCTAGGGAGAGATGCCATGATAAGATTGTTCAAAACTGATTGGTTTAACCCCAGATTTCGCCAAGCTGCAGAAGCAGTTTGCCATCGATGTGTCACTTGCCAGCAGATGAACCCAGGAAAGGGAACAGTCGTGAGCGCGAGTCACATTGGTAGGGCAAGCGGTCCTTTTAGTCGAATGCAGATGGACTTCATTGAGATGCCTGTGCATGGGGGTCTGAAATATGTGTTGGTGGTTGTGTGCATTTTTAGTCACTGGATTGAAGCATACCCCACACGTAGAAACAACAGCCTTACAGTTGCCAAGCTATTGTTGAGGGAGTTGATACCACGTTTCGGATTCCCGATCTCTTTAGAATCAGATAGGGGAAGTCACTTCAATAACGAGGTGATAAAGTTACTTTGCGAAGCGCTGAACATTGAGCAAAAGCTGCACTGTAGCTATCGCCCTGAAGCCTCAGGACTGGTGGAGCAGATGAATGGTACGCTGAAATCAAGAATGGCAAAAATATGTGCATCGACAAATTTGAAATGGCCTGACGCATTGCCCTTAGTACTAATGTCAATGAGAAACACTCCTGATAGAAAGACTGGATTGTCTCCGCATGAAATACTCATGGGCAGGGCTATGAGACTTCCTGCAGTTCCCGCAAACATGCTTTTGAATATTACAGATGATATGGTGTTAGACTACTGCAAAGGACTGGCTGACGTGGTTCGCTCTTTCTCTCACCAGGTGGAAGCGACCACCTTGCCACCGATCCAAGGTCCAGGACACGCACTGAAAGCAGGTGACTGGGTCGTGGTAAAGAAGCACGTGAGAAAGTCGTGTCTGGAACCCCGTTGGAAAGGCCCTTTTCAAGTGATCCTGACGACAACTACTGCTGTGAAGTGTGCGGGGGTTCCCAACTGGATTCACGCCAGTCACACAAAGAAGGTGTTGTGTCCCACAGATGAGGAAGTTGAAGCGCTGAAACTACCAGTGCCTGATAAAGCAGTGCCGAGTGCTCAAACAGAACAAAAGCGAACTGAAAGCGAACAGGCAGAAGCAGGAGAGAAAGAGATATTCTCCGACGACGAAGACACCAACTCGCTTGGGGGAGACCAAGGAGAAAGTTCAGACAGCGACGAAGAAGCTGCAGGTGACAAAGAGCCTGAAGCAGCTGAGGGTAGCAAAAAGCCTGAAGCAGCTGAAGGCGACAAGGAGCCTGAAACAGCTGAAAGTGATAAAGAGCCTGAAGAAAGTAACGGTGACGAAGGGCTCGAAAAAGGTGAAGAGGCAGGAGAGCCTGATCAGAGGAGGGCTGTCCCAGAAACAGACGATACAGAAAAAGAAAAAGAGAACGTGATTGATTCCCCAGAAGGAGGGAACAAGGCGGAACAGAACGAAAAGGTTCAAGCTTCCACAGAAAAGACAGCAGGTCCATCAAATGGACATGGTGCAAAGAGAAGACTAAGTATCTCACCGATAAAAGAAAAGGGTAAAGAAAGTTTGAACGAAGGAGGAAGGCCGAAAGTGAAAGAGAAAAGAAAAGAAGTGACTGTCGTGGAACAATCGTCAAATGAGGAAAAAGACTTGACAAAAGAGGAAAGTACCAGCGAAGCAGAGTCGAAAAGAGAAGCAAAATTGAAAAGAAAAAGGATACCAAACAGGAGGTATTCCGGTCCTGAATGGGCATATGTAGTCAATGATGATTGGACTGACGAGTTTGTATCTCTAAGCATCGAGAACGAAGAAGAAGAAGAGATACCAATAGAAAAGAAAAGTTTCATAGACTCTGTCGATTGAAAGAATAAATGATATTGCTTGCTACAATATAACATGAAAGAAACAACCAGCTGAGACATTGTTAAACAGGATGAGACATTTGCTAAACTGATAAAGACTGAGTTATTGCCGAATTGAGACAAATGCTGCTAACCGATAAGTGACTGGCCTTTTGAAGAAGACGGTGTGAACATTGCGCTCGTTCAGCTTCGTAACAGAATTGCTAAATAGTTTCATTTATAGGTGCTTCTAGCTCTCTGATTCTATACAGATCATGACTAGGTACGCTACGCAAAATAATAGAAAGAAATGTTGTAAATATGTGTGTATAGGCTTGGTAATTACATGTGTAATAATAATAATGGCAATTGTGTTTGGAATGCATGGAAAGGGTGAAAGTGAGAATATCGAGGCTTCTACTATTGCTCCTGTTACTGTCACTGAACTAACCCCATTGAAAAGACTAACATTGGATGAGAGGCTTTTGCACGATAAGAAAGAGCTTTCGTATAACGTTTTCTATCGCTTGCTAACAGAGTATGTTGAGACTATGGATGCGAAGGATTGTTATGTGTGTACACAGATACCGACATCAGTAAAGGAAGGGGTGACTTATCACCACATGCCTCTTACATATGGGATTACATGTAGTATAGTAATGTCTAGGTTTTATGGTCAAACTAACATACAGTATTTTTACTCGAATTATGATGTTACCTTTGCTTATGTTCCTATAATAGCACAGCTTAGCCAGATTGCTAAAGATTGGGATGCTAAAATAATGAGGGAATTTTTCGAGCCAATGCAACCTTTTGAAACGGCTCATGCTCATAGGGAGAACCTTACTTGCTCAGTCTCTGCTGTAGAAATAAGCTTTTTAGATCGCACAGATGATAGAAGGGCACAAATGAATGCGAAATTAGAAAAGGAGCTAAGTAAGAGGACTTCAGTAGATAATTATGATTTTGCTGCTATAAAGACACAAGGGAAAATAGCTTTAGATGCTTGGCATGTAGGGAAATTTTGTATATATCGAGGTGAATCCTATTATGACAATATTTTTGTAGGAGCGAGTGAATGCAAACATACGTTTATTTTTAAGGCCAAATGGACATTCATGATGAACGGACTTGACCCTGTCATTCCAGGGGTATATTACATTTGTGGGCATAATGCTTATTATCGTCTTCCAAAGGGATGGTGGGGGAGATGTTATTTGGGTATAGTGTTCCCAAAGGTTTATCAACTGGATGACGTATCGATGATTCAAAAGACATCTGGACCCCATTGTATCCAGAAAAGAGAGACCGCAGCTGCTGTGGTAGGTGATATATTTGGAGCCATGATTCCTTCATTGGGAGTTGTGTTGAATTCCATCAAGATACGAAAGTTGTCTACTATAGTGGATAACATGTTGACAAAGTTTTCAGGTGCTATAATCCTGATAGATGCTGAGCTTGCAGCAGAAAGAGCTATGACTCTTCAAAATAGGCTTGCTTTAGACATTCTTTTAGCAAAGGATGGAGGCGTTTGCAAAATGATTGGTGCACGTCACTGTTGTACCTATATACCGGATAATAGTGTGAAGATTAAAACTATGCTTGCTAATCTAACAAAGGAAAGTGCAGATTTGAAGGAATTGAAAGAACCAGGAGTGTGGGAGAAGGTTGGAAAGGGACTTGCTTCACTGGGACATTGGATTGGGGGAATTTGGAATGGAATATTATTGAAAATAATAGAAGGAGTATTAATAGTAATAATTTGTGTATTTGGAATTTGGGGAATAAAAAGGGGAATAATAATGATTATGGAAAGAATTAAAAGAAGAAAAGAGGAGAAAATTATGAAAAGAATGGCGGAAGAATACAAAGCGCAAACTAGGGGTACTAAAAGGAAAAGGGAACTGACAGAATTTTAATGGAATAAAACTTGTGGGCGTGGTTTGGTGTGATGACAAGTAGTCATCAGAGGAGGGATTGATGAAGCAGAAAATGAAGGTTTTGATTTATTAACGCTTAAACGTAGCGCTGAAATAATCATGTGTGACATTAACCGAACTAATAAAGATTGTACGGGGACAAAATGGGCCCTCAGAGTAGTTTGCCATCATTTATACGCGTGCTTTATATAACGTGGTGAATTAGAATTGCACTAATCCGACATACTCATAAACGTGTGCTACGATTTGCTTGTTTGAAATGTTTTAGCTTAGCATTACTTTAGCGGAGGCTTTGGCCTAGTTGCCTGGTCTCACGGTTTAGATGCTCGTATTTTTCCACTGTGCTAATAAACGTGTATTTTTGCTTGAAGCTGTACTTTTCCACAGAAACTGTTCACATGTTTATCTTAAGTTAGTGCCAGCCTGGCATATTTTCTCTTTAATTCAAGGTCGACTTGCAGGTGCGGACAATGGAGGCTCTGAGAGTAAGCTAATTGGGAGACAATGTTGCAACTTGCGTACCCATCTCCAAGGATAATGTATGCTTAAGTAAAAGCTTGAGAACTGTCGTTTTTGATTGTTCAATTTGAAGCTAACCTATGAACCCTCCAATGGAGACCCTACAGGACTTGAACTGTTGTCTATAAAACCCAGGTGCACAAGAGGAAGCTCTCTCTATCATCGGACATCCCGCCATTTTGACTTCGTAGCTATTATGGCCCACTTTGCTGCGACGCCATTTTGAGAGACTTTGATGCTTTCTCTAATCGAGAGAAAGAGACTTTAAATGATTCTTGCCCTAGAGACTGTAACTTTGATTTGATCCCTTTGCATGAAGTAGTAGTTTTATCTTGCCGCCGTGAGGCAATTGCCCCGTTCACCCTGCCCCTTTGTCCCGTCCCATACTGATCGAGAAACGGTACCCATGCTGACTGAAGAACGGTACCTGTGAGACGAAGACTTCCTTGTATGCTGATCGTAATTGGTAAATATGAAAAGAAATTGTAAAATTGCATTGTGTTTCTTTTAGGTAACCAACTGCTGATTTTTGGTAAGATCCCTAGTTAGGAGTTTTCTAAATTAATGTTGCTAAATTGTTTTTGCATGAAGTCCCACATGCAGATGCTAATTCGAGGTTAGATGAGGATTCCATATGTCGCACGATGCAATTTGAGATCTTGTTATGCTGACTAAATGTATGCCATTGGTTCATTACAGATTATCGTATTAGTGATTTGCATTGCCGTTATCGAATGCCTTGTGATTCAAATGCTTCATAGATTACACTTGTTTCGACGTTATGGACAACTATTAATGTTCATATATGTTTATCATTTGGTGTTGAGACACATTTATATTGTGCTAGCTTTGTTAATATAGGGAAATAAATTCACTAACTTTGCAATAAACTGGTGTGGTTATTCCTGACTGAAAGGTCAGGATTCGCCGAAATGTATTCTGGATTAATTGTAAAGTGTTATGTCGTTCAAGGTGTTGCTTATGTTCGTTATTGATTATTGATTTTGATGAGATTGATCGATTAAGAGTACAAAGAGTTCCCACTAAGTCAAAAGATTCATCGGCCTAAAGAGCGTCCAAACACAGGTAAATTATTACTACGGACCGCTCTATCAGTTGCCTTGCCCATGCCACCAGTATCATTGTGAGAGAGGTTTGTGTAAGTTTCCGAACCACACATGGAAGAAGAGAGAGGGGTGGAAAAGCGTAAGCAAATATCCCTGGCCAATTCATCCATAGAGCATTGCCCTTGGACTGAGAATGTAGAAACCTGGAGGCGAAGTATGGGCATTTTGTATTTTCTTTTGTTGCAAATAGGTCTATGTCCAGAACACCCCATCTTTGGAAGTAGAGTTGTAGGACTCTGAAGTGGAGTTCCCATTCGTGGACTTTTTGCGGCGTCCTGCTGAGGAGGTCGGCAAAGGTGTTGTGTGTCACCAGAAGGTGTTCCTCCAGTATGTAGCTGTTGTAACGAATGGCCCAGTGTCAACTTGTATGTGGAAGGCGAGACAACTGAATTGAATGTGTCCCCCCATTTCTGCTGATAAAACATGGTTGTCATGTTGTCTGTGTGTATGAGGACTACCTTGTTTTGAGATGTAATACAAAGGCTTTGAGTGCTAGGTGAATTGCTAGCATCTCCAAATAGTTGATGTGCAAATCTTTGTGTACATGATTCCAAAGACTTTGGATTGTGTGGTTGTGGAGATGAGCATCCCATCCCATGGGTGAAGGGTTCCTTATGAGAATGACTTTGGGAACAGCATCCATAAATGGCTGCCTTTTGAAAAGATTGGTTTTGTTCCACGACTGGAGAGTGCAAGAGGTGTGGCTGTCGACCAACACTAGATTCTCCGAATGACTGTGCTTGAGACCATTGGCGTGAGAGGCAGTCCTGCAATGGATGCATGTGTAGTCATGACTGTGGGACAATTGCTATGCAAGAGCCACTATTCCCAGAAGTTTCATAACTACCCTCACTGGGGTGAAGTGAAGAATTTGCGTTTAAAGGTTCTGTATCCTTGCTGCATTTGGATAAGCTACTCTTATGCGTGTATTGATAATAGCCCTGAGATAAGATTGAACCTGTAGTGGGGGGACATGGGACTTCTCAAAACTGATTGTAGACCCTAACTGGTGAAGCAGATATATTGTGGCTTGAATGTGGATGAGACATTGTGGATGAGACCTGGCTTTGATGACCCAGTCGTCGAAATATGGGTACACATGAATGCTTTGCCTGCATAGATGAACTGCTACTACTGCTAGGCATTTTGGGAACACTATTGGTGCTGTGCAACTACAATACTGAAACAAGGTGGTTGATGCTTAGCGACGCACATCTGAAACCAAGAAACAAAAAACAACAAACACAATAGTATGTCGTCAGCAAGTCCTGTGGCGGGTGCCAGCCTGGTGCAGAGAAACCCAACCACCGAGGGTTTCAAGGTGCACACACACAGAGGTGGATGGCGACAACCACCTCTGTCGAGCGCTGTAGGTTACATAATCTAAGAAAAGAGCAAACCGGGGCACTCCAAACAAAGAGAGTCCAAAAGTCGGGTGACTTAGTGTGGAAAAGTTTAATCCTCAGTAATTGGTCGTTGAATCATAGTTCAAAATTGTTTGAATCCACATATGAGAAAGTATATAGCAGGTTACAATAACAAACTGACTCCTCAGAATGAACAGGCATAGATGAGCAACAAAACAGCCAACACGTGTTTCGTCCTCTCGGACTTTTTCAAGGCTCTAGTTATACTTTTTAGGTAAAGAATGGCTGATGGTGTTCAGTTAGATATCCACACGATGAAATAGACCTGTTTCTAACCGTAGAGTTCGGGAAGCAAGTAACAAAGGCGTATGTTGGGATACTGTTCCTAATCAAGAATGTGTTATAAGGCTGCCCATGTCAGATACTATGGGATTTAGGGGCAGATGTATCAAAGGGTTTTACCCATTTTGTGTCTATGGGAAAATGTGTTCGTACATTTGGCCCTTACTCCCTTAATACTTGATGCCCTCATACACCCCAACTAGAGGTGTCATGGTTCATAATAGGGCTGCTCCTTGTAGGACCGGCGCTGTAATGTCCTACGGCCACGCGAAGGGTCACTTTAGCAGAGATCTTTTGTTCAATGTGGTATTCTGAAGTCTATAAGTGTGAGGGTATCCTAAGAATGTGAGGTCAAATGTGCAATGTTAAGTGGCAGTGAGAAAAATTGTGAATGGTTAAAACTGTTTAGGAATTTACCAACCTCTTCGGTTGTGCAATCTAAAAAGGTTTGTCCCACCCAGCTCACAGGAATGCAGCAATACACAAATATGTCTGGGCAGGTTCCTCTCCTCCTCATGTCTTCACAAGGCAGGCCTGGGCTCCCCAAAACATAATCCATGTACCATTGCAAGAATACTTGCACTTTGTGTATGCACACAGGACACACACTGTCCAGTATTGTCACCTCCATCTATTATGCCACTCCAGGTGCACATACCTCCAGCACACACAACCACTGTGTGCACTGCTCAGTACTGTATCCTTTCTGTATTTGCAAAACACACACACTCGCCATGCATACTATACAACACTTCACCCTTCATGTATTGTACTTTTCGCAAGTACACATACACTCAGCACATGCTTTCATTGAGCAGGCACTGCACTATATCTCATGTAATATATTCCTTGCAGGCCTACATACTTTGAGCACATGCACAAACCATGCTTGCACAGCTCTGCTTTATCCCTCTAAGGCACCTTTCCAAGACACATATACATTCAGCAGTGCCACCACTCCTGTGCTACGCAGCACTCTACATCCAACTGATTTAGGCCATGGGTAAGTTAAGCACAAAGCAGCTGGTAGGCCTCACTCCAGTGACACAGGGTAAAAAGGACCTGTTCACTCTTACTGATCACTATGTTGTATGCTGCCACCACTGCACTCGTGCTGCTTAACTGGTGGTGAAGGCAGTAGCCTTCCACCACTATGAGGGTAGCGCTTTTGATGCCACCTTCCACCACTATTAGGGTAGCGCTTTTGATGCCACTCCTAGTCTAACAAGACCCCAATCCATGAGGCAGTCCTATGTGATGGCACACATGCGTGGTCCATGTTTGCCTATGACAACAAAAATCAGCATTAGGGATCCAGACAACAGTACAGTTGGGCTCTCAGGGCAAGGGTATATGTCTTTTACCATGCAGAGGATTTTTCTATTCCAACAGTAACAGTGTCAGAGAATTAGCTTTGCGTTTCTACAATGGAGTCTAATGACCTGATTTAGATCCTGGCGGAGGGGGCTATTTCTCCACAAACGTAACAGGTATTCTGTCTGCCGTATTAGGATCCAATTATAGCCTATGGGGATCATAATCTGGTAGATGGGATATCCGTCATGTTTGTGACAGAGTAACCCTCTCTGCCAGGATCTAAATCAGGCCCTAAGTCAGCAGGTGACATGCATGTGATAACCAAGGATGAAGAGCCCTTCTTACTTAACTCCTGTTTTATCTATAACACATGATGATGTCTCTTCTACAGTTCTGACTAGCTCAGGATCTCCCCGCACAACTATTTCTTACTTGTTCTTTTAGAATATGGGGTGCAAGACAATTCATTATGAATCATGATGAGAAAATGTCTTATTGTGGAAGTTCAATTAATATGTGCAGATATTCAGTTTGATGATAAAAAATGTGTGGTATAAGTTTACACATCTACAAAGGGCAGTTTCTTTTGGAGCACCACATGTATTTATGTGTCGTGCTAATAGGTGGAGCGTTGGTGCCCCACCTCATGTATTTACGATCAAGCTAGTAAGGAGTCACTCAATTTAAATGATAACAAGGAGTTTTTTTAAAGAAAGTGTTGGGCAAAGTGGGTTTTCCCATGATATCAAACGTAAGGATGGCGCAGTTTCAGTAATTACATGAGTGAGAAAGGTATAATAGACTCTTCCTAATCACCTGAGTGGGTTTCTCTATAGGTCTGGTGAGTAAGGAGTCTGGAAGTTTGAGGCTGTGTCTTCAGGTCAGGTTTGCATCAAAAAGTATAGTGCCGGCGAGCGACATTCCAGGACGCCAGGCGGGTGCCATATTTAAGGAATGCGCAAGCCAGCGCTAAGGCCTGGTTAGCGTCAAAATACATGACGCTAACCGGGTAGGGAAGGCGTAAGGAAAACTGGAGGTTGTGCGGGAAAGAATGGCACTTGTCAGGTTAGAATTTAAAAAATGACTCTAACCTGACTAGCGTCATTTTTTTGACGCACAATGCCCAGGGACGTGACTCCTGTCTTAGTAAAGACGGGAGTCATGCCTCCCAGCCCAATGGCCATGCCCAGGGGACTTATGTACCCTGGGCATGGTCACTGGGCACAGTGCCATGTAGGGGGGGGCCAAGTTAGGCCCCCTTATGGCACTTAAAAAAAAATTAAAAATACTTACCTGGACTTACCTGGGATGGGTCACCCCATCCTTAGGTGTCCTCCAGGTGTGGGTGCGGGTGGGTGGGGGTATCCCTGGGGGCAGGGAAGTGCACCTGTGGGCTCTTTCCATGGTCTGTGACCACGGAAAAAGGCCCACAGGTCTTCTAACACCTGCCCAGACCCATGTGTTAAATAATGGTGCTAAGGAGGCTTAGCGCCATTATTTAAGGCCCTCTCCCTCCCTTGCGTGATTTTTGCATGGGAGTATAAATAAGGCGCTAGGGCCTTTCAGTCATTTTTTGCCCGGCAACGGCTACCTTTCATCTCATTGACGCAAGGTAGTTTTCCGCAGCTAAAAAATGCAGTTAACTCCAATATTTTGGCGCTAGACATGTCTAGCGCCAAAATATAAATATGGAGTTAAGTTTGCGCCGGATTTTCGTAAAAAAATGGCGCAAATCCAGCACAAACAGAGTATAAATATGCCCCTCAGGCTCATAATTTCAGAATTTAAACATTTTTCAATATTATTTACAACCAAAACTTTGCTACTCATTTATTTCGTACAGCTGACAACCGTTGAAAAAGTCATTAGTTCTTGCTTATTTTAGGTGTGTGTCATTTGTGTTATATTAGTGGAGGCAATAACAGAAGGCACAGAGATGCAGCAAAATACCACTTGGTCGGCACACTATGGAATCACAGATTTTTAGTTAACGTTACAGAGGTCACATCCCTTTCAGAGACCTTCCAGTTTTTTTCATCCGACTTAAAACACCTCCCTACACTACAGAGGGCAACCATAGGACGTGGAAAGCAGTCAGAGGGAGTGCAAACCCCCACGTTATAGAAGCCAGTCATACGAGGTAGAGACTCGTATACTAAAGAGAACAGCCATGGGAAGTAGAAGTAGTCAGACATTCTGACCCCCAAGCTTTAAAAAACAGCTACAGGAGGGAGATTCCAGGCATTTGCATGCTGGAAACACCCCGCTCTTTCGAGAGCAACCACTGGAGGCGCAGACTCCACACTAGCAGCCACAGGAGAAAGAGACCCCATACTAAAAAGAACAGCCACAGGAGATAGAAAGTAGTCAGAGGACGTGCAGACCCCCTCCTTCCCATGCTATCAAGACCAACCATAGGAGGTAGAAACCAGTCTTATGAGGAAAAGACCCAGCCGTCTAGAGAGGGCTGCCATTTGAGATATAACCACCCATACTATAGAAGCAGCCACACAAGATAGGAAGCAGTCAGTGGACGTTCAGAAACCCACGCTATAAAGGCCAGCAATAGCAAGTAGAATGCAGCCACTGCAAGCGCGGAACCCATGCTGCAGTGACGAGGGGCAGAATGCAGTTAGGAGGTGCAAACCTTTACGCTAAAAAGAGCAACCATAGGAGGTAGAATGCAGTCCTATGAGGCAGTGATAGAAGGTAGAGACCCTTCACTATTGAGCAGTACTGGGAGACCACACACCACTGAGAGAAACCATAGCAACCAGAGGAGATACCAAGCAGTCCTAAACTTTAGAGGGCGCAGCCAGGAGATAGAAAGCAGTGAGAGGTGCAGGCCTCAAAGCTATAGAGACCAGTCAGAGGAGGTAGAGTGTAGCCCTACGAAGTCCTCGCCCTCAAGAGTAGCCACTGGAGGTGTCGACCCCACAGTACAGAGAGCAGCCATGGGAGGCAGAATGCAACTAGAGTACATGCAGACCCCCATTTGATAGAGGCCAGTACAGTGAGCAGTCATGCGAGGTAGAATGTAGTTCTATGAGGTAAGGACCCCATACTTTAGAGAGTAGTCTTAGGAGGGAGAGACCCCCCCAAACTACAGAGAGCAGCCACACCAAGCGGAAGAATGCAGTTAGAGGACGTGCTGAACCCTTTGCTGTGAAGGCCTGTCACAGGAGGTAGAATGCAGTCAGAGGACTACAGAGCACCAAGCTACAGAACATCCACGTGAGATAAAATGCAGCACTAGTAGGCAGACTAGAGAGCTGCCATAGGAGATACAGACCTCCAAGCTACAGACAATAGCAACAGAAGGTAGAATGCAGTCGTGGGACGTGCTGACACCCGTCACGCAGCCATACAGAGAAGAGAAGGATGTAGTTTGGAGGCAAACTGCGCTACAGAGAGGAGCAGCAAGAGTGAAGTAAGAGCAGGGACATAGTTCGTCAATTCGATATGAACAGCAGTCAGACAATCACATATGTAATCAGAGATGGTGCAAACCACTGTACAAGAAACAGCAGCCAGCGGAGGGAGGAAGATGTAGCCAGAGAAGGAAGGGATAGGGAACATCTAGAGAAGGAAGAAAGAGCAGCCAGAGAATTAAAAGGGCAGCAGAAGTACAAACGGATATGCTACAACCAGTGCAGCCGGAGTGCAGTTAGGAGATGTACAGACCCCGAAAAATAATGAGACCAGCACAATCCAGTCAGAGAGGTGCAGAGGGGACCCAAAGAAAAGGTCATTCAAGAAAGACCAACTGGACACCATAAACGCACCGCTGCTCTATCAACAGTAGCCAGTGAAAAGAGAGCTGCCAAAGAGCACACACAGAGACCCCGAGGGAACAGAAAACAAAGAGCGCCTAGGTTTACAGAGAAATATAAGAGAAGGCACGTAAAGACCATCACTTTATCGAGAATGTAGTCAGTGCGGTCATCTATGAAGACATGAGACAATATGCACGAGCAAACACACAACGTGTTTAGAAACTAGTCATAGGGTTTTTATGAATATATTTTCTCCATCAAGGGAGCATCCAGTTGATGAGCCTCAACCACATACCAATCAACAAGCATTTGAAATGCAATGGGTTTCACAACTGCTTGAGTTAGAGCTATTGGTGTTGCAAATTCATAACTGGACTTTTCTTGCCACATAAGTTGGTCGACCCTGCTGCATAATTTGGTCTTTTCCTACCACATAATTCCAGTGGCCCTGAATATAATTAAAGCACTTCCATTTACCTTCTTCCTCAAGCGGCAGCCAAAAATAAAAATGTTGATATTTAGGATCCTAATTTAAATTTGCCATGCTAATTCCAATAGAATACCACTTCCACCACCCCACCATCAGAGTTGCTGACTGGCTAACACAATTTCTAAAACAAGACAACGACGGAGGAGTAACAAGAGAAATAAACTAGAAGAGTCACCCAGACATATCAAGAGTGTTCAAACAGTCATAGTGGAATAACGATGTTAAATTGGCCTGAATCATTGTCATAATTGCAATAAGGAGTGATTAATAAGACATATGAAATTATCATATAAACCCAACACAATGAAAACAACATTTGTAAGCAACATGATCATGTTACCACATAGTAGGAAAACAAAATGACTGACTGAAAGTATTGCAGTATAACCATACATTTAGTCCCTAGAGGACGTAGTACATGACTCATTTTCAGGCTAGAAGGCCTACTTCAATGATATTACAAACAAGACCCTTAAAACACAAACTACTCTCAGCTGTAAATCAAAAGTTCCAGCCATGAGAAAGGTTAAAAGACACTGAATGGAAAGAGGGTTTATTAATTTGCGGTGTGGGGAACCCAGAGATGATCTAGACAGAAAGTGCAGGTTGTTGTGAACGTTTTAAAGGTGGCCCCATTGTCCTAGGACCACTACAAGCCGAGTAATGAGCTAAAATGTTTTGTAAAAGAATGCCCTGTAAAAGCATTATGGGACGACCACGTGCAGCAAATATTGTAGTATGTTGACTGTAATGCTCAGAACAACCCAGAGAGAACACCACAATAAAAATATAATTTGTAAGAAACATGGTCATGTAACCATATAATTAGCCCCTAGAGAGCATAACAACATGAAAATAGAATGGTACAAAGTAATGTAGTGCAACCATATACTTAGCCCCTAGAGAGCATAGTGCCTTACGCCGTTTCGGGCCTAGCAGGCCTTCTGCAATACTAAGGCCCTTAGAACTACTGTAAGCTGTAAAACAAAAATTCCCAACCATATGAGAGCTTAAAAAGAGAGAGACTGCATGGTGGAAGGGGTTATTATTTTGTGGTACCCACTAACCTAGTGTGGTGACCCTTATAAAACCATAAAGAAACAGTGTGTCATGCTGAACATTTTGCTGATGGTCCCATTGTCCTAGGACCACCACAGGCTGAGTTATGGGCAAAAATGTTTTGAAAAAGAATGCCTCCAAAGCATTATGGGTTGAGGTTTTTTTCCGAACTGCAGTGAATATTGTAGTATTGCTGCACCAGGAGAGCTGAATTGTGGATTTTTGAGTTTTTTTACATGAAGCATTTATCAATTATGTGTTTTTGGGAAAGCTATGGAGTGTAAAGGGGAGAGCCAAAAGAAATGGCTCTGATTAGGTAACAGTGTCAACAATGTGCTCAACGCTCCGATACTTCCGATGGAGTTTGCGCCTTTGTTGCTGTTCATGCTGTGAGGGCCATGGCTGCCAAGGAGCACAAAGGGCGGAGACAAAAGAGAAAAATAGTTCACCCACGCTGAAGTATATCGGCAATCGTGCATTTATCCATGTAACAGGGTCAGTCTACAAGGTGGTAACAAAACCACCCCAAGGTGGGACAAACGTAAAGCAATTACCATTGACATCAAGGGATTTTTGGAAGGCAAGCCCACAAACGAGTGAAAAAGTGAGATTTGAGGTAGGCGTGGTTAAAAACCCATAATGCTTACAACAGGTCAAAGCACTTGACCTAAAAATGGCAGCCAAGAAAGCAACATTATTGGGAACTCAGTGGAAGCCAAGAGATAGGTGCTCTGTTGAGACAGCATCACAAGGGGATCTTCCTGTGTCGAGTGTGCGATTGGCAGGGCCACAGAGACCTTGGTCTACTCAAAAGGCCTTTGTTTTACTGGGTATGGAGCCAAGTGAGGCACAGGCACTGCCATCGAAGAACAAAAACAAAGACTGCCTCTCTCCACTCCCTGGAATGCTGCTGAGCATGCCTGTTGCCAGCTGGAAAAAACAAGACACACTAGACAAAGAGATCTTACAGTATCCCTCTTTGGCCATTGCTCCATGAGGAGCCTGGTCAGCTTCTTGAGGTCATTGGCGTGTTCCTCCAGCAACTTACTGGTCTCCCCCCGGGATCAGACCCTCCCCGGGTTGGGGTTGGGGGGGTTAAAAAAATGCTGCTCCACATGTATGACAGTTATTTATTTTTAAATCCTTACGCCTTCAACAGATTTTTACTTCCAATTTCTGCAACAATTGAATTAATTTAAATCTCTCACACTGATTAGAGCGAAATTTGCATACTGAGGGCGAAAAATGCATCCTTCTCTAGATACAATAGACGATCAGGCCAATATTTTGTCTCAATATAGCCCAAATTTCAATTTCAATTTGGCATTAGAGAAGCTGTACAACTACCAATTCTTCCCTCAGGCAGCACAAATGAAAGAAATAACTTACAATTCCTATTCATTCTTGTTGATTTCCCTTTATTTTGACTCCTTTCTACTTGATTGCTGTTCTTGTAGACAATACCTTTCCAAGGGTAGAGGTCACCGCACACTGTCTGCCCTCATCGCCAATTTATGTAGTAATGCAGAATCCTTTTGTGTATATATATATATATGTGTGTGTGTATGTGTGTATAAATTACCATATATATATATATACATATATATATATTTATTATCTATCTATATATTATCTATCTACTGGTGGTCGCCTGTAGATACTTATAGTTAGGACAATTTTTTCCACAGACAGAGCGTTTTTTTGTTTTGCCAATAACTTTGGAGCCGCTTGTCTGTTTAGCTGCTGTTTTGAAAATTTAGGGGTGATCCGTTAAGCGGAGGTCTCGATAAAGGGGGGTGGATTTCCTACATCAATGGGATTTTTTAAATTTTTGAACATGACTACAGGCTGAACCACTGAACGGAATTACACCAAATTCGGCAGACAGCTCTTTTTCCAGAGAGCGCGCTTATTGTGATTTTGTGTAAATACCTTCAGACGTTTTGGAGAAATTAGAGTTTAAAAAATATAGATATATAGGGCCTGATTCTAACTTTGGAGGACGGTGTTAAACCGTCCCAAAAGTGGGGGATATACCACCTACCGTATTACGAGTCCATTATATCCTATGGAACTTGTAATACGGTAGGTGGTATATCCGCCACTTTTGGGACGGTTTAACACCGTCCTCCAAAGTTAGAATCAGGCCCATAGTGTTGGAAAATGGGTTATTGGTAGGGCAGGTAGGTACCTACACCTAGCAACAAGCCACAAACCTCCACATAAGTACAGTTAGGTCTCAGTAAATTAATCCCAGCTCTACCCTTGGTAGCTTGGCATCGAGCGTCAAGGCTTAACTTAGGAGACAAAGGGCCTCATTATGACCCTGGCGGGCGGCGGAGGCCGCCCGCCAGGATCCCGCCCTCCAAATTACCGCGCCGCGGTCAAAAGACCGCGGCGGGTATTACGAGTTTTCCCCTGGGCTGGCGGGCGGTTCCAGTAAAACCGCCCGCCAGCCCAGGGGGAAAACGACCTTCCCACGAGGATGCCGGCTCGTAATCGAGCCGGCGGAGTGGGAAGGTGCGACGGGTGCAGTGGCACCCGTCGCGTATTTCAGTGTCTGCAAGGCAGACACTGAAATACTTTTCGGGGCCCTCTTACGGGGGCCCCTGCCGTGCCCATGCCATTGGCATGGGCACGGCAGGGGCCCCCAGGGGCCCCGCGACCCCCCCTACCGCCATCCTGTTCATGGCGGCTTTCCCGCCATGAACTGGATGGCGGTAGGGGGGGTCAGAATCCTCATGGCTGCGGAGCGCGCTCCGCAGCCATGGAGGATTCTAAAGAGCAGCGGAAAGTCAGCGGGAGACCGCTGACTTTCCGCTTCTGACCGCGGCTGAACCGCCGCGGTCAGAATGCTCATTGGAGCACCGCCAGCCTGTTGGCGGTGCTCCCGTGGTCGGTGGCCCTGGCGGCCACCGGCCGCCAGGGTCAGAATGACCCTCAAAGTGTAAAGCATTCAAATATCACAAAACAGTAATTAAATAAAACACAGGAAACAGTTTAAAAATCCAAAACCAATTTATAAAAATAGCTTATATTTTTATCTTTAAAATGACACAAAAACGATTAAAATCGGTTCAGGGGAACCGGAGATATGAATTTTTAAAGTATTATTATTTTCTAGCGCTTAGAAACAAAAAGCGCCAATCGGGTCATCTGGTTGCACCAGGACCGGGGCAAAGTCAAACTTTCAGGCCGACCGCGATGGAGCCCTGCTCGGCTACAAGTCGCGGGAGGCCTCGGTTAAAAAGTTACCTTCTGACTTAGTCTCTTTTTTGATGTTTTTCTTCCCCGGGACGAACCTGCCAGTTGGATCCGACCTCCTGGAGCCCTTGTCCGGATACGCGAAGTCGGTTTCCTCGGTGGTGATTTTTACCTTCGGACTTAGTCGTTTTTTCGAGATGAAAATCCTTCGACCGGGGTAAATCTGGATCTTGATCCGACGTCCGTGGAGCCCTTCTCGGATACGATGGCTGGAAGGTCCCGGTCAACTTTTTACGTTCGGACTTAGTCTCTTTTTTGGATGTTTTTCTTTACCGGGACGAACCACGAAGTCAGGCCGGGTCGCGGTTGAGGCAAGCCGGCTAGAATTTCCGCGTCGGGTCGGTCACTTTATGGAGCTTTTTTTCAAAAATTCTCCAATCTTTTCCAAACTTCTGGGGCTTCACCCAGATGTTCTTTTAAGGTTCTTTTGGGGTCCACAGCTCACCCCAAGGGTCCAGAAGTTCTGTGATGGTCCTTGGGAAGTGCAGACTTCAACTCCCAGAATACACCTGGCGCAAACTCCTTTTTGGCCACTGGACAGTGGTCAGCTGGTCACTTTTTCAGGAGTTGGTGCAGGGGACTCTGGATAGCAATTTTTCACCTGTAGCAAACAGGGAGTCCCTCCTTGAACCAGTGGAAGCCAGGCAAAGTCCTTCTTGTGGTGAAGCCCAAGTGTGCAGCTGGTGCAGTCTTTCTGAGTGCAGGGTCCAGGTGCAGGCCAGGGGTCCAGCAGGGCAGTCCTTCTTCTCCTTGTAGTTCCTTCTTCTTGAAATTTGGTGGGGATCTGAGGTGTGGGGTCAGGTCTGCCAGTTTTATCCTTGCTCCTGGGTGAAAAGCAGGGGGGTCCTGATCCTCCAATCAGGTACAGGGTCGTCCCCCTGTGATGACCACTTCCTGGGAAGTGTGGCAAAAATCCATCCCAGAAGGCAACAGTCTCCAAAAATCCAACATGGATGAATCTGATTTTTGGAGGTTACATCTGGCTGAGCCCACCCACTGGTGTGGCTAAAAATCATAAACACACCCCTCTCCTGCCCTCTCCTAATCTAATCAAGGGGGCACCTAATTGTCTGGGGTTGCAGGATGTGGGGGTGTTGTTGGGTGCTGCAAATGTCCTTCTCTGCCTTTGAAGACCAGTTTGGCAGCCCTCCCCCTTCCTGCCTCACCATCTGCTGAGGGGAGATTCTCTCCCCCAAGCACATTCCTTTGTGTGAAGTCAGGCCACTTCACACCTCATCAAGGTAGCCTGGCAGAAGCTGCTGCAGGCTGGCCAATCAGAGCACAGCAGCAAAAACAATGCAGAGCTGAAATTGGCAACTTTTTAGGTAAAGTCTAAACTTTTTACCTGGACAAGTTATATTAAATCCAACAACTGGAAGTTGTGGGATTTATTACAACAATTAATTTGATACCAAATTCTTGGTATGTAACATTTAAGGAGACTTTAAAATTTAAAATAAAGTCTGCCCATTCTAGCCTATGAAGGCCATTTACTTCAATGAGGGAAAAACGAATTTGGCTGTTTTTACCTCACCAGGGCTTATAAATCTATTTTTATAAAGTCCCTGCTTATAGTTACATGGCACCCAGCCCTAGGGGCACATAGGGCACACCTTAGGGGTGACTTATATGTAAAAATAAGGTAGTTTAAGACTTTGGAAGTACCTTTAATTCCAAAGTCGAATTTGCATATAACTTTAATTTAAAAGCAGCCAGCAAGGCAGGCTTGCTTTTAAAATGACACTGGGCACCTCAGCAATGCACCTAGGTGTGCACCACCTATGCTGTGGTCCCTAAACCTACATGCCCTACCATATACTAGGGACTTATAGGTAGGTTAACTTAGCCAATTATAATTAGCCTAATTTGCATATCCATTTTACACAGAGCACAGGCCCTGGGACTGGTTAGCAATACCCAGGGCACCATCAGAGTCAGGAAAACACCAGCATAAAGTGGAAAATGGGGGCAAAAAGTTATGGGGCCTCTGCAATCAGCCCTAGTTTCTCACACAACCCCCCCCCCCCAGCCCACACGCCCAGGAGACTCAGCCCAACCCTGGGAGAGTCTTCCTGGCTTGTTAGGCGAGGAAGACAGTGAAGAAAACTGGCTGTCCCTTTGCAGGGCCTACTCTGCCTTATATCCTCCTGTCAGGGTCACTCCTTCTGGGTAGTGAAGCCATCCCAACAGTAAAAGGACCCAATTCAAACTGAAACTTCCCTCTAGGGGGGTCTTCCTCCTCTCTCTCTGCCAACTTGGGTAGTGAGGTGCCCACCTCCCCTACTCCTAACTTTGCTAGGGCAACACCTAGCTTACCCAAAGAGGTCACCAAACACTTGAGCAACCCCACCATGACCAACAGGGTCAGGGGGCCTACTTTGCTATTGGCCTTGGGGTCTGCCTCCCAGGCCAAGTACAGTGCTGCCAGGAAGGCTAGCACCCAGCAGAGGCTACTGACAGCTGTCAGTACCCAGAACCACACCCTAAGCTCTCCACTGACAGGTGGCTGAGCTGCTTTAGGGGCATCTTTGGGGTCCTGGCAGCCCTCTTGCTGTCTAGAGTGGGGGGCTACCACCTCCTGTGGCAGACACCCTCCTTCCACTCTCCCTTCTGTCAGTGCAGGGGCAACACCTTGCATCTGGACAGCTGCCTGACTACTCAGGATTTACTTGGGGTCAGGTGAGGCCTCACCAGTGCCAACTCTGGGCTCCCCCCTTACTGGGGCAGAGGGCCCTTGGCTCCCTGGAACTCTCTTTAAGAGTGGCCTACCCTTCCTTTTCTTCTTTCCTTTTCTTGGGGACCCCTGTCTCCTAACTGTAGGGACTGACTCCCCAGGACTTTGGGTTGGGGGGGCGCCCTGGGCGACCACCCCATCTGTGACCAGACTCACCTCTGGGAGGTCATTGCCCAGGATACAATCTAGGGGAAGGTCAGCACTGACTACCACCCTAATCCAGTCAAGGATACCCTCCCTCTCTAGGGGCACTATGGCTACAGGTTTGGAGGTGACCTCCCCTGTGGCTATCCTGACTTTCTTTGTCTTTCCTGGGACATACATGACTGGCGTCACTAACCGGTCACTCACTATAGTGTGACTGGCACAGGTGTCCCTCAGGCCAGTGGTAGGGATCCCATTCACTTGAATGTGGTGGAAGTGCCTACTCCCACCCTCAGGGATCACCAGCTTACCATCTGGTCCTGTCTCCCAGCACAATGCTAGGAGGACTTCATCATCTGAGGAATCCTCCTCTATGGCTACACTGGACAGCCCAGTGCTAACCACCTTCCTTGGACAGGCTGCATCTCCTCTGAAGTGACCTGTCTGCTGACAGTCAAAGCAAGCCCTACTGTCCAAGAGTTGTTTTAACCCTGGGTCTCCCTGTCTCTGCTTGTCAGAGTGGGAGTGGGATTTACTCTCCTCCTTCTTGGAGTCTCCCCCCTGGGACTTGACAACCACCCTGGTTCTCAACCACTCATCAGCTGCCTCTCCTAGCTCTCTAGGGTTGGTCTGCTTAGAGTCCACTAGATGCTGGCGTAACCTTTCTTGGGTACAATTGGTCAAGATGTGCTCTCTCATGATCAGATTGTATAACCCCTCATAAGTATCTACTTTGTTACCAATAATCCAGCCCTCTAGTGCCTTTAGTGAAATGTCCACAAAGTCAACCCAAGACTGGGTACTGACCTTCTGGGTGTCCCTGAACTTCATTCTATATTGCTCTGGGGTCAGACCAAACTTCTTGGCTAAGCACCTCTTCATACTAGGGTATGAATCTGCCTCCTCCCCCCTTAAGGTCAGAAGCCTATCCCTCCCTGAGTTGGTGACCAACTCCCACAAAAGGGAACCCCAGTATTGAGGCCTAACCCTTCTCATTTGGAGTGCCCTCTCAAAGGCCCCCAGCCACTTATCTATGTCATCCCCCTCTACATAAGCAGGAACTACCCCCTTGGGTAATCTGGGGCAAACTCCCCCACCCATGGACACCTCAGCTTCTTTATCGCTGCTTCCATCTCTTTTCTCTTTGTATGCCCACTTTTTCTTTTCTAGGGCCAGCTTCTCTGCTTCCAAAGCTATGTATGCTAGCTGGGCCTCCAGCTCTCTTTCTCTGATGGATGGGTTCTCTCCTCCTGAAAGGACCCCCTTCCCACCACTAGCTTTGGATCTGCCCCTAGTGACTGTATTTACTGAGTACCGTTCTTCCTCGTCCTCACTTAGGGTCAGATGCCTTCCCTCCCCTGAGTGGTTAGAGCTTGCATCCTCCCTTCTTTCTCCCTCCTCTGGAGCTTCTTCTGACTCTACCTCTTGGGCCTCAGTCCATGCTGTCAGGGATGTGATCAGGATTTGCTTCTTGAGATCAGTGGTTGCAGGCAACCCTCTTTCGATACACAACCCCCTAAGCTGGACTACTGTCAGTGTGGGTAGGCTAGCCAGATCAAGCTCCATGGTTCCCTAGTTTTGTGTCAACAAAAACTTTTTGCAAAAATTGGAAACAAGAATTTAGAAAAATTACAAAAATTCAATAATTGAAATTAATCCAAATTAGAAATTAAAAACAATTTTTGCACTAGGACAATTTAAAGGATTTTTAATTTGTTTTACCCAAAACTGTAACGTGATATTGAACACAAGTACAGGATCCCGTCGCTGCTTCCAATTATGTTGGAAAATGGGTTATTGGTAGGGCAGGTAGGTACCTACACCTAGCAACAAGCCACAAACCTCCACATAAGTACAGTTAGGTCTCAGTAAATTAATCCCAGCTCTACCCTTGGTAGCTTGGCATTGAGCGTCAAGGCTTAACTTAGGAGACAAAGTGTAAAGCATTCAAATATCACAAAACAGTAATTAAATAAAACACAGGAAACAGTTTAAAAATCCAAAACCAATTTATAAAAATAGCTTATATTTTTATCTTTAAAATGACACAAAAACGATTAAAATCGGTTCAGGGGAACCGGAGATATGAATTTTTAAAGTATTATTATTTTCTAGCGCTTAGAAACAAAAAGCGCCAATCGGGTCATCTGGTTGCACCAGGACCGGGGCAAAGTCAAACTTTCAGGCCGACCGCGATGGAGCCCTGCTCGGCTACAAGTCGCGGGAGGCCTCGGTTAAAAAGTTACCTTCTGACTTAGTCTCTTTTTTGATGTTTTTCTTCCCCGGGACGAACCTGCCAGTTGGATCCGACCTCCTGGAGCCCTTGTCCGGATACGCGAAGTCGGTTTCCTCTGTGGTGATTTTTACCTTCGGACTTAGTCGTTTTTTCGAGATGAAAATCCTTCGACCGGGGTAAACCTGGATCTTGATCCGACGTCCGTGGAGCCCTTCTCGGATACGATGGCTGGAAGGTCCCGGTCAACTTTTTACGTTCGGACTTAGTCTCTTTTTTGGATGTTTTTCTTTACCGGGACGAACCACGAAGTCAGGCCGGGTCGCGGTTGAGGCAAGCCGGCTAGAATTTCCGCGTCGGGTCGGTCACTTTATGGAGCTTTTTTTCAAAAATTCTCCAATCTTTTCCAAACTTCTGGGGCTTCACCCAGATGTTCTTTTAAGGTTCTTTTGGGGTCCACAGCTCACCCCAAGGGTCCAGAAGTTCTGTGATGGTCCTTGGGAAGTGCGGACTTCAACTCCCAGAATACACCTGGCGCAAACTCCTTTTTGGCCACTGGACAGTGGTCAGCTGGTCACTTTTTCAGGAGTTGGTGCAGGGGACTCTGGATAGCAATTTTTCACCTGTAGCAAACAGGGAGTCCCTCCTTGAACCAGTGGAAGCCAGGCAAAGTCCTTCTTGTGGTGAAGCCCAAGTGTGCAGCTGGTGCAGTCTTTCTGAGTGCAGGGTCCAGGTGCAGGCCAGGGGTCCAGCAGGGCATTCCTTCTTCTCCTTGTAGTTCCTTCTTCTTGAAATTTGGTGGGGATCTGAGGTGTGGGGTCAGGTCTGCCAGTTTTATCCTTGCTCCTGGGTGAAAAGCAGGGGGGTCCTGATCCTCCAATCAGGTACAGGGTCGTCCCCCTGTGATGACCACTTCCTGGGAAGTGTGGCAAAAATCCATCCCAGAAGGCAACAGTCTCCAAAAATCCAACATGGATGAATCTGATTTTTGGAGGTTACATCTGGCTGAGCCCACCCACTGGTGTGGCTAAAAATCATAAACACACCCCTCTCCTGCCCTCTCCTAATCTAATCAAGGGGGCACCTAATTGTCTGGGGTTGCAGGATGTGGGGGTGTTGTTGGGTGCTGCAAATGTCCTTCTCTGCCTTTGAAGACCAGTTTGGCAGCCCTCCCCCTTCCTGCCTCACCATCTGCTGAGGGGAGATTCTCTCCCCCAAGCACATTCCTTTGTGTGAAGTCAGGCCACTTCACACCTCATCAAGGTAGCCTGGCAGAAGCTGCTGCAGGCTGGCCAATCAGAGCACAGCAGCAAAAACAATGCAGAGCTGAAATTGGCAACTTTTTAGGTAAAGTCTAAACTTTTTACCTGGACAAGTTATATTAAATCCAACAACTGGAAGTTGTGGGATTTATTACAACAATTAATTTGATACCAAATTCTTGGTATGTAACATTTAAGGAGACTTTAAAATTTAAAATAAAGTCTGCCCATTCTAGCCTATGAAGGCCATTTACTTCAATGAGGGAAAAACGAATTTGGCTGTTTTTACCTCACCAGGGCTTATAAATCTATTTTTATAAAGTCCCTGCTTATAGTTACATGGCACCCAGCGCTAGGGGCACATAGGGCACACCTTAGGGGTGACTTATATGTAAAAATAAGGTAGTTTAAGACTTTGGAAGTACCTTTAATTCCAAAGTCGAATTTGCATATAACTTTAATTTAAAAGCAGCCAGCAAGGCAGGCTTGCTTTTAAAATGACACTGGGCACCTCAGCAATGCACCTAGGTGTGCACCACCTATGCTGTGGTCCCTAAACCTACATGCCCTACCATATACTAGGGACTTATAGGTAGGTTAACTTAGCCAATTATAATTAGCCTAATTTGCATATCCATTTTACACAGAGCACAGGCCCTGGGACTGGTTAGCAGTACCCAGGGCACCATCAGAGTCAGGAAAACACCAGCATAAAGTGGAAAATGGGGGCAAAAAGTTATGGGGCCTCTGCAATCAGCCCTAGTTTCTCACATATAGGGATTCAGATCCTATGCGGATCCAGCTGTCCCCATGCTGATATCTGATTGCCTCTACTTTGTGTCTAATTGAACATATTAATTAATCACTGAACAAAATTACTTCCTTTCATCCTTATTATTCATTCATGTTTGTTTCTCTTTGTCTCGCTTTACTATATCAAACTAATCTTTTAATCACACACATTAATATATATATATATATATATATATATATATATATATATATATATATATATATATATATATATATACACAAAATATACAAAGCACCTACACATACACATACACTAATAGACATACATGGTATTAAACATACATCCAAAGGTACTCAAAGTTTTTTAAAGAGTCTTTTGAATTAACAGCTTCCAACACAATTTAAAAAACTAGGCTGCTAAAGCCCTTGTCGGACCAACAGTCTTCAAAATGAGGTAGTGATCAATACCGCGCTGCCACTGGATGTGTGTTTAATATCATTTATGTCTATAAGTGTATGTGTATGTGCAGGTGCTTTGTATATTTTGTATATATATATATGTGTGTAAAGCAAGACAAAGATAGACAAACAGGAATAAATAATAAGGATGAAAGAAAGTAATTTTGTTCAGTGATTAATTAATATGTCCACTTAGACACAAAGTAAATATGTTAATCCCCTGTGTTCATTGATATTTTGGTTTTGCAGAGTTGCCCAGGTACAGTGGGGTTATTAGGGCTCCCCTAGTTGGTACATATTGATATCTGATTGGATGGCAACACTTCAATCAGGAAGTGTTGGCAGCTATCTTGGGACTCAGCTTTAGCCAAGTCCCAGCAAAAAAGGCAAACGAAAAGGGGCCAGGATAGGGCCACCGTGACCCCTTAGTTCTGGTGCTGGGGTCCCAGAGAGAAGACACCAGGGCTTAAAATCATTTGTTTCTAAAATGATAGAAAAAAACGTAGATCCACAGATGTTTTCTGAGGTTTTAAAAAAAAAAGTGTGGTTTCTCACCTTTTTTTTTACTGAAGCCCATGGGTGGGCCAGTTCCCGCGGGCATGCCAAAAATAAGGAGGGGCGCATGGGGCCCCCTCCTGTGCTTGCTGAGCCCCCAGGGACCACCACCTCCCCAGGGCGATTACTAGATTGCATTGGGAGGCGCATGACCCCCCCCCCCCACACACACACACACCCCAAGGACCAAAACCTCCCTGAGACAAAATGCTTTTGCTAATGCAGGCAGAGACCTGCAGACCCCCCTGTGCCCGGGAACAGGCACCTCCCTGGGTCCAACTTTCAGTAATATGCAAGGGGGGGCGCGTGCCCCCGCGACCACCACTACCCGGTGCTAATGTTTAGTTAAATGCGGGGGCAACCTGGCCCCCTGGGATCCCCAGGGACCGCTACCTCGCTGGGGCCAATGTAAAGTCATGCTGGGGGGGGGGGGGCGGCAGGGGGGGTTGCGCACCCTGCAATGGAGATGATAGCACCAACCAAGCAAAAACAGACAAAGTCCGCTTGCTGACAGCGAGAGCTGTCAAACAGCTTCCGCTGGCAGAAACCAGAGTTTTAATCTGTTTACCTGCACCCATAGAGATGAAATCATTGCTGCCGCAAGCAAGGAGCTGCTATTTAAAGTTGATTCCTGCTTGTGAGAGCAGTGCCGGCTGCCACCGGACATGGTAAGCCGGTTAGGACCACAGAGCTTTGAGGCTCCCCCTGCGATCCTGTCACTCTCTCCTCCATCCCATAATGGCACAGGAATCAAGAGAACATATGAAGGACTCTCAATATAAAGAATCATCCTGAGAGGTGGAGGAAAAATGCTTTCATTCATTTATTGTGTTGCTGACAGTAACTGGTACTCTGTAGTCCACTGCCAAGGGTCTAAGCAGAAGATTCCGGTCAAACCATAAGTGCAGGTGAGGTGTAGGGGTCCCAGAGAAGTATGAATAACATATAACATCATTCTTATTTAAACGAGAGTGTTTAATGCAAAAGTGGAACACAGGACACACAGGCACATTTTTCACATCTGAAGTGTCTTCAGGAACTATGCAGCCATCTTAACCTGTAAAAACATTGAGGTTATCTCACCTATCGACCAGCAGAGATGCAGTGGGTATAGTACACCTGCTTGCAGTCCCGTTGCAGTAAATGCTTTCTTCCTGTCCTGCAACCTCTGCCTGTCTGCTTCTGCTGAGAGTACAAGGAAAGCACAGTGCTCAATGCTCCATACAGCATAAGTTTTTGTCACCGGCCTAATGTGTTTTCCCTGAACAGGTCATCTTGCAGGATTGTGCCTGCCCTTTTATCACTGGTTTTTGCTTCTCCTTATCAGAAAGCGATATACTTTTAGCCAAACAGGTATCCTATCTTCGTAGCAATAGATTTGCTTATTCGCCATTAAGAATCTTCAAGTTTGGAACTGTTTTTGCTTTCTCAGAGCTTTCCAATCTCTCCTTTCGTTGTCTACATCCTTGTGTTAGTTGATTAATAGAAAGCACAGCTCCACCACTGCCACTTTAGTTCCTACCTCCTACACAGCTTCTTCAGGTGTGCAGACTTCGTTGCCATCTCATCTATCTCTCATGCATTCTCATTAGGTACTCCAACAAGAAGTTCTTCCTCTGTATGAGTCCGTCCACAGAGACACTGTCATCTGCATCAGAGATTCTAGCACCATGTTCTTCCTAGTTGGGTTATCCCTGTGGCTACCCTGTGTTTCCTTTGATATTTGTCCATACTTTTTACAGTTCAAATTTTGGTCACTTCAAAGTATAATTGGCAGTTATCTCATGTTTCTCTCTGTGCCACACCTTCAAATGCAGAAACATCCCTTTCCCAATCCCTCCCCACCCAACACCACCACAAGTCTGCCTCATCTTCTTCCTCTGGTTCCATACTAGCCAAGAACACTTCCCTGGGCTGTCAGAGGATCCTCAGAATGCACTGCTTAACAGTGGTCTTCCACCAGTACCACAGTTTCAACGCTTGTAAGAGCGTCATGCTAGTATCGTAGTTCACCTTTGGCTAAGTCAAGGTCAGCCTTGTGTTTGGTCAGAACTCGTTCAATTTAATTACAGAAGGCTCAGTTTTCTGAGTAGCGCAGTCACTATCAGGGGCAGTGGGAGTTCAAACACCCATCATCGACTTCAGCCTTCTGGTCATCACAGCTTCTTTTGAGCTGCCCTGAAAGTAATCAGCAGCAGCACAGTGTTCAGGGGAGAATTGCTATTCTGGAGCTCACATGGTCGTACCCCTTGCAGTCTATTTAAGTGCTTTAAAGTGGCTGCTAAGAAGTGTGTTATGCAGAACACTGAATGCGTAAGCAAAGAAGAAATAATCTTCATTGTTGATCACCCTGAAGTTTGGTTTGTAATGTACCGATCCAGTGACAGATAAAATTGATCAAACAATCTTGACATTATGGTGTAAACTGCACCTTAATTCTCATTATCGTGTAAACCACACCTGGATTCTCACCCGGCGCTAACCATCAGCTTTAAAAGTTTATTTTTCTCAGTCATTACCCTCTTCAGGAAGGACTATGCTAATTGCCTTTCAAACACAAACATAGCAGCCAGACCTACATTGATTATGTGATACCATGTGCAATACTTGAGGCCTGTGTGGTGATGACATCAATTTACAAATAAGTCCAAATGGGTGAAGATCCCACCTATACTGCGGCACAGGTTAATTCCTTCCGGGCACAGCAGATTTTCAAGCACCTTGCTCTTCTCTGCCCCTATATTTTTCAGTGCCTGTATATTTCTGGATGTCTAATGTGGTGAACCTCACTCCTGTTGTGTCTGATAGGGTCTGGGCCTTTTCTGAGGTAGTTTTCCAGATACAAATCCTACTTTGCTATTAATGTGATACACTTGACAGCAAGATCCATTGGAAACATCAGGCTGACCCCATGGAAACTGTTAGTACTAAAGGTCCTAACTGCACCCTATCACTGAACTGGCTCTGGACAAACTTAGGGGCTGATTTAGAGTTTAGTTGAGAGAGTTGTCGGATGAAATGGCGACGAAGTACCCTCTTGGCCAAACACTCGCCAGATTTAGGGGTGGGCAGACTACCAGGTTTACATCAACAGAATAAAATTTACTCTGTTAAGCGAGTCCGAGGAAAACCATCTGATTGTCTGCCCTATTTAGAGTGGGCAATCCAATGGCTTTTTTCTACGGTCTGTCGCCATGAGGAACATTTAAAATTGAAAAATGACCCCAGTCCCAAGGGAGAAAACTCCCATTGTGTGGGGTCATTCATTTTTTTATGTTTTCAGAAACATACTCCCACTTTAGGAATTTGTGTCTGAAAAATAAAAAACTTTGCAAAAAGTTTGAGAGCTGTTTGTCTTGTTTGACCAAGCAGTCTGTCAAACCTTTCTTATATTGACAGGAACTGCCAATGTACAGGGATGTCCGCAGCGCTGGCGGACTTCTCTAAATTTTGCTGAGCTGAGTAAATACAGAGTGGCTGACATAAAGTCCTCTGCCACGCTATTGGCCTTTAATTTGTCCGCCAAACCATAAATCAGACCCTTGGTTGGAAAGAACAGAGTGCTAAACATCGAGGGAGAGAAAGCATCAACTTGTGATCGTATAAAGAAGTTACATCGTTTTACTGTGGATTGCCCCAGACTAGGATGAGCTTGAAGGTACTTAGATTTGATTACATTTGTTATCAGTGCCATCCTGAAATGGAGAAATGTAGTACTAACGCTATTCTAAAGAGGAATGTCATAATGTAGTCTTGGTGCACCTTCTTTACTTCCTACATATATTTGTACATACACAATTCTTCACTCCTTACTTCACCCTCCTGCGGGAAACAATCTAACAAAGGAGTCAATGCCCATGATCACTATCACCAAGAGGAGTCACTCGATCCTGTGACTCGAAAAAAGACTTCTTTCGAAGAAAAAACAACTTGTAACACTTCGAGCCCAACCCAATAGATGAATTTGGCTGTGGATTGCCCATTTCCAAATTTTCTGGGCTAGAAGGGACAGTTGGGATGAATGTGTCCCTCCCTGTTGAGATAATACATGGTTGTCATGTTGTCTGTTTTTATAAGAACATTCTTCTGTGTGAGAAGAGGCTGAAAAGCTTTGAGTGCTAGGGAGACAGCTAACAGCTCTAAGTGATTTATGTGTAACTGTCTCTGTTGGGCATTCCATTGTCCTGGGATCTGTGCGATTATATTTTGGAATGCTTGTATTCTTTGTGTATTTGGACTTACTAGCGCTTTTTGAGTATTTAGAATTGTGTTGTATTGTGCAGGTTATAGTTGTGACTTTTGGTAATTTATTGAGAACCCTAGCATGTGCAGGGTTTGTATTAAGTAATGCGCATGGTTTTGACATTGCGTATGACTGTTTGATTTTATCAGCCAATCGTCTAGATATGGAAAGACATGTATATGTTGTCTTCTTAGAGAGGCTGCGACTACTGCTAGGCACTTAATGAATACCCTTGGAGCTGCTGTTATTCCGAAGGATAACACTTTGAACTGATAGTGCTTTCCTTGAATGACAAACCCGAGATATTTTCTGTGCGCCGGATGGATGGGTATATGAAAATACGCATCCTTGAGGTCTAATGTTGCCATGAAATCGTGTTTTTGGAGTAGTGGGATAACATCCTGGAGAGTTACCATGTGAAAGTGTTCTGACAGGATGTAAAGGTTGAGGGTCCTGAGATCTATTGGCCTTAGGGTGCCATCCTTTCTGGGAATCAGGAAGTACAGTGAGTAAGCTCCCTACTTGATTTTGTGGCACTGGTTCTATTGCTTGTTTGAGTAATAGAGATTTGACTTCTTCCTGTAACAGACTGATGTGTTCTGTGGATAGTTTGTGTGGTATTGGTGGAATGATTGGGGGAGTTTGTATCAATTCTAGGCAATAACCATTGCAGATAATTGATAGTACCCAATTTTTGGTGGTAATGTTTTGCCAATTGGTGTGGAACCTTTGTAGTCTTCCTCCCACAGGGGATGTGTGGAGTGGAAGGGAATGAAACAAGGCACTGTTTAGTGTGTTGTGAGGTTTGTTTAGGTGTTTGATATTTCCCTCTACCTCTGGGGTACTGCCCTCTATATGTGCTTTTAAAACCACCTCGTTGGTATTGAGGTTGGTAGGCTGGTTTTGGCTGCAATGTGGACGCCTCTGCAGTTTGAGCCCTAAATCCAACTCTAAACTGAGGTTTCTGAAAGGATCCCCTGTATTGTGTGGTGTATAGTGCACCCATAGCCTTTGAGGTGTCTGAATCCTTACACAATTTTTCAATAGCAGTATTCACTTCTGGGCCGAAAAGTTGTTTTTTGTTGAACGGCATATTCAACACCGCTCGTTGGATTACGGGTTTGAATCCCAAGGACCTCAGCCATGCATGCCTCGTGATTGTTACAGCAGTGTTGACACTCCTGGCAGCTGTGTCTGCTGAGTCTAGGGCAGACCTAATCTGATTATTGGTGATGGCTTGCCCTTCCTCCACTATCTGCTGTGCCCTCTTTTGGTGTTCCTTGGGGAGATGCTGAATTATATCTTTCACCTCATCCCAATGGGACCGGTGGTATCTAGCCAACAAGGCCTGTGAGTTGGCTATTCTCCATTGGTTGTCTGCCTGGGATGTCACTCTCTTCCCTGCAGCATCATATTTCCTACTCTCTTTGTCTGGTGGGGGTGCATCACCTGACGACTGTGAGTTTGCCCTCTTCCTGGCAGCGCATACCACTACTGAGTCTGGAGGGAGCTGCTGAGTTACATAGACAGGATCAGAGGGAGGTGGCTTGTATTTTTTTCTACCCTGGGAGTTATTATTCTTGCTTTGACAGGCTCGCTAAATATTTGATCAGCATGTTTTAGCATGCCCGGGAGCATAGGGAGCGACTGGTATGTTGTATCCGTGGAGGAGAGTATTTTAAACAAAAAAATCATCCTCCAACGGTTCAGTGAGCATGGTGACACTATGGTATGCTGCAGCCCTAGCTAGTACTTGATTGTACCCTGTACTATCCTCAGGTGGTGAAGGCTTAGAGTGATAGCAGTCTGGGAATGGGATCTGGATCATAAAGACCCATGGGTCTACATTATCTTGTTGCAAGTCAAATGAATGTGATGGTGACTGCATTGGTGCAGGGCTGGTAGGAAGAGAGATATGCAGGTGTGGAGAGTAAGGAGGAGAATGAGGAGGAGAAAATGAATTGAGGAGGTGGTGGTCTCTCCTTTGGCTTTGGTACTTTAGCTGGAGGCTGTGTAGTGTCCAATTCCTCCTGAAAGGCTAATTTCCTCTTAGGTTTTAAAGGAGGTGCTGTTAATATTCTGCCAGTTTCTTTGTGGATATGAATCCTGGCTTGCCTTTTGTCCATCACTTCAAGTATTGGCTGTACTTGGGTGTCCTCCTCAGAAGTCTTATGGCTTTCTTTGAGTGTTTTAGAAAGTCTATGCTCCTCAGTGTAACCTGCTCTTTTCGGCTCCGAAGCTGGCTTTTTCGGTATCGATGTGGATGGTCTCGGCTCCGAAAGTGATTTTCAAACTTTCGACTCCGAAGAGCGTTTGCTTGAGTCGGACACGGAGCCTTTCATCGACTCCGATGTTTTCAGAGGAGTGGCCTTTTTCGGTGGCGAACTGGCGGTTTGGTCACCGGGTGTCTTCTTTCGGGTCGAGCCATGGCCTTCCGGCAGTGGCGTACCCAAAGCCTTATATTTCGGTCTTTGGGATGAGGTGTACTCACGTGTTGTCCTGCCGTGACCGGTCTGTCTTCCTCAGATTCCTGGTCGGAGTCAGAACCTCGAACAGAGACTGCTGTTTGCATGATCTCTCCCTCTTCGACGTCGAGATGTTCGAGCTTTTGGACGCCATCTCGAGCCTTCATGCTCTTCTGTCCCAAAGTGTCTTTTTTGATTGGAAGGATTGGCAGGCCTTGCAATTTTCTTCTGGATGATCCGGGGAAAGGCAAAGATTACAGACGAGGTGTTGGTCTGTATAAGGGAATTTGGCACGACACCGAGGACAGAATCAGAATGGGGTCCAATCCATGAGGCTTCCACGCGGTCGGCCTGACCAGGCCCGAGTTGGGCGTGCACGTCCCAAAGGGCAAGTAGAGATGTCTGTTCCGACGGTACCGAAGTGTCGATAGAAGATGTAACGCGATAGATACAATACTGGCGAAAAATGAAGCGTTTTCAAAGTTTTCCGAATTGAACTATCGGAGCGAAAGGAAACACGTCCGAACCCGACGGCGGAAAGAAAACAATCTAACATGGAGTCAATGTCTATGCGCAATGGAGGAGGAGTCACTCGATCCTGTGACTCGAAAACACTTCTTTGAAGAAAAACAACTTGAAACGCTCAGAGTCCAACACTAGATGGCAGAAGTATATCCACAGCATGTGTATCTGCAGCTACACATGCTATCGAACGTACACATACATACACACATATATATATATATATATATATTGTTTTCTAGTAGAAAACCATTAGTTATTGGAACAAAAGGGTTTGCCTAGGGGTGCCAGGTTAAAAAATCTGCTGTCGGAATGAGTATTACAATCAATACAACGTGCAACAATCATATTTCACAAACTAACAAGGTAACTAACAGGTTATCATGGTCATGTGTCATGTTGAGCAGTAGTGATCTGCTTAATACTTTCGACTGCCTTATTTTGTTGCAGGCCTTTCAGTGTGTATAGGATTTAACCATGTGCAATTTTTTTCATCAGAAGCCGCTCTAATACATCACTCTGCCATCTTTCCACAGAGAGGCATGACGGTTGGAGACAAGGTATAGCTATCTTCCACTGGACAACCACATGCAAAGAGACGCAAATGTATGTTTCATTTTACCTTTTTTCAGACATTGGTGTATCCCAAATATACAATGTTTAATTTAAAACTGCATCATTCATTCCACCACATTCCATTCTTTGAACAAATGTATTCCAATACATTCTTAGCACACTAAAATCCCAGGTAATATTACAATCAGAACTATTACAGCACATTGGACCAGAATCTGGTCTGCCTGGGTATATATTATGTAGTATGGCAGGGGTCAGATGCACCTTGAGCACGAATCTATATTGTGCCAATGTAAACCTGCCATTGCCCTAATCATTTTCAACTATAAGACGGAAGCTCTGCCATACCATCTTGGTCGTGCACACCATTATTGTTTCAAGGCTCCTATCTACTTCCCCATGTACTCTACCACACTGATGCACTGTTGCCAACAAGCAATATCTCACTGTCACTAGCTCTGTTCCTCGACATCTCCCGTACTCCCCACTAGACAGGGATCTCAATTTAACTGTGTACCTTGTTTGAGATTGTGGGCCTGATTACGATTTCGGCGGAGGGGATAACTCTGTCCCAAATGTGACGGATATCCCGCCCGGGGTATTACAAGTTCCATAGGATATAATGGACTTGTAATGCGGGGGCGGGATATCCATCACACCTGGGACGGAGTAATCCCCTCCACTGAAGTAGTAACCAGGCCCTTTATCTTTCCCAGTGGCGGGAAAAGCAGGAAAACCATATCTTTCAGTTTTGACCTCTAAATCTCTTCTTTCTCCATATTTTCCTACAGGCATATTGGTTCAAATACTAAACTAACATGTGAATCGAGAGGGTATCTAGAATCCTAATTGATTTTTTAGTCATGCTACTTAGTTAAAGTGTCATGACTAGGGTCACTGTTGAAGAGAGTCAGGAGAAAAACTCAGTCACTCATTACTTAGAAATTCATAATCCAGTCCTAAAATATTTAGCACTACAATTGACGGGATGGTAAGTGAGTGAGCAGCCAGCCTGTGAAGCAGCAAAAACACATTGAGCTCTGTCATTGGCCTAAAAAGCTATGCAGTCTGCTTCGAGAACAAACTGATCACTGAGGTAGACTGTAAGGAAACATGCTTTTTGCAGGTTCCCCCAACTTTTAACTCCCGTTTGGAGTATTAGCTGCTGGTTTTTCGACTCTGAGAGTGCACTGAGGCCTGGTAACCAGACCTCAGTGACAGTGTTTTAACCCCATAAAACATATACGTCAAATAGGATACCCCTAATTGACAAGGCCTGACTTACTTATAAGTCCTTAGTATATGGTACCCAGGGCATGTATGGCAGAGTGCCACTCAGGGCTGGAGCACTGGCTCTGCCACTCCGAGTGGCTCCTAGCCTGCCACTGCAGACTGAAGGACTGTGTTTTCACTGTCATTCTGGCTTTGCCATTCAAACTAATGACAAAGCCACCCTGCCCCTTACCACTATATATAGGTCTCCCCTATAGAAAGCCTATGGATCCCGCTGGCAGGGAGCTGTATTTTGTTATTTATGGATTTTGATATGACTCAACAGCAACACTTCCAAATTGTCGTTTTTACTGTGGATAAAGTTGATAGCTTATTTGCTAACACAGGGTTACCAGGTGGCATCCACACCAAGCTAACTTTTGACTGAGACTACCTAATTGGGTCATGTAATGTATCAAGTTAATCGTGACATTAAATGTGATCTGATGCTCACTATTGATAGTTGGCCACTTTTAGAAAAGTGACAACTGTGTGCTCTACTCGCCCAGTGGCCTCACAAAAGCACACAAGCACAGACAGCTTTCTGACCTCCTGGAGACACGTGTGAACGGCTCCCAGGCCTGGGACAAAGGTAGTGCCCCAGCAGCTAGGTATCACCTCATCTCCCAGAATGGCCACTCATGGGATTAACCTAGAGGAATGCTTCAAAGGGGAAGCTGCCTTTGATGGGCTGCCTGGCCCAACACCCCTGAGCAGGATGCCTTTTGTCCCTGTAGGCAGTGTGGAGACAAGGCCAGGGACCGCCCCAAACCAGTTTTACTGAGGGCGTGTTGTCCCCAGGTAGCCACACCTCTGGGGTGGGCTACCTTGCTCTTCACAACTGAGGAAGGGACGTGCAATCGTGAAGGGGGCAAGAATGTGGCATTCTGGGATAGCCAGATGCCACACATCACTGGAACTGTGCCATTAGGTAGGAAGTGGCCCAGTAGCCCATTGGCTAGTGACCGTGTGGTCCCCTAAGGGCACTTTCCTGGGATAAATATGGCACCCCTTGTATGTTGACCCTCAGTACTCACTGGATTTGGTGAGAGGAATACTCTGCACCCGTTGGAAACACACAAAGAGAGGACGCGACTGCTCCTACTGCATTTTAGGCTAGTGGAGTTTGGACCCTGTTCTGCATGCCTGGTCTGGGAAAAAGCTGATTCCTGCCCCTGTCCAAAGCAGAGACTCTAAGGGTCAGTTGGCTGGCCCCCCATGAACGACTTTGGGGATATCAAAGTCAACGAAGCCCAAGTTGCACATTAGATAGCCACCACAGAAGTCTTGCCGCTTCTGGACGCCAGGCAACATCAAGGACAATTTGGAGATCGCCAAAAGGTGCACTTGTGTCTGCTGAGCTTGTGAGTGTTAGTTCTGACCAGATTCATTACCGCAGAAGGACACCAGTCTACACCAAAGGTTTGTGCCCTGACCACTGTGTTGCAAATACGCAAGGTCTGTATTGGCACCCCATGGAACCCTGCAAACAGGACTTCATGAGACCCTAAAATCCATGGACAGAGTCACCTCCACTCATCTATGGACTGAGGACTTGACAGAACTTCACCCCCACAGATCGCACAGCATCCTTGAGACTGCATCCCTGGCATCATGACCACTCTATTATACGTCGGTCATCCTGTAAAGTTTAGATCTTGCTCTAACAATGCTCTGGTGGCCAGGTAACTGTCCAAAGTATCCTCTCTGGCCCCATGCACTTTTGTCCTGCCAGACTTGGTTGCCCATCTTAGGCTGGAGTTGCCGAATTAACTTTTTCGAACTTTTCAAAAGATTAAAACGTTTTTGGTAACCACTGCTTGTTTGCGATTGATACCAGTTATTTATTCCTTTAAAAAAATATAGATCTCTGGAACCCTTCAGTGGATTTTGATGGGTAAGGTCTCTAAAGATTAATATCATGAAGATGTTAATCTCTTTTTCTAACCTGGTGACTTGTTTCTTTCAAATTCTGTTGTTTGGTGTTGTTAAATGCTTTACACATTGCTCCTTTACTAAGCCTTACTGCTCACAGCCACAGCTACACAGGGTTGAGCTTAAGTTTGAGTAAGCGTACCTGACTGGACCAAAGACAGTATTTGTGAGTATACTGCCCGGTAGGGCTACCCAGCCATACCATATAGTACACGCCAAATTTTCACATAGACCAATTACGTAGAAAACAGACTTCTATATTACCCCCTCCATTGCTGACTGGCAGACAACATAGCGTAGCAATGCTTCCAAAAAATCCATCTAATAATGAATGAGCTTATCAACTCTCTGTCCTTTTAGTGGATTCCCCTACATAGAGAGGGATGACAGTGACAATCATCCCCAGGCACCAGCAAGGCCAGGTATTATACACAAAAGGGTGCTCTGTGCACCATAAGGAATATTTCAAGAAAAGTGGTGCACTGCATTAGGGATAGAGTAGGGTTATCATCTGTTCAAAAACAAAAAACATTTGCCTCAAACCTGCTTCCTCCTCCTCTGTTGCAAATTCTGGAAGTTTCCGTATGAGTCTTGAGGGTTCTTGGTAGTCTGGCCCAAGTGGGAATATTCTGTCATAGGTGGAGTTGGACTCCTGTTCACTGGGTGAAGAGGAGCGGTTGTGGTTGTGGTTGAACATGCTGGACTCACTTGGTAGCGAGAGGCTTACAGTCAGTTCATCATCTAGCATACGGCGAGAAGCCTGAAAGACAGAAGGTGCATGTCACAGAAGTGTTGCCATATCCACAATTGTGTTAACTGCCACTCCATTTGCAGGGGTGGTCGACATTTCCTTATATTTTCCTCATATTGTTTTCCTTGCTCCTCGCCTTGAAGGTCCAAGTCATTGTGCCATTATTATTCATTTACTAAATGTTACACTTTTCGCCAAACAAATTTCTGAAGATTAGCAAAAAGGGCAAATAAATAGAGACAAAAATGAGCAGGACCATTAAGAAGAAAAAGGAAAGAAGATACATCTCTCCCCTTGTATAGAAATAGACAAGTGCGTAAGAGTAAGATCTCTGGCAAAGTATGTTGTGTAGCTTGTATCTACTGATTGACTGAACCAGAGGACTACAAGAATAATTTTAGAGTGTGATGCTGAAGACATGGAGCTGAAAGACAGGGAGATGCAAAAAGCTGGCCAAACTTCAACAGCAGTCGGAGAGAGTGAAAAAGAAAGTCATAATCCATTAAAAGATGTGCAAGAATCGCTAAAGTGGTAAAACCTGGAGAGGCACAAGGAAGATGGAATTTTCATATTGTGGTGGAATTATGGGTGATACGATAGATAAGAAAGAAGATAGAGATCAGTCTAATGAAAAGTAATGAACAATCATGATTGAGGAAGATAGTCTGAGCAAAAGGCTTTGTAAAATGTACCTGGTGTTAAGTTAAAGAGTGTGGACAGAAAAAGTAAGAAAAATATGAGATTGTGTGCTGAAGAAGCTGGAGTAATAAAAGCAGTTGAGATGAACAGAATGTGAAGATAAGTTGTGATGTAGAGGAAAGCAAGAATGAAGATAACCTCCCACCTTGAAGTTTTAATGTGAATAATAGAAAAGTAGCTATGAATGGGTTGTTCAAGACAGAAGAGAATGATTTTGATCATTTTCTGCTAACGGGAGGTGAACTCAAAAGATGACAGTGTAGATGCCATTGCAAAAATGAGACCCTTGGACAAAGTCTATAGAGATACAGAAGAAGTGCTGTAACAATGAGGAAAATACATTTTTCCAAGAAAGCGAGTTGACCTATTAGGAAAGAGTGCATGTGATAGGTGAAGCAACAGTGTGGAAGATCGGATGCACTACAATAGTAAATGCAGATGAATGATCAACAATGTTCCCCACTAAACCAATAAATAAATCATCATGAAGGATGAGGGCAGCATAGACTAATGGTATTAAAAATGTACATGCATGAAAGAGCGCAAACTCTGTACTGATTTTTAAGGATAAGCGGCAAAGTGTCATTTTTTTAAAAACTAATTTTTTCGTACATTATTGTAGGAAATGGTGCCATGTCATTTGAACAGTACAGCAATGTAGAGGGCTAATTTATCAGGTTAAGAAAAAGAGATGCTCAAAACAATTAAAGACAAATGTCTCAGAAGAGTACACAAGTGACTGTGTTTGGGTTAGCATTAGTGTAATGTTTAGGTTAAGACATACATACAACCTAATGGTTTGAGTCAGCTCAAAGGGACACATTACAATAAGGAAGAGGTTTAGCTTGAGGGTTAGGATTAGGATACAGAGTAGGAACTGGATTCAATTACGAGTAAGGCATAAAAGGGTGACAGTTGAGATTGATTACACTTTAAGGTTTAGGGTTAGGTTAGGATAAGGGTAACCTGAAAGGAAAAAGAGAGGATTAGGATTAGGCATTAAAATAGGGAGAGTGGGGGATATAAAAATCAGGGGAAAGAAGTTTCAAGATAAAAGTCAAATTTTCTGAAATTAATGGTCCGGGAGTTTTGGAAAACAAGTTTAGGTACATAATCCCAAGATTCTCAAACTCAATTTAATTTTAAAGTGTTTTTACCCACAAACAAATTATACGGACCCGATAATAGCCCAATGTACATTACAACCAATGATCTATATGAGGTCCAGGTGTAGAGGACCCATTGTACGGGTTTTCTACTTATTTGTAGTCAAACAGTGCTGAAACAGGGTTCTATTTTACAATGTCTATATAAATCAGTGAAGCCTCATCACCTTCCAACCTACTCATGCAATTTACACCATCCTCCCTCAATATTTTTATACTAGTATTTTTTGATACTTCAAACAATAAAGCATATATATGCATGCCAAACAACAAATCCCCAATACACCCCTCCCATTGAGGTCACCAGCCAACTTACCATAAACATCATTTATCCATCTTTTCCATCTCTTATCAAATTTATTTGTACATCCACTTCCCTTATAGATCATCTTTTCTTGTGCATAGCTAATATTCTTTTCTATTTCCCAGTCTCTCACCGTAGGAACCACTGAAGGGCCCCACATATGTGCTGCTCCTCTCTTGGCAAGGAGGAACACCAGGTTAAATAATATGCCCTGGTAGGAAGTGTACCAGATTCATTCCATATCCCTAGAAAATTAAACGGAGCTCCCAGAGTAATCTGAAAATCAGTCCCACCCTCCAGTCTGAGGGTCACTCCCTCACAGAATTCATGTAAAATCGGGTAGTCCCAGAGTGTATGAAGCAATGTCCCCCGCATTCCACATCCTTAGAAACAGTTATCATCCAACACTTTCCCCAGTTTGTGGAGTAGAACTCTATAATAATAAACCCTCTGCAGGATTTTTAGTTGTATCAATCTGTAACGAGCCTTCATCGCTACCTTCCTAGGGAAATGCAACACCTATCTCCAGTCCTCATCCTGTAAGCCTCCAATGTTCCTCTGCCATCTCATCCTCAAGGGTTTTAAACCCCTTTGGGCATTCCTTATCAGGAGGTGGTAAGTGAAAGAAAACATTTTGGTGATTATTTGCCCCTTTGGCAATCTATTCTCCAGAGGCAAGGCCTCCATAACTTCCTCATCTGTGCAATCCTTTCTTGAATACCTGGGAAGGCAGCATCTTGTATTCTACTTGAAGATATACGAAGAAGACATCCCATTAGCGTCCTATACATCTGACAGTGTACTAAGACCTTTTGCGTCCCACTGGCAGAAGCCACTAAAGCCAGATACCTCTGTCAATTGTGTGCCTACCCACAATAAAGTCCCAGGGGTGAGGTGCCCTCACCATCACATCTCTCTATGAGGCTCATGCCATATCGCCATGACCGCTTTCATTGTGTGTGGGGGGGGGGGGGATTCTCGTTTAGTTTTCCACCATGAAGAACTTGAAAATGTCCCTTCCCTCCTATCATCTCATTGTCAAATCTAAATGCTGGGTTCTCCATTTGTGCATATGCCCAATCATTGATTACACTTAGGTGTGCCGCCTCATTGTATCGCTTAACATTAGGCAATGAGATACTTCCTTCATGGGTGGATCACTGTAAAGTGGAAAGTGTTATTCTATGGTCACCCTCTTGCCATAACAATTTTCTCAGTAAAGCATCAATGACTTTAATAAACCTTTGGGGAACTATATGGGGGCTATTCTGTAGTATATAAGTAAAACGTGGGGGTGCCATTATTTTGAACAGTGCTGCCCTATCCATTAAGAAAAGAGGCAGCACTCCCCAGTGTCTAACATCTGCCTTCAAATTCCGAAGCAGTGGAACAAAATTGTCCTCATAATGGGAGGCTTCCTCTCTGGAAATCCATATCCCCAAGTACTTAAAGCACTTAAATTCAATATGGAGTGGCGTTGGGAGGCCACTTCCTGTCTTCCACGCACCCATCGGGAAGATCATGGATTTTCCCTGGTTGATTTGAAGCCCATAATATTTCCCATGGATTGTAAATATTTTGCCCACTCTTTCCAGGGTCCTATTGGGATTAGCTAAACACACATCATCCTCAAATAGCAAGATACGATCCTCCCACTGGGAGGGGGGTTCCATTTCCAACCTTTAATCTGTACATCCACTCATATCCACTAAGCTAAGGGTTCCAATGCAAATAGCATCGGCAAGAAGGAGCATCTGCCCTGAATATTGCATATTTTCTTACCGTCAGTGTCCACAAAAGTCTCCTTGACCCATCAAAACATTTCATGATGACTAAACAATTTGGCTTAGATTCTTTTTTGACTTCATGCAAATACTTCAGTGTGCTTGGAGGCTGTACTAATCATCTCTTTCATTTTTACTGAATTTGCCGGTGCAGATCAATTTCATCACACCTTTCACATAAAAGCACATTTTAAAGTGATAGTGCATATAGAAAAATATAAGGGCTTCACAGTGCAATTTGGTAGGTAATGGTTTAGCAGGGCTAACTCACTGACAGATTTTATGCAAGACAGGAGGCTAGCATTTTACCTTCCTCTATTAAAAACTTGCGAGGACATAGCTCCTCTTATTGAATGTGATTTTAATCTTTGCACATCCACACCTGCTTCTTTCATAATATTATTCACCCACTGAGCAATGGCCATAACTGAAACTTCTCTATAAGGTTTCACGTATGATATCAATAACTGAGTGACAACATCCGCTCTAAATTCTTCCATCCTTTTTTCATATTCTTTTATACAACCGACCACACAAAATTTGGGTTTCGCCTCAAAATTAGGATAAAGTACTGACTCTGACATGCATTTAGTTCTTCTAATTATGTCAAACAAAAATCCCTCTGGTTGATAAAATCTAGTCTTTAAATCTAACATCCGTACAGCCGAAACTCTTCTAAAAGAAATTAAACATAATAAAGTTGCTAACTTCCAAGACAATTCCCTCAAACCTAAATACCTGTTTGTGGGCCACCCGTCAAAGTCAGAATCAAATTCACATCCCATAATGTATCATACCTAGACTTAGGAGGTCTTTTCAAAGAATACCCTTCATAACTCTACAAACTACAGCACTTCTACCTACCTTGAAATATTTACGGAGGATGATGACTCCCCTAACTCCAAAGATGTAAGAAGAGATCCCTTAGGGGAGGAAATGTTTCCCTGGACAACATAAAACACCCTAGGAGTGCTGAGTGGTGGCCTCTTGACCATGTATCCAAGATCATAAAGCGCTGGATTTGAAATCTGCTTGAAAAGGGAGCAAGGAACATTTTAAGGGCAGAATGCTCAAGGCCAGTAACACAGGATAAAGTGTGTCTTACCCCTAATTTAGACCCAGCGCTTATCACCTTTCCTTTTAAACTGATTAGAGATCCTAGGAAGAGACTGGAGAAGTCCCTTAAATCATATCAACATCGCCTCCTTGAGGTGGTTGAACCCCTGGTGACAATAATTGATTAGGTGGAGTAGGCACCCCATGGACATAAACCTACTCAGAGGATGGAGCCAAAGAGCTCTCCTTGGAAATGCAATTGCAGGCCTTAATGCCAAATGACGTACACTACACTTGTATTAATGAAGATTAATCCAAAGCTTGCAGACCTTGCGGAAAGGGAGCATTCCGAGAATCCTAAGGGTCTTCTCTTTGGTGAAGACATGATTAAATCTCTCAGTAAATATGTTGCAACACTCACTGCCCTTGACAAAGCACAACCTAATATGCACAAGGTTTTTAGTGTATGTGTTTTTGGACTTCAGAAGGGGACTTTCTGCCAGCCACAATTACCAAAGGTCTCATTTAATAAATTACAGACACCTAAGAGGCTCAGGCATGCTCACTAGGTGTTATTTACCATTCACAGCCATATGAACTTATACACATAAGCCATAGCAGTGAAAAACCTTAAATCCAAACAGTATTATTCCCAGTTCTATTCTTGATGGCTGAAGCAGGAAATATAGCTTACGCCATGAAGCAAGGATGTCCACAGAGGATGAAGTTCACTTAAGCACAATAAAAAGACGTCGAGAAACAATCAGAGAAACCTTATGTTCGAGCGCAGTTGTATCAACTGGGCATGCAAGCCCAACTCTCTATTGCTCATTTACACATTCATGGAACTATTCCTAAACTAATACTCAGATACAACGGATCTTATATCATAGATAAATCATTAGCCCTAATGCTGTATATCTGACTATGCCTCAGACACTGAAAATAGGCCCCATATTTCCTGGCCTTGTTGAAAGCTGTGGAACTCTCACTATTTATTCATGAGGTGTCCGCCCCTTACCCTCAATGGTTGTTAATGGACAGGAAGAATTTGAGATGATGGAAATACTAGACTCTTGCTACAAACTGAGGTCACTGGATTACTTGGTGGATTGGAAAGGCTGTGAGGCAGAGGATAAGGAATGGGTCCCAATGTCACAGTTATTTGCTCTTGCATTGATTAGAGCATTTTGTCTTTGATGCCCAAGTGACCTACATCCCTTGGAAGGGGTTTCTGTAGAACCTTGGGAGGAACATACTGTACTGTTAGGACATGCTTGCAGGTACAATTATTAGTAATGCAAGTGGGTTCTGGAAGAGCTGTAGGAATGGAAGATGTTCAGAAGCATCCTTCAGGCCAGCACATCTGTGACAACAGAGAGTGTGGATTCATTAAGGTAGGAGGTGGCACAGGCAGGGGAGTTGGCAGCAACATATGGAGACAATCCCCCAGCAGGAACAGATATGGCAGGTTGAACATACACCTTTGCAAAAAAGAAAGCACCCATAGGAACCCATGACGTGCCCAGCTCAAGATGGTGGAGCCTTACAAAAACCATAACAGCTTCCCAATTCAAGATGACAGTCACAGAAGGAGGGTTTCATATCATTTGGGCCTATTAAAGGCACTCTGGCAAAATAGACATCTCAAAAATCTTGTTCTAAACTTCCTTCTTGGCCCAATCCATTTATGCTTTTCATATGCATCAATAAGAGACTATTGTACTATTTTGGGACTTACTCTTGTAGATTACAACTACCGATTTCCTTTGCTGTAGCCTGTATTCTTTGTCTCTATATGTTTTTTAAATTTACATCACTTCACCATTCAGCACAGGTCAGTGTTATTCACATGAGTTTTCTAAAGCACATCTCTCCTAGTTAATCTGATACCTGTCTTTGTTTGGTGCATTTCAGCTATGTGCTCTGCAGTACTGCCACTGCTGACTCCATGGTTATACTTTTTTTTCAAAGTGCCTATACCATGGTCCGGTCTTCTTCCTCCTTAGGAGCCACAATCAAATGCGGCTGGGCTTGGGTCGAGAAAGAGATAGGGGTGCTACTCATCTTGTGCTGCTTGTGAGCCATTTTGCTGTAACCTGGCACGTATCTGACATACAGTGGCCGTACCAGACAACCATGGGATAAAGAGGGTGTCTCTATGTCCACTTCATGCTATATCTGACATAGCGACTGAAAGTGCTTGAAAATTCACAGAACAAGGCAGACTGTACAACCGAGTCACAGAAATTAGCTATATCTTGCCTGTGTTGTGCCACCAAGATGTCTATCAGACCTAATGTATTCAATAAAAGAGTCATTCTAGGGTTGAGTGAAATACACAATATAAATGTTTTCTCACCCTCCATGTTTAGCACATAAGTGCTCACTGTTTTCACAGTCTCACCATCTACAATGCCTACAGCATTTACAAAGCTATCATTGTGATTTGTGACACCAATAAGTATGGACTTTATGATCCATGTAACTGCTCCATGCCATATGAAAATTAGGATGAAAACTGAATTTGTTTGATGTATTGCTCCATTATATTATCATTAGAATACATCTGAGTCAGGAGATTCTGTTGCAAGAAGCCCTCCTGCATTTACTTATGTCTTAGATACAACATATTCTACTCTTTAATTATATTCTTCCAACACATCAGTCTGATTTATGGTTTAGTGTTTAAGCACAGTTATCTGTGTTCTTTACTTTTTTACAAAACAAACTAATATTCAACGTGCACTCTGTGTTTCACTCATATTATATTATTTATGGTATAATGTATTCTTAGCATTTTATAATGACAGCTGAGCTTGGTAGGTAGACATTAATAGTCACTTAAGATGGACAGGTTTGTTAATATCGGTATTATCCCTGGATGATTTGTCTGAGTATGATATTTGTACCCCTTCTCTTTAAAGGAAGCTCAATCACTTGCGTATTTTGCAGCAATCATCTGTTTGCTAATGCTATATCACACATCCTCCATAGGCGCCATTATTTTATCTCAGCTACCATGCAAGCTAGGAGATTCCCCAATATTGCAGAAGTGCTCCAGAACATTTAGTTAGCTTTCGATTTAACTCGCTGTCTAGTAAGTTTCTCTTGTCAACTACTGCCACACACTGGATGTATTTCGGACAGATTAAAACTACAGCCTCAAATGCAGCTATATTTACCTACCACTAAGTAGTAACCAATGTATCAACGTACCACCACATCAAGCAGAAATGTACATAATGTTCGCAGGGATTACATGGACATCACTACATTAACCCAATAGTCATATAATATAGTTAGCCTGTATCTTATACCATGCATTAACCTACAATCAGCCCTAGGCCAGACCTTCTTATCCCACCCCTTTCTCTATTCCTAATCCTAATCCCTATCCATACCAGTAACTGTAAATCTAAGCATCATCATCATGTGCTTTGTAAATCACCTTATTGTTCATTAAAAGACATTCCAAGCTTTACTGGCAGCCCATTAAGTCACAGGAGACAATTGGAAGTATGTGCATCTCAGTTCAAATGTTTCCTTGAAGGTTGTCCGGTTCAATAGAGAGGAAATAGTGATATTTTACAGTGTGATCCTTTCCTGTTGGTATGCTTGAGCCCTTCTCTGCCATTTCACATTCAACACAGGTTAGGCTTGCACCCTTTTGTAAAATAGTCACTCACATTCACAAAGTTGCTCATACACTCGCCAACTCCCACAGTCACTCAACTGTTCATTCACTGTCTCCATATTAATGCTTCTAACCTACCTATGTTTGAAAATGATCACCCCTTGTCCACATGCTATACTGACTCCAAAGTTGCTAAATTCTAATGCCACTAGGAAGAGGAGAAGACGCTGTTCCGGGGAGAAGACCGGAAGGAGTCTGAATCATTGATGTCCCTCGTCCGAGGGGAAGGTCTTGGTTGCCACAAGAACCAAAGCTCTGTGATAGTCTAGCCGAGGATGTCCAGCTCTCCGAGCTGCAGACCTAAATGAGTGTGTTTTAAGTTCCACTGTATGTGTGGGGTGTTTTAAGAAGTATATCCTAACTCCAACCTTTTACATTTGCTTGAGGATTTGTGGGTCAGGGGTAGGAGAGTTCAGGTGAAAGGAGATGGAGTTGTTGTTTGCTTGCCTAGTTGGCTAGAGTCACCAATTTATTCCTTGACAGGTACTTCCAGTTCTCAAAGTATAGGTAGGGGTGAATAGAAGGAGCATGTTTAATATCAACTGACTTGCACTAGACACGTCTCCATGACGTCGTTCGAAAACATCAACTTCCACCATTGATGATCCATTTGATAACACCCATGCTTTCCCCATGGCTGATCATGCTGATATGATAACACAAGGCCACATGGCATCCTCACCTGGAACATTAAAGGTCTGCTAGATAGAGTCAAGAGGGGAGCAGTACTGAAAACAGCTAAACACCCTGCTGCAGATATACTCTTTCTTCTGGAGACCCATTTGATGAGAAGCAGATGTCCGTTTCTTCCTTCCTCTGATGGGGTTCTCCCTGGTGTTCTAAGTAGGCTTCTCCAGATTGTCTGGAAGGTGGTCATACTGATCCGAAATCATGTGTCCTTTAAAGCCACAAGAATCTGGCATGATAAGTTAGGAAGATTGCTGCAGTTACAGGGTTCCTATAAGGGGAACCACAATCCATGATTATTGTTTATGCCCCACACCATTGTCAGTAGATTTCCTTCTGATCATTGAAGATTTAACAACAGTTTCCTCCAGGCCCTTGGATATTGAAAGGTGATTTAAATGGGGTGGGAGATTAGTCCAGTAACAGATCAAATTGGATATCCAGGAGAAACCGGGGCAACGGCCCTTTGTTAGATTCATTGATGCTTTGAGAATGTCAGATGTCTGAAGAGCCCGGACCCAACAGAAAAATGCTTTATGTTCTACTCCAGGCAACACAGGTAGTCTCTTGTCTGAATTTCTTCCTTGTACCAAAATCTGAGGTCCAGAAAGTGTGTGTAGGGGCACACATATTGGGAGGCGACTTTCAGACTATTCCCTGGAAATAATGCTGTTTTGACTGAGACAGGGACATATCAAAACCATCTGGCAGCTTAGTACACGGTATCTGTCAGACTCACAGTGCCAACAACATATACTCAATGCCACAGAACAAAAGCTCAGTTGAATCACCCAGTGAATCACCCAGTACACTCTGGTAGGTGTTCAAAGCCACTTTAAGAGGGGACATTGTTTGTTGGCTTGTAATTCAGAGTCAAATTTATCAACTGGGTGACAAAACGAGTAGGATCCTTGGTTGGTTATGCAGCAACACTTCCAAATGTGAAACTTTTGCCTAGCTCCTTGATGAGGGCAGGAATAAAGTGAGTGAGGACCAGTAGATTCCCTGTTGTTTTGCATCTTACTATGCTGCCTTGTACTTCGGAGTGGATACATCTGATTTTGGGTATGTAGGGGAGTTCATGACTGACCTCCCTTACGGAGACACTGATAGCAGAAGACAGAGACCACCTCGAGGGTTGGGGAATATGCCAGGCCCTAAAGGGTTCCCCATGAAAGAGGTTTTTGGGGAGGCTTTGAAAAGAGGCATGCTTCCACATGATCTACGCACAGCCAGGATAGTTGTCATCCCTAAACCTCGACACCCCCTTAAGCGTTGTCCCTCATACTGTTCTACGTTTTTGCTCAATGTGAAGGTGAAGATCTGAGCAAGATTCTTGCCAATTGGCTTTTAAAAGTAGTCGGCTCACTGGTTCACCCTGGACAATTAGGTTTTAAGCCTCATTGAGTTACAAGGCTTAATATTAGACATGTGCACAATGCGTTGGACTTGGTTGACAGGAGTGCAAGCGACGCTGTTTACTTGATGAGTTGGGAATATCTGTTTCTGCTTTTGGTTAAAACTAACTTCGTCCCTAAGTTCATTGACTATATATGGCTGCTGTACAAAAGGCCTTCCTGCCAAAGTAGGGTAGGAAGATATGTGTCCCATCTCTTCAGTGTAACGCTTGGTACCCTTCAGAGGCACCACTGTCACCCTTACCTTTTGCTCTTGCCACATAGCCTCTGGCCTGGCAGTTGAAGATCAGCACAGAGGTTAGGGGGTTTTGAGTGGGCCCCAGGAGTACTGGACAGGGAGGTGTTGTCTGCCTGCAACATCCTGTTTGTCCTGGATGATCATCAATTGTCAGGACCACTGGCTCTTCAGATGCCTCAGATCTTTGGGAAATTCTCAGAGCATACCATCAATAAAGCTAAATATTCTGTGTACCCCACTGGATGCCCGTCTGCCTTACTGGAATGGGCTGGTGACTTACAGGTCCTGAATGAGAGGGTTAGGTACCTCACAGTTTACATTACAGAAGATTTGCAAAGATTGTGGGTGAGAAACATCCAGCCACAGGTGAATTGTTTAAACCGAGACCTGGGGTTTTGGTTGGTGCACCCTCTGTGCTTCTTAGGATGCTCCTCTATTTACAAAATGGAAGTCCTATACTGCTTGCTCAATCAACTACAAAACTATCCATATACTATTCTGAGCTCCTCCTTTACTAGCATTGATGCATTCTTGTGGAACTTCCTTCGAATCACCATTGTAGGGTTGTTCTGTTGAAATGCTTTAAATCTACTTTTGAAGGAGATGTAGCGACCCACAACATCTATTAATACTATAGGGCTTCTCATTCAATTATCATAAAGGAATGGTGGTTCAACAGCGATGGGAACCCGTCCTTGCTTCTGAGAAATGGACAATGCAGTGGATGCAGATTTCGCACCCACATTATTGTGGCTTGACCTCTCTTTCTCTTCCACCGGCCTGAAAAGTGGTGTTTTGCATCTGGTATGAGGCTTCCTGGATGTGGGAAGGGCATGATGTTTGACAAAGGAGACGCCTCTATGGCCGGGGTGCTGGTTGAGACAGGTGCCCGAGTTTCATGGATTTAGGCAATGGGATGCTATTTGTTACTCAAAATTGGGGGTCGGACACTGTTCAGAGTCATATTAAGATTGTGTGCAGACCTCTTGAGAGACTACGACCTCCAAAGTAGTCAATTCTTTAGATACTTGCAGATTCTGCATGCCTTTATGCCTCATAATTTGGGCCTAGAGGAGCTCCCAGACTAGCCCGATAGAGGCCAAAGTTTTAGCTGGAAAACTGAGGGATCATAAACTATTGCAAGTTTTTTGTTCCCTAGTGACCACTTCGCTGGACTAATTTGGTCATCTGCAAGAAGAAAGGGAAAAGCAATTTAAGCCCTCTGACAGAAGCTGATTAGAGGAAAAAATGAGCCACCCCCTGGGAGTCTGCAAATGCATCACATTTCAGAGGCACACAACTGAAGTATTCACACAGAGCATACTCCAGATGTACCAGGGTGTGGAAGATGGAAATGGTGTCCTCACCGAGTTGTCTGAAATGCTTCTCCCTGAGGGCAGACTTCATAGATACCATTACAAAGGTGACTTTCTTCAGAGAAGGGGTACTCCTATGCCTGGGAAGGGTGATGGGTTTGTGCCTTCCCGGAAAGCCCAAATTCACTTTGTTACACATTACAATTGACATAGACAGTAACATATATAAATTGGTACTGCTGTAGTTGGGTCCTGTAGTGGCCATGAGAGACACTGTCATGGAAAGAAACAAACCCCCATCACTAGAGGGGTGGAAGAAGGGTCTGGACCACTGTACACGTTCAGAAAGACCTATTTGTGTTGCTAGAGGATGCCCCCACAAACATTACAAAATAAGGTCTGATTAGTGCCAATATAGAGGTATTCTCCTCGAGCCTTGTGTCAAGCAATACCAGACGATGGAGAGTGATATATTCCACTTTGAAACTTTAAAGGCTCCTACACTGGTGTACAAAAGAGCTTTGAAATACACCTGATATTGAACACAATCATCTGTTGGGGATGTTATGTGCGTACAAGAACACACTGCTTTATTGTAGTTGTTTTTTGTATGCTATGTCAAATCTCAATAAAAATAATTATAAAAACGTCTAAAACTACAGAATATGCTTAAAGTGCAAAGACCAACTTTCAGTTGTCAAGGCACACACAAAATCAAAGTTGTGCAGGCACTGCAAATAAGTAGAAGGTTCTTGTCTCCCATATGTTACGAGTTACTCTTTTTCTAAACAATTTGTAGTTCAGGAAAAGAGAGTCACAGTAGACAACATCTTACAGCAGTGTTCAGCAACATAGAACCTATCCCTTGAATTAATATTTTCTATCCATCCACTGTCTCAAAAGCTTTTCTCCTATCAGCAGAACAAATCCCATCCAAATCATGTGCCACAGTGTGTTCAGAATCTGAGTTTTGCAAAACCTCAAGCAGCATTGACACATCAAGTGACTGGTTGACTCTTAGCAATCAACATGTCAACTACGAAGCTGAACACCACATTGGCTGTCCTTGATAATCCAACCAGTCTTCCAACGTCTATCAAGACAGCTTAGCCCGACAGAGACCCTTACTGAGAATGTTTACATAAGGCTTTACATTTTGTAAATATATCCCAAGTCAGACTCCATTTTTTATAATGTTAAATTAGCCTGTCTGCCTTTAGTCCACAATCTGCATGTCATTTGTGTTCGCAAAACTAATGAAAGGGCCATTTTCTGATTTTGTTATTACATAACACAAGTTTGACACAATCTCTTTGGTATATACATCTCAAGGTTTAACAGTAGATATTAAGGTAAACCTGAAGTCTAAGTGCACATATTTTTATCTTGTTAGTTTAGACGGGTTACATCTTGGACTTAGGAAAATCCCCACTAGATTGTGCAATTCAGTCTAAACGTCAGTGGTCACTATCCTAGGAATTGACCATGAAGCTGGAAAGATCTAGATACCAGGTTATCACAAGAGCTTCTACCAGACTGCTGGTACATCCAGTCTTATGTCAAGAGTCGATTCAGTAATGAGAGGATCTGAGCCTAGCTGCTGTGTTTTCAGCTGATAACATGGCTGAAAAGCTGAAAACACATATGCAGTGCACAGGCCCCCAAGAAACTCTCAAGTCAAGTTAGCTATTCCATGCTTTCATAGTGTAGTCAGGGCCGGCTTTTGGGTGGTGCGAGCGGTGCAGCCGCCCCTGGCGCTGACCTCGGTGGGGGGGGGGGCTGTGTTTAGCAATAACTTCTGAAACTTGTGATTTAAAGGCACCTGCTGAAAAGTTCTTGTGAGTCCAGCCTTCAGGAAACAATTAAAATGTCAAGATACCTCTTGTGCTAATGTTCCTGTTAGGGAGGGAGATTGGAGTTTTGCCTAGCGGCAGCTTTGACTCAGCATAAAGTAGCATAGAGGATTAATATGCCTGCTGCAAAAAAACAGAACTATAGGGCATATTTAGGAAAAGTGGCGCATCCCCCCTAAGCCACCATGTGTGCATCATATATAAAATACGGCGCACAATGGCGGTAGTTAGGGAACTATAGTCAGAATTTTTTTATGCTAGTCTGGCGCTCTGCAGGATTAGTGTAAAAAATATTGACGCTAATCTTGAAAAGCACTCAGAGGCCCATTGTAACCAATGGAAGCCTCCTTTTAATGCATGCTCTGAGCAGGCGTTAAAAGTGCCAGAAAAAAATAAAGTAACTAAATCTGATAGATTTCTTTGCATTATTTTTTTGGCCTCCCTAACTGGGGGATGGCCCCGTTGTATACATTATGCCTGGTGCATGCATAATGTAATGCAAAGGGATACAAAGTGGCACAATTCCTGCATTGCTCCACTTTGTAAATATGGCGCAGTGTTTTTGGCCCTCTAAAGCCACATTAGCGTAAAAAAAAGATGCTAATGTGGCGTTAGAATGGCACTAGGGGCTCTTAATTATGCCCCCATATTTTATGTGGATAGCTGAGTGGATTAGTAAATCCAGCCTTTACAAGTGCTTTAAAACACATGAATGTATGTGAAAGGGGAACAATGGAGAGATGAGGGGCTCAATTGCCAGGTGGTAGTGAGTGAAACTGAGGAGGTGGGGGGGTGCCAAAATAAACTGTCGCACAGGTGTAGCACAGTGGTTCCCAAACTGTGGTCCGGGGACTCCTGGGGGGGTCTGCAAAGCCTCCTCAGGCGGTCCGTGAATGCAGAAAATGTATTAATATTAACAGATTAATAAAGTGTACATGAATAATGTGACTAAATGTACAATTGAACATTTTAAGACATACTGTAAATGTCAAGGAATTTGAATTTGGAGGCTAAAAATTAAATTAGTATCCTCAGATTGATTCATGGGAACAGTGCAGGTGCATCAAACAGAATATATTATGGATGGTGTGTGGCTTCAGTTGAATTTAGAAAAGCTCCAACCTTCCAATTAAATTTTGTATTGATATTTGGTTGCAAATTAAATAAAATGTGTTATCATTTGTATATGATGAATGATTGTTTCTGTATTTTTCGTGTATTGTTTTTCATTTCAAATCATCAACAATGTTTAGACCGTGGTCACCGTCATTCAATAATGACGTAATGGGGGGTCCCCTCATTCCAATAATGATTCAGTGGGGGTCCCCATATTCAACTAATGATAAAGTGGGGGTCCACAGAAGTCAAAAGGTTGGTAACCACTGGTGTAACACATAGAAGTAGAGTTAGGGTGGTAGGCTGTTTTGAACATTCTAAAACATGTTAAAACTGTTTGTTTTATTCTTGTTGCTAGCAACATGCATAAGTGCTTTTTAATTATATTCTGTGTGATTATTATTTGTGTACTATGCAACAAAAAACATTTTAAAATATATAGACCCTAATTTTAAGATTGGCGGTAAAAGACTGTCACTGCGGCTATCATCCGTCCGCCATGTTATGACCACAGCTGGATTTCCGCCACAAGAAGGGTGGAAATCTGGCTGCTACCATCCTGCGGGATGGCGGTAAGGTGGCGCTGCTACCACCAGTGAATACCGCCAGCCGTATTATGTCAAATAATACGGCCTGGCAGTGTTCTGCTGGTGGGCGCTGCTGGTGGTAGCAGCGCCCCGCCCCGTCTCCTGCCGGAAGACCCCCTGTATCCAGGTAAGTTGGGTCTCCTACCGTGGAGGGGGGTGGTGTGTGTGTGTGGGGGTGTGTGCATGTATGTGTGAGTCTGTGCATGAATGCGAGTGTGTGTTTTGTGCTGTGTGCGTGTGTGCATGAATGTGTGTGTGGGTGTATGCATGAAAATTGGAATGCATGTCTGTGTGTATGTTTTGATGTGTGTGCGGATGTGTGTGTGAATGGATGAATGCATGTATGTATGTGTGAATGAGTGTGTGTCTGCATGTGTGTGTGTGAATGGGGGAGCGGGGATATAGAGGGGGTGGGAGGGTGTTTGGAGAGGTATGGGGAGGGGGCCTCCTATCAGTGACAGAGAACGAATTCCCTGTCACTGATAGGACCTACCGCCATGGTTTTCGTGGCATTACGAATGACCCGAAAACCATGGGGGTAGGCAGGGACATAATCCCGCTGGTGGCACAATGACGGCCGCCGTACTGGAGATGGTTATATCCAGCCCGGCAGCTGCTACCGCCATGGCGGTTGGAGTGGTTTATTGGAAGTTTGGCTTCAGCCAACCCACCAATGTCATAATGTGGCGGTAAGTACCGCCAGCCTGTTGGCGGTACTACTGCCATATTAGCACCGACCGCTGGGGTCATAATGACCCCCAAAGTGTCTTTCTTAGTGCTATGCTTGAGTGTGCTATTCTTATAACAAAATTGGGGTTGAATTACCACTGTGTACCTGAACCATTTATGTGACTGTTAGCAACTCATAAAACACAAACACAATGCCTCACAGGAATGCTCACTGGGTTGTGTGGGGCTGCAATTAAATTTGACTTCCTTAATCAGTAAATGTGCACTGTACTAAGTCTTTGCACCTGTGGGTTAGGCACCTAACCCCTGCAGACTTGGGCCATATTTATACTTTTTTAACACCGCATTTGCATCATTTTTTTAGGCAAAAGCAGCACAAACTTACAAAATATAATTGTATTTTGTAAGTTTGCACCGCTTTTGCGTAAAAAAATAACACAAATGCCGTTCCAAAAAAGTATAAATATGGCCCTTGGTGCCTGAAACCCAGGATTTGCAGCAAATTGGTGTGGAAAGTGCTACATAAATCCAATTAGAATATTGGGGGCTCTTTGGAGACAATGGAGTGCCAGAGGGGTAAAATGGCTTTTTATATGATTTCTGCTTCAACATTCCAATGTTCGTCTTCTGTTTCTCCCTTGTTATTTTGTATTTAAAACCTTTTTTTTATTTGGTGTAACAAAGGAAAAAACAACACATATGCAGCACAATTAAACTGTTTCTACCTTGTTAATTTAGAACTATAATCAACATAGAAAGCATTTTTTCTGGTCATAACAAACTATGCATAAAGTTTTAATCCATGGAATGTCCCAAGCACAAACAGTTTGTTTTGCAAGTAAGCTGCTAAAGCTGACATGTCTACCCAGAAGAAAAGTGTAGGCTACTCCTGCCTGCTCAGGGGAGTGAAGATATTGCACTATCTATGATGCAGTTGCAGTGAGTGGATTTACTGAGGAACGTGTGGAAACCTGGATGTGATGTTTAAGCATTTTTTGTGAACTGTTACACACAGGTTTATATCTGGTACACATTACTGTTGAAGTACCAATCGAGAATTTAGGTATTCGGTTCTGACTTGTGTGTGATTTGATTGTGCTTGCAGAGAATGTCTGTGAAATTGTTTGTCTGTCCTTGGTAGGTGTTTTCCTAGAGGTGGATGTGCTGTTTGAGGGTGCAGTGCTGCATCCTTTATGTAATTAATGAGAGCAGTAGAAAGGAGGTCTCTTGCTGTTTTTGAATGTAATACAAGGGCTCTCATGTTGTTTGGACTTATTAGAACAGGCTTGCATTGTGAGTGTGTTTGGAAAGTTGTCAGCTGTAGAAACATTGTTTTCAGAAGTAATGTAGGAAGCTGGCCTGGTGTGTGGTGAGCACCTATGGTGTTATCACCTTATACCAGGTCCAGGTATCTCCTATTAATGAGATGTAGAGTGTCTAGGAAGCGAGGGCTCTTTAGAGGTAGCTGTGGATGAGCAGCCAAGACTAGGAGACATGCAAAGCTTATGCAATATCACTACAGTCACGCAGCACTTGCACACATGAAAGAACCACACAGTGTTACAAAAATAAAGTTACTTTATTATGGTAACACAAATACTAAAATAATATATAGGCAATACTCCACTGGGAAGTGAGTAGCCACACTATTATGTACACATTAGAAGTCTGTGATTAGCATAGAAAGCAATAGCAAATAGTAAAACAATAGAAATAGTGAAGGCCCTAGGGGGAGACCAAACCATATACTAAATAAGTGGAAGGTGAAAGGTAGTCCCCCACCAAAGGAAGTGGAATCAGTAGAGGGGAGCTGGAGGAACTAGAAACCCCAAAAGGTAAGTACCAGGATGCCCCCAGCTACTAGGAAAGAAGAGGTAAGTACCTGCTTTTCCCCCAAGCCCACAGGAGAATTTTGGATAAGGACTCTACAAGACTGGAAAAAACGAAAGGTGGATCCTGACAGAAGAGGACATGTCAAAGAAGGGGACCAAGTCCAGTTCAAGTTGGAGCGTCTGGCTGTGGCAGGAGCCACTACCCACCCTTCTGTAGATATAGGACCAGGTCGATGGTGGGTGAAGAAAGTCAGCAGTGCAGCACAGGAGCAGAAGAGGAGTTCAACAGGTGATGCAAGTGATGTCCCACATCGGCGGTCGTGATGCAGTCAGTCACTGGTGCTGGAAAAACACCAACAAGCCTTGTCAAATGCAAGAGTCGGAGAAGAAGGTTATGTAAGGCTGAAAAGGACCAACAAGGCCTAGGGGACTCTACCCAAAGAGGGGAGTCCGAGGTGACTCTCAGCAGCTGGGAGAGCCACAAGAAGAGGAGGCAGCCCCCTTAGGCGACCTACAGGTAGCAGGCAAGGAGTCGCAGTGAGGCCCACTCAGCATACCTGGAGAGGAGTCTCACATCGCTGGAGCAGCAGGCAGGAGACTGTGCTTTGCAGGGAAAAGTGCTGGATGCCGGGGCTACATGGAGCCTGTAGAACCCTTGCAGGAGGAACGAACAAGCCTTGGTAGCCGCAAGAGTCACGGTGCACAACGGTTCTGTCCTGCGAGGAGAGGCAAGGGCTTACCATCACCCAAGTTGCACAGCTGGTAAGGAGAGGACCAAGGGGAGTACTCCAGACTACCACCTGTGATGCAGGATCCACCCAGTCCCAGAGGAGAGAAGATCTTTGCAGCCGATCGCCATTGCAGTTGATGCCTGTGGATGCAGGGGAGTGGCTCCTTCACTCCAAGGGAGATTCACTCTTGCTTCCTGTGCAGGCTGAAGACTCGTCACCCTCAGAGGATGCACAGCCAGAGAAATGTTGCAGTTGCTGGAAGGAGTCGGGGAAACAATGTTGCAGAACAGAGTTGTCGCTGTAGTTGCAGATTGTCGGTTCCTCGAGGGTCCAGTTGCAGTTCCAGTGGCCAGAAGATGAAGTAAACGGTGCAGAGGAGTCCTGCTGGAATCTTGCACATTAAATCTGAAGACCCACCGGGGAGGGAGGCCTTAAATAGCTCAGGAAGAGGGGTTGGTCACCTAGCAGGGTGACCACCTATCAGGAGGGGGCTGCGACATCACCTGCCTGACCTGGCCACTTAGATGCTCCCAGTGGCCTCTGCCCACCTTGGATTCAAGTCCATAGACTGATGCAAACCGGTTTATGCACAGAGGGCACCAGATGTCCCCTTCAAAGCATACCAATGGCTTGGGAAGGATACCCCTCCCAAGCCATTTACCACCTATTTCCAAAGGGAGAGGGTGTTGCCTCCCTCTCCGAAATGAAATCCTTTGTTCTGCCGTCCTCTGCTTGAGCTGGTCATGCAGAAGGAGGGCAGAAACCTGTCTGTGGGGTGGCAGCAGCGCGGGCTGCCCGGAAAACCCTAAAAGACTGGTAGGAGTAATGCTGGGGGTTCTCTAAGGAGCACTGAGAGTGCATTGGATCATACAACCAATACTGGTAACAGTACTGGGGTATGATTCAGACATGTTTGATACCAAACATGCCCAAATTCGGAGTTACCATTATGTAGCTGGAAACCAGTACACAGGTAAAATGGCTTCCCCGCACTTACGAAGTCCAGGAAAATGGAGTTGGAGTTCGTAATGGCACCTCTGCTCATGCAGGGGAGCCCTCACACACAGGTACCTGCACCCTGTCCTCTGGGCTAGGAGGGCCTGCCACAGGAGTTACTTTCAGTGACGTGTAATGGAAGGGAGCAGTGCATGTACATTTTCACGCAGGCTGCACCGGCAAGCCTGCAGACACATGTTGGATGGGCTCCCATGGGTGGCACAATACATGCTGCAGCCCATGGGGAAGCCCTGGTGCCCCAATGCCCTGGGCACCTAGGTACCATATACAAGGGACTTATATGGGGCCACCAGTAGGGCGATTATGGGGTGTGTAAAGTCCTTAGCAACCAAATTCAGAGGGAGAGAGCACAGTCACTGGGGTCCTGGTTAGCAGGATCCCAGTGAACACAGTCAAAACACACTGACGGCAAGCTAAAAGTGAGAGTAACCATGCCAAAAAAAGAGGGTTCTTTCCTACAGTTGTCAGCCATAGAAACATTGCTTTTAGATGTAAGACATTGATGTGCAGTTGTTTAACATTGATCTATTTGCCCTTAACTGAGAAATAGGATAGATGTACTCTCACAAAACCGAAAGGAAGGTGTTTATCTTGAATGTGATGTGAGGCTGGGGATCTGCAATACTGTGATATTTTGTATGTTCCACCACTGCACTTGTGCTTGACCTGAGGCAACAAAAACCACTGATCTTCTCAAGCATCAATCGCTTGGGCAGTTGTGCAATTTTCTGCAGTTGTGTTTTAAAACTGTTTAATATTTAGGCACATTCTTGACTGTTCTACCATTTTTGGACAATGTTTCAACAAGAAAATCTACCTGCTCTTTTTCTGCAGCCAAATCGACAACTTCATGCTGAGTGGCCCATTACATTATAGCATGGTATATTCATGTTTCATCCTCCAGAGAAGATTTAACAGGGTACTCTTCCAGAGGCTTTTCATTATCAGATTGTACTAATTATTTTTTGCATGCATCTTCAAAACGTTGTACCAGCTCCTCATAAGCCTTCCTATGGTTCCCAGCATTGTATGTGTTTGTATGTGATGTACTTAGAGGGTGAGTAGGGTAGTGTGCCTTGATGTACAGGTGCCTGTTAAGATGGCAAGATGGGTGGTGCCTGTCTGATCCGGGGCCACTGTTTGTTTGGGAGTGTGGCAGGTACTTAGCTTAAGTGAAATGACCTTTTTGAAGAAATATTTCACTTAGTACTAGTCTTGCCTGAGGTTGAAACATTCTATAATGAAGGTCTGATTGATTTAGTTTTGTTTCTCGGCCTAAAGACAACCATCTGAGATCTTGTTAAAAGATTGGCTGTTTGTGGAATTTGTAAGAGCACTTTGCTCTAAAATCCTGACTGTCTGTTGTGTGATCATGTGATAGTGACAAGGAATACTTTTGAACTTAGACTTCCTTTGGTCTTCAGGCTGAAGCTCACTTGGCACCTGAAGAAGGCATGCCTTTAATCATTTGTTTTCTAGGCCGATCCTCCTTTAGAATTACAAAGGGTTTCATGGGATGAATCACCTTGTGTTACGAGGCAGACTTTCAGGAAACATCAGGTGCTGGGGTCATGATTTGGAGTGTGTTTGGTCCCATTAGTGTGTGACGAGTTTAGGGCACCCCTATTGTGTAGACAGTGTCAGTTTTACAACCTGAAATTGTGAGTCTTCTTACAGGTTCACTACCCACAAAGCAACGTAAGAGTTTTAGACTGCATCACATTATTTATACACACTAAAACTACTTTATTTTGACGGTTTGCCCCCATGATTAACACACCTACAATCATTGTGCTGATGAATAGTCTGTTTACACTTGAAATGACAAGTTGAACAACTTTCTTTGATGTGTTCCCATGGTAGGCACATATGACATATCCAGTGCCACAAGATTGTGCCAACTTCATATTACATTAAGGACAACACTGAAAAGGTGTACTTTCAAAACTCCACCTCCAAAGAGGCATGGTCATATATTTTGGAATGATAGTATGAAGCTTGCAAGATTGAGCAATGTGAATGACTCATTTTGATGCGTTTTGTAGTCATTATGGAGTTCAGCTTTCTGCAGAAGTTGTTGATGCCCTTCAGTATATTCTTGTCTTGGGTGCCAAGCTAGAAAACCCATCTTTCTGCTTGTGATATATTTTAGCTCCGAACCCGAAGTCAGAAAAAAATAACTGTGGGGCCTACCCAATGATATATTGTTGATATCAGATACATAACTTATTCTCAAAACAAAATGTAAACCGCTGAAGTAAACACCACAAGCAGCAATCACATCAGTCCAGAGACATTGTTTGATGAATTTCTCTTTCATACTTGCATTCCTTGGAGTGTAACTGCAAACTGGCAGAGTGACTCAAACAATACACATACGGCCAAGCACACAAAACACACAGCTCCCATTCAGTGTAATAGCCAGTGCACCCATTCAATGGATTTGTTGCTCTTGAGACATGCTGCTGAAAACATATTTTATAACTATTGCGCTAACAGCACAAACAAGATGCAACAATCGGTTAAACTTGTGATCCATGCGGGCATTTCTTCTGGTTGAGCTCTATCACACTGAAAACCTGTGGATTTTGTAGCATAGAGCAACAAGATCAGTATAGATGATATACCATGGCAGATACACAATAGCTTTTTCTTTTTACAGTCAATGACAGTAGCAATCAAGAAAGCCTACAGCGTATGTAAAGAAGGAATGCCTGAAAGCACTAGGGCTTATTAACGGTGTCTAAAGCATTTAGAGGCTTGTCAATGAATGCTCCATACAGATAAATACATCTCCGATACAGTGCCTCTGTATTAATTCCATGCATATTTCTATGGCTATTGTGGATCCACGGAAAAGGAGCAGTTCCTTTTAATTACCTTTTCCAACATTTTCTGCCAGAACTGTCGCCAGAGGATGATAACAATGATGGCTACCAGGATGAAGATGATTGCGACCAGGCAGCCAATCAGTATGCGTGTGTTACTGTCATCTACTTTTAGAGTTGGATCTGTTGTCAGGAAGGAAAAAAGAGCAAGCAATCGTTAGAAAAGTGTGTAATACAGCAAGTGTGTCTATCCTGAAATACTTAAATACAGTTAGCCTACTGGTGGACTGACCAGGAAGATAATCGATTCAAAGTTCTCTGGTCCACCATTATCAAATTATTCTCATCAGAAAACAAGCTTTTCATAAAAATACCATCAAAAACATATTCTTCATTCTTTATTGAGATTCGCATAATTAAGCCAAATATTCACCTCACTCACCCACCACATTCCCTGGACATAAACAACTGCTTCGTTCACGGTTGTTTCCCTAATGAATATCACATCGAAATGAAATACCTTTCTGACTGCATTCAATGCAGCCTAATTTACAAGATGTGTCCTGAGGTTTGATACAAACACCGAACAATGATCAATTTGTTAATAAAGTATAGCTGGAGCCTGATTTTCCTTTACTTGACTAAATTATATATGTATATATTTGACAACGTCAATGTTTCCTAAGCTTTATCCATCATTATTATCAGGCAAAATTTACAGAGGGTCAATAATACAAGCTTTATAAGAATATTGTGTGCCTTCAAAGAACTACTTCACAACAAGTCCATCTTCATGCCTAACTCCCCAATATCATTGATTGATAACATTAGTAAAAGGAAACAAGTCAAAAGAAAGAACTAGATACATACATTTAATAATATAATTAAACCACCCTTCCAACGATTTCATTTCCAGCAAATCACAGCTGATTGCTTGACACATATATACAGTGTAGGCTATATTAAGACCAACTCGACCCTCGGTAGTGGAAATTAGTATCTCAACTGAGTCAGATCAATAATCTCTGTCACGGATCTCACCTCAAAACATAAAGAAATTCACAGCCTTAAGCCTAAGTAGTTAAACCACCAAGGGAACCAGGGTCGAAATATAATCAAACACAGCTTTTCAGTGGTCTCGAAATCCAACTTAGGCCCATATTTATACTAGGTTTGCGTTGACTTTTTTTATGCTAATCCAACGCTAACCTAACTACATATTTACTATTTGGCGCTAGACACATCTAGTTACTAGTTAACATCGTTTTCTGTAGGGAAAAAACCTACCTTGTGTCAATAAGATGCAGGGTAGGGGTTCCCGTCCAGAAAAGGCCGATATGGCCTTTGCGCCATATTTAGCCTCCTGTGCTAAAATCCACCACGGGGGATGGGGGTCTTAAATAATGGCGCTAAGCTTGCTTAGCGCCATTTTTTAACACCTGGGTAGGGGCAGGTGTAAGGGGACCTGTAGGCATATTGCATGGTCAGAGACCCTTCCCTGGCCCCAGGGATACCCCCACCCACACTAGGAGGACACCTAAGGATGGAGGACTCATCTCAGGTAAGTCCGTGTGAGAATTTCCTTTGTTTCCCAACACCGCTCGGGGGCCCTGGTTAAATATTAGTTTTGGTGTAATAGTTTAACTTAATTGTGAGAGTTTGTTTTGCTTATGATTCTCTTTGTTCTATACAATTAGAGATGAATACATTTTGACAAAGAAATTATGTCCCCAAGATAGTATGTGGCACTCTTCTTGTCAGAAAATTTAGTAATTTATCCCAGCCTTTTGATCAACTGTTGTTGTATATATGTTTCCTTACCCAGGTCAGGTAGGGTTACTTTGGGCAAACCTCTCTTTTTGCAGCAGTTTGGCCAGGCGGAAAGAGCTAGAGACCCATCTCAATGGTCTGCCTATGGCTTTCCCTCTTTCTCTCACTACCAGAAAGAGTGGCCTCAACTGATTCATCAAGGAGCAGTGCATGTGAATGAAGTCCACTAATGAAAAATCACTATACTTCAGGGGAGAAAAACCATTTCAACTGCATCATAGTTTGCAACCTGTCTCTTATCATTTGCCATTGCTGCCCATCTAACATTTTTGTTATTGTTAGTCACCATTACATTATTGCCCGTCACCCATTGGGACAGGTTGCTGCTTCTAAATGTGGAGGGTAAAAAAGCTGCAAAGAGGGACTGGTGGTCACTATCAGCACTGCCATATCGCTAAGGGAATGCAAAAGGACATCATCAACAAAAACGTAATCAAGGAGGCTCGCATAAGTTCCCTTTCTATATGTTGGCTTAGCCGGGGTATCCGACTTGATATTCCCATTTACTTGCCTTAACCCCACATTGTTTATTACATTCTCTAATAGAACTATCACTCCCCCAGTTTGTTTTGTCATTTCCTTAGCTGGGCCTGATCTATCCCAATGGCCTACATAATGTGTTCCTGGTCGGGAAAAGTCATCCTTGGCACTTAGCTACATATTACAATCCCCTGCTACAATTAGGCCTGTTCCCCCAGGCACCTGGATCAGGAGATCTGTAAGAAGGTTCAGCATAGCAATCTGTGAGCTTCATGACCCAGGTCTGATATAGATATTTACAATCACTACCCGAGTGTAGCCCTTAGCATTCCTGATTACCAGTTCCACTACCAATATATTGCTAGTGGGGCAGGGTAACTCTTTTGCCTTCGGGAACAAGTCTTGTTTCAGACAGATTATTAATCCCCCGAGGCTCTCCCAGATGGAGAAGGGAGAGCAAACTTCTGGAAAGTCAGATAGCCTGGTCTATGGGTTGGTGAGGGTGCCCATGTTTCCTGTAACAGGATAACTTGGTGCTGAGCTATGAAATTACACCACTCTGGGTTGTTTGTTTTGAGTCTCAATTCTGCCACATTCCAAGATTGAAGTTTGATTTGACAATCATCATGGTCTCCCAAGTCCAACCTCTTGTCTGTGCCATTGATAGGGAAAATAGTTACTTCCCTATCTCTCCCGTCCTGACGTCCCCTGGGGATGTTCCAGTGCACTGTATCCTTCACTTCCACACGACCAGGTGTAGGGCTAATCAATTCACAGCACTCCACAGTTTTATTGGTTGGGGTGCCCTTTCCCAATCCATTTGGGAGGGAGGCTTTTTGTCAATCGACATTTGAGATTTCAGCCCTTGGGGCTTGATCTAAGCTATATGAGTTTTTGGAAGGTGGAATACTTTGGTTTCCCATGCAGCAAAAGTTTACGATCGGGACAGGAATTGACCGGCTGAGACTAATTTGAGATTGGATACAAGGTCTTGGTCTTTGTTCGAGTGCAAGTAATCCTTTTACTAGTGACTGGTTGGTTAGTTTCAAGCCTATAAAGTCCATTCCAGGACCTTCGCCTGAGTACCTCTGGGCATGAACTATATCTTCTCTTATGACTGATCTACATTTCCTTGTTCCTCTAATCCAATGGATTACTTTGTTTTTTAGTGAGTCCTCTGATTCTTTGTGTCCATAGGTTAACTTTGGGATGTTCGTCAGGAACAAATCATGCTGACTGGGACTATTAAGAGCCTGGGGAGGTTTCCAGGAGGTAGCTCTGTTCCTAGTTTTCAACCACTCTTTTTTATGATACAAATCTTGTTTCTCCCCTTCCAATATGTCACTGTCACTTGGTCGTATGCTAGCTGCATCAGAGGCAACGCGTCTCTTCCCATTGGTGCTTGATAGCGCCATGTTTACTCGCTCTTCATTTTGTCCTCCAAGGAAGGGGGTTCCACTTTGCTGGATTTGTGATTCAAGGCGCTTAGGGTCAGACACAGGAGACACTTTCCTTATGTTCCCAATTATAGCAGTTATGCCATCCAGCTTCTCATGGATCGTGTTACTCAAGGTTATCATATACTCTCTTAAGGTCACAATCTCACCTCTCAATTTGATTAGCTAGGACCCAACAGAATCTTCCCCCAAATTAGCTGTCTGGTTTGATATCTCCTCTATGCCCTTAAATTTATTATCATCGTTATTGCTGCTCAATAGGGACGCAAGTGGTGCAAAACAATTAGAGCACTCTATGGAGGGAAATATGGGCCCGTGCAAAATTGGAACCCTCACTTGCAAGTTGTCTGTGGGAGATGCAGAGATTGTGGGGATAATGGGTTCCAAGTGGTTCCTCCTTGGGGAGTTTGGCTGAGATTCTCTGCTTGTGGGGGCGAAGAAGGACTTTATGTCCTTCGTTGGAACATCAGCCCCCCTCTTCACAGGTATTTTGGACTTTGGGGCTAATAGACATTCCACTTCCGCTATAAGTTTGTCTATTTGTTCCATGGTACAATTCTCAGCTGAATGGCTAGGTAATTTCCTAGTCCCTCCCTGTCCTGGCTTTCCTTTTCCCCATCCTGCTTGTGGGGATAATCAAAACTTCAAATAGGCTCTGTGAGGCTAATAGAAAGAGCACAGGAAGTTAGTATTAACAACTCACCAGGAGGATTCCTGTTGAAAAAGCAAAGAGGGGGGCCCTGCCCTGTCTCTTCCTGTCGCTGACGGGCGTGGATAGGCCCGCCATTGGCCTGTGCACGTCCCGCGGTGCGTGGGGCCAGCTGCGCTTTGTAGTGCTGGTGCAGATGTCTGGCCCCACCCCCGGGCTCCTTGGTGGTTCCTGGGACTTACAGTCCCTCACAATGGCAGCAGAAATGTCCTGCGGTGCGGGGGGCCGGTGGCGCTATGTTGCGCTGGTGCGGATGTCTTTCCCCGCTCCCTGGGCTCGTTGTTGGTTCCTGGGACTTGCAGCCCCTCACAATGGCAGCAGAAATGTCCTGCGGTGCGGGGCGGTGGTGCTTTGTAGCGCTGGTGCTGTAGCTTCTACGTCCCCACCCGCCCCCTCCGCTCCGCTGGCCTCGCACTTGCTGCCGTCCCTCGCACCCGCCGCTCCACGGCGGGTGGGAGATCTTTCTCCTTCCTGGCGGCCAAGACCTGGAACTCCCTCCCCACCAGCCTCAGGACCACCCAGGACCACTCCGCTTTCCGGAGACTCCTAAAGACTTGGCTGTTCGAGCAGCGATAACCCCCCCTTTCCCCCCTAGCGCCTTGAGACCCGCACGGGTGAGTAGCGCGCTTTATAAATGTTAATGATTTGATTTGATTTGATTTGATTTGATGTCTGGCCCCGCCCCCTGGGCTCCTTGGTGGTTCCTGGGACTTGCAGTCCCTCACAATGGCAGCAGAAATGTCCTGCAGTGCGGGGGCCGGTGGCACTTTGTAGCGCTGGTGCGGATGTCTGGCCCTGCCCCCGGGCTCCTTGGTGGTTCCTGGGACTTGCAGTCCCTCACAATGGCAGCAGAAATTAGACCCTAATTATTAGTGGCCTAATGTTTCGTGCAGTATTCATCACACCTGGGAGGAAAACAATTTAACCTGTAACAATCGGTTGGCAACTTGTAGTGTTGTAGATTCATATACCGTTGACATTCCAGGTGCTAAAATGCTGAAGGCCTCTTCTTTGCTCTGAGAATTAATTCCTTGACATTGGGCTTCCTCTGGTGTTGAGTGAGCCTTTCTGCTTTGAAGTGCCTCGAGTAGAATGGGAGATGCTGATAATTGAGCCGTTTATAGAGCTGCTTCTCTGGATGAGGCATGGCGCTCTCTGCCCTGTCATTTTAAGACTCCTTTGGAGATTGAGTCCCACAGGGAGGGTCCTGTGTGTGAGGGTGTTATATTTGTTTGAAGGTAGGGGTGTTATGACCAGTCTTTGATTTTCATTGCTGAAATCTGATGGCTGATCTTTGTCCTGGATATGGGTGTTAGTGGGACACCTGGAGATTCAGCTTCTCCAGAGTCGGTCAATGTGTGACGTACAAAGAGGACCCACTCCATCTGGTTCTCTTTTGTACCACAAAGGACTCTTTCGTTGTCATCAGACTGGAAGCCATTGATGTCCTGGGCTACTGCTCAGGATAGGGAGTCATTAGTTCTGAGTCCAACTGTAGACAGCTATGCAAGCTCCAATAAAATGATACCCCTGGAATCATTACTGGGTGTGAAAAATATCTCCAATTACAAATGTCTCTGTAATAATGGCGAATAACTTTCCGATTTTGGTGCTTGCAGCAACAAATGTTTTTGTCTAAGTGATTATTGGTCAATTTTCCTCTGGTGAATTTTGGCAAATCAGAAGAAGGAGATTTCTCCTGAACACCAGGGACTCCAAAATATTATCTTATGTGTATTGTAAAGGGCACTATCACCTACAAGGGTATCCTGACACTGAGCAGGTGTGTGTGAATGGTCTGGCCTATGGTAGGTTGGTAAATTGAAAACCTAGGTCTTCAGCTTCTTCCTGAATTCAAGAAGAGTGTAGGAGGATCTGGTGTGACATGGGAGGTCATTCCACACTTTGGGAGTGTTGTAGGAGAATGCCTGTCCTCCTGATAAATTTTTTGCATGCATAGAATATGTGTGAGTACGTGTCTTGTAAAGCAAGGTGTCTCGGTGGTGGGTGGAAGGAGATGCGACTTTTCAGGTAGGTGAGACCTGAGTTGTGTAATTCCTTGAATATGTGGGTAAGGAGTCAGAATTGACACAGTTTATTGTTCCAGGGGCCAGTGTGGTTCCCTGAGGTGTGATGTGATGTGACTTCTGAGCAGGAGGTGGAGGATGAGCCTGGGTGCCGAGTTCTGTATGGTTTGTAGTCTTCTATTGAGTTGTTTGGTGATCCAAGCGTAGAGGGTGTTCCCATAGTCCAACTTGCCAGTGAATAGGGCACCAGTGACAGTTTTTCAAGTGGTGCTTTGGAGCCACTAGAAGAACTTTCTCAGCATCTTCAGGGTATGGAAGCAAGACTTCTGTCGTCATGTCCAGTTTGATGTCAATGATTATTCTGAGATTCTGGGTGCGAGTGTGGGTCAGCTGGTGTCCCATGGTGAGGTGTTCCTGCTGAAGATCACTACTTCTGTCTTGTCAGTGCAGTCTGGGGTCTGGTGCAGAGCACTGACATCTGAAGTGGACACTTCTGGAGCACAGGAGGAAATTGATTGGAGCACCGAGGCATAAAGGATCAGAGTTTTATGGTAAGCTCAGGCAGAAGTCTGACAGTGTGATGCTGTGCTGCTGAAAAGCCAAGTGCCCAACGGGAAAGGTGAGTTGGGTTTTCAGAATACAGTGTGGCAGAAGGTCTGGAATGTATTTGGGGCTCTACTGGAATGCTGACCACTACCCCAGCATAGAAACTGTCTGGGGGCCTTTTGCCTTGAACTTGTCTCCATAGGAGGTAGCCCTACTGCAGGCTGAACAGATCCAAGCAAATTCTGTGCTGTTACATAAGCCACCACTCCAATTCACCTTTCGGAATTAAGGAGAGGGTGTGTCTTCATCAAGATACAACCAGACACTTGCCTTCATCAATTTGAGCTTTGGGACAAAACTGAGGAGGTTGGCATTAGTGCTTAGTATCCTGTAGCTGAAAGCTAACAGCCAATGGAAGTTGTGTGGGGCACTTGGCTAGGTCCACTGAGAAACTCCAGCAATGTAGACGTCATTCTAGCACTATATTTGGTGGTGTATACCGTTATAAACCAAACATCAAGTTAAGGGTAAACATTATGGGTAAACATGTTGTTTCTACGTGTTGACTCCCTACTGGCTGACATAGTGGTGCTGTTATTGACCTTCCAAAGCACTTCAGCCTCTGCCATTGTTCATAGCAAAAACATTGAAATACGTATGCCTGTGTGTATACATATATACGAACTGAAGGCAGCCATCTTTCAGTGGTTTTGTATACTTCATTACCAAAAAAAACACTCCACGATGGCCGTAGTGCATGTGTGTAGGTATGTGCACAAGCAAGTACCTAAGTGTGCTGCTGGCGGGACCTTGTAAAATGAGCGAGATGAAAGAGGGAAGACAGAGAGAGTGGGTTTTAGGGAGGGAAGGCAGAGCAGTGATAAGCAGAGAGAGAAAAGGAGAAGCTGGAAAAAGATATCCTGTCTGGAATGCAACTTATCCACAGGAGAAGAAAGGACACAGGAACATCCAACATCATGAGGTAAGATAGCCAAAAGCATTTGTGCTGATCTAAGATGTGATTGAGAATGTCTCAAGCCAGTAGTTGAAAGAGGAAGAACAGAAAAGCCAATGTTTTGAAGTGAGTTTAGACAAAGCTACTTCTACGTAGACGTTGAAGTATTGGATACAATAGGTCTTTCAATGACAAAGCCAAAGCTGCTTCTAGGTGAGGCCTAACAAGCGATGGATGGAATGGTTTCATTATTTCAGAAACTGGTAATTACTCTCAAACACTTGGGGCTGTCATAGACTTGAATGTTGGAGCCTTTAACAGCTGTAGTTGTTTTGCAGATAAAGCTAGACCCAGAGAAGAGCCACAATTTAATTATTTCCATCAATGGGATCAGGATTGTCACCAATAAGGTACAGGAGCCTGCCACAGAGCCTTTCCTATCCAAGCCTGTTCACAATATGTGTTTGGAGGACTATGCACCATCCTTAACCAAGTGACTCATCCCTTACTGTGATGTATCTGTCAGCTTGTTACTTATTTGGTAATCTTTTACAACAGATTCAAGTATCTAGCAACTACACAAGAGGAATTCACATTTCTAAGGCCAAACTTACTGATGTAACAATCTTTACAACTATTGCATTAATGGATTTTGGCAACTTGTATGGAGGGAGGTTGTGATTCACTTTCAGTTCCATCTTGGCTAAAGACACTTAATCCACATAAACTATCTTCCATTTGCTAGGCCAATAGGAATTTAAGGTGAGTTGGAGCAGACTGGTACGTCCTTGCTAACTACATATATACGTTTGCTATCTTAGGTCTACCTATTTGTACATTTTGTTATGTATTTCCACCTTTGCCTTGCTCTGTCTACTCTGTGTCATGGTTGCTTTAATTCTGATCTCACTTTATTATGTGTGAATTCTGTCACTCACTCCTCAACTGGTTCTCCTGGTGTTTTATTTTTTTGCAGTTGCACTTTATGCCTCTAATACACTTTTTTTTTGGTTTTTGCAAAAGGGCTCTCACGCCCTCAAGCTTTGTACGCATCACCTCTATGTAAATCATGTTGAAATGTTGATGATAATATGTTATCCGTAAAACTTCTCTATAATTGCTGCAACTACTTTTCTTCAGTATGTCACTTTCTGGGTTACGCACTCCTCATTTAGACCTTTTTTATCTTTTTGTTTTTGCACTTTAATCTTGTATCATAATTTTTCCATCTAACATACTTCTATGCCTGGTAGTCCCATTGATTTAAATGTTTATGTACAAAGTAAGTTTTAACAGCGGCGGCTATACTGCTATGGCGGAGGAGCATCGCTCCCCCCCGCCAGCAGCAGCAGCTACAAATCCTTTACAAGAAAACAATAATAAACTGTGTATAATTGTTTTCTTGTAAAGAGGTGGGGCCACAGGCTGTGACGAGCATGGAGGGAGAGTGCACAGCACTCCCCTCCGTGTGCTTGTATGTTTAGCCGGCTGTCCCGGGCTGGCCAAAAACACATGCACACTGAGCTCTCTCGCCGGGCTGGAGAGAGCAGGCACAGGCTCCTAGTCTGCCTTGGAGCACCCTGGCTGGGCGCTCCCAGTCAATCCTAACGCTGCTCTGAGCAGTGTCAGGATTGACCACAGGGCAGGCTGGGAGCCTGTGCATCCAGTGACCAGCAAGAAGGATCGGCGGCAAGGCAGGTAAGTTTTTAGTTTTTTATTTGTAATTTAATGCCACCCCACCTCTTCAGCGTGCAGTGAGCCTCAACTGAGTTCTAATGCCTCAGTTGCCTTCTTCGTGAATTGCGGAATTGAAGACCTGATCTTGAAACAGTGGAACTGTTGGCATCAGCAAAATGTTGGACAATTGTTTCAACTTGAGACTGTTTTGAACAGTAAACTGCTTGCTGAAGACATTCTGAACTCAAGCAAGTCCTTCTGCCAGTATCTTGCATGACCTTTGAACACAAGGTATGGCTTTGTGTTAAACTTTTATGCAAGGTGATCGCCATCTTTCTCCCCTGCTGTTTGCCCTGCCAATTGAGCCGTTGGCCGAACTAGTCCAGGGGGATGCCCAATTCTGGGGGTTCAAATGGAAGGAGGTTTGGAGGATCACATTTCTTTAAATGCTGATACGCCTTGGTTTTTCTCAGTAATCCAGTGACCACGAGGGAGCAGGTGATAAATGTCCTGAAGCTCTTCGGTCCAGCCTCAGGCCTAGTGTTCAACTGGATTAAATAGCTAGTAGTGCCATTAAGGTGATCGCAACAGGAATGGGTGAGGTTATCACACCTACAATGCTGCACCAATCAGTTCCGCTAACTGGGACTGCAGGTCTCCCTGGACAGGTCTTTGTGCTGGGAGCAGAACATTACTCCTTTCTGACCAGGACAGGTCAGGCCGGTAACCAATAGGGCCCTCTCCCTCTGTCTATTCCAGGCAGAATTGCCGTGTACAAAATAATAACATATCCTTTAGAACTATCCCTTTAAAATTGCCCTACTGGTCTTCAGTCCTCCTACAGATCATACATCTGCACGGGATGGCAATCATGGATTTCCTTTGGTAAGTGAACACAACATTCATACGATGGGGGCATGAGCGCCATAAACCTGCTGCTTTACTACTGAACAGTCCACCAGCTAACTATTAATGACTGGCTCTTTGGCAATCGCCTCCACCCAGCCCATTGAATAGAACTGAAGGATTCTGGGGAGAAGGGGTTGCACCATTACCTGTATGACACCAGGGCTGCATTATAACATATCTGATATTATAGAACTCCCATGCAGGAGATGCCACAGTGGGTGGGTGACTGGCTAGAGACCCCGAGCAGGGCCTTGAACTTTAGAAAGTGGGACATCACAGGGTTGTCCAGGCTAGGAGATGTAAGGGCATAAATGTGATCCTTGGAGGACTTAAGAAAGGAGTACAACTCACATTGTTATAGGTTCTTGTGATTGAGGAGCATGCTGAATCTCCTGCAGAGACTCCCTGGTCGCCCCCTGAATTCAACCCACTAGAGGCCCGACTAACAATGGAACCTATTGGAGTGCACAGGATTTTGAGTCTGTTTCATTCTTTGAAAGTTAATATTCCCAATTTGATGCATAGCCTCAGGACAAAGTGGCAGAAGGACACTGGGACCCAGGAGGATGATGAGTGGAGAGAGGTGCTGATGGTACTACAGGTCCTGGCGATCTCAGCACTTTTTCCACTCATCCAGTTACACTATTTACATAGGGCCTATTACACCCTGGAGCTGATGTGGAAGATGGGCAGCAGGTCGGGTCTGGGATGCCTTAGGAGTAGTGAAAGTATAGGGACCTTCTTACGTATGAAATGGGAATGCCACAAGGAGGTGCAGTACAGGGAACAGATTGGACAGGAACTGATGTAGGTAATGGGTAGACTGGTGCAGCTTACCCCCAAGCTGGCACTGCTGGATCTGGCTGAGGAGGAAGGAGGCCCTCGAGGTGAGTGGTTGTTGTTGAGGAATTAGTGTATGGTGGCTCAGCATGACATAGCTAGCAGGGGGATCTCCAGAAATACCCCAGCCATCTGAAACGAGAGGAGAGGTTTGGACCATTGTGCACATATGGAGAGGGAGGTTTACCTAGAGAGAGGCTGTCCCAACAAAATCGCAATCTGGTGGACCTGGCAGGCATACCAGCAGGGTTAATCAGATTAAAGCAGTTATCATGACAGCAAAGGGGGGGGAATACCTGGGTTGATGGCCCAAAAGAGCTGTGGTAGGCTTGCAACTGAATCTTGGTCAAAAGTAGCAGCAAATGGTGTACATTAGGTTTCTACCTTCAGGACTTCAAAAACATGGAACATGACTTTGTGGCATAGCTCTATCTAAGCAGGAAACCACAGAGGCGAAAGGAAAACTTAGTATCCTGCCATGCATCTGTTAATTTAATGTAAGTAACTGGAACTAACATGGTGAAAAAAGGGCACTCCAGGAGTCAACATTTTTTTAAATGTAATTTACTGTCAGTATCTACCCTGTACATCTTCCATACGTGGCCTGATGTGGGTCTTGTTTTCTCCTAAAATCCCTTCTTCATCTTCATCATTAAGGCCAAAGGCTTCTTTGATGCGTAAGGAAGAAGTCTGCCTTCGCAAGAAGCTGCACGCATGACACTGTGAACTTATGATTAGATAAAGAGTAATTTTAAACCATGGCATACCGTATGTAGTGGGGGCACCCGGGGCCTCAAGAGGACCTCCTGAATTGTTGTACATTGCTGCATCTGTACAAAAATGAAATGCAAAACATCCTAAAATAAGAAACATTTTATGTTGAAGCACTGTAGTATTATTGATTTATGTCAGCAATATATTCATGAAACAGGACCGGAGCTAAGTAACAAATGTTTACGACTTCCTGGGAGCCTCAAAGCCCTTAAAGATACCTCACCTAAGAAGTGCATGGCCATTTGTTAAAAATAATTTCGACTTTCATGGCAGTTGAAGGATTCTTAAGATGCTGCCCTGTCTGGTGAACGTTCTGGAAGCATGCCACTGTGCTATGAGAATGATAGATTGGTAGGAAGAGGCACTCAGACGTTCAGTGGTAGAGAACTGGAAACACAAGTATAGCAATTAACATTCCTGTCGCCTAGCTCATTGCCTTTACATTATTTACACCAGTGAACAGCAGTTCATCTATTTTATTGGAAATATACATATCGAAAGAGAGAATGCTGAGATATAAGTTAAATGCTGTGCTGTGGGCCTTCATAGCTCCGTGACATGATGTTGCCTCGTCCAGCATAGTCAGTAAGAATGTGGAAATGCACAGATGACAAGTTGCCACATGACACTACTCCTGATCACCACTGATACCAAGTTGCTATCCCTTTATTTTGACAGGTTTAGACATGCAATGCACTCCCTGAAATGGGAAGCTGCTTGGAGAGCACTAGTATGTCTGCCTTGTGGGCTTGACCTTCCTGTCAGACTTAGGTGCACCTCAAGAACATACATACTTAGGATCAATATTCGTGGCACAAGGATACATATGTGCCTAGGAGATCTATTCTGGACTTCTGTAGTGTCTTTCTGGAAATATAGGGGAGTGTCACACAATATTTCACAGGAAGAATGCAGTAAATACAAATTCAATGAGTCCTGTCTTTCGTATCCACTTTGATAGCAACATCAGTAACCTTAGGTGCTGTTCATATTAACTAACTGTTTGCAGTTTGTGTGGCGCACTCAGAAATGTAGTGTGCAAGACTGCAGTGAATAAGATGAACAAAATATGTTTAACCTTCACCATTTACATATCACTAGAGACAATGTTCACTTGAAAACAGGCTTCAAAAACCCTATGGCGTCTAAAGGGTACATCTTAAGTTTTTTCTTAGGAAGGGAAACATATTTGTTACTTGTTTTTGTGAGTTTATAACATTTTTGTACAGTTAATTAAAACCATCACAAAGCACAGCAATGAATAAAATACAATGAAACCAAAGAAAATAAAATGAGATCATTATCTGGTGGTGTAGCAAACGACTTGACACTGTTGTAAAAGGAATTAGGTAATCTAACATTACAAGCAGGTGACATTTTTCCTAACGATTTTAGGAACACACATGATCATCATAGGGAGGTGACGTGCAAGTCATAAAACCTGATAAAAAAAATCATCGACCAATTAATTATTTCAAAAAATAAAATTCTGTTAATCACAAGGGTCAATGCCTAATTTCACAGAGGGACCAGACTCCGTAAAAAAATCGTTTTACTTGTGCCGAAACACTTTCCATTGATCTGATCAACAGAAATCGGTTGCCTGATTTATGTAACTAAGGTCCAAGAGGGAGAACTCAGACTCCCTTACAAAGAACCTTTATTCCCCGCGGGTAGTAAAGAGACTGCTACTGCCTCAGCAACGTAGGTGTCTGGTTCACTTATTTGCCGTTTATCTGCATCAAAGTAGAAAACGATTTTTGGCTTGTGTCAGTGCTTTTTATGTACGATTGAAGCATTTTACAAGGAAACCAGCTGACCTCGGTGAGCATATGTTTTACATATAGAACTGTGCCATTATCTTCAGAGCACACGGTTTGAGTCACGATACAACTCAGAATTTAGAGGCATATGTACAAGCCCCTTGTGCCACCTTAGCGCCGCCATAGTGTCATTTTTTTACGCTAAGGTGGGTTTTCTGCTGAGCCATATTTACAAAGTGGCCACTTTGCTACCCCCCTTGCCCTACATTATGCCTGCGTCAGGTACAATGTATGCATGAGGGCATTCCGGCGCAGGGAGGCCCGAAACAATGGCACAGTGAAATTTACATATTTCACTGTGCCATTGTTTTTCCATCATTTTTAACGCCTGCTCAGAGCAGGCGTTAAAATGACGCACCAATTATATTTAATGGGCCTCCCTGTGCTTTGCTGCACTGGTGTGAACATTTTTGAAGCTAGTGTAGCAAAGCGCCACGATAGCGTAAAAAATGTTGACGCTGTTGTGATAACGACTGCCATGGTCTTGTTAGATGCCAGTAAGGAGGGCTCAAGAAAAGTGGTGCATCATCTATGATGCACCAGTTTCTTGTAAATATGCCCCTAAGTGTGTCCACAGCACAAAAGATCTCAGTGGTTATGGTACTAACACTGTCGTTATGAAATGCCAGGTCACTTCATTGCTATGAAATGCAACTCCATTTTATCACAGCGAAATGCCACACCTCTTCAATGCCAAAACATAAAAACATTTAATTGAATTTGTACCATACTGCAATCTGGCGATACTCAAGAATACCTCTTTTAGTTTGATGAAAACGTCTGCTCTCTAAACCCTAGTACACTGAATGAATACAAAACTTTGTGTAGTTCCACAGGTTTTTTGCACCTGCCACTATATGGGAACCAACCTCTTACCTGACTGGAAGGTGATTTCACTGAACATCATCCAGGTATCTGCAAAGTGATACTGGCACTTAATGGCACTGGCCATGCGATTGTGCAGCAGCACAGTGACGAAGCGGGCACTGGGGTTGGCATCATCAAGAACCAAGCTGGCAGAGATGGAGTTTGACTCCCAATCATTGGCCTCAGATCTAAAATAACACTGGACTTCCCTGAAGATTTTCACACCTTTGGTGAACATGTTATTGCAGTGGACCTGTATCAGGGAAATTAGAGGAAAGGAAAAAAACATGTAAGAGTGGAGTGCAGTAGGGAGACAAAATGTCCTGTGAACATATTTGCAACGTGGAGATTTTGGGGGGAGGGGGTTACACAAAATGTCATGAAAACAATCTGTAGCTTGAGTAGTAATCTGTTTACCAGTCCCAGGAAAACACTACGCCATGGTTGCCAAGAAGGCTAAATCATTTTTTAATAATGATTGAACGTCAGTTCATCCAGACATTAAATGATCAGACTTCTAATGCTTGATTATCAGACAACTATTTACGTTCTGTGTTATTTACACAATATAGACCAGCGAGCATTTCTTCCTGATTCAGAATTTATGAAAACAATCTGTATCATGGAGATTGGGGGGTGGGATTCAACAAGTCATGGTACCAGAATTGCATCTCAGAGATGTTTTTTTTTAAGGGGGGGGGGTGTCTGAGAGAACATATTGTGAGAACATATCTGAGAGAGGGTGACAATATGTCTTGAGAGCAGACTTGCAAAATTAGACTGAAGGAGGGAGAGAAAGAACATGAGAACAGACCTACATCATGGAGAATGGATTGGTGAGGTGGGAAACACAACTTTGCTGGCTTTAAAAAAAACTTTTTAATTAGGCTCAGACTAAAACCTTCATTTAGTATCAAAAAGAAACAAACGATGTGCACAGGACAGAGCAAAGCCTTTATAGGGCCTCCCTGGAATGTCTCAAACTCCTACTTTATGGAACATTTTGGGTTGAATTATAGAAAGGGTTTGAGAGCCAGTGGGACCAGGTAATTTGAGACAGATTGTCTTCACATCAAAAACCAAGGTAGAAGATCTACTTCTCAGGATTGAAATATAACAAATGGCTATCAAACTCCTAAAGTCAGCGTCCCAGTTAGTTGTGAAGGTGAGCACTCATTTGAGATATTGTTAGGAAACCAAGTGCTAGTTTCACGACAATTATAACCAAAAGATTAAAATACTGGTTTTTGATCAATTGACAATTTATTTTCCTAATTACACACTCTGGGCCTTATTTACAATAAACTGGTGCAGCGATCGATGCACCATTTTGTTTGGGCTGCCGTGCGCCCCCCTAACGACACCATGGAAGCTCTGTATTCACAATACAGTGCTCCACGGCGCACAGTGTCCACAACTGCATCAAAACTTCTGATGCAGTTGTGGCCCTAAACCTTAGCATTGCTGAACTAGCTTTCAAAAATGTTGACACTAGGGCAGTAATCCCAAGTGGGCCCCATTAAAAAGAGCACAGTGCGCTCTGAGCAGGCGTTACAAAAATGACACTGTGGCAGAACAGAATATCGCAGTGCCTTTTCTGCGGGTTTTTTTCCGGGGGAACGCCTACCTTGCATACATTATACCTGGCACTGGTGTAAGGTGGCACCAGGGTTTACAAAGTGGCGCAATGGTACCACTGTGCCAGTTTGTAAATGCTGCATTGTGTGGGGGACTGTTTGTGCCACTGTAGCATGAAAAACATATGCTACACAGGCGCAAAGGGCTTGTAAATGAGGACCCCTAAGTTCTAAAGCCTGCAACAACTTTTGTAATCCTTATATAGCACAGTCTAAGTTTATTATGTTTCCTCTATACTGCAACACAGAAGTGTGTATAGAGACAAGCTTTGTAGGAAAATATGTTTCACAGGTTGTCTACCCGGATCTGCCATGATTGAAGAATGACTAGCATCAGTACTAAAATGTGTCCCTGCTTTGAACCTTGGTTAATGAAATGGAGAAATCACATTCCAATTTTACACAAAGACACTGATGTAGATGCTTTGAATTGCACAAGCTAAAATGGTCCTAGTTAAGTTGCTTTTTCCAGAGTAAGTCTCTGTCCACACTACTGAAGGTCATGTTTTAATCAATAAGACAAGCTACAATGATACTTTAGTTAAATTTATAAGGATCTGAATTTAATGCAATCTTGGGGGAGTGGGCAACTAAGGCGGCCAAAGCTTGGGCGGGAGGGATCATAGTTGCATTGGTGACTAATGAGATACTGATACTACACCAGCTTTCGTTTTTTGAATGCATGTTCCTTGAAAGAAAGGCTGGAATACATTTGGAAGTCTAAATATTTGGCACTTCTGATAATGAAGGGTTTGAATCTAACAAGCGGCATGATGTGGATCCATTTCCCAATTTGCAGTTATAGTCCAGCTCATTTGATCAGTGTAAACTCATCTTTCACATCTGGTTATATGTATACTGCTGTCATGAAAGATTCAATAGTGTCCAGGCATTTTCTTAAGCCTAGCATGTTAGCATATGTTGAAAATATCTGAAAATCTAATTGAGTACAATCAGTATGTTGATGGACTGCAATACAACGTTTTGCCAGGAGTAATCAGATGGCCTCCACATACGGACTTCTTAGCCTGGGTGTGACAATGGAACATTGTTGGGCTAGGAGTGGCAGGGGATCGAGCTGTGCATTTGAATATATAATGTGGGAGAAAACATGACTGATATGCCTGCAGTAGGTTGCGGCGATGATGTAGCTTTGAAGTTAAAAAGCTAATGCACCTTTCAGGACTTTGTCAATGAAGACAATGTGGTTAATGGGATAATAGTTATCAAGGTAATGGGGTAGTTTTCAGGAAGATGGGACGGTGGAGTTTTGGAGTAAGGTCTTGCTGTTTAGGTACAGAGGGAGAGAGAGTAGGCCAGTCATAGGGGCAATGCTAGAACCTTGCCCAGCTAAACCTTGGTCCTTGGACAGAGACATGCTTTCCTTCAGGATGGAATAAGATTGCTGTGCGGAGGCATGAGTCTCCGGGCCTGATGTGAGGGGTTACTTTGTGTTCTCTGCTGGCGTATGTCATGGACATTTGATTCTTTCTATGATATATACTGTAATGTCTATACACTGCTTTCTTATCTGTCTTTTACCACCCATGGGAGATTTGTGGTTAAAATCAATAAAAACAAATCACAACAAAAGACAGGCTACTAAGCACATTCTCTCACTTCTCATGATAGACAGAGCCAAGACCATTGCAATCACAACTTATGGGTCAAGTGCACATAGATGCACGAACATCCAGAAATTACAGATTCTGGGGAATAGTTTTGCACTGAAGATTCTGAAACTGCTGGTAGGAACTTCTACTTTAACATATCAGAAAAAAAACTGGGGTGTCTTATCTCATTCATAAGATTAAATTGACTCCTGTCACTCTATGGCTCTCTGTGTGGTCTAATCCACACTCCTTAGTTACCTGGAACTAGTAGGAAAATTGACAAAGCACCTGGATGAGCACTCTATCCCATGGTTAACTTATCTCCGAAACACTCTGGTACAGCTACACTTCTCTCACATTGCTGATGCCTCTTAACTAATTACTCTTAAAGAAAATAAGCTCATTGAAGCTAGATTTACAGCCTTAAACAGAAATCAGAGCTGTATCAGGACATACATACTGACAAAGTGGTTAATTTGGAGTTTGGAGGACAGGTACTCCGCCACAAACAGTACTCTGTTCACCAAATGATGAAACACCCACTGTATTCAAAGCATAGAGGATTGTCATGTTTTTGTCAGCGAAAACCTTAGACCAACAGCCCGCTGGAGTTGATGGAGTTGGTTTAAGTACCTCAGAATGTGTGCCTTTTTTAGAGCGGATGGTTCAATGTTTTTGTTCCTTTTAGGATCTACCACAAAAAGCCTGGTGGTCCCGAACAGAAAAAATAAAATATGACCCTGAGGAAAAAAGTTCCAGGGTACCGGTGTCATATTGTTTCAAAAACCCAGAACTCAGGACAATCAAACGCAGCAACAAACAATTGGAGAGAAGATGCCGCACCTGCTCTCTTTCCCAGGAAAAGTCCTCGAGAAGGCCACCAACGGCCAGCTCAACGAACACCTGGAGAAGAACAACCTACTCAACACCTCTCAATCTGAATTCCGTGTCAACCACAGCACTGGGACTGCCCTGATCATGGCCACTGAGGACATATGCACATTCCTCGACAGGGGAGAATTGGCGGCCCTGATCCTTCTCAATCTATCAGCAGCGTTCAACACGGTATCCCACCACACACTCATCAGCAGTGATCCGGCGAGTGCACTCAGATGGATCTCATCCTTCCTCCTAGGGCGAACCTGGAGAATTCACCTGCCACCCTTCACCTCGGAACCAAAGAGCTCCATCTACGGCATCCCTTAATGTTGATCCCCCAGCTTCACCCTTTTCAACATTTACATGATGCCTCTGGCCAACATCGTCAGAACCCATCACCTCAACGTAAAATTTCTTACTTCTAGGTGTAGTTTTGCAGCTTAAAGAATTTTCTGGATTCACGTGCTGTGCATTTTTCCACCATCTAGTGGTTGGGTCTGGAATTTTTACTATTTCTCTTGTAAATAAAAAAATCCTTTGTCTGTCTTCCTTTTCTCCTTTTGTTTGCTGGTGCTAAATACCTTTGAAGGTGATTAGCTGCCTCTACAAATACTGATTGATTTATTGTTTTTGGAAACCAAACAGTATGCTGAGCAGCTACAGGAAACATGGCAATCGTTCAGCAAACTTTCAATGCCTCCAGAGGATCTGCTATGGTGGTGGCTCCTCTGAAGGCACAAAGATTTCTGCTAGGCAGGTAGAGAACTCCAAATATGCCAGAGTTTAGTCCACCAGATACAGGTGCGGCTTTAGGACTGGTGACGCCCTGTGCGACAGTTTATTTTGGCACCACCCACCCCATGACCTCCTCCTCGGTTTCACTCACTACCACCTGGCAATTGTGCCCCTCATCTCTCTATCGCTCCCCTTTCACATATATTCATGTGTTTTAAAGCACTTGTAAAGACTGGCTTTACTAATCCACTCAGCTATCCACATAAAATATAGGGTCATATTTAAGAGTCGCCACATTAGTGTATTTTTTTTACACTAATGTGGTGTTAGAAGGCCAAAAATGCTGTGCCATATTTACAAAGTGGCGCAATGCAAGCATTGCGCCACTTTGTATCCCTTTGCGTTACATTATGCAAAGGTGGCATTCCCCCATTAAGGGGGGGGGGGACAGGAGGGGGGGGAAATGGCGCAAAGAAATCTGACAGATTTCTTTGCGTCATTTTTTCTTCACTTTTAACACCTGCTTAGAGCAGGTGTTGAAAGGAAGCTTTTGTTGGTTACAATGGGCCTCTGGGTGCTTTTTAGGATTAGCATCAACATTTTCTACGCTAATCCTGCAATGCAATCCTGCAATGTGCCGGACTAGCATAAAAAAATGTGATGCTAGTCCCCTAACTATCACCATGGTGTTCCGTATTTTAAATACAGTGCACACATGGTGGCGTTAGGGGGCGCTAAGGAGGGGGAGCACTGTGTGCAGCGCCACTTTTTTCAAATATGCCCCATAGGGGCATATTTAAGAGCCCCTAGTGCCATTCTAACGCCACATTAGTGGCATTTTTTTCAAGCTAATGTGGCGTTAGAAGGCCAAAAACACTGCGCCATATTTACAAAGTTGCACAATGCATGCATTGCGCCACTTTGGAACCCTTTGCACTACATTATGCCTGCACCAGGCAAAATGTATGCAAAGGGGGCATCCCCCCGTTAGGGAGTCCAAAAAAATAACACAAAGAAATCTGTCCGATTTCTTTGCGTCATTTTTTACCAGCATTTTTAACGCCTGGTCAGAGCATGCATTAAAAGGAGGCTTCCATTTGTTACATTTTTTACGCCAATCCTGCAAAGCGCCAGACTAGAGTAAAAAAGTCTGACTTTAGTCCCCTAACTACCGCCATGGTGTGCCGTATTTTAAATATGATGCACACATGGTGGTATTTTGACTTTCAAATCATAGATCCTCCGGGAGGGTGGTGTGCTTGTAGTAACACCTTTCTCAAAGCGACACTCCCGCTCTGTACCTAATGCTCACCTTCTCACTGGAGTGTCGCTTTGAGGAAAGTGTTACTACAAGCACACCACCCCCCCGGAGGATCTATGATATGAGAGTCCAAATACTATAGAGTATCATTGGCTGACACAATAAACGATAGGTATCATCTTATGAAACCACATTAGTTGGGTGAATTGCACCATACCACAGATCAGGTATTATGTATGTTTTCATTAGAGGTAGTCAAACAAGGAGAGGCACCAGGGAGTCAACCTTGGTCCTGAAAAGAAGCCTAGAGGTAAGGCTCCGAAACATGTAAACTAGGAAGTCAGGTACATTACATCCCCCACTTCCGCAGCCCCTTTTTAATCATACCATCTCCAAGAGATCTATTAAATCATTGGAATTACTAGGAGACAGGTATTTTTAACTCACCCAAGACCCCACCACTCCTGTCCCTCCTGTGATTCACATTGACAAGACTACATCAGTGCTCCCACGTATCCCATAGTACATAGCATGCCCGCTCTGTTCTGGAATGGGAAGAAATTCAATGATGAAGCATGCCACCAAGAGGTAAACCTGGTGGGTGAGCGTTTTCTTACAGGAAAATCCCGTTTCCTATCCATCTTGTGGTAGTTCTTTTAGCTGGGCCTCTTTTGTAATGTCCCTTGTAGGTCACCATCCCTGTGTTTGTAGTGGGGGGACAGAAAATAACAGAACCTATCTTATTATTGTTAGTTCTGTGCCTCCCTACACATGGTAGTTTTGCAGATTGCCCTAACAGTACATATGTTGGTTAGTAAATCAGATATTGGTTACAAAAAGTAAGTGTGAAATTTGCTTCCACTTATTGCGACCAGGTATATGTTTACATCTGGCGTAAGATTCTTAGTTTGAAGTGGGGAAGCCTATTCTACTATTTTCTGTAACTTGAATAATAACTCTCTGTATCCCCTAACCTAAGGAGGGTCAGAATGGAATCCATCTTAAATCTGGACTGTCTACCTGCCTTTACCATCTAATATTTTCTGCCTTGGAAGGCATTTATCGTTTATCTCTACTAATGACAGAATTTCTGGATCCATATTTTTTAGCATTTCAGAAAGGCACTTATTGCTCCACAAACTGAACTGCGAATAGGGGAGATATGTCCTCCTTACCCGGGCATGACTGGGCTTGTAAAGATCCATAAAGGATACTTATGATTGCCCTTTGATGGTATAGCATAGAAAATATAAAGGCAGCTAGGAAATCTTACAAGATGTTTTTTAGTGAAAACATGAAGGGTGGGAGGAGAAACAATGGGCTGATTCACTTGATGCAATTAGATAAGGCGTGAGCTTTATAGAATATTGTTGCCATGACTATTTGGCCCTTTCTAGCCCACTAGAAACTCATATACTGCCCAATAACTGGATTCAGTATTTTTCTGCTCTTTATTTGGGATGTGAGACAGGTCTGTCTGTGGTGGGTGAGGTATTTTTAAAAATGTTCCATGAGACTGCTCATTGTCCAGATTTTGTAAACTTCTCCTTAGAAAAAGTAATGAAAGCTATCCTCTCACAAAAGTTGGGTAAAGCTACTAGGACAGATAAAATTCACAATGACTTTTATATATCCGAGCAAGTGGTGTGGGGCCTACATATACATAGAGTTGTTAATACAGTTTCTCACGGGTCCTCAATTCCACATTTAAGGCTGGGTGCAGAAAATCTCCCAATCCACAAGAAAGTAGTTAGTCTAATCTCAGGGATGACATTCTTCTTAGCCTGATTGACTATTTACAGACGTTATATGCAAAGTTGTTGCTAGTAAAACTGAAAGAGCGGATTTAGGCTGATAAGGTATTTCCACACTTTTAGGCTTGTTTAGGAATAATGCCAATACAACTGACCAGGTCTTTTGAGCTGCTGCTGTTGATATAGAAACATGTGACTATGGGGGATATGCCCATAAGTGGCATTCGCTGACTTAAAATCAGCCTTTGTCACAGTGCCAAAACACATGCTTTGGAGAGTCCTTTATGAAAAAGATACTACAGCCAATCTCCTTAATGTAATTAGTTTCCTTCAAGATGACAACTATGTTGAAATCATATCTGGACCCTGTTGGGAAGTCACACCAGAATTTTGCCACAACAGCAGAGTTTGTCAGTGGATTAAATTGGCACCCATTATATTTACTTTGTTTATAAATGGTGTTGTAATCCTCTTATCGTTAGGTGTTTTTTGTGACGTGGTTCTTTTTGCTCATGACACCTACTTGATTTCCAAAACATCAAGCAGTCTTCAAACCTGAATTGCTTCCTGGATTTCTGTGGGAAAAGAGGTTATTAAATTAATGCTGCTAAAACTAAATTGATGATTTTTTAACCTTCTAAGCATTTAGGTTAACAATTTCCTTATAAAATGTAATTATTCAGGAGCTAAATGAAGGTAACATTAGCTTCTGGCAAATGCTAGGGTGCCTTGCCACTATTAGAAGTCTACAATTCCCAGGTGCATAAAGGGGTATAGTAGATTTTGAGAAAATGGAGGTAGTAGAAAATAGTTTTGTTTTGTTTTATATCACCCAGGAGTACCCCAACAATCTATTTAACAAAAGCATTAGGAATAATAAGTATTAACCACATTTCAAAATTGAAACCATATTTTGATGTAGAGCTTGTTCAAATGAAGCACTAAGGCATTTCAGAGATGTTATTCAAGAGATCTTGGCCACTGGAAAGGCTTGGCTTAAGAATGTTAGTTCTTGGTGCAATTAGGGCTTCTACATTAACAGTATACCCCAGAACGTATAACACCCTCTATGGCTTTATCCCTTAAAACATCTATTGTGCTGGCATGAAGCATAGCAAACTGCGTTGTAACAGTTAAATGATCCTTATTGAACATTCTTTGTTATTCAGAAATACTGCTCTTTTGGAAACTTACTTAAATTGTAAACTTCCACAACTAGCTGAAACTTTATATGTGAAATTCGGAATTGGAACTTTACCTTTAGCAAATTTTACTATTAGTTGGTTTAGTCACCATGAGATCATAGTACTGCTACCGAGACAAGCAACACGAGACAAATGTGCATTTATTTTTATTTTGGCCCCTCTACCGCAATATCATGATGAAGTGGATTATTCTTTTTTTTCTGAATATAGGCTTTCGGGGTTGTCTGGTCACCTTTCAAATTGCTCAATCCAACACCTCTCTTTCATTGTTCTTTGCCTTATCTCGATTTTTAGTAACTTTTGGGAAAACTAGATTAAATTATCTTGAAATTGTGCCATGAAATGCTGTTCATGGATGTAGGAGGCTGGCCTGGCTTGTAGTGGGTACCAGAGGTACTTACACCTTGTGCCAGGCCCAGTTATCCCTTATTAGTGTAGAAGAGATGTTTCTAGCAGCTCCTACTCTACCACTTATATCATATGCACAATATCATAAGAAAACACAATACACAGACTTACTAAAAATAAAGGTACTTTATTTTTATGACAATATGCCACAAGTATCTCAGTGAGTACCCTCAGTAAGAAGGTTAGTTATATACACAAGTTATATGTACACAAACCAAAATTAGGTAAGTAATAGCAAGAAAAGTAATGCAAACAGTGTAGAATCACAATAGGTTGCAATAGGAACACATAGGTATAGGGGCAACACAAATCATAAACTCCAAAAGTGGAATGCGAACCACGAATGGACCCCAGACCAATGTGAGCTTGTAGAGGGTCGCTGGGACTGTAAGAAAATAGTGAGGGTTAGAAGAATACCACACCCCAAGACCCTGAAAAGTAGGAGTAAAGTGCACCTACTACTCCCAGAGAGCACAGAAGTCGTGATAGAGGGATTCTACAGGAAGAACACACACCATCAGTGCACTGACAACGGATTTCCAGACCTGAGTACCTGTAAGACAAGGGGACCAAGTCCAATAGTCGCGACAGTGTCGAGGTGGGGCAGGAGCCCAGGAAACCCCAGCTGAAGGTGCAAGGAAGCTGCCACCGGTTGGAAGAAGCTTGAAGTTCTGCAAGAAAGAAGAGGACTAGGAACTTCTCCTTTGGAAGATGGATATCCCACGGCGCGATGAAGCTTGCAGAGGTATTCCCACACAGAAAGACAGCAAACAAGCCTTGCTAGCTGCAAGGGTCGCGGTAGATGTTTTTGGGTGCTGCTGAGGACCAGGAAGGACCAGGATGTTGCCTTTTGGAGGAGGAGACAGAGGGGGCGCTCAGCAACTCAGAGAGCCCTCACAGAAGCAGGCAGCACCCGCAGAAGTACCCCAACAGGCACTTAGAAGAAAAGTGAACCGGAGTCCACGCGAAGTCACAAAAGGGAGTCCCACGACGCCAGAGGACAACTCAGAAGGTTGTGCACTGTAGGACGGAGTGCTGGGGACCCAGGCTAGGCTGTGCACAAAGGAAATCCTGGAAGAGTGCACAGAAGCCGGAGCAGCTGCAAATCACACGGTACACAGCTTTACAGTCTAGCATGGGGAGGCAAGGACTTACCTCCACCAAACTTGGACTAAAGAGTCACTGGACTGTGGGAGTCACTTGGACAGAGTTGCTGTGTTCCAGGGACCACGCTCGTCAGGATAAGAGGGGACCCAGAAGACCAGTGTTGCAGTCTTTTGGTGCCTGCGTTAGCAGGGGGAAGATTCCGTCAACCCAGAGGAGATTTCTTCAGAGCTTCTGGTGCAGGGTGAAGGCAGGCTACCCCCATAGCATGCACCACCTGGAAACAGTCGAGAAAGCCCGCAGGATTAGGCGCTGCAATGTTGCTGGTAGTCATCTTGCTACTTTGTTGCAGTTTTGCAGGCGTCCGGGAGCAGTCAGCGGTCGATCCTTTGGTAGAAGGTGAAGAGGGAGATGCAGAGGAACTCTGGTGAGCTCTTGCATTCGTTATCTGAAGAATTCCCCAAAGCAGAGACCCTAAATAGCCAGAAAAGGAGGTTTGGCTACCAAGGAAGGAGGATTGGCTACCAAGAGAGGTAAGAGCCTATCAGAAGGAGCCTCTGACTTCACCTGCTGGCACTGGCCACTCAGATCAGTCCAGTGTGCCCCCAACACCTCTGTTTCCAAGATGGCAGAGGTCTGGGACACACTGGAGGAGCTCTGGGCACCTCCCCTGGGAGGTACAGGTCAGAGGAGTGGCCACTCCCCTTTCCTTTGTCCAGTTTCACGCCAGAGCAGGGCTGGGGGATCCCTGAACCGGTGTAGACTGGCTTATGCAGAGATGGGCACCATCTGTGCTCATCAAAGCATTTCCAGAGGCTGGGGGAGGCTACTCCTCCCAGCTCTTCACACCTATTTCCAAAGGGAGAAGGTGTAACACCCTCTCTCAGAGGAAATCCTTTGTTCTGCCTTCCTGGGCCAGGGCTGCTTGGACCCCAGGAGGCCAGAAACCTGTCTGAGGGGTTGGCAGCAGCGGCAGCTGCAGTGGAGACCCCGGAAAGGCAGTTTGGCAGTACCCGGGTTCTGTGCTAGAGACCCGGGGGATCATGGAATTGTCACCCCAATACCAGAATGGTATTGGGGTGACAATTCCATGATCTTAGACATGTTACATGGCCATGTTCGGAGTTACCATTGTGATGCTATACATAGGTAGTGACCTATGTATAATGCACACTTGTAATGGTGTCCCCGCACTCACAAGGTCCGGGGAATTTGGCCTGAACGATGTGGGGGCACCTTGGCTAGTGCCAGGGTGCCCACACACTAAGTAACTTTGCACCCAACTTTAACCAGGTGAAGGTTAGACATATAGGTGACTTATAAGTTACTTATGTGCAGTGGCAAATGGCTGTGAAATAACGTGGACGTTATTTCACGCATGCTGCAGTGGCAGGCCTGTGTATGAATTGTCAGAGCCCCCTATGGGTGGCAAAAGAAATGCTGAAGCCCATAGGGATCTCCTGGAAACCCAATACCCTGGGCACCACAGTACCATATACAAGGGAATTATATGGATGTACCAGTATGCCAATGTGAATTGGTAAATTTAGTCACTAGCCTGTTAGTGACAAATTTGGAAAGCAGATAGAGCATAACCACTGAGGTTCTGGTTAGCAGAGCCTCAGTGAGACAGTTAGGCATCACACAGGGAACACATACAGGGCACATACCTATGAGCACTGGGGCCCTGCCTGGCAGGGTCCCAGTGACACATAGACTAAAACAACATATATACAGTGAAATATGGGGGTAGCATGCCAGGCAAGATGGTACTTTCCTACACAACCCCCACCCCCCAAACAAAGGACAAGAAGACTAGCCATGACCTGATGAGTCTTCATTGTCTAAGTGGAAATATCTGGAGAGTCCCTCTGCATTGGAAAGGGTACTCCCAGGTCTATGTTCCACTGTATAGTCCATTCCCTGTAGAGATATGGACAACCTCAACAATTTAGGGTTTTCACCTTTCATTTGTTTTAGCCAAAGTAGAGGGTTGTGGTCTGTCTGAATAATAAAGTGAGTGCCAAAAAGGTATGGCCTCAACTTTTTCAGTGCCCCGACCACAGCAAAGGCCTCCCTCTCTATGGCAGACCAACGCTTTTCTCTAGGGGTCAACCTTCTGCTGATAAAAGCAACTGGTTGATCCTGGCCCTCAGAATTCAGTTGTGATAAGACTGCCCCTACCCCTAATTCAGATGCATCAGTTTGAACAATTAAGTTCTTGGAGTAACATGGGCTTTTTAGGAAAGGTGCAGAGCACATGGCCTGTTTGAGCTCCTCAAAAGCTTTCTGACAGCTAGCTGTCCATAATACCTTTTTAGGCATTTTCTTACTAGTGAGATCATTAAGAGGGGCTGCTATGGAGCCATAGGTTTTAATGAATCTCCTGTAATACCCTGTGAGGCCTAAGAAGGCTCTCACCTGGGTCTGAGTTGTAGGGGGAACCCAATCCATGATTGTCTGGATTTTCCCCTGTAGTGGTGCAATCTATTCTCCACCTACCAGGTGTCCCAGATAAACCACCTTACCCTGCCCTATCTGGCACTTTGTGGGAGGTCTTGTTTTTGAGGCCTGCCTTTTGCAGGGCCTCCAAAACTTTCCAAAGGTGCTCATCCCAGATGGAGATAAAGACAGCAATATCATCTAGATATGCTGCACTAAAAGCCTCCAACCCTTGCAGGACTGTGTTCACCAACCTCTGAAAAGTGGCAGGTGCATTTTTCAAAGCAAAGGGCATCACTGTAAATTGGTAGGGCCCTCCTATAGTTGAAAATGCAGTTTTGGGTTTAGCATCTTCTACCAATTTGATCTGCCAATACCCTGCAGTCAAATCAAAGGTGCTAATATACTTGGCAGATGCCAGTGTATCAATGAGCTCATCTGCCCTGGGTATAGGGTGAGCATCAGTTTTTGTTACCTGATTGAGACCTCTGTGGTCTACACAAAACCTCATCTCCCTCTTTCCATCTTTGGTGTGAGGCATTGGTACAAGCACCACTGGGCTATCCCATGGGCTTCCAGAAGGCTCAATCACTCCCAGATCCACCATCTTCTGTACCTCTTGTTTTATGCAGTCCCTGACATGGTCAGGCTGCCTATAAATCTTACTCTTGATAGGCAGGCTGTCACCAGTATCAATTGTGTGTTCACACCAGGATGTTGTACCTGGCACAATTGAAAAGAGGTCAGAAAATTGTCCAAGGAGATTTATGCAGTTGTCTTTCTGTTCTGCAATCAGACAATCTGCCAAAACTACTCCCTCCACTAAAGCATCTGTTTCAGTGGTGGAAAAGAGATCAGGGAGAGGGTCACTCTCTTCTTCCTGTCCCTCATCTGTTGCCATGAGCAGGGTGAGATCAGCCCGGTCATAGTAGGGTTTTAGGCGGTTGACATGAATCACCCTAAGGGGACTCCTGGCAGTTGCCAGGTCTACCAAATAGGTAACCTCACCTTTTTTCTCAACAATTACATGGGGTCCACTCCATTTGTCCTGGAGTGCTCTTGGGGCCACAGGCTCCAATACCCACACCTTCTGTCCTGGTTGGTACTGGATCAGAACAGTCTTCTGGTCATGCCATTGCTTTTGCAGCTCCTGGCTGGCCTGGATATTTTACTGGCCTTTTTCATGTACTCAGCCATTCTGAATCTGAGGCCAAGTACATAGTCCACTATGTCCTGTTTAGGAGCTTTTAAAGGTTGTTCCCTACCCTCCTTCACAAGAGTGAGTGGACCTCTTACAGGGTGTCCAAAGAGGAGTTCAAAGGGGCTGAAGCAAACTCCTTTCTGGGGTACCTCCCTGTAAGCAAAAAGGAGGCAAGATAACAGGACATCCCATCTCCTCCTGAGTTTTTCAGGGAGTCCCATTATCATACCTTTGAGAGTTTTATTAAACCTCTCTACCAGTCCATTAGTCTGTGGGTGATAAGGAGTGGTGAACTTGTAGGTAACACCACATTCCTTCCACATTGCTTTCAAGTATGCAGACATGAAGTTGCTACCCCTGTCTGATACAACCTCTTTAGGGAAACGGACCCTGGAAAAGATTCCCAAGAGGGCCTTTGCCACTGCAGGAGCTGTAGTGGTCCTTAGAGGAATTGCTTCAGGATATCTTGTGGCATGGTCCACAACCACCAAGATAAACCTATTGCCTGAAGCAGTAGGAGGGTCAAGGGGGGCAACTATGTCAACCCCTACCCTTTCAAAGGGCACCCCAACCACAGGTAGTGGAATAAGGGGAGCCTTTGGAGTGCCACCAGTCTTGCCACTGGCTTGGCAGGTCACACAAGACTTGCAAAAATCTTTAGTGTCCTCTGACATCCTAGGCCAGTGAAACAGGGGGGCAAGTCTCTCCCATGTTTTGTTCTGGCCTAAATGCCCAGCCAAAGGAATGTCATGTGCAAGAGTTAGGAGGAACTCTCTGTACTGCAGGGGAATGACCAATCTCCTGGCTGCTCCAGGTTTTGGGTCCCTTGCCTCAGTGTACAAGAGGTTGCCCTCCCAGTAAACTCTATGTGAGTCACTGACATCCCCATTTTGCTGCTTGACAGCTTGCTGTCTGAAACCCTCTAATGTGGGACAGGTTTGCTGTGCCACACTCAGATCTTCCCTGGCAGGCCCCCCTCCACCCAAAAGCTCAACAGTGTCTGCTGCCAGCTCATCTGGTGAAGGTTCTGCACAGGGAGGAAATTCTTCTTCTTCAGAAGGAGAATCATCTGTAGAGGGAGGGATAGAGGGTAGGGATTTACCCTAGCTACCCCTAGCTTTAGGGAGCACTTGGTCCATTGTTCCAGGATCCAAGTTATCCTGTCCTTTTTGCTTTTTGGCCTGAGCCCTTGTCAAAGCAAAAATATGCCCAGGAATGCCCAGCATTGCTGCATGAGCCTCCAACCCCACTTCTGCCCAAGCTGATGTCTCTAAATCGTTCCCTAGTAGACAGTCTACAGGTAAATCTGAGGCAACCACAACTTTCTTTGGACCAGTAACCCCCCCCCCAGTTGAGATTCACAACAGCCATGGGGTGGCTAAGAGTGTTGTTATGAGCGTCTGTCACTTGGTACTGCTGACCAAGTAGGTGTTGTTCAGGGTGGACCAGCTTCTCTATGACCATAGTAACACTGGCACCTGTGTCCCTGTAGGCCTGAACCTCAACACTATTTATTAGGGGAAGTTGCTTGTACTTATCCATATTAAGGGGACAAGCAACCAAGGTGGCCAAATCAATGGCACCTTCAGAGACTAAAACAGCCTCTGTGGTCTCCCTAACAAGACCAACCCCAACTACATTGCCAATAGTGAGTCCAGCTACACCCTTGGATTGGCTATTTGTAGGTTTCCCACCACCACTGCTATTACTAAGGGCACTAGAATTTGCAGCAGGGGTTGTGGTAGTGGGAGGTTTGGTGTTTTTCTTTGGACAACTGGAGTCAGTTGCCCAATGGCCTTTGACTTTACACAAATAACACCAAGGCTTTTTAGGTTGATTATTGGAAGAGGATTTGGACCCACTACCCCCACCAGAGGATTTTTGTGGGCCTGATGAAGACTCAGTATTTTTACCTTTGTCCCCACCCTTGTCAGAAGACTTACCATCCTTCTTTTTGCCATCCTTGTCACCCCCTGTATGAGCTTTTCTATTCACCCTTGTTCTGACCAACTTGTCTGCCTTCTTTCCCAATTCTTGGGGAGAGGTCAGATCCGCGTCCACTAGGTATTGGTGCAACAAGTCAGACACACAGTTATTCAGAATATGCTCTCTCAGAATAAGATTATACAGGCTTTCATAGTCAGAAACTTTACTGCCATGCAACCAACCTTCCAAGGCCTTAACTGAACAGTCCACAAAATCTGTCCAGTCTTGAGAGGACTCTTTTCTGGTGTCTCTGAACTTAATCCTGTATTGTTCAGTGGTTAAGCCAAATCCATCCAAGAGTGCATCCTTCAATACTGTGAAATTGTTAGCTTCACTTTCTCTAACAGTAAGGAGCCTACCCCTACCCTTTCCAGTGAAAGATAGCCACAATATAGCAGCCCACTGCCTTTGAGGGACACCCTGTACCATACAGGCCCTCTCAAGTGCAGCAAACCACTTGCTGATGTCATCCCCCTCCTTGTAAGGGGGGACTATCTTGTGCAGATTCCTGGAATCATGCTCTCTAACAGGATTACTATCAGGAATACTGCTGCTGCCACCATGGGGTCCTAACCCCAACCTCTGTCTTTCCTTCTCAATGTCTAGGGATTCCCTATCTAAGGCCAGCTGTTGCTGTTTAAGCTTCAGTCTGGTCTCTTTAACCCTCAACTTTTTGAGTTCCCTTTCTAACAAGTTATCCTCAGAGTGGGTGGGCTGGGAATGCTTTGACACAGAAGACAAGTTGGAAACTACAGAGGGGGATCTGTCCCTAACTGTCTGGACCCTGGTAACTTGGCCTCTAGGAATAAAGGATGCCCTACTGTGATGGGAACCTCCATTACTACCAACATTACTGGGTGTCCTGCTAGGGGACAGACCCTGTTCAGAACCCTCCCCACCTTCCTCAAGGTGTTCCTCTGAGTCAGACTGGGAAGCTTCTATTAACCTCTCATCTGATGGGCCTGCTTGGGACTCATCATTTACAATAAGCATGTTAAACAGAAACTCTTTTGTAGGGTTCTTTCCTATAACTAAACCTCTATCTAAGCAGAGACTCCTTAGGCTCTTGTAATTCAAATTCTCATAACTTGTATTGACAGTTTTAAGAGCTGAATCTACCAGAGACATGATAGCAAAAGGTTTAGAGATAGTGCGAAGAAAGAAAAAGTTTCAGAACTTTAGAAAGCACAGAGAAAAACACTTTTTCTAACTTTTAGAAAACTTTTAGAAGTTTTAAGAAACTTTTCAGAACTTTGTAAAACGTTTTAGAGAAGAAAGGCAAAACTTTTTGGTTATGTGTACATACACTGAACTGTTTTGTATATGATTCTCTTATGAAAAGTACACAATGACAAAGGGGTAAGTAGTTACAAGTACTTATCCCACCGCTGCACAACCAATGTAGGAGGCTGGTCTGGCTTGTAGTGGGTACCAGAGGTACTTACACCTTGTGCCAGGTCCAGTTATCCCTTATTAGTGTAGAAGAGGTGTTTCTAGCAGCTTAGACTGATAGAAGGTAGCTATGGCAAAGCAGCTTAGGCTGAACTAGGAGACATGTAAAGCTCTTACTATACCACTTATATCGTATGCACAATATCATAAGAAAACACAATGCACAGAGTTACTAAAAATAAAGGTACTTTATTTTTATGACAATATGCCAAGAGTATCTCAGTGAGTACCCTCAGTAAGAAGGTAAGTTATATACACAAGTTATATGTACACAAACCAAAATTAGGTAAGTAATAGCAAGAAAAGTAATGCAAACAGTGTAGAATCACAATAGGTTGCAATAGGAACACATAGGTATAGGGGCAACACAAACCATATACTCCAAAAGGGGAATGCAAAGCACAAATGTACCCCAGACCTATGTGAGCTTGTAGAGGGTTGCTGGGACTGTAACAAAAAGTGAGGGTTAGAAAAATACCCCACCCCAAGACCCTGAAAAGTAGGAGTAAAGTGCACCTACTACCCCCAGAGAGCACAGAAGTCGTGATAGGGGGATTCTGCAGGAAGAACACACACCAGCAGTGCACTGACAACGGATTTCTGGACCTGAGTACCTGTAAGACAAGGGGACCAAGTCCAATAGTCGCGACAGTGTCGAGGGGGGTCAGGAGCCCAGGAAACCCAATCTGAAGGTGCAAGGAAGCTGCCACCAGTTGGAAGAAGCTTGGAGTTCTGCAAGAAAGAAGAGGACTAGGAACTTCTCCTTGGAAGACGGACGTCCCACGTCGCGATGAACCTTGCAGAGGTGTTCCCATGCAGAAAGACTGCAAACAAGCCTTGCTAGCAGCAAGGGTCGTGGTAGAGGTTTTTGGGTGCTGCTGAGGACCAGGAAGGACCAGGATGTTGCCTTTTGGAGGAGGAGACAGAGGGGGAGCTCAGCAACTCAGAGAGCCCTCACAGAAGCAGGCAGCACCCGCAGAAGTACCCCAACAGGCACTTAGAAGAAAAGTGAACTGGAATCCACGCAAAGTCACAAAAGGGAGTCCCACGACGCCGGAGGACAACTCAGAAGGTTGTGCACTACAGGACGGAGTGCTGGGGGCCCAGGCTAGGCTGTGCACGAAGGAAATCCTGGAAGAGTGCACAGAAGCCGGAGCAGCTGCAAATCACGCGGTACACAGCTTTGCAGTCTAGCGTGAGGAGGCAATGACTTAAACATTTATTAGTCTCGTTCTTAATGTTTTATGACCTTGGCATAGATGTTTCTACATATCTTTTATTCTTGATTTATCTGCTCTATGTAGTTTGTATTAATATTTTATGATAATGCTTTCCCTACATAAACCTAATGGCGATGCTGAATAAGACACTTTCAAGTTCCACTGAATGAATGAAATAATGCAGAGTGCATTCTTCTGCAGGCTGTCTGGCCTCAAGTAGCTTTTTGACTAGGGCGAAGGAATAGTTCAAGGACTCATAAAAGATATGTTTTGTGTTCTTTCCGAGAACGAAGGGGTTTTCATTGATATGGTTAGCAAATAAGAGCACATTCCACAGCTGAGGTCTTTAGCCTACAAAGCGTTCTTATCCCCAGCTTGAGGGTGTTTGTAAAATCTCATATAGGTTTTTATTGGATAGCCTCAAGGAGTACTTGTGGGTATGCTGTTGCATTTGTCTGGTTGTGCTAATGTATGGCCTTTTTGCTTATGTATTTGTGCTTAGATGTGAGAATCTTGAAAGTGATTTGGGGTTTGATGGTAGGCCAGTGTAGCGCTGTCAGTACAAAAGGAATGAATTCCCAGATTGTCACCTTAGCTACTAGTGTTGCTGTGGCAATTTGGGCTATGCAAAGATGGGAGATTTTAAAGTTTAGCAGGTGCCAGTAGAGCGCCCTGGAGTAATCTAGTCATGCTGCTGATAGATCCTACTATGACTGAATGGTTCTCAGAAAGGTTGAAAGAGGAGGAGGTGTAGGTAATGGTAAGAGGAGCCAATCACTAGTTTGATCTGGACTTTGATTGGAGGGAGGCTAATCATCTTTTGAATTAGGTACTATCCTAAAATAAGTAGTAGGATTTATTGGAGATTGGTGGTGCAGTTGTAAGTGAATTAAAGTAATTCAGTGTTGTTTCCACTGAGTTCTGGAATGCCGACAGCCATCCATGATTCACTGACCGGCAGGTGAGTTTGAAGGGTATGATTTTGGTTTTACCTGCTGTTCGTGGGCAGAGTCAAAACAGGAGTGGTAGACTAGTAGCATAGGTAGTGTGATCATAAGCAAAGTGTTGAAAAGCACTGCCAGATTCAGCTCTGCTGCAGGACACCCCAGAGACCTGACCGGAGATGGACAGGAATGGGCTCAGTTAATTTCACAGACATAAGCTGGAGAACAGGGACTCTAACTGGGGAGAGAGAAGTGCAAAAAACCTGCTATATTTTAGAGGCAGTGGAGCAGTATCTTGGAGTCTTCAGTCAAAGGTAGTGCTGAGATCATAAAAGGTCCACAAAGGAATATTGTTAAAACCTGCTACTAAGGCATCTTTCTAGATTTTGAGAAGTGTTATTTACAGGACAAAACTTGACTCTAAAACATTGAGAAGGCACTGCTTGCTGCAGCCAGTCTGTCGTTGGCCAACAGTGTTTTCTAAAGGACCTTGAGACAGTGGGGAGGTTAAAAATGAGTATGAAGTTGTTGATGGAGGATAATTTTCATCAGCTGGTCCGGGAAAAGTGCTAGCTTGACAGTTTTTATAATTGTTACTTATTTGACTGAGTTATTTGTATATGAAACAAGGTTGCAGGGTACCAAGCTGTCTGTCTGCTCTTTCAAGTGTTGTGTTAGTTAAATGCTAATGGACAAGAAGTGGGAATGTAGACTTCGTGAACTCTTTACTGGCAGCAGTGGGGATCAGTGGGAAAGAGAAGGGAGACTGGTCACGGGTCTGTTGTCTGAAGATTTGCTTTGTTATAATTGGGAGGGAAGTATTTGCTATTCTGTTGAAAATTGTCAATGACTTTGATTATGAAAACAATGATAGTTGGATTACAGGATGGAAGTGATTTAATTGATATGGAGTTAAGTTTGGAGTTTAGATATAAATGGCCTGAACTGTAATCAGCGATTACATTTAAGGAGCTTCGTCATTTTCTTATTACAGGTAATTAGAGATGTAACAACTCTGCTGTAGTAAGGAAATCAAAGACAGGCTTTTGCACAGGTATTGGAGGCTTCCATGTATATACATACATAAAATACATGTAGGTTACAGGGACGTTATAGTTAGGATATAGAATTTTAAAAAACTGAAATTCATGGAAAATCAAAGGTTTCAGGGAAATTATAGATAGGCTCACATTTTAAACGTACAAAGCCTTTGAAATTCACCTGGTATAATTAGAGTTATCTCAAGCAACTATAACTTGTACCCTTAGGTAACTGTAACTCGCGCCCCGCCATGCAGTTTTCGTAAAATGTTTTACTGCAAATATGACATTAATACTTTCAGTGATGTTATAAAAGATGTCAGGAGTGTGGTATTTTGTGAGGTAATTAGCAGTGCATGGCGTGGGCGCGAGTTATAGTTACCTTAGGGCACGAGTTATAGTTACTTGAGCTAACTCTAACAGCTGAATTTCTATAGTTTTGTACATTTAAAATATGAGCCTAACTATAACATCCTTGTAACTTTTGTTTTTTCAATGAAGTTCTATGTTTTTTTAAAATTCTATTACCTAACTATAACATAGTTAGGCCCACCTGGGGGCTCTATAGAAAACAAGTGCAAGAGCCCGTGCTTGTTTATTTCCTTTTTGCCAGATCCACCACGAATCATGGTGAAAATAAAAAAAAATGCTTTTCAGCTCTTTGGTGGGGGGGGGGGTGGTTGTCTATCTGGGACCCCAGCACCAAATCTAAGGGGTCAGGGTGACTCTACCATGGCCTCTTTTTTTTTTTTTTTTACTTTTTTAGTGGGTATCGTCTGAAGCCAAGTCCCAAAATGGCTTTCAACACTTCCTGGTTTGAAGTGTTGGCAGCCAAACAGAGATGTGCATTTTCCTGCACGAGCTCGTCATTATTTAGAATGCATCGCAAAGGATCCGCGTCCGTTGATACACAAATTTATTTTCCTTTTAATATCTCAAAAACTACTCAACGGATTTACAACAAATAAGCAGAAGCGTAATCCCAGTACTGCAAGATAGATTTCTGCCAAATTTGGTGTAATTTCGTCAGTGGTTTGGGCTGTAGTTGTGTCTAAACATCCTATAGGAATTAAGTTAGGAGAGTCACATTTTTTTACCCCCTCATCCCCCATTGTTCTCGGGCCCCGCTTGCTGGATCATCCCAAAACGTGCTGTGCACGACAAGAATCACTGGGCCACTTTTTAAAAAACAAAAATCGTGAAGATTCGTTAAATGGTGCCAAAGATATAGGCAAGTAAAAAACGCTTTCTCTATGGAAACATGGTCCTAACTATAACAACCTAGTGGCGCCCGTGTGTATATATATAGATATATATATATGTATGTATATATATATATATAAATATATGCATTAGCTATATGATATTCAACCAAGTTAAGGGCAAATGTATCTACAAAAGGTATGACAGTGTCAAGAGAAACTCCACAACAGGGAAGAAGATTTTGACTCCAAGATTGACATTCCATTTGGTATGAAAATCCTGATTTCGGCATTAATTATGAGTAGGGCAGATGTCTTTCGTAGAAAAAATACTAGGCATTTGTTTATGATTTTTCTGTTCTGGAACAGCCAATAGCTGGTAGGTGAAAAAGGATTTTTGTTGAAATTGTGAGCAATTTTTGTAACATGATCATTATCCGTCTATTTTCTCTAATAATCATTCTAAAACGATTCAGACAGCTATCAAATACTTTTTAATTGATTTTTTTGTGTTTGATATTTTAGGTTTGTGTTTCAAAAGTGAAAAAATGCCAGATTTCACTGCTTGTCCCCATATTTTTACCAGCCTAGACCAGGTGGCAAACTTAATTTTTAAACCTTGCAGGTGATCACCCACATGCTTCTTCCCTAGTCAAAAAAACAAGGTCAAATCATGCGAGCAAACTGTGTGAAATCTGAGTTTGAGCAAATCAGTACATAACAAAAACATACGCCATTTGGGCGTCATCACAGATTGCAAAGTCTGAAACTCGAAATCATGGTGACATTGTTCACCTGGCAAATATACTCTGGGGTATCTGTATTTGATGGGTGTGCGATTAGCATACAAGATTGCGGAATGCTTAGAATTAGGCAGCAAGTAGTGCCTCTGTTTCAGATGAGGGAGAGGCAGATGGGGGGTTATTTGCTTTTGACAAATAACAAGTGGCCTGATACCATTTTACAACCCGAACACTGATTAGGCACAAGTCGTGTCTGAGAAAATGTATCAAATCTTGATTTTAGGAACTAAGGGCCACATGTACAAAAATCAGGTTTTACGACTTGCAATTTGCGAGTTGCAAAACCTGATATACAACAGTGTCAATGACCTACCTCATGAGGTAGGTCATTTGCAACCCATTGGGAATGGCTGCCCTCACAGGGATGGTGGCTTGCTGGAGACAGCAAACCACCATGTTTGTGACTGCTTTTAAATAAAGCAGTTTTTTTTAAAAAGTGCAGTCCGTTTTCCTTAAAGGAAAACGAGATGCATTTCAGAATCAAAAATGAAAAGTTTTCTTTTCATTTTTTCAGAGCAGGCAGTGATCTGTGGGACCATTGCCTGCTTTGAAAAAATATTTTTGCTGCCATTCACAAAGGGGAAGGGGTCCCATGGGGACCCCTTCCCATTTGCGAATGGATTAGCACCAGTATGAAACTGGTGCTAACTGCGATTGTTTTGCGACCTCATTCGCGGTCACAAAACAATCATGCATATCATCTGGATTCGGTATTAGGAAGGGATGCCCTTGACACGCCCCTTCCTAATAGCGAATCGCAAAACTCAAACTGCGATTCAGTTACAAGTTACTGAATCGTAGTTTGGGCTTTGTACCTCCCAAATAGCATTTTTCAAGTCGCAAACGGCCCGATTCGCCATTTGCGACTTGAAAAATACTTCGTACATCTGGCCCTAAGTTCCCTTAGTGATGAATACATTATTTAATTATAACTAGAGTGTGACTGTTAAATTGTCTTTTGATCTTGTTTTATTTACTGTTCCCGTATAGCGATACTTATACACGGAGTGTAAGAGGGCTGCACAGTTTGAACAATTCTACCTGAATAACCAGGCATTACAAATAACAGAGTAAAAGGTAAATCAGTTACCGTATTAATAAGGAGTTAAACTCAAAGGATAAGGACAGGATGAAGACGGGAAGGAAAGGAGGGAAGGAGGATTGGGATGCATAGGCAAAATTCTGGATCGACATTTAATATTCATTTAGGTTGTACTAGCAGCTGTGTTTCAAGCATTCAAATATTGTTTGAAAATAATTGCTTTCAGCTGTTTCCGTAAGCAGCCTAAACCTTTTTTGCACCTGGCTTCATCTGGGAGAGAGTTCGAGAGTGAGGACTGCATCGACGAAGCGACCCAGGCTTGGTGAGATTTATATTTCTTCCGTCCCAAAATGAAGGTTACACTAGATATGGAGAGGCGGGGGTGAAGCTAGGACGACTGGACTAGTTTCCCTGCTCTGCAAGTCAGACAGGCACATTTAAAGTCAACCCTTGCCTTTAGAGAGAGCCAAAGGAGTTGTTTCAAAATGGGCTAAATTTGATCGAATCTCCTAGTGTCTGTTAGACAAGCAGCCAAATGAATGAGGGTTTTTAGAGGACCAAGGGCATTTTTCGTGATTCCTGTGAGCAGCTCGTTTCTGTAGTCTGCTTTTGAGATGACAATGGCTAGTACAACTGAAGCAAAGTCTGATTTTATAAGGGCGGGTCTGATATGTTTGATCGAAAAAAGGGTTGCTTGGACTGATTTGGTGGTGTGCTTAATGTGAGAATTTATGAGTAGGGTTGAATAAAACCAGAATATTCTCTTTAAATTTGGCATGAAACCTTCCGGTATGAGTTCAGTTACACAGTCCACGTTGATTTTAGAGGGTAAGCATCAGCTAATCAAGATTAATTCTGTTTTCTCTGAATTTAATTTCAGAAATTTATCTGACATACATTTTTAAATATATTTTTGATGGTTATGACAGTGCTGAAATATAAAATGTTCATGCAAATGTGTGTGTCATCTGCATACCAGTGAATGAATACTTGGGAGTCTTACAATAGATCTGCAAGTCATCCAATATACAATCGTTTTGGTCATCCACGTAGTTGCTAAATCTTTACCAACTGCTGATGTTTCAAGTATGTGTCAATCTATGTGTGACTACTCTCAGTTCATGCACAATATTAAATAATATTTTGAACATTCTCAACACTAAAACTTGAATGAATGCCTAAGTCCTAAAATGGTTTTAATCCTTCATCACAAACAGATTCCAATGAATAAAAAGCGGTCAACAAAAGATCACAGAATCACCTAACCTGCTGTGGTGTTCCTCAAGGACTGAGTCTTTCTTCTTTTCTGTTCACTCTGTACATGGAATCGCTTGGTCCAATTTTAATCAAGAATAGAATATGTAAACACCAATAAGTTGATGATATCCAACTGGGCGTACAAATATCCACCCTAAGGGACATTGAGCCACTAAAAATATTCTTAGAAACCTAGGATGTTTGAGTAACACATCCACATCCTAATTACAATAAACTGAGTTCCTACTTCTTCATAAACTCACAAACCCTCTGCTTTTACATGAACGGCTGTGCACTCCAAAAGATGTTGCCTTCCCTCCAACTTTGGTTCACATAGCAAGACCTCTTGGTTTTATACAGATCAAAATATTTCCATGTCTGGCCAATACTACACAAAGTCTGGAACATCTTCTAAACCAACTGAAGCCGCACAGTTCTTTCAAAGATTTCAGGCATTAATCTTTCGCTTAGACAGGATTAATCCTTTACAAGGAGGTCTTGTCCCAAAATGTTCTACCCTCTCTCAAAGTGATCTTTCATGGAGCTGCACAGCTAATCAGAGGGCAAAGAAATCAGACATCACCCTTTTCTCGAGAGACTTCCACTGACTACTGTTGAAGGTCAGAATCTGTTGAAAAGGGGGTTCTTAACATACAGTCATTCAAATATGATGCTCCCGCTAATTTAATGACAAACTACTTATATCAGGAGGGCACAGAAATACAAGGAACAAATCCTATGTAATACTGGAAACCTGTAAAGTAAAGGAGACTAAAACGAATTAATTTTCATATATGACTTCTAGGCCAGTGGTTTTCAACCTGTGTCCGGGGACCCCTGGGGGTCCGCAAAGCCTCTTCAGGGGGTCCGTGACTGCTTAGAAAATTGGGGAGGCTCCCCTGGATTCCAATAATGATAAAGTGGGGGGCCAAAGATGTCAAAAGGTTGGGAACCACTGTTGTAGGCTTCAGAGATCCGAGAAATCCCTTCTTTTGTTTAGGAAAAAGCTGAAGGCCTGCCCTTTCGAAATGTAGCTGTAAACGTCCAAATACATTAAAAAACCCAGGTTTTTACCATACAAATGGCTTCCACAGCAATCTTCCTCTGACCTTTTACTCTGGCCTTGCTTTGCACTTATGTTTTTAGGATTCTAATGCTGCATTCTGTTGTATTTCCTATTAAATATAAGGGGCTCCATTGACCATAGGGCTACGTATGTACAATGTAAATATACAAAATATATACATAAATGAATTAATATGCTTTATGGCACAGAGGCAATAGCTCCTTGCCTTCTGCAATTATCCCTGCTCAGCCTACACAACCATATTTCTCACGGTATGAACACACCTCTGTTACTCTGCCGAATCCATGGTTCCATATTTATGAAGATTAAACCATTTCCCAGAACATAGATGTGATTTGTATGCTCAAGCAATGATTTTTTTCACCAAAAATATATGTTCTAATGGTGATAACAGCTACTTCACCAGCAAACGTTGTAACTGTTAGTTAAAGAGCCTCCTGGCTTAGCAGCATTTCTTGAGGCTGTCATTTTGTGTAATAGCTGCCTTCATCCCCTTTTATTCTCTTCCTCTACATTTTATCGATACACTCACTCTTCACCCTCTCCCTTCTGCAGCCACATTTTGCTCCAAGTCTGAAAAGCTACACATCCATCCTCTATGTTCCTTCCCTCTCATCTTACCAGCGTGTGAGGCATTCAATGCCTAACTCCGTTTTAGCTACTTCCCTTCACATCACTTCCTTCTTCAATCGCTCTTCCATACACACTCCAACTTTTCTTCAGCTGCCTAAATTGTGTTTTTATTTTAATCTTTACACAGAGACACAAGTAAAGCTATAGAGAATGGAAGGGAGATCTGATCTCAAAACACAACAGTGTTTATGATTATGAAGCTCTTTCAAGTAAACACAACCTATAATTGGCTTTGTATGTGATACCCCTCTTCTTCTCCAAACCTTCATTGTCGTGAAGTTCCGAATGCGGTCAAACTCGAACATGATCTCTATGTAGCCGTTAGCTGCAGTCTCATTTCTCCATCCCACATAGTCATAGCCAGGCCAGACATGGTACTCATGGGTCTGTGTGAAGTCATCAAGACCAGAGACTCCATCGGTGAGCTGACCAAGTCCCTCGATCATGCTTTGAAGAAGGAAATTTGGAAGTCAGAACAGCATAAATCATTCCTGCATACTTGAACAGAATGCATTTGTATGTTACATAGTGTGTTTGCTATGACAGTAAAAATAAATGTAGCACGATAACACGTTATTTAGGGCACCTGTACTAATATACTCACATCACACATTTATAACTTTAGTGCAAAAGTCAAATTCCACCTAATTACCGAAGCAGAGTGATAATATGTGAAAAACACTGCTTACTGTCTCACACATTGTTATTTTTCACAGCTATTTTACATATGGGAACAACTCTGAATAGTCACAAAGCCTTTGCAATGTGATTGTAATTCATAGCACAGATGTAACCTCTAAGGGCCTGATTTAAACTTTTTTAGCGCCACATGTGTGTCATTTGTTTATGCAAAAGTGGTGCAAACTTACAAAATTCAATTATATTGGGTAAGTTTGTGCCACTTTTGCATCAAAAAATGATGCAAATGCGGCACTAAAAAAGTATAAATCGGGCCCTAAGTGCCTGATTTTGGCAGAAGGAGTTTTTGTTGTTTTTAACAAGCACACATGGAAAATGTCATGGCATAAACCATATATGCAGATGAGCAGAATGTAATATGACATTTATCAGCATTATTTAGAGATGTTAGGGCATCATAATCTACTCGAGGCTTGGTCTCTTGTGATAGTTGGCCCCTTACCACCCTCAACAATGCTAATAAATAGTAACCATACTAAACTTTGTATATAAAATATATATGTGTATATGACAGAGTTTCCACAGGAAGAATGTTTTTTGTTTTGCTAATACATTTGGCGCGGCTTGACAAATCATCACCAAACTTTGGCAAAAAAATATTCATCCACCTCAGCTCATGGAAAGTATCATGTGGATCTGTCAAGGGGGGGTCTAAGAAAAAAGGAGAGGGGCAAACAATTGTTTCTCAATGTTAATTGCCGTAGTAAATTTTGGGAAGCGATAGAGAAAAAAAACAGCTGACTGGAATGACACCAAATTCAGTAAAAAATTAAAACTTTACTTAGAAAGTGTGATTTTTGTAATTTGGAGTAAACCAGCTGTTTCCAAGAAATTTGCATTTGAATGGGTGCTCTAGTGGTAATGAAGGAGGTAAAAAAATAGGTATATTTGGACTTTCGGTGCCCAGATATGCCCTGAATGGCCCCTTTAAAGGGGCCCCATGAATCCAGATTGGCTGGGAACAGCCCAAGCAATATGTTGTGGCAGCCATTAGAGGTCTCTAGGACATGGCCTGTGCACCCTGAAAATTAATCAAAATAAAATATAAGGGGGGGGGGGTGAGGACCCACTGACCTAAAGGGGCAAGTTTGGGGAAAGGGGTCCCAAAGAAACTCCCTCCCTTGACTGGCTGGTTACAACATGAGCAACACATTGTTGCAACCATTACAGGACAATTTTGGCGTGCTCTAAGATGAGTTTCCCTGTGAAAAATGCTGATCCCATGCTGGGCCTTCATGAACAATGTTAGAGTGAAAACAGTTTTTCTCAAAGATTGTAGAAGGTGCTCGAGAAGCTAAAATGTCAGCATGTTCTTGTAAATCCTCACTATCTTCCTCATACATGTGAGAATAAAGTCCGGCATTCTGAAAAAAACTTACTTCCAAGAGCAGCTGCAGCCAGTCAGTTAATTCCCTGGTGTTCTAATGCAGCTTCCCACTGTGTTCTAATGAACTACTACAGTGCGCTAATATTCTTATTTATGACAAAAGCGTAGAAGATCTGAAGCCATCCTGAAGCATTTTCTTTAGAAACTAACAAAATTAGAGGGTCGGTTTTGTCGTAGAAATTATGGTTAGTGCTCTAGAAAGCTAAAACGAGGACACATTTTCTATGGTTCTCAGATATCTTTTTGATCCATGTCAGTAAAACAGTAAAACATTCAGACATGCAGTCTGAAACATGTACTTCAACACCAGCAGAAGTCTGTCAATTAACCCTCCAGTGTTTTACTGCAGCTTCCCGCTTTGTTATAATAAACAACTAGAGCCTTAGCATTGAGTATTTATGGCAAATGGCATCAAAGCTGTAAAACCTAAAGCATTTACCATAAAAAATAACCAAATGTGTACACGATTCATTAGAGTCTCAAATATCTTCCTTGTCCATTTGAATAAAATATTCTGGGCCTGATTCACAAATGTAAGTAACACTTTTGGGTAAGTTTACACTTTGTTGTAAGTTTACTATTTTCAGTATTCCCAAACTTCAAGTGTAAATTTACTAAAAAAGTATAAGTTACATGCCTCAAACCCCAGAGTAGTGCAATTGTCGTATCTGGTGTGGGTGGGTGAGATCCCCATATATATATATTTTTTTCACTGAAAAACCCAAAGGTTAAAGTAACGTTATAGCTAGGTATGCTAATAAGATGCTAACTTACATTAAAAAAAACAGAAATTCACTGAAAAACAAAAACAAAGGTTAAAGTGAAGTTATAGGTAGGTGTTGGCATAATTGTTTACATCACTGATGACATCAGTGTTAACACAAGTCACATACTGCATAGAGTTACTGAGAGTACACATTTGGTTTGATAGCATACAAATAGGGTAAGGGTAGTAGTACTTTGTAAAAGCTTTAAGGTGCACTCTTTACAAATCACTAAAGTTTGGGGTAGAAGAAGTACTTCATGTTAAGGGCCCAGTGCACCTGACGTGGGTTGCAAAGTTATGTTTGAAAATAGGTTGTCACTTATAGCCAATGCCTGTTCTACAAAATCTGTGAGAATGGCCAAGGCTGCTGATGACAATATATTACCCACCAGTGGATATCTAGCCATGTGCCCATGATAAGCAGCTGTAATACAGTTGTATAGGCAATTTTTATAAGCTGTGCATGTTTAAAGACATTGCATATTATTGAATAATGTAGACTGTAGGGGCGTCCAAGAGGTGGTTTATCTCATACTTGTGGTGAAAGCATGGCCCAAACGTTGTATGCTTTGATACTCAGCTAAGGAATGTATCATGTATTTTACTAAACTACAGAATGTTGACCATAAAGCCTTCCAGAAGATATCTTCACAGTGACAAATGTATACCTGTCAACCTCTTGACTCAAAATCGTTAATCATGTGAAGTCTTTAAGAGGATAATCCTATTAAGGTGAACAGAAAATTGCCTATAGGTGAAGCTAGAGTCTCTACCAGATAATACGTTACCGAACATAAGTAACTTGTTCTTTTTTATCTAACTATAACATCACTTTAACATTTTAGTTTTTCAGTGACATACATATATACATATATATATTCTAGCATAAGCGACTTCTCACTCGTCTAAGGAAGTCACTGCACTTCATGGGAAGTTTCCAAATGCAAGTTTATTCCAACTCTGCGGAGGACTTGTCAACATTTTGGTGTGAACCTGGCCTTTGTCACAACGCTGACCGTTACTTTGTATATGCAATATATACAAAAACAACTTGTGTTGACACTTACATGAAAACAAACAATGGACAAGCCTTGGCAAATGCAAGAGTTGTGGATGATGAAATGCAGGGCTGCCGGGGACCAGGTAGGTCCAGGGGGACTCAACCCATGGTGGGAAGTCCAGGGTAACCCTCAGCAGTGAGGAGAGTTGCAGGAAGAGGAAGCAGACCGGGGGTCCCTGGACTGGTGCAAACTGTCTGCCCGGGAAAACCCTGCAAACTGGTAGGAGCGAAGCTGGGTGTCTTCTAAAGAGCCCACAGGGTGCATGGAATCATACAACCAATACTGGTAATAGTATTGGGGTATGATTCCAACATGTTTGATACTAAACATGCCCAGGTTCGGAGTTACCATTATGTAGCTGGACACAGGTAGTGGCCTATGTCCAGTACGTGGGTAAAAGGGCTTCCCCGCACTTACGAAGTACAGAAAAAATTAAGCTGGAGTTCGTAGTGGCACCTCTGCTCATGCAGGGATGCCCTCATAAAAAGGTACCTGCACCCTGCTCTCTGGGCTAGGAGGGCGTACCACAGGGGTGACTTACAGTGACCTGTAGTGAAAGGGTGCATGCATCTTTTCATGCAGGCTGCAATGGCAGGCCTGCAGACACAATTTACATGGGCACCCATGGGTGGCATAATACATGCTGCAGCCCATGGGGAACCTCTGGTGCCCCAATGCCCTGGGTACCATATACTAGGGAAATATATGGTGGGCAGCAGTATGCCAAATGTGGGGTGTGTGAAGTTCTAAGCAACCAAATTTAGAGAGAGAAAGCACAGTCAATGGGGGCCTGGTTAGCAGGATCCCATTGAACACAGTCAAAACACACTGACAGAAGGCAAAAAGTGGGGGTAACCATGCCAAACAGAGGGCACTTTCCTACAATGATATTGGAACTTGATGAAGGAGGAGATACCAATTTTATACCCATGTCCAGATATATTCCACCATCAACTCATGACAATATTGAGGTATTTTCAGAACCGATGACTGGGGAATCGAGGAAAATGTAAACTGAGTCCAAACATAGTAGAAGGCATGTTGTGAATCAGAATGGAAAATTCAAACAGGTCATACAGAAATAGGAAGCAAGAGATGATTGGTATGAGTCTCAGATAATGGGATCAGCAGTGTTGTATTATGAAGTAAATATATGTACATGAAAGAAGCATATTTACAACTTAATGATACGCAGTGTTACACAAGGATTTTATGAAAAGAGTACACTAAGGTCAAAGAAGACTTTTCCAGACAAATGATGGAATGGAGGAAGGTAGAATTATTGAACTGGGATGAATACAGTTTTTTGAAGACTGATGAGCCCATTTTGCCAGTATTTTATCTCATCCCCACGATACATAAAGAGTAGATGAAACCATTAGGGAGAGCTATTTTTGCAGCCATCGGGAGTCTTTTCTAAAACACCTCAATTTATATAGCACACTTTTACCCCGGGTGCCTTATCTCCCATCATACATAAAAGACTACTGAATTTCTAAAGATTATCTTTGACGTAAGGTGGGAGGAGGGGAAGATAATGATGAGCTTGGATGTCTTCTCTCTTTATACCAGCATAAGGCATGAGGCTTGCCTGAGGGCACCCCAACATTTTTGAGGGCCAGTTCAATAAAGTTTTATGTGCATAACAACGTTCGCCTTAAGAAGATTGAGTGGTGCTTGACAAAGAATATTTTCCTCTTCAATGGAGAATGCTTTAAAACAGCAACAAGGGAAAGCGATGGGTACCTGCTTCACCCCCAGCTATGCGAATTACATATGGGCTGGTGAGATGAGAAGGTACTCTACTGCCCCAAGATGAGTGAATGGACACAGGAAAGTATATTATTAGTTAGATATATCAATGACTTGTTTGTACTGTGGAAAGGCGATGAATGCTCAACACATCAGTTTGTTCACATCATTAATGAAATAATATCAATTTGCATTTTACATGTCAAACTAGTCAGTCCCTGTAAGGTTTTTTGAATGTTAGGGTTTTGGTACAAGATTCTAAATTCGTAACCACGATTTTCAGAAAACCGCAGGAAATAGTATGTTACATGCATGCAGTTTTCATCCTGTAACCCTTAAGAACAGCATAATTTTTGGTGAATTTCTAAGGGCTAGACATATATGCAGTACACAAACACAGTTTGAGGCTACCCAGGAGGATATGTTGAACAGGCTACTAGCACATGGGTATACAGAAACCACTTTAAGAGCCACCAAATTTAGGGCATCTCAGTAGTTATATAACTGTAACTGTATTTATCTAGATCGAGGATGCCTTTTTTGGACAGAGTGCGAGAAAACTTAACATCAACGGTGGAGGTGTAACAAGATACATTACTGCGTATCATGTCTAGCACTACATTGTGAGGAAGGCTCTAAAGAAACACTGGCACCTCATAAACAGTGACCCAGTAATAGTTGCCAGTGTCCCATCTAGGCCATTGATCTCTTTTAGAAAGGCCCGTTCCATTAAGGATTTTCTGGTTAAGAGTGAAGTGGTGACCACTGCTAAACAGTGGCTTAAACCAAGTCCATGATTCCGTAAATGTCAGAAATGCAAAGCATGTGCTAATGGTAAAAACAAGAGTAAATTGCACACACTATTTCATAAAACCATACATGGCAAAACTGTAAAACTGCAAAATTGCAAAACTAAGTTTGCTGCTTATACCCTGTTCTGTCCATGCCCAAAGGTATACATCAGGAATACAAAGTGCATAAACAGATACTCCAACATTTGTGGGCTATTCAAAACAATGAAACAAGTTATCCTGTGGCTCGCCACTTCCAAAGAATTTACAAGGGGACCATACACTGCTTACTTCCATTTCCATTGACCATGTACCCGAGAAAGCAAGAGGGGGAGATAGGGAGAGGGAGTTAAGAAGGCTGGAGTCCATGTACATCCTGGAAATGGACAACAAGTAACCATTTGGTTTGAATATTGACAAAGAATTTTATGTCCACCTTTAACTCCCCCGGCAGCCGTATAGCAATCTGTAGATCATTAGGGGTTTTAATGGTCTTAACTTTAATGTTTTTCATGTGTATGTTTTTATAGAGACAAAGTCAGAAGACAGCAACTTTTGAAATTAGACAGCAAAGATCAACATGAAAACTTCTTCAGGGACAGAGGTTCTACTGGGGGGCATTGCATCGTCCCAAGGAGTTTGGCCTTAAACCCGTCTACGGTTAGGATGGTTTTGGTTTATGTTTATTACTTAAGACTTTAGTAGTGTTTATGTAGACCAAGAACAACATACTTTATTTACAACCCTTTTGTAATTATAGGAGTGATACCAATAGAACCAGTGTCTACAACCTGTCTGTGGTTAGATCGTTAGATTGTTTTGGCTTCTGTTTAATATTCATGAATGTAGAAGTGTTTATTTTGATCAAAAACAACACACTGTAGCTATAGCCCACTTTGGCTTAAATATCTGAGTATTACCAATAGAACCAGTGTCTATCATTTAATATTGACATTTATTGAATACAGAGTACCAGTAACATTCAGGGAGAATGGAATTTTTTATTAACAAAATCATTTTAGTTTTAAATTTTTGTTTTAAATAATACTGTTTTTTAAGTGTAGATTGCCCACTGGGGCGTAACATAGTGACATTGGTTGATAGGCCAGTATTTTGGAATAACCATGAAATATCTAGTGAATGTTGTTTCCTAAACAAAGCACGCTTGTATATTCTATGAAGGAACTCAAATTATGGTTTTCAGAGACCCAAAGTGCCAAATTATATTTGTTTATTAAGTTTTACATTTTCTGTAAAATTGAACATTTCACAATAGTTATATTGTGAACATAGAACTGTATTCTGAGGCTAACCAACATTTCCAGAATAATGAATAAAGCCATTTCAAAATGGTGCTGTATGGTTTATGATGAACCTTGCTTGTAGTTTGTTTTCATGTGTCAGCACAAGTTGTTTTTTTTATATATTGCTCCTACAAAGTAACAGTCAGAATGATGATAAAAGCTTGGTACATGCCAAAACGCGTTGACGAGTCCTCTGCACAGTCAGAATAAAGTTGCATTTGGAAACTTCCAATGGGTGTCGTGACTTTGTTTAAAGAGTGAGAAGTCGCCGATGTTGTAATTTTAACCACGATGTGGCACTGTCCGTCGGTACCACTGGCGGTAAGGAGCTTGCAAGCATTACGCCATCTGTCAGATATATCTATATATATATATATATATATATATATATATATATATATATATATATATATATATAAGCATTTCAAAGATTGTCCCTGTTTTGGCATGTACTAGCGCACTTAATTCAGCAGTGGTGCTGGTGACGGCAGGACACTCCGTAATTTATCAAAATTTTAAAAATCTTGAACAAGATTTGGACTCTCTAACTCTGACTGAGGAAGAAAAGAAAATTAAAAATGATTTAAGTTTGAAAGTACAGCAACATGAGGAAACTGTTATAGCGCGCAAGCAATTTAAATTTCAGAGAGATAAACAGGATTATGCAGAAGGAAAAATATTCAAATTTTCGCACAAATTTCAGAGTGCAAAATATGGAGCTCAACTTGATTCGCCACAATCTCAAAGATCGGAGAATTCAAGTATTGAATCTCTTTCTGTGCATAGTGACACCAGCGCAAGTGAGGATGGAAGTGCAACATCACATGAATCGAATCTGACACTTTTAAACGAAATGCGCCTCGCCCTCCAACAACAATCCAAGGACCAACAGAGCAGCAGACGTGGAAAAGGACGAGGACGGGGCGAAAGAAAAACAAACGCACAAGAAGGGGACAGAGGGGGAATTCAAAGAAACACCAGAGCGAAAACCGCAACATTATTCAAGAATTAAATGTGATAAATCTCTCTGATAGAGTAATGTCATCACAAGAAGAGTCCTTATTGAAAAAAGGCCTCAGTTTTTGTCCTGCCATCGACATTGACTTAGTACAGACACGGATTGACTTATACAAATATATACGGAAAATCAAATTGGCAAAGTTTCACAGAGATGCAAATCTCATTAGTAAAACGAGTATCACCACGCCAATTTATGAATTAACAGTACAAGATAAAGATACCTTAATGACTTTAATAAATCTGGATTGCACGCAAGAGGAAGAGCCGATTAGCGAATCACAGGCGATAATACCATTAGGCGCAGGCCTAACTAAAAAAAGACCTAGGTCCAAGTTTTGCCCAGCATTACCAGCAGGAAATAAAATTGATTTACTTGCTGAAATTGTTGTTGATGACTTGTATAAAACAGAATGGATTCGTGGCAAAAACAACTTGACAAAAACTGAAGTACAAATTTTGCGTGATTTACAAAAAGATGAAACTTTAATAATAAAACCCGCAGACAAAGGCGGGAATATTGTAATTCAAGATAAAAACAGATATGTACAGGAGGCAATGCGACAACTATCAGATGCAACTTATTATCAACCCATAAATAGCAATCCTACAAAACATGTGGCAGTTCAGATTCAAACATATTTACAAAATTGGATAGAACATGGCCTCATTAATCAAGAGGAGGCTAAATACCTGACAGTTGAACATCCGGTCACTCCCACAATTTATTTTCTTCCCAAAATTCACAAAGATCTAAAAAATCCACCTGGGAGGCCAATAGTTTCAGCGAATCAATCTCTATTCGAACCTATATCAAATTATATTGATTTCTTTTTAGCACCAGTGGCGTGTAACTTAAATTCATATTTGAAAGACACAGGGGATTTATTGAGACATTTGGATGGCATTCCGTGGCAGGACTCATATAAGTTGATAACAATGGATGTCATTTCACTATACACCAATATTGAACATCAGATTGGCATCCAGGCATGTAGGCACTTTCTGAGCCAAAGAAATATTCAATTTGCCCAACATAATGAAATGCTTTTAGAAATGATCCATCTCTGCCTTACCAATAATTTCTTTCAGTTTGACCAGCAGTTATTTTTACAGATAAAAGGAACAGCCATGGGCTTTTCCTTTTCTCCTAATTTTGCGAACTTAACAATGGGCTGGTTTGAACAGAGAATAGCATGGGCAGAAGAAAATGAAAGATTCCAGCAGAAAGTCATTAGCTGGTTAAGATTCATTGATGATTTATTTCTAATTTGGGATGGCACAGAAATTGAATTTAAAGAATATTTTAACGTTCTGAACAATACTGTTGCCAAACTGCAATTCACTTATGAAATCAGTGACACACGAGTGACGTTCCTGGACACAGAAATCTATATAAGAGAAGGAGAGATACATACCACATTACACAGAAAATCTACTGCCACAAATTCAGTGTTACATGCCAATAGTTTTCACCCACCTAATACTAAATGGAACATACCATATGGTGAATTCTTACGGATAAAAAGAATTTGTTCAGAATCTGGAGAATTTGCTAAACATATAAAGGCCTCAGAAGAAAGATTTATTTCCAGACAATATCCCAGGAAATGTATTAATAAGGCAAAACAGCGAGTGGAAAAGATTTCGAGAACAGAATTAGTTCATAAAAAAACTTCTGTGTTGGAAGGTCAATCGGAGGATCCTATACGTTTCATCACAACATACTCCAATAATGTCTCCCAGTTACGGAAGATTCTAACCAAACACTGGTCTATTCTCCAATTGGATCCTATAGTAAAGGAGATTATGGGAGACTTTCCTCGAATGACTTTTAGAAGAGCACCAAATTTGCGGGACAGAATCACGAAAAGTCACTTTAGCTCTCAGAAAAGGGGCAACTGGCTCAAAAAACCAGGTTTTTGGAAATGTGGCAATTGCAAGGCTTGCAAAATTGCGAAAAACACCAAGGAATACACCATTGGTAATGGTGTTGCAAAAAACATTAAACAACATATCACTTGTAAGAGCCGGTTCACAGTATATGTTATTGAATGCCCCTGCGGTTTAAAGTATGTTGGGAGCACCATATGTGAAACAAAGAAAAGGATCCTTGAACATATTCGTGCCATCGTCAACACAGACAGAAGTTACGCCTCGGCTAAGCATATGGAGTTGGAACATGATAGCCAATGGGAAACAATGACTTTTTATGCGATTGACCATGTCCCCATAAGTGAACGAGGAGGGGACAGAGAAAAGAGACTATGACAATTGGAGTCTAAACACATCTTGGAGATTCGAACCTTGACCCCTATGGGGATGAATCAGGATGAGGAGTTATTTGTACATTTGTAATTTTACATGGCAGCCATTGCAAATAATCATAAAACACAGTTTTTTCTATTTTCTATTTTCTATTCTGCAGCACTTGCAGCTAATATTCAGTTTGGTTAATATTTTAGTTTTTTTATTATGGGGGGAGACATGGACAGTATGTCACATACGCACATTTATGAGGTGTATCAACAGATTGGTTAAAGTGGTTTTGTTTTGCGGTAACTACAACTCCCAGAATGCAGCATTATAAGTTTATAGTGCACCAGTTAATAATTGGATTTATTTGGAAATTATGGGAGAGTTTTAGTTGTGTAGACCGCAGTTATTAAACTTAACAAGCAGAGAGAAGTATTTTCTAAGTGCATTCAGAAATATGTTGAGTCTTAATGAATTGTTATCTGTAGATATAAATGTGGAAACAGAAACCCCCTACCGGAAATGCCTGTGATCAAGGTCTCTCAGACCGAAACGCGTAGGGCAGGTGATTGTTGAGCTGTAGACGAAGTTAACTGAGCCTGAATAAATGAAATTTGTGAAACAAGAGATCCCGGAGTGCGGTCGTTTGTGAAGTACTTCATGAATGTTGTTGATATATATATATATATACCCAGTAGACATCCATTCGTGGCATGTAGTGCTGCAGATTCACATGCTTTGCATAAGTCCGCCACTTAATGTTGGGCTCGGAGTGTTACAAGTTGTTTTTCTTCGAAGAAGGTTTCCGAGTCACGAGATCGAGTGACTCCTCCTCTCAGTGATAGTGCATCTGGGCACCGAGTCCTTTGTTAGATTGTTTTCCTGCAGGAAGGTGAAGTACAGAGTCTTGAAATATAAGTGTGTATATATATATATATATATATATATATATATGGAAAATGTCACTTACCCAGTGTACATCTGTTCGTGGCATTAGTCGCTGCAGATTCACATGCTGTGCACAGTCCGCCATCTGGTGTTGGGCTCGGAGTGTTACAAGTTGTTTTTCTTCGAAGAAGTCTTTTCGAGTCACGAGACCGAGGGACTCCTCCCATTTCGACTCCATTGCGCATGGGCGTCGACTCCATCTTAGATTGTTTTGCCCGCAGAGGGTGAGGTAGGAGTTGTGTATGCTAGTAATAGTGCCCATGCAATGGAGTGAATGCGTATGTACATAATAAAGTTTTAAGTAATATATTTACAAATGTACAAATGTTTAAGATCTACTTCTAAACGGCTACAGGCTCCCGGGGAGGCGGGTGGGCGCATGTGAATCTGCAGCGACTAATGCCACGAACAGATGTACACTGGGTAAGTGACATTTTCCGTTCGATGGCATGTGTAGCTGCAGATACACATGCTGTGCATAGACTAGTAAGCAGTTATCTCCCCAAAAGCGGTGGTTCAGCCTGTAGGAGTTGAAGTAGTTTGAAATAATGTTCTTAATACAGCTTGACCTACTGTTGCTTGTTGTGCAGTTAGCACATCTACACAGTAGTGCTTGGTAAATGTATGAGGCGTAGACCATGTTGCTGCCTTACATATTTCGTTCATTGGAATATTTCCTAGAAAGGCCATGGTAGCACCTTTCTTTCTGGTTGAGTGTGCCTTTGGTGTAATAGGCAGTTCTCTTTTAGCTTTAAGATAGCAGGTTTGAATGCACTTAACTATCCATCTAGCAATGCCTTGTTTTGAAATTGGATTTCCTGTATGAGGTTTTTGAAAGGCGATAAATAGTTGTTTTGTCTTTCGAATTAGTTTTGTTCTGTCAATGTAGTACATTAGTGCTCTTTTGATGTCTAATGTATGTAGTGCTCTTTCGGCTACAGAATCTGGCTGTGGGAAGAACACTGGTAATTCTACCGTTTGATTTAAGTGGAACGGTGAGATTACTTTTGGTAAAAATGTAGGATTGGTCCGTAGAACAACTTTATTTTTGTGTATTTGAATAAATGGTTCTTGAATGGTAAATGCTTGAATTTCACTCACTCTTCTTAGAGATGTGATGGCAATTAAAAATGCAACTTTCCACGTTAAGTACTGCATTTCACAAGAGTGCATGGGCTCAAAAGGTGGACCTATGAGTCGTGTTAGGACAATGTTGAGGTTCCATGAAGGAACTGGTGGTGTTCTTGGTGGTATAATTCTCTTTAGGCCTTCCATAAACGCCTTTATGACTGGTATCCTAAACAATGAAATTGAGTGCGTAATTTGTAGGTAAGCAGAAATTGCCGTAAGATGTATTTTAATGGAAGAGAAAGCTAGGTTAGATTTTTGCAAATGTATTAAGTATCCTACTATTTCTTTTGCAGATGCTTGTAAAGGTTGAATTTGATTATTATGGCAGTAATAAACAAATCTTTTCCACTTATGTGCATAGCAGTGTCTAGTGGTAGGTTTTCTAGCTTGTTTTATGACCTCCATACATTCCTGTGTGAGGTCTAAGTGCCCGAATTCTAGGATTTCAGGAGCCAAATTGCTAGATTCAGCGATGCTGGATTTGGATGTCTGATCTGTTGTTTGTGTTGTGTTAACAGATATGGTCTGTTGGGTAGTTTGGCATGAGGTACTACTGAAAGGTCTAGTAGTGTTGTGTACCAAGGTTGCCTTGCCCATGTTGGTGCTATTAGTATGAGTTTGAGTTTGTTTTGACTCAACCTGTTTACTAGATATGGAAGGAGAGGGAGAGGGGGAAAAGCATACGCAAATATCCCTGACCAGTTCATCCATAGAGCATTGCCTTGGGATTGATCTTGTGGGTACCTGGATGCGAAGTTTTGGCATTTTGAGTTTTCCTTTGTTGCAAATAGATCTATTTGAGGTGTTCCCCAAATTTTAAAGTAATTGTTTAGTATTTGGGGGTGAATTTCCCATTCGTGGGTTTGTTGGTGATCTCGAGAGAGATTGTATGCCAACTGGTTCTGAATCCCTGGAATAAATTGTGCTATTAGGCGAATGTGGTTGTGAATCGCCCAATGCCTTATTTTTTGTGTTAGGAGGCACAACTGTGTCGAGTGTGTCCCTCCTTGTTTGTTTAGATAATACATTGTTGTCATGTTGTCTGTTTTGACAAGAATGTATTTTTGGGTTATTATGGGTTGAAATGCTTTCAGCGCTAGAAATACTGCTAACAGTTCTAAGTGATTTATGTGAAACGGCCTCTGATGTATGTCCCATTGTCCTTGGATGCTGTGTTGATTGAGGTGTGCTCCCCACCCTGTCATGGAAGCATCCGTCGTTATGACGTATTGTGGCACTGGGACTTGGAAAGGCCGCCCTCGGTTTAAATTTGTACTGTTCCACCATAGAAGCGAGATGTATGTTTGGCGGTCTATCAACACCAGATCTAGAAGTTGACCCTGTGCTTGTGACCATTGTGATGCTAGGCTCTGTTGTAAGGGCCGCATGTGCAATCTTGCATTTGGGACAATGGCTATGCATGAAGACATCATGCCTAGGAGTTTCATTACCATTTTGACTTGTATCTTTTGTGTTGGATACATGGCCTGTATTACCTTGTGAAATGTTTGAACCCTTTGTGGACTTGGAGTGGCAATCCCTTTTGCTGTGTTGATTGTCGCTCCTAAGTATTGCTGTGTTTGACACGGCAAAAGGTGTGACTTCGCGTAGTTGATGGAGAAACCTAGCCTGTGAAGGGTCTGTATGACATATTTTGTGTGCTGTGAACACTGTCTTAGCGTGTTGGTTTTGATTAACCAGTCGTCTAAGTACGGGAACACATGTATTTGCTGCCTTCTGATTTGTGCAGCTACTACTGCCAGGCATTTTGTAAAAACTCTTGGCGCAGTTGTTATTCCGAATGGCAACACTTTGAATTGGTAATGTATTCCTTGGAATACGAACCTTAGGTATTTCCTGTGTGAAGGATGTATTGGTATATGGAAATACGCATCTTTTAGGTCTAATGTCATGTAATCTTGCTGTGTGAGCAGTGGGATTACGTCTTGTAACGTGACCATGTGAAAGTGGTCTGATTTGATGTAGGTATTTAGTGTTCTGAGATCTAGTATTGGTCTCAGAGTTTTGTCCTTTTTGGGTATTAGAAAGTACAGTGAGTAAACTTCTGTGTTTTTTTGTAGATTTGGTACTAATTCTATTGCGTCCTTTTGTAGCAATGCTTGAACTTCTAGTCCTAGAAGATCTATATGTTGTTTTGACATATTGTGTGTTTTCGGTGGGACGTTTGGAGGGAATTGGAGAAATTCTATGCAATAACCATGCTGGATAATTGCTAAGACCCAAGTGTCTGTTGTTATTTCCTCCCAAAGTTTGTAAAATTGGCTTAGTCTTCCCCCCACAGGTGTTATGTGATGGGGTTGTGTGACTTGTGAGTCACTGTTTATTTTGAGGAGTTTTGGGGCCTTGGAATTTTCCTCGATTTCTTGGGAATTGGCCCCCTCTATATTGCCCCCGAAAACCTCCCCTCTGATATTGACCCTGGTAAGTAGGCCTTGTTTGTGAGGTTGTGGTTTCTGTGGGTTGACCTCAAAACCCTCCCCTAAAAGGTGTTTTTCGAAATGTGCCTCTGCTCTGCGGGGAGTAGAGTGCGCCCATGGCTTTGGCTGTATCGGTGTCTTTTTTGAGTTTCTCAATGGCAGTATCTACCTCCGGCCCAAACAATTGCTGTTCATTAAATGGCATATTGAGCACAGCTTGTTGGATTTCCGGCTTGAACCCTGAAGTGCGCAGCCATGCGTGCCTTCGTATCGTGATTGCAGTGTTTATTGTCCTTGCAGCTGTATCTGCTGCATCCATGGAAGACCGTATCTGATTATTTGAGATACTTTGTCCCTCTTCTACCACCTGTTGCGCTCTTTTTTGGAACTCCTTGGGTAAGTGTTCGATGAAATGTTGCATTTCATCCCAATGAGCTCTGTCGTATCTTGCCAAAAGTGCTTGTGAATTGGCAATACGCCATTGATTTGCTGCTTGTGCTGCAACCCTTTTTCCCGCAGCATCAAATTTGCGGCTCTCTTTGTCTGAAGGTGGTGCGTCTCCTGAGGTATGAGAGTTGGCTCTCTTACGAGCTGCCCCGACAACTACTGAGTCTGGTGTTAGTTGTGTTGTAATATAGATTGGATCTGTTGGCGGTGGCTTGTACTTTTTCTCCACCCTTGGAGTTATGGCTCTGCCTTTAACTGGATCCTGAAATATTTGTTTTGAATGTCTTAGCATTCCTGGGAGCATGGGAAGGCTTTGGTACTGGCTATGGGTGGAGGATAGGGTGTTAAAAAGAAAGTCATCCTCAATTGGTTCAGAATGTAAGGTGACGTTGTGAAATTCGGCTGCCCTTGCGACCACCAGTGTGTAGGATGTACTGTCCTCAGGTGGTGACGGTTTTGTGGGATAGGAGTCTGGGCTGTTGTCAGACACTGGAGCATCGTCAAGGTCCCATGCATCGGGATCATCCTGACTCATTGTAGTATGAGCTGGTGAGTGCATCAGTGGTGGAGTTGTTGCTGGTGATGCATGTATTGATGGTGGTGGAGACGGTGGTGGGGTTGTTTTCCTTGCCACTTTTGCCTGTGGTTGCTTGTCCTTTTGTTGAAAGGCAAGTTTCCTTTTTATTTTGATTGGGGAAAGAGTGGTGATCTTCCCTGTGTCCTCATGAATATGAAGCCTTCTTTGCGTGTAGTCAGGCTCCACAGCTTGAAGCTCCTCTCCAAATCTGTGTAATTGGGAGGTTAATCCTTGTTCCTCTGTATAGGAACTAGTTTTCGGCTCCGAGGCTGGATGTTTCGGAACCGAAACCTTTTCGGAAGTCTTTTTAGGCTCTGAAGAAACCTTCTTTGTTTTCGGCGTGGTGTCTCGGTGCCGAAATTCTTCGGTGCCGCTGTCTCTGTGCCGAAGTTTCTCGGAGCCGCTGTCTCGGCTCCGAGGTTGCTGTGTGGCGGTATCTCGACCGGAGTCGGATGACTTCGACACCAGCATGCCCTTTTTCGGTGCCTTGGATCGGTCACCTAGTTTTCGGGTTAAGCCATGGCCTGTTGGCGGTGGCGTCCCCTGGGCTTTTGTGGACTTCTCGTGAGTCTTGATTTTCGACATCTTACTCACGGTTTGGGGTGTGTCTTCGGCGTCGAGTTCTTCAGAATCCGACTCGTGGATGGAGAAAGCTTCTTCTTCCTCCTCAAAACGTTCTTGACCTGTCGGCTTGGACACCATTTGTAGTCTCCTGGCTCTTCGGTCTCTCAGCGTCTTCCTCGACCGAAACGCTCGACAGGCTTCACAAGTATCCTCCTTGTGCTCGGGGGACAAGCACAAGTTACAGATCAGATGCTGATCCGTATACGGATACTTGTTATGGCATTTTGGGCAGAAGCGGAATGGGGTCCGTTCCATCAGCCTTGAAGTCGCACGTGGCCGGGCCGACCAGGCCCCGACGGGGGATCGAAAAAAAACCAAAGGGCCACCAGAGCTCTTCAAAATTCGGTGTCGATTTGTTCTAACTAACCCGATACCGAACGCAAACAATACCGACAATTTTTTCCGAGATTCTAACTAACTTTCCGACCCGAAACACGGAGCGAAAAGGAACACGTCCGAACCCGATGGTGGAAAAAAAACAATCTAAGATGGAGTCGACGCCCATGCGCAATGGAGTCGAAATGGGAGGAGTGCCTCGGTCTCGTGACTCGAAAAGACTTCTTCGAAGAAAAACAACTTGTAACACTCCGAGCCCAACACCAGATGGCGGACTGTGCACATCATGTGTATCTGCAGCTACACATGCCATCGAACATAAATATATATGTGTGTGTGTGTGTGTGTGTATGGTGAGAAAAGAAGATGTCCATGCAATGTATGGAAAATGTCACTTACCCAGTGTACATCTGTTCGTGGCATGTAGTGCTGCAGATTCACATGCTACACACAGATTCCGCCATCTAGTATTGGGCCTGGAGTGTTACAAGTTGTTTTTCTTCGAAGAAGTCTTTTTTCGAGTCACAAGATCGAGTGACTCCTCCTCTCGGTCATAGTGCGCATGGGTATCGACTCCTTTGTTAGATTGTTTTCCCGCAAAAGGGTGTAGGAAGGAGTGATAGAGTGAAAGAATGTAAATGTGCTACAAAATGTAATAAGTAAATAAGATGTCCAAGGAAATGTAAATATATATACAAGAAACTGCAACGACTATAGGCTTCCGGGGAGGAGGGAGGGTGCATGTGAATCTGCAGCACTACATGCCATGAACAGATGTACACTGGGTAAATGATATTTTCCGTTCGATGGCATGTGTAGCTGCAGATACACATGTTATGCATAGACTGAAAAGCAGTTCTTCTCCCCAAAAGAAGCGGTGGTTAGCCTGTAGGAGTTGAAGTAGTTTGAAATAATATTTTTAGTACAGCTTGACCAACACTGGCCTGTTGCTTTGAAAATACATCCACACAGTAACGCTTTGTAAATGTATGTGGTGTAGACAATGTGGCAGCTTTGCATATGTCTGCCATGGGCATGTTTCCTAAAAATGAGCTTTAGGAGTAATCATTTTGCTTTAATGTACCATCTTTGGATACATTTTACAATCCATCTGCCTAATACTTTTTTAGAGATAGGATTTCCTTTATGTGGTTATTGAAAAGCAACGAAAAGCTGTTTAGTTTTTATAAACTCTTTTGTTCTATCTACATAATACATTAGAGTTCTTTTAAGGTCAAGAGTGTGAAGGGCTCTTTCAGCAGTTGAATCGGGCTGTGGGAAGAAGACTGGCAATTTCACTGTTTGGTTAATGTGAAAAGGAGAGACTAACTTTGGCAAGAATTTTGGATTAGTTCTAAGTACAACTTTATGCTTGTGTACTTGTAAAAAAGGTTCCTCAATAGTGAATGCTTGTATTTCACTAACCCTTCTTAATGAAGTAATTCCTACTAAGAAAGCAACTTTCCAAGTTAGAAATGGAATCTCACAAGAATGCATGGGTTCAAATGGTGGCCCCATTAGTCTTGTGAGTACAATATTTAGATACCAAGCAGGAACTGGTGGGGTTCTTGGTGGAATAATACGTTTTAGTCCTTCCATGAAGGCTTTAATAACTGGAACTCTAAAAAGAGAGGTAAGATGAATTTTAATAGATGAGAAAGCTAAATTTGCCTTTTGTAAATGAAGTAGGTAGGATACAATATCTTGTATTGATGCTGTAAGTGGGTCAATATTTTTAGATTGATAGTAATAAACAAAACGTTTCCACTTGTTAGCATAGCATTGTCTAGTTGTAGGTTTGCATGCTTGTTTGAGAACTTACATACATTCTAATGGAAGTTGCAAATATCCAAATTTTATGACTCCAGGAGCCAAATGGCTAAGTTGAGAGCACTGGGATTGGTATGCCTGATTTGACCTTTGTTTTGTGTAAACAAATCAGGTTTGTTTGGAAGTTTGCAGTGAGGTACTACAAACAGATCTAGGAGTGTTGTGTACCAATGTTGTTATGTCCATGTGGGGCTATGAGTATCAGGGTGAGAGAAGTTTGGCACAGTTTGTTGACCAGAAATGGAATTAGTGGGAGATGGGGAAAAGCGTAGGCAAATATTCCTGACCAGTTGATCCACGGAGCATTGCCCTTGGACAGAGGGTGTAGGTGCCTGGACACGAAGTTTTGGCATTTTGCGTTTTAACTTGTTGTGAAGAGGTCTTTTTCTGGTGTCCCCCACCTTTGAAAGTACACTTGAAGTACCTGAGAGGGAATCTCCTATTCGTGTATCTGTTGGTGTGTCCTGCTTAGCAGGTTCGCTAGCTGATTGTGTATTCCTGGGATGTATTCTGCTAATAAGTAAATGTGATTGTGAATCGCCCATTTCCAAATTGTTTGGGCTAGAAGGAACAGTTGAGATGAATGTGTCCCCCCCTTGTTTCTTCAGATAATACATGGTTGTCATATCGTCTGTTTTTATCAAGACCGTTTTGTGTTTGAGAAGGGGTTGAAATGCTTTCAGGGCAAGGAACACAGCTAACAGTTGTAAATGGTTTATGTGATAAGTTAAATGTGTTGAGCTCCATTCCCCTTGTATGGTAAGGTTGTTGAGATGAGCTCCCCAACCTATCATTGATGCATCTGTTGTTATTGTGGTCTGAGGCAGAGGGTCCTGAAATGACCGCCCCTTCATTAAATTGCTGTGATTCCATCATTGAAGGGACTTGTGCGTCTGGCGGTCTTACAACACTAGATCTTGCAATTGACCCTGTGCTTGAGACTATTGTTGTGAGTGGCACTGTTGTTCTCATATTTAATCTTGCATGCCGTACTCTTGCTATGCATGATGCCATCATTCCCAATAGTCTCATGATAAACCTTACTGTGTAATGTTGATTTGTCGTATGAGGTTTTGGAAAGCTTGTATCCTTTGTGTATTAGGATAGGCGAAGGCTTTTTGTGTATTGAGAATAGTACCTAGGTAAGGTTGAATCTGTGCTGGTTGAAGATGAGATTTTTGGTAATTGACAGTGAACCTTAATGTGTGTAGGGTTGTATTGTGTATTGAGTGTATTGTTGACATTGTATAATAATGCTTGACATGTATGAGTTGTCTTCTTAGGTAAGCTGCAAATACCGCTAGATATTTTGTGAATACTTTTGGAGCTGTTAATATAGCGAATGGTAGAACTTTGAATTGGTAGTGGTTTCCTGCTATCACAAACCTTAGGTATTTTTGGTGAGCTGGATGTATGGGGATATGAAAATACGCATCTTTGAGATCTAATGCAGTCATGTAATCTTGTTTTTCTAGTAGTGGAATGACGTCCTGCCGAGTCACCATGTGAAAGGGTTCTGACAGGGTATATAGATTTAGTGGTCTGAGATCTAGAATGGGTCTGAGAGTGCCATCCTTTTTGGGAATGAGGAAGTATAGTGAATATATACCTGTTCCTTGTTGAGATTTTGGAACAAATTCTATTGTCTCTTTTAGTGGTAGCGATTGTACTTCTTGTTGTAACAGAACGTTGTGTTCTGGGGACAGTCTGTGATAACGAGAAGGAATATTTGGAGGAGTAAAAATCAGTTTTAGGCAATAACCATTGCGGATAATTGAAAGTACCCATTGGTCTGTAGTAATATTTTGCCATTGGGAGTGGAATTGCTGCAGCCTGTCCCCTACAGGAGATGTGTGGGGTTGTGGTATGCTTAGGAAGTCACTGTTTTGATTGAGTGGTGACACTTTTTGAGGCCTGGAATTTTCCTCTGGCTCTGAAGTGTTGGACTCTATGGTATTGCTGTTGGCCTAGTTTAGGTTGGGAGGTGGAAGCACCTGCAGATTGGGGCTTGAAGCCTCCTCTAAACTGTTGCTTACGACAGGAGCCTCTATAAGGTGTTGTGTATAGAACTCCCATTGCTTTTGCAGTGTCTGAATCTTTCCTGAGTTTTTCAATTGTTGTGTCAACCTCAGGACCAATAGGTGGTTTTTGTTGAATGGCATATTTAGTACTGCTTGTTGTATTTCTGTCTTGAAACGAGATGATCTTAACCAGGCATGTGTACGTATGGTTATAGCAGTATTTACGATCCTAGCTGCTGTATCTGCAGCATCAAGAGCAGACCTTATTTGGTTGTTGCTTATTGCCTGACCTTCTTCAACAATTTGTTGAGCCCTTTTTTGATGTTCTTTTGGCAGGTGTTGTAACAATTCCTGCGTTTCGTCCCAGTGCGCCCTATCAAATCTTGCTAGCAAGGTTTGTGAATTGGCAATGCACCATTGGTTAGCTGCCTGTGTAGCTACCCTCTTACCAGCAGCATCAAACTTCCTGCTTTCTTTGTCAGGGGGAGGGCTATCCCCGAAGATTGGCTATTGGCCCTTTTTCTGGCAGCACTGATGACAACAGAGTCTGGTGGTACCTGATGTGTGATGTAAGCTGGGTCTGTAGGTGCAGGCTTGTATTTTTTTTATCTATAAATGGTGTTAAAATGCTAGATTTAACCGGTTCTTTAAAAATTTCATCTGCATGCCTTAGCATGCCAGGTAACATTGGCAGGCACTGGTAGCGTGAATGCCTGGAGGATAGTGTATTGAAAAGGAAATCCTCTTCTAAAGGCTCACTATGCATAAGTACCCAATGGTACGCAGCTGCCCTTGAAATGACCTGTGTGTATGCTGTTGTATCCTCTGGTGGCGAAGGTTTGGAAGGATAGAGTTTGGGTAATTTAGTGGTATGGGATCTGGATCATACAAATCCCAGGGATCAATTGTATCACCATGTGAATAAGTGTAGGAGTGTGTTGGTGAAGGCAATGGTGGTGGGCTTACTGGTGGTGGTGAGAAAGAAAGTTGTGGCGAATGTGGAGAATTTTGCAAGGGTTCTCCTTCCTTTAAAAAATCTTTCCGGTGGTGGAGCAGTATCAAGATTTTCTTGAAACACCAACTTTCTTTTTGTTTGTGGAGGTGGTGAAGCAATGATCCTCCCAGTCTCTTTGTGGATATGAATCTTTGAGTGTTTGGTGTCCATGATCTCAAGATTAGGCTGAATGTCTGAATCTTCAGAAATATACTCTGATGTTTTTGGCGAATTAGAGGACTGTTGATCTAATGTCTTTGAGCTCTGCTTTATTCGTCTCAAAAGTCCTTGTTCCTCTGTATACGAATATTTTTTCAGGTCCGAAGTTGACAATTTTTTGGGTCCCAAAGATACAGCCTGTGGTTTCGGCTCTGAAGCTGGATGACAAACTTCGACTCTGAAGAGTGTGGACGCCGGCTTGACTCTCATGTGGAGCTTTTGATAGATTTGCTCGACTCCGGCATCAAAGCTGGTGTGGCCTTTTTTGGTGCCGAACCCGAAGGCCGGTCGCCAACTATTTTCTTTCAGGTGGAACTATGGCTCTCTGGCAGTGGTGCACCCAAGATCTTAACTGGTCTTTTGGTAGTGGACGTAGGTGCAGTTGTACTCACATCCTGAGCCGCAGTGATCGGTTGGCTATCTTCCTCTGAGTCTTCTTCAGAGTCGGTGTCCTTGATGGAAACTGCCACCTGGGCCTGTTCTTCCTCCACGGTGTCGATGTACTCTGTATTTTTCGACGCCATCTCAAGTCTTCTGGCTCTTCGGTCACACAGTGTCTTTTTCGACCAGAACGACCAACAGGCTTCACAGTCTTCTTCTCGATGGTCAGGAGAGAGCCAGAGATTACATACCACGTGTTGCTCTGTATAAGGACATTTCTAAATGTGTGTGGTGCTGACCATGTGGCTGCTTTACATATATCTGCCATTGGCATATTTCCAAAGAATGCCATTGAAGCTCCTTTACTTCTAGTAGAATGTGCTTCAGGGGTTACTAGTAACTGTCTTTTTGCTTTAAGATAGCAAGTTTGAATACACTTTACTATCCATGTGACTAATCCTTATCTTGAAATAGGATTACCCTTGTGAGGTTGTTGAAAAGCCACAAAGAGTTGTTTAGCCTTTCAGATTTCTTTTTTTTGTTCTATCTATATTCTACAAGAGAGTCCTTTTAACATCAAGGGTATGAAGTGCTCTTTCAGCAACTGAATCTGGTTGTGGAAAGAAGACTGGCAATTCCACTGACTGATTGATATGAAATGGTGAAACTACTTTTGGTAGGAATTTTGGGTTTGTCCTACGGACTATTTTATTTTTGTGAATTTGAAAGAAAGTTTCTTCTAAAGTTAATACTTGAAGTTCACTAACTCTTCTTAAGGAAGTAATTGCTACTAAGAAAAGTAATTGCTACCTTCCATGGCAAGAATGCATGGGTTCAAATGGTGGACCCATAAGTCTTGTGAGCACGATGTTAAGATTCCAGGCAGGAGCTGATGGAGCTCTAGCTGGAATAATTCTTTTAAGACCTTCCATAAAAGCTTTTATAACAGAAATCCTAAACTGAGAAGTATGCTTTCTGTTTGGAGATAAGCAGCTATTGCTGTTAAATGGATTTTAATAGAAGAATATGCAAGATTTGTTATTTGTAAATGAAGCAAATAACAGAAAATATCCTGTACCGACGCTTTAAGTGGGTTAATGTTTTTGGGCTGACAGTAATATACAAAACTTTCCATTTAGCTGCATAACACTGTCTATTTGTAGGTTTGTATGCTTCCTTTAGAATATCCATACATTCAGATGGAAGCTGTAGATAGCCAAATTCTATGACATCAGGAGCCAAATTGCCATGTTGAGCATACTTTGATTGGGATGCCTGATTTGACCTTTGTTCTGGGTGAATAGGTCTGGTCTGTTTGGTAGTTTGTGATGTGGTACTACAGAAAGATCCAACAGTGTTGTGTACCAGTGTTGACGTGCCCATGTGGGACCTATGAGTATCATAGTGAGGGACGTGAGACGGATCTTGTTGAACAGAAATGGAAATAGTGGGAGAGGTGGAAAAGTGTAAGCAAATATCCTTGACCAACTGATCCATATAGTATTGCCCTTGGATTGAGGTGTGGGTACCAGGATGCAAAGTTTGGGCATTTTGCATTTTCACTTGACCAAGAGGTCTATGTCTGGGGTCCCCCACATTTGGAAGTATTGTTGAATCACTTGTGGGTGAATCTCCCATTTGCGCACTTGATGCTGCGTCCTGCTTAAGAGGTTCGCTAGTTGATTGTGTATCCCTGGAATATACTCCGCTAGAAGTTGAATATGATTGTGAATTGCTCATTTCCAAATTGTACGAACAGTGACAATTGAGATGTGTCCCCCCACGTTTTTGCAGATAATACATTGTGGTCATGTTGTCTGCCCTTATCAACACTGCCTTATGTGTGATTTGCGTTTGAAAAGCTTTGAGTGCTAGGAACGCTGCTAGTAATTCCAAATGGTTTATGTGATAAGTTTGTTGAATTGAGTCCCAATCCCCTTGTATGGTAAGGTTGTTGAGATGGGCTCCCCAACCTATCATTGATGCATCTGTTGTTATTTTGGTCTGTGGCACAGGGTCCTGAAAGGGCCGCCTTTTGATAAATTGGTGTAGTTCCACCATTGCAGAGAGTGATAAGTCTGGCGGTCCAACAACACTAGATCCTGAATATCACCTTGTGTCTGAGACCATTATTGTGAAAGACACTGCTGTAGTTGTCTCATGTGTAGGCGTGCATTGGGTACTATTGCTATGCATGATGCCATCATTCACAATCGTTTCATTATCAACTTCACTGTGTAAGTGTGGTTGTATTGCAGTTGCGATATGAGATTGTGAAATGCTTGAATTTTCACTGGGTTTGGGTATGCCAATGCTGATTGAGTGTTCAGAATTGCTCCTAGATACGGTTGCATTTGTGCTGGCTGCAAGTGAGATTTTTGATAATTGAAAGTGAATCCTAGGATGTGTAGGGTGTCCACTGTATACTGTGTGTGCTATTGACAGGTTTGAATTGTACTAACTTTTATGAGCCAGTCGCCTAGAAACGGAAAGACATGTATGTGTTGTCTTCTGAGGAATGCTGCAGCTACTGCCAGGAATTTGGTGAATACCTTTGGGGCTGTTGTTACTCCAAAGGGTAGTACTTTGAATTGGTAGTGCTTCCTTGCTATAACAAATCTAATGCTGCCATGTAATCTTGTTTCTGTAGCAAGGCAATGATGTCCTGTACAGTGACCATGTGAAAGTGTTTTGACAGAATGTACTGATTGAGGGGTCTGAGATCTAAGATTGGTCTGAGAGTACCATCTTTCTTTGGTATGAAAAAGTGTAGTGGATATACTCCAGACTCTTGTTGGGATATAGGTACCATCTCTATGGCACCTTTGAGTAGTTGTGACTGTACCTCGTGTTTTAATAAATTGAGATGTTCCAGAGTAAGTTTGTGCGAGCGAGGGGGAATGTTTGGAAATAAGTTCTAGGCAATAACCATGTTGGATAATTGATAGAACCCATTGATCTGTAGTAATATTGTGCCATTGTGGGTATACATTTTCCAGTCTTCCTCCCACAGGAGATGTATGCTGTGTGGAGATCTGTAAAAAGTCACTGTTTGTTTGAGGTGGAAGAACCTCTTGTGGCGGTTGATATACCTTTCCCTCTATAATTATTCCATCTGTAAGAGCCTTTGAAGGAGCCTCTGTTATAAAAATGTGGCCCTTGTTTCTGTTGGGATGTTGATGGCTCTGAGGTTTATGGTTTGAAACCACCCCTAAACTGCGGCCTACAAAAAGTTCCCGAGTTGGTGTAGTGTAAAGGGCACCCATTCTTATTTCAGCTTTTTTGCTGTGGTATCAACCACTGGCCCAAATAGGTGTTGCTTGTCAAAGGGCATATTCAACACTGCCTGATGAATTTCTTGCTTAAGCCCTGAAGCCCTTAACCATGCGTGCATTCTAATGATGACACTAGTGTTTACTGCTGTTTACTGCTGTGTCTGCTGCATCCATAGCAGATCTAATGTGATTATTGGAAATGGCCTGCCCTTAGGTTACTATCTGTTGTGTCCTTTTCTGGTGTTCTGGTGGAAAGTACTGTAACAAATCTTCCATTTGGTCACAATGAACTATATCATATCTTGCCAACAGTGCTTGAGAGTTTACTATCCTCCAATGGTTCACAGCTTGAGTTGCTACTCTCTTTCCGGCTGCGTCCAATTTATGACTTTCTTTGTCTGGAGAAGGAGCATCCCCTGTAGATTTGCTATTTGCACTCTTTCTTGCTGCATTGACAACTATAGAGTCAAGTAACAATTGAGCCCTAATAAAAACCGGATCAGAGGGTGCAGGTTTATACTTTTTATCTAACCTTGGTGTAATAATTATAGATTTTACCGGTTCTTTGAAGATGTCTTCTGCATGTTTAAGCGTGCCTGGGAGCAAAGGGAGACACTGATACTCCTTATTATTAGTTGTTAGGTTATCAAATAAAAAGTCATCCTCAATGAGATCTGTATGTAAGTGTACCTTATGATACGCAGCTGCCCTAGCTACAACCTGATTGTAAGCAGTGGTATATTCAGGGGGAGATGGTCTTGCGGGTATAAAGCAGGATCATTTGGAGGGATAGGATCTGAATCATAAAAGTCCCATGGATCTATATCCTGTTGAGGGTCATATAAATCATTACCATGTGTTGAGCTAGGGGATTGTGGAGAAAACTGTGTAGGGGAGGGTGGTGGTGGTGGAGTATCTGGTGATGAAGAAGCAGGAAGTAAAGGAGAATGTGGTGGTGAAGGCTGTTGTGGTGCCTTTGGTTTCTCCTTTTGTTTAAATATTTTAGCAGGTCGAGGCCCAGTTTCTAAAGTTTCTTGGAAAGTCAATTTTATTTTGATTGTTGGAGGAGGAGAAGCTATGATTCTTCCTGTGTCCTTACGTATATGGAGTTTTTGCTGTTTAGAATCCATTACTTCTAATATGGGCCTAATTTCAGAAGACTGCTCAGTAACTGGAGCATATTTTCCACCCGCTAGTTTCAGCTCCGAAAGTCTGGACACCAAATGTTTGAGTCGATCCTAAAAAGTCGGCTCCGAAAGTGTTGCTATTTTTTTCGGCTCCAAGGTGGAAGTTTCTGATTTTCGGCTCGATCCAGAAATAGGTGTGGCTAACTGTTTGGTGGGTGCCCATTGCACTTTGGCCTTATGTTTCAGCACCGAACACGAGGGTTGGTCATTTGATTGTATTTTTTGGGTCCGACCATGGCTGGCAAGCAGTGGGGGACCCAACACCAGTGCTGAAGTCTTTTTGGTTGCCTTAGGTTGATGAGAAGGGGCTGATGTACTCACGTACTGCATGGTGGTGTAGATTGGCTGTTGACATCGGCATCTTGATCCGAATCGGAGTCTGCGATGGAAACGGTCACGTGATGTGTCAATTCCTCTTGTGCGTGTTCTTCTCTGAAGATGTCGGGTGTTTGTTCCAACGACTTGGACAAAATCTCCGACCACCATGCTCTTCGATCCCTAAGGCTCTTCTTCAAATGGAAGGATTGACAAGCATCACAGCTCTCTTCTCTGTGATCTGGAGAGAGAGAGAGTTTGCACACCAAGTGTTGATCGGTGTATGGAAACTTGGCATGACACCGAGGGCAAAAGCAAAACGGAGTCGGTTCCATCACCCTAACATTGTTCGACTACCATGCATCGAAGTAGGCCCAAGAAGGGCGAGGTCGACTCTTAGGGGCGTGTAATCGACCCCGGCGATTACAATCGGATCGAATGTAAGAATGGAAGACTCGACTGAGAACTATACCGATGTTTATAGAAAAGAAGAGAGAAGTTCAGATAGTACTGAAAAGAGATCTACCAGAGTGAGAGTTCAAACCCGACGGCGGAAATAAAACAATCTAACAAAGGGCTCAATGCCCATGTGCACTATCACCGAGAGGAGGAGTCACTCGATCTCGTGACTCGAAAACCTTCTTAGAAGAAAAACAACTTGTAACACTCCAAGCCCAACACTAGATGGCAGACTTATGCAAAGCATGTGTATCTGCAGCTACACATGCCATCGAACATTTTATATATATATATATATATATATATATATATATATATATATATATATGGAAAATGTCACTTACCCAGTGTACATCTGTTCGTGGAATTAGTCGCTACAGATTCACATGCTGTGCACATCCCGCCATCTGGTGTTGGGCTCGGAGTGTTACAAGTTGTTTTTCTTCGAAGAAGTCTTTTCGAGTCACGAGATCGAGGGACTCCTCCCATTTCGGCTCCATTGCGCATGGGCGTCGACTCCATCTTAGATTGTTTTCCCCCGCAGAGGGTGAGGTAGGAGTTGTATATGCTAGTAATAGTGCCCATGCAATGGAGTGAATACGTATGTACATAATGTAGTTTAAAGTAATATATATATTTACAAATATACAGATGTTCAAGATCAACTTCTAAACGGCTACAGGCTCCCGGGGAGGCGGGTGGGCGCATGTGAATCTGCAGCGACTAATGCCACGAACAGATGTACACTGGGTAAGTGACATTTTCCGTTCGGTGGCATGTGTAGCTGCAGATACACATGCTGTGCATAGACTAGTAAGCAGTTATCTCCCCAAAAAGCGGTGATTCAGCCTGTAGGAGTTGAAGTTGTCTGAAACAATGTTCGTAGTACTGCTTGGCCTACTGTGGCTTGCTGTGTTGTTAGCACGTCTACACAGTAGTGTTTGGTAAATGTATGAGGCGTAGACCATGTAGCTGCCTTACATATTTCTGTCATTGGAATATTTCCTAGCAAGGCCATGGTAGCACCTTTCTTTCTAGTTAAGTGTGCCTTTGGTGTAATAGGCAGTTCTCTTTTAGCTTTAAGATAACAGGTTTGAATGCACTTAACTATCCATCTAGCAATGCCTTGCTTAGAAATTGGATTTCCTGTATGAGGTTTTTGGAAAGCAATAAATAATTGTTTTGTTTTGCGAATTAGTTTTGTTCTGTCAATGTAGTACATTAACGCTCTTTTGATGTCCAATGTATGTAGTGCTCTTTCAGCTACAGAGTCTGGCTGTGGGAAGAACACTGGTAATTCTACTGTTTGATTTAAGTGGAATGGTGATATGACTTTTGGTAAAACTTTAGGATTTGTTCGTAGAACTACCTTATGCTTGTGTATCTGAATAAATGGTTCTTGTATGGTAAATGCTTGAATCTCACTTACTCTTCTTAAAGATGTGATGGCAATTAAAAATGCAACTTTCCATGTTAAGTATTGCATTTCACAAGAGTGCATGGGCTCAAAAGGTGGACCCATGAGTCGTGTTAGGACAATGTTGAGGTTCCATGAAGGAACTGGTGGTTTTCTTGGTGGTATAATTCTCTTTAGACCTTCCATAAATGCTTTTATGACTGGTATTCTAAATAGAGAAGTTGAGTGCGTAATTTGCAGGTAAGCTGAAATTGCTGTAAGATGTATTTTAATGGAAGAAAAAGCTAGCTTTGATTTTTGCAAATGTAGTAAGTATCCTACGATGTCTTTGGCAGATGCGTGTAAGGGTTGAATTTGATTATTGTGGCAGTAATAGACAAATCTTTTCCACTTATTTGCATAGCAATGTCTAGTGGTAGGTTTCCTAGCTTGTTTTATGACCTCCACACATTCCTGTGTAAGGTCTAAATGTCCGAACTCTAGGACTTCAGGAGCCAGATTGCTAGATTCAGCGATGCTGGATTTGGGTGTCTGATCTGTTGTTTGTGTTGCGTTAACAGATCTGGTATGTTTGGTAGTTTGACATGAGGCACTACTGAGAGGTCTAATAGTGTTGTGTACCAAGGTTGCCTTGCCCATGTCGGTGCTATTAGTATGAGTTTGAGTTTGTTTTGACTCAGCTTGTTTACTAGATATGGAAGGAGTGGGAGAGGGGGAAAAGCGTAAGCAAATATCCCTGACCAACTCATCCATAACGCATTGCCCTGAGACTGATCTTGTGGGTACCTGGATGCGAAGTTTTGGCATTTTGCGTTTTCCTTTGTTGCAAATAGATCTATTTGTGGCGTTCCCCAACTCTGGAAGTAAGTATTCAGTATTTGGGGGTGAATCTCCCATTCGTGGATCTGTTGGTGATCCCGAGAAAGATTGTCCTCTAGCTGGTTCTGAATTCCTGGAATAAATTGTGCTATTAGGCGAATGTGGTTGTGAATCGCCCAATGCCATATTTTCTGTGCCAGGAGACACAACTGTGTTGAGTGTGTGCCTCCCTGTTTGTTTAGGTAATACATCGTCGTCATGTTGTCTGTTTTGACAAGAATGTGTTTGTAGCTTATTATGGGTTGAAATGCTTTCAGCGCTAGAAATACTGCCAATAGTTCTAAGTGATTTATGTGAAACTGTTTTTGGTGAGTGTCCCATTGTCCTTGGATGCTGTATTGATTGAGGTGTGCTCCCCACCCTATCATGGAGGCATCTGTTGTTATTACGTATTGTGGCACTGGGTCTTGGAAAGGCCGCCCTTGGTTTAAATTTATACTGTTCCACCATTGAAGCGAGGGGTATGTTTGGCGGTCTACCAACACCAGATCTAGAATTTGACCCTGTGCCTGTAACCACTGTGATGCTAGGCACTGTTGTAAGGGTTGCATGTGCAACCTTGCGTTTGGGACAATGGCTATGCATGAGGACATCATGCCTAGGAGTTTCATCACCTTTTTTACTTGTATTTTTTGATTTGGATACATGGCCTGTATTACATTGTGAAATGCCTGAACCCTTTGTGGACTTGGAGTGGCAATCCCTTTTGCTGTGTTGATTGTCGCCCCTAAGTATTGCTGTGTTTGACACGGCAGAAGGTGTGACTTTGTGTAGTTGATTGAGAAACCTAGTTTGTGTAGGGTTTCTATGACATACTTTGTTGTGTTGTGAACACCTTTCTAGAGTGTTGGTTTTGATTAACCAATCGTCTAGGTACGGGAACACATGTATTTGCTGCCTTCTGATATGTGCAGCTACGACTGCTAGGCACTTTGTAAAAACTCTTGGCACAGTTGTTATTCCGAATGGCAACACCTTGAATTGGTAATGTGTTCCTTGGAATACAAACCTTAAGTACTTTCTGTGTGAAGGATGTATCGGTATATGGAAATATGCATCCTTTAGGTCTAGTGTTGTCATGTAGTCTTGTTGTTTGAGTAGTGGGATTACGTCTTGTAATGTCACCATGTGAAAGTGATCTGATTTGATGTAGGTATTTAATGTTCGGAGATCTAATATAGGTCTCAGAGTCTTGTCTTTTTTGGGTATGAGAAAGTACAGAGAGTAAACTCCTGTTCCTTTCTGGTGTTCTGGTACTAATTCTATTGCTTCTTTTAGTAGTAATGCCTGAACTTCTAGTCCTAGAAGATCTATATGTTGTTTTGACATATTGTGTGTTTTCGGTGGCACGTTTGGAGGGAATTTGAGAAATTCTATGCAATAACCATGCTGGATAATTGCCAGTACCCAAGTGTCTGTTGTTATCTCCTCCCAATGTTTGTAAAATTGTCTTAGTCTCCCCCCCACAGGTGTTATGTGTTGGGGATGTGTGACTTGGAAGTCACTGTTTGTTTTGAGGGGTTTTGGGGCTTTGGAACTTTCCTCTATTTTTGGGGAATTGTACCCCTCTATATTGCCCCCGAAAACCTCCCCGCTGGTATTGGCTATGATAAGTGGGCCTTGCTTGTGAGGTTGTGGCCTCTGTAGGTTGACCTCGAGACCCTCCCCTAAATGGTGTTTTGCGAAATGTGCCTCTGCTTTGTGGGGAGTAGAGTGCGCCCATGGTTTTTGCGGTATCAGTATCTTTTTTGAGTTTTTCAATAACAGTGTCGACTTCCGGCCCAAACAACTGCTGTTCATTAAAGGGCATATTCAGCACGGCTTGTTGTATTTCCGGCTTGAATCCTGACGTGCGCAACCATGCGTGTCTCCTTATTGTTATTGCAGTATTTACTGTCCTTGCAGCTGATTCTGCTGTGTCCATTGATGACCGTATCTGATTATTGGAGATACTTTGTCCTTCTTCTACCACTTGTTGTGCCCTTTTCTGGAACTCTTTGGGTAAGTGTTCTATGAAATGCTGCATTTCGTCCCAATCAGCTCTATCGTATCTTGCCAAAAGTGCTTGTGAATTTGCAATACGCCATTGGTTTGCTGCTTGTGCTGCAACTCTTTTACCCACAGCATCGAATTTGCAACTCTCTTTGTCTGGAGGTGGTGCATCTCCCGAGGTATGAGAGTTTGCTCTCTTGCGAGCTGCCCCAACAACCACAGAATCTGGTGTTAATTGCTGCGTAATATAAACATTGCTGCGTAATATAAACAGGGTCTGTTGGTGGTGGCTTATACTTTTTTTCCACCCTTGGAGTTATGGCTCTGCCTTTAACAGGCTCCTGAAATATTTGTTTTGAATGTTTTAGCATTCCTGGGAGCATAGGTAAGCTTTGGTATTGGCTATGAGTGGAGGAGAGTGTATTAAATAAAAAGTCATCCTCAATTGGTTCTGAATGCAAGGTGATGTTATGAAACGCAGCTGCCCTTGAAGCACACCTGCGTGTAGGATGTACTGTCTTCAGGTGGCGACGGCCTTGTAGGGTAACATTCTGGGCTGTTTTCTGATACAGGAGCATCATAAAGGTCCCATGCATCAGGATAATCTTGACTCATTGCAGTATGAGTCGGAGATTGCATCAGTGGTAGAGTGGCTACCGGTGATGTGTGCATTGATGGTGGTGGAGATGGTGGTGGAGTTGTTTGTCTTGCCACCTTTGCCTGTGGCTGCTTGTCCTTTTCTTGAAAGGCAAGTCTTCTTTTCATCTTAATTGGGGGAAGAGTGCTTATCTTCCCTGTGTCTTTTTGAATGTGGAGCCTTCTTTGAGTGTAGTCTGGCTCAACAGATTGAAGTTCCTCTCCGAACTTATGTCCTTGCATCTGGGAGGACAATCCCTGTTCCTCTGTGTAGGAACCTGTTTTCGGTTCTGATGCTGGATGTTTCGGAATCAAAATCTTTTCGGTCGCCTTTTTGGGCTCCGAGGCAACCTTCTTTATTTTCGGCATCGTGGTTTCTCGGTGCCGAACCATTTCGGTGCCACTGTCTCGGTGCCGAATCTGTTCGGGGCCGGTGTCTCGGGCCCGAGATTGCTGTGTGGCGGTATCTCGACCGGAGTCGGATGACTTCGCCACATGCATGCCCTTTTTCGGTGCTGATGATCGGTCACCTATCTTTCGGGTTAAGCCATGGCCTGTTGGCGGTGGCGTCCCCTGGGCTTTTGCTGTCTTCTCGTGAGTTTTATGTTTCGATGTCTTACTCACGGTTTTCGGCGTTTCTTCAGGATCGAGCTCGTCCGAGTCCGATTCATGGATGGAGAAGCTTTCTTCTTCCTCCTTGAAACGCCCTTGTCCTGTCGGCGCCGACGCCATCTGCAGTCTTCTTGCTCTTCGGTCTCTTAATGTCTTCCTCAACCGAAACGCTCGACAGGCTTCACAGGTATCCTCCTTGTGCTCTGGAGACAGACACAAGTTACAGACCAGATGCTGATCTGTATATGGATACTTGTTATGGCATTTTGGGCAGAAGCGGAATGGGGTCCGTTCCATCAGCCTTGAAGAGACACGTGGCCGGGCCGACCAGGCCCCGACGGGGGGATCTAAAAAACCCCAAAGGGCCACCGGAGCTCTTCAAAAGTCGGTGTCGATCTGTTATAACTAACCCGATACCGAACGCAAACAATACCGACGATTTTTCCGAGATTCTAACTAACTTTCCGACCTGAAACACGGAGCGAAAAGGAACATGTCCGAAACCGATGGCGGAAAAAAAACAATCTAAGATGGAGTCGACGCCCATGTGCAATGGAGCCGAAATGGGAGGAGTCCCTCGATCTCGTGACTCGAAAAGACTTCTTCGAAGAAAAACAACTTGTAACACTCCGAGCCCAACACCAGATGGCGGGATGTGCACAGCATGTGTATCTGCAGCTACACATGCCACCGAACATATATATATATATATATATATATACACACACACATATATAATCGTAAGCGTTTATTGTGTTGCTCATAAGTTTGGCTCTGTTTGTCCAATCTCCACACTCCACACAACTTTCCAAAACGTTGCTGATTATTTACTAGTCTATGCATGGAAAGTTTTGGAGTGATCCAGCAAATGCGGGCTGGGAAAAAAAGGGGGGGTCCCAAAACACTAAGGCCCTCATTACAACCCTGGCGGACGATGTTAAGTTGGCGGTAGCACCGCCAACAGGCTGGTGGTAATTACCGCCAATGTACCACACCGTCCGCCACGGCGGTAACGACCGCCAGGCTGGAGACAACAGTCTCCAGCCCGGCGGCCGTCACTAGTCTGCCTGCGGGATAATGACCCCGCATACCGCCATGGTTTTCGAGGTTTTTGTTCTGCCATGAAAACCATGGCGGTAGGCACTATCAGTGATGGGTAATTCCTTCCCAGCACTGATAGGGGTCTCCCCCGCCTCCCTCCCCAGAGTCCTCCCCCAACAGCCATGACCCCCCAAAGGTGGTAGGGCCCCCTCCCCTCCCCCACTCCCCCTACCTCCATTGGCCCCCCAGACATACCCCCCCACTCACGCACGCACACACCACTCACACTCATGCATGTGTACATACATGCACACATACGTACATGATACATCCCCCTACACACATCACACCCCCGCATACATACACGCACTCACACACCCCCTCTAACCACTCACACCCCCATTCACGCACAAACCACACAACCCCCCCCAACCCCCTCCACTGTCGGACGATCGCCTTACCTGAGTCGGTGCTCGTCCGGGAGGGAACGGGTTTCATGGGGGCTGCTCCGCCGCCAGCAAGCCATCACTAGAACACCGTCACGTCGAATACTGAAACATAATGCGGTGGGCGGTGTTCTGATGAAGTTGGCGGTGACGGAGGAGCAACCTCCACTGTACCGCTGACCGCCAGTATGGCTTCTGGCGGCTCTCCGACCAAAATATGGCGGAGGGTCGCCAGCAGTCATAATATGGTTGGCGGAAGACCGCCAACACTGGCGGTCTTCGGTCTGGAGGGACCTCGGCAGTCTTCTTTGAAGACCGCCGAGGTCATAATGAGGGCCTAAATCTCTGTGCTTTTTCCATAGACTTCTTTAGACTGAGCTACAGCAAAAACTGCTGAACGGAACTACACTAAATTTAGCAGAGAGTAGGAAGCTAGATCTTGGTCCCACAGATTGTGCTTTTTATGATTTGGTGTAAATCTGTTCAGTAGTTTTTGAGACCAAACAAAGGATCCCACAGCATACTGTACAAGAGTAAAACAAGTCCCAGTCAGGCAATCTTGTTCCTTGTCATGAAGTACTGGTTTATTTTCAGTCATCAATATGGGTGTTAATTCATTCTTCAAAAAGCAGCAGCCGGCACGTGTTTCGTCCCATGGACTTTATCATGGTTGCAATGTCATAAGTACAAGTTCAGAGAAGTACCATAATGCAAATACTGTTTTTATATGGAGTACAATATGGCCATGGTGTGCCTGAGAAAAGTAATAATACGAGAACTCCCTCAATACAGAAATATAGTGGTCAGTGGTGGGAATTACTGCCAGGCAATAGTAAAAATGAAGACTGAAGTAGCATGTACAATGATAAGCCTTATGCTGCTCACACAGGAACCCAAATGGTAATGGAAATGGCGTTTATTTCCATTTTTACCATTGCCTGGCTGTAATTCTTCTGCATCTGTATACTACGGACATAGGACTATTGTGGACTTCTCTCTGTGTTTACTTAACCCCATACTGAAACATTGTTGTTTGATGTGCAGGCTCTGTAGCACTGTCACCAGTAGATTTCGAGAAATTAAGGTTAAACAAAGATCTCTAGATGTTTGGGTTTGCAGAACTCTCACAAGAGTCCCTGGAACCCAAATTTAAAAAATCTAGCATTCTGATTGTGCCAGGGAGCTTTTTTCCCTTGGGCCATCATGCTCCCGTAGGGTTTCCCAGATACCTGTGGTTGATTGTGAATGTGAACTAGGCTACTGGTGAAGTGTATGGTATAGGATCAGTGTTGGACATAACCCATGCTTGTTACACTCACAGGAGTTGTTTGTGTAATTACATTAATGATGCTTCATATTATTCTGAGGTATTCTGTACGTATTTTCAGGCCTCTAATGCCATACCAGTTTATAGCACACTGTGTGCAAAACAGGCTTGGATGATGTCATCAGTGATGTAATAAATTATTATGTAAAATAACATGTTACGAGCAATGTAATATGTGAGGTCATAAGCAGTGCATGGCGGGCGCAAGTTATAGTTAGCCTTGCTAACTATAATTGGTGAATTTTTCTGTTTTTGTTTAATTCAAATTAGTAATGTTGTCACTGACATGTTCAACTAACTATAACATTACTTTAACCTTTGTTTTTTCATTGAATGTATATCTTATCTATCTAATACAAAAATCACCACTACAAGCAGGAACTTCACTGAAACGTTTTCAAAATCAACTTGTTTCATGTTCATGACACTCTACAGAAATTGGCTACATAGCTACTAACATCTCTGGGCACTTGCGGAACTACCTGCAACCAAGCCCTAGCCCAACTTTATACCTTACAGACAAGAGACAAAAACAAGCCTTATCAATATATGTCACATGACACACATACATGGCTGTGAATGCAGGTAAGTATTGTTATAAAAGGAATGGGAATTGAGTACAGAGCAAGAGAATAAGTCAGTGGCAGGGATTCGGGAAGTGACTTCTCTCCTGAAACATTTTGGATTGAGAGTTGAGCCCCTGAACTAGGTCTCTTTGTTGTGAGCCTTATCCTGGGCTATTTCTGTGCTACAAGAGGAAGTCTTTCGGGTAACAAGATTGCAAGCCCTGATGGCTGAGAGGCTGAGAGGCTGACTTCACTTTATAGATCATAAATAGGTTTCAGAAAACTACAACATTTCCGATTCAGTCAGTGCACAGGCTAGACACGATTTCATGGTACAATGTGTGGAGGTGGTATAGAAGATAAGAGAGAGGTTCTGAATCCTTTACAAGCAGTATTGTCATGAGTGTCTCATGAAACACAGGTAGAGTCTTTAAGTGCCTCCATAAGTATTATTATTTTTGGTGTTAACCAAAACCTTCTGATATTACTAAAAAATATATATCATAAACTTACTTTAAGGGGCTTCCAGTCCGCCCCATCATCCACCGGTGCCAGTTACATTTTTCCTTCTGCCCACTATAGCATACAACATGGGACAATGTGTCAGCCCACTGCACCCACAGTGAGAAATTGCATTGTGCTGCTTCACAAGAGCACATTTGCAAATAAGGTTGTTCTCATCAATGCCAGGAACTACTATGGCAGTATGTGCCTTTTGAAACCAAAATAATATTTTTGTTTTTATCCATTTTTTATATTAATGAGGGCCTAGCAGCTTCCTCAACAACAATGGTTTACAAAAACAATAACAAAACAAAACATGCATTGATAAAGCCAAAAGGTTGGCAGCTAATGCCAGACCAAGTAGCTTTGGAAATCGTGTTGTTAATGTCACCCTAAATCAGAAAAATAGATTTAATTAGTGAGTGAGGTGTCCTTGGTGAATGGATATACATTTTCCTCACTCTGAGTGTGAAGTTACTGGCACTTAATTATAGTTGAATGCTTGCAGCAGTGGTTGGGGTGAAGACACTAATTCAATGTCCTGAGGAAATACATCCTGCGTAGGAAACTGCAGTGAACTCAAGCAAGGTACAAATTATCCTACTCATAATTTACACAATATTCAAGTACCTGTAGACATATCACTGTAGCGTAGTGGACTTGTATGGCCTTTGAAGGTTAATGTATTAGTGGAAAATGTCAGAGATTTCGGTCCTCTCATTTGCAGGTTAAATATGTTATAGAACATTATTCTCTTTAGACTGTCTTTGTCCACTAATCTAGCAGAGATCAGACTATTGAATTTTATTGAAGGGAAAAGAGTCTGTGTGGAGCTGCCAAACATTAACAAACTGCTAATGTTTGGCAGCCCATTAGGGACCTTCTAAGTAATAAGGCCTAAGGTCCACATAGTTTTCCGACAGCCTTTTAAAAGGTACGTATTGACCGTTTTTGGGGACTCTGTATCACCTTTCTTGACAGATGTCAAATGACACCCACAATGGCTGACTTAAACAGAACTGTGATCACAAAATACCCCACAAGTTCCAGTTCAACCCAAAAATGCTGGGATAAGACTTTATAATTTATTTGCCTTCTGTTTAGACCCTCTCCTAATCAAACTGAACCAAAGGAGGTTACTTTTAAAACCACTGCAACTCAAAGAACATCAGGAAGTTAATATACACTAAACTAACTAAGAAATAAAACAGCCTGTGCAATTACTCCCCCTTGACACCAAAAAGTGTTTGATCATGTGAATTGTCCTTTTATCAATATCATTCTGACGAATTTGGATTAAGCCTCAATGTTACTAAGTTGATGCTGTTGAACTAGGTATAGTGACTGATTAAATTAGAGTTAAACATTTCTCACTTTTAGAATACAAATTTTCAGAAGTATCTGTCAAGGGTGCCACATCTCACAGCTTATCTTTGCATTATTCTTTTACCCTCCACTTTGGAAACGGATAATTTGCTACTTCTTGGCGGTGAGAGTCCCTTTAACACATGACTACAAATCCCCTGTGTCCCATTCACTGGGTATGTGATGAGTGAAAATATGGGACATTTGAGAGAATGAAAAAATCTCTATAAATGTATTAAGTGACAGGGTCGAAATTTGTAGGAAGGTGGTCTTGTCGTATTGACTACATTATTAAGGAACAGACAGTTTGCACTAGGACTCTGAGTCCGAAAATGTCAGTTGTTCTAAAACTGATTAATACCTATAATTGTGTTGCATGACTACCCACACCGAGTCTTTTGGAATAATCTGACTGACCACATCATATAAAGAAAGAAAGCATTGAGAGGCTCTATCTCCGAGCTTTCCCAAATGCCTCTTTAAGAGATGTAGTGTATATTAGCTGCAAATGAATGTTACTATAACCCCATAGTTAACGTCAATGACCCTCATTACAGCTGGTGGAATTCCAACCAGAGCAATAACTCAAACTCCCTATCACCTGCAATTACAAATATCTCCATGTCCACAATTATCAGGGCAGCAAACTCCAGACCCTCTATAATTCCTGGCTCAGGGACAACGGACCTGTCCTCACTGCTGCAGGAGCAGGAGATGAAGGCATTAGCACAGCCTGACCCCTTCCAAACCTCTGCAGCAGCATAGAGGAGCAAGGAAGGCGCCTCCTAGACAGACTGATCTTTTTGTTTTTCAACAAACTTTTATTGAGATTTTTGTACAACAACCAGATAGCATTCTTCACCAGTTCATATTATGCACACAATGATTAAAGCAACATTCCAGCTGCTATTCAACTAAGACATTTCGCATTAACTACCCCCTTCCCGCTGTGCCTTCCTCCTTCTGAATTCATTCATATTAATAATCACCTCAGGAGGGGTCAGTTGCGGTTGGATCTGGTAGTTAGTGCACAATAGTCTTTCTGTGCGTATGGTAGGCAGCAGATCCATAGAAGTCAATATAATACCATATAATATATCTTTATTAGCCTAGGTAGGGTATACTCTTTCGTTTTCATGGGGTTCCCCCTGATGTGCCCGCTGGGGAAGTAACTGGTTTCGTTAGACTTCCGAACAAAGTTTGCCATGTCTGTACCATTTCCATGGTGCTCCGCCCTCTTTTAGCTTCTTGTACCAAGAACGACCCCTCGTATCCTGCCCATCACTCCAACTCTTTCTTCTAAACGTTCCCTTTGGGACCTACGGGTACCTTCCAATTGCGTGTTATTTCCGGCTTTGCTAATAGGAGAGCCAAAATCTGGAATCTGCTCGTAGCTTCGTTTTTTGCTGCGTGGGAACCAGTTGAGCAAACAATGTTGTGAAATGTCCGTAATTTGTTCCCAGTACACTGAAAGCATCTTGGGCATTTTGCAGTTGCGACATTGACATGACAGTTAATTCTTCTTGTTGAAAGGTAAGCACGATGGATTACCTAGTAGTTACTCAATTTGAAGGGGGGCAACACCCTTGGTACCCTTTCTAAAATGTCAGCCCAGGCTTTATCAGCTGTAGGGCTTCCTAGGTCAGTCTCCCATTTAGTGCAGAAATCATGTATAGGCATCCGCCCATCCTCTAGAATCAATCTGTACAAACAAGTGACAGCTTTGTACTTCCCAGAGGATGTAAAAAATATATTGAAAGATCCTATGATGTGGTGGTCCCTCCAATCCCCTCCCAAGTGTTTTCAAATCGCACAAGTCACTGCCCTATATAAGAGAAATTGACATCCAGGGAGGTACTACTAGGCCCAAATTCTTCAAACGGGAGGACGCATTCTCGTAGTACAAGTCCTCTATCATTATTGCTCCCACTTCCACCCAGGTCTCCAGTCCTCTCCAGTCTGCCCCATGTGGCAGTGCAACTGGTTGCCTCAATGGTATGTCTGGTGAGTACAGGACCTTTGTGTGGGTCTTCTGAAGCACCCTAACCCAGCATCACTGCAGTGTCTGAAACACTGTTTTGTACCTCTCAAAAGGGTATTGCAGCCACAGAATCATGCTACCCAGCGTGTGGGCATCTTGTTCCCTGATTTAAAGTGTGCACCCAGGTGTCAGTCTGATCGCCACCCATTGTGTCAGCCACTGGAACTGCGCAGCCAAGTAATTATTTTCAAAGTCCAGCACTGCAAGTCCCCATCGTCATGACTGATGCCTACCCTAACCCTCCTCCTACCTCGACTGGCACTTTCTGCCTCCTTTTAGGAGGTGGGAATTATGATCAGTTTTCTCCCTGGAATGGGAAAAAATGCACGAAGAAAGACCCAGTATTTCCAGGTCCGTGCAGTTATTCACCCACTCTAAGGAGAAAACCTGTGTGTTTGAGAATTTGATGCGGGGAGACCAAATGGAATCGCAGAGCCTGACTGCCCTGTATCCATGCACCAAATTCCAGCGCACTTTAATGAGGACCTATGTCTCCTGTACCATGTGTGGATTGTACAATAAAACAAAGGATACTTGCTTCCCCCCTATGTGTGGATGATTCTAGCACTGCTTCAGTCAGTGATGCTACTGTATGTATTATGTTGTGGTGTGCCTTTCTCAAGAAAAGTAAATATACAAAATACTAGTGTGAACAATTGTTTCATTGTAAGATATCAAAGTACAGTAATTTATATGGAAATGTTGGAGTGTAGCTTTTATATTCAATATTAACATGAAATGCTTGCAAAATAATGTATAATGAAGTTGCATAGAGAATGTATTAATGTGCTACTAATGTACGCGTTTGAAATGTGCCCACGGGGAGTGGCCACCAATGTATACGATGATTAATGAAATTGATTAATAATTAATTAATAATGTACTAATGTATGATTTTGTATTAGCATTAAGAGTTATATGTTAAGGTTTTGCTAAATTAATCACTAGGCCTAAGTTAGCAAGGGTCTGGGCCTAGCTGCCTGGTGCCATATTAAAAGTGTTTTTCTGACGTGCAATGTGCTGTCTTCCTGAAGGACATGAAACTGTACTTTTCCAGAAGCTAGAGATGTGTGTGTAACCGTAGTAAATTCTTTCTCATGAGACCCGACTTGCTCAAGGAGACATTCTTGCCGAATGCAACAGTGTAGTTCGCAACAGGTGCAAGGTCCCCTGAACTGGTAAAGACAATGAAACTACTGACTGGAGCAACGAGTGTAACTTTTCTTACCTGACATTCTACCCGTTGAAGACATCAATTACAGGAGCCAATAAACTACGTGAGAACTGTCTTAAGAGAAAATTCTAGTAAGGTGATCAATGGATCATTGGACAGAGATAACGATGCACCAAATATTGCCCAATTGGAAATTAGAAGCTTGTTAGCCGGATTCGATATAACGACATGCCACAAGGCGAAATCAGTCATTACGTGCCATTACCTAGCCATTCTCTACAGTTCCTTTACTTTGCCATTCTCATTGAGCCATTACTTTGCTTTCCTGAGAGAGTTTTGTCTGATACTTTAAACCATCCTCACTTCATGCCTAGCCCGATACATACTTCTCCTCCTTATGAGGGAAGTGTCCCTTACTGCCCGTCTTGCTGAGACTTTGCTGTCCTGTCCTGGCTGATGGCGAATCAACTGATGTCCTGAGGACGAAGACTGACTCTGTATGCTGACCCATTATGGAGGGTAACTATATGATAATGAAATTGTAATTGTCTGTTTGCCTTTTCTTTCTAGGTACCAACTGCTCTTTTGATAGAGGCTATAGTTAGATGTTTTCTAAATTTGTGTTGCTAAATTGTTTTGCATGAAGCCCAACATGCTGATGCTAATTCATGGTTAGTTAAGGAGTTCACTAATATCGGGTGCAAATAGACAAATGACTGAATCTATGCTTTGTTGAATAATGTGCTAATGATACTCTGCTAAAGTTGATTCATGTTGACGTCGTGCTTTGTTCTAATGTTCATGATCTTTGCTTTGCTAAAGTCTTATTCAAGTTGCCATATTGTAGTATTGTTGATGTGCTTTCTGGTATTGAGACTAATAAACTTGCTAGTAGAGTATAAATAGGGAATACATATCATAAATCTTACTAAATTTGTGTGGTTATTCATGGCTAAAAGGTCATGGTGTGTTTCGATTCTTATTAATGTCGTTAACTAATTTGATTGATCGTTATTGTGAATAATGATAAGGTTATTGATCTATTGATTGAAATGCTGAATAGATATCTCGTCCTAAGGAGTCCCCAATTAGGGTCAAAAGAATCATTTGCCTAAAACGAGTCCCTGTGAGTTAAATTATTAGAGGTGGGACGCGTTATCAGAAATAAAATGTGATCCCTGCTGTGCAACTTTATATGTTCCTCATAATTAGAAGCTATGGTTGTCTGACTGAGTGAAACCTACGTGTATGTAGTTCACCCCAATTGCCCATAACATAATACATTATAGCATGAAAGCATGCTCTCTATATTTTTTGTTTTCAGTATACATATTTAATCTGCACCTTTGAACATAGTCCTCATTTGGAACAACGGATAACTCCACTGTAAAATAACTCCACTAATATGAGGGCTCCAAATCACCCTCTCTTGTGACTGAGTCTATGCTATGTGCTCCTAAACAATATTATGTTATCAGCTTATATGCAGGAACTGATGGTGAAGAATAACTCGCCTCCAAACAGGATGTGTTACTGTTTATCAAAAAACTGAGGCCACACCAAGCACTTTCATGAGCATCTTCGCAGCCATGCTCGAGAGCAAATCAGCGGAAACACCCAAGCACTGTTCATGATTTAGAGACACGTCTTTGCTGCTTTTTTTCTACCATTTTTTACTTTCGGGCCAGATTGTGTAAGGTTCATTAACCACATAGTACCTGTATCCAACTGCTCCATCGTAGATAGAATCATTCAGGTAAATTAACCTCCCTTCAGACTCGAACTGCTGCCCGGACGGAGCACTGTAGGAGACCAAACCATCTAAAACATAAAGCAAAAAGCACAGGTCGTAAGACAAAGCAGTGCTCACTACACCGACAAAGACCAAAGCATGAGAAGATGATTACAACAGTTACAGTTTATAAAGCTACAGCACCACTAGAAGGCAGTCTTGTCAATTTAACCGAAAAGAGAAAGAATAAAGACACTGGTAAATAGCAAAATCAACACATTTATTTTCTATCCTGCATACCAGGCAACAGAAAGAGAACTCCCTCTTGAAATGTGTGAATGAGGTTGTAAAGGTCTCAGGAATACAAGCTCCAAGTTCTATAGCTACAAATGTGGACATCTCTTTGGCATATATTTTAACTGTCTTATTTTTCTAACAATTTCTAGCAACAACCCTGCTGCATCAAGTGATTTACCACGAAACAAGGAAAAAACAGAAGCACTGATCATACATATATTCACCAACCCAAAGCCTCAAGGATATTCCAAAAAGAAACTCGATCATCTGTTGCATCAACATAGAGCTAAAGCCTCATTCTACACAACTCATCTCAATGAGGAATGACAAACTGAAAAGTGATTTGGAAACTTCAGACTGAGTGCTAAACCATATCATGAAAGCCCCTTATGAGAGCTAAGGTCAATACCTACAGGTAAGTTAAAAAGCGTGTTGTCAATTAAATGCACTCGACAGAGAACAACAGCCGGAGCAGGATTCAATTGGGAATCCCCTGAAGTTGAACAATATAAACGACTTTTCCCCTAACTGCTTTGCATCAATTAGACCCTATGTCTGTAATGGAGGGGCTAAAGATGGAAGTTTACTTAAATGTTTTGGACTGATAACTAGGGATTCCAGATTGCTCCAAGCGGGTGTAACAACACCATGTTTCCAATAATTCTTTTTTATTTGGTGAATCAGTCCATTATGGTATTTGTTGTCTTTATTTGCTTCTAGTTAACCAAATAGATTAACGTATCTAATGAAAAGGTACTCAATTTCACTGTTTGTATCTCAAAACCATTATTATTCTGTTACACATTACTAGGCCTTTCCTCCTTCAACTACTTTCACCTCTCTGTCACTTTTCTAGAATTCTAGAATTCTGTATATCCATGGTAGTTCTAACCCTGCTAAAAACATTTGTTCCTGCTTTCTATCCAAATACTATCCTGTATCCCATCTTCCCTTTTCTAAAACCCTTGGTTGCTCTGTGTTTAATTGTCTCATCAGTTACAAATCTCAGCCCAACCATCTCAATATAATCTGTTTCTCATCAATCTTCCTTCAGGCACCCACACATGTCCAGCTTTTTCAGCTCTGCTCTCACAAAAGCACCTTTGTACCACTCTCAATCTCCTCCATTTTTCTACAGTAGTGAAAGACCCGACTATGCAATGCTTAATTTGTACCAGTGTTTTCCGGTGCTCAGCATAAGCACTTATTTCATAACACCGGCACACATTTCTGACAGTCCACCACTTGCTTTGTATTGATTTTTAAGCAGAAATTACTTTAAAGTGATTTAACATTCCAACAATATTAATACCTTGTCAGGGCCATTCTCACAGCTTTGGGTGGCACTGAATAGTCCAAATTGTCACATGTGTTGGAGTGTGATTGTTAGCAGATAACAGTACCACTAGCTTCAGGCAGTGCTGGCAGGGCCATTAGGCAGTGCAAGCTACAGCAGCCTCCCATTTAATACCTCGGGCCCTTGTACTTTCGTTTTTTGCAACATTTATGCACTGTGCTAGCATCTCTTGGCTTTCTTATGTGTTGCTGTCACAGCACTGCAATGGTTAGCCAGCAGAATGGTTTAAACAAGTTGACTGCTCACCACTGAAACATGAGTTAATCAGGTCAAGAGTCTGAATTATAGCAGACTATCTTCCATCCTTCCATAGTGGATAAACTAAGAATCACTAAACTGAGTAACAGGAACACTCTGTTACACCTGTAAATTGCTTTGAAACAAAAACCCTAGGATGTGAAGCAATATATGAACAGAAGGCATTATTGTTATAATTATTATTATTATTATTATCACTAATAGTAGTATTATTATATGTGACATGTGTGTCCTACCACTTACTCTTTGTTTCCTGGAGTTCATCAGTCTCTCTGGCCACCTCACTGTCTATGAAATCCTTAAAACTACCAACGATAACAGGATCAAATTGTTTAACTTTCAATTTGTGAATGTGTAACTTGTTGTTTTGCGCTCAGGGAACTCTACTGTATCTATAGGCCAGGGCAGCATCCAAAGTGTACGCAAGCATGTGTCCTTCACTACCCTAGCATGTATGTTTTGGGCTGCCTGTCATAGAACATGCCTGAGTGTTTGGGCTTATCTATGGTGTGCCTCAAGGCAAAATGTGGTATTAGTGGTTTCCTCTGTAAGGAAATAGTAGGTACTACAGATAGAGATGGGACCCCTGAACAGGTAAAGGCTTGGCTGATTTGTTTTCACTCAAATGACCTCAGTGGCTCCATCACTGAGATGCCATAGCAGCTTCAACCCTGCCTGGTTTTAGCTGTAAAATTCACTTATCTCTGAGCCTTGCATGAACACAAAACCTGTTCTGATGCAGAAATATGCTTTTTTCAGATGTAGAATGATCCACTTTCAGAGTGTCTGCTTTGTGGGAGCTCTGTCTATACCCTGTGGCCATCTCTGACTTACCCCTTTGTGTTCTGGTGAATCTGCCATGCCTCCCTGGAATCCTCATTTTCTTTTCAAGTGTGTGCCTGCCTACTTATTTGGTCATGGATGCTGGCTAGTGCTCCTAGCATTAGATAAATATAGACCCATATAGGCAGGCTAGGCTCTTCTGGCTAGGTCGATTCACCCTTCATTCCAACACCATTTCAACCACCTTTCATAGCCCTTATGCTTCATATTTTAATAAAGACACAATTGGACCTACTCTTGTCCCCATTTACAACTGGTCCAGTACTTGTCGGGGCCATCTAAACGTTTTACTCAGACAAGCTATTGACAAGATAAGGGCAAGTAAAATTTGCTCAAATTCTACTGAACAATTCCCAGTAGTCTGCTCTTGCTGTACCCTTCTTTTGAACTCCATTGTCTCAGACCCATATACCTTCCTCAACCATCAGGTGCTTTTGGGATAATAACTAGATAGTTCTTCAGATTACATTACAGTGGTAACAGGAAAGGTTCAAACTAGTGAGGTGCAACCATTTGTGGAATAATCTTGTTTTTAGGTTTTGCTTGCGCCGTTGCTTGCAAAATCTCCTGCAACGAAAACAAAATCTTAAAAGGGGCTTAGAGCTCGCCCATAACTTACCTTTGATTGGTTGCCACATCACTCTCTTTTCCTTTCTTCCTGTTGATCAGCACCTCCTCCTGCTTGGCTTCACACCTTCACACCTTCGTCCTTGCTGTGAAGCTTGGACCAAGTACTGCTTCCGGCAGCCAGAGTCCTTCCACTGGCTGTGCACTTGTAACATTATATATATATATGATCTATATCTTTCCGGCATCCACATTCTGTTTGCTGCTTGCCTGTCGCTACCACCACCTCACATCTGTTGCTGCATGCCCCTTACCCACATGCTCCTTCCCCATTCATTGCTGGCCTGTCCCTCCCACTACCTCGCTCCCATCACTGCATGACCCTTCCTCACCCTGTTGCTAGCTGCCTCCCTCCTACCTCATCATAGCTTGTTTTATATAGCGTCAAGTCAACTAGAAGGATTTGGAGCGCTTTACATAAGTTCCAACTACATCATTCAAGAACACAATTTTACAGACACACAGGATATTGAGCTGATGCTGAGACTTGAACCTGGTTCCCCAGCTCCAAAGTCAGCAACTCTGGCCATAATACCACAGACTCTACATGCCTTGGGTTCTAGCGAGCTACACTTTGACATATTGGTAACTGCAATGGGCATTTGTTCAAGAAAATAAGCTGCATTTTAAGTTTATGGAAAACAGCATTTTTAACTTGTCTGAACATGCACAGCTTTAAGTAAAAGAAAGCGCTATGAAGACGTCTGGCCACATCATATAGCTTCTTTTAACTTTAAGTTATATAGCACACATTTAAAAAACATTTGACAAAGCCAATTGATCTCCTATGTGAAACCTATTGGCTTTTCCAGTGCCTGTTAAAAGTGTTCCTGTAGTAAAGTGCCCTTTTTGTATGTCAGCCCCACACTTTTTGCCCCAGCGCTGATGGTCTGAAAGTGCACTGGAGCCTGCTAATCTGGCCCCAGTGCCAGTGGTCTCTACCTAAATATGATGTATGTGAATTGGTGCACACAATTGGCAAGGATCTTAAACTACATATAAGTCCTTAGTAAATGGTACCAGTGGTACCCAGGGCATGTGAGTCAAATGAGTCACAAGAGCCAGCCTGAAGCACCCTGAGTGACCCAACTAAACATATGACAGCAGGCCTGCCATTGCAGACTGCAGGAACAGTGCAAACTGCTCCAACTCGACTTGGCCTCACCATGTGTGGCAAGGTCAAAGCACTACTTTTAAAATATGCCAGTCACCCCTGAGGTAGGCCTCCTAAGCCCAGGAGGGAGGGCGTATTATATTAAAGGTGTGGACATATAAGTGCAAGCTTATACGTCCTCAAAGTGGTCTCTTTCCACTAAGGGCTACTATAAGTGGCCAGGGGGCCATAGGTTAAAATGGGATGATACCTGGGCATCCCAAGTTCGCCAACTTTTTTATGGCCCCATTGAAGTATGTTGTGCTTGGTATCAAACGACTTGTCTTATTAAACCTGACTTTATTCCAAAGTCAGATTTGATGTGACATGCACAAGGTGCCTGGGCTGGCAGTCTGCAGGTGCTGCCCCCAAAACAGGAATCTGACCTCCCTGCCAAGAGTTGTGAACTATCCCAGGAGTCGGAAACGAAGGCGTCCCTGGGCGAGAGGTGTCACCTCACTTTCTGACAGAGTGGATAGTGAAGTCTCACATCACAGTAGTGAGTTTCATAGCCCACACTGCCTCTGATATGAATCAGGCTGACACCCAAAGGAGGATAAGGCATCCCTATGCCCCCAGGCACATTTGCACCTGGGCAGGTGGAAAAAGTAAGTAGTCAGGAGGTGTACTGCCACAGAAAGCTAGCCACACCCTTAGTTTGAGTTTTGAGTTTGACTTTCAGTTTCTAAAGCGAGCAAATACCCTTAGGTGTCTTCGCGCTAGCAACATACTACGTTTTACAGCAGTCACAGCATTATTTTATAAAGCTTTAACAAACAGCCATGTTTTCAACGACTTATGAAAGGAGCCTACATTTTCTTGGCATTTAAGTGTCAAAGGCAATCTATTCTAGAGGTGACCAGTGTGGTATACAAAAATACGACTTCCCCAGCTCACTTTCTTAATTCTAGGAATCTGAACTGTTGTTGCAAATTGCAGCGGTCTTGATGACACATACCACGAAAATTTATTTTTAAGATACTACGGACCATTTCCATAGAGTGCTTTTTGTACAAAACATAATGCATTGAACGCATTTCTCTTTCTGACTAGGTGCCAGTGAAGATCTGCCAATGCTGCCCTAACAGATTGGTGCTTTGGTAGTTTCTTAATCAGGCGACAGGCAGCATTTTGCAACAACTGGAACATATTTAGTGGTCTCTGATTAATGCCCAAGTACAAGGCATTACAATCATCTAACCTAGATAGGACTATGGATATGACCACCAGTTTTTGTAGCTCGAAAGGAATGAAAGAAAAAACATTTTCAGAACAAAGAAACAAGATGATGACAATTTATTGACCTTATTCTCAAATGCCAATTCTGCATCAAAAATAATTCCTAGGTTCCTAACTTTCGGGGCTGGCCCTGTGAGGTCCCCCAAGGCTTGGGGCCACCAAGATCTATTCCAGAAAGTACAATCTTTGCAGAAAAGAAGAAATTCTGTTTACTGTGAATTCAGTTTTAAACAAGTATGTTTCATCTATGTTTCAATGCCTGGATACAGTGGTTAAACCAGTCTGCCACTTCTTTGGTGTTCCCAGAGATTGAAACCACAATCTGGGTGCCGTCTACATGCTATAGTAGTGAAGCCAAACAAGTGACTAATTTTGGCTAAGTGAGCCACATACAAATTAAAAAACATGGGGCTAAGGGATGACCCATGCGGAACCCCTCAAGGCAGAGTAAAAGCTTTGGAATTAAGGTCCCCTTGTGTCACCTCCTGTTCACAATCTTCTAAGAAGAAAGAGAGCGGATCATAAGTGGAGCCAGTGATCCCAAGCTCGGCAAAACACTCACGTAGAACCACATGACTCACTGTATCAAAATCTGCTCAGAGGTCTAATGGTGGGATACCTGGTCTGTACAGGCGACCTATCTAAGATTTAAGGGTCACCCCTGACACCAGAACCTCAGATCTGATTCAGCTTGCAACCAAAGACAAAGAAGAGACAGGAGTCTGCGACTTCAGTACCTGCACAAACCTAAGGTGTGGTACTCTGCACCTGGGGCAACCACTCTGCAACTGCACTATTGCGACTCATTCCAGATCAGTGATATGTTCCGAAGGCAAGAGAAACGTCTGTGAGCACCAAAGGCAACTCCAGAGGTCCCCTTGACTAAAGGTGCTAGTCCCTTGCAGCCCACAGGTAAAAGCATGCTCCTGGAACAAAAGAATCACTGGCCATTAGGCCCGCCGAGGGATAGTCCAAAAGTAAATGGTCTAGTGCATTGTGGAAACGTAGTACTAGCCTCTAGCAGGTCTCACATGGCTATTGTTTCCCCCTGGACTCCAGAACGTCGAAGTAATCGTACACTGTGGTTGCCGCTGCCAAGGTTTGTTGGTGCCCAGCCAGGCTATCAGTACCTGTGTTCTATGCTGCATCTCGAGGGAACCCTGCAGCACCTTCAATCATCCACCTCAGTGGCCCCATTGTTGTTTTTTTATCAGTTTCCTCTCTAATACTGTCTGGTAAAACCAGCACCCGCAGCACCCGTATTCAGCACCAGGGACAGCCAGTACCACTCAGCACCCGGGGCGTAAAAAGCCAGGTAAAGTTGTACTGCCTGGTGAACCTTTGTCCAGGGACCCACACCATCTTAACCCCCAGTGGGTTCCACTGAACTCGACCTGCAAATGACTGAGTGTCACAAGTGTCACTAGTGTGTTTTTCCAGCACCTACTGCTCCCGCTTTCAGCACCAAGGACAAACAGGTCAACTCTGCACCTGGGCCCTTCGAGCCAGGTCAAATTTTACTGACTGCTAAACCCTGGTCGTAGGACCCACATCACCTTAACCCCCAGTGGTTTCCACTGGACTGGAACTGCAATAGACTGATTGTCACTAGCTGTTTTCTCCATTGACCGCAATGTTAAAGTTTGACTGTAGTTGTTGGACCTGGCCCCTTTACAGCACTTTTTCACTGCTAACCAGTGCTAAAGTGCATGTGCTCTCCCTTGTAAAATTGGTATGATTGGCTTACACCTAATTGGCATATTTAATTTACCTATAAGTCCCTTGTAAAGTGATATCCCTATACCCAGGGCCTGTAAATTAAATGCTACTAGTGGGCCTGCAGCGCTGCTTGCGCCACCCCCTGAAGTAGCCTTTCAAACCTATCTCAGGCCTGCTAGCGCAGGGCCTGTGTGTGCAGTTTTCTGCCACATGGACCTGGCATCTAAATTTTACTTGCCAGGAACAGAACTCCCCTTTTACTACATGTAAGTCACCCCTAAGGTATGCCCTAGCTAGCCCTATGGGCAGGGTGCCATGTATGTAGAAGGCAGGACACGTGCCAGTTTGCATGGCCTGTCCTGGTAGTGACAAACAGCCTAACTTGGTGTCTCACTTTTGTGAGTGCTACCTCCTCATAGGGTTGCATTAGAAATGCCCTGCCTTATGTGTAAGGGGTATTGTCTGATTTATGAGGGGTAGCGTAGGCATGTTTGGTACGGTGGTGATAGTGATAAGAAATGCTGCTTACTGGTGTAGGTGTATTTTTTATTACTATTACAGAAATGCCACTTCTAGAAAGTGCACATTTATCTGTGCTTATGACTCTGGTGTTTTTGCAGCTTGACTCCAATCCACGTATGGGCAGACTGACAGTTGGGACTTTGTGCATACTTTTCAGACAGCCTGTACACAGGGAGGATGGAGGTGTAACAGAGGTGCATCTACATATTGTATAGTCTTCCTGGGCTCAGAGAAGGGAGAGGCGGGGCACACCTGCATTTGTAAAGACTGTGCCCTGGCCTCCCACAATAGGGTCGTTTACCCCCCACTGATGTTTGGAGCCTGTGCTGGAGGAGAGAAGGGGCACTCGCAGAACCAGTTGTAACTGGTTGGAACCCCCTCTCCTCCTCATTGACAAAGACACTGTAAACTGAGTATAAGTACAGGGGAATTTTCCCCACAATTTGGACACTCTTGAGGACTGAAGAACATTCTTGAAACTGGACACTGGACGCTGCTGAGAGGACTCACCAGGACCCACCTTGGACTGCTGCTGTTGTGCTGACGTGTGACCTGCCTGGTCACTAGGAAGAACTGCCACTGCTTGCATCCACTTTTGTGCTGGCCTGCAGCTGGGTTTGCCAGCCCTGTGCTCCCTCTTCTTCTCCTGTCTCCAGGGGCAGGGTGCTGTGGCTCTCGACCCCTGTCATTACAGTCAGAGCACGAGGAGTGCTCCATCTTCTTTCGTTGGAGCCCATATGCTGAGTGCATCCCCCCCCAGCGCCTGGTGAGTGTTTTTTTTTTTACCCTGGCACTCGTAAGCGCTGTCTGGATTGAGCGCACGCTTTCACCACTGCAAATCCGGGCTCCCTTTCTGCTGGAAATCTGAGTGCATTGGAGACGCGCTACAGTGGGTGCCCCTGGGGCATGGGAAAGCGTTGACTGGAGCTGCCGAGCATTTCAAAGTCCCCCTGGGGTGAAGCGCACTGAAGGAGGTGGACAAACCGGCACTAATTGTAGTGCGGCATCACCACCGCAGCCGGGGAACTCGCTCACCAGGATCGGGTGCGAGTGTGCTGGGAGAAGGAGGCGCCGGGCTCAGAAGAGCTTGCAGTGCGCCTCTTCCCCTTCTGCCTTTCATCGGATATATGACCACAGGAGGCCTTCTCCGTTTCCAAAGGTCCTTGCAGGAAGCCGCCGAGCCTCACACCTTGTTTGCCCAACTTGGGCTTGGTAAAATGGAGAAGGGAGGCCTCACCGGAGGCCCCTTCCTTTAGTCCCCATTGCTTTGTTGGGCTGCCTTGTCCCCCCCCCTCCATTGGAGGGCCAGTGAGGGCCCGGGGGGAGGCCCCACAGAGATCACGGGCCACAGGAGGGGCCTGCTAGGTACATCAGAGAAGGTGCTGACCGCCCCTCTCCCCTAGGAACCACTTGTGGGCCCCGTTGAGCACATAGGAGCGTCAGGGGCCCCACCACGACATTCCAGGCACTAGGAGTGCCTTGTTCCACAAAATAAGGTAATTTTGGGGACACTGGGAGGGTGGTATGCTCCAGGGTTATTTTTCTAATGATATATATTGGCTATATGTTCCTGTTATGGGCATGCTAGGCTGATGTATGTTTACTTTCTCATGACTTGCCATATAATTTTATAATGTTTCTGATATAGGCCTTTATGATATTTTCTATGACAAGTGCATTTATTTACTGTGATCCCTGACTACTGCTTATGTTGCAGAATCCTGAGTACTTGCGTGTTCCATTGTGACAACTGCTTATTCTAGCAGAGTATTAGTAACTTGTGTAACGTTCTGACAACTGCTAAGGTAGCAGGGTATTACTAACGTGTAATGTTTGGTCTAATTATGTTTTGTGCAATACAGTTTATTTGTACATAGCTCAGTGTTTTGTTTACTTTGTGGTGTACATATTGTGTCACGTGTGTTGTGTGTGTTGTGCAAACGCTTTACACATTGCCTCTGGGATATGCCTGACTGCTAATGTCAAGCTACCAAGGGGGTGAACAGGGGTTATCTTGGATGTGTAACTCCCTTCCCCTGACTAGAGTGGGTGGGTTCTGCCTGGCTTAGGTGCATACCCTAGCCAACCAGAAACCCCATTTCTAACAGTATTGAACTGCACTGATTTATTTTTCCTTCTAAAATCCATAACTCCATTTAGACTGATCCATTTGTGCTCATTTTGGTGTCTAAATTTATATAAAATCTGCTCTATTTTTATAAATTGGTGTCGGATTTCTTTTGAGTCATGTCTTTTACTTATCATCCATAACACATGTTCCTCTAGCGAAGCCGGACTGCTGTGTGCCACACTACTTACACAGAGCCAGGAGTTTATTATTGTGAATCCATAGCATCCAGTTTCAGGTACTGTGAGAGTATTACATAGTGAGACCTAACCAGCCTCACTGCATAATACTTTTTTCCTACAGTTCCTGTTTGAGGTGTGGTTGAAATGAGGATCCATGTAGATGTGTCCTTATCGAGCTCCAGACTATGGATGCATTTCCTGTGCTTGTGTGCTAGATAAACAGGGACACTGTCAGACCTGGGTGCCACAAAATAGCTTGGGATATTTTCCACCCCCAGAGACCTGGAAAAAGTGATTTAAAGGGTGTCGAGAACAGCGACTGATGCAAGAGGGGCATGCCTCTCTCTCCAACCTGAAGGGATGTAGAGGATTAGGGTTCTTTTTAATAAAGCAGATTTTATTAAATTTTTGAACCACCGGTTAGATTCATGCATGACATGGGGATCACCATTTACAGTATTATATAAGGAAATTAAATACATTTTGCCAGCTTTGCCTTAAACTATAGGTGTAGTGTTAATTATATTTTAGGAATATTGAAGTAGTCTCATAAGGGTCATGTGTTTATGTGGGCATTCTCTGGTCTTGTAAATTAGTTCCTGTTTTAACAATTTTTTAGTAGTTATATTTTTCAAAATTATGACACCATAAACATTATCCATTGGACACATTTATTAATTAAACACTGTTAGTCAAGTAAAGGAAATAAAACAAGTCTTAAAGAAGTTTTAAACATAATGTATTCCCCCCACATGCCTGTTGCAGTACCAATCCTGGGTTCAAGCTCTGTGTACATATCCATAGAGAATAACCGAAGAAAGAACAGTATCAAGGAAAGCACAGAAAAGGGATAGAGCTAGTAAAAGGAACCTAAAGAAAGGAAAGATGGAATGGATCAACAGAAGCAAGGTAAATGCCTGCGTCTCCTAATGAGTCACCTGCTTCTCCTTTTCCTCACATACCCCAGCCAGTCATCTCCAGAGACTGCATTCTCTATGTATCCCCCCTGGTCCCCTATACAAAGTATGTACCCTTCACCTCCATTCATCCGAATAAAGCTGCCCAAGATCTTCTCAAACCACTCAATTTTTTCGAAAGAGGTCATCTTGAACATTTCTTGCGCCAAAGTCTCTTTTGTTGGGCAGCTGCTTGTCCATGGTAACCTCAATATACCGAGTTTAGCAACTGCAGTTGAAAACCATCACTTACATTAGTAAGTAATCTATGGGTACTCTGATGTACCATGCAAAAATACCGTCTAACTCAGCAGAAGACCAGAAATGTCCACGGAGTCATTCATAATCTTTCATACCTCTGCTCAATACTGTTGCAACCTTCTGCACTCCAACACCAAGGGGCATATTTACAAGCCCCTTGCGCTTCCTTGTGCCACAGTAGCATCATTTGTTTTATGATAATGTTGCGTTTAGGAGGCAATATTCCTGTGCCATATTTACAAAGTGGCATAATGCATGCATTGCGCCACTTTGTAAACTCTTGCCCCACAAAATGCCAGTGCCAGGCATTATATTTGCAAGGGGGCGTTCCCACGCAGGGAGGCCCAAAATATGGCACAGTGAAATTCATAATTTTTAATGCCTGCTCAGGGCAGGCATTTAATTGATGCACTGATAAACTCCTATGGGCCTCCCTGTGCTTTGCTGGACTAGCGTCAGACTTTTTGGCGCTAGTTCAGAAAAGCACCACAATAGCACCAAAAAGTTTGACGGTATTGTGGTATTGTGCGATATGGTGCATCATATTGTAAATCACTCATGGTGCCGTTGGGGTGGTTGTGCATCAATGTTGATGCGCCACTTTTTTGTAAATATGCCCTTGAGGGTATTATCTAGAGTTTGCTACATCACAAATGTGGCAGATATCTGGTCTACCATAGCACAAATGCATTACAGCCTATAGCATTTGTTGTACAGCTGACAGGCTATCCTCCATGTTTTGACAATGTATGCCATCTGCTGAACTGTAAATAAGGCCATAATTGTATTATGTCGCTGTCCGATTGGTCACAACTCCAATACACTGCCCTGGGACATTTTCCTGTAGCTCTTACCATTTTAGGAGACCAGTGTAAAATATCAACCAACCCTCCCTCAGATATGTATCATGTGTCACCAGTAACTTGTGCCATTCTTCTTGCCTGTAGTCAATTTGTAACCTAAGTGACCACCACTCTTTCAATAGCACGGCTACGGGACTTAAGAAAGTGAAATATGCCATGATCCTTTATAGCCCTGAAACTGCCTCTTTGTAGGGGTCCCTGGCTATCATACAGACTAGATTATGGTAGTTCAATGGGTTGTGGACCTAAAAAGGTATTTATAATGCAGTGAGTCAACCGTTGATAGTTCCAAAATTGTTTCGGACAGAGTCCAAATTTGGTTTGCACTTATGGAAGTGCTTTCAACCTTCTATCTATAGGTAGTTATTCAATGCTTCCATGGCCTGTCGATATAGGTTCCAATTTCCTAATATGCATGTTGTCAACAATGGAGCCTCTATACGTAAATTACTGTTCTTCATCAAGTTACCATGTGTGTAGTGCAAGGCATTACATGTTAAATACGATTTAATATGTATCCTCTCTGGTTGTGTTTTGTGTACAGTAACCATATTCCTTCAATCTTGCCAACCAGAGCTTTTTATATCTTAACCCACCTGAGAATATCCAAAGCATGTATTTTAATAGCACAAACAGAAATAACAGTCAGTATGTCTCTACATGTGGTAATCAAAACCCTCCTTATTTTGGTGGCTGCATACAGGTAATTTTCACTTGTGGTGTCCTGCCCTCCCAGATAAACAACTTTAGCCGTTTGGTCACATGGTTAATCAATGTCATGGGAAGTCATAATGGCAGCACTGCAAATGGGTGATTAAAATATAGTGCCACAATTGTTTTAACCAACAATACTTTTGCCCATGTTGACAACTTAGTGTTCACCTCTTAACCAGGACTTCTTTTATTTTGTGTGTCAGGGGGTTCACATTTGTTCTCTATTATATTGTCCACTGCCCTGTTCCACAAGGTCTCTAAATATTTCTGGCTGCATTCTTTACACCGGAGTGTGAGTTGCCCGATGGATGCCGTTATTGTTGTCACTGTTAATGAAAGGACCTCACATTCCTCCAAATGAATGTGGTATCTCGAAAACATTGAAAATTATGATCTTGATATCATGACAAAGCTTACATATATCTGGCCATTACTAGTTTCTCCCTACAAAACAGACTTCACAAAAGATTGCCAGATTAGTAATTATTCAGAACTAGCCTTTGCTGTTTTTTGACAATGCTGTAAGCAAAATTACTCAGACAAATCTTCTCTCGCTTGATGCAGAGGAAGAGTGTGATAGAGAGGACTAAAATTTTCTCCACAAGACCTTGATAAGGTCTGGATTAGTCCACCAAGCTGAAAGTCTGATCTTGTGTCCCTGAACCCATCACTTTTTCCATGAGACTTAGACAGCACTGCCCACTGTCTCTAATGTTCTTCACCCTTTTAATTGAGCCATTTGTTCCAAAGGTTATACCAGGCCGTGATAGCAGGGGCTGCACATAAATTGTGGTCAGGTTAAAGTTGCATTGTTTGCAATGTTCTATGCTTTTTGAACAATAGTAAAGTATGAGTACCAGCACTGCTAGAGGAGCTGCATTGTTTCCAGAACGTCTTGGGCGTAACATAACAAATCCATGTGTATCACATTGGCCACAAAACAAAAAGAGAAAGTATTGGAGAAACATGAGTTTGACTGGACTCCAACAAGTGTAGACTACTTAGCATTGGACTGCCTCCGAGAGATTTCCTGGAATGGTAGTATAAATTGCATGAACAAGAATTGTTCAGCCTGTTGGACTCTGTCTCAGCTTCAGGAAATAAGATTATGTTAAACAACCACTGAAAGCTCTCAATTGACTCCCAGAGGAATTAAGAATTAAATTCATAGTTCTGTGTACAGTTCACAATGCCAATATATATATACCAGAATTTTCCCCTCACTACATAACAGTTAGAGATTATTGCTCACCCTCTTCTACAAAGGAGATTCAAATGTTTGATAGGTATCGAGGAAGATGTCTGGGAGTGCAAGGACTGAAATTCCAAAACAGAAAAGGCCCCTACACTCAGACTGAACTGAAGCATCCACACTTCAGGGAACCTTTTAGAACAGGTATCAAAATATAGACATTCAAGGGTAGCGATTGAAGAATGCTGAAACCTCAGATCCAGGTGGCCTCTAACTTTCCTTCACTGTTTCTGTTACTATTCTGACTATATCCACCACAATACTACCAGTACTCTAGGTAACAATGTCAGGGGAATATAAAACTCTGTACATAAACTAAACAGATGAATAAAATACCGAACTTATTGTTTTGGATGCTGTACATCAAAAATAAGGCTTACCCAGCCACACACAGCCATAAAGCTCCACTCGCATGCAGACGTTCATAGAGTGATCCGTTACAGGGATGAAGCGAACAAATCTGGCTATGATGGGTGGTTCTAGGTCCTTCAGGACAATGTCATACCCATTGGCGTTTCCTTCAAGAACCTGAAGAGAAACAAATATACAGCCATGATTTTGGATAACTTGGAAACGTGAAATTCTATACAATAGCATAAATTCTTCCACTGATACACTTAAAAAATAAAGATGAAGCCTGTAACACGAAAAGACAGCGACACACATGTCCTGCATCACCTTTCTAATTGCTCTTTAGACTTGCTGTTGCACCTTACTGTATCCCTGGATTTTCTAGGGTGCTGTTAATTTGCACTCGATTAGGCAGACATTAATCTCTATCACGTATGCTTCAAAGAAATTCTTCTAGTTTCAGGTCGAACCTCTGTGTGGACAACAATTAATTGCTTCACCTCTATATAGAATGCCACATCAAAGAATGCCTTTCAGAATGAATGAAGAAGTATATCTAGAATGGCCTAAATGGAGTGGACATCTACTAGGTGCTGTCCTTTTAGAAACCTGCAAGCAATCAGGAAACACTTTGACAAGATATGTTTATAGTTGTTTCCAAAAAGTGCTTAGGTTCGGTGAACCACACCATTTAGAGATTGGATGCTAAGAGTTAAATGATTCTTCCTCTTCAGGTCTTAAAATGTAGTCTATTGATTGACTTATTCTTTAAAAGTCTTGATATTTATGATTTTTCTAGTGGAAGAATCCAATGGGAAAACAGCAGTTTTCACTATTTCCTGTTTATTGATCTTTCACAATTTCGGAAGCCCACAGCAAATGTGAACCCCCTCTATATGCTCACCTGTTTCTACTGTAACCCACCTCTTTCCCATGTCGATTTCGCCAGGAGATCCATCGGGTTCCATCTCTGCTATATTTTATCTTGAACATTTGGGCAAATTCATTTCCATGACCCCCAGCATGGCGTCCCTGACTGCCCACAAGGGTGATGAAGTGCAGCACACGGAGATCAATTTGTAAGAACTCCTTCAGGTCTCCTGGCTCCACAGAAGATTCTGGACACCATGCTCCATCACCATCTTCTGAATCCAGCCTGTCAAGCACAAGAGAGAGTTATAAATCTTATTTTCTGTGAATAATTCCAACAGATAATACATTTGACATTACAGTCAAATGTATTCATTACTTTCAATATATGTTTTCAGCAGTGGTCAACGCGTTATATTGATGGTAAAGATCTCACTTCTTGTTCAGTTGTTCTGATGTCACCCTTCACAGTTCACATCACAGTACAAATATATTTATTATGTTTAAAGTTTGGTGGTCGCTTGCCCAAGCATTAGTTTCCCTCTGCAAGCATTCTACTAACCATAATGCAGATAGACTCTTCCACCCACAACCTCACGCAGTCTTTCTTTATTGGAATTTCAGTGTACAGGATTTTGGTGTGGTGGATATATTATTCATTCCCTCTCAAAGATGTGGCATATATAAGTATAGGGTAAGGTGGGTCAAGGAAGATAACATTTGGAGCATTCTGGGCTTTTAAAAGGAGAATTCCCAGAATTCTGCAGAACTTACATTGAAGAGGAAACATACTAATGTTAAATTTTCTAGATGATTACCAGGTATCATTGTACTTCTTGGGAGTGGAGTCTCTGTCACATATTTTAGTTCACTGTCTTTACTTCTCTGTACTTTTTTTAATATCTCGCATGTTTGAGTTGTTCACTCTTTAGGGGAATCAAAACCAGAATCTAACTGAAAGGAAGTTCAACTTTTTGCTATTGTCTACGAAAGCACATTGATCCCCTTTTTTAGGTGTAGCTCAGGAACATTTGTATTAAGATACATTTTATTTTAGGGACTACACACAACCGTTTACTGAGTGGCCACTTCATTTCACCTGGATCTCACACCACAATTAATCTACCACATATTTTGAAAGAACTGGCAATACTCTTTCCTAAAATATTTCATGACTTACACACTATAAGTATCTTTGGGAATTTTTAAGCTTTGCATCATAAACATACTGTTTACTTAATGTTAGGCCAGCTTGACCATTCTTCACCAAATTATTTAAAAAACTTTCAGCAACTTTGAAAAATCATTCTGAAATAAGGAAAAAGTGGACAAGAGATGCAAAAGTTATGAGATTCCAAAGAATTTACATACACATCTCCATTAAATGTTGTCCATTTGGAGTTTACATTGAAGTACATATTTTTTGAAGGTGGATTTATAGATATATTTCTAAAGAAATGATATATGGGACAGAATATTTTACAAACAAAACTGATGTCTGTGTTGATTGAGTTGTCTGAAGATGCAAAAGTAGACTATTGTTCGGTACAGGGATGATAATTTTTCAGGATGCATGGAACGTCACCCACTAAGGTTACATGCATCATCATTGGGTCGTGCTCTACGTTTGGTTGGGGGGGTGCAATTCTTAATGAGCTCCTTGCAGAGCATTTTTACAAGCTCTTTTAATATACATTAGTGGTTCACAAATGCACAATAAATGATCCCCTAGTGGTAAGCAATTTTCTAAAGGAATTACGGAAATTAATTTGGGCCCAGCGGTTAAAACTATCTATGGATAACAAGTAGTGTAATTTTTTTTGGCTCGTGTTGGGGTCCATGATAAGCCTAAAATCCAAGATGGTCTTGCAAGGCATAACTCTCAGGATTTGCAATCACCAATCAATTCAATTTAGCAGAATCATTAATTTAGCTGGGCACAAGGAAAGCCTTACAGTTAACCCTATCAGGGAAATACATGTGTGAGGCGGAACACAGGTGGGCAAAAGACAAAAAGCAAAAAAATTGCAAAAATAACTTGGAAAAAGTTTATCTCGGACTGCAAGTTACTAAGGTAGACAAAAGATAAACAAAAAGGGAAAAAATGTCAGCGTGTCGGAAACTCGGTCAAAAGTCTTCTGTAGCGGAATAAGTCTCAGTCGGACATCTCAAAGGGCAAAGCAAGAGAGGAAGATACCTCAAAGGGGCACAGCATGCAGGGTTCTTCATCAGCAGGAGTTGGGAGAATCTGAGGATCTGACAGCATCAAAGTGGGAAATCTGAAAAGCATCTTCTGAACCCAAGTCCAACTGGTCAACAATATATCAAAGCTCATACAGAATTCTGATTCGCCAAAGGTATCAGTCCAATTTACGCTGAAGGGCCATCATCCAATAAAAATTGATTACAAGACTCCAAACTGAAACATCCACATCTTTTCCCAAGTCTGTCATGGGAACGTCTCCCATCTGTGTGACTCAATTTCGAGTTTGAAACAACTGTATACAAAGGCAGTCCATGTTCCACGATGTGCCATTCTCAAGTACACTATTACACTTTCTCACTATGTCTAAAAAATAGGGGCCTATTACCAAAAGCTAGTCTTCTCATGGGAACAAAGTCTGAAAGAAAACTCGTGTTAAGGAATGAATCAGCATTTCCTGCACAGTCACAAAATACAAACTTAGCAGGTCTCACTTAGGCTAACGCAAGAGAATTACAACAATACGTTTAATTAATATATTTTAGTAAAACACATTTAATATGCAACATATGAATTCAACATTAATAATACTTCGTAAAGATGAGTGTTACAGTCACTTTATTGGGCAAAAGACATTGTTAATACATGTCATTAAATATAATGGGGAAGTAAAATTGTTTCAATTTTACATGCATTTTTAAATAATTAATCATTAGAAATGCAATATTGTATCAATACATACTGTTAATGTAGAGTCTAAATTACATCATAATATCAGTTTAATCCTTCTAATATTTGATTTATTTCAAATGACTCCTATGTCAAACTCTACAATATAAACAAAATCATATTAATAAAAACATCAGTGCAATTACTACATTCAAACCATTAGTGCTTACCAAATGGCATAAACTGTCACATTTTGACAACTTTTGTTGTCACTACTAAAATTTTGAATACATCACTCTCTAAGACTTCTTTTCTCTTTGAAACTGGCATGGCAATGTCAGCAGGTCTGGCTTGTGATCATTGATGGATTTGGGCGCTCAATACGTTATTATACATGCACTCTGTCACTCATGTTGGCACTCATTCGTCCATTTACCCACCCACTGACTCATTCTTACATTCACTCTCTGATCCAAACAAAGTAAAACACACACTCAACAACTTATGCAAAATAAACTACAAGAATACAAGTAGAAAAAAGAAAACATCTTGCAGTCTAAATATGTGGACATATGGTTGCAATAACACAGCTAAACACAGCAGCAGGTCTTGCAGTGGTATTTTGCATCGCCTATTGTTTTAAAGCTACACCATGGCTTCCATTCTTAGAAACAATGTGTTAGCCATCTTGGAATGGTAAACTAATGATACACTACTAATAACAGAATTAAAAAATAGATGCCTTGATTAGAAGAAATGGCAATGCAGGATGCAGTGCATTGCTGTTATCTGTAGTATCCTCTTAAGAAAATGTGAACTAAAAGGAGGAAAAGCAAAGAAAGGAAAGGGAAGGAGTTGGTGTATGGAGGTTGAAGTGACGGATCCTGAAGCTCACTGTCTCTCCTGACTGATAAAATGGCCACCAGGAAAACCATTTTGAGAGTCAAAAGCCACACAGGGCAGCAATAAAGGGGCTCAGAACGAGCACTCATGGGGTAAATAAGGGCAAATTAAGATCCCATTGAGGCGTCACAAAGAGAGTAGGCAGGAATAAACTCTGTAAACCTTTCACAAAATGCGACACAACCGGTGAATGGAACTCGGAGGGTTTATCTGGCATCCACAGAAAGGGCAAAATAGCTGACAAGTAATCCTTAAGGGTACTCATGGCAAGCCCTTGCCGGGGTAGAAATAGAACAAACAGCAAAACCTCCAACAGGTGCACAGAGGGGTCCACATGACATGAGACACATCAAGACACAAACCTATCCCAGGGGCAGGCGTAGACAGTTCTAGCAGATGGACACCTAGCAGCTAAGATAACATCCTATATTTTGTGAGGGAGATAGAAAATCCTCAGCTGTCACCGCTCAGTCTCCAGAGATGAAGGTGCAGTGTGCGCATGTTTTTTGGTGCAGGACCCTATTCTGTTGTTGTGACAGGGATCCTCCCGAAGGGGCAGCCTGACCACAGGACAGATGCTTAGGAGTTCGGAATACCATACTCTCCGTGTCCAATGCAGAAGCCACTAGGATGACTTGGGCCCGGTCGGTCTTGATCTTGAGAACTTTTTGTAGGAGTGGTATTGGTGGAAAGGAGTTCAGAAGTCCAGAGTTTCAGCCAAGGCAGAATGAGTCTGTGGGCAACATCTGCTTTGCAACTCCAGCGCGTATAAATGCTAACATTGTGCGTTATCTGTGGTGGCGAACAGATCAAGCCATAGTTCTCCCCAGTCTAGTACGAGACCTTGTAGCATCCCTGGATGTAGATTCCACTTGTGATGTGTGAGGCATCGACAACTGAGTTTACCCATCCTGGTATTCATAGATCCCACCAGGTACTGCACGAGCAAGAAAATATCCTGGTGCTCCATTCAAGTCCAGAGGAGCAGAGCCTCCTGACACATTGTTTATGACTCTACCCCACCCTGTTTGTTGCAATACCACATGGCGGTGGTGTTGCCTGTTAACACTTGAATCAGCTGTCCTTTGATGGACGGAAGAAAGGCTTTCAATACGAAGCAAAAATCCCTCAACTCCAACAGACTGATGTGGACCAGAGTCCTCTGATCTCCACCTCTCGTAGGTGGCTGCCCATCCAGGAGTGACACATCTGTCATAACTGTGAGCTCTGAGGAAGGGAAAGGGGTCTGCCACCGCAGCCATCACTGCAGATTTTTTGAATCCTCCTATTTTCTGGACCAGGTCGGAAAAATTCATCTGATACTGCGCCAACTGGGACTTCAGATCCCACTGATGGCCCTGCAAATGCCATTGGACATGCTTTACCAGCAGGAAGCAGGATGTCATGAGACCCAGCTGCCTCAGAGTCAGTCTCATCAAAATCCAGGATAGAGGCGAAACATTGGAATCCTAGATGAATATCCTGGACTTGCCACTCCGGAGGATAGGTGAGGAACTGCACTGTGTCCAGAATGGCTCAGATGAATGGGAGCCTCTGGAAGGAGTCAGGTGTGGCTTTGGCATGTTGATAGTGAACCCCAGTGAATGCAGAAGGTTCGCCATGGTCTGGAGATGGGCAACAACTGCTAGGGTGGACCCATCTTCACCAGCCAGTTGTCGAGGTAGGGGAAGACTGGAACCCCTGACCTTCGCAGATGTGCTGCAACCATCGCCATCACTTTTGTGAACACCGAGGGGCACTGTTGAGGCCAAAGGGGAGCACAGCAAACTGGAAATGCTTGTGGCCCACCTTGAATCACAAGTAACGTCTTTGGGCCGGCCGGCTGAAAGGGGATGTGGAAATATGCATTCAGCAGGTCCAGTGCTACCAGTATCCAGGATGCAGGGCAGACAGAACTTGAGCCAACAAGAGCACCATGAATTTCTCTTTTCTCAGAAAGAAGCTGAGAGGCTGCAGATCTAGTATAGGGGAGAGACCTCCATCCCTTTTTGACACCAGAAAGTAGTGGAAATAAAAACCTCGATGTACTTCAGGTGCACGCACCCTCTTGATGGCTCCTTTGGCCAAAACAGCCTGCTCTTCCTGATGGAGTAATGAGAAACGGTCTACCGTCAGCCATTCTTGGGATCGTGTGAGATGCTGAGGTGTTTCCACAAATGGTAGGCTGCACAATCTGAAGCACCCATTTGTCGGATGTAATTGCTGATCTTTGGGACAGGTGGTACCTGATTTTGCCTCCAATGGGATAGCAGTGCTGGATAGAGGGGACACTAAAGAAGCTTGGAGGCTGTGGCACCAAGAGTTGCAAGGGGATTGGGCAGCATGCTGGTACTGGCTCTTGTGTCCTTTTTAGGCTCCATGGCCCCATCTCCAAAGGGAATGTTTAGGCTGCTGAATTGGGTATGGTTGGTACCACGGACCCCCAAAGTTGCCCCTTGCACGTTTGCGGGAGTGGGGAAAGTACTGCTGTGGCGGAACAGTTGATAAAGAAAGTCCAAATAATCTGACAGTGTCCCTGCTCTCGCAAGGGGGCTCAAGTGCCAAGTCAGCCTTATCAACAAAAAGGAGGGAGCCATTGAAGGCCATGTCAATCAGTGGTGACTAGACATCCACTAGAACCCACTGGACCGTAACCAGGCATGGTGACAGAGCACCACTGTAGAAGCCATGGCTCTACCCACGGTGTCTGTGGTATCCAGTCTACACCAGCTGACGAACGGGGCCAAAAGGCATGCGTTGTTCACCAACTCCAAGGCAAGGCTGGTGGAAGAGAATATGCTCTTCCAAAAGGTGTCCATCCTATTGGATGTCTTATCCAGTGGGGTGGTGGGAAGCTAGGGCTGACCTTCGCTGTTGAGACCTGCACCACCAGGATCTCAGGGGAGGGATGATGGAAGAGGAAGTCTGTGTCTCCTGGGGTGTGGCGGTATCGATGAGCACTCAGCTGAGGCACAGGAGCCACTGTGCAAGGTTTTGCCCAGGCCTGCAGGCCCACATTACTGAGGGCTTCATTAAAGGGGAGTATGGGCTCAGGCAAACCTGCCCCAAGTTGAAGCATCTGTTTCAAGACACTGGTCTTGACCTCCACAGCCGACAGCTGGAAACTGAGGACTTCCACCACACTGCCCATCACAGTGGCTAAAGGTACACCTTCCTCCGAATCCTGGCCCCGAAGTGAGAGCATGCCAGAGTCTGGGAAGGTATCCAGCCACTGGCCATCACCCATCACCAAGCTCCTCATACCAGTTATCATCATCAGGAACCTCTAGGGAATCAAATACCTCATCTCCCGCTTCAGGGAGGTAGGGCCTGTCAATGGGTGTATTACCCAGTGAATGATAGTAACTGGATGGCGCCAGCATCAATGTCAAACGGCACTGGATCAGCGTTAGGGATTATGATCAGCTCAGCACTGGGAGAGATGAAGCCGGGGTGGAAGGAGACACCCTTGGTGGTGTCAGTCCAGATCTGGGGGTCAGATTTAGAGGGCTTGTTTGGGGTCTAGGGTGAATCTATCCACTGTAACCCAGCAGGGGCATCTGTCGGCTTGGTGCGGCTCAAAGGAGTGCTAGAGGGAATCAGTGGCCCAAAGATGGCATGCATAGAGTCAAAAAATAATTATTTACGTTGGGCAGGCATTGCTCCCGCACCATGAAACTCAGGGTAGCATGAAGTGGGCCCTGACACCAATCCTCAGATGAACTGAGCGAGGCTTATAAGCATGAGGTCGAGCAGAAGGGGTGGAGTTGAAGAATGCTTTGACTATTTCTTCTTTTGCTTCTTCGACTTGCCTGACTTCAACAAGGAGGTCTTGGAGCAGGAAAACGATTGTCCACAGCAATGATTCCAGAGAAGGGCCCAAGAACTTCCACAGGAACGAGACCAGGGATGGCGCAGAACCATCTTTTGCCACACCTCCAGAAGATTTATTGCCCACTCTCGAATCGCCTTACGGTGTACTGATTTGCACTCGGCTCATGCAGACAAACCAAGTGGAGAGTGGACACAGAAATATGCGTGTGACAATCCCCTCAAGGATTGAACCCTGAAGATTTTGCAGGAGACATATCCTAGCACACCGGGAGCAAAGCTCAAAAATGTTTGCCAAAAACCTCAAAAAGTCAGTTAAAAAATGTCTAAGGCAGATCCACGCTGATGATGCGGAATGAAAGGAACTGATATCAGCGTGCCCTGGTGGTGCCTATATAGGCACTGAAAAATCACTTCTGACGTGGATGATGCCAAAATACACCACCTAACACCTGCACAGTGGTGCTTCTCAAGATTTTACAGACCCAGACTGATGCCTGGGGAATATTCTAAGGTGAGAAATGTGGAGCTAAAAGTCTCTATCAGAAAGGAGAAGCAATCTAGACTGGACTAATTACTGCACATTAGTATGATCAGATATAGCTCAAGATGTCAACTTGGTACCAATAACTGTGCTCACTTTTCAGGTCTGGAAACATTTATTATATGATAGGACAGCAGGTACTTCCTGGCTAAAAGAATGTCCCCTGCCCCCTGTGAGCCTGGCTTTTCCAGCAGGCTGTTTTCTGTATCTTTTAACAAAGCATTCATCTCTCCACAGGATGGGCCTAATCGATCTGAAACATTTCTGTTAATCAATCAGTCATTTAGTTCTAATGTCAGTGATCTAATCAATGAGATCTTGAAAATTGATCTCAGTAGCAGTGGTATCATTGAGTTCTCCCTGAAGGGCACACTTAAATCTGGTTAATTGCACCTTTTTAGACCTCTTCATGTCTACTATGGACCTCTTACAGTATTTCTCATAGGCAGTCACGCTACTCTTTGCAAAGGAAATGGAAACTAACTGTGCTCTTCCTTGTGATGAAGCTGCATGTTATCAAACACCATGGGGGTCATTCTGACCTCGGCGGTAAAAGGCTCTTACCGCCGGTCAGAAGTCCGCCATTCTACCGCCGCGGCCGCGGTAAACCGCCACGGTCATTCTGACCCACAACTGCCAAACCGCCAAAAACCCGACATCCACGGAAGGCCGCCTCATCAGCGGTCAGCGATAAACTGGAGATGACCAAACCTCCACCGTCACGCCAACACAAACACGCCCATGCTATTACGACCCACGAATCCACGCGGCGGTCTTTCAACCGCGGTATTCCATTGGCGGTACACACCGCCGCGGTCAAAATACACACACCTTTACAAAACACAGCCACATTGGACAATTCGAAATACACACACCTGATACACATACACACACCACACCCACACATCCAATCAACTATAAAACACACACCCACATCACCCACAAACCCCCACTACTAGAAATTCGGAGAGAAGGCGAGAGAGAGAGAGAGAGAGAGAGAGCACAGCTATCGAAAACCCCAACACACAGAGGAACACAACATCATCACCCACACTACATCCACGCACAAAACACCACACACCACCACACACACCACACTCATCACCACAAACACCACCCCACACCACCCCATGGCACCCCAAAGACACCCCAGGTTCTCGGACCAAGAACTCAGGGTCATGATGGAGGAAATAATTAGGGTAGAGCCCCAGCTATTCGGCACACAGGTGCAGCACACCACAATAGCCAGGAAGGCGGAGCTATGGCAAAGGATCGTCGACAGGGTCAACGCTGTGGGACAGCATCCCAGAAACCGGGAAGACATCCGAAAGCGCTGGAACGACCTACGGGGGAAGGTGCGGTCGAAGGTGTCAAGACACAACATCTCTGTGCAGAAGACTGGCGGCGGACCCCCACACACTCCACCCGAATTCACAGCATGGGAGCAAGAGGTCTTGAACATCCTGCATCCTGAGGGCCTCGCTGGAGTAGGCGGAGGAATGGACTCTGGTAAGTCTAATCCCAACTACTTCACCCCCCCAACCACCAGCATGCCAACCCACACCCCCACCCTCACCCCCAACCCCCCAGCACACATCCTCCCTGCCAATGTCTCACCAGCACAACCCACCCAACACAACACCAATCCCTGAATGCCAACACAAACCATGGACACCCATCACCCAAGCATGACCACTGCACATACCCATCCCCCCCCACAAACCACCCTCACAACTCCTCCCACAAGGGAATGCCAGCACTGGGGGACAAGGGCACCCACAAATCGCACGCCATGGCACACACAGAAGCAATAACCATACTCTTTTACCCCTGCAGGGCCCGAACGCCAACACACCGGCCAGGAGGGTCCAGATTTGTCCATCCCGCCCCCAGAACAGGCCCCCAGTGATGACAGCAGCTCTGTCGACCTAGAACCTGATGACCAGCCCGGACCATCGGGGACCTCTGGACAGTCGGTTCCCCACACACAGACACAGGCCACAGCAGACCCAACCCCCTCTGGGAATACCAGCACAGCTCCCACCCAGCGGGCCCATGCCTCTGTCTCCAGGACGCGTCAATCAGCGGTGTGTCCGCCACTACAGGGCACCCAGGCTGACCCACCACCCCAACAACAACAGGGACCTGGGGGCAGTGGTAGTGGGCACACCGCCAGGGGACAGAGGCCCGGGGAAACAGGGGAACTGGGAGGGCTGCTGTGCGAGAGGGGGTTGACCGGACCAGGGAACCCACTCTCCAAGAGGCCCTCACCACCATCATGGGAGCATTCCACCACTCCCAGGAGACGATGGCGACGGTACTGGCCAGGTTCCAGGAGATCCAGGCACAGCAGGAGGAACAGTACATGGGGTTCAGAGACTAACTCAGGAACATCGGTACCGCAATGGGGACCATCGTCCTGGCCCTCAACCAGATAGTCACCACATTGCGGGACCATGTGGCACCCCAAAGGGCCCCTGTCACCAGCCCGGACGACGAACAGCCTACCACCTCCGCCGGCGCTAGTGGACAGGAGGCCCCCACACAACGACAGGCCACCAGAACCCCACCTCCTGCTGAAGATCAACCACCCCACAAGCGGAACCTGAGATCACACAAGAAGACAGAGTAGGATGCCAAGACCCCCGCCAGCAAACGATACCCCCTGATGTCATCCCACTGTCCCACATTGTCACCCTGTCCAACCTTGAACTGCCCCAGCTCCATCCTTCCACAGGCATATGGGCAATGCACCTGTGCTACTGAGAACTGGACTCTGCCATGGACATTACTCCACCCCCACCCATCACCGTTTTACTATCATGGACCTATACGCAGCACTTAAAATAAATCACCAATTGCTCTTCAAATGTCAGGAGTCTGCTTGTATTCTTTACAAATGTATTACACATAATGGTGCAATAATGTTCATTTACATTGTGATGACAACATACCAGTGTCAATAAGCATTAGTCCATGGGCAAACAAAGCAGAAGTCACGCTGTGGGTCATACAGCTCTGAAAAGGGAAGGGAAAGTCAAAAATCAGTTAAAAGGAACTGGGGGGAAACACAGAAAGTAGAGATGCAGGAGGCCAGAAGTAAATGTAAAATGGTGTGGGTGATTCTTACCTGTGTGCTACTGAAAATACTGTTGTATAACTGTGTCCCTGTTGTCCGTGTCGTCCCCGTCGTCTTCCTCCTCTTCACTCTCCACAGGCTCCACAGCTGCTACAACACCACCATCTGGACCATCCTCCTGCAGGAAAGGCACCTGGCGTCGCAATGCAAGATTGTGAAGCATACAGCAGGCCACGATGATATGACACACCTTCTTTGGTGAGTACATTAGGGATCCACCTGTCATATGCAGGCACCTAAACCTGGCCTTCAGGACCCCGAAGGTCCGTTCTATAATCCTCCTAGTTCGCCCATGTGCCTCATTGTACCATTCCTCTGCCCTGGTCCGGGGATTCCTCACTGGGGTCAATAGCCAAGGCAGGTTGGGGTAACCAGAGTCACCTATTAGCCACACACGGTGTCTCTGTAGCTGTTCCATCACATAAGGGATGCTGCTATTTCGCATGACATACACGTCATGCACTGACCCCGGGAACTTGGCATTTAGATGGGAGATGTACTGGTCAGCCAAACAGACCACCTGGACATTCATCGAATGGTAATTTTTTCTATTTCTGTACACCTGCTCATTGTCTTTTGGGGGTACTAATGCCACATGGGTCCCATCAATGGCACCAATGATGTTGGGGATATGTCCAAGGGCATAGAAATCACCCTACACAGTGGCCAAATCACCCTCCTCAGGGAAAACAATGTATCTCCGCATGTATTTCATCAGGGCAGACAACACTCTGGACAAAACCTTAGAAAACATAGGCTGAGACATCCCTGATGACATGGCCACTGTTGTCTGAAAAGACCCACTTGCCAAAAAATGGAGTACTGACAGAACCTGCACCAGAGGGGGAATCCCTGTGGGTTGGCGGATGGGGGACATCAAGTCTGGCTCCAGCTGGGCACACAGTTCATGTATAGTGGCTCTGTCAAGTCGGTATCGAAGTATAATATGTCGTTCTTCCATTGTCGACAGGTCCACCAGCGGTCGGTACACGGGAGGATTCATCCTTCTCCTCGCAAGTCCCAGCGGACGGTGCCTAGGAAGGACAACATGGAGCACAGAGTCAAGCAACCCACAGGTTCGTTCACACAGCTTGCACACTACACGAATCGCTATGCATTGAAAGGCTTGTATGAGTGGCAATGCAAGGCCTAGGCCTGTGTGACGCAGTAGCAATTAAGCCATGTGGGCCCTTGTAATGGCGGCTGCCTGACCTGAGAAGTGTGACAGTGGGATGTGAGGTCAATGCGCTGGCGTGGCACACCGTGGCGGTAGGCGGTCGAAGACCGCTGTGCGAAGGCGCATTGGTTAACATTGCACCCTATGGGTCTCAGGCGCCAATGACGATGTGCGCCGGCAGTCGCGGTACGCACCGCGGCGGTACGCACCGCCGCGGGCGTGACCGCCATTTTCTATCTGCTTAACCACTCGAGACCTGACCATCCACAGGAGACGACCTATACTGCAAGTGCTGCTGTGACCTCGGTCTGGAAGAGACAATGGCTGCTGCGACTGGGGAATGGGCCCCTGCCTTCACTTCAGAAGAGTTGGAGAAACTTGTGGATGGGGTCCTGCCCCAGTATGCGCTACTCTACGGTCCTCCAGACCAACAGGTAAGTACACTGGGTGCACGTTGAATGGGCTATGCCTGGGTTGTGTATGGTGGATGTAAGATGGTGGGGTGGGGAGCGAATGAGGAGTGCAAGGCACGACAGATGAGAGCATGTGCCACATGGCAGGGTTGGGGAGGGGGGGGCAATCACATCTAACATGCAGAAAAATGTTGAAATTTCCTTTCCCACCCTGTACATGTCAAATAGGTCAGCGCCCATCAGAAAGTCGACATTTGGCGTGCCATCGCCAAGGAAGTCCGGGACCTGGGGGTCCACAACAGACGGGGCACCCACTGCCGAAAGAGGTGGGAGGACATCCGCCGCGGGACCAGGTAGACCGCGAGTCACTGCTGGGGATGGCCTCCCAACGTAGGAGGGGTGCCAGTCATACCTTGACCCCCCTGATGTCCCGGATCCTGGCGGTGGCCTACCCCGATTTGGATGGGCGCGTGAGGACATCACAGCAGACACAAGGGGGTGAGTACCAGCACATTCTGCTATCTTTACACGCAGTGGAGGCGTCTGGGTGGGGGAGGAGGGCTGTGGGTGACATTAGGCCAGGGTGCTTTCTGTAGTGTAGTCCCCTCCTTTAGGCATGGCCCTGTGCCCCCGCCCCCCACCACTGTAGGGTGCCAAGTACAGCAATCCATGGTCCTGCATCACCCATGTGCGCATTTGTTGTCCATAGACCTGTTGGCCTAGTCACAAGTACTGAGTAGTGTACCCCGATTGCGCGGCGTAGTGCATGAGGCTCCTGTGTCTGTCCTCTCCGCCAACGGTGTTGACAATGCATGCACTCAACCTGTTTTTATTTCTCCCCCCACCCTTTTTCTTTATCTTCTTGTGCATGTGTGCATTAGCATCATCAGGCGGAGGAGAATTGGCATCGGAGCACGAGGGAGCTGCAACTCACAAGGCCCCGGTGGGCCATGGTACAGACACCGAGGTCACCAGTGATACGGAGGGCGAGGGGAGCACCACAACGGGGACCCGTGGTGACACCAGCGACACCGACACGTCCTCGGAAGGGAGCTCCCTAGCGGTGGCGGCAACATCCGGGCCCCCCGCCTCTACAGGTACAGCCGCCACCCAGCGCACCAGCTCCGCCCTCCCAGCAGCCCCTCAGCCTTCGCTCTGTGCCCGCTCGCCCAAGAAGGGGGGCATCTCCTTCGCCCCAGGCACCTCAGGCCCTGCCCCTGTTACCCCTGCTGCCCTCAGTGAGGAGGTCATTGACCTCCTACAGACCATCATTGTTGGGCAGTCTACCCTTTTGAATGCCATCCAGGGGGTAGAGAGCGAGGTGCATCGGAGCAATGCATACCTGGAGGGCATTCATTCGGGTCAGGCTGCCCATCAACGATCGTTCAATGCTCTGGCCTCAGCACTGACGGCAGCCATTGTCCCTGTTTCCAGCCTCCCTCTTCTAACTGCCTCCACCCTGTCTCTGTCTCCTGTTCCTCAGCCTATCCCATCCACACCATCAGACCAGCCTGCACACACCTCAACACCCAAGGGCAGCTCATCCAGACATAAGTACCACAGATCACACAAGCATTCACCCAAGCAACACCCAGATGCAGACATGCCAACAGTCACTACCACCTCTGTGTCCCTCTCCTCGTCGTCTCCCTCCTCCCTCCCTGTGACGTCTCCACTCACACCTGCATGCACACCACCATCAGCCAGTACTTCCATCACCAGCACACCCTCCAGTACAGTCCGCACACGTGCAGTCACCACCCCCACTGCCATTTACACGTCCCCTGTGTCCTCTCCCACTGTGTCTGTCACCCCCTCTTCCAAGACACACAAACGCAGGCAGCCACCCACCCAACAGCCAACCACCTCACGACAGCCTACGTCACAAGCACCTGCACCCAAAGACAGCACACCTGACTCTCCTACAACCACATCCTCTTCCTCCACTCCCATACCCACTACACCTACCCTTTACATTGGTCCTAAAAAACTTTACCTCTCCAAACTTAACCTCTTTGCCCCACCTGACCCACCCCCTCCATCTGCTAAGAGTCCCAAGAGCACCTCAGCCACCACCAGCCCTGCTTAAAGTGTCACCATTGTGCACGGGTTTTGGAGTCCACCCTTTCCCAGCACTGATACATCGGCCAGCAGCAAGGGGACAGCCAGCCCCCCCCCTGGAAAGAGGACCCGTAAAATCAAGGGCCACCGCGAGAAGACTGACACGGCTGCCCCCAAGGAGCAAAGTCCTGGGCCGTCACCTGCCACAACATCCAGGGGAGGCAAGGGCCAGAGAGCCTCATTGAAGGAAGGCAAGGGCAGCAGGGCGGAGAAGTCAGCCAGCAGGGGCGCGGACCAGGAGGGCCCCACAAGCCCCATCCCGGGTGTGAGGGAGGACACCCACGGGCCCAGGACTCCGTCACAGAAGGGTCCAGCAACTGCACGGTCGGAGGGCGACTAAGCAGGGAGTTCTGGCCAGGTCTGGCTCCCTTGAATGACTGGACAAGCACCGCTGAAGAGGGCCCCGCCGTGCAGAAAGGCACCGGTGAAGAGGGCCCCACCGTGCAGAAGGACACCGCTGAAGAGGGCCCCGCCGTGCAGAAAGGCACTGCTGAAGAGGGCCCCGCCGTGCAGAAAGGCACCGCTGAAGAGGGCCCCGCCGTGCAGAAAGGCACCGCTGAAGAGGGCCCCACCGTGCAGAAAGGCACCGCTGAAGAGGGCCCCGCCGTGCAGAAAGGCACCGCTCCGCTGGGCCCCGCCGTGCAGAAAGGCACCGCTCCGCTGGGCCCCGCCCTCTCAAGCACCGCTCCGCTGGGCCCTTCCTGTCAAGCACCGCTCCGCTGGGCCCCGCCGTCTCAAGCACCGCTCCGCTGGGCCCCGCCGTCTCAAGCACCGCTCCGCTGGGCCCCGCTGTCTCAAGCACCGCTCCGCTGGGCCCTTCCTGTCAAGCACCGCTCCGCTGGGCCCCGCCGTCTCAAGCACCGCTCCGCTGGGCCCCGCCGTCTCAAACACCGCTCCGCTGGGCCCCGCCGTCTCAAGCACCGCTCCGCTGGGGCCTGCCGTCTCAAGCACCACTCCGCTGGGCCCTTCCTGTCAAGCACCGCTCCGCTGGGCCCCGCTGTCTCAAGCACCGCTCCGCTGGGCCCCGCCGTCTCAAGCACCGCTCCGCTGGGCCCTACCTGTCAAGCACCGCTCCGCTGGGCCCCGCCATCTCAAGCACCGCTCCGCTGGGCCCCGCCGTCTCAAGCACCGCTCCGCTGGGCCCTTCCTGTCAAGCACCGCTCTGCTGGGCCCCGCCGTCTCAAGCACCGCTCCGCTGGGGCCTGCCGTCTCAAGCACTGCTCCGCTGGGCCCTTCCTGTCAAGCACCGCTCCGCTGGGCCCCGCCGTCTCAAGCACCGCTCCGCTGGGCCCCGCCGTCTCAAGCACCGCTCCGCTGGGCCCCGCCGTCTCAAGCACCGCTCCGCTGGGCCCTTCCTGTCAAGCACCGCTCCGCTGGGCCCCGCCGTCTCAAGCACCGCTCTGCTGGGCCCCGCCGTCTCAAACACCGCTCCGCTGGGCCCCGCCGTCTCAAGCACCGCTCCGCTGGGGCCCGCCGTCTCAAGCACCACTCCGCTGGGCCCTTCCTGTCAAGCACCGCTCCGCTGGGCCCCGCCGTCTCAAGCACCGCTCCGCTGGGCCCCGCCGTCTCAAGCACCGCTCCGCTGGGCCCTACCTGTCAAGCACCGCTCCGCTGGGCCCCGCCGTCTCAAGCACCGCTCCGCTGGGCCCCGCCGTCTCAAACACCGCTTTGCTGGGCCCTTCCTGTCAAGCACCGCTGGCCCATTGACAGTGCCGGTTCTGTGTCGAGCTAGTGTTCACGCTGCACTCGGGGCACCCTGCCTCCTCCATTACCTGTGGAGTCTGTAATCCACCTGATGGCCTGTGTCTCTGCACTCCCCAGGATGGCACAGTGGGCAGACCACCCACTGTAGAGACTTGTGAGACTGTGGCTTTGCACTCCCCAGGATGGCACAGTGGGCATGGTGGACCCTTCGTGGATCTGGCGTCGTGGACTCATGTGGCTGAGGTGCCCCCCCCTTCCCTTCCCCCTGAGGTGCCTGCAGTTTTGTCATCTGATGCCCCAGCAGTGTTCTCTCCAACGGACTCAGGTCTCCTGTGTGGGCTTTGCCCATGTGTTGATACACTTTGGCCCACGGACAGTGGAAATTTAAGTGACTGTGCAGGACTTATTGCCTATGTTTATCGGTTTCGCAATGTTCTTACTTGATTTTTTACAATTCATATTGCTATTTTACCATGACTTCAAAGAACCTCTTTTATACATAAATTTTGTTTCTCACTTTAATTATGTCTTTGCATTATTCCGAGGGGTTGGGTGGTGTCACTGTGACTTGGTGCTCTGCATTGGTGTGTAGATAGTTGGGGGGGGGGTCGCATATGTGTGTGCTCGTAAGCTTTCCTCCTCCCCCCTCCTGTGTGTCGTAGGTGCAGTACTCACCGTTGTCGTCTGCGCCGGCGTTCGTACTCGTGGTAGATGAGCAGGTAGACAATAGCTGGTAGGATGTTTAATTCGGGTTCCATGCTGTTCTCCGTCCTCGTGGAGTGTGTATAGGTGAGCGTTTTCCCGTTCGTAGTCTGTTTCTGCCGTGTTTTTATCGGCGGGGCTCCCGCCCCGGAAAAGGTGGCGGATTGGTGAGTTGTGATAGTGTGGGCGGTACATTGTCTGACGCCTGCCTGTTGGCGGTGACCGCCGCGCTGTTTGTGTGTCCCGCCGTGGCGGTCGGAGTGTTAAGGTGGCAGGCTGTGTTGGCGGTTCCCGCCAGGGTCAGAATTCCATTTTTTGGACCGCCTGCCTGTTGGCGGGTTGGCCGCCGCTTTATCACCGACCGCCATGGTTGGAATCACCCCCATGTCTCTTGCTTAAGCTCTTCAAACGTGTTCATGAAAGTGGTGAGCAGTTTGGAATTTTCATGCAGTTTTATTTAATGGTGGGTACTCCTTGTATCCAACTCGGGGAAGTACCTACTACCCTTATGGAACAGCACCATCTTGCAAATGTTTGTCAGAAAGAAACAGTGCTGACGATCTACTGCATTTACATTAGTACCAGTGTATCACAGGTCAAAACTCCCCAACTTGACAAAATGGCCAGCATATCACTGTGGATACTGCATTTTTCAGTGTGGAGTTGGGATTGTAATCAAGCCAGCAGTCACTGATTCAGAAGGAGCTGGTTTTATGCCCCTGGAATGTGCTGGTCTTTAAAATTGCACAGATGGGTGGACTTTTCCTTCAGTGTTTCAATCGCACTGGTAGGCACTTAATAGTGACTGTGAAGTGGATTTGAATGGTTGCTGCTGAGGAGCCTCAGAACTGTATCAGTAGTTTAAACGTTGTTGCTGCTACATGCATGCAGGTTCTTGAGCTTCGCTGAATGGCTGACCATTGCGGGGATGCAGACTAGCACTCTGCACCAAACTGGTATAATGTCCTCCAATGACCACTTTATTGAAGACAGCCACGACCAAGAGCTCCTAGATAGCCACGCCGTAACTATTGTAGAATGATAGCTGAAGTCTGAACCACAATACTATTGAACCTTGGAGTCACAGAACACCAGACTGTGTTCCCGGACCCATCGGGGGCATAGCTTTAGAGGGATGTTTTGGGTTTGACGCTCCCCATATAAATACATTCTTGGCTTGGTGGTGGGATATGGGAGCCCAGAGTCAAGTTTGCTGTCTCTGTTGGTTTTTCTCCTTGTGAGCCAGGAAGCCAAGAAGAAAGACAAAATATTTATTGTTTTATGCACGCAGGAGAGACAGAGAGAGAGAGAGAGGAAAAGAGAGAGAGAGAGAGAGTGAGAGAGAGTGAGAGAGAGAGCGCTACCCATCTGGTGGCTGAATTTTAAAATGTGAAACTAGATAACCTTGAATCAATAATTACTTACCTTGCTTGCTTAAAATGTGTGATCATAGAAAAATATTTTATTTCAAAGAGCCTACTTTTTTTTTATTATAACATATGAACACACTTTTATATAGATGAGTTCAATCCTCTCTAATGTTTGATTCAAAGGGCTGTAATGTTGCTCCATCAATAATAAAAATTCAGGCCGCGATTAAGGTTTACATGACTACTGACTTACTTCGTAGTTGACTAATGGCATTGTTGTGGTGGATGAGCCATGAATATTTCTAAAAGCTATAACTTTTTCATAAATGTCTGTCTAAGTAGCTATGTAGCACTCGACAGCTAGCTCTCCTCTAGACACCAGATTCTCACTGTCACATCCACCTGCTTCAGATTTGTAAAAGTTCTCCACAAGGTCTTAAATTGTTTCTCTTTTAAGGCTAGGGAAACTGTGATCCTTGCTCTTAAAACTTCGGGGAAGGATTACTCTAACTCTCTGTACCTAGACCTTCTCAAGAAACGTTCAAGCAAACTTTAGTTGGTACAGAATTCAGCAGCCAGACTACTTTTTTCCCTGGCACTGTTTTATCTCAACTAAATTGAATGGCCTTCACTGGTGATCAATAGAAAGGAGTATTCACTTCAGGACTCTGACTCACATTTACAGAGGTTTATATCTTTATGGTCCCCACAGTCTCAAAAAACGATTTAAGTTCCACTCGCTGGCCAGACCTTTGATATCTTCTGATACCTTCTCTATCCTCCAGTATGGACAAAAGGGCATTCGGCAGCAGTTGCAGGACCAAAATTATGGCACACTCTTCTTTGCACAAAATCTTAAAACCTGAATTTTTACTAATGCCTAATTTCCTCAGCACTTTTGTTTTCACCCAGTTCGGCTTTTCTCACTCTTCCATTCTGCTCCTTTTGTTTTTCAATTGTTTATTGATTACCTGGCGCATAACAATACAGAAACAATGAGGAAAAATGATACCCTCTAGGATGTCAACAAAATCAATAGACTGACAGATACAGTGTCATAGGGTACAACAACAGAAAGCAGGGGTCAATCGGAGAAGTCTATATTCCAGTGCATCACTGGAATGCTGACTCAAGTTGGGTTTAAAGCAGAGGGCCAGCACGAAGTCCGTACTTTGGAAGAATATAGAACCACCTAGGCGTTTGTCCTAAGGCAGACCTATGTGCATCCTAGGGTGTATGGTGGGGAGCTAGGGGTGTGACAATAATGGTGTTGAGGAAGGAGGTAAGGAGGATGGCATGACCCATCACAAGGTGCTCGCATCCAGTGCTAGGGAGAGGGGAGGAGTACTCAAAGAAGGCAAAAGAGAGGGAAAGGGACAGAGAAAGACTGGAGAAAGGAGGAAAGGGGCGAGGGGAGAGTAAGTAAGTAAGGAAGTGAGAGGTAATGAAGGAAGGAGAGAAAGAAATAAGTAAAGAAGATAAGAAGGGTGACCCGGGGGGGATGCAAGAAGAGGTGGGGGATAGTGGGGGAAGAGTATATATGAATGACCTAATGTGTATGGGTACGCCCTTGAGGGAAGGAAGGTACAGCGTAGGTTGAAAAGGCCTGCTAAGGTCTAGGAGAATGCCGAGGAACCAAGTTGGTTGCGATCAGTGCTCAGTATTATGAAGAAAGGGGCCCAGGTTTGGAGAAAGACCTCTGTCCTATCCTGCAGACTGTACACAAATCGTTTGTGGGAGGCTGTTTGTTACATTGCCGTAAGCCATTCATCATGGGTGGGGGGCATGGTCGCATGCCAGTGTCGGAGGATACACAATTTAACTGTGGCCAGTGCTGTGTGTAGTAGGTGAGTTTGCGGGCGAGAGAGATTTTGCATCTCACCTGTGTCGTGCAGAGTGATCAGGGGCCGGGAAAGAGAGGATGGGATTGGTATGACTTCTTGTATCATGTTCCCCACTGCCTCCCAGTAAGGTTGAATGGAGGGACAGTCGCATAGGATGTGAAGCAGGTAAAAATGTGGATGAGGACACCACCAGCAGGTTCTCATGTAATAGGAGTTCTGCAGCCCTAAGTTTCTGAGGTGTCCAGTACCATTCATGTAAAGTCTTAAAAACGCAGAATTTCATCTGAGCCTCCCATGCACCACATTGTTGTGCCTCTAATAAGTCAGCCCAGTCTTCCATCTCCGTATCTACCTGTAGTCTCAACTGCCATTTCGTTTGGAGGGTGGTTAAGAGGGGTAGGGAGAATAAGTGGCGGTTCATCAGGATGTAGATGCCCGACATCACTCCCCTGGAGGTACCCCAGGACTTGAGGTAGAAAAGCACAGGCCAAGGCTGGAGAGTCCACAGGCGAACACCCATGCGGCGGTTAAAACAGTGCTTGAGCTGCAAGTATCACCATGATTGTTGTCTTGGGAGGCCAAATTAGTCTTGGAGGGACGTAAAGGGCTTAAGACCCCCATTAACCAAAAGCTGGCCTATATACAAAATGCCCACCGATCTCCAACCCTCCCAATTAGCTGTCTCACCTCCGATTAGCAAACTGGCATTACCCCAGATTGGTACAAGATCGTGGGTCTGTGGGTCCACTCCTAAAAGGCGGTGAGCCCTCCACCAAGATTTCAACATGGCCTGTATCACTGGGTTGGCGTGGCGGATCATGGTATCCCTAGCATTGTAAAGCAAGTTGAGTCCCTGGGCACTCCTCAACAGTATGTGTTCAGTCTCAACCTACATCGATGATTCCGGTGTCCCATGGAGCAGATAAAGAGTTGGGAAAGGTGAAGAGCCAGTGCATAATGCTCTACAATGGATAGGCCCAGATTGCCATACGCACAACAGGCTATAAGTTTAGCACTGGCAAGCCGTGGGTGCATTGACCCCACACAAAGGCGCATATGCATTTGTCCACTGCTTGCAACATGGGGAGAGGGACCTGAAGGGGAAACATTCCAGGTACATAGGTTTAGGGTGGCAAGGCGATGCGGACCGTCTGCACCCTCCCCACAGGGATAAACTCAAGTGGGACTACTTCTCAAAGTCCCACTTTGTGCGGCTAAGCAGTGGTTCCAGGTTGTCTGCCAACATATGGTCCAGGCCTCTATTAATGTAGAGCCCAAGTATTTGAGGCATGACTGTTTCCAGTGGATTGGGAGTTCCGTTATTGCAATACAAGTGGTTACTGGGGACAAAGGTAATGCTTCGCTTTTGTCCAAGTTTATTTTGTATCCCGACAGTGCCTCAAAGTCGGCTAAGAGGGATCGCAATGCCGGAAGGGAATGGGTGAGGTCCGTAAGTGTGAGCAAAATATTCTCATATCTTAATATCTCCATTGAGGAGGGAGATGGGTTTATAGCTGCCGCAAAATAGAGGTTCCTTCCTGGGTTTCGGTAGGACCACTATGAACGCTCTATTAGAAATGGGGTTCAGGGAACCTGTGTTTGCCGTTTCTCGGAAGGCCTCATACAATGAATCCACTGTTTCCACTCATGGCCATTTGTAGAATTCCACCGGGAATCCATCTTCACCCGCGGCCTTATGGTGAAGGAGTTTAGAAATTGTCTGTATTATCTCTTCCTTACTTATTTTTCCTCCAACAGTACTCTACCCTCGTCGGTGAGGCTTGGAATTAAGGAGTTTTTGAAGGACGCAGCAAGACGGGTGTGATCTACCTCTGTCTCCGAAGTGTATAGAATCCGATAAAAGTTCACAAATTCACAGGCTATTGCCTGAGGGTGAGTGAGGGTTGTGCCATCTGTGGCTGGATGGCCGGGATAGCTAGTGCTGCTTCCTGTTGGGATAACTGGGCTGCCAGGAGGCAACCTGCCTTTTCTCCGTGCTCATAGTGCCACCCCTTCATCTTCTGCAGTGCGTATACCGTCTGGGAAGTGTACAGGGCATTGAGTTCTATTTTGGCCTGATCAAGGTGGCAACGTATGAGAGGGGAAACAGTCGCAGTATATTTGCACATGCATGTTGCTATTGTGGTTTCCAGAATCCGTTGATGAGAATGCCTTTGGCGATGGCGGCATCCCTCATTTGCTGTCCTCGTATAGTCACTTTTGTGGCTGCCCACAGAACCTGGGGAAGGGAACCGATCCTTTGTTGTTGTCCAGATAGGCAGAGACGTGGCAATGTAACTGCTCCTAGCCCCGTGGTGTGCGGGACCGCAAAGAGTTCAAGCGCCACGGCTTGCAAGTTGGAGTGGCAAGGCATAGGTCCAGTGCAAGTAGGGCAGGGGCGTGGTCCGACAGAGCATCCTCCAGAATCTGGGACTACCTGACCAGGGAGATTGTTCTGCGAGTGGTTAAAAAATAGTCCAGTCTAGACTGGGTACCATGGACTGGCAGTATGAAAGTGTATTTCCGGTCAGTCGGTGCAGCTTCTCCGACTCCAGGTGAGAGAGGTTAGTTTCCTGTAGGAGGGCAATGTCTGCTCTTTTGGACTGTAGATAGGACAGGACCTTCTTACGTTTGATATAATGTGTGAGGCCAATAACATTCCATGTTCTGGTCCTCAGTGTGCGGGTGGTCCCCAGATCTGTTGTGGACATTGACATGATAAGAGTTGGAGGATCAGCAACAGATGCTATGGGTTGCGGGGGAAGAAAGGGGTGACAGGTAGTAGTGTGAGGAAGAGGAAAATGGAAGAGAAAGGACAGACCAGCAAGAGAGAAGAGAAGAGAAAGTGGAAGAGGGAATGGGAGAGAGTAAGGAGCGAAGGGAGAGAAAAGAAAAGAGGAGGGGGAGAAATAAGGGAAATCGAGAAGAGGAAAAGAAGTGTTCCGAAACTGGCTCTAAACCGAGTGGGGAGACTTTGCGAGACCCAAAAACCATTAATCTGCAGATCTAAACTTGCGCCACTGGCGTGCCGGGCACAACCCGGAGGTGGGCAGAGCCAATGAGTAGAGCATCTGCGGATGGGCCAGGCTGTTATTGAGGGAGGGGCCAGAGATGGATGGAGGGTGGGAGTAGGGAAAGGAAAGCGCAAGAACCCATATGTGTCAGTGTGCAATGCGGTGGGGGGGACCCCGGAGAGGAATTTAATATATCATAATGCATATTAGGACCCCAGAAGGAAGGAGTGGTAAGGGCTGGTGATAAGGGGTTGTAAACCAACTCCTCTAACTCTCTGCCAGGAACTGGGTGTCAGGGTCACAGTGTTGTAGCATCACAGGGATGCTCCGCTAGCATCCAGCAGTGACATAGGAAGAATGAAGCCGGGATATGGGTACAGGGCGGGGGTGGAAGTCCCCACGTGCCCCTTTCATGTCCACCAGAGCGAGAGGGGGAGTGGCATGCTACACTATTAGGAGGGGGGGCAAGGGAACATGCCCCCACACGGTGAGCAGAATTGGACAACCACCATAAGTACCGGCCAGTTGGCCTGTCCCTGAATGGCCCCTAAACATGTAGGGAAGGACAAGGAAGTTGGGATGAACTGTGACTTGAGTACAGAGCCTGGAGCAGGGCAAGGACAAAAAGAAAAGAAAAGGAAAAGGAGGAGGTGACAATTAGAAAATGTATGGCTGGTCGTGATAAATGGGAAATGGAAAATGGTCGCATAGCGATCTAATGCTTCGCAGTGGCATATTTCTTATTCCAACACGAGGGTTAGTGTTGAACACTAACCCATTATAGCCCTCAGTCGGATGGGATACAGGGCCAGGCAACCCAACTTCAGGCAGGGGGTCGCCGATAATACACACATGCTAACATATGGCATACGTGGTACATCAATGCTTAACCATTATACAGTAGTACAGTAGTCATTAGTCGCTAACAGGTTAGCTACAAACAAGCCATAAGGCAAAACAGAAAGAACCATGCAATAAAACATTTGCAATAAGAGCAGGAAGGTGCAGGTGAGATACTTAGCCGGACGCTTTGTAAGCGCCCTGAAGGATCTCAGGTAAGTTCTGTGATGAACCCAGTAGTCCCTGTGGACTCAGTTTCCTGGAGGTAGGGGTTTCAATGGGGATCTCGACTTGTCTCTGCATTGGTCCTGAGTAAGGGCCACCACTGCTTGAAAAGCGCTGTCCTTGCCATCCTGAGACCTTTGTGGATGTTCAAAGGTCCTTCCCCTTTTTTGTGACATAGGGGTGATCTGATGGTCGCTGATAGTGGTTTGGGAGGAGAAGAGGTCATCCGCACTGGAGGATGCCGACTGCATATCTGGGGGATATGATCCATAGGCTGGACAGTGAGGCCATCCAAATATAGTCTCAGTTCGTTTGGGTCAGTGGTTCCCAACCTGTGGTCCGGGGACCCTAGGGGGTCCACAAAGCCTTCTTAGGGGGTCCGCGACTGCTCAGAAAATTAAATAATGTTTATGTCCCCAATGACTCATTGGGGGGTCCCCAGATTCCAATAATGATTCAGTGGGGGTCCCCGTGTTCCCGTAATGATAAAATGGGGGTCCACAGAAGTGAAAAGGTTGTGACCCACTGGTTTGGGTCATAGAAATCCATGGACCTGCCATCTTTCGTTATCCACATGCAGGCAGGCTTGAACAGGCAAAACTTAACATCCAGATTCCACAAGTGGGGTTGAAGGGCCAGGAACACTTTCCGCTTCTCATTGGTTTCTCTGGAAAAATCTGCTGCTATGCGTATTTCATATCTGTCGTAGGTTTATGGGCCATGAGTGCGTGCAGGAGTTAGCAACTGGCGCACTTGTTCATGTCTAAGAAAGCACGCTATTATGGGGCACGGTTTCCCAGAAGTGTCTTTGTGGGGGGGCCGATCCTATGGGCCCGTTGGAATTCCAGTATGGAGGAGATGACAAGGCCTGTGAGGCCAGGGAGTAAGTCCCTGAGGAAAGCCCTGGTGTCTGTGCCTCCTTCCAATCCAGAATTCCAAAAGAAGTAGACATTTGTTTCTGAGGAGCTGTAGTTCCTAGTCACTGTCAGACAAGGCATAGATTGTGCCCTCAACATGTGTGAGGCGGTGGTTGAACTCCATCATCCTGTCCTGAAATCTGGCTATGTCCATCCTGATCGATTTGGATTCCGTGGCAAGGTCCGTGATCTTAGATTCCATGACTTCCAGGCGACGCCCCACTGCGGTAATTTCCTGTAGTATGCGCTGCATGGTAATGTTCGGACGTGTGCTTACCGAGGCGTCATTAGGGCCTCAACAATTAGGAGCATGGGAGGAGGCCATGGTCCATGGCTGTGAAATACCTTCTGAGAAAAGCAGCTGACGAGTGGGTTTACTGGCAGACATAGCCATGCAGAGTATATGGCGCTGTCGATGGAGTCAGAAGAAGAAACCGGTTGACCTAGTTCAGAGGGGCCTCTCAGCCGTGCTAACACCGTTGATGGTGTGAACCACGTGTCCCCTCACCCACCACCCAGCGTTGACCCATCTGGGTGCAGAAGTTCTCCTGTCGTGATGAGGTTGGGGGGGACCAGGTGGGGCCTCTAGTTCATTAGGTGCACCGCAGCGGTGGAGGTACTTCCCAGCCCAAATGGCAGGGTAGATGGGGTAGCACCTAATGTGGTGGCGCAGGCTGTACGTCCGCAGTCCACGCGGTCTCCCAGGCAGAGGGGATGGTGCTATCAGCCCAAGGCTGCATAAAAGGGCCACCAGCGGAGGTCCTCTGTCCCAATGCCGTTGTTGGAGGCCCCCAGCTGCCGGATTGGGCCTTGGCCTCTGTCACCTCGGGAGGGTGACGGCCAGCGTGTTCAGAGCACTGAGGGAGGTTCAGGGGCATTAGTGCATGGATAGGTGTAGCCGGCCGCGAGGGGAAGGGGGGTGCTCCACGTAATGCCCTGTGACCCAGACTTCCTTGCAGGGCTGCGGGGCCACTCCCCTGGTTATTGCCACGGGACCGGCGGTGCCGGGCCCAGTTGAGACGGGTAGGCAAGCAAGCTGTCAGGCCTCTACGGTGGCACCATGCCGGCTGCGATCGGCAAATTATGGGGAAATCGCTGTCCCTCAGACGATCCCCTTTGTCCAGCGGCGTGGCACCCCAGTCATCAGGGGCAGGTGGGGGGGGGAGGTTATGCCCCCCATAGCTCGTCGGCTCAGCTGCCGCCCCAAGTCACACACCGGCACGAGGAGCTCGTCTAGCAAGAGGCCATTCTTCATGTGGTCAGACTTCCACAGGGATTTTGTTGCATAATTGACACAGTATTTTTAACTGTGACTTGCTCCAGCATTAGTCGCTTAGCAGCATATTCCAAACTAATGCTCACCCCCCTACCCTAACTTTGGACAGGAGTGCACAGCTGAGGCGGAAGTGCTCTATTGCCTGTGTTTTAAATGCAACAGCCACTTCAGCAACAAACATGCAATGAATGCTTTACATGTGACGTTTGAGGACTAATAACGTCCCTGCATTAATGGAATTCATAGCTGGGCAGACGGGAGCAGGGACACCGTATTCTTGCGGAATAGTAAATAAGGAGAGGTCACTCTTGCCCTTCGTTTGTGGCCAGGCCATTGATCAGCGAGGCATTGACAGGCACTCTTAAGGCGGCAGTCTCTGGACAGGGCAGGAGCACTCTCTTCAAGCTGACCAGCACAGCAGCAGCAAAGCATGGGGGCTGCAGACATCAACCAAATCTACAGTCATGGCGAGGACAACCTGGAAGTGTCCACAACCGTGATGTCACCAAAGACTGAGTGAAGTTCACACCTGGAAAGAACAATGGCTTGTATCTGCCAGGGAGAACACATGTGCCAATCATTGTGCAGTGGGACACCGCTTGTGTTATGATGCCTCCTAAGTTCTATGCATCATAGATTCTAGAGTGTGAGGACAACACTAAGAAGGAAATATGCCAAGCGGGCATTTTGACAGTGTTTGACAGAAGTCTGAAATCTGCGCTCACAGTAGATGCCAGTGCATCTGGCTTGGGCGTGGTTCTTTCACAATTCCATGGCGGTGAGGAAAGGACCGTGACGTTTGCCTCTTGTACTCTGACATCGGCTGAACAAAACTATTCGGTCATAGAGCGTGAAGCTTAAGCAGCAGCCTGGGGTGCCAAATATTTCTGTGTGTACTTGTGGGGCTTACCGTTTGTTATACAGACAGATCATAAGCCGCTAGTAAGGATTCTAGCTCCAGGTGGTGCAGGAACAGGTTCAGCCAGGCTGGCCAGGCTAGCAGTAAGACGTCAGGAGTATACCTACACTGTTGAGTTTTTACAAGGCTGGAAGAATGTTTAGGGGGATTGCTTGTCTAGGTTGTCGTTGAACTGGGAAGAAGTTGATGATGTTGGTGTGAGAGATACGAATGTGGAAGGTGCAGTCGCCACCGAACAAGATGCAGTGGATAGTGGTACTGGTTCATTTTCGGTTTTGCAGTGGAAAGAGGAAATGGAAGGAGATACAGTAATGAGAGACGTAATTAAAATGATTAGGTGTGGAGAAGTGAGAGGGAAGCACTCTGGCCCCAGCTGTGAGTCCCTATTGGAGGGTGCTGGAAGAACTCTCTGTCTGTGGTGATGGTGTGATCATGAAGGGGGATTGTTTTGTTCCTCCTGTGGGGTTAAGGTTCTGCATTTTCTAGCTGGCGAATGAAGGTCATCTTGGGTAAGGACTGATCACCAGAAGGGTGAGAGCAAACTTTTGGTGGCCAGGCATGGACAATCAGATCAAGGAATGGGTGCGAAATTGTAGCTTGTGTAGAGAAAGTGAAAAGAAGTTGGTTCTTGAGAAGTGTGAGGGTGGAAATTTAGGAGATCCTGGAAAGCCTTGGCATACGGTCTGTTTGGATTTTATTGGACCGTTGAGAGAATTGTCTCTAGATATGAGATTTGCAGTGGTGGTGGTGGATATTCATTCGAAGTGGGGTTGGTGGTGGAGTTTTTGAGGGATGTCACCACTGAGTGTGTGTACAAATACTTTACACAGCGCCTCTGAGATAAGCCTGACTGCTCGTGCCAAGCTACCCAAGGGGTGAGCAGGGATTATTTTAGCTGTGTGTCTCTCTTACCCTGACTAGAGTGAAGGTTCCTACTTGGACAGGGAGCAAACCGCTGCCAATTAGAGACCCCATTTATAAAATTGGTTATCAGCAGTGAGGATAGGACTTGTATTTGTACTTGACATACATTGATTGGTGACACTACTTCCATATAGCAGACCATTACACAACCACATACTGTTTTTTTCTGTTGGCCTTTTCTTTTTGCCTTCTGGAGCTTTTGTGCAACCTCTTAATTTCATCCACAATCATGTCTTAGTCTGGTGAGCCAAGAGCAGTTATTGCACATTTGGTCTTTGTGCAGGACAGGCTCGAGACCAATAAGGTGCCTCAGCTCAAAAAGTTCTGCAAGGCGTTCAGGTGTCCTTTTAAAGGCCTCACTAGAAAGGCTGAGCTGGTCAAGGAGCTGGTAAAGATGCAGAGGGCCTGGTTGGCAGCCAGGGAGGCTGGTGAGCACACAGAAGTAGATAGTGTGGATCTGGAGGCGCAGAGTCTACATGGTGATTTTGTGGCACAACAGAATCTGCCTAGATGGAAGGCACCCTCCAGGGCAGGCAGCAATGTTTCTTTGAAGGGTCTGATCCCAGAGGAGCTGGAGGACAGCCGGGAAGGTGGGACATACACTTTGGAGCTTGAAAGGCTCAGGCTGGAAATGGAGGCATAGAAACTGGCCATAGAAGAAAGGAAAATTATCTTGGGTCACAAAGGGAGCTTAAAGGAGCTGGACTTGAAAGGCAAGGCTAGCACAGATGGTGGCAGCATTTCATCAGTGCAGTCTGAGAGAAGGGTGCACCTACCCAAGAATCTAGGAAAAGAGTATACTAAGGAGGATCACATACACAGGTGGTTTCAGAGTTATAAGGCAGCTCAACACATGTATAGGGTCCCTGAGAAAGTCTGGCGGGCTGGTTTGTGGAACTGCTTCACAGTGGAAAGCAGCGACACCTTGTTGGCACTAGGGGTAGCTAGCGAGCTCACCTACTCTACCATGAAGGGTGCCCTTATCACTAGGTATGGGCCTGACACCATAAATGTACAGAAGAAAGTTTAGGAAGAGTAGGAAACTTGATTCCCAGAACTGGCTTAGGTGTGTGAATTCCTTGTGCAGAACACTGGATGGTTGGGTGAAGGGCAGTGAGGTAACAGATTATAAGGAGCTGTACAATTTGTTTGTATGGGAGCACTTGTCTAGTCTGTGTTTTCCAGAGCTGTGCCAGCACTTGATTAACAGCAGGCTTATTGACCCCAAGAAGCTTGCTCAGCAGGCGGACCGCAAGATGAGTACCAGGGCCCACAAGAAGTTGTATGGGGGAGACTCTGCCAAGGGTGGGCAGCGTTCCCATCAGAAGAAGGAGGGGGCATCAAGGGAGAGACAGACAGGTCCCTTGATAACGGGGGAGAAAAAGTTTCACATGTCCCTTCTGACAGGAAGCAGGGAGGGTCTGGTGGATAATGGCCCAGGGCACCCCATTTTCAACCCTTTTGCTTTGAGTGTTCCCAGCTAGGACACAAGAAAGGGGGACTCTGTCCTAAGAAAAAAAAACACTGGTGGCCCCTCTACAGTGGTGGCCCATGCAGCCTTAGAGGGAGGTAATCCCCAAGGACAGGTCATAGACATGCTGTAATCCCAATTAGTTGGGAGGTGAACTCAGAGGGTGAGTTGGTGATCCCATAGGGTGGGAGTCATCACTTCCACCAGGTGAAAGTGGAGGGGGTCCCAGTCACTGGTCTGAGGGACACGGGGTTAGCCGGACCATGGTTGTGGAATGGCTAGTTTACCCCGAGAAGTACACCGGCCAGGTGTGTAGAGCAACTCCAGCCTATGGGCAGGACTTTTTCTGCCCTATGGCTCTGGTGTCCCTAGAGTGGGGTGGTGAAGTGACCCAGAGATGGGTCATACCCCGATCCTAACAGGGGGGAACAGGGAATCACAAACTCGTCCACTGGCAGTAAATACAAAATAAAAGTCCCATTAGGTCAGCCATGGAAGGATACAACTCATACATTCAGAACACCAGAAGACTGAAATGCTCCAGCACAGCACAATCAAATATAGGGAGGAAAGCCACTGAACTGAAAGAAGATGCCTGGGATCGACAACAATGTCATCCAGTTAGGAACCTGGGACTGACCAAAAGCCTATTCTAAGTATATGTTATGCATTGGGAACCAATGCTAAGCTGCCTGTAGCCAAAGCCTAAAACAGCCCCTGTGAGGCAGCAAGTGTAGGGAGTTAGAAAAAAGAAATATGAGGTGATATCAACATCAGGCAACCTTGGCATTTGGCAACCCCGGCATTAGGCAGTGGCTTCAGTGGGTTACTCAGAACATCTTCGGGCCACTGCACTAATTTGTTTTCTTTAAAAGTTGAGCACTGGATACAGATAACAATCCAGGGACCAATGGCAACATAGGAAAACCCTAGATAGATGTACACAGGTTAGCAAGGAGATCAAAGGCAAAGTTATTCACTTCAAAGGGAGTTGGAGGTAAAATTATCATACTGATCAGCATGTAGATGAGGTAGGAGTCATCAATATAAGACATTCAAGGGAGTACTAATATTTACTTTAAAGTTGGGTGGGTGGATCAAAGTGTTTTAGACACAGGATTGTGTTATATCAAGATACATACAAGAAGAAGAATGATTGTCCTAATAAGAAATTTCTCTTTTTTGCTTTCACGGAACACAACAGTTTAAACAAATATAAAGATGCAGGGGTTCAAATAGTAGACCCATAAGCCTTGTGAGCACAACTTTAGATTCAGGCAGGAGCTGGTGGAGCTCTAGGTGGAATACCTCTTTTAAGGCCTTCCATAAATGCTTTTATGACAGGAATAGGAATTCTAAACAAAGAAGTATGCTGTCTGTTTTGGAGGTAAGCTGATATCGCTGTCAAATCAATTTTGATAGATGAGTATGCAAGATTTTTTTTTGTAAGTGAAGCAAATAACAGACAATGGGGGTGGGCCAGGGTCGGCGGGAGCACCGCCGACAGACCGGCGGTGCCCCGCAGGGCATTCTGACCGCGGTGGTTCGGCCGCGGTCAGACAAGGAAAACCGGCGGTCTCCCGCCGGTTTTCCGCTGCCGTTGGAATCCCCCATGGCGGCGCAGCTTGCTGCGCCGCCATGGGGGATTCTGACACCCCCTACCGCCATCCTGTTCCTGGCGGTTCGCCCGCCAGGAACAGGATGGCGGTAGGGGGTGCTGCGGGGCCCCTGGGGGCCCCTGCAGTGCCCATGCCAATGGCATGGGCCCTGCAGGGCCCCCGAAAGAGGGCCCCACTGTGTATTTCAGTGTCTGCAATGCAGACACTGAAATACGCGACGGGTGCAAACTGCACCCGTCGCACCCCTGCAACTACGCCGGCTCAATTCTGAGCCGGCGTCCTCGTTGCAGGGGCATTTCCTCTGGGCCGGCGGGCGCTCTTTTGGAGAGCGCCCGCCGGCCCAGATGAAATGTCTGAATGGCCGCCGCGGTCTTTTGACCGCGGTGCGGTCATTTGGCGGCTCCTGCCGCCCGCCGGGCTCAGAATGAGCCCCAATGTCCTGTACTGATGCTTAAAGCGGATCAATGTTTTTGGGTTGGAAATAATATACATCATGTTCACATTTAACTGCATAGCACTGTCTGGTTGTAGGTTTGCGTGCTTCCTTTAAAATGTTCAAACATTCTGATCAAAGCTGTAGATATCCAAACTCTATGACCTCAGGAGCCAAATCGCCAGGTTGAGCATACTGGGATTGGGATGCCTGATTTGACCTTTGTTTTGAGTCAATAGGTCTGGTCTGTTTGGGAGCTTGTGATGTGATTATACAAATAGATCCAATAGTGTTGTGTACCAGTGTTTATGTGCCCACGTGGGAGCTAAGAGTATCATAGTGAGGGAGGTGTGACAGATCTCATTGACCAGAAATGGAATTGGTGGGAGAGGGGGAAAAGCATAAGCAAATATCCCTGACCAATTTTTCCATAGAGCATTGCCCTTGGATTGAGGGTGTGGGTACCTGGATGTGAAGTTTGGGCATTTTGCGTTTTTGCTTGTTGCGAAGAGGTCTATGTTTGGTGCTCCCCACATGTGAAAGTACTGTTGAATTATTTGTGGGTGAATCTCCCATTCGTATGTTTGTTGTTGCGACCTGCTTAAGAGGTCTGTTAGTTGGTTGTGTATCCCTAGGATATATTCTGCTAGTAGTTAAATGTGATTGTGAATTGCCCATTTCCAGATTGTCTGTGCTAGAAGGGACAATTGAGATAAGTGCCCCCCCCCCCCCGTTTTTGCAGATAATACATTTTTGTCAAGGTGATCTGTGGCTGAAATGCTTTGAGTGCTAGGAACACTGTTAGCAATTCCAAGTGATTTATGTGGCAAGTTTGTTGACTTGAGGTCCATTCTGCCAAAATAGTAAGACTGTTGAGATGGGCTTCCCAACCTGTCATTGATGCATCAGTGGTGATTATGGTCTGATGCACAGGGTCCTGAAATGGCCACCCTTTTGATAAGTTGGTGTGATTCCACCACTGCAGAGAGTTGTACGTTTGGCGGTCCAACAACACTAGATCGTGAAGTTGACTCTGTGTCTGAGACCATTGTTGTGAGAGACACTGTTGTAGGGGGTCTCATGCTTAGAAGTGCATTGGGTACTTTTGCTATGCACTATGCCACCATTCCTAACAGTTTCATGATAAACCTTACTGTGTAAGTTTGATTGTATTGTAGTTGAGATATGAGATTGTGGAAAGCTTGAATTCTCTGTGGGCGTGGGTACATTAATGCCGATTGAGTGTTCAGAATTGCTCCCAGATACGGTTGTATTTGCACTGGTTGCAGATGAGATTTTTGGTAATTGATTGTGAACCCTAGACTACGCAGGGTATCAACTGTGTATTGTGTGTGCTGTTGACAGGTTTGAGTGGTGCTGGCTTTTATGAGCCAGCCATTCAGATAGGGAAAGACATGTATATGTTGCCTTCTGAGGTATTCCACAACCACTGCTAGACATTTGGTAAATACCCTTGGTGCGTTGTTACCTCAAAGGGTAGCACTTTGAACTGGTAGTACTTGCCTGATATCACAAATCTTAAGTATTTGCGATGTCCTGGATGTATGGGAATGTGGAAATAAGCATCTTTTAGAACTAATGCTGTCATGTAGTCCTGTTTTTGTAGTAGGGGAATGACATCCTGAAGAGTGACCATATGGAAATGCTCTGAGAGAATGTACTGATTGAGGATTCAGGATTGGTCTGGGAGTACCATCCTTTTTTGGTATAAGGAAGTATAGAGAATATACTCTTGTTCCTTGTTGCGGTATAGGTACCATCTCTATTGCACCTCTGAGTAGAAGTGATTGTACTTGTTATAACAAACTGAGGTGTCCTAAAGAAAGCACGTGCGAGCAAGGGGAAATGTTTGGTGGAGTAGAGATGAGTTCTAGGCAATTACCATTTGGGATAATTGACAGCAACTATTGATCTGATGTAATGTTGGTGCTAGAAATGTTCTTCCGACAGGAGATGTATACTGTGTGGGATGTGGAGAAGGTCACTGTTTAGTTGAGGTGGAGGCACCTCTTGTGGTGGTGGATTTCCCTCTACCTCTAAAGTTGTTTCCCTTGTAGGATCCTCTGAAAGACCCTCTGGTGTAATACTGTTGTCCCTGCTTTTGTTGGGATGTAGAGGGCTGATGTTGATGGTTTCAAAACCACCTCTAAACTGGGGCTTACGAAAAGTACCCCGAGCAGGTGTAGTATAAAGGGCCCCCGTAGCCTTAGCTGTCTCAGAGTCTTTTTTCAATTTTTCTATGGTGGTATTCACCTTTGGGCCAAATGAGTGCTGTTTGTCAAAAGGCATATTGAGTACTGCCTGTTGTAGCTCATATTTGAACCCTGAAGTCTGCAACTATGGATGTCTTCTCATAACCACACTAGTGTTAATACCCCTTGCTGGGGTGTCTGCTTCATCTAAAGTGGTTCTAACTTTGTTGTTGGAGACAGCCTGCCCTTTTGTAACTATCTGCTGTGCCCTTTTTTGATGTTCCGGTGGAAGGTATTGTAAGAACTCCTCCATTTCATCCTGTGAACAGGACTATCGCACGCTGCCATCGGCCCGTCCCAAACGACCCTAAATTCCTGTCCCAACACCCCACGCCTGAGAGTCTTGTAGTCTAGGCTTCCTCTTTCTCAGGTGCATTCCCTTCCGCACACCCGGATAGGGAATTTAAAAAGGCTGGAACAATTTGGGAAGAAGATGTTTTCTTCCTCCAGTCTCGCGCTGTGGTCCGTGAACATCGCATGTTTTTTGGGCCGCTATAACCACTCTCTGTGGGATACGGTCGCACAAGTTCTGCCACCGATACCGGAGGAGGCCTGTGCTATCGTCTCCCAAGCTGTCACCGATGGGAGAGATGTGGCGAAGTTCACGATCCGATGTGGGCTGGACACGACCGACTCTCTGGGCAGATCAGTTGCTACAACGGTGACCTTGAGGCGCCACGCCTGGTTGCGTACTTATGTTTTTTTGGGGAATGTCCAACAGTCTATTATGGACATGCCCTTTGATGGCTCCCGTCTCTTTGAAGACAAGGGGGACCCGGCCTTAGAGAGATTCAAGGACTCCCGGGCTACGGCTCAGTCCCTTGGCGTTTCCACTGCCCCTCGCCTCCAACACTCCACCTTTTGCCCCTTGCCTCCCTGTCGTGTCCTCAACCCAGCCACCGTGTCACCCATGCTGTTCAGCTGCTGCATGGCCGGGGATGCGGAATCTCACGTGGGCATGGGACAGGGAACCAGAGGTCTGCCCAGTCCCCCCGCTGCAGCCTCCAAACCCTCAAAACTGTCTTTCTGGGTGCCATCACTCCAGCTCGCAGAGTAAGTGAGCTTCAAGCTCTTTCTTCAAAGCCTCCATTCTTGTCTGTGCACCCGGACTAAGTGGTGTTAAACACTAAGGCTTCCTTCCTTCCCAAGGTTATTACGCCTTTTCATGTAGGCCAGTCCATCAACTTGCCTACTTTTTACACCTCTTCCACATCCTTCTCATGAGGAGGAGAGACTCCCCTGTCTGGACCCAAAATGAGCATTGGCGGTCTATCTAAATCGTACTATAGATTTCTAGGTGGACGATCAACTGTTTCTCGGGTATGTGGGTGCAAAGAAAGGGATGGCGGTGCAAAAATGTACCATCTCTCGATGGGTACTTCTTTGCATCAAGATGTGCTACGCTTTGGTTAAGAAGCAACCCCCTGAGGGTTTCAGCGATCATTCCACCAGAGCAACTGCTGCTTCCACTGCGTTAGCACGCGGAGTTCCCGTCCTGGATATCTGCCAGGCGGCTACGTGGACATCCCTGCACACGTTTGCTAAACATTACTGTCTGGACAGTCAGGTCCGTCGGGATGGCTACTTTGGTGATTCAGTCCTGCAGGACTTTCTAGGATGATCTTTGTTCTCAGCTCACCTCCAAGGATGGCATTGCTTGGGTATCTATTCTAAGATAAGGAATCTGCAACTAGAAGTCTCTATCAGATGTGCAAGTTACTTACCTTCGGTGACAAAATATCTGGTAGAGACATATTCTATTTGCAGATTCCTTACCTACCCACCCATCCTCCCCGCTTGCAAACTGATTTCTAGGGACAGGGATTCCCCTTGAGGTCCTTAGCTCTGGCGCACCAATCTCAGTGTTCTTAGCGGCTCTGCGCTTTAGCGTGAAAAGTCGTTAAAAGAAGCTGACGTGTCTGCGCTGGGGCGCCGTCTGTGTGCTGCTCTGGCTTCGTCGCGGCAACTGCGATGCCGGTCACGCGCGCGGGGTCGACCGGTTCCACCTGCCGATGCGCGGGGGTGTTGCTCGGGGGAAGAATCGCCGGATCCGGTCTGACGCCTGGGGGAAAATTCTAAGGTAAGGAATCTGCAACTAAAATATGTCTCTACCAGATATTCCATCACCGAAGGTAAGTAACTTGTACTTCTTGCTTTCTATTTGCTGGCGTTATTTATTTTAGGCTGTCTAGCGTGTCTGTATCGAGCTCAGCTTGCTCACCATCGCTCCTTGTATTCTTCCACAAGTTACTGCATTCTGTAAACAGGCCTTTACATTTTGTTCTTGTCATATTTGCTGTGCGTTCAGACAGAAGTAAAATGTCAGGCACTGTCTTCCAAGGTAGTCTGGTGTTTACTTTTTGTTCTCTGACTTCAAAGTGAGAAGATTTATGTGAAAAGGTTTTTTTCCTAGCACACAACAACATTTAAATGACAGTAAATTAACTGTACAAATATTTCAGAATATAACAGAAATTAGCAAAGCACCAAGAAAGCCCTTTTTTGTAATTTGGATGTGTGATGGAAACAAATATTTGAGTATGATCAAAACAAATCAGTACATTAGGTGATGGCATTTCCACACATTATAATTTGTGCGCTGTAGAGTTTTATCAGTATAACTATATGTTCCAATGTAATGGCCATTCAATTAAAAATTTGCTGTCTACAATGGCAGTTTGATAACACACCATGCGCTCCACTCTACGCCCCTTTACTCTATTCTACACCCCTTTATTCCACTGTATGCCCCTCCATTGTACGCCACTCCACAACACTACACTTTACTTCACTCTTTGTCACTTTACTTGAGTCCACCTCTCTACTCCACTTTTTGCCACTCCACAACTTTACTCCACTCTGACACTCCACCCTATGACACTTTATTACACTTTGTGCAAATCCAGGTTACTCCACTCCACTTTACTCCACTCTGCTCCACCCTACTTCACTCAACTCCACTATTCGCCACTCCACTCTAAGACACTCCATAACACTCTCCTATATGCCACTAAGTTTTAGCCATGATGAACAGCAGCCACACTTGTCTACAACATGCAACAAACTGCAGCTACACAAACTTAACAGGATATACAAATCATCAATCAAAATAGCTAAAAAAAGATACTACTCAGACAGAATTCAAAATGCTCAATCTACAACCAAGGAATTTTATAAAATTCTCAATGAATTTCGAAAACCTACATGCATGGAAGGAAGTCATCCCGCCACTCAAGATTTTACAAACAAATTGGCAACTCACTACACAACCAAGGCAGACACATTGGACTCCTATTTAAAACAGAAGAAAATCATCAGCACCAACCCCTTTACTAAAATACCCTTTAAGAATAAACCATCCCAACCTCTACAGTCCTTCAAACAAATATCCCAGGATGAATTTATGGATTTGGTCAAAGCAAGCAGACCTTCTGGTTGCCCTTCTGACCCTTGCCCACCACAAATCTTCAAGAACATCCTGCTATCTACTTCTGCTGCCACACCTGTAAGAAGAATCATCAACAAATCTTTAACTTCAGGAACTTTTCCTGCAGACCTGAAAAAGGCATACATACGACCATTATTAAAGAAAACAAACCTAGACCCGCAAGACCCCAACAACTACAGACCAATCACAAATGGACCTTTCCTGGGCAAATTGATAGAAAGAGCAGCATTCGCCCAGATGTCACAATTCATTGAAGACAATTCTATACTTTCAGACTTCCAAACTGGATTCCGCCCAGGAAGAAGCACTGAATCAGCACTCATGGCAATCTGGGACGATCTTAAAAACACAGTCGACCGAAATGGAGTTGCTGCACTACTTCTCTTGGACCTCTCAGCTGCCTTTGATACGGTTTACCATGACACCCTAACTCAAAAACTCCACGAAGCAGGCATACAAGGGATTGCTCTCGACTGGATTCCTTCCTATCTTCAAAAAAGAGCAAATATCATCCACTCACCCCCCTTCTCGTCCGAACCCTACTTCACAAAAGCAGGGGTCCCCCAAGGGTCAATCATCTCACCTTTGCTTTTCAACATCTACATGATATCTTTACCAGAACTGATCAATGATTTCCATCTCACATGCTACAACTATGCAGATGACACACAGATACTACTTAAATTAGAAGACCCCAAAAACATTGAAAACTCACAAATCTTCAGGTGCCTCAGAGCCGTTGATCAGTGGATGACCTGGAGTCATCTCAAACTAAATACCTCCAAAACAGAAATACTCCTATGTGGTGACTGGAAAAATTATGACTCTCTGTGCGTCTGGCCTGACGATCTCGGACCACCTCCTCAATTATCCAAGGAAGTTAAAAACCTAGGAATCACCATGGATTCCAAGTTAACTATGAATGCCCAAGTAGACAAATTAGCACGCACAAGCTTCATCACCTTAAAGACTTTACGACGCATCTTCCCCCACCTCGGATTTCCACACAAGGTGCAAGCTACTATCTCGCTTTTACTATCCAAACTGGATTATGCCAATAGCCTCTACCATGGATCATCTCTATCTGTTATGAAAAAACTACGACGTATCCAGAATTCCGCAGCCAGGCTACTACTACATATAAAGCCGCAAGCCCACATCTCCCCTGCCTTGAGAACACTACACTGGTTACCCGTTGCCAGAAGATGCACTTTCAAGCTGCTTTGTATCACCCACAAAGCTATACATGGAACAGGACCGCTTTTTATCAGAAAGAAAATTACCAAATACATCCAACAAAGAACCCTCCGCTCAAGATTGGCACCCCGCCTTAGAACACCACCATACAAGAAAAAGACTATAGGTGGTACATCCTTCTCCGTCCAAGCAGCCAAACTATGGAATTCATTACCCCCAACTATAAGAGCCACAGATAACTTTATTGTCTTCAGAAAGCTACTCAAGAGTTGGCTCTTTCCTTCATAACCACCAACTATGAACTGCATATGCCTATGTGGATAAATATTTTTTTTCAGATTATATGTATATTTCTATTTATTTATAGTTTCTTTGGAAAATATGTATTGCTACTATGTCATAACAATAAAATACACACACACTCTTTAAACCTGTCTGACTAAGTATTTTTTACCCATGATTCTAATTATGTATTGTATGTGCATATGTGTGTGTATTCGTTTGTGTGTATATGTATATATATATATATATATATGTATGTGTATATGTTGTTTCTGTGCTTGGCATGTTCGTGGATCATTGCATGGCTCCTGGTTCTTTGGGTTGTTATACTAGATATCTATGAATTCCTGCTCTCATCTTATCACACTTATCTACTCATCACTCTTATGTCATGTCTCTATCAAACTATCCTCCATTCTCACTCTGACTCATCCCAAATCCCTTCTACCACGTTCATCTCCTAAATATCTCTGCCTAAGCTCTTCCCTCCACCTCCACATCTAATTCACCAAACCTCACCCTACCTCTGTGACCTCCCACACAACCCTACTAAATTCTCCTGCATTCATCTCACCCTGCTACTATGCTCTCCCTAACCCTTCCACATACTCTTCCTCCTCCGCCCCCCTTTACTCATCCCAAGCCTTTGGGTTGAGTAAATGAAGGATATACTCCCAATTAACACTTCTGGATTTCTTTCCTCCTCCATCTCTCCATTACTCCAGTCAATCTAACTAACAAACTCTCATATCCGCGGCTCAAATTAACTCATAATAATACGAAAACTGTACTCATTATTTAACAATACTAATCCATCACTAATTCTTGTTGGGTTCCAGAGTAGCGTGCTACTCATCAAAAAGCGCTTCGATGCCTCGTCAGGGGTAGTAAGCGCTATATAAATACGATTACAATACAATACAATACAATACAAATGAGCGCTATCATATCCGGCTAAAATAGCCTGAGAGTTGGCAATTCTCCAGTGATTAGCAGCTTGAATTGTCACTCTCTTCCCTGCTGCATCAAACTTGCAGCTTTTTTTATCTAGGGGAGGAGCATCCCCAGTGGACAGACTATTTGCCCTTTTCCTTGCTGCACTAATGACAATAGAGTCAGGTGGCAATTGTTGTTTGATAAAGAGTGGATCTGAAGGTGCAGCTTTGTATTTTTTATCCACCCTTGGTGTAATAACCCTACCCTTCACTGGCTCCTTAACAATGTCATCTGCATGTTTAAGCATGCCTGGGAGCATTGGTAGCCATTGATACTCCTTGTGTGTTAAATAAAAAATCATCCTCTATGGGATCTGAATTCAACTGCACATAGTGATATGCAGCTGCCCTAGCAGTGACCTGATTATGGGCAGTGGTGTCTTCAGGTGGAGATGGCCTAGCGGGGTATACATCAGGATCATTGGATGGAATAGGGTCTGGGTCATACAAATGCCATGGGTCTACATTGTAAGGAGTGACGCCCGACTGATCCCCATGTGAAGAAACGGGGGATTGTGGAGAAAATTGTGTAGGTGAAGGTGGTGGTGGTGGAGTTATCAGGTGGTGGAGAAGACAGAAGCAAAGAAAGGAGAATGTGGTGGTGAAGGCTGATGTACTGCCTTTAGTTTCTCCTTGTGCTTGAATATTTTTGCAGGTGGAGGCCCAGCTTCTAAAGTCTCTTGGAAAGTTGATTTCCTTTTTAGTGGTAGAAGGAGGAGAAGCATTAATCCTTCCAGTACTTTTACGTATTTGGATTTTGCGCTGCTTGGCGTCCAACACTTCAAGTATGGGCCTTATTTCTGAAGACGCCTCTGTAGTTGAGCATATTTCCCTCTTACAGGTTTTGGCTCTGAAAGTTTGGAGACCAAATGTTTTAATCGAGCCGAGAAAGTAGTTTTTTCACCTCCGAAATGGATGGTGGATGTTTTGGCTCCAATGTGGAAGATAGGTGTCTCGGCCCGAGGTGGAAGTCTCCACTCTTTTACTCAATCCCAAAACAGGTGTGGAACGCTGTTCGGTGGACGCAGAATACAGTCTGGTCTTTTTTGGTGCTGAACCTGAGGGGTGGTCATCGTAATGTATTTTTCGGGTCCGACCATGGCCGACAAGCATTGGTGGACCCAAGACCAGTGCTGATGTCTTTTTAGATGGTTTTTGGTGATGGGAAGGGGCTGATGTACTCACGTACTGCACCACTAGAATTGATTGGCTCTCCCCATCGGAGTCTCGGACGTAATCAGAATCTGCGATGGAAACTGCAGTCTGAGCTTGTTCCTCTCCGAAAATGTTGGGCGTTTATTCTGACGACTTGGAGGCCATCTCTAACTGACGCACTCTTCGATCCTGCAGAGTTTTCTCGGAACGGAAGGATTGACATGCTGCACAACTTTCCTTCTTGTGATCGGGAGAGAGGCAGAGGTTGCACACCGTGTCGGTGTATGGGAACTTGCTGTGACACCGAGGGCAAAAGTGTAATGGAGTCCGATCCATCAGCCTGACATCATTCGACAACCATGATTCGAAGTAGGCCCGAGAAGGGAACAGTCGCCCGAAATATAAGTGTGAAAAACGCAATCGAAAATGATACTGATGTTTAGAAAAAGAAGAGAGTTCAGATAGTACCAAACTGAGATCTACAGGAGTTAGAGGGAACATGGCCGAACCCGACGGCGGAAAGAAAACAATCTAACAAAGGAGTTGATCCCTATGCGCACTATCACTGAGAGGAGGAGTCACTGGATCCTGTGACTCGAAAAAATACTTCTTAGAAGAAAAACAACTTGTAACACTCCGAGCCCAACACTAGATGGTGAGATATGCACAGCATGTGTAGCAGCAGCTACACATGCCATCGAACATATATACATATATATATTGTACTTCCTTTTTGAAGGTACCTAGAAAGTAGGCTGTGTGGAACTGACCTGTGCCTGTTTTTAAACACTGCGTGGGAAAGGTGTTGTGTGGAAAAGGGTGCTTTGTAAAGATGACATGCCATTGCAGCACTTTTAATTGGGTATGTAGAGGGGAGCCCTATTCAGCGCCAAGACGGCTAGGAGTACCTGTGTTTATAAATACCACATAATATATCATAACATAGCATAACATGAAGTAGGATAAGAAAAAATAGGATACAATAACACCCCCCTATCCTCTGCCAGAGCCCTAACTGGCTTTAATCTAATTGGGCACTTCCACGTGGCATGGAGCCTTTGGAGGCTTTTTCAAAGGCCCACAGGTGCTGCTGTTGTTCCACTCATTCTCTGCAGCTCTATGGGGTTTATTGCAGCAGCCATAGCAGGGGATAAGAACAAAGCGAGCGAGAATAAAAGATAGAGATGAGGGAAAGAGAACAGATGAAAAGCAATACAGGACGCTGAGGGAGAGGAAGAAGAGAGAGGGGAGAGAGATGGAGAATGGATGGGAAGAAAGAGTTAGAGTGATGGAAGGAAAAAGGATTTGTTTGAACAATTATGTTAGAGATGGTTCATGTTCCCAGTCCCACCATACATATCCCCAGCTGCCAAGGCTAAAACACCAGAGCAAGAACCAGAGCAAGAGCAAGAGCAAGATCAAAGTGTAGGAGCACTTCAATAGCTTCCACTGCAGACTTCATTCTGGAAGGAGCAAACTCAAATTTGTGCACTAACAATTCTGAACAGGGAAAAAGATGTCTCATCTTAGACATCTGTAGCACTGGAGTCCTCAACCCAGTCCTTTCCTTGCATGTCTGTGCATCATTAGCCTCATTAGTAACTTGCTGCTGGAAGACACAACAACTGTTCGATCTCCAAATCTCCCAGGACATATGGTTTAACCGGGATGGGTCATGTTATTAATTAGCTGCCAAGCGCCATGTCTAATAACAGACAAAGATTTTCAGCATTTTTCTCATGGTCACTCACTTCTAAAAGTGGTCCTAGGAAACCAATGTGAAAAATTGTATTGAAGGGTAATCTTAACTTTATGTGGTGCCGTGGAAAATGACAGTTCTGTTGGTTTAGGAATGATTCATCATAAATTGTTTATTTATTGTCTCTTCAGACATTATCAACCAGTCAGTCTGGAACTAACAGCTCCACACTACCTTTTAAAGTTTGTGTTTTATGTTTCAGGCTGAGGTTCCCTCTGAACTCAACTGAACTGGCAGACCCCATGAAGGAGAAATAAAATCTTGTCTCGCCACCAGCCTATGATAGTCCTGGGTGCAAAATTAGTGCTGAACATCTGTGCCACTGTTCTCATCCAAACATCACCATTTCATAACCCTGTCTCCTGGCTCTGCCAAACAGTGAATAAAAACATTAACTGTACAGACTAATCTAATGTTGTAAATCGTGTATGGGGTAATCTAGGTACAAGACCATAGGAAACATGGAGTGCACTGCTGAAAAAGGCCGAGGATAATAACAAAACTGTGTTTGACTTGATTGGGCAAACAGGGGCTGGAGACATAGAAATCATGTATGTAAATGATGTTCTGCAGACTCTGACCTCGCCAGGATCCTCCATTCTGGAACTTATGCCCATAAAACAATCATTCTCTATATTTTTCGAATACAAAATACCTTGGACAAAATGCAAGGCCATGCCCATGTCCAAAACCACAGCAGTGGGCACCCTGGAAGAAACTTGACCAAAAGTCTAACTTTACTACGAGTAAAGTTAGACTTTAGGTCAAAACGTACACTTTTGGCCTAAGCTTAAACTTTTGGTCCAAGTTTACCTTTGTGAATAGGACCCCAAATGTCCAAACTGTATACAGACATGTCATCTGGGGATTAAGGCTTCCCAACATTGAGAATTACTATGCAGCGCACCAAATTCCACAGTTAATTTACTATTTCTATTCTGAAGTGGAATCACTTAACGGGGTCCTCATCTAATGTCATCTCCTAAATGGTGCACTAATGCAGATAACCTCTATAGGGGGTAGCGTGAACCAGATCCACACAATATGTTTTTTCAATGTGTAATATATATATATATCTGGAAGTCCATACACCACTCTTTCAAATAAAATGGATTGCTACATATAGATGTCTCTCGCTGGTATAATGTAGTGCTGTATATTGACAACTCACCCTTTCATTGGAAAGAATGGTCCTTTAAAGCCATACACACAATACAACTTGAAACATGTGGTGGATGATGAAGTGATAAAGCCCTTTGCAACGCTGCAAGAAGAGTACAACACTGGAGAACCTACACTATGATGTCAGGTACTGAAAGTAAATATTTAGTTGATGTTCACATTTGTTTTATTGGGGATTAAGGGCCTGATTTAGAGTTTGGTGGACGAGTTACTCCATCACAAACGTGACAGATATCCTGTCTGCCATATTACGATCATACCTAGCGAAAGTACCCAAAAAGGCCCTCTCAATCCAGATTCTGGGCCAACAACATCTCAGACAACATCAGAACACTCCTCGACCATGGAGAAACTGTGGCCCTGATCCTCTGCGACCTCTCTGCCTTCTTCAACACAGCCTCCCACCACACCCTCATCGACAGACTCTATAACATTGGTATACAGCAAAGAGCCCTCAAGTGAATCACATCTTTTCCCACAGGATGCACACAAAGCATCTGACTGCCCTTCTTCATCTCCTCATCCAGGAACATCATATGCAGCGTTCCCTGAGGATCATCCCTCAGCCTCACCTCGCAGACATCGTCAGATCCCATGGACTCAACATAATCTCCAACGCAGACGACAACCAACTTATCCTCTCGCTGACCAACAACCCAGACAATGCCGTAACCAACTTCTGCAACACCATGACCAACATAGCCAATTGGATGAGAGACAATTGCCTCAAGCTCAACTCTGACAAAACAGAAGTACTAATCTTCAGAAAGAACACCTCCGTATGGGACCACCGCTGGTGGCCAGCAGTACTTGGACTAACACCCACTCCGACAGACCATGCATGCAACCTGGGCATCATTCTCGACAGCCAATTAACCAAAACACGACAAGTCAATGCAGTTGCCTCCACCTGCTTCCACATCCTTTGCATACTCCGCAAAATCTTCAGATAGATCCCAATCAATACTTGAAAGACCGTCACGCAGGCCCTCATCACCAGCCATCTCGACTATGGCAACGCCCTCTACACCGGAATTTCCAACCAGCACCTCAGGAAACTCCAGACCCCACAGACACCTCAGCCAGACTTATCCTGGACCTCCCCAAACAGACCCACATCACCCCCCCACACCTCAGACAACTCCACCGGGCCCCCCCCATCCAGAGCAGATGCCATTTCAAAATTCTCTATCATGCATACGAGGCTCTACACAAGCAAGGACCATCCTACATCAACCATCAATTCAACTTCCAACTGCCTCCAAGACACCTGAAATTTGCCTCACTCATCCTCGCCCCCCCACATACACCACAGCTGCAGCGGGGCCTCTAGTTCTCCTACATCGCCACCAAGTTCTGGAACAACCTGCCCCTCCACCACCAAATGGCACCCTCCCTGGCGGCCTTCAGAAAGAAACTCAAGACCTCGCTTTTCGGTAGAGACATGACAGCAGTTCCCAGATACCCCTAGGGGTGATAGAGATGCACTTTACAAATGACTGATTGATTATATCCTACGGGAATTGTAATACAGCCGATGGGACATACGTCACATTTGTGACGGAGTTACCTGTCCGTCAAACTCTAAATCAAGCCTTATGTGTTTAAACTGCACTTTTTTAGAAATTTGCGGGGCGGATGTGTTGTCTCATGTCCTGCAGCAGTAAAGATCCAAACCAGCTTCTGCTCACTAGTCCTAACCCAACCCAATCTTGTTGGACAGCTCAGGGCCAGTACTACACATTAAAATGGGAAACCAGAATAAAATGGGTTTGCACTGGCAACAATTAAAACTAAGCTTCTAGAAAAACATTGACAAGACAGCACCAACTCTTGCTTCTTTGCAAAGTCAAGGAGTACCTCAGTAAAATCAACTTCATCAGCCCAATCCTTTTTTTATGTGTCTCAGCATCATTAGCCTCATTGATGACTTGCCGCTGGAAGACAGAACAGCTGTTCAAGAAATTGCCCTTTCCTTCTTCGATCGTGCAAACCTTTGCAGCCCGGTATAGCGAATACACATTTGTTATGTTTCACTAGAACTATCCAAGGAGCTGCACATCTAATCAAGGGAATAAGAATGTATGACAGTGCTACCTCTACAAACTCCAAGAGCTCCCACTGTCCAGCAATATTACATTCAAGATCTGAAGCACATCCTTCAAGGCAGCGACTGCAACACACCACCCTACCTTATGGGCAAAAATCAAGATCACCAGTGGACAATGCACTGACCAAGCCAATCACAAAAAGTAGAAAACAATATGAAAAGCCTTCCCTGCTATCTACTAAGTACCTGGAGCTCCATCCAGATTCAGATCTGTCAATCTCCATACCACCTACAAATCTGTAGGAAGACAAAGAGAATCGTCTTCAGGAAAGATTCTGTGAAGATTCAGCTGCAACTTATGATAGAGACTCCAGTGGTGCAGAAACATGTTTTCAGAAGAATACTGCAACAGTCACTGTGTCTTGTAGTCATATAGCTAGGGTGGTGTTGATTTCCTTGATTCAATCCTCTGAAGCCATGGTAGGCTTAATTGATTAGCCAGTCTCTTTCAAGAGAAAACATAAATTTTGCCATATGTTATAACACTTTTGAACATTGCATCGGAGCCACCGTTCAGAAACCACCATTGGCGTACGGCATAACACACATTTTTAACATTTGTCATCGGTTTAGAATAACAAAATAATGCTTTTTTAGGTTGAAGTGTAAACTTAACATTAACCTAGCCCTTTGAATAATCTTCTATAGGATCATATTCCCTGTGTAAATCTCTTGACTGTGGCAGATACCTTTTTACAGCTTCCATTTAAACTTCTCTGCATTCACACCCACATTTTTCTCAGAACCTCAAATGTATGTACAAAGGATTGCTGTAAAGTGAAGAGTACATCTATGGAAAAATTCTATGACCTTACTCACATTAATTTTAATATCAATTATTATCTAACCCTCTTGTTACCTAGGATGTTGTAAAACTACTCAGCAATTCTCCTTACTGTAATTCCACTATAGTGTGGGACCTGACTGAGTATATTAGACTAGGTGGTATACTAAAATGGCTACGAAATATGTATTCATTTTATAAAAGAAGTTGAACGCTTACCTATAGCTTCTACATGCTTCAACATCAGGTTTGTCCATGTGTAGGAATAGACATCCACTTAAGGAATTTTATGGAGTTGGGGGATAGCTTTATATATTTTCAGTACATTAGAAAACAATGAGGGTGAAAGATCTGGGGGCAACGAATGTTTTCAAAATAAACAGAAAATTATTTCTCATCATCTCCCTTCCTTCTTCTCTAAACCTATGGACTTTATTTTTAAAAAAAGCTATGTCTGCTAGAAGTGGACATTGAGTGTGAAATGTGGATCATCGGTGAGAAGCCCATGTAGGCAAAAATCAGCCATTTATACTTCTCAGATCTAGCATTACACTAGATAACAGTATCAACTGTTATTTACAGCACTTTGCAACAGCAGAAGCTGCTTTATGGAGAGCCGTATAAATATATTAATATTAACAATAATGTAAAATGAAGAACTTAACTCCAGCAAAATTGTAAGAATGACTTTCAGGTGTGTTTTCTCGCTGCCTTAGTGATTCTTCTCTGTCTGGCTTCCAATTGCATTGCAGACTTTCTAGGACTCTGCTTTTCAGCTCTTCTGCTATATCACAAATGCCCCATGTCCTTGGCATGATAACCAAGATATGCAAGTCCAATTGATTACGGCGAGTGTGTTTTTCGTGTGCCAATAAAAATGTTCTCAGTGTTCCTCCGGATGGCTAGATTATCCTTGGAATTAGCAGGAGCTTACGGTTGTAGCTTGTGTGACTGAATAAAAGAGACCATGGGTTGTAGTCATTCATTTGAACTGTATTTGGTTCAAAGTGCTTCCTCCATTTTGATGGCACAATGAAACATACTGCCAGATTTGCAGGTCCCGGAATGTCTGATGTGGACTTTAAATATTTATCCAAAAATTTTAAAAAGTTTCAATTTTGGTGGGTTCCATAAATACTGAAGATCAAGGTAGATTGTGTATCTTAAAACCATAGCCTGGGTGCTTTTAGCATATTCTTGCCAAGTGAATAGTTTGAGATTACCCTATTGTGAGAAAGTAGCCTCTTTCTAGCCTTGTTACCTCCACTTGTGGCCTGTTTGTGAGTGTATGTCAGGGTGTTTTCACTGTCTCACTGGGATCCTGCTAGCCAGGGCCCAGTGCTCATAGTGAAAACCCTATGTTTTCAGTATGTTTGTTATGTGTCACTGGGACCCTGCTAGCCAGGACCCCAGTGCTCATAAGTTTGTGGCCTATATGTATGTGTTCCCTGTGTGATGCCTAACTGTCTCACTGAGGCTCTGCTAACCAGAACCTCAGTGGTTATGCTCTCTCTGTACAAATTGTCACTAACAGGCTAGTGACCAATTTCACCAATTTACATTGGCATACTGGAACACCCTTATAATTCCCTAGTATATGGTACTGAGGTACCCAGGGTATTGGGGTTCCAGGAGATCCCTATGGGCTGCAGCATTTCTTGTGCCACCCATAGGGAGATCTGACAATTCTTACACAGGCCTGCCAGTGCAGCCTGAGTGAAATAACGTACACGTTATTTCACAGCCATTTACCACTGCACTTAAGTAACTTATAAGTCACCTATATGTCTAACCTTTACCTGGTAAAGGTTGGGTGCTAAGTTACTTAGTGTGTGGGCACCCTGGCACTAGCCAAGGTGCCCCCACATTGTTCAGGGCAAATTCCCCGGACTTTGTGAGTGCGGGGACACCATTACACGCGTGCACTATAGATATGTCACGACATATGTATAGCGTCACAATGGTAACTCCGAACATGGCCATGTAACATGTCTAGGATCATGGAATTCTCACCCCAATGCTATTCTGGCACTGGGGAGACAATTCCATGATCCCCCGAGTCTCTAGCTCAGACCCGGGTACTGCCAAACTACCTTTCCCGGGGTTTCACTGCAGCTGCTGCCAACCCCTCAGACAGGTTTCTGCCCTCCTGGGGTCCAGCCAGGCTTGGCCCAGGAAGGCAGAACAAAGGACTTCCTCAGAGAGAGGGTGTTACACCCTCTCCCTTTGGAAAAAGGTGTCAGGGCTGGGGAGGAGTAGCCTCCCCCAGCCTCTGGAAATGCTTTGATGGGCACAGATGGTGCCCATCTCTGCATAAGCCAGTCTACACCGGTTCAGGGATCCCCCAGCCCTGCTCTGGCGCGAAACTGGACAAAGGAAAGGGGAGTGACCACTCCCCTGACCTGCACCTCCCCCGGGAGGTGCCCAGAGCTCCTCCAGTGTGCTCCAGACCTCTGCCATCTTGGAAACAGAGGTGCTGCTGGCACACTGGACTGCTCTCAGTGGCCAGGGCCAGCAGGTGACGTCAGAGACTCCTTCTGATAGGCTCCTCCAGGTGTTGCTAGCCTATCCTCTCTCCTAAGTAGCCAAACCTCCTTTTCTGGCTATTTAGGGTCTCTGCTATGGGGAATTTTTTAGATAACGAATGCAAGAGCTCATCAGAGTTCCTCTGCATCTCTCTCTTCACCTTCTGCCAAGGAATCGACTGCTGACCGCGCTGGAAGCCTGCAAAACTGCAACAAAGTAGCAAAGACGACTACTGCGACCTTGTAACGCTGATCCTGCCGCCTTCTCGACTGTTTTCCTGGTGGTGCATGCTGTGGGGGTAGTCTGCCTCCTCTCTGCACTAGAAGCTCCGAAGAAATCTCCCGTGGGTCGACGGAATCTTCCCCTTGCAACCGCAGGCACCAAAGAACTGTATCACTGGTTCTTTGGGTCTCCTCTCAGCACGACGAGCGAGGTTCCTTGAACTCAGCAACTCTGTCCAAGTGACTCACACAGTCCAGTGACTCTTCAGTCCAAGTTTGGTGGAGGTAAGTCCTTGCCTCCCCACTCTAGACTGCATTGCTGGGAACCGCGTGTTTTGCAGCTGCTCCGGCTCCTGTGCACTCTTCCAGGATTTCCTTTGTGCACAGCCAAGCCTGGGTCCCCGGCACTCTAACCTGCAGTGCACGACCTCCTGAGTTGTCCTCCGGCGTCGTGGGACCTTCCTTTGTGACTTCGGGTGAGCTCCGGTTCACTCCACTTCGTAGTGCCTGTTCCGGCACTTCTGCGGGTGCTGCTTGCTTCTGAGTGGGCTCTTTGTCTTGCTGGACGCCCCCTCTGTCTCCTCACGCAATTGGCGACATCCTGGTCCCTCCTGGGCCACAGCAGCATCCAAAAACCCTAACCACGACCCTTGCAGCTAGCAAGGCTGGTTTGTGGTCTTTCTGCACAGAAACACCTCTGCACGACTCTTCACGACGTGGGACATCCATCCTCCAAAGGGGAAGTTTCTAGCCCTTGTCGTCCTTGCAGAATCCACAGCTTCTACCATCCAGTGGCAGCTTCTTTGCACCCACAGCTGGCATTTCCTGGTCATCTGCCCCCTTCCGACTTGATCGTGACTCTTGGACTTGGTCCCCTTGTTCCACAGGTACTCTCGTCAGGAAATCCATCGTTGTTGCATTGCTGGTGTTGGTCTTTCTTGCAGATTTCCCCTATCACGAATTCTGTGCTCTTTGGGGAACTTAGGTGCACTTTGCACCCACTTTTCAGGGTCTTGGGGTGGGCTATTTTTCTAACCCTCACTGTTTTCTTACAGTCCCAGCGACCCTCTCCAAGGTCACATAGGTTTGGGGTCCATTCGTGGTTCGCATTCCACTTCTAGAGTATATGGTTTGTGTTGCCCCTACCCCTATGTGCCCCCATTGCATTCTATTGTGACTATACTTTGTTTGCACTGTTTTCTATTGCTATTACTGCATATTTTGGTATTGTGTACATATATCTTGTGTATATTTGCTATCCTCATACTGAGGGTACTCACTGAGATACTTTTGGCATATTTTCATAAAAATAAAGTACCTTTATTTTGAGTATATCTGTGTATTGTGTTTTCTTATGATATTGTGCATATGACACTAGTGGCACTGTAGGAGCTTCACTCGTCTCCTAGTTCAGCCTAAGCTGCTCTGCTAAGCTACCTTTTCTATCAGCCTAAGCTGCTAGACACCCCTCTACACTAATAAGGGATACCTGGACCTGGTGCAAGGTGTAAGTACCCCTTGGTACCCACTACAAGCCAGGCCAGCCTCCTACACCTATTTGTTGCATCTCTGGTTTCTCTGGGAGCGTGACACAAGTTCTTGTTTTTTTTTAATGGGACTACAGTATTAGTTGAGCATGGGATGGTCAATCTTGCAGAGAGATGGTGTGGTCAGTAGTAGTGGGAGTGGGCACATTTTAGTGTGAGTTGTGTTTCCATTTGTTTTTGAAACTTTATTTTCATGTGATCAAACAATATTAGGCATGTACTGTTGATCTGCTTGTTACATCTATGTGATACGACATGAACACAGAACAAAATATTACTTGGGAGACACTAGGCATTGAATAACATCATGATGTTTGCAGTGTCTTCCATATCTTAGGATCAAACTTTTCTGGCTCCTAACGGACTCCGTATCAGTGTGACATAATCACTAGAATAGAATGCAATAAAAGCTTGACTAAGAATGTTGGAGTTCATAGGTACATGCAGAGGAATGAAGACGTGATTTACAGCTCCGTGTGTGGTGTAGTCATTGGGGGGTATCCAGGGTGTGGAAGATGCTACAACTGGCTACAAGATAGTGGATAGGTCCCCCAAAGAAGAAAGTGCTCTCCTAGAGAGTTTGCAGTGGTCCAAGCAAACTGCTCCTGCATGCCACGTGTGCCTCTGTCGAAGTGCCGTATGTGGCGTCAAGCGCGAAAAGATGATGGATGACATGCTGAACACTGCAAACATTCACCCCCAGTCACAAAGATCTGGGTTTAATCCATTGCTTTTTTGTCCACCATGCCACCCCAGATTGGACTCTGCCATGTGCAAATCAGTCTTGACCCTGTCCCCCATGGGAACAGTCCAGCCCAAACTGCCAAGCCAGGTTTTCCCTGGACTGGAATCAAGTATCCTAGGACCGGTTTCAGGGTATCACCCCTCTTCAATCAGGCTAGCTTCAATCCAGTGATGCAATGAGAACGGGACCCACATCTGGACATACAATTCCCACTCAGGGCGACAAAAGGAAAAAGAACAGATGATGGACGGAATGCTGAACAATGCAAATATTCACTCCCAGTACAAAGATCTGGGTTTAATCCATCATTTTTTTGTCCAACATGCCGCCCCAGTTTGGACCCAGCTACATGCATTTCAGCCTTGACCCTGTTTCCCATGGGAACAGTCCAGCCAGAACTGCCAGGCCAGGTCCTCCCTGGATCAGAATTAAGCATCCTAGGACTGGTTTCACCCTTCCCACTTAGGGCAACAAAAGCAACAAGCATTTGCAATGCAATGGGTCTTGTGTTTGCTCGAGTTAGAGCTATTAGCGTTGTGAATTCCTAACTGGACTTTTCTTGCCATTTAAATTGAAAATGCAAAGTAAAACAGTTGACATAGATGAGCCGATTCAAAGCGCTATGGCCGTCATAAGCATGAGTGCGAAGGAGAGACACAAAAGGAAAAAGATACTTGCTTGCAGTCAAACGTATTGGCAAACGTGCAATTATTCATGTAACAGGGTCGGTGTCCATTGTGGTAACACAACTGCCTCAAGGTGGAACAAATTTTAAGCATTTACCAATGATAACAAAGGATTATTGAAAGGCAAACCCACGAACGAGTGATAGTGATGGGTGTGTGGTGGGCGTGGTTAAAAGCCCACAGATAGATTGCAACATGTCAGAGCGCTTGTGCGCTTGACCTAAAGAACAGATGATGGACGGAATGTTGAACAATGCAAAGACTCGCCCCCAGGCACAAAGAGCTAGTTTTAATCCATAGTTTTTTTGTCCACCACGCCACCCCAGGTTGGACTCAGCCATATGCGAATCAGTCTTGACCCTGTTCCCAATGGGAACAGTCCAGCCCAAAGTGCCACGCCAGGTCCTTCCTGGACTGAAATCAAGCATCCTGGGACTGTTTTAAGGGTATTACTCCTCATCAGCCAGGCTAGCTTGAATCCAGTGGCGCAGTGGGTATAGGATCAATGTATGAGCATACCCTTCCCACTTAGGGTGACAAAAGCCAAAAGAACAGATCATGGACGGAAGGCAGAACGATGCAAAAATTCACCCTCCAGTCAAAAGATCTGGGTTTAATCCACTGTTTTCTTTTTGTCCACCACGCCCCCCCAGCCATATGCAAATCAGTCTTGACCCTGTTCCCCATAGGAACAGTTCAGCCCGAACTGCTAAACCACCTCCTCCTTGGATCAGAATCATGCATCCTAGGACTGGTTTCAGGGTGTCACCCGTTATCAGTCAGGCCAGCTTGAATCTAGTGGTTCAGTGATCACAGGACCCATGTCTTGGCATACCCTTCCCACTTAGGGTAAAAGGGTTGGTGGCCCTTGTGGTAACAAAACTGACCCAAGGTGGGAAAACATTAAGCATTTACCAATGATAACAAAGGGTTATTAAAAAGCAAACCCACGAACGATTGATAGTGATGGGCGTGCGATGGGCCTAGTTAAAAGCCCACAGATAGATTAAAACATGTCAGAGAGCTTGCGCGCTCGACCTAAAGAACAGATGATGGACGGAATGCTGAACAATGCAAAAATTCACCCCCAGTCAAAAAGATCTGGGTTTAATCCTGTGTTTTTTTGTCTACCACGCCACTCCAGTTTGGACCCAGCCATACGCAAATCAGTTTTGACCCTGTTCCCAATGGGAAGAGTCCAGCCCAAACTGCCAGGCCAGGCCATCCCTGAAATGGAATCAAGCATCCTAGGACCGGTTTCACTGTATCATCCCTCATAAGCAGGCTAGCTTGAATCCAGTGGTGCAGTGAGCCCTGGACCCATGTCTGGGCATACCCTTCCCTCTTAGGGCAACAAAAGCAAAAATAACAGATGATGGACGGAATGTTGAACAATGCAAAGATTCACCCCATCACAAAAAAAATGGATTTAAACCACCTTTTTTTGTCCATCACGCCACCAAAGATTGGACCCAGCCATATGCAAATCAGTCTTGACCCTGTTCCCCATGGGAACAGTCCATCCCAAACTCCCACGCCAGGTCCTCCCTGGACCGGAATCATGCACCCTGGGACTATTTTCAGGATATTACTCCTCATCAGCTAAGCTAGCTTGAATCCAGTGGCCCAGTTGGTATTGGACCCCCGTATGGGCATACCCTTCCCACTTATGGTGACAAAAGCAAAAAGAATAGATGTTGGATGGAATGCTCAATAATGCAACAGTCACCCCAGTCACAAACACCTGGGTTTAATCCATCGTTTTTTGGTCCACCACACTACCCTAGTGCCCAACCATATGCAAATCAGTCTTACTCCATTCCCTATGGGAACAGTCCAGCTCAAACCTCCTGGCCAGGTCCTTCCTGGACTCGAATCAAGCCTCTTACAACCGGTTTCAGGGTATCACTCCTCATCAGCCAGGCTAGCTTGAATCCAGTGGTGTACTGAGCATGGGACCCACATCTGGGCATACCCTTCCCACTTGGGGTGATAAAAGCAAAGAGAACAGATGATGGACGGTGTGGTGAATAATGTAAACATTTACCCCAGTCACAAAGATCTAGGTTTAATCCATTGTTTTCTTGTCCACCATGCCAACCCAGTTTGGACCCAGCCATATGCAAATCAGTCCTGACCCTGTTCCCCATGGGAACAGTCCAGCCCAGTATGTGGAGTCAAAGTGCAACTCCAGCCAGTGTGAAGCATTTGAATAGAAATAAAGCTTTATTAAGGAGACTACGCATTGTTGGTCAAGAAGCTACGACCAAGACCCTACTAAAAGGTACAGCGCTGCAACGCAAAATAAAGTTATAAGTTGTACGGAGTGTTAATGCTAATGGCAGATACAAGCATGTTTACAAAGCACTGTGAAAAGAGACTGAAAACAAGTTCCTTCAAGTACATAAAAGGGTCATCTGCTCACCTAAACCAATTAAACAGAGTCATCATCCTACAGCCAAGGGTGGCTCCATGAGAAGTGCTTGGGGTTGTGCCTATGGAGCTGTCCATACCTGCAGTGGCGAGAAAGATGTCAGCGGGCCACTATGCTGATGGAGCCCACCAAGGATGACCCTGACGCTGGCCATTGCACTGTCAGGGCAGGAATGGAACTGATACAACTGTCCAGCAAGTGGAGCCCGAGAGAGCTTCGGTCACACCATCAGGGAGCATGCTACTCTCAAGATTAGTAAGTTTTACACTAGTCTACAATGCTGCCACTTTACTGATACCTTTAAAATGCAGAATATTGGCAATAGATGGACTGCTTGAATAGAGACAGTTGAAGATTTCATTAAGGCATTTGAAGAGACTGATAATAGGAAGATTATAAAGCATTTCAACAATCTTGCTGGTGATGGTGTGCAAGAAGTCATAACTAAAATTTTGAGAACTGTGGAAGAAGTCTCATACCGTCAAATTAAAGATGTGTTGAATCTCAATTTCACTCCAGTTCCAAATGTTGATTATGAATGGTACCTTTTCAGTCAAGACCGTCAAAGAGTTGGTGAAACAACTGATTAATTAGTGGAAAGACTAGTTGCACTCATCAGACACTGTAAGTTAATTGAATTTAATGATGAAAAAGCCATGCATCTTAGAGTTATTGATGGATGCTTGTCTGATTCATTCAGATGACGAATGCTTAGAGAAACTCTTAGTCTGGAGCAAGTGTTGATGGCTGCCAGAGCTGAGGAACGTGCTGAGAGACAAACTGCCGATAATGTAGGCCGGAGGTGCCCACGGGAATGAGTTTGAAAAGTAATCCGAAGCAAAAGACTAAAGGACACAAAGTGCTGCATACAAGTAAAAAGAAGTAGTGTTGTAGATGTGGATTTTCATTTCCACAGGAAGAAAAGGTTAACACCATTGGACAGATATGTAAAGGCTGTGGTAAAGAGAACCATTTTGTGATGGTGTGTAAAGTGAAGGAAAAAGTAAGTGCATCACAGCGCAAAGACAAAATGGCTGCTAGAACGATCCAGAAGCAAAGTTGGATGCACACTCACATAGCCAAGCAGCAACATCAGTTGAGGCAAAAAGATACTAAACTTTCTCTAAAGATAAGTGAAAGTGAAGAAAGTGATTGTGCCATGTCAATGTTTACCTCAGAAAAATGTGCACATGTCAGACTGGGCCCATGTGAAGAAAATATCAGTCAAAGAAACGTTGACATACCAAAGCAACCAACTCCGACAACACTGTCTAAAGATTACATTAAAAATAAATGGCTGTTCGATACCTTTCATTACCAAAAGTGGTGCTTCAATAAACATGATATCTGAAGAGAAATTCAATGAACTGTCTCCATTACTGCGTCCTATGCGATCGAAGACCAAAGTGTATACTTGAACTGCATAGATGCCCATAGAGTCAAGGTTAATTTGTAGAGACAGTGAAACATAAGAAAACAAAGGTACAACCGCTGAATCATGTGCTTCAAAGTACAGAGTCAAGTGCCTGTTTGCTCATTTTCAATACGGCTGCAGATATGGGACTGATTTCTGTGAATTACAACATGCATTCTCATCACGAAATAGTAAGCCAATTCCCTTCTTTGTTTCATGGTTTACAAATGCTAAAAACTATGAAAGTAAAACTGCACATTAATGAGGATGCCCGTCCTGTTGCTCAAGGACATGGACAAATTATTTTTCATTTACAAGAAGCTGAACTTGAATTGTTTCTTGAGCATGACATGACATTATTGAGCATTCCACTGGCCCAACACCATGGGTTTCATCCAAAGTAGAAGGGCCTAAAAAGGACACTCAAGAAGCTTTTTTGCATAAGCGTTGACATGTGTCAGGCAAACAAAGCAATTGGACGAGAAAGACAACAGTGCCACACACTGTTGACATGATAACGCAACTGAATGGTGCCAAGGGCTTTTCTCAACTTGATTTAAATAAATGTTATTATCAGTTAGAGCCTGAAGACAGCTGCAGGTACATTAGAACCTTTTCTACACATGTTGGTTAGATTAGATACCAGAAACTTCGTTTTGGTTTGTCATTGGTTGCAGAACATCATTTGACATGTTAACAACCTATTGTAAATGCATTCAACTATAGCCATGACATATTACATTTCAAAGCTTCATAGAAGGATCACTCAGTGATGTGGGTTTGACTTTAAATGCCAACAAGTGCGAGTTCAAAAAAACATAACTGAAATTATTTGGCCATAACTTTTCTGATGGAGGTATGACGCCTGATCCTACAAAAGATCAAGCTCTGTCAAATGCTGATCTTTCACAAGATGTATCAATGGTACATTCTTTTCTTGGCCTGGCCAGTTACTGTTCAAGATGCATACAAGACTTTGCCCCTTCTAGTGCTCCACTACGAGAGTTGACAAACAAAAATGTCTCTTTTCAGTGGTTGCAAGAATGTGAGAAAGTTTCAAGAGAATCAAACATGCCATTGAAAATGCTAATGAAATGGTGTACTTTACTCCAAAGCTTCAATCAGAAGTTGTGGTTGATTATAGCCTGGTCAGGTTAGGCACTACCATTGCACAACATAGTGGACACCCAAATGCTCCACAGCATATTGTGGTCTATGCTAATAGAAGTCTGCCCCTAACAGAAGTGCTTACTCACAATCCAAGAAAGAAGGTTTGGCTGTGGTATGTGCTTGTGAACGTTTCCATGTATTGGTGGAACGACCTACGGGGGAAGGTGCGTTCCGTGGTCTCCAGACACCAGATTGCTGTACAGAGGACTGGTGGTGGACCCCCACCTCCTCCCCCACAACTAACAACATGGGAGGAGCAAGTCTTGGCAATACTGCATTCTGAGGGCCTCGCAGGAGTAGCAGGAGGACTGGACTCTGGTAAGGCAAATCTTTACTACCTTATCCCCCACCCCACCTGCATGCCATCACATACTCCCAACCTTACCCTCACACCCATCACCACCCCAACAACCCACAGATACCCCACCAACACAAACCACACATCCCAAAACCAAGCCCTGCATGTAACACCAATGCATGGACACCCATCACCCAAGCATGTCTACTACAGAGACTCACTCAAGTCCCAAAATCACCAATCACACAAGGACTAAGCCAATAATGCAAGCACTGGAGTAGAGGGTCAACCACCCATTGCACACGATGGCACACACAGATACAATAATTATGCATTTACACCCCAACAGGACCCCTACCCGACGTCACCGGACAGGAGGGGCCAGACATATCCAGTCCCCCCACAGAAGAGGCCCACAGTGATGACAGCAGCTCTGCACGCCTGATCAAGATGACCAGCCCAGCCCATCTGGGACCTCGGGATAGTCGGTTCCCCTGACACTGTCACAAGCCACCACAGAGCCTCCCCCCTCAGGAAACACCAGCACAGCACCCACCCAGCAGGCCCACCCCTCTGTCCCCAGGACACGTCAATCAGCAGTGTGTTCACCACTACAGGAAACCCAGGCAAACCCACCAACCCAAGACAATCAGGGACCTGGGGGCAGTGGCAGTGGGCACACGGTTCAGGGGACAGAGGCACAGGATAACAGGGAAACTGGAGGACTGCTGTGCGACAGGGGGAGGACAGGCCCAGGGAACACACTATCCACGAGGCACTCTCCAAAATCATGGGAGCTACCGTCATTCCCAGGAGACAATGGCAACGGTACTGGCCAAGTTTCAGGAAACCCAGCGGCTGCAGGAGGAACACTACCTTGGGATCAGGGAGGACTTGAAGTCCATTAACACCACCCTGGTCACCACTGCAGGGGTGCTGGTGGACCTTGTCAACACCAGGAGTGACACAGTGGCACAATAAGGGGCCCAAGACACTAGCCTGGACGATGAACAGCCCTCCACCTCCGCCAGCGCTAGTGGACAGGAGGCACTGCCACAGGAACAACAGGACACCAGCACCCCACCACCTGCAGATGGAGAACCACCCGCAAACGGTCCCTGAGATCCAGGAACAAGACAGAGAACATTGCCAAGACCCCAACCAGGAAATGAGACCCCCATGAATGTCACCCTTCTGTCCCACTATGTCACCCTGTCCATCCTTAAACTGCAATTGCTTCATTTCCTATGCCCCTTTGGACAATGCACCTGTGAAACAAATAGACTGGACTCTGCCATGGACATTCCTCCACCATCCCCCCAGCCCATTTTACAACCCCCTCCACTTATTAGCACAGGAATAAACACACTTCAATCACAAAACAATCTGGAGTCAGTCTGTGCTTTCACAAATGTGCAATTGCAATAACTCTGGAATATAGCAATGTCAATGTACTTGTTCACATACCAATGTAACACAGCTGTAGGCCAGCAGTAAACATAGCAGAGGGCACAAAGTGGGACCCAGATCTGTGAAATGGAAAGTCAAAGTGACAAGTCAGGGTCCATAAACTAAATGAAAATGACACACATGCTAGTTCCAACAATAGAATGAGATGTGGGAAGCAGTGACATCTTACCTGTGTCTCACTGGAAGTATTGCATGATGATGTTGTTTCGGTTGTCGATATCCTCTTCTTCTGCCTCCTCTTCTTCATTGTCCACAGGCTCCACAGCTGCCACAAGACCACCATCTGGCAAATCCTCCTGCAGAAAAAGCACCTGGCGTCACAACGCCAGGTTGTGCAGCACACAGCAGGCCACGATTATCTGGCACACCTTCTTCGGTGAGTAGTATAGGGAGCCACCTGTCAGATGAAGGCACCGGAATCTGGCCTTCAGGAGGCCGAAGGTGCATTCGATCACCCTCCTAGTTCACCCATGTGCCTAATTGTAGCGTTCCTCTGCCCTTGTACTGGGATTCCTCACTGGGGTCAGTAGCCATGACAGGTTGGGGTAACCAGAGTCACCTCCAAATGTCGAGGAAAAACTGTTAGACACACACTAACCCTTAGGGACAGCCCCATACCCAGACAGCAAATGAAACTGTGTGGGGACTTAAGGCTCCCCTATTAGCCACACACAGCGCCTCTGGAGTTGGCCCATCACATAAGGGTGCTGCTATTCCTCAAAATGTAAGCGTCATGGACTGAGCCAGGATACTTGGCATTCACATGGGAGATGTTCTGGTCTGCCAAACACACCATCTGCACATTCATAGAACGGTAGCTCTTCCGGTTTCTGTACACCTGTTCATTCCTGCGGGGGGTACAAATGCCACATGTGTACCATCAATGGCACCAATGATGTTGGGGATATGTCCCAGGGCATAAAAGTCACCTTTCACTGTGGGCAAATCCTCTACCTGAGGGAACACGATGTAGCTGCCCATGTTTTTCAGCAGGGCAGACAACACTCTGGACAACACGTTAGGGAACATTGGCTGGGACATCCCTGATGCCATGGCCACTGTTGTTTGAAAAGACCCACTGGCCAGGAAATGGAGTACAGACAGGACCTGCACTAGAGAGGGGATTCCTGTGGGATGGCGGATAGCTGACATCAGGTCCGGCTCCAACTGGGCACACAGTTCCTGGATTGTTGCACGATCAAGTCTGTATGTGACTAGGATGTATCTCTCTTCCATTGTCGACAGGTCCACCAGGGGTCTGTACACCGAAGGATGCCCCCATCTCATCACCTGCCCCAGCGGACGTGCCCTATGGAGGAGAACAGCCAGCAGAGAGTCATCCAACACTGAGGTATCACAATGTGTTATTTGCAGAAACTTTATTAATCTGCAATGTGCCGGTATCTGTCTATATTCACGGCCTAGATAGGTGTGACGCAGTTAACATCCATCCAATGTGGCCTCCTGAAATGGGGGCTGCCTGACCTCTAAGGTGGGACAAGGGGATATGAAGTAACTGCGCTGGCGTTCTACACCGTCGCGGTGGGCGGTCGAAGACGGCGGCGCAATTCTGCATTGGTTAACATTGGGTCCTATGGGTCCCAGGAGCCAATGACGATGTACGCCGGCGGTGACGGTACGCACCGCCGCGGACATGACCGCCATTTTCTGTCTGTTCACTCACTTGATACCGGACCTTCAACAGGAGAGGACCTACACTGCAAGTGCTGCTGTGACCTGTGTCTGGAAGCGACGATGGCTCATGTGTCTGGGGAAAGGGCCCCTGCCTTCATTTCGGAGGAATTGGAGAAACTAGTGGATGGGGTCCTCCCCCAGTACACACAACTGTACGGTCCTCCAGACAAACAGGTGAGTACACTGTGAGCATGCTGCATGGGCAATGCCTGTTTTGAGTGGTGTGGATGGAAGATACATGGGGGGGCTGAGGCCTGCATGAGCGGATGGGGAGTGTATGTGCGTCAGGGCAAGGGTGGGAACTGGGGGACAATGAGTATGACGGTCCGGATGGGTCAGTAATTTCCTTTCCCCCTGTACCATTCCTCTAGGTCAGGGCCCACCAGAAGAAGGATATTTGCCGTGCCATCGCCAAGGACGTTCGGACCCTGGGGGTCTACCACAGACGGAGCACCCACTGTCGGAAAAGATGGGAGGATCTGCGCCGCTGGAGCAAGAAGATGGCGGAGGCCCAGCTGGGAATGGCCTGTTAGGGTTTGTACACAGCAAAGAGCATGTCCCCTCTCACTGCACTAGTGGGTTCTGTAATAGCTCCCTTTTAAACTTACTATTGAAAGCCTTTCTTGTTATCTCATCTTCCCCCCCCCTAGGCTTCTGTGTATGTTGTTTAATGTGCTGTTTTGTTTACACATTGGGCCTTGCTTTTACCAAGGCTTCTTTAAAACACTCCTCCCTAGGCCATGTGTTAATCCAACTCATTTGCATGATAACTGAAACTCTGCACACCTTTCAAGAACATGTGCGGCATGTGAGGACCACACCCAGCCCTTCAAACCACACCCAGCTCTGCACACCTTCCAAAAACATGTGCAGCATGTGAGGACCACACCCAGCCCTTCAAACCACACCCAGCTCTTCGAACCACACCCAGCCCTGTCTATAAAAGGCATCCCCGAGCCTCACCCAGTGCTTGTGCTCGTCTACCTCCGGCTTACCTGAGAACAGATCCCTCGGCGCTGGCACTCCTGCTCTTTACAGACTTTCTTTGACTTCAATGGGCGCAGCTGCTGGCTCTTCCTTCTTCCGGTTTCCGGTTCCTCCTTGCCTCAGCCTCTCTCCTACGAGTAACCTGCAAAAGAGAAAGAAGACAAGGTTAGACTGATCAGTATCTCTTGCCAGCAACAAGTAAGTGCAAAACCTTTTATTACCTGAGGGAGCTTTGACGGCAATTTCTGGATTCCTGTATAGACAGTTTGAGGCGAAGTGCCTTCCACGAGCATTGTGATTCAGGCTCTTTGTTGCAGGAGTATTTTGCGGAACTTTGTGAAGCGGACATTGTTTTTTTTCATGGAACTTTTGGGAATCGAACAGTGGAAACCATTGACAGCAAGGCAAACAGTAAATCAAGGACTTGCACAAATTACATGCTGTATTTTGATGTAAAAGTACAGTATTTGTTTTATAAAAGATTCTGGAAATATGGGAAAAGTGAGTCTGCTATTGGGAATTTAGGCTTTAGTTATATTATGATGAATGTTTGATATTGGTAATTCTGATAACGGTATTTGTTTAATGTTTTAGAAGCTTTACAGTAATAGAAAACACATCCCAGAGCAGTAACACATTCCAAACCTGGAAACTAGAGACCAGGATCCAAGAGGTACTTTTAGAAGAGAATTTCTAATAAATAAAGGGATAGTCAGGAACCCATTTAGGAATAGGTTGCACTTATCTGTTCTTTGTTTATGTTTCATTAGGCACCAGTTTCTACAGAAGTCAGAAAGGGCCGCAGATTTGTGCAGCACTTCAACAGTGGAAACGCAAGAACGGTGTTGTCTCTTTTTTTTATTTTATCCACTTCCCCCCTTCCCTTGAGCTTCTGTTCTTATTGCACTGTTTTAAAAAACTAGTGTGCTGGAACAAGCAGTTTCAGGGTGGGGTCGGATTGTCTTCAACCTCCATCAGAACTGAACAAGAACTCAGGTGAGCTGGGCTTTGACATGGCCTCCCAACGTGGGAGGGGTGCCCGTCGCACCATGACCCCCCTGATATTCCAAATCCTGGCGGTGGCCAATCCGGAGTTGGATGGGCGCTTGAGGGCATCACGGCAGCCACAAGGGGGTGAGTACACTCTCATTCAGCTGACTCTGCGCGCATTACGAGGAGTCTGGGTGGGGAAGGTGGGCAGTGGGTTCCCCTAGGCCAGGGCGAACTTGGTAGGCAAGGTCCCTTGTGAGGCAGGCTATGTGGCACCCCAACCCCACCAGTGGTAATAGCCATCTACACCTAGTCAGGCTCCTGTGACTTCCAGGTGTGCAGCAATTGGTCTTAGGCCTCGTACCCCATAGTCAGCTGAAATTTCTAGGAACTGTCAGTGCATGGTGTAGTGCAGAGGGCTGCTCCCTGTGTGTTGTGTCCGCCAACGGTAGTGGTGTTGCATGCACTGAACGTCTTTCTTCTGTCTTTCCCCCCCACTTTTTGTGGTCTCCCTGTTCTTGTGTGGAATAGCATCATCAGGCGGAGGAGCACTGGCACCGGAGCAGGAGGGAGCTGCAACCCACTTGCCCCTGGAGGGCGAAACAACGGAGTCTGAAGCCACCAGTGGGACGGAGGGCGAGAGGAGCTCCACGGCGGGGACAGGAGCAGACAGCAGTGACAGCGACTCCTCCTCTGATGGGAGCTCCCTTGCGGTGGTGGGCACCTTTGTGCCCACCGCATCAACAGGTACAGCCGTCACCCCCCCCCCTACCAGCACCGCCCTCCCAGCAGCCCCTCAGCGTGTGTCCCGTGCCCACTCACCCAGGCATCTCCTTCGCCCCAGGCACCTCAGGCCCTGCCCCAGTCAGCCCTGCTACTCTCAGTGAGGAGGCTATTGACCTCCTGAGATCCCTCACTGTTGGGCAATCTACCATTGTGAATGCCATCCAGGGTGTAGAGAGGCATTTGCAACAAACAAATGCATACCTGAAGGGCATTCATTCTGGCCAGGCAGCCCAACAGAGAGCATTTCAGACTCTGGCCTCAGCACTGATGGCACCATTGTCCCTGTGTCCAGCCTCCCCCCTCCAACCTCCTCCACCCAGACCCAATCCCCTGTACCTCAGCCTATCCCAAGCACACCATCAAACCAGCATGCACACTCATCAACACACAAGAGTGGACATGGCAAGCATAAGCACCACACATCCCAGAGGCACTCACACAAGCACCATCCCCATGCAGACACAACAATATCCACTGCCTCCACTGTGTCCCTCTCCTCCATGTCCTCCTCCTCCCTCCCTGTCTCGTCTCCACTCACACCTACATACACTACAGCCTCAGCCACTGCCTCCATCACCAGCACGCCGATCACCACACACCGCTCACGTGCACTCACCACCCCCAACTGCCATTCACACATGCCCAGTGTCCTCTCCCAGTGTGTCAGTGAGCCCTCCTCCCAAAGTACACAAACGCAGGCACACACCCACCCAACAGCCATCCACCTCACAAAAGCCTCCAGCCCATCCACCTTCACCCAAATTAAGCAGACGTACATCTCCCACAACCACTACCTCTACCTCCACTCCCAAACCCCCTTCACTCCCAAACCCGCTCCATCTTCCTGTCCCAGTGTGTCTAAAAACCTTTTCCTGGCAAACCTTGACCTCTTCCCTTCACCTCCTCCCCCCCCCCCCCATCCTTCCCCTCGAGCCAGGCTTTCCAGGTCCCAGCCCAGCACCTCAGCCACCAAATCCCCAGGCACAGTGGTGCCAGCAACTGCGGGGTCATCGAGTGCGCCACCCATCAGGGCTGCCAGTGTGCCACGTAGCGAGGGCAAGGACATTCTGACACCTGCCAAGGTGAAAAAGGTGCCCACATCCTGGAGGGAGAAGGCGAAAGTATCAGCCACCAAGGGCTCAGCAAAAAACAAAGGGGGTAGTGGCAAGACAACTGCGGCACCATCAAAGCTGGGGAAGGGCCAAAAGCTGAAGAGCAGGTCAGGTGAGGGCATGGTGGCACCGACTGAGGGACGAGTGTCACACTTTCTGTCCACGACCACGCTAACCTGTACGGCGGCGAACACCGCTAGCTGCCCCGCCACCACAACCGCCACCTGCAGCTCCACCTGCACCGCCCCCGGCACGTCTACAGCCTCAACGACAGTCCCCAACCTCTTCCCCAGTGGGCAGCCGTCCGAGGCTGCAGGAGACATCCTGCTGTGTCTCTCAGCAGGTGCTGACCCATGTACCGCCGTCAGCACCGCCGCAAAAGACACCGCCGCAAGCACCGCTGCGACAGACACCGCCACAAGCACCGCCACCTGTACCGCCCCTGGCACGTCTATAGCCTCAGCAACAGACCCCAGCCTCTTCCCCAGTGGGCAGCCGTCCGATGCTGCAGGAGACGTCCTGCTGTGTCCCTCAGAAGGTGCTGACCCATGCACCGCCGCCAGCACTGCCACAACAGACACCGCCGCAAGCACCGACACCGGCCCCGCGGCGTCCTCGGACACAGGCACCACCGCTGACATGACTACCATCCACATTGATCAGTCGTCTGAGGCTGGAGGAGAGTTCCTGGACCCTGGGTAGCTTCCATGAGGCATTTCTTCCATCACTGTTTGCACCTGCAGGTGGAAGGCGCAGCCGCAGCAGTGTGGGGTATATCGCTGCCTCCATGGCGTATCATGCTACCTGAACCTCGCAAATCTCGTGGCACGCACACCCAGGTGAGGGAGTTGTACCGGCCACACTGCACGTGGAGCACTCTGGGCACAAAGCCCCCTCCAGAACCAGTGGAGAGATACATCCACTACCTCTGTCCTTGGCAGGATAAAGCACTCTGGGCACAAAGCCCCCTCCAGAACCAGTGGAGAGATACATCCACTACCTCTGTCCTTGGCAGGATAAAGCACTCTGGGCACAAAGACCCCTCCAGAACCAGTGGAGAGATACATCCACTACCGCTGTCCTTGGCAGGATGAAGCACTCTGGGCACAAAGCCCCCTCCAGAACCAGTGGAGAGATACATCCACGACCTCAGTCCTTGGCAGGATGAAGCACTCTGGGCACAAAGCCCCCTCCAGAACCAGTGGAGTATCACATCCACTACCTCAGTCCTTGGCAGGATGAAGCACACTGGGCACCAGGCCCCTTCCAGAACCAGTGGAGACTGTTATCCACTTGAGAGACTGTGGCTTTGCACTCCCCAGGATAAAGCAGTGGGCAAACCACCCACTTGAGAGACTTGAGAGACTGTGGCTTTGCACTCCCCAGATTAAAGCAGTGGGCAAACCACCCACTTGAGAGACTTGAGAGACTGTGGCTTTGCACTCCCCAGGATACATCAATGGGCATGGAGCCCCCTCGTGCAGCAGTGGCGTCGTGCGTTCATCAGGCTGAGGTGCACCCCCTCCTCCTCCTCCTGAGGTGCCTGTATATTTTCGATCTGATACCCCAGCAGTGTTCTCTCCGTTTCCAGTCAGGTATCATGTGTGGGCCTCACCCATGCATTTTGGGCCCAGTGGTCCACGGACAATGATTAGTACAATATCCGGACTTGTGTAGTTGCTGTACATATTTGTATATACTAAATTTTGACTTTTGACTAATGGATTTTTAATGATTACAATCATTAAAATCATTTCCTTTTTCCTTGCGTTCTTCCACGGGGTGGGGGGGTGTATATGTAATGTTGCTGCATGTATTTGTGTGTATGTTGTTGTGTATGAAGGTGAGGGTGGGGGTGTTGCTTGTGTGTGTCACTCTCTTTCCTCCCCCCCTCCCCTGTGTTGTAGGTTCAGTACTCACCGTGGTCGCTGCTGCCGCCGTTCGTACTCCTGGTAGAAGAGGAGGTAAACCAACATGGGTAACACCTGAAGTTCGGGCTCCATGGCGTCCTGGTTCCTCGTTGGGTGTCGGGAGGTGAGTGTTTTCCCTTCTGTGTACTGTTTCTGCCGTGCTTTTGATAGCGTTGGTTCTGCCCCGGGAAAGGTGGCGGATAGGCCTCTTGTAATACAGTGGGCGGTACTTTGTCTCCCGCCTGTCTGTTGGGAGTGTCCGCCGTGCTGTTTGTTTCTACCGCCGTGGCGGTCGGAGTGTTAAAGTGGCAGTTATGTTGGCGGTTTCCGCCACGGATGTAATCCCGTTTTTTTTCCCGCCAGTCTGTTGGCGGTATTACCGCCGCTTTAACACCGACCGCCAGGGTTGAAATGAGGGCCATAATTACACATCAGTCATGTAACAAACAGTTTGACCTCTCAATAAAGATGCTGACTGCCAAAAATACACAAATGCCAAAGATGAATTGTCCATAACTCAGGAATAATTTATACTGCAAGGGTCAAGAATCCTGATTCTGGAGAGTCTGTGACAGAAAGTGATTGAAGTGGCTCACAAAGAACATCGTAGAATCGTTGCCACAAAGAAAGCCCTTCAAGACCAAGTTTGGTTTCCATACTTAGATGTAAGAGTTGAAAAGGCCTGTCATATATACAATTGCCTGTCAACCAGTGTTACTCAACAGACTCCGAACATGTCGGAACTTCCTAGACATCCATGGGAGAGAACAGCCATTGATTTCTTTGGTACACTTGATAACGGACATAATCTAATGGTGGTTGAAGATGAATACTCATGTTTTCCTTTGGTTGAAGATCGCTCATCCACAACTCAGAAATGAGTTATTGATAAACTAGATGGCATATTCGCGACATGGGGAATCCTAGATATTGTGAATTCTAATAGCCGGCCTTTCCTTTAACAGTAAGGAATTCAAAGAGTTTTTGGAGCATCTGAACATCAAGCATCAACCTGGTTACCGCCTCATAAAACGGGACTCCAAGTCGCAATTAGGAAGTGGTTTCCCCTTCCTAATTGCGAGTCGCAGCGCGATGCTGTATTGTTTTGTGAACGCGGTCGCAAAGCAATCACAGTTACCACCAGTGTCACACTGGTGGTAACCCATTCGCAAAAGGGAAGGGGTCCCCATGGAACCCCTTCCCCTTTGTGAATGGCATGAAAAACATTTTTTCAGAGCAGGCAGGCAGGTATTTTTTCAGAGCAGCAGAGCAGGCAGTGGTTCTATGGACCACTGCCTGCTCTGAAAAAATGAAACGGAAACGTTTCATTTTTTCGTTTTGTAATGCATCTCGTTTTCCTTTAAGGAAAACGGGCTGCATTACAAAAAAAAAACTGCTTTATTTAAAAGCAGTCACAGACATGGTGGTCTGCTGTCTCCAGCAGGCCACCATCCCTTTTAGTGCTGCCACTCGCAAGGGGGTCGCATATTAATGAGGTGGGGTTTTGCAACCCCCTTGCAAGTCTCAGATGGTGTCAGGGACACCATCCTACATTCTGGATTGCGAGTCGCAAATTGTGAGTCGGTCTGACTCGCAATTTGCGAGTCGCAATCCAGATTTTTCCTACATCTGGCCCTTGGTCTCGTATGGGTTGGTCTGGAATGTGTTTCGCTCATGGGTGTGATAGGGGCATTCCTGTATGGGTGCTTCGCTAGAGTACGTGTTTTATGGAGGGCTTCTGGGGTTTGTGCCATTCTGCCGGCGTTCCCTTATGGGTGTCAGAGGTCCTGAGCTTCCTCGACTCGCAGTTCCCATTCACCTACCATTGTGCTCCAAGCCCTAGCTCTGTTTATAGGCCCCTGGTCTCTCCGTGCATCTCTATGTCTAATCGTCTCTTCGGCTTTTGAACATCTGAGGACTTCCCTTGTCCAAGCTTGTATCCTTGGTCCTGTCGCCGCTTTCCATGTCATTGCTATCTCTCTTTTGGCCAAGACAAGTGCTAGATCCTGAAATTGGTTAGTGTATTTGTGTTTGGGCTTACGCCGATAACCTCCTAGAAGGCAGTGTCTGGGGTACTCTGGCACCACACGCCCAGTAATGTCAGAGAAAAGTTGTGTTATGTCATGCCAGTATTCACTTATTACTGGGCAGGCCCAAAACGTGTAGAAATTCAGCTCCCTCCTCCCGGCATCTGGGGCAACTAGCCCCCGAGACCCCAAAGTGTCTTTTAATTCTGCCCGGCGTTAGATATGCTCTATGTAGAACGTATATATTGATTAATTTAAATTGGGCGTTTCTAGAGGCTCTCGTGGTCCGGGATAGTATTTCCTCCCACACCTGGCCTTCTATTGTTGCCCCCAGGTCCGTTTCCCATTTTAGTTTAAGGTCCGACAAGGGGCGGGTCATGGTAGTTCAGATTTTTCTATAGAGGGTGGTTACTGCTTTATGTGTCCCTGCTGAGCTCACGAGGTACTGCGCAACCTCCGAGGTGGGGGGCTCTGTACATCCCGCACCCCAGTGTCTTCTTATTGTGTTTGTGATTGCTCTATGTAGTAGGAAACTCCCCACTGGTAACTGGTATCTGTCACGTAAGTCTGCAAATGGTAGCAAGGAGTCTGCTTCGTATAATGAGCCCAGTGTAGTGGCTCCCGCACTCTCCCAACCCCTAACCGCGCCCCAGTTCCCTTTGTGTGGAAACATTAAAAAGCATCTCAGTGGAATTTCAGGGAAGTAGGGTCTGGGGCATTGTGTCTTACGTAGATGTCTCCTCCAGCATCTGTGGATGTCCTCTAAAGCCTGAAGACCACTGGCCTTTGGGCCGACCATGTCCAGAATGGCTCCAGTCAACGAATAGTTCAGGAGTGAAAGGTAAAATTTCACTTTCGGGTACTGTGCGGGCAGCCATCCACCTGGTCAGCTACTGAAGTTGGCCAGTAAGGTAATAAGCTTCGAAGTCTGGGATAGCCATACCGCCCTCTTCAGTTGTCCTTCGCATCGCTGCAAGCGAGAGTCTCCTCCTGCCTGAACCCCATATGAATCCTCTGAGCATAGAGTTCAGGTTAGTAAAGAAGCTACCCGGTATCCATACTGGGAGGGCCGTAAAAAAATAGAGTAGCCTAGGGAGGGCTATCATCTTTAAAAGTTCTATTCTGCCTGCCACTGAGATAGGTAGTGTAGTCCAGAACCCCATTGAGCCTTTAATACCTCTTAGCGCTCGTTCTATATTGCCTTCCTAGAGGTTCTGGGAGTCATGGTAAATATGGACCCCTAAATATTTTAGGCACCTTGGTTCCTACTGCAGTTCTCCTGTAGGTGGGGGGGGGGTCCCTCCCTCCTCAAATGGGAAGAGGCTGGATTTCTTCCAGTTCACTCTCAAGCCCAATAGGTCTCCGAGGTTTTTTAGTAACGACTGAGCCCCTTGTAGGTCACCCTCCACATTCCTAAGAAAAAGTAGAAGGTCGTCCGCATATAGTGCTATATGATGGGTCTGGCCTGCTATGGTGATGCCTCTATAAGCTCTGCCCTCTCTAGCCATACAGGCCAGTGGTTCTATCACTACCACGAATAGCAAGGGGGAAAGAGGGCAGCCCTGTCTAGTTCCTGTTGCAACTTCATAGCTGTCAGAGATAATAGTCCCTGTGCGAACTCTGGCCTTTTGATTAAAGAACAGTCATTTCGTTCAGGCAATAAACCGAGTTCCCAGTCCGAGCTTGTGGAGAACTTCGTGTAAATACCTCCATTCCAGGCTGTTGAATGCTTTTTCGAAGTCAAAGGTAAAAACTGCTGCTGCGTTTTTATCGAACCCACTTCTGTTTATTAAAGCTAAATGGCGGCATATATTTTGTGCTGTTTGGCGCCCTGGAATAAAGCCTGCTTGGTCTGAGTGTACTAATTGGGGCAAATGATGCATGAGCCGAGTTGCTAATATTTTACTTAATATTTTGTTATCTGTAGTTAACATTGACAGTGGTCGATAGGAAGCTACATCCGTCGGGTCCTTCCCCTGCGTGTTTAAACGCCTCGTCTTCTAGCAGGACAGGTTGTAGTCGCCAGGTGGGTATTGGAGTTCTTGTCCGGGACCAATTCAAGCTGACAAGAAGTGGATTATGGTCTGAAATCGTTTGGGCAAGGTATTCGCTCGCTTGTACTGTCCTATGTAGTTCTGGTGAGGTGAGAAAAGTGTCTAATCTGACGTGTAGGTCATGCATGTGCGAGTAGAATGAGTATTCTCAGTCTTGAGAATGTTGGGCACGCCATATGTCTACTAGTCCCCAGTTGTTTCGCCATGCATGGTATGTGTGCGCCATTCGTACTATTTGTGAAGTGGGGAGTGGGGGTGTGTGACCTGTCCAGTTCTATGTCTGCCATGCAATTGGAGTCCCCTCCCAAAATTATCGTCTCCGATAAGTGTCCTGCTAGCTTTGATGATAGGGTTGCTAAATACCCTCCTTGGTTTGAATTGGGTCCATATATACTACCTAGTGTTATCTCTTTCCCGTCTAACTTTCCTGTAATTACAGTGTAGCGACCTAATGGGTCATTAATGGTTGCCATGTGTTGATAGGGGACTCCTGCTCTTATCCATATTAGGGTCCCCCTAGCGAAGGCTGAGTAGGTTGTATAAAAAACCCTGCCCCTCCAGCGCTTCTGGAGAGCTTGGCCCTCGGTCGTATCTAGGTGTGTTTCTTGGAGCATTGCTACATGGATTCCCCTTCTATTGAGGTAAGCAAACACTTTGTAACGTTTGGCCATGGATCTTATCCTCCTAACATTCCATGTTAGACATTTCAGGTCCCTTGCACCGCCCATCAGTCTTGTAGCTGATTCCATTTGGCTCGTAATTTTGCATCTTACCCAGGATACTCGGCATAAACTGTAACATGTCTAAATAACAATAATCCCAACTCCCCATACCCAAGGCAACAGACATAAGTGGTCATTACAACCTCAGTGGTCTTTTTGCAAGACCGCCGAGGGACTGCAGAGCTGAAGACCGCTAGTGCAGGCAGTTTTCCACTCGGCGAATTATGACTGCTGGCAGCCCTCCATCCTTTTCCGGATGGAGAGCCGCCAGCAGCCATACTGGCGGTCGGCGGGGAAGTGGAGGTTGCTACACCTCCATCGCCCCGTCAACAGAACCCCGCCCATCGAATCACGTTCCGTGATTCGCCGTGGCGGTGTTCTGTTGACGGGGTGCTGGCGGCGGAGCAGCCCCCATGGATCCCGTCCCCTCCCGGTGGATCAACGGACCAGGTAAGTTGATCGTCCGTTAGGGGAGGGGGTTGGGAGGGGTTGTGGGTTGTATGCGTGCATGGAGGTGTGCGTGTGAGTATGTAGAGGGGGTGTGTGAGTGCGTGTATGCATGCGGGGGGTGTGTTGTGTTTGGAAATGTGTGCGTGTCTGTCTGTATGTATGTCTGAATGGATGTGTGCGTGTATGTCTGTGTGGGTGTCTGTTGGCATGTTTGTTGATATGTGTGCGGGTACGTGTGTTGGTGGTGTCTGCATGCGTGTACGGTGTGTGTCTGGGTTGCGATGCTGGAGGTAGGGGTGGGGAGGGGGATCCTGCCACCTTTGGGGGGTGGGAGGGGGGTGTGGGGGGAGGGCTCAAGGGTGGGGGTGGGGGGGTCAGGGAGACCCCTATCAGTGCCAGGGAAGGAATTCCCTGGCACTGATAGTGCTTACTGCCATGGATTTCATGGCGGTTCTCAACCCCATGAAATCCATGGCGGTCAGCCGGGTCGTGATACCGCCGGCGGTCTTGCGACGGCCGCCGGGCTGGAGACCCAAGTCTCCAGCCCAGCGGTCGGAACGGAGAAGTGGCGGATGACCATGGCGGTTCATAATTCCATTTTTTTACCGCCAGCCTGTTGGCAGTAAGACCGCCACTTCTCCGCCAACCGCCAGGGTCATAATGAGGGCCATAATGTCTATGTCCAAACTTTTAATTAGAAACAAGGTTTAAGCTAGTATCCTAGTTTTGGCTGTGTTATACACAGCTGTTGCGGGGTGTTGCGTTTGTCGTTTAGTAATTGGGAGCTCCATGAATCCCCCGGACCGATCCCATCACACCGATTATCGATGCTGTGGGAAATGTGTAAAAATGTTACCTCAATCGGATTGTTAATCTCGTTGCAGTAGGCCTTGATCTTTTATTGTGCATCTTGTCTTACGGCTCGGGCATTCCGAGCTGGTGTTTGCTGTTCAGATGATCTCATCAGCCGTGCCTGGCGTGACCATGGGCAACAATACGCTTGATTGTGTGGAGGTCGCAGTCTCACTGTCGGAGTCTGAATGTTCATTTTCTTTCTGTGTACTCTGAGGCGAGGTAGCTTCTGACCTCCCGGCTCCCCTGCCAATCATTGCTGCTGCTTCCATCGCCTGCCTACTCTCTTTTTGGACCTCGTCTGTGGTGGGGGGATCCCTTCTGTAGGCTGTTTGTCGCCTATTCGATCTGGGGCGTCTTTGCTTCGTTTCATGTTGTGGGCTAAAGTTTCGATCTGGTGTTGGTCTGGATTCCAGCCATTCCCAGGTTTCCTCAGGTGTTGAGAAGAATTCTGTACCCGTTGGGGTGACCACTCTGAGTCTGGCAGGAAATTGCATGGAATAGGGAATCTCGAGTTCGTTTTACTGTGTTGTAGTTTGCTCTACATCTTTGCACTTCCCTTGTAAAGTCTGGGAAAATGGAGATCTTACTATTCGCTATTGTTAATTCTCCTCGCTGACGTGCTTGCTGCAGTATGTGGTCTCTGTCTCTGAAGTGGAGTAGTTTCGCTATCACAGGTCTTGGGAGGGTCCCTGGGGGTGGCTTCCTGCTAGGAACTCTGTGGGCTCTCTCCAGGGCAAAGAAGGTGGACAGTCCCTCCGGGGCGACTTCTGTCCTCAACCAGTTCTCCAGGAAGTCTATCATGTTTGACCCTGCCCTTTTTTCCGGGAGTCCAATGATTCTTATGTTGTTGCACCTCGCCCTATTTTCAGCGTCTTCCGCTCTGTCTTCCAGTGTTTTAAGGCGATTATCCACATTATTTAATCTGTTACTTGTTAGTGCCAACGTAGGAATTTCTTCTGCTAGGTCTCTTTCGGTGGTGGATACTCTTTCTGCCAGCCTTTTGTGGTCATCTCTTAGGAGCCCCAGGTCTATACTTAGCGTATCTATCTTGACTTCCAATGCTGTTCGGGATGCTGCTATGGCTTGTAATACATCCTGGAGAGTTGGTTCATTGGGTTCCGTTACTGGTGAACTATGCGTTGTGAGGCCAGTCCCCTCTGTGTGTGTTCGAGGATATGGAGGACCCCCAATGTCGCAATCTCTTTTTTGGTGGTCTTCCCCATCTATGCGCTACGATTGTCATCTTGATGATTTTCTTTTTTTGTTATTTAACCCCCGCGGTGCAGTTCCAAGTCCTGTATTGGTGTGATACTGCTGTCACGCTGACCAACAATATAGGATTGTTTTTAGCTAATAGTTTGAGAGGTTATACGTTGGGCAGATTAAGAAGAGCTTCTTATATACACTATGGCTTCCCATTCGTTAAGTTTGCTGATTCGCAGTGGTGCCTAATGCGCTACTTTTTGCTGTGCTGCTGCTGTTCTGTTAGAAGAGATTCTAGCTGATTGTGCTGGGCTCGTGTGAACCGTGTTTTATACCCCCGCAGCATTTAGTGACTTTTTCTTGGCATAGCAGACGTAGCCGGTCTCCTCTACTATATCATTCTCTTACCGGGTAATGTAGCTGCCGAACTCGTTCTCCTCTGCATCCGGAGTCTCCTTTTACTTTTTGGGATCACCATGTGCTGGTCGGGGAAGCACTTTATTCAGTTTCTTCTGGCAACCTAGAGCCTGATGCAGAGGCTCTCTAGATCGAATGGGAGCTTTGTCACTTATCCGTGGGTGCTCGCTCAGTCGTGCTACCTGTTCACACGCGGGATCCTTCCTTGAGCTTGGATCATGTTCTGGGTCTCGGGGCCTGCCCTCAGGATTTTCCCTTCTCCGCTGATGTGGAAACTTCGTAGTCGACAGGAATCAGTGTTAACCAGGTGCGCCGTTTGCGATGTCGGGTTCCGCTGCCCAAAGGCATCCGCCATTTTGGACGCACTCCAAAGTGCAGCCAAAAAAGATCGACTGTTAGTGCGACACTGCCCCCACATTGATCAGTAGCATAGAGTAAATTTTAGTTACGAGTTCAAGAGTCTTCGATTCGGGCGCGTTATAAAGAGTTTCTGATGTAACTTATGGAACCACGTTTTTAGAACTTGTTGATCCGCAATGGTGTCTCAAGCGTTATATCCTGCAGTGTGGTTGCTGAGTTGTTTATAGAGATTTCAGCTGGCTGTGTTGAGCATGTGTGGTCAGTGTTGTAAGCCCTCTCATCGTGTAATGACTTATACCTTAGACATCAGACACGCTGCAGCTCTAATCTTCTCCGACATGCTCTTCTCCTTCCGGTCCTTGCGACTGCAGTGCTCGCTCTCTTGTACAATGGGAAGCTCCCTTTTGCTTCATGGGGTCGCAGTGCGCTGGTCAGGGAAGTGCTCTGCTCAGGCCCCTCTAGTATCCTCGACCCTGGCGCTACTGCTCTCCAAGCCACATGGGCATGTCCTCCGGCTCCCTCTGCTGTTCCCCCTGCCCACATGCGCTCCCCTGCCTGCCCCGTCCGCCTTATGATCCAATTATATCTGTCATGTTTGGGACAGATTATTCCATCTGCCGATGTCTAAATCAGGCTCTTGGTTAACAAACAGAGAAATTAAAGCTTATGCAGACATGAGGCGACATGCAAAAAACAGCTTGCTTGGTGAGTGCCCGATAGATGCGCAAAAGAATATCTGATACTCCATATTATGCTGAACCTTTCAGAATGGTGTCTACCAAGGGACACATGGTGAGTGCCCAGCGCCCTGGGAAGTCTGTTACCAAACACTCTTCTTACTATAGGCCTGTGTTTCATTGGTCTTCAGCTCGAAATGGTGAAAGAAAACTGACCTAGCAAACTAAGTGACAGCTGCTGACTCCTTACCAACTACAGTAACCGATGACACTGAAGATGACAGCTTACATCTTCCAGTAACCAGATCAGATTGTATGATCAAACCAGCATAGATGTACACTCATTTATATATATATATATATATATATATATATATATATATATATATATATATATAAAAACCAAGTAGTAGCGGTCGTCACTAGGTAGTTATAGTTAGGACCATGTTTCCATAGAAAAAGCGTTTTTGACTTGCCTATATCTTTGGCACGTTTGATGAATCTTTCCCCCAAAAATTGCCCCGGTGAATCTTGTTGCACATGGATCGTTTCAGGGTGATCCGTCAAGTGGGGGCTGTGAAAAAGGGGGGGTCAAAAAAGCTGTGTTTCCCATGTTCATTTCCGTAGGACCTTTAGAGACGTATATAGCCCGAACTGTTGGACAGAATTACACCAAATTTGGCAGAAAGCTAGCTTTCAGTACGCAGAATATGCTTTTGCTTATTTTGTATAAATCCGTTTAGTAGTTTTCAGATATTAAAGTCAAAATTTGTATATCTGTGATCACAAAGACTTTGCGAACAATGATGAGCTCGTGCGTTGAAATTCACAGCTCTGATTGGCTGCCAACACTTCAAACCAGGAAGTGTTGGCAGCCATTTTGGGACTTAGCTTGAGCTGATCCCACAAAAATAGTGTAAAAAAAAAAAAGACAATGGGTCAGAGTAGAGCCACTCTGACCCCAGAGCAAAAAAAAATGTTTTTCAAAATGTTGTTGCGGAATTGTGTCGGCCTTGAGGCTCCCCCGTGGTCCAAGATAGCCCGTAAATGGCAAACAAGCATTGGCAATCCAAGGGTCTCACATTTGCTTGAGTTAGAGCTATTGGTGTTGTAAATTCACAACTGGACTTTTCTTGTCCAACAAATTGGTAAACCCTGCCTCATAATTTTGTCTTTGCCTTCCATATAACTCCAGTGGCCCTGCATGTAACTAAAGTGCACAGATATAAATGTATGCTTCCAGAGTTTTTTGCGGGGGCGGCACCGTCACGTGCATAAATGCTTTAAAAGGATTAAAGACCTTGTTCAGGCATTGGAGGCCTTTCAAAAGTGCCTCACCAATGCAAGATCTCATGTTAGTTGGTGTCAGTTCATAACAACCCAGAGGCACAGCTTGTAATGTTGCCTAACATTTTCAAGGGCATGTAACCTTTACATAGATGGAAAGGTTCAGTATCGGCCCTTAACTGTTTACCTAGTTTTTGCAACAGCAGACCTTGAGCAGTGCGAGAAGAGACAGGGGCAAAGATCTCCTGTCATTTGCAGAAATCAAGTGGGCTCTTGGTCAAGCTGCATAAGTGAACAGTTACAAAAAAAAAACACCAGAGTAAATGTGGGCTGCTGCTTAACGGCGACTATATGGTCTCACTGCACGTGTTTTTCATTTGGAATACGTTATGCAATATGAAATTGGGGCAAGGGCTCTGTGGAATTTTATAAAGAATGTTTGCAAATGGTCTCTCGCAGGTTTAGTTATTAAAATATTTTTAAAAGTTGATTGGTTACATGGACTATGACCACAAACTTGGTGTCCTCCACAACTGACTGTATTTTACTGTTCCGTGGCTTCTTCAGAGAGGGATGAGGAATCACCAAAATAAAGTTGGGGTGTATGAACAGAAGCCAAATTGCAAGTTTTAATAGATGGTAAAGATAACATATTGGATTGTGCAGCCTCTGCGTGAAAGACCAAGAAAAGGCTACAGGAATGTTTACATGGAGGCGGTAGAAAATCGCTTACATTCTCAAGCCTCTCAAAGCACAATTTTCATAATATAGTAGGATAGGAAAGATGATTTCTGAGAAGCAGTGTAGGAATAAGAAAATATGTTCAGCACGCTTACTGGAAGCCATGAAGTCCACCGAACTAAGTTATCATATGTACTAGGTGCAACATTTATTGAAGGTGGCCGAAGTGCATTTGTGTTGCAGGACAGGAAAAACACACAGATTATATTAAGACACTGTCTGCTACTGAAGGGGTAAGACCACATCTGCTACTCAATTAAGGTCAATAATATAGCATATTAAGTAAAATGTTTGACACAGTCCTTTCAATATTTAAGTGAAATTCATGAGAAGCCTCCATAACCTTTCCTTCCCTTTTCTCAGCAGCACACTGATTCACATAAAGGATGTTACTGCATTGTGCATTTGTAGGGCGTTTAGTCTGTGTGGTCTGATTTAGAGAAATCCAAAACCCACCAGCATCCCAAAAAGCCCACATCGCACACCTGGCTGGGGAAGTCTAGTAGTCGAGGAACAAGGTGCTTGCACAGGGAATCATAGAGGTTACAGTCCTGGTCATAGGGTGCCTCATATGTGACAGCAAAGAAGACCAGACTCCGATAGCGAAGCCGGCCCTGGTTGCGTAAAGTAACTAATCGGTGTAAGTGGCCTTCAGAGCATGTGTTCCGGGTCCAGGGAGAGAGGAACAAGAGGGTTCCAACAGCATCCAGGAGACGACTGAAAAGACATTTCAAAGGGGGAGTTGTGGTTACAGATGCCTGCTCCGTTAAGGAGGGAGAGATAGACTGCGGCTTTCTGAGGACGCTCTTTCATGCCCATTCCAATATCTCAACACGCCTCTGCATAATCATGCATAAGGCTTTTAATCCAAATACCTCTTCTTTTTGGATGGCGCTGCAGCCTCCCTTACTGTGGACTCTGTTGCAACCGTGGCGGCACTGGAGCGTGCTCTGCGACCTGCAAACCGCAGCCACAGGAACCCCGCCATGATGTGGAACGAGGGGGACCACTCTAGTGCCTGACTTCTAGTTTACGTCTACCGGCATCCGTGAAGTGTTCAGAGAAAGCCCACTAGACAATAAAGTGGCACGGGCTTGGTGTGCACATTAACGATCGGAGGTAACTTTCTGGATTCTACATTACATTTACCAGGCACCTCACACATATATGCTATTTAGCCAATTGAACCAGGACTGTGTAGAGCCAAAAAACACACACATTTATACAATTCAGCAACTACACTGTGGTCATGGAAATAGTTCACGGTGAAATCAAACACAGTGCTCCCAGAGTAGGCACTCCATGTGAATAAAAAAAACATGTGCGATTGTTAGGTCACATCTCCTTCTGCATACATTAGCAGTGGGAACTTCAAAGTGCCATGGAGCGCAAAGGGGAGAGACAAAAGAAAAGAGAAGTTCGCCGACACTGAAGTATATCAGCAATGGTGCAATTATCCATGGAACAGGGTCAGTTTGCAAGGCTGTAACAAAACCACCCCAAGGATGAACAAACGTAAAGCATTTACCAATGACATCAAGTGATTTCTGAAAGGCAAGCTCAGTATGGGGAAGACGCTACAGTATTGTGTCCACAGCAATCGCCATCAGTAGGTAACAAACGTTTCACCACAGTGTATGCTCCATCTTCCATATCCAGCATCAGAGTTGTGGGTATATTTAGATGGCCTGGCTAGATACCAATGTAGTGGGGCCCATATATTTTTTCGGTCTGGAGGTAGGGGAGAAGAGAATGGTTTACATGTCAGCATGTTCAGTCCAATTGGTAAGATCTTGAAGCCACTGGGCATATCTAGGAACCACTTTTGATTTCCAGTTCATAACTATCCTTCTCTTTGTGAGCAATAGGGCTAATGCCATAAGTTTACGGTAGAGCTTAGTAGCATCTTTTACGTATCTGAGAAGTGCTACCATATGTGTTATTTTCAGGTCTGTGGAGGGTATTGCCTGTAGCTTGCCGGTGAGTTTCTGCCAGTATGCCAGTAGGTGTGGATGCCGGGGCAAGCCCACTTTATATATACAGAGCCTGCGTCAAGGATTCTGCAGCACCAACAGCCAGGGTCAGCGGAAAGACTATAACAGAGCATGGCAAAAGGGGTGTTATGTGTCTTATACAGAAACTGTAAGTGTATGAGTCTGAATCGGCCATTGAAGGAGACATTTTAGGTCTTTATGCAGCAGTATAGCCATTGCGTGTCCACCAGCCCGTATGTCAATTCATGTTAGGTTCAGTAGCACAGAGTGGGGTAGGGGCAATAACCCAAATTCTAGATTCAGATAAGGGGCATGGCAAGTGCCATGTACCCAGTGCTGAGGAAATTGAGTCTGAGCCACTATGTAATATATTTCCAAATGTGGGACACCGAATTGCCCAAGCTTGTATTGCAGTGGCATTTTGCCCATGGTATTCTGAGCTGACAGTCTGCCAGTGTCACCCTCTGCTTTAGAAAACAGAGTTGTTTGAGCAAAATGGCCAACCGATAGCACTGAGTTAGTGACTTGGCCCCCAAGTACAGAATCCTACATGATCCTGCTGCCCCCGGACCCTGCAAAGCGGGGAGAACGTGTGTAGAGTTTGGGGGGGCCCAAGGTGCAGCTCCAAGGGTAGAAGAGTGACGACCGGAGCCGTTCTTGCGGCTCTGATATAGAGGAGCAGCTGAGGCATTACCTACAAAATGGCTGCCGTGTGTGAGAGAGGGTCCTGGCATGGAGCTGAGGCGGTGAGCGCTGGCTGCCCCCTGGTCGTGAGTAAGGCCGCGCGCAGAGTTCGGGACACCAAGGACCCCAGTGCCAGTGGTGCACGACCATTTGCGAGGTCGCATGACACTCGGCTGCCTGCTCGCTGCAGGAGGAGGAGGTCGGGTGAGAGAAGGCCTACCACAGCTTTGCGGAGACACGGACAGCGCTGCCTGAGCTGGAGGACTGGGACCGAGAAAGGGGGTGCTATGCAGAGTGGTAGGCGGATTCCCAACGCCGCCCCTCCTTGGTTTTTCCTCAATTTAAGTGCAGAGGAGACGGTGAGTGCGTGCAGCGCACTGAGGCATTGTGGCCAGAAACGGTGCAGCGAGGGTAGCAATATGGGGCATGGCGGCATAGGCTCGGCTTCAGGGTAAAACGCCAGAGGCTGACGCGCCGGAGGATAATAGAGGACGGCTTGAGGCGGTGAGCCTCCTACTACCAGGAGGTTGGTGCCACTTGACGGGATGCAACACCGGACAGCGCCAGACAGTGAGTGCAGAGACGAAAGTGATGGCTGATGGATAGCTGCTATGGGCGGTGTCCATTTCTCCCCCTCCTCCCATGTGCACCCCTCGTGCTCAGAGGCGATCGGCTGCGACTGGGGGAAGACTGGGCCGTGACTGGGATGGGGGTGCTGACCTAGCAAGTGTTTCACACTGTGTCCAGCATAGCATGGCAGCGGATGATATGCATGCGGAGTGAGGCACTCACTTGTTGAATACTTCTCCATAGTGCAGTTCCTTGAAGGGCCATACCACTATGGACACGTTGTGCCTTAAGCAACATGGGCAAGGATAGGGTGGCAAAAGGTGCGCAGCAAACTAAGAAGGACCAATTAACAGCGCAGCATCCTGGAGGAGGGTCACAGCGTGAAATTAGACAACTGCCGGGGGAAGTGTGAGAGCCTTCCGAGGCCCAGATCCTGGTGGTCATTGAGACTTCGGGGCAAGCGGTGCAGACACAGATCACAGCTATTGCGGTACATGTTAACCTATTAAAAACCGACCTGCGAGCTGTGGCTGAAAGGTCCGTGGCCACGGAAAAACAGATGAACACCATATGAACAGATCTAGATGCCTTTAAGGATGCTGTGGCTACTCTAGAGGCCAAGTCGTGTAAGCTGCAGATGAGAGTGGAGGATGCGGAGGGACAGTCTTGAAGGTGCAACCTGAGAGTTCTGGGCTTCCTGGAGGGGGTGGAGGAGGCCGTTCCAGAAGTATTTTTAGAGGTCTGGATTAAGAAGGTGCTGCCTGCAGCACCCCTGTCAGCTATGTTTGTAGTTGAGTGGGTGCATAGGGCTTTAGCCTCTCGGCTGCCTCCTGAGGCCCCCCAAGGACGATCATTGCCAATATCCTCAATTATAAAGATTGGGACACTATACTGCAAGAAGTGCACAAGCTCTGTGACCCCTCATATGAGAATCACACTATACGATTCTTCCCTGACTACACGAGAACTGTTCAGCTCCAGCGATAATCATTTAGTGGAGTTAAGCAAAAGCTAAAGACACTGGGGTACACGTACATGTTGCTGTTTCCTGGGGCGACGGTGGACCCCCTGCACATAGAGCGGAGTACAAGACAGGGTTGCCCATTGTCCCCGCTCCTATTTGCGCTAGCGATGAAGCCGTTGGCTGTGCAGCATAGGGCAAGGCTCAGAGCGTGGGGTATGAAGGTGGGGATCCGGAGTGCTCGGTTCCTCTTCAAATTGAGCTTTATGGACGACTTTGGAGCAATTTTGGGCCTCTGTGTCAACTCGCTCAAGACAGTACTCTACTCGATGGCATCTCTGGTTGACCTAACGGTGCCGGAACTCCTGCGTGTGGGTCTGGCATGAGAGACTGAGTCATTTCAATATCTAGGTATGAAGGTGACTCACTCTCCTCAGTTACAATATAGTTTGAGCATTGGCAGAGTGATGGATGGACTCCGCACCTCTGTCCAATTCTGGACCACACTCCCATTTTCAGTCATGGGCAAGGTCGAGCTTAGTGAAATGGTATTCCTCACTCGCTGCTTATATGTTATGCAGAATTGTTTTTGTGAGGTGCCACTGGCACAGTTTCACCAGATAGATAGGTTGCTGGTGTCTCTGATGTGGGCAGGTAAGAGGTGAAGGGTCTATCTCAAGGTACTGAAACTAGATCTGGTGGACGATGGGGTGGGAGTGCCGGATCTCCTTTTATATTATATGGCAGGTCTATTACAATATGCGGACCTCTGGTGCGATGAAGGACCTAATTGAGGGAAAAACTTACTTGACGGGGTAGTGCCTATAGCGGAACTCCCAACACATCTAATGAGTGGTACTGGGCTCCCGGTGGGTGCTCCATTTGTGGTCTCGCAGGTGGCCCAGATATGGGAGCGGGAGTCACCCGGGTGATCCGACGAGCACCTTATGCATGCCTGCTTCCAATTTGGTGGCTGCGCCCTTTTGTGTTCCTCGAGCTGGTGAATAGGTAGCTGCAACAATGCAGGTGATTTATATCAGAATGGCACTTTTGTCACCTTGGAGGAGCCTGTGACACACTTCGGAGTTGGACAGGGACAGCTCCTGCACTATACCAGTATATCGAGTACAGCTCGAGAGATTTGGACCTCCTTTCCGGAGGAACTCCCAGAGTCCCATTTGATGAAGACATAGTTGGATCCGGTTACTACTCAAGGTCTCCTCTCCAGAGTGTAGGCAGCTCAAAAAAGAGATAGACAAATAGATATGTCGGCGATGCGTGCGATGTGGGATGCAGATCTAGAGCTACCGCTTGAGGATGGTAATGGAACAGGGCATGCACGCTGGTGCAGGAAGGGTCCAGTAATGACAAATTTAAACTGGCACAATTCTATTATTTGCATAGGGCATATCTGATGCAGGAGCGTTAGCACAGAAAGTTTCCAGCACGCACTGACAATTGTGTGCGCTGCAGTAACTCCCCTGCCACTTTTGGACATGTCTCATGGCTCTCCAGGTCCTTGTAATCATTTTGGTGTGAGATAGTGAGAGTGCTAAAAGTTACCACAACAGTTAAAATAGAAATGACGATGCAGCACTGTTTTCTGGGATTGTTGCCTGTCCCCAAAAAAGGTCGCAAAGTGACATGCCGGTTTGCGCAGCTAGGGCTGATACTGGCAAAGCAGCACATTGCCACTCACTGGACCAGCCCAACCCCCCCCAACCTGTGACAAATGGATGGCGGGTCTGGAAGCTTGGAACAGTATGACTGAATGTCTGGGAGGTGAGCCTGCGGAGGGAGACATTGATGGGCAGACTACTGGGAGCTTGTGTGACTCTGACCATCAGGAATGGCTGCCGGGTGCTGCAGCGCAATGGTTTGAGTGAATGGAATTCTTGGGGAGGATGGCATAAGGGGAGCGACGAGCAGAGTAAGGGGGTGGAGTATGACGGCGGTTGCGGAGGAGCGGACCTCAGTTCTTTGGCTATTTTGGCAGGATCCCAGAGTGTGAAGAGGGGTGCGGACTAGTGATATATAGGGGAGATGAGTGGGATGTGGCTGGTGTGCATGGACCCGTTGGATCTCCCTCCTGCCTACATAGAAACTAGGTGTCACTTGTGGGAGGTTCTGGAGCTTATCTTCTGGATGCCCTGGTGCTCTTCTCTCCTCTCTCTCCCCATTCACCCCACATTTTTTCTTTATTTTCCTACTTGCTATATGCCTTTAGGTCATTAAGGAATTGATGAATTCTGGATATCGCTCTGAAAAAGTGGCTATGTGAAAACACACTTCTAACCTGTCATGCTGTTGATATTGTTTACTGTATTACGCAACGCTGTAGTGCTGTTTTTCTGTATAAGCTAAATAAATGAATTGCTAACAAAAAAAAAAAGAAAACAGTTGGTTGAAAAATGATTTAGTTACGGGTATTGGAATGTTTTGGAAGAGGTAAAGTAGTTTAGGGAGGATTACCATTTTCATTAGGATGACCCTGACCGACAGTGGCAATTTAGTCCAATGATCCACTCTTTTCTAAATGCCACTGATGAAGCTGCCATAGTTTTCCTGAATGACAATGGTTGTGTCAGTGTACTATTGAATCACAAATGTCTCACAGGAGTAAATTGTGTTTTCCTAACGTACAGATGGGATGGTAAATACGCTTGAGTATACAAGGCAAAGCTTTTAGGAAGCCAGAAACCTCACATCACAAAAAAGAGAATAACCTTACTTTACTTTGTCTTCATTTAGACACCAACAATCTAAATCAAAATTGAAGATACACATTTTGTTATACATTAAATCATGTACAGTGTTGTTTGAAAATAAGCTGCGGATAGCGAAAACAATCATTGAAATGCCAAAGGTAATTGCAATATTTTACCTTGGTACATTCACAGCATAAATGTGTTCTTTAGGTACCTTTCACCCCAGTTCAAATTCTCCCTTTAAAACATCATTGACAAGTCTAGGATTCTTCAAGGAAATTAAATATTTGCACAAGTATTAAGTAACCTTAAGTAAAATTGGTTTCAAACAATGACAAACTTAGGAGAATTCCATTATATTTGTATTTATCATTGTACACTTCAGCACATTAATCAATGATTAAGTTGAGTATACACAAAATTTTAGGGCCTGATTTAGACATTTGCGGACAGGTTATTCCTTAACAACAATGACATATATCCCGTCCATCAAAATATAAATCCCTATGGATATAATGAGATTTAGATTTTGGCGGACGGGATACCTGTCTTGTGACGGAGTAACATGTCTGCCAATATCTAAATCAGACCCTTAGTTTTTTTGTTCTCCTCCAAAAAAAAAATTATTCGGTTCTGAATAAGTGATTTTATTGTGATACAAATATTAGCTCTTTTATTGTGAATAACTTCAGACTATGCCAACAAACTATTCAGCTGATTTGAGTTCCACTGGAACTTCACCTCAGGCCAGAAAACGTTTTATTACTGCCAGTAAATTACTGCCAGTAAATTACTGCCAGTAGGCATTCACTGTTTCATCAGCTAGCCTATCAGAGATCATGAGGCTATCCTGTTGACAGGACTGAAGTAACCAATGATGTAAGTATACTAGGAGTCAATAGCTCTCAGCGGAAAACACTGTGGAAACAGACTGTTTAAAAGAGATCAATAGTCAATCTGATTTTTGACACTTTTAAAAGAACATAATTGGAATGTCCTTCGTTTTCTTAAAAATTTGTTCTCTCTAATCCTTTAGACTAGAGTGTTTAGAAGAGTGTTATCACAGACTACGTTGAAATATTAATGATATAACTATGTATGCATTTATTTTTCTAATAATAAATATGGGTAACATTCTTCTTTCAGAATATATCGAATTCAGCAAACTGTGTGGATATTGAAACAGCTTCCGTTATGTGCAACACAGCGCTGACCACGGCCTTCCGACAATACTGTCCCCCAGTCAGTAAAATCCCTTTGTAATATTTCCAGAGCCAATTGGTAAATGGAAGACCTAAGAAGAGATAAACAAGGGTTTAAGAGATTGTAAAGAGCAGGGAGACTTCAAAGTCCCCGCACGATATAGTCGATTTCCAAGACCTTCTCAATGACTATCATCATAAACAGCCAGCCGTATGTAGCGTACAAGACATTCCTAGCAAAAAGGATTGAAACAACTTATCGTCTGCTAAAGAGATTTCTTGTATGTTGAAAGAGCGTACGCAGCCTGAGAGCTGTGTGTCATCAATTCCAGCCCCAGTTAAACGTTGTGCTATCATCCTTCCAGTGGCGTAACAAAACTTAGAGAGGCCGCCCTACAAAGTACCTGTAGGGGGCCCCCAGTCCCCCTTGGAACCAGTCAGGGGCCTGCCGCCCGTGCACAGTGTAGCGTGCTGAGGGCACAGGTACTTTTAGAAACCTAGCAACATGGAAAACAAAGTCAACTGTCAGCATTTGCAGAAATAAAAGTGCTGGCCGCCCCTGTTTAAAACTACGCTCTTCGAGAAGGGGGATTCCATATCCCTATTCATTTGTGCTCCTTTGGCCCACGGATCAGCCCAACATAAAAGAGGACAAAAGGCAATAGTATTGGTATTGTAGCTAAGCCTCAGTTCTTCATGCACTATATTGAAAGGGGTTCTTTGAGGGACACAGAGCAACCATCGCAAAAACTTGTTTTCAGCTACCTGAAAGGGGGGGGGGAGGGGGGGGCATGCTTAACATACCACCAGATGGCGCTCCCATAGGTGGCTTTAGAAACCGTTGTAGCTGGATAGATTCGTTAGTTGGTCCAACGTAAGTTAGCGTCAAATAAGACACCTAGCTACGGGAAGGCTTTAATCTGTGTGAGTGCACAAAACCCTATCTTAAAAGTCAACGTTCTTGTGTTTCTTGGGGGGATTACCATCATGTGTGACTTACGAATAGTAGTACTGAGGTCTAACTCACCCATAAATCCCACAAAAGCATTAATAAGTGCTTGCAGGCCCTTGCCCGTTTTGGCCATTAAATGGCATTGTCTGCATGGAGTAGAACTGGCAGAGGCAGGCCCCTTGCTTGTGGGTAATCTACCTCCTCTTTCACTAGATCTTGCTCAAGTTTATTTATATACAGGGTAAATAAAAAGGGGGCCAACATGCACCCCTCCCTATTGGCCCACAACACTTTAAAACTCTCTGTACAAAGGGAATCTGAGGTATATCTATCTGCAGTCTTGGTGTCGGCGTGGAGATCCCTCAAGAAAAAAACTATGTTCTGATCAACCCCCATATCCAGAATAATCCTCCAAAGTTTGTCACGATTAACCCTGTCAAAGGCTGAGGTGAAATATCCATGAAGGCTGACTGTATACTTATTCAAGATTAGGTAAAGGTTTTAACATTGGTCAACCGTTGACCTTCCTAGCCTGAAACCGTATTGGAGGTCTGACAATATACTAAGCTCCTCGGACCACTGCGTGAGTCTATCTGATAGGACTCCCCCAAAACCTTAACTATGGAATCAAGAAGAGAGATTGGTCTGTAACATGAAGGACTATCCCTATAAAACATTGATCAAGATAGTGGCCCAGGTATCAACACCACTCTGGTATAAATCACTGGGGATTCCATTTGACCTGGCGTTTTGTTTGTAGACTGACCCCTAATGCCCTCCCTTACTTCTTCCAGGGCAAAAACACAGAGGGAAATCTCTTCCAGTTGCATACCAGCCTCAATTCACACTATATCCGCTCCCCCATCATATACCTCGCTAAAGTGAGAAATCCACCTGTCTGCCACAGTATGATGTACTAGGGAAGGGACATCTGGCTGTGCAAAAACAGGAACATTGATAATATTCCAGAGCTCAGCATTATTCCTTAAGCAACTTGGGTCAAATGATTTCCCCATGCAACATCCCTAATCCCATTTTCACGACGGTTTATTTCGACGTTGTAGTTACAATGCCATAATGACACCAGGGAAGCGTCTCTCGAAAATGCCATAAGGGCGCGTTTTAGTTCTCTTAGTGTAAATGAACAAACTTTATCAAACCTTTTACGATCTGTAGCAACTCTAGAGCCCCTTGAACAAGTGAGAGATTTGTTGTATTATAAGAGAAGACATCTAAAATCTTTCAGGGGCATGAAGTCCCACTGGAATAGGTGACAAGCTCCTGCAAACATTTGGAGGCGAGGGCAAGGTTAAAAATCTGTAGAAACCTTCGACCAGCTAAGCATTTACCCTAACTTGAAGGTTAAAGAGCTCCTCTAAGCCCTCCCGGTTTCTGCTTTAGAGACTTACCCCATCTAAGGGAGATACAGTTAAGGTCATGGTCACTATATGGGCTGCTGCCTATGGAGACCTCAAAAATGTGGGAAATAATGAAAGGCAAAACAAAAATAAAATCTATAAATGAGGCACATCCTTTTCCTGTAAATGTCGGAACCATCACACCCCTGGCAGGATAAACAGTTTTGTTAAGAGTAAAAACCAGATCATACTTACTAAGAAACAAGTTCAACAGATTCCCTGAAGGGCTGTATTCAAAATACAAGCCCTCTGGTGAGAAGCAGTGACTGGGTTTGTAAGGCAAAATACAGGGATCCTCACATAAATGACAATTAAAATCACCCACCAGTATAATGTGTACACCCTCTCGTCTGGAGCCCTCCAAGGAACCAGGAAAACAATCCAGAAGATGTATGTTACTTAGGTTCCTGCAGGGAAATCTTGGTGTTATAAAAAACTGAACAACAGGGGAGCCGGGGCCCCTTCAAAAGAAAGTAACAAAGCTTGCAAGTTAGGGGACCCAGTTTCAAGAGCCTCCACAATTCCTTCAATTGCAAGAGAGGACACAATCAAGCCACTCATTGCCTGACCTTTGCAGGATTTTCTGGCTTCAGCAAATTAGGACTTGAAGCCCTTCAAGTGACAGCTATCTGTGTCGCACATCTCCTGAAGGCAGACCACTGCAAACTGTTTCACATACTACACACAGACTAAATCATTGGGCTTAGCCCAAGGACCAGCAATATGCCAGCTAATAAGAGTTAACTTGTTTGTAGTCCGCAAAGCACTTCTACGAGAGATATTCAACCCCGTGGGAGAGACTGGGCTGAAATCAGACTGGGTCAGTCAATCTGAACAGTCAAGGGAGCCAAGAGGCAACAATCTGTTCGAGGCTTCCAACATAAAAGGGGCCACATGTGCTGTTTTTCCAGCTCCTGGGGCACAGAGAGGGTGCCGGACCAAGATTATAGAGGACTAATTTTGGCCTATAGAAATAGCCCAGTGGCTAGGCACAATTTAAAGAGTTGGCAGATGGATTGACAGAGTTCAAAACACGTGCTGCCATGTCGGCCCTGGAGAAATTAATGATCACACGGTCCCCCAAAAAATACTTTTGCCCGCTACCAATAAAGTGCACCCGCCTCACCATATTGATCCAAGTACCAGAGTACAGCCCCAGAGAAGCGTGAGCCCCCAACCAATGCATCACTTAATTCTTAAGTTGTGAGAAATGTTCATCAGAATTGTGGTTAAGGACCCCAACACGGGGGGTCCCTTTTGGGGGAAGATTAATTATAACTTTAAGCACTGAGTAGCAGTATTGTGTTTCTCATTTTGCACATTTTGATTTCTATTTAATGTTGGTTTTTAAATTACCTGGTTTGTGTGTGCTGTTAGACGAGTTGAGACACTTTCTTATTTGCGGGGGCTTAGTCAATCAGGGCCGGTCATCAGTCAGCGGCAGAGCCACTTAGAGCTCCGGCCCTTATCTTGATGCTGGCAGCGTGGATGCACCGCACTTAGGGCCAGATGTATGAAAGCTTTTTGCATTCGCAAATGGTGCGAATGCAAAAAGCCATTTCAGAATGTATTAAAGGCAGTCTGAAAGCAATTTTAAGGAATCGCTAAAATAGCGATTCTTTAAAATTGTGACCCTGTTTAGGGAGTCGCAAATTGCGACTCTCTAAATAAGAAATCGCAAGTAAGGGTTCCTTATTTGCGATTTCTAAGCACATGTAAGAAGCAATTCCTTAATGCGAATTGGGAATTAAGGAATCGCTATTTACCACCAAGTTGAACTTGGTGGTAACCATGTGCAAATTTTTAAAATGCATTTAAAATGCATTTTTAAAATGTACATTTAAAGCACACATGCCTTTTTGGCATGTGTGAACCTTACATGTCCTAAAAAACTTTTTGTGGTGCAGCAGCACCCTGGGGTTTTGCATTTCCAAAATTGCGATTTCCAGTTAAGAAATCACAATTTTCGAAATGCAAAAAATTCACAAATATGGGCCCCATAGGTGCGAATAAGGCCGGTATCGCAATTTGCGATTCCGTAATAGCATTTGCGATTTTTAAGAAATCGCTATTACCGAATCGCAAATGTGATACATTGCATTTTACGAATCAGAAATATTCCGACTCGCAAAAGGCCTGCTTGGTACATCTGGCCCTTAGTAGCAGTAGTGTGTTTGTTGCCTGCTTCGCACTCCTTTGCATTTGCACAGTTTAATTTCTTTATTTAAATTACTTGGTTTTCGTGCGGTGTTAGACGTACTGAGACACTTTCTTATTGGCTGGGGGCTTAGCCAACCTGGGCCGGTGAAGGCAGAGTCAGTTAGAGCCCCGGGTCCTTATCTTGATGCTGGCAGTGTGGATGCACCGCGCTTAGTAGCAGTAGTGTGTTTTGCCCACTTTACACTCCTTTGCATTTTGCACAGGTTAATTTCTGTTTTAATGTTGGTTTTAAATTACTTGTTTTTTGAGCGGTGTTATACACACTGAGACACTTTCTCATTTGCGGGGGTTGGGGGTGGGGGGGTGAGGGCTTAGCCAATCAGGGCCGGTGAAGGTGGATTCAATTAGAGCTCCGGCCCATATCTTGATACTGGTAGTGTGGGAGCGCCGCACTTAGGGCCAGATGTAGGTAGCTTGCAAATTGCAACTTGCAATTTGCGAGTCCGTGCGACTCGCAAATTGCAAGTCGCAATTTGGTATGCAGAAAAGTGTCTCAGACACCTTCTGCAACTCGCAATGGGGTCGCAAAGACCCACCTCATTAATATTAATGAGGTGGGTCGCAGTTTGCGACCCCATTGCGAGTACGGGCACTCACGGGGATGGTGGCCTGCTGGAGTCAACAGACCACCATGTCCGTGACTGCTTTTTATTAAAGCAGTTTTTTTTTTCCCATCTGCAGCCCGTTTTCCTTAAAGGAAAACGAGCTGCACTTGGAAAAAAAAACGAAACCTTTAGTTTCGTTTTTTTTCAGGGCAAGCAGTGGTCCATTGGACCACTGCCTGCCCTGAAAAAATATTTTTTTTCCAATCACAAAGGGGAAGGGGTCCCATGGGGACCCCTTCCCGTTTGCAACTGGGTTACCATCCACTTCAAGTGGATGGTAACTGCGATTTCATTTGCGACCGAAATGAAATTGCATTGCATTGCGAGTCACAAATAGGAAGGGAACACCCCTTTCTATTTGCGAGTCGGAAATGCATTTTGCGAGTCAGATCCGACTCGCAAAATGCATTTCTGCATACCGGTGAGGCTTTTGCGCCTCGCAAACGGTATTTTTCGCCGTTTGCGACTCGCAAACGCCTTTTTACATCTGCCCATTAGTGGCGGCAGTTTGTTTTGCCTGCTTTGCACTCCTTCGCATTTTGCACATTCTAATTTCTGTTTTTATGTTGGTTTTAAATTAACTGGTTTGGCGTGCTGTTAGATGTGCTGGGACATTTTCTTATTGGCTGGGGGCTTAGCCAGTCAGGGCAGGTGAAGGTGGAGTCAGTTAGAACCCCAGGCCCTTATCGTGGTGCTGGCAGTGCAGGTGCGCCACACTTAGTATCCGTAGTGCATTTTGCCTGCTTTGCACTCCTTTCCATTTTGCACAGTTCCATTTCTGTTTTAATATTGGTTTTAAATTACTTGGTTTTTGAGCGCTGTTATATCCTCATTGGCTGGGGCGGCTTAGCCAATCAGGGCCGGTGAAGGCGGAGTCAGTTAGAGCTCCGGGCCCTTATCTTGATGCTGGAAGCGAAGGTGTGCAGCAGAGGGTGCACCGCGGGCCGGTCAGGGTCGGTGCCAGCCATTATGCCCCAATTTTAATATATTCCTCTAACGATTTTAGAGCTCTAAGAGCCAACAATATCTATTTGGAGGAATCTGTAATACAAATATTGGATGACTTGGGCATTTTAGATCGCAATATGCCATTCCCCTTACTTCCGGAAAAACAGGCGAGGCAGAATATTTTGAAGGAAACTGCCCTCTGCTCAGCGCTAACAGAGACTTAAACATTGTTTTTCTTAACACACGTTAAAACAACACCTCGGGATTTATGACCTTCGTGAGTCAGAATCCCAGATATACTGTTTCTAAGAGAAACTTGGCTAACAGAGGATTCCACGCCTGAGGTATTAGCAGCTCTCCCAGATAGTTTTTTTTATAATTTGCACCTGAATAGACCTCATGGAAAAAAGGTGGTGGAATAGCAGCGATCATTAAACACAGTTAAAATTCACCAGACTCACATCTTTACCTCTTTCATTGGCAGAAAACATAATAATTAAATTAGATTCCCCTGCCCCCCCACCCACTCCCCGATATGTATTATCTTACATAGACCTCCTAGCCACACATCACAGTTTCCATTATCACTGATCGACTTGGTGTCAGCACTGACCATTGATTATGCAAATATTTTACTTCTTGTTGATTTTAACTTATGGTCTAATGACCCAAACGGTGGCCTCGTTTCTTCCTATCTGACTGAGCAGTTAACTAGTTAGAATTTTGTCCAGCATCTTTCCACAGCTACCCAGGTCAAGGGCCACATTTTAAATCAAATTTGGACATTGAATCTTTCCATCTCCAACCTTCATGTCACCCCCTGTTGTTGGACTGATCACCATTTCATTAAAGTTAGTATGAGTTCTTCTTTTAGAATACCAACTCCATGCCATGGCATCCTGTCCAGGAAATGGTGACACGTAGATCTCACTGCCTTATGTAACTCTCTGGCACAATCCCTCCCCACCCAGATCGAGTGCCTTGAGGAGTTTGAGAGGGCAATGATGACCTGGCTCAGGGAAGCTAGTGATATACATGCCCCTCTGCATAGGACGAACTTGAATCACCGACACAAGACATCTAAATTGTTCTCAAATTAACTCAAACAAGCCAAACTTGCACTACGCCATCTGAAGGCAAATGGCGCAAAGCATATGATCCCGAAGAAAAGGATACATTTCTCCTTCAGCTAAAGTCCTACAAGAAATTAATTTGGGAATCCAAATCCAATTACATCTCAATAAATTCATAACCTCTGGAAATAAATCCAAAGTAATTTTTGAAACAGTCTCAAAATTATCTAATCCTGATCACCTAAGTGTTTCAGTGGTCCCCACACAAGTCTTGTGCAATGAACTAAACATCTTTTTCATCAAAAAAATTTGAATAGTCAAAGGCACTTCTAGTTCCCCTTGCAGCCCTGCTCCGTTAGAAGACAGAAACCCCTCCTATCTTAATGTATTCCATTTAATTACTAGAGATGGTCTGTCAAAGTTGTTAACAAATGTCAAATTTGGCTCCCCTAACGATATTTGCCCCCTCCTCGATCCAAAAAGCCATTTTTTCAGAATTCCCTAATTTGGCATTGGCCATGCTTAATGTATCCTCGAGCCTAGGCATGGTCACCCACACTGTTAAAGAAGTAGTTGTTTTTCCCCTTCTAAGAAAAGCCTGGGATGATCCTTCTAGTCTAAAGAACTACCACCTAATTTCCCTTCTTCCCTATCTAACTAAGATTCTGGAAGCCCACATTGCTCATCATCTTTGCTCATTTAGTGAAAGCTCTTCCTTTCTAGACCGCCATCAGGTAGGCATTTGCCCCTCTCACTCTACTGCGCTCTGGATTGGATGAAGTCCTTCCTATCGGACCGATCACAGTCGGATCGCCACCCATTTTTGTTCCTCCATGGTCAATCTCAGCAGTGGAGTACCTTTGGGTCCTCCTCACCCCCATCACTACTCAATTTTAGTCGGTGGTTTCCGGTGCGGGCACCAACACTTATCTTTGAAGGCAAGCACTTATTTTTCTGCCTCAAGCATTTAATGTGACTGAAAGACACATATAGGAAAGACAGAGGAAGAGAAAAACACGAAAGCGCCACAAAGGGAAAAAGCAGAAAACTGCAAGAGTGATCTGAAGGGGGAGGGAGTGCCTGTAAATGGATTTAGGAGGCCAGAGATGGCTTCAGGATTATAGTATTCTGTGCTTGCACGTTTAATTGCAGCAGCTGCATGATTCAGATGAGAGCTTTGGACACCTGAACGTTTTAATTTATAAATTAAGCACCGTCCCCCATCTTATTCAGTCTTAATATTCGCCCATTGATAGTCTCCTTACAAAGGCTAAAAGCACAAATAACCCTAGTCCTAAAAGTAAAAATATACAACTATGCTGATGACATGCAGCTAGTGTTCAATCTAGAGGACAATCCAGAATCGATAGCATTCTTCCAGAATGCCATGATTTTTATCTAGGACTGGATGAATTGCCATCAATTAAAAATGAACATTAACAAAACCGAGGTAGTGATGTTCAAAAACTCATTGCATTGCTGGAGCCCTTCTTTTTGGCTACAGGACCTCTGCCCCCTCCTGTTCCAAAAATAACTGAGAAGAGCCTTGGTATTTTTTCGAGAAAGATCGTTCAATGACCCCCCAGATTGCAGCATTGACTTCTTCCTGCTTCGTCCAGCTCTGCAAACAAAACAAAAAATCAGGAATTATTTTTCTATTGAGTCCATCATCAAGATTGTTCTCCAACTAGTGATGTCCCACATTAGTTATGCCAGCGTTCTTTACCGAGGTCTCCCTAAAGGTCCTAGTCAAAGACTGCGGCTTGTTCAAAATCAAGCAGGTAGACTGGTCTTTCAGCAACCAAGATATTGCTACACTACACCTTTGTTAAAGAAAGTGCATTGGCTTCCAGTTGCACAAAGAACCCTGTTTAAAACGGATCGCACAATCTTTAAAATCTGCCTATGTATCTTCCAAAATGTGGAATTACATTCCAAGGTGTAACCTCAGACCAGCATACCTCAGTCTTTTACCTCAATCTTTTAGAGATTCCTAAATACAACAGGAAAAGGCTTGGGGGTATGAGGTGTGTTGTGTCGGCTCTTGGTGTCTAGAACTCGCTCCTGGCAACATAACAGCAGCCACCTCATATGAGCAGTTTATAACCCTTCTAAAAGCATGGCTTTTTAGGCAAACTTACAATTATTTGCCTCTCCGCCCTGCTGCTAGTGCTCCCAGCACCTTAAAACCTTTTGGTGAACGAGCACTTCAGAAGTTCCCTATAACATAACAACTTGGGACCATCATGCAGATTTCTTGGGTTATCCTTTGACAAGGCAGTGGCGAGGGTCTCCTGAGGTGGAGGTTGGGGATCTCTGCCATTCACCCTGTTTGTAGAAGGAGGTCTAACCCCCTCATTAACTGAACCCTGTTGCTGTCTGGGGGTCAAAGCTAAGGCAGGGTCATCGTTGAGTCTAACAGCTGCTTGATTAGGCACAGTGTCTCTGGAAAGGACATCGTTGCCCAGCCTCATAAGCTGCTCCACACACGGTTCTGTCAGCGAGATTGGAGGATTGGGCAAGTGTAGGAGGCTGGACTGGCTTGTAGTGAGTACCAAGGGGTACTTACACCTTGCACCAGGCCCAGGTATCCCTTATTAGTGTAGAGGGGTGTCTAGCTACTTAGGCTGATAGAAAAGGTAGCTTAGCAGAGCAGCTTAGGCTGAACTAGGAGACGAGTGAAGCTCCTACAGTACCACTAGTGTCATATGCACAATATCATAAGAAAACACAATACACAGATGCCAAACGTATCATAAGAAAACACAATACACAGATGCCAAAAGTATCTCAGTGAGTACCCTCAGTATGAGGATAGCAAATATACACAAGATATATGTACACAATACCAAAATATGCAGTAATAGCAATAGAAAACGGTGCAAACAATGTATAGTCACAATAGAATGCAATGGGGGCACATAGGGATAGGGGCAACACAAACCATATACTCTAGAAGTGGAATGCGAACCACGAATGGACCCCAAACCTATGTGACCTTGTAGAGGGTCGCTGGGACTGTAAGGAAACAGTGAGGGTTAGAAAAATAGCCCACCCCAAGACCCTGAAAAGTGGGTGCCAAGTGCACCTAAGTTCCCCAAAGAGCACAGAAGTCGTGATAGGGGAATTCTGCAGGAAAGACCAACACCAGCAATGCAACAACGATGGATTTCAGACGAGAGTACCTGTGGAACAAGGGGACCAAGTCCAAAAGTCACGATCAAGTCGGGAGTGGGCAGATGCCCAGGAAATGCCAGCTGTGGATGCAAAGAAGCTGCCACCGGATGGTAGAAGCTGAGGATTCTGCACGAACGACAAGGGCTAGAAACTTCCCCTTTGGAGGATGGATGTCCCACGTCGTGAAGAGTCGTACAGAAGTATTTTCCTGCAGAAAGACCGCAAACAAGCCTTGCTAGCTGCAAAGCTCGCGGTTAGGGTTTTTGGATGCTGCTGTGGCCCAGGAGGGACCAGGATGTCACCAATTGCGTCAGGGGACAGAGGGGGTGCCCAGCCAGACAACGAGCCCTCTCAGAAGCAGGCAGCACCCGCAGAAGTGCCGGAACAGGCACTACGAAGTGGAGTGAAACGGTGCTCACCCGAAGTTGCACAAGAGAGTCCCACGCCGCCGAAGGACAACTCAGGAGGTTGTGCAATGCAGGTTAGAGCGCCGTGGACCCAGGCTTGGCTGGAAATCTTCGTGGAGTGCACAGGAGCCGGAGTAGCTGCAAAACACGCGGTTCCCAGCAATGCAGTCTGGCGTGGGGAGGCAAGGACTTACCTCCACCAAACTTGGACTGAAGAGTCACTGGACTGTGGGAGTCACTTGGACAGAGTTGCTGAGTTCAAGGGACCTCGCTCGTCGTGCTGAGAGGAGACCCAGAGGACCGGTGATGCAGTTCTTTGGTGCCTGCGGTTGCAGGGGGAAGATTCCGTCGACCCACGGGAGATTTCTTCGGAGCTTCTAGTGCAGAGAGGAGGCAGACTACCCCCACAGCATGCACCACCAGGAAAACAGTCGAGAAGGCGGCTGGATCAGCATTACAGTGTCGCAGTAGTCGTCGTTGCTACTTTGTTGCAGTTTTGCAGGCTTCCAGCGTGGTCAGCAGTCGATTCCTTGGCAGAAGTTGAAGAGAGAGATGCAGAGGAACTCTGATGAGCTCTTGCATTCGTTATCTAAGGAATTCCCCAAAGCAGAGACCCTAAATAGCCAGAAAAGAGGGTTTGGCTACTTAGGAGAGAGGATAGGCTAGCAACACCTGAAGGAGCCTATCAGAAGGAGTCTCTGACGTCACCTGCTGGCCCTGACCACTCAGAGCAGTCCAGTGTGCCAGCAGCACCTCTGTTTCCAAGATGGCAGAGGTCTGGAGCACACTGGAGGAGCTCTGGGCACCTCCCAGGGGAGGTGCAGGTCAGGGGAGTGGTCACTCCCCTTTCCTTTGTCCAGTTTCGCGCCAGAGCAGGGCTGAGGGATCCCTGAACCGGTGTAGACTGGCTTATGCAGAGATGGGCCCCATCTGTGTCCATCAAAGCATTTCCAGAGGCTGGGGGAGGCTACTCCTCCCCAGCCCTGACACCCTATTCCAAAGGGAGAGGGTGTAACACCCTCTCTCTGAGAAAGTCCTTTATTCTGCCTTCCTGGGCCAAGCCTGGCTGGACCCCAGGAGGGCAGAAAGCTGTCTGAGGGGTTGGCAGCAGCAGCAGCTGCAGTGAAACCCCGGGAAAGGCAGATTGGCAGTACCCGGGTCTGTGCTAGAGACCCGGGGAATCATGGGATTGTCTCCCCAATACCAGGATGGCATTGGTGGGGCAATTCCATGATCTTAGACATGTTACATGGCCATATTCGGAGTTACCATTGTGAAGCTACACATAGGTAGTGACCTATATGTAGTGCATGTGTGTAATGGTGTCCCCGCACTCACAAAGTCCGGGGAATTGGCCCTGAACAATGTGGGGGCACCTTGGCTAGTGCCAGGGTGCCCACACACTAAGTAACTTAGCACCCAACCTTTACCAGGTAAAGGTTAGACATATAGGTGACTTATAAGTTACTTAAGCGCAGTGTAAAATGGCTGTGAAATAACGTGGATGTTATTTCACTCAGGCTGCAGTGGCAGACCTGTGTAAGAATTGTCAGAGCTCCCTATGGGTGGCAAAAGAAATGCTGCAGCCCATAGGGATCTCCTGGAACCCCAATACCCTGTGTACCTCAGTACCATATACTAGGGAATTATAAGGGTGTTCCAGTATGCCAATGTAAATTGGTAAAATTGGTCACTAGCCTGTTAGTAACAACTTGGAAAGAAATGAGAGAGCATAACCACTGAGGTTCTGATTAGCAGAGCCTCAGTGAGACAGTTAGTCATAACACAGGTAACACATACAGGGCACACTTATGAGCACTGGGGCCCTGGCTGGCAGGGTCCCAGTGACACATACAACTAAAACAACATATATACAGTGAAATATGGGGGTAACATGCCAGGCAAGATGGTACTTTCCTACACAACCCCCCCCCAAACGAAGGACAATAAGACTAGCCATGACCTGATGAGTCTTCATTGTCTAAGTGGAAATATCTGGAGAGTCCATCTGCATTGGAGTGGGTACTCTCAGGTCTATGTTCCACTGTATAATCCATTCCCTGTAGGGATATGGACCACCTCAATAATTTAGGAATTTCACCTTTCATTTGTTTTAGCCAAAGTAGAGGTTTGTGGTCTGTCTGAACAATGAAGTGAGTGCCAAACAGGTATGGCCTCAACTTCTTCAGTGCCCAGACCACAGCAAAGGCCTCCCTCTCTATGGCAGACCAACGCTTTTCTCTAGGGGTCAACCTCCTGCTGATAAAAGCAACAGGTTGATCCTGGCCCTCAGAATTAAGTTGTGATAAGACTGCCCCTACCCCTAATTCAGATGCATCAGTTTGGACAATGAATTTTTTTGAGTAACAGGGGCTTTTCAGGACAGGTGCAGAGCACATGGCCTGCTTCAGCTCCTCAAAAGCTTTCTGACAGCTAGCTGTCCACAATACCTTTTTAGGCATTTTCTTAGATGTGAGGTCATTAAGAGGGGCTGCAATGGAGCCATAGTTCTTTGTGAACCTCCTGTAATATCCAGTGAGGCCTAAGAAGGCTCTCATCTGGGTCTGAGTTGTAGGGGGAACCCAATCTATAATAGTTTGGATTTTCCCCTGAAGTGGTGCAATCTGTTCTCCACCTACCAGGTGTCCCAGATAAACCACTTTCCCCTGCCCTATCTGGCACTTTGAAGCCTTGATAGTGAGGCCTGCCTTTTGCAGGGCCTCCAAAACTTTCCATAGGTGGACCAGGTGATCATCCCAGCTGGAGCTAAAGACAGCTATATCATCTAGATATGCTGCACTATAAGCTTCCAGCCCTTGCAGGACTGTAATCACCAACCTCTGAAAAGTGGCAGGTGCATTTTTCAATCCAAAAGGCATTACTGTGAATTGGTAATGGCCTCCAATGGTTGAAAATGCAGTTTTTGCTTTTGCATCTTCTGATAACTTGATCTGCCAATACCCTGCAGTCAAATCAAAAGTGCTTAGATACTTGGCAGATGCCAGTGTATCTAGTAGCTCATCTGCCCTGGGTATAGGGTGAGCATCAGTTTTGGTTACTTGGTTGAGACCTCTATAGTCTACACAAAACCGCATTTCCTTCTTTCCATCCTTGGAATGAGGTTTTGGTACAAGTACCACAGGAGAGGCCCATGGACTTTCAGAGTGCTCAACCACTCCCAGTTCAAGCATTTTCTGCACTTCTTGTTTTATGCAGTCTCTGACATGGTCAGGCTGCCTATAGATCTTACTTTTGACAGGCAAGCTGTCTCCAGTATCTATAGTGTGCTCACACCAAGATGTGGTGCCTGGCACAGTAGAGAAGAGTTCAGAAAACTGACCCAGGAGATTTATGCAGTGGTCTTTCTGCTCAGCAGTAAGACAATCTGCCAAAACTACACCTTCCATTAGAGCATCTTGTTCTGTGGAAGAGAAGAGATAAGGGGGAGGGTCACTCTCTTCTTCCTGTCCCTCATCTGTTGCCATGAGCAGGGTGAGATCAGCCCTGTCATAGTAGGGTTTCAGGCGATTGACATGGAGCACCCTAAGGGGACTCCTGGCAGTGCCTAAGTCAACTAAGTAAGTGACTTCACCCTTCTTTTCAACAATTATGTGGGGTCCACTCCATTTGTCTTGGAGTGCTCTTGGGGCCACAGGCTCCAAGAGCCAAACTTTCTGCCCTGGTTGGTACTGAACCAAAACAGCCTTCTGGTCATGCCATTGCTTTTGGAGCTCTTGGCTGGCCTGAAGGTTTTTACTGGCCTTTTTCATGTACTCAGCCATCCTAGATCTTAGGCCAAGTACATAGTCCACTATGTCTTGCTTTGGAGCTTTTAAAGGTTGTTCCCAACCCTCCTTAACAAGTGTTAGAGGACCTCTTACAAGGTGTCCAAATAGGCGTTCAAAGGGGCTGAAGCCCACTCCTTTTTGGGGTACCTCCCTGTAAGCAAAAAGGAGGCAAGGTAACAGGATATCCCATCTCCTGCGGAGTTTTTCAGGGAGTCCCATAATCATGCCTTTGAGAGTTTTGTTAAATCTCTCCACCAGTCCATTTGTTTGTGGATGATAGGGTGTGGTGAACTTGTATGTCACACCACATTCCTTCCACATGGCCTTTAAGTAAGCAGACATGAAATTGCTTCCCCTGTCTGATACCACCTCTTTTGGGAAGCCCACCCTGGAAAATATTCCCAGGAGGGCCTTTGCCACTGCAGGAGCTGTAGTGGTCCTTAGAGGAATTGCTTCATGATATCTTGTGGCATGGTCCACTACCACCAAGATAAATCTATTGCCTGAAGCAGTAGGAGGGTCAAGGGGGCCAACTATGTCAACCCCTACCCTTTCAAAGGGAACCCCAACCACAGGCAGTGGGTTAAGAGGTGCCTTTGGAGTGCCACCTGTCTTGCCACTGGCTTGACAGGTTTCACAGGACTTACAAAATTCCTTTGTGTCCTCTGACATTCTAGGCCAATGAAACAAGGGAACAAGCCTGTCCCAAGTTTTCATTTGCCCCAAATGTCCAGCTAAGGGAATGTCGTGGGCTAGAGCTAGGAGGAACGTTCTGTACTCCTGAGGGATCACCAATCTCCTGGCAGCTCCAGGTTTTGGATCCCTTGCTTCAGTGTACAAGAGGTTGTCCTCCCAGTAAACTCTGTGAGAGTCACTGAAATCCCCATTTGCTTGTTTGACAGCTTGCTGCCTTAGACCCTCTAGTCTGGGACAGGTATACTGTGCCACACTCAGCTCCTCCCTGGCAGGCCCCCCTTCACCCAAAAGCTCAGCAGTGTCTGCTTCCAGCTCCTCTGGTGTAGGTTCTGCACAGGGTGGAAATTCTTCTTCCTCAGAAGTAGAATCCACTGTAGAGGGAGGGATAGTAGGTAGTGATTTACTTCTACTAGCCCTAGCTTTAGGGAGCACTTGGTCCATTCTTCCAGGATCCAAGTCACCCTGTCCTTTTTGCTTTTTGGCCTGAGCCCTGGTTAAAGCAAAAATATGCCCTGGAATGCCCAGCATTTCTGCATGAGCCTCCAACTCCACATCTGACCAAGCTGATGTCTCTAAATCATTTCCTAGTAGACAGTCTACAGGTAAATCTGAGGCAACCACAACTTTCTTTGGACCAGTAACCCCCCCCCCCAGTTGAGATTTACAAAAGCCATGGGGTGGCTAAGTGTGTTGTTATGAGCATTGGTTACTTGGTACTGGTGACCAAGTAGGTGTTGTTCAGGGTGGACCAGTTTCTCTATTACCATTGTAACACTGGCACCTGTGTCCCTGTAGGCCTGAACCTCAACACCATTTATTAGGGGTAGTTGCTTGTACTTATCCATATTAAGGTGACAAGCAACCAAGGTGGCTAAATCAATAGCCCCCTCAGAGACTAACGCAGCCTCTGTGGTCTCCCTAACAAGACTAACCCCAACTAAGTTACCAAAAGTGAGCCCAGCTACTCCCTTGGATTGGCTATTAGTAGGTTTGCTCCCACCACCACTGCTATTACTAGGGGCACTAGGTGTAACAGCAGGGGTTGCAGTGGTAGGAGGCTTGGTGCTTTTCTTTGGACAACTGGGATCTGTTGTCCAATGGCCTTTTATTTTACATAAATAGCACCATGGTTTCTTTTCTTTGTTTTGATTTGAAGGGGATTTGGGCCTACCACCCCCACCAGAGTGTTTTTGTGGGCCTGATGAAGACTCATTTTTAGATTTGTCCCCACCCTTGTCAGAAGACTTACCATCCTTCTTCTTGCCATCTTTGTCACCCCCTGTATGAACTTTTCTGTTCACCCTTGTTCTGACTCATTTGTCTGCCTTCTTTCCCAATTTTTGGGGAGAAGTCAGATCAGAGTCCACCAGGTACTGGTGTAACGAATCAGACACACAATTATTAAGAATATGCTCTCTCAGGATTAAGTTACACAGGCTTTCATAGTCAGCAACTTTACTGCCATGTAACCACCCCTCCAAGGCCTTCACTGAATGGTCAACAAAGTCTACCCAGTCTTATGAAGACTCCTTTTTGGTTTCTCTGAACTTCATCCTGTACTGTTCAGTAGTTAAGCCATAACCATCTAGGAGTGCATTCTTAAGAACTTTGAAATCATTGGCCTCACTTTCTTTTACAGTAAGGAGCCTATCCCTACCCTTTCCACTGAAAGATAGCCATAGGATAGCAGCCCACTGCCTTTGAGGGACATCCTGTACAACACAGGCCCTCTCAAGTGCAGCAAACCACTTGTTAATGTCATCCCCCTCCTTGTAAGGGGGAACTATCTTGTGCAGATTCCTAGAATCATGCTCTTCTGCAGGATGACTATTTGTAATACTGCTGCTGCCACCATGGGTTTCTAAACCCAATTTCTGTCTTTCTCTTTCTATTTCCAAGGACTGCCTATCTAAATCCAGCTGTTGCTTCTTGAGCTTCAGTCTGGATTGTTCCACTCTCAATCTATTGAGCTCCCTTTCTAACACTCTGTCATCAGGGTGGGTGGGTAGGGCATGTCTTGAAACAGAAGAATGGTGAGAATGAACAGAAGGAGACCTGGCCCTAACAGATGTCACACTAACATTCTGGCCTACAGAAGTGATACTTCTACTATGATGAGAAACAACACTATTACTGTGATGTGAGACAACACTCTTACTGTGATGTGAATTCACATCAGTACCAGCCATGCTAGGTGGCTTGCTAGGGGGCAGGTTGGAAAGCTTCCCTCCCACATCTTTTGCTAGGGGTGCCCCAGAATCAGAGTGGGAACCATCAGCTAATTTCTCACCAGAAGTGCCACCTAAGGTCTTGTCTTGTTCAATGAGCATATTAACCAACAGTTGTCTTGAGGGTTTCTTCCCTACCCCTAAACCTCTATCTATACAGAGAATCCTTGCTTCCTTCCAGCTAAGGTTGTCATAAGCTATGTTGGACAGATCAAGAGTTTGGCCTGTACCAGACATTTTAGACAGTGTTTAAGGGATAGAAAAAGTGAGAAAAAAGTTTTTCAGAACTTTTTGAGAGACAGAAAAAAACGTTTAAAACTTTTTAAGAACTTTTTAGAAAGTTTAGAGTTACTTTTCAGCACTTAGAAAAGAAGTGAGAGACGAAAAGCAAAACTTTTTGGTTAGGTGTACATACACTGAACTTGTTTTGTATATTTTACTCTTATGAAAAGTACAATGACAAAAGTGGTAAGTAGTTGCAAAGTACTTATCCCACCGCTGCACAACCAATGTAGGAGGCTGGACTGGCTTGTAGTGAGTACCAAGGGGTACTTACACTTTGCACCAGGCCCAGGTATCCCTTATTAGTGTAGAGGGGTGTCTAGCAGCTTAGGCTGATAGAAAAGGTAGCTTAGCAGAGCAGCTTAGGCTGAACTAGGAGACGAGTGAAGCTCCTACAGTACCACTAGTGTCATATGCACAATGTCATAAGAAAACACAATACACAGATATACTAAAAATAAAGGTACTTTATTTTTATGACAATATACCAAAAGTATCTCAGTGAATACCCTCAGTATGAGGATAGCAAATATACACAAGATATATGTACACAATACCAAAATATGCAGTAATAGCAATAGAAAACAGTGCAAACAATGTATAGTCACAATAGAATGCAATGGGGGCACGTAGGGATAGGGGCAACACAAACCATATACTCTAGAAGTGGAATGCGAACCACGAATGGACCCCAAACCTATGTGACCTTGTAGAGGGTCGCTGGGACTGTAAGGAAACAGTGAGGGTTAGAAAAATAGCCCACCCCAAGACCCTGAAAAGTGGGTGCCAAGTGCACCTAAGTTCCCCAAAGAGCACAGAAGTCGTGATAGGGGAATTCTGCAGGAAAGACCAACACCAGCAATGCAACAACGATGGATTTCCAGACGAGAGTACCTGTGGAACAAGGGGACCAAGTCCAAAAGTCACGATCAAGTCGGGAGTGGGCAGATGCCCAGGAAATGCCAGCTGTGGATGCAAAGAAGCTGCCACCGGATGGTAGAAGCTGAGGATTCTGCATGAACGACAAGGGCTAGAAACTTCCCCTTTGGAGGATGGATGTCCCACGTCGTGAAGAGTCGTGCAGAAGTGTTTTCCCGCAGAAAGACCGCAAACAAGCCTTGCTAGCTGCAAAGCTCGCGGTTAGGGTTTTTGGATGCTGCTGTGGCCCAGGAGGGACCAGGATATCACCAATTGCGTCAGGGGACAGAGGGGGCGCCCAGCAAGACAAGGAGCCCTCTCAGAAGCAGGCAGCACCCGCAGAAGTGCCGGAAAAGGCACTACGAAGTGGAGTGAAACGGTGCTCACCCGAAGTTGCACAAGAGAGTCCCACGCCGCCGGAGGACAACTCAGGAGGTTGTGCAATGCAGGTTAGAGTGCCGTGGACCCAGGCTTGGCTGTGCACAAAGGAAATCTTTGTGGAGTGCACAGGAGCCGGAGTAGCTGCAAAACACGCGGTTCCCAGCAATGCAGTCTGGCGTGGGGAGGCAAGGACTTACCTCCACCAAACTTGGACTGAAGAGTCACTGGACAGTGGGAGTCACTTGGACAGAGTTGCTGAGTTCAAGGGACCTCGCTCGTCGTGCTGAGAGGAGACCCAGAGGACCGGTGATGCAGTTCTTTGGTGCCTGCGGTTGCAGGGGGAAGATTCCGTCGACCCACAGGAGATTTCTTCAGAGCTTCTAGTGCAGAGAGGAGGCAGACTACCCCCACAGCATGCACCACCAGGTAAACAGTTCAGAAGGCGGCTGGATCAGCGTTACAGTGTCGCAGTAGTCGTCGTTGCTACTTTGTTGCAGTTTTGCAGGCTTCCATCGCGGTCAGCAGTCGATTCCTTGGCAGAAGGTGAAGAGAGAGATGCAAAGGAACTCTGATGAGCTCTTGCATTCGTTATCTAAGGAATTCCCCAAAGCAGAGACCCTAAATAGCCAGAAAAGAGGGTTTGGCTACTTAGGAGAGAGGAATGGCTAGCAACACCTGAAGGAGCCTATCAGAAGGAGTCTCTGACGTCACCTGCTGGCCCTGGCCACTCAGAGCAGTCCAGTGTGCCAGCAGCACCTCTGTTTCCAAGATGGCAGAGGTCTGGAGCACACTGGAGGAGCTCTGGGCACCTCCCAGGGGAGGTGCAGGTCAGGGGAGTGGTCACTCCCCTTTCCTTTGTCCAGTTTCGCGCCAGAGCAGGGCTGAGGGATCCCTGAACCGGTGTAGACTGGCTTATGCAGAGATGGGCACCATCTGTGCTCATCAAAGCATTTCCAGAGGCTGGGGGAGGCTACTCCTCCCCAGCCCTGACACCTTATTCCAAAGGGAGAGGGTGTAACACCCTCTCTCTGAGGAAGTCCTTTGTTCTGCCTTCCTGGGCCAAGCCTGGTTGGACCCCAGGAGGGCAGAAACCTGTCTGAGGGGTTGGCAGCAGCAGCAGCTGCAGTGAAACCCCGGGAAAGGCAGATTGGCAGTATCCCGGTCTGTGCTAGAGACCCGGGGAATCATGGGATTGTCTCCGAAATACCAGGATGGCATTGGTGCGGCAATTCCATGATCTTAGACATGTTACATGGCCATATTCGGAGTTACCATTGTGAAGCTACACATAGGTAGTGACGTATATGTAGTGCACGCGTGTAATGGTGTCCCCGCACTCACAAAGTCCGGGGAATTGGTCCTGAACAATGTGGGGGCACCTTGGCTAGTGTCAGGGTGCCCACACACTAAGTAACTTAGCACCCAACCTTTACCAGGTAAAGGTTAGACATATAGGTGACTTATAAGTTACTTAAGTGCAGTGTAAAATGGCTGTGAAATAACGTGGATGTTATTTCACTCAGGCTGCAGTGGCAGACCTGTGTAAGAATTGTCAGAGCTCCCTATGGGTGGCAAAAGAAATGCTGCAGCCCATAGGGATCTCCTGGAACCCCAATACCCTGGGTACCTCAGTACCATATACTAGGGAATTATAAGGGTGTTCCAGTATGCCAATGTAAATTGGTAAAATTGGTCACTAGCCTGTTAGTGACAATTTGGAAAGAAATGAGAGAGCATAACCACTGAGGTTCTGATTAGCAGAGCCTCAGTGAGACAGTTAGTCATAACACAGGTAACACATACAGGGCACACTTATGAGCACTGGGGCCCTGGCTGGCAGGGTCCCAGTGACACATACAACTAAAACAACATATATACAGTGCAATATGGGGGTAACATGCCAGGCAAGATGGTACTTTCCTACAGCAAGGCATCTTCAGCTTGATTTTTAATCAACAGCTCAATCTGCTCCAGGCGAGAAACAAACAGGCTCCAAGAGTTTAGTTACCAATCTCTCAATTTTGTGAGCAATACCATCCAAAGCATTACGTAGACTGCTTTGTTGCCCAGCCTGATGCAAACCATGAGACAGCTGACCAAAACCCTTATTTGGAGGTGAAATACGTTTTCTAGGGACAGACTTTCTCTTTGGGGTCTGCAGAGTTGATATAGGAGAAGATGGTGGCTGATGAATAATTGCATTGGTATGACAAGGACTGTTCACACAAGTCCCAGAACGTACTTTCTGATCTACGTGTGATACCAAGGCATTTGAATGGAGGATTTACCCCACATTGACCTGGGAGCCATTCCTTCCTTAGCTGAGGGGGCCTCGTTAATGGGACGAGCTTTCCGTTTTCTCATGCAAGCAGCGAGAGCTATTAGGTAGTCGGGACACGTAGTCCCTCCTCACAGCACCTGTCCGTCAAGTCCTTTCACCCCCCACACGCCACAGGATGCCCTCAGCAGTTTACAGTGAAGTGGTGTAGCGGTCTGCTTCCTCAACCTCAAGGGAGATCTGCAGGATATCTGGGACACGTAGTCCCTCCTCACAGCGCCAGGCCATCAAATCCTTTTATCCGCCACATTTTGGGAGTCACAGAGAATCACAATGCTCTTGTACCCATTAGCAATGCGCTTCCCATGGACCTGCCAAGCCTTAGAATATCTGCCGAAATCGCAGTTGAGCAAGTAACAGGCCTGATTCCCTCCATTCATTCAGGATCTCCAGACGACCTATTGCTGGCACATGTGGCCTCTTCATTCCTGCCCCTGTTTTTCCCCTGCTTGGCTGACATGTTTAACCTTTCACTGAAAACTGCTAAGGTTGAAATGATTTGGAAGTATGCCAATGTGCTTCCAATACTTAGGAAGCCAACCATGGACCCCTCCAACCTATCAAACCTCTGACCCATCTAGCTTCCCGTCTACCCATCTAGTTTCTCCCATTACTCAAATTACTGAAGAAAAATATTAATAGACGTCCTATGCTGACGATACACAGCTGGAGGTATCAGTCAGCAGCAGTCATGAAGCTATCAAAACAAGATTTTGTGACTGCTTACACTTGGTGGCCTGAAGGATCAGTCAGACGTGCATACAATTAAATGGGGAAGAGACAGAGATTGTTCTGTTTGGTAAGACTAATAGAATCTAGATAGGCTACTGGTGCCACACAAACATGGCCCTCCACCTTCTTCCAAAAAGGATGCAAAAACCAGGGTATCTTGCAAGACGGCATGCTCAGTATGAAAAATCAAGATGTGGTGGTTTGAGGCTCCTGCTTTGGCATTCTGCGTATGCTTAGAAAACTCTTCAGTTAGATTCTCTTGCAGTGCCAGATTACTATTATGCAACCCCTTATCACTTATAGCCTTGAACATGACAATGTCTTATTCACAGTCATAAATGAGTTGATTCTGTTGCACCTGCATATAGTGCAGCAAGCAGCAGCTAGATCGGGCTGCCATCTTTTTGCTAGGACAGCCAAGGGTCCACTTCTGAATTCAATGCATTGGCTACCTATTAGGAAAGGCAGTGTATGAAATTGCTATGTCATTCCTATAGAACTCTATATAATAAGAAGCCGTACTATCTTTAAGCAAGAGTTCGCTTCTGTCAACTTGGCAGAAACATATGATCTTCAGACATTGCCTGGCAAACTCACTCTGGATTTGTACGATTCGTACGGCCAGAAGCGGAGGGTGCTCATTTTCATACCTTAAGTATACTAAACAGTTGTGGATCAAATGCTTGAATTAATCTCAGCCACTGGTATCAATCAGGGATGCATCCCAATCCATCATAAATTTGCAAACCATGCCATCTCATTTTGACCCAGCTATATGCAAATCAGTCTTTACCCTGCAATAGGAACAGTCCAAGCTGAACTGCCAATCCAGGTCCTCCATAAACCAGACCACGAGCACCCTAGGACCGATTTTGCCCTAAATATGAACCTCATCAGCCAGATACGAATAAGCAAATTGAAACAATCCATTATTCTGCATGTGTGGAATCACAATTCCCCAGGCAAGGTTGTAATGTAAAAAGTCAATCAACTTTGAAGGGATAGTGCGTCAAGGCTTATGTTCAGAATATACAGAAGAATCAGCATGTGCAAACTCTAAGCTTTAGTAAATTGGCAAGTGCAACTTTTACAAAAAAGTCCCATGTCCAGAACACATTCGACTTGGAACACAAGTTCATGATTCAAAATAAAAATTGAACAATTCAGAAAAGCAGCAAAGATGTAGATCTCGCAATTCAAAATTCATTGATACACTTGCCCTAATGATATAAGAGGGTCAAACACTAAAGTGACTTGTGCAAAACACTGTATGTAAAACATACTTTTAAAAAGTCCTATTTAAAAAACAATGAAGGCATCATCCTACTTCAATGACCAGGTTGCAGAGATGAATAGTCAAAACATTATGAGACTACATGTGTCTTAGATACATCTAATGGCTAGAATGCTTACATATAGGTGGCTATACTACAGAAGCCAACAATTCTAGACTGACTATAGGTAACCATGCCTAATGAGTACAGCAGTTTATGGACAAAGAAGGATCTCTACCCCATGCCTACACTGAACTAGATCTTAGGTGCCAAGCCAACTTTAAAAATTGTGACAGGGCAAGAACAATTGTTTCAGATGTATCAGATTTTAATAGACGTAAGGCCTTCATGTGCCGTCTCACACCCAGGTTGCAGCATTATCAGGAGAATCCACTTTGACCTCTGGATTTTGTATCTGTGGCAATAGAACCAAAAGGTTTCCTGTTACCAAGGTGTTATGACAGCAGGGGCATCCTCCTGCTGTCCCCCCTGCCTTTCCCCTCTTAACTGAGAAGGCCTTATGTGGGAATATACCAAGTCCAAAACGAATGTGTAAAGTTTTGGCATCAAAAGGATTAATTCAGTTAAGAAATACTTTGAATTTGAGAGTTAGAACCTTGTCAATCAGACCATCAGACTTCGACTCATGCCATACTTCCTGGAGCATGTGGTCCCAATGAATACTCTTAATCTGATGTGTTCCCAATTTCACAGGGGTCTTCCCATACTTCCTTTGTTTTCAGCTGGGGGCACAATGCTTTCACAGCTTTCAACCAAGGTGTAGTGGCTCCTCCAGAGCAGCTCTGTATGGGCCAGGGTGGACATAATCCAAATTCTGACCGAGTAAATCAAGATTTTAAGTCGGGCAATGCGATCAATCCCTTTTAAATTCAGATCCCTCCTCAGGGGTATTAAAGGTGTACTGACTGGGGCATTCAGAAGAGAGCTCACAAATTTAGTTTCAGATCATTTGAGTTGGATGCTGCCCCCGAAGGCCCAGATACCTGCCTCTCACAATGCTCCTCCAAGGGCCACAGCTCTATATACCTCAAGGGCTGAGAAGACTGTCCTACTAGATGCTGACAATTTTGTCACAATGGCTGCTGATTTATGCAAAACAATAGTTACTTTTTGACAACTGGAAATCCCAAGAAACTGTGTACGTGAGCCTTATCCCTAGTAATCAAAGTTCCTGACCTGCTCAGTAGCTCCAGCCACAGCCATTTTGTTCCTAGACATAGGATGGGGGTTTAAGGCCATAAACTTAGGCTTCCCAGCATTATTCTCCAAGCCACGGGACCGGCTGAACCGCATGAAATAATTCAAGAGTTCCTTCCAGTGCTTAATTTGTGCTTGTTGTTTCCGGTGCTGAGCACCGGCACTTCATCAATACATAGCTTTATTCGGTTACTTTCAACCATAAAAGCAAAACAACCACCGGTAAAAAGATAAAAGATAAGTAAAAATTAAGTTAAAAAAGGAAATAAGAGGAGTAAAAAAGAACATCCTTTACGGCCTTAAAACACATAAAAACCAAACACCTAATCTCCTACTGACTGTCATTTATTTTTGAGGGCCGGGGCTTATTCTTCTGCCTCAAGCATTTGCTGCAAGCAAAAGACACATATGGAAAAGACGGATGAAGGGAAAAACGAATAAACATAACAAAGGGAGAAAGTAGAAAGCTGCAAGAGTGAGCTGAAGGGTCAGCGAGTGGCTATATATGGACTGAAGAGGCCAGAGGTGGCTTCAGGATTACGCCGCCTCAGTAATCCGTGCCTACACATTTAATTTCAGCAGCTGCGTGTTTAAGAGGAGGGCTTTGGACACCGGCACCTTTTTATTTCCAAATTAAGCATTGGTTCCTTCAAACCAATAGGTGTGATTATAGTGACGTTATAATGTGTTTTTTTTATTTCTCTGCTTGGTTAAGTTAGCCTGTTATAGTGCATTGATACTCCATTAGGAGTGAGTAGACGCACTCAAGAAGTCGATTTAACATAACATATTTACGGCATGCTGCAAGCATTTTGGTGTGTTTAACTTTGATTTAGTTTTTAAAAAAATTGAAGTATTAGCTGCCAAAAACTACACAATCAGTGGCTCTGATTTATTCTTTTAGTCAGAGTTTTTGTCTAATTAGAAGTTGTTAGCACCTAAATATTAAATAGATCGTCATATGCTTTCTAACTTATGGGTAGCTAGCTTCTCCTTTCCACATCTGTGGCAGTAACTGGACATTCAAACATATATTCTGCCAGGGCGTGCAGCAGAATTAAATTGATACCCACTTTTAAAAATGTTAAAGCAGACACCACAAGTATGCAGTTGCACTTGCGGGAATTTTCAGTCAGAGTGTATGAAGCATTAGCAAATCATATACTGCATCACAATTTCATTCTCCTTGAATTCCATGAATTCTCCAAGACAATCCATTGCTGGCTGGAATTCCACTTTATTGTTATTATGCCAAAGCCAAGCATAAGGCAGCATCTCTCAGGCTCGACATTCCGAGGAGGATAAAGTAGAGCAACCTCCACTCTCTTTCTAATGCCACTTTTAGTTTGGCCACCCAATTCCTCCCAAGATCTGAGGTAACCCCAAATAGCATGGGCAAACCTAGAGGAGGTGCTGTGTCTTGAACACAAGGCATTAGCACATATAACATTTCCAATGTGCACACTCTACCATGTTACATAGCCATATTTTCAGTTACAGCTTTAATGCCGGAAACAAACCCACTAAAGAAAAAATGCTGTCTGTACACAGTAATAGGTACATATCACATTCTATTCCTTTCATACAAAGCATAGTGAAACAACATCTGTTCTACAGCTAATACGCCATGGACAAAACTAGTATCTGATGATAATAGGGACTCACCTTCCATATTTGGCTGCTGTTGATTCAGACCACTGGCTGGAAGCTGTGATATCTTCATCAGGAATGTGACCACCAGACATTCCCAAAGGAAAGCGGCACACCACTGGAATAAGAGAAGGACATGTTACTAACCCTTTCCACCACAAAACAAAATAAGCTAACAAACTAATCTTCAGAAAACTCCAATGTAGTCCTTCTATAGAGTTTTTGCTACCTAGGTATCAAGGCCATGCACTCATTTTAGCCCAATGCATACTGGTCGTATACATACTTTTGACCCTTTACCAGGAACATTCAGTTCTCTGCGTTATACAAACAGTAAACCCAAAGTAATACTGAAATAGAAAGCTAGTGTATGGTTATCTGGGAGAATACACCATCACTAGGTGAGAAATTCCAGTGCCTTTTTCTAAAGTCTGGAATTATGCACAAGTACACATTATCCTCACATTATGTCCTCCAGGAAATAAAGAAAACAGAAAATAATACCTCTTCAGAAAATAGCTACAAGCCAAATGGACCCTCACTGAGGGCAGTGAGACTCATATTGAGTGTCATGTCTTTACACACTCGGCGTGAGATATCTGCCAGGCAACAATTTTTTTTCATCTTCATATATTCGATTCTTGTAGGCTGTGCTAGTGATATGTAGCATTCTTGAACTTCAATCTACTGCTTTCCTATTTTTACCCCGCAATTAACGTGGTCTTATCTTTAGCAGTCATTTACAAGGTCTCTTTAGAAGACCAATCAGTTTTGCCATGCTGCATGAAGTCCTGCACATTTATCAGGGTAATCTGTTATCTTCCATACTACCTTCAGCTCCTTTCAAGAGGACATGTTCTGTCTGGGCATTGATCTGAGGCAGATATATATTTTCTGTCCAGGTGGAACCTCAAGTGCAGTGAACTACCTTGTTTTCTACTGTAATGAATGAACATCTAGCCATCTAAACCACAACACTGAAGACTGGGAATAAAGATATTGGGGAACCCATATAGTTGACATCTCGTTTTCATAGGGGCCAACCTCAGCATCGTCTCCCGATCCCTAGAGTTCAACCAACGGGCAGTTATTTGTATTGACAAGGCTCCCGCAATGATCTTGGGGCCTGCAACCTGTGCACTCTGTTGACTATGAAGGATGAGACATTTTTGTGCGTGAGCAGGCCGATGTAACGTTCCTACATACTTTTTCAAGTTGCCAGAGTCAATGGATTCTGACAGACCACTCTTAAATAGTTGAGTTACAATCTTGCTTCCAGATCTTCATTCCCAGATCTGATGCATTCCATCATTCTTTCCATGTTGGTTATTTTATTGTCCTGAGGGCAAGTTCATCCTCAATGTCTGATATTTTCATTCGGCTTGATCAAGCCTCAACACTTGTTCATCTAGTTGTTCCATCATAAAATCACCCTGTGATGACAGCCACTTATTTTGGAGTCTACGGACTGAAGGCAGTGCTTCATCTTCCGTAGAATTGTTCTTATGTCTTCATCGGAGGCTGCCTTTGGCAGACTGTTGGAAATTGCCGGCGGTCAATGCAGTGTCATCTTTATCCACTATGGGGGGAGATTTACTCCGGTCAATGGATAGCTTGGGTGGTTTACCGGCTTCCCATTATTCCAACACAGCTTGGTGTAGTACTCTGTGCCAGCTACAGAGCTGAAGTTATTTTATGGTCTATGATAGCTGTTGTTGTGGTGTTTGAGTACTATGATTTATAGGAATGAGTTAGCAGAAGTTCTGGTATTCTTTTGGACTCATTAGCTATATGGTTGTTTGATGTTGGGTGTGGCTATATTGGCTTATGGCGGTCGCAGAGCCATTTCTATTTCTTTGTTTTTTTATCCCTAGCACTGTGTGATTGCTTTAACACTTCTTTTCCGAATTGCTGCCTGACACTGGAGAGGTCTGATACTGAACATCTCATTAAGTGCAAGGATCATTGTAATTTGTTGCCGGTTTTAAAAAACTCTGCTAACTCAGGCTACTTTAATTCCTCTGCAGGACACCAGCTTGCCACAACGTACCGGGCGCTATATGGGCTGGATTCCGCATTGACCTGTTGGCTTTGGGCAGTGCTTTACCAGCTACATTGCATCACCGACCCTGCTGCCATCAAAGTCAGTTTATCGTATTTTTTGTGTGAATGCAGGTACTGAAGGGTGACTTGATGAAATACCAAGGTAATGCGGAGCTGTACGTCCATTATTTAGCCTTTTTCAAGATAAATTCTTCTACAGTCTAACAAAGTGCTTTAGAGTAATGCCAAACAAGGGTGGATAGCATTCCTCCATTTGTGATATTCAACAGGAACCAAAGGACTCAGAAAATGTTAAAAGAAACCAGCAAAGGCAGACCCATTCCTGTGTCAAAACCTATGTGACAAGGAATCCATTTTATGTTGTTTGCATTTTCTGTTTACTTGCAGTAGTTTTCACCTGACAACACATGTAACCACCCTGCTAGAAAGTGTGAAGCACTCCCAAGCACAGGGATCAAAGAGAACTGCTTAAGGAAGGCAGTGTGACCTCCCCCAGCAGGATGACTACTGAGCTGTGACCACATTTGGCCTAGCTTTAAAGAGCCTACCATCTCAGGGAAGCAAATGGTGATCACACGTTTGTCCTGCCACTCCTTTGTGGAGGCAGTCAAGTTTTCATCTCCTACAGAGGAGCAAAAACAAAACCTATTGCAGAACCAGTTTTCCAGGAGGAGTGACTCATTATGCTGGGTACACCCCATGGGTATGCTCATGGCTTCTCACAGGGGAAGAAGGCTTGCATCATCTTCATTTACAGTAGAGAGGGTTATCCTGAGATTGTTAGAGGGCTGAACACCTAGGAAGTGACGTGAAGTGGGCAGGGTAGCCTCTTGGGAAGTATTGCCCTAATGGCTAGGAGTCCTTGCCACCTCAAAGCGAGAAGATGGCATAAAACTGGCACCCTGACCCACAGTCCTCAGAGCACTACTGGGCTGGCAAAAAGACAAAAGAAGGATCACCTTGCTGCTTCCAGGATCAAGCAAAGAGAGGCTGCACCAAGAAAGGACTGCAACTGCTGACCTCAAGGGACTGGTAAAGAGGACTGTGCCTGCTGTGCTAACTCACAGAAAAAGGATCCACTTGTGCCAGGATAGAAGAATTGGCTCCAAGGGCTAGGTGGCTAGCCCCTTGTTCATCACCAGAGACACAAAAGCTGAAGGAAGCCTGCACTTGTGAGAGCCCAGCTGCCCAGGATCACCTGTCCAAAACTGGACACTGAAGTGCCGGCTGGGAGATGAGCCCTGATCTGCCCAACGTGCCCCCAACCCTAGCCTTCATCGAAGTCAACCCTGGACCTTGTGCAAGTGAGACACTCACCTGTGAACAATCGCTGAACACCACTGTATCCAGAGAAGAGTTGACCAGTGGCAACTAGACCTGCACTGGACTTCACTGGGGCATCATGGGAAATCAAGCCCTGAGGCCTGATGTTCAGGCAGACTGCGGTGGATCCCGGAATACTCACTGCATCTCTTCTACAGTTACAGCATTCTCAGCATCCTTAGCATCTTCTCATCATCCTGTATCCTCAGCCGATCAGGACCATTTCTTGCCTGGAACTGTGACCCTAGTGAAATCCTCTATAAGGACTCTGAGATCGCTGGACCCGGGAGGTAACTGTCTCCCTGGACCTAAGTGGTTCCAATGATTGACTCTCAACCTGTGATGGCCAGTCCAAGAGACGATTGGTAGTCATGCTAGCACATTGGATCACAAACAGCAATGCTGATTAAAAAAAATTATTGGAATTTACTTATTCTTAAAAATCATTTGTTCAGTTCGTCTAGATTTTTGTTGCTTTGGTATCAACTTAAGATAAAAATACTCTATTTTTATAAATCGGTGTTGGATTTTGTATTGTATTGAGTTTCTTATATACCTGTTTATTGGCACTTCTAAGCGCTTTACACTTGTTCCTTTGACTAAGCCTGCCTGCTGCGTGCCACAGCTACCCAGGACTGAGCTTAAAGATTTGGTAAAGAAACCTAACAGGACCTGGTAGAGATTGATATTATTACATGGCGTGGTCTCAGAACACCACATAATAGTGCACTTTCCTACATTAGAGGTTTTCTTACAAGCGCCTGTATCTAGAAGGAAGGGAAATCCTGCTTCAGAATTCAGAGAAACAAAACAGGAAGGTCGAGACCGAAGACTCCCAAATGCAAAGCAACTATGCAACGGATTTGATAGCAGCAGCATTGGAGAGCAACCAAAGACACAGACAACTGAGAAGACGACAGAAACTTGTAAACAGTTGTTAAAAGCACAACAGGATGAGGCTGTGAGAGGAGAAGGGAAAGAGACAAGCTACGACCCTTAACTACTCAGAACAACCTAGAATGGTTGAGGTGTAGCAGAGAACTATGAGGGGGATAAGACTTAGGCAGTATGAAGATAATGTAGTAGAGCCCCCACTGCAATCTCAGCAACAGACAATAAATAATAATAAATAATAATAATAATGTCACTTATAAAGCACATGGATATTTCAACGAAGTGTCCCAGTGCTGAAAAACCAACTCCCAGTGATCTGCAAGCACTGCCAAAGTATCGTATTATCAGCCCGAGCTGAAAGGACAGGTTTTTAATTTCATTGGGAAAAGAGATTCCGACGGGACCTGCCGAAGCTGGCAAGGCAGGGAGTTCCACAATGTTGGTGCCAGATAGCCAAATGAGGAGCCCCCAGTATGCACTCTATTTGCTATGGGAATGCTAGCCAGCAGTGCCCCGGAAGATATAAGATTCCTGGCAGGGACTCAAGGTTGGATAAAAGAGTGTAAATAGTGAGGATCTTTTTTTGAAAAAGCACTGTAGCAAATGTGCAGGGCTTTAAAGGAAACTCTTTGTTTCAAAGCAACCAGTGCAGCTTGGTGAGTTAGTCCCCATAGGGGCCCGTCTGGAAAGATCCAATAGAAGACGGGCTGCGGCAGTGCTTAATTTGTAAATACAAAGGGGCCGGTGCCCAAAGCCCTCCTCTTAAACATGCGGCTGTTGTGATTAAATGTGTGAACATGGCATAATCCTGAAGCCATCTCGGGCTATGGCACGGGCACGCCAAAGGAAACAATTAACAACTGTTTTGCCAGATACATGCTGCCATGTGCTCGACCTCATGCAAGCACAGACATGCTGTGGAAAGTGTGGTTTTCTGGTTTCGACTGTACCATATCTGAGCACAAAGGCTAGTGTTTTGCCACAGTCTCTGCTTGTAGCGAACTTCTTCTGTCTGAGCTGTAGATCACTAGTCAAACATAATCAAGAGACATGACTTTTTGGAAGATCATATGCCAGAAGCTTAGTTTCTGACAGAAACTTGGTTGACTGTAAATTCCTCAGATGACATTTTACACACCATTCCCAAAGGTTTCACAACTGTGAAACTGGATAGTCAAACACAGAGAGGGGGTGGTATTGCCATCATTTTTAAGAAGTTTTTGCAATGTTCCTTTATGGAACTGCCCATTGAAGAGTGTGAAGCTGCTTTCTTCTCCTTAACTCTCTTGAATAACTTTACTCTAACAGGACCCTTAATCTACCACCCTCCAGGCTCAGCCTCTAGTTTCATAATGACCTAAGAAAATGTGCTATCTCCTTTTGTCCTGCGTTATTCCAATTTCTTGGTTAGAGGAGATTTATTTCCCCTCCACAGAGACTTGGGTGCATCCTCAATCCTATTTCTTCCAACATGGTTAATTTATCTATTGATCCCCCTCATCTGCTCACCTGGTCTGACCATCGCACTGTTCCTTTTCGGTTCCCTTGCCAAACCCCCATCCTGTCCATCCACTATTCAGGTAGTTTGGTCACATAAGTGTGATAATGTGTCTCCTACTTGTTTTACTCAAGAATCAGACTCCAGTTGTACTTCTCTTGATAGTAGTATTGATGTAGCTACTTCCCAATTGGAATGCTGGATTAGAGATGCATTAGGCCAAATAGCTCCTTTGGCTGATCGGACTCTCCATAGATAGAAACCATCAGCTGAGTGGTTTGGTGTGGAGCTACTCCTGCTTAAAAAGAATTGCAAGCACTTGTAGTGTCTTCGGCGCAAAGATTATGACCCTGTTAGTAAGGCTAATTATCGGTTTGCCCCTTAAACTTATCATGACTGAATTAGACAATCTCGACATGATTTTTATGCCAACAAAACTCTTTTGGCCCAGAATTATTCTTGAGAAATCTTTTCCATTGTGAAGTCCCTCTCCTCATTATCTCGAGTGTCAGCCTACACTGCACTTTCTGAGGAGGGATGTAATTATTTAGCTCAATTCTTTTTTGATAAAGTGGCAATTATCTACCCATCCTTTCCATTGCACTACAGAGACGCACTGTGTTTTAACTCTTGGTATGAATTCTCAAGAGTACTGTTCTAGATTGTTTTACATCAAATCCTTCGGACCTGAGGGGTTGTCTCCTTTCATTGGTCAGTTAAGTCTGGCTCACCGTAAGACCCAGCTTCCCCCTTCATTTTGGAGCGAGGGGTAGAAACTGTACAGCCGGTGTTTCAGGAGTTACTTAAACATTCCCTGGCTTCAGGCCAGGTTCCACTGAATTGAAAGCATGCAATGGTGGCCCAATTGGTTAAAAAAGCTGTGTTAGACCCCACTAAGCCCGAAAGTTATCAGCCTGTCTTGCTGTTACTTCCCCCAAGGCCTCAGAAAAATAGGACAATCTGCACCTTTCCACCTTTACCGAAGCCAATAACTTACTCCATAGGACACAAACGGGATTCCGCCCTTCCTACAGTACGAAGTCTGCTTTATTACTTGTGTCAGAATACATCTGTCAAGTTTTGGACGGAGGTGACACTGCAGCACTGTCAATGCTAAATCCCAGATCTTAGATGAAAATTACTCAAGGTCACACAAGAAATCGCAGTAAACAAAAATAAATGTGAATGAGTAAGAAATAAACACAGAGACTGATAAAGTAACACAGTCTTTTGTAAGTGGTATGCTATTTTCCCACAGGGCATGAAGACCGAGTATGGTGGAGATCATATTTTCCGACAACTCAAAAGCGGGAAAATGGGTGAACATTCCATATTTAAAGTTGTTTTGTTCATGGTGAATTACTTAATAAGACGGTTATGGTTATGTCTTTAATGACACCCATCACACCTTTCTACACACTTCACCAAGGAGTGGGCCACAACCAAGCATATTATCACCAATCACGATTTAAATTAATTTCTCTAAATGTGAGGGGCCTACACTCTCCCAATAAAAGATGTATTGTCAGGGTGATATCTTAGACAGAAGTTCGCCAACATTATCTTTAGTCAAGAATCTCACTTATTAAAACACTATAAATTAATAACTAAAAAAGGAGTTACTCTGTCCAGTTATGGGCTTCAGAGGGAACGAAAATGGTGGGGGTGGCATAGATGGAACTTAGACCAACTGAGACTCGGAGGGCAGATACATTTGAGTCTTTGCTGAGATCCAGGGTATAAACTACACTCTTATATGTGTGCGTGCCCCATATATGGATCAAGAAGCTTTTCTCCACAGGATTGAGAGACTGGGTAGAGATGGCAGGGGGGCATCTCATTTTTTAGCAATCTTGATATAATCTGGGAACCAACATTAGACAGAACAGCCCTCTACACCCAATCAGTGAAGGCCATGTCCTAGCAGATACAACTTAAATTTCCCAAAAAAGGCTTAGTAGATACCTGGCAATATCTCCACAGAGAGGAGACAGATTATCCCTTCTTTTCCCATGTCCACAAGTAATATAACAGAACTGACTAGGTGTTCATCTCAACAAGCTTACGCCACAGGCTCCGCAATGCCAAAATGACAGAGGACACAAAATCACACCACTCCGACATAGAGACCGATTTGGAGGGTTGGCTCATACCAAAATAATGAGAAATTGGAAATATCACCCAAACCTAACAAGAGACCCAGCAAATGAAGCTGATCTAATACAGGGCATGAGAGATTACTTTTAATATACTAACCCAGAAGAAATTCCCCTCAGTAACAATTGGGAAGTATTTAAAGCAACGTTCGGAGGTCTAGATATTTCTTTGGCTACAAGACTGCAAAGAAAGGAACGCCTATAAGAATCTAAACTTACAGAGGAGTACAAAAAAATAGAAAGCAAATACAAGCAAAAACCCGACAGAACTCAGGAGCGAGTGCTGATACTCCTACAAGGCAAGCTGAGGGTATTGAGGACCAAGGATAAAAGAAAACTAGTACACTTAAAACATCTATTTTATGAAAAAGGCAATAAAGCACATTAACTCCTGGCTAGCAGACTGAGAGACCAAAGAGTGAACAATCTTATGGCTAAATTAAAATCTCCTGATGGTCACAGTGTGACAGATGAGCGAGAAAAGAGATGCCTATTTTTTGTATTCTAGTAAAAACTATAGACAGCAGGAGAGGAGAACAGGGCCTAATAGGTGCATTTCTTGAGGGGATCCAGCTCCCAACCATAGATAAACCTTTAGAAGTGCTGGGGATCCTGACTGCCATCAAATGTATGACATCCCAACAAGGCTCCTGGCCAAAATGTGCTATCAATAGTCTTTGACAAGGACTACATTGCTTCTGTCTACGCATATTTATGACTCCTGTCAACTCATTAAAGGAAATCGTGATATTTACTCTATCAATGAGAGAGGCTAAGGTTGTGGGTATTCCAAAGTCGGGGAAACTGGTAAGACAATGCTAATCATATAAACATATAGCCCCACTCAATGCAGATATTAAGATTAGCATGAAGGTTCTTGCAAGATTAGAAATGGTCTGCCTTCATTAATAGAGCCAGTCCAAGTGGGCTTTGTAAGGGATAGACAAGGCTCAGATAACATTAGGAAAGCAACCCATCTAACAGAGAATATCATGAGAAAAGGAATTCCAGCTCTCCTAGTATATTCAGGTGCAGAAATGGCCTTTGGAATGGGTGAGCTGGAAATTCCTTAAGATAGTGCTAGAGCCAGGGATGAATCCTTGCTAATTATAAAATCCAGAAATAAAGATTGAGATGAATGGAGCAAGCTCTGATAAATCTCAATTTCAGAACCACATGATGACGCTACCCCTTGGTGTCCATACGTTTTGCTCTGTTTACTGAATCTTTAACAGCACTGATAGGAGCCTTCGGCAGGGTGTACTTAGGGGCAGAAGAGCACAAAATCAGCCTATTTGTGGACGATGTGCTTCTCTGTCTGACTGTACCCAAAACCTCATTGCCCAAATCCATAAGATACCTGGAGGACTTCGAAAGCGCTGTGGAATTCAAAATAAAATCAGATTTTAAATATTATGGTCAGACGGGAAGAGAAGCAATGCTTAGAAATAGATGTGTGAAGAAGTGGGCAAAACAATGATCAAATATTTGGGGTAGTTTTCACTCAGTGACAAACCGGACTTATGCCAATTGGCAAGTCCTATAAAATCAAATTACAGCATATCTAGCCAAGTGGAAGCCACAATACCTTCCTTGGTTGGGCAGGATCAACGTGGTGAAGACGAACATCTTGCTACAATTACTCTGTCTTTTTCAAGAATTACTGAAGTTGGTCTCATTCACAGAAATAGGAACCCTACAGTACCTAGTGATAACATTTGTGCGAGAGGGAGAGCTAGCTAGACTTGACAAAAATATAGCTATGGTCCAGCTAAGTAGAGGGGGCTTGGACACCTCAAATATTCTCAAAGAGGATTACACTACACTGCTCAGAAGAGGTATGATACTGTCCCCTTGAGAGTCTGAAAATAGGTGGCTCTTTATGGAAAGAACTCTTGCAGGTTGTTCCCTGTGGGATATCCCATGGCTCAGGAAGGAAGTGAGCCAAGAAAGTAATATGTTTCAGAAATCAATAAACCCCCCCTCTTGGTAATGGGATAGTATGGGGGTGAAAGAGCTTCCACCACTTAGCTGGCCCAATACAAGCTGATTCAATTTAACCCCGTGTTTGTCCAATGATGGATGGCAGGAGATCTGGTAAATAGCGAAAGAGAGAGTGCCTAATGATTAGAAATGTGTTTGAAAAAGGACAGTGAAGTCCTTTCTAGAATGTGATAAGACCCTCAATCTAACTGAGCTACACAAGATCCAATATGTGCCAATATATGCCGATCAAACATTGGGACATTCACCCACACTTACGAGAGGTGACCAATAGGCTCCTGACCCCTTTTGATAAATTGTTTGAACCATATGATGCAAATGAAATAAGCAACACCTTATTAGACCCCTCAACTATGAAACAAGGTGTTCCTCAGGGCTCCATCCGCTCCCCAACACTTTTCATCCGTACACCGATTTCCTCAGCTGTTGCCCTTTCTGTATTTTTCCAAAAGAAATCAGCATTCTACTACATTCATCATCATTTTACTTGAAATCGATGCTTTTTCTTTGCTTTTCCGCTGTTTATGGGTTTGGTTTTTTCTGTCTTTCTTGTATTGTGTTAAAATATGAGTCCCAAAAGTTCAAAATAAATATTTTGCTGCTGGTTTCCAGTGAAATAGGCTTACACAGATCATAGATGACATTGTCATGTCTATTTCCTGCCCACGACTTTAAGTTACTCGTGCCACGTGTTTTAAATGTGTTTCTGTATTTCAAACTGAGTGGTACTGAACTGAAATTTAATATTTTATTGTTTTTATCTGCTTGCATGAAAGGCTGTACGAGCAGAGTATTTAAATAAATGTCTTAGACTTCTAAGATCTATATTTAGCCGCACCACCATCTCATATCATCTCTATAACGACAATACTCAGTAGTTACCACAAAGTATCCCTCCACCCCCAAAAATATTACTGCTTTAACCTCTACTCTGGCAGATATACAATCCTGGATGAATAGGACCATCTCAAACTGAACCTCCTCAAAACAGAACTTTTCCTTATCTCACCCTACATGGCTTTATTCGGGGTCAATTGTGGTATAACTCACAGGAAAGTTGCTGCATATGTGATTCAATAACATCCGTGATAGATCAATAGGTGAGTAAATATGGATTAATGAGATTTACAGAGTGCGGTGCAATGGAAATGTGCTCCTCAGTCAATCAAATACTGGTTTAAACCTGCCATACACTGCTATAGTGGATGCAACTAGTAGTGCATATGAGTGGATACTCACAATATGCCAGGTTTTGCACCTATGTGGCCATTGACAGCTTTATGCCAGAAGCTGGTGTCATCATGATATGAATGCCTGGGCAACCATTAAGCCATATTATGCCGGGGGTCCTCAAAACATGGCAAGGATTACTACTTTGCTGTCAATGTAAACATCAGCCAGCAGTGAATATCATCATGCTAAGGTATACGCGTCAAGCAAAGAATTAACATTGTTATACAAGTGCCAGACCCAGGATTATATTGGCATCATGTCATCTGTATCTGTACATCTAAAATTATAATCATCCATAAAAAAATGAAAATCCGCTAAAATAGCAGGTATTTAGAGAGGAAAAGGGAATTTTCAGTAACAGTTCAATAGTCAGGAAGTGAGGTAGGAGGGTCATAGCCAGAACAGGCCGGTTGGGCAAAACATACAAAATGTTCTTTAAAAAAAAAAAAAAAAGCTTCTGGTACAAAACTAATTTGTGGAAGTCTATTTGTCAGTCAGGTGCTTTTACCTAAGTCAGGACCACAGGGATGTGTTTAAGCCTTTTGCACAGGCGGCTCTGAGACACTCCATCAGTGTCTGCACATTGGCCCTGTAAGATCTCAGCACCCGTTAGACGGGCCTTTTAAGGACGGTAGGTACCCCTGTGGTGTATGAACCTGTAGAGCCGGCGCAATGGCCCCCGCGGGGACTCAATACCGGTGCCGTGGCCACCGTAAGGTGTCAGGTTGTGTACACTGTGCACTATGAGGGAGGTGGATGCTCAGGCAATGTATCAGTACCTACAGTATGGTTCAGTTCCTGGTACTTCTGAAAACGTCCGCATCTGCACCACGCCCAAGCGATAAGGTGTCGGTGTGTACAGCCTTTCACGAGGCAGGTGTCAGCACTTGTACCACGCTTCCTGAGAGCTATCGGAGCCTGTAGCATGGGTCTGGTCAAGTGTCATGATTATTTTCATGGCCGCAGACTCTTGCTAATACATACAGAATGGCTGCGAAAAGAGATTCCTACATTTACATAAACAAAGTACATATGCAAATAAAGGGAACTTCTTCAGTGCCCTCGTGGAGTAAACCTGCTGGCACATTCCACTGACCACAGAGCCCCTTCTGTGGCACTCCTGTGAGCCGGTGCCAAGCCCACGTGCAAAACCTGGTTCCAAATCCAGTTTTCCACTGGGCCCTCTTCTGTAATGTACATCTAACACCCTGAAGCCTTTTACGACATACTTTTTGCCACATGGATGGAATATGTGTCCTCCTTTATAGGCGGTACAGTATTCAGAAACGAAAATTCCATTCCAATACACAATAAGTTTACTGTTTCGAGGACTATTTAAAACGCTGGTGTTACTGCAGAGTGTATTAAAAACAAACATTGATATAACCGATATAAGATATTACTTTATACCCATTTTGGCTGGAAAACATCACTGTAGAATACTAAACAGAAAATACACTGATGGCAGGAAAATCATGATAAAGAACAATGTGACGAACATCAACAATAAAGTATCAGTGAATTCGTCCCGCGCAGAGAATAAAAAACGAGTTCCACTTGGCAGCTGGCTTCACTTTCATTCCTTTAGCTTGTTCACGAAGTTAATCTGAAGTAGGATGTTATCACTATTAACAACTGTAACCCTACTGCATATTAAAAAGAAAAGGGACCATTCCTACCAAACTCCTAAAAAACTATTTTGCAGAGACATGAAAAAGCAAAGAGAAATTGGCCTTTAATGAGTGACAGAGCACTGCTCATTAAAGCGCTCATTGTGAACCGACACCCCCTTCCAGACTACCCTAAGCAGTGCATGCTCGCTCGAGAGAGGTCAATGTGAACCGACACCCCCTTCCATACGACCCTAAGCAGTGCATGCTCGCTCGTGAGAGGTCATTGTGAACCGACACCCCCTTCCAGACGACCCTAAGCAGTGCATGCTCGCTCGTGAGAGGTCGTTGTGAACCGAAACCCCCTTCCAGACGACCCTAAGCAGTGCATGCTCGCTCGTGAGAGGTCATTGTGAACCGACACCCCCTTCCAGACGACCCTAAGCAGTGCATGCTCGCTCGTGAGAGGTCATTGTGAACCGACACCCCCTTCCAGACGACCCTAAGCAGTGCATGCTCGCTCGTGAGAGGTCATTGTGAACCGACACCCCCTTCCAGACGACCCTAAGCAGTGCATGCTCGCTCGTGAGAGGTCATTGTGAACCGACACCCCCTTCCAGACGACCCTAAGCAGTGCATGCTCGCTCGAGAGAGGTCATTGTGAACCGACACCCCCTTCCAGACGACCCTAAGCAGTGCATGCTCGCTCGTGAGAGGTCAAAGTGAATAGAAACAGCCTCCGCAGTACGACAGCCCTAGTCCCACCACCACGCGTGCCTCCTCCTTTTCAACCAGACCCAGTCTGCAGCTGGGACACCAGTCAGCACAAAGCTCAGATGAATGCAAATATTTCTAAAGGAGGGACTCGCATCACTGCATGTTCACTGGCACTGTCTCTACTCTTATTTCACCTTACCCTGCCATGCAGAAGACAGATCAATGCACCAGGAAAGCATATGCAATAGAAACAGCTCACGAATCAAAGTTCATACTAAAGACACCAATCATCAGTCTAAGCTCCAAATACAAGATCCAGTTAACTCTGACCAGGCCAACATAGCAGCAGAAACATAGTACTACTTGCACAGAGGAGGAACAGTAATCACGAGTGTGCACTCATGAAAGGTCTTTAGCTCTGGGCACTGCCAGCTCTCTGCATTTCTTCCACGGTGCATCCTTTGGTGATTAGTGTCAGTCTCTGTTTCACTCCTGGCGCGAATCAGTGGTTATGAAACACGCCTTAGGCAGACTGATTCAACGTATTCACCAATAAAGACTCAAGGCTAGTGAAGAATAAAAACTCCTCTTGGTTGATTCAAAAAGTGAATGACTCTTTCCGCAAGAAATAGCTGTAGGAAGGTGGACCTAACAAATAATTAAAGGTCTCCCTTTGACCTCTAAAGCAGAGAGAAAACACTTCAAAACAGACCAGCACTGGGAGACGATCTTTAGAGGGTTCAGCACACATTTATTAAGCATTGGCATTACAGAAACAGCAATGGGAATGTGGTATCTGCAGCAATAAAATGATACTGTGGAAATGTGGAATAGTCAACATCATACCTACACCCACACAGTACAGCAGTCGTAAAGGATGTGAGGCTTAACAAGGGTAGGTAGCACACACTGTGGCTAAACAAAGTCATAAAAACAACTGAACAACTGAAATGCAACCAGTAAAGTAAGGTAACATAGCTACGGTACTGAAGCTATTTTTTGGATACATAGCATCCTAAGAATTGTAGAGCCTTTTGATGGTCGGTTGAGTTGTTAAGTGCACCCCAATTTTAATTTTAAAAGTTGCAGTGTAAGCAACAAAGTATTATTGGCTTCTTTTATTTTTCAGATTATTTTCTTGCTTCCTGCGTTTTAATTTCGTGCCCTGCTTGGTCATATGATCTTTGCTAACGGCAAAAATGTTACTTTTGGTCTTGGTCTCTAGGCCTTCCCTGGTTTTCCGATGTGTCTGCGTTTGCGTGTATCTTCATCTGTGCGCCAGTACTTCACCAGAAGCAATGGAACAAAACATTTTCTGTAGAAGTTGATTTGTTTATTCTTTCAGCACATCCAGGAATACACACATGTATTATTTTTCCTTTTCTGATGATTTTCCTACTCATTTTTTACTATGTCTCATACGAAAGCAGCCTGCAAGATGAGCCTTACCACAGGGTGGCTGTCAAGGGGGGTAGCTGTGAAGTACCCTCTTTGATGAAACTAATGGATTAACCAGTCTTGCTTACTCAGGCACAGAACTCAGGCTGCACCCAACGGAGGCCCAACAAGGCTGACACATATTTCTACTGTGCGTGTACTTCCTCAGCGGGAAATGGAATAGCAGCTTGGTCTGGACTGTTCCTAATGTTGTGAGGTCAAAATAGAATTTTTAAAGGATTGGTCCCCTCCTGGAGCAGCATAGTGAGCAAAGATCACTGGACTCGAATGAGGTCCAGAGTGTTACCAGCTGATGAGATAAAATTAAGTTTCAACTGTACACGTTTTGGACTTATCAGATAACAACACCTTGCACGCTGGGAATTGAGGGAGTATACTTGGAAAAGGGAAACTAAAGGCGATGCTTGCTATCGGCCAAACTGGTGGAAGGTGTCACCTATGGCATGCAGCACATAGTGCATGGAAGCAACTATGGACATATTTTTAAAATGGTATAAAGCGTTAATGCTAAAAGAATACACATCAATATATCAATGCATGACACGCATCCTGTACGGCAGGGTCTAAGGAAGTAAAATGTCTCACAGAGTGGTCACCTTGGAGGAGAAGTGCGGTTGGGCCCTTGTTTGCTTGGGACTTGTCGCCCCAGGCGCCTCGCGCTTTCCGCATGGCTGCCCCCAAAACGACCGTCTGTAGTTGCTGATTTTGTGACTGTTCGTAAAAAGTATACCATTGCCATAGCAGTGGAAAAGTACTCCCTGCCTCCGTCTTGGAATGCAAGCGCCTGGCTTCGCTTTCCAAGCAGGCCTTAGTAACAACAGCTCATGTTTTCAGAGGCCTACAGAGGCCCGGGAGCCAGTGAAAGACCTGCTTGTTCCATGATGTTTACTGTCTTGCCACTGGCTCCAGCCAATGAAATGGCCTTTCTAGGTTGGCACCACGGAATGGAATGTCAGTGAAAAAGGGAGGGTAGAAACAAACAGCATAGGGAAAGCAAAAGGAGGTGAGTGGGAAAACCACAGAGCATGGGGAGAAAAATGCCTGTGTAAGGGACGATTAGACAGGATAAACATGCACTAACAAAGCCAGTAATTTTAGCTTTTGCAGACTGTCATGTAATAAAGAGAAACACATGCTCACACACATGCAATAAGAGCAAATCACCCCATGTGAAAAACACAGGGCTCTGAATGAATATATGATCCATCCTGCAATGCTATTTTTCAGATCTTCAGTATTATTAACTTACTGGGCACACTGACATATTGACCAGTCATAAATTAGCATCATTATTTAATGACATCTCTTGCTTTGGGGAGGAACTTCTCTGTATCCCCCACAAGCATCTAAAGCACAGGTGTGTATCGAAAATAATTGGTACTGCAATATACGTGTGGCTATTGTGTGAGTGGGCACAGTAAGTACCTCTGGAAAGAAAACATTATATGGTCACACCGTACCATCAGTAATGGAAAGTTCACTTTCTGTCTCCCTAACTAAGGAATTGCACATGCTGTTTACTCTATCTGTCTTTGTACATTTACACTAAAACATTGCCAACATTTGTGTATTTTCAGTTTAAGGGATATGCTGCAACCTAGCACACAGTTACACACTGGAAGTGCTTCTGGTGATCCACGGTCAGCCCTATTTATCGCTGTGTGAGGCGCAATGCAATGTGCAACACGCATTTGATAGTGTAATTAATCAGCAGCAACACAACTAATAAGTAACACAGGACAAAAAATACGAACTAGCCAAGCATAAACAAATGCACCAATAGTAATTAAAAACGAGGTTCCAAAACAACAATGAAGGGTATTGTTTTGTACAAAAGAAGGCATGAAAATGCTCGCAATGCTTATTTGTTGGTGTGCCCTTTCATGATACAGCAAATGGTATTCTGCCAACTAGGCGCAATCTAAACACATAGGTAGAAAGCGTGAGATGATATACGCTATAAACCTCTGCTTATAATAGTACAATCCTCTGTAGCAATATTTCACGTATTTATCCTGGCCCGTATTAAAAAAAACATACTTTTCTGTGGTACGGTACCAGGCACAGTATTCCACTCAGAAGCAACATTCATTGGCCATTATTTCTACTGGCCCCCTGGTGGCACTGTTTGTCAGGCACGATAAGCATTTATGTGTTACATATTAATTTTACAATAACACAATATTTTTGATACTCACTATTTCGCCTGGCACCCTGTTTACCAAGGGCAATACTTTTGCAGTGGCTCAGTGTTAAAGGAGAAGGGAATTTCTGATTTGACAGAAAGTAGGCACAAAATGGTGGACTAATGCATCCCTGGGCAAGTTTGGAAACTATGAGGTATTAGACGCTTGCCACGTGCCACTTTTCAGGGTTTTGTGTGCACTGGACAGGAACCAGCGGGTGGTTAATGTGAGCCGGTGGTAGTCGGTAGGGCCCGCCGATACACATTTTTGGGAACTATCACTTATTTCTCCTCATCAAACTTTTTCTGTGAGCAAGAGAGGGAAAATACACAAAGGGGAAACTAGTTTACAAATTAGGCACAGAAACCAACATAAAGAGGCCTGAGAACTATTACGCCTCCACCAGCGGAATTATCCAGATCTTATTTCCACAACTACAGAGACAATAACCAAGTGACCTAACTCCTCTTTCCTGCATCCTCTTTATTTCAAAGACTAAGGAATGGGTGGATTTCAGTACATGAGAGAGAGGGGACTCTCCTTTCCCACAACTAGTCTCTCTAGCTACTTGGCTAAGGCACAGTCAACTCAATTTCTGGATGCGCCGAACTGGTGAGGGTGATGTCTTTGTGAGAAGATGCACTAACACTCAGAGTCAAAATACACTAACCAGGGACTAAACCGGAACAGGCTGACAATGCAATTTAACCTTTATAGAGCACACAGTGTCATTTCATGCTAAGCACACTGGTTTACCAAGGGCCTGTTTAAAGCAACCCATCCCAAGTACTGAAGAACAACAAAGGCCTCACTCTCTTCCAGTTGAAAGTAAGTTTGTAGTTCCGTGGTTACCTCAAACACATAAGGGCTTTTTCGAAAGAGAATGGGCTCTCTACAAATGACAATACTTCACCATGTTTTTTTTATTTGTAACAACTTTATTTATCAAATTATTCCAACAAAGGAATAAAAAACAAAACATTACAGAAATATAAAAAATGTGCTCTCACCAAGAGCAGGCAGTACAAGTACTAACATTACAGCAACCCCCCACCACCACCCCTAAAACCACCCCAAACCCCACCCCCCCATAAAATTACCACAACCCCGCACTCCCGCCCCTAAAATCACCCCAACCCCAACCCCTCCCCTAAAATCTAAACTACCCCAAACCCCCACACCCACCACTAAAACTATCACGACCCCCAACCCTGACCTTAAAACCACTGCAACCCTCCACCCCGCTCCAAAAATTACCGCAACCCCCCACCCGGCCCCTAAAACCACCCTTACTCCCTACCCTGCCCCTAAAATTACCGTGACCCCCCTGCCCCCAAAACCTAAAACTACCCGACCCCCCGACTCCACCCCTAAAACCTAAACTACTCCGACCCCCATCCCGCCCCTAAAACCTGAACTACCCCAAACCCCTACCCCCACCCCTAAAACTACAGCGACCTGCCCCTAAATCCACCTCAATCCCTACCCAAAAATTACCATGACACCCTCACCCGCCCCTAAAACCACCCCAACCCCGCCCCTAAAATTCTGTGAACCCCCACCCGCCCCTAAAACTACCCCAAACTCCACCCCGCCCCTAAAATTACTGCAACCTCCACCCGCACCTAAAACCTAATACTAGCCCAATCCCCCACCCGCTCCTAAAATTACTGCAACCCACCACCCCTCCTAAAACGTAAAACCACCCCACCCCCCTAAAATTACAGTGGCCCCCCTCCCCACCCCTAAAACCACCACAACCCCTCACCCCTGCCCCTAAAATTACCGCGACCCCCCACTCCCACCCCTAAAACTACCCTAATCCCCCTCCCCTGCCCCTAAAACCTAAACTACACCTACCACCCATTCCGCCCCAAAAACTACAGCGACCCCCGACCCCGCCCCTAAAACCACCCCTCCCCTACAATTACCATGACCACCCACCCCACCCCTAAAACCTAAACTACCCCAAACCCCCGCCCTGCCCCTAAAACTACAGGGACCCCCACCCCTAAAACCTAAAACTACCCTAACCCCCCACACCACCGCTAAAACCTAAATTACCCCAACCACCCCTAAAACTACTGCGATCCCACACCCCAACCCTAAATACAAAATTTACCCCAACCCCCCCACCCCGCCCCTAAAAGTATGGCGACCCCGCCCCTAAAACCTAAAACCACAACAAACCCCCACCCTGCCCATAAATTTACAGCAACCCTCACCCCTAAAACCTAAAAACCATCCAGTGCTCTGCAAAACGAATCTACACACACTAACCAAGTCTGGGACTCAGTTTTCTTACTCTGCCTAAACTGATCCCTGTACTTGTCAGGAGTGAGACCATACCGAGTGAGAAGGGCCTCCTTCATGTCAGCGTAGGTGAGATTGTACCCCTTACCCAAAGCTAGCAAAGTGTCCCTCCCCTCCTCTGTGAAGTGGTTCCACAATCCTGCTCCCCATTTCTTCTCAGGGACCCCATTCATGTGGATGGACGCCTCATATCCCTGAAACCACCTCTGGTTGTCATCTCCCTTCTTGTACTCTCTCTCTATGTTTTTTAGGAATGTGCACAATTCTGACTGCACTGAGGAATTGCTGCTACCATCCTTGCTGGACCTGCTCCTCCCATCCAGCTCTTTTACTTTAAGCTCATGGTCCAAAAGCATCTATCATGGCTCGCTGCTCCCTCTGAGCCTCCATTTTTAATCTCTCCAACTCAATCTTGTGCCTCCTGGCTTCTCTCCTGTCCTCCAGCTCCTCTGGAGTCAGGCCTTTTGATCCACCGCTGCTGCTTGGCACAGGGGGTACCTCCCCCCCCTGGAAGCTCCCGCACCCTCAGTACATCTTCCCTAGAATTTGTGTCAGCAGATTCTCCATTTGGATCCTCAGACTGCCCACTGGCAGTTCTGGCAGCTACCCAGGCCCTCAGTGCCTTCTGTAGCTCCTCCTTTTTGGTGAGGCCTCTGATCTGAACTTTGAGGTTTTTACAAAGAGCCTTCAGTTCCTTTATGGTTTCCAACCTATCCTCCTCAAAAACCAAATCCTGGGATGCAACTGAAGATGCTCTTGATTGAGACATGATGTCGCTGGGGTCCACTTGAACTCAAGATTAAAAATAGGTCAAAGAGAAATAAATCAAAAACAAAAAACGGTATGTGCCACGTAATGGTCTACGATATGGTAGTACTGTACACCAATCACTGTAGGTCAAGTGCAAATGCAAGTCCTATCCTCACCGCTGACAACCAATGTTGGAAATGGGGTCTCTAGTTGGCAGTCGGTTTGCACCCTGTCCAAGTAGGGACCCTCACTCTAGTCAGGATATGGGAGATACCCACTCAGATAACCCCTGCTCACCCCCTTGGTAGCTTGGCACGAGCAGTCAGGCTTATCTCAGAAGCAATGTGTAAAGCATTTGCACATAACACACAGTAATAAGTGAAAACACTACAAAAGGACACCATACCAGTTTTAGAAAAATAGCCAAGATTTATCTATATAAAACAAGACCAAATACGATAAAAATCCAACATACAGTAAGAAAAATATGAATTCTGCAAGATTTACTCAAAACTACAGTTCCTTGAAGTCGATAGCTCCACCTGGGGCTATCACGCCGCAGCATTGCGGGCCAGCTACGGTGTCGTGAAGACCTGCAAACAGTATCTTGGATTTGCAGGGCATTGTGATCTTCGCTGTGAGCTCCGGACAGCGGGGTCACTGACGTCACAGTGTTGGTTCCGGAGTCGGTGCAGGAGTCGTCAGGCGCTTGAGGTCACATGCGTGGCAGATCGAACTCCAGGCTGATGAAGTCAGGTGCGGTGGCGTGGATGGTGTCGGGGCAGCGGTGCAAAGCGGGATGATGCGACGTGCGGTGCCCACAGGTCACGGTGCAGGAAGCGGATCAGCGACGACATCTAGCGGTGTTGGTGAGACCAGGGCTGCGGTGTGAAGTGGGGCGGTGCGACATGCAGTGTCCACAGGTCTCGGTGCAGGCAGCGTCATCGTCATTGCTGACGCGCTGGTGTCGGTGCGGGATGGGACGGTGCTTTGTGACCCTCACGAGCAGTGTCCACAGGTCATGGTGCAGGCAAGATGCCTGGTGACGACACAGGAGTCGATGGTGCTGACGTCGGTGGACTGGGGCTGCGGTGCAGGATGGAACGGTGCTTCGTGTACCTCATGAGCTGTGTCCACAGGCCACGGTGCAGGCAGCGGCGCCGGTGTCAGCAGGAGCGGCGGCATCGGAGATGCCCAGGCTCCGGTGTGAGCACGCGATGCCGGAGTGCGGGGCCCACAGGTCGCGGTGCGAGCAGCGGCTCGGTGAAGTCGTCCGATGATGGCATCGGGGAGACCAGGGTCGTGGTGTGAAGCAGGGCATTGTGACTCCGTGTGGCGTCAGCAGGTCACGGTACAGGCCAGCGGCGTCGTTGGCGGCGTCGCAGTGGCTTCTCCTCTTGAAGCATAGAACACACAGTTCCCAGTGCTGCAGGTCGAGGAAACTGAAGTCTTTGCTGTCCCTGAGACTTCCAACAGGAGGCAAGTTCTACTCCAAGCCCTTGGAGAATTTTCTCAAGCAGGACACAGCAAAGTTCACCCTTTGCACTCTTTTCAGACAGAAGCAGCAACTGCAGGCCAGTCCAGCAAAGCAACACAGCAAAGAGACAGTACTCCTCCTTCAGCTCTTCAGCCCTTCTCCTGGGCAGAGGTTCCCCTTGATTCCAGAAAGATTCTAAAAGTCTGGGGTTTTGGGTCTTCTTCTTATACCCAGTTCTGCCTTTGAAGTTGGCAAACTTCACAGCAAAGTCTCAAGTGTTTGCAAGATCCTTCCTTGTCCAGGCCAGGCCTCAGACACTCACCAGGGTGTCGGAGACGGCATTGTGTGAGGGCAGGCACAGTCCGTTCAGGTGTGAGTGACCACTCCTCCCCTCCAGCACAGATGGCTAATCAAGATATGCAGGCTACGCCCCAGCCCCCTTTGTGTCACTGTCTAGAGGAGAGGTGTGAACAGCCCAACTGTCAAACTGACCCAGACGGGGAATCCACAAACAGGCAGAGTCACAGAATGGATTAAGCAAGAAAATGCCTACTTTCTAAAAGTGGCATTTTCAAACTAACAATCTAAAAACCAACTTCACTAAAAGATGTATGTTTAAATTGTCAGCTCAGAGACCCTAAACTCCACATTTGCATCTGCTCTCAAAGAGAATCTGCGCTGTAAAGATATTTAAAGGCAGCCCCCATGTTAACGTATGAGAGGGATAGGCCTTGCACAGTGAGAACTCGAATTTGGCAGTATTTCACTGTTAGGACATATAAAACACACTAGTGTATGTCCTACCTTAAACATACACTGCACCCTGCCCATGGGGCTACCTAGGGCCTAACGTAGGGGTGCCTTACATGTAATAAAAGGGAAGGTTGAGGCCTGGCAAGTGGGTACACTTGCCAAATCGAATTGGCAGTTTAACACTGCACACACAGACACTGTAATGGAAGGTCTGAGTCATGTTTACAGGGCTACTAATGTGGGTGGCACAACCAGTGCTGCAGGCCCACTAGTAGCATTTGATTTACAGGCCCTGGTAAATCAAATATGGCAATCATGGAAAAAACAATCAACAGTACAGTTTCTATAGGGAGCACGTGCACTTTAGCACTGATTAGCAGTGGTAAAGTGCGCAGAGACAATAAACCAGAAAGAACAGACCTCAAAAAATAGGAGGAAGAAGGCAATAAGATTGGGGATAACCCTGCAAAAAGGGCCATTTCCAACACCACCCTAAACCCCCACCCCGCCCCTAAAACCTAAACTACCCCAACTCCCTACCCCGCCCCTAAAACTACTGCGACCCCACCCCTAAAACCACCCAAACCCCCATCCCCACCACTAACATTACTGCAACCCCCACCCCTCAAACCACCCCACCTCTGCCCCTAAATTTACAGCAACCCCCCACTCCCAAACCTAAAACCACCCCGCCCCTAAAACCTAAACTACCTCAACTTCCCACTTACATGACCGCGTCCTCTCCGATCCAGAGTCTGTTTTCCTTTGCCTTAACCAGGCATGTTTGTTGTTCCGGGCATGCATGGTTAAGGCAGAGGAAAACAGGGTCGTTGTTCAGGAAAGCGTTGTTCTGCTTTCGTGGACAATGACCCTTGTTGTTCCGGCGTCGTTCTTCAGGCTGCTTCCCAATTAATTTACCAGAAGAGGGGTTGAGAGGATAAAGACCCTTTTTGTCAGGAGCTTCTAACAGTGCCTGAGAGGATGGGGGTGAGCATGACCTGCAGGATGTCCTAACTTTGGAGAAACACACACTCCCAAAATCAGCAACAACTGGACACTCCCTCCACATTTGAAAATGTCATCTTATGTAGGTAAGCTGGCGGGGGTGAGATCCCAGTGCAGGAGCAGTTTGTAAGCACTCTCCCTGTATTGAATACACATAGAGGACTTAGCTGCCCTCTGCCAAATTGCACTCCAAACCCCCTCGTCAATCTCAATATTCAGATCCGTTGCCCATTGTACAATGTAGCCTGTCTTGGTCACATTCAAAGGGCGTTCTAGCGCTCTGTAAAAACGGGTTGGTGAGGCAGTCCCCGGGCAAGGCAATTCTCTGGAGGGAGGGGACATGGAACACTAACAGATACTTTCCGCAGAACTGACCGTGTGCACCCCACATTTACACATCTCCCTATCTCCCATCATGTTCAATCCAGTTCGGCCTACCAGACCTGCAAAGCTACCAAACCTTGGTGAGGAGCATACACCTGACTTTTACAGAGCTAACTTTGACAAAATCAGAAAGGGGGGTCCGGATTTTGTAAAAGTGCAATCTAGTATCCCTCAAAGTAGCCGTCAGGCTATCCATAGCATAGATATCCCAGATCTTTGTCCACCACAGTTGCATAGTAGGGATCTTCGGGCCCTTCCAACGAAAGGCATTCACCTGATGAGCCGCCACTAAACCACAAGTAATTAATTTGAATGTATGTCAGAACGCATGCTGGAACCACGCATGCCTGAACAGCACAGTCGGAACAACGACCGCGTTGTTACCACTAATGCCTTTACCACAAATGCCTTAACAACAATTTTTAATTGTAAAGGCATTCCTGGTAAAGGCATGCAGGAATGGCATACATGGTTCCAGCATGCGACACCCCTGACCCCCATCCCCACCTCTAAAACTACTGCAACAACCCCCCACCCTGCCCCTATATTTACCGCGACCCCGCACCCTGCCCCTACAACCTAAATCCACCCCAACCTCCGCCCTTAAAATTACAGGAACCCCCACCCCTAAACCTAAAACTACCTCAACCCTCCACCCCACCGCTAAAACCTAAACTACCCCAACCCCCCACTCCCACCCCCAAAACTACTGCGATCCCCCACCCCGCCCCTAAATCCAAAAATAACCTCAACCCCCACCCCTAAAATTACCGCGACCCCGCCCGTAAAACCTAAAACCACCCCAACACCCCACCCTGCCCATAAATTTACTGCAACCCTCACCTCTAAAACCTAAAACCACCTCAACCCCCGACCCCGAACCTGCGCTCTCATGAAGAACAGTATAAAACAGTCTTAGCCACCCTGGGAGGCTTGTTGTTCCACACAAAGGACTTTAGCTTCCTCTGGACCTGCACAACAACCGTCTTCTGTATCTGAAGTGGGAGAACCCGAACCACGTAAAGCTGACGTGGGAGAAAAAAAAATTCTTATGCAATTTACCCTACTCATCCAAGAGATCTCATGCCAGCCACACAGATAAAGGTCCTTGAATAAAACATTTTAGAGGTCCAAGAAAAACCACTGGACTCAACAAATTGGTGCAAAAAAGATGACACAGGACCAATCCCTATGCCGAAAGATATTTGGTAGTTAATTTAGAATCAAGAAACCCTACTAAACTCGCTCAGTACGGAACCCCTCTGTATTTTAACAAGATAGCTGTATCATGTTTTTCAAAAAACAACAAAGGACTGCCACTACTAACGCTGAATTTATTTATTTATTTATTGATTTTATATAGCGCACAGCTACCCGAAGGTTTCCCGGCGCTAAAGACAATGCAAGACAAAGGCAGGCTCAGGCGAGCAACTTAGGCAATTACTGGTTAAAGAGCCATGTCTTAAGCTCTTTGCGAAATCTAATGAACACCCTTTCATGACGCAAGTAAGAGGGAAGAGAATTCCAGAGAGAGGGAGCTAGGAAAGCAAAAGAGCGTCCCCCCATTTTGGCACGTCTGAATTTGGGCACCTGGAATTTTAGTTGATTAGAGGATCGAAGTAAACGAGAGGGCCGGTATTGTTGGACCAGGATATTAAGGTAGCTAGGAGCTAGGCCCGTATTAATTTTATGCATGTAGCATAGGGCTTTAAATTTGATACGATTCTCAATTCTTAGCCAATGAAGTTCACGAAGTGCACCAGAAGTAGGAGTGATTCTGGGAAGTTGGCAAAGAAGCCTGGCCGCCGAGTTCTGAACAACTTGCAGTTTATGTAGCGCTTCTTTATTCGCACCCAAATAGAGCACGTTTCCGTAATCCAGTCTAGAAATAACTAGCGCTTGGATCACAGTTCTCTGGGCAGCCATAGGAAGCATCCAGAGAATTTTGCGAAGCCACTTCAAGATAGCGAAACAGGTAGAAGCTACTTTGGTCACCTGTTTTTTCATATTCAACTGATCATCAATTATGATGCCTAGGTTACGTGCAGAGAGGGAAGGCATAGGGGGGGCACCCAACTCAGAGGGCCAATGTTGGGGGCCCCAAAGAGATTTTTTATTTCCAAAAATGAGGAGTTCTGTCTTACCTCCATTAAGTTTGAGTTTATTAAAATGCATCCAATTGGCTATCTTAGAAATGTCCCATTTGCAAAGAGGGAGGGTTAGCGGTTTCTTTAGAAGAGAGTGAAAAAATAAGTTGAGTGTCATCGGCATAAGAAAAAATAGTTAAACCAGCTTGTTCTGCTATACTCGCCAAAGGACTGACATATATATTAAAGAGTAGTGGACTGAGAATGGAGCCCTGGGGAACTCCATAAGGGGATGCATGAGTCAAAGATGAAGCTATATGAGAGAAAACCTGAAAAGTCCTATTAGATAAAAAACTGGATAACCACAGAAGGGCTTTGCCGCCAATGCCCTTAGTATTAAGAGTTTTTAGGAGAGATGAGAGAGATACAGTGTCAAAAGCTGCGCTTAAATCCAATAGGATAAGAGCTACAGTTTCTCCTTTGTCAATTTGTTGGCGGATATTTTCAGTCACACCCAGTAAGGTCGCCTCAGTTGAGTAGCCAACACGAAAACCAGATTGGGAAGGGTGGAGGATGTTATTGGTTTCTACAAACTGGGATAATTGAAAATTAACATGTTTTTCCAAAATTTTGGAAAAAACAGGCAAAAGAGAAATTGGGCGAAAGTTAGAGAAAATTTCAGGATCAGAGTTAGTTTTCTTAAGTAAAGGAAGAACCATTGCATGCTTCCATGATGCCGGCACATAAGCTTCGGTAAATGACAAGTTAAGAAACTGCATAATGAAGAGAAGTATGGAGGGGTCAAGCTTTTGAAGTACCGAGATGGGGATAGGATCTTGCGGGGAACCAGTTTTAATGCTTGTGAGAATATTAGAGAAAGAGGCAGTATCCATAGGGAGCCATTCATTGAGTAAGTTAGAATGATTGACTTGGGTTGTTTCTTGAATGATAGGAAAAGGTAAAGAGTGAGTAGATTGGGATTTAGTGATAATACTGGCATGATTAGAGTCATTGTGGAATTCAGCATAAATTTTGTCAATTTTATCCACAAAGAAGGTCGCCAAATCATTACATTTCTTGGAGTCAAAGTCTTGGAATCAGTCTTTCTCGTTTAGAACAGTCATTCTTTAAGTAATTCCTCAGTTTTTCATAGCACATATGTCTTAAGTAATGTGATGATGAAGACCAGAATCCCCGCACTGAATATTGTTCCAGCACACCTGACTGCACAAACCATTAAATGTTTTTTCCAGGGACAGGACTATTTTTTTCCAAATGTTATTAGAATTTGGCATTGTGAAAAAACATAATATTTCAACAGAACCAATATGCTAGATTTTACAAAAATGTATTATAATAGGAGACACCAAGATAGTGTACATATTAATTGTTACGAACAATTGCATAGGTCCCGTAGTTATTAGAAAATGTGATACAATGGCAATACAATATCTTTACAACTAGAACTGGGTAAAGGGGTGGTTTCAGAGACAGACAAGATGTGTGAAGTTTGGTTAATGATACACAGGGTGAGTGGAGATTCGATCGCGGCATAGGAGTTGTGAAGGCAGGGTTGGAGAGCAGACCCGTCATGCGAGGGTGCAGTATGGAGTGATGTAGGGAAAGGAGGGAAATAGGGTGCCAGAGGATAATTTTGAAATATATTGACTCATGTGGAGATTGTACATCATGCATCCTCAGGGTGAGGTGTCGGGGCGATGAGTTCACGGAAGAATATCGTCTTGGGACATGAGCTGATGGAACTGTAAGGAGAGCGTGTCCCACTCTGGGGATATGGACGCCGGCTGATGTGGTGTGCCTCTTCGTAAAGGAAGGTCACACTTGCTGACTGCACTTTGCCATGCTGCCAAGGGTGGCGCTCTCCTTTAGATCACAAATGGCTCGTTGGTTGTGCGATGTTTTTGTTTGCAGCGTTGCCAGTGTTTTCTAGCCTTCTATTACCCGGTCTGTAATTTTTCGATGGTTGTCTCTGAAGAAGCTCAGTTCTGCGACTAGGGAAGTCGGTTTCCATCGATCCCTTAGAGCTTTCGATAACTGCTAAAACTTAGTCCAGTTTATCTTGTGACGGCTCCAGGGGTACACCCAATGCTTCCTGTGGCAGAGTGGCCGGCACAGTGGAAGGGGAATCGGGTTGTATCGGCTTTATTTTCAATGTGGTGGTCTTCGGACGGCCTATTGTTGTTTGTGGCAAGGAAAGGACCTTGGCCCGTATTTATACTTTTTTTGCACCTCATTTGCGTCGTTTTTTGACGCAAAAACGGCGCAAACTTGCAAAATGCCATTGTATTTTGTAGGTTTGCGCCGTTTTGCGTCAAAAAGCGGCGCAAATGCGGCGCTAAAAAAAGTATAAATACGGGCCTTTGTCCCTTCGATGTTGGCAAAGTGGGTAGGTATGTGACTGGGTACGTACGTTATGGTTCAGGGGGCTTTTGGCCACAGAGCGCGCCACCTGGGTATTGTTTTAGGATCCAGACATCGAGGGCTGTGTGACAGATAATATGGGTCAGTTCAGGGGACTGACGATAGTGAGGAGGCAATGTCGTATAGCGGGTAATCCCCGGTGGGGGATGTCGCAGGCAGTATGAGGGAACCAAGACAGGTGATGTGTCCACCGACCTCGAGACAGTGTGTTCCCATTGGTAATGGCACAACGTCCAGCCCCACCAGTCAGCCACGGGCAAGCAGGTGTCCCGATATGGGCACCGAAAGCCTGGCGGCGATTAATTCGTCAGTGCAAGTGTCTATGGCCCCCAGAACTGGCCTCCGATGGGCTAAAGCAGCATCAGACTGTAAGTAAGATCAACGGGGCCCCGCCGTTTCTCACACTGCAACTGGAGATTCTTTGGGGGGGATGTGGGGGGGAGGCTCTAATAACACAGCGCACGTCGTGGTCGGCACTGCACCCTCAACCCTTAGCACAGGTGGCCTCTCTGCAGAGTGGCAGTCCCAGGGTCTGAGGTCGGAGTAAAAGTCTGTTCATTGGCTGTGCCCCGACGGGGGCACTAGGGACCTCTTATAGGAACTACAACTCATGGCTGCGCCCAGGAAGCCGCAAGGGTTAACACAATAGCAGAAGGCTTCCCCTCAGGTATTCAGTTAGACCCCAGTTTGAGGCACAGGCCATCAGCACCTGACTAATGCAGCTGGCGGGGAAGGCAGCGGGCAAGGAGGTGGGAAGAGTGTGCCCCCCCCACTTCAAGGACCGCAGGGCTGCGAGAAGGCCATACGGTCGGTGGTGCCCCCCGCAGGTATGCAGCGCCATACCTGTGAAAGTCTGCGGTCAGCAGCCGGTGTGGCTGAGATCCCAGCATAGCTGCTGCAGTATCCGAGGCTCCCGGTGTGGTGCACCCACCAGCATGGCAGCTGTGGGGTGCTGTAGGATGATGGTGTGGGGCATGGGAGCCCTGCCCCAGTCTGAGCCCTAAGATCCCACTGGGAGTCCGATGGTAAGCCGCAGAGAGATCAGCAGATACAGGTGATGGTGAGCGAGGTGTACTTCCCATGCAGCCTTGCATTATGCCAGAGCATGGGCCGCCATCCTATGGATGATGCAGGTTGTGATCCTGGTGATGGCAGGTAGGGACATGGAGGTCGCACAGGCCTGGATTGTTTCTACATGGATCAGCTCTTGTAGCACAGGCTTCAGACCAGTCTGTGTAGTGCCGCCAGGTCCTGGTGTGGGTCGCCCATCAGTGAGGCTGCTGCAGAGTCTTCGGCCTGGTTGGCAAGCGCTGTGGAGGCCGTGCCCCGGTATGAGTATTGAGGGCCCCACAGGTGATGTTCGGTGTTCCAGAGGGACTCAGGGAGCTAAAAGGACCCATGCAGTAACTCGCAGGGGTCTCAGCCAGTGTGGTCGCATGCACGTGCTAACCATTGCACTAGCCATCATTTTCTGGGTGATGCAGCCTGTGATCCAGGCAACGGCCATGAAGTAGGGGGTTAAGAGCTACCCACCTCCAGGACAGATGGACGTAACCTTTCAGCAGGCATTATCAGAAGGATAGTAACGTGGATGCCTGACCCAGAGCATAGTTTAGGCTTGGACGCAGGGTGGATGATGCAGAGTGCTGCTAAAGCACTTCCTCCATCTTAGCTTGCTTGGCCATGCCCCCAGGACAGGACTGTTTATGTTCATTTTGGGTGCCAGGAACTGGTCTAGGCACTGGTAAAGCTGTGCTGCTGTGGTCTGGCCGGGAAGAAGGCCTGTAGCCAGGAATTAATGTTTTGATATTAAGAACCCCAGAAACATAAAATACTTTCTGAAGGGAGGGGGAACCCCCATGATTTAACTGAAAATAACTAAACATTTTAATGGGATATTAAATACAAGTACATTTTTAGGTTTTTTATGGTTGGATTATTGTACAACAAGGAAAATTGGGGAGCATTCATGGGGGCGTTGCAGTTTAAAGCACAGTGGGCCAATGGAATTATTATTAATATAGTGATTTCTTGTCCAAGGAACAACTAAGGAATATGCTAAAAATGGTACATCCTAAAGCTAATAGGAGCAAAAACGTTGTCACAACTGGATAGAAACTAGAAGCAACTTCACAGGGAGTGTGGGTGTTGCTGGAAACAAGATTTCACACACAGCACACTGTGAAGGCATCATTTGATCAACGTGGGATAAAATAAAAAAATCTGGAAAACCATTAAATCTTGAGACTTAAGGCATTCTTTTATAGGAGGTTCTTGCAAAATGAATGGCAAATCGCATTGGACAACGACACAGTTCTGGATTGGCTAAACTCTCAGTAGAATGGTGAAGGGGGGGTTTGAAGGTTCTCCATCAAGGAATATTTGAGAAAAAGTTTTGCAAATAGCGCATAGACAGTAGCAAGGCAGAAGTATTCCCCAACAGAGACATTTCCCTATCATCCTCATTCTGGTAGCACTACTGAAAGTGTACGTGGCCCCTGCATGGCATGCAATGTTGAGACAAACAGACAGGAGAACACATTCAGAGCAATGTGGTCAGGACTCCGGTGAGGTCTGTAGTCATGTCTGAGACCAGAAAATACATTTCCATGTCCAGGTACAGCAGCATGACCTTGACAAGCACCAGCCCCTTCCTTGATCCAGAGCGCCATACCATTTGCCTCTTTCCACATTCCTGCTTTGTACTGGACAGTCTCTCTGTGGCTTGATGTAAAAAGTACCCCTTTCACTAAGAGGATGATTGCCACAAACGGCAAAAGATGGCCAAGCACACACTGAATGAGCAGGCCCCTCACTCCCTCTTCCTGCAACTGATCTAGTGCATGGATCCCATCACAGCGGTGCCATCTACGCAGCTTTCTAACGGTTTTTGATCCAACATGCAGAGGTTGAGCTGGCATTCTTGACGCTGGAAAGCCAGGTACCTTCACTTTGTTCCTCGCAACTGCATGGGAAGTGATAGGGGTCACAAAGGTCTGGGCTGAATCTTCTTAGCATCAATCAATTCATTGGTTGTTTAGATGAAATTTACTTGTTAAACCCACCATGTTATCACCATGTAGGCAATAGAACTTATAAACCCTGAGACAGCCGTGCTATAAGTTTACTTGACAGTACCAATACTTCTAATCATGGCTGCCAGGTTGTTAATGTGACTAATTGACCCAGCAACTTGTGGGACAAATGCAGAATCAGTTGAAATTCAACTCAGTGTTTCCCACCCTTTATTTTGGTTCTAGGCCCGTGAGGTTCATCTTCTTAGAGTGAAGTGCATGATTTGTAAACAAATGAGTACTGGTACCCAAAGCTTTGCTTAAAAGCCTGCAGCCCGTACTATTAAATGTCGGCATGCCAAATACCTGAGCTGCATAGTCTTGAATCCACCTCATGACATTTAATTCACTTCCTGACCCCTTACATCACTCTAGCAAGTTCCTGCTTTCTCCGTTTGTGACGGTTTTCCGTCTTTCTATTCATTCTTCTTTCCTCTCTATGAGTTTTCTCACTTTTGCTTTTGGTAAATGTCTGATGAGGAAAACTATGTCCCGGTTCCCAAAAATGAGTGCCGGTGGCCCCACCGCACTGATTTTTGGGGACCGGAACTTAATTCAGCACTGTCAGTGTGTATCAATATTAGAATACACGACTGTGGGCACTGTCATTATTTTCTCCTGTGTGTGGAGAACGGGAGAGTGGGAGTATATTGAAAGTATGGCCCCGATTACGAGCGCCCCGGTGTTGTATGTCATAATTATTGCATATGTCAAAATCTGAAATAGATTTGTTCAGAATTTATCGGGTGCGATTGTTATTCTCCATTCAAACGTTTGCCAACAAAATGGGGCATGACATCCAGCGTCCTGTTATTTACTGTATATTTAGCCTCCAGTAAATATCGACAAGTTTCTCCTCCCAAATTTGCCCGGGGAAAACTGTAAGGGTGTGGTGTTTCCTCTAAACTCCATTAAGTGTGGTAACAAGAGTTACTGCACACTTCACAATTAACTGGGGAACTCATGATCGAGCCATTTATGTTCTCTTGTCTTACCCTGATGCAGAACACAGTAAGTTTCTAAGACATGTCTACTGGTGCTCTGTTACCAATGTTAACTCTAAATTTAGCAGTAAGGAATAAAAGTACTACCATATGTTAGGACATGTTTACATGGCAAAGCCAAGTGAGGCCTACCTGGCGGGAATGGGTGTTAGTGCCATTGACTGGATGGAACACTTAAACCCGTTTTATGCTCTGCTAGGCGGAGAGAAGAATCCACTAGGGTGCCAACACAACTTTTGAAATACAAGATATTAGGGCCCTATTGACTATGCATTAGTCAATAACTTATTTGGCGAAAAAGTACACAGGCCGTAACATGGTGCCCGTAGACTTAAAAATATTAACCAAGGAACGTTTTTACCATCAGTATTCAAAGCCGTAGCCAACAGTGTTATGGTCCCTGATTCATGGAAATCAGCAATTACTGTCCCACTGCAAAAAAAGCCAAACACTCTGATCCAGAAAATTACCAACCAATATCATTGCTGGATGGAGCACGTAAAGTACCTTTCAAAAAGTCTATTAGAAGGAGTAGACTGTAATAATATTCTTTAACCCCTACAAGCTGGCTTTAGGAAAGTGGTGGGCGCCATCAAGCAGGTTCTGAGGTTGTATTTGACCTGTACTAACACTGCAACCTAACTTATCGACCTGAAGTCAGAATTGATTCTCGTGCTCCTCCACTGCCTTAGATAATTTGGGTATGCTGAAAGGTTTGCTTTACATGAAGCAACCTCTGCTATGATGTGTGTGGAAGGTCTGATGAATGTACAGTTAACTTCCAGACTGCTGCTTGTGTTCGCCAAGGATGTTTCCTGGCACTGCTTTTGTTTAGTCTGTTCATTAATATGGTTGGTGAAGATCCTGCATAGATGAACCCGAGCTCGCATAAGTTAGCTAGTGATAGCATCTCTATACTATTGTTTGTGGACAATGCGGTGCTGCCGAGTTAGCAATGCATCGTCTGTTGGTGGGCTTCAAAAGTTGTTGCCGCAAAGGAAATAAACAAATAATATAAGCAAAACAAAGTTTATGGTTGTAAAATTGAGACACCAGCTGAAACAAAAATCTAAGGTTAAGGAGGTAGCCTTAGAGATAATTTCTTGCATTGGCAGCAGCACCAACAAAAGGGAAAAAACTTCACTGTTTATATTGGTTGCCATAACCTTAGTTGTAACATGCTGAATGCAATAGCCAATGATGCAAATGTAACACTGTATTGTAAAGATTGTTAGGGATATATTAAGTCAAATCGTATTGAAACAATTGAAAATTGGGCTTCTTCCACGGTTAGGAAATGGTATGTGCTCTATTTCTGATTTCACTGCCTTAAGTCGTCTTGTTATGGGCTAGACTTTATGTGAACCCATATGCCAAAGTATAAAAGAAAGATATATGTTGTACTAAATTTGAAGAACCACAGGAAATGGTCAACGGTTGGTCCAGATCTTTTCCAAAAATTGAGGTACGAGATGGAGGGGCTGGAAGGCATGCAGTGGTCATTTTTAATTTGTCCTTCTGCGGCAAGGCATTCAGAAGCCAAAGGTCCAACATAGCCCTGAGGCCCCCATCCGTCTTTGGAACAAGGAAACAGCAAAAGTAACAACCCCCTCGTCTTTCCGTATTCAGAACTCTCTCAATGGCATATTGGAGAGCAACAGCAGCACCTCCTGAAATTTGCTCTGGTATAGGAGGAATAGCCGGCAGGGCAAAAAGAAAAGGTATGGCATCTGATGTGATGGATCTCCTTCTGGCCCACACGCTGCCTTCCAAAACCGATGTCCATGGCTTCAAATGGACTGCGGTGCCTACTGCACTAATAAGGAATGCTGTCTTTGTTTATGTGCAAGCCCTCTGGAATACCCTCTACACTTTCTGAATTGATGCGGAAACTGTTTACCAGGAGACAACATTCCTAAAGAGTGTGGTGTAGCTCTGCCGCTACTAAGGCAATCTAATGCAGTGTCTGTCTTCTCAGCAAAAAGGTGGAACCCATCAAAGGTCATATCCATGAAGAAGGCCTGTACCTTGCCAGAGAATACTGTAGGATGCACACAGCCCTGCCAATGAAGTGTAACACTAATACCTACTGCCCTTCCCCGGCAATTCATAGTATCCAGACCTGCGCGGATAACATGCTTGATCATGTTGTGTCCATCATGACTCATGAATCACTTGAGTCAAAGAGACACAAAGGTCCCCTGGGACTGCAGCATGGATGTCATTTGGTGGTCGCCAGGGGTCGCAGTCGCGACCCCTGGCTTGCCCCTTGCGACCCCTGACACTGCCTTTGCGACCCCTGGTTTCAGAGGTGGTAAAAGCAGCGCTAGATACACAGTGGCAGCACCTCATTATGGACTTTGGTTGGGGCTCCATTCTCTTTGTTTTAACTCATTTTTTTTTACTACACTAACAGTGAAAAATGGTTAATTATTCACTATTAGCGTAATTTAAAAAACGGAGAACAATTAGCTGGACTAGACCCTCCCTCACAGCTGAGGTAAACAAAAAAAGCTTTTACATGCATATTGTGTGCGTCCTTGAGGGTGTGTCTGTTTAGATGAGCAAATGTGTGTGGAAGTGTGAATGTGTGTATGTGTAAGCATGTGTGTGTGAGTGGAATTGAAGGTAAAAATGAGTGTGTGATGTCACTTCCGCTACCCCTGGCATTTTGCTGAATTGATGTTCATGGACTGCAGTGAAAATTTCACTGGTCATGCCCCTTTTTTCAATTTTTTTAAAAAACAACATTTTCGCTGTATTTTGGCGAATTTCTTGGTCTCTGTGGGTACCATGGGTAGCTTATGTGGATAAAAAGTTATGAGGGCTTACGCATGAACTGCCCCAAATAGTAAAAAAAAGGCTCAGCACCTGAGGGGAAAAGGCCTGACAGTGAAGGGGTTAAGGATCGCAATGCTAGACTGGTGGAAGAAAACTTGCCAAGAGTGTCAATCCTCTTGGATTCACCTTATTGGTTGTGGTCTGTGCAATAAGGCTCTCTTGAGTTGAGTGCTTGGTGGGAAAATCTGGGTTACTAAGCACCAGTCTGTGATGTCTGGCCACCTATCCAGGCACAGGTGGGCAAGAAAAAGGCTTTGACAAGTAGCCATCAAAGTTTCAGTGACAGCATCTTTAAATGGAAGCAAGAGCACAGAAGTAGCCGGCCCAGACTGTTAGATCTCTTTAAGAACATTTGTTTTCACCCAAAGGAGGGTAGCTGTAATTCTAGCATCTAGGCTGCCCTCCGGACCAAAATCGCAAAGAAAGCACTCTCTTCCAGTGGTGGTCCAAGTGGTGAAAAGGCTCTTACTCAGGTGAGTGGTTGACACTTCTGGCAGTCTGTAAATCAGTATATTTCCCCCACCTCGGATTTCCACACAAGGTGCAAGCTGCTATCTCGCTTTTACTATCCAAACTGGATTATGCCAATGGCCTCTACCATGGATCATCTCTATCTGTTATGAAAAAACTACAACGTATACAGAATTCCGCAGCCAGGCTACTATTACATGTAAATCCGCAAGCCCACATCTCCCCTGCCTTGAGAGCACTACACTGGTTACCCGTTGCCAGAAGATGCACTTTCAAGCTGCTTTGTATCACCCACAAAGCTATACATGGAACAGGACCGCTTTTTATCAGAAAGAAAATTACCAAATACATCCAAAAAAGAAACCTCCGCTCAAGATTGGCACCCCGCCTTAGAACACCACCTTACAAGAAAAAGACTATAAGTGGTACATCCTTCTCCGTCCAAGAAGCCAAACTATGGAATTAATTACCCCAACTATAAGAGCCACAGATAACTTTCTTGTCTTCAGAAAACTACTCAAGAGTTGGCTCTTTCCTTCATAACCACCATATTCAAACAACTATGAACTGTATATGCCTATGTTGATAAATATTTTTTCAGATTATATGTATATTTCTATTTATTTATAGTTTCTTTAGAAAATATGTATCGCTACTATGTCATAACAATAAAATACCACACACTCTTTAAACCTGTTTGACTAAGTATTTTTTACCCATGGTTCTAATTATGTATTGTATGTGCATATGTGTGTGTATTCATGTGTGTGTGTATATATATATATGTATGTATGTGTATATGTTGTTTCTGTGCTTGGCATGTTCGTGGATCATTTGCATGGCTCCTGGGTGGGTTGTTATACTAGATATCTGTGAATTCCTGCTCTCATCTTATCACACTTATCTACTCATATGTCATGTCTCTATCAAACTATCCTCCATTCTCACTCTGACTCATCCCAAATCCCTTCTACTACTTTCATCTCCTAAATAACTCTGCCTAAGCTCTTACCTCTGCTTCCACATCTAACTCACCAAACCTCACTCTACTACTGTGACCTCCCACACAACCCTACTAAATTCTCCCGCATTTATCTCGCCCTGCTACTATGCTCTCCCTAACCCTTCCACATACTCTTCCCTCCTCCACCCCCCTTTACTCATCCCAAGCCTTTGGGTTGAGTAAATGAAGGATATACTCCCAATTAACACTTCTGGATTTCTGTTCTCCTCCACCCCTTCATTACTCCAGTCAATCTAACTAACAAACTCTCATATCCGCGGCTCAAATTAACTCATAATAATACTAAAACTGTACTGATTATTTCCCGATACTAATCCATCACTAATTCTTGTTGGGTTCCAGAGTAGCGCGCTACTCATCGAAAAGCGCTTCGACGCCTCATCAGGGGTAGTAAGCGCTATATAAATACGATTACAATTACAATACAATATAATGGGTCATCAGTTTGAGAAGGGGAAGCAAGCCACCACCATTACCATCAGCAGCAGCATCCTAGAGTGACCCATGATCAAGCATAAGATCAGAGTCAGAATCAAAAAGGAAATAGAGCCTCTACTGGGTCCTCTTCTAGGGTTGAGGGCATCTGCACTGGCGACTGTGTAATCAGGACCAGTGTGGATCTTGGGCAGAGAGTATAAGTCTATATCTGATTAGGTATAGGGCCCTTTAACGGGTCCCAGTAGGACAGATGACATTGAGAATGTACCCGCCAACAGTTACTCAACTGTGGGCCCCTGCGGTTCCATGGGGCTTGAAGGTGCACCAGAGGAGCCCGAAGCGCACAGAATATTTGCAGCAGAGGCATTGCCTTCTTGAGGGGTACTATGGTCTAAAAGATTTGGGGCACATCAGGACCAGCTGAGGAATCAGTTTCCTGTCTGGAGCCCTCAAATGGGTGTCACTAACATCATGATACCCTTATCTCTTTCTCTTTGGAATCAGAGTAGCATTTTGGGGTTGAGTTCTGCTTTGCTTTCCTGTGTTTGCACTTGGACTTGGATTTAGGAAGGCTTTGAGCGTGAAGTTGAGCAGTCATAGGAATGGCCTTGGGACAGGATCTGCAACTTGGATTGGCATGACTTATTGTATTCCACGACACAAAGCTTCGCCTCTCAGTCTCAGATCACTGCTGCATGCATGAGGGCTCACTTATCGTAAGACTTAGAGGCATGACCCGGGCCCAGATACCAAAGGCACACCTGGTGTAGATCTGTGACCGACATTGCTACCTACAGTCGTGGCAAAGCTTGAAACCTACCATTTTGAATGAGGACATCAATTCCCTAGCACACTAGTAGAATAATTTAGAAGTCAACAGAAAACCAACATAGTTGCAAGTGGACCTCCAGATCTGCATTGGAAGGCACAGAAAGAAAGGAACTGAAATCAGTGCACAGGGGTGACACTTATATCTGGCTAGATCCGTCACTTCTGGGACAGTATGGAAGTAGAGAAAAGGTAAGTAGCAAGTAGTAGCACTGCTATGAAAGGTTTTCTTAATCCAGTGTGGCACCTGGAAAGAGTTCTAAGGTGAGGAATATCTGGTTAGAAGTATCCATCAGAAAATACATTTTGATGATGATGGTGATGTTGATGATAACATTATCTTTCTAGAAATGTCTATTTACAATGGGGAAACCTTAAAGAGTTCAAAGTTTGATCAGTGTTATATTCCACTCAATAATGACCTCATTCAAGTGCATTGCATAATCCACTCACATAAAAAGCTCTATGCTGGACCTCTTAATTTTTAAAGAATCATTTCATGAGAGCGATACTCCCATCCTTATGATTTAGTCAGATCACGCTCTCATCCCCTGCTCACTTTGCTCCTCTGAAGATGTGAGCACTGGTCAAACTGGATGGCCCATGCAATAGTCACGGGCCTGCTCAATAATTACGCTATCTTCGTTACTTTTCTGACCACAACAGTGATCATGTACAAGATTGCTAAAAAAACATAAACGGTACTTAATGGTATTAAAAAAACTGAAGAAAAGCCAACTTTCAAACCCACAGACCGAATTTGGCAACAAATAAATACAAACAACATTTTGTAACCAAGTTAAAACATTGGTATCATGGAAACAGACCATTCTAAAAACAGCTGTTTGAAATTGTGCAACAATCTACTCTGCCCACCAGGGATCACATACATCTCCAAAGAAAACTGTGAGGAGTTCCTTGTCTTCTTTGTTGAGGAGACTGAGAGAGCTCTCTCATGCACTCTCTGTAAGTTTAAGACAATAGCGAAACAATCTATAAATCTAAGGTTACATGGCCCTCATTTAGAGAAGTAGCGAATATCACCAAGTATTCATCCCATTTCTTATAACCCATCTGTACCTCACATCTTAAAGAAAGCACTTTCTCGGTTACACTATACTAGCCTAATTTGAACATATCCTTGTCTCATGGATAATTCAGAGCCTACCTAGAAGCAGTCCTGGTCTTGCTATTACTAAAGAAAAGCTTAATTAGATCCAGAGCATTTGAACAATTTCTTTGGTCTCTAAATTACCCTTCCACGCTAAAGTTTTATAAAGATGAGTTGAGACCAAGCTCACACTCAGTGGGGAACAACATCCTACATTAGCTAAATTAGGCTTCAGGTAAGAGTACAGCATGGAAACCACAGTTTCAAAAATAGCAGACAACAAACTCTGCTTTCTGGAAAAAAGGTAATGCCTATCTTCTTTCCGAAGCCCTCAAATAGTGAAACGCTCCACTTTCCTCAAAATCCTTACGGAGAAAATTATTCTGAATAGGTCTCCCATTTGTAACTTGAGACTGATTATGGGTGTTTGTTCCAGATCCATTGATTCTTTGATTGCATTAAGTTGTAGTTCCCTTCTTAGCCACAGGAAGGTGGGTTATACTTAGACAGCCTATCCTGATTAACATAGCAATAGTGGAGTTTTCTTCCCCTCCCTTCATTCCCCTCCCCACCATCTCCCATTGTGATTGAGTGGGTTACTTTGTGGTCGAAATGAGGCACTGTTTTATTTGAGATAGTTAAAATTTACCATACAGAATAAAATAGATAAATTAGAAGGAATGGTGATATACTAGAAGGAATGGATTGAGAAAGAAGTTGTCTATACTGAAGACCTCAGTTCTTCAGACAACCCTATCTCATTCGCAATGTTGCAACAAAAATATGAACTACTGAATCTGGACTTTTACAGGCTCCATAAACTCACAACAGACTTAAGTAAACTAAAGAATCCACATACCACTGACCTAGACTGTCTAATTAGGAAACTAGTCTCACAAGGACATATGGCTGCAAAACTCTACAAACTGCATACCACAGATAATCCAAAAACAATACTTATATACATTAGAAAATAGAAAAGTATGTGTGCCAAACTAAACCCCTAGCCTTTAACTGATCAAGTATGGTCAGACTCATGGAAATCCTCCACAAAGGGCAAAATATCCCCCTACTAGCTCAATGTAAATTCTGAACACTACATCGAAGCTTTTGGACACCTTATATATTATTTAAAATTGGCCTTTTAAAATCCAATTTATGTTGGAATGATCTCAACCAACGGGAAAAATAGAACATATGCTCTTTAACTGTATACACATAAGACCACTCTGGAAGGAAATTGAGAACACAATGATACATTTCAAATAAACATAATACACAACCCTGTCAATATAGATCTAGGTCCCTGGTCTGTTAACCCACAATCAAGCACCAAGAGCACTGATCTCCTCGTCCTAGGCTTAATTTTATAAACGGTTATCAAAAGTTTCTATGCGGATAGAAAAACTACAATATTATCTCATATTACAATTATTGGGCTTGGGTGTGTTTTATAAGAAGTGCAGACGACACTGTGTGTAATAATACTTTCAAACTCAATTCCTCTTACTGTCTGTGGTCTAATAATGACTTATAACTGCAAAAATCAAAATCACCTTGACTATTGATCACTGATAAATACTCAGAAGTGTACCAGCCTGCAAAATGATGCTTGCAATCATAATTCAGGACAATTTAGAATATTGTAGACATATCTTAATATCCCACATGGACCACTCTGACAATGGTTCTCCTTTATACTTTACTCATACTATACCTTGCCCATGGCCTAAGGTATACTATACCTGAAAACATCAAAGCCACTCGGATTCTAATGATCTGCCCCTATGCCTCAAAAGACACCTGTGATCATAATTCAGACAAGCTTAGGCAATGGTGCACTTAACTTGATATCCTAATACAAAGCATTTTGACTGAGTTGCTATTTTCACTATACTCCCATGATATTTCTGCATCAGGAATCAAATACAGACCAAATGCATGACCTACTACGTGAAACTACCTTGCTTCCTGTTCTCCTACGGACATACGTTTTCCTTCCCCCTTCTTCAAATGTATCTCTTAATCTTGCTTCGACCACTATTGTCTATGTAGTATCAATCACCGCTTACTTCAATGGTGTATTACCAGTTTGATTTCATGTCAGTCATGATGTTTTTTATTGACCAATTGGAATAATGGTTATAAAAGTTGAGTGTACCGGAAGAAACAAGTGTTGCCTGTGGTTACTGTTTCTAAAATCACTAGTGAACTGTAACTTTTTCTGCCAATGAAATATTGTTTGACAATACTGCTAACATAACATTTGAGAAGAACAACAAAAAACAGCAATCAACTATTAATATGACTATTGTAATCAATATAAATATACTGTATTTAAGTTGGTTACCTCCGATCAATGAAGGGTGTGACACAAACTGGAGTCTATGCTGTTCAGAACTATCCTTTGATTTAGATCTGTTTTGCTCCTCCGGGTAGCAAAGTGCATAGTTTGTGAGCACACATTCGCAGTATGGAAACATCACTACTGCGTGTCCCTAAAGTTGGATGTGCGACCCCTCTATATCTGTTACTTCCATGGTATTAACTAAACACCATGGAAACCATAACTGACAAACAATTATTCCATAATATAGCACAAAAATAGAACTGCCAACATTTGTTCCTGGCATGTGAAACAATTTTGTAAAATAAGTACGTACTTCTCTTTTATGTCTTCTATAAAATGAATAAAGATTTATGAAAAAAATTTACAAGAGGGGACGAGCACTGTTTTGATTGTTTTAGAATGAAAAGTTTAAATAGAAATGGTCTCTGAAAAAGATTTCCCTGCGGACATCCCATGTCATACAAATACAATGTCTAATACATTTAGAGCCTTAATTACAGCTTGGCATCCAGAGTGCTCCATAGCATAAGTGATGGAGTACCCTGCCCATGAAAAACCCTTTGTCTCCAGCCTCATAAAGAGGCAGGTGGACCTTAAGTAGTTTGTCGACAGTGCCTCCATTTGTTTTATCAACAAATACTTCCTCTGATGACCCAAAGAAGCAGGGCGTTACACCACCCACCTATTTAGGAAAAACCTGGTGGTGAAGGACATTGAAAAACAACAATGACCCCCACACTCTGAGAGAAAACTTCCAGGGCGTTGAGATCATTAGATTTGTTTTTCAGAAAGCAACCCTCATTTAGCAAGAGTAAAGCAGTCCTTTTCAGTGTGCGGAAATGACTGGTGGGCAGATTGCAGTCAGGATAGCGAGTGTTCTGCCATCCCTAAGGCAAATTCTTCTTCAGGCCGTTACTTCTACTAAAATTATTTTTTCAAGGCCTTTAGGAAAGTGGTTCTGAAACCTTTTTACTTCTATGGACCCCGACTTTATCATTACTGGAACTCGGGGACCCCATTGAATCATTATTGGAATCCAGGGACCTTGAACATTATTGATGATTTGAAACACAAAACAATGCACACAGAAATACAAAAAACAAGCATTCATCAAACACATACACACATGATAACACATTTTATTTAATTTGCAAACAAATATAAATAAAGAAAAAAAAAAAATTTTTAATAGCAAGGTTGGACCTTTTCTAAATTCAATTGAAGTCACACATCGTTCATACTACATTCTGATTGATGCACCTGCACTGCTCAGACGAATCAATCTGAGGGTACAAATTTAAAATATTTAGCTTCCAATTTCAAATTCCTTAACATTTACAGTACATTTTAAAATGTTCAGTTGTACATTTTGGCACTTTATATACCACTGTATTAATCTGTTAATATTATTTAATTTTCTAAGCAGTCACGGTACCCCTGAGAAGGCTTTGCGGACCCCCAGTTGTCCCCAGGCCACAGGTTGGGAACCACTGCTTTAGGGTACCACAAACAGTTTACCAATGGGCCTCATTATGAGTGGCCCTGTTATCTCGATGGGGCCAGTAACAGGAGCCCTTTAGTGGTTAATAAATCCCTTGGATCAACACAGGTCCGGTATTTTTCACCCACACTGCACCTGCTAAGAGCAGGCAAAATATTCAGAAAACTCCACATTAATATGCTAAAAGCAAGTAGGTATTGATGGGGAGGCACTGATTCCGACAGGCTCATCCCCAGAAACATGTAATCAGGAGTATTTTTAACTGTACGTTTAAACTAATTTGATACATGCAGCATAACTTCACAAACGGAATATCACCAACATTCTAAAATGACACCTTACATAAGGGTCAAACACCCCTCCACCTTGTTTCTGCTTTTTGCTGTTCACAGAAAAATACAAGACCTTCAGAGGAGCTGACTATGTTGAGTGTTTGGAATGGACTGATGCTAGTGAGTCATTTACTTGAAGAGGACAAAAGTGCTGACTGGATCCGGGGTTTTGAAAAAGCTCTTTTCAGTTATTTGGGAGATTTTGCCATTTGTTAACAGCCGGGATTGTTTCCAAGGCTGATTGTTTCCGTATGACATGATGCTGGTTGCTCTGATTATGTTTATGTATGAGGTTTTCTTTCACTCAGCATTTGACCTGAAGCAGTGTTCTTATGTTTAGGCCTCTCTTAAGCTGGAAGTTGTCAAGGCTTTAGATGGATTTTCCGTAAAGGCTGAGTCACAAGAAGACAGGCATGAGGGCACTTCAGCACAGGGTGACAACCATTATGAGGCACAATGAGGTGGAGTTAAAATTAGCCCAGATAAATGTATCCTTACCAGCCCCACATTATATTCACTGAGTGTACTATGTGGATCTGAGTGACTCCAGGAGGAACTGAGAGGGGAAATTATGTACACATCTTCAAGAAAACAGTGTGGGGCTGAATCACAAAAGGTATCCACAAAAATCACGTAAATTTCAAATTCTTCATCCTGATTACTTTGCAAGTATTGGAATTTAACGGCCTACTGGTAATCTGAGCAACACACTTGGCGCTATTTCCTTAGCAAATTCGAATACTGCCGCAGATCACAAGGAAGTGTTAAAGGCAAGCTCATGATTGGCATGTAGTGTCTCTTGTGAAAAGGGGTCATCTGCTATGCACATGGCAGAAGAAGCAGCAACACAGCCTACCACAGATTAACTTTTGGAAAAGGTAGGCACGGAGATTCAAAGGATAGCTCGTTTTGGAAAAGGGTATTATGCCAATGGCAGCTCAAAGGCAGCATGGGGTAAGAGCTGACTAAAAAAGTTCCTTGGATACATTTGGTGGGGTGAGACACAGCTATTTGTTTTCTAGGTGTAATGATATCGACAAAGCCTAAGTGAATAATGTTCACTTACGTATTGCACTGACAGCAGTGACAACACTGAACTACAAGCATTGGCAAAGCCAACAGGTCGGGCTTGAATTGTGAGTCCTGACTAGTAGAGTAACAACAGCCTGCTGCGGTCAGTGAAAAAACACAGACAAAACCGATTGTTTTCTGCATACAATGCATCTATGAAATAAATATAATGATGATTCAGGGTACTTTTATGATGTAAAACAGTCCCTCATGAATTGTAATGCAAGCACCTTGAAGAAGTGAAATCATACACCGAACAGCTAGTAGCATGAGGTAAGAGAGAAATACTCCGAGTATATTTTAAAGAATTCCAAACAATTGGTCTTGTAAGTAACTGAGCTGTTAAGGGAGATCTAAAAATTAATGATTACTTCTATGAATAAAGATAGCCTGGACTTTGAAACCAATCCACTACTGCAAAGAGCTATTGCTAGGACCTGAAACAGAATCACACTCAGTAGGATAGCACCAGCCCCCACTAGACCTAACCATAAATTGCAATCGGGGGCACACCTGTATAGAAACACCACATCCTCTCACTGGCACACTTTCACAACAAGCATTAGGTGCAGATGTGAGTTTGTTAAGCCCTGTCGGAGGTGATGAAGTGCTAAGGGGTGGTGATGGCTGTGGTCAGGCGTCATTAGATACCTAAGGAAGACTTGGAATTTACATAGGTAGGTCCTGTTGCTGAGTGAACTGGGCACGCTCCATATAAAACGATAGTGCATCACTGCAAAGACTTGTGGGAATGGAGAGGGCACTCCAAAATACCACCTATGTTGTCTGGTAGACCTGTAAACAAAGCTCTTGGGCCACATATGGTACCTGAGGCACCCATTTGCACTTCTGTAAATAGCCTTGAAAGGGTTTGCGGTGTGAAGAGCAGTGGGTTAAGGGGGAGCAATTCAGTTATTTATTGCAGCTACAATTTCCAATATACAGACATGGAGCCTGATTCAAAAACTGCACTTTGTATTACATTTTGTAGTTCTACATAATGTACTACAAATTTCAATTCACAAACTTGGTGCAGAGTTTTACGCCTCCGCACTGCCTGTACTTATGCGTGTGGAGTTCTTAGCCCCGACTACGGAGTCTCCGCAAACATAAGTATACTTTTTAACAGTAAATATGATTGGGACTGGAGGGAGTGGGTGGGAAAGGGGATGGAATTAGCAAGGAATTACACGGTTTTAATGAGTGTCATGCGTCACCTTCTTACATAATAGAAAGCCAATTGCTTTATTCAGGGGGTGAAGACATATAGCTTACACTTTGGTAGTAAATTTACACTTTGAGTTTGTGAATAAAAAAAAGAAGCAAACTTACTCAAAAGTGTTAATTAGTCAAGAGTGTAAATTACCTTTGTGAATTAGGCCTATGGAGTCAAGGATGAAACTAACAAAGTTCACACTTAGCAGGGACAGGTTGGAACCTTGTGCTAATATAGGCCTTCTTGTCTGTGGAACCCTGGACCATTCCTACACTACCTTCGCCAAGGCTCAAGCCAATGACTAACCTGGTGCACATTCATGTTCAGAATACACACAACTGTAGAACATTAGCATAGGTGCTTGTACAATACTGAAATTCAATCTTACCTGGATTAACCTGGGCTTTGGCAGAATTTGGGATGTGCAGCAGCATCAGCAGCATGAACGGAATCAAGGGCAAAGACATCATTTTCCATCAAATGATTTCTGTGCTCGCCAATCTAGAATGTGCAATAGGAAAACAAAAACAACAATGAAATCAATAGCAGATTTTTCAAAAAGATCTAAGTGGTTATATCATTCTTCTTTGCGAGACTCTGCATCTCTGGTGTATGCAAATCATACATAGGAAGAACTTGACAACAAGAAATGACAATTAGCTTCAGTACTTTATTTTTTCCCGTGGTTGCAAGTGGTGGGCACAGGTACCCATTGTTAAGGGCAAGGAATTATTTATAATCATCAGACTTTAACTCAGAACAAGAGAGAAAAGGGCGGGAAAAGAGAAAGAAAGACGAATTGAGAGAAAGACAAACAGGGGCAAAGTGAGAACGAAAAGATGAAAATCTTCCATTGGGTAGATGAAGATAAAAGGAACTGGTGATAAGTAAAGGGATGAGGCGGAGGTATGAAGAGTCTCTCCTGTGGTTCGGCAACCCCATCATTTGGCAGCAGCAGGCTTCTAAGAATATCTTTGGGCCGCTGCACTTTTAGCAAATTAGGCACTGATTATATGATAATGGAAAGTAATGTTATTCCAACTGGGGTACCTCTTAAAGGGCAACGAACAATGAATCTGAAATTAGTATCTTCCCATGGTTGGCTTTTTTGAAAAAAGATTTTTGGATTTTTATTAAAGCAAAGGAAATGGTGCATAACAACATCCAAGGCAAAACATTTCCCTCTACCCATTGTGGTCCGTAGGGTGTAATAAAGTGGACGCTACAGAGTCCAAACTTCAAGAAATGACGCCCAGAGGCAGTGCAAAGTTGTTTACGACTGCTTGGATGGGGATGGCACTGACATTCATTTTTAGAGACTGGAATTTATTATTCATCATCAGAGTTTGACCGACAGTACCAAAGAAATGGGCAGTAAAGGGCGGAAAAGAAAGATGGTACATGTGAGCAAAATCCTCTTTTTATCATCCGTTGATTAAGCGAAGTACTCCTTAAGCTTTGAGAAAGTCCACAGGACGAAACACGTGTTTGCTGTTCCCACACTCTTGTATTTGAAAAGAACCACACTATCAGCTTCCTGGTGGCAACATTAAACCACAAGAAAACCTACATGGACATATCTCTTCAACCCTCTTAACACTGCTAAAGAACTGGTTTTGTGCACTATATCATTTATTACATTTCCTTTACCTATACATGTCCCTGAACGCTATAAACCCCTTACCCTCTTTACTTCTACCTGTCCCTAAAACCTATATAAACCCTTTACCTGCCTTTAGCTCTATCCTTCCCTAAACCTAAAAAATCCTTATTATTCCTTACACTTAATATCCTAGTACCCTAGGTCTCCCTTCAAATCCTTAGTCCTCCCCTATCAATTAAACCTATACTTAACCTGTAAGGTAAAGTATTATACCAGATCATGGCTGTGTGGTACTTAACTGTGCGGCACTTACCTGAGTGGTAACATCCTGGGTGGCAAAAGGATGCATACCTTGTTTTATAACTCTTCATTATGTCTGGGGAAAAACATTTATGTTTCTATAGATGCAATGAATCTTAATTATCCTCTTAAGGTACTTGAGTAGCACTTTGGGCGCAATTGCATGTTAAATGAGACCTCATTTTTCCTTTAGGGCATTATTGCCTGGTAATACATAAAACTACAACTTGCACTATGATGCGAGTGTGAGTAGCCACTTAAGTTCAGAACCTGGTTGTACACCTATGATCCAGTGATTACAGAGCCCACCTCTAACCTTCCAGTATTACTCTAATATAAGAGTGTGCTAAACAAATTTGAGTAAAAAAAAAGCTAGAACTCCCTCATGATCTATTATGAGGCAAGGTCCGCAGTAGTATTGTTGGGAAAAATATATATTCACATGTATGTACCTATAGATATTATACTTTAGTTCCAACTCTCTTTACCCTTATCTGAATCCCAGTAAGACTTCCCTACTGACCTCTCTGACACCTATGCCAGTTGTACAAACAAACCTCTCCAGGCCACGTTGTTAAGTTTAGCTCAGTCTCACACTTTAAGTTCAGCCAGCAACCCAGCCCCCATTTCTTTAGGGACCACCTGTTGTCTGTTCACGTGCTCATGCTCACACTGCATTCTGTATATTTTTACACTATGGACTTCTAGTTTTGAATGTGCAGCATTTCTTTTGTATGTGCGTGCCCATGTTTGGACTGTGTCCCCTTTTTGGGTTGTGCAGTGACAGCACTTATCAACATATATAAATGCCTGACTTATATGCTTCAGGGCAGAAGATGCCAGCTTGTAAGACGTTACACTGGGATGTGCGTCTGCCTTCTGCCTTGGCCTGCCAATAAACCTTGGTACCTCATAAAAGCATTTCATCTGTTCCGGTGCCTTGCCTGGTGTTTGTGTTTTCTTTGCGTCACTCTGAGGAGGGTTGAAGAATAGTTTCCTAACAAATGGTGTCAGAAGTGGGATGTGTGAAATGCCACCACGGGTAAGTTAATTGAATGCCTGTTGTTGTGGCCTTTCAACGCTTAGCTAAGAGTTAAAACTGGGGATTGATTTAAATAAAAATATAGCTGGCTATTTAATAGGTGACTGAGGAGTAACTAAGTTATCCGTATCATTACATTAAATGATAGTGGCAAATTCGTGCGGCGAATTGTAATTCCACGCAGGAGAACCTGGCCAGACTGAAGATAATTTTTTTCTTAAACAGGTGACTGAGGAGTAACAAAGTTATCCGTATCATTGCGTTAAATGATAGTGGCAAATTCGTACGGCGAATTGTAATTCCACGCAGGAGATCCTGAACAGAAAGAAGAGAATTTTGTTTTTGTTTAATGGGAATCCCAGAGAGAAAATAAATTAATTAATTATTTAAAACCCTCCTGGAGTGTAGCTTGGGAAGCATTTGATCGGCTGGCGCCGGAACTCAAGAAATGATTTTGAAACGCGCGCAAACAAATAGTCTGTCATTGATCAATGGCTGTATTTGAATTATGTGTTGATTAAGTGTAAATGCGTCACTATGTTTCATTGCAATGATTTTGAATTATTTGTAAAGTAGTGCAGCACTGCAATAGACAAGAAAAACTGTTTTATGTTGTGCCTCGAAATTGTCAACAGCTCTTGGTTTCTCTATCTCTCTCTCTCTATCCACCACCGCATAACATTTTTCTCCCCTGTTTAACAATTTTTTTTGCAGGATACAACCATTGTGTTTATTTTTTCATATTATAAAATTGTGAGGGAAGGGCACAATGGGCAGCGGAAAGTCTAAAGGAAATGTAATGGTGGTAAGCCCTAGAATGCTGAAAAAGACTAAAAAGTTGTTTAAACAGTTGACAGGAGAGAAAGGTTTCAAATTACCTCCAGATAGCCCTGCAGCCCAGGTTCTAGAAGATATAAATTGTCTGGAATATGTGACACCTTTCTGCGCGCTAGTTTGGACTTGGAAAGGGAATAACGGGAAGTGGCCTAGATTTGGTTCTCTTGAGGTAGAGGATATTGAACTATTGACAGAAACTATAGAATTACGGGGTGACCCATCATAGGATTCACACTACATAAGCGATTGCTTGCAGCAGTGGCTTTCCATTGCTAAGAAGAAAGCTCTCCTTTCAAAAAGAAAAGGCCAGGAAATAGTCTCCACAGAGTCCAGAGACTGTTCTACAGTGGCAGTGGTGAACAGGGAATGCGAAAAACATAATAAAAAGGAGCTAGAATTAGCAAAGGATTGGCCCACAACATATAGCCAATGTTTATTGGAATTAAGTAACTATGTGCAAACAGAGCAGCATTTTCTGTCACTATGTAACCACTGTGGTTTGACAACAGCTGACATAGACAGAGTTAAAACAATCCCAAATGCCACTACTTCAAGAAGGGCTGCTGCTCTGCTGTGTATTTGGACTCACCGCCAGGTGTATATTGATATAAATAAATTGAAGAAACTGTTTATGACCTCCAAGCCTCATGGCCTTTATGTAAAATTGGGGGAAGGAGGGAATAATGAGCAAATAATGAGTAGTACAATAACTGAGGAAGAGATACTGTTACTTACAGAGGAAGAAAGGAAAAGACAGAGATTGGATGTGAATAGTGAGTTCAATTCCTGGAACACAGGTAGAAATAACAATGAGAGCAGCCCCCTAAGATTGGATCAAAGCATCCATTCTGCAGGGCCAGTTCCACCTCCTCCAACAACTTCAATTTACCCATCACTTTCAGGCCCCTATGTACATTGTGAAAGAAATAACACACACAAGCAGGGTCTGGGTCCAAAACAAGGCATGCCCTGTGTGCCTTATTTCCATATTTCCCTGGAGGGTGATTTAACTAGGGTATCTGACATGCCAACTAGTGCCAGAGAAGGTGGTGCCACAACACCGGTCCTGAATAGACACCTGTCCTTTGGGGGGGACATACCGCTTGCTTTTGAAACCCCTGTACCAACTTCCACTTTTGGTCTAAGGGAGGATTTAGGGATGAGTGCACAAGGAAAAAACAATGAGGAGGAACACAGGCAGTTAGCTCAACGAAGGCGGGAGACAGACAGGTTCCAGGAAGAAGTGAACACAGAAAGGGAGAAAATACAACGCTCCATTCATAATCTCCAGGATAAGATAGATAGCAGAGAACGGCTGATACTTACACAGTCTTGCACACGGGCGCTAAAAGGAAAGGGTGAGAACTCCTATACTGATGATGCACTATTAAACGCTAGAATGACTGCACCAAAAATAGTGTTAGGAGGGACAGCAATGTTAAAACCATGGACCCCCTTGGAAGCAGCTCAAATGGCTAAGGATGCCCCAGACCCATTCACAGCCAGTGTGAAATATTATGAATGGCTCCATAAAATATGCATTGCTTATACCCCCCTTCCCAGAGACGTAGAAATGTTACTAAAACTAGGATATGGTAGCAGATGGTCTTTAGTAAAGAGTGCGTTCCAAATTCCACAGGAGAGGGACTGGACAATACTGACTAATAATATAGATGTCACAGAAAATAGATTGATGAATTGGTTAGAGTCTGTCAGGGACACAATAAATGGCTTAGCAGTAAAACATGGTGATTTTTCTCAAGTAACAGCCACATTGCAGAAATCAGGGGAATCAGTGGCTGATTACATCCTAAGGTTCAATGAAGCATGGGATAATAGTGCAGGTGTACCACGCACGACAGAGGCATATAAAGTATTAGCAACTCAGACCCTTATGAATGGATTATTAGCATCTGTGGCCCATAGTTGTAAACTACGCCACCCTGACTGGTCTGCTAAGGGATATCAAGAGTTGTGCACACTTCTGGCAACTATGGAAAGGGATGGCATTTTTAAAGTAAAAAAGGACTCAGCTAAAACTGACAAAGGGATGATGTTGCAACAAGTACAGCAAGAGGAGGAGCCAGAGGGAATGTACTATCAGGGGGCGCGTAATAGACAGGATGAAGGACAAGGATACCAGAGAAGAGACTTGGCTAGGGATCAGTGCTATGTTTGCCTGAGGTATGGGCACTGGGGCCGAAACTGTAAAAATTATAGAGGTAGAAGAGACAGAAATGACAGAAATGACCGGTATGAGAGAAAAGACAGAAACAACAGGTATGACAGGTTTGACAGGGACAAGGTCCAGCCATCAGCACCACCCATGCCTAGAGACATCAACCAAACACAGCACTCCCTGAGGAATCCCTTTCAGGAGCGACATGGATCAGCATAGGACCACGTGGAGAGAGAGATGACCCAAACAACAGAAAACCGGCGAACACAGTGCTTTATGATGAAGGTATCTGACACGCCTGAGGAGAATCCCATGTTCCCAATTAAGGTAGGAGGTAAGGAAATTTATTTCCTAATAGACAGTGGTGCAACTATCTCTGCAGTAAGAAACAAATTGGGTCCCAGTAGTGGTAAAACAGTAACTACTGTAGCTGTAAATGGAATGCTGATGCATGAAGAGTTATCAGAACCCCTTCCAGTTTCTGTTGAGGATTTCACAACGACCCATCAGTTTCTCCTGTCACCAGATGCACCCATCAATTTGCTGGGAAGAGACCTCCTCTGTAAATTGCATGCAACATTATATTTTTCACAAAATGGGATTTACTTACAAGTGCCTGAGGACAGATTAGAATTGGCTAATAGAGCACTTACTGCTTGCAAATTGAATGAGGACTCTATGCTATGTCCAAACCCAGTTTTGTCTCTCTCTCCAACACGATACCAATGGACCACGTTACAGGGAGATTTCTACAATGACATGTTTCAAGAATTGTTTAAATACAGCACTGACATTGAGATTGACTTGATGATCAAGTTAGTACAGTTGGCATTAGTACCTGGGCCAAGACACTGTACTGCAGCATTTTTTACAGGCCCAGTGCCTGAATGGTACGCCTACATGGCAGACAAATATTTGTACTGGACAACGGAGTTGCATGAAGACACATTGTATGTAGGAAAAGAGGGTTGTGCTGCCAGCATTAAGCTAGGATCACAGGAAGAGAGGTTATTTCAAGTACCAGCTTCAGAACCACATGTGTCCATAGCTGTAGCACCAGGATTTTACCCTAAAGATTTGGGCCCCATGGTCCAACGTCTCCGGGTCTTACCAAGAACTAAGGACTTTACATTTCCTTTGGGAGTTGTGTCTGTGTTGGGAGATGGAGAAGGATGGTGTTGGACGTTGTGTATGCTCAGAAATGACAGGACTGCAGTTTTTGACAAGATTGAAGGGAATATGGCTTTACAGCTGACAAAAAACAAGGTCCTAGAACAAGTGAACTCAGAGGTTTGGGCAAAACACAAAAATGAGGCAGGATTGTTAAAAACATGCCCTCCCCATAAAGTGAAGCTTAAGGAGAATGCAGAACTACCTTATGTGCGTCAGTATAGACTGTCACCTCAGGCAGAGGAGGGAATAAAACCTGTGATTGAGTCCCTTTTACAACAGGGTATCATTAAAAAGACCACTAGCCCCTGTAACAGTCCAATAATGCCGTTGCCCAAGGGCAACACTGGGCAGTATAGATTCATACAGGATTTACGCCAGATAAACAACATTGTGGTTCCCTTAGCACCTGTTGTGCCTGACACCAATACTATATTATCTTCTATACCTGCTGAAGCAGAGTTCTTCTCAGTTATAGATCTCTCAAGTGCGTTTTTTAGTATTAGAGTCCATCCAGAGAGTGAGTACCTCTTTGCCTTGACAATAAAAGATACCCAGTACACTTTCACAAGACTGGCCCAAGGCTTCACAGAGAGTCCCATGGTCTATGCACAGGCAGTAAAGAGAGACCTGGACAGCCTACACCTGGAAGGCAACAGTGTCATCTTGCAGTACGCTGATGATCTGCTTGTGGCATCCCCATCACTAGAGGCTTGTGAAAAAGACACTGTAGCTCTGCTGAACCACCTCCAGGAGAGAGGACACAAAGCCTCATTGTAAAAATTTCAGTGCTGCCAAAAAGAGGTGACTTACCTTGGTTATGTGGTATCCAAAGGTACGCGCTGCATATCACCTGACAGAATAAAAATGATTCAAAGCATGCAGCCACCGTCCACCAAGAAAGGAATGATGTCCTTCCTGGGGATAATGAACTACTGCCGCCAGTGGATCCCTGAGTACAGATCCTATGATGCATTCTTGAGGAAATGCACACTACAGGATGCACCCAACAACATTGTATGGACTAATGAACTTGCAGAATGTTTCAAGAAACTGAAAGGGACATTGTGTACTGCGCCAGCATTGGGGCTCCCTGATTACAAACTACCCTTCCATCTCTATGTGTCAGAGCAAGACGGCATTGCAAATGGTGTACTGACACAGCAGCATGGCTCTGGAAAAAGACCTGTGGCGTATTACTCTGTGACTTTGCCTTCGGCAGTGACTGGGCATCCAGCCTGTTTGAGAGCAGTGGCGGCAGCCGCTGTGATGGTAGAGAGGTCGGCTCCCATTGTGATGGACTACCCTTGTATTGTTTATGTGCCACATTCGGTACAGTTGTTGTTGTCATCAGCAGCAACACAGCATTTTTCGGCAGCCAGGCGCACGGGTTATGAGGTCACGTTGTTGTCTAACACTAATATTACCATTAAAAAATGCCCCCCTGTTAATTTGGAAACATTATTACCTGCCATAGGTGATTATGATGAGACCCCCGACCATGATTGTGTTGAGGTTGTAGAAACATGCACCACACCCAGACCAGATTTACAACAGACACCTCTAGAAAAGGCAGACTATGAGTGGTACACTGATGGTTCCTCCAGTAGACTAACAGACACCGATTACAGAGCAGGGTATGCGATAACAACAGTAGACACCATAATTGAAAGTGCAGCTCTGCCCCCTGGCACATCTGCCCAGCAAGTTGAGCTGTATGCTGTAACAAGAGCATGCATCCTAGCCGATGGGAAAAGTGTTAACATTTATACTGACTCACGTTATGCCTTTGGAGTTGTCCACGATTTTGGCCAGCTGTGGCAGTATCGTGGTTTCATAACAGCAGCAGGGCGCCCCATCCAAAATGGCCTTTTAGTAAAGAACTTGTTAAAAGCAATACTACTACCCAACAGCATAGCAGTAATAAAATGCGAGGCACATACAGGGGCTAACACCAAGATAGCCAGAGGAAACGCCAAGGCTGACACAGCAGCAAGAGAAAGCATGTTACAGCCAATACAAATGGTGCCCCTAATGGCAAAAAGCATTCCTAAAATTCAGCTTATTCAGAGACAGTTGTTACTAGCTGATGTAAAGGAAGCACAATGGTCTGCAGCACTAGCTGAGGAAAGAGTGTGGACTGATGCTGGGTGTTTGCAAAATGATGAGGGATTTTCGGTCCACCAGGATGGGAGACCTGTGGCTCCACGTAGTATGTTCCTTCCCCTTGCAAGGCTTGCTCATGGACCCACTCACATGGCACAAGGGGGGATGAATGAGCTAATTAGACAGGAATGGTTTGCACCAGGGATAACAGCCTTCACTGCACAATTCTGCTCCCAATGTCTTGTCTGTGCCCAGCATACTAAAGGCCGGTCCCCTGCTACACATGATCACTTACCAGTACCACAGGGGCCGTTTACCAATGTCCAAATAGACTTTGCCTATATGCCCCCAGTGAATGGATTCAAATATTTGCTGGTGTGTGTAGATCAATTTTCAAAATGGGTGGAGGCGTTTCCCACAAGGAAGAATGATGCGGCAACTGTGGTGCGATGCTTGATGAAAGATATCATACCCTGATTTGGGGTCCCCCAAGGCATTAATAGCGACAGAGGGGGTGAATTTGTGGCTGCAGTGGTGCAAAAGATGTGTGAATGTTTAGGAATAGAGTGGAAACTGCATGCCCCTTACCACCCCCAAAGTTCAGGACAGGTGGAGAGGATGAACTCCACTATAAAAAATAGATTAGCAAAAACAACTGATGCAACAGGCCTGAAATGGCCTGATGCTCTACCGTTAGTGCTGCATGCCATAAGGGCAACTGCATCTAGGACAACCCTTTTGTCCCCCCATGAGGTACTGATGGGGCGGCCTATGTCTGTGGGGTTGAGGTTGCCTCTACAAGCATCTCAAGCAGCACTGCTGTGGACAGATGAAAACATTTCTGATTATGCTATAAAATTGTCATCAGTCTTGAGGCATCACCATCTCCAGGTGAAGGAAGCTTTGCCCCATCCGTCCTCAGAGCCCACACATCCTTTTAAAGCTGGAGACATAGTCATGGTGAGAAAAATAAAAGATGTTTCTCTTAGTTCTAGGTGGACTGGACCACACCTTGTGCTACTGGTGACGCGGACGGCGGTGAAGGTACAGGGACGTCCTGAGTGGATTCACGGCACTAGTTGCAGATTCGCACCATCAACAACAAAGACCGACGTGCCTACAACGGATGAGCACATGCAACCCGTGGAGCAGCACAGCTTACCAGAAAAAGGGGAGACAGACCAGACCATTCCCAAGAGACACGCTGAGGGTCCGTCATCAAGTGTCAGGTGACACCAACTGAAGCAGTTGAGTGAAGCACACAACGTAGTCTCGAAGAAAGGTGATAGTCACACCTGCAGAAAAATAGACTGAAGAGGACACTGCAGGGCAGGTCCGTGAAACCGCCCTTGAACAAGACTACTGCAGACTAGTAGGGGAAGACGAGGACAGCACACTGCATGCCATTGCCTTACTGAACAGACTTCATATTTATTTCTATAACTTTTGAAAAAAAAAGAAAATGCATTGCATAGTACAAATAATATTTTTTAGTACCTTAATTTTGTATGTCCTAACAGTATTTAGACAAACAGCTGACCATCCCCTCATTGCGGTACATGAGAAAGTAGCCCAAGTCTTAGGTCTTGAAAACTGCTGGATGTGTAGAGAATTATCCAGAAACCCCAATGACCCCATTGGCTTACATGGGACACCTGTGCCTATACAGAATTATGCACAAGGAAAAGGATGCCTTATACCAAATGTAACTTGGGACTGTGGAGAAGGAAGGATTGGATGGTACCCACGTTGTACCATACTGCCCAATATTCAAGCTGAATACCCAGTGTCACCTATGAGAGAGAACAATGCAGAGGACAGTGCTTTTCCTGTATGTATAAAGCATCAAGTTTCAGGATGTAACCCAGATTCCCGATACTTAGGATACCTCGCAAGTAGCAAGTGTCCTAACATATTAGAATTTGATGATACCACGGGTAATTGGAATTTAAAGGACAGACAGTTAATAAGTAGGATCTGGACAACTAAGAGGCAAGGAAAGAAAGTTACCTACACTTTACATTACTGGAACATCACTATTCTTGGAGAAACACTGTTGATAACACCTGATGGTCTTCTATATGATCCACTAATTGAACAAGAAAATTATTATACTAGGGCACCAAGTGTGATTTCTAAAATATTAGAATATCCTTTATGGTCAGCTCGCTGCTCTTACATGGCGCCGTGGGCAAATGTTACTTTTATAAACTCTGCATGGATTGATTATAAATGGTGTGACCAATTTCAGAACACTTTCCCTGAGGGGGTAGGCCTTCCTCTCAGTAAATATCACACATTGGACACACAGTTACAGGGCAGTATGTATTTCATTTGTGGAACTAAGGCTTACAAGGTGCTTCCGCTGCATTGGGAAGGCATGTGTGCTATTTCTTATCTAACACCAAACATTTCAGTTGTACCGCATATTGCAGTGCATGAGCCATTAAACTTGGGGAGTTTTGCTCATAGGTATCAAAGAGATATACATACACCTATTCTGGAGGCTAGACAAGGTCTATTTTTTGAGCTAATGCGTATATTAATCCCTGGATATGGCGTATATGATTTGGAATTGGCCCTTGTTAACATGTCTGCTGAGCTAGCCATAGCATTCAATGCAACAAGAGATGCACTTCAAGAGTTGCAGGTGGAAATTAATTCAGTGGCTGCCATGACTATCCAACATAGAATTGCCCTTGACCTCCTGACACTACAACAAGGAGGACTGTGCGTTTTGTTGAATTCCTCTTGCTGTTATTTTTTAAATAAAAGTGGAAACATAGCAAGGGATGTCACCCAAATTAAAAAAGCAGTTAGAATATTTCATGGAGCAGAGAAAATGTCTGATTCTGATAATTGGTCCTGGCTTTGGTCATGGTTACCAACAGGATGGCTGAAGAGCTTAGTTCTAGCGCTATTAGGTATCTTTATAACAATAGTGGTACTTTTGTGTTGCCTCCAGTGCTGTTGCTCCATGCTCCAGCAGTTCTGTAGTAAGAACATCTATTCATTTTCTGCTGTTAAAGTCCTACATCCTACAGAGCAGGAGATAGCCCTCAGATATCTTACAATACAACAAGATGTAGAGGAAGCACACAAAGAAATGTTTGATTTAATGGCTATAGACCCATAACACATGAATGCTTTAGATTAAATACTAGCATATCATTTAGTCTATGTTTAAATAATGAATACCTCATAGATGTATATCTAGATGACAATATATGTGTTTCATCTGAACAAAATGTGTAATGCCATCCAAAGATATGTATTTTTGATATGTTATTACTATATTTCTGCAATGTATATATATATTTTTGCAATCCAGTATGATATTACTATCAAAAAGGAGATATTGTTGGGAAAAATATATATTCACATGTATGTACCTATAGATATTATACTTTAGTTCCAACTCTCTTTACCCTTATCTGAATCCCAGTAAGACTTCCCTACTGACCTCTCTGACACCTATGCCAGTTGTACAAACAAACCTCTCCAGGCCACGTTGTTAAGTTTAGCTGAGTCTCACACTTTAAGTTTAGCCAGCAACCCAGCCCCCATTTCTTTAGGGACCACCTGTTGTCTGTTCACGTGCTCATGCTCACACTGCATTCTGTATATTTTTACACTATGGACTTCTAGTTTTGTATGTGCAGCATTTCTTTTGTATGTGCGTGCCCATGTTTGGACTGTGTCCCCTTTTTGGGTTGTGCAGTGACAGCACTTATCAACATATATAAATGCCTGACTTATATGCTTCAGGGCAGAAGATGCCAGCTTGTAAGACGTTACACTGGGATGTGCGTCTGCCTTCTGCCTTGGCCTGCCAATAAACCTTGGTACCTCATAAAAGCATTTCATCTGTTCCGGAGCCTTGCCTGGTGTTTGTGTTTTCTTTGCGTCACTCTGAGGAGGGTTGAAGAATAGTTTCCTAACAAGTATAACAATTCAACCCCGGATCCCAACTCAAATGGAGGCTCTTGCGGAGATACAGGTATACAGCCCCCTCCAGCCTTCAGCTCAATCTCAGTCTCTCTCATCCACGGGAAATCACACAGGATTCAGATAGTTCCAAGCTCGATATTTCATGGTGACATCACAGGGACCGTGGAGCTTCTGGCTGCTCTTAGATCATTCCCCTAAATTAAAGTATATGCATCTTTCGGGAAGATCAAGCTATAATGTAAATCTCATAACAGACGAACCAGAAAGCATTCTGAAAACATATCCAGTCTAAAGGAAAACTAAGGCCCAGTCCAGCTGCAGGCCAATTTCACTTCCGCCAAGAAGTTCTGAAACATAGTACACCTGACTTACACATTCTAGGTTCGACACATCCCTTTCCCCCAAATCTGTGGGTGTTATTTTCTTGAATATTATTTTTTGTAACAGGTTACATAGTTATGGATTTGAGATTCTGCAATAAGTGAAAGAATGGATAAAACTAAAGAATGGAGAGATGACCCGTATGTTCTTTACTGCATATGACTACTGCGTGAAAGGATTTCATAAATAAATACAGGATGTAGCTACACGAAAAATACTTCAAAGTGGCGGTGGGCCACAAAAACCTCCTGTAGTCAAAATGCTGCCAGGCCTTGATTTGTGGCCTGTTGTGGTAAGAACGTTCATTCAGAAGTCTCACAATACATTTTTAAGTCTGAACTCATCACAAAGAGCTTTTCGTTTAAATGTTTGTGGGAATTGACTGTGGGGATGAAAGCCCACGTATAACTGTGCTGTTCCTGTTGGGCTTAGTTTTCTCTTGTGTTTTTGTCCCAGTGTGTACTCTGTAATTTACGAGCCTACTGTTAGTGCTAAGTATATTTGGTGACATTACCCCGCAAAGCACAATGCTCTGTTTGTTGTGGCGGTTCCCTATTGGGAGACACTTAACTTCTAGTAACTTAGCTCTTCTTTCATATCTGACTTGGGAGTGGAGCTGTCTGCAATTCTATTTTTACCAATTATTTAACACACACACACACACTATATATCTATATATATATATATATATATATATATATATATATATATATATATATATATATATATGTCTGGTGCTCTCTTTTGCCTCAACCAGAGGAGTATTACTCACTGCATGCTAATGGCTGTCTGGTACATTATTTTGCCTTCTAGGAAGTGCTCCACTGGAATGCATGAGGCATGAGGGACTGCTTTAAATATGGATAATATACTCAAACATCACACTGTTTGTCACACACAATTATTTCCTATATGCCTTCTAGACAGAAAGCAATCATTATTGGTCACTTTTTCTTAACACTGGAAAAGCCAAGAGTGCTGGCTTTAATGTAATGATAAACATTTGTGTAATGAATGCCTATAACCAGCATGTGTGAGTGCCTGAGGTTACATGTGTCAGCACAATAAAGCCAGACTGTTGGCTTTGCCAATGCTTGTTTTACCTAAACACACTGAGAAGAAAAGGCGAGTGGCTCTTCCCATAACTGGAGAATATTTTCCAGCCATGATGTGTGCACAGTGTGAGGTGTGTGCAGTGCTTAATTTGTAAATAAAAACGTGCCATGCCCAAAGCCCTCCTCTGAAACACGCGGCTGTTACAGAGTACCTGCACTTTTATTTTTCCATTTCAAGCACTGGGAACTTCCTATTTTGCTTGGGGTTTATACACTTTTTGAAGTGGGTATGCATTTTGTAGATAGAAGCTCTTCTAGTGTTTCCCTGTGTCTGCAGTGTAGCACTTAGAGCAGCTCCGTACATCTACAACAGAAACCTGCAAGTACGGTCATCTTCTAAGCTCCACATTTCTGGAGAGAGAAGCTGGGCAGTATGGAATAGCTCTAGACAGTTCATATCTTGGTGTTCTGCATCTGAGCCTAGATCAGCGTTTGCAAATCTCTGCAAAGCTTCAGCTTTGCATTTCTGGTGCTCCACCGCACAGCCCAGAGGTCTTTTGGAAGGAGACAGGATCTCAAATGAGCATCAGCATCAGGATGCAGCTGCTGGTCCCCTCTGGTCTGTGAAGTCAAGTGCAGGGACTGCTCCAAACTCTCCAGAGGTGGCTCACTGGCGGTCTGTTCAGCCGTCGCGGAGCCCTGAAAGGCACTTCTGGTCAGCTCGTTCACGCGGAAGAAGGCTGAAGAATGTAATTCCAGAAATCATGACATGTATATATAACCGGAGGATGCCATCGTTCCGCAGGAAAGCAAACTGTGATGCCTCTTGACTAGTTCTTGCAAAAAGCAAGAAAACCAGCAAGGAGACTGCAGGGTGGTCCGACTGTAATATGTTCATTTAGGCGCAGAATACCATGCATTCCAAACTACATCAGACAGCAAAGGGCAAAAGCAGCACTTTATTTGGAGGTCAGCAGTTGAGCCACCGGGCAGCACCTCCACCTCCACCTCCACTAAGGGCATGGTAGGAAAATACTGTCCAGGACGTCAGGATGACCAGGCCATTTGTTTCATTTGTTACATACAGCCACCCCACCCCACCCCTGTAAAGTAGGGCTTTGATTATGAAAAATGAAAAGGAATTTCTGCTGGGAGATGTCCTCCCAGAGCCTGGGGGACAATGTTCTGTTTTCCCATGGGCATGGAGTCCATGCTATGCATAGCGGTCCCATTCAGGAAAACAAGCATTGACAAAGCCAATAGGTCTCGCCTATAGAAGAGCTATTGGCTTTGGCAATGTGTTTTTGTCACTGTGTACATCAGTGTGGCTGCTGTTCAGCCACACTGACTAACAGTGGCTGGAGTGGCGTAGAGTGGAGTGGGAGAGTAGAGTGTTATAGAGTGGTGTAGGGGGAGTAGAGTGTCATAGAGTGGAGTGGGTTAGAGTGGAGTGAGGTAGCGGGGTGGATTGGAGTAGAGTGGATGGATTGGAGTAGATAGGGGTGAATTAAATGGAGTCAGGTGGATTGAAATGGGGTGAGGTGGATTGGAGTGGGGTGATTAGATTGGATTGGGGTTGGTGGATTTGACTGAAGTGATAGGGCTTGGGTTGGATCGGAATGGGATGGAGTGGAGTGAAATAGATTGGGGTGGTTTTGGGTGGGATGCATTGCAGTGGGGTGGATTAGGTTGGACTGGAGTGGGGTGGAATGGATTGGAGTGGGGTTTATTGGGCTGGAGTTTTAGTGGAGTAGATGGATTGGAGTGGGGTGGGGTGGTTTGAACTGGGGTGGGGTGGATTGGACTACAGTAGAGTGAGATGGATTGGACTACAATGGAGAAGGTGGAGTGGGTGGATAGGAGTGAGGTGGATTGGAGTGGAGTTGACTGGTTTGAATTGGGGTGGGGTGCATTGGAGTGGGGTGGATTGGATTGGATAGGATGGGTTGGACTGTGGTGGGGTGATTCGGATTGGGTGGGGTGGGATGGATTACACTGAAGTGGGGTGGATTGTACTGAGGTGGGGTGGATTGAGTGGGTTGAATTGGACTGGAGTAAGGTGAACTGGTCTGCAGTGGACTGGAGTGGATTGGGTTGGATTGAGTGGGGTGGATTGGACTGGGGTGAGGTGGATTGGAGTAAAATGCATTTTTTGTACTGGGGTGGCGTGCACTGGATTGGAGTGGATCGGATTTGAGTTGGTAGATTGTGGTGGATTGGACTGGAGTGGGGAGGATTGGAGAGGGGTGGATTGCAATGGAGTGGGGTGTACTGGATTGAGTGGGGTGAATTGGATTGAGTGGGGTGGATTGGTGTGGGTGGTTTGGATTGGATTAGTGTGGGTGGATTCAATTGGTGTGGCTTGGCGTGGGTTGGATTAAAGTGGTTTGGGGTGAGGTGGATTGGGCGGATTGTACAGGAGAGGGGTAGATTAGGTTGACTGTATTGGGCTGGAGTTGGGTGGACTGGATTGGAGTGGGGTGGAGTGGGGTGGACTGAACTGGGGTGGTGTGGATTGGATTGGGGTGGGGTGGGGTGGATTGGAGTAAAATTCATTTTTTGTACTGGGGTGGAGTGCACTGGATTGGAGTGGATCGGATTTGAGTAGGATAGATTGTGGTGGATTGGACTGGAGTGGGGAGGATTGGAGTGGGGTGGATTGCAATGGTGTGGGGTGGACTGGATTGAATGGGGTGGATTGGATTGAGTGGGGTGAATTGGATTGAGTGGGGTGGATTGGTGTGGGTGGTTTCGATTGGATTAGTGTTGGTGGATTCAATTGGTGTGGCTTGGCGTGGGTTTGATTAAAGTGGTTTGGGGTGAGGTGGATTGGGGTGAATTGTACAGTAGAGGGGTAGATTAAGTTGACTGTATTGGGCTGGAGTGGGGTGGACTGGATTGGAGTGGGGTGGAGTGGGGTGGACTGAACTGGGGTGGTGTGGATTGGATTGGATTGGGGTGGACTGGGGTAGAGTGGGGGTGGACTGGAGTGTAATAAAGTGGATTGGAGTGGGGTGAGGTAGATTGAACCAGAGTGGGTAGGACTGGAGTAGAGTGGGGTGGATTGGGGTAGAATGGGTGGATTGGAGTAGAGTGGGGTGAGGCGCATTAGAATGGGGTGGAGTGGAGTGAATGGGGGAATTGAATTGGACTGGGGTGAATTGAAATGGGGTGGGGTGGACAGGATGGGGTGGATTGGAGAAACGTTAATTGGAGTTGGGTGGATTGTATATGGTGGGGTGAGTTGAGGTGGATCGGAGCGGGGTGGAATGCATTGAAGTGGGGTGGATTGAATTGGGGTGGGGTGAGTTGGATTGAGTGTGGTGAACTGGAGTGAGGTGGGCTGGAGTGGGGTGGACAGGAATGGAGTGAGGTGGATTGGATTCAGTGGGGTGGATTAAATTGGACTGGGGTGGATTGGACTGGATTGGGATGAATTGGATTGGAGGGGGATGGATTAGATTGATATTGAGCACAGTGGATTGGATTGGGGTAGAGTCGATTAAGGTGGTATGGGGTGGATTGGATTGGAGTAGGGTGGATTAAGGTGAACTGGACTGGACTGGGGTAGATTACGGTGAATTGGATTAGAGCAGGGTGGACTTGAGTGTGGTGGGTGGATTGGAGTGGGGTGGATTGGGTTAGGTTGGATTGGAATGGTTTGGAGTGGGATGGGTTGGATTGGAATGGGTTGGAGTGGGTTGTGTTGGATTGGAATGTGGTAGATTTGAGTGGGATGGATTAGATTGGAGTGGAGTGGGATGACTTTATTGGGGTGGGTTGGACTGGAGTGGCTTGAATTGTGGTGGATTGGAGTGGGGTAGGTTAGATGGAGTGGGGAAGTTTGTTTTGGATTGGAGTGGGGCAGATTGTTTTGTTTTGCAGAGCGGCAGATTGGAGTGGGGCAGATATTTTATTAGAGTGGGGCAGATTATTTTATTAGTGGGGCGGATTGTTTTGAATAGGAGTAGGGCAGATTGGTTTGGATTTGCGTGGGCAGATTGTTTTGGATTGGAGTGGGGCAGATTGTTTTCAACTGGAGTGAGGCAGATGCTTTAAATTGGAGTGGGGCAGACTGGAGTGGGACAGATTGTTTTAAATTGGAGTGGGGCAGATTGTTTAGATTAGATTAGTGCAGATTGTTTTGGATTGGAGTGGGGCGTATTATTTTAGATTGCAGTGAGGCAGCTTGGAGTGGGGCAGATTGTTTTGGTTAGCAGTGGGGCAGATTGGAGCTGAGTAGATTGTTTTGGATTGGAGTGGAGAAGACTGGAGTGGGCTAGGTTACTATGGATTGGACTGGTGCAGATTGTTTTAGATTAGACTGGAACAGATTGTTTTGGATTGGGGTGTGGAAGAATGTTTTAGACTGGAGTGGGGCAGATTGTTTTAGATTGGAACGGGCCAGGTTGTTTTAGACAGGAGTGGGGCAGATTGTTTTGTATTGAAGCAGATTGTTTGTTATTGGAGTGGTGCAGATTGTTTTGGATTAGAGTGGGGGTGATTGTTTTGGATTAGACTAGGGCAGATTGTTTTGGATTGGAGTGTAGCAGATTGTTTTGGATTGGAGTGGGGCAGACTGAAGTGGAGCAGCATGTTTTGGATCAGAGTGTGGCAGGTTGGAGCGAGGCAGATTGTTTTGGATTGGAGTGGGGCAGACTATATGTGATTGGAATGAGACAAATTGGTTTGGATTGGAGTGTGGCAGGCTGGACTCCGGTAAACTATTGTGGATTGGATTGGGGCACATTGTTTTGGATTGGAATGAGCTAGATTGTTTTGGATTGGAGTGGGGCAGATTGGTTTGGGTTGGAGTGGGCATATAGTTTGGGATTGGAGTGGGGCAGATAGGTTTGGATTGGGGTGGAGCAGATTGGACTGGGGCAGATTGTTTTGGACTGGATTGAGTCAGATGGTTTTGGATTAGGTTACAGCAGATTGGGGTGGTGCAGATTGTTTTGGATTGGAGTGGGGCAGATTGCTTTAGATTGGGGTGGTGCAGTTTATTTTGGAATGGAGTGGAACAGACTGTATGTGATTAGAGTGAGGCAGATTGTTTGAAATGGAGTGGGGCAGACTAGAGTGCGGTAAACTATTGTGGATTGGATTGGGGCAGATTGTTTTGGATCAGAATTGGGCAGATTGTTTTGGATTGTAATGGGGCAGATTGTTTTGGATTTCACTGGGACAGATTGGAAAGGGGCAGATTGTTTTGGATTTTACTGGGTCACATTGTTTTGAATTGTAGTGGGGCAGGCTTTTTTGGATTGTAGTGTGGCAGATTGTTTTGGATTGAATTGGGGCAAACTGTTTTGGTCGGGTTGGGGCGGATGGGAGTGGGGAAGAATGGGTACAGCAGATTGCAGTGGGGCAGATGTGGGTGGGGCAGAGTAGGGTGGATCGGGGTGATGGTGACTGGATTGGAGTTGGTGGATTAGACTGGATTGGAGTGACATGAATGGGATTAGAGTGGGGCGGATTGCAGTGAGGTAGATTGTTTTGGATTGTAATGAGGCAGATTGTTTTGGATTGGAGTGGGCAGGTTGTTTTGGCCTGCAGTGGGGCAGATTGTTTTGGACTGAAGTGGGGCAAACTGTTTTGGATTGGAGTAGGACCAATTGTTTTGGATTGGAGTGGGACAGATAGTTTTGGATTGGGGTGGGGCATATTGGACTGGGGCAGATTGTTTTGGATTGGAGTGAGGCAAATTGTTTTGGAATGGAGTGGAACAGACTGTATGTAACTGGAGTGAGGCAGATTGGTTTGGATTGGAGTGGGGCAGACTGGAGTGTGGTAAACTATTGTGGATTGGATAGATTGGAGTGCGGTAAACTATTGTGGATTGAATTAGGGCAGATTGTTTTGGATCAGAATGAGGAAGATTGTTTTGGATTGGAATGGAGCAGATTGTTCTGGATTGAAGTGGGGCAGATTGTTTTGGATTGCACTGGGACAGATTGGAATGGGGCAGATTGTTTTGGATTTTAATGGGGCACTTTGTTTTATGATTTTACTGGGGCAGGTTTTTTGGACTGTAGTGGTGTAGTGTGGACGATTGTTTTAAATTGCAGTTGGGCAGATAGTTTTGGATTGAAGTGGGGCAAACTGTTTTGGATTGGAGTAGGACAGATTGTTTTGGATTACAGTGGGATAGATTTGAGTGTGGCAGATTGTTTTGGATCTGGTTGGGGCAGATGGGAGTGGGGCAGAATGAGTATGACCGATTGCAGTGGGGCAGATTTGGGTGGGGCGGAGTGGGGAGGATCAGATGAGGTGGAGTGGATTGGAGTCGGTGGATTGCATTGGATTGGAGCGATGTGGATGGGATTAGAGTGGGGTGGATTGTAATGAGGCAGATTATTTTGGATTGTAGTGAGACTGATTGTTATGGACTAGAGTGGGTTACATTGGGTGGATTATAGTAGGGCAGAATGGAATAGAGTGGAGGTGGATTGAGGTAGTTTGAAGTGGGGTAGACTGAGGTGAATTAGAGCAGAGTTGGGTATATTGGAGTGGTGTGGGGGTAGATTAGGATAGGCTGGGGTAGATTAGAGTGGGGTGGAGTGGGGTAGATTGGGGTGCGGTGGAGTAGTTTAGAATGGAGTGGATTGGAGTAGATTGGGGTATATTGAAGTGGAGTTCAGTAGACTGAACTGGAGTAGATTGGAGTGGGGCAGACTGGGGTGGAGGGGTAGACTGGAGTGGAGTAGATTGGCATATGTTGGAGTGACGTGGGGTAGATTGGAGAGAAGTGGGGTAGATTAAAGCGGAGTGGAGTGGGGTAGACTGGAGTGGGGTAGATGAGGTAGAGTGGAGTGGGATGTATTAGGGTAGATTGGAGTGGGTAGATTGGGGACAACTGGAATGGAGTGGGGTAGATAGGGTGAAGTGGGTAGAGTGGAGTAGACTGGAGTGTGGTAAATTGGGTAGATTATAGTAGAGTAGTTTGAAGTGGGGTAGATTGGAGTGGAGTGGGGTATACTGAAGGTGAGTTTGATTGAGGAGTGTGTCGTAGAATGGGATGGGGTGGGGTAGATTGGGTTAGGGTGGGTAGATTGGAGTGGAGTAGATTTGGGTAGATTGGAGTGGGCAGATTGGGTGGATCGAAGTAGGGTAGTTTGGGGTGGAGTAGGTGGGGAAGAGTGGTGTGGCGTGGGAAGGGGTTTGGTGGATTGGGGTGCAGTGAGTTAGGTTGGACTGGAATGGGGTAGATTAGAGTGGTGAGTGGTGTGTGGTAGACTGGAGTGAAGTGGAGTGGGGTCGATTGGGTAGAGTGGAACTGAGTGTGGTAGACTGGGGTAGAGTGGAGTGAAACAGATTGGGTGGATATGAGTGGGGTAGATTGGAGTGAGATGATTGCAGTAGGGGAGTTTGGAGTGGGGTAGTTTGAAGTGGGGGAGATTGGAGTAGAATGGGGTAGACTGGGTGGACTGGAATGGGGTACAGTGGGATAGGTCATGATGTAGTGGACCTGTGTGGAGTGGGATAGAGTGTAGTGGAGTAGATTACAGTGAAGTAGATAAGGGTAGATAGGAGTGGGGTATATTGGGGAGGAATAGCTTGGAGTATAGTAGATTGGGTTGGAGTGGGGTGGAGTGGTGTGGGTTAGATTGGAATGGAGTAAGGTAGATTTGAATGGAGTGGGGTAGATTGGAGTGGGGTATATTGTGGTGGAGAGGGGTAGATTGAAGTCGAGTGTGGTAGATTAGAGTGGAGGAGAGTTGGATAGGTTGCAGTGGGGTGGGGTAAATTGGAATGGAATCACGTAAATTGGACTGGGGTAGACTGGAGTGCAGTGGAGTGGGGTAGATTGGAGTGGAGTGGGTTGGATTGGGGTAAATTGGAGTGGGCTGGGTTGGGGTAGGTTGAAGTTGATTGGAATGGAGTGGGGTAGATTTGAGTGGAGTGTGACAGATTGGAGTGGAGTGGCATAGACTGAAGTGTTGGGATGACTGGGTTAGATTGTGTGGAGTGGGGTAGATTGGAGTGGAGTGGGGTAGATTGGGGTAGACTGTGCTGGAGTTGGATATATTGGAGTGGGGTAGATTGGACTGCAGTGGAATGGATTGGGGTAGACTGGAGTCGAGTGGGGGTAGACTGTGGTAGAAAGAAGTGGGGTAGATTACAGCAGGGTAGATTGGGGTAGGGTGGAGGGAGTTAGTGTAGATTGGGGTGGGGTAGTTTGGATTGGAGTAGATTGTAGCTAAATGGAATAGATTGGGGTACATTGGAGTGGTATATATTGGAGTGGGATAGATTGGGATGGAGTGGGGTAGATTGGAGTAGAGTGTGGTGCAGAGTGGAGGACAGAGAGTGGAGTGGCCTGTTGTGTCATAGAGTGAGTGGCGCAGAGTGGAGTGGCATGTCGTACAGTAGAGTGGAAAACTGTAGTGTGCAGAACGCATGGTGTGGTAGTGCACTGCCATTACAGACAAGAGATTTTCAATTGAAATGACCATTACATTTGCACTGAAATTACGTTTTACTGCACACAAACGTAATGTGTTCAAATGTCATCACTTTGTGTATTAATGTGTTTTGATTGTATTCAAATATTTTTTCCGATCACACTTCAGAATCAGAAAAAGGTGCTTCATTTGTACTAATTCTGATATATATTTCGAAACATTAGTATACTTCACTTTTTTTGGTTGTATGCAAAAAAAAACCACATCCTACACCTGCTCATCTCACATGGGTACTCGGCAGGATTGTCACATAATTTCTCTCACTTTGAAGTAAGAGAAAGAGAACCCAAGCTCCAGGAAGTCAGAGCCTCCTGACATTTTACATCTTCATTTGAATGCAAAATGACAAGATAAGAACACGAGTTAAAGGCCTGTTTACAGACAGTGAGTTTGTAGAATACAGTGAATAGGGTATGGGAGGGACGAACTGATGCTAGACAGCCTAAGCAAATAAAGCCAGCAAACAAAAAGTCAGAAAATGTGAGTTACAGACCTCAAAGCCAGAGGTCAGCAATGGACAAAATGCATTCCCAGGGAAGCTTTCAGAATGCCCATAGGAAGTCATAAGCAAAGCAGACAGCTGCGCTGTCTGGTAGGCTTCGACCTAAATGGTAACAAGATGGAAGTAATGGGAGTGGGCAGCTTTGATTGACTCACTGCTCGCTACACAGATGGGAACCGGGGAGACTCAGAAGATACATTTTGAGATTTTACTGTTGGTGCACTAGATGTATACGAGTCTCTTTATTCTTCCAGATCTTTGTAGTCCTAGAACTTACTTTTCCAGTATATTCTCTTCCTCTTCGCCTCCTGGAGGGTCACCCGAGTATGCATGCCTAGTAGTGATGCACGTGCATGAGACTGGGACCTTAAAGCAGGATATCTGACTAGTAAAGGCCATCCCTTCATAAACATTGGAAGTAGGGGTGTGGGCGGTTCTTCAGCACCCTAAAAATAAGCATGCCTGAGTTCAGAAGTTGGGCGAGCAATAAAGATGCCTTTAAAATTTGTTTTCATCTTGTCACATCTGCTGTGTGTTCAAAGACAGAGGTCATATGTTAGGTTATAGCTTCTGTCAAATTGTTGCTTATTCTTTTAACACTGAGATGGTATTTACTTTTTTCTCTCAAACTAGGAGAACATTTTGTAAAGTGAAGTATTTGACAATCTTGCTAAGGTATAGAGTGTGAAAAGAAAGGCTGTAGGATGTCAATTTATTTTCTAACATAGAACAATACAACAACTATCTATAAATGAATTGTACAAATTATTCAAAATACATCAGCAGTTAGGAAAGCACAAACAAAGCACTTTTTTTGTAATTCTGAAGTATGATGGAAAGATAGACTTTAATACAAACAAAACAAATCAAACCACTTAACTTGGTGATGCGCAAATGATAAATATATGTGAAACACGATTTCCATACCTTATTGTTTGCAGGCCCGATAGTTTTATCACTAAAACTGCCTGTCTAGGCAAAATTAGTAGCCATTTCAATGACAAATGTGCTGTTTGTAGATGTGCACTACCACACCATACTTTACTAAGATGTGAGACAGTGTGCTCCAAAGTGCACCAAAAGCTATGGCCCACACTCTTACCACTGTCCTGCTGATTTGGCGTGGCTCATTTGCTACAGTTGTTCTTAGAATGACGCTTGAATTTCTCTAAGACTTTACTGAGGTAACATTGATGCCAGCAACCGAACTCTGAAAATTGTCCCAGCACCACTGCATCCCATGCGTTAATAACGATGCTGCTGGTGTTCCCTTTGAGCAAAAATGTGCTCATTTGATCTCTGTTCTTTTTGCCAGCAGCGTTCAAAGTGCTATGGTTGTCCTTCCTGTGTGCTTTGATTAAATCCTATATTTTGAGACTTGTATGTTTGCTCTTTTATCCTTAGAGTGATTCATACTGTGGGTGTTCGAATGAGGGTTGGTTGCTGTGATAAACATACTTGTTGTGTTCAGGTTTTGCAAGTGTCCATCTCGATGTGTGGTTATGCAACTCGGGCAATAGAGTATTTGCTACTACATTTTAACTTTTCTCTCGAGTTCAGTGATCACTTTCTTGGCGGGGCGTGGATATGCAAATTTGTTGGTAGAAATCATATGAGTTGCGTTTTGTTCATTTTGACGAAGATGATGCGAACGGAATCTATTGGTCTAATTAGTGTATTGCTAGTTTTCCTTAGCGAAATGCCAGACGTTCAAATCTATGCCCTACGTGGCTCCTCTCTCTTTGCTATTTTTAGGAACTTAACCATTTGCTCCACTAGAAAATCAATAATTTGCTTTATATCACGTTGTGGGGTCAAGTTGCAAGGCAGGAAAAGAACTCGGGACCCAAGATTCCGCAGCTATAAACCTTTCAGCGTGAACAAACCAACTCCTAGAGGTCCACACAGGACGGTATCAGAAGTGAGCACTGATTTTGAACCATAATACCACAGTCATAAGAGCGAATAAAGAAATATAGGAGATTTTTAAAGCTAATCAAGTATAACGTATGTGATTATATCTTCAAATTGTATCATGTTTATTAGACAGAAATAAGAGTTAATTTTCAAAAGTGAAGCAGGACTTGTGTGCTTTGGAAAGAGAGCAAAAGGACATGCGTGTGTGTTTAGTTTCACAATATAAATGGCAACGTGTTGCTCCCCCTGCAGATCGGAAGGCGGTGGAGCTTAGCGCCAAGGCCATGTTTATCTACGCGAGGTGTGCAGGAGGCCAGTATTTGGGGGTGAGGGCGGTGCTGCTATTCCTGGAAAGCGCCCTGAACGAATTTATTTTACCACAGTTTCATTTCACATAAGGTCCCTTTTGTTCCCGCCAACCCTGTAGGTAATGCCAGGGGCTAGAAAGCTGAGGTTTTGTTCCCCACTTCTGCCAAAGAGTCTCTTCTTCGAGGTTATGTCAGATTACATATGTGGGCAAGGAAGGAGCGCCCACGGTGTGGGTGTGGGTCAGGTTCAAAGAGCCAAGAAGCGCAGGTATAGATGATACAAGTACACGTAATTACTGTTGTGTGCTTGGGGGGAGGGGGGCACGGAGATTTTCACGTAAACAAAAAAACGACTTTTAAGTGTTCATCAGTAAATACAAAGAGATGTCAACAGAGTAGAAATGACAATATGAAGCAGCTCATGCCCGCCTACCTGAATGAGTCTGCATTTACTACCAATGGGCCCGAGCGATATAGCGAAGCAAGGACATGGGGATGTTGGGACGGGAATATTCCCTGCATGGTGCATGGGCCGAGTGACTTGCATGTGAGCCTGGTGCCCGTGTTTGTGTTGACCCAATCGGCACGCTCATCCAGCAGTAACACTGAGGGCTAGACTGCGCATGGCAATTCCAAGGAAGAAAACCTGTTCTAGATCCCGAGGGGAGCACAAAGCATGGCCTCTTTATTGACATCGGACTACTGTCCAAGTCGCAGGGTTTTATCATAAACTGGTGGTGGCAGTACATTGATTTAGTGCACTAGCAGACTGGAATTAACCTTGTTTCAAGGAGAATGTGCCTACCATCCCCATTCGTTTAAAGTTATGCTGTTACCTGACACCCGGACCTTTGGGCTGACATCCCGTTTCTGGTGAGTGTATTTATTTATGGTACATGAGTGTAAGGCATGTGCATGGCATTTTTGCTGGTATCTGGGGGATACATTTTAGGATCCTTGGTTTGAAATGGCACAAAATGTGTGAATGGATACAGCTTTCCCATACTGTGTAAGTGTACTGCCCACATTTCTGAAGCTAGAGGGAGGAGACCCAACACTGAGGTGTGTAGTGTTGGGGCCCTAGGCCCCCATGCTACTAGAAATAAGTGATGTAGACACGGTTGCTTGGTATCTGGAACTGGCCCTGGACACGTGCGCCCGGCCCTTTTTATTGCCAGGGTCACCTGACCAGTGACGCCTGTGTTGGGTGGGTGTGGGGTGTATGTGGGAGGCCAGCCCTCAGCAGAGAGGCTGGCCAAACACTAGAACATGTCCAACAGGACACTACATTCCTCCAAAATTTTGAGGAACAAAAACAAAGTCCAACCTGCAAGAGAAAAAACACATTAACAAAAACACCACCATCAGTCTCTCGGCCTCGAGAAGGCAGGCCGCAGGATTGCAGTGGGCAGGTGCAGCTGGGAGCACACAGATCCTTCTGCATGAGTTCATGATTTAACCAGTCACAGCCGGGCATGAACACTGTGTGGAAGAAATCTGGATTCTGACAGTCAGATGGTTGGATAAGTGTACACTGATGCGCCGTGTTTCAGTCCTGTGGGCACTCGTGGCGAGGCTGGTGGTGTTTACAGTTCAATTTGTTCAAATAGGGCGTATCATTCGAATTGGGTGTGTCATTCGAATTGGGTGCATCACGAGGGTTGGTGGAGTCCACTGTGAAACTGCTTGCCGAGACGTCCTGGCTTCACGAAGACCAATCCCTCGAAGACGGATGACATCTGTGATGGAGTGAAGTCCTCCTCTGAAACCTTTGTACATTTTGACACTCTGACGGCAGAGCTGCTTCCAGACCACCTCTCGGTTGTGGACTCTTCACTCTGGAACTTCCTCGAGGCCTTTTCGATGGGTTTGCCACAGGATTGGCATGGACTGTGCTGGGCTGCGTGTGGGCCATCTGCTGGCCGCTGCAGGCTCTCCGACATGATCCATGGTCATCTCATTCGTGCAACCACAAGGGTGGATGTTTCGTGGTCAGGGCGCTTGCCGGCATGGATCAGGTTCATGCGGGTTCTCAGACGGTCTTAGGGCAATTGTCTCTCACGTTGCCAGGAGGGTGTCTAGTTGATGTCATGTTATTTCACTGAAGACAGTCTTGGTGTGCTGCGACCTGTTGGAGTCTCCATTGCACAGCGTTGCTTGTCTCCTTGACTTCATTGGTGGGGCAAAGTCCAGTCCTCTCAAAAGCTTGAGAGGCCCCTTGTCTGGGTTGTCACAGGACTGCTTGTGGTCTACGCTGGGGCTGCTTGTGTGCCACATAGGGCAGCTACAAGACCTCCTAGGAGCCACTGCCTAGTCGCTCGTGCAATTACAGGGGTAGATGGATCTGGGTCACGACTTGCTCTTGTCACCGAGAGCAGGATACCGATAGGGCGAGCAGTTTGTCATTGGTTGACTAGTTCTTCAGAGCATTAAAGCAGAGGTGTAGGACTCCATTCTGGTTGTTTAACTGCTCCTTTGATGGATACCGTGATGCACATGGCAATGATGATGTTTGCCGTTTGGAGACCTGGACAAGTGATGTTGCTGGAGTAAGTGTGATTGGAGTAACTTCGTCACAGCGAGTGCAGTATTTCTTTTGCTCATGTGCAGATGCAAGCTAGCAGTGGTGCCATCTGCTTCAAGCAGCCGATGACAGGTGGCTTGGATGGTCACCTTTGACGTGTGGGGTAAGTACGCGGTTCGCGCATGGCGCCTTACATTTGGCACTCCAGCCAAGCTGTCTCCAGTGACGTCATCGCACCCTGGTGGCTGTCTTGTCTGTGGGTGCACTCTTCCTTTGTTGTGGGAGTCCTCCATCTCTCCACCCTGTTGATTTTCCGTTCTTGTTCTTCTGTGGCCGTCAGGTGTTGCAGTGTGACAGGTGATGTCACACAGTTTCCTTTCTTTGTTGCAGTGTGACAGGTGATGTCACACAGTCTCCTTTCTTCCTCCTTCATAGCGTGGTGCTACGCCACGCTTTCTTCTCCTTTGTTGTGGCATCTGGCCACTTGTCTTCCTTTCGTGTGGACCTTTCGAAGGTCCTGTCCTGTCGAAGGACTATGGGCTCATCCCCGTGTTGCAGTGGTGGCGTCGTGCCACTCAGGGTGTGCGACTCTCCTCTTGCCTGTTGTGAGTTGCTGCTGACTCCGTCTTGAGGCAGTGTGGGGGAGGACACTCCTTGGTTAGTCTTTGGCCCGTTGCAGGGCAGTGACAGCGGGTCACTTTCTTTTCCGCCTCCTCTTCACCTGAGGGCACAGTGCTTGTGCCTTCTCGGCACTGGGTTCTGCTTGAAGTCTTTGTGTGCTTTGAAGGGTTGGTCACTTCTGATGACCTTCTGTGTGATGGCTGGCCAAACACTAGAACGTGTCCAACAGGACACTATAAGGTGGAGGAGAATAGAGATAGGGCTGCCGTAGAAATTCTACGGGGACCTTTTAGCAGGGGATTGCTGATGAGTCTTTCTTCAGCACTGCCATTTGGGTGCCTTGGTGTGAATCAGTGAATTATATTGTTCAGGGGAAGAAGTCTATAGGTGGGACCTACTCTGCAACAAACTTACAAGCATACATTGGTGGTGATAAAACACATCGAAGAGAAATAATCACTGCTAAAGTGCCTCCTAGTGAGTGACTTACTACTGCTGTGATATTCATCTATATTTAAGGACATAAAATGAATTCATGACTTACTCATATTCTGTTACTTGTAGGAATATTCTATATACCTCTTAGGCAGATTTAACAATTTGATTTAATGAAGAAGGTACATCCAGCAATAATTTGCATCTTTGTCAAGTGGCATTTCAGGTTTGGGGATTGTGACAAGTCCAGTACTAAATTAGATTCACATGGGTACACAACTGGCAACCTAGCATTACAGCCGGCTCTGCCTAGCAGCATATTGGAGGGAAGCTTTGGAGGTACGGCTAAACCAGCCTTCTGGCCTATCCTTGTTTCCTTTAGAAGCTGGCTTGTAATACACCATTACATTTTAGCCCTAAAAATATACACATACACACACCAAAAATGCATTGTTAAAGATTATAGACCATCGAACACAAAACTGAAACAGTAGACATTTTTTGCAGTATACAGTGCACACCATAACTCACAAGATCACCATATTTTGCTCTTTTTAGGTTGAGGGTAAGCGTTCAACCTCATGTATACTTTATTATGCTTCTTATGGCTTAAAGCAATTTCATTTGTTGGTTGCAGTGTACTTTAAAATGTCTTGCTCACTAGTGGTCAGTTCTGCCTTTTTCTCCCTCCTTCTTCCATTTCAGAGAAATTATCAACTACTGTATTATTCCTCTTTGGTTTCTTTATCTGTTGCTGTGACAGATGTTTTTGTTATTTCTTTGTTGCTGCATTTTCACTGTGGGTGTTTTAGGCTGGTAGCTGCCTGTTTTATTGCAGCATTCTGTTCCACCCACCTCCTCCCATGTCACTGGGCTTTATTCCATTGCTGTTCTTGTTTACCTCTGGCTCCTAAAATAAGCTTATTTTACAAGAGAAACACACAGTTGTTTAGCTCACTGGTCACAAAAGCCCCAATATGCCCTTTCTGGTAGAATGTAGCTAAACTAGAAGCAATGATGTGAAACTTGCTTTGCCTCACAGAGTCTGTCTCTCCAGGGCCCCTCATTGACAGCACTCAGGACATCACACCCAAGACATTGCTTAGCTCTATTGGGGACATGAATCTCAGGCTGCTCTGCTATGTTAACTTTATTAGAGCATTGTTGAAATGCGAGGCAATAACTCTTGCAAGAATTTTAATTCTGTTAAAATAAAAAGAAAATACTTTTCCAGCCTTATGTTTAAATTATTGTACAGAAATTTGTGATGTTTGTAGCCACGAATGACCACCAAAACATGACAGGAAAAGATGAAATTATTACACAGACTTGACCAGTTTATGTGGCATGAAAAGTACAGTTCTGAATTTACAATGCTAATAGCCCTAACTCAAGAAAATGTGAAACTATTTGCCTTGCAAATTCTTGTTTTACATGCTAACTACTGAGGAGTGTATTGACCATGGCGGAGGTGATTTATGGTGTACCTTGTGTGTTGCAAACTGTAACTGGATGTGTTTGAGTGCAAGGTCTGACTTTCTGCCACAATTGTTCCCCAATGTTTACTGACTACAGGTAAGAGAGATTACTCTTTACCAGCTGATAATTCATTCACGCTATCCATAGTCTAGGAGCTTAGATTCCACATACTCCAAGTTATAGTGTCTTGTCCCTGAGAAATCACCTCAAAGTCCTGATCTGTGGAAGAGGAACTAAATTCTCTCACAAAGGTGACTGAATGCCACCACATACCTACTAGGATCAGAAGGTGTACTTTGTAGAGGTAAGTTGTTTTCTGAGAGCTATGAGTCCTTGGTTGCATATCTGCTAATTGCATCCCAATATCTCCAGGGGTTGAACTTTTAGCAGTAATCTTCCGAAATGTCCTCCTTCTCATAACTTTGAGTTTGTTAGGTGTAACTACATCTTGTGAAAGATCTTTTTTCCTAACTTAATATTATTACTAGAAAATCCAAAAAGAAAAAAGTCCTTTCAAGAGCATTCTTCACTGATATGTGCATCAAGGTCACCCAGCATTTTAGCATCTTTATTTCTTGTGCCACTGTTTCTTCATCAAGCAGCAAAATGGCTTGTACAAATGACCGAAACCCAGCCCCATCAGCCACTGCTATAGTTCTGGAAACAGACTCTTAAGTAGACCAGTGTGTGGGGAACCTGAATGAGGTCCCCACAGAAGCATTTTCTGTACAAAAACTTACATTGATTTACGGTACTTTGGAAGGACATCATCCCCTCTAATCTCATCCTATAAAGTGGCTTTGATACTCTGATGCACCTCAACGGCTTATACCAGATTGCTATTAATAATCATCTGTGTGTGTATTTTGTACCCTGCTATGACGTCTAATTGAATTATATCCTACAGAATGAACTATATGATTTTTCTTTACGCTCTAACCATTTAAGGGAGTTAAACCTTTACAGATTTATGTGGGTATAATTGAGTAACATTCTCTGTTGTGCATGATTAAAACAAAATAAATTGCCTTGTCGTTTTGCCATCAGCTCAGACTCCATATGCTCCTGGAAACTCTCCAAATTGGGTAGGGCCACCACTGCCCTTATTGTATGTATCCCAAAATTTATTCAAACAATTGGGGATAATACATTCATCATTTCCAAGCGCAATGTATCATTAAATTAAAATGAACATAATTTTTTAAAACAATTTATTTGTAACATTTTTGAGAAATTCTCACTCCTTTAAAGACTGAAGAGGCTCATTGTGGACTGCTGGTCATCCATTAAGTACACATATATTCAAAATGCATGGTATTGTAAAATTAAATGCAGACAACTGTGGGAGGGAAAGGAGCATAATCAACAAGAGGCAAATACTGCATGATTCAGAGAGGGATTTAAAGCCTTCTTTCAATGCCACGAATGGTGACATAGAAGCCAGCTCTGCAAGACAGACTATTAAGGGCACTGAACTCTCAAAACTAATATGGTCGTCAACAAATTTACAAGGTATCCAACATACGTTTACCTCCCTCGACCTTTGCACATCATCACCAACTTGCCTATACTTTTAATGTTCATCCCTCCCACCAAAACTGACATGCTTAGTCATGTAATAAATCTTGGTACCTCTTTCAGGATCTGATCTATATTTGATTTATTAAAGGTTCCAGTTTATGGTCACCTCATGGGAAGGGTATCCTCCTGGCGTCCCGTAGCTCCACACACATAGGGATCTCAATGCCAAACCCATGTGACTTCTCAACTATGGGGCACTGAGTGGTAAAGAGAGTGGTTACATTTGTGGTTACATTATTTTCATTTTACATTATGGGTTATATAACTTAGCATAATGGGTTACAGTGTTTTATAATATTCATTGTTATATGAAAATACGAGACTAATGTACCTTGGTGCCTCATTACAAAATTATATGCTCATGGTCATAGAGTGAGTAAGCCAGTAGATGAAAGGTGTTAGCTGGCTGAAGGAAAAAGTAAAATATATGTACATTTTATGCTGTGCAATCATCTATATCTACTGACAACAAGAAGCTCTGTTTTTGCTTCTGTTTAGAGACTCACCGAGTAATGAGTCCTCTCAAATGTTGTGAGCCCATTTGAATATTGATTATTGCTTTTATATACAGTATGCAGTACTGATCATTTAGAATGCAGCAGATGATTCCCAATATTACCCCATTTACCAACATCCTTTTTTTGTTAATGGCAATTTATTGTTTGAGGAGACTTTGTAATAATACACACACTTTATGGATCCCCAACATTTCTCACACAAAAGCTATTTCATGCACTAAAGATTGATTTATGCTTTATATTTACTTCAATAGCCTTCCTGGGTGTGCTACATGATAATACTGTGAGTAATTGAGAAGGAAACTTAAAAATGTATAAACAGAAGAAATACAAATGCAGCAATAGCTGCTGTGGTAGTCATAGATCACCTGTAAACGTGCCCAACTCGATCCTAGGTGACAAGCAGTAAAGTCCAGGACTGTAGGAAGATTGGACTTCCACCAGGTATCAAGATGGGCTGGTGAATGGCACTCAGTGCTTTATTCCAGCAATGTTAATTCTATTAAGTATTGTGTGGTGTCAACAATAGCTGACGTTTCTACTCAAGATCCACCAAGACTGAAAACATTGTGTTGTAAGAGACAGACGTATGAGTTGTAGTGGACCTAAACTGTATCCACAAACCAGACACTATTGGACATTATAAGGAGATGTGGCCTAATGACAAATGTGTTTACTGTGAAGCCAGAAGGGTTTAGTTGTAAATCCAGCTTTCCCTACAGCAAGTAACTGGATTATTAATTTGGGGGATGACTACCCACCTCAAGGAATAACCACAACCGTAGTCAGGGTGAACCCATAAAGTCACTAAATGAACCTGAGTTCAACCCCTTGGTAAATATAGAAGAGCGCAGACAGGCTGTGTAATGTATAAAGCATTTATGCAGTATGAAAACAGTAAAAGTTAAAATCAAATCAGTGAATATCCCTCACTGAATTAGAAAATAGAGTATAATTTAATAAACAAAATGACAAAAATCTAATCAGAGGAACCTGAGATAAGAATTTTCAAAGTTTTAAGTAGAAATAGTGTCAAAAAGCACAAAGAGCCAATGATAGTCAATGGTTGTGGTAAATCACACCCAAGGCGCAACCTGAGAAGGACTGCGGTGGAGCGCAGGTCAGATGCACCAACTAGGTTAGTCCCAGTCAAAGATCTTTAGCTTCTGACTTAGTGTTTTAAGTCCCAATATACCACAGGAGTACAGTAACTCAGGGGAGGGGGCATTTAGAGACTTCACAGGTTGACAGGCAGAGGCCAAAACTAGGATCCAGTTCAAGTCCAATTGCCAATGGTCAGCAGGGTACTTCCAGGAAAAGGCATCTTGTAGCTTGTTGTATTCTTGTAGCCTGAAAAGGAGGCCAGCATTAAGACCCTTGGAGTCCATTACTTTGTCCTGGGTACAAGAGGGAGCAGGTCCAGTCCTTCAGGGCTCCTCTCAGGTCACCAACAGCAGGTCCAGTCATCTTCAGATCTTCCGCACTACCAGGAGGTGTTCAGGTGTGGGTGCCTAGGAATACCACATTTATGCCTGCCTCTAGCTAATGGATGGGAATGACTCCAGACATGGGATAAACATTTCCAGGGTCAACCCTATCCACTTTGGGGATTTTCATGATGGCGAAAGTCTTTGACCACAGTAAACTTGGGTTCTGAGGGCTAGGTGTGTATGTGGGCAGTGTACTTCAGTAGTCCTAGTGTCTTCCCACATATAATACTAAAATCCAGTTTGAGGCAGTCACTGTACTCACAATAAACACGGAAAAATCTGGTAGGACAAAAGCAGAGTTGTTCAGCAACTTGACATTGGATCCACACAATTTGTCTTGGTATCCTGTTCTCTCCCCTTCCTTTCAAGTCTGCCCCAAGAGTTATATGAAAGCCCAGAGACAGAAGTCTGATCAGGAAAAAGCATAGTCCTTCAACAACCAGGCAGTAGACCCCCAAGAACTGTATCTGTATCCTGTTCTCTCCTCTTTCATGTGTGCCCTAAGTGTTATAAGTGAACCAGGTAGTCAAAAAGGATGGCTGCAGCCCCCACCCTGCATTTTCGATGCAGTTCAGACGAGTCATCTCTGCCCTTTCGAGTCAGCCAATTGTTTTCTTCTGGGAAGCATTTCACATCTATTTAAGGTTAATTACTCCCTGGGAGAAACTAGAGTGCCAATACAAATTATCCTCCAGGAATTTCAGGCAGGGAAAATGTAACTTTCTAAAATTTATTTTACCTTAATATTTATTAGAAAGAAAATCTGACTTCAGCACATTTCTGGATTTTAAATACCATGCACCATGCCTTGTGGGCTACAAGGGTGACTTATTAATATTGATAAGGGAGTTTTTCCCACCAAATGTTGTATTTTGAAAGGTTGAATTGCATTTTTTACTTTGCTACAGTCAGGGTACAGTGGTAGACCTGAAGCAATACTGCACTACCACTGTAATGAATGGCACCATAGTTGTTGCAGGCCACTAGAGACATTTACCTTAAAGACCCCAGGTACACCGTGTACCATATACTAGTGACTTTTAGGTAAGTTAAATATGCCAATTAAAGTGATGTCAATTCAGCCACGTATAAAAGGGGGAGCATAGGCAATTAACTACTGGTTAGCCAGGGTAATGTGCACAGAGCTCTAGAGCCAAAATAAATAAATCTGGGGATACACCGTACAAAAGATGGCCATTTCCTAACACCTACATGAATACATTTTCCAATCATGTGGCTCAGTTCCTTTTCCTGCCCCACTTGAGAGTACCAACAACCTAGTTATAGTGGTACTAACCACTCTATAAACGGACAATTATGTTTCCAGGACAGATCAGTAAAAGGCAAAGGTAACTTCACATTTAAATCTATTGTTCTACGATTTTTTGTGTTTATGCATGAGAGAAGTGGCCTGCATAGTGATCTTACCGATCATATAATTGAATCCAAGCCATGCCCTCCACCACATGATTACTAGATCCATAGCAAGATAATCTAGGGAACAATTCAGGTTTACCCAGTTTCACATGAATGTCTAGATGTACCCTAAACACAGGAAGTATGGAATTATTCGTTAGATGGAACCACTGGTAACAAATGTACCTAGGGCTCTTCTATCTCACAATATGGGAATAATTTTGCGCGTTGCTTTAAGCTATGTGGTGGGGGAAATTTCCTTTACAGACTATGTGGTCTCACACACTATATAATGTCTTGCTTCATCATATGACCACCTAGCCCCATCCGGATAGGACAGTGCCACCTGGACGGACTCAACCTCACTGTTAAAAGAACAGGAGAGAGTACAGAAATTCAAGTTATCTGGAAAAATGTGGAATCCAGCTGTGCTAGGGAAAATATAAAAACACCTAGTCAGTCACCTGTGTAGTAGTACACCTTTATTCGTGGTGACCGCTGGTGAGATTAAGAACAAATGATGGGACACCTATAGGAGAGTGAAGTCTCACAGGGTCACCTATCTATTAGTTACTGGCCAGCATGTTTCTGCCCACTGCTAAGAGCCAAAAGAGGTCTGGGGCATTCTTCAGGACCTGGGATCCCTCAGTGTCATGCACTACAGACGCAAGAGAAAAGGGCTACCTCAATAGGAGGAGCTCGGGTGCTGTAAAAGGAGAGGGCCTACCTGTGGGAAGCTACACCTAATCCTGAAGGGCAAATATCCCCAGGTCTATGGGAGGGGGAGTGTCCCCTTATAGTCAAACATACTCCAAAGGAGGAGCTCACTGTGCACCTACTCCGTTCCCCTCCTCGACCGCTTGTGAATGAATGTCTAGATGTACCCTTCATAGATACTGTGACACCATCATACCTGGCAACCAAAGGCAGGTATAAACATTGCTCTCTTCATCGAAGATTTACAAATATATATTACTCAATCTTATCTAGAAAGGAAATAGTTATAGTGGCATAAATGAATGCAATAACAATGTGCTTTGAAAGCATGATGCAGGCTTATGTGTTTTTGTGTAAATTAATAAATTGTTCCCAGAGTGCAGCATTGTTTATGAATCCAGTCTGTCTAGAGATAATAGAGGTCATGTGTTCTTTTTTACCACTTGTGTAAAATTATATGCTTGGCTATTTATACAATCCCCATGCAACTAGCACCAACCTATACTACATATAAGTGCAATGCTCAGTGTAAAAAAGAGAAAGATGGACCTTAGTACATATCTGTTTGCTAAATAAAATACTTTTTGAATAAATAAATCTTGCATGAGCTGGAAGTCATAAGAAATCGATTGCTGCATGTGAAAATAATTGGCGAAGAGTATTTTGTAACAAGTCTATCCAGCTGATCACAGTGTCTGCTAAAAATGTCCATCACAGTAATGTTTTTTATTCTTGGCTAGCCTATATTTACCAGACGTTTCTCATCCGTCATCTCATTCTAGAGTTGAGATTACATGATATGAATTGTTGTCAAGCCCCTGCGCCATTCACCCCCTCAGCAGTATTTGTATTAACCGTGCTCTGTATGTCCACCCAGCTATTTTACAAAACAGAAAAAAGGGAAGTCATACTTGCACTAGAAGAAGGTTCACACACTGCTTAAGCGCCCAGCCAGCTGGTTTCGTTGTATTAAAAGTCCAGAAATTCACAGACTCCTGCCACCCAAGCCATTACTGCAGGTACTCTATATTTTCCGTACATTATTAGGAAATTCAGATATGGGTGTCAGAAAGATAGGATTATATTTTGTGTCTCTCTCCTGCAGAGGTCTGTTGGTGACGGGGACTGTTGGTGGGCATGAAGTCAAGTGTCATCGTGAACTTCTGAGTCAGATGGGCATGGGGTGTGGGGTGGCTTAGAGTGACATGGATACTCCTGGAGCACTACTGCCCATCAACTCCCAGCTGTTCGGAGAAGGGCCAGGTAAAGGAGAAGGGCAGCTGCTATCTTCTGCTGATATTCAATGACCAACCAGTGCTTTAACAGGCCAGGGCTCCCTCTGGTATAGATTTTGTCCCATTTCCTCAGGCATCCTCGTCTTTTATACACAGTTTTTTCCGCCAGCATGCACCAATCCATATCTTTACCCCATTCGGCCACTAGTGGTATGTGTTCCTCCCCCACGGTCTGACAATGTTGTTCTTTGCAACTGCAATGCCGTGCTTTGCCCACCTTCATGGCTTTTGGGAGATATCCGTTTTCCCCCATATATTCAAGAGACACCTCTTTGCCTCCAGGATGAGGGATGTTCCCAACACATCATTTAGACACTCCACCACTTCACCCAAAAAGACAGTTTTGGACCGTCCCAAATTACATGGTAAAATGTGCCCGTCTGGTTACAGCCTCTCCTGCAGGTGGTCGATGTCGTTCTACCCATTTTGAACAATGTAGTTGGGACATAGTAAGCGTGATGTAGTATTTGTTATTGTACAAGGCGGAAAGCTGATCTAATGGCAATAATCTCTGGGGGAAGTCATTGCTTAGAACAAGAAATATCTGATACTGAAAATTGTGTCATCATTAGGTGCGAAAAGCTGGTTAAAATGGACAAGTTCCTGGAGGGGATAAGGATGAATAGCACAATGCCATAACAGGATGCAATAACTTCAGAATAGTACGCAATCTTGTGTCAACAAATAAGGATAATGTGCAGTGTGTGCTTTTAGATACTTTGGTCAAAGTGAACTTTTCAAGTCTGGTTCTCATCGAGAAAGGCCATTGTCCCTGGCCCAGTCAAGCTTCAGGTGCCCCAACCCAGCATAACATAAATTCACTACAGCAGAGTTGGAGACATGGAGGACATTCACATTTGTTAAGAAGCTACAGTGCCTTGAAATGGACTATAAGTTGTTGTTTCGAGACAGGCTCAAGCAAGTATTTTTCACAACCCCTGGGTTGCTTCAGCCGAGATGAAGCAATACCTCCTTAGTGAAAAGAAGGTAAACAAAATCAAATTAAGAAACAAGCTCCAGATTCAGTGACGATTATTAAAGTCGTTTGTCGGGTCTTTGTTTACTCTTTTGCCCTTATTAAGACAACCTTGTGGTGTCTCTTAACTGGTGCCTCTAAAATATTGTGTTCCTACATACCCACTATCCAGAGTTGAGGGATTGCTAATTATCTGACTCATGAAGGAGACTATACCTAATGTTCATTTCCAGATTTGCTTACAGGGTTGATTTGAATAGGTGCAAAGGCATGCCTTTGAGGGTGCTACTTTGCCCCAATGAGATACAGGTGTGCTATATAGGGGGCTAACCTTTTAGAAGGTACTGTGGGGCATATTGAGCAAAATTCACGGAGGCAATGGGTGTTGTGTTTTGTTTTAGGATAGCTTCCGTAGCGTTAATCGGTTGCTGAAGCATACAGCACTATAGTACAGTTTATTGCACAGTTGTGGGGTTGATTACAAATGAAGTTTTTAAACAAAGATGGAGTATTCAGTTTGGGTGGCTACAGAGAGGGTCCGTTCTTGGGGTTACTATATGGCTCAAGATTCTGCAGGACACATACATTCTTGCTTTTGTTTCCAATACAGTGGTTTCGCACACCTGTGTCACCCTTTTGGGTCCAATTATCCATGATAGACACAGGAAAGGAGAAGGATTGTGTGACTAGACCATACAACTCCTGACCTGGAACGCAACTGGTATGAGTAATGTTTGTTACGGCCTTAGAGGTGATGACGCAGAAATTAAGGTTTTACATTTATTAGCGCATAAACGTAGTGCTGCAGTAATCAAGTGTGACTTTGACCGAACTAGTAAAGATTGTACGGGGACAAATGTGCCCTCAGAGTAGTTTGCCAACATTTATAAGCGTGCTTTATATAACGTGATGTATTAGAATTGCACTAATCCGACATAACCGTAAACGTGTGCTATGATTTGCTTGTTTGAAATGTTTTAGCTTAGCATAACTTTAGTGGAGGCTTTGGCCTAGTTGCCTTGTCTCACGGTTTAGATGCTCGTGTTTTTCCAAAGTGCTAATAAACGTGTATTCTTGCTTGAAGCTGTACTTTTCCAGTGAGATCGGTTCACATGCTTATCTTTAAGGTTTCGTGCCAGCCTGGCATCTTCTTCTTTGCTCCAAGGTCAATCTGCAGGTGCAGACAATGGACGCTCTGAAAGTGAGTTAATTGGTAAAATATGTTGCAACTTATGTTCCCGACTCCAAGGATAATGTATGCCTAGGTAGAAGCTTGAGAACTGTTGTTTTTGATTGGACAATTTGAAGCCAACCTATGAACCCTCCAATGGAAGACCCTACTGGATTTGAACTGTTGTCTATTTAAACCTGGTGCACGAAAGGAAATCGGACATCGCCCAATCACCCGCCATTTTGCAGGACATTGCAGACATTATGGCCCATCTTGCTGCGACGCCATTTTGAATGAGACTTTGATGCTTTCTCTAATAGAGAGAAAGAAACTTTTAAGTAATTCTCGCCCTAGAGACTTTAACTTTGATTTGCCCCTCTGCATGAAGTAGTAGTTTTATCTTGCCGCCGTGAGGCAATTGCCCCGTCCACCCTGCCCCTTTGCCCCGTCCCATGCTGATCAGAACCGGTACCTGTGAGACGAAGACTTCCTTGAATGCTGATTGAATTTGGTAAATATGAAAGGAAAATGTACAATTGCATTGTGTTTTCTTTTTAGGTAACCAACTGCTGATTTTTGATAAGAACCCTAGTTAGGAGTTTTCCATATTAATGGTGCTAAATTGTTTTGCATGAAGTCCCACATGCAGATGCTAATTTGAGGTTAGATGAGGATTCATTTGATGCACGATGCAATTTGAGACCTTGTTATGCTGACCAATGTATGCAATTAGCTCATTACAGATTATAGTTTTAGTGGTTTGTGTTGCTATCATCGAATGCATTGTTATTCAAATGCTGCATAGATTGCATCTGTTTCGCCGTTATGGACAGCTATTAATGTTCATTTACATATATCATTTGGTGTTGAGACACATTTATATCATGCTAGCTTTGTTAATATAGGGAAATAAATGCATTAACTTTGAATAAACTGGTGTGGTTATTCATGACCGAAAGGTCATGGTTCGCCGAAATGTTTTCTGGATTAATTGTGAAGTGTTATGTTGATCAGGGCATTGCTTATGTTCGTTATTGATTATTGACTGTTGATTTGATTGGTTACTCTCGAGTGAAGAGAGTTCCACTTGGTCAAAAGATTCATCGACCTAAGAGCGTCCAGATACAGGTAAATTATTAGGTTGGAACGCTCTATCAGAGGAACCTGGACTATACATCGACGCAGAATATTGTCCACTACAAGAATGTCACCTGTCTCCTGCTGGCAACACACATGAATGAATAAATAACTGTTATTGTGTGATTAATGAAAATCATTGCAAAACCAGGTCAAACAATCATGTAGCATACAGGTGTTAAAACGCAGGATGGTGTCATACAACAACCAATAATCTGTATTATGTTAACATATTTAAAAGCAAAATCTGTTTGTACTTCAACTAGATTTTCTCCCTTCTGATATACCCTACTACAAGATGCATCAAAGTTCTCACAAGCTGCTCCCCAAATGGTCCAACTTAGCAGACATGAAGTTTCATATAGTAAATAACACACTACAAAACAAATCCCATTCAGTCTTCCAGCCATTATCAAGACCGTCACTGGTCGCTCAAGAAGAAAAATAAACCTAAAATTTTCAAATTGCACTAGGGCAAAAACACAGTTAAAAATTATAAGCTGGAACATAGCAGGTTTAAGGTCCAAGATGGAGGATAAGGATTGGTTGTCTTTTTTAACCCAAGACATCTGCTGTTTCCAGGTGATGTGGACCATTAATACAGTGACCTAGACGGTCACTCAACATATCATCTACCTGCAATCAAAAAAAAAAAAAAAAGGCAGATGATTTTGAAAGTATACCTTCCACCAGATTGTTGGTCCCTAGTGAACTGAGACATCCTGCTTCTCAAAGAATACCTTTTGATGAAAAGACTGGAAGAATCGCCAAAGCTCCCACCTGAAATTATGCCAGAAGGATTTATTTGTTCTACAAAGAACTGTATACTCGTCTGCGGTGATTTCAATACCAAGCTGCATCCCCTAATGTGGGACCAATCAATAATTGATGACGACCGAGCCTGGAACATACCGCTAACAACTACAGCGTGTTGCACAACACAAAGAAGGGTGAATTAATCTTCTAAGCCTTAGTTGCAGGAGGTATGTGCCCATTGAACAGACACACCAAATAAGGCAAACCACCTAAACCCACCTTCCGAGCTGGTGGCAGGCAAAGCGTCATTGACGACATGGCAATAAATATCGAAGCATGGCATCTTATAATCAATATGGGAGTAACTGTCAGGATCGAAAGTGACCATGATCCATTGCTTCTTGTCTTGGTGCATCCAGAGCCAGGCTCTCTGTTGTGAACTTCTAGCCAAAAACATAGTATCCCTAAAACCGTTTTAAAACCAAATACGAAAAACATTGTCAGGATTTATAGTAAGTACGATATAAACATCTATACTACCAGTCACAAACGGATAGCACTACAAACCACAGTCTTAAGTCCACCTATCAGGGTCAGCTTTAGCACTGGTGGCACCATGTGTGATAGTCTTTTTTGACGCCGCCCCATGACCACCTCCTCGAATTACCTCACTACCACCCGGCAAATGTGCCCCTCACGTCTCCATAGCGTCCCTTTCACATACATTTATTTGTTTTAAAAGTGGTTGCAGCAGGCATAATAACCCTCTACGCTACTTTATGGCGAATCAAAGCTGTCACTAGACAAAATTCCCATCTCTCTTCCTAGCAAGAACATTAATCACAAGAGGTATCTTGACATTTTAATTGCTTCCCGAAACTTTTTAGGAGGTGCTTTTAAATTGCAAGTTTCTAAGTTATTACTAAATGCAGCGCCCCCCCCCCCCTGAGGTCAGCGCCCCCCCAATCCAGGTCAGCACCCGGTGCAGCCGCAACGCCCTAAAGCCGGCCCGGCCACCTGTAAATGGGGGGCGCAGCAGCTACAAAAGTTCGAGGAGCTGCTGGTCCAAACAACTGTGGAAAAAGAACAGAATCAATACTGCCACTGAACATCCCTCTCTTGAGGGCCAGGACTGGTTCGACAAGGAATGCATGAGACTAAAAAAAACTCTGTCACTAGCTTTAAAGAACCAACATCTGTCTGAATCCAACAAACAGCTATTCCTTGATAGCAGGAAGCAGTAAAAAGGGCTATTAAAGTATAAAAAGAAGCATTATTTGTATAAACTGTGGCAAGATCTCCTGAATGCAACATATTCACAAAATTCAAAGAAGTTCTGGGAAACGATCAGATGGACCTGCGTTGGTCCTCCAAAGAACATGGAGCTGAATATTATCTCACAACTTCGGATAGACCACTTTACCACTATGTACTAGAGCGATGGCGACACCTTGCACCATGAGTTAAATGACTTATCAGCCCAACTCCAGGAGATGTATGGGTGTGACCCCCAAATCTAATTGAGAAACCTCAATCAGATCATAACAGAAAACCAGACTTAAAGTCAACAATGAACGAGCATGAAGTTTTAAAGCAGCATACCTTAGACCATGTACAAGCTGCAACAGCTTCCACAATTCCTGGCAATCTCTTGATTTTGGAGCAACTGTATGAATTTAGCGAAAAGGAAGTTGCCCAAGCGATCCTCGCTAAAAAACCTCACAAGGCAGCTGGTATGGATAAAATCCCTTCAGACATTTAACACTATGGTTAGCAATCCCGACTCAATCTTATAACATCTGATTTTTCAGAAGATATTCTTTCATCGTGGAGAAAATCAATAATTGTGCCGCTGAACAAAAAAAAGCTGCATGGACCTTGTGTCGAATTATCATCTGATTTCGCTGCTCGATGGCGTGGCAAAAATATTTTGAAAACTGTTGCTATCCCACTTGGACCAGTGCCTGGAAGAAAGAGATCTAATAACTATGTACCAAGCAGGTTTCAGGAGAGATCAGAGCACAGTAGACCAAGTATTTAGACTGAATTTGATCTGTCTATAAAAAACATTGCTGTATTTGGTATTTGTGATCTTCAAACTGCATTTGAGAGCAATGACCGCCCTAAATTGTGGCAAATTTGAAAGGAAATGGGAGTCCCAGAAAAGATTTTGAAGCTAGTAATCCAATTCCACTCTGGCAATACCACTAAGGTCAGATACAGCACAAGAGGTGAATACACTACAGAGATCCCAATTCAGCAAAGGCGTCAAACAAGGTTACGTCTTAGCACCAATGCTTTTTAACTGTTATATAAACAATGGCGTAAACACCTTGAAGGATCTCAAGTTTCAAGGAGTTTTGAAGGAATGTTCACCCCCTTGAGTTTTTCCCAGAGTAGATAACTGTCAACATGACCAAATGTCTTCCAAAAGTCAGTAAAACAGCCATAGAGTAGCTGAAGTTTGCTGATTGATTTTCCCACAAGCATTTGAAGTGCTACTAGGTTATCCTCTGTGCTTGCATTGGGCCTGAAGCCAGTCTAATTGAAGGGAGTTTGCTTTTTGGACACTGCCCACAATTCTAGATCAACACTCAGTTTGCTCGTAAATGGGTTTCACATAGACTATGCTTCCTACAATTCTCACTCTAGTGGTGTGGTATAGTGATCCATACAGGACTTGATTTCAGGCATATAACACTAACGCTGACATGGCTGCCTGCTACCTTTAAAACAGGCCGTTCTAGGTGGTCAGAAAATTATGCTCAAAACAGGTATAGAAGTTTAAAGTGCCAGATGTCCTCGTGCCCATTATGCTTCATTATGTTGTGCACTGCACTGGATTATAAAGGGGTTCTAAAGTTAAGTCTACACATACTCTCTGAACAACCTGCAGCTTTAGTGCAGCTCTGACCCCATTTACAGAATAAGGGACACATTGTGAAGGGGGGCATCCTGTTAGGGATGACAACTACCTGAGGTTCTGGTTGGGGAGAGTCCTAGATCCAGGGTGAATGTTATTGAGAAAGCAAAGGGACAACCAAATGGGAAAGGGTAACTGGCTCTGATAGTAGATGCCCATGACATTATTAAAACAATCCGGGACACTCCACTCAGAGTTCACAAACAACCTGAGGTGGTTTCTGACACCACTAGACTGTAAATCCCACCTCTCCTGTGGATTTTCTGCTAAGCATCTAACTGTCTCTAGGGGTCTGTGGAGGGGTGATCACATAGAGCTCTGAAGAACAGTCTCTCTCTCTCTCTATCTGGTCTCTCTCTGACACATGCATGCACTACTCTTTTTTCTCTCTCTCTATGCAACATTAAGAATCCAGAGGCGAAGATATGCTGCTAAGCTGCATCTCTGTATGCCTAGAGGCCTACCCCATATCCCAAGGACAGGATATCCTGTAGGGCTGCAGTGTGACAACTATCAATGCACTCCTTCAGCTTGGAAGCTCTGAGCCTGCAGCCTTCCCTTGCAGTATATCCCAAGGTACATGTTGCCCTGCAAATAAAGTTTGTCATCCGCTTGCAGACCAACTAGAGAATGTAACACTATTGCAGGTCCTGATGCTTTGCCAGAGACTTCCCAGAGAGAACCTCTTGCATTTATACAACTGGGGCAGGCTATCTACCATGGGAGACATTCCAAGAATCAGGTCAATAAATTGTTGAGTTTTGCCCAAAGGATTAGTTGGAGGGTTTTTCTCAATTAGACTGCAGTGCAGCATATGTCTTTCATTCTTCACATTCTTGAGAGATTTTGCCTGCAGACTTCCTTTGCATCTTATGGTGCCACCTTGCCCAATCCTTCATCTCCGGCCCATGCATAGATGCCCTCCTTCACTAGGTTGGGTTTTAGGCTGCAGCATTATCTACTGGGTCCTTAACACCCAATAATCCCTTCTCGGTCTCTCAGGACACATCTCCATCTTCATGGGACCAACTATGCACTATCAACGTTGAACAATTGAGCTAAAGTGCACCCTTAGGTATGACCAAGTTCACAGGGCCTGCTATAAAAGTATATGAAGCTACTTTGTGCTTTTTGCACTAACATTTGCTTTTGTTCTGTGGCTAGTGAATAGGGTTTGGCTATAATTAACTTTTCCAGGTTAGAGATTGTTATTTATGTAAGTGAAATTGCCAGGATCGCACCCATCTTTCTAACTGCTGGTGATTTACCTCGTCTTTACTGCATTTCCATGCCACACTGAGATCCTGAGCTGAGGAACGAACACATGTGTGTGTGTATATATATACATATATTTATATATACATATATATATATACCACACACACACACACTAGAGACCCTTGTCATCATCCATTGTTCTATAGACTTCAGCCTCATGCTACCCTCTAATTACTGGATTTTTTTACAAATGAGGCTGGAGAACAGGATTTCTCTTACTCACCTGCCTAACCCCCAGGTACCCAATATCCAAACCCTCTACGTTTCCCAGAGCTATTTTATTATACCTCAAGGTTTGATTTTTCTTTTTATCTTGGCTGTTCTGAGCACTTAAAAGACGCTAGAGGAACCTGACTGTGTTAAATATCTGCAGAATCTTTCCCTTTGAATTGCCTATAGGTTGGACAAAGATCTGAGGTAACTTTGTGCATTTTGATGAAAGCTTGAACAGAATTGAGAATAATAATGGTCGGAGACTGCTGCCCTGTGGGGGGATTCAAGACCATAGATGAAATGATGGACAATGTCAGGGTCCTAACAAGACAGTTCCTAATCTAAGCAGCATTGGTAAATTCTATACTGTGGCAACTGAGAAACAAAACAACAGATCCTAAGACACATGAATTGTAATTATTATTGATGCAACTCTTACTCTCCTTAGGGACTGACAAAGGTTGGTAACTTGGCTCTATAGGGCCCTATTCACTGCGCCTATAGCCGCACTAAAAACATGAAGTTGAAATGGGAGACACACTGGGCGAAGATAAAAATGAATGTGACTGGAAGATATCGCTAGGCTATGCTTATAAGGTCTCTAGGAACACGTCTTAAATATACTCAATTCAATCATTTCATAGGACCTACTTGACAATAAGAAGGATGAACAAAATTTATAATAACACCTCAGACAAGTGAGCGTAATGATACAGAGTTTTATCTCTTGATGTAGATCTCCCTAATAGCGGTTCCAATTTCGGAGTGTCTTTTTCTTCTTCTGGCATACTAGACAGGACAGAGTGTTGCCTGCTCAACCTCTTTCCAGAGGTTCCTCATATGTGGAAAGCAGAGAACAGGTTTCTGGATCAGGAGCTGTTGTTGGCCAAAAGAGCCATTGTCATGGCATGGAAAGCAACAAACACTCCATTAGCACAAACACTTGTATTATGCTGTTGTGAAGTGGGCTGGCAGCATGACTGCAGCCTTAGGACTCCCTGCTGCACATATTTGTAGTGTATGTATGAAGTGCTGACAGCAATCACCTCCTGGAGGAGTATGGAGGATACGAAAGGGATCAGTCAGAAGACTGTTGTGAGTCGTTCATCACAGGACAACTGAGCACTTCTCCAGACAGCTACGGGGGATTGTAAGGATAAGATTGTCAGCACTCTTACCTCTAGCAGAGGGGATGACAGGCTTCCTCACTTATTAAATTCTACAATAGCGTATATAATTCATGTATCGCAAATGATGAATCTGAGAAGACCACGCCTACTAAATGTTCCTAACTTAGTTAGTAGTTAAGTAGTTTAATGATTGTAATATCTTGTTAGATGTGATATGCCCTATTAATCAAGTCCCTGAGAGGCATCATAACAGAAATGACAATAGGGGTATGCCTTTATCACTGTGTAATTGGGTCATGGATTTAAAACTTGTATGAACAATATGCAACATTCAAATAAAGATACTTTAAAAAGACCATATTTGTTATTTTTATTCAGTTTACATTTCCCCTTTTTAAAGAACACTTCACTAGATACGTCCTTTATTTTTCACAGATCAGTTTCTAAGGATTAGGAACTCCTAAAAAATAACAGCAAATCTATAGAAAGGTCCTTTATTGTATATTATTGGACCATTGTTTCTCCCCAAAATGGCTTCACAAGTTTTGAGCAGCAAGAAATTCTCTCAGTGATACAGATATGAGGGTGAAGGCCAATAGCATACTATGCATAGCTCTGCTTGGCCTAACAACAAGAGTATGGACATTCCAAAGGTACTGATTCACGTTATTTAACATTAAATGTGAGTAATTCCCATTTTGGCCATCGAAGACTATCTCACAAGATCTGGGAATGCAAAACTTGTATTTTACCTCATTTTTTTGCATGCAAATTATAAGGGTGTGGGTAAATCTACAGTTTCTAAGGTGGCCCACCAGAATACTGTGGTTGCAATGGGTAGAAGACTGATGACACTGCAGTGGCAGTTGGGGCCTGGAGACCCAGACATGCTGACAATACTGGCCACATTTATTACATGAAGCCGAAGCTGAATATCCAAGCTCGAGATATAGACCTACATTCCTGGATGAATTCCTCAAAATGAACAGCCACTTGCAGATTGCAGCCAAGACATTTGTGATAATGGTGACTTCAAACTGTGGGCTGACACATTACAGCCCATACCAATCAAACATTTCATCAAAAACCATGGATTAATTCACAGAAATGATTGTCTTTTACACTATGCTTGACACATATTGAGCCGTGTGTTCATACATAAACTTGACAATGCCGGCATGTTGGTGCAACCCCAGCTTGCTCTGACTATTCATTCATCTCAGTTTACATGTCTAATGTGTAATTTACCACTATTCTCTGTGGCTAACATGAACCAGCACCCATTCTAACCAGTAACTACAGAAATGTCAGTCTACCACTATTTGTGGAAACATAGAATGCTGTCAAAAACAACCCGTTTAACCAGATGATACTGAGCCACGCTGAAGAACCTGTACCGCAAAAATCTTCTACTACTGACAAGCTAACCACAGCAAAAAACCTACAAAAAGCAAAGCTAGCAATTGAATCTGCTAACAAATGGCTCACCAATGAATTATCTAAACTGAAATTAACTAGCTAACAGAAGGGTGAATGGTGCAACTCAACCACGATTGAAAACAACATCTTACATGCCAACAAACTGCGAATCAGGTGGGAAACTCACGATTTTCAAAGTCAAAATAGCTTTATATGAGCTGTATCTCTCCTAAAATCGTCTCTGCATAAATAGAAGTCGATGTAGAAAATACGTTCTTCTGATTTTATTTTCAAAACTTCCTTCTTTACAGGTTTAAAATGTTGGCACGTATGTAATCTCCCCTTTAACAAATACATGAGAGGCTTCCACAAGGCTGTCAGAGAGCTATGAAGGTATTCCTCCCAAAATACATCAGAAACGACTCTAATCAAATGTAGGAGCACTTTACTTGCAAAATAAAGCCCTAACTTGCTCCCAGTTGAAAATCTGTTAAGCACTTCCCGAGCTGGAGAATCTACGCCATTTTGAACTTGGCAGGCACGGAGGAGCTGCTCGCATTCCGTGAAACAGCAACGCGGTTTGTTTTACCCAGATTTCAAAAGTATAACACGTGTTCTGCTGAAGAAGCATTTTTTTAGCCCATCATGACAGGCCAGCACCAAGCAGGGAGGTGAATGCGAACTATTCATAGCATTTTCACCTAAGATGCCAACAATTCCACAGAATTTACAGAATTAGTTTAGCTTTTCAGCAAAACAGTAATAAAAAAAATGTCTTGCAAGATCTCAAAACTGTCACATTGCTCCTGATTATTTTCAATAGCAAACAAAATGTAGTCAATAAAAATCATAGTACTATACTTATTTATTTTTAATTCAGAGTTTTTATAATGTGGTGCACACTCCTGATAGCTGCATGTGCAGTGCTTCTGGGTTCAGAACGCAGCAGATCGTGTTATCAGAAAGTGACTGGTCCACAGGGCATTCTGTGTTCGGTTCTACGGTAAATTATGGTTTTCTACCGACAAAAGGGCTTTTAATGCTAACAAGAACTTCAGTGCCAGCGTAGTTCCTGGGTGATATTGCCGTCTACCTTTGAAACAAGTGGCTGGTAGAGGTGAAATTCTATTTTATAAATTCAGACGAGCCAACTTGAATCCAAATCTCAACCATGTGAGGAGGGGCGCGTATTTGGTGGGGGCAGGGCCTTGTGCGGAGAAGTACCTAAGCGGCACTTTTGCCCCAAGCCCCCTCCTTCTTCTTAAAAAAAGCTTGCTGAGGCTGTTGCCAATGCCCTGGGGTGTTTTCACATCCATTATTAGTGGTCAGCAATTCAAGTCTCTGAAAACCACTGTTTACAGTGACTTTTAGCTCGTTTTTCCTACCACAGTGTGATATCAGCTCCTCACCGGGTGACCCTGTGATGATATTGTGTGTCACACAGTGGCACTGTGTGAGGTGGCAGGTCTGTATATTGTGTATCATGGTGTTGGATACTTGGGAAAGTAGATGACTGACAGTGACTCCCAGTCTCATTGACTATTCGTGGGTGACTGGCCAAGAGAGGCACATACCCTGAGTAGGGTTGAAAGTAAGCAAGAATGGATGTAACACCAAGTAGAGTTGGACATGAGTGAGATGAATATCTCACCTCTGGGCTCACAACCTTGCCTTTGATTGCTGTTGACTGACCAAGCAGCCGCTGAGGCTATGATTCTCTGTGTGCTGTGCACTACATAGCGCATATAGGCTAGGTACATGCTGACAGTGGTTTTATTGTGATATAAAACTATCAGAGTTGTGCCCATCTCTTCGTGTGGTTATACTGTGTAGGAGGAGGACTTATGTATCCCAAAAAGAAAACAAAAAATACTCTTGGGGTATCAATACTGAAAAGACTGTTCCCCCGAGAGAGAAAACGTAACCTTCGAGGCTTCCATGATCTGGGACATTTTACTTTTGTTTTGTACAATTTAATTTCTTCCTATTTTTTGCAGTGACCCTCATACTTTCTACTTTTTTTTTTCACTCCCCATAGCATTACCCCCTCATAGGACCTCCTCGTCCCAGTCATTACTGTATGAGGGGTCCCGCCTCCTTACAGGCACCTTAACAAGGTAGTCTGTTTTTTATTTTTATTACAATAAAGGCCCCTCCCACCATCCTCCATGCCTGCTTGTTTTCCTGTCCGACGACAGGTAAGAGAAAGTGCTAGACCAACTGGTTCCCAATCTGTGCGCCACGGCTCATTGGTGCGCCGTCTCAAATAGCCAGGGACGCCACACACAGTCTGAGAACCACTGCTTTAACCAAATATAGTGAGGAGCCAGCTGCAAATTTCAAATAATAATTACTTAGGCAGGGTTTTCATCATGTTTGTTGGTAATTGCTTAACAATTTCTGCCATCAAGCCACATTCTTCACAGTGAAAGATCTTCGCAAAGTATTTACCTCGATGAATGAAATGCCTTTTTTTCTAGGGCCACAGTCACCTTTTGATGTTTATGTTTTGTTCTGCACAGCAGCAGTTCACATTAACACTATATAGCTCAGTAAACATGATATGTCTCAAACTGATAATAAAATAAAGTATTGTTTTGATATATTTTGCTACTCAGCACAAAGGCCTCACTTTCTAGTTATACCAAAGAATGTCACTATCACACGCCTCTCTAGATTTCCCAGCCCTGCATGGAAGGTGTGAGAGGGATGGCTATAGGGAGCGGGGTCAGACAGGCGTGTGATCTCCTCTCTGGGAAGATTGCCATAACGTAAATCTTCATGGTGTATCGTAGCAGGGAGGCTTCTCCTTCACCTACTCACTCATCCAAAGGGTCACGGGGTGGATTACTGTAGTATTTCACGCTGACTCTTTATTTACTCAGTGAAATAGAAAACAGTTGCAACAAAGCACACGCATTACAGTGAAATTTCTCAATGCAAAGTAATGTCATTTAGAGGCAGTAGCAGTTATACTCTGCAATTATATTTGTGAATTTCTTAAAAGAATTCTTTGTACTCTGTAAGACAGCTGCACGTGTAATCAGTCTTCACTGAAGACATCTCCATTTACTGCTGGATGGAAAGGAAAATGTGTTCGGTGACAGTCAATGGAAATTCTTAACAGTTCATCATTCTGTCTGTCTACTAACACTCATCGTTAAAGCCTGTCAGCGAAGGTTCCCTGTACTTCATTCCTGTGTCACAAGACCACCCCGCGATTCCCATCACTAGAACAGTTCACACACCAGAAGCCTGTACAGGGATGCAAAGAGGGTTTCCAGGAGGTGCAGTGAGCACAGCACTGCTCAGACCAACAGCAACAGACATGTCACATATAGATTTATGAGAGTTGGTGCTACCAGCCCCTGAGCCTGAACAGTGTCTGCAAGTGTCTCACTTTAGCCTCGTGTGAAATGTACGACCAAGGCCCTCTAATGCTAATAGTTTTAATCTGTTCTGATGATTCGTGCGTTTTCAAGATTCACGGGGAGCTGATATGGGCAGTTAATAACATCTACTGTGCCTTGCAGCAAGTGAATGATTTAAAGAAGACAAAGTTCAAACACAATGGTTCATCGGATTGACTAGCAACATGCACATTAGATTCCAAATTGTATTCGTGCAAAGGGATTTTGCTTGCAGAATCTAGGTCACGGAATCTTCTTTCCTCATAATCCAACAGGTTGTTCAGGGAGTTAAGCGCTCGCTGCTGAACTCTGGGGTGATCGACAGGTCACTAGTCCGAATCCCCAGCCTTTGACCCTTTAATTTCGCAGCAAGTCACTCGCTTTTATCTCGCTTCTATCACACTCACAGCATATTCCCAGACAGAACTCCAGCTATTCTTTCCGCCACATCCCTCTTTTTTAATTCTGTCATGCCTGACATGTCTCTCATTCACTTTTCATTCCTTAATTTGTGCAGTTGTGATTATAGACCAACAACTTCCTCTCGGCAAACTCTCCGCTGGCATAAAATTAAATAATTAAAACAAGAATCAACAAGCCAACAACGACTGAAGTGATTACAGGACCTCAGTACCATAATCCCACCCAATGACATCACCCGCTATTTCGCCTTCAAGGCCTGTCTTTCTTAGCCATCTGTTTGTTTCACAAAAACATCATTATTGACATTGAAAATATGTTATGTTATATGTAGCCACCAGTTAGCAGAATAGGCACAGCAAAATGATTAAGCTGAACATAGAGTGCAATAGGTTTTCACAGAATCTTACAAACCAAGTAAATGCAATAATTGGAACACCGCTTTTAGGCAGATATCCAGATGGAAAATAGACAGAGCAGCAATTGAACATTGTGCATTGCAAAAACATCAACAGTGATGGCATGCTATAATAACAATACAACAAAATTCTACATACCCTCCGTCTTGAATGCAATAGAATGGCACAGTGTCATTGTAAATATAATCCTTATAAGGTGAATGTCTTTTCAACCTTCAATGCAATTATAAAATAGCCAGAGAAAGCCTTTTTAACTGGTGATGATTTCCTTTAGCATCACATACACATCACACAAATACTATTGGCCATAATCTTAATGGACAGTGTTAAGTTATGCAACAGTGGTGGCAAAACAGAACATAAAATAGTAACAGAAAGTGGATTAAAAAATCTTTAAAGTGCAAGAAAAAACTGTTTGTTCCAATCAATTATTTTTTCATTATTCACTACAGAAACACAACAAAACAGAATATGTTTTGATACAACAGTAGTAACAGTGGGTGGGGTGGCAGTTAGTTTAAAATGGGGAGGCCTCCTGCAAATTGCATACTCTGCGGTGCACCAAAAGCATTTTTCAGCCAAACCGCCAATGTCATAATATGGAGGAAAGTACTGCCAGCCTGTTGCCAGTACTTTTCTCCATATTCCCGCCGATCACGGGGTCCTAATGACCCCCTATGTCTGGGAAAGCTACTTCTAAACGGAAGCATATGCAAGAATTGGAGGAGAAGGATTTACTGCACATCTCATGATCTTATTTACAGGATCCATTTAATAATGCAGTCTAGGCTGCTTTAAGTGAACCTCAGGCCAAAAAGAAGAAGGGGGGTGTTGATGAGGATATGGACAACTCCCCTAAGGGTAAATATGTGCAGGGAAATTCTTTTTCTGACATGTTGGCACATATTTGTGAAATACTAGGATTTAAACCCAAAACACTGGTGGATGATAGGTTTTATTTGCAACACAGTTCCTTGGTGGTAGATGATTTGCCCCAGCATGACATTATCGAGGAAATCCGGGCTAAAGAATGTAAGGATGTTGATAACCAAGGTATGCCCTGTTTTCTGAGCAAACAATAACTTCTGGCTCAATTTGATGAACAGTTCCTGCAGGTTCAGAAAGTTAACTCAATTTTGTCCCCTATGGCCTCTTCCTCCTCATTGTCATCTGAGGAGACAACCCTTTCAGATCCTGTTGAGAAAAAGGTGGAGGCTGCTCTGAAGCAGGCTTACGCAGCTTCTAATTTTGAGATAAGGGCCAGTACATATTCTGCTTATGCATCACAGGTCCTAATTAAGGACTTCGAGTGGCTATTTGATTGCCTTCAGGACCAAGGGGACCTAACACCTGTCCTAGTTCATATGGAACTGTTGGCTCACTTCCTCTCTGATGTCACGTTCGATATTATGTGGGCTTTTTTCTCCTTGGCTGGGGCTGCGGTGGCAGGGCGCAGGTCCCTGTGGACTAAACCATGGCACCTGGAGGCGGCACAAAAGGCGTTGATACATATGGTGCAAAGGTCAGCTGAGGAAAAGAAGATGTTGAAACCTTTTCAGTCATTTCAGAAAAAGAAGTCTTTCTTTCACAATTAGAATTTTCCGATGGTGGTGTCATCTCATCCCTTTCGAGGACGGGCTTGTGGTCGGGGAGCTGCGTTGACCAATAAATTCCAATCCCAGAATTAACAGTCCCAGGGAGCTAGTCAGAAATCACTATCCTGGAGTCAGGGCTAGACTCTGGGTTTTCCAGGACCAGTGGTTCCAGTTGATTTCCACCTAGTGGGTTTGCCAATGATCAGTCTAGGTTATCAGATTTCCTTTGTTGGCCCTCCCCCAGTGGGTCAGTTTTTGGGATGCTCCATTATGAAAAGACCTCCAAAACTGAGATGCTATTTTGTAAGGGGTGGAGAAGCTGCTCAGCAAGAGGGCAGTCATTAGAGTACTACCTGCAGAGGAGGGATTAGGATTCTACTCCATTCTGTTCTTTGTCCGTTAACTAGATGGTTCTTTCTGGCCAAGCTTGTATTTGAAAGCTCTCGACAGATTGGTGAAGGTGGAAACGTTTTGGATGAACACTTTCCAGTCCATCATCATGTTACTGAGATTTGCAGTGAACAAGGTTCATTTCCAGTTCCAAATGTTGCCATTCAGTCTTTCAACTGCTCCTAAAACCTTCATCAAGGTATTGGTTCTGGCTGTGGGTGTTTTGCAGTTTCAGGGGTTCTCAGTGTTTCCACTCCTTGACGATTATTTGATATGTGCTTCCTCCCTCCCTAAGGCTCGGATGGTGGTGGAACTGACAAAGGCTCTGCTTCAGTGGTTGGGATTCAGGCCGAACCTTGCCCTGTTCAGAGGTTGCAGTTTATTGAGGCAGTATTCGACACTCAGATGGAGGCAGTTTTTCTGCCTTCTGCTTAGAGGCAGAGAGACTCTGCAAAGACTCCTGACGGTTCTCTTGCCTCAGCAGTTGGCTCCAGCCCAGAGTTGGTTAAGGGTCCAGGATTTGATTGTGTCTACCACTGCTGTGGTTCCCTGGGATGGTCTACACCGGAAACCTCTCATCAAGCATCTGTTGTCCCTTGTAATCCCTCCTTTGCAGTTTTTAACTCCCTAGTTCCCCTTTCTCCTCCTCTTGTTCAGGACTTGGGTTGGTCGCTATACACTCCCAACGTGGAGAAGTGGGGTCAGTTTTCAGCTCCCTCTTCCGTTGCTGTTGACAACAGATGTCAGTCTGTGGGATTGGGGGGGTGGGTTTGGGGACTTTGGAGGCAAAGGGCAATGGTCCCAGGGGGAGAGGGTTTGTTTCTCCAATTGGCTGGAGTTGGCTGCAATTTGGAAAGCGGCTCAGGTGTTTCAGGCCCAGTTGTGGGAGTCGGATCTGGGTGTTGGTACCAACAATCAGGTGACTTGGTGCTATCTGAACTACCAGGGAGGTACACGAGCACCCCCCTGAATCATCTGGCTTCCCCGGTTTGTTCACTGGGGGAGGGTCATTCTCATAACAATGAGGGCCATTTACATTTAGGGTCAACTCAATTACCATGCCGACAGTTTGTGCACCAATCTGCCCTCCTAAGTCCTTTACTATCTGTCAATACCCCTCCTCAGGGACATTTTTCCGACTCGGGGATCCATGGATTGACCTCTTTGCCTCTGCCAACAATGTCCTACTTCGAAGGTTTTGTTCGGAGGTGATTTGTCCTCAGGCTTGGGTGGTGGATGCCCTTTCAATTCCTTGGCCCTCAGGTCTTCTATATACATTCCCTCCAATTCCCCTCCCCTCAAGGATGCTTCAGAAGATTTGGGTGTAGAAGGTGTGAGTGATCTTATCCACCCCATTTTGGCCTCGTCACCTTTGGTTCTCCCTGTTGCTTCAGTTGTCCGAGGCAATTTTGTAAGGTTACCAGCGATGCCGTTCTCACTTTAGTTTCCAGTTCCGGCCTTACCCCAGCATCTGTTAACTGAAATTAACTGCTTGGCTCTTGAGCGCTTAGCGCTGGAGATGACAGGGTGCTCTATTGGTAACAAATATTTAGAAGTTTGGTAAAGATTCTACACTTTAGCCTTATAATAAAAACTGGGGCTCTTTTGTGAAGTGGTGTGCAGCTCATAGGGTGGATGTGGCTATAGGGGATTCGATGCAGATGCTGGAGTTTCTGAGGGATGTTTTTTTTATTTTAAATGGTGTCCCTATACTCTGGCTGCTCAGTGGGCAGCTGCTAGAGCATGGAGGGGGTTGGGTGCTGCGCTGGATGGTATTGATCCTTTGGTGGTAAGGTTGTTACAGAGTTTTCAGCTCTGGTGCCCAGTGTCTCCAATAATTGTCCCTTCCTGGGGCTTACCTACTGTTCTCCTGGGTCTCCAATTGTCGCCTTTTGAACCATTGCTTGAGAATGGCTTGATGTGGTTGTCTGCTAAAATGTCTTTTCTGTTAGACATTACTTCAGCTTGACGACTGAGGGAGTTGGGGGCTTTACTGATTCTGCCGGAAAGAGTGGTTCTGAGGTTGGGTCCAGCCTTTGTTCCTAGGGTTTCTTCGCAGTTCCATTTGCAACAGGAGGTTATTCTTCCTGAGTTTCCTGGTGAGGGTGATGGTTGGATCCCCGCCTCTCTTGACATTAGAAGGGCTCTACAGATCTATTTGCAGTGCACTCAGGATGTTCGTCTTTCTCCTGCTCTGTTTGTATCTTTTAGCAGGTTTACTAAGGGGAAAAGTGGCTACCTCTACACTCAGTAAGTGGGTATGTCAGGCATTTTGTCAATCCTATAGATCCTTGGGTTTGGATCCTCCAACCCAGGTTCAGGGGCATTCTACCAGATCTGTTTCCATTTCTTGAGCTGAGGCTGCAGGGGGTGTCTATCCAGGAAATCTGTAGGGCTGCACCTGGCAGTCCCACCACAATTTCATTAAGCACTGTTGTCTGGATGTGTTGCATTTTTCAATGGATAATTCTGTTGTCGGTGTGTCCTCAAACAGTAACTAATGACTGGGACAAGTAGGTCCTTTGATGGGACAATGAGCCGTTGCTTACCGGTAATGTTCATTACCCCAATTAATGTCCTCCTGTCCCTGTCCTATTCCCGCCCCCACCCTGTCTTTGTGTCTGGTCTTGTTTTTAGAAGACATGGAGGAGGGTGGGAAAAGCTTTTGTTGTCATAAAAATAAAAAGTAAAAAAAAACATTTTAGGGTGCCTGTCAGAAGGCAATACCACCTCATACATTAATGACTGGGGTGAGGAGGACCTTAATCGAAGTAATGAAGATTACTGGTAAGTAACAGCTCATTCTTGGGTATGTGCGATGTGTGCACTTTGCAAAAACAAAAAAAGTAAATCAATAAATCTTTTTGTCGACACCAATTAGAAATGGGGTTTCTGGTTGGCTACCGTATGCACCTAAGCTAGGCAAAAGCCACCACTCTAGTCATGGCAAGTCAGTTACACACCAGAGATAACATGTGCTAACCCCCTGGTGGCTTGGCACAGAGCAGTCAGGCTTCTCTCCAGAGACAATGAGTTAAGCATTTGCGCAACACACTCACACCAGTGGCACAGTAAATACACCATAAAAGAGACTCCATACAGGATTATATAAACAAATACACCTCTTTTATTGTAAATATGTGTGTGTATATATATATCCAAGATCAAACATGACATAAATCATACATATTGTACATCTTCTGTAGTATTCGTTATCCTGACATTGCAGGTATTCAGGATAACATAGAACAGATCATTGTGGCATGAAATGCTGATGTTAGGCTGGTTAGAAACCACACATAAATGATATGTTTACCATAGCATGTCAATAGATCACCACGTTATCACTATGAATCCATAAACCATAGATAATTCGCATATTAGGCCTGTATCATAACTCCCCTGCGCATGATGCCAGTTAGGGGAGGAACACAAAATACATCACCACCATATAATGAGGTCACAAAAGCACTGGGGCTTCTATTATACTGGTATGGTACTTTTTGTGGGTTTCTTTAGAACAGGCCCAATGCTTCGAGCGCAAAAGCACAGGTGCCCTTAATACGGCCTTTATGGTTATTCTGGAACCACCCCCACCAGAACTATGCCATTGATGATGGGGACTCCATGGCCACACAAAACAAAGAGTAGGCACTGATGCAGGGTGAGTGTATTTTCTCCAGGGTTGAACTCAGGCGTGTGCATCATCCTCCTGGCATGCTCAGTAGAGGGAGAGCGGTTAAGCATGAGGGGATTGACATACCTCATCCGGCATGCCTCATGGGTGCCTCTGGGGCCTGGAAGCTCACAGCATACAAAGGGAAGTGCAGAAATGAGTACTGATAGGTGAGAAAACCTTGACCCCAACTCCCAAACCCAGCTGCCCACGATTGCACGGTGCAGCTGCACGGGCTTAGTACCTTTCCTGCGGTTACTCCGTTGCTCTCAGGGAGATCGTCCCGCCTCCCATGGTCCTCAGTGACCTTCGTCGCATGCAGCCTAGCTGCCCAAAGTGAAAAGAGCACACCAAGACTCAGTGTGAGCCTGCAGCCTGTCGTGGCATCTTGGGCTTTCCAGGCACTCTATTCACCCTCCGCAACTTTCCTTTCCCAAGCGGCACCCAGAGTAACGATCACAGGGGTGTGGCTGGCTGAAAATTCCTGTGAAAAAGAACAGCGGATGCTGGGGTCAGCCAAAGCCAGTTTTTCTTGGTGCGGCAGCGCCGATGCTCAAAGCACCGGGCGGGCAAACTCGGGTATGCTGCTCACTACAACCCGAGGTGGTAGTTAAATAAAAACAGCCACTAATTCCTCCTGCAGTTTAGTGCCTGAATACCATGAGGTCTTTTAGGGCCCTGATACCTCGACAACAGGACAAGCAACTAAGTCCTTGCAGAGTATTTTGGGGGCAGAGAAACAGGGAGCAGGCAACAGATCAGCACATCCAACCTTAACTGCAAAGTGGTGGTCCCACCCAGCAGATAGGCAGCTGGCCAGCACAACAAAGCAATTAGTAGGGATTGCGGTTTCTCCTGGGAGCACCCCAGTGCCTTGGTAGGACAGGGTCAGAGAGCAGCTGGCAGCAGGGTAACAAACAGTAAAACAATCCAGTGAGTACTCTAGGCCAACCAATGAGTAGAAGGTTGCAGGACAACAGCAGAAGAGCAGTCCTTTGTGCAGTGCAGCAGTCCTCCCGAGAGAGGTTCAAAAGTGGTCTAGAATATGGGGTCAGAGCCACTGTGCTTATACTCTAAAATGTCTGTGTTCAAGGGGCGACTTCAAAGGAACCCTTCCAAGTGTAACACAACCCCTTTCAAGCTATCCCTAGCTTCAGACATCAGTAGGGGGAATCAGCCCTTTGTGTGAGGGCAGGGCACAGCCTATTGTCATGTAAGGTGTGAATGACCTCTCCCCCTACCAAGCTCAGGAAGACTATCAGTATGCAGATGGATGCAGATGCCTCACCTGTCACACCCAGCTCCCCCTGTTTTGTGGCTGTCTGGAAAGTATGCACAAAGTGTAGCCGTCACTCTGCCCTAGACGTGCATTAAAGTCATGCTGATAAACATTAGAGTTATAAGCACAGAGAAATGTCCACTTTCTAAAAGTGGAATTTTTTATAATAGTAATGTAAAATCCAACTACACCAGCAAGCAGGTTTTCCTACTATCATTCCAAACATACCAAACATGCCAGCACTACTCCTTTCAGATCAGAAAATACCCCTTCAAAATTTATAAGGGAATTCCCAACGCTAACCTATAAGAGGAGCATCTCTCACAGTAGTCAAAAGCAAAATAGACTGTTTGTCACTACTAAAACATAAAAGTACAGTTCCTCCGTTACATACACAGCACCATGCCCACAGGGCTCCCTAAGGCCTACTTTAGGAGTGACTTAGGTGTAGTAAAGGGGAGTTTAGGCTTTAGAAAGTAGTTTGAAATGCTAAGTCAATATGGCAGTAAATCGCACATGCAGGCACTGCAGTGGCAAACCTGAGACAGGTTTGAAGGGCTACTTGTGTGGGTGGCGGAATTTGTGCAGCAGGCACACTAGTAGCATTTAATTTACAGACCCTCTGTGTAGGAAAGTACCATCTTGCCTGGCATCTTACCCCCATTTTTACTTGTGTGTCAGTTTGTTTTTGCCTGTGTCACTGGGATCCTGCTAGCCATGACCCCAGTGCTCATAGTTTGTGGCCTATATGTGTTCCCTGTGTGGTGCCTAACTATATCACCGAGGCTCTGCTAACCAGAACCTCAGTGTTTATGCTCTTTCTGCATTTAAAATTGTCACTGCAGGCTAGTGACCATTTTCACCAATTCTAATTGGCACACTGGGTATATGGTACCTAGGTACCCAGGGTATTGGGGTTCCAGGAGATCCCTATGGGCTGCAGCATTTCTTTTGCCATCCATAGGGAGCTCAGACAATTCTTACACTGGACTGCCACTGCAGCCTGAGTGAAATAACGTCCACGTTATTTCACAGCCATTTTACACTGCACTTAAGTAACTTATAAGTCGCCTATATGTCTAACCCTCACCCAGTGAAGGTTAGGTGCAAAATTACTAGGTGAGAGGGCACCCTGGCACTAGCCAAGGTGCCCCCACATTGTTCAGGGCAATTTCCCCGGACTTTGTGAGTGCGGGGACACCATTACATGCGTGCACTACATATAGGTCAATACCTATATGTAGCTTCACAATGGTAACTCCAAATATGGCCATGTAACGTGGCTAAGATCATGAAATTGTCCCCCCATACCAAATCTGGTACTGGGGGGCCAATCCCATACATCCTCTGGGCTCCAGCATGGACCCCGGGTAATGCCAAACTAGCTCTCTGGGGTTTTCTCTGCAGCTACTGCTGCTGCCAACCCACAGACAGGCTTCTGCCCTCCTGGGGTCTGGGCAGCCCAGTCCCAGAAATGCAGAACAAAGGATTTCCTCTGAGAGAGGGTGTTACACCCTCTCCCTTTAAAAATAGGTGTTAAGGGCTGGGGAGGAGTAGCCTCCCCAGCCTCTGAAAATACTTTGAAGGGCACAGATAGTGCCCTCTTTGCATAAGCCAGTCTACACCGGTTCAGGGATCCCCCAGCCCCTGCTCTGGTGTGAAACTGGACAAAGGAAAGGGGAGTGACCACTCCCCTGTCCATCACCACCCCAGGGGTGGTGCCCAGAACTCCTCCAGTGTGTCCCAGACCTCTGCCGTCTTCAATGCAGAGGTGTGAGGGCACAGTGGAGGCCTCTGAGCGGCCAGTGCCAGCAGGTGACATCAGAGACCCCTCCTGATAGGTGCTTACCTGGATTAGGTGGCCAATCCTTCTCTGAGGGCTATTTAGGAATGAATGCAAGAGCTCGCCAGAGTTCCTCTGCATCTCCCTCTTTGACTTCTGCCAAGGATTGACCGCTTACTGCTCCCGGACGCCTGCAAAACCGCAACAAAGTAGCAAGAAGACTAAAAGCAACATTGTAGCGCCTAATCCTGCCGGCTTTCTCGACTGTTTCCTGGTGGTGCATGCTCTGAGGGCTGTCTGCCTTCATCCTGCACTGGAAGCCAAGAAGAAATCTCCCATGGGTCGATGGAATCTTCCCCCTGCTAACGCAGGCACCAAACTTCTGCATCACCGGTCCTCAGGGTCCCCTCTCATCTTGACAAGCGTGGTCCCTGGAACACAGGAGCTGGATCCAAGTGAACCCAACAGTCCAGTGGTCCTTCTGTCCAAATTTGGTGTAGGTAAGTTCTTGCCTCCCCACGCCAGAAAGTAATCCTGTGTACTGCGTGATCTGCAGCTGCTAGGGCTCTTGTGCACTTTTGCAAGGAATGCTTTGCTCAGCTCGCTGAGTTGACCACCGGCTTCGTGGGGCCCACTTTTGTTGTGTTGAGATGACCGCCATACTCAGATTTCTTGAACGCCTGGGACCCTCTTATGTGACTCTGAGTCGACCGCTGTCCTCAGGTCTTCTAAGTGCCTGTTCAGGTACTTCTGCAGGTGCTGCCTGCTTCTGTGGGGGCTCTATGAGTTGCTGAGCGCCCCCTCTGTCTCCCCCTCCAAGGGGCGACCTCCTGGTCCTGCCTGGGCCTGGGCAGGACCCATTTTCTTCAACGCGACTCTTGCAGCTAGCAAGGCTTGTTTGCTGTCTTTCTGCGTGGAAACAACTCTGCACCCTCCAGCACACTGTGGGACATCTTCTGACCAAAGGAGCAGTTCCTGGCACCTTCCGTTGTTGCAGACTCTTCGGCTTCTTCCACCCAGAGACAGTCCTTTTGCACCTTCATCCGGGGTTTAGTGGGTTCCTGCCCCCCCCCCCGGACACTTGCGTGACTCTTGGACTTGGTCCCCTTCCTTTGCAGGTCCTCAGGTCCAGGAATCCATCTTCAGTACTTTGCAGTCAGTTGTTGCCTTTGCAGGATCCCCTATCTTGACTTTACTGTCTTTCTGGGGTAGTAGGGTAACTATACTCCTACTTTTCACAGGTCTTGGGTTGGGTTATCTTGGACACCCTTAGTGTTTTCTTACACTCCCAGCGACCCTCTATACACTACACTAGGCCTGGGGTCCATTCGTGGTTCGCATTCCACTTTTGGAGTATATGGTTTGTGGTGCCCCTAGGCCTATTGTGTCCTATTGCATCCTATTGTATTCTACAGTGTTTGCACTACTTTTCTAACTGTTTACTTACCTGATTTTGAGTTGTGTGTATATGTTGTATATTTTACTTACCTCCTAAGGTAGTATATCCTCTGAGATACTTTTGGCATATTGTCAGTACCTTTATTTTTAGTAACTCTCAGTATTGTGTTTCTTGTGATACAGTTCTATATGATATAAGTGGTATAGAAGGAGCTTTGCGTGTCTCCTAGGTCAGCCTAAGCTGCTCTGCTATAGCTACCTCTATCAGCCTAAGCTGCTAGAACACTACTAATCTACTAATAAAGGATAACTGGACCTGGCACAAGGTGTTAGTACCATCAGGTACCCACTATAAGCCAGGCCAGCCTCCTACACTGGGTTTATGGTATGCCACTTTACAAGGGACTCATAGGTAAATTAAACATGCCAAACATGCGCAAGCCAAACATACAACGTTTTAGGGAAGAGAGTACCTGCACTTTAGCACTGGTTAGTAGTGGTAAAATGCCCCAGAGTGCTAAAGCCAACAAAAAGAGGGTCAGAAAAATAGGATGAGGAAGGCACAAAGTTTGGATATAACCCTGCAGAAAGGGCTGATTCTAACAACATCACACTATCATTGATCAAACAGGTAACTTTCGAACGGACCTCGCCTCGTGTAGCTATACATTTGAAACCCTCATTGCAGACACTGCCTGTTTTTTATCTAGAACTCATACCACTGCTGTCACCAAGGCCTCGATCAGATCTATAATCAACCACTACAAATCTTTCTGATGAATACAACAAAAAAACTTTAAAACTGCCTGGTCCGCACATTGTTTTAAATAATCATAAGACCGCTTCCTAAATCAAGGAAGGAGGAATTTGGTGACATGCATTTTCTGAGGTATTTTGTTCCAATTAACAAGAATGCTTGCTTGACTGTGATGCTGCTTTTCCAGACAGTATCCAGCCTTGATACTGGTGATGGTTTCTGTTTTGGTTGTGCTGAAACTTACCCGTGTGGCATCCAGCTATGATACTGAAAATGACCCATTTGGGTTTGCTGATGCTTAGCCACCTGCAGCCATGACAGTGACAAGACTTCCTGTTTTACTGTGCCTTTTATTAGATCAGCCCACAGAACAAGTATACTACGCTTTCCATTATCTTGAGTAATGGCATTTTGCTTGAACACAAGTCTAAGATATGATTGGGCAGCAAGGATGTATGGATGCATCAGCGGGCTTTGGGCCTTTTTTGTTCATCCTTTGTTGTGGCAAAGTTGAAAAGAAAGTTATTGTCCAAGCTGTTGTTTCTAGAAACAATTAAATGTAAATGTGTGCAGAGTGCTACTCTGCTAAGCAAATTATAGGGTATATGTGAAAGTGATGCACTGCAAATCATTGAACTATCTTCAACTGCAGATATGCCTTCTCCCCCTAAGGCTAAGGAGCCTCACAACCTCAATGGTACAAACTCCTCCAATTCAGCCAGCTTTACCCTGGATAACGCAAAAGCTCAATTTATAGATGACTTGGTGTTCAATAGTTTTTCTCTGTCTTTCGCTTTAATTTCCCGTCTATTTTCCAGAATTCAAGCAGTAACTGCACTGTCTATGATTCTATCAGTTGATCGCTGGCCACTGCTAATATGGCACTGAGCTGGCAAGCGCATAAACTTGAGTTACAGATCCACTTGCTATAGTCCTTGGCCACTTGTGTAGGTCTACTTGATAATAAACATAACAATATTCAGCTCAAATTTGATGCAATGATGCAATGATGGACACGCTTATTTTGAGAAACAACTTCTGCAGCAATGCTTGCACACCCATCGTTGATAAACTTAGCTCTCTCCCGGCTATGCTACAGTCTTTAACTGACAATTTTAAATTGTGGAATAATAAATGTAACAATAACACAATCATTGTAGCATTCTATTGTTTCCACAACTGAGCAGAAGTCAGACTATTGCCCTGGGTTGCCTGCCACATGGGACAACGAGCAGGCCCCTGGCACTGATTATGGCTTGGACCTTAAATCCCTGACACAGAGAGAAAAGAAAAGATTAAACAAGAAAATCAATCGAATAGAAATATTGTCTTCAGGGATAGCTTTTCCCAAAGTGACAGCTCCAGCAAGGCAGAAAAAATTTACTCTATCTTTTCCAACTCACAAGGAGCAAGCAAACAAGATACTGCCTCTCCTGAAAAACAAGCTTGCGGCTCCAATTCTGTTGCAGCCCTACCTGCTCTGTCTTCTGCAGCAGTGCAGCCATCAATCAAGGTGGAGAAGAATACCTCCCAGGAACCGCCCAGTCTGTCCGAAAAGCACACCTGTGGCTCCAATTTAGTTGCAGCCCAACCTGCACCATCATCTGGCGCAGTGCAGTCCTCAACCACAGTGGGGGAGAATTCCTGCCAGTCTCAGTACCCCAGGCAAAAGCTAAGTTGATCAATCAAGCCATCAAATATAGACCATGTGTGGCTAACTATTGAAAAGCCTGAACACCGTACCATCTAAACAAGAGAAAGTAAACAAGAATTTGCATCAGTGCCTACAAATCCGGCGGAGGGCCATGGAAACCAATGCAACAGATTTAGGCTCATTCCCTTCCTAATACCGTAAAGAAGTCATCAATAGGTGAGCCGTAAAATAAGAGTGGGAAATCTAGCTCTGGCACGCATTATTTTAAATTTAATGCAGGGATGTGGAATTAAATAAAATATCTACTTGTCCAGGGGACAGGTTGCTTCTTAAGTCTACTTGTCCTGTAAAACAATCTACTTGTCCCACTGGTGCCATGTAGTGCGGCAACAAATTATGGCAGCAATCTCATTCTGTAAGAGCTCTGATAATAGCCTCTCTGATCATGCCAGGGCAAATACTATCTACGTACCAGGGCTGGAGGAAGCAGTAAGCAATAGTTCCAGGGCTGGAATGCCTTTGAGCCTGCAAACTAACTTGCATGTTTTAAGGATGTTCACTAGCACTTCTCTAATCTTTCCCCATGTTGAGAAAGGTTGGAAATTTACTCCTGCCAATGGCAGAAGTAAAAGTTCTTCTAGGATTGGGAAAAAAAGTAGTTGGAGTCAAAGTGAACTTGTAAATGCCCAATAGATTTTCTCATGAGCAAATCTACACATACATAAGTGCTTGTGCTAAAATACAGTCACAGATATTTTCTAGGAGTACGGTTTCCTTGTCTACTTCTGTAAATTCAAAGACATATAGCATGGGTGCACTTTTGTGACTTCCTTTAAGATTTGGCTCCCTAGTTAGGTCTGGCGTTGACCAAAACATTTTGTTTTTATTAATATTCTATTTCTCTATCCAGCTATCTATCTATCGTCTGGCTTTACTGTGAGGATCGCATTCTGCTGTCCCGCAAGGAGAATATTGGCACAAAACAAAAGTCGTTTTGTTCCGTGACAGGAACTACTGTGGCAATCAGCAGTGTAACAAAACTGGAGGGGGCCTCTCTGCAAAGAACATGGAGGCCCCCCTCCAGACCTGCACAGGGCAGGTGCTGTGCTGAGGGGCTCCCCTGGCGGGATCTCCCTGCACCACGCAGACTGCGGGAACTTTGCTACACTACTAGTGGCAATGTGTGCTTTTTGAGACCAAAAAGTTTTTTTTTGCTTTTTGCTAGTGTTTGTTACAATGATGAGGGCCTGGCAGCTCCCACAACAATAAAGTGTTACAAAAGCCACGTCAAAACAAGGCATGCATTAACGGACCCAAAAGACAGATGTTGGATTGGTTGGCTTTGCAAGTGCTTGTTTATTTTCATGCTTTCCATAATCTTGTTGAAAATGTTACACTGATTTTCCATTAGGAATATTTTTGGGAAATACTAGCATGCATCAACACATTTTACTAAATGACACTTCGAAGAAATAGCACCTAAAATTTCATAGTAGCAATAGGTTTTTGTTCACTACCTGCATTTTTTTCTGAACATTTTATTTGGAAGCAAAAAATCATCACTCTTGCTTACAAGCTTCTGCAAACATTTGCATATAATCAGAGCGCATTCGGGGAGCATTAAACATAGCCTTATATTGTCAAACTTTTTAAATGTGTGTACACTTTTTTTTTTTTTTTACTGGAACCACTGTCAAAATATTCTTTACAGCACTCACCCTAATAATAAAGGCTTCTCAATAATGAACCATAAATACAAGTTTGAATACCATTAACATATCAACACACATTACCTCAGCTGCAGACAGTCCCTTCTCTGTAAACTGGCAACCAAATGGTTTGTGCCGCAGGGGGTTGGGCCTACTTGTCCCAAGGACAAAATAAACATGAAAACTTGTTGCCCTTGACCCCAAACAATATGTCCCAGGTATCGGGCGATAGGTATTCTGCATCCCCCAAGTTATGGTAGACTTAAACATACGGGCATTATAACCCATGGATGGGCCTTCTCTTGAAGCTGAAAGCTATATCTTCCCACCATCGCCTGCCCCAGAGGAAGAAAATCAGGCTCCAAATTTAGGTTGCTCAGAGTTTTCTAGATCCCCTCTATTTTTTATGCCTAAATACAGAACAAGGGGCACACATGACATTATAAACAGGGGCAACATTCTGCATTTATTAGCCCATATCCCACATTAGGGGGCCTAACTTTGGAAGACATAATTAGCATCCATTTTCCCCCAGGACTGAGGAAACAAAAGACATTTGGAAATAAGTGTCAATAGTAGAGTTTTGTTTAAACATTCCAACGTTATGCACTTGGAGCTGAGGTTGATAAATCATACTATATTAAAAGCCTGCCTGTGCCCTGTTACTTCTGCAGTAGATGTGAACTGGGCTGTATGGGTTACTCTCCAGGAGGGAAATCATCTGGAACGTATTCTCCCCTCCCTCGCAGACCATGACCAAACTGCAGACTGGAGTTAGTTACCGGCAGCACTTGTTTCATCACACCATCAACACCTTAACGAAACCCATGCATGCCTTGCCATTGACCAATGCTCTGCCTCTAACTCACTCAAAATCATCTACTGGAATATTGCTACCCTGGCCAGAATATTAGGAAATAAAAGTAGTGATTAATTTTTATTTCAGTTGGATATTATCTGCTTGGGCATTGCATTCAATTCCTTTAACTTTTTATGATAAATTTGCTAAAGCAGCGATCCCCAGCAGATCAGTTGGCAAGCCCTCTGGTGGCCTGGCCGCCTATATCTCTACAGCTGTCAAGACAACTTTATACTTTTTGTGATTATTTTCCAACTTAAATACTGCTTATATCAAAATTGACCTTCTCTAAATAAATGTTTATTTAAATTATCATAACAAACACAGAAAGAACAAGAGGTCCGTACTTGAGGACTTTATCAGCCAGCTTGATAAATTAATCTTCGGTGTTCTCCAACCATGAGTTAATCATCACAGGGAGTTTTAACTTGATTTTATTGGGGCAAGAAGAAGTCCTTGTCCATTTGGCCCAAAGACCTTCCAAATTAGGTCCAGAAAATCTCAATTAAGTTTCATTGGGAAAATTAGTGAACTTATTTTTCTCCAGTATTCAGCCAGTACCTCTTACTTTTTGTACTCAATTTAGCTCTATATGCCACTTTAATCATAATTTCCATGGAAGAAGTGCCATCCTGAATTACACTTATATTTCTTGCTCCCTTTCCACAGTCTGTCTGGATTATGCGATCAAGAACAGACAATAGAGTGATCATTCTCCTGTGTTAATCTCTCTGGGTATTATCATGAATTGTGCAGAGATCCTGCCCATGGTTGGGGTTTCCACTCCTCCTCAGTCGTTGAAGAGGCTAAACTGGAAAGTACTGAATAAGGACAGACTAAAACTTTGGCAAATCTGGCCAGAGTGTCTGGATCTTCAGACAGTTTTTGGCTCTAAAACGGGCCATGAACTTGTCACTTTGTGGCCAAGGATTACTACATCACTGCTGAACAAAGTGGGATTGGGTACCTATACCAACCAGAGCAATGAATACGAAATGGTTTACAGCAGAATGAATCCATCTGAAAAGAAATGTATACTGGCAAATAAGGCATTTGCCTGGATCCACTGTTTCAAGTTCAAACCCGCCATTTGCAAACTGAGTACAGGAGGAAGATCTGGGACACAAAAAGTAAATACGTAGTCTTGCAATGGCTAATCTTGTACAAGATCCCAAAAGCTGAAGACCATAGCAAATTCTGGAAGTTTATCAATAAGTTTGATGAAGGCCACAGCCCAGTGGTTGAAATTGATGTTAGTTCTGACGTCTGGGAATCTTACATTATGCAATTATATGTTGATGAGAAATTTAGTGCACCGCCTGACCCCCCACTGGTTTACCCTCAGAGCGGGGGCCGTTCTCCAAGGCCAATTGCATTAACATCCGCAGCTTCATGAATTTGAGAGGGAATAGGACTCATGATGACAGCTATATCAGAGAAAAGAGAGGGAAACCTTCAGTGTTAGATTTTGCTACCGAGATAATGAGCTTCATGTACAAAGGGTTTTTGCATTCGCAAACCCTCTTAATCGGTAAATCAGAGGGTTTGCGAAGACTAAAACCCTTTTTGAAATGTAGCATTCCCACTCAAACATTCAGAAAAGGCCTCAGAATTGTTAAATGGGTTTAGGAAAGCATAAGGAATTGGTATTTTTGGAAGAGGAGTATTAAAGACATCCCTTCCAAATACCGATCCCTTGTGATATGTATTAATGTTTTGCAACTGAAATCTGGTTGAAAAACATTAATATTTTACCGCCACCTCAAAGAAAGTGGTAACCCATTCGCCAACAGGAATGGGTCCCGATGGGACCCCTTCTCCTTTGTGAATGTTGAGAAAAACATTTTTAAGAGCAGGCAGTGGTCCCATGGACCATAGACCACTGCGTACCCTTAAAAAATATTAGTTAAACTTTTCATATTTTTTTTTAACGAATCCTGTTTCCCTTTAATGAAAAGGGGCTGCATTAAAAAAAAAAATTGCTTCATTTAAAAGCAACCTCAGCAAGTCACCATCCCTCTGATGGATGTGATTAATCGTCAGTCACAATTTGTGACCTACCTCATCAATACCGATAAAGTAGGTCGAATTACAATCTACTATAAATCTGCGTTTTGTGAACCAACCGAATATCATATAGGTTGGTTTGCGAAATCAGAATGGAATCAGTAGATGTTGGTGCATAGTTTGAGATCCCTTTTACTGGATCTATTCTTAGTACATCTGGCCCAATATTGCATCCCAAAGCTGGAACAAGAGTAGATTCCCCACCCAGGATTATATGCAAGTATATCTCCTGAATAGAACACAAGCAAGACTGAATGGGAAGAGAAAAAAGATAAGAAAAGAATCTCAAATACCATTATCTTTAGTGTATGGTATTGGATGCATGACACTGATCAAACTGTAACATTTCATTAACCAGTACAGTTAAATGCACGTGATGGTATCAGACTCTTGTTAGCCAAGTTCATTAACATTGTCAGCTGTTAACATGTTACTGCTCAATTTTTTGGTTCTGAAAATGAGGAGCCTCTAAAATATATATTTTTTTAAATGGCAAATTCGACCAGTTTAGGTCAAAATGATTGTGGCCAACTGAAAAGTCTTAGGAGGACTCTTCTAATGTTACTCCAGAAACTCTATTTAATAAATGTGGTTCTGAGACAATATTTAATCTGTCAGATCACTGATTTTGTTAGCTTATATTAAAGCTGCTTAATGTAAAAAGTGCAACTCCTATACCGCAGTCTAGTGAAGCAGTGCAAATATAAACTTTGGAACATGTTTTTGGGTTGAAATTATGTTAAACCCTGCCTCCTCTTTGTTATAACTCCTGTAATGTATGTCCCAGTGTTTCTCTATCACTCTTGGACACTGGTATTTATTGTATCAGAAATGCGTGAAACTATAGTGAGGCACACTAAAACCCTCTAGGAAACTTGTTTGTGGCAGTCTATGGCACTATCGTTTCCCCCATTTCTATAGGAATGGTATGTGTTTAAAACAACACTTTTTACAAAATTAGTGATTCTATCATTTATACAAAACATTACTTAAAAAAAAAAAAATGATGTTTCGTTTACATTGCTCACAGTGATAGGCGGGGTGAGGTGTTAGTTTTGTAGGGGAGGGACTAGATGAAACATTATTCGTGTCTGGGTTGTCAATTTAATTAACCGAGTAGTTACGGTTTGGTAAATAAATGTATTTAACTTGAAAATCAAAGTTCTACTTTTAGAGCCTTTACTTTTAGTCGTAAAATCGATTTCTACCAAAGACATTAGAAAAAATAAAATCAAGCATGTGCATTGTAGAACTGTCAATTTCAAATAAATGATGCACATCCCTTTAAGTGGGCCTAGTGTAGATTGTGATTTGCTTTTTACCAACGTTCTGTTGTTTGACACAGTTCTTGATGTCCTGGGGATTTCTTTGCAACTTTCACTGCCTTGTGAAACTGACAATCAGTTTGTGCAACTGCATTTATTAATTTGTGAAGTGATTGCGCTCCATCTCAGCCTTGGAAACGTCGTTTGGGCCCGATCTCTAAACATATTGATCATGTGTGATCGTCTGGAGGATCAATTTTTGGAGCGACGTTGTTTAAATACGGCACACACATGGTGGCGGTAGGGGGACGGTAAAGGGCGCAAGAAAAGTGGCACTGAGCTCTGTGAAGCGCCACTTTACTTAAATATGCCCCATTGTGTCTCAAAGCATTTTTCCATTTAGTTGTATTTCTTGATCAAAAGGAGTCCAGAAAGAGAGAGCTTCACTTGGCATCTCTCACAAACAAAACACTGAGAGACTGAGGCTTTGGATATCTTCTGTATTAATTAACAGGACCCATCAAATGAACAAAATTATGGTGGTTCTGGGAGCAATCCCAGGATCCCAGTACACGTTTCCCAAGCCAGAGAATGTATACTCTGCTCACTGAAAACAACTGGCGACAATTTATTTAAGGTGGTCTTCATGCAACAAGGATAGTATGCTCAGCACTATGAAGAAGGACTGCCCCAAAACATTCAGATGGGCTTTTGGTGAGGGCTCTTCATCCACTGGTCTGTTCCAGTATCATTGACATATTATTATCACACACCACAGTGTACGGCATTGGGCAACGGGTAAGCACACTTCATCCATTGGCTGCCTTATGCTGTGAGTGATAAAAGTTTGACTGTCTGTAGGAGGGTGGCCTGGCTTGTAGTGGATACCAAGGGGTACTTACACTCTGTACCAGGTCCAGTTATCCCTTATTAGTGTAGAAGAGGTGTTTCTAGCAGCTTAGGCTGATAGAAGTTAGCTATAGCAGAGCAGCTTAGGCTGAACTAGGAGACATGCAAAGCTCCTACTATACCACTGGTGTCATATGCACAATATCATAAGACAACACAATACACAGATATACTAAAAATAAAGGTACTTTATTTTTATGACAATATGCCAAAAGTATCTCAGTGAGTACCCTCAGTATGAGGATGCCAAATATACACAAGATATATGTACACAATACCAAAAATATGCAGTAATAACAAAAGGAAGTAATGCAAGCAATGTAAAGTTACAGTAGATTGCAATAGGAGCACATAGGTATAGGGGCAACACAAACCATATAGTCCAAAAGTGGAATGCGAACCACGAATGGACCCCAAACCTATGTGAGCTTGTAGAGGGTCGCTGGGACTGTAAGAAAACAGTGAGGGTTAGAAAAATAGCCCACCCCAAGACCCTGAAAAGTAGGTTTAAAGTGCACCTATAACCCCCAGAGAGCACAGAAGTCGTGATAGGGGGTTTCTGCAAGGAATACCAACACCAGCAAAGCAACAACAGTGGATTTCCGGACCTGAGTACCTGTGAAACAAGGGGACCAAGTCCAAGAGTCGCAACAATGTCGAGAGGGGGCAGATGCCCAGGAAATGCCAGCTTAGGTTGCAAAGAAGCTGCCACCGGATGGTATAACCTTTGGTTTCTGCAAGAACGAAGATGACTAGGAATTTCCCCTTTGGAGGATGGATGTCCCACGTTGTGAAGAAGCTTGCAGTGGTGTTCCCACGCAGAAGGACCGCAAACAAGCCTTGCTACCTGCAAGGGTCGCGGTTCGGGTTTTTGGATGCTGCTGTGGCCCAGGAGGGACCAGGATGTCGCCACTTGGATGAGGAGACTGAGGGGGCGCTCAGCAAGTCAGGGAGCCCTCACAGAAGCAGGCAGCACCCGCAGAAGTACCGGATCAGGCACTTAAAAGAGGAATGAACCGGAGTCCACCCGAAGTCAGAAAAGGGAGTCCCACGATGCCGGAGGACAACTCAGAAGGTTGTGCACTGCAGGTTAGAGTGTCGGGGACCCAGGCTTGGCTATGCATGAAGGAAATCCTGGAAGAGTGCACAGGAGCCGGAGCAGCTGCAAATCATGCGGTACCCAGCAATGCAGTCTAGCGTGGGGAGGCAAAGACTTACCTCCACCAAACTTGGACTGAAGAGTCACTGGACTGTGGGAGTCACTTGGACATAGTTGCTGAGTTCCAAGGACCACGCTCGTCGTGCTGAGAGGGGACCCAGAGGACCGGTGATGGAGTCTTTTGTTGCCTGCGGTTGCAGGGGGAAGATTCCGTCGACCCACGGGAGATTTCTTCAGAGCTCCTGGTGCAAGAAGAAGGCAGGCTACCCCCAGAGCATGCACCACCAGGAAACAGTCGAGAAAGCCGGCAGGATGAAGCGATACAAGGTTGCAGTAGTCGTCTTTGCTACTTTGTTGCAGTTTTGCAGGCGTCCTGAGCAGTCAGCGGTCGATCCTTTGGCAGAAGGTGAAGAGGGAGATGCAGAGGAACTCTGGTGAGCTCTTGCATTCGGTATCTGAAGAATTCCCCAAAGCAGAGACCCTAAATAGCCAGAAAAGGAGGTTTGGCTACCTAGGAAGGAGGATAGGCTAGTAACACAGGTAAGAGCCTATCAGAAGGAGTCTCTGACCTCACCTGCTGGCCCTGGCCACTCAGAGCAGTCCAGTGTGACAGCACACCTCTGAATCCAAGATGGCAGAGGTCTGGGGCACGCTGGAGGAGCTGTGGGCACCTCCCCTGGGAGGTGGAGGTCAGGGGAGTGGTCACTCCCCTTTCCTTTGTCCAGTTTCGTGCCAGAGCAGGGCTGGGGGATCCCTGAACTGGTGTAGACTGGCTTATGCAGAGATGGGCACCATCTGTGCCCATCAAAGCATTTCCAGAGGCTGGGGGAGGCTACTCCTCCCCAGCCCTGACACCTTTTTCCAAAGGGAGAGGGTGTAACACCCTCTCTCTGAGGAAGTCCTTTGTTCTGACTTTCTGGGCCAGGACTGGCCTTTCTGGGACAGGACCCAGGAGGGCAGAAACCTGTCTGAGGGGTTGGCAGCAGCAGCAGCTGCAGTGAAACCCCGAGAAAGGCAGTTTGGCAGTACCCGGGTCTGTTCTAGAGACTCAGGAGATCATGGAATTGTCTCCCCAATGCCAGACACAATTCCATGATCTTAGACATGTTACATGGCCATGTTCGGAGTTACCATTGTGACGCTATACATAGGTAGTGACCTATGTATAGTGCATGCGTGAAATGGTGTCCCCGCACTCACAAAGTCCGGGAAATTTGCCCTGAACAATGTGGGGGCACCTTGGCTAGTGCCAGGGTGCCCACGCACTAAGTAACTTTGTACCCAACCTTCATCAGGTGAAGGTTAGACATATAGGTGACTTATAAGTTACTTAAGTGCAGTGGTAAATGGCTGTGAAATAACGTGGACGTTATTTCACTCAGGCTGCAGTGGCAGGCCTGTGTAAGAATTGTCAGAGCTCCCTATGGGTGGCAAAAGAAATGCTGCAGCCCATAGGGATCTCCTGGAACCCCAATACCCTGGGTACCTCAGTACCATATACTAGGGAAGTATAAGGGTGTTCCAGTATGCCCATGTGAATTGGTGAAATGGGTCACTAGCCTGTTAGTGACAATTTAGAAAGCAGAGAGAGCATAATCACTGAGGTTCTGGTTAGCAGAGCCTCAGTGAGACAGTTAGTCATCACACAGGGAACACATACAGGGCACACTTATGAGCACTGGGGCCCTGGCTGGCAGGGTCCCAGTGACACATACACTAAAACAACATATATACAGTGAAATATGGGGGTAACATGCCAGGCAAGATGGTACTTTCCTACACTGACCACATGTGCAGAAACACCTGACATGTAGTGCCCCTTTCACTTACTTTTCATCCTTCTTGACCTCCTGTTGGAAATGGCCCTCTCTACAGGGTTCCACTAAACATTTTGCCTTCCTTCTCCTACTTTTTGCTGGATTTTTGCTTGTTGGCCTTAGGACTCTGTGCACTTTATCACTGCTAACGAGTGCTAAACTGCTTGTGCTCTCTCCCTAAAACATGATTTGATTGGCATATATCTGATTGGAATATTTAATTTACATGTAAGTCCCTTTTAGTTTGGTATAGAGGCCTGTAAATTAAAAGCTAACAGTGGCCCTGCAGCACGTATTGTGCCACCCACTTAAGTAGCACTTTAAAACATGTCCCAGGCCTTCCACTGCAGCCTGAATGTAGTGTCCAACTACTATGCCAATCTGCATTTAAAACCCCTTGCTGAGCCATAAACCCCCCTTTTATTACATATAGGTCACCCCTAAAGTAGGCCCTAGGTAGCCCATGGGGCAAGGTGCTGTGTAATGAAAAGGTGGGACATGTACATTTACGTTTTACATGCCCTACTAGTGAAAAGCACCCAAATTTGTTTTCACTACTGTGAGGCCTACCCTTCCCATAGGATAACATTAGGGATTCTGTATTATATATAATATGTTGTAATTCCTAAACAAGAGGTGGTAGATATATCATGTTTGGTATCTATGGATTTATAATGATAAATCCTCTTTAATAGTAAAGTTGGATTTATCATTGCAAGTTTGGAAATGCCACGTTTCGAAAATTTGCATTTTCTCGCCCTTAAACCTCTGTGCCTGCAGCCTGCGTTAGGTCACATGACTGGGTGTAACTGACAGTTAGGACATTGTAAATCCTCCTAGACAGTCACACAATAGTGGGATTTGGCAGAGCCTGAAAGGGCTATTAACTAACTTGATGGGGGAGGAGCTAAGCACAGCCCCAATTACACCAGAATAGGCTAGGCTCTGCCACCACACAGTAGGCTTAACAACCCTGTATTGTCAGTGCAGCCATCTAGAAGCCAGGCAAGGAAGGCAGGAAACTCCTGGAACATCAACAACCACTTCTGAAAACGTCTCCCAACTTCTAGGAGCAGGGCACCAGGGTATAAACACAGTGCTCTCAGACCCACTCTTCAGTTCACCACTGAACCTGCGGAAGGGCTCTCAGAGAATTGCCTGCTACTGTGACCTGCTGTGCACTCAGGCAGACTGCTGCTGTACTTGGAAGGACAGTTTTGCTGCCTGGAGCCTACCTTGAATCTTCAGAGGCCAGCCCTGCTACGGAGTCCTGCATCTTCACCTGCACCCACAACTTCCAGAAGTGACTCCAAGGGCTAGTTTTGCTGGCCTCCTGTTCAAACCCATAGGGACATAACAGGCACCATCTTGCACCCACACCTGGACCCAGCCAGAGAGACCTCTAAACCTCAAGTGGTCTCCATCCACTCCTGGGCCCTTGGTTGTGGAACTAAAGGTACCTAGATGTCCCTTTTGTAAAACTGAGGACTTTGTATTTTGAACCTTGAACTTTAAAAATTCATAACTCCAGGTCTACTAATTGGATTTTGATGGTTTTGGTGTCAAATAATTTATTAACATTTTCTCTATTGTTTTTAATTTGCTTGGAATTTTTGTTGTGTTTTCACTGTTTTGCAATTTGTGTACTGCATAAATAGTTAACACATTGTCTCTAAGTTTAGCCTTGAGACTGCAAGAGAATTACATTTTTATAATGGTACATGTTTGAATTTGCTTCCTGGTTTTTAAAAACCTGCTGAAACAAATTTTACTGAAATCCAGAAACACGGAGGGAAATAATAGTGAAACGCCAATAACTGCTTTGCTTGTTTTAAACCTTTGCACTTAGGTAATTTAAGCTGTTTTTGCTACTATTAGAATCATTTGCACTTTAGCACTATGCACTTCATTGGAGGCATCATCAGATCGATTTTGAGAGCATTTCCAACCGCACATTGGCATGGAGTGGAGCACCATTTTTACTCTGTGTCTTAGGGCCATTTCTGGGCGCCATTTTAGATTGGAGAACAGTCTAGTGTTTGTAAGACCTGCTCCCAATCTTCCCAAAAAAGGCGACCCTTTCGGCAGACTGCAGCTGGTACAACGTGGTGCGCCAAAGGAAGCATATCTGTGCCCATCCTTGTCTGGATCGTGTTCAGTGCTGGCCATGCTGCCTGTTCCCCCTCCACTCAGGCCACGCCCCTCACACAAGAAACAGTCTTATCTCTGAATTGTGTCCCTGCACGTTCATTTTGCCTTATGACCTTTGTGTTGAGAATACCAGGGACTTTGTGTGCAAGGACTGAGGTTTTACCCCTAAGGGTGTACGATACGCTTTAGAAAGACATGAGGATGGCATTCCTCTGCCGTTACAGCACCTTATGGAATGGTGGGCATTAACTGCAGGTCGCTTCCCAAGCACTCCTCCAATATTACAACTCCTACGATCTGACAAAACATAGGACCTTATATTTCTTTACAAAACTTAGCGTAAGGAAGGGTTGAATCCTAACCTTCCCCTGACCATCTCCCCAGGCCATCAGATCATATCTGCTAAACGGAAAGGAGACAAGAAGGGAGGTGGCTTAGCCGTTTTTTTCAGGGATACCTTGGAGGTCTTGTTATCAATACTGGGTGAAATCGGTAATACTGAGGATCTCATCTTCAATAAACTTACCTCCACTTTCTCCTTCACCGGCTTGCTAATCTATAAGCCCCCAGACTGCCCCAACAGCTGCTCCAACAGCTATGCAATGACCATTATAATACACCAACATCACAGTCTTGGGGGATTGTAACATGCACGTGGACGCTCCCAACTGCTCCCAAGCCTTTCAGTTGATCCAGGCCTTAACTTGACACGTGTTACCACCCCACTCATATTGCTGGCCACACACTGAGCTTAATTTTTTCCAATATCTCGGGTCTTCAGTTTAACGCCCCTATTCACCTAGTGTGGAAGGACCATTTTTTTCTCCCATTTTTATTTTGTCACCCACACAATCAGCCTGAAATTAAATCCATTCCAGTAAAGAAGAGAAACTGGCAGAAGGTAATGAAGTTGCCCTTTGTGCCATCCCTGGAATCTACTCTCCGTGCATTTCCATACAATCCAGACAGCAACGCGATCCTATTTAACCAATGGATCTTCTTACTATTGGATCCGATTGCACCTCTCAAAGCCCACTTTGAAAAAAGAGTCAAGCTGAAGGCGCCTTGCTTCTCTCCTGCTCTAAGAGCAGATAAAAGTTGATGCAAAAAGCTTGAGCACAGTTGGAGAAAGTCCTATGACCCACAGCTCTCAGAAATTCCATAAACTCACTCGGAATTCTGAGGGAGCACTTCTTGTTGCGGATTGCAACTGCTGCCAATTCCTCTAGAGAAGTCATCAATATCAATAATCCTTCACTTTCCCTGATGCAATTAAAAGTACCATATTTCCCTCACTTGGGGGCACATGTAGCAACATTCAGAATTGCGATCCGCAAATTGCGAGTCAGAGCGACTCGCAATTTGCAAGTCGCAAATCCGAATGTTGGATGGTGTCCCTGAGGCCATCTGCAATTCGTAAGGGGGTCGCAAATGCCCACCTCATGAATAATCATGAGGTGGGTCTTAATTTGCGACCCCTTTCGAATAGGGGCCCTCACAGAGATGGTGGCCTGCTGTGGACAGCAGATCACCATGTCTGTGACTGCTTTTCAATAAAGCATTTTTTTTTTTTGTAATGCAGCCCTTTTTCCTTAAAGGAAAACGAGATGCATTACAAAAACGAAAAATGAAACGTTTTCGTTTCATTTTTCGACCACTGCCTGCTCTGAATTTTTTTTTACAGTGCCATTCACAACGGGGAAGGGGGTCCCATGGGAACCCCTTCCCTTTTGCGAATGGGTTACCACCCATTTGAAATGGGTGCTAAATGCAATTGGTTTGCGACCGCGTTCGCAGTCACAAACCAATCCTACATTGCACTGCGACTCGCAATTAGGAAGGGAATACCCCTTCCTAATTGCGAGTCGCAATCCTGTTTTGCGATTCGGTAACTAGGTTACCGAATCGCAAAACGGGGTTTGTGCATTACGATGTGCGTTTTGCACGTCGCAAACAGCGAAATTCGCTGTTTGCGACGTGCAAAAAGCTTGCTACATGTGGCCCTTGATCTCTGCACAATGCTGCAGATTTATTTGACAAAAAGATCCTAAAACTCTATTCTACTTTCCCGAGATCTGCTGGTACAGTTGACCCTCTGCTGCTGCCTGCCAGCCATGTACCCATTCTTTCTGAGTTTTGCATTTATCCGAAGGGCGATTCAATTAAGGAATAGTTAAAATGCAAATCTGGCTCCCCAGAGGACCCCTGTCCCCCTCATATTCTTAGATTGGCCACATACTCACTAAATTTATTTTCGCAAAATGATTTGGAATGCCTCTTTGAAATCCAGCATCTTCCCGGTCATCTCAAAACAGGCATGCCTGATACCTCTCTTAAAGAAAGCAAATGTGGATCCGAATGTGCTCAACATCTTTAGGCTCATCTCACTTCTGCCAGCTCCCATAAAGGTCTTGCAGAAATTAGTATATCGCCAAATCTCTTCCTTTGTTAAGGCAAACAACCTATTGCACAACACCCACTCTGGCTGCTGTGCTGGATACAGAATGGAGACCATCTTGCAAGTTTCAGAATCTGTCAGAGAATCGGAGGGCAAAGTCTCTGCTGCTATGGTTGTGTTGTTAGACTTATCAGCATTATTCAATACAGTGGCACACTCCACCTTGTTGAATAGGTTATGTCTTTTTGGCTTTCAGGCCACAATCCTGTCCTGGGTACAATCATTCCTGGAAGAGCCTTCCCAATGGGTTTTCCTCCACCCTTTTTTCTCCTCTTCCAAACCTCTGGTCTGTGGGGTACCTCAATGCTGTGCACTTAGTCCTCTGCTCTTCAACCTCTACTTGGTCCCCCTGGCCACCCTCGCTGAAACCTCGGGAGTGAAGGTTGTATCCTATGCAGACGACATGCAACTGGTGTTCACATTTCAAGAACACTCCTAAGCGGCCTTAGTCAAGTTTAAAGACTGCTTAGAAGACATAGTCAAATGGATGGATTCAAACTTTTTAAAGTTGAGTATTGATAAAACAGAGTTTATTTTCTTTAACCCCTAAGTTCCCCCCCACTAATCTTTGATGGCCGGCTGAATTGAATACACCCCTGGAAACGGTCTGTTGGCCAGAAACTTGGGGATCCGATTTGACTCTAAGCGCTTTTTCTCCTCCCAGATCAGGCAGATCTCTTCAATCTGCTTCCTGAAGAGCAGATCAGTCAGGAGTCTTTTACATATACTCCCAGCTGAACAGAGGTGGCTCCTCCATAAGGGCAGAGGAGCGTTGCCCACCACCAGAAACAGCCACTGCAAATTCTTTCACAAAGAAAGGGTTAATAAACTGCATTTATTATCCCTTCCTCATGAAAGGGGAGGGATTCGGTTTGACGAGCAGAGGGGAGTGCACTGTACACTCTTCTCCGAGCGCATGTGTGTTTGGAGGACCGTCTTGGGCCTGCCAAACACACATGCACACAGGGCTCTCTGTAGCCCAGCAGCACAGTGGCTAGGCATGAGAGAGCCTGCACAGGCTCCCAGTTTGCCTGGGAATGCCCTGGCTGGGTGCTCCCTGCCAATCCTGATGCTGCTTTGAGCAGCATCAGGATTGGCCGCAGGGCAGGCTGGGAGCATGTGCCTGCAGCCTGAGGAGACACAGGAGTGGCGGCGCAGGAGTCAAGGTAAGTTTTTTAAGATGTTATTTTATGTTATTAATTCCACCCCTGCGCCGCACCGCCCCAAGGAATCCCCGCGAGCTGCAACTGCAACTGAGGTCTAAAACACTGTAATCCATGCTTTAGTGACATCACATTGGGATTACACAATCAGCCTTTATTTTGATCTCCCCGCCTTTCTGATCCACAGGTTACAGATCTTACAGAATGCAGCTGTGAGGCAGGTAGCTGAGAATGTGGCCAGGCCCAACTTCCAACAGGCACCCATCCCCAGGCCATGTACAGCCTTTGGCTTGCACAGCGTTAAGTTGGGAACAGGACCTTGGCTCAGGGCAGGTCCTATGCCCAACTCCCCATGGGTGCTCAACCCACAGCTGCGCACTGCTGACTATGTCATGTAGCAATATAAAGGGTGTCATTTTAAGTAAGGCAGACATACTGGCTTTGTCAAAGGCTCAGAATACCAAAATATACAAGAAGTGGCCATGCCTGCTTTATTAAGGGGTCAGCACATCAACATTCATAAAGCCCGCCTATAGGCTTTGTCATAAAGTAATCTATAACTATAATCAAATGTTTATTTTATAAACTCACAGATGACATTGTTTGATAATAGTGATTGTCACAAAACATTTTAAATAGAGCATTTTTAACAAAACATGTTTTAGATTTTTTTTCAGGCCACAAAGTGCAACCATAGAACCAGCCACAAGAGGTCACTGCACTCCAGTTGAAGAGCACAGAGCTCCAGCCTGCACCCTTCCAGAACATTAAACAAAATGTTTAGTGGTGCCCCCACCCCACCACCAGGATTAAAAGGGCATTATAGGGCACTCATAGCAAGGAGCAGTGAATCATAAATGAGCGGCTCCTGCCACTCATTTATTATTCTTATTGTAATGTTTTTGCTGTCCCGGTCCTACTTTGGACACCTACTCCCCAAACTTTTTTTTTTAGTTGGGGACCATGGGGGGAGTACCAGGGCACATGACTCTCTCCGGCCAGCACTCTCAATGAATGCCAATGAAAGCCAGCAATTATTTTTCCCCTGGGAGTTGAGGTGTCTATGATATGTTGCAGGGATTACAGAGGGTTGCAGAGGGTGCCCCAAAGCCCTTACTGCACCCCAGCTGGCACCAATCTTGCATATATTTTTTTGGGCCCAGGAGGAAAACTCCCTCACTACAGGTCTGGGGGCATGGTATCCCTTCCCTCTCCCCATTGGACTTGGCTCTCTCTGCAGTGTCATCCCAAACTTTTTACCTTCACCCTCCTGTTTTCTGAATCCGTTTTTGTTGACTTTTAGGACTCTGTGCACTTTACCACTGCTAACCAGTTCCTGAGCTCTATCCTTTAAACACAGTATAATTGGCTTACACCCATTTGGCACATTTCATTTACTTTCAACTCTGTAATAAAGTAGTACTGTTTTAAACTGACATTTTAACATCACAAAATAAACCTTTTGTCCATTCTAAACCACCCTTTTTAGTACAGGTAAGTCACCCTTAGGGTAGGCCTTAAACAGCCAATAGGGAAGGTGCGCTGTATTTAAAATGTTCGGCACATACTTTTAAGTTCTACATGTCCTAATAGTTATAAACTCTTAAATTTGTTTTTCACTACTGCAAGGCCTGCCTCTCCCATAGGATAATTTTGGGTTACCTTATTACATTTAATAAGCAATAACTTCCAGTTGGGAGTAGGTCGGAATGTCGAGTTTGGTGCCTAAAGAATTGTAATTTAAAACGCTCTTTAATGATAAAGTCGGATTTTAAGTCATAATTCTGAAAATTCTACTTATAGAAAGTTGGAATTTTCTTGTCCTAACCATTTGGAGCCTGCAGCCTATATCTTTGGTCAAATGACTAATCGTAACTGCCAGTTACTTTTTGTGCATTGCTCCCAGACGGTGAGAACAAGAGGGAATAGGTGTTGGCAGGATGGGCCATGTTTGACTTGATAGGGTGTGGAGTGGCCACCTACCACACTTGCACTTCACAAAGACCCTACCTCAGCACACTCACAAAAGGTTTTACACCAGTCTTTTGTATCCCTAGATAAGCTGGGGCCAGAGCATGGAAGCAGGAGATTCTACACCTTGGGATGAAACCTCTTTAAACTTCTACTGGCACCAAGTATAAATAGAGGACCCTCAGCCCCAACTCCTTAGTATACCTCTGGACCTGTGGAAGACTCAGAAGGACTTTTGCTCTCTTGCAAGGACTGCTAGACTGCTGCGCTGCTATTCTGCTGCCCTGCTGCTTGAGTGCAAAAGGACTGGACCAGCATCTTAAACCCAGGACCACCAGAGTGACTTCAAGGGCTGGTTTGCTGGCCTCCTGATCAGAGCTCTAGGTTAGAAAAGGCTTCAACCACCTTGAACCCAGCACCTGCACTCTGTCTGCGCTGAGTCTTGCCCTGCTGGTGGAGCTACTCCAGTCGTGGATCCTTGGAAGTGGGCCTGAAGGTTGTACGCCAGCCCAGCTGTGGTTCAAACAGATCTGATGTAGCATGAAGCATTGCCTTGTATTAGAAACAACACTGCACGACGCATCCCCAACGAGGAACCATGCAGCTCACCGGAACCACAGCTGAGCGATGCATTCTCAACACAGGACCTTGCATCGCTGCCCCGCAGCTCCTCAGAACGCCACTGCGCGATGCTTCCTCTACACAGGACCCCGCATTGGAGCTCCTCGGAACCGCCACTGAGTGAAGCATCCTTGACACAGGATCTGGCATCAGAACCTCAAATGCACTGCATCCTCAAAGTGGGACCTCACAAAGCCTCACAGCCAGGATTTAAGGTGCTTTGTTCAACTGGCCTAACTTCGTCCCAGGATCCGACCCACGCTCCATTGTGACTGGCTTGAACTTGTGACTTTGTCCTGGTCCAGCACGACCAAATAACAACAGTTGGCACTTTGTGCTTTTAGGCACTCATTTTTACATAAATCTTTAAAATTGCATCTCTCTGGTTATACTGATTAGATTTGTGTTGTTTAGGTCTCAAATAATTTATAGAATTTCACCCTATTTTATTAAATTGGTATGGGATTTTTGTTGTGCAGTGTTTTCACTTTATTGCTGTCTGAGGTGCTGCATTAATACTTTACACATTGTCTCTAAGCTAATCCTGACTGCATTTGTGCCACACTAACAGAGGTTTAGGCACAGGTTAATTTGGGATTTGCTTTAATTTCAGCCTAATAAGAGTTATGGCTGCTGCTTGAGCAGTGTTTTACCAACGCCCCAGCATGCAACCCAATTTCCTACACCCCATATGTTTCCCCAAGCCCTAAAATGACTGCAGCCACATCTTTGTTGATGTGGTGGCAGCCAATCATCTGTCTAATCTCTAGATCTGTTGGCTCTGCAGATCCTCTGCGAACTGAAATATACACTAGTTCTGAACCTTATTTTCTACAGAACTACTGAACGGATTTATACCACATCTCAAAAAGCATGCTTTCTGGACCAAGATATAGCGGGTTATTCTAACTTTGGAGGAGGTGTTAATCCGTCCCAAAAGTGACGGAAAAGTGACGGATTTACCACCAGCCGTATTACGAGTCCATTATATCCTATGGAACTCGTAATACGGCTGGTGGTATATCCGTCACTTTACCGTCACTTTTGGGACGGATTAACACTCCTCCAAAGTTAGAATAACCCCCATAGTGTTCTGCCAAATTTGGTGTAATTCTGTTCAGCTGTTTTTGCTGTAACTACGTCTAATTTTCCTATGGAAAATTCCATGGGGAAAATTTGTTTTGATACCACACCTTTTTTCTCAGCCATCGCTTGACAGATCATCCTGAACTTTTGCAGGAAAAAGCTGAAGTGATGAATGGTATTTTTAAAGTTTCACAAAGATTCATCAAATTGCAACAAAGTTTTAGCAAACCAAATAATTCTTTTCCTATGGAAACGCCGTTCGAACTATAACTGCCACTGAGTAACATATCTCCAAGAGCCGTTTCCATGTTACTAAAAAAAGGAAATCAACAGGATGCTCAGTCTTTGCTGTTAAAGGTGTTTAATCACCTTGTCAGTAGGTAGTTTTAGTTAGGAAGTTAGGACCATGTTTCCATAAGAAACGCGTTTTTTGACTTACCTATATCTATGGCACCGTTTGACAAATCTTCACTAAATTTCCCCCCAAAAAGTGTTGCAGTGATTCTTGTTGTGCATGGAAAGTTTTGGTGTGATCTGTCAAGTGGGGGCCAAGAAAAAGGGGGCCTAAAAAAACATAGGGCCTGATTCTAACCTTGGCGGACGGCGGAGGCCGTCCGCCAAGGTTCCGCCGCCAAATGACCGCACCGCGGTCACAAGACCGCGGCGGCCATTCTAACATTTCCTCTGGGCCGGCGGGCGCTCTCCAAAAGAGCGCCCGCCGGCCCAGAGGAAATGCCCCTGCAACGAGGACGCCGGCTCAGAATTGAGGCGGCGTAGTTGCAGGGGTGCGACGGGTGCAGTTGCACCCGTCGCGTATTTCAGTGTCTGCATGGCAGACACTGAAATACTTTGCGGGGCCCTCTTACGGGGGCCCCTGCGGCACCCCCTACCGCCATCCTGTTCCTGGCGGGAGACCCGCCAGGAACAGGATGGCGGTAGGGGGTGTCAGAATCCCCATGGCTGCGGAGTGCGCTCCGCAGCCATGGAGGATTCCCCCGAGCAGCGGAAAGACGGCGGGAGACCGCCGACTTTCCGCTTCTGACCGCGGCTGAACCGCCGCGGTCAGAATGCTCGTGGGAGCACCGCCAGCCTGTTGGCGGTGCTCCTGTGGTCGGTGGCCCTGGCGGCCACCGGCCGCCAGGGTCAGAATGACCCCCATTGTGTTTCCCATGCTAGTTTCCATAGGATTCTTTAGACACGACTACAGCTCGAATCACTGGACGGAATTACACCAAGTTTGGCAGAAAGCCAGCTGTTGGCACGCTGATCACGCTTTTGCTTATTTGAAGTAAATTTGTTCATAGTTTTTGAGAAATTTAGGGAAATTTAAATCTGAATAGCTCTGGCCACAAAGTATTCTCGCATAAAGGTAAGCTTGTGCAGGGAAATGCACAGCTTTGATTGGCTCCCAACACTTGAAACCCGGAAGTGCTGGCAGCCATCTTGTGGCCAGAAAAAAAATTAAAAAATGGGCCACGATTGGGGCACCCTGACCTCTTAGCACTGGTCCCCTCCCTCCCCCCCCCCCCCCAAGTGCAAATAAAACATTTTTGTAAATAATTTTTTTGCCACAAGTTTGCAATATTTGTTTTAAAAACATATATAGGGATGTCAGGGAGCCCTTAAGGCTGCCCCTGTGGTGACAGATAGCCCGTAAAGGGCTTTTTGATACATTTTTCAAAATTTTAAATACATAATATGAAAGCCCATAATGGGCTCAAAAATATAAAAGAATCCTCATAGCTCAGTGTGTAGGTCGCAGAATCGCAGACCTTCCCACTGAGCTATGAGGGTTTGAGTCCAGCTGTACTCATTTTCACTTTTTTTTTTAAATAAAAAAATATTATTATTTTTTATTTTAAATTGGAGGCAAATAACTCATTCTAAGTATATCAGACATCAAAGTCTTAAAAACTCTCTCTCTCTCCCTTTCACTTTCTTTCTCTCTCTCTGACTCTCAATCAGTTCTCCACTCACACGCCCACTCCGACACTTACGCACTTACTCACAGACCCACTCAGACACTCACACATCCACTCACAGACCCACTCAGACACTCATGCATCCACCCACAGACCGACTCAGACCCTCATGCACCCACTCACACCCCCGGTCAGACCCTCATGCACTCACTTAGACCCACTCAGACAGACCCCAGATATGTCCTCTCACACCTATTATCACACCCACAGAGGGCGTGGTTAACTTCCGACATGCATATGCAAAGGGCCATGCACAACATCGGGTTGGGTAGTTAAGGGGGTTGGCTGCAGGGACTGGCTGCAGGCCAGCACTTGTGGGCAACCACTACTGTACACAGGAGAAGGCAGTGCATGGTGCAAGGTTGAGAGCTTATAGGGGGTTGGCCTCATGTAAAGCAATTTAACTTACTATACCTTAAAAAAATAATAGAAATTCACAGAAAAAAACAATGGTTACAGGGACGTTATAGTTAGGTTCTGAATTTACTCCTACAAAACCATAGAAATTCAGCAGTTATAATTAGAGTTCTTTCAAGTAACTAAAACTCGTGCCCTAAGGTACCTATAACTCACACCTTCACATGCACAGCTATTTACTCTACATATTATATCACTGATGACATATTCTATGCCATCTTTCATACTCTCAATGCAACATTTGCAATAACTTATTGACGAGACAACTGTGCATGGCGACTGCAATATATATATAAATATCAAAACAAAATCCTTTCAGGGATAGGGTGAGGCATAAATTATACATAAATTATGCAAAAAAGAAGAAAGATCTCTGGGTAGTTCCCACATTTAGGTGGAGAGCAGCTCCAGTAATAAGCACCCCGCAACACCAACAATACTCTGGATTTGCTCACCTCAAATGTCTGTTTATCTAGCAAAGTTTTTAAATATAGAATTAGCACAGTGCAATCCATGCCGAGCTAGACAGGGACAAAGTCATTTGCCATTTCTACAGCAAAAATCTTTAAGCATAGGATTGCCACATGTCATCCTTGCTGGGTTGTGAAGTGACAAAAGACATTCACCACTCTAGGTACAGTATTATCCAAAACAATCCATCCTACTCAAATGGACCCCACACCAATCCATCCCAATCAAATCCAACTCAATCCAATCGACCCCACTCTAATGCAATCAAATTCACCCCACTCCTATCCACCACAATCCACCCCACACCAATCCAAACTGCCCCACACCATCCAATCCACTTCACCTTAATATAATCCAATCTGCTCAACTCCTCCACAATACAATACAATCCACCACAATCCACCCCACCCCATTCCAATCCAATCCTCCCCACACTAATCTAATCCACCCCACTCTAATCCATCCACTCAAGTCCAACTCACCCCATTCTAATCCACCCCATTCCAATCCAACCCACCCCATTCAAATCTAATCCACCCCACCGCACTCCAGTCCACCCACTCAAATCCATTGCAGCCAATCTATTACAATCCACTCTGCTCCAATCAAATCAAATCCACCCACCCCAATCTGATCCAATCAACCTTAATGCACCCCACTCCAATCCAATCCACCCCAGTCAAATCCACTCTTCCCTACTCCACTACAATCCACCCCACTTCAATCCACCCCACTCCAATCAAATCTGCCCCACTCCAATCTAGCCATCTCCAATCTAGTCCACCCATTCTTATCCAACTCACTCAATCCAATCCACCCCACTCAAATCCAGTCCACCCCACCTCAATGCAATTCACACCACTCCAATCCACACAAATCCACCTTAATCCAGTCTACCCAACCCAACCCACTCCAATCCACCCCACTCTAGTTCTATCCACCCCACCTCACCTACCCAATCCCCCACTCCAGTCCACCTCACCCCAATCAAATTCATTTCACCCCATTTCAGACTACCCCACTACACCTCAATCCACCCACTCCAATCTACCCCACTTCACTCCAATACAATCCGCCCCACTCGACTCCAATCCACCCTACTCTTCTCAATCCACCCTACTCTACCCCAGTCAAATCCACCCCACCCAATCCAATCCACCCCAGAACAATCCACCCCACTGTAATTCACCATGGTCCAATCCACCCCACTCCAGTCCCATCCACCCAACTCTAATCCAATCCGCCCCACTCCAATATGATCCAATCCATCCCACTCAAATCCATTCCACCTTACTCCAATCCACCCAATCCATTCCATTCTAATACAGTCCACCACACTCCAATTCAGTCCAATCCACATGACTCCAGTCCAGTCCACCACAATCCATTCCACTCAATCCAATCCACTTGAATAAAATCTAAACAACCAACTCCACCCCACACCAAACCACCCGGTCCAGACCACCCCATCCCAATCCAATCCACCCCACCACAGTCCAATCACTCCAATCCAGCCCTCCAACTCCAATCCACTCCACCACACCACCTTAATCCAATCTAATCCACCCCACTCCAATCCACCGCACACCAAGCCAGTCAACCACATCTCAATCCACCCCAGCCCAATCCAATCCAGCCCACTCCACCCTCTCCAATCCATCCCACTCCACTCAATCCACCCCATGTACCCCAATCCAATCCACCCCACTACCTCAGTCCGCTCCAACCCACTCCACTCTGTTCCATGACACTCTACGACACTGCACTCTACAACACTCTCTGCGACTAAACCCTACACCCCTCTACAGCACTCCAACAAATCCACTCTACAACACTCTACTCCCCCACTTCACTCTACGATACTCCACGCCACACTGGTGTACAACATGGCTAAAACACATTGCCAAAGCCAATACCTCTTGTACAGGCGAGACCCATTGGCTTTGTCAATGCTTGTTTCTAATGGTCGGTACTAAGACATATATTACCCAGCTGCTGGCATTTAAGTCATTTGAGGATTTTTCCCTTAGTCCATGATTACTTGCAGATTGGTACCTTGGCTGTTATCCCCATCCCATGTAATTACCAGAGCCTATAGTTCTGGTAATAAGGGAGAGGGTGAATTGATGATAATTCTGAGACTTTGGGGACTATCATGCAGGAATCAGACTAACAGTGCACATTACCGTATGTTGTTCACACATTTCACCTAATCACTTTCGGTGCTCGCTGCAGGGGCAATCTTCAGGTAAAATACTATGGAACTGCTGATTCCAACTAAATTCATATTTTTAATAGAGGTAGTAACTTCCAGTGCTTGCACCATTGGAATTGCGGGCCACTTGAAATTAGGGCATTAAGGTCTACACAAAATCACTATCACACAACCCAGAGTCCTTATTTCACCTGAAACAAAAATATTTTACTACTTTACTACTGCATATTCATTACTTCACCTTAAACAATGCACTTCACTACAGCACAACACAACACACTAGGACTGTTACTAACCACAGTCAAGTGTTCACCTGGAACAAAACACTGTAACTACTGTAACAAAAAACTTCACTTCTGCAGTCATTGTTACACTGCAACAGAATCCTTTATTACTGAGACTACAACAAACTACCACCAATAATTTACTTACAACAAACCACTGTCTTTAATGTATCTACAGCAATATTATACTGTACCTGCAATAGGACACCTTCACTTTTGCACCTGAATCAAAATTCGTTCACTTCTGCATTTGTGGCAAACCACCCTCACAACTGCACCAACAACAATCGACGGCCACTGCTACACCTGCAGCAAAATACTTTCACTTCTGCATCTAGAACAAAGTAACTTCATTAATGTACCTATATCAAACCACTGCTACAGCTCAACGTTATCGCTGCACATGGAACTAATACACCTACAAAAGAAAACCTTCACTACTGAAATCTAAGCAGAGCCAACCATTCCATCCACAGGCCCTTTTGGTCAGCCATGGTGGCTATCAGGACCTTATGGGTCCCCGTATCATATGCTGGTGAGAGATTTAGGAATGCGAGCAAACAGGCACCTCTATCCAACTGTATCAGAGTCTGCTGTACATCTAGGACAGACGCATAATAGGTAAAAGTGGAGATGATTATGTAAAATATTGCTTGGAAAATTGATCCGATGCACTGTGGCCTTTTTGAGCAGGGGTAAGACTTGACCGGAGTACAAGGAATCAATGAACATGCCAGCCGCGGCCTGTCCACAGGGGCTAAGAACCCACTTTTTTTCCCTCAAGAGGAGTGTCTGTCAGGCCAAGCAAAGGTAAGCCTGACAGACACTCCTAACTTTCAGGTCAGGCAGCCAGGAGCTAGATGCTAAATGTGCAGGCTTCTCGCTGCCTGAGCTAAACTTTGCTGGGCTAGGATGTCACAGCTTGTGTGGGCGTGATTTCCTCAGCTCTGCAAAGGTCCTCGAGGTCCTCACCCTCCATGACGAGGGGTAATGTCACTCATTGCCTCGAACCTGGGCGCTTAAATGTTTAAGCTCTGAAGGGCCGAGTGTCAATCACTGACACCTTGTCAGAGAGGGGTTGGGTCAGCAGTCTCACTGACCCCATCACACTCTGTGAGGAGTTTGGGACTGCTGCCTTTCCTCACTAGGGTCAGCCAGTGAGGGAAGGCAGCAGTCCCAACTCTCCTGGTTATCTCTAAGGCAGAGCTGCAGGTAAGTGTGATTCTTTATTTAATTAATGTTTGGTGTGTGCATGTATGTTTGAATTTTTGGTAATGAGTGTTGTGAATGGGTGTGTGCGCATGTGTATGAGTGCATGTGTCTGGTCCGCCCCCCTCCTTCCTAAAATTACCAGCCGCCATTGCAACACACCACAGGAAAAGGATGCATTCACTAGCAGGAGCCAGAGGGTTGCAAACTCAGTGGCAAAATGGGATAGGGTCTTCAGAATATGCAGTACGTTTAATTTTACCTAAGACTGTTCACTTTTGTGTAATACAAAGAAAGTCAGCCACAGTTGACTTGGTTATTATTCACAGGACAACTTTGTGTTCTTAGCTAACTTCTATATTCTTCTTACCCAAATACTTACCTTCATTTTTAGATCAAGTCTACCAGACAGTGCAAGCTGTCTTGTTGCAAAAGACCTATTGTCAGCTTACCGGGATGGTACAGTGGTTTTAAAGTCAGCCCATTATTTCCCATAGGTTGGCTTTATTGTCATTCTCATTTGCTTGCTTCTTAGTCAATGGCTTGCTTTGTTCATCTTGTGATTATTCTTCCCCTGGAGCACAGTCTCTTTATTTACCTTATTCTACCTTCTACTGCTCGCATTAACCCCTCAGGTGCCCAGAAAGAGCTGGTCTCGCCCTCGGCCATGGCGCTCCAGTGCCGTGGACAAGACCAGCTTGTCCTGCTATGGGCCCTCACCCCCCTCCCCTGGGCAGGGATGGAAAGGGAATCGCCCCCCTTCTCCACCACCCCCATGGCATCTGATGACATCAGCATCCGATCGCGCCTGACCTCATCAGAGGCCTACCCTGAGGATCGGAGGAGAAATGCAAAAGCATTTCTTCTCCGATCACGTGGAGGGGTGTCTATTGGGCATTTCTGCTGCCCGATCGCATCGCAATCGGGCAGCTAAAATGCTGAGAGAGACATGAAAGGGGAGGAAAGGCCTTTCCTCTCCTTTCATGTCTCTCTCAGCATTTCTGCAGTGCGCAGGGCGATCGGGCAGCAGAAATGCCCACTAGACACCAGGGAGTTTTTTTGTTTGTTGTATATCCATAAGGGGAGCGGCCCCTTGGGCAAGAGCCGCTCCCCAGGGGGACCAATTATTTTATGGCCATTTCTGCCCCTTCTGGGGACAGATCGGCCTAATATAATTAGGCCGATTTGCCCATGGGGGGAGGGGTCAGAAACCCCTAGACCCCAGGGATCTTTTTTTTTGTGTGTGTTTTTTTTATATGTGGGTCGTGACCCCTTAGGCAAGGGTCGCTACCCTGGGGGCAAAATTAACTCTAGGCCATTTCTGCCCCCAGAAGGGGCAGATTGGCCTATTTTTATTAGGCCAATCTGCCTCCAAGGGGGGCAGAAACCACTAGACACCAGGGTTTTTTTTTGTAAGTTTCACGTGAGGGGAGCAACCCCCCTTAGGCAAGTCAAATTTGTTGTAGGCCATTTCTGCCCCCCTTGGGGGCAGATTGGCCTATTGTAATTAGGCCGTTCTACCCCCCCTTGGGGGTAGAAACCTCTAGGCACCAGGGATCTTTTTTTTTTTTTAATATGTGGGGAGAGACTCTTTAGGCAAGGGTCGCTCCCCCTGGGGATAAAATTATCTTTAGGCCTTTCTGCTCCCCTTGGGGGCAGATCTGCCTATTTTTATTTAGCCAATCTGCCCCCAAGGGGAGCAGAAACCACTAGACACCAGGGATTTTATTTTTTTTGCGTCAATTTTACGCAAGAGGAGCGACCCCCGTAGGCAAGGGTCGTCCCCTGGGGGGCAAATTTATTTTAGGCCATTTCTACCCCCCCGCCCCAGGGCAGATTGGCCTATATTTATTAGGCCAATTTGCCACCAAGGGAGGCAGAAACCACTAGGCACGACTCCTTAGGCAAGGGTCTCTGTTGCCCCCGGGGAGCAGAAACCACTTAGGCACCAGAATTGGTGTGTGTGTGTGTGTTTTGTTTGGAGGGGCACCTCCTTGGGCAAGGGTCGCTTCCCATAGGGGCACGTTACTGTTGGCCATATGTGCCCCCCTTGGGGGCCTATTTTTGGAAGGCCCAAGTGAGGTATCATTTTTACTAGGATACTGAGGGGAACGTTGGGTAGTAGCAAATTTGTCCCAGTGCGGTGATCCCACACAGAAATGTGGGAAAATTAGATTTTTTAGCTAAATTTGAGATTTGCTGAGGATTCTGGGAAGAAAACACTGGGGGACCCAAGTAAGTCACACCTCCCTGGATTCCCTAGGGTGTCTAGTTTTCAGAAATGTTTGGGTTTGGTAGGGTTGCCTATATGGCTGCTGAGCCCAGGACCAAAAATGCAGGTGCTCCCCTCCAAAAACAGGTATTTTTGTGTTTGATAATTTTAATGTGTTCACATAGTGTTTTGGGGCATTTCCTTTCGCTGGCACTAGGCCTGCCCACACAAGTGTGGTACCATTTGTATCAAAAGACTTGGTGGTAACGCTGGGTGGAAGGAAATTTGTGGCTCCCTTCAGATTCCAGAACATTTTATCACCGAAATGTAAGGAAAAAATGTTTTGGGGGGAAAATGTTGAGGTTTCCAAATGATTCTGGGTAAAAGAACCTGGAGAGAGCGCCTCAAGTAACCACATCCTGGATTCCCCTAGGTGTCTAGTTTTCAAAAATGAACAGGTTTTGTATTTTTCCCTAGGTGCCGGCTGAGCTAGAGGCCAAAATCCACAGCTAGGCACTTTGCAAAAAACGGCTCTGTTTTCTTTGGGAAAATGTGATGTGTCCATGTTGTGTTTTGGAGCATTTCCTGTGGCGGGCACTAGGTCTACCCACACAAATGAGGTACCATTCTCATCTGGAGACTTGGGGGAACGCTGGGTGGAATTACATTTTTGGCGCGTCTCAGATTCCTGAACTTTCTGTCACCGAAATGTGAGAAAAAAGTGTTTTTTTGGCCACATTTTGAGGTTTGGAAAGGATTCTGGGTAACAGAACCTGGTTAGAGCCCCACAAGTCACCCCATCCTGGATTCCCCTAGGTGTCTAGTTTTCGAAAATGCACAGGTTTGGTTGGTTTCCTACGTGCCTGGCTGAGCTAGAGGTCAAAATCCACAGCTAGGCACTTTGCAAAAAACAGCTCTGTTTTCTTCGGGAAAATGTGATGTGTCCATGTTGTGTTTTCGGGCATTTCCTGTCACGGGCACGAGGTCTACCCACACAAGTGTGGTACCATTTTTATCGGGAGACTTGGGGGAACGCAAGGTGGAAGGAAATTAGTAGCTCCTCTCAAATTCCAGAACTTTCTGTCACCGAAATGTGAGGAAAAAGTGCTTTTTTGGCCACATTTTGAGGTTTGCAAAGGATTCTGGGCAACATAACCTGGTGAGAGTCCCACAAGTCACCCCATCTTGGATTCCCCTAGGTGTCTAGTTTTCAAAAAGGCACAGGTTTGGTAGGTTTTCCTAGGTGCCGGCTGAGCTAGAGATCAAAATCCACAGCTAGGCACTTTCCCAAAAACACGTCAGTTTTCAATGCAAAAATGTGATGTGTCCATGTTGCATTTCCTGTCGCAGGCATTAGGCCTAGCCATGCAAGTGGGGTACCATTTGTATTGGGACACTTGGGGGAACAAAGAATAGCAGAACAAGTGTAATTGGCCCTTGTCTTTCTCTACATTTTTTCCTTTCAAATGTAAGACAGTGTGTAAAAAAGACGACTATTTGAGAAATGCCCTGTAATTCCCATGCTAGTATGGGGACCCTGGAATTCAGAAATGTGCAAATAACCACTGCTTCGCAACACCTTATCTTGTGCTCATTTTGGAAATACAGAAATACACAGGTTTATACCTATTTTTCACTCTTTATATTTCACAAAATGAATTGCTGTATACCAGGTATACAAGGAAAACCCATTGCAAGGTGCAGCTCATTTATTGGCTCTGGGAACCTAGGGTTCTTGATAAACCTACAAGCCCTATATATCCCCGCAACCAGAAGAGTCCAGCAGATGTAATGGTATATTGCTTTCACAAATCTGACATCGCAGGAGAAAGTTACAAAGTAAAACGTGGAAAAAAACTGCTGGTTTTTTCAGCTCAATTTCCATATTATTTTATTTCAGCTGTTATTTTCTGTAGGAAAACCTTGTAGGATCTACGCAAATTACCCCTTGCTGAATTCACAATTTTGTCTATCTTTTAGAAATGTTTAACCCTCCGGGATCCAGCATTGGTTTCATTCCCATTTCTGTCACTAACTGGAAGGAGGCTAAAAGCACATAAAATAGTAAAAATGGGATCTGTCCCAGTAAAATTCCAAAATTGTGTTGAAACATGTGGTTATCTGATTCAAGTTTGCCTGTTCCTCAAAGCTGGGAAGATGGTGATTTTAGCACCACAAACCCTTTGTTGATGCCATTTTCTGGAAAAACATCACAAGTCTTCTTCTGAATCTCTTTTTTCCCATTAAAAAAAACAATTGTCGCTGTATTTTGGCTAATTTCTTAGTCTCCTTCAGGGAAACCCACAAACTCTGGGTATCTCTAGAAACCCTAGGATGTTGTTCAAAAGGATGCAAATTTGGCGTGGGTAGCTCATGTGGACAAAAAGTAATGAGGGCCTAAGCGCGAACTGCCTCAAAATGGCCCCCCAAAAAAAGGCCTGTCACCTGAGTAGGAAAAGTCCTGGCAGCGAAGGGGTTAAGGAAAGTACTACTTTCTTTTAGTTTAAGCACTCCATGAAACTGCATTTGTTTTACAGCTGTCTCCCTTGTGTGCTTTTCTCCTCCGTGATCTGTGTTGCACTCCCATACGAATGCTTCCCTCTCCCTAGCCCTCTGTCTTTCTCTCTCTTGCCTATTGCTTCTCCAGCCATGCTCCATTTGCTCTCGCCGGTGTGCTACTCCCGTTGGCCGTGTTGTTTTCCCCCTTGTGGTACAACTCCTCCCCCCACCTCCCTTGTGTGCTCCCTCGCCCTGTGTGCTTCCTTCTATTTACGCCCCCACCCCCCAAAAAAAAACTACTCTGAGCTACTCCTCTATTGCCCGCTCCAGGCCCTCCCTTTGTTCCTATTGTTTTTTAAAGTTTAGCCTTTTTCGGAGGTCGAGGCAGCAAAATGCTGCTGGACCTTCTGCTTCAGAAATAAAGATGTTTTTGTGCTTAATCACGGTCATATTTGTTTTATTTCCCAATCCATCTCAGATCACAAAAAAACACAATGGCACCCACATCATATGATTACATCATAATATATGTGTACACCTACAAAATGATGCACTGGACCTATAGAATGATGCAGCTGCGTCATTTGCCTTTTTATTGTTGTGTTCATGCTGTACAAACGTACAGCATGAAAAAAAAGCTTTGACAGAGCCAATAGGTCTCAAAAGCAAAACCCATTGGCTTTGCCAATTCTTGGGGATTCACAAAGTCCATAGCCACCACAAACTCCCAGGGTGTTCAACTTGCCACTGCCGGTCTCTGACCCTTACTTTCTAAATTCTGAGTCTTCTACGGGCCATAAGCTGCCCCCAAGTTCATGTTTCTAGTTTACTTTTCCTACATCTTTATTCCTGTGTTTGTGTACTTCTTCTTGTTGTACTCTATTGCGCATACGCTCCTATTTGTATGACAAATAATGTCTCATGCAAATCGCTGCTTTTTTATATCTACATATTTATTCTTGTAATGCTGAGCCTATACTTTGATTTTGGCAATGTAGACTATATCCCACTCCATAAATATACCCTGCCTCGCACAGTTTCCATGTTCATTTGGTTTGAGCCTCTTTCACAGTTATCATCTGCTACATATTATTTGCTGTGTTATACTCCCCAGTTAACGCGCCATTAAGTACTTGAATACTGTAATCAAACACTGCACTGCATCTGTCCTAATCCCTTTCCCACTGCACCAGCAGCAGAGCCTTTTCGCACATATACAACGTGATTCCTTTACCATTTCATTTGTTTGTGGTGTTTGTGTGTATCGTATAAGCTTGTGAATTGGTGCCAGAGGTTTTTAGGGTCGACTGTGCAAGCGCACTGGCCCCTGTTGTAATCTCTCTGTGGGCTTTTAACCACGCTCCTGTCATGTTCATCAGTTTCATTGGTTTGTGGGCTTGCCTTTTAAAATCCACTTGATTTCTTTTGTAAAAGGCATGCATACGTCATGGATTTTTCCGGTGTTTAGCCCTCCTTGAGAGCACTGGTAAACTACTGAAAACATATGAGGCTCCATGTTTTCCGCATGGCTTCTGGACTACTTTTTATTTTTATTTCCTACGCAGTAGTCGAGCGCTTTGCATGACATCGACCCTGTTACATAGATAATTGCACAGCTGCTGATGCGTTTGACTGCGAGCGAACTTCTGTTTCCTTTTGTGTGCTGCTTCACGTGCATGGCGTGGCGCTTTAAATCAACCTGCTTATGTAAAACTGTACTACTTCTGATTTTCAATTTATGTGGCAAGAAAAGTCCGGTGAGGACTTTACAACACTAATAGTTTGAAGTTGAACAAATGCGAGACCCATTACCTTGCAAATTCTTGTTTCATGTGTTTTTGGGGTGGGGGAGACAGAAGGTCATCCATGTATTAAACCTGGCATTGAGAGCATTCTCAATGACATTCTGAGTATCCCTGGCATCGTACAGACCCATCCTAGATGCACTGTGATCACAATGGTCATTATTTTTTTTAATAATTTTTTTTAATGATAAATGTAAAACTACATGAACTTTGCATTACAAACGGCTTTATGAGTGCTGGACACACTTAAAGCGCAGGGTCAACATAAAGCATCTATACATCAAACCATCTTAAATAACTACCAGTAGGGTGGCATATTATGGTCTGATTCCAATAGATATATTCTATAAGAGTACATACAGTGTACACAGTAAAATCAGCTAGGTGGATGTTCAATATTAGGTTGTTACCAACAATCTGCCACCTCTTGTATCTGTCAGGAATTAACATAGCAATCTATTTTGCCTTGTTAACTACATACATTCATACATCGAAATAGCTTCAACATTCCTACGTGTCATGTTCTCAGAGGTGTAAACTCTGTATGCCCACCCATTTCAAGCATTCTGATATGCTACATGGCAGTCGTTTCAGGCCTGCCCAAACCCTGATACCATGTTTCTCAACACTGAACATGTCACTTCTGCCCACATGCACACCTCTGTAAGGAAGCAGACTTTTTAGGGGCCAAATGTGATTTCTACGCCATCGCTATACAGCACTTAGCCGTCAGTAGAGCCAGATCAGCAAGTCTAGCTGTTAAACTAAGAATTTTTCGGTCTGACAGGCTGCACAGGCATATCCCATGGTTACTGTGACCAATTGTCAACACCCTTTCCAGAGGGCCACGGGCACGTGAGGGCTACTGGGCCCAACCGTGGTATTTGAGGCCTTCTATTTCTAATTTCTCTGACCCGCTGTGAATCCTGAGCAACTGGCCCAAGAACCCCTTCTGCACTTGACTCTCAGTGGTAGTAGTTGACGAGCAGTCAAAGGCTCCCACTGGGTGGAAGTGTAGATACCAGTATGTGACCACAACTCATAAATCAAAGTGTACACAGTACAAACAATAAATCAATGACCAGCCAAATACTTACTTTTATAAGTAAAAAAAGTATTTTATTTCTGTTTCTACAAATGCATAGGCATAAAGACATTCTTAAGCAATAACACAATCCTCTTGAGGTTGGAGCACTAGTCGTTGTCAGGCAAATCTCTGTCCCACACTTGTTCTTATAACATGGTCAGAGTTATTTCTCATTCACTGGTGTCCCATATCCAGGGAGGGTGTACTAGAAGGCGGCACTCAAATGTTTCCTGTGACTCCTTTAGTTCATAGTCAAAGGTGTTAATGATGCCGCAGCAACACTAACAGCAAGCCCTCAGGGCCTCAAAGGCCCAGTTTCACTCCAATGGAAACATTCAGGGGTGTAGCAAGTGCCCTCTCTGCATGTGCTCCCAAGCCTTAATCCCGTTTGGCGCAGTTGGGCTGCTCGCAGTATACACTGCTGCACCTGGCAGGCACAGGCACCCTCCTTCGAGCAGCGCTGCAGGTCCGTTCCAGCGATCTGAGATGCTCCTGCTTGGCAAACATGAGGTAAGTCACTTTTTCCAAACAGGGAATGGGGTGAGTGCCACATTTTCAGCAGCCATTCTCAAGGATTCTGTCAGGTGAAGATCATAGTGTGCGGGCTTGAGCCACTGGACACAGCAGTAATACTCCCGTCTGGGTAAAGACCCGCCATACTCTGGTCCACTGTGGTACAGGCAGCCCCTCCTCACATATTGGGTTGCTGTGTTACTCACAATCTGAAAGCAAACATTTACAGTGTGCTCAACCTCATTACAGTGGTTCCTCCTGGCATACAGGGTCGCTGATATCTGCAGACACAAGTCTTACACTCCTGGGCCAAGTAAGTTCAACAGTGGCTCCCTCTGGCATATTGGCATATGGGGTCACCGCAGCGAGGCTGAGTGTGTTCCTGCACAGTACTCCTTGCATGGCTGAAATCATGGCGACCCTCTCCTGGCATACAGGGGTTGCTGGATCGTTCCTGCACATGGGCAACAACTTGATCGATGCTCAGCTGGCGAAGAGGTGAGGACTGGCGCTTCCCACACAGCACTCCTTGCATGGCTCAAATCATGGTGACCCTCTCCTGGCTTACTGGGGTCACCAGACCATTCCTGCACATGGGCAACGGCTCGGTCGATGCTCAGCTGTTCTCCTCACACCTCACCCAGGGAGTCCTCTTGATAGTGCTTCCCACTGGACCGCGCTCCCCACAAGAATTCCTCTTCCTAAGATGGGAAAACTGGTCTTGGCTAGCATGGTAGACGCTGGTGCTCCAGGCTCTGGGGTAGGTGATCCTGGTTTCTCAGGATGATTTCCCCTTACCCAGCAGGGAAACTGGCAGGCCTTGGCCCCCAGTCCTGATCACAGGCAGAGGTATTGCAGAGCACCCCCCCCCACATCCATACAACCCATCTGGCTGCTTGGCAGATGACAGAGTTTGAGGTCTCAACCTCACCTTTTTATAGACTATTTTCAGAGATCAAAATATGATTTAGGTTCTGAGCCTTTAAAGTTTTATATTAGGGTTCTGTTTCTTTTGAAGTGTACACTTCTTTTCTTCTTTACCATTGAAAACATGTAGGTCACAGCAGGCAACACTCTGAAGTTGATCGATCCACAACACAATTCATGGGAGTGGCCAGAGCTCACACCTGGATATTAGCCACAGTGATATATGCATCCCAGCCCTACTCTTTATGATTCCCTTATCATTCCGATCTCCTTCCTAAGATGTGTCCAGCCCCCTCCCTTGTGATGTATCACTGAATCAAAGAACAACCTTCTAAAGTTTAAAGGAGGGCTCTCTTCCTCCTGTCCTCCAGCGTGTGTCCCATCCAGCGCTTAGGAATGCAGCAATGCACAAATCTGTCTGAGGGGATTTCCTTTATTCCTCGTGTCTTCACCAGACAGGCTTGGGCTTCCCAAAATAGAACCTAAGGTCCTCCATGTAATGTACCAGTGCAAGCACACTTGCACTCAGTGTACATTGACAACACACTTATTGCCCAGCACTGCTAACTCCATGCATTGTGCCATTACAGACACACATACATTCATCACGCACATTGTCTATGTGCACTGTTTAGTACTGTAGCTGTTTTGTTTTATACCAGTGTGTGTTATTTACCATCACACACTTCCAGCACACACACCATGTGCTGCACAACACTTCTCAATTCATGTATTGTAATTCATGCAAGCACACATACATCCAGCACATGCTTTTATTGTGCACACACTGCACAGAACTACATCTCTCATATAATGCATTTCTTGCAGTCATACATAAACTCAGTAGATGCATTATTAACTACACATATACTGCACAGTACTGTTCTATTCCTGTACTGTACCCTTCACAGGCACACACACATCCAGCACAGTCACTACTGCGCTGCAGAGCAATCTAAATATACCTGATGTTGGCTAAGGGTGAAGAAAGCACACCGCTGCAGAACATTTGAAAAGGTGAGTGAGCCTGTAGGCCTCACTCCAGTGACACAGAATAAAAAGGGCTTGTTCACTGCTACTGATCACTACACAGTATGCTGCCACCACCACACTTGTGCTGCTTCACTCTTGGTGAAGGCAGTAGCCTTCCACCTCTATGAGGGCCGCAATTTGGACACCACTCCCAGGCCAACAAGGTCACAATTCTTGAGACAGGCCTATGCCATGGCGATCACGCATGACCTATGTTTACCCATGACAAAAAATCAGCAGTTAGGATCCAGACAACAGTACAGTTGGGCACTCTGGACAGAGGTACACTCGGAAAATGTTTACGTCCCAATAGTCACATTTGATTTCCTATGTCACTGAGATAGCAACGCCCACCTAGGAAATTGCAAAACCTCCACACTATATGATGGAAGCCAGCTCTGCTTATTGTATACCACATGCTTTGGTCTACTGCATTTACATACATCCTAGTCAGTTTCTTTGGAGTCAGATGTGTCAGACAAAGAAAACTAAAATGAAGTAACTTAAATCTCTCATTATGGGAGAATTGATGCATAGCTCACCACCTTGGACCATTTTTCATCAGAAAGTTCTTGACAAATTTCAGTTTGCTTCTGGGCACTCAGACCACTGTAACAGTTGCACAAGAAAGTAGCAGTGCTCAATTCCAGTACTTAACAGCCCTGCGACTCATGCCATGACCCAAAACAATCTGTTGCACCTCTTTCCTCACCCATTCTGCCAACTCACAGCCCAATGACTCACTCATCACTCTTGCTACACATCCATTTGCTAGGTAGTGGCTAGGGGGAATTTCAAATCCAGATCTAATATCTGAAAATGTGTACATAACTGTTGCTTGCTTACTTATTTATAGCAACTGTGCAGCTTTGTGGAATCTGAGGAGACACCACATTGAAAGATCTAGTGCACAGGCTACAGATACATTGAACCACTGCGTGCAATGTTTCCATCAGTGTCAAGCAACCACTATAGATGTCTGAAAGAGGAAGATCTGGGATTAGATCAATCCACGTGGCTTCAGCCATCACAGGGGCCATATTTCTATCTTCAAACACTGTGAGGCATATTTACGAGCCACTTGCACTGCTGTTGCCTTACTTTTTTTGACGCAATGGCTGTGTAAAACTTAAAATCATGCCTATTAGGACACGCAGAGGCAGTTTGTGTGGCTTTGAATGGCCTGATAGATACGGAGTAAGGCAAGGCAGCGCAAATCGCTGTGCTGCCTTACTCTGCGGAAAGGATACACTCCATGGCCATTGGGGTGGGTATTCCCAGGCAACGTCCATGGATTTTGATGCATCCCCAGATGTACAAGACCTTGTAAACCCTGGTATGAACCAAAACCGCGTGCCTCTCCAGGTGTGGCGCAACAAGAAAAAATATATTTATTTCTCCTCATTTGTTCCTCTTTCTATGTGTGCTGCATTTTGCAACACACATAGAAAGAGGAAACCGCCTTCTAGGATTGTTTTCGTGCAGGAAGGTACCCTCTCTTGCACAAATACAATCCTGCCTACAATGCAGGTACCCTTGCACCATGGTGCAAGGGTGCATGCGTTGGTGCTAGGCTGGCAAAACAGCATCAGTGCCGTGGGTAAGAACAGGAATGTGCTGTATGCCATTGATATGGCGCATTCCTGCCATTTCCCTTTGAACCAGGCAGCACAGCAAGGCGACTTGTTGCTGTTCCGTGCGCTAAAAGCTCATAAATATGGGCCAGTGTCTCTGTAGCTTCTTCTGCTGCCAGCCACTTAGCAGCCCATTTGAGTGAACTATGCCACTCAACAATACAGCTCAAAGACAGGCACCCCTAATCCTCTTTGTCTAATGTCACCTGCCATCTTCCATGGCTCCAGATCAGCTCATCAATAACTGCAGACCTTAACACACATTTTGTGGCTGTATCACCAGCACATTTAAATTGAAGTACAATAGATGTGGAGCATGACCAACTCAGAGACGGCCACCAGCAGCAGGAGCTTTTACCAGATAGATGAAAGTACCCAGGGTAGTTGTCATCCACAATATCCAGCACTTAAATGAAGTGAGGGCCCATTTCAGTGGGTCACATTGAAGTGAGGACAGTACAGGTAGTGGGGCTTCAGAAAGAACAAGCACAGCTTGCTCCAATTAACTTTCAAATCAAAGGGAAGTCCAAAATTGTACACAAGTTCCATCTGTGGTGCTACATCAGCTTTTGAGGATATAGTAGAGGATATAATCCTGATAAAGTGATATGTTGTGTAGAACATTAGCCTAACTTAATACTCTAAAAAATAATTTTTCAATGTAGCAGACTAAGACTCCAAAGAAAAAACACCCAGAGACAACTTCCACTGCACCTCTCCATTAATCACTGGGAAGGAACAAGAGAAACATTCTCTCCTTTCCAAATACTTACAGTCGGTTCAGAAGACAAATGTTTAATCTACAATATCAGGACCGCACCAAAAATCATGTGTGCCAGACCCACATACAGGTAGTACTATCCCAGCATATAAAATGTTTTTAGTATAGCTAGAGATTGTACAATAAGCCTTTGCCTGGAGGACTAGCCATTAGGAACAACTAAAGTCTGGTGAGGTCTTATCGCTCTGGGATTAATCCACTCTGGTCTGGGTAGGCCAAGTTGGTGAGCACTGACCAAATCCAATTCTCTAGAACTTTCCACAAGCCCTTGTAATGGAGGTTGAGCTTCAAATATAAACCTAAAGAATTGGTTCCTCATTCAGTTTTGGCATGACTACCTGCATTGCCTCACAGGTGGTTTGACATAGACTGTAGAATAGTATTCAGTGAGAATTGTAATTAGTATCCAGCAGTTAAGGCTTTAACTTCATGATACCATATCAATCTGTTTTCTAGCAATTAAATTTAAACTTTCCTTTTTTTTAGTGGTCGTTCTTGACAATATTTTGGCTATACCTGATATAATAAAGGCCCTTCCTTGACACACTGTGGGAATTCCTTTCAACGTTTTGGCCATTCCTGATGTAATAGAGGCAATTCTAGGATATTTCACTGCAAAATAATCACCACTGAAAGTTTGTGCAAGTGTTTGTTGCGCTGTAATTTTCCCCATTTTGTTTAACCTTTTTTTAAGGTCGAGCCTAAACAGCATGCATGCGCTGTCTCTTCGAGACAAGCAGTATTCACTATATGGGCTTATAGCCCACCTTTTGGCTTTTTATGGGTAACTTGGATTGTCATTTCAAAAGGGTTTATTTCTAGTAGGTAATCTTTCATCTTTGTCACTAATTTTCGTTGCTTGCTAATGCTGAGGAAGCAGGGACTAACTACTAGTATTAATCTTCCGGTGTGCTTAAGTGGTTTTTTCTCTAGAACTATTTTTTTTGTTTCCTGCTCATGTTTGTGGTAAGTGCATGACTTGTTTTCTTTCAGTCGCCGCGCTTCGAGCTCTGTTGTGAGCGGTATGTTGTTTCTTCATCAGTCTCCGCAACCCCATCCCACAACACTGCTTTCCCCACTCCACCACCCCTCCCAAGTCGACGATTGCCCGTCCCAAATCTCTCCATCGCTGCTTGTTTTAATGCACTTCGACCACTGTCTCAGGTTCTTAATGGCGAAAGAAAGCAAAAGTAAGTGGCGTTTGGCTCAAGGCCATCCCGTCCGCTGAAGGATTATCAACCCTTGCTGGATTTGAAGGCTTGAACACCCCATTTGGCAAGGTGGTGTCCGGCTCCTAACCAAGTCTATCTTACACGCCGCAGACCTCAACCCTTGAGTTCCTCACACTCCAGGGCGAGCAGCATTGTGTTTATGTATTTATTTAATGAAAACGGTGAGTGCTGTCCTGCCGCAGCAGAAGGGACGAGGCTCAGGGCAACAGGCAGGTGTTTTGGGGATGCTGCCATTTACCCATAGGGCTATACTGTGATGCTTTCAGCTGCACGATGATAAACACAGCACATTCTGTTAGAGCGGCATAGGAAGCTGTGTAGCTGTTTGTGTTCTTTCTGCCTGTGGGTGTGTGTGGCTCTGCAAGCATGTCTGTGTCTACCTACATGTGCTAATGGCCATCTGTTGTTCTCTCTGAGTAGTGCATGTCCATGTGTGTATGTGTGTGTGCATGCATGTGTATCCGTGTGTTTATTTGTTGTGTGAACCTCTATTGTTTTTACTATTGATCTGAAATGATGTGGTTCTCAATAGTGCAGAACTCACGCTCTCTTTTTGCATATGCCTGCACACCCCTGATTTTTTTGCCTTCTGTGCCTGCTGTGCACACACAGTCGTTGAAACCTGGGCTGTGCTTGGCTGCGGCATCCAGTGGGAGCGATGGTTGCAGCATTTCCAGCCCCCTGCGCCTTCGTCAACTCCTCCTGAACTGTGCCTTCTATTGAGCCCCTGGTCCCCTATTCTGCAGTGCCCTTGCAAAGTCTGCAAAAGGAAAGGTTATGCTGGGGGCTTCCGATGCGAAATATCTCAGCCCACCTGAGACAATAAATTGGGACCTGGACATGCCACAAAGAGAATCTAAATAGCAGCCTTAGCAGGTTACAATAACTGCAATAACCCGCTTCTTTTTGTCCCTAGTTTCTCAGAAGTGAGCTGCAGTGAGAGGAGGGCCCATTTAACATGAAATCACTGGCACAAACGGACATGCCTGCAAGATAAGAGTAGCACAGAGAAGTGGGGGCACTCAAACTGCAAATGCCCTCACCCCTAAGAGTATGACCCTAGACAGTAGACTGGCACACTCCCCGCAACAGCATATGTACGTGCAATACTCCAGCCAGCAGGAATTAATGTCTGAGGAATTTAACTCCTTGGGAGCAGCTCTTAATATGATAAGGCAGCATTATTTGAATTTCATTTTCACAGTCACACCGGTAATGGTTTTGTTTCCCCCCTCTTCCTGTAGTCGTGACAGGGAGAGTAAAGACACTCTGCGGGGTATTGCATAAAATGGATGACTGCCCAGAAGAACTGTTGGCAGTCAGATGATTGATTTAGTAGTATTTTTTTGCTCGAACTTATATTTTATGTCCTGTGCATGTTTGTGATCCCCCTTCCCTCGTGGATATGGGTCGCACCACTCCAAGATGGCAGCCATCTCTCCCAGGTCCTTCTGGGACTCCACATATTGTCAGTTCTCTCTTGCTGAGATTATAATGTGCATGGCTATTGCATAAACAGACTACAGTTCCCGACATGCTGTGCTGCCACCAGAAAGCTGTGTGCATGTGCATTTTAATTACGAGCCAAGACCAGGAGTTGCACAAGCGCACATGGAAGAGGTCAGCAGAAAAAGAGCTAGGAGTAGCAACTGGAGTCCTGTGCCAGGTACGGGCCAGAGAGGCGTAAACTGCATCTCTCCGAGTTAGAAGGGCATCCCTGTCATGATAGTTAATGGGCACCCTGCAGCTTAGCTGCCATGTGCTAGGCAGAGTGAGGGCATCAAATGACTAGCAGTAGTAGCATGTGTGCCATATAGACTATGCAGCTGCCTTTTTAAAGGGCATGGCCATGTGGAAGGTCACCCATACCATGCATTGCAAATGCCAAAATTGAAAAAAGTGCATTAATGACTGATAGATAAGTACATTTTACCTTAGACTGTGTATGATAGTCAGTTTGGGCTTTTTAGTGACTTGATAATGGGAGGACACCAATGCCAGAGACTACACATGCCAATACTGTTAAAGGGCTTTAATTAATGCCTGGTACTAATAGGGCCAGTATATCATAGATGATGTACCACAGACCTTGACAGTTATAAGGTCCCAATGGTGAGACCTATCGCCTATGCCAACTGCTTGTTTTTGTTTAATTTGTTGCTCTGCCCATGGATGACATTTAGGGCTTGCCCCTTGCAACCTCTGGCACTGTATTTGCGGCCCTCTGCCTCAGAGCTAGCAAAGTCAGTGCCAGGAACACAGTGACAGCTCATCCTTATGGACATCAATTGGGGCTCCACTCTCCTTGTTTTTTGTCAATTTTTTCATTACACTAATAGTGAATAATAATATTCACTATTAGTGTAATTAAAATGGAGTACAATTAGCTGGAATATGACCCTCCCTGGCAGCTGAGGTAAGTAACAAATGCATTTAAATGCATGTTGTTTTCATGCAAGCAGGTGACAGGGTGTTTATGTGAGAGAGAGTGTTTGAATGTGTGTGATCATGAATGTAAATGTAAACATGTGTGTGAGTGAACGTAAAGGTCAAATGGTGTGTGATATCACTTCTACTACCCCAGACCTTTTGGTGAATTGATATTTATGACTCTGACCCTTCTCTCTATTTATGTTAGGCTACAGCAGTGGAATGAGTGGCTTGGCTTTGTGGCTATGAGGAGGGCTGCAACTCACATGTTTTTTAAGTGTTTGTGATCCGTTCCCACTATTTTATTTAATAAAGTTAAACCCCGCGCCCTTCTCCTCTTCTTGGAAAGTGGGAAGGTTTAGGGGAGAGGTCCCCATGCAACCTCTAGTGTTGCTCCCCAGATCTTTAGGGAGAAGGTTACCAGACAGCTCAGGTGTCTGTTTTTCTTAATATGTTTTTATAGGCATTTCAACACTATACAATTTCATTATTGGAAATATTACCATTCATTACAACCATATCAAGCAGTATGTGGAATTCCAAAACGTTGCCAAGTCATTCGGAACATAGCATAAAATACCAGTAAACAAAATAGAAATGAGAAACACCCACCCCTGCCATGCTCAGCTCATTCTATAGACCATTATTCAAATGACACATGCATTACCGATTAACTGTAGCAGTTCATCCACCTGCATAGGTCCAGTTCTTTGTGCCAGTGTGTGACACCTTGAGTGAGTCGAGGCTCACTACCCCCTGAGGCCAAGAGCCCTATCTCTGTATAGGCTCCCCGTCTCTGTCGCTCGTTATGGCTCCCCATGCCAGTAGATCATCCGTCAGTCTATTATCACGCCTTACTTTTTCATATGTGCATGTGCTACTTCGGCACTAGTCCACTGTATGCCACTTTACTCTGAAACAATGTACTCTACGTAACAGCACTCTATGCCATACTACTCAGCGCCACTCCAATCTGTGTCACTGCCCCCTATGCCACTCTACTTTAAACCACTGCACTCTATGCCACTGCACTCTATGCCACCACACTCTAAGCCACTGCACTGTACTCTGAACCACTGTACTCTGTGCCACTCTGCACCAAAGAACTTTACACCACTGCATTATAGGCCACTCAGTCATATCTCACAACCAATCAGCCATCGGGGTTTGGGTTAAGCCATCTAATGGCTATACTTCGCTTGGCCAGAGTCAGTCCAACAAGTGAAAATATCCTGCTAGGCTTCCTATTGATTTTTTTTTGGCAGGGATCAACCCCAACAGGCATTGTTTCGATTCCCTGGGTATCAGCTATCCTGAAGCACTATGCACGTGTCCCAAGACCTCGTCCCACTAACATACAAACCGAGGACATCCCCACACAACATGAAGGAAATCCGCGACAATTATCTGCAGTGTGGAGACCCCGCATTTCTAGAGGGGTATATTGAGTGTAGATGTCTGGGCGAGAGGTATGTTATATGGACTCTGTTGTATTGAGATGATTTGAATCATGCATTGGCAGAGACCTCACGCACACCTCTATGTATCCTATTCCATTCATCAGCCGTAATGGGGAACTCACTCAGCTGCTTCCATGTGCCCTCCACCTTGAGGGGAGATCGGGCCTGTTAGCTCACAAAGTGCAGTAAATGTGGGCAATTATTCTCTGACCACCTGCCAGATTCAGCACTGCAACCATATTCTGGGTAGGGTCTGGGGCATCTGAAAACCCAGGCCATATCTCCCTAGCCATAGCTGCTATTTTGGCATTTTGGAGAAACTGGCCCCTTCCCAGCATAAATGTCTCAGTTGCCTCCTGTAAAGTAATAAACCAGCCCGATGAATATAGATATTCCAAGGCTATACTCATGGTTTGAGCCATTTGTACAAAGTGCTGGATTTCCCATACCACCAGTTCAGGTGCTTGCGGCGCCCTATGCAGCACCACCTGTACTGCCTGTTACCAGAGTCTGCATACTAGTCTCAACACATGTGGCATCATCCCTGGTATTCTATTACCACACAGCAGGAGGAACCCAAGGTACTTACTCCCAGTAGCAGTGGCTCAGAGGGATTTTTCCCAGTTGGGTTCGGCATCGAACCAATGTACTGCATGCTTTAGGTGCAATGCGAGGTAGTATAGTTCGAGATCAGGTACTTCCAATCCACCTTTATCCCACTATAATCTCTGCATGGGTAGCTCAATGCTATACTGTTTAGCTATCAGGCTTGCTAAAGCATCTTGAGGACATTCAGAAAGCTTCCCTGGGAATGCATTCCACCCGTTGCTTACTATTGGCTTTATGGTATGTAACTCACATTTAGTGGGTTTCTATATGCTGTCTTAGAAGTCAAAGCCTACCAGACAGTTCAGCTGTCTGGTTTACCAAAAGACATCTTGGGAACATTCAGAAAGCTTCCCTGGGAACGGTAACTCACATTTTCTGGCTTTCTATTTGCTGGCCTTATTTGTTTTAGGCTGTCCAGAGCAAGTTCATCCTTCTGAAGGCGCAAAGCCTTCTCAGACCAATTCCCCTTTTATTCCTTCACAAGTCCTCCTTTCTGTAAACAGGCCTGTAGATCTTGTTCTCATCTTATCATATTTGCTGTGCGTCCAAAACAGAGGTCAAATATCAGGCTCTGTTTTCAAGCTCCAGCTTGCAAGATACCGGGTAGAGAAGGGTTTTATCTAGTACAGAAGAACCTTTAAGTGAACTGTGCAAGTATTTCAGAATTTATCAGAATAATGAATGCCCAAATGATGCACATTTTTGTTAATTCTGAAGTGTGTTGGAAACAAATAACTGAATATGATCAAAACAAATCAATACATTAGGTGATGCCATTTTCACACATTGTTTGTGCACTGTATAGTGATATTAAGAAAACTGAATGTGCCACTCCCCTCTACTCTGCACCACTCCACATGACTGCACTCTACTCTGCACCACTCCACGTCACTGCACTCTGCACCACTGCACTCTACGCCACTTCACTCTATGCCTGTGTTCTCTATGCCAATGCACTCTATGTCTCTCTAATCTACACCACTGACTGCACTTCTCACCCCTGCACTCTACACCACTCCAGTCTAGGCCACTCCAATCTACTCTGCACAAATCCATTCTACGCCCCACCACTCTACGCCACTCTCCAACACTGCATTTTATGCCAATACACTGCGCCAATGCACTTTATTCTGTAACACTCAACTCTATGCCCCTGCACTCTATGGCAATCCACTGTATGCCATTTCAATTTACTCTGCACCACTGCACGCTACACCACTTTACCCTAAGCCATTACGCTCTAGGCCATTATACGCTACTGCACTCTATCTTGCACCACTCCACTCTACACCACTTTACTCTGAAACAGTGTACTCTTTCCACGACACTCTATGCCACTCTACTCAGCGCCACTCCACTCTATGCCACTGAACCCTATTCCACTCTACTCTAAACCATTACACTCTATTTCACTGCACTCTACATCACCTTACTCTACGCTACTCAACTCTGCATCACTCTTCTATGCCACTCAACTCTACATCATTCTATGCCACTGCACTCTCTGTGACTCTACTTTACACCACTCTACTCCACTGCACTCTATGCCACTCTACTTTGCACCACTACACTCTGCACCACTGCACTCTACTATGCACCACTCTAATCTATGCCACTGCTTTCTACGACGCTGCCTTGTACGCTGCAGAATTCTTTGCAGCTGCAGTCTACCTCACTATACTCTGCAACACTCTACCTAGTGCACTCTACACCAGTCCACTCTGCTCTTTTCCACTCCAGGCCACTACACTCTACTCAATGTCACTGCATTCTAGACCACTGCACTCTACACCACTGCACTCTACTCTGCAGCACTGTACTTAATGCCATTGCACTTTACACTGCTCTACTCAGTGCCACACTACTCTACACGACTGCACTCTACAACACTCTACTCTACAAAACTGCACTCTACGCCACTGTTCTCTGTAATACTGCATTCTATGTCAATCACTCTACGCCACTGGACTCTACGCCACTTTGCTCTGCATCACTCCACTTTATGCTACTGCCCTCTATGTCACTATATTCTACTCTGCACCACTCTACGCCACTGCACTCTGTGCCACTCTACTCAGCACTCTACACATTATGCCATTCTACTCTACTCAGAATCACTCCAGTCAGTACCACTCCACTCTGCACCACTGCCCTCTACTATGCAACACTCTAATCTATGACACTGCATGGTATGCAACTAAATTCTACATTGCTGCACTCTATGCCACTGCACTCTACGACGCTATACTTCTCAACAGTCTATGCCAATTTACTGTACACAGGTCGACTGTACTCCACTCTACTCTACTCCATTGTATGCTACTCTAGGTGACTCCACTCTATGCCACTCCAATACACAACACTCTAGGCCACTCTACTCTACTGCATTCTTTGCCATTCCATTCTATGCCACTCCGTGACACTCTCCTCCACGCCACTAACTTTTAACCATGCTGAATAGCAGCCACGCTGGTGTACAACATGGCTAAAACACATTTGCAAAGCCAACAGCTCTTCCATAGGCGAGACCTATTGGCTTTGCTAATGCTTGTTATCAAGAAGGAATTTATCTCCCTGCATCTGCATCTGCTGTTTGTTTTTGTGGTTTGCAAGCAGGGAAATGTCCTTTGAAGTAAGGTACGTGGCAAGAAGGCTGCGCAAGTAAAGAGGCTCATCCTTGATATAGAATGGCTATTCTGGAAAACATGCTGGGTATCCCTGTAACAATGGAGGCCTATTCTTTGCATGGAGTTGGCATATAATGGGCATTCGTAATTGTTTTCTCAGGGTCGTTGGGCAATAGAGACTGTTATTTTCCTCCAATCTGCATATATCCAAAATATGATTATTCATGGTGACATTCTTGGAATTCCTGATGTCACAAGGCCTATCCTTGCCACACAGGGAATCTTCATGACAACAATTTGGCTGTTTCTGGCAAAATAGTGGCCCATCCATGAAAGATTGTGTGCAGTCCTGGTAACTTACTATTTAGCAGTGGTATAATAGTTGCCCATTCTTGCCTTATACTATCTACTCTTGATTGTTTATTGGCTGTCCCTGGCATACTTTTGGCCCATAACTCATATCTGACATATTGTGAACATTCTTAGTGTTACTGTTCCTTTGGTTGGATTAATAATTGCCCGCATCCCTCCTGACATCTCATTTGCATTCTTAGAAATGATCTATCTCTGGCATAATTACAGCCCATCTATGTTGCATAGTATGCATTCTGTAATAATAGTGGCTTATCCTAGACATATACCCGGCGTTCTTAAAAGAATTGTGGCTGTCAGTTGCATTAAGGTGGTGCTCATTCTTAATTGTGGGAATGCCCAGCACAATGGTCCTAAAACTTCCTGTCATGTAAGGAGCAACCCAAGTATTTAATGATAATGATAAATGGACAGGAAAGGCAGAATCTGATCATGTGTGACAGCAGTACACATTAGTGCTTGGTGAACACGACAAATGGGTCTTTGAATTCACTAAAAATAAAAATCAAGCATTTTTAGGACAAACATAATGTTTTCCATGACAATTAGAAGTTCTTTCTTTGAGGGAATTGATCTTTTTTAAATCCAAAATGAAATATTATTTCCTGAAGCAATGTCTCAATTTTTAGGAAATGGCAACCGATCTTCCTAACAACACACTTCAGAAATGTAAATCAAGCTGATATTTAATGGATAATTTATGCTGTTTTGTTAGATATATTGCTTATTTTGTGTTGCTTGGGTACCAACGTGTACTAACTGCTATAAATGTTATTTCCTAACTAGTGAGGATGCATTTCATCATCTGCGTAGATGAAGAGTTTTATGATATAATCAATACTGATCTCTAGAGCTGAAGCAGGTACGACTGGTGTAACCTGTCTTGCTCTACAATCCTGTGAGCTCAGTGTAACTGAACAACAGCACTACTGTACAAGCATGTAAGATTTGTCTAGCTCTGATTTTTGTTGCTTGTGATTGTAAGAGTTACATACATTTTAACCTTTGATTTTCGACCCTTGCCATTTCAAGTAGATTTTTATTCAAGCTGCTAAGAAGCGGTGTAGGAAAGTGGAGTATTATGTGGTATTGGGGTAAGTCCTCACCCTTTAATACTCTCACAATACCTCAAAGATGGTCCTTAGATTCACACCAGCAAATCCTTAGCTCAGGCCTGGTATTGTGGCAAAGAGCAATCGGGCTTTACTTAGAGGAACATGTGTTCCATATTTCATAGCACCATCATGGAGGATAAGTAATTGACACGACTTGAAATAAATCAGCCAACAATTTATAAAAATATAGATTATTTTTATCTTAATTTGGACACCAAAACAAACAGAATTGAATCTGTATAACCAGAGGTATACATTTTAGAAGCAATATTAAATCACAGCAGAACTGACATTTAAACTTTACATTGAGGTCTATGGAGAAATATCACTGTTTGCAAAAACGTACTTAGAAAGCGAGCTGCATGGAACCCACACAGAGTTAAGGTTGTGGAGTCCCTAGGACCAGATCATGACTGTCAGTTCAGTTTTAACTGACTCGTACCTTCCGCGTGCAGTGTTGCTGTGCCTGTCTGTGGTACTGATTGGGACTTGTGTTGAAGTCAAAGACGGGAAGCCACTGCTTAATTTGTGCTTGTTGTTTCCGGTGCTGAGCACCAGCACTTATTTTTGAGGGCTGGGGCTTATTCTTCTGCCTGAAGCTTTTGCTGCAAGCAAAAGACACATATGGGAAAGACGGAGGAAGGGAAAAACGAAAAAGCGTCACAAAGAGAGAAAGCAGAAAGCTGCTAGAGTGAGCTGAAGGGGCAGGGAGTGGCTGTAAATGGATTAAAGAGGCCAGAGGTGGCTTCAGGATTACACCGCCTCAGTATTCCATGTTCCCACATTTAATTACAGCAGCTGTGTGCTTAAGAGGAGGGCTTTGGGCAGCAGCACGTTTTTATTTACAAATTAAGTACTGTGGCAAGCAATCACTTGGAGGTCGAGCTGCAAGTGACCCTTATAGGGTTAAGCTTGTGCGGGTCCTAGGACTAGGCCTCAACTGTCAGTTCACTTCTACCTGGTCTGTGGGGTCCGGGTGCAGCGTTATCTTGGCTGTCTGTAGTGCTGAATGGGTCTTGCGCTGGTGCTGGTTTTACCGCTTTCACAACGGTGCTAACAAATGGATGCAAAATCTTAGCTGGGGCTGGATTACAGATGTTGGATGCAGGCTGCATGTTGTGCCCTGTTCCTGCAATGTCGAGTGTGGGGGTTAGTTATCTGACTGGCAACCAACAAGCCTTGGCGGCGTTAAGGAGCGGTGTAGCACCATGAAACTTGGAGGTAGGTAGGACTACAACTCCCAGAAGACATTTGACGACTTGTCTTTCGACGATCCCACAGTAGGCCCGATGGCCAGTGAAACTTCAGATCCTGTGAGTGTTTTTACCTACAGTTTGCAGGGGACTACTGCTACTAGTCCTAGGGAGCCAGAGGGTGCTTCTGGCTTCCACAAGGGTCCTTCTGGTCAGGAGGGAAGGGTTTCAACCAAAGATGAGGGTCATTCATGCAATTCCCAGTCCATTGCCTCAGGGATAGAGTATCCCTATTTTGCCTTGGTGCAGTGAGCAGAGTCTTATTGTCGGTGATGCACAGCTTCTCTTTGTCCATCTCTGAAGTTGGTTGGTCAGAACTGCGGTTCTGGTGTCGGGGAAGTCCCTTAAATCCTTAATTTAGGAGAGTTAGAGGTGTGGAGACTAGTGGCCAATGGGTGATCACATCCGGTGGGGTAGGTCACCTTAAGCTACTCAGAACCCTATATTTTGCTACTCCCAAGATGGCAGAGATCAGAATTTAATGCACAGACTGGGCAGCTCATCCTAAAGGTGTGGTCAACCTGCTGGGGGTGTGCACTTTCATGCATAACTAATTTCCCACCTGACCACGAGCAAATATGCCTGGGGCAGGGGGAGGGCTGTTTCCTCTGCTGGGGGGACAGCACAGATGGCTATCAGAGGCAGTAAAGTCTTTGAAGCTCAGCGACCTGATGGTTCTATTTGCTATCCCGGCTGGAGGGTGGGAGGCGTGACCTCCTTCCTGCCTCAGCAGGGGCATAACGAAGGCCCCTGCAGCCCCTACGGAGCGGGGGCTACCCTGAGCTCCAGGGGGTCCCCTCAGCACTCACTCTGTGCATGAGCAATAGGCCCCTGACTGAGTCCAGGGGGAAAGGGGCCTCCTCCAGGTACTTTGCAAGAAGGCCTCTTTAAGTTTTGTTAAGCCACTGTGCCTCAACCTTTGTCTCCGACTCCTAGGAGCACCGAGGCTGCCTGGGAGGAAATCAGAAACCTGACTTGATGGCATTAAGCATGAGAAAAAGTGTGGGCTGATCGGCCAGAGCACAAAGAAGGGTGGCAAAAAGGTGAGCAACCTCTAGTGTGCTACATGGGTGCACGTCAACCATCTCTCCACTCAGACTTTTGTTGGGGGGAGAGAAAGCAAGTTGTTTGACAGCAAACTCGACATACCTTGGCAGTACCATAATGGAGCTAGCAGCCCGGGCCTACCCAGGCTTAAGTCCGATGTTATCCTATGGATCGGCCAGCACTTATAGTGTACTTTAATGGAAAGGACACTATAGACTTGTAAGCTTGTGCTTACATGCCTTTACCTTAAATATAACACACCCTGCCTTCTGGGCTGTAGAAGCCTTCCTTAGGGGTGGCTGACACATATATAAGGCAGTGTATGGGGTTGTGCCACTCATGGTGAGGACACAGTTTAACGTGAGCAGTTTGCACCACTCTGGCAGACTGCAATGGCAGGCCTGCCAACAAAACTTTGTGTGGTGGCACAAACTTGTGCCACAGCCCTGGGGTCCCCTTTACCACCTATGCCCTGGGTACCCTGGTGTACCATGGGTACCATTTTCTAGGGGCTTATAAGGGGATAAAGTCTTGCCAATCAGGGAATCTCCATGTCGACAAATCAATTTAGGGAGAAAACACAGGCACTGAGGACTGGTTAGCAGACTTCCAGTGTACTTACAAAGTCATACACGTTAGCATTGGGGGCAATAAGTGGGGGTGACCATACATAATGGACACTTTCCTACAAGAGGTAGTATTGAAGAAGAAACATTTTGCATACATTTAGAAAAAAATGATGGGTTGTGTGGCGTTGTTTAAACATATTATTTTAACTGAATCTAGTACCTATAACTTTTTACCAATCATAAGGGAAACTGTCCCGAACAAGCAGCAGTTTTGCCACTACTATTCTTTCAAATTTTCTTGGATTGGATGAGTTCCAATACCTCTGGAGAGGTACGGTTTGCCAGCACTTTACAAAAGGAATGGGTGCTTTCCAGTGCTTAATTTGTAAAATAAGTTCCAGGGCCCTCATCTTGAGGCCACTGCAGCCTGTACCACCTATTGTCCCTGCCAGCGCTGCCAATGACACCACCAACACAACAACTAAACATAACAATCATACAAGTGTGACAATTCGGACTATTTATTACAGGCCACCCAGGTTATAGCAATGGCTTGGCAGCAGGCATTAGTCATATTGATGTATATTGAATTAATAAACAACTGTAGTGCTAATCTCTAAATTAGCCATAAGCAACACCACCACGTGGCAGTCTGTCCTAAGTGCCGAGCACCGGAAACCACATTAAGCACTGAAGCCTTCACTGCTGCCCTTTGAGTTACTCTGGATTTTTAATCCATTTAAATTACTACTCTGCAGTAAAAATGCACAAATTAGCCCCTTGATTTTGCAAAACAATTTTGGGAGCGAACTTCCACATAAGAGAGTCAGGCTTGCCCTCCTTGCTTCCTCAGTCAGTCCAAATCATCAGGTACGTATTCACCAGCACTGGAAAGTTCACCAGCTGCAGCCACAAACCTTCGGAAGTCTTTACTACAACACCTTCCCCAGAGCCTTTATTACACATCCCAGCCTGGGAGGCTTTCACTAAAACACCTGCACTAACTCCTTCATTGTGGACCCGAGCAGAGAAGACTTGTACTACAAGATGCGTGAAAGGAGCTCAGTTGTAATTCCTAGTCTGAAGACCTTTACAAAAGCATCCCGACCAACATCTTGATTACAGCTAAGAGGCCCTTACTTTAAGATCTGTACCCGAACTTCACTGCAGCTCTAGGTAAGAAGGACTCACTACAACGCCTGCATCAGAACGTTTAGTAGAGCCCCTAAAGTAGGAGGCCTTTACTACACCTGAACTTGAAACTTTACTACAGGCTTGCCCAGCAGGTCTTTACTGCAACACTTGACATTGTGGATTAATCTTCTGGACCAACTGCAAGTATTTGGAGAGAAGGGATTATTTCTCTTGTTTCTTCCCAGTGGTACCCAGACCTTCACTACGGTCTTTAGTAAGGAGGGTCGTTACTACACCTGCACATTTATCTTTCCCACTGTGCAGAGCCTCTGGACTCTTTACAACATCTCCACTCAACCTTGTAGGCCTTTCGTAAAACACCTGAGCCCAAATCTTTACTGCTGCCGTAGCCACAGAAGCCTGTTCTACGATACAGGTACTAGAAGGCCTTCATTACAGCTCTTAATTCAGAAGATGTTTACTACAGCTTTTAATACTGCAGCTGCACCAGGAGAACTTAGCCACAATCCAGCAATATGAGGACTTTGATACAACAATTAACATCAATGTATGCATGTATATACATATGCATTGGTATATATTACGTCGGGAAGCTTTTGTTAGACAAAATGCAGTGGTAAACAAATATATTTCACAGGACCTGTAAAAAATGTGCAACGTATTTCATGGGTACTTTTGAAATATAGGTTTCTTCATGATAATGACAGCTCCTAAACCCTTCTGCAGACCTTTACCATTGTCAGGGCCACAGCCAACAGGCGGCAACGGAGGCCATCATTATGTAGTAGGGTTATCTAAATTATGCAGCATGAAAGGCAAATTAATGTGGTATTTTGTGACATATTCTGTAGCAGTGGTATTTTCTAGAAACAAAAAAAATAATGAATTATGTGGCAAGTGGGGTACATCCACAATTATGCAGTAAATGTTGCAGGCACAGAATCGCATAATTCCACTTGCTCTAACCTCTGTCTATTGTTTTATAATGTTTTCATAAAAAGATCAACAAAACAACAAACCGTAAACATTATAATTCCAAATAATGCCCATTGTTAGATGCATCATGCAGAGAACAGCTTCAACAGTGTCTCCCTGGGTTTTTGAACAAGGCACCGACTGTTCTGTTTTTGTTCTTCTAAAATTCTGCATTCTTTACTACATGATTATTATTCTCTCATTTTTACTGCAGACAACCAAACGGTATAGTCTGGTATTCCACATACTATTTCCGATAAACATTTCCCCGTTTGAAAAAAAACGTTTCAAGCTAAGTACCCTAAACAAGAGCATATAATATAAAAATACATAAAACATAACATATGTAATATGATCCTATAGTGCCATCCCAGGGTTCTGATGACTTTTACAAACCACTTGACCTATGACCTCATGGTTTATGGTATTACCGGGAACTGTCAATGGCAATATGGACCCAAATTAGATTTATCTATTGTGTGGCCTTTATTTATAGGACATAAAACATCGCAGGGCGTTAGGAGATAATTTACTATTGTGAACGTCAAGTGGAGGTTTATACATTTGCTTTGCATACAGGAGGTGTTCAAAATACAGAGCAGTGTTTCCAAAGCCATCCCTCAATTAATTATACATCAACATGTTAAAATAAGATATGCTTAGCAGGTATTAAAGATGTCCAAATAAGTCTTAAAATCTTAGCTCTAGAATAATTACTGAGCTGTGCGTTTGGGGATAAACCATTATGTTTGCTGCCAAGCCATCTATTATTCTAGTCTTCAACACCGGTACACACCAGCGAATGGCTCCAGTCCATTCTCGTTGAGCACAGTGCTGATTGCCCTTTCGTGTACCCACAATATACGAGTGCCACTGTTGGCAGACGGGTGAAAAGTTAGCAACACACAACTCGGAGACATTCTCCACACCATGAGTTCTGGCAAAACTACGACAGCCACCGCACTGTCCTCGGTAGCTCTGAAGTCCTTGAGTGCCTCGGAACTGAGGCCTTGCACCTTCGGCGGAGAGCAAACTCATTTTATACAGTCTGTTTCCTTCACTAACTGCAGAGAAGAGCGCGCAACAATGGAAAGTTTCCAGCAGACATTCTCAGTGAGTAAAAAGGTTTGGCCTAAACAATTCATCCATCACTTTTTGTTGTTGTGAAGGTGTAATATGACTTCAGTCAGCCAACAAAAGGTAGTTGTATTTTACCGTGTGACAAAATGCTTTATTTGTGCCAGTGGTATACTTGGCGGGCACCAACACTCGTTTCCGTGAGCCGTGTTTATTTATTTATTCTTAGACTTTGACACACAACGAAAAGGAGAAAGGAGCAGGAAGAGAAAGACAGGAGAACAGTGACGAAGGTTTACAGAAAGCACGGACGAAAAGAGTGAACAAAAGGATGCAGTAAGTTTAGTGCCACTGGAAAAGAGGCATCGATGGAATCAGTTAAAGACGAGGCAGCTTTAGTATTCGACAACCCCGATGTCGGGAAGGTCACGTGAAGGGGCCCTTAAGGAGAACATTGAATTATTATTTGTTGTTTACAAATTAAGCTATGTGTCCTACATAAACGGTACTCACCGAGTCTCTGAATCCATCTATGAGATAGGTACGCAGCTGCTCTGGACTGCCATGCACGCAACTATAGGAGAGCATCTGACTGAGTCAATAGACCTCACTATTTCAAAGTGGTACCAATCGCTTAAAACTTACCTACCAGTGCACAACAAAGCTCTAGAATCTTCTAATAACCCGAACCGCCAGTCAACCTGCCCATGGAAAAGAACTACCACCAGGACAGCCAAGGATGAGATGAGACTTACGTGCTGTGCTGGGATCCCGGGATGGAAGCTGCTGGCCTTGGCACCTTGTGGACGCAGTAAAGTTGTTGAGCTGCTTCCCCTCGTCGTGGGGACACCCTATGGTTTAAAGTCCGAAGCTCCTCGGGTTCTGGGGCGCCGTACCGCGGGAAGCTGTGGAGGGTAGCTGTCGGCTGATGCAAGGACTCACGGAGAGTCGTGCCATCCAGGGATTCCTGGCACTGATCCAGACATCACAGGACCGCGCAGGCCCGGCCCCAGCTCAGCTCCGTCTGCTCAACATTTGGCTTCAATTAGGAGCGAAGAAACATCCTCCAAACTCAGCAGTCGGGCACTGTTTGCTGTTTGCCTGGTTTATTATTGCTGCAGACCCAAGGGAATGTGTCCAGGGTTTGATTTACAGCAAGCGTGCCAACCACAGGCCGGACGGAATACGTGCACACTGGAATAAAGCTGCTCTCTAGCTGCTGCGCCTCGTGAGGGTCGTCATGCAGGTCCTGGGACAAAACCATGCTTTTATTTCCCAAATAACTTCTGAAAACATTCACAAACCTTCGCTGAACTTGAAAACGGTTACGTTCAGTTAAGGAACGTGGGCATTTATAATATCTATACTCAATTAACTCTAAAGGGAGATATGACATATTTTACATGCCAGCATGCAGGTTTACTGTTCAGTGGCCATCAAGAAGAGCTGAGAATCAACCCAGGCACTGACAATCTGATTGTTAGAAAGGGGGCAATGGAGAAACGACTCCCTTCTTAGGCTAATCCTTCATCTCTTTTTTTCATTTTAATGTGCGCCTGGAATATAGGGGTCATCTATTTTTCATTACATTTATTTTGGGGTGATCTATTTTTCATTACATTTATTTTGACACCCATATTTTTCCGTATGCATCAAATATTTTTGGTAGCACAAAGCATACCCGTGATGGTATCCACCGGACCATTTTGATTATATTTATAAAGGTTACATTGGACAAGAAGGCACAACTATACTAGAGTCTACAGAATTTAAGTGTAAAAGACCACCTTAACAGGACAGGCCCGTGCACAACAACCATAAACAATTGCAACGCGAAATCGTACGTTCACTAATATAAACACAAATCCTTAAATTCCCATCCTTAAACGTCCATGGAGTCCCAAACCCTATTAAAACCAACCTCAACCCACATCAATTATCTTTTGTCCTCAAAGCACCTCTTCATACTCTCAGATTCGGTTTCTCTTGAGCATGTCCCTAGACACCTTGACCTTGCCCACCTATCCTTCCTGTACCAAAAAGGTCCCATCTTTCAGTGCTCCCCTCACCACCCGCCGCCCAGGCTGAATTAGACCAGTTAGTACCGATCCAGATGTGCAGTATACGCAAGCAGCTGCTCTCTAAAGTCGCAGGCTGCCTTACAGCAGCAAAGTAAAACCATACATTGGGCTGGCCTGATAAAAAAAATACCCATTTCATTTTTTATTTATGTTTTTATAAAATCAGTAGGCTTCCTCTATGCAATCCAAACTACCTTGTCATTGAAACATGCAAAACCAACAAATAACTCAAAAAACCTCCACCCCCTTCATATCTCAACAAACAATAAAGATGGCCGGGATTAAACCCCTCTAGGCGAGCAAGAGGTCGTCCTGCCACAGACCTACCCCATAATATTCACCCAAACCTCATACCGCCCTCTCCCCCCACTGACCTACCATAGCACTGGGACACGTGGACTACACAACATGTTCAAAAATCCCAGAGTCGAGAGATGACATCCCTCCACTCCCCTGGACGAGAATGCACAATCATAAAACTGGCAGCACAATTCAAATGGAAAAAAAACCTGCTTCATAGGACAGGTCTGTGAGCAATAATCATAACTTATTATAACTTAAAAATCCAACCTCACAAATGCAAACACAAATCCTAATATTCCCACCTTAAAAACTCATTAGAGCCTGAAGCCACCAAAGCTAATCACAGCTCACATCAGACATGTGTCCTAAAACTATCTTACCATCCTCTCAAATCTAGATCCTCGTGAACCCCTGGCTAACCACTTTGACCTTGCCCATCTTTCCCTCCTTTAAATAAAGTCTTATCATTTCAGTGCCTACTTCCTTCATCTCTCTACAAGCTGGATTCTCCCCCTCAGTAACAACTAAACTCTCCAGAATAACACAAGCATCTTCTCTCATCCTGTAACAAAAAGTAAAGTAACTAGGTGTTTGAGTGTCCCTCTCCCAAGCCACAGAAATAATCGAAGAACAAAATACTACACCAGTTTATGTTAAAAACGAAAAGACAAAACTAAAGGTTTGGAAATCACCTCTCAGGATTTCAACTCATAATATTAATTTCCAAGAAACAATAAATGAGTGCCCTCTGATCTGTACAAGTATCATCTTCCATATCAATCACAGTATACTTAATCATACCAAAACTATGCATTGCACGGAAACCCCTTATTGCGCGATTATAACGTTTTCTGGGCTTTTTCAATTGCTGCATGCATCCTGGTACCAGTCCATATCAATCTTGGGACCAATTGCATCCACTAATACTTCACTTTTACTAAATCAGCTTTCATTGCCTTCAAAAGTAACATTCCCAATAGTTGTACACTGTAGCTTTCTCCTAAGGTTAATATCAACAAATGTAGACAACCTCGAACCTAAAAAAAAGTCAGCTAACATGGGTCAGAGTTGGCCCACGGGTATAACACTCCTGCCCACCACTGTATAGCTACCACTTGGCATCCACTCCTAATAGTTGTGCAAAAGGCCTGGCGTCGGCCTGCTTTGCTACTCATCTGGCAGGAGTGTCCCATTGTCGATTCATTGGTTCATCCAGCTCACAGTCCTGGAACATAACATGCAATAAAAATATAAACAAGGAAATAACACATATCCAAAAAGACCTTATATCCTAATGTAACTCTGGCAGCAGCCAGATTTACAACGATCCGTGTGTCAAAGGTCAGATTCAGAAACCCCATCTTATCTGCCTCTGTTACTGCTCTGATTCTGAAGAAGTGCTCCAAACAGCACCGAAGAAACCAGGATTTTAACATAGCATGACTCAACATACTCATAACTTGAAAAGCCAAACCGTTTCTTCACATTTTCTTGACAAAAGAATTCTCAACAACAGTCTCCTCTCACCCTTACAAAAGTCCACTAAATTGTGAATGGCCTCTAAAGATCATCAACAACCTCGTTAAACCTAATCCTACCACCCTGGTCAGTTCTTTTGCTGTCTCAAATAAACTCCCCCCAAAAAGAATCCTTCTGTGATATCCTGCCTCACCAATCTCCTCCTGTGCCTAAGAGCTATAACATTCTAAGTACTTAAAAAATAACCATGCCTTGCATAAGTAGGACAGTGGAGGCTTGGGAGAAGCAAGGGCTTGCTTGGTCTTCCCCGGGCTAATCGGGGGTCAGTGCTAAAATCCACTGCACTGTTTTTTTTAGGATTGGTTAGTTAGGGCGGAAGGGCGGGAGTAATAGGGGGGTTTATAAATAAGGGGCAAGGTGTGGGCGGCCTCTTTGGCTGTTTTGTCCAACCCAGTATAGTTGTTTTTTGGAAGTTGTGACGTAGGCCTTAGATTGTGTAATTGGTGTTGGCTGTTTTGCTTAGGTGTTGATGGTTAGATCAGAAGTGGTCATAAAGGATAATTCCAATAAAGTAATACAGGCATTGAAAATGTTGCAGGATGAAGGCAGAGAGGATCTTCTATAAGATGGGGTGTTGGAGCAGGCATGGGTGTGATTAAGGAGGCCAAATAGAGCCTGGCGTGGCGGCGGCAGCACTTGCATGCGCGTCACCGAATCGTAAAACAAAACGTTCAGTCAAAAAAGTGTATTAGGAAGGAAAATTAGGGCATCGCCAGGGCGCGTTGGTGCAGATAAGGCTGATAAATGTGGTGTTTACTTGTGCAAAGTTCGGGCAGTCGTAGAGGTGATGCGAGGTTTGCACGTCATTCAGGTGCGATGATTAGGCAGCATATTGTAGCCAGAGGGAGAGGAGCCTCCTGGAAGTGTGCAGTGGCAGAGGAGGGCCGCGTGGGGGATTGGGGAGATATTGCGCATGCGCTTGTGGTGACGCACGTCTCGAGGGCAGTCAGAAAACAAGCTCTACTCCCCTTGGAAACAATGAGTGAGCGAGGGGAGAGAGCATTAGAGGAAAAACCGTTGGGAGTGGCTTTAAAGAAGGTGGCACCCACTGCAGTAAATCGTGGCATGGTTATAGTGGTGTCGGATGAGGAGGATGAAGCGCTTATGGAAGAAGGTATTGAAGTGGTTAATATGCCTGTGATGATGCAGGATGGCAGAAAGCTGCAGTTTATTCCAAGGTTATTTAGTCCAAAGCTACATAAGGTTCAGGAATGGGATGTCAATAACCAGATTATATATCAGACAGGGCAACATATTGAATTTGCAGACAAAGGTGGGTTAGCTATGAGAGGTATATTATACTGTGAGACTGATGTTAGTAGAAAGGCAGGTATGGCGCAGGTTAGACTGGATTTCTGGCAGCCAGGGCCAATGGTACCGAGACTGGGTGTGGCAAGCATGCAATGGGCGGGTATGAGGAGCAGTCATCATCAGTATGGCTTGGGCGGCCTGCGGTTAATCAGAGGGTGTCGGTGGGGGCTAGGGCACCACCAAGACACCGGATTGAAGAGAGGGCGAGACTCGGAGCAGCTCGCCTGACATTGGGGGGTATATTTGGTCCAGTAATTCAAGATGTGCAACAATTGGTGTCTGAAGAGCCATCTACCAGCTGGGGTGCTGGTTGTGTGGAGCAGAATTTTGATTTGGAAGAAGAAGTTTTAGATTATGATGATGATGGGGATGAACCGGAAGAAGCAGAAATTGTGCAACAGAGGGGGTAAAGGAAGGTTTTGGGGAACAGTCAAAATCTAAAGGAGGAAGAAGTTTTGGTGTTTTTCAGGAGGGACCTACAAGGGCGGTCCGGGACGATCGTCGGGTTGGAGGAAGTCGAAATACCATCACAGCTGGAAACTTACCTCAAGATGAGGAGATAAGGGAATGTTTTGGGAGGGGAGAGGTATCCCAAGTTGTGAGGGCAGATTTGGGTGTAAAGGCCTTGGTAAAAGACATGGGGATTCAAGCGGTTATAGAGGATGAAAGTGATATGGTCAGTGGAAATTTAACACAAGAGGTAAGTGGAGCAACTATGGGTTCAGGTAAGTCGGAGCTGAGTCAAATTGGGAAAAGTCAAGTTCAAGAGCATAAGGCTGAAAGAGAGGGGACTGGAGGAAGTGTTAAAAACAAAAAACTTCCATACATGGGAGTGTCGATGCCTTTGGGAGTGCATCTCACTCAGATCATGAAGGATAAAATTTGTAGAGGTGAATTTATTGATGTTTTTTAGCTCCTTCACAGGGAAGTCCAGACCAAGGAAGGTTCAAAAGAAGAAGAGTGGGAGTTAGCACGTAGGCCCAAGGTACTTACCACTATTGAGAACTGGACTTCTGCCTTTTTGATACATGCAAGCGTTTATTGTGAGTGCTATCCGGAGAAGTGTGTAGCTTTATTCAAGTATATGGATATTGTACGGAGGGCTCAAATGGATTATGGTGGTTTTGGATGGTTTAAATATGATGAGGAATTTCAGGCAAGGATGGCTATTTATCCGGTTAAAGAATGGGGGGAGATTGACAATGGATTATGGACACAGTGGCTTCGGACTGCGAGGAGCGCGCCGGTAATGCACACCGCTAGTGGTTTGCCGTTACAATATAAGCCTTTCGGGGTCGTCCCACCCAATATGGGGTGGGGAATGTGTCGAGAGGACAGCTGCCTCAGAATGGGGCATGCTGGTTGTTCAACAGCAGTGTGTGTACAAGACAGCAATGTAAATTTAGACATGACTGCTCCGGCTATGGAGGGAGACATCCAGTTTACCAATGTTTCGGACAGATGCATTGGGGACTCCAAGGTTCACATGGTAGAGGCGGTGACAGGGGCAGGGGCCACATGCAGCAGGCGGCTGGTAAGGGGCCTTACTCCTATTAAGTTGGAGATCTTGCGGCATTTGTTACAATGTTATCCAAACAACTCCGAGGCAAAGGTTTTGTTGTGGGGGTTTACAGAAGGTTTTAGGTTATGTTACCAAGGGCCAAGAATACAGAGGTGGGCCAGAAATTTGAGGTCGGCAATGGAATAATCAGAAGTGGTGAGGGCTAAGTTGCGGAAGCAAATTGAATTGGGGAGAATTGTGGGCCCCTTTGATTGCTGGCCGTTGCCAAATTTGACGAATTCCCAACTGGGTGTTGTGCCAAAGAAACAACAGGGTGAGTTTTGGTTGACTCATCATTTGTCATGGCCGGTGGGGGAATCCATTAATGATTTCATTGTCCAAGAAGACTCCATGGTTCATTATGTGTCAGTTGACAAAACAATTTCTCTGGTGAAAAGCTGTGGCATTGGGGCAGAAATGGCAAATCCGATATTCAGTCAGCTTTTAGACTCCTTCCAGTGCATCCAGATGACTTTTCTTTGTTAGGCATTCAGTTTGACAATGCCATTTATGTTGATAGAATGTTGCCAATGGGTTGCTCGGTTTCGTGTTCTCTGTTTGAAATGTTTAGCTCATCTTTACAGTGTTTCTTTCAGTCACAGAGTGGTTATACATTTGTAACTCACTATTTGGATGATTTCTTTTCGGTGGGAGCACCTGATTCAGGAGAATGCCAGACAGCTTATTTTGACTTTTCAAAATGCCGTGCTCGATATAGGAGTTCCATTGGCTTCGAAAAAAAACTGAAGGGCCCACGACTTGTTTGAATTTTTTAGGTATTGAGCTAGATTCAAAGACAATGGAAGTATGTTTACCTACGGAAAAGGTACAGTCACTGGTTACTTTGGTAAATGAGGCAGTTTAAAGACCTAAGTTGGAGTTGAGGCAGATGCAAAGTTTGCTTGGGCATTTACATTTTGCTTGTAAGGTTGTAAGAGTTGGAAGGGCTTTTTGTAGGAGGGTGGGTTTTGCACTTAGTGGTGCGGTGTTGCCTCATCACCATATCTGGCTTTCAGGCAGTGTTCGGGCTGATATGAGTATGTGGATTTCTTTTTCACAAGATTTCAATGGAATGACGATGTTTGAGGATGAGGATTGGTTTTGGCAAGTTCAAATTTTCTCTGATGCTTCAGGTGCGCATGGGTTTGGCTTGTTCTGGGATGGACATTGGTCTGCTGACGGTTGGCCGCCTGCATGGAAAGCAGCCAAGCATAGTATTGCCCTTTTGGATTTGTTTCCATTAGTTGTCGCATTGTCGATTTAGGGACACACATTAGCCAATAGAAATGTGGTTTTTAATGTGGACAGTCAGTCAGTTGTGAATCTAGTGCAATTACAGAAAGCAAAAGTTGAGAAAGTGTTAAGATTATTGAGGTTGTTTTTACTGAATTAGTTGAAGTTCAATATAATGTTCAAGGCCAAGTATGTTCCAGGTGTTAATCATGACATTGCTAGTGCGCTATCTCGTTCGCAGTGGCGGAGATTCTGTGGGCTTGCACCGGGAGCAGATGCACAGAAGACAGCAGATCCTGGGGCATTGTGGGAGATGGGAATTTGCGGATATTAGAGCTGATTCAACAGTCCATAGCTCCGTCTACACGGAAAAGTTATGATCAGGCTTGGTCTGAATTTCTAAAATCGGGTGCAGTTAGGAGAGTGGGGGGTTGGCTTGTAGAGAAAGGCGGGAGGATCTAGTTAGTTTCATCATGCAACAGACTGATTTGGGTTTGTCGGCAGTACCCATATCGGGTAAGTTGTCAGGTATTTTTGGGGTTATGGTTCCAATGGATGGAGAAATCTGCAGAAGGATAATCGTGGGCTGGGCTAGAAAAGAGGATACAAGGTGTGATCAGAGACGCCCAATAAAGTTGCAGTTGTTGACAGGCTTAATCTTAGTTTTAAAAGAAGCTTGTTTTTCTCCATGGGAGGTGGTTCTAATGTCCCTGTGCATGTCATGGCTTTTTCATGGGGCGTTTAGAGTCTCGGAGCTGTTGGGTGTCAAAGGTAAAAAAAGTATTTTGCGCTTGGAAGTGCTTATGAGAGAATGAGTTATCTATTTGTGGTTACGGTCATCAAAGGTTGATCAGTTGGGGAGAGGACATGAAGTGGTAATGCGCGGGAGAGATCCCCCTGAATGTCCTGTATATTGTTGGTCTTCTTTTGCCAGGATTTTGCTGGACGATTCCAGGTTTGTATTCGTTCATCAGGATGGTGCACAATTGAAGTCGCATCAGTTACTTTCAGTTTTGAAGATGGCAATAAAAAAACTGGGGATGGATCCAAAATTTTATGGTACCGATTTGTGTAGAATTGAGGCAGCTACAGAAGCTAAGCAACTTGGGTGATCAGACAGGGCAATAATGGATTTGGGTCGTTGGAAGTCTCAGTGTTTTAAGCGTTATGTTAGATCAAGCCATTCTGAGGCATTTTGAAATGTTACATGGCTGGCAGTTGTTTTTCATGGGTAATTGTGTGTGTTTTTCTGCCTTTTTCAGGTTGTGTGGCAGGCCTGTTTGTTAATTTTGCATAGTGGGGCATTCCTTCATGCAGTGGGCAAAGAAGCAGGCTTCATCAAGACATTTTGGGCAGCAATTGGGTTTGGATGGGGCCAGAATTAAGATCTGTTGGGTGGGCAAAAATGGTATGAGGTGGGAAGAAATATTATATGTTCTTTCAAAAAGATTAGCTCAAGGGGTTTGTCCTGATTTAATGGTGGTTCATTTGGGTAAAAATGACTTAATGGCATTATCGGGCTTCTGAAGGTCATGAAGATGGATCTATTGAGGATCAAGCAGAAATGAGTTGGGACATACATTTTTGAAGTTGGTGCCTAGGCTATTTTGAAGGGGAGCAAATTCATTCAAAGGGATAGAAAAGCAGCGGAAAAAGGTGAACCGGGAGATGAGAAGTTTTTGTCATGTTCATGGGTTTTCAGTTTTGCAGCATGAGGAGATTGTGCATGGGGATGTAGATCTTTTTAGGCAAGATGGGGTACAAGCATTATTTATTGGACCTTAGAATGAGGATCTCCGATTTACTAGGTGAGAATTTATGGGATCGTGAATAATTACAGAATTTTTCTAGTGGGGCAGGAAAACACCTTGCAGGTTTTCCTGTGTGGCAGGTTTTTACAGACATGCTTTGTGGGCGAGGGGCACAGATCCACAAAGATGAGAGGTCAGGGAGTTTTAACAAGGAACAAAAGGAAGGAAAAGGCAAGGGTAACTACAGGAGGTGTACAGCAGGACAGATGGTAACTGGATTGGTCAGGTCAAGGTGAGGATGGGAAGGGGGTATTGATGAAGGGTAAGTTTTGTAGAGGGTGGGGGTGGGGTTTTAGGAAGTTATATGTATTAGGAGTTTTAGTTTTGGAAGGCTAAATGCCAAGGTTATTTGTTTTATATGTGTTCTATTAAAGCAGTCTTTTACCCCTAATTGGTGAGTTGTGGTTTTATGCCATTTCGCCCATGGGAGATTGGGGGGAGCAAGGGATTGCCCGGTCTAACCCTGGGCTGATCCTGCATCGGTAGTAGAATCCACCACACAGGTTTTTTAGGATTGGTTAGTTATGGCGGAAGGGTGGGAGTAATGGGGGGGTTTATAAATAAGGGGGAAATTGTGGGCGGCCTCTTTGGCCGTTTTGGCACACTCAGTATTGTCGTTTTTTGGAAGTTGTGCCCTCCCTCCCTCCCCCTTTTTTTATATGAGGGTTTGCCTCAAATTTATGTTATTTATGTATTTTATTTATTTCAGCTTTATTTATTTATTTCATTCATGTAGTCAGGTTAAGTTAGGGATCCCCTGGTCTAAGTTAGGGTGAGGTTACATTGAAAAATGTTTAGTCATCGTTTTTAATAGGACAGGTCCTAGGTGTTTTAGGTAATGTGCTGTTTCATTTTCTGCTGCTGGTAGGCTGGTCTGGTTTAGGCAGGTTGTTACAGACATGCTTTGGGGGGTGGGGAGGGTACATATGCACAAAGATGAGAGGTCAGGGAGTTTTGACAAGGAACAAAAGGGAGGAAAAGGTAAGGGTAACTACAGAAGGTGGACAGCAGGACAGGTGGGTACTGGATTGGTTGGTTCAAGGTGGGGATGGGAAGGGGTTATAGATGAGGGGTAAGTTTTGTAGAGATTGGGGGTGGGCTTTTAGGAAGTTATATGTATTAGTGAGGAGTTTTAGTTTTGTAAGGCTAAATGCCAAGGTTATTTGTTTTACAGAGACCTGTTATATTAAAGAGGCCTTTTACCCCTAATTGGTGAGTTTTGGTTTGTACGCCATTTTGCCCGATAATACATTGAAAGACTAGTAATAACAAACCTCTATGACGCCACAAATCTTCCCTAACAAACCACCCATAATAGATCGTCTCACCCTTCGCATTTCTTCCTTTTCTCAACAAGCCTGCCAGTATTATCCTACCTATTTCTACCGCTGATGGCTCGTACCCTCAAAAATATTTACAGTAAAAAGATGTACCTGCCAATTCCCCTGAACAATGATAAATCACATTCTCAAAGACATGATAAACTGTACAACATAATTTTTTCTTCTTTCCACTCCTAATGAATTGCCCTCTATTCTTGTACTCGTAGTGACAAACTCACGCCAAGCCTATCTATAACTCCTCCTAGTGGACGGTGCTAAAAATGTTTAACAAGCTCCTGAACCTACAGTCTCCTAATTCCCACAACTCTGTATCTCCTTTTGGTGTCAGCCGAAGGAATCTCTACATCCGCTTCATGCGAAAATACCTTAACATGACAATGCAACTCATAATGAATAACCAACATAACTCAATTGAAATTTGACAAAAATTATTTCCAAACTTGAAAGTTAACTTGCAGACCAGCTGAAAACCCCACTCCTATGATGTGTTAATACCACACTGCACACTGCAAAGCTCAATGTCAGGTCTCTGGCTCAGGATGAGGCAAGGTGCCTTGGGTTACAGGCATTACTGTGATATATTATAGTTACAAAATCTGATATAGTGCACATGCAATCCACTCAATATCACACTAGCATTACCTCTAGAAGAAGCAGACGATATGCCAGGAGATTGTGGAGAATGCACCAGAGGTGGGGTTGCCCATCAGAAACGATAGGGCGGTACGTCTGGGTCAGACATGATGCACTTCCAGAGCAGGGTAGGCAGAGTCAGCACAAACCATGAGTTCATTTGTAATGCATTAGCCTGGCAGCGCTTCCTAAGTTGCCCCAGCTCCTTGCTCTTGTCAGCTGGATTTGCGTACTTGCACCTTTGTGTTCTTCTTCCCTTTTCTGTTCTCTCAAGATTAGGTTTTCCTTAATGTTTTGCTTTTCACTTGGTGTATTCCAGCTCCTTTCGTCAGTTGCAGTACCTCATGTCTCCAGGGTTTCCTTGGTTCTTTATTTGCATTCTGATGGGTTTAGATGAGCCTTATAACATACCTTTGTCCAGAGACTGGTGAGTCATTTCATCATAAAAATCAAGGTGCCCTGCTTTGTTTTCCTAAACCCTAAAACTTTCGTTCCTGTTTGTGTAAAGTTTTCCTTCTACCTGCATGCTGCCACCTTCTTACTAGATAAGGTTGAGTGCCGTACAGAATACTAAGAAGAGCTTCTGTGTCTTTCTCTCACTCCCTCTATTCATCCTTGTTTTACAGCTCCATAACGTTGCCAATTCACTCCACACAGGTTATGGGAAAACAGTGACTATCTGTAATTTCGTATGTCTGAGAGTCTGCCAGGCCAGTCACTTTTAACACCCAATCATGTGCGAAATAATCCTCTCTGTTCAAACAACCTTCAAGGTGAAATTTAAACGCCAAAGCATTTTTCAAATGTATTTTCTTTGTTACTACGTTACTGTAGTGTATGCAACAATCTGGATTTTTTATCCTCCACTCTGTCGATAACCAATTCAGTTCCTAAAAATTTCAACACCGTGGTTCGGCCTTCAATTTTCTTAGAAGACATCAGAACTCCCAATTCTCCCATCAGAATATGAGATTGTGTTAAAGGCAAATCACAGGTCCCAACACCTAGTCTGCCTACAAAAAGAAAATTATTCAAGTTATGTGTCACCTGATGAAAACCAGGGGCACCAATAAAAGCCGGTTGTAAGAAAATTCTAAAAACTTGAAACATAGCAAATGAAGTGGCACAACCCATGGGTAAATCTTATTCACATAAATGATTCACTCAAATTAGTTTCATAAGGTTGCTCGAATGTGGATTTACCTTAAAAAATGAAAGACAGGAGGAGTCTGGCAAAAAAGGAACAATTGGTTTAATTAAATGCAGCGGCTGTGACAGCAGTTCAGAGTTGGGGGTCTGATGACTGTCTCGAGGTGCGTTGGTTCTGAGCGCCATTATATACATTTCTCGTAACATTATAAAACAATTCTATGAATTCTTTAGAGAAAGGAATCTTGGCTAAGTCATGGAGTCATAAATCTGACCATCTGATAAAGTGTGCAGATGGGTCTCGACCTTGCAGGCCCATAATGGGTTCCAGTAGGTAACATTTCCAGATGTCCAGCATGGGAAGCAAGTGATCACTGAATGTTGTGTGGGTGTTGCGTTCTGACTGGCTGAGTGTTCCTAACTTCAAGTGTCATCTAACTTTTATGGTGTTTTGGGAACGTGCACCCCTCCGGCCAAACGGGTTTTATTGGGGGCCAGCCTCCTAGGACAACTGTGGTGTTGCTGCCTATCTGAGGGTTTGATCTGAGTTTTCCTGTTTGCCCATTTGTCTACGGGCTACATGTCACCCCACCTGTGATCTGTCAATAACTTGCTTCAAGCCTAGGTTGTAGGGCTTGTCTGAATTCATATTTCTGGCTCAGGGTTGATGAGGAGGTCACATTCGACAACAGTGATGCACGTTTGTTGTAGTGCGTACACATACCATGGCGTACATTGACATTGTTTTCATCAATATTAACATTAACATGAGATCACTATGATGCACCAGAAGCAACCTCAGAGCAGATTTTATGTTACATTTAACTATTTCTGTGCCTGTGCCATATCCGCTGTTGCATACTGAAGTGAAGCGTAATTTTTTTAGATAAAATCATTATCTTACTGACCTTGCCAAGACAAGTGATGTAATACTCTGTATTTACATGCTGGCTTCTTTGACACCCTGCCAAAAGGGACACAATCAAGGTCTCTAAACTCCATTCGAAGAAGGGGCCAACTACCCTACCTTAAGTTTTGTTTTGCACCACATGCAGCAAAACCTTTGCTAATTTCAAATTCTGTGCCTATCTTTATACTCTTGGATCTTGATAACATATTTTAAAACCCTTCCTAAACCTGCCTTCAAAGTTATTCTCCTGGTATCCTTTAGGATAAAAGCCAGCCACTCAACCTAGACTTGGAATATACATAGCATAGGCCCCTTACTCCAAGTTGCTGTTGTTGTTGGCAACCTTGACCTCATCATTTTGCAACTTTGCACCAAAATCGATCTGCTCAAAATAATGGGTATCTGCATTTTTATGGTCACATTTTCAGCATTTGTGCCGCAGTTTACACATTGTCCTTGAGTAATCAGAGCATTTATACAGAGAGACTCATCATAGTAGTGCTTACATTACATGCACATGCAAATCGAAAACAAAGATGCCAAGTGTCAATGTTAACTGGAATCCTAGAGCAAGTTCTCATTCCTCCTCTTTGGCATCCTCTTTCATCAATACATCTATGAGCTGTAGCCTGTATAGATCCACAGATTCTCCTTTCCGAAAGCTTTCCTTCATTGGTGAAGACAAGTGAGCTCTGAGTGGCACTTTAATACCATGTATGGAAATGTATTTTTCATAATCACCTTTTTATCACCCACTTCCGTCTTCTCATCATCCTTCCATTCCCCCATCCTTATTATGCTCAACTTCCTCAGTATCTTTCTATCTGTGATTGCCCCTTGCTTCCCAAATCCTTTATCAACTTCTATATCCTCTGTAATAGCATTCAAGATGTCTTCATTAAGTGCACCTTCCACAAACACCACTGACCTCACTACTGCCCTACCATTGTCTTTTTTTACCATCAACTTTCCACATAGACTACCAGCCTTTCATACATGCCCGTAAAATCTCCAAGCACCGGCTGCAGTTTCATCCTATGGCTTTGCATCCTGTTTAATTTTCTCAGCGCCTTTTCATAATCTTCTTTGCTTTTTATCTCATTCTAGACATAAAAGCTCCTTCACCCATTACTAACTCTACCCACACCACTCCTCTGATATTCATAATTTCTAAGGCACATTCCAATCCAATGCCACACCCTGCTTTCAAATCTTCCCTTCTTTCATTTCAGCTGTCTTTGCCATAATCCATTTCTACACTCAGGCTTTCATCCTCACTATCCATCCATCACTCCACTTGTATTTGGCACTGCACCATCTCCAACACTTCCATCACTCATTTCCCAAACAGTCTTTCTCATTTTCTGGTAACATCTTTGAACCAAATGTAACTTCCTGTGAAGGACTGAATGCTGTGAAGATCTGTTAACTTTATATACTTATTACATGAGGAAAGGGTGATGTCTCCTAGTAGCCACATATGCCACTGTGCAATTAGCAGTACAAGTGAAAAGTGTCAAGTGTCTCCTTAAGAGAGAACCAGTTAAAAGAAACTACCAGAAGGGGCAAAAAACATCTTTGGAAAACTCTTAGCTTATGATTGAAGACACAACTTATTTAGAAGTAGATAAGCAAGTTACCAACCTCTCCTTGACATCAGGGAAGATGAAAGAGCCAAGCAACTACACCCAGTAGAAAATTCAAAGAGAATTCAGGCTGCAAGTAGCAAAGCTCTGGCACAAAAAATAGTAGCAAGTTGAGAACTAATGTGTTGTGACACATCCATCACTTATTAATAACTCCTTTATGTATGATTCAACAAGGGCTGACATTACAGAAAAAGATTCAACTTCATTTTGGATTGGGGACCTCATATCCATTTTGGAAAGGGCAATTCTTAAGGCTTGACCAATTACCTCTCTTTTAATACAGGGCATTGACTATGTATGTGAGGAAGAAGCTCAAGTTTGACATCTTTCATCCATTCTAGAAGTCCTTTGTCTTTGATAACTCCCACCCCTGAGCATGGCACAAGAGACCACCCTGTCCCGGAACTTACCTTTCACTTTGGTTAAACCTCACCCCACTGACCTATCCTAAAACTGGGGTCACTGTTAACAGCACCACATATCCGAAAAGTTTGGGGAAATGTTGACCTGCGTCCACTCCCCCCAGGTACACACTGGTTACAACAGGATATGTACCTTGGAGTTGAAGAAAGCTGTGATTTGACCATTTCTAAAAAAGACTATGGCCCTCATTGTGACATTGGCAGTCTGTCCCGAAGACCGCCGTGGTGGCAGCCGCCAAAAGACAGCAGTGGTGGCGGCAATCCACCCGCCCAATTACGACATATAAAAACAAAATCGCCAGAACACAGCCACAAAACTGACACCGTCAGGCTGAACGATGGCGGCAGAGATGCGAAGCCACCACCAACACCACCATGGCAGAAGAAGACCGCACCCCCAATATGACCCACAAATCAGCACAGCGGACATAGTATAGCAGTAATCCATTGGCGGTCGGGACCGTGGCGGCCAAGATGGAACTTCCACTGCAACAAAACACCACTTAGGCCAATTCGAATGACCGACACCTGAAACACATGCACACACACCACATTCCCCCCATAAAACACACACACACACTCACACACAACCCACAACCCCTTGCCACAACAAATAACTGACAGACATTGCACGTCCATGCTGAAGTCCGCACTGCACACAGACATAACAGACGCCTGCACACCTCTCATGCATCACACTTCACTTAAATATTTAACACTCACACACACATCACACTCAGGATGTCCCTACAAATAACCCCCGTCTCACCGATGATGAATTAAGGACCATGGTGGACAATATCATCAGGATAGAGCCACAGCTGTTTGGGCACGAGTCCAGCAAACATCACTGGCAAAGAAGATGGAGTTATGGCGGACGATCATCCACAAGGTGAACTCAGTGGGAAGCCACCCACGCACAAAGGACGACATACACAAGAGGAGGAACGACATGAGGGGGTTGGTTTGCTCCATGCCGTCCAGACACCAAATCGCCCTCATGAAAACTGGCGGTGGACCCCCACAACCTCCCCTGGAGCTCACATCATGGGAGGAGAAGGTCTTTGCGATCCTGCACCCTGAGGGTCTCAGTGGAATCCCCAGACAACTGGAAACTGGTAAGCCACCTATAGTCCCCTTGTATGCAGTATACCTGTAATGCATGCCTTTCCATCCCTCCCCACTAACACCAATCCCAAAGTTCACACTCCCAAATGCACCCAATGCATGTACAGCATGAAGCACTATGACTCCCACAATGCATCACCCTGTAGCCACCTAACAATGCATATTCCCCCTCTCACAACTACACCTGAGTCCTGTAGCATGACACATAGCACTCACCCTGCAGCCCCTGTAAAGTACATTAGGCAGATGTGAATAACAATCCCTGTCATCCAGAGGTGCCACTGAGAATGTCGCCAGCCAACTAGTGCCACTTACAGCCAGTCCCCGACCTGATGAAGACCCCAGTGATGACAGTGACACAGGATGTCTGGAACTGGAAGACCTACCTGGTCCATCAGGGCTCTCTGGGCAGTCCACCTCCACCAACCTCACCCAGGACACCATGGAGCCCCCCACAACCTCTGTCACCACAACACCTGTCATCTAACGCCCCCACACCAGTGTCTCAAGGCCACATCAATCCACAGTGTGCCCACCTGTACTGTGACCTGAATCAGCATCCACCACACAAGACAGTGAAGGTCCTGGTTTAAGTGGGAGTGGGCACACCATGCCAGAGACACAGGTAGAGGGGGCTAGGGCCAGTAGGAGTGCACCTAGGGGTCACAGAACGGGACAACCCAGAGAGCCACCTGCCCATGAGGCTATAGCAGAAGTCCTGGGAGCATAAAACTTATCCCAGGAAAAGATGGGCCAGTTAGTAGACTTGTTGGGGAAAAACCAGAGCCAGCAGAGGGAGTACCATCAGGAGGCCATGCAGGAGTGGCATGTCCTCAATGACACCATGGCCTCCATGAAAGGCTTGATGCAGGAGCTTGTCCCAGTCCTGCATGAGTCCTCCACCCACCACCAGGCCCCTTCCACTAGCGAACCTACTGACCAGCCCTCTACATCTGCTGCAGCTAGTGGGATGATGGTCATGCCTGAGGACTCACAAGTCACCACTGAGCTACCCCATTGCTGAGGAACCCCCATGCAAACATGGGCACATACTCAGACATCCTGCAGGGACAGAAGCCACGACCAACAATGCACAGAAATCAGTCTTCACACTGGGCATATCTACAGGTTTGGGACATTGACTGTAGCTGTCCATATGTTTGACTAAGGTGGACAAGACTTTCCCCAACACTTTGCTGAACATAGGTTAAGACATGCCTGATGCCATTCCCACTATCCCCTGGAATAAGCCTGTGGCCAAGAAATGGAGGACAGAGACCACTTGCACAGTTGGAGGAATGGCTGTAGGTTTGTCGAATGGCTGGCAGCAGATCAGTCTTCAACTGGGTATACAGCTCCCTGGTTGTAGCACGGTTCAGTCGATAGAGGGAGATAATGTGGCATCTTCCATAGTTGCCAAGTAAACCAGGGGCCGGTACACAGGTGCACACCTCACCCTCCATAGTGGTCTGCATCTACACATGGCATACAACACAAGTATGTCAACAATTACCATTCATGCATTCTACTGCAGAGTGACAAACGGTGAATCAACATCACATATGCTGCCACTTGTTGCATGCAAAGCAGACTTTAATGTGTTGAGATGTTGTAATTCCCATGTCAGTTACACATACATCTGGTATTTGCAATGTATGACAATAGTGAGATGCTTGTCTGTCAATGCTACTCTACAGTCACCATCAAAATGTAAGAGCATTCCCACAATGTCATGGTGTCAGTCCCAGAATATGTGCACACTCCAAGTTCATGCTGTCTAATTGTAGTTAACACTGTCCCAGGGCGTAACTCATTGCATGTCCATGTTGGAAATGAGTAGTGACTTAATTAATAAATGTATTCGTTACAGTTGTATTGCAAAATTGGCGCTGCCTGTCCTGCATGCAGGGGAAAGATGTCAGTGAGCTTATTCTGCCAGCGTATGCCGTCATGTCTATGGCATCTAGGGACCAATGACGACTACTGCCGGCGGTGACAGTGCAGACCGCTGCGGCCGTGACCGCCATTTTCTACAGTGTATCTCACTTGACTCCAGACTCTCTAGCCATAAAGACCTCCACTGAGTGTGCTGCTGTGCTGTGTTCCTGGGAGCCATGGTGGCGTGTGTTACCGGGAATAGGGCCCCCGCTTTCACCTCTGAAGAACTGGAGAAACTTGTGGATGGGTTCCTACCCCTGTACACAAAGCTGTATGGGGCTCCAGAACAGCAGGTAAGGCGCATAATGGTAATGTATGTTGCTACATGTATGCAGAACGTTACAGTGGAGGATGTATCTACGGATATGACTGCTAGAAATGTTGTGGAAGTTTATAGTCATGTACAATGCTGATTAGTGTACTGTTGGTAGGTCTATGAATGGTGTAGGTTGTTTTACCTACATTAATGTGCCTTTCCTTCTGTGTCTCCTGTGCAGGTCAGTGCCCATCAGAAGAAAGGATTGTGGAAAGCCATCACCAAGGAAGTACAGACCCTTGAGGTCCATACCCGGTGGAGCACCCACTGCAGGAAGCGGTGGGAGGATCTGAGACGCTGGGCCCGGAAGACCACAGAGGCCCAGTTGGGAATGGCCTCCTAACGAGGAAGGGGTGCCTGTCAGACTCTGACCCTCCTGATGGCCTGCATACTGGCGGTGGCCTACCCGGAGTTAGATGGGCGTTTGAGTGCAACACATCAGCCACAAGGGGGTGAGTGACATAGTGCATGTCCTGTACAGTTTGCAATGGACTGGATGGGTGTGTTAGCCATGGGATCAAAGATGTAAACTGTAGCTATGACAGTTAATGTAGGTAGGATACAGTTGTGCTGTGATAGGTGAGCATCTGAGCATCAGGTGTACATGGCATTTTTACAGTGCCAAATTTTTGGACTTCACATGGACATACAGGATCTTCAGTTGGTATTCAGACCTATCTATACATGCCCATAATGGGTGACACAGGTAGGTATGACAACGTACACATGTCACTCATTGACAGGTTTCTCACAGTAATGGTCCTGTATTCAAGAGCCCTAAGAGTGTAGAGTACTACCTGAGAGTAATTGTAGTGGCATCATGATCGTGCATGCACATCAGAGTGTAGACACAGTGGGTGTAGGGAGATCTCCTTTGATGTTGTAGGGGGGTGTATTCAGGAATGTACATAGAGGCATGTTGTTGTGATCTACATATGTGCAATGTGGATTGGTATTGACCTTATGTTCCCATCTGTTTCACCCCCTCCCCTCCTTTTTGCACAATTCTATATTTGTGTGAATTAGAATCAGCAGGTGAAGGAGTAGGGACACCAGTGAGTGGGGAGGCTGCAGCCCACAGGACCCAGGATGCAGATACCACCGAAGCCGAGCGGACCAGTGTGACGGAGGGTGAGGGGAGCACCACATGAGATACTGGAGCGGATATCAGTGATACAGATTCCTCCTCCGATGGAAGCTCCCTGGCGGTGACGGCACCTTCGGGGACCATCCCAGCACCATCCTTGTCTGCCTCCCCCTTACCAGCACCGCCCTCCCAGTAGCTCCCCACCCAGTTGCCAATGCCCGCTCACCCAGTAAGGTGGGCGTCTCCTTCGCCGCAGGCACCTCTGCCACTACCCCAGTCAGCTCTGCTGCCCTCATTGCTGAGGGTATTGACCTTCTGAGGTCCATCCCTGTAGGGCAGTCAACCATTGTGAGTGCCATCCAGGGCCTGGCATCCCAGATGCAGCAGACTAATGCCTACTTGGAGGACATTCACAGTGCCTTGACTGGCCTTCTGAGATCATTTAAGGCTCTGGCCTCTTCATTGATGACAGCCAGTGTCCCTAGTAATTCCGTCCTCCCTCCTGCTACCTGTGCCCCATCCCAAAGCCCTTTCCCCTCTCCTAGCCAAGCCACACATACAGACAAGCACTCACCCATATCAACAGACAGAGTACGCAAAGACAAACACAGGCACCACAAATCACAACACAAGCATGCACACACTCAACCCACAAAAGCAGACACAACATCAGCCACTACCTCCCCTGCCTCCCCCAGCACCTCCTCCCTTGCTGTCACAACACAACTCACACCTGCCAGCACTGCATCCTCACTCACAGTCCCTGTCACCATTTTGCCCTCGATCACCACAACAGCAGATCATGCACCCCATGCACCACATCCGCACTCATCACAACCACCATCACTCACACATGCACCACACCCACCTTGCATGCCGACACCACCCCAACATTCATCCACACGACCTGTCTGTCCACTCCCACCCTCTCTTCGATCCCTCCTCCAAGGACACATAAACGCCCGCACTCAGACACTCAACATACATTCCTCCACCTCACACATACATACTCTGCATACATCTGCACCCATATCGAGCACACCTACACGTCCTATGATCACTCCCCCTACCTCCACTCCCAAACCTGTTTCCCAGTCTATCCCCCTTGGTCCTAAGAAGCTTTTCCTATCCCACCTAAACCTGTATCCTGACCCTGTCCCACCCCGTGTTGCCCCTCGCCCTCATGGTTCCCTCCCCACGCCAAGTCCCTCCACCTCCAAGTCCTCCGGTGACCCCCCTGCTACCTCTGCTGCCCCTCCACCTGCGAAGAAGCTGTTCCCTGTTCTCAAGAAGGAAGCTGGCCGGAAACATGGTTCCAAGGCCCCTTCCCCTCCGTCAAGAGCAAGGGTAAAACCCCCACCTCCTCCCAAGCCAAAGTCCAAGGACCCCCCTCCCAAGCCAAAGCCCAAGGACCCCCCTCCCAAATCAAACCCCCTACCCCCAGACCCTTGAGGTGCCTGCCTGCCCCATTGATGCCCCTACCTTGTGGAGTACATTAGGCTGTCAGAAGTCAAGTTGGGGCCTTTGACGGGCACAGTTGTGCCCATTGGACTTTGAACTTTGGACCTAGGGGCCTTGATGCTTTATGACCTCGTTTATCTGCATTTGCCATTTATATGTTCATGTTTTCAATACAAGGTTCCTGTTGTTTTACTTCACATACAGTTGTTGAGTATTTTTGTTCTCTGATGAGTTTCCATCTATCTATCATGTGCTGTGAAATGTGCATTTCTAGGCATTTTTTCATTCAGATTCACAGTTCTTTATTGTATTTGGGCATTGTATGTAGTGTTGTGCCTTTGTATTGGTTTGTGTGTCTCTGCTTGTTGGTGCTATTGGTGTGGTTGTGTAGCTGTAATCCGGGGTGTGTGTATGCGACTTGTGTGTTTGGCGTGGCTGTGTTCTGTGTGTCTCAGTATGGGTGTTGTGTTGCGTGTGTGCACGTGTGTGAGCGCTGAAGTTCGTGCATGGTGTGTATGGGTGTGCCACTCTCCTCTTCCCCCCTTGTGTGCTCTGCAGATGTAGGTACCGATGTCATCGGCGGTCATAGAGAAGAAAGATAAGGCAGAGCAAAGGGAAGTTTTCAAGGTGGCTTTCCTGGCCTCCGCGGAGTCGTCTGCGACCCTGGAGGTGAGTGGCTCCTTTTGTACTTGCTGTTCCAACCAGGCTTTGGGTGGTGGGCGTCCCACCCCGGAAATTGTGGCGGTCTGCAGTGTCGTATTAGAGTGGGTGGTGCAGTGGCTACGGCCAGCCTGAAGATGGCAACTGCCGTCGGCAGCGGTCTGGCCGCACTGGTAGTACTGTCGGCAAACTGGCTTGGTTTCAGTGGGTTAACCGCCGTGGTGGTAATATGGTTGCCGCATGGCAGATCTGTTAACGCCAATGCTTAATGAGGGCCTATGCTTGATAAGACTAATTTGGCCAATTCTGCAGCCCCACTTTCCAGTGAACGCTATGAAATATGCATCAGTTAGGCACCTGTAGGATGTAATGAAGTGGAATATTAGTCTTGAGCTTGCAAGGCTGACTTGAATCTCAGTTGAGCTATTGAGTCTAGTTGGGTCGATGCTGGATGACATGAGGACGACTATAGAAGAAGACTGACACCCCTGTGATTTCGTGTATTTCTGACAAAGAACTGAAGGAAATCTATTGTGGCTTTCACATGTGCATGACAACCAAAGATGGCAGTGTTTTTTTGTGCAAAGTTGCCTGCACTTCTGATGTTCTTTCCCTCCCCACGTATCCTGCTGTAGGCAATTACTGTGTTCAGACTGTGTGTTAGATCCTTCCTCTGTTGCCTGCCTACTTCTCCCCTGCCAGAGTACTCTCAGCTCCGCCATCCTTCTTGCCTGATCTGCATTCACAAAAGATTTGGCCTGCTCTCTGTGCCCATCGGACATCTGTATATGTATTGGATGAAACCAGCTTAGGAGGGACTTCTGCTGTATGGCTCAGGCATGAGCTGAATATATGTTGACCAGGCACTTTTTGATTTGAGAATACCCAAAAAGCTGAATTCAAGTTTGTACCAAAGCTTCATGATGGAAGCACCACTAGATTGTCTTGCCAGGAGAAATGCCCCTGTCTGCTGTGAGAGGAGATGATGGATTGTACCATGCAGTGGAGAGCCTTCCGTAAGAAGAAGTTTATCAGCCCAGTATTTTGAGGGCCTTTTGGGAGTTGGTGTGAGGCCTGCATTTCCAAGATAGTGTTTTGCACCAATTACGCACTGGCTGGGATTTGTATTGGGCCTTCAATTTTATCAGGTATTTTGACACCCTTCATTCTGTGCAAATCAAAGTAAGCTGTGCACAGAGGACTGTGCACTTATTGCAATCTCAGACAGATATTCTGTTTCTGAATTGTGCAACCACTATTCAGTCTCTATTGATTTTTGGTGTGATCTCAGCATTTCTCCTGAACAAGGAACCTGCTGCTAGAAATTAGGTGGATACATTGACCTGGTCCGGAAGAAGATCTTGATTAGTCACTCTAGCTGGGTTGAAACTTTATTTAAAAAAGAGAGGGGACTGGGAGATCAGTTGTCCAGTGTACTGTCTCTGGGGTATAGTCTAAACAAACAAAAGGTACACTGTTTCAAACAGAGGAAAGGAAGAACACAGGACAACCCTAAAGGTAGAAGCACAAGCCCTCACACATCCAATTGGATGTCATGCTTCATCATTGGGCCTGCTCTTCGTCAGACCGGCACTGCAATGTCTGACATGCTACCCATGTAGGGGCACTTTGCTGGAGATCTTTAACAATATCGATGTGCCGTTGGAAAATAACTGGGCGGATGCCACCAAGCAAGATCAATAAGGAAAGGAGAGTAGGAAAGAGAAAATTGGCTCAGAGCCCTTCTATTCATCATCAATTTATTCATTGGATTAAGAAAAGGTTAAGGCCAAGGTTAAAAAACAAGTGGAGTGTATTGATATAATGCTCAACCACTCTCTCAAAAGTAATTAGGAGGGGAAAATAAGTATTTTTTACCCCCTCTCAAGTGGGTCTACATGTTTCGCGTCTCTAGGGTCCAAAAGGATCCAACAAGGCTTCTTCAGGAACAAAAGAAAAAGAACTTCTCCTTAAGAACGGACATCAGACCACATTGTGCCTGTGACCGTCAGTCTACTCGGCTACGGTCACTTACTTTATCAAAAATTTTACAACTGGCTAATCTAGCAAGTCCGGGTCACCCGTCCCAAATTATGGAAACAGCTCCCTAGGAATCTCTTGCTGGGAGGCGGGTGCATGGGTTGGTAGCAGCCGATCCTCCGTTAAGGACCTACCTCACGGCAGCGTTCCTGCAGATGAAACTTTGACATAAGAAATTTATTGAACAGGAAGGCAGACAGACTTTGTAGCACATAGTCCCATATTTATACTTTTTTAGTGCCGCATTTGCGCCACTTTTTGACGCAAAAGCGGCGCAAACTTACAAAACGTAATTGTATTTTGTAAGTTTGCGCCGCTTTTGTGTCAAAAAATGACGCAATTGCGGCGCTAAAAAAGTATAAATATGGACCTTAGAGACATACACACATATTACCATGGTGTCTAAGCATGCTAACGATTGACAGCCATATACATTATATTTAAATGTGTGACCTCACCCTTTTGCTTTCCTCAAACATGTGGTTCATTTGAGCTTTGTATTGTTGTTGTTCACATTGTCTCGTACCAGGCTGCTTTGTTTCGACTATGTTGCCACGAAGATTTTTTTAAGAAAATGCATTTTAGTAATTAAAATAACATCAAATGTTATTGAAAATATCTATTTTGGACGTATTATTACTTGCATATATGCTCAGGTGCCCCGTTCATTTTTAGATTCACAGCACTGAGCATCGGATGGTGCCCCTGGCATGCCATATCTTTATGTCTGATTGGCATCGTCACTCCTCGATGGGCTCTTCTGGCTATTTTGGCGGGTGGGCATTGGGGCAGGTCTGATTGGTTTCAGTACAAACGCATAGGAACATTGTACCATCATTCAATCATTTGAAGTGGCGACCAATCTCCCAGTAAAGTGAAACACACTGATACATTCCCACTTGAAAAGTAGTGTTCTGAGTGGGTGGCAGTTTAACTGCATCTAGTAAAAACCGAGCTGTAGCTTTGTCCTATCCTGTGTATCCTGTATGCATCATGTGACAGGTTGCAGTAGGGGGAAATGGCTGATGTGACTTTTAGCAAAGTTGGGCAGGAAATGTAGAGAATTATAATGTGACAAAGCATAGCATATCTGTATTCACTGCTGACACATGAGCTGATGTGTCTGGCTAGGGGCTTAAAGTGTTCAGCCCCAAATACTGCAGTGTACTGGGAATGCAAGAATTACAACATGTCTCAATAGCGGCTGCCATCTTGGAACGTGGACCATAAGAAGGCAAAGCATACCACACTCGCTGCTTCCCATTAGACTCCTGTGATCCAGCTCATATTGCTGTGATAGTGTTCTTTAGATTTTTTCAAATAGACTTCGCAGCTATTGGTGGCTTTTGTGTTTCTTTCGTCAAAATCTTGAAATATGATACTTAGGATAAAAGAGTTGTGGGTGTGCAGGAACATGCCACAAACTCTTTTCATGAGCGTCAGTGCTCAGCCTATTTGTGGTCTCAGAAAAAGTCAAGTGAGTTAAGGTACTGTCTGTAGATATTATAATTACTGAGGTGGGTCAAGTCTCTAGCAAGTGTTCATATTATTTGTATATGATTACTCGGAGAAAAGGACTAACTGAGACTTCATACGTTTAATTAGGTGCAGACCGTAGCATAGTAAAGGGAATTCAATGTCTGAAGAGTGAGGTTGAGCAAAAACAGGTATAAAGAGTCAATTGGCACATGATATAAATAGGCTTAGGTATAGCTTTGTAGTGAATGCTTCCTTGAATAATCTATTTCCGATAAATCGTAGGTAAATTGAATTGAGGGAACAGACAATTGCCGAGCTCTTGATATGATTGCAGTCCACCATGTGCCAGCTATTTGTCACTCTCTCATGCCCCCTTCCCCTTCTTATTCAGAGCTTCGTCTGATTATGTGTATTTATGTGGGATTAGAGGTGGCTCAAAGACAGGTAGGGTGACCAGTCGATACATTTTTTACAACAATTCAGTGACTTTGAGGAATGGTGGCAGCACTGCACTTTTTGAAATATTGTATATTATCACATTTCCCAGATTACAGAATATGAATGTGGCGCCAGTGAACATGCGCTGTCCTCGTAGCTGAGTGAGTAGCTGCTCAGCAATCAGTACCGTAGATTTGTCATCAAGGCCATGTGAATAATAAATTACAGCAGTGCTTTTGTATTTACAATCTCTTCACATCATAAAACCTCTATTTAAAACATGGTGGGGCGGTCAGAATTTGCAAAATGTCAAGTGTCGACCTTTGTTCCAGGTGATAAGTTCGAAGTGGCTCCCAAAAGTCTTTGGGGTGAGCCTTGGGGCACAAGTCTGTAGTGTTCACTTCGATCTGCTCTTTACAGGACACCATATCCCTGAGCTATTGGGCCCTTTTAGGAGCTTCTCTTCTCATCCAGGACATCGCCACTCGTCGTTTTACCAATATTAGTGTCGTGGACACAAAACATTGTGTTTTCTAAGATAAGGCAGCAGTGGCACCCGACAACCAGACAAAGGTGATGGACACAAAGTGGCTCTTACTATGACAATCAGCAATATAAATATCTGAGACCAGAAAACATGACCATGCCCTTTGGAGAAATGGCACATTTATAAACCAGTACTTCTTGTATATGACTCTTCAGCTTAAATTTACCTATCCACTCCTGAGTTTAATAGAAGTGATGTAAGAATTTGAACAAGATCAATGTATGCTTGTAATTAATCAGCGCTTTTCGGACTAGGGCACAGAAATATGCCAATGATTTATTAGTGATTTGGTGACCCAGTGCCGCCTCGGTCTTGCTTGACTTTAAGGAGGGGCTGCACTCATCTCGCCATATCTTCAGAGTATAAGAAGGAGATCGATTTCCCCATCTCGTTTTTCTGGATTAATTTAGTAAACCACGTGAGTTCAGCATTGCACGTTTGACTGGCAGGTTTGGAGACTGTGTTTAAGATTATGGACCTGGAGTACACGAGCACCATTGAAAAACACTGCTGACAGACTTAACAATATGAGAACATTTGGCGCTTCCCACCTAATTATTGTGAAATCATGGACTCATATCTCTGCCAAGAAAAGGGCTGGATAATTCCGGTGTTCTTTGCTAATCTTAATTTTAAATTCAGTATTGCAGTATTTTTGTGTGAATCAAAGTACTTTTCTTTTCAAGTAAAGAGCAAAGAGATCATTGTACTATTTTCTGAATATCTGTATGCATGTTTGAACCATTCACCTTTACAGCTCTCCTGGGGATACGGAGTATGATTGAGATGTTTGATCCACATGGATCTGAGTTAGTTGTCAAATTATTGTCTTTGCAACAGGGGTCAGTTGTCAATTCTTATGTCTTGAATTAACCCAGGGGTAGCCAGGAGCTTAGTGACCTTTGCAGTTACCTCCTCCACCCCAATAGTTTGCATGAGCTCAACCTCTTAATATTTGATGAATTCACTGATCAGCTCCAAAAAGTGGCACCCATTAGGTTGACTGTAGAATTCGGCACTAAGAATGGCCCAGATAATTTAGTGTATTGCTTCAGTGATGTTTTCCCAATAGTGCACCCATTTACCAGACAACCATTCATGGCATCCAAATGGGGGATCAGACCTTCCTGATACCTGGCATGGGCCAGATTTAGGAGATAGTCAGATGAGCTGTCACTCTTGATCATGTTCCTGTGAGAAGAAACACATCCCTTGTTATATACAGTTCCAGGTAGACATTGTAAACTGCAAAATGTTTTTGTGGCAAACTTGGTGCAATTATACTGTCCTAGACAGGACATCCAGCAGGTGGCTTGAATCAAGGCCTTAGCCAAAAGTAAGTAGTCATTATCTGTGGAGGTTATGCAGATGTCTTGAGTGGAGATAGGTAGCAGCAGGGAGCTTCCACCACAAATCTGGTATAATATTCCGGATCTTCAGCCTGCATAACCTCATGGCATATGGCAGGCTGGGAATACAGAGAAAGGTAGTGAGCAGGGTTGTCCGAATCAGTCTAGTGTACATGGAGTATCCCTGTAATTGTGGATCCATTTCTTGATCCTTAGAGGTGGTTTTGATGAAGGTTCTTATGACTGCGGAATCAGAAGTTTGTGGTCCATGGCCATTTTTAAGGAATCCCCGTATAAGTGCAGCTGGAAATTATGGCACCCACACAGAATAGCCTTTGCCTATTTCTCAAAAGTAGAGCTGCTTAGTAAAAGTAAAAGCACTGCTGGTGTATGCAACTGGTGCCTCCTCACCACAGCCTTGTTTTTGAAATAGAACTTCTCGATTCTGGTGAGGCTGGCGCCTATAGATATTTAATTGTCCTTTGTCTGGTTGTAGTACTTTACAGTGGTATTGAAAGATAAACCTTATGTGGGGCTTTGGATGCATGTTCATAAGTTTATTATCCCTATGACATTGTGATGACTTGATGAGGTTGTGAAGTGGACTTATAGGGTATGTCAGGTTGTGGATAAACCTCCCACTCACTGTAAGTCACAATACCCAGAAAGCTTCTCTCTTCAGAAGTGATTTGTGGGAGTACCCATTTTCATGTCTTTTTTTCTTGATGGGGTCCTCATCCTCCTTGCAGTTAAACATTACGTTGTCCTGGAGTCCTTGGAAGGCAGCTCTCAGCCTGATGTCCTAAGTGATGGTGGTGCGTGGACCAGGATATGCTTGTGTAAGGTTTATGGCTCTTAGTAGGCTGAATAAAACATCTGACACAGTTTTGGAATACTTCTGTCGCACTTGAGATGCCAGAGGAACAAAAGACTCACTTTCAGTAATGCTCTTTCTGGTGGATACTTTAACTAATGGCAGGCTCCCCAACTTTAGAATCGTCCAAAGCACCAGACTGAATCCATAACATTTAAACAGCAATGTTTCAATGCGCCAGTAGGTAGTGCAGAGTGGGTTCATGTTGACTTCCTTCCACCCCGGAAATGACAACGGAGTCGCATTAGGCCCCACTCCTGCGCATTGTAAGTTTTCTTTTTTTTTTTACAGAAATGTTATTAGTTCATAAAGCAAGTTAATTGACAGAACAAATTAACATAGCCTCACACTGATGGTGTGTGAAAGAGCAAGTCATACTGTTACATATTTGAACATGAGTAGGTACTTCTATCAAGCCCCGTAAAATCTTGACCACAGAGGCAGACAAAGGTTCTTGTGATCAGATAGGTCACCCACAAATAGTGAGACAAATACCTGGCGTGATGGTTCAAGTATACCTCATCATCACCAATGTTTCCTATGCATACTGCCATTAGTTCACCGCTTGTGAGTATGTTTGTCAAGGACCCCATATGTTCTCCTGTTTGTGTGGGTATGCCTCGGTCAGGAATATCCCTCACTCCATCAGTTCACCACAGTCCCTCCCTCACTGCCTTTCCTGTTGAATCGGGGCTTCTTTAGAAATCCATTTGTAAGCTATGTCTCTTTTGGCCACCATATATCACATCCCCAGAAACAAGTTGTGACACATTGGCCCGCTCTCTTCTTCAAGCAATTCCAGTAGCACTATCCTGGGGAGCAGCTGTATTGTCTCCCCAGCACAGCCCTCCACCCGTCCCTAGTATCACCAAATGACTGGGCATTCCCAGACCATATGGAAAAACATACCCCTTCCATCAGTGCATTGGGTGCAGCCCAGGTCTGGTCTGCTGCCCCTTCTCAAAGCCTTACAGATGTAAAGTAAACCCGGTCTAGTTAATTGAGCTGGATCAGGTCCATAATTGATTATGTCATTGTTACCTTGCCCATTTTTAACTTGTCGTCTGAATTTGAGATCATCGATACCCCTCTGAGTGTTCATAAAATCTTAAGATTTTTAGTTATTATCGCCCCCAGAGGAAAATCTTCCCTGCAACATGGTAGGAAAAAAAGTGCACCTTAATATATCTAATGGGAAGGTGCACTGGTCAGCCAATACTAAAGAAAATCCAAGGGCAGGATTATTCAATGCACTAAAAGATACGGCAGAACAGGGGTCAATCTTTCTGACCAGATATGAGCAGGATATGGCAAAGTTCGTTAGAAAACAACTTTTGAATACAAGGAGTTTGTCAGGTAAAAAGAGGACCCTCAAAGGATCCGTGTAAAGGTTCTAATTTAAATAAATTATTAATAAACTGCGAAGGCACTAATTTATATACTTTTAACTGGTGAGAAGAAATGTATTTAATTTATTAAAAAAGAAGACAGCTTGATGGAGAGCTGTTATTGCTAAACAACAGTCTGATAAGAGACTCAAGAAAGTTTTGGAGAATAATTTATGTGACCTGCAGAAGTGGGGCATCCTACAAAAATCTGCTCAGTCACGAGTGAGGCCTGGCGAACTATATCTCAACACTTTATGCTGGTAACATGCCTGAGATTGAGAATCATTATTCTATAGGTTCTCGTGCGCTACAAGAAGCAGACTCTTACTGTCCATCAAAATCACTGATCATGATCATTATACATAGTTCTAGAACTTCTGGGGCCGGGGGTCCAGATCAATTACATATTCCATCAAAAAGTTGGAGTTATGTTTGTGGTCTAGCGATTTGGTGCTTTTTTTTTAAATACTGTTATACAAGTGGGAAAGTCCCCAATACATGCAAGGGTAGTATCATACTTTCTTTACATGAGAAAGATCCCATGAATTTACAGAGTAATCCTGGGCCGATCACACTGCTTCACTCTATTTGAAAAATATTTGCCTAGAGTGTCTCAATCCATTTACACAGTTGGGCAAATGATAACAATATAATATCTTTGGAGCCAACCAGTTTTAAATCAAACAGTTCCACCTTAGACAATAGGACAGCATTACATATGATTTTATAGAAATATGTACTTACTCGGTGTATGTTGTCCATGCTGCCTATACTGACTTTTCAACACCTTTTGACCATCTGGATAGGCCTAGTCTTTAGCGAAAGCTATGGCCCTGATTTATACTTAAAGTTTAGCACTGGCTTGCACCATTTCTATGCACCAGCCAGGCACCACATTTATGGAATGGTGCAAGTCGGTGCAAAGGGCCCGTGAGGCTGGTGGTATGGAAGAAGGGGTTTTTGCACCAAAAAATGACGTTAGGCAGGTTAGAGTAAAAAAAATGACTCTAACCTGCCTAGAGTCATTTTCTGATGCAAAACCATCCATACGACATGACTCTTGTCTTAGAAAAGACAGGAGTCATGCCCACCACCCCAATAGCCAGCACAGGGGAACAGGGTCCCCTGGGCATGGCCATTGCACTCTGTGCCATGTATGGGGGCCCATTTCAGGGTCCCCTATGGCATTTAAAAAAATAAAATAAAATACTTACCTGTACTTACCTGGGATGGGGTCCCAGAGCCTCTGCTATCCCTCTGGTGTGGGCGGGGGTGTCCCTGGGGCCCGGGGAGGGCACCTGTGGACTTATTCCATGGTGTTCTACCATGTAAATAGGGCCCACAGGTCCCCTAACGCCCTGACCCAGGTGTTAAAAAATGGGGCAAAGCAAGCTTTGCTCCATTTTTTGACCCCACCTCCCTCCTGTGCACCATTTTTGCATGGGAACGTAAATATGGCAGTAAGGCCATAGAGTCATTTTTGGCACGGAAAGCCTACCTTGCATCTCATTAGGGCAAGGTGGGTTTCCACATCCAAAAAATAACTTTAACTCCAAAAATGTGGCGCTAGACGGGTCTAGTGCCAAAGTATAAATACGGAGATAGTTTTGCAATGAATTAGGGTAAAAGAAATGACCCTAATTTGGTGCAAACAGAGTATAAATATGCCCCTATGTGTCTTAAAAATACCAGAACCTCTTGTTAAAATACTAATTGAGGTTTATCTCATCAACTTGGTGACCTGGACTTTTAGGAGGTGATCGAGGGCTGTCCATGAAATTCATTACAGAAATGGCTTAAAACAATGTGTTTGTTTGCTCCCCTTTTACTCTCCCTATATATTTATGATCTCCCTACTGCATTGAATGAACTGAGAGGCGATGCCCCGAAGTTAGGTCATCCAAATATATAATTGTTGCTTTAAGCTGACAATACTTTACTTGGACCTGACCCCTAAAGGTTTACAAAACAATCGGATTGCTTGAAAAAATATGCCCCTAATCATCATTTTAACATTAATAAAAGTAAAGTGATGTCGTGTCGACGTAAGAGCAACAAAAAGAATAAGAGGTATACATGGGATGTGGGGAGTGGGGTGCTGGAAAAGGTTGATTCATATCTTTATTTAGGGAATTTATTTACAGTTAACCTCTTAGACAAAGAGCACATTTTGCATATCTCAAGCAAAACACAGTCCTATGTAGATGAACATTTATCTCTATATAGAGCTACTTGACAAAGGCACTTTCAATACTTGTTATCAGTATGCCAGGCTAAAGTCCGGCCCTACTCTGTTATATGCTATAGAAGTTGCTCACCCAAAACACAGTTTTTTTCGGCAGAAAATGGAGGGTAAATTTGCACTTTAAACTTCCTTGCCCTGATAGAAGCTATTCATCTTGAGATGGGTTTACCAAGCAGCTTTATATTAGGATTGGCAGCAACCCTCTGTTGTTGACACTGGCTTTTACATAGTACGGAAAAATCATTAACATGCATTTCACATACAGAATGATTTTGGCAGAATATGAAGAGTTTTAAGCTTTTTGAAAATGTTAACCAGACACTTAGGCAGTTTACAATCCCTATGTTGGCTATAGAGGGAATGCCTTGCTTTCAATTGAAAACTTATTTGAAGTAGAGTAGTATAAGCAGTTCAATAACTAATATTCAGATTACTTACCAGTAATCTTCATTACTTTGATTCTCTCTTCCTCGTCCCGGTACTTACTAAATGAGCTTAACCGACTTTACTCTCTTTTCGCACACCTTAACCACTTTAACCAAGCCTTTTTCCATTTCTACTATTCCTCCAAACGCCTCCCATAAACCCTCCCTTATCCCCAGCACTTCCTGAGCCATACGCAAGCGTAGTTCAGAGAAGCCCATATAAGAAGGCCAGGAATCCAGGGAGGGACAGAGGGTGTATAAAAGTACTGGGACGAGGAAGAGAGAATCGGAGTAATGAAGATTACCAGTAAGTAACCAGAGTATTACCATCCTCTTTTTCGTCCCAGCCCCTACTAAATGAGGGCAAGCAAAGGCCTTCTTATCAGATAAGATGGACCAAAAAAATCCAGCATACCCAGACATATAAGAACTATTCATCTTTATTGAAACAAAACACACCTCAATACATACCCCAAATGTCAGTCCTGCAAGAGTTAGCCACCCAGACCCATACAGGACTAAATATCTCACCCTGAAATCTGTGAAGTAGCCATAGAAAGGATCCCAAAGCAAAAATAGACTCCAAACGTTCAGTCTACAGTGGGACACAAATGTGGACAGAGAAGCCCAGGTTGTAGCAGCACAAATATCCGCGACAGAGACCCCAGCCCATTCAGCCCAGGAGGAAGACAGAGTAGAATGAGCCTTACCTGTCTCAGAAAACTGAGGTCCAGAATGTTTGTAAGCCAAAGTAATTACAATTTTTATCAAGTGATCAGGCGTGTATCCCGAAGGCTTACATGCCCTGTTGGCATGACCGAAATTAACAAACAAGGAATCTGACTTCCAAAACAAGGAGAATGTCTTCAAATACACCTCAAGATTTCTCACCACATCTAGGGAAGTCACAGATGGGTCCAAAGAGACTTCCCTCAAAAAGATAGAGGGACAATCTCCTGATTATGGTGAAAAGGAGAGATAATCTTGGGGAGAAAATCTGGACCTAAAGACAACACAAACCTGTCATCAAACACCTTCAAGTAAGGATAACAGCACTGAAGAGATCAGAATTCCCCCAGGCACCTGGCCGAAGTGATAGCCATCAAGAAAAAAATCTTCAATGACAAAAAAAATTCAGAGACATTTTCCAAAGGTTCAAAATGGTGACCATGAAGAAGAGACAAATCCAAGGGTAAATCCAACAGAGGAAAAAAACAACCTGACCTTAGGTCTAAGGAGGGAGTAACCCCAAACAAGCCAACTAACCAGGAACTCAAGATGTTTCGGTTCACCACAGGCAGATCTAAAAGCCATGATTGCCGACCATTGCAGTTTTAACGTATAAGCAGAAAAACATATGTCAAATTACTCCTGAAGGAAATCTAAAATAGTTTCAGGGGAGCAATCCAGGGAGGAAAAACCCTTAGCGAGACACCACTTATCAAAAGAGGCCCACTGATAGTTGTACAAATTCCTGATCGATTCTCACCTTGAGGCCTGCAGAATAAAGAAACAGACAAGGAGAGATCCTTATTCAACAGACCCCTCCTGTCAACCTCCAGCCCAATAGCCGAAGAAAGCTGAGAGATGAGAGTGACAAGGTTGCTCTAATGATTGGAATGGGGTTAGAGGAAGAATCCATTCCTTGGAGATTGCCAGGGATCGCCAGGGAAACCACACCCTCCTCAGCCAATACGGGACAATCAGAATCACATCGAACCCCTCCATCTGGACTCTGAGAAGGACCTTCCAGATGAGAGGGAAAGGAGGGAAGGCGTACAGGAGATTCCTCTGCCAAGGCGGGACAAGGGCATCTACTACTAGGGAATGACTCTACTGCGTCTGAAAACAAAATGGAGGAAGCTGAGTAGTTGACAAATTGGCAAACAGATCTGTGACAGGAACCCTCCACCTGTTGCAGGAATCCAGGAATCCTGAAACACCAGGGTATGGAGGACAAACTCCTGGGAACAGGAAAAACTCTGTCTGCCTGAACATTGAGACTGCCCTGAATGTGAATCATCCTGAGTGACAAGAGATGTACCTCTGACCAAGCCATTATCTGAAGAACAAACTGATTCAGGGACTGACTCTTTGTATCAAACTGCCCGTTAATTTATGCTTTTGCTATTGAGTTGCCCATTCTGGCCACCATGGCTGAACCCTTCAGCTGAGGCGGAAAGAGCCTTAATGCTTCTTACACTGCTTTCAGTTCCTTCCAGTTCGAGGAATGCACCCTTTCCCTGGAGGACTAAAAACCCTAGTGGACCATTCCCCAACCCTGTTAGCTGGTGTCTGTGGTAAGAATCAAGGGATCTGGAAGGGCAAAGGGGGCACCCTGTGCCAATGCTGGAGAATGTATCTACTAGCCCAGATGAGAATTGATCACTGGATTGAATGGAATGAGGCTCTCGTAGTCTTCTGACACCGAGGACCAATGGTGAAGAATATGATCCAGATGGAAATGGGCCCGGGGAATGATGAAAATTATAGCCACCTGGAGAAAGAAAACAAGACAACAGAAAAGCAATCAATTAGCTTATTGACCCATGGTGAAGCATATAATACCAGAAGGGAATGAACAACATATTATAATTACCATGTCCCCCTGGACCTGAAGCCAGTCTCTCACCGGGGCTGAAGTCTGACAAAGGGGGATCTCCACATGGTGACACAACTTTCTTGTCATTGTCACTGACAGAAAGACAGTTCCCACTTCCGTCCGGAAGTTTGCCCCTATGCATTCCAAGTCATGAGATGGAACCAGAACCGACTTGTCTCTGTTGAGGAGAAACCCAAAGTCTTCCAGATCCCTGCAAACAGCAGTTGTCTGCAGCATAGACATAGCTTGGGAAAAGGTCTGAATCAGAAGATCGTTTAGAAAAGTTTAGTTTAGTTTAATGAATTTATAGAGCGCATGGCTACCCGGAGTCTTCCTAGCGCTTAAGGTAGAGGAATCAGACTCCAAATTGATCTATGCTGTAAACAAGAATGTCTTCAACTTCTTCCGAAACGCAGATTCCAATTGTTCCTGACGGAGATCCAGAGGGAGAGAGTTCCAGAGGGACGTGGTTTTAACTAGGAAAGAACTATCTCCCCAAGTTACTTTCTTGAAACGAGGTATGATCACCAGTGAGGCAGGTGAAGACCTAAGTACCCTCTGCGGGATGTAGGGCATGATACTCTTCCTAAGAAACATAGGACCTTTGTTATGAAGGGCTTTGTGTGTCATGCAGATAGCCTTGAAATTAATCCGTTGTTTAATTGGGAGCCAGTGAAGTGAGGCCAATGCTGGTTTGGCCGACATATGTCTGGGTGTGTTCATAAGCAGGCGTGCAGCGGCGTTTTGCACAACCTTCAGTCTTTTGATTACATAATTTGGAGAGCTGAGGAAAAGGGAATTGCCATAGTCTAGGCGAGACAGTATCAAAGCTTGGATGATAAGCCTTCTGGCCAGAAATGGAAGAATATTAAGAATTTTCCTCCGGGATCTCAATACGCCGAAACAAGATGCGGCCAGATTTTTAGATTGCCAATCCATCCTGAGGCGCGAGTCCAGCCAGAAGCCCAAGCTTTTTATCTTTTCCTTAGGGAAAGGGACATTTTTAAGATCTTCAAGAGCCAAAGAAGGAGACTTGAGAAGAGCTTGGTTTCCAACTATCATTACTTCAGATTTCCTCATCGTTCAGTTTAAGTTTAGAGATAGTCATCCACCTGGCGATATCCACAAGACATGAAGATAGATTGGATTGAGGAGTGTTGCTGGTGTTGGAGAGAGAGACTACCAGCTGGGTGTCGTCTACATATGACACCAAAGAAAGACCATGAGGTTCAAAAATTTTAGCTAGAGGAAGCATATAAACATTAAAAAGAGTGGGACTCAATGAAGGGCCCTGAGGGACCCTGCATGTAAGAGGAAATGTGTTGGAAAGAAATGTGCAGTGAAGAACTTGGAAAGTTCTATCTTTCAAGAAGGAGGAGAACCATCCTAACGTTGTACCTTCAATTCCTAAACCCAAGAGTCTTTGAAGTAATATATCGTGATCCACCGTGTCAAATGCAGCACTGAGATCCAGTAGAATAATGGCTGCGAGTCAGCCTGAATCTAATAGTTTACGAGTGTCTTACACAACTGCTAGCAGGTCTGACTCTGTACGATGGTGTGATCTAAATCTCATTTGTGAAGGATGGAGGAGTTTGTGATCTTCAAGAAAGTATGTTAATTGCTTATTAACATGTTTTTCCATTATCTTTGATACAATGGGGAGAAGAGCAACCAGCCTATAGTTAGAAAAGAGAGATGGATCAAGCTTGTTTTTTTTTAGTAGAGGTTTAACAACTGCATGTTTCAGGGGCTAGGGCACAAGGCCAGAGGTTAGAGACTGGTTCAAAATATCTTTTAAAGTGGGTGAGATTATGATTGAGACCGAGGATAAAACATGAGGTGGGGCTGGGTCTAAAGGGGATCCATATTTTATGGTGTGCAGATAATTAGTGACTAAGGCTTCAGCTGTAGGTTGGAAAGAAGCGAAAGTGGATCTGGGAAGTTGGGAATTGTCATCTGAATAACACTCTTATTTTTGGGAATGGTTAGGCGGAAATGTTAAATAGATGTCTGTGATTTTCTTTTGAAAAAAATGTGCCAAATCATTGCTATGAGCTGTAGAAGCCTCCACTAGATTGTCTACTGAAGGGTCTAGAGTCAGTTCTTTGAGGATCATAAAGATCTCTTTGGGAGAATTAGCGGACTGCTCAATTTTACATGTATAGATTGCCGCTTGTGCTGATTTAATTTCCGCATGAAATTATCTAATCGCCTCCCTACATTGAGTTTTAGAGGTGATGTCATAGTTCTTTCTCCACTTTCTTCCAAGTTGCTTACACTTCTTTTTTTGTTGAAGCAATTGGGGTGTGAACCATGGTTTGATCTTGTGATTGGTCCTTCTAGTGACCATCTTTGTGGGTAATATGGTATCTAAAGCGGTAGATATCCAATTATTAAATTTTACTATTGCGCAAAAGCCAGATTCATCACAGGTAGGTTGTGATAGGTGTAAAATGTTTAGCCAGTCTGTATGATTAAGTCTTGACCATTGACGGAAGGTCGCTTTTCTTGGAATATGATGAAGAGAGGAGAGGAGAAAAGAAAACGTGAGAGACAATAAATAGTGATCAGTCCAGATAAGTGGAAGAGGGACATGAGAGATTAAATTATAGAGGTTGCTGAAGACTAGATCGATAGTGTGCCCTTTAATATGGGTAGGTCCTTTACTCAACTGTATGAGATCTAATGAGGCCAGCTCGGATAATAAATACTTAGTTGCAAGACCGTCCTCGTCGTCTACATGGATGTTAAAGTCGCCAAGAATTTTAAAATTGGGAGTTTTACAGGACAGGCCTGCTACTGCATCGGGTAGGGCTTGTAAAAAGTTCCCATTAGGACCCGGGGGACGAAAGATAAGTAGTCCAGATAGGGTGTATGTGACATTGACAGCTAGAGAGAAGGACAGACATTCACAATCAGGAATATCTAAAGAAGTGGCAGGAAAAATTCTTATCCCCTTGTCGTGCAAGTAAGCCATCATCAGAGCCAGGATTTTTGTGAACACTCTGGGAATGTTTTTATTCCGAATGGGAGGACCCCAAACTGCCAGTGCTCTGTCTCTATACAGAAGCTGAGAAACTGCGGGCTGGTTCTATGTAGACATGGAGGTAGCGTCCTAGAAGTCGATTTTGGTAAGATAAACCCCTTGCGAGATAAAAGGAATGATCTGCTGGAGGAAACACATTTTGAAATGGGCCTTTGGTATGAACTTGTTCAGTAGCTTCAAATCAATGGTCATTCTGTATTCCCATGATCTGTACCAGGAAGTCCTGAGTATACCTTCCCTGCCGGTGTTGACTTGGTGGGACCAGGATGATAGCTCTCTTCCTGACTAAAGTCAATACACTGTCCAGTAATGCCATCCTCTTGGAGCTGTGAACTGGAAGAGGGGTAGAGAGAAAAGAGTCTGAGGCCCAGAAAAAAGGGAATAGCGTAACCCTCTTTGATTACCTGTAGAACCCACTTGTCATGGATCCTGGGGAGCCAAAAGTCCTGTAAAAAACAGACAACCTCCAAACGGTTTCACTGCATAGTCAGGAATGCTGCGAAGAGTTGTCTTTGGTAACTGGAGGATGGTGAAGGAGAACATAATTTTGGGATGTAGGCTGGATTCTAGACCTACTGAAAGAAAAAATGGGCCTCTTGTCTTTGTACTTGCCCACCCCTTCCTTTTTGTTATCAACATCACTTTGTCTGCATTTGGAAGGCTATGTATGTCAGCCCCTAGGGTGTAAATGATGCCTGGCCAACGCTACTCCAGCTGAAGCCATAGCAGAGGTCCTAAAGCTCTCAAAAACCACATCCAAAAGGAGTTTCACCTGGACCTCCATATGTGCTAGGAGTTGAGAACAATCTTCACCCTCAAAAATATCAGAAGATAGGGATTGAAAGTCTTTCACCAAGGACTGGGAAGTGCAAGCGGAATACATTTCCGACCTTATAGAAAGGCTCAGACCAGCATAGGCCCACTTCAAAGCCCCCTCAGCCTTTTTGTCCATCGTATTTGACCCTACTACATCTCCACTCAACAGGGCATTATGCCTCACGAGATTACCATGCAGGGTATCAATAGAGAGACTTTGAGGGAGTTCCACTTCCCCTGATGTCAAAGGATACACTCTCCCCAGAAACAGTAATTCTATTTGGATCCTTCCATTCTCTCTGCAACAAACACTGGTCTGCAGGAATAATAAGGAGTTTAGGAACTGTTGGTTTCTGAAATTGGCTGAACCAATCTCCACTGAAGGATGGTTGCTCTGAATCAGTGGGAAGCTGTAAGTTGGACGACCAATAGTCAAGGATGGGCTTCATTTCTTCATTATGAATATACTTCCCCCTTGGAGCTGAAGAGTTATCTGGGAACCCCACATCTTCTTCATCATAATCTGGTAAGACTCAGGATGAAACAGAGGAAGGAGAGGATACTGAAATCCCAGAGTAATCTGAAACAGGAGAAGAATGATGAGGGGATTCCATCCTACCCCGAAATGGACAAGGATTTTACCATCTCCTGTAAATTCTTGTGCACAACAGGAGAAGAGCAAGATTTGCTGTGAGAACTACTCCTGGCAACATGAAGAACCTCACACCCCGGAGAGTGAGAGGGAGAAGCATGCTTCAGTTTCTGCGCATATTTGCACATCTTGACCATCAGGCAGGAGCTTTCACAATGGAACTTCAGCACCTAGAGTTCTACGTAAATATAAAGGGACAAGAACCCCATACAGAGTTCACTTAAGTGCAGTACGTTTCAAACCCAATGGCCAAGGTAGAATCCCCAAACACCGAAAGCATCTGCTTAAAGAGACCAACCACTATTTCTTGCACATCATTCTGAAAGAATAAGTGAAGAGGGAACACCATTACCAGTCCTCCTTTAATATCCTCTGAATACAGGAGGTGCACTAGCCACCTAAGGAAGTACATAAACATGCAATTCTCTGTTGTCTCACCCTTTCCCCTCCACGAGGCAACACCACCAAACAATACCAACCACTGACAGTGTAAGTGAAAACCAACACACTTGGCTTACCTTGTGTCCAGTATTCTCCAACTCACAAGCCACTGCACTGTGGAATACCCCCGAGCCTGTAAAGGGAGATGGTCTTCCACAGCTCCTGCTGTTGTAGAAACCGGAACAGCAGCACAGCACTTCGCATGCCACCCTTTCCTCTTCTCTCGCTCTGCAGGGAGAGAAGTAGCTGGAGTTCCCCAGATGTCCTGCATCTGCACAGTGAACAAAAGCAAAAACAGAACGCACCTCTGCACCCCAATCCATGATATGTGTCACCACTGCAGCCCATGAATACACATGAACCCGCACTGCATGTCCATAGAATTAAACACCAAGAAAAGGAATAATAAGCATTTGCAATGCAACGGGTCTCGCTTTTGCTCAAGTTCGAACTATTAGCGTTGTAAGCTCCTAATCAGTCTTTTCTTGCCACCCAAATTGAAAGAAAAAAAAAAGTGTGATTGCGCTATGTATTTTGCAGCGTGGTCGGGCTGAAATTGAAAAACAAAAAAACGAGCGTGATTGCGCTATGTAAAACCTAGTGCGATCACTCTGCATGAAAAAATAAATAAAAAATAGTCCGGAAACCAGGCTGAAAACATGGAGCCTCGTATGTTTTCAGTAGCTGGCCGGTGCGCTCAAGGAGGCCTAAGCACCGGAAAAGGCATGATGTTTGCATGTCTTTCACTAATGAAATCAAGTGGATTTTAAAAGGCAAGCCCACAAACCAATGAAAGTGACAGGCGTGACATTGGTGTGCTTAAAAGCCCAAAGAGAGATTACAACAGGGACGGAGCACTTGTGTGCTCGACCCTAAATAAGGGGTCCCCCAGCAACCCATCCAAGCCTGAGTGGGACATGCACACAAAAGGAAAACAGGAAGTGCTGGGCATTAGAAAGGGTTTTATGGGAGGAGTTTGGAGGGATAGTAGAACTGGAACAAGGCTTGGTTAAGGTGTGGGGAAAGGGAGTAGAGGAGGTAAACCTCATTTAGTAAGGGCTGGGACGAGGAAGAGGATGAGGATGGTAATGATCTGTCAATGTGCTGGGGAATGAATAGTTGGATTTTGTTCTTTTTACTTGTATTGAATCAAAACTGCAACCTTATCTAACCTGGAATTTGGATCACGGAGTCCACTGTTTTGTATTATTGTAGAGGACGATGATTCTACTATTAAACATGGTCATTGGTGCTTGGAAAGGTTTAAAGTGGCAGGACAAATTATATGATTTTTGTTTCATCTCTCAAAAGACCTTGCCCATATCTTTCATGTCTGTCCTCAGTTTCATTGCAATCGTTGCCGTTTTTTAAAACCATTTTTCGTGAAATATAGGGCTTGCTCAGTGAATGATGTACTGCATTTTTATTGCTAACCCAATGAGTGAAATTATTTGTTTTAGAATTGTTACTTTTTTCAAAGGTTTTTTAAATTTGTCTTGATTTTGTGTTATTAGTAATGTGGCTTTCCTGATAGATCTAAATCTTAATAGAATTGATTGATTGTTTGATTGTTATGGATCAGCTGGACGTGGTCTGAGATTGGCAAAACATGGAGTGCGATCTGTGCCTCTCTCCACTCATCATTTTCCAAGGACCCTATATCCTCCTGTCCTTTGTTAAGGCATCTAGCATCTAGACAGTCCGGAGCATTGACTATAAGAGAGTTGTAGAGTTTAGATAAACCACAAGCTGTGATGGGCTCACAAATCCGTTTATACTCTAGGGGGCTGACCTCAGGGAGAGCTGCAGGACAATTCTTCAGAGGATCGAACAATCTCCCTTGCTTTAAAAATCTGAAGAACTGTGAATTGTATAATATGAATTGATCTGAGTTCACCATATGATTTTCTGTAGGACCCCGACCAGGCCAGACATCCCCTTGCTTTGAAAGCCCCATGCAGCCCCAGGTCCTAAAGTTTCTGATCTTATTACAGCTAGCCATCTAGTGTTCTGGCTGCAGTGGTATTATTGTAAAGGGCTTTTGAACCATTTAAAGTGTTACACAGCATTTCTCCAAGCCTGCAGAGTTGAGTTCCTGACCCCAGGAACAAAAGGTTGAAGCCTGGATGAATACACAAAGTGCAGGGCTCCCCTCTTTTTAAACTGCTTTATTTCCAAGTGGTGCATCAGATCATTTTTGTCCCCAAAAAGCCAGTCATTGATAGTGAGCAGATAGGCCACATGGTAGTTCAGCAAGATGTTCATTGTCCTCATTCCTCCATTAAATTTGTGCAATGCACTTTTATTGAAGTACAGACTAGGGGGCATATTTATACTCCGTTTGTGCCGGAATTCCGTCGTTTTTTTTTAACGCAATTCCGACGCAAAACTAACTCCATATTTATACTTTGCCGTTAGACGTGTCTAGCGCCAAAGTCCATGGAGTTTGCGTCATTTTTTAGCGTGGACACCTACTTTGCGTTAATGATATGCAAGGTAGGCGTTCCCGTAAAAAAAATTGACTCCGAGGCATGTGCGCCGTATTTACACTCCCGGGCAAAATTCACGCCCGGGAGTGGGCGGGTCAAAAAAAATGACGTACGGCCGCTTTGCGCCGTTTTTTAGCGCCTGGAAAAGGCAGGCGTTAAGGGACCTGTGGGTTCTGAAGGAGCCCAGAGGTGCCTTCCCATGCCCCCAGGGACACCCCCTGTCACCCTTGCCCACCCCAGGAGGACACCCAAGGCTGGAGGGACCCATCCCAGGGACATTAAGGTAAGTTCAGGTAAGTCATTTTTTTTTTTTTTTTGTGGCATAGCGGGGCCTGATTTGTGCCCCCCTACATGCCACTATGCCCAATGACCATGCCCAGGGGACAGATGTCCCCTGGGCATGGCCATTGGGCAAGGGGGCATGACTCCTGTCTTTGCTAAGACAGGAGTCATTTCTATGGGGGTTGGGAGTCGAAATAAATGGCGCAAATCGGGTTGAGGCGAAAAATTTGCCTCAGCCTGACTTGCCCCATTTTTTGACGCCCAAGCTCCATATCCCCCTACGCCGGCACTGCCTGGTGTACGTCGTTTTTTTCCACGCACACCAGGCAGCGCCGGCGGCTAACGCCGCCTAACGTCATTGATTAAATACGGCGCCCGCATGGTGCTTCAGAATGGTGTTAGCCGGCGCTAATTTTTTTGACGCAAAACTGCGTTAGCGCAGTTTTGTGTCAAAAAGTATAAGTATGGCCCTAGGTTTTTTACCTGCCCAAAAGAAGGACCTATAAGAAGCTTGTAGTCTCCTAAAGGTTAGTGTTGGTCTCTCTAAGGGAAGTTTGGAAGTATGTGCAACCACAGGGGGAGTGCAATCATTTTATACATTGCTATCTGACCTAGAATAGAAGGTGGCAGGGAGGCCCATTTCTTTAAGTCTCAGTCAGTTTTGCCAAGTAGTGGGGTTATGTAATTGTTCCAATACATCTGTAGGTCTAGAGAGATATACATTCCCAGATACTTGAAACTGTCATGGCAAATTTGCAACCATGGCAACTTGCCCCCAGGAACAAGTCTCGATCCTGACTGGGACCATTCTGGATTTAGTCCAGTTGACAACAAGGCCCAAGGCCTTGCAAAAAATTCCAATATTTCCATCATCCAATCTCTTGTCGCTGCAGAATCTTGGAGATAGAGAAGGACTTTTTCTGCATTAAGTAATATGCGGTCTTTCAGTATCCTTCTCCAGATCTACTCTGCCAATGGTTCAATTAACAGGGCGAACAGAAAGGGGTCAGTAGTGCTCCTTTTACCTGCACCCAAGAAGCCAAGACAGGGACCAGATAACGGTGATGCAATCATTTGATTTAAAACCTGGAAGAGGAAACCTCAGCTAACCAAGTTGAAGATCTTCTCAAAGTCCGGAAGGACTGAAGCCGAAGGGCCTGTAATCTTGTGGCGCTTTAACAATTCTATATGTAAGCCTATGATGCAGTGTTTGGTTCCCCACCAAGGCATAAAGCTGTTCTGTTCCTGATGCACAAGTCACCTAATGACCTGTGCTAAGCTGCCGGCCAGGACCTTGCCAAGTGATTTAGTTTCAATGTTTAAGAGTGATATGGACCTCTAGGAGGAGCAAGAGGTCTGAGGCTGATCATACTTTGGTATCACCACTACGGTGGTCTCACCCAAGTCTCACCCAAGTCCATGGGTAGTCTTCAACTCTGGGTGGCTTCTTTGACCATGTTCAAGAGATGGGGGTTACTACCGAAGCAAACCATTTAAAGAGTTCTGCCAGAATCCCTTGGGAATTGGTGTCTTCACTGAATGCAGCTTTTCAGTAGCCATTAGGATTTCCTCGTCAGTGATCATTTGATCCAGCTGTTGTCAGTTGGAGAAGCGTAGTTGCCTTATGTACAGATCGGCACTTGGAGGACTCCTCGTTTCACTTCTGAGATAGGGCCATGAGTGTACAGGTTTTTAAAGTGCAAAGCAAAGACCTGAAATTCCCTTGACCTTTGTAACCATCCAGCCCTCTGAGTCATGTGTGGCCGAAATATCCCGAGGGGCCCTTTCCTTGGTTGTTAATCAATAAAACCGTTTGCCCCTTCGTCATCATAGTCTCTTCCTCCAGAGAGATATTGAGCCTGTGTTTGCTAGCCTAGCTTTACCCAGAAGTTGAGTCTGCCCTAGGTTATGGATCTTGTAGTCCAGGTGGGATACCCTGATTTTCAGTGCAACTATTTGGCTTCTTTACGCAGTTTCCGAACCCTAACATAGGCCATGGCTTTTCATCTTACAACAGCTGTAAATGCTCTCCAGAGGCAGATTTTGGAGTCTTTCAAGTTAACATTGAAAGCAAATAGTTCTTCTACATCTTGCCTCACAGTAATCTTCAGATCCCCCGTCCACCAGCCACTAAGTGTTCGGTCTCCACATCCCACTGGAACATTTCTCCTGGCCATAGAGCAAGAGTTGAACCCATGAATGATTAGAAATCCATCTTTGGAGTAGCTTAATGTCACCGTTCCCTACAGTGGGAAGGAAGCAATAAACAATGCAGGAAAATGAATCATGTATGCCAAAGAGGAAAGAGAATGCCCTTTCTCCCCACAATACAGACACCAAGTGTCCTCTAACCCCAGAGCAGCCGCCCACGATCTGAGTCTAGGTGATCTCTGTGCAGGCGCCATGTATACTGTTGGGCGTCCATTACCCTCTTCAAGTCTTGTCCAATTTTCCCACCACTGAGCAGAACAAAAGTGCTGGTAGACCACTCAGTGTCTCCTCTAACATGGTAATGGGGGACAGACAGATAATATCGACCAGCCTTGAACCCTGAGGCGGATGTATTTATCCAACTTGTCCATTTCAACTTTTTGGTTAACCATGGAGAATGTTTTATGAAGGGGAATGGCTCCTGCCCTAGAGCCAGAGGAAAATCCAGCATGATATATGTTGTTAAAGCAATGTCTACACAGAAAAGCACAGTTAGATCCCAAGAGGTGTTTATTCTGCAGCAACAGAAATATTGATTTTGTAACACATACCGATAGGAGGTGGGTGTAGCTCACGGAGTTTAGCTATGTGGAACTCTGCCAAGTGGTTAAAAAACTCAGCAGAATTCCACCAGGGGGTGTAATTGCTCCATTCGCCCGTTTGCGCTACGTTTTTCACAACCAGGAGCATGATGTGCGTTCCCATGCAGAAAATATGGTGTGAACAACCCCATATGTTTTGCATGAGTGAGGCCATTTTGTTTTCTCTGTATCGCTGTGCGTGGTGCATCACCCTTAATCTTTTCACTACCACCTTTTTCTAAATTATCCATTTTCCTTTATTTCATCAGTGTGTGTCTTTGTGTATTTTACATTTCTGTCATTTGTTTGTGTGCTTTTAGTGACTTTTTTAATACTTTTTTTTTTTTGCTTCCTTCCATTTCTTCCCCTTTTTTTCTACTCAGTACCATGGCAGAGCAGGACAGCAGAGGGAGTGGCGGCACTGGTGCAGCTTCCAGCCGCTTACCCTGCAGACGTCGGCCCCGCCAAGGGGTGCAGCCAGACCCATTTTTACTGAGGCAGAGATGGCAGCACTTGTGTTCTTTGTGCAGCACCACCTCCCGTCCGTGCTGGCAGCAGGCCTGGGAACAGTTATGCCCTTCTGGATTGTTGACTGCTATTGGGGAGGGTGCACTGGTGTGCGCATCGGCACACTGGGATCCAGCGCACCCAGAAGCAGTGGACGCACCAATGGGTGGACATACTGAACCTCGAGCAGCACTTGCTCGGCCTGCTGGCCATCGAGGTGTCAGGGCTCAGTGAGAAAATAGTTCTTTATTTGTTGTGTGTGTTTCACAATGCTATTTTTTTCTAATAGCAGTGCTACCTCTCAGAAGTAAGTGAAGTTTATGTTACAACAAATATTATGTGATCCAGTTTGAGCTAGCAAGGTGCTCAGTCAGTACTTCTTAATTGCTCACAACAATGCACGTTTGTGCTGATTATTTAAGAAACTATGCAGACTGAGTCTCCTCCTGTCACCAAGAATAAATAGTGGTATGAGTGGTAAGTAATATCAGTGAGTTAGCACTCTCTTCTTTGTGCCTTTCTTTATGTAGCTTCTGCAGTCCCAAATGCAATCTCCCAGTGATGTGTAAGATGCATCTATGCACTGAAAAAAAAGGGAGACTAAGTCGGCCCATCAAAGGTGGTTGAGAAGCAAAGATCATTCATTGCAATATGAATGCAGTAGCAGTGGTACATAGGTGCAAATGTAGTTTAGGAAATTTGGACTAGGGCTTAGGTGTAGAAAATTAATAGGTCAACTAGAGTCAATACTAGTACTATAGGCAATTTTATTTAGAAAAGTACAATGTTACTGTGTTTGCCTTTATAAATATTTTTTGGGGAGTGTACCACTAATCTGTTTTTTTCTCTTCTTTATTTCTTACCCCAGCACCCAAGGGGAAGAAGCGGGCAAGGCCTCAGGTGGGTCTGGAAGATGAGGGTGTCAGTGCCACCACCAGTGCGGCAGCTGGCAGATCTGCTGACCATAGTAAGTGTTCCTGTTATATTATTTCCCTAACTTTCATCTCTCCTGATTTAGAATATTTTTTCTTATTTTTACTGTGCCTCTCTACTTTTTTTTGGTACTTAATTTCTTTCTATCTAAGCTTTGCCTGCATTTTTCTATTTTTCATGTTTCTGTACCTGACTCCCTCCTGTCTGTATTAGTATGTAGCTTTCTTCTGCTTTGTTACTAAGCCTAGCTTTCCCTTCTCCGCTTATATATCTTGCGGATTGGTACTTTAAACTAAGAGGACAGATTTTTAGGACAGGCACTCTACCAAGAAAATTGCATGTGTAAATCAGCTTTTCTACACATGTTTGTGAAGGTTTTCTAATGTTCAAACAGTAAAACAATCGAGTGGCCATTGCCATGGTGCCCTCCATGTTGTGTGTATGTATTATTGATTTATACAGTAGTATACCATACCAGCAATTTCAATGACAGTGCAGCATGGCTGGAAAGTGGTATGAGGACGGTCCCATTGCATTTGCCAGTCAAGACCTCACCATATCATTATAGGCCCTCCTGGACTGACCAAACATTCCACCCCTTCATTGCACTTCGGTGACCTAGCTCTGCCCCTCCATTATGAAATGTTTGTGGTTGACTTGACTGCCTGACTTTTCTGACATTGTTAATCAAAATAATTCCTAAAGTGAATGATCAAAGAAGTAAGAACTGTAGTTATCTATTGTAGTTGTATTTTGTTGAATTATTTCTCAACAAATAACAAGGGGAGGCATACCTGGCATCTAAAATGTCTAACATTTTTTCCAGCCACACCAACCACCAGAGCAGGGACCAGCAGCAGCACAAGTGTGTTGGACGTAGCAGCAGTCGGAGGCGGAGAACCAGCCACAGCAGGGACGGGCATTGGTAGGTCATATTGCTTGCTTATAGACAAGTATTACTAAACTCACTGCAAGGGTGTTGCTTGTGAACCCCCTGCTTTAGCAGCTACAGCAGGGGCTAAGTTCTAAATAGCCTCTTCTAGCTGCAACTCAGCAAACAAAAGCTCGTAATGAACATGCACTACAATTGATGGTTGATGGAAAAGGGATAATAGAAGGGATGGCTGAAATGATATATGAGTGAAAGAATGTGTGGGTGGGTGAAAGGATGCGTAGGTGGGTGATAGGAGATGCATGGGTGGGTGAAAGGATGGTTAAAAGGATATATTGGTGAAAGGATGCCTCAGTGGGTGAAGGTTCGATGGGTAAAAGGATGCTCGGATGGGTTAGAGGATGGTTAGATGGTAAAGAATGATGCATGTGTAAATAAATGGATAGGTGAAGGGATGGTTGAAAGGGTGGATACTGGAAGTTGAGTGTATGGATGGACAGGTGGTTATATGGCTAGATGGATTGGAAAGGTGAAAGACTGGATGAGAGAGAATGTAAAGCTTAAATGGTGGGTATCAAAGAGTGAATAGAACAATGAAAGGATGAATGGATAATTGCTTGGATCAAGAAGGGAGCTCTTTTGGAGAGGGACATGTCTGTTCACCTACTTTGCTTGGTTTGCTGGTTATCAAAGCTTTGGTTCACTGTAGTTGTTAAACAAGGCAGATACGTATCCTCCCACCCATCATCATTCATTACCTCCCTGACCATTAGTCACCCATGCTACTATGACATAACTGCAGCGCGGTTCAGTTCGGGAGTATAGTCTGTGCAATGTGCATCTGCTTCAGTTAATGTGGCATTTACAAAGTTGTCAATGCACTGCAAATGTAAAACAAGGTATGTTTCCCTTTTAACCCAGTGCCCACTCTGTCACCTCCTAGTACTTCAGTCCTATATTCTTTCCTAAGTTCTGTACCAGCCACCCAAAAAAACATTTAAAAGTCTCTTTTTGGCCTGCACCGCATTTATTTACAAGTGATTTATATTTCATGGCTTCCATAATGGGTTCAGGGCAATTCAAAATTTACCCTTTCGATATTCGTCAACTACACTAAGGCACGTGTGGGTAAAAAATGGCCCTGTGACTCGTAATCAGCCAAATTTCAATGGCATAAGGGGTCGAGCAATGTACTGCTACTGTGCCACTCTACTTATTAAACAATTGTTTGCACAGAGCACTGTTTAAAATTTGTCATTTTCCTTTTTCTTTCTTGCTGTAGGTACTCCTGATGGACATACTCCTACACATCAGGAGGTAGAAGCTCGGCTGTGGGGGCAGAGACTGGAGGCTAGTTGCACAAAATACCAAAAGCTGGCAGCTCTTTACAAGAAGGAGAATGAGGCTTAGGCAGCTGGTAACATGCCCAAGGGTCTGAGCTCCTCCAACCAGCCGACAGTGCCTTCAGCCTCCCAGCGGTATCAACCACACCATCAGTGCTGCTGCCATCTGGCAGCAGCCCGACTGTCCCCCACCCCCATTGCTCCCTCATGGTCCGACTGCATATTTCAGTGTTGCATCTTCCAACACCCTGTGCGCCTGGAACTCCGGGTGGCACAGATCGAAGTAACCCTCAATGATCTCTAGACCTGCACGGAGAACGCCCTCTTTTAAACCCTTTTTTAGTTTTTTGTTTTGGTGGGATGGACACTTGTGGTGGGTGGAGAGGGTGGAAAGGGAGTTGTGACTGGGTTTCTTCTTTTTGGACATATTATTTGGACTTTTGTTGGAATTTGGACTTAGTTTCATTGGACTTTGGTTGGGGATGGGATGATTTGTTTGGCGAAGGGGTGGGCTTGTTGTGGGTGGAAAGGATGGGTTTTATAATTGTAAAAAATAAACAAGGAATTCTTTTTTTTAACTTTATTTATTCCTCAAATCTTCATTTTGGTGTTTTAGTTTGCACTGATGTCTTTTAATGTAGCTTGTTTTTAAAATCTGCTTACAAAGTGTGTCAGTTAGTTATACCCTTTCTCTATTGCCCTATATAACTATATTGACCACTAGGGGGTGATTGCCATTGCCTATTTTGCCTACAAAACCTAGATGTTCAAAAGTACCATCTTCAGTAGAAGTTAATTGCTAACTATATGATTTCACTTAACTCCATAGTTCTCTTACCTGAGTAGATGAAGCGAGGGCTGATAGCTCAGACTTCTTACTGCATGATTTTTCCAAGGTGCCATCTTATGGTGCTGGTGGTAGTAGTAGTAGCAGGCTAGCAAGCTAACAGGAAAGACATCACAAGCAAGGTGCCACTGCTACCTATGCAAACTTCAGCTGTAAGATTAATCAAAGGGTTATCCATCACTGTCAACTAGATTGAAAGAAAACAGAGAGTTAGTGGGTCATTTTATATCATAACTTTAGAAGGACTGAGACAGACTACTACGATGACAGTATGATGACACACAACAAAGAAGACCGGATATGATAATAAAAACTAGCAATAGCAAATTCCTCAGAGCAATAGGGAGCTAGTATTTAATGAAAACTAAACTTAAGAAATGAAATCCTCGAGGCAGGAGAGGTGGGCTCACAGTCAGGAGTGGTGTGGATAAGTTTAAGTGTTTAAACAACACACAACACAAGGCCTGAATGATGATGTTGATGAATGATGCATAGGTAAGTAAATGCGGCCAGTGTGGGCTGTTGTTCATGTAAAAGAGGATCATGCAGTGAGTTGGTGTTGCTTTCACCCATCCGCCCCAGCAAGTGTGTGATCCATTTATGGTGTAAAATTAAGTCAAACCTCTATAAAGGCCACACAGCCCAGGGGAAGAGGGTTAGGGGTTTGATGAATGGGTGGGAAAGGGGCTTTGGGGAAAGGTGTGACAAAGACAAACACTACACAAAATTAACAACAACAACAATATTCATTGAGGCACTGAGCAGCACACCAACATCAATCTGTTGTGGAAGGAAATGAAGGAATGAGTATGACACAGTTCAATAAAATGCATTGCAAACAACAGTCCATCAGCCCCAGAGAGAACCAATATAGTATATCACTAAGGCCCTCATTACGACCCTAGCGGTTGGTGGAGAAGTTGTAGTCTTACCGCCAACAGGCTAGTGGTAAAAAAATGGAATTATGACCATCCGCCACTTCTCCATCCGACCGCCAGGGCGGAGACGACAGCTGGGCTGGAGACTTGCGTCTCCAGCCCGGCGGCCGTCACAAGACCGCCGGCGGTATCACGACCCGGCTGACTGCCATGGATTTCATGGGGTTGGGAACCGCCATGAAATCCATGGCGGTAAGCACTATCAGTGCCAGAGAATTCCTTCCCTGGCACTGAAAGGGGTCTCCAACACCCACCACCCCCACCCCTGAGCCCTCCCCCCACACCCCTGCCACCCCCTAAAGGTGGCAGGCCCCCTTCCCCACCCCTACCCCCAACATCGCAACCCAGACACACACACCGTACACTCATGCAGACACCCCCAACACACATACCCACACACTTATCAACAAACATGCCAACAGCCACACACACAGACATACACGCACACATCCATTCAGACATACATACAGACAGACATGCACACATTTCCAAACACAACATCCCCCGCATGCATAACGCACTCACACACCCCCTCTACATATTCACACGCACACCTCAATGCACGCATACAACACACAACACCTCCCCACTCCCTCCCTTAACGAACGATCAACTTACCTGTTCCGTTGATCCTCCGGGAGGGGATGGGATCCATGGGGGCTGCTCCGCCGCTAGCACCCCATCAACAGAACACCACCACGCCAAATCACAGAACGTGATTCCGTGGGCGGTGTTCTGTTGACAAGGCAGTGGAGGTGGAGCAACCTCCACTTCCCCGCCAAAAGCCGGTATGGCTGCTGGTGGCTCTCCGTCCGGAAAAGGACGGAGGGCTGCCAGCAGTCATAATTCGCCGAGTGGAAAACCGCCTGCACTGGCGGTCGTCAGCACGGCGGTCCCTCAGCGGTCTTGCAAAAAGACCGCCGAGGTTGTAATGACCACCTAAGTGTTATGTCTTCTAGGTATTTCTAGGTTTGAAAAATACAAATTATGGAGGAATTAAGTTAACCCCCCCAGTTCTAAAAATTATGATTTTAAAAGGAAATTTATACTGTATTGCCAAATTGGGTGGTGGAACTGCATTCTTCTGAGAATGTCCATCACTCTTTGGTGCCTGGCTGAATCTGTCTGGTAGGTGAGCTGCAGTGTTGAGCTTTCACCAAGTTTCCTTTGTGCAGGAGATGACTAGGAAAAGGCCTCCGTATTGAAAAACAGTAACTGTACTATAGAGTAAAGGAGAGGACAGAAGTAAGCACGGCAAGCTTCATGAGGAGTCAGGAGTATACCAAGAAGACTCAGAGGCAGAGCAAGAACATAAAGAGGAGTTTCATGTTTGAGCCAGCAGTGCAGCAAACACAAACTCAATAGCCTCAATAGCATTTCTCAAATCAACACTCCTTTCTGTAGTCCATGGAGCTGAGTGAATAATAGGCCTCAGAGTCTTCATCATCATAATGGTTTCTCTTTAAAGTTGATAACTTTTGTCTACTAGCTGTTGAGGTAGTCCCACCCTGAGTCCTTCCATCCTGCTCCTCCTGATATCGAGTAACTCCATACAACTCTCAACCCATGCGAGCTAGACCTGTGTAGTGCACTGCTGTTGAAGAACAAATAGAAAAACAGAATTGGTGTTTGTTAGCTAAAGCGACTGGTCTGGTCTCTGAAGAACCAGAAAAAAGGTGTGTTTGGCCTGCAGGTAAATTTCACTAAGTTAAACAGGCCAATCACCATCAGGAAAAATGATCACCCATCATACCCCAAACATTGCAAATCCTCAAAATCAAGTTTACCACCACATACATCACCAATCATCACTCACAATCACTCAATATATCAGTCATTGCTGCACTAGTTAGTATTTACCTCTTCCAATCCACTCAAGGTGATAGATACAAAATTGTATCTCCTCTTTGATGCTAGCAACACATTGGAATTTGTCATTGGCACTGGCAATCTTTTAATCACTGATCTTCTAGGGTCAGCCTTGCTAGGTGATGCAGAAAATGGATTGGCAATGGCATATGAGGGAGGCAGGCATTGTCTCCAATGTCCTGAAGGGAATGTGGAGGCTTCGTTACTGCACACTGGTCCAACTCCAATCCAGCCATATATGTGACAAACAATTGTGAGGCAGAATAAATCCAACACAAACCTAATGTTCCACTAGTTACTTTTATTTTTTCTCCAAAGAAGGAAATTCAATGAGAAATAATTAAAAAGTTCTATCATGGCACTGGCATACTCAGTCTGGGAAGTGGAGTTTGTCGTCAAACTCAGGTGGTTCACCCAGAAGTTGGTCAGATAACACACTTGATTCTGACAAATCATCATCCCCCTGTGGTATTTCAAGAACAGTGTAATCAGGTGGTATGAAATGTTGGCTCATTTTGATCATGGTCAATTTCTTCATGATTTGAGGCAAGAGACTGGTTCTTCTCACTGTAACAACTGCACCAGCTGCACTGAACACACACTCAGCAGACACACTGGCTACAGGAAAGGTCATCTACTTTATTGCCAGCCTGCTAAGCTCTGGCCTTTGGTGGTGCTTCCCATAACAATACACCAATGGGTTTGGATCCACATATACCTCTTTTGGGTCATCCAGATACTCCTGGAACATCCTCTGAATGATAATTGGTGCTGCCACTTGCTCGAGCTCTTGTACCTTCGCCTTTGCGCTGGACTTAAGACCTGTCACTTGAAACCAAGCCAATGCATGGGTTGGGTCCTATTCTTCTGTTACTGTTGTTGCCAGTGTTCTTTTTGCTGGTGTTGGCTTGTTTCTTGTGTTGAGACAAGCCTGCCCTCTCTGGAAGTTGAAGGCAGCACCCCAGAACTGTGAAGTGGGACTCTAAGTTCTAGCCTTTCTTCTTCCTGGTGTCCAGCTTGCTCAGCATTCCACCTCTTATATTTTGAAACATTTGTGTCAGAAAAAGGAATGAAAGTTGGGATAATTTGTTTTGTAGCATGGATCAAGTAGGGTGTCTCAGATGTACTCTTTGGACAAGATGATGTCATTCTGCAGCCTTGAATTACAAGCCAATGCATGCGCTTCTGGGTTTTCATTCACACTTCTGGGTGCAAACCTTTCAGACATCTTTTTTAGCTGGCCCTGTAGCAGATGCAACAATGGGATAGCTTGGCCCATAGTACAGTCCTCCTTGCTAACTTCCCATGTCAAAACCACAAAAGGGCGCAGCATCTGTGTCAGACATTTGACTAGGCCCAATTTGTCCGCATCTGTGGTCATAGCTTTCTTAATTGAATACTCTCCTCTTTGAATGACATGGTTATTGACCTGTCTGTACTGCTCAAACAGACGTTGCAACATATAATAGGTCGACTTCCAACGTGCTGGCACCTCCGGTATCTGGTACTCTAGTAGCATGCTGAATAATCCACAAATGTTTCCAGACTATAAAAGAATGGCTGAAATGAGTGTAGAGTCATCTGCAGGTGGTCAGTATGTTGTTGACTGTGTTTCCTTTTTTGAGAAAGTCTTGCACAACCAGGTTGATGCAGTGCACCAAATACAGGACCCTGAAATAGCCACTGTTTGCCATGGCCTTGACTATGTTAGTGCTGTTGTCTGTGACAACAAATCAATTTCTGAGGCCTGTGGGTCGCAGCCATTCAGACACCCTGCTGTTAAATTCTTCCAAGATGTTTGCAACTGTATGTGATTTCTCCATGGCGACCATGGCTACTGTTGAATGCCACTGAATGCTCTTACAACTTTCTTCAGGGCCAAGACCTGTAGATAGCTTTTGCTTTACCCCCGCAAAAGAGACCAAGTGTGCAGTGGTGCACATGTAATCAGTCACCTGCCAGCTGGCCCACATGTCTGTCATCAGTTAGATAGTGTGGACAACACTTTGCTGCAAAGGGTGTCCATCCAGTTGCAGCACATTGTGATGCAGTGCTGGAAAGAGCAACTCTGGCAAAATAGGTCCAATATGGAAGCTTCCATTTCTAACAGACGGCTGCCCCAAATTCTCAGAGTTCCTCTCCTTCCACAAAGTATAAAGGGAGAAGGTCCAGTGCTAACATTTTTGCCAGCTTCCCATTGTACAAACGTGTTGTTGGGTGGTTGCGGTCGTAGGGCCCCTCCTACCTAAATATATCCATAATAGTAGCCTGGATTTTCTTCTTTTCTGGGGCCACTGATGCAGGTGACTTTCGAGAAGTAAGTGGTGGTAGACTCAATATGCATCATGGGACAGTCATTGTATTCTGTGGTGTCTTCAACTGACTCTGAGTCTTCTTGTGCCATTGTGAGGTGGCTGAGGTGGATGACTCTGGCGCACTGCTTGGGACAAGGCTGCTTTGCATGAGGATGTTACCCTCTTCTTGATCACCTCCCACTTTGATTGGACTTGTAGCTGATGTTTCTGGACTCTTCTCACCTTCACCACCACAACCACATTTAAGCACATTTTTTAAGGTGCTCTTCTCACTGAATTGAGTGATATTTTTTCATATGGGTCATTTGGCCTCCAGTACCACAATGTGAACCAGAGTTACCTCGACAATTACTAGCGTGGAAAATGTAGCTTATTGCAATGTTCTCCTCTTGTTTGCTAATCATAAAAAAAATGCAAACTCGGGAAAAGTACTTTCTTAGTGGACCGCTGTCAATGCCTGAATAAGAGCTAAAGGTAGGAGGGTGTGTCATTGATTGCTTCTCTGCAGTGCATACTTCTACTGAGGTAGACGTTGGTACAGGTCTCAGCTGGGGCTTTACAAATAAGGGTGCTGGCGGTACTACCTTTGCCACATCCCTCGGAGCAGGTTGAATAGTAATTTTGGACACCTCTGTGCCAGTTTCCACAATGACTAGCTCATCATTGTCATCGTCATCATCCCCTCCCATGATTCTAAGGCTTTCAGGAACTTTTCTTTTCCCTTGCCTCTCCTAGTGTCTCTGAGACTCTACCGGAGTCCACTCCAATTCCCTGTCATCGTCATCAGAAGTGGTGCTTAGAGAAGATGTTGGAGTAGTACCCTTCCTTTCCCTTACTAGAGATCTGGGAGCCAATGATTCTAAAAGAAGAGGTTCTTCCTCGACGGGAAGCTCAACCTCTTGTTCTGATCCAACTTCAGAAAGCTCTACTATTACTGACTGTGGCTGCTGTCCACTTTGCTCTGTTTCCTGAAACAATTGGATACTACTTTGTGAAACTGACAAATCCAATTCAACATTGCTGCTTGTTGGCGTCACCATGATTGCAGTGGCTGCCTCACTGACAGACATGGCTTAGGTTGGGGTGATGCTGTTGATGCAGGAGTGCTGCTCCCAGGTTTCTTCCTGGAGTGTGACAGGCACACGTCTCCCGAAAAAGGTGGTCGGAATGCCACTGGTGAAAAGATGCTTCTCCTCCCTTACCACTTTCTTGGGAGAAGCTTTCTTTGGGGCCATCTTAAAGCTCTCAGTTGCCAGTGGCATTCAGCTGTACAAGCGGACGAGATTGGAGGACTCAATTCACTGTACAGGCCTTCTGTTTGGCAGTACTGCGGGTAATGTCTCTTCTTCTCTTGTGCACCTAAAAGCAACCAAGCAAGAAAAACATGTAGTTAGTGAAAAGTGGCATTTTTGCACGTTGAAATAGGACAGGCAAATGCAACACTAGTGTGGATGGTTACTTACATAATAAATAACATATCCAAACATTGTAAAGTCCAACCACACCACCGTACAATAAGATGTCATTTCAAATCAGGCAACACAACATACAAATATAGTTTTTCATCTGTTCCAAAGGAGACACCTGTGATAGTCAGAGAAGTGCATGGGTAAATGGAATAATCCATAAAACACCTAAGCCACGTATGGTGGTCCAGGGAGAATTGAATAATCATTAGAAAATGAATTATGCTGCTGATGTGTCTGCAGTGCACCCCAGCAAGGGTGTCCAGAAGAAAATGGAATTATACCTAACAAAACTGAATGTTGTAGTGAAAATGTGTGCATATGGTGGATGGATTGATGGATTGATAGTTCAAGGCAAAGTGCAAAAAATTTAAAAAATACATTTGAAAAATAAGATAAACATTTTTTTAAAACATTACAAAATCTAAAATAAACATTTGAAAAGGTAAAATAAAAATAAAAATTAACATTATAAAAAAAAATACAATAAAAAAATGATCAATAATTGCAGATGTTTGTATGGGAAGACGAAAAGAAAGAAACCTACTGAGAGGCAAGGCGGTGCATAATAAAAAATGCAAAAAAGCTTGTAATAATGTAAGCACTGTTCCTCAGAATCATATTCTTAGTGTACATATACTACAGTAATCCCCAAGCATATTATTAAACTGGATACACAAAATGGCCTCCAGCCACATGGTCAAATAACAACAGAGAGCAAGGAAGCATGGAGAACAAAGAACATATGCAAGCCCAAGGCAAATACACACTGGCTGGATGCTCAAAATGGCCACCAGCCTCATGGTCAAACAACAGCAGCGAGGAAGGTGGGATGGGGAACAAAGAACACATGCAAGCATGAGGCAAAAACACACAGGCTGGATGCACAAAATGGCTGCCAGCCACATGGTCAAACAACAACAGCAAGAAAGGAATCAAGGGGAACAAAGAACACATGTAAGTCTATGGCAATAGACTACACAAAAGGGCTCCTGGCCACATGGCATGGAATACAAAGACAAATAGTGGCTGATGACAAACACACAAACACACACACCCCCACACACACACACACACACACACTGGCCAGAAAAAGGAGACATGATGATAAAACTGAAGAAAACACTAACATTAATTCAGCAATGCAAAAGATGAAAATGAACTGAGCTATAAAAAATTTACAACAACATACATCCTCCTATGCCGTCAAATATTACCCAACATATACACTTTTTGCAGAAAAAACAAATGCAAAAAATAGCCAACACTTTTAATTTAATCCAATGCCATCTCTTCTCTAAATGAAGTGTTTAAACCAAACACCACAGCAACATTTCCAACACCCTTACACAACAACTTTTTTTCACAAAAACAAAGTCCTTAGACCAAAGGTACATAGCCAGGAGACACAGAGAGTGAACCTTCCACCTCAAAATCCAATTTAAAAGTGAGTAGAAGATGGACAAAGCACTGGAAGGAGCCTACTGGACAGGAACAGTAAGTTGGAGTCTCTGGGGACTTCCTTTCTGTTGGAGAAAAAATTAAACAAGAAAGGCACTAAACAACTTGAACATTTAATTGGAGAAGAAAATCCACTAGATAACCTATTTTTGAGTAGATTTAGCTGCTTCTCGAGTAGGAAATCTACTTGAGGTGCATTTGTGCTCGCAAATGGCACTATATCGGTGTCATCGAAGCAGCAAAATCTTGTGCACGCTTGGTTGCGGCCTGTGAATATAGTGGTCTCACGAGTGAGCGCCAAAACAAATCTCACGGGTGTGAATGGGAGAAAAACCTCTGCTTCACGCTGGAAGGCAAAATTCATGAGCTCAGCACAACTCTGCGTGGCACAAAGTGGCCAAATTCAAAACACTCGGTGAGCAGGGCAGCATTTTCTGCCCGGGCCTAACCACGATAGCATTTGTGGGACATTACCCGCTACGAAGAACTTAAGCATTGAAGTAACAGAGCCAAAACAATTAGCCCACCCTTGCCGTGGTAAGTGTATACTTGCCAACATTAAAACACCTGCATAGAATTAGGGTACCACATTAAGTACATGTGCAATTTGGGAACACTTGCATGTGAGTAAAGATCACAAGAGTGCATTTCCACATTGGCAGCATCCCAATCTGGTTGTAGTAGATAGTAATTTGCATGTCAGTGTATCCAGCCAATGGAACCTGGTTATATACAATATACTGGTGGACACATCTCTGTCCTGTGCTTAGGGGCCACTAAGTCTGCATCCAGTGTGTGTTTCATTTCTATGGCTGACTATGGAGTTCACAAAGGGGCAGGGGCCAAATCCCTCCTGCTTCATAACTGAGCCCATGGTGCAGAGCATGAACCACCTGCCTGGCTTAGGATGAGCTGAGGGGGAAATTAGGACAGCCTCATGTTTTTTATTTGCTTCCAAATTCATCAGGTATATATCCTAAACCACTGCTCCTGTACCCTTCCCTCCCCAAGTTTTGGACTTGGTTATAACATCTAGTACAGCCTTTGCCTAACTTCATATCTGGAGCTGTGTCGGACTTCTGTGCCATTGCTATTTGTCTCATAAATGGCACAAAGGCTAGATCATTGAATCTGTGTAAATATGTATCCCCTTTGGCTTTGGGAGTAAGGCCCAGCAGGCATGGTTCAGGTGTGCTCAGCACCACACACTCCACCAGGGTAGAAGTGATTGGACCTCCCCCTAGGTGTGCTGTATGACCATGCAATCCCATACCATGTGAAAGAATCCAGCCTTAAGGGTACTGCATCCGGGACACTTAGATGATACCCCAGGAAACATTTGTTGTATATGCCTTGGTGTGAGCTAAGGCTTGATGTAAGTAATTAAATTGTGTGTAGCAGAAACGTGGATTTCGCAAGATCTCATGTACTTGTTGCGGGGCTCAGGCCCACTGCTTATTTTTTTGATAAACAATTTTTATGAATTTGAAGGCATTAAATACAGAAGGTTTGAAATGACACTCTCAGGACAGATTCTGCGCAAGTACAGTCAGTGGCAAGACAATGGTTTTGATCAGGTGTATACAAAAGATATGCATATATATGAAAAAGGCAGTTATGAGAGCCCACAACAATAACATTTACAATATTTCGCCAGCCATTTTCCCCAGATCTTGGCATACTTACAGGGGCAACCCCGTGCTTCATAAACTGGTTTCTCTTGCCTAGCACACCGGTCCATCCCTCTTCTCCATCTCAAGAGTGTCAATGGTGTAGCAGCCTTCCAACGAGCTGCAATGTCTATTTTGGCAACCTGAAGAGCAGTGCCCAGGAAGATCTGATCCATTCTTGTTCCCCTATACCTTCCATGACTCCCAGTATCGCAACCAACAGGGACAGTGGAACCACCCATCCCAGGAGCTTTGAAAGTTTCTCCAGCAGCTTAATCCAATAATGCTGGATATGAGGACATGACCATATCATATGGTAAAATTCTGCCAGGGCTGTATCACATTTGGGACAATCAAGGATTGCGAGAAGCCCTGCTCGGTGCAGTCTTGTGGGGGAGAGATACATCCCATAAAGACAATATGCTTGTATGAGTTGCAGCCGGAACAACATGAATAGATGCTGCAGGGTCATTAGGGCGTCTACAGTCCTCCCCCTACAGCGGTCCCAACCATCCTTTCCTGGAGCGCATGGCAAAGTTGGAGTTATTTATAGAATTGTGAGTGAGCAAACTGGTAGGTCGTCTGTAGCTCCTGGAAGTAACACATATGCGTTCCTTGCCATACATCTCCAAGTTGTGAAATTCCTAGTTGGTCCCATCTAGTGAACCCTCGTAGTGTTGCTGTCTCCCGCAGCCAGGTACTGCTTCAAAGAGGAGGCTGTTGAGTCAGAGTTGTCACCCACCAAGTGTGCCTCAAGGCCCCCCACCATGCCAAGAACACCATTTTGATCCCCAAGGCTAAGTCTTTTGGAATCAGTGAACCATACAATATGTCTAGTATTTTAGAGAATTCCAGGGTATTAAGTTCCAATTTGTATGCTGGATCCGAAATCCCTCCTGCAAACCATTCACAAAGGATTAAAAGTTGAGTCGCCAAGTGATAAAGATTGGCCATGCCCAGTCCTCCGTCGTATGGACCCCTTTGACAATGCTGCAGCGCTACGTGATGTTTAATTCCCTGACAGAGGAAGAATGCTATAGTTGTATCGAAGGTATGAAACCAGGAGTGCGGCAGCCAAAATTATAGATTCTGTAGGCTATATAAGAATCAGGAGAGGATTTTAAAGAGTGCTATGCAACATAAAACGTTCAATGGAAGGGAGTGCCATTTCATCAAATCCGCAGTTTCACGTTGTGTTAATGGTCGCAGATTTAGGACCCAAGTTAGGTCGGGGAGAGGTGCCACCCAAATACCTAGATACTTAAAACTTTGTCACCTAATGGGCACTGTGTCCTGCAAGGCAAAGCAGTCATGTGATGGTGATAAGGGCACTATCAAAGATTTTGAAGGCTTCACTCAGAGGCCCGATGCCTCCTGAAAGCATTTTAATAGGTGTAGGCTGCGTGGGCCGCCAGATAGATGAAAATGTCACCCGCATAGAGAGCTATGCGGCCATCATGGTCGCTGCCCCATCTCCACTGCCTAAAAAGAGAATTGTTCCTGATTAGGTGCGCCAGCGGTTCCATTGCTAGGGTGAATAGGAGGGGGGCAACCCTGGCGCATGCCGTGTAGTGTGGGAAAGTCCTGGGACAGAGTACCATTAATCAGTACCAGGGCCTCGGGGTTAACATATAGTGCCCACCTTTTATCAGCAAAATGGGGCGATAGTCCACACACGCCCGGGAGGGAGGTTGGGTCTTAGGAATCACCACTATCCATGCCCATGTCCATCTCTGGAGGGAACACACCAGTGCAATCAACCTCTCCATATAGGGCAAGAAGTCTAGGTGTTAAGATTTCACAAAATTGAGCATAGTTTTCACCGGGAGGCCGTCGGGTCCCGGAGATTTCCCGGAGGCTAAAGCTGAGGTAGCCTTCTGTACTGGAAATGGGTTCATCTAGGATTTTTCTCTCAAAAAGAGGTAATGGTGAAAGGGAGATGTCACTGAGAAACTGAGCTGAATACTCGGGGTAATCGTTGGGGAGGCAGTGTAGAGGGACCAATAGTATTCGGCAGATGCTCCTGACACTTCCGGGAGGGTATGCACAGTGTTACCCCTTGGGTCTTTCATTTCGGGAATAATTCTGGATGGCTGGTGGTGGGACACCAGCCAATAGAGTAACTTCCCATTCTGGTCCCCCCAGCCGTATACCCTGGATGTGGACACCCTCCACAGGTGTTTAGCCGCCTCAATCGATTGGTTGCATATTTTGTGCAGAATCCTTGGCAAGTGACGGGAATCTGTCTCCCTGGATTGTGTTACCAACTCAGCCTTAAGCCAGAGGGCCTGGGTCTCTAGCTGGCCAATATGTGACATGCGCAATCGCTTCTCAGAGTGCACAAATCCCTTGGCGAAGTCCTGGATCACTGCCTTACTAGCCGCCCAGAGATGGTAGTGGGACGGAACAATCATTGATGTCGAAATATGCCTGCAATTCAGTCTGTAGGTAGTGAATGCAGGCTTTGCGTTGCAGATGCCAAGCGTTAAGACGCAGTAGGGGACAAGCCTCTCTCCAAGCAGATCCAATATGTGCAAGAAGTGGGGCATGGTCAGAGACGCCTCTCAGAAGGATTTAGCAATGGCCCTATACTCTCTATTGGGAGTAAGGATAAGATCTGTTCTAAACTGTATGTGGGTCACCGCTGAGGTTTGTATAAATTGATGGGCCCATGGGTGCCAAGTTCTCAATACATTGCTTAGTCCCAGAGATGTGAGCCAGTCTGATATGTGCAGTGCTGCTGTGCATTGGGAGATGGAGGGTAGGCTTGACGTGTCTGTCTCCGGATCAAGGGCAGCATCAAGGTCACCCCCTATCAGTGTCTGCCCGTGGAGTTGTTGTGTAGCCATTTTAGTTATAGCTCCATGCACGTTAGTTTAACACACTAGGCTGCTGTGCACTTTGACCTAGATATATTTTATTCGGCTTCACATTGTTATTTTTACAATAACCAGTTTTACGGTCTTGTTTTATTTTCATCTATCTAACTGTTTTTGCTTAGCCCAGCACTGTCTTCTCAAACAAGACATTCTTGATCACTTTGTGCTTCAGTCAAGGCTACAGTTTGGTACATTGCCGGTGAACGTGATAGAAGTTTAGTCTCCAACATTCGGAGAAAATACACATCCTTACGTAGGGACATTTTCTTAGAACATCAGATGTGTTATTATAAAAACACTTCCTAGTCCCATTACACGTTAAGAGGGAGATTCCAGCCAGGGAACCATGACTGTATGCTGATTGCTGAATGCTTCGCTGCAGATGCTATCGCAGACTACAGGCCTTTGCTCAGGTCTGAGGGTCGATGTCCTCCAGGGGGAACCTGAAAGGCAGAACCAGAGCGTAACATGCTATGCTCAGATTATGGCTTGGATAGGAAATAGTCCATAAATTCTAGTGAAAATATGATAGCGTTATTCTTATGCTTCATTCTCCTCGTCACCATTTTAATATTGTCATGTTGTGTTGTCCTGGTTATTGCAGCTCACGCTTTGCTATCTAAAATGCAGTTGTTTTATTAACTCAGTCATTAAAACTTATACTGCTTCTTATTGTCATTTGTATATGAGACCGAATTGTGGATGAGAGAACCGGATGCGACCTGAGTGACCACAACTTCCCTGAGAAGCCTAATATGTCATGCGCTCGGCTGCCCAATCATCTCTATCTTTTGGTAGAGATGAGGCACTGGTAGTAAGCTGGAGCAAAACCCGGATTTAGGGTGACAGGTGTCACCCACAGTGGGTCAGACTCAGTCTCTCACACCGTGGATGATCTTGCTGCTCAAAATCCAGTAGTCTCATTAGAATAATGAGAGCCTACGCGACAGGGTAATTCTAATAATATTTTTGTGAGATCTCGTAAGCAGGTCTGTACTGCCACTGGAGGGGCATAAAAACTCACTGAATTAGGTCTGTGGCCTTCTATTGCGCCCATTAGAATGATATATCTCCCTTGTTTGTCCCTGATGACCTTATCAACTACCATCGGGAAGGAGCGTTGCAGTAGAACAGCTACTCCCCTGGATCCCCGAGTGAAGCCAGTGTGATAAACTCAGTCATACCCTTGCCGGGGCAGGAAAGGGAAAAATTCCTCCATCAGGTGGGTTTCTTGTAGCATAAGCACATCTGGGTGATGTTGCTGGGCAAAGGTGAAGCCTGCGGCACGTTTTATCTTGTCCAGGAGACCGCTGACATTCCAGGACAAAATTTGAAAAGGTCTTGTCATTGCCAGTGGGAAGTTAAATGATGCCGCTACAGGAGGGGATAGGCAGACAGGCCTAGTCTCACTGCTCAGTGTCAAGTCTGTGGGGCACTGTAATGGCACCTGTACCCATAAAGCATGTCTGTCCATTGAAGGTGTGTTCCCAGTTGCATGCGTGCCAAAGTTGGTGTGTCGAACATATACCCAAACAATAGCAACTTGCTTCGTGACTTACACCCCCCATCTCCTGCCCCTCCCCATACTTTCCCCATAAGCATTGGTCACCCATATAATCACAAATCTGTATAAACTTAAAGGAACAGAGAAGAAGAATTAAAACTATCAAGTCATGGACAAATGTTCTATAATACAGGATAACCATCAGCACCACATCACCTTAACATAGTATAACTATTCATGGTCAGTTAAGTTGTAGACCTCAGGCAGCAGTTCCACTTCCGATACTAAATTGTGGGACTTCAGGACAAACTGGTATGGCTGCTTGAGTGAATCCTTTCAGGGTTGGATCTCTCAGAAAGCGCCCCAGACCTTGGAGTCTGTTCTAGTGCTGTATCGGCCCTGTCAGTTGTCACTACTCGTGACGAGACTCCTCTATGTCCCAGCCCCAGAGATGAAGATCTCGCTCTCTGGGATGTCCCCCGTCTCCGGGAGCATTGACGTTTCCACTGTGTCCTATGTCTTTCATCAGTGTGACGATAATTGGATTGTATTGAATCTGGAGGGCGACTACGCCCAGAGTCGGACAACGACTATTCCTCAGTAAGGCTGAGGTCGGGGTCTCGAAGAACCAAGTTTAAGCAAGCATTGTAGACCACTCGGAGCCGGGCAGGGGAAAGGAGATGGTATGGTATCCCCATCAATCTGAGTTTTTGTTTGACGTTGAGGTAAGATCTACTTTGTTGTCGGACCTCCTTTGTATAGTCTGGAAAAGGGAGAACCTTGGCATTCTTGCATCGCAGGACCTTATGGGTTCTGGCCACCTGTATGACTGCGTCTCTGTCTCTAAAGTTAAAAAAATCAGACTATCACTGGCCGAGGCGAGGTGCCCGGGGGAAGTCTTGCCAACAGTGCGCGGTGGGCCCTTTTGATGAGAACCAGGGTGACAGATGGGCCTCTGGCATCCAGGATCTGAGCCAACTTTCGAGGAATTCCACCATCGGAATGGGATTCTTCATTTTTGGGAATGCCAATGATATGTACATTGTTACGTCATGAGCAGTTCTCCGCATCGTCCGCATGTATGTGTCAGAAGAGTTGTTACTTGAGTTTTAAGAGTTTTCTTTTCATCCTCGACATCAGAACGGCGGGCCTCAGCCTCCGTGATCCTGGCTGTTGCATTACGGAAGTCTTGACACAGCAATGTAACTTCCACCCTGACCTCCCCTATTTTGTTTTCAGCTGCTTCAGATTATGACTGGATCACCTGTAAGATCGTGGCCAGGTCAACTGTTGGCTGAGGGCCAGTTATGGACTCCACCAGTGGGGTGGTAGTGTATTGGTTTAACCGTGTTTGAGTCGTGGAGGAGTGGGCCGCCTTGTCTTTGCCTATGTCTGCTGTATTTAGCGTCTTAGTCCATTCTCCCGCCACCTCTATTCACCAACACAAGGTGCTGATGCCAAGGGGGTGGGCCAATGTTGACCCCAATCGATGGACCCACGTGCCCAGAAAATAATCAGGAGGATGTGGAAGATAATTAATTTGAGTGTGAGTTCCAACAGAGTGTCTAGGTGGGGCGCTGGGGCCACCATCATATTTATTTAACTTCTCAGGACCCCAGGTGCATCAGGTTGATACATGGGCCCTACCACTGCCTTGCTGCACTCCAGCGCCACCCCCCCTGCACTCTCAGATGTGAGCTTGTGATGCAGATTAGGCACAACCACCCATAATGGTGCTGTCATGCAAGGATAAGACTCATGAGTCTCCTTCTCCAGGTTAGTGTCCTTCAGGAGCTAATCACTCAGGTTTCCAGGGTGGAAATGCTCAGGTCCTCAAGAGATCAGGACCACGTATCTTTCCCAGTCCTGTGCCTCATTTTCAGCACCCCACGCCCTGAGGTAGCAGAAAGTGTCCGCAGGCCTCTCCCAGCAGGTACTTGTCAGTGTCCCCTCACTCAGAGGGTGCGCCAGTGATCCTGTGTGCCAATCACAGAAGGGGGGGTCTGTTGTGTCTCAGACACCCCCGTTGGCACTGTTCTCCTGAAAATGGGTCAGGCGGGCCCCGTACACTGTGCACAGGCATGCTTGCTTCCCTTGGCGTGTCAATGCAGATTGAGGCCCAAAATCAGCTCTGCAGTCAGACGCGACACGCCTCTCCTGGGGCCCATCCACCAAGGCCCTAGCACTCCACGTCAGGCACTCCTCCTAGGCTGTGGAGTCCCCAGTGAAGCCACGCAGGGCTGCCCACCCTCTCCTGCCCCCTGACCTGCCCAGTTCACGTACTTCATGGAAGGCAGTCTGCAGGTCCGGGAAGGCAGCGGCTGGGAGAGAGAACCACAGCACAGGCGGTGCACGTATAGACAGAGCCCAGGCCCCTCAGGCACACTGGACCTCTCGGGTGTGTGCAGGGCGGCGTCTTTCCTCCTTGCTCTCCCCACCATGGCAGCCGGGCGCGGCCGCAGGTAAGTGCAGACTGGGGAAGGGGGACTCAGAGACCGAAGTTCACCACCGTCCCTCGGGTCAAAGGCAGTCCACAACAGAGCCTTTGGCGCAGATCTGAACTGGTATTTAGCTGAGTGGGTGGGCCCGGTCTAGATCGGAGCCTCAGATGGCGGCTGCCATTTTCATTGGCCGCATCAATTTCGGGGCTGCCATGTTCCACCCATTGAGGCTTCTGTTTCGCGTCACTGTCGGCATCACAGGGGTCTTGTAGGCTCTCTGACAGCCGATGGGGTCTTAAGATGCTGGTGATCTGGGCATTAAGACGGATGATGGAGAGGTCGGGAGCACTTCTAAAGTGCGACTGTCATCTTGACGTCTCGGCCATGCCTCCCAGGCCAATGCTTGAGTTCTATCTGAAGGTCTGCTGCCCAATGGTTCCTGAAACTTGTGTCCGGTTTGTGGTGTTAGTGCCTGCAGAGCAGCATACAAATCTGTTATGATTTTTCATGTGTCTCCATGAGATAATATTGTTTGTAGTGGTCATGCCTTAGGTGGTTTGTTTCAACTTTGTCCCCATTGCATGGCAACCCCATGTTGTACAGCATTGTATCTTAAGAATTGTCCTGCGGGTAGGTAATAAGAGTCCCTGAATTCCTGTAAGGGACACAGAACGCCCTCTGCCTAGAGGTCTCCCACTAGGTCTATCCCTGCCTCCTTCCTACGTGTCCAGTTGTGTTGTTGGGTTGCAACTTGTAATGTCGGTAATTTTCACTTGCCGATCAATGGTGAATATAGGGAGAGCAATCTGCATTTGTGGATATATTTATGCCAACATATGCAGACAGCTCTCATCAGATGAGTCTCCTGTGGTGGTATTTCCAGGGGTTTTGATAACCAGGTATAAATGTGCACCCCATTGAGTATGTGTTGAATGTTGGATCTTTTTGCACAGGGGGCTGTTCCCAACCAGCATAGAAGCCACTGTAATAGAGCTGCTGTATAGTACAGCCAACTCATAGTTGGGGAAACCAATTCCTCCCTCCAAGAGTGGGCACTGCATTTTTTAGAGTACCACCTGTTTCCTACCCACTCCCCATATCAGGTCCAATAACAGCCCATGTAGTTCCCTGAAGGAATGTGTGGGGAGTAGTAATGGTAGGGCTGTGAAAAAGTACAGTAGTCTTGGCAGTATCAGGATCTTGGCTTTTGCTACAAGACCCAGCGCAGCAAGAGTGATGTACAAAATGAAGTCTACGGATTGTGCAAAGAGTCTTATACGCATTCCCCTTCAATAAGTTATTGTCATTGTGGTAAATTTGGATTCTCAGATACCTAAACGCCTCAAAATTTCACTCAAGCCTAGAATATGACAAGGCCTCTCGGTTGTTCTCTGGCACCAGAGACAGTGGGAACAGACAGGACTTGGTCCAATGAGGACCAGTCTCCTCTTATTGCAGTTATTTATTCCATTGACATTTCAAGATTGGAATTTGAACTGTAACTGGGTTATCCTACTTTCAACTTCGACAATATTTGAGTAGTATCTGCTTTATCTCATTGGAGAGTACATAGGAGTAATTTTCTAGACTTACAAACATGAACATATAACCCCCCCCATTGCTCTCCACCCTACACTTCTCCCCTCAAAGTATCTGTCGACCCATCGTTAACTGGGAACTAAAACTCCCCAAAGAAATCTCACATGTGCTAAGCAACTGAAAGTAACTTTGGACAAGGCAGTGGCACAAAGGTGCACCCCACTTAAGCCTAGCATGTGTGGAAGGACAAACATAACGTCTCAGTAAAGTGGCCTGAAGTTTTTGTATGGAGTCTTCAGCCTCTGAAAATTCTCTCCCCTGCCTTGGTTACCTTCTTAAGAGTGTTCCTCAGACCTTGGCAAAGCAAAGAGAGGTCCAGGCACAATTCCTCAATCTTCCCTTACAGTTATAATCTCGAGTCCTGTATTGACTTCACATTCAAGGCCATGTGGTCCAGAGGAGGTCACTCCACAGGAGACTGCTCCATGTGCATGTCTTGCATCATCCGAGGGAGGGTTATGTTTAGTAAATCTATTTTCACCTGCATGGGCTGAAGGGTTTGTTTGTTCTTGTCTATTTACGCGGCTGTCAAGTCTCACTCCTCAATCAGCCTTTTTCCTGCACTGGAGAGGAAGGGGGAGTCCCCCTGCATTGACTTCCACCATGTAGGTGGTCAAAGTATTTGTCCATGCAATGGATTTTGACAGATGAACTGGATTGAAGTATGGAATCCAGAGAAGAGCGTCCAACTTCTCAGACAGCTCAGTTTATTTCTTGACTGTCCGCACCCTATAACACAGAGCCTAGAAATAATCAGAAGTACCGGTGTGCAGAACATTAATTTAGGACCTTTTTAGATTGAAAAGAGAGAACATTTCACAAGAAGGGAAAGAGGGAGGGTGGTGGTGAATCTGTGGTACATTAGAACATCCATCACAAAAGGTCCCTGATGTTTGGTAACTTGTTCTTCTGATGGATACTTCTAACTGCAGATTCCTCACCTTTAGAACATATACCAAAGCAGTACCTCCCAAGGTGGTGGGTCTTAGGAATCGGTCAGACTAAAACGTTCTACAGAACCGAATCAGCAATGTACTCCTCCTGTCTGTCCTGCTTGTCAAGGCAGCAGTGACCTGACCCCCCATGTTGCAGTCTGGCAGATGTCAAGGAGAGGCACTCCATGTTCCAGCACAGTGGTAGCGTCTTTGCCCCTGGTGGAACTAGCCCTCACACTATTCAGAAAGTTACTTCTTGGTCACTGAGTGTCAATCTAAATACAGAGAACTATCCACTTTGACAAAGCCCTTTGCTGAGCTCGGCTGGAGAGGCCATGGTATAAAGGTGCACAGGAGGCCTGTGCTCCAATCTTTCCAGAATTAGAGAAAGATCCTTCTTGGAAACTCCAGCATCCAAGCATTTTGAGACTGCAGGTTCTAATGGTGGCAAAGAGATCTAGCCAGGGATCACCCCATTGCTGATCGATGCCCTGTGCCACCTCGGGGTGTAAGAGCCATGTGGTTAAAGGTTATAGAAATGTCACAACACTTTAGTGACCACCAGAGACAGTGTGACTCTGGTACAGGACCCCACTTCACCATTCTTGTTGCGGTTCCACATGACCGTGTTGTTGTTCATGAGAATCTGAACCAGTCTCCCTTTGATGGATGGTAGGAAGTATTTCAGTGCCAGGTGAATTGCCCGCAACTCCAATAGGTTGATGTGGAGATGGGTCTCCGCCAGAGATTAGAGTCCTCTGCTCGACACCTATCCCAGATGGCCTCTTATCCTAGCAGTGTTGCATTCGTCACCACTGTCAGCTCTGGTTGGGGCAGGCAGAGGTGTCTGCCACTGGTCCAAGAGCAATCAAGCAGCCACTACTGCAGATCTTTTGCAGTCTCCTCTGAGACCTGGATGGAGTCTTATATGTTCCCAGGTGCAGGGCCCACTCAGACTTCAGGTTACACTGCAGAGCTTGTATATACCACCTGGCATAGTTGATAAGCAAGAAGCAAGAGGCCAGATGGCCTCAGAGTCACTCTCACCAAGACCCAGTAATGAGGCTGAAACATCGGGTTCAGAGCCCAAATGTCCTGCACTCATGATAGAGGGAAGGCCTGAAACTGCACCGTATCCAGAATGGATCGAACGAAAGGAGCCTCTGCAAAAATGTAAGGCATCAGCACTTTGATATTGAACTTAAATGATGACAGGAGGGTCGCTGACATCTGGAGGTGGTCTACGACTGACTGTGGTGAACTCGCCCCTTCAATAGCCAGATGTCGTGATAGGGGGAAACTGGAATTCCCACCCTCTGAAGCTGTGCTGCCACCGCCTCCATAACTTTAAAACACCTGAGGCGAAGCACAGCAAACTGAAAATGCTCCGGGCTCAGGAAGCCACCATCCAGTCACTCGCATCCAGGGCAGAGAGAACCTGGGCCAGTGAGAGCATCTTGAATTTGTCCTTCCGTGAAAAGACGTTCAAAGTACAATGAGCTACAATGGGATAAAGGCCTCCATCCTTCTTCGACAAGAGGAAATAGCGTGAGTAACAGCCAATTTCTATTTCGGTGTCTGGAATCACCTCAGTGGCTCTTTTGACCAGAACAGCATGCACTTTTTGGAGGATGATGGGCAGGTGCTCCTCTCAAAGACACTCTGACGTGGGCAGGAGGCACAGCAGGTTTAAAAGGAATGGAAGGGCTTAGCTTTTTTGAAAGATCTGAAGGATCCACCTGTTGGATTTTATCTTTTCCCACAGTTGAAGGAAATGTCTGATCCTGCCTTACACAGTGTGGTCTTGTGACACTAAGAGCAAACTAAAGCAGTTTAGGTTCTGATGCCGCAGGAGCAGTGGACTAGAAAGTGCGCTATTCCTGGTGACCCAGGCCTTGTCTGCTAGATTTCTGCCCCATCCCCGAAAGAAATGGGGTGCCTGTTGCAGGGGAGGTGGTCCTTAGCATTGCTGGTGTGCCAACCCTCTGGAATAGCCTCAAAAGCAGAAAAGCTACTGGCTCACACTGGTAAAAAAGCCTATGGAATTCACAAGGGCCAGAATGTCCTTAAAGCGTTCCAATGCAGAATTGGCATTCTTGACAAACAGGTGAGGTTCATCGAATGGCATGTCCATCAGAGAGGGTTGCACTTCACCAGAGAAACCTATGGATCTCATCCAAGAGTGTTGTTGAAGCACCACGCCAGTGCCAGCTGCTCTGCCTAAGCAGTTGGTAGTATTCTGCCAAGAATGAATAATATATTTGGTGGTATTATGACCATCCTGGAAGTATGAGCCAGGCTGGCCTGCAATTCCTCGGGGACTGCCAGTAAGCTCTTGTCAAACATGTCCCATAAAGCATGGCAACATCTCCCCAACAAACAGCTTTCGCTGACTGACCAGTGTGGCTGAGGACATCTGCTTCCCGAATGCCTTGATTTGATTCTCTGCCTAGGGGAGTCGTAGGAAATTATTTGTGGTTTACCCTACTGGTAGAAGTCCGAGCCACCAAATTTTCTGGCATAGGGTGCTGTGTCAAGAAGTTGGTGCTGCCTAGTGCTGGCCTGTGGTGCCTGCCAATCTGCCTCTTCACTGGTGGACACTAAAGTCTTGGACCTGGACCCATAAAGATGTCAGTCAGGGCTTCAGTAAATGGAAGTAATTGTTCAGATGAAGTTCACCCAGGTTGTAAAAAACTTCTGTCAGTATGTTTGTTTTGAATTCCATAGTTTGCAGTTGTAAATCCAATACCTCTGATGTCCGTCTCTTTAACAAGGCAAAGGAGGCCCAGAGGGATAAAACAACCCAGTTTCAGTGCAAGTGTCCAACCCACTGGCCTCCTGCAAATCTATGTATGAATTGACATCATCAGAGAATGGGGAAACAATACCGCTCATCCTAATTATCATCTCCAAAGGGTGGTTGACTCTGAATTGAGGCTGAACCAAAAAGTCGATGGAGCGCTGAGGTGCAGATCTGACACAAAGTCATTCTTCTTTCAGAATTGGATTGTACTGGGGCCAGGCTTTCCTGTGCTACTTTGGGATGTGACGGTGCTGAAACAAATTAATCTCGGTCAGAAAGAACTATTAGGACATGGTTGTCCTTAGCCTGAATTGTCAATGTCAAAGGGATTGGTGTGGACTTTGGTGCCAGATGGATTGTAAGTCAGCTTCAGGGTCAGAGTGTAACCCAAGGCAGGTTTAGAAGGTGCAGATGTAGTGAAGGTGAACCTGCCAGCAGTAACCCGGCTGGAGGCCTCCACCGACTTGAGTCCCAAATGTGAGCGAAAGGGAGCCAGAGGAGTGCCAGAGATACGCGACATGGCCTCTTTAAATGTTTTCATCTGTTGAGACATTGCCCACGGCCCGGGAAACTTAGGATCCATCAGGTTTAGCTGCAGAATTGGTTTGGAGACTAGGACTGAGAAGCATTCTGATGCCCTCATACTTCTCAGGCTGTGATTGTCGGTACTGGGCCAAATCCTGTTGAACCTTTTGTGCTTCTGCTTCGACTTACCGGAAGACTTGGACCACGACGAGCACCTGTCGCTTGTATGCCCCCCCAGAGCAATAATTGGTCTCTGCCCTCAACTTTGATCAGGATGTAGACTTCTGTGATTCCTTTCGGTGTTTGGCAATGTGTAGTTTCACTTTGAGACCCGACCTCTGATTCATACAGGCACGCTCCTCGGGGGACTTGGAGTTGGGCCCCGAATCCAGACACTAGAGACACATCTAGTGAGGCACTGTCAAATACATTTGTTAACAACAGTCCTTACAAAGCGTAAACCCTGTAATTTCTAAAGAGAAAATGATTCCCTTGCACACTGAGAAAAAAAATGTGAACAAAAAAAGATCTTGACAACTAACGAGGAAAAAGTTGGGAGCGAGCTCCAAAATCCCTGTATGAAGGCGCAAAAAGAATGGAACTGATGAGGACTTTCAAGACTGGTACTTACTTATTTTGGACTCCATCTTTACTTCCAGGACAAAATAAAGTCTACGCAAAGGTACACGGCGCCATCTACTGATGCATGGGAGCAATGCTGTTTAAATTATTTAGATTCTGTCTGGTGCTTGGGGATACGGCTGGAAGTATCCATAAGAATTAAGAAGCTTGTAGCACCACAGACAAACGTGTTGAAAAGGTCGTAATGTTTCAAGATTTTTGTTCAAGAAGCACATGGTGCTATTCTCAGTTCAGGTTGAACTTTGGGAATCAATGAGAGTCTCTCACTTCCATGACAAAGTCATCCACCAGCGACTTGAGATAGTATTCCCTGCAAATTGTAGTGACGAAAGAATGCATATCAATGTTGTTGTATGATTCACTGGGCTTTCTGTACTAGTAAAACGACGAGGGAGGCCCACCCTATTAAGCTTTTGACCCTATCTAAGGCATTTGTCCTGACAAGCTTGGTGAGCACGTCATCCACATTTTGCATAGCATTAAACGTCACTCATTGGTGCTGCAATGCAACTGACAAATTGTTCTGTTGATGTGTGGCTTGACCAACATATTTATATGCTCCAAATCCCTGGAACAAATCACTGAAATCTCTTATCATGTCATCCACTTAACAGGTTTGAACACAGAGTAGACAGTGGATGAAGCGGAGGAGGATCAGTGGTGCGATACCTGAGGCAGTGTCGATGCCTGTCTTTGTCATGAAATCTTTGGTCTTCACAGAGAGTCCTTTAGGTGAAGTGTCTATTGTAACCGAGCTCTCACTCTTGTTAGTAGACAGGACACATGTTAGATCTGGTAAACCTAAAAATATCTAGTTTTCGTGCTCTGTCATTAACCACTAGAGATTTACACACTCACTATGGCAGTTGTTTAATAGTATGAAATCACCTGGAGAGATGAGATGGTTCTGTAAAGGAGTGACGCAGTTTTGCTCCTTTGTGAATGGAGAAGAGCCTGACTTGTATTACAAAGGGGATTGTCAAGCCGCTCTATTTTTAGAAAAACTTTGTTACAGTATTTCTTCTCCTAAAGAGATGGTGTGTATCTGTAGGTTTCTGTTACTTTGTAAGTAACTGAGTCGGTTCCACATGCAGGGGCAGCACTTCTCCTCAGCTATTCTCCTTGGCAGAGGTTCCTCTTGATTCCAGAAGTGATCTTAAAGTCTGTGATTTTGGGTCCACTACTTATACCCCTTTCTGCCTTTGAAGTAGGCAAACTTCAAAGGAAAGTCTCTGTTGTTCACAAGATCCTTCCTTGCCTAGGCCAGGCCCCAGACACACACCAGGGGGTTGGAGTCTGCATTGTGTAATGGCAGGCACAGCTCACTCAGGTGTGAGTGACCACTCCTCCCTCCACTATAGCCCAGATGGATCATCAGGATATGCAGGCTACACCGAGTTCCCTTTGTGTCAATGTCTAGAGGAGATTCACAAACAGCCCATCTGTCAGTCTGACCCAGATCGGGAATCCTAAACAGGCAGAGTCACAGAATGGTTTATGCAAGAAAATGCCTACTTTCTAAAAGTGGCATTTTCAAACTAACAATTTAACCCAACTGCACTAACAGATGTATTTTTAAAGTATGAGTTCAGAGACCCCAAACTCCATATTTCCATCTGCTCTCGAAGGGAAACTGCACTTTAAGATTATTTAAAGGCAGCCTCCATGTTAACCTATGAGAGAAATAGGCCTTGCAACAGTGAAAACCAAATTTGGCAGTATTTCATTGTTAGGACATGTAAAACAGCAGTACATGTCCCGCCCTTAACATACACTGCACCCTGCCCATGGGGATACCTAGGGCTTACCTTAGGAGTGCCTTATATGTATAAAAAGGGAAGGTTTGGGCCTGGCAAGTGGGTACACTGGCCAGTTTGAATTGGCAGTTTAAAACTGCACACACAAACACTGCAGTGGCAGCTCTCAGCCATGTTTACAGGGCTACTCATGTGGGTGGCACAATCAGTACTGCAGGCCCACTAGTAGCATTTGATTTACAGGCCTTAGGCACCTCTAGTGCACTTTACTAGGGACTTACTAGTAAATCAAATATGCAACTCAGGGAAAAGCCAATTACACCTACAATTTCACACAGGGAGCACTTGCACTTCAGCACTCGTCAGCAGTGGTAAAGTGCCCAGCGTAACAAAAACAGCAAAAACAGAGTCCAGCACACAGTAACAACCTGGGAAGCAGAGGCAAAAAGTTAGGGGAGACCACGCCAAGGATGCCAGGTCTAACAACTGGCTTAGGCTCCCTGTGTTGAAACACAGACACTAAAATATTGGTCTGTAAAAGAAAACTGTACTATAGCAACATCATTACTGTGAGTGGCTTCTGCATCATTAACACTAGGCACCCTTTGCTTCCTATTAGAGATTTTGGTTGAAGTGCGTACTACAGTGCACTGCACAACTCTTTCAACAATGTTTTTTGTCTGTATCATTATTTTAATATGAATACAATGTGAGTTGATTGCACCATAAAAGTGGGTTACAAATATATTTCATGAGATATTTGATATTCCCTCACAATTACTATTACAGATTAGGTTGGATGTATAATCCCTTTATATGCACCTTATTGAGTGAATCCTGAAGTTGTTTCTTGATGGTATAGATAACCCGGAGCCCGGTTGGCTATAAGGACTAGTCCTGTGCTTCATATAAGATATGGTTTGAGGCAGTAATATGCCATATTGACAAGAGGCATAGAGGCCTGCACCACTGAGAACCTATGATCTATGGAGAGCTGTGCAAGCTAAATTGCCGCCTTTTGGTCCAAAGTATAATTTGTTCCCACCCCAAAGGCAAACAGCTGCAAATGAACATTATAAAGGACTGGAAAGCAATTCTTACAGAAAATAGTTTGCAAAGGACTTCCCGCCGTCCTGGATCGTGGCTTGTATTAAAAAACATGATTGCTCACTTGAGGACCACATGGTTTCAATTTGTTGCTTTAGTGACTCAAAGTTTCAAGTTCAAGAATAGATTAATATGTGGGCCATGCCCTCTTAGCAGCGAAAAGGCACACGTGATTATAGCCCTGGGCAAACATACTGAGTCACAGACAGGAAATTGCTTTTAGGTTTGTACCAGAAATCTAATAGATTTGGAAGTGCCTTATTATCCAAGAATCCCGTGTTATATGTATTCATCATTCAGCAGTTATATAGTGTATGTCAGACCGCTGTACAGGAGCAAAACCGATATTTCATTTTCAAATTCAGAGAGTGTTACAACATGGAATAACATTCTTCGACAGAAGTAACATTGACAGCAAATGGTTATACCAGAATAACTTCTATTTTACAGCAATAAATCAAAACATGAGCGCGGCAATGTAGTATGTTAACGCAAAAGGAACAGGAGATCGCGTGACCATCTCAATTCAGGAAGGCAAATTTAATATTTTCAGATATGCGGTCATTTATTTGTAGATAACTTGTGATCAGGATGTGCAGGTTGTTTCGGAATGTTTCAAAAGAGGGGTGTAATTGTAATTGTGAATTTTATTTATAAAGCGTGTCCGATTCACAGTTTACAGTTTACTTTGCAAGGGGGAAATACACATTTTCAATTATTACATAATATAAACAGATAAAGCCTCTTATTACAGGCCTCAGTAGTGCGTTTATGTAACATCTGAGCATGGAAATATAATTTTCCATTTCACGAAAATGTACCTTCTCGAATCTGGTGACATAGGCTGTGCTTAATGAGATACATTTTGGGGAAACGCATAGAGTTCAGACTTCCCTGTTCCGATCATTACGAAATGAGGCATGCCTCCGCAGACACTTTTCTAAGCCCAAATTCCTGTAAAAAATATACTGAACTAAAACCCCACCTCTCCTTCCTGGTACATATAGCTTTGGCTTACCTGGAAACAGCCTGTAATATACCTAGGGGTATATTTATACCCCATTTGTGCCATTGTTTTAAATTCAAATTTGGCACAAAACTAACTCCATATTTAATTTTTGACATTAAATGTCAAAATATTGGAGTTTGCACCATTTTCTAGATGCGTGATCCTACCTTGCGTCAATGTGCAAGGTAGGCGTTCCCATCTCAAAAATGGTGCTAACCCCACAGCCCCATATTTATCCCCCATGCTAAAATGACACACGGGTGGGAGGAGGGGCTAAATAATGGTTCAAAGCTTACTTTGCACCATTATTTAACGCCTGGGTCAGACCAGGCGTTAAGGAACCTGTGGACCCATTTCCATGGTTAAAAACCATGGAATGGGTCCACAGGTGCCCTCCTCAAGCCCCAGGAACACCTCCACCCACCCACTCCAGTCCTTGTTCTGCCAACTTCACTTCTCAAGGGCCCAGGGACTGGATGGAGCACCGCTTGGCAGGGCAGGTGTTTCAGCAGAGAGTCCAGGTGCTGGCAGAGGAAGTCTTTGATGGCCCTGAGACTTCAAAACAGAAGGCAAGCTTAGTTCAAGCCCTTGGAGATTCTTCTCAAGCAGGAATGGACAACAAAGTTCAGTCTTTGTCCCCATTCACAGGCAGAAGCAGCAACTGCAGGATATCCCAACAAAGCACAGTCACAGGCAGGGGCAGCACTTCTCCTCAGCTCTTTAGCTCTTCTCCTTGGCAGATATTCCTCTTGATCTGAGAAGTAATCTTGAGAAATCTAAAGTCTGGGGTTTTGGGTTCACTACTTATACCCCTTTCTGCCTTTGAAGTAGGCAAACTTCAAAGAAAAGTCTCTCTTGTTTGGAGGATCCTGCCTTGCCTAGGCCAGGGCCCAAACACACACCTGGGGGTTGGAGACTGCATTGTGAGAGGGCAGGCACAGCTCATTCAGGTGTAAGTGACCACTCCTCCCTCCACTCAAGCACAGATGGCTCATCAGGATATGCAGGCTACACCCCAGCACCCTTTGTCTCACTTTCTAGAGGGGATTCACAAACAGCCCAACTGTCAAACTGACCTAGAAAGGGAAACCACAAACAGGCAGAGTCAGAGAATGGTTTAAGCAAGAAAATGCCTACTTTCTAAAAGTGGCATTTTCAAACTAACTGTCTAAAACCCAACTGCACTAACACATATTTTTTTAAAGTATAAGTTCAGAGAGCCCAAACTCCATCTTTCTATCTGCTCTCAAAGGGAATCTGTACTTTAAAAAAATATTTAAGCCCCCATGTTAACCTATAAGAGAGATAGGCCTTGCAACAGTGAAAACCAAATTTGGCAGTATTTTACTATTAGGACATGTAAAACACATCAGTACATGCCCCACCTTTAACATACAGTGCACCCTGCCCACGGGGCTACCTAAGGCCTACCTTAGGGGTGCCCTACATGTATAAAAAGGGAAGGTTTAGGCCTGGCAAGTGGGTACTCTTGCCAAGTCGAATTGGCAGGTAAAAACTGCGCACACACAATGCAGTGGCAGGTCTGAGCCATGTTTACAGGGCTACGTATGTGGGTGTCACAACCAGTGCTGCAGGCCCACTAGAAGCATTTGATTTACAGGCCCTAAGCACCTTTAGTGCACTTTACTAGAGACTTACTAGTAAATCAAAGATACCAATTATGGAAAGCCCATTACACATACATTTTACACAGGAGCACTTGCACTTCAGAACTGGTCACTGGTGGTAAAGTGCTAAGAGTACCAAAAACAGCAAAACAGAGTCCAGCACACAGTCAAAACATGGGAAGCAGAGGCAAAAAAGACAGGAGAGACCATGCCAAGGATGCCAGGTCTAACATTTAGATTCACTGTGACCCTTTTAAACTAAATTCAAATAGAAGTAAGCAACAGAAGATTTTAGTAATTTTTTTTACCTACTCCTTAAAAGAACAGATAACGGCTCTGGGCCTCAAAACAAAAAACTTGCAGGTGGGAGAACACTCTTTTAAAACCTTCTCAGACATTGCACATGCAACTTTAGACAGACAGTGGGCTCTGAGGAAGCAAATGGACGAGCTCACAGAACTGGGTGCAGAAGTACAGATGAAGTTCCCCGCCATGCTGAGGGTTATGTGGGAGAATAAAATGATGAACTTGAGTGAACCCAGTGAGGTACAAGCCCTCGTTCTACAGATGAAGAAGAAATCATCATAAGGTAGCAAAAACTGTTTAAAAGGATATTAGGATCATTTTTTGGGGTTTGGTTTTGTGGTGACAGGAGGGAAGTGAAAAAAAACTGATGTAGAAAGGAATAATGTTCCTGTATTGCTCTGTACCGTCCTGGTTGTCAAAAGACAATAGAAATCATGCCTACAGATGGAAAGGGGAGGGTTCTGCAGGGTCGAGAGAAGGCTGGGGATGGGGATGGCAATGGGAAAAATAGGGCACCGGTGAAGCATTTGTGGGAAGGAGGTTGGGGTAGACCTCCTCAGAACTCTCAGCAGTGGATACTGAGGTGGCAGGGAGTTTACATCAGTTCACGGATGATATACCAGCAAGTTCTAGGAGAAAATGTCGATGGGGGATATGAATAAACCAGATATCCTGAAACGGAGTTTGAATGGATTGAGGATGAAAAGGAAAAGTTGATTAATAATGGACTATTTCCAGGATATGAAAGCAAATGTATTATCTTACAAGAAAGACAACTACTTACAAATCAAATTACAGATGTGTAACAATCATAATTGGACTCAGCACGTTGTAGCAATGACGGGGTGGTAATTATAGTAAGAGCAAATCAGGGTGTAGAAATAGTGAAGTATGAGACTGATAGTCTAGGAAGATAGGTAGTAGCAGAGATGAAAATATTTCACAATTTGTTTACTTGCACGGGGTAATACGGCCTCACCATAGATGATCTAAAGGCATTTAAGCAGTTAGGTTCTGCTTTGGCCAAGCATAAGTCCTCCATTACAATGGGCAGAGATTTTAATATAGTATTCGACCCGAGAATAGGTAGGCCCTCGCAGAGGTCTATGGTAAACCAGAGAAAAACAAGGGACTATCTAAAGTTCTTAATTAGGGAGTTAAGCCCATGTGGTGTTTGGACTAAAAAGGCTGCCTCTGACAGAGCTTTCTCATTCCATAGCAAGAAATATAGGAGCCACTCACGGCTCGATTACTTTCTGATTGAGGATACTGTGTTTAATGAGGTGATCAATGTCAAGCACTATCCTGCTGATCTATCAGATCACTCAGCAGTAGATGTGGAACTGAAACTGGTAGAAGTTAAAAACAATCCTATTTCGACATTATACAGGACGATTCTCCTTGATGTAGATGCACTCAAGCATTTTAGCAGGATACAAACAGTTTTTGCCATAATAGAGGATCAGCACAAGTAAATGTAGTCTGGGCCGCATATAAAACTTACATGAGAGGAAGGATAGGCAATATGGTATACTATAGAAGGAAGAGAGGAAAAAGAGGAGTCAATACAGCCAGAGCAGAAGCTAGAGCAGATGGAAAGGTCCCTAAAGAATCAGGTATGTGACAAAGAAAAATTAAGGTGAGGGCCAAGTCTAAGAAACTTCCAACAGAACTTTAAACTCAAGATAGAAGAAAAGCTTCTTAAGAGTTGGGAGGCTAGTAGGTTGGGGCACTTCGAGTATGGAGAAAGGTGTGGAAAATTGCCAGACAAGATCAAACCAAAAGTAACATAAAAGAGATTGTGAATGAGGAGTCAGGTATTGTGGCGGTTGATAATAATAGAACTGAACAAGTTATCCTAGAACTTTATCAGGATCTTTATAGAGAAGAGGAAGTGGAGGGAATGGAAATAAAGAGCTGGTTAGCAAATTAGAAGATTCCTAGACTGAGTGAAGAAGAGTTTATATATCTAAACCCAGAAATGAAGGGGGAAGAAATTTGGGAGCAGATTAAAAGACCAAAGAAGGGCTAGCGTCAGGTCCGGGAGGTATATCGAATGAACTATATCAGAGGCTTTATGATGTTTTTATCCCCCTATGGGAGGGACTGTTTAATTGAGTTATTTTGCTGAGGGAGCCCCCAATACCAGCCCCATGGAATGAAGCAACCATTAACATAATCTTGAAATCAAATAGATCCTCTGAGAAATGTGAGTTGTATAGCCTATTAAACTGTGTCTATAAGATTTTTCTCTTGCATTTTAGCTAAGATGCTAAGTAGGATGGTACATGATCTAATACATCAGGGCACAAGGAGGCTTTATTCCAGGCAGGTATTTACATGAGTTGACCCATACCTTATTTGGATCAATAGATCTGCCCATATCACACAACCTACCCCTGGCAGTTATGACTTTTGATGTATTGAAACCTTTGGCCAGAGTGAGGTGGAAATAGCTGATGGAGTCTTTGGCCCACTTTGGTTTTGAAGAAGAGTTGCCTGGAGTTAATAAACAAATATATAATACACCCACAGCTAGTGTGCTGGTAAATGGGAAGTTGTTCTCTATGTTAAAGATCACTCCAGGTACCAGGCAAGGGAGTCCCCCTTCATCTCTTCTCTTTAATCTGTATATTGAACCACTAGTGCATCAGCTCAGGAAAAAAATTGATAGTCCCATTTGTTTAAAACTGGCTAGAGAGAAAATGTGCATTATAGACTGGCAGTCTATATATACATGTAGCTTAGATGGACCAGTCCCACAAGCTGAGCGAGTATTAAACGATTTGGTCAAGTCTCGGGCTATGCAATGCACTGAACAGAACAAAAACTGAAAAATGGCGTGGAATATGCCCAACAATAGAGGCCCAGTGGAAAAGAGCATGATATATTTAGGGGTATTTGTTCAGCAAGATTTAGAAACAAATCCAGAGGTAAACGTTGCAATAGTTGAAGCACAAATAGATACACTTTTGAGATAATAGAAGAACATGCCATTAACCATCTATGGGAGGGTTAACCTGATCAAGATGCTGGCTTTACCCAAGTTTATTTTCTTGTGTGAAAATATTCTGCTAACGTTTGACAAGAAGAAGATAGCTAAGCTACAAGGTAGAATAAGTAGTTTTATATGGGCCTCAAAAGGAATAGAATCTCATGGAATAAATTGAGGAGAAAACAAGACAGCGGGGGACTAGCAGTTGCGGATGTACAGAATCTGTTAGCCATTTACTACTGTTAGGCATTTTAATGTAAAAACTGCAGGATGTTAATGGGAGTACTAGACCTCTCAATAATAGGGAATATTTGTTGTGCAATATTGACTGGGGGCCAGGGAGTGTGAGCCTTTCTGTGTAAGTTTTGTGGGCTGCACTATTTCAAGACAGTTCACCTGAAGGCACTTCAAGCTGCACTAACTTTAGTACAAAATAAGGTCTGAATTGGGATTTTCATACTATAGTCTATTTTCTTCAGTTTAAGATGTCCCAGGCACATCAAAATGTTTGAAAAATCAGAGTGTGCATACGCTAAAAGAGGCAGGAATCTAGAATGGGGGACACCTGATGAGTAGGGGAGGGTTATTGCTATGGGAGACTCTGCAAGAGAAAACAAGTGGCAGCTGTCAAGTTTTTAGTTAGCCAACTGGTAGAATGGCCTAAAGAGCACCAAGAGGTATTAAAGGAATCAAGTCCAAGTGAACTGGAATGGGAGAATACGGCTCCAAGGTAAATAGAAGTGGCAAGATGGTACTGGAGATTAGTTGAGGGCGTGGAAGCAACCCAATTGCGATATGGGATGAATGCCTCCCAACGAGGGAGCAAGAAAGTTTATGGCAAGTATCCATTGCTATTTTATAAGTGATAGTAAAGGCTGTACCTTTAAGGAAAAAACACTTGTTCACTCTTCACAGGGTTTTTTGGAGTCCCGCAAAATTGGTGAAGTGTGGGAAGTGATTGAATGACTGTTGTCCAAAATGTTGAAAAAAATGGCTGATGACATGCATATGTTCATTACCTGCAAGATGTTGCAACCATTCTGGTCTAAGGTGTGCCAGACCATATCGGAGATACTTCAAGGAACTATAGACATAAGCACTGCCCTTATCATATTTGGGATTATGAAGGAAGGAAGATGGGAAAGAATGCTGTTATCACCCAACTCATGTAAGCTCCTGTTTTACATGATATTGTTGGCTGGGAGAGAAATAAGCAAAAACTGAAATCAGGCAGTATACCCACAATATATGATCTGACTAAAATACCTAAAGCATGTAAGTGTTTTAGGATTGTGTTTCTCCAATCAGAAGTCTCAAATTTGGTGCCACTTGCGAGGTGGATAAGCACCCATTCCCCTGAAAGTCCAATGATTACACCAAGATGAAGGGCCTTCGGAAAGCTGAGGAAAAAGCGTGTCCTATAGCGAGAATAAGTAAAACTGATCAGATGCCAACTCTGTCACTGAATTATGAATCTGAGCTGTTTCAAGGACAAAAGAAAATAAAGGTGGCTATCCACCACGATCTCAGGAAGATCAAGCTCACTCAGCTCATTCTGGTTAATCGCTACACACTGATTTGCATGTTGTCGATGTTCAGGTTTAGAACCATGCCCATTTGTTAGGAGAGCGTGTCCTTCTGAAGAGGTAGACAGAGAGGAGGGCAGATGGTCAAACTCAGCAGGTTGGAGTACAAGACCCTTCAAGCCCAGTCTGGGGCTATCAGGGTTAGGTGAGCCCAGCCCTTCTTGACCTTCTTCAGAAACCAAGAAAGAAGGATTAGAAGTGGGAATATGCAAATAAAATCAGTGTCACAGAGCATGTGGAACATGCCTCCTATGGAATATTGAGGCAGGACCTCAAGCTCTCAAAAAGCTTGACAATGAGCCATCTCAGAGGTAGCACAAAATCTACCCATTACATGCCTCACTGGGCCAGTATGCCTCCAGCTATGTCAGGGTGCAAACACTACTCTTGGTTTGCTGGATGGAGTGTGCTGAGTTTGTCCGACCTGGTGTGTAATGACCCTGCCAGATGGCTGAGAGTTAAGGAAATTCTCTGAAGGTCCAGCCAGTACCATATCCTCAGCACTTCCTGGCATAGAACGCTTACCCACACCACCCTTTTTGTTGCAGTACACTATGGTGGTCATGTCGCCTGTCAGAATTTGCACTTGGCTGCCATTCTTCAAAGTAAGAAATATCTTCAGAGCCATTGGGTTGGTATGCAGCTCCCAAAGACTGAAGTACCTCTGCTCCATTGGAGACCAGAGTCCTCCAACGTCCACCTTGTCCAGTTGGCCACCCCAGCCCAGAGTTGATCCATCCATCACACTGTGATGGGGTCTGGAGAACGGACTGCCACAAGTCAGGCTGGATCCTTCATCCACCATTGAAGCTCCAAGATCACATCATCTGACAGACAGCTGTTGTCTGAGAAGCACCCCCAATGCTGAGCCCTTTGAAGGCAGAGGTTCCACTGTAGAGACCACTTGTCCGAATGGGCATGAGGCACCAGCAGGATAAAATAGGCCAGGAAACCGAGAGGCCTCATAAATGTCTGGGCTGGAAGACAGGACTGCACCCAAAATATTGGATCATGCCCTAAGCATCCTGGATTCGCTGCTGACGTGGAAAAATGTTCAAAGCCTCTGCATGCAGAATAGCCCCTATAAAGGAATTCTTGTACACTGGAGGAAAGTGAGATTTTGGCTCATTGATAGAGATCCCCAGGGAAAATATCTCCAAGATGGTCAACGCCACGTGGTCTGCGACTGATTTTGAAGACCCAGTCTTTAATAGCCAGTTTTCGATGTATGAAATACGTACACTCCCGACCTAGGAAGATGGGTTGCGTCCACCGCCTTAAACTTCGCATTAGCCTGGGTGTGATGTAAAGCCAAAGGGCATGATGGTGAATTGAAAGTGTTCTTGCCCCACAACATACTGGAGAAAACATCTGTGAGATTGCAGGAAAGGTACATGAGAGTGAGGAAACACCTGTAGGACTGATGAACAGGTACATGGAAGTACTCATCCTGCAAGTCCAAGGACACCATTGGCTCCCCAAAATCTTTAATGCAGAGGAACTGAGGCAGCATCTTGAATATGTCCTTCCGAAGGCCGGCCAACCTTTTTTGGCACTCAGAAATAATAGCAGTAGCACCGGTTGCCCACCCCCTTCTCTCTGACTCTGTTGCTCCTTTAGCTGGCAATGACTAAACCTCTTTGACAAAGACGGAAGCATGTTGTGCTGAGGTCTGAGTGGCAAAAAGGAGTAACTATAGTGTAGGTTGACCAGAAGAGGAGGCGTAACAGTGATAAATAACGTGCTGGCCCCACTGGTGTGAGGTAACTGTCTGCTGGTTGCACATGGAAAAGTGTTTTCAACCCTTTCTGCCTATGGGTGACTCCTGAAGGGGGAATCAGAGTGACTTGGGGGTGGCAGAGGAAGAGAAAGATGATAACAGGCTGCTGTTGGTGGCCACATCCTCTGCTACCACCATGCCTCCTGGATCCTCAGAAGTGCTTGAAGGTTCATGCATGGGCTGAGGTTTCTGCTTCTGGTAGTAAGCCAGGCCCTGGGAGTGATCCCTAAACTTCTGGCATTGTTGATGGAACTGGCAGGGTGGGGAGAGCAATCCCAAGGAGCGGCCTGTAGCATTTGTCTCTAACCAGCCTGAAGACATCAAAAGGCATATCCATGAGGAATGTCTGCATATCCCTGGAGAAAACTGTGGGCACATCCGGGCATGATGATGAGTTTCCAGGGTGCTTAGCCCAGCCAGCAAAACATTTTGCTGTGTCCTGTCTATCTATGTGAACGCAGATATTTCAAAACTCATTAGGAGTGCAAGCAAGATCTTGCTCTACATATCCCATGGTGTATGTATGTACCTGTCCAGTAGGCAGATCACCTTCACAGGTCATAGTGGCAAACTGGCAGAGGAAAATACTTTCTTGCCAAGCACAAAATGTGCTACGATTCTCTAATAGGAGGGGCAGTAAGGAAGGCATTCAGCCTTTCCTTGCTGAAGCCTGCATTACAAGACTTTTGTTGTGTGCTGAGTCGAGAAAGGTAGGTCACCGGAAGCAGGCCTGCATTGCCTAATGATGGGTCAACTTCCAGCACCGCTGCCTAATGCCTCGACTACCAACAGTTAGTGTGTCTGGAATGTTTTCACTGAAAAGCAGCAAAGAATCTGAAGTTGAATGGCCAGCGTACTAAATTTCTGTGAGAAAATTAGCGTTCGTTTCCACATTGGGCAATTCAAGTTACAGCCCCTCTGTTGCTCCTTTCTCATTGGGCGGCCCAAAGGGAGTGTCCAATCCAACTCCTGTAAGATTCCAAGACCACTGGTATTTTAGTGCTCTCTATATAGTCCACCACCAGCACCTTGAGGTGGCAACAAACTGTCCATCTCTCCCCATCATCCTCGTCAAATGGCACTATATGAAGGACCTGTACGGTGTCTGAGTTTGAGGCAAAGAAAGCCTTAACCCCTTCAATGCGGGCGTCGGCCACTGGCCGACGCCCGCACTACCTCCCTGGTGCGGGTCACGACCAGTGGGCGACACCAGGGAGGGGGTTATTTTTTTTTCTCAGTCCCAGGGAGACACGGAAGCTCTTCCGTGTCTCCCCCCGCTCCCCACCCGCCCCTTTGTGACGTCGCGGCGCGCTGATGTAACAATGTTGATTTCCCTATCAGAGCAGGAAGCAGCCTTGCGGCCGCTTCCTGTTCCAATGGGGAAAACGGCCTTCCCCACGTTCGGGAAGGCCTCGTAAGAAAGGGGAGAGTCTCCCCTTTCTTACGCGGCCTTCTGAAACTGTTTCCTGACCCCCGATCGCAGGTGATCGCATCTATCCAGATAGATAGATATATAGAGATAGATCTATATTTATATATATATATATATATATATATATATATATATATATATATATATATATATATATATATATATATGTATATATCATTTTTGTCAATATGTGTGTGGTTTCCCTGGGGGCTGCGATCGGCCCCCAGGAAAACCAGACCCACATATAAAAGTGATATATATATATATATATATATATATATATATTTATATATAGATTTGCCACCAGTTGTCTTGCAGTTGCAGCTTGCGTCTTCAAAGCAATGCACATACTTCAACTGACGCTTTTCAACTGTAGCTTTTAGGCAGCAATAAAAAAGTCAAATAAGTATTGTGATTATGTTTCTGCTACAAAAGGGTCAGACTTGTCTAGTGGCAGTTTTAGTGCCATAAAGAAGCGCAGAAGGTTTATATGCCTACTGCAAAGAACAAATCTGTATTTTATGTAAATAGCTGAGTACATTAGTAAAGTCAGCCATTACCTGCGCTATAATACAAATGAAATTTATGTGTGGGGTGGAGGGCGGCTATGGAGAGATGAAGGGCACTTTTGCTGGGTGGTAATGAGGGAATCCGAGGAGGAGTGAGTGGGAGCACCAATAATGATTGTTGGACTGGGCGCAGGAGGTGCTAAAGACTGTGACGAATGGTATGTGACAAGGTGTTTTTTGAGTGTCTTGAAAGAACGTGCTGATTGAGGGAAGAAGCGCAGGTAAGGTGGCCTCTACTGTTGCACGTATCTCACACACACCATCGATTTTGTGACTGTCTACGTAGGCTAGTGTTTTAGAGCAACAGTTTAGCCAATAGCAGAGATGGCATCTTGATGGATGACTGCTGCCGGCACTCAGGTTATAGAGGACAGCTCTGACATAGGATCAGAGACTGAGACATCAGATACTGAGACAGCATCTGAGGGATAGGACAATGGCGCAGACTCTGGGAGTGATTTTTCAGTCGGAGGAGTCCCATTCGATAACTCCTCTTCCAGTACATTATGAGGGAGGGGATGAGGACAGTCCTGCTGTCCCTTCGCAAGCAGTCTGTGCAACTGGGTAATAGTGGGTTAGCCCAACCCAGAGAGCAGGTGAATGCGGCGGCAAGCAGAGAGAGAGAGAGAGTGCTCTCTTGGGAGCTCCCCAATTTAGTTCAGCCCCAAATTCCACCGCCCAAATCGTATTGTGGAGACATCAAAATTATCTATCGCAAAACAAACTGGTTTTGTAAGGCAGGCACCTGTGTTTTTGGTCCTGGGTTCGACGGCCATATAGAGAAACACACTAAACCCAAACATTTCTGGAAACTAGACATTCGGGGAGTTCACAGAGGTGTGACTTGTGTGGATTCCCCAAAGTTTTCTTACCCAGAATACCCTGCAAAGCTGAAATGTTGAATAAAAACTCTATTTTTCTCGCATTTCTGTCACACAAAGTACAGGAATATGCTGGGATCCACAAATTCCTACCACCCAGTGATTCCTCACCTGTCCTGATAAAAACACTACCCCACTTGAGTGCCTACACCTAGTGCCTGCGTCAGGAATGGATCACCCCAGGGTCAACAGCTGCCTCATGTAAGGACCAACATTGACCGTTTTGTGATCTATTCCTGTCACGGGCGCTAGGCCTACCCACACAAGTGAGTTATCATTTTTATCGGGAGACTTGGGGAAACGCTGGGTGGAAGGAAATTTGTGGCTCCTCTCAGATTCCAGAACTTTCTGTCACCGAAATGAGAGGAAAGCGTGTTTGTTTAGCCACATTTTGAGGTTTGCAAAGGATTCTGGGTAACAGAACCTGGTCAGAGCCCCACAAGTCACCCCATCTTGGATTCCCCTAAGTCTCTAGTTTTCAAAAATGCACAGGTTTGGTAGGTTTCCCTATATGCCGGCTGAGCTAGAGTCCAAAATCTACAGGTAGGCACTTTTCAAAAAACAGCTCTGTTTTCTGTCAAAAAAATGGGATGTGTCCACGTTGTGTTTTGGGGCATTTCCTGTCGCGGGCGCTAGGCCTACCCACACAAGTGAGGTATCATTTATGTCGGGAGACTTGGGGGAACGCTGGGTGGAAGGAAATTTGTGGCTCCTCTCAGATTCCAGAACTTTCTGTCACTGAAATGTGAGGAAAACGTGTTTCTTTAGCCACGTTTTGAGGTTTGCAAAGGATTCTGGGTAACAGAACCTGGTCAGAGCCCCACAAGTCACCCCATGTTGAATTCCCCTAGGTCTCTAGTTTTCAAAAATGCACAGGTTTGGTAGGTTTCCCTATGTGCCGGCTGAGCTAGAGGCCAAAATCTACAGGTAGGCATTTTGCAAAAACAGCTCTGTTTTCTGTCAAAAAATGGGATGTGTCCACGTTGTGTTTTGGGGCATTTCCTGTCGCAGGCGCTAGGCCTACCCACATAAGTGAGGTATCATTTTTATCGGGAGACTTGGCGGAACGCTGGGTGGAAGGAAATTTGTGGCTCCTCTCAGATTCCAGAACTTTCTGTCACTGAAATGTGAGGAAAACGTGTTTTTTTAGCCATTTTTTGAGGTTTGCAAAGGATTCTGGGTAACAGAACCTGGTCAGAGCCCCACAAGTCACCCCCTCTTGGATTCCCCTAGGTCCCTAGTTTTCAACAATGCACAGGTTTGGTAGGTTTCCCTATATGCCGGCTGAGCTAGAGGCCAAAATCTACAGGTAGGCACTTTGCAAAAATCAGCTCTGTTTTCTGTCAAAAAATGGGATGTGTCCACGTTGTGTTTTGGGGCATTTCCTGTTGCGGGCGCTAGGCCTACCCACACAAGTGAGTTATCATTTTTATCAGGAGACTTGGGGAAACGCTGGGTGGAAGGAAATTTGTGGCTCCTCTCAGATTCCAGAACTTTCTGTCACCGAAATGAGAGGAAAGCGTGTTTGTTTAGCCACATTTTGAGGTTTGCAAAGGATTCTGGGTAACAGAACCTGGTCAGAGCCCCACAAGTCACCCCATCTTGGATTCCCCTAAGTCTCTAGTTTTCAAAAATGCACAGGGTTGGTAGGTTTCCCTATGTGCCGGCTGAGCTAGAGTCCAAAATCTACAGGTAGGCACTTTTCAAAAAACAGCTCTGTTTTCTGTCAAAAAAATGGGATGTGTCCACGTTGTGTTTTGGGGCATTTCCTGTCGCGGGCGCTAGGCCTACCCACACAAGTGAGGTATCATTTTTATCGGGAGACTTGGGGGAACATAGAATAGCAAAACAAGTGTTATTGCCCCTTATCTTTCTCTACATTTTTTCCTTCCAAATATAAGAGAGTGTGTAAAAAAGACGTCTATTTGAGAAATGCCCTGCAATTCACATGCTAGTATGGGCACCCCGGAATTCAGAGATGTGCAAATAACCACTGCTACTCAAAACCTTATCTTGAGCCCATTTTGGAAATGCAAAGGTTTTCTTGATACCTATTTTTCACTCTTCATATTTCAGCAAATTAATTGCTGTATACCCAGTATAGAATGAAAACCAACTGCAGGGTGCAGCTCATTTATTGGCTCTGGGTACCTAGGGTTCTTGATGAACCTACAAGCCCTTTATATCCCCGCAACCAGAAGAGTCCAGCAGACATAACGGTATATTGCTTTCAAAAATCTGACATCGCAGGAAAAAGTTACAGAGTAAAACATAAAGAAAAATAGCTGTTGTTTTCAGCTCAATTTCAATATTTTTTAATTTCAGCTGATATTTTCTGTAGGAAAACCTTGTAGGATCTACACAAATGACCCCTTGCTGAATTCAGAATTGTGTCTAGTTTTCAGAAATGTTTAGCTTTCCGGGATCCAGCATTGATTTAACACCCATTTCTGTCACTAACTGGAAGGAGGCTGAAAGCACAAAAAATAGTAAAAATGGGGTATGTCTCAGAAAAATGCCAAATTTGTGTTGAAAAATGTGGTTTTCTGATTCAAGTCTGCCTGTTCCTGAAAGGTGGGAAGATGGTGATTTTAGCACCAGAAACCCTTTGTTGATGGCATTTTCAGGGAAAAAACCACAAGCCTTCTTCGGCAGCCCTTTTTTCCAATTTTTTTGGAAAAAACGAAATTTTCACTGTATTTTGGCTAATTTCTTGGTCTCCTCCAGGGGAAACCACAAACTGTGGGTACCATTAGAATCCCTAGGATGTTGGAAAAAAAGGACGCAAATTTGGCTTGGATAGCTTATGTGGACAAAAGGTTATGAAGGCCTAAGCGCGAACCACCCCAAATAGCCAAAAAAGGGCTCAGCGCGGGGAGGGGAAAGGCCCAGCAGCTAAGAGGTTAAGGTGTGGAAGATATTGGCGCACAACACTGATAGAGATTCCTCCAACACCACTGGCTGTGCCTTCATAATCGTATCATGAGACACGGCCGAGATATATCTGAACTCGTCTCCGGATCAGTAATCTGCTTCGCGATCGGGTTTCCAGGAATGGGACCAGTGTAGTAGTGGCCCAAACTGGCATGTGGAGACATGGCCTGGTGCCAGCTAGGACCGGGCAAAAGCTTAACGTGCTCAGTCGGCATCAGGGAAGGCCCCACTGGCAGAAGCCCGATTGGGATCCCAGCCGATCTGTGTGGCCCGAGGATGCTCAAGGGCGACTAAGAATCATCCCAAACAGCTACAGCATGAATCCTTGAAGACCTCTTAATGCTGCAGAGTTGAGGATAGCCCGGAAAATCTGGGCGCATTGGATCTTGCCATGGAATGGGGTCAGATTTGGATGACTGGTGTAGAATCAGGACTTTCAAATGCAGACTATGAGATCTGTGACTGGGGGGAGCGACAGGAGGAGAACTCCCATCTGCACATGTTTTCTCTGAGATTTATCCTTGGACTTTGTCTTAGACCTACCTGGGACCTGGAGCAGCACTAGTACCTGGAGAGGAAATAATCCTGTGTCTTGACACCGACTAGTACCATTTCTTGTGCGCTGCAATGTTTGGCTCCTGCTCTCTGATGGCCTTCTGATGCATCAGAGAGCAACTGTTGCATGGCTTTGATCATCTTTAAATCCAAAACACCAAACACAGGTGTAATGTTGGTATAAGACTAACTTTACTTCCTGCAGGTGCGGCACAGCTTGAAGCCAGTGGGCTATGGGGAAGACATGCCTAGCGAAGAGTCACTGAAAAAAATGTTTTGAAAGTTGGTGAGGAACTGAAAAAGTTTAGGAGTGGAGCTCCAGATTCGCATCAAAGGATGTGAAAAAAGGAAACATGTCATCACGCAGGAGTAGCACCTGTATATGGCTCTGTGGCGTCCCTTCCGGAACAGGGATGAAGCCGCTGCGGAGTACAATGACGCCAAATATCGATTCACCGGAAAGAGTAATGGAAAAAGTTGCCAGATGTAGTATGGCATGTGGCGGAATTCAAAATGTGAGGAATCTGAGGTTGCAGTAGCCATACCTCAGTTTTTAACTGTGTTTTTCAGTAAAAATATAGATATATTTTTATAAGGGAGAGTTAGGATATATATATAAGGTAACCACATAACAGGGTGTAATAGTGCTATTGAATGGTTTCGGTAATATAAACCACAAAGCTCAAAGCCCAGTAGTTGGTAAATGTCACAGGAACCATGAGATGGCAATTTAGGACCAAGTGTTACCTATTTTGTATGTTTTATATCATATTTTTATTTTGGCAGAGTCATCTTGAAAAGGCTGGTTTCTTCAAAGTGCATCTAACAATGGCCACTAATTGGAATGAAAATGTTTAGGTTTATCTTTCATGTTTAAACTGTTGACAAAACAATACCACAAAATTGTGAATTTACAACATTTGCCACATAATTTGCAGATGTCACAAAAAACACGTTCTACCTCAAGCAGATGAGAATAATACTGCTAGAGAATGTGCTGAACAATTTGCTTTTTTGCTGCATAGTTTAGAAACCCTTCGTGCATAATTCAAATAACTTTGCCACATATTCTTAGTGGGTCTTGATAATGGTAGACTTCTGTATTGTGGTTTGGGGGCTTAGAATGTGACGATGGAATGATAGAACCTGTATTTCACTTTGAACTGTGAAACGTCCCCATATTTTACGGTTCCCTGTGAGTTATGGATCTTTATACTAATGCATTTTGTGCAATAAAAGTACCCAAACATTTTCTCACATTCCACGAATACTGGATTTAGCACCATTCCACAATTTCTTCTGTCTCGCATTACTCTAAACATATTTTGTTACTCATTATGTGGTGTCACAGAAATTATTTACAGTAATATTAGTGAGCTTCTGCTTTTTTACAATATTGAAAACACACATCACTATCCCTGAATATTAGATGTAAACACATTTAGAATCTGATTGTGTCTCTGCACTGTTAGTGACGTAGCCAAAAAGGGCATGTAAGAGCTGAAATTGAATTATAAATTCAAAACTGTTCTGAACAGGGGCACTCAAAACACATTTTCCCCAGGGCCCCCCAAATGTTTAAGTTGTCCCTGTCTGTGGGAAGAGAGAAATGGCTGCTTTGGAGACAGCAGCACAGCTGAGAAATGGCACATAGATTCCAGGCAATGCTGTGCAGTGCTCGGTGTCTAGCTAGGTGGACAGTGGGTCTCTGCTGTGTCCTTGTAGCCCCCAAAGATTGAGGTCCTCACTACGAGGCTAGCTGTCTTGAGACCGCCAGTCTCATGGTGGTGGTCGGGCCGTCGCACTCCAGGCGGCCCGACCGGCACCACCGCCAGGAACATGGTTTCCGGCAGCATGATGATGGTTGGAGTCATGGTCAGTCACTGCGGCACTGAGTTCAGCACCGCCGTGCCAATCACGAGTCCAGGTTTCACCAGCCTTTTCATGGCAGGGACTCCGCCATGAAAAGGCTGGCAGAAACCCAGTGCTGGGGGCCATAGGGGAGCCCCTGCATTGCCCACAATGTGGCCCCCTGTGCAGCACTCTATGGCAGGCAGAGTGCATTCCGAGGGTGCTGGGAGCAATCTCTGTGCGATGGAATTGGCCTCGGCTCCATGAGGAGCTGGCGGAAACCTCCAGTTTCTGAGGTTTCCACCAGTCAGCTCAGTTGAAACCCTGTAATAGGTTTTGGGGGGGGGGTGCCGCCAGCTCTGTGGCAGTCTCCTCTCCTTGGGTCTGGCGGTCTGGGTTTTGGACTGCCAGACTAGTAATGAGGCCCAAAGTCTTCTGTCTGTTTTGCGCAGAGTGGGGTGAATGATCATTTAATATTGCCACAGATTGAATGGTATACAATAGGTTTGGAAAAGAAAATGATTGCCTAGGGGCCTTGGCACACTTCAAGTGTCATCAATCTGGAAGTGAGCTAGAGGGGACGCATTTTGGCGCAGAGGTAAGGGTCAAGCGGTGTTTCCATGGCAACTTGTGCAGGAAAGGCCAGAGCAAACAATCCTGAATGTACAGGATCCTCATAAATACAGTACTTTTACTTAGTGTCCCACTGCTGAGGCAGGAGAACACAAGAGGACAACACACGTTAAACCGGGCAAAAAACATGCCCTGACCAAAGCTGCGCGTCAACCAGTTTATGCTGTGGAAGCTGCTGTTTAATAGGCAGCGTTGTGGCATGAAAACAATTACAGGGAAAAGCGCGTTATTTCCCATTTTGTCCTTCTCCATAGTGCTGCACTGCGGGCATCAGCATCACAATACACTGCTTATCGTTTTCTGTGGCTGTGTGAAGTCCACACTCCAGGTACCGAACAGAGCTGCGCCTCTTTTGTTAAAGAAAATCTTCTCACTCAAGCCAAAGTCTGAAAGTATTTATTAACAAAAGAAAAATAAGAACCTACGAGTCACAATGTCAACCTGCCAGAGACCCCCTTAGCATGAGTGAATGCAACAAGTTCCTAAGGCGATGGCAGATCACATACTTATACACCAACCAATTTCCATGAGTTTCAAATAGGGTCTTGTGGTTAATTATTAAACAAATACAAGCAAGTGTCTAGGCCGAGCACATTAGAAGCTAGTGTTCCTTTTTGCACCTTTGGAGCCAGGAGCCAGGAACAGTTAGTTCTGTGTCAGAGACAGACACTTCCTGTGGGCAAAGATAGCAAGAGTAAGAAAACATAGCTTAAGTAAGCCAGTCACATAATGCAAATGTACATATTTCACAATCTATTCCACTATCTCGTTCTGCCTAGCGCACATATACTAGCTTGTTCTCTACGGCCCAGCAGTGTAAACTCAGCTCTGTTGTCTCATTGCTTAATTTGTGGCAAAAGTCGCAGATGGTGGACTCCGACATTCATTTTTATGTACCATTTTTCATCACCAGACTTTGACCCAGAGCAAGAAGAGAACGGGAGAAAGGAGGAAGAGAAAATCAGAAAAAAAGGCACAAAGGGCAAAAACAAGGATGAAATATAGCCTGCAGGATTAACATAAAAGAGTCAGGAAGTGTTGGGTTGGGGAAGAAAGAGATCTGAAATAGAATAAATGGTGATTAGCCTTGGTATTTGGCAAACTTGACATTCAAAATAACTGGCGGTGGGCTTGTAAGAAAGTCTCTGGTAAGCCAAACAAATGAACAATATAAACATAAATACCTCACCAGCTGTAGTAATTAATGCAGATTTTCTGACCATACAGAAACCTTGGAGCTCTTGTTATATTTATGATGTAATGAAACGCGTTCTCTAAAGTTCCAATAGAGTGTTAAGGTTTAAACTACAGCAGTTGCAGTGAAAGCTGGCTGGGGCATGTCACGTTTGGCAGGTTAAATAAAGAGACTTCTAGTAATTCCTCTTGTTCTATGAGACCTTCATTATTTACAACATTTTGGCAACCATTTGCCAGCTTTCCAGATGTGAACCTGCCAAGCAACATTTGTGTGATGGATGAAGGCTTATCCTGTGCGTGCGCACCGAGGCGAACTGCTGAGGAGGAGGGTCCTGTCTTTGAAGCTTTGTTGGGGTTACTAACCTTTCAGCAATCCTTAACCCTGACTGCCACCAGGTAGTGTTTTTATGTTTGTGCGTTGCTAGTTTGAGTCAAACTTGTGATTGATTTACTTCACTATTAGTGCAGCTGTCTCAGCACTTCACCTGCATCATTTGTCATCTGCCGTAGGGGCAATTTATTACAGAGCAGACTCAACCATTTGTACTGATTTGTTATTGCGATGCAAGTGGGAGCAACTGCGCTCTCAGCACAAGGTTCGCCGAGCAATACCTGGCAGAGCTTTCCCTCTTGTCGGCAGTCAGTGCGCGGCAGGGCCTGTTCCGGTAAGGAAGAACAGCACACGTAAGAAATCATTTCCTCCTGCACGTCATCGCAGTGAAACAAATTATCAATAGAAATTGGAGAATTATAAACTCGGGTGGCCTCAAATTGGAAAAAACAATGTTTTCTTTAAAAAAAAGTGCGAGTACCCGGGATCTCCTGATACATACAAGACTCCAACCATCAGTAACTAGGAATGAACCCTTTATGTAGAATTTACCACCAGCGAAGGGGTCATACAGCTTGTGGCTCCTGTAGCGTCTGCCCTCTAACGAAGAATACCAAGATGGTTGATTTAGGTTTGGCATCCACTTGGATACAGACAAAACATATGTACTGTAACTCTGAAAATGTGATCTATCTGATCAAGTGCCCCTGTAACCTTCCCTATATTGGAATGTGTTGTGTTGTAGAATTCTCGATAGGCACGTGCATGTCGAGAATTCTACATTCCAGAAGGGGACGGTTGGGGCCGGATGGAAAGACGGAGGTGGGCGAGGGATCGTTTCTGTGCTTTGGCAGCATATCGCAATAAATATACTTAAGTATTAACCATTAATTGGAGCAACGTGCTTCATTACATTGGCGATGAGCGCCTACCTCCACCTCCACGTCACCGTGGCACGAAAACGTTGAGAGTGGACCCGCGATCCTGACTGCGACCGGTGAAGGCGACTTCCCTTCTGAAATTCGTATGGCACGAAGGAGATGAGGGTCGACGTGTATGAATTTTGAGGCGGATTGAAGCTAGTAAGCAGGAAATCTATTTTTCAACAAAACAACCCCTACCGCCTATAAAGAAAACCCCGAATGACGTGGCGGCCATCTTGGGGGTAGAAATACAGGCTGGAACGATCTTCAAATAACGTGGCGGCCATCTTGAGAGTAGAAAATCGGTCTTCTCTTTTGAAATTGGACAATTTAATGTAAAAGGTCATCAAAGTACTATACAAAAGTGTAACTGCCTATCACCAATGTTAGATATTGCCTAGATTATGTTTTAAGATTTGGTGGGCAGGACTTATCTTAAAACAAAATATATTTAACAATAAACTGTCCAATATTTACATTGTGGTACCATGGCTACCAATACGCAAGGTATAGTGCCACCTCCCCCGTTCCTTGCACAACCAGGTAATCCACCTATTTTGAGAATTATTTGGTGGCACTTGATGGCCAAGATTTGAGACCAGTAAGAAAAAAAGCTATTCTTTTAAGTACTATAGGACAGGAAGGCCAACGCATATTTAAGTACTTACCTCAACCATTAGTAGAAGAAGATCAACCGGAAATGAATGTATATAAGGAGGCGAGGAAAAGATTGGAAAAAATATTTTCGAAAGAAATCAACATTGTCATGGCAAGACATACATTTTATACTCAACCACAAAGATCAGAGGAGAGTATTGACGAATTTGTCACAAGGTTGAGAGAGTTATCCACCAAATGTAAATTTGGTGTGATGACTGAAGAATTAATAAGAGATCAATTAATCGTTCAGTGGCATAGCAAAAAAATGCAGGAGAGGTTATGAGCAGCCAAAAATCCGTCGTTGAAGGATGCTATCGATATAGCAAAAGTTGTTGAAAAATCTGAATATTGTATGAGGGAGATGGAAAAGAAAGAGAGAGTGTCCAATGGCAGTTCTGATACAAATACAACTTGTGTTATGACAGAAGGAACTGATGTTTTGGCAAATACAAAAGGTGGGCGTATGCTCAAGGGTGCCAATAAGAATAACAATGTCAACAAGTGTTACAGTAAGGTGTGTACGAGATGTGGGAGTAAGTTTCACAATGAAGACTCAAAATCATGTTTTGCCTTGGGTAAAGACTGCATGAAATGTGGTAAAAAGGGGTATTTTGCACATATGTGTAAGAATACTAGAAAATCTAGAGTAGGTATCATACATCAAGATCATATGGAGGAGGCCGAGGAAATAGATAGAGTTTTATCCATAGAGAACACTGGACAGGAGATAAGAAGTATACATAGACCTCCCAGACCAACTGCAAATTTTATGGTACGTGTGTCATTATACACAATTGTGCCCAAGAGCTTATTAGTTAAAGAATGGCCCAATGTGCGTCTTCTACCAAAAGATATCAATCCTGGTGGGTATCAAGGTGAGAAAATAGATATAATTGGTTACATGTTGGCCAATATAAGTTTTGCTGAGAGACAAATTGAGGGTTAGGTTTATGTGGCCGCTAATGGTCCACCAATTATAGGTTGGCATCACCAGTATGGTTTACACATAAGATTGGATCCCAGGACAGATGATAGGGTCATGTTGTTGCAAGACGATAACTTAGGCAATATATTGGAGGAATACAAAAAAGTTTTCACTGATAAGGTAGGAGAACTTAAAGGGTATACACACAAGATCATGCTAAGGAAAGATGCTGTTCCTGTGCAGCACAAATTGAGGAGGTTTCCTATTAAGGCAAGGAGTGAGGTGAAAAAAATGATTTGTGACATGGTACAAGAGGGTATCATAGAACGTATTGAAACATCAAGTTGGATCTCCCCAGTGATCATCACAAGTAACCCTGATGGGTCTTTGAGATTCTGTGTCGACCTCAGGTCACTTAACCAGAATATTGTGGTGGATAATTATCCATTGCCCAATATTAACGAATTAGTTTTACTCCTGAGAGGTGGAAAATATTTTTCTAAGTTAGATCTTAGGAGTGCATATCACCAGGTCAAACTGCATGATGAATCCGAAGAGTTAACTGCGTTTATTACTATGGAGGGGGTCTATCAGTTTAATAGGATGCCATTTGGGTTGGCCTCTGCGGCAGGTGTGTTTCAGAGAATAATGAGTGATGTGTTTGAAGGGGTTGATAACGTGCTGTACTTTCAAGATGACATCTTAATTTTGGGGGAAACCTTGGAAAAACATAACCAAGTATTGAAGTGTGCATTAGAGAGAGTTATGAGTGCAGGTCTTACCCTAAAAAGAGAAAAATGTAAATTCTTAGTTGAGGAAATTGAGTATTTGGGATATACCCTATCTGAACAAGGAGTAAAACCAATGAGGGAACTTTTGGATGCCATTGAAAAGGTTCCATCCCCCCAAAATAAAGAACAGTTGAGATCATTCATGGGACTCATTGAGTACTACTCCAAATTCATAAAGAATTTCACTGACAAAACGGAGAGTATAAGAAAACTTTTACGCAAGGGGAAAAAGTTCCAATGGGAGAGTGATCAAGAGATGGCTTTTCAAAACATAAAAAAAGAAATGTGTGAAGCTAAAGTTTTGGTACCTTTCAATGTTGAAGCTAAAACTATTATAACAGTGGATGCGAGTGCAATTGGACTAGGAGCTGTGCTTTCGCAGAACTCTGACAAAGGAGAAGAGACTGTAGCATTTGCATCACGGTCATTGACCAAATCGGAACAGAATTATTCAGTCATTGAAAAAGAGACATTGGCTGCATCGTGGGGCATTGAGTATTTCAGAACTTATATTTGGGGACGTAAGATAACATTGCGCACTGATTATAAACCATTGTTGAGAGTACTGCTAACAAAGTGTCTCCACGCCTGGACAGATTAGCTGCAAGGTTACAGGAGTATCAGTTTACTATAGAATACATTCCTGGATGGCATAACGTTCAGGCAGATTGCTTATCTCGCTTGCCATTGAATTGGCAGGAGGTAGATAAACAACGTATACAGGACTATGAGAACGAAGGTGCTGTTGCAAGTGTTGAAGACGTGCTGGAATGCACTCAAGGTGTGGTATCGCGTGAGGAGTGGTGTGAGGAAATGGAAAAAGATGAGGTGATGAAGGACGTTATTAATTTAATTGTTGGTGGAGAAAGGAGAGAGAGTACATTGAACCCTCAGGTTCGACCCTATGCAAAGATTCTGGAGGAATTGTCTATGGTCACTAGGAATATCGTTGTGAGGGGTGACAGGTTTGTCCCTCCGGTAGGTGTGAGATACAAACTGTTTTGGTTGGCTCACGAAGGTGATTTAGGGCAGACTTTAACGAAAAAAAGACTTTTGGTGGCCAGGGATTGATAGTGATGTTAGTAATTGGGTTGAAAGGTGTGTTGATTGTGTGGAGAGTGAGAAGAGATTGAAAGTGGGAAAACAAGGTTTATTGGGATCCATATCAGATCCTGGCATAGTGTGGCATACAGTGTGCATGGATTTCATTGGACCTTTGAATGGTGTTCCATGGGATCTAAAGTACGCTTTAGTAATGATTGATGTGCATTCAAAATGGTTGACAGTGAAATTTATGAAGGAGATCACTACCAGAGCAACTATTAGGACAATGCAGGAAATATTTCATGAAGAAGGTAATCCAACGAAACTCATTACAGATAATAGGACACAGTTAGTTTCCCATGAGATGGAACAATTCCTTAAGTACGCAGGGATACATCATTCCCGTACTGCATTGTACAATCCTCAGGCAAATGGCATGGTAGAGAGGTGCAATCAGATGGTAAAGGGGGTTATCAACATGGCTATAAGGAATGGCAAGAATGTACGTACCATGGTTGATGATCTTGTGTGGGCGTATCGCACCACTGTGCACAGTGTTACGGGTAAAATTCCTTTTGAGGCGATGAGAGGCAGAAAAGCATGTACAAAAGTTAACCCATCATGGTTGGTGTCAGTGTTAGAGGAAGGAGATTCGATCCAAAAGAGTGCAGGGACATCACAATCAGTTTGGGAAAAGGATATTAAGAAAGGAGATTTGGTGAAAATTAGAGTGGTGGGTTCTGGAAATAGTTTTATGAAGTTTCAGGGGCCCTACTCGGTTAAAGATGTACGTGAATTTCATGTTGTTTTGGAAAATGGTGAACAGTGGAATAAGAGGAAAGTAGCCTTGTATTGCAGAGGTAATGGAAATGGAAAGAGGAAGATATGCTCTAAGAGATGGGTTCCAGACGAGAATAGTGTTTTTTTGTTTATGAGTGATGAAGATTTATTAGATAAAGGAAGAGTGGATGTACAGGAGAGGGATTATTTGCAAAATGGAAGTCAACATGAGACAGAGATGGAAACACTTACAAATATGAATAAAGGGAATGTTAAGACAGAGATGGAAACACTTACAAATATGAATAAAGGGAATGTTCAAACTAAAAGAGTAGGGTTAAGACTTCGTAAACCTCCAGGTTATTTATGAGATTATGTTGAGTGAAGTTAATTTTAATTTATACTACATATGTAGTTTATCTAGTAAAACTTTGTATAGAGTTTTAAGTTATATGGGATTGTGCATCCTATTTTTGTTTTAACTCCATGAATTTTATTTCCGATTGTTTTAATGTGCAATCTGTAATTTGTACTTATTTGTTTGATGGTCTATTATTGTTTTCAATCCCCTATTTTGTCATTCATTGTTTGTAAAGGGGGTGGATATGTTGTGTTGTAGAATCCTGCCGAAGCACAGAAACGATCCCTCGCCCACCTCCGTCTTTCCATCCGGCCCCAACCGTCCCCTTCTGGAATGTAGAATTCTCGACAGAATGACCACACGAAAGGTAAAAACCCATATTATGGAACATCGAAGAAATATCAGGTGTAAGAGAACAATAACTAAAATGACAACCCACTTTATAGAAACAAGTCATGACGCAGGGGATTTTACTTGGACAGTACCGGATAAACCCACTATTCCCCCATATACAGTGGGCATGAAAATGTTTTTATTTAGATGAGAAAACAATGGAATTACCACATCTGGAGTCATGAATAGGGATTAAACGATGACATACCCTGGCACCAATTGAATTGCTGGTGATATCTGTGAGATCAGTAGGGTCGAGGAGATTTGATGCAGTGCCTCTTGTAGGTGTACTGGGCTCATAGTGATCTCCGAGATGGGAGTGATGTGATCAGGTGGTGCCAGCCCTTGGCATACTAAGGGTGACAGTAATTACCATATATAATCTCCCCAGACCTTCCTGAGATGTGACATATATGGGGGAGGGGGTCACCCAACCTAGAGATATGCAGTTGTTTTACTTTTACATTGCATACCTCATATGATAAGTTAATGCACACCTATAGATGGTCGCTGAAATCCTCATACCGGGTTTGACATCTTAGAGGGGGTGACGATGGTGGGAAAATCCTCACTGCAGCATAATATAAGCGCCAGTGCAGATGATGGAGCGATCGCTGAGCCAAGATAAACTTTCTTCAAAAGTAAAATGATGCAATCCTAGGTGACGTGGCTCCTTTCACAAGAGAGAACTGAAACTGTGTAGCCATCTAAACCTCAAGGATGAAATGTAAAAACAGTGAGCACAACGGCAGTACAATTAGCATGATGTTGTAATAAGGGTATTTGCCTTTATGGACTGCACTGCAAATGGTATTCCTGAAACAAAACCAAGTGTATTCTGAGAGTGATTGCATGTATGTAGCACCCACAGGTAGAATATAATGCATGGAATCACCTGACGGCGGGAAGACAGATTATAGCTCAGCAACCTTATTGAATCACGTATTTCATCCAAGATAGCCGTAACTATTGGGAGTATTGGTAACATATAGGATACTCAATATGACCACCATAAGTGTGCATGTAATCGTGCGGTAAGACAGTCAGAATGTAGCAGCTAGTTGCGGCTCGCCAGGGTCACAGGGGGCAGGGTGGCATGTGAGGGTGGGGGGTAGAGGAAATGTAATTAAAAATAAAAAATAAAGTTACCTCTGCGCTGCTCCTCGCTGCACCGCTCCTCTCTCCCGCGTCGACTCTGCACACATGCACAGGCTCTCAGCCTGCCCTGCGGCCAATCCTCACGCTGCTCAGAGCAGCATGAGGATTGGCTGGGGGTGCCCAGACAGGGCACTCCCAGGCAGACTGGGAGCCTGTGTAGGCTCTCTCCAGCCCGGCAAGTGCACAGTGCAGTCCCCTCACTGCTCGTCACCCCAAGGCCCGCCTCTTTCACAAGGAAGAGACAATAAATATAGTTTATTGTCCCTTCCTTGTGAAAGGTTTGCAGCTTCTGCTCCGTCAGGGGGACGGAGAAGCCGTCACTGGTAGCACCAACAGGTAGAATATAATACATGGAATCACCTGGCCGCTGAAAGATAGATTATAGACCTCATAATTATAGATAGAACATGATCGGCTCAGCAACCTTATTGAATCACGTATGGCATCCAAGCTAGACGTAACTATTGGGAGTATTGGTAACATATAGAACACCCAATATGACCACCATTAATGCGCATGTGATCATGTGGTAAGACAGTCAAATTTCACTTTCTGTAATATGTGATCATCTGACCGCATTAAGGGGAATGAAAGATGAAGCTGTAAATGCCTCTTCACATTGTTCTTTGTTCATATTTAGAGGATGACTACAGGGAGGTGCTCCCACCGAACTCCAGTTTGGGAGGTATACAATGATAACTCGGTAAGTGAAAATATTCACGCAAATCGTAAAGCTTGCTGCCTGGGTCACTGCTTGGGGTGATGAGTGCTTTAAAAGGATATCTTTGCATTGAGCTTGCACTAATTCCCGATTTGAGAATAGACTCTGTATGTAGTTCATGGTTCTACTATGGGGTGAAGGGTACTTGGGTGTAAGCAAAGGGAATAGAAATATGAGGGAGCAAGAGGAAATATATTAATGAAGTAGCCTTCACACATGTTTACATGTCTATCTTTCTATTCCATTGTAGGTAATCCTGAGTGTGTGTACTAAAAGGGGACAACTGAACCCAAGCTCATCCGTTGATCAAACATTGGTTGACAACCGGTAGGGAATTTTATGTTGAAGGGATCAATGGTCCTGATGAAGGCCAGACAACCTATTTGGGCGATGCAAACAGCCGAAACATGTTGACCCTAGAACAGATATTTGAGGTGAAGGGGTGATTGTATACCTATATCACCACTATTTTTCTAATCCTTTAAATCCTATCCAGTGAATCCCAGAATAAAGATTAACTATGTATTCACTTTAGATAGTTTTAACAATCTTGTGTGGTGGTCTGTATGTCTGATCCCTGTTTGTCCTTTTAGGTTGTTGTTCCTTCTCCCTTTTGCTCCATTCCTTACGTTGGTCAGCGTGGGAATGTGCCAGCATAACCCTATGATGAAGCATGCCATGATTAGTGGGTGAGGGCAGTTAACATAACATAACATAACATAACATAACATAACATAACATAACATATATGCTGTGTTTCTAGTTGGTGGGGCCCACCCTTTTGGGTCTTCACTTTGATTTCTTGTCCTTTGTGTGTTGTAGCCAATGCCTCCCACTCAATGACAGAATAATTTTATTTTGAGTATGTCAATGAGCGTGATGCAAAAAGGTACAGTTCTCTCACCTCCTTTATGGATCTGGGAGAGAACTGCACCAACTCCCACAGTCGCATTATACCATTATACTTAAAAATATTTTCAACAAAACGTAGTCACGGGTGAACTTACAACCAAAAGACATTTGTCTGGGGGGGTATCAGGAAGAAGAAATTAATATTCTTGGGTATTTTATGTCAACTATTGAATTTAAGATGAGGAAAACTCAAGGTAAAGTATATGTTTCAGAAGCGGGACCTCCTATATTAGGTTGGATGCACCAATATGATTTGAGCATCAGAGTGAATCCCAGAGTTCTGGAACAAATAATGGTAGTTGATGACAAAAGTGTGAATTACAGTTTGAGTGAGGTAAAGGAAGTGTTCAGAGAAGAGTTTGTCGAGTTGCGAGGGTATGTACATAAGATCAGGGTGAGGAATGGGGCTGTACCAGTGAAGCACAAAGTGAGGAAATTTTCTATAATAGTTAAAGAATTCAAATAAATATTGAGTGAAACGGTGAAGGATGGAGTAATTGAGCCTATTGAAGCGCCTACCTGGATATCACCAGTAGTGATAACAAAAAAAAATTGGACAGACGTTTAAGATTTTGCGTGGCTCTTCGCAGTGTCAATCAAAATATAATTAATGATAATTTGCTAAATGGTGGCACGTTCCTCTCATTATTAGATTTGAAGAGTGCTTGCCATCAAATCCGATTATACCATGATTCGCAAGACTTAACTGCCTTTATTGCTATGGAAATGATAGTTTGCTTTACAAGAATGCTGTTTGGTTTATCATCAGCTGGCAACGCTTAGGGGCATATTTATACTCCGTTTGCGCCGAATTTGCGTCGTTTTTTTCGACACAAATTCGACGCAAAACTAACTCCATATTTATACTTTGGCGTTAGACGCGTCTAGCGCCAAAGTTCATGGAGTTAGCGTCATTTTTTTGCGTGAACACCTTCCTTGCGTTAATGATATGCAAGGTAGGCGTTCCCGTCTTAAAAAATGACTCCGATGCTATTGCGTCGGATTTATACTCCCGGGCAAAAATGACGCCCGGGAGTGGGCGGGTCTAAAAAACCCGCATTTGCGCTGGATTTTAGCGCCTGGGTCAGGGCAGGCGTTAAGGGACCTGTGGGCTCAGAATGAGCCCAGAGGTGCCCTCCCCTGCCCCCAGGGACACCCCCTGCCACCCTTGCCCACCCCAGGAGGACACCCAAGGATGGAGGGACCCACCCCAGGGACATTAAGGTAAGTCCAGGTAAGTATTTTTTTTAAAAAAAATTGTGGCATAGGGGGGCCTGATTTGTGCCCCCCTACATGCCACTATGCCCAATGACCATGCCCAGGGGACAGAAGTCCCCTGGGCATGGCCATTGGGAAAGGGGGCATGATTCCTGTCTTTGCTAAGACAGGAGTCATTTCAATGGGGGATGGGCGTCGTAAACAAATTGCACAAATCGGGTTGTGCCGATTTTTTTGCCTCAGCCTGACATGCACCATTTCTGGACGCCCATACGCCATTTTCCCCCTACGCCGGCGCTGCCTGGTGTACGTCGTTTTTTTTAACGCACACCAGACAGCGCCGGCGGCTAACGCCGGCTAACGTCATTCAATAAATACGGCGCCCGCATGGCGCTTCAGAATGGCGTTAGCCGGCGCTAATTTTTTTGACGCAAAACTGCGTTGGCGCAGTTTTGCGTCAAAAAGTATAAATATGGGCTTAATGTCACAAATATTTGAGGGTTTCACAAAATAAATTTTTTTCAAGATGACATTTTGATATATGGAGCTAGAGTAGAACAACATAACATTGTGTTGAGAAAAGTTCTTACAAATTGCTGGAAGCAGGTTTCACAGTGCAGAGAGGGAAGTGTGTGCTTATGTGTGAAGAAATTGAATACTTGGGTCATACGATTTCCGGAGAAGGTGTAAAACTCCAGAAAGATTTACTCGATGCCGTAAAGATGGGTCCTCAACCAAAAGATAACGACCAATTGAGGTAATGTATTGGATTAATTGAGTACTATGCCAAATTTGTGGAAAAAGTTGCCTGAAAGGCTTAAAGATATTATTGAGGAAAGGATGTACATTCAAGCGAAGTGAGGAACAACAAAGTTGCTTTGATCATATTAAGCAGAAGTGTGTAAAGCAAAAATCCAGTTGCCATTTGATGTCAAGTTGAGCACTGTTCTCACTGTAGATGCAAGTGTTGCGGGAGTTGGTGCAGTATTCTCCCAAATCCATAAAGGAGGTGAGAGAACTGTAGCTTTTGCATTGTGATGATTGAGAGTCTCAGAAAAAAAATATTCTATTATTTAGCAGGAGGCATTGCCTGCAGCCTGGTTTGCAGAATATTTCAGGACATATTTATGGGGTGTGAGTTTCAAACTGAGAACAGATCATGAACCCCTATTGAAAGTACTTGCAGTAGGTGGTGCTGGCAAAGGATCGGCTAGATTACATTGGCAGGATGCGTGCATGAATTACATTTCTGGGTAGCGTAATGTACACGCGTGTGCCCTTTCTCGTTTGCCTGTACATTGAGTGATAGTGGACAAAGCAAGTGTGATGGACAAGGAAAAAGAAGATGCGGTGGTATGATTGGATGATGCAGTGTATGATGGAGTTGGAGCCTTTACAAAGGATGAGTGGGTGCAAGAAATTACTCTTGATAACGTAATGAAGCAGGTGTGCAAAATGATTATCAATGGAGGAAGAAGAGAAAGCACGGTTCTTTCTGTGAGACCTTACATTAAAATCATGGATGAGTTATCTTTGAGTGAGGAGAATGTTTTAATGAGGGGGATGGGTTTACCACCTGAAAACCTTAGAAGCAAGATAATCCAAATGGCACAGGAGGGTAATTTGGGACAGACAATGACACAAAGAAGACTAAATGAACATTTCTAGTGGCTGGGAATTGATGTACAAATGGCTCAGAGAGTAGAAAGGTGTATGGACTACAAGGAAAGTGTGAACAGATTGAAGGTGGGTGTGCTGTCTGATTCTGGTCATTTTCAGAGTCTCAAGGAACCATGGTACAGTGTGTGTATGGTTTTAATTAGTCTATTGGCAGGATTGAATCAAGAATTAAGGTTTGAGGTGGTTTTGGTTGACGTATATTCAAAATGGTTAGAGATTATATTTATGTGAAAAGTGACCACAAGGAACACCATCAAAAATGAGAGGCGTATTAAAGAAGGAAAGAAGGATTTCCTCATACTTTGATAACTGATAATGGCACCCAGCTTACATCTATGGAGATGAGAGAATTTTTGGAGGGACATGGTATTAAACATCATTGTAGGAGGCTGGCCTGGCTTATAGTGGGTACCTTGTGGTACTTACACCCTGTGCCAGGTCCAGTTATCCCTTATTAGTAGAATAGAGGTGTTTCTAGCAGCTTAGGCTGATAGAAGGTAGCTATGGCAAAGCAGCTTAGGCTGAACTACGAGACATGCAAAGCTGCTACTATACCACGTATATCATATAGCACAATATCATAAGAAAACACAATACTCAGAGTTACTAAAAATAAAGGTACTTTATTTTTATGACAATATGCCAAAAGTATCTCAGTGAGTACCCTCAGTTAGATGGTAAGTAATATACACAAATTATATGTGCACAAACCCAAAACAGGTAAGTAACAGTAGGAAAAGTAGTGCAAACAATGTAGACTCACAATAGGATCAATCACCCCTAAATTCAACATTTTCTGCACCTTTTGTTTGACGCAGTCTCTGACATGGTCAGGCTGCCTATAAATTTTACTTTTGATAGGCAGGCTGTCTCCAGTGTCAATTGTATGTTCACACCAGGATGTTGTACCTGGTACAAGTGAAAAGAGGTCTGAAAACTGGCTTAGGAGATTGATGCAGTTGTCTTTCTGTTCTGCAGTCAGACAATCTGCTAAAACTACTCCCTGGACTAAGGCATCTGCTTCAGTGGTGGAGAAGAGATCAGGGAGAGGGTCACTCTCTTCTTCCTGTCCCTCATCTGTTGCCATGAGCAGGGTGAGATCAGCCCTGTTATAGTAGGGTTTTAGGCGGTTGACATGAATCACCCTAAGGGGACTCGTGGCAGTGCCCAGGTCTACCAAGTAGGTAACCTCACCCTTCTTTTCAACAATAAGATGGGGTCCACTCCATTTGTCTTGGAGTGCTCTTGGGGCAACAGGCTCCACTACCCACACCTTCTGTCCTGGTTGGTGCTGGGTCAGGACAGCCTTCTGGTCATGCCATTGCTTTTGCAGCTCCTGGCTGGCCTGAAGGTTCTTACTGGCCTTTTCATATTCTCAGCCATTCTGGATCTTAGGCCAAGTACATAGTCCACTATGTCTTGTTTAGGAGTTTTTAAAGGTTGATCCCAACCCTCCTTCACAAGAGCAATGGACCTCTTACAGGGTGCCCAAAGAGGAGTTCAAAGGGGCTGAAGCCCACTCCTTTCTGGGGTACCTCCCTGTAAGCAAAAAAGAGGCAAGGTAACAGGACATGCCATCTCCTCCTGAGTTTTTCAGGGAGTCCCTTTATCATACCTTTGAGAGTTTTATTAAACCTCTCAACCAGACCATTTGTTTGTGGATGGTAAGGGGTGGTGAACTTGTAGGTAACACCACACCCCTTCCACATTGATTTTAGGTATGCAGACATGAAGTTGCTACCTCTGTCTGACACCACCTCTTTAGGAAAACCCACCCTGGAAAAGATTCCCAGGAGGGCCTTTGCCACTGCAGGAGCTGTAGTGGTCCTTAAAAGTGTGGCTTCAGGATATTTTGTGGCATGGTCCACTACCAACAAGATAAATCTATTGCCTGAAGCAGTTGGAAGGTCAAGGGGTCCAACTATGTCAACCCCTACCCTTTCAAAGGGCACCCAACCACTGGAAGTGGAATTAGAGGGGCATTTGGAGTGCCACCAGTCTTGCCACTGGCTTGGCAGGTCACACAAGATGTACAAAAGTATTTTGTGTCCTCTGACATATGAGGCCAGTGAAACAAGGGGACAAGTCTTTCCCAAGTTTTTTTCTGGCCCAAATGCCCAGCCAAAGGAATGTCATGTGCTAGGGTGAGAAGAAACTCTCTGTACTGCAGGGGAATGACCAATCTCCTGGAAGCTCCAGGTTTGGGTCCCTTGACTCTGTGTACAAGAGGTTGTCTTCCCAGTACACCCTATGACTGTCACTGACATCCCCATTCTGCTGTTTGACAGCTTGCTGTCTGTGACCCTCTAATGTGGGACAGGTTTGCTGTGCCACACTCAGCTCTTCCCTGGCAGGGCCCCCTGCACCCAAAAGCTCAGCAGTGTCTGCTGACAGCTCCCCTGGTGTAGGTTCTGCACAGGGAGAGAATTCCTCTTCCTCAAAAGGGGAATCATCTGTAGAGGGAGGGATAGTGGGTAGGGATTTATCCTTTCTACCCCTAGCTTTAGGGAGCACTTGGTCCATTGTTCCAGGATCCAAGCTACCCTGTCCTTTTTGCTTCTTGGCCTGAGCCCTTGTCAAAGCAAAAATATGCCCAGGAATGCCCAGCATTGCTGCATGGGTCTCCATCTCCACTTCTGTCCAAGCTGATGTTTCCAAATCATTTCCAAGTAGACAATCTACAGGTAAATCAGCGGCTACCACAACTTTTTTTGGACCAGTAAACCCCCCCCCCCCACAGTCGAGATTCACAACAGCCATGGGGTGGCTAAGAGTGTTGTTATGAGCGTCTGTCACTTGGTACTGCTGACCAAGTAGGTGTTGATCAGGGTGGACCAGTTTTTCTATCACCATAGTTACACTGGCTCCTGTGTCCCTGTAGGCCTCAACCTCAACACCATTGATTAGGGGAAGTTGCTTGTACTTACCCATATTAAGGGGACAAGCAACCAAGGTGGCAAAGTCAAAGGCCACCATCAGAGACTAAAACATCCTCTGTGGTCTCCCTAACAAGACCAACCCCAACTACATTGCCAATAGTGAGCCCAGCTACACCCTTGGATTGGCTATTAGTAGTAGATTTCCCAACACCACTGCTATCACTAGGGGTACTAGAATTTGCAGCAGGGGTTGTGGGAGATTTGGTGTTTTTCTTTGGACAAGTGGAATCACTTGCCCAATGACCTTTGACTTTACACAAATAACACCAGGGCTTTTTCTGATTGTTAGAAGAGGATTTGGACCCACCACCCCCAGAGGATGTTTGTGGGCCTGATGAAGACTCAGAATGTTTACTTTTGTCCCCACCCTTCTCAGAAGACTTACTTCCTTCTTCTTGCCATCCTTGTCACCCCCGTATGAACTTTTCTGTTCACCCTTGTTCTGACCCATTTGTCTGCCTTCTTTCCAAATTCTTGGGGAGAGGTCAGATCAGAGTCCAGTAGGTATTGGTGCAACAAGTCAGACACACAATTGTTAAGAATATGCTCTCAGAATAAGATTGTACAGGCTTTCATAGTCAGAAACTTTACAGCCATGCAACCACCCTTCCAAGGCCTTCACTGAACAGTCCACAAAATCTGTCCAGTCTTGAGAAGACTCTTTTCTGGTGTCTCTGAACTTAATCCTGTTTTGTTCAGTGGATAAGCCAAATCCATCCAAGAGTGCATCTTTCAAAACTTTGTAGTTATTGGCATCAATTTCTCTGACAGTAAGGAGTCTATCCCTACCCTTTCTAGTGAAAGATAGCCACAAAATAGCAGCCCACTGCCTTTGAGGGACCAACTTTACCATACAGGCCCTCTCAAGTGCAGCAAACCACTTATTAATGCCATCCCCTCCTTGTAAGGGGGGACTATCTTGTGCAGATTCCTGGAATCTTGCTCTCTAACAGGATTGCTATCAGAAATACTGCTGCTACCACCATGGGGAACTAACCCCAACCTCTGTCTTTCCCTCTCTATGTCTAGGGATTCCCTATCTAAGGCCAGCTGCTGCTGTTTAAGCTTCAGTCTGGTCTCTTCTACCCTCAGCTTTCTGAGTTCCCTTTCCATTAAGTCATCCTCAGGGTGGGTGGGTTGGGAATGTTTAGACACAGAGGAAATGTGGGAAGTTTCAGAGGGAGACCTGTCCCTAACTGTCTGGACCCTAGTAACCTGGCCTCTACGGGTGAAAGATGCCCTACTGGTGTGGGACCCTCTAACACTACCAGTGTCACCAGGTGCCCTGCTAGGGGGCAGGACCTTGTAAAAACCCTCCACAGCATCCGCATGGAACTCCTCTGAGTGTGACTGGGAAGCTTCCCCATTTTCTAACCTCTCCTGAGATGGGCCAGACTGGTTCTGGTCATCTACAATGAGCATGTTAAAGAGAAACTCTTTTGTAGGATTCTTACCTATACTCAAACCTCTATCCAGGCAGAGACCCCTCAAACTTTTATCGTTCAAACTCTCATATGTTGCATTAACAGTTTTGGGAGTGGGCTCTACAACAGACATGATAGAAAAAGGTTTAAGGATAGTGAGAGAAAAAGTTTTAGAACTTTAGAAAGCACAGAAAAAACTTTTTCAAACTTTGGGAAAACTTTTAGAAGTTTTCAAAACTTTTCAGAAACGTTGTTAAAAGTTTTAGAGTAGAAAAGTAAACAGTTTTGGTTAAGTGTACATATACTGAACTATATGGTATATGATTTTCTTATGAAAAGCACCAAATGACAAAGTGGTAAAGCAGTTGCAAGTACTTATCCCACCGCTGCCCCACCAATGTAGGAGGGTGGCCTGGCTTATAGTGGGTACCTTGTGTTACTTACACCCTGTGCCAGGTCCAGTTATCCCTTGTTAGTAGAATAGAGGTGTTTCTAGCAGCTTAGGCTGATAGAAGGTAGCTATGGCAAAGCAGCTTAGGCTGAACTACGAGACATGCAAAGCTCCTTCAATACCACTTATATCATATAGCACAATATCATAAAAAAACTCAATACTCAGAGTTACTAAAAATAAAGGTACTTTATTTTTATGACAATATGCCAAAAGTATCTCAGTGAGTACCCTCAGTTAGAAAGTAAGTAATATACACAAGTTATATGTACACAAACCCAAAACAGGTAAGTAACAGTAGGAAAAGTAGTGCAAACAATGTAGAATCAAAATAGGATGCAATAGGTGAACATAGGTCTAGGGGCAACACAAACCATATACTCCAAAAGTGGAATGCGAATCACAAGTGGACCCCAGACCTATGGGAGCTTGTAGAGGGTCGCTGGGACTGTAAGAAAACAGTCAGGGTGTCCAAGATACCCCACCCCAAGACCATGAAAAGTAGGAGTAAAGTTCCCCTACGACCCCAAAAGGACACAATAGTCGTGATAGGGGGATTCTGCAAGAAACACAAGCACCAGCAAAACACTGAAGATGGATTCCTGGACGTAAGGACCTGCAAGGCAAGGAGACAAAGTCCAAGAGTTGCGATAGTGTCCAGGGGGGGCAGGAGCCCAGGAAACTCCGGATGAAGGGGCAAAAGGGTTGCCTCCGGGGGGAAGAAACTGAAGATTCTGCAACAACAAAAAGGGCTAGGAACTTCTGCTTTGGATGGAAGATGTCCCACGGTGTGCTGGATGTTGCGGAACTGTTTCCACGCAGAAATACTGCAAACAAGCTAGCTGCAAGGGTCATGGTAGAGGTTTTTGGGTGCTGCTGGGGACCAGGAAGGACCAGGATGTCGCCCCATGGAGGTGGAGACAGAGGGGGCGCTCAGCAACTCAGAGAGCCCCAACAGAAGCAGGCAGCACCCGCAGAAGTACCGGAGTAGGCACTTAGAAGATTGGTGTAACCGGAGTCACAAAAGGAGGGTCCCATGACGTCGGAGTCCAACTCAGAGGGTTGAGCACTGCAGGACGGAGTGCTGGGGACCCAGGCTAGGCTGTGCACAAAGGAATCCTTGGAGAAGTGCACAGAAGCCGTAGCAGCTGCAAATCACGCAGTACACAGGTTTGCAGTCTAGCGTGGGGTGACAAGGACTTACCTCCACCAAACTTGGACTGAAGGATCACTGGACTGTGGGGGCTACTTGGATCTAGCTCCTGTGTTCCTCGGACTATGCTCGTCAGGATGAGAGGGGACCCAGAGGACCGATGATGCAGTCTTTTGGTGCCTGCGTTAGCAGGGGGAAGATTCCATTGACCCACGGGAGATTTCTATTTGGCTTCCAGTGCAGGTGAAGGCAGACAGCCCTCACAGCATGCACCACAAGGAAACAGTCGAGAAAGCTGGCAGGATGAGGTGCTACATTGTTGCTGGTAGTCATCTTGCTACTTTGTTGCGGTTTTGCAGGCGTCCTGGAGCAGTCAGCGGCCGATCCTTGGCAGAAGTCGAAGAGGGAAGTGCAGAGGAACTCTGGTGAGCTCTTGCATTCGTTATCTGAAGAATACCCCAGAGGGGAGACCCTAAATAGCCAGAAAAGGAGGTTTGGCTACCAAGAAAGGAGGATTGGCTACCAAGAGAGGTAAAAGCCTATCAGAGGGGGTCTCTGACGTCACCTGCTGGCACTGGCCACTCAAAGCAGTCCAGTGTGCCCCCAACACCTCTGAATCCAAGATGGCAGAGGTCTGGGACACACTGGAGGAACTCTGGGCACCTCCCCTGGGAGGTACTGGTCAGGGGAGTGGTCACTCCCCTTTCCTTTGTCCAGTTTCGCACCAGAGCAGGGCTGGGGGATCCCTGAACTGGTGTAGATTGGCTTATGCAGAGATGGGCACCATCTGTGCCCATAAAAGCATTTCCAGCGGCTGGGGGAGGCTACTCCTCCCCAGCCCTTCACTCCTATTTCCAAAGGGAGAGGGTGTAACACCCTCTCTCAGAGGAAATCCTTTGTTCTGCCTTCCTGGGCCGGGGCTGCCCACACCCCAGGAGGGCAGAATCTTGTCTGAGGGGTTGGCAGCAGCAGCAGCTGCAGTGGAAACTCCGGAAAGGCAGTTTGGCAGTACCCGGGTTCTGTGCTAGAGACCCGGGGGATCATGGAATTGTCACCCCAATACCAGAATGTTATTGGGGTGACAATTCCATGATCTTAGACATGTTACATGGCCATGTTCGGAGTTACCATTGTGACCTATGTGCAGTGCACGTGTGTAATGGTGTCCCCGCACTCACAAAGTTCGTGGAATTGGCCCTGAACGATGTGGGGGCACCTTGGCTAGTGCCAGTGCACCCACACACTAAGTAACTTGCCACCTAACCTTCACCAAGTGAGGGTTAGACATATAGGTGACTAATAAGTTACTTATGTGCAGTGAAAATGGCTGTGAAATAACGCGGACGTTATTTCACTCAGGCTGCAGTGGCAGGCCTGTGTAAGAATTGTCTGAGCTCCCTATGGGTGGCAAAAGAAATGCTGCAGCACATAGTGATCTCCTGGAACCCCAATACCCAGGTACCTAAGTACCATATACAAGGGAATTATGTGGGTGTACCAGTGTGCCAATGAGAATTGGTAAATTTAGTCACTAGCCTGCAGGGCAACATTTAGAAAGCAGAGAGAGCATAAACAATGAGGTTCTGGTTAGCAGAGCCTCAGTAATACATTTAGGCACCACACAGGGAACACATACAGGGCACTTACTATGAGCACTGGGGTCCTGCCTAGCAGGATCCCAGTGACACAAGGGCTAAAACAAACATACATACAGTGAAAAGGGGGTAACATTCCAGGCAAGATGGTACTTTCCTACAATCATCGCACTTCCTTTCACAATCCCCAGGTGGCTGGCATTTCAGAACGCATGAACCGCATGGTGAAGGGGACTATTCAGATATCAGTGCACAATAGATCAGAGGTGTGTGAAGCAGTTGAGGAGATGGTGTGGGCTTATTGTACCACTGAGAACAAGGGGCCTGGTAAGTCACTCCATGAGTTGATGAGGGAAGGTAACCCCAGAACCAAACTCGTTATGTATATACTTTAGGTAGCACTTGTTTATATGTTTTATTTTTGTTATCATGTTATGTTTCTTATTTTGTTAAAAATTTCCTCTTCAATTTCCGTGCATTCATTCTCAATGTATTCTCAATTTATTATTGCTAAGTGATTAGATTAGGGGGAAAATGTGATATTTATTTATGTTTTTGTTCAATGTATTTTAGTTTTATTAAGGAAGTAGAATGTGTCATATTTATGATGTAGTGGAACACATTCCCTAAAGTTCCAAAAGAATGTTAAGATTTAAACTACAGTAGTTGCAGTGAAATGTGTGAAAGGTGGCTGGGACATGTCACGTTTCGCAGGTTGAATAAAGAGACATCTAGGAATTTATATTGTTGTATGAGACCCTCATTATTTACAACAGCTCTATCAGGTGGCTCTGTGTAGCTCTGCACTGATGCCATCCTGCTTCAGAAATGAAATGCAGAGCCCATTTAGGCACCACCCCTGGGTGCTGATGTCAGTTTCTTTCTTTCTGTGCCACCAGGCGCAGATCCAGAACTCCCTTAATTTTTATCCGAGACTAAGGGGCATATTTATACTCTGGTTGCGCCGGAATTGCGTCGTTTTTTTTACGCAATTCCGATGCAAAACTAACTCCATATTTATACTTTGGCGGTAGACGCGTCTAGCGCCAAAGTCCATGGAGTTTGCGTAATTTTTTAGCGTGGACACCTACTTTGCGTTAATGATATGCAAGGTAGGCGTTCCCGTCTAAAAAATTGACTCCGAGGCATGTGCGCCGTATTTACACTCCCGGGCAAAATTCACGCCCGGGAGTGGGTTGGTCAAAAAAAATGACGTACGGCCGCTTTTGCGCCGTTTTTTAGCGCCTGGACAAGGCAGGCGTTAAGGGACCTGTGGGCTCCGAAGGAGCCCAGAGGTGCCCTCCCATGCCCCCAGGGACACCCCCTGTCACCCTTGCCCACCCCAGGAGGACACCCTAAGCTGGAGGTACCCATCCCAGGGACATTAAGGTAAGTTCCGGTAAGTATTTTTGTAAAAAAGATTTGTGGCATAGGGCCCCCCCTACATGCCACTATGCCCAATGACCATGCCCAGGGGACAGAAGTCCCCTGGGCATGGCCATTGGGCAAGGGGGCATGACTCCTGTCTTTGCTAAGACAGGAGTCATTTCTATGGGGGTTGGGAGTCGAAAAAAATGGCGCAAATCGGGTTGAGGCGAAAAATTTACCTCAACCTGACTTGCCCCATTTTTTGGCGCCCAAGCTCCATATCCCCCTACGCCGGCGCTGCCTGGTGTACGTCGTTTTTTTCCACGCACACCAGGCAGCGCCGCCGGCTAACGCCGGCTAACGTCATTGATTAAATACGGTGCCCGCATGGTGCTTCAGAATGGCGTTAGCCGGCGCTAATTTTTTTGACGCAAAACTGCGTTAGCGCAGTTTTGCGTCAAAAAGTATAAATATGGCCCTAAGTCTCAAAATTCCCTTCAGTGTGCAAGGGTTGTTACCACCCAGGATGTCATGTTTTAAGCTCTGTAGGGACTGCCGCAAACAGATGTCAGTGACGGATACCCACCAAATGTGCCTGTGGTTGAGCAATGACTCCAAGGCCTGGAGCGACTGTTCATCAATGGCACCGAAGGGACTGCGAGGTGAAATTTTATATCGCTAAGCATAAGAATACTGGACCATTCCAAGTCGCAGTCCACATCCAAAATTCATTCTTGGTTCCGTTACCATTCCTGGAGGTCATAGAGCCGCTCAAGAGGTCAGTTTTCGTAACAGTCAAAATTGTCAGGTAATTCCAGAAATAAACACAAGAAATTGAAGAAGGATTCTGCTCTCTTGTGCCGCTGCAGAGAACCCATTTTTATGAATAAGGGCTCTAGCGGCTGAGACTACCAATGACCCTATTCCATTCTCCTGATTTTTGACTATTAATTTACACAGCCTATGCTGCTGACGTGCAGCATAGACTACATATAATTTGGTTCAATTGATCCCAGCTGTTGGGGAGCTGATTGTTGCTTCTTTTTATTTTTACTGTGTGAGTTTTAGTTAGGAAATTATTGGGGTTTTATGTGATTTTTAACTCTTTGGAGGAAATTTAATCAAAATCTCTGCTTTCTTTTTTAAGAATTTTACTTTTCTGAGATAAAACTATTTTTACTTGCCTTGGGGGTGGGGCTAATTTCCCGGGACTTTGTGAGTGCGGGGACGCCATTAAACGCGTGCACTACATATAGGTCAATACCTATATGTAGCTTCACAATGGTAACTCCCAATATGGCCATGTAACATGTCTAAGATCATGGAATTGTCCCCCCATTCCAAATCTGGTATCGGGAAGACAATTCCATGCATCCTGGGGGCTCCACCATGGACCCCACTGGCAAACCAGCTCTCTGAGGCTTGCATTGCAGCTAGAGCTGCTGCCACCTCACAGACAGGGTACTGCCCTCCTAGGGTCTGGGCAGCCCAGTCCCAGGAAAGCAGAACAAAGCATTTCCTCTGAGAGCAGGGTGTTACACCCTCTCCCTTTGGAAATAGGTGTTACAGGCTGGGGAGGGGTAGCCTCCCGCAGCCTCTGGAAATGCTTTGAAGGCCACAGATGGTTCCCTCCTTGCATAAACCAGTCTACACCTGTTCAGGGACCCCTTTTCCCCTGCTCTGGCGGGATACTGGACAAAAGAAAGGGGAGTGACCCCTCCCCTCTCCATCACCACCCCAGGGGTGGTGCCCAGAGCTCCTCCAGAGTGTCCCAGACTTCAGCCATCTTGCTTTGCAAGGTGTGGGGGCACTATGGAGGGCTTTGAGTGGCCAGTGCCAGCAGGTGACATCAGAGACCCCTCCTAATAGGTCCATACCTGGTAAGGTAGCCAATCCCCCTCTCAGGGCTATTTAGGGTCTCTTCTGTGGGTTCTCTTCATATTCTGCTTGAAAGTTTTGTTCAGAAATCCTCTGCAACAACTTCAGCATCCTCTGACCTCGGATCAGCCGCAGCCTGCTCCAAGAAACGCTGTAACTGCAACAAAGTGTCTACAAGAGACACTTTTCTTCAGCAACCTCAGCTCCGAGTCAACAACTGCAACAGTTTCCATGGTGTGCATGCTCTGGGGACTCCCTGTCTTCATCCTGCACCAGAAGAACCAAAGAAATCTCAGGTGGCGTGACGGAGTCACTCCCCTGCTCCAAGCAGGCACCTTACAAGGCGATGACCGGTACCCTGGGACTCCTCTCACAGCAACGCGCATGCTCCTAAGGACACAGAGGCGGTCATTCTGATCGCGGCGGTAGCCGCCCGCCATGCGGTTACCGCCATATGGCCGCTCCGCGGTCAAAAGACCGCGGCGGCCATTCTGGCTTTCCCGCTGGGCCGGCGGGCGACCGCCAAAAGACCGCCCGCCGGCCCAGCGGGAAAGGCCCTGCAACAAGGAAGCTGGCTCCGAATGGAGCCGGCGGAGTTGCAGGGGTGCGACGGGTGCAGTTGCACCCGTCGCGATTTTCACTGTCTGCTAGGCAGACAGTGAAAATCTTTATGGAGCCCTGTTAGGGGGCCCCTGCACTGCCCATGCCAGTGGCATGGGCAGTGCAGGGGCCCCCAGGGGCCCCACAACACCCGTTCCCGCCATCCTGTAGCTGGCGGTAAAAACCGCCAGAAACAGGATGGCGGGAAGGGGGTCGGAATCAGCGCCGCCATGGAGATTCAGCCCATGCAGGGGAAATCCGGCGGGAAACCGCCGGATCCCCTTTTCTGACCGCGGCGGTCAGAATGGGCTGGGAAGCACCGCCAGCCTGTTGGCGGTGCTTCCGTGGTCCCCGGCCCTGGCGGTCTTGGACCGCTAGGGTTGGATAGACCCCCAGACTTTGGACATCATCAATATAGACTGTCCTGAGGTCCTGCTGATGCAATTTAGACGAGGTAAGACCTGAGAATGACAGTACCCCTGTGTTTTGTGTCTTCTTTGCCTGCTGAGGCCTCTGTGCACTCTTTGCAAAATTCCTTCATGCACAGCCTGGCCCAGGTCCCCAGCACTTCACCCTGTGATGCTCAACTCGCTGAGTTGTTCTCCAGCGGTATGGGACCCTCTTTTGTTGTGCTGCATCAACGCATTTTGCACCTCCTTTGCCCCCGTGTCCTGGGACTCCCGTGGGTGCTGCCTAGCATCCTAAGGGCTCTCTAAAGTGCTGAGAGCCCCCTCTTCCTCCTCACACAGAGTTGAGGCCCCCAGGTCCCTCCTGGTTTCATCCAGTTCCATTTTGAAGAAAAATACACTTTTGCTGTAGCCAAGGCTTATTGGCGCCTTCCACCACAAAATCTTGTCTGCAACGATCTTCATGCCGTGGGAAATCTTTTGCATCATGCAGGAACCCGCTCGCATCTTCCTAGGGTGCATTTCTGCAGTCTTCAACTAACCAGGGACTCTTCTGTTGCACCCTCTTCTGGGTTGGCAGGGGCTCCTGTCCTTCCTGGGACTTCTTTTGACTTCTGGACTTTGTCCCCTTCCTTTGCAGGTCCTCAGGTCCAATAATGCAGCAGTTGTTCTTTGCAGACTTGGCTGGCTGCTGCAAAATCCCCAAAACGAGGTGTAGTGTGTCCTAAGGAAACAGTTCTTTACTCCTGCTTTTCTGGGCTCTGGGGTGGGGTAATTTACTTACCTTTACTGTATTCTTATACTCCCAGCGATTCTGCACACACTCCACTTGTCTAGGGGGGAATTTGTGATTCACATTCCACTTTTTTAGTATATGGTTTGTGTTGCCCCTATACCTATTTATTCCCATTGCATTCTATAGGATTGCCTACTGTTTGCATTGTTCTATGACTATTTACTTGTCTAATTTTGGTATCTAGTGTACATATTGTGTATAATACTTACCTCCAGAAGGAGTATTGTCTCTAAGATATTTTTGGTACTGTGTCACCCAAATAAATACCTTTATTTTTGGTAACACTGAGTATTGTCTTTACTTGTGTATAAGTACTGTGTAACTATAAGTGGTATTGCATGACCTTTGCATGTCTCCTAGTTCAGCCTAAACTGCTCTGCTATAGCTACCTCTATCAGCCTAAGCTGCTAGAACACTACTACATTCACTAAGAAGTGATAATTGTACCTGGTGTAAGGTGTAAGTACCCAAGGTACCCAACCAAACCTGGTCAGCCTCCTACACCTTTGATTCATGTTTTGAAACTAACATGTGCCAAGCACTGAGGGCCATATTTATACTTTTTGATGCAAAACTGCGCTAACGCAGTTTTGCGCCAAAAAAATTAGCGCCGGCTAAAGCCATTCTGAAGCGCCATGCGGGCGCCGTATTTATTGAATGACGTTAGCCGGCGTTAGCCGACCGGCGCTGCCTGGTGTGCGTGAAAAAAAAACACGTACACCAGGCAGCGCCGGCGTAGGGCAAAATGGCGTTTGGGCGTCCAAAAATGGGGCAAGTCAGGCTGAGGCAAAAAAATCGTCTTAACCCGATTTGCGCCATTTTTTCTTGGCGCCCAGACGCCATTAACATGACAAAGACAGGAGTCATGCCCCCTTGCCCAATGGCCATGCCCAGGGGACTTCTGTCCCCTGGGCATGGTCATTGGGCATAGTGGCATGTAGGGGGGCACAAATCAGGCCCCCCTATGCCACAAAAAAAAAAAAAAAAATACTTACCACAACTTACCTTTTCTTCCCTGGGATGGGTCCCTCCATCCTTGGGTGTCCTCCTGGGGTGGGCAAGGGTGCAGGGGGTGTCCCTGGGGGCTTGGGAGGGCACCTCTGGGCTCATTCTGAGCCCACAGGTCCCTTAACGCCTGCCCTGACCCAGGCGCTAAAATCTGGCGCAAATGCAGGTTTTTTTGTCCCGCCCACTCCCGGGCGTCATTTTTGCCCGGGAGTATAAATACGACGCATATGCATAGCAGTCATTTTTTAAGACGGGAACACCTACCTTGCATATCATTAACGCAAGGAAGGTGTTCACGCCAAAAAATGACGCTAACTCCATGAACTTTGGCGCTAGACGCGTCTAACGCCAAAGTATAAATATGGAGTTAGTTTTGCGTCGAATTTGCGTCGAAAAAAACAACGCAAATTCGGCACAAACGGAGTATAAATATGCCCCTGAGTGTTCTTTATCATAGACATTGATTGGTATCAATAAAATGCTACATAAAGCTCAACTATAACAAACATGTTCATAGTACATCGTTAAAATAACAATTGTCCAACATGGGCTCAAATCTGTACTGTCATTGCAAGCTAACAACAATGAGCATTATTATCCAGCAGACAGCAAGTATTCAAGTAACCCAAAACAGTGATAACATGCCCTTCTAGTGCGCGCTGCCCGTCTGAACATCCGGCAATCAACTATGAAAGGTAACCGGTAAGAAGCCTTTCAAGCACGTGCAGCGTAATACTGCCTTTTATGATGCTAATCTCCTTGATCTCTTCTTTTCTAGGATCGGCAATGCTGAGCTGTGGAATAGATGATCCAGGAACAAGCGAGGAGGAGCAGAGAATCCCACTCTGCATCTGAAGACCTCTGACAGCAAGCAATCACTTCAAGAATGGTGTGGCTTTAAATGCCTGCTGCACCTGGCCACATCCAGTCTGAGTCACCTGACCACACCCAGTCTGAGTCATAAGGCTGCGGTACCTGAGCACACCCAGTCTGAGTCATGAGGAGACCACAAGCTCAGGCAACAAGTTGACATGTGCCCCATATTCCTTCATAAGTTCTAAAGCAAGCATTGGCTCAAGTAAACATTTCTCAAAGGCGACAACAATCACTGGTCCATGCAAGAGTAGGTGTTTTGCTTAGGGGCACACTTTACTAAACGCCAGATGTGGGTTCTGGAGCATGTTCGGATTTTCAGTCCCAACAGATTGTGTTTTATTATATATACAGCATATATACTAAACTGGGTGAGAGGAGCACTTCGCACTGAGGTTATCATGGAACATCTGTGACTGAGATGCTGCCCTGCTGACTCCGACCTTCATCATGAGAAAGAAAATAGTTGTGCAAAGATAAATGTGCAGGCTTGCACAATTAGACGGGTGCATTTGTGAATGCACTGAGGCTGGCTTCCTGACACATAATACCAAGGTATGGGGGTTATACCATCCCAACAAGTCTGGCCGTGGGGTACTCCTGCTATTATTAGTAGCAATTAATCTAGTTGAATTGTTTGTATTTTTCACCAATCTAATAATGCTTATTACAGTGATGTGTCTTATCTGCTTCATAATCGCAGCTCATGTTTTATTTACAAGAATAAGATCGTTTCAATAAATATTTTTAAATGTATTTTCATATCTTTTCTTTGTGACATCTTGGATGTGCAATAAAAGGGTTAGATGTGCTTCCACTAATTCTGTGGGAATCAGAGTGGTCTATTACCCTGAAAGGTTAGGGTTTAAATGTGGTACTTTAAGTTAGCCTAAAAACCCAACATTTACTGATGATGTGAGTAGACTAATGGCTAGATTTATGAGAAGGGATGTAATGCTGAACTGAGGCAGCGATGCATCAAAAAAAGTGTGCTTTGGTGTGCCATTTCCTTGTGACATGGATGCACCATATCTATGGAACTGTGCACCATGTCGCAAGGTCCTAAGCTGCGTCACAAATGTTGACGCATGCAAAAAGGAGGCAATATGGTGTAAGGCAACTGGCCCTTAAGTGACACAATCATGATCTATTGATTGATAAACTATTTGAAAGTGATGCAAATCAGCATTGTAGGTGTGTGTAGGGTTGTGGGATGCCTAAAAAAAGACACATTTCAAAAATCAGAACAGCAGACCAAAACAAATGCACCAAATGGAAGCAACAGCATCAGACAGATTCTGCTCCCTGTTTCCTAGCTTTGTTCCTGTGTGTTTCAGCCAGAGCCTGCTCCCTGTTTCTCTGCTCTGTTCCTGCCTTGTTTCTGCCTGAACCTGCTCTGTTTCCCAGCCCAGTTAATGCTTGTTCCAGCTCCCTGTGTTCCAGTCCTGTTCTTGCTTGTTCAAGACAGAGCCTTCTCTCTGTTTTCCATTCCTGTTTCTGCTTGTTCCAGCCAGACCTTGCTCTCTGTTTTCCAGTCCTGTTCCTGCTTGTTCAAGACAGAGCCTTCTCTCTGTTTCCCATTCCTGTTTCTGCTTGTTCCAGCCAGACCTTGCTCTCTGTTTTCCAGTCCTGTTCCTGCTTTTCTTCAGCCTGAGCTTGTTCCCTGTTCCTGCTTTTGCCTCCTAGTTTGTTCCTTCTGTTTCTGTTTCCTCTTGGGTTATCATGTCTAGTAAGTGTACTATCAGTCTTCACCTGTGTATAAGTGTTTTCCTTTGTACTGGGGTTGGCTCCTGGTTCCAGGAGGCAATTCCAGTCCTCATCCTTTGTCTAGTGTTGTATGTAGTCTTTAGTTCCTAACAGTGACAGTGTGCTATTGCTGTTTTCAAGGAATTGCCACTGTGTTTCCAGCTGGACCCACAAGAGCGTGTCTTGTGTATGTAAGTACAATCCTTGTTTGTGCTCTAAGGGTCCAAAGACAGAATCACTTCTGCTGCCTCCGTTCTATGGGGCTTGCGGGGTGACTATCTGTGAGAGTCATTTGCACAGAGGCATTGACATTCCCTGTGCTGTGGGAAGTTCCGAGCCCTACCCTGTGTACAACCGTAGTGGTAACCCCAGTGTTTGTCCATTAGTAATCCGTTCCCTGTTGTTCTCACTAAGGTTGCTCTGCTTTTACTTTCCTGTTTCCTGTGCCTTTCCATAGCTGTCTTTTCCAGTGTATGCCTTTAGCTGCTCTTCTGACTCAGTACACTACCTCTTTGGGAGATTCTGTGACCTCAAGGGGTGTCCCTACCAGAGTCCTGTCAAGACCTGCCCGAAACCGCGACAGTAACATATTATTATTTCATTGCAGTGGGACAAACACCACCTGTTCAGCAGCCTATCCTTGATGATCAACCTGTTGGTGATGACATTCTGCCCCTCATGGACGATGACACCTTCCAGCAACTCCTGGACTCCATAGAATCTCTTTCTCCAGACATGGCAAGAGACAACAGTATTACAGGGTCTCTGGAGCCACCACCCACAGAATTAGCTGTGGACTCTGAGGACCCCCAAGTTGTCTTCCAATGGCAAGTGGTAGGAGTCCAGCAGCAGATGGTTGATGAGGTGTGGGAGGGTATGGGGACCATAGCGGACACCATAGAAGGGGTCCATAGGTGACTCAATCCCAATATGGATACATCTCAGGCAGTTAAAGGCACCTACACTTGCCTCCACAGTATGGATGAGTCCCTAGCTGACTGATGGTGTCATGAGTCAGAATCAACAGGCCTAAACATCTGACACCAGTGAGGTTGCCACTAAGCTGGGGACCATCATTAGCATCATGGCACCTATCAAGTGCAAGTTGCACTCCTACCTAGCAGCAACGGGTGCTCTCCATAGCGATGTTGTTGTATTGCTGAGAAGCCATCAAACCCTTGTCAGCACTGTGCTGCCTTCCTTGCTAGCACAGAGAAATCCTACTGCGGACAGGGTATGATGTGAATGTGCCTCAGATGCCCCACACACAAAAACCTCTTCGGCAGGTGCCGCAAAATACCCATCAGAGGAGGAAGATGTATATTTCTCCAGTTTCAGTCAGAGACCTGCCAGGTAACATTTGTCTGTGCCGCAGACTCCCCCAGTGATCCTGTGCCTATCACCATGCCACCTCCTTTCTTACCCAGTACTGTTCCCTTTTGTTTGTGCATCTGTTAATCTGATCCAGTTGTGGACTGTTGAAGTGGTCTACCTTCCCTAATGGCAATTGTATATCCTCACTGAAATTCTCATCACGGCTACATGATGCATGTCATGTCTCCCAATTGGACTCTATCTGGACATCCTTTGCTTACTATCACTTTTAGTGTTGTTGCCTCAACATTGTAAACATGCTCAAGCTGGCCAATTCACTCCTATAAACCTGAGTGTTGTATGTCTGTTGCACAAAGGACTACTTATAACATGTGTTATGTGTATATACAAAACCTACTTCTTACCATCTCAAGGAGATTGAGCTAATGTCACTATCACCAGCTCTTTTTGTATATGCCCAAACATCATGTACATCCACTGCCATGTCATTATGCGGAATGTCTTGTCTACCAACTGAATGTCATGGTGTGACAATGAGCTTCAGTTACTTGACTAGCACATAATGAAAAGGCTTAACTAAACAAATGACTACCTGCTCAAAATGGGACCTGTGGGGCATGTGAGCCACTAAAACTGTTTTACTCATCCACATATTTCTAGCTCAGTGAACATGATAACGTGATCAAGCACATATAATAGCCTCAGTGCTTACAATGAAGAGGCCCTAAAAAACTTGAATCATGCTTGTACTGGTAGTATGCAGACACTTATGCCCAGACTCTTTCTGAATTAACATCATACTTGTGCTGCACAAGGATGTGGAAGGTCAGTCCAACAACTTGGAGGTCAGTTTGCATAAAATGCAACAATTTTTTTCCAGGTCCAGTTGAAATGATAATTGGTGTTGAAAGGTATACTTGGATATGTGGGATACATTTGTTCCTCTGCCCCTGATGAGCCTCACATGTATTGAGTGTGAGTATAACCACACATTACATAAATTGTACAATATACACAGATATTACTGATTATAAGCCAGGGCACAGACCCAGGAACAAAGCAACACCTATCCAGGGTAAGAGGAAATGGGAGACGGATGGTTTTCAAACTTTGCAAGTAGTTGCAGAAAGTTACACACATGTAGTGCTGCACTTCGGAAGTACTCAATGCCAACGATGATTGAGGTTTTCCAGGCAGGTGGGGGCTGCATTCTTGATTTGTAACCAGCTAGCAACAAGTACTTTCACAATGGTGCAACAGTGTGTGGGATAGTGGCAGGCAATAGTGTGTGTCCCAGCACAGCCCAGAAACTGTAATCTGTTATGATTAAACCATCCACATTATACATGCTGTATGTCTTTCACACTCAGTGTTACAGTAGGTGTTGGGCTGTGTGTCAAATCACACTACAACCACTTACAATGCATTAAGAATTTGAAATAATCCTTGAGTGACTCAAATGTGATATTCACTAACTGTTAACCATAAGCCTCTCACAAAACAACATATACCTCTAAAGACTGCAGGGCAATTGCTACATCATGTACTCAGCTCAACATACTCAGTGTTATAAACTCTTAATGATGCAATGATTACAATGGTGTGAAAGTATAAAAGGTTTTACGTTAAAGGTTTTACTAATAACAAATCTATTTAAACAAACTACAATGACCTATCCTACACTAACTAACCTAAACACTACCTTATACTATCTAAACATACCCTAAACTACCTACAACTCCCTATCCTAAATTAACTAACTTTAACACTACCTCACACTAACTTCACTTATCCTAAATTATCTTAAACAATATACACAAATGTCATGCTAATCATCAAACACCCACCCCTAAACATAAACTACACATGTAAACCTAAACAAATATACATTTGTTTGTATTTTTTTAACCCGTTCCCCGCCAAGGACATGATGGTTACGTCTGGTGACGCGGCGCTGAGGCACCACAGACATAACCATTACATCCTTGTACCGGCCCTCGGGGAAGCGCTAGTTCTCGTCCCAAGGGCCTCCCACAACCCTCCTAAAGGTCTGGACGGAGAATCGCTTCCCCTTCCACTCCGACCCCCTCGACCCTCACAGGGACGTCTGATGACATCACCGCGCGATCGCGTGCTGACCTCATAAGAGGCCGCCTCCGCCGCGACTGAAGAAAAAAAGATTAGTTTCTCCTCGGTATGGAGGCGGGGGAGGTCAGGGAGGCATGCTTTTCCTTTCCTTTTCATGTCTCTCTGAGCATTTCTGCAGCACAATTGCATAGCGATCATGCTGGAGGAATTCCATTAGACACCAGGGATTGTTTTGTCTAATGTTATAAGGGGAGCGACTCCTTTGGCAAGGGTTGCTCCCCTGGGGGGGCACATTGTTTTTAGGCCATTTCTGCCCCTCTTGGGGGCAGATCAACCTATTTTTATTAGGACAATCTGCCCCCATGGTGGGCAGAAACCACAGCACACATGTTTTTTTTTTTTTGCGACAATTTAAAAAAAGGGGAGCGACCCCTTTGGCAAGGGTCGCTCTCCTAGGGGGCAAATTTATTTTAGGCCATTTCTGCCTCCCCCGGGGGCAGATCTGCCTATTTAATTAGGCTGATCTGCCCCCAAGAGGGGCAGAAACTACTAGGCACTAGGGATTTTTTATTGTTTTTTTTTTTTTTACAGCTGGGGAGTGACCCCTTAGGCAAGGGTCGCCCCCTTTGGGGGCAATTTTATTTTAGGCCATTTCTGCCCCTCTCGGTGGCACACATGCCTACTTTACTTAGGCCAATCTGCCCCCAAGGGGGGCAGAAACCACTAGACACCAGGGATTTTTTTGGGGCGCCTCTTCACACAAGGGGAGTAACCCCTTAGGCAAGGGTCGTTCCCTTGGGGGAGTAAATTTATTTTAGGCCGTTTCTGTCCCCCTTGGGGGCAGATCAACCTATTTTGGTAAAGCCCATCTTCCGCAAGGGGGGCAAAAAACCCGCCAGAGAACAGGGAAGATTTTTTTTTTTTTTTTAAAAGAGGTTGGGAGTATGGCTATACCCACACCCCAAATAAATGGGGACAAAGTTGTTCTGCCCACCAGTGGGCAGATGAGTCACTTACATCAGATCCACTCCCCAGGGGGGTTGGGAGGAGGGCAGAAAGCCCAATAGATGACAGGGAATTAAAAAAAAAAAAAAATAGTGGGGTGGTGGCTACCAACCAGTATGGGCATTGTTATACCCCCACTCCAGCTGAAGGGGGTAACAGACTTTCAGCTCCCCCCTGAACACTAAAACATCTTACCCCACAGAAAGCAAGAGGACATTCAATTATTTTGAGATTTGGTTTTACATTTGGGCCATGAGAGCTTGTCTGACTCTCAAAATCGTCCCACTTGGAATGGTGAGGGCTGCACTTTTGAAACTTTGGGACGCTGCCATGAAGAAAAATCTTCGAGACCTAGACACATCTGAAAACTAAACATCTGGGTGAGTCCAGGGTGGTGTGCTTCACATGCACCTGCACTATTTACTTACCCATAATGCCCTGCAAACCTCCAACTTTGCTTGAAATCACACATTTTCCCCACATTTGTGTGATGGAACATTCCAGAATCTGCAAGAATCCACAAACGTCCTACTGCCCAGCATTGTCGCATCTATACCGATAAAAATTCTGCCTCACTTGTCAGCCTAAAATGTGTTTTTTTTTCAAACTGCCCTTTTGGACCCGCTTTGGTTCCCCCTTATTTGCAACATATTTTTGTCTCTTCCCTGTCATAGGCACTTAGCCCACCCACACAAATGAGGTATCATTTTTACCGTGACACTTAGGGGTACTTTGGGTAGTAGGAAATTTGTGCCAGTGCAGTGATCCCACACAGAAATGTGGGAAAAAAACATGATTTTTAGCTAAATTTGAGGTTTGCTGAGGATTCTGGGTAAGAATACAATGGGGAATTCACGCAAGTCACACCACCCTGGACTCTAGTTTTCAGAAATGTTTGGGCTTGGTAGGTTTCCCTAGATGGCTGCTGAGGCCAGGATCAAAAACCCAGGACCAAACACGCAGGTACCTCCCACGCAAAAACAGGTCGTTTGGATTTGATCATTTTGATTTGTCCTCATAGTGTTTTGGGGCATTTCCTGTCACAGGCACTATACCTACCCACACAAGTGAGGTACCATATATATCGGGAGACCTGGGGGAACTCTGGGTAGATGGAAGTTTGTGGCTCCCCTCAGATTCCAGAACTTTGCAGCACCAAAATGTGAGGAAAAAGTGTTTTTGTTTGGCAGAATTTTGAGGTTTGCACAGGATTCTGGGTAACAGAACCTGGTTAGAGGCCCACAAGTCATCCCATCTTGGATTCCCTTAGGTGTCTAGTTTTCAACAATTCACAGGTTTGGTAGGTTTTCCTAGGTGCTGGCAGAGCTAGAGGCCAAAATCCACAGCCAGGCACTTTGCAAAAAACAGGTATGTTTTCTTTGGGAAAATGTGACGTGTCCATGCGGTGTTTTGGCGCATTTCCTGTCGCAGGCAGTAGGCCTACCCACATAAGTGAGGTACCATTTTTATTGGGAGACTTGGGGGAACGCTGGGTGGAAGGAAATTTGTGGTTCCTCTCAGATTCCAGGACTTTCTATCACCGAAATGTGAGGAAAAAGTGTTTTTCTTTGGCCAAATTTTGAGGTTTGCAAAGGATTCTAGGTAACAGAACTTGGTGAGAGCCCCACAAGTCACCCTAATATGAATTCCCCTAGGTTTCTAGTTTTAAAAAATGTATAGATTTGCTAGGCTTCCCTAGGTGCCAGCTGAGCTAAAGGCCAAAATCCACAGCTAGGCACTTTCCAAAAAACACATCAGATTTCAATGTAAAAATGTGATGTGTCCATGTTGCATTTCCTGTCGCAGGCATTAGGCCTACCCATACAATTGAGGTACCATTTTTATAGGGAGACTTGGGGGAACACAGGATAGCAAAACAAGTGTCATTGCCCCTTGTCTTTCTCTACATTGTTTCCTTCCAAATGTATGACAGTGTGTAAAAAAGATGACTATTTGAGAAATGCCCTGTAATTCACATGCTAGTACGAGGGCCCCAGAATTCAGAGATGTGCAAATAGCCACTGCTTCTCAATACCTTATCTTGTGCCCATTTTGGAAATACAAAGGTTTCCTTGATACCTATTTTTCATACTTTATATACTTTATATTTCACCAAATGAATTGCTGTATAGCCGGTATACAATGAAGACCCATTGCAAGGTGCAGCTCCTTTACTGGCTCTGGGTAACTAGGGGTCTTGATAAACAAGCCCTATATATCCCCATAACCAGGAGAGTCCAGAAGACGTAACGGTATACTGCTTTTGGAAATCTGACATCGCAGGAAAAAGTTACACAGTAAAACATTGAGAGAAAGGGCTGTTTTTCTACCTCAATTTCAGTGTTTTTTTATTTCAGCTGTTATTTTCTGTAGGAAAAACGTGTATGACCCCTTGCTGAATTGAGAATTTTGTCTATTTTTCAGAAATGTTTAGCTGTCCAAGATCCAGCATTGATTTTATACCCATTTCTGTCACTAACTGGTAGGAGGCTAAAAGCACAACAAATAGTAACAATGAGGTATGTCCCAGTAAAATGCCAAAATTGTGTTGAAAATTGTGGTTTTCTGATTCAAGTCTGCCTGTTCCTAAAAGCTGGGAAGATGGTGATTTTAGCACTGCAACCCTTTGTGCATGCGTTTTTCAGGGGAAAAAACACAAGCCTTTTTCTGCAGCCCTGTTTTCCCCATTTTGTTTTACAAAAATGAAAATATTTGCTGTATTTTGGCTAATTTCTTGGTCGCCTCCAGGGGAACCCACAAACTCTGGGTTTACACCGCCAGAACCAGGATGGCGGGAACGGGTGTGTGACAGTTCGAACAGTATAAAGGCAACGGAGATGTATGGAGTTGATGTATAAGTGGTTTATTCTGAATAATTTATAGTAAATAAAGGTTATGATGGAGGTGGTTGTTCTTCCCGCACTTGTGAGCCTGTTCGCCTGCTTTTTTCCTTCCAGTGGTGGTGTTGTCTTCTAATTGTTTTTCTTCTTTTTTTTTTCAGGTTGTGTGATGGCGTACCCTCTCAGAGGAATCCAGGATGGTACCGGAAATAGAAGGACAAAAGGCCGGGTAAGTATTGGGTCCTCTAATAGGGTTATCCTCTTTTTCCTATTATGGACTGGGGAAGAAGGGTAAAACACAAGGAGGGGGTTGGTGGTCGTGAGGAAGTGGGGAAGTGAATGTGTCCAAACACAAACCTAATAGGGGTATTGTGAAGGTGCCACACAGGTGCTGGTTGCTGTGCCCGTTTTTAATTCCCTTTTCTTCTTCTTCCCCCCCCTTCTCCTTTATATCCCCTCCCCAGTCCCTTTCTTGGTTATGCCCCTCTTTTGAGTCCACAAGGACCGTACCTTGGTTAGCCACGACCCTCCAGGGTCGTGGCTGGCGTTGTAGCAGTCCTCCGGCTGTACTCTCCTCTCAGGGTTTCTGTACTCGGTCTCTTTGGGGTCCCCAGGGTTTCCTTGTGGTTCCCTCCAAGGCGGTAGTATGCTCGGGCCCTCCTGCTCTCCAATGGGTTTGTCGATTCTCCTGCTCTCCTTTCCTCCGGCCGCGCTGCCTTCCTGGTGCGGCGCGTCCGATTTATTTGACTCGCTGTGCCGGGAAACCATAATGGTTTCCTCGGCAACGCGAGGCTGCCTGCCTCGTTCTCGTTGCGTTTCCCCGGCAACGGGGAAACGCGGAAATGACGAATCGGCACTGTCCGATTCGTCATCGGGAGCGCTCTGTGTCAGGGATGCCCCGTCACACCCCCCCCCCCCCACGAAAGGTCCTGTTCGAGGACCACAGTAGAGTCCGGGAATCTAGACAAATAATCAGCCGGGGCTTGCAGGGAACCGGGAATGTGACGTACCTGAAAGGAAAACGGTTGAAGTTCAAGGAACCATCTCAAAATCCTCGAATTTGTATCTTTATGAGCAGCTAACCAAGTGAGGGAAGCATGGTCCGTAAACAGTATAAAAGGCCGACCCAAAAGGTAATATTGTAAGGTCTCCACGGCCCACTTTATGGCCAGACATTCTTTTTCGATGGTAGGATAGTGGCGTTCGCGGGGAAATAACTTCCTACTGATATACACTACTGGGCGATCCCTACCGTCTTCATCTGGTTGGGTCAACACACCCCCTAACCCCACATCAGAGGCATCTGTATATAGATGGAAGGGTTTTGAGAAATCCGGGCATCGCAGAATCGGATCCCTAGTCAGACAGGATTTGAGGTGCTCAAAGCTAGCCTTCTGTTGCTCCGAAAAAGGGACTAACCGATTAGGGTGTGATTTAGACAGAAGATCGGTGAGGGGTGCGGCTAGGGTGGAATAGTCGGGTATGAATCGTCGATAGTAGCCCACCAACCCAAGGAATGAACGCAATTCTTTCTTTGTTGTTGGGTTAGGTGCATTCAGAATGGCGTCTACTTTCGTAGTTTGCGGTTGCAGGTTCCCCTGACTGATTTTATATCCTAAGTATGATATGTCTGATTGTCCTATGACGCACTTTTTTAGGTTGGCGGTTAAGCCAGCCTGTGCCAGAGTGTAGAATATCTGTTGTAGATGTCGTAGATGATCATCCCAAGTGTCACTAAAAATAACAACATCATCCAAATACGCTGCTGTAAATGTTTGAAACGGATTCAAAAGTCTTTCCATTAACCGTTGGAACGTGGCTGGGGCTCCATGTAGCCCGAACGGTAACACGGTGAATTGATAAAGACCGGACTGTGTGGCAAAAGCTGTTTTCTCCTTATCTTCTGGGGCTAAGGGAATCTGCCAATACCCTTTAGTCAAATCCAGAGTGGACATATACTTTGCCTTTCCCAGTTTTTCTAGTACGTCATCCACTCTAGGTATGGGATACGTGTCAAACATGGAATATTCGTTCAGTTTACAGAAATCAATACAAAATCGAAGAGTACCGTCAGGTTTCAGTACTAGAACAACTGGGGAACACCAAGGACTAGTGGAAGGTTCTATCACACCGAGTTCTAACATTTTCTGGATTTCGTTTTCCATAATCTGCCTCCTGGCCTCGGGAATACGGTATGGCCTTAACCTGACAATTTTACCCGGGGTAGTTCTTATTTTATGGGTTATCAAGGCGGTTTTACCTGGTATTTCTGAAAAAAACTTTTTGAAGGGTTTTAGTAGGCTATATATCTGTTCTTTTTCCGCTTCCGTTAAGGTTTCGTTTACTACTGGTAGTCTCTCCCCATCATGGTTTTCGGTTGGGTAAAACTCGATATGCCAGTTTTGGCTAGGAGAGACGAACTGGCCCATTGCTACGACAGAGTTGGAATTGGTTGGTTCTTCCCATTTTTTAAAGAGATTTATGTGATAAATTTGGGTTTTCTGAGGGGTGGTCGCTATCTCAACTAGGTAAGTGACTGGAGTAACGGATCGTAACACCTTATAGGGACCTTGCCATTTGGCCACCAGTTTTTGTTCCGACATGGGACGCATAATTAGTACTTGATCTCCAGGTTGTAAAACCCGTAACTTGCTTCCTCGGTCATAATACTGTTTTTGGTTCTGTTGAGCGCGTTCCATATTGGCTCTGACTGTTTCCCATAAATCGTGGAGTTGAGAACGTAAAGTGTGGGTATACTCTAATAAAGGTTTTCCCCCTTCCTCCGCCTCTTCCTCCCAAGTTTCAATGGCCATGTCCAAAAGGGACCGTGGCTGTCTCCCGAACACGAGCTCAAAAGGGCTATGGCCTGTTGAGGCCTGTTCATGAGTTCGTATTGCGTATAATACTAATGGTAATTTCTGATCCCAGTCTCTCCCCGTGTCCTCCACTACTTTCCTTAGTAGGGTTTTTATGGTCCGGTTGTACCTTTCTACCAGCCCGTCCGTTTGTGGATGGTACACCGAAGTACGAATTTGGGAAATACCTAATGTCTTACACACCTGCTTCATAAGTGTAGACATAAAAGGGGTTCCCTGGTCGGTAAGTATTTCACGTGGGAATCCAATTCGAGAAAAGACATTTATCATAGCTTGGGCAACGGTCTTGGTTGTTATACTTTTCAAAGGTATGGCCTCGGGGTATCGAGTGGCATAATCAACCATAACTAAGATATACGTGTGACCTTTAGTCGACGGTATCACAGGACCGATCAAGTCCATTCCTATTCTACTAAAAGGTATATCTTTGATGGGTAGGGGCATTAAGGGGGCTTTTTTAGGTTTACCTGGTTCAGTGAGTTGCCACCTGGGACATTGAGAGCAATATTTGCGTATATGGGCAAAAACCCCCGGCCAATAAAACCGCCGAAGAAGGTACTCCTCGGTTTTTTCCCTCCCATAATGACCCCCACCTGGTTGACAATGAGCCAAAGTGAGGACTTGTTCTCTATAATATTCGGGCACTAACAACTGTAGTTTATGGCTCCCCGCACGAGTAGTGGTTACCCTGTATAAAAGATTTTTCTTAATTAAGAAGTAGGGACCCACCTCCTCGGTTTCTTCTGATTTAGCAGACTTCCAGGCTTGGGCAAGAGAAGGGTCCTCTCTCTGTCGTTGGGGAAAACTGATAGGTACATCATGTATTTCGGCAACAAGACCTAGATTATGTCCTGATCCCTGTCTTTCCCGATGGTTTGCTTTGTCTGCCCGCTTCTCTCTACGGGACAATTTCCTACGGGGTATGGGACACTCAATATTGCTATTAGAAAAAGGAGCTTCCCCCCACCAGTCCTGTATCCATTTGGGTTTTCTGACGTGATCCAGAAGTTCTGGGAAATGTTCATAATCAGTTCCGATGATACACTCCTCGATCAGATTGGTCATTATCCCCATGGGGAGGACATCCCGATAATTTCTCCACTCTACTGTTAGATCATGTAATGGGTATTGCTCTTTATCCCCGTGAATACAACAAATATTCACCCATCGCTCTCCTTCCTTGCCTGCCATGTTTACTATATCGTTCCTTACTACGGATTGGCTGCACCCGGAATCAATAAGGGCGCATACCGCTCGTCCATTAATGTTCAGAGTATGTTTAAACCTCAGGTTACCTCGGCCTGTACACAGTACCCGTCGTCGAGTTACTCCGATTTCCATTGGCTCACTGCTGTCTGGTTTCCTTGGACACATACGAGCGATATGTCCCCATTCCCCACAGTTGTAACATTGGGGTCCCGTCACTGGTGGTTGATCGATGGGCCGGCGAGGGACGGGTTCGTCTCGGAGGGTTCGGGAAGGGTTTCTAAGGTTGGGTATCCCTGGTTTTAGGCTGGGTCGTGTTGGTACATTCTTTACATCCACCGAACGATGATAGGCACATGCTAGATCAATTGCCATTTCCGTATTTACTTTAGGATGTTGACGAATCCAATGTTTTGTCGCTGTAGGCAAGGCATCAAGATATTGTTCGAGTATGATTGTTTGGATCACTTCTTCTCTACTATTACCTGAGGGACCCAACCACTTCATAGCCAAATCCTTTACACGATAGTAAAAAGTTCGGGGGTCTTCGTTCGGTCCCCATTTGATTTTCCGGAAATTGACCCTATAATATTCAGTGTCGTGGCCCACCCGTTCAAGGATACTCGTCTTTATTTCTTGGTATGGCGTAGTTCCCCCCGGATTTGCTGCTTGGTATGCCGCTTGTAATATTCCTGTAAGTAAGGGTGCTACAAACTGCCCCCATCTATCCTCAGGCCATTGGGCAGATGAAGCTACCCTCTCGAAATTAGTAAAAAAAGCTTCGGGGTCTTCACCCTCTTGATACTTCTGTAACACCGAACTTGGGACATTGGGGTGAACCTTACTAGCCGCAATAGTTTCAGTTAATTTCTTCATGGCCGTCTCGTGAACTAATTGATTATTTGCAAGGATGGTGGCCTGGCTCTTCAGAGCTGACTGCAAGGCTTCCCTGTCCTCTTTTGCTTCTCGCTGGTGCGCCTCCCACACCAGCTGCAGGTGTCGCTGTCCTTCGGCCAGTTGTTTAATCATATCCTCCAACGAGGGGGTGTCACTCATGATTGCCACTGTTCGGTTGTCTGGGAGGGGTCCTAAATTTCTTCGATCCCACTTCTGACACCACTGTGACAGTTCGAACAGTATAAAGGCAACGGAGAGGTATGGAGTTGATGTATAAGTGGTTTATTCTGAATAATTGATAGTAAATAAAGGTTATGATGGAGGTGGTTATTCTTCCCGCACTTGTGAGCCTGTTCGCCTGCTTTTTTCCTTCCAGGGGTGGTGTTGTCTTCTAATTGTTTTTCTTCTTTTTTTTTTCAGGTTGCGTGATGGCGTACCCTCTCAGAGGAATCCAGGATGGTACCGGAAATAGAAGGACAAAAGGCCGGGTAAGTATAGGGTCCTCTAATAGGGTTCTCCTCTTTTTCCTATTATGGACTGGGGAAGAAGGGTAAAACACAAGGAGGGGGTTGGTGGTCGTGAGGAAGTGGGGAAGTGAATGTGTCCAAACACAAACCTAATAGGGGTATTGTGAAGGTGCCACACAGGTGCTGGTTGCTGTGCCCGTTTTTAATTCCCTTTTCTTCTTCTTCCCCCCCCTTCTCCTTTATATCCCCTCCCCAGTCCCTTTCTTGGTTATGCCCCTCTTTTGAGTCCACAAGGACCGTTCCTTGGTTAGCCACGACCCTCCAGGGTCGTGGCTGGCGTTGTAGCAGTCCTCCGGCTGTACTCTCCTCTCAGGGTTTCTGTGCTCGGTCTCTTTGGGGTCCCCAGGGTTTCCTCGTGGTTCCCTCCAAGGCGGTAGTATGCTCGGGCCCTCCTGCTCTCCAATGGGTTCGTCGATTCTCCTGCTCTCCTTTCCTCCGACCGTGCTGCCTTCCTGGTGCGGCGCGTCCGATTTATTTGACTCGCTGTGCCGGGAAACCATAATGGTTTCCTCGGCAACGCAAGGCTGCCTGCCTCGTTCTCGTCGCGTTTCCCCGGCAACGGGGAAACGCGGAAATGACGAATCGGCACTGTCCGATTCGTTATCGGGAGCGCTCTGTGTCAGGGTGTCATGGGGCCCCTGGGGGCCCCATTAGGATTTTCACTGTCTGCTTTGCAGACAGTGAAAATCGCGACGGGTGCTACTGCACCCGTCGCACCCCTGCAACTCCGCCGGCTCCATTCGGAGCCGGCTTCATTGTTGCAGGGTCTTTCCCACTGGGCCGGCGGGCGCCCTTTTGGCGGTCGCCCGCCGGGCCAGCGGGAAAGTCGAAATGACCCCCGCGGTCTTTTGACCGCGGAGCGGTCTTTCGACGGGGGAACTTTGCCCGCCCGCCAAAGTTGGAATGACCCCCATAATTTTGGACAATGAGTTGTAAATAGTGCTTTCACATATGCTTACATTTATATCTTACAAACTATGTTATCCCAGTATTTCAGATTTAAACAATGGCTTAGACACACAAATCTAAAAATAACCAGATTATTCAACGCAGCCAGTCTAATTCCAGACTTGAACTGGCTAGATAATGTACGCATCATCACATGCCTGATGCATGCATTTGGCATGTGATGTATTTAGTAATGCTGGCCAGCATCATGTCAGGCTCTATTGTATCATGGCACATGGGTGACAACATTGACCCTTGGATTGTTGTTATGATAGGAAAGGACATGCATAAACTGTATGTAACGTCCTTAAAGCCTTATTAGGTTTCACTGGCACCAATGTACAGAGTGCTGATGTGTTATAGCTTTGTAAAAAGTGCTAGCTTTGTGCAAGGATGCATGCCTTATCAGCAGGTATAATGTTTTAATGTTGCCCTGAAAAATCAAATCAAATCAAATCAAAGCAGGGATTTGTAAAGCGTGGCTACTCACCCGTGAGGGTCACAAGGTGCTGGGGAGGTAGGGGGGTTGCTCAGGATAAGTCGAAGAGCCAGGTCTTGGGGTCCTTCCTGAACTGTGACAGGGTGGGGGACTGCCTGAGGTGGATGGGGAGGGTGTTCCAGGAGGTGATGTGGGAGAAGGATCCCTCTCCAGCTGTGGTCTTCAGGATGCGGGGAACGTTGGAGAGGGCCTGGTTGGCGGAGCGGAGTTGTCTAGCGGGAGTGTAGAAGGAGAGTCTGTGGTTAAGGTAGGCTGTTCTGGCGTTGTATAGGGCCCTGTAAGCGTGGGTCAGGAGCATGAAGGTGATTTTCTTGTCAATAGGCAGCCAGTGTAGGTCTCTCAGAAGAGGGGAAGTGTAGCTGTGTCGTGGGTGTTCTTGATGAGGTGGGCAGAGTTGTTCTGGATGCGTTGTAGTCTTTTCCGGGTCTTGGAGTGGTTCAGGTGTAGAGTGCATTGCCGTAGTCGAGGTGGTTGCTGACGAGGGCCTGGGTGACTGTCCTTCTGGCTTCGGTAGAGATCCACTTGTAGATTTTTTGAAGCATGCACAGGGTGTGGAAGCAGCCCAATGAGACGGCGCTTACCTGTCAGTCCATTGAGAGCGATGAGTCTAAGATGACGGCAAAGTTGTGGGCGTGGTCGGTGGGGGTGGGGGAATTTCTGAGGGCAGTGGGACACCAGGAATCGTTCCAGGTGGTGGACCTGAGGATGAGGACTTCTGTTTTATCTGAGTTCAGTTTGAGGGAACTGTCATTCATCCAGGTGGCGACTGCTTTCATTCCTTAGTGGAAATTGTTCTTGGTGGTGGTCGGGTTGTTGGTGAGGGAGACTGTCAGTTGGGTGTCGTCGGTGTAGGAGATGATGTTGAGTGCATGGCTTCTGGTGATGGCAGCCAGTGGGGTCATGTAAATGTTGAAGAGGGTGGGCCTCCTTGGGGGACGCCGCAGCTGATCTTGGTGGCTTCCAAGAGAAAGGGGGGGAGTCGGACCTTCTGTGTTCTGCCCGTGAGAAACGGGGAGAGCCATTGCAGTGCTGAGTCTTGGATTCTGGCGTCGTGGAGATGGGTGTGTAGCGTGTCGTGTGAGACTGTGTCGAAGGCGGCAGAAAGTTCCAGGATGATGAGGGCGAAGGTCTCGCCTTGCTATGATGTTGTGGGTCTAATTGTCGGTGATGTTGTTCCAGGGGAGGAGGGTGCGGATGTCGTTTGTGGCAGCGAGGAGGGTGGTCTCGGTGCTATGGTAGCTTCTGAATCCTGACTGCAAGAGGTCTAGGATTTGGTGGCTTCCAGGAAGGCGGTGAGTTGTTTGTTGACTGCCTTCTCGATGACTTTGGCCAAAAGGCGAGCAGGGAGATGGGCCGGTAGTTCTTGAGGTCTGACGGGTTGTCGGTGGGTTTCTTCAGTAGAGGGTTGATCTTGCCGTGTTTAAAACTCTCTGGGAAGGTGGCATTTTCGAAGGAATGGTTGAAGGTATGCCGGAGTTTGGGTGCGATGATGTCGCTGGCTTTGTTGAAGATGTGGTGAGGGCAGGGGTCGGTGGGTGCTCCTGAGTGGATGGTTGCTATGATGTTGTGGGTCTCATTGTCGGTGATGTTGTTCCAGCGGAGGAGGGTGGGGGGGCGTGGTGATGCTTTGGTCGACGAGCTGGTGGTGAGAGGAGTGGGGGGGGCCCTGGGTGGTGAAGCTGTCATAAATGTCTGCGATCTTGCGATGGAAGAAGTTGGCGAGTTTTTCACAGAGTTCTTGCGACAGGGGGATGTCGGTGGAGTTGGAGTTGGGGTTGGTGAACTCTTTGATGCAGGTGAAAAGTTCCTTGCTATTGTGGGCATTTTTATTGATGTGTTGTTGAAGGGCAAGATTTTTGGTGATCCTAATGATCTGGTGGTGATGTTTGACAGTGTTTTTGGAGGTTTCGTGATTTGCGGGCGTCTTGTTGGTACGCCATTTCCTCTCTAGACCTCTGCAGATCTTTTTTCAATTCTTTGAGTGCTGGTGTGAACTAGTTTGCTTTCTTCACTGTGCCTCTGTAGTGGGGTGTCTGTAGGGGGCGAGGGTGTTGGCGCAGTCGATGATCCATTTGTGGAGGTTGTGTGCGTCAGTGTTGACGTTGTCGTCAGCTTGGAGGGGTGTTGCATTGATGCTGGCGGTGAGCTGGGCTTCCGTGACCTTGTTCCAATTTCTGCGGGGAAGTTGGGGAGCCTGGTGGCAACCAATGAGTTTGTTGAAGGTGAAGTGAATGCAGCGGTGGTTAGTCCATTGGAGTTCAGCGGTGTGGCTGACGGAGAAGTGTTTCTGGTGGAGAAGATGGGGTCCAGTGTGTGACTGGCCGAGTGAGTAGGTGCAGTGATGAGTTGCTTGAGTCCAAGGTTGGCGAAGTTTTCGATCAGGGTGGTGGAGTTGTTGTCTTTTGGGTTTTCCAGGTGGAGGTTGAGGTCCCCAAATAGGATGTAGTCCTTGGATGTGAGAGCGTGGGTGGTGGCTAGGTCAGCGATGGTGTCACAGAAAGGGGGGCAGGGGCCCAGCGGCCTGTATTTAAGGGTGCCCCGCAGAGTGGTGTTAGGGTTGGTTCCAATCCGGAAGAGGAGGAGTTCCATGTTGGTTGTGGAGTCTTCAGTGCTGGTGGAGATACGTAGGGTCTCTTTGTGGACAATGGCGATGGCTTCCCCGGGGCGGTTCCTGCGGTCTTTGTGGATGCTCTTGTAGCTCTGGGATGGCAATGGTGATGTCCGGAGCCGAGGAGAGGTTAAGCCATGTTTCTGTGAGAAAGACGTCCGGGGATGTGGTGTTGATGAGGTTCCAGAGTTTGATGGCGTGCCTGTGGATGGAGCGACTGTTGATCAGGATACATCTGAGGCTGTGATCAGCTTGAGTTATTGGAGGCTGGTGAATTTGCAGTGGTGACAGGTGAAGGGTCCTTTGGTGTTACTTGGAGATGCCTGCTTACAGTTGTTATCGTGTCCTGGGTTGAGTGCGATGAGTGCTGCTGGCGTGTAGCGGTGGTGGTTGAGAGGTCCAGGGGTCCTGCGCTGGTTGCGGTCAGGATGCGGACAGGCTTGCCTTAGGCACACCTTTGGCACGCCAGCGGCGCAGCCGCGCAACAGCCATCATTAAGTAGGGAGGGGGGAAGGAGAGGACTGCTGGGAGGGGGGAGTGGGAAACGGTGTGAAAAAAGGGGGGTTGGGCCACGAGGGCAGCAGCGACGGGTTGAATGAGAGAGGGGAGGGGGCGGGGACCCAGGGGCAGCAGCGGAGGGGAGTGTGAGAGAGAGGAGGGGGGCCGCAGGTGCAGCAGCGACGGGGAGTGTGAGAGAGAGGAGAGAGAGATGCGAGAATGAGAGGAGTGAGGAGGAAAGCGCAGAAAGCGAAAGGCATAGAACCAACACACTATAAGTAAAAGGAGGAGAGAAGGGAAAGAGGCAAAGAAAGAGGAAAGAGCAGAAAGCGAAAGGCACAAAAACAGCACACTAAGAGAAAAAGGAGGAGAAAAGAGAAAATAGGGAGACGGCATTCCAGCAGAAGAGCAGACCTCTCCCACTAGGCACCAGGGATGAGGCGCAGAAGAACCCTGCTGGTGGAGGAGGGCCTCGAACGTCTGACCGAGGTCAGAGTTCAAGACAGGATTAGCTTCCACTTACTGGTGGAGCTATGCAGAGGCAGAGCAGTTCACTGACCAGGTCAGTGAGGTTGCTCTTCCTACCGCGCAGCGGCTGCCATTAAGTAGGTAGGGGGGAGTAGAGGACAGCTGTGAGGCGGGAGAGGGAGCGGGAAACAGCACGAAAAAAGGGGGGCGGGCAACGGGGGCAGCATCGGTGGGGAGAATGAGAGAGAGGAGGGGGGCGGGGGCAGCTGCGGCAGGGAGTGTGAGCAAGAGGAGAGAGAGAGATTTGAGAATGGGAGGAGTGAGGAGGAAAGCGCAGAAAACGAAAGGCACAGAAACAGCACACTAAAAGAAAAAGGAAGAGAAAAGGGAAAGAGACAAAGAAAGAGGAAAGCGCAGAAAGCGAAAGGCACAAAAACAGCACACTAAGAGAAAAAGGAGGAGAAAAGACAAAAGAGGCAGAATGCTGCCCAGCCGAAGAGCAGAGCTCTCCCACTAGGCACCAGGGATGAGGCACAGGCAGAAGTCTGTGGGTGGAAGAGAGCTTCGAACTTCTGACCGAGGTCAGAGTTCAAGACAGGATGGTCTTCCACTTACTGGTGGAGCTTGCCGGAGGCAGAGCAGTTCACTGGCCAGGTCAGTGACACATTTCTGCACATGTAGATATTCATAAGGCATATTTATCTGTGCACATGTGCAGCACAATGCAGCACACAGGGAGGATTTCACATAAATGGAGTTTGGACATAGATCTCCTGCTTAGCCTTCATCAGTGGGTGCTCTGGCAATTTTGGAGCATCCCCTGGTCATTCATGTATGCTACCCAAGGAAATGCTCATAATCCCATTTTCATTTAGAACTACCACCAGCTAACCATTGAATAGCCCCTTGTGCCAGAGTATAGGAAAGGAGAAAATGGCCCACTGCTTACTTCACGTTTGCCTAATGCAGTCACTCTGAGGCACATAAAGTTCTTTTAGTTTCCCTCATTTCCTCATATTATTTTATCCTGATATACATCTTAAATGTTGCAATGTGAAAAACAAAAAAAAAATATGTACAGTCCTTGGTTATGTTTGGCAATACTGATATAGCTACATCACAAAAATACAGAAGGAACATAAAACCTACCTACGGGTCTGCCAATCTCCAGTCCAAGAAGGTCAATGAGATCAGCCTCCCGTGCAACCATGCCAACCTATCTATGCTTTATCTGAACGCTGGTCCGATCAACCTTAAATGTTTTCTGGTGGTGCCAGCGCGCACACTCCTACCAATCCTTCTTATCCTTGGCAGGGTACCCTGGCTCACCCTATTCCCAGCGACCAGCATCCTGGGCAGGTTATGGACGATTAACCATATCAGTCCTCTAAACCCAATCTCTGAAAAAGTTCTTCCCCATCTCAGACATGTCCCTCTCCATCCCAAACACACTAAGCATGAAATAAAGCCCGTTAACAACTATAACTACCTCTAACAGAATAAACCCCAAAAATACAAACTACCAACAATACAGTGACAACTATGTTGACAAAATTATGAAAAAGGTATGCCAAAGACACAAGACAGGGAGAGAGCACACACTGACAAGACACGGACAAGACCAAAACACTCTACAATCTCACCCACACTCTCCTAACACCTCCAACACCCAGTACAAACTTACAGAGTAAGAGAAACTGAAAGTAACTTCACATTTCCTATTATGCAGCCTGCCACATCTATTGCCTCATTTCCTGGGTGTACCCTGCTCGTTTTCAATAAATGTGTAATTTTTTATGACGCATTGGTACTGAAATTGCCATTGCATGATGCATTAGCACTTATGCAGTTTTTTTCCACGTATTGAATTCATATTCAGCTTACAATTGGCATCACTGCTGCATTATGCCACGCAACTGGGTTGATGCCTGGGTTCTGACTCACGCAACTGGCCTATTGTCTGGGATCCACTGTAGAGGATTTTGCAATGCAGGAAAACATACTTTGGGCACACTTTCATTGGTCCTTTTTTACTAGACATGTTGGAAAATTTGCTAATGTGTGACTTTTTAGTGGTCATAGTATGCTTATGTGTGACGTTTTACCTTCTTAGGTGCGACATATTGAGTGACAATTTATTGTGAGGGAAAACAAGTAAATATTGTAACGTATTGAGACATTTTCAAGTTTATCTTCCTTTTGTGGCTTGTAGTAGGCATGGGTCGACATAGGTAGCTGCAGTAATGCTGTTAGTAGGCGTTTACAATGCCTATGTGCAACGCTGTTGTATTCCCTCTTCTGCCCAATATCTTTATTCAGTCAGTCTGTCAGGATTTCTGCTATTAGATGTGTTACAATACACACCACAGAGACAGTCTGGATCACCCATTCTACAGTGTGCCAGGCAGCTTACAGATTTACTGTATTATTTAAAACAATATGGTGTACTTCCAATACGGCACATGTGATTGTCAGGCAGCCATGTATTTGCACACAAAGCTAGGCAAGTTCTAGAATGTAATGTGGTGGTAAAGACATGTCTGCATTCAGGGCTGTATGTCTGAACCAATATGTGTGGCACTTGCACAATGCACTATGGTAAAGGTATTTCACAAATGTTTGTCTATTGTTTGACCCTAACAAGGCCAACTTGATTAACCAAGACAAGTGTCATTAACCACGAGTGACACAGTGTATTGCAAATCACTGCATTGCCTTACTCTGCACCACAGAGAGGCTCATTGACCGTTGCATGTGGGTAGGCATTCACATCTGATGGTTATATTTGCATTAACAAACATACAACACTAGGCAAACCTGGAAATGCGCCAGCAAGCACTTTTTTCCCTGGAGTGGCATTACATGGAGTTAGACCGTAAATTCTCCTTGTTACTTCATTTTTCTATATGTCCTGTGTTCTGCGACACACATGACACAATACATTGCAAATCAATGCATTGCCTTACTCTGCACCAGAGAAGGGCTCCTTGACCATTGCATATGGGTAGTCATTCACATCTGGTAGTATTAACAAACATACAACACCAGGCAAACCTGGAAATACACCAGTAAGCACTTCCTTCCCAGCATTACATGGAGTTAGACCTTAAATTATTGTTGTTACTTCATTTGTCTGTTTGTCCTGTGTTCTTCAGCACACATAGATGGGCAATATGGCTCACAGGATATATTGCTTAGCAGTAACATATACCTTCATGCTCACGTACATTCCTGCATGCAATAGTTTCATCCTTGATCCCTGGTGCAAGTGTACCTGGTTTGGGCCTAGGCAGGCAAAACAGCACCTGGGAAAAGGCATCACTATTTCGTATTAAGTTAGATACAGAACATTATTTGCAATTTGCTTTCGCACATAGCTGCGCAGTAGGGAGAATATATGTTCTTCACTGTGTGGCCATGCTCTTTATATGCCCCTCTGTTTACAGTCACAACATATTATGGAAACTATACTGTGATTCGCATATGTAGGATGGAAACAAATTATCATGATGTGCAGTACTCACACTCAGTCATCGCACACTGTTGGGAACTACCCTCCCTTTTGACTGTGCTAGAGTGTCTGAAGCTGAACACACTCTTACAGCACACACTCTTAGGCCCTCATTACAACTTCGGCGGTCTTACAAAAAGACCGCTGAAGCTACAGGTGCCACTATACCGCCAGTGCTGGCGCTATTTGTGGCTCCCTGTTATGACTTTCCTGCTGGGCTGGCGGACGGAAGCAGCGTTTCCATCCACTGGCCCAGTGGAAAAGTCACATCAACATTACCGCCGGCTCATAATAGAGCCGGCTGCAATGTTGATGTGCAGCAGGTGCAGCAGCAACCATCGCACATTTCACTGCTCGAAATTCGGGCATTGAAATGCGCGATGGGGCTGTGCCTGGGGGCCCCCTGCACTGCCCATGCCAAGTGCATGGCAGTGCAGGAGCCCCCTGGGGCACCCCGAGTCCCACTTACCGCCAGCCTTTCCATGGTGGTGTTTACTGCCATGGACAGACTGGCGGTTGGGGACTCATTCTCCCCAGGGCAGCGGTGCTTGCACCACTGCCCTGGGGATTATGACCGCCTGGCAGAAGGCTGGCGGTCAGTTGCAGGGGCCGGCGGTATGGCCGTGGCTAATGTGCCATGGTCCCAATACACTGCTGGTACACCGCTAGCCTTTTTGGTGGTGTTACCGCTGGTGTACCACCAGCCACCAGGGCTGTAATGAGGCCCTTATGATGTGCACACTGTTCCGTATTGCACCCTTTCTATTGTGTATGTCTTGCACAGGCACGTGTTCTGCACATGGTGTTATCATGCAAATATACTTCTAAGAACATGATATTGGGCAGGGGTGAATATGACACACAGCAACAGACCTTTGGAATAGATGAGTGAGCCATTAGGCCTCCCTGCTGTGAACCAGGTACACATGGTCATTTTCACTACTGATGTTTAATTATCTTAATGCTGCCAAACACACATGATCTCTGTCTTACCCCTGTCAAAATTAGTAGCAGTACATTTACTCTGAGGGCAGAACTGTGTGTGGCCCTCCTGGTGCAAGAAGACTGCTTTCCCTGACACAGGCATATGTAATGGCACACACTCAACTTACATTTCACCTTTGGAATGATACAAGATTTGTGATCTCCTTAACTAAGAACTTGTACACTCAGGTCAGAGGTAAGCTACTCTTGCCATGTTGTTGAATGTTTGACATTGCTCAGCATGTTGTCTATAGTTTGTTCTTTTTGCATTTATCGCCCCAAGTGGGATGGGGATGCCCAGACATGGGTCCCGTGCTCCCCATGCCACTGGAGTCAAGCTAGCCTGGCTGATCAAGGATGAGACCTGGAAAACAGTTCTAGGCTGCTTGTATCAGGTCGAAGGAGGACCTAACCTGGCAGTTCGGACGAAAGTGTTCCCAGGTGGAGCAGAGTCAGGGCTGATTTGCATATGGCTGTGTCCAAACTGAAGTGGCATGATGAGCAAAAAAACAATGGATTTAGGCCCAGGTCTCTGTATTGGGTGGTGGGGAGGGGTGAATGTTTGCCATTGTTCAACTTTCTATCCATCATTTGTTCTTTTTACATCTGCTACAGCAAAATGCATCCATTCTGCATATTTCCACATGGGGAGACACACTACACTGTCACATTTATGGACATGGTGGGTGATTTGTGTTGCAACACTCAATGAGTACCATGCGGAACACACTTTGCTGCTGCAGAGTACAGCAAGACTGCTAGTTGTGCAGCACTACTCTGCTCAAGAGTTTGAAGACAGAAATGTGCTATTTAGATGTGAATATGTGGCAAGCCTGGCCTGTCCTTTACTTGCAGTACACTGTATCGCAGTCCATTTCTGCATTGTTTGACTGAATATTCAGAGCCATGGCCCCATGTTGCTTAATGGGTCTGACAACATGACTGATACATGTTTAGGCCTGCTTTTAGTGGAGAAAATGTAATTGACTTGTTGTTTACATTGACTGTGACATACAGACAACACAAAGAATTAGTTCAAACATTTAGGGGCTTATTTACAAGCTCCTAGTGCCAGTGGTGCGTCACTTTCAGCAATGCTGCAGAGGCGCTGTGCCCTTTTCCACATTTACAAGGAGGCGCTAAGTCAGTTTGCGTGGTTTAACGCGGCCTTGTAAATATGTCCCCTGACGCAGTTTTCTGCGGCAGAGGGGCATGCAATTGGTGTTGCTGTGGTTGTTTTCACACAACAGCCATTGCTTTTTACACTGCCCCAGATTAATGAGAAATCATAAATCTGGGGAAGTGCCAAATACTAACTCCACCCTATGGTTGGTGTTAGAGTGGCGCAACGAGAAGAAATACTTTTATTTCTCCTCATTTTTGCTTTTCCTATGTGTGTTGCATTCTGCAGCACACATAGAAAAAGCAAAACACATTTAATGATTGTTTATGTGCAGGAACGTATCCCTTTCTGCATATAAACAATCAATATATAATGACAATTTGCTACTTCTATGTGTGCAGCATTCTGAAGCACACACAGAAGTAACAAATCGCAATTATTTATTGTTTATATGCAGGAAAGGACACCTCCAAGCACATAAACAATAACCTGCAACACAGGCATCCTTGCACTATGGTGTAAGGGTGCCTGTGCTGGTGCTAGGCAGCTAATTTCAGCACTGATTCAGGGGGAAAGGACAGAAATGCACTGTATCTTGCAGATACAGTGCATTTCTGCACTTTCCCCGTGGCACAGGGCAGCGCAGCAATACACTTGCTGCACCGCCCTGCGCCACAGTGGCTTGTAAATAGGCCCCTCATTTTCATGTTGAACATTGAAGAATATTTTAGACATTTTATCCATTCTGGAAAAGGTTTAGGAGAAGAAATTCAACATAATTCCTGACTGCCTGCCATCATGTGTTGGACGTCCCCAACATTGTCCTTCTCCTCCTCCATTGGCTCACGCTCCTCTGGATCAAAGTCCCATGGCACATTTGTCTGGATACAAATGTTGTGTAATATGACACATGCCATGATGATCTTGCACACCACAGGGGGTGAGTAGAGCAATCTTCCCACAGACATATCCAGCCACCGAAACCTGGACTGCAAAACACTGAATGTACATTCCACAATGTTCAGAGTCCTGCCCAGCACTTGGTTGTACCTTTTTTCAGCCTCCATCTCGGGATGGGGAAATAGGGTCATGACCCACAGCTGCAAACCCTAAGCTTGGTCAGCTGAAAGTAGAAAAAAAGATATATGAATTATTATGCACATTGTTACAAAGACATACCTGCCGATGTGAGTTATGTAAACTGACCAACTTATAGATATTTCTTACAGTATAGAACTTTATGGGTTATAAATACAGTTGACCATGGTTTGTCACATGTCTCTTCCAGCTATCTGTGCCATTGCTAATGTTGTCCTTGTCCTGATACTTTGGATACTTCCACACGCTGACTTTCATGTTTAGGCAGTAGATTACTGTGATTGGTATTTCTGAAAGTTGTGGACAACTCTTTGTTCTGTGCACTGACTACATGTGCATAGAGACAAAGTAGTGATCCAGTTTTGTATCATATATTCAACGCTAAGTGGGGTTGGACAGTGGCAACTGTTTGACACTCACACTTACATATGTCCTCTTGAAATTTCTGAATGTTGTTGCTTGGCTACATGACTTTGACTTAGGCTTTGATGTATTCACTTACTTTAATGTTGCAAATTTCTGCTGACGTTTATATTTTGCAACATGTGACATAGCTAGTTATACATTTTGTTGCCAGCCTTCAGCTGAACATATATAGCCACATAGGTCTGGCAATGTGGGCCATTAGTAGGTAGAACACACTGATGCAGATACAAGTACCCTGTGTGTATTTGATTTTACCTTGAAGGGGAATCTGTACTTCTATGCCTTGATTCTGTTATCATTGATGTGGCTTGAGAATGTTGAGATTGGGATGCTGGATACATTAGGATGCCCTGCCCTGGTTGCATTCCTTTCTGTGTTAGTTACTGGTGTCTGACATGTTTGACAGCATTGTGTTTGAGTTTGTGAGTTAAACATAGAAGGAACAGTATAATGGGAATTGGGCCAAAAAAACACTGGTGATGTATCACATTGGTTACATATGTCAGTGTGGCTTGATACATACGTCGGTGGGTGTACCTCGACTGTCAGTATTGCAGAGGCGGGTGTTTTATCATGTTGACTCTCACATTGGTACACTAAATTGACTTTTACACATGACTGTGGCCTACACTTACATTGCATGACACAAATATAATTTACAACTAGTTCTTCTAGAGATGCTTCAAGAACTATGGCCAACATACAAGTCGTCAGCCATGTGTGACATACTTGCTTATGAACACAGGATTAGCTCATACATCATACATTTTTTTGAAGTTTAACTGATACTGAGACAAGGTATACCACTGAACAAACTCTCATCCCACAATTAGACATCATGTGCAGCTGGCACTTATATTAAGTTGTCTTGTGTACCACATGATTATTACCTGGATTCCTTAACCAGTGCAGATGGTGTGGTTCAGTCTATTCAGACAGTGTGAGATGAGTCAATACTACACGCAGATGTTATGTTGCTACTGCCATTAGAGGATTAGTGAAGGTATGACAGAATGGAAAATTGTCTACAAATTGATGTACGTTGTTCCCATTATGGGCACATGACACTAGCGGGCAGATATTTGACAAAGAGGCACAATGCAGCACAGCAAGTGACCTTGCTGTGCTGCACTGCGTCACTGGGAAAGGGTAGGAATGCACAGTATTTATGCCATATGGTATATTCCTATCCTTTCACTATGCAGTGGTATAGTGGTCTGCCTAGAAGAAACACAGGCACCCTTGCACCATAGCACAGGGGTGCCTGTGTTGCATGCATTATTGTTTTAGTGCAGGAAGGGGCACCTTCCAGCACATTCTCAATCTTTAAAGGCATGTTCCTGTATCTATGTGTGCACAGGATGAAGCTCAATTAGGAAGCAGAAGGGACTTGGACAAATTACATAATTCATCCTTGTTATGCATCATCTGGGAAGGCATATTTCATTTATTAAATGCATCATCAAACTTGGGAGCTGCATGGATACACTCACACAATGCGCATGGAACACCTGCCTTACTCACAGTAATGCAACACAGCATTTGTCGCTATATTGCATGACTCCAGATTTAGTACGGCATTCCAAACCACACACAGTGTCTTGGTGTGTCCTAAAATATCTGACTTATGAGTTTGCATCACACATGTACCACTATGTATGGTGCAAGTATGAGGCACACCACTCTTACATATGCCCCAAGCTCCATCAACAGGCACAGAGATGGATATTATGTCATACATTTATACATGTTTGTTGGTATATTGCATACTTCAGATTTACTTACCAACAAGTAGGCCATTCCCATATCAGGCATTCTGGAAGTGCATGTTGATAATACTGTGCCAGAGGATGTAGGCATCCAGGGTAGTTGGACAGCACATTGATGCACATCCCCAGATGGTCCACAAAGGCTTGGACATCGATTGAGTACGAATGTTTTCCATTCTGGAACATGTGTGCTGTTTCTGCTGGGGAAACCAACTGCAGATGTGTGCAATCAATAACACCCACGATGTGGACACCCTGCAATGGCATAGAAGCCTTGCATGGTCTCCAGCTGTTGTTGGTGAAACCCGGGAAGAGGAGGTACTGGGGTGTGAGACTAATGATGGCACCCATGAAAGTGAATAAGAAGGCAGAAAATGATGCCTGGCATTTTCCTGCCACTCTTGGTGTTGTGACCTGGAATGACCCAGAGGCAGCATGTGGAGCACAGCCATCAGTTCCACTTGGGGAGGAATGTTGGTGGGCCTGGCAGTTGGTGACAGCAGACTTGGCCCAATCTTCTGTAGCAATTCTATTAAGGACTCCCTCCTGAGCCTATGGAATTTTATTATCTCGTCCTTCTTGAGGTTGATGAGGGAGATGGCCTCCAGAACGCACGCTCCCTCCTTCTTCGCTGCCTATGTGGTGGTGGTTGCGATGTCAAGCCTCAAGATCAAAACTTCGTAGTTGAACTTACCAATGTGTTTTTTGAATATTCAGGTTTTTATACCACAGCCACTCTATCATTTCCTATGACTGGGTTACAAAAGGGCAGAATTGTTGGCACATTTCAGGCTCCCCCACATTCAAAACCCATAAATATCACTGCATTCTTATTGTGTGATTTGTTTACGTGGGAATGCCAATCTTGCTATTTTAATTTCTGCGTGGCACAGCTGGTTTAGGTGCAGCTTTCCCTGAAATCTTGAAAAACAAACACATTTGAACAAATGCTTTCTCTCATAGACATGATGTAGTGCTTGCATCACAATTGCATCACAACGTTCAGTGCAATTGCAGCGCAAGCCTCCCAAAAATATGTCCCTAAGTCTCTATATTGTGAAGTTTTTGTTGACATAATACACAGTCCTGCTAAATTCATAGGAACCATAACATGTCTCTTGGCATTTTAATTTGACCCTGGTTTTATATCTAACCTGTAACTCCTTAAGTCTCTTTAGGGCTCAGTCCATATCCACCTGTGGGTTGTGTGAATGTAAAGTGATTTCAAAGGTCCTAATGTACCGCTCAATGGAGTGTACATCTTCTCTAGAGCTCTTGTTCTTAATAGGCACTTGATTGAATATGATCCCCCTGATGAAGGCCTTGTAGGTATTCCAAACAAAAGCTAAGGGAGCTGTCCCAAGGTTATCAGTAAAAAAAGTCTTGGCTCTCCTAGTTCAATACCTGACCTATTTCTGCATCTTGCAGCAAGGCCTGATTTATGTTCCACCTGGGATTTTCGCTTTCAGTTGAAAACTCTAATGCCATAATATTGGTGCAGAGATCAGAAATGTGCCCGGGATATACTTAACCTTAGTCTTGAGATTTAAATTGGGCTGATCTTTAAGGACAGTTTCTTTGAGTAGTGATATTATAAACCACTTCGTATTCCCCTTCTCCCCTGCTTCTGGAACATTTAAAATATTGAGATTATTTCTTCTAGAGTGGTTCTTGAATTTTTCTATATCCTCTCTCAATGTTTGATTCTGCCTTCCCAGGTGGGTAATACCAGTAGAGTTTTTCTGGCTATCGTGATTGACCTGGATGAGTGTGTCTTTCAATGATGTCATCCAGCTTTTTACCAAGGGCTTGGCAGGAAGTTTGGATTCCCAACTGATTGGCTTCAGAAACCTCAAATCTCTTTTGAATTTCAGTTTCAAGGCTCAGAGCAATTGATGCAAGGGACCAGCCTGACTGCACAGACCCTTCTATTTTCCCAGCCATCATGCTGGTATTTTTGGGATCAAACGTTACATCAAATTGTTGTGCGCCATGAGAGCTAAACTCACCTCCACTCTCACTCTCACTCTTGCCCTTTCGGAAGGGATGCGAGGATCTGAAATCTGTTGCCTGCGATTCTGGCGAGTGGTTTGGTTGATGACTGCCACCGAGGGATCAACCTGCATAATGTCTTATACACCTTCCCCATCAGCATTCCTTGCTGAAGGTAGTCTCACTGTGGGATGGAAGGTGGGGTTTGCCCTCTGTTCTTTCAGGTTTTCGTTAGAAAGGTCCCTCTCTACACTTCGGGTAGAAGATAAGGAAATAGCCTTAAAAAAGAGAGTTCAACAACGGAGTGACAGGGGCTTTCTTTCTATTTTTGCCCTCTATTTCTTTAGGTCTTTTTGCCTTGCTTGGATTCTTCCCTCGTACAGGTGAATTAGGTTTAGCTTGTCCTACATCTTTCCTGAATTATTAAAGCAACTTTGCCTCAAACACTGGGTGAACATGGCAGACGCGCACTAGTCAGCCATGAGCTCCTGCTGGAGAGGCCTCAAACTATCCTGCGGCCCAACTGACGCTCCCCTCCTCCCTTACCTCCCCCAATATCTCCACAGGCTACTTTAAATTTCATTTAACAAAGGAAAAAAAGAAGGCTTACTTGCTATGCCTCCTCTGCAGATGTCCTGAGCGCTTTCCCCCACTACCGCTGTCTCCACACGGCACGGCAGGGAAGTGCCCGCCTGGGTCCCATGTGGCAGGGTCAGGACCCAGGAATAGTTTTAAGAAGCCCATGAACTCGCCCCCCTACTGATTCACCTGACATGATTTCATTGACTGCAGGAGAAGGAGCTAGAACACCTTCATGAAAGAATATGTTTTCGAGTCCAAACGAAAGTGACTCCCAGATTGCCACCTCCATTTTGCAGATATGGATGGGATAGATCGGGAACTGGATTGACGTTCCTGGTATTTACTGTAGACGTATCCTCTCAGACCTGCTATTGTCACTAAAGTTCTCCCAGAAAAAAAACTTTAATTGTTCCCTAAGAGTTCCAGAAAGCAGATTAAAAAAGTAACAAAAATATAATCGCACACATTTGCCTTAAAAGATTTTACAAAAATGTTGCTCTATTGTGTGTAGATCTTATATTAAGTCCACTGGAGTGATATTCTTCTATAAGAAATTTAGGGCACAGTTTTTGTTGTTCAAATATATTTAGGCAATGATAACTTGGTACTTTACCGTAGAAGAGGAAATATTTCTGAACTCGCTTAAGAAAGCGATTGAATTATTGCTTTACTGGGTCATTAAAATACATTGAATACACACCCCGAATAAAGAAATTACAAGTATTCATTCTGCCAAGTTTCCTGCATTGATGGATCAAGGGATCTTGCTTGAATGCAAGAGCTTGGACAGTTTACAACAAAAGTATATCAATATCTAAAATTGACATAGGGATCCGAGTAAAGTGTTAAGCAGAGCTATAATATTTTAAAGCAAGCATTGCCAAAAATAATCTTGCCTATGGCTGACCTATTGGCTTTGACAATCGGGTGGGAGTGGGTAGCGGGGGATCAGCTGGCGGTGGATAATAAGGTGATTACAAAGCACTATGAAGTGGGCAACAATGGCTGCTTCATAGCTCTTCTCTTTTCCTTCTGTCGGGTGGGAGGAGAATAAACGGAGAAGGGTGGCTGGTAGGGGGAAAAGAAACAGGGATGGGAGAGGGGTGCTACATGGGTGAAGAAACTGAGACGGGGCGGGTGAGGGGGAGAAAAAACATTGACAAGAGGGAAAGAATGAACAGGGACGGGAAGGCTGGTGGGAGGGAGGGAAGGAAGAAAAAATAGGGACGAAGTGGGAGGGGGAAAAAAGTGATATGATGCAGGCAGTGTTGTCTGCGTCATAGTGTTTTTTATTAGAATAAATAGTACCTGAATCACACCGCGAGCAGCAGTTGGCCAGGGAGGAATACTACTCAAACATAATTTATCTGTGCTTGGTCCGTGCACTACGGAAAGAAATGGTGCTCAGTTAAAAGGCAGCAAAGAAGAGATACAATGATGCCAGTGGTATCCAATGAGTGGGTTCCAGCCCATTGTTGATCACAAGAGACTTGCAAGTGAGAACACGTGCGCATGCAGGTGAGACCTAAAAACACGTGATGGATCGAATGCTTCTATTAATCTCATCCACTGGTAATTACTCGGGCCACATCCAGTCCGTTAGCATTTTGCACAGCATGCCACCTCAGAAGCAACCTTTTAACAGAGGATAGTTGATAAACATCACCTTTCATACTTGCTTAAGTAGTTTGGTCCTTCAATAGATAATTATTACATTTAGTGATATACTTCTCCAGAAGGTGAAACACTGTCACCTACAAATGAGCTGCACAGATATCACAAAGAGGCACAGTTCCATGAATGCTTATCAATATCCTTTATTAACGATCTCTCACAAATGTTATTGGTATTTGTAATGCGCGCATCTGACCTGAAACGGTATCCTGTTGGATATAGCAATGTGCACACATGCTTTAAAGCTGCCCAATGTTATCGCTTCTGTATGCAAAAAATCACTTGGAGAGTACCTCTAAAAACTGTTAATCTAAACCTGGGATATGTTTAAAGTAAAGCATCAAATAAGGCTCAAATGCTTCTAAACTGAATAGGTGAATTACCATTTTCCTGAAATTCCTTGGGTGCCACTAAAAATTCTAACAATAATTGTGTTATCTATTATGTTGGTCCATGTGGAAAATTGAACAGTTTTGATTATTTTCCGGGAAGGAAACACTGTTCAGTCCACCCCAATTGTCCAATGTATGACAGAAGTATTTTGAATGATGCAGTTTGCTTTTCCTGTACTCCTAAATAAATTTGGGGCACCAGAGTAGTCCATGAGTTTGGTATCGAACATAACGCCAGATGTTGTAAAAACAATGTTCAGCTCAGACACAGAGACAGTGACAAAAGGCATGAAAAACACAGCCATATACATACACCTGTCCAGACTCTCCCTCCCCCACCTCCGGTCCTAATTTGCACTTCCAGGTATCCTGAGAGTCTCTCTGCCTCCTAGAAGTAGCCATATTTATATCCTGACGATGAGAATCAGAGATGAGGCATAGCAATTCACCCTAATATTGTTGGACAGAATAACCGATTGTCCTAACTACTCTAGTTCTTGAATATGGGTAAGGTCTCACCCTAAGTGGGATGGGTATGCCCAGATGTGGGTCCCATGGACACTGTGCCACTGGAACCAAGCTATACGTGGCTGATGAGCCCTAAGTAGGGTGATATAGGTCCTGGGTTACTTGTGTTCTGGTTCAGGGAGAATATGGTTTAGTAGTTTGGGGTTGACTTCCCATTAGAGCAGGATTACGAATGATTTGCATATAGCTGGGCCCAAACTGAGGTTGCACGGTATGTCCTGGTAGATCAAAAAGTAAGGTTCTTTAGCAACCAGACAGTGGATACACAACAACTGTCTTTGCATCCTGTTGTCTCCCTTTTAACTGCACCCCAGCTGTAATATGTAAACCCAGCAGACCTGTCAAGCAACATTTAACACTCAAACAAAATTTAACACTATAGTGTCATAAATGATGCACACAGTCCCCATTCTGCATATTCTGTGGAGTTCGGCGGAGTCATCACTGCCCATTGAGATCAGCCTATTATTTGCTTCTGGGAGGCATTTCACACCTTTTTCACTCCTATGCAATGTTATTAACTGACTTGGAGAAGCTGGTGAGCCAATGCAAATTAACCTACAGGAACTTGAGGCAAGGAAAATGTAACTTTATAAAATTACTTTTCCCTAATATTGATCGAACATGTGACTTTGCCATGGAATTAGATTGTTAACAACCATTAAAGATTGTTGTTCAGTTACTTTTCTAGCTGGTCCCATTCCTGATTCACAGTATTCATATTTTACCCTGTACGTTGGGTTTCTTAATAGGACAGCTAGACCTGCACAGTGAATTAGCTTGGATGATAGTCACTACCTGTAAGGACATGTTATCATTAAATATCGACATTACATCTGTTTCAATACCATGTACCCTGCCATCTGGGCTAAAAACCCTACATGGAGTGACATATTAATTTCTAAAAGGAAGGTCTTTACCTGTCACAAATGGTCTATTTTGACAGGTCTCAGTGTATGTTTTCCATTGTTAACAATCAGGCTAAAGTGGTAGGGAAGAAGCCATATTTGCACTGTCACTACAGTAGTTGTTGCATTCCATTAGTAGCATTTAACTTCCAGGCCCTTTGTACATTTTGTACCATATACTAGGGCCTTATAGGTAAGGTAAGTATGCCAATTAGGAGTCTGCCAATTCAGCCATTTTTAAAGGGTAAATACAGGCACTTTACCATTGGTTATCAGGGTTAAAGTACACAGGGGCATAGTTTCAAGGAACTGGTGCATCAGCTCCGATGCACCAGTTTCCTTGGTCGCCCTGTGCCCCCCTAACAACATTATGGTAGTGCTGTATTTACACTACAGTGCGCCATGGCCCATGTTAGTGCAATAGCGTTAGTACAATAGCGTCAACATTTTTTACGCTACTGTGGCACTTTGCTGGACTAGCAACAAAAATGTTGACACTAGTCCAGCAAAGTTCGGGGAAGCCCATAGAAAACAGCCCCACTTTAACGCCTGCCCTTGATACAGGAATGGCACAGTGAAATCTTGTAAATTTCACTGCACCATTTGTTTGGGCCTTCCTGCGGGAGAACGCCCACCTTGCATACATTATACCTGACGCAAGTGTCATGTGGTGCAAGGGTTTCCAAAGTGGTGCAATGCTAGTATTGCGCCACTTTGTAAATACTGCGCAGCATGAGGGCCTGTTTAGCACCACTGTAGCATAAAAAAATGACGCTACTGTGGCGCTGAGGGGCGCTAAGGGACGCAAGGGCTTCTAAATTTGCCCCACAGAGTTCTAAAGCCAGCAAACATATAGGGTCCAGCAAAAAGTGAAGATCATTTTGGGTTGAGAGAGATATTGCCCTTTTTGCAATAAAAGCAGATTTCTTGTGAATGAAAATTGTTTTCAGTTGCCCAATCGGACTACATCCTTCTCACAAAGGAACCACCTAAGCATCATCAGTTTATGGAGTACTATCCCAATCTACTGGTATTTCTTTAAATGGATTTCAACAACTTTTGGATAGATTTATGCAAGGACCAAAAATTGTTTAATGTATTATAGTAATTTTATGAAAGACAGAGGGGTGAGTATTATATATTTCTTTGTTGCTGTGTATTTCCTTAAGAGCCCTATAATGTGAACAACAAGAACATATATTTGACGAAAACAAACTACAATACCCAGCAATGCAATGTACACAACTCGGGCTTAATCAATCCACTATACATAAGATCTCCTTTCTTGATGCACCTAACTTTAATCCATTTTGTGTAGAAACAAGCACATAGCGAGGAAGCAACAGGTGAAGAAAATTAAAATTGCTGCAATCCAGTCCTTGTCCTCCGATGAATAAACAGGTAGAATAGGGGAACTGTAGATTGTGGCATTGTAAAAGAGAAAAAAACTAGTAATATAAAAGTATTTGAGGGTTGACACGCTAGAGAACTGTAATTTACAAGTTACCGTTTTTTCAGAGATGAGAGAATGCTCACCTTCATGTCTTTAATAAAAATTTGTACTTTCTTACATTAACCGCTTGGGAATTCACATTTCATGTCTAGGCTGGAGGCTCCTATTATGCATTTTTAAAGTGTATTAAAAACAGAGACTGAAGTGTAACAAACTAGCTTACATTAAAATAATTAATATGTTGATGCTGAAGGCCTCTAAGCCACTCTCAGAATGTCTTCCAATCTAGCCCCAGTCCAAAAGACTTTTATAGGCCATAGCAAACCTGGAGGAGTGAGCACCAAGCACAGAAATGACATTGTCAGCATAAAACACGACCCAATTAACTCATCTTTACAAAGTCACAGGCGAAACAGCAGAATGGGGTTTTATGAATGAAATGAGAAGATGAGCCGAAGATGTTCTGGGAGCGGAAATGAAGGACTTATAGACATTGAGTACCTTACAACAAAATGTTTTAGATGAACTAGCAAAACGGAGGATTGGAATGTTCACTGACATTTGACAGATCTGGGAACAAAATTTGAGATGGCCAACAAAGATTAACGTCAGATGGCTTCATTCCCTACAGATCTTGGAGAAGAAGTGAGACATGATGAGGAATGAGGGAAAAGTATAGGGTAACCCCTTACTCCAAGGATGTAGAAAGGCATCTGTTGCAAAGGCCACAGTGTCTGTTCTCTGGCTGCAAATCTGAGTTAGCTGGGAGTTCAGTCTGAAGACAAAGAGATCTATTAGAAAGGGCCTCATTTGCTGAAGATGTTGACAAATGAAAACATGCAGTTGCCAATTGTGGAAGTCTCTGAAAAGGGGTGAGTACAAATTTACAGCTGAGTTCAGAAGACCTTGAAGATATTTCATCATCAGCATTAAGCGGTGCTGGAGACAGTTTTCACAAAAGTGTTTTGCAAGACTATCCACAAAAGTGTTTTGCAAGAGAAGAAAGGATTTCTGAAAGGGCGCTGCTTAGGTGATTGATATACCTGACTACTGTGAGATTGGGCATTTTGAGAAATAAATAACAGATGGCATGATGTTTCTGTCAATACTTGAACCGCTAAGAATCTTTAAATAATTGACATGCATGGAGAACTCCTTCTGTGACCATGTGTCACAAGTCAAGAACTGGCTGCAGCGAACGCCCCACCTGGACGAACTTGCAATTGACTCTAATAAAAGACCTTGGATAGAACTGAAGATAGTTTCCCCATTCTAATTCCAGTGGAATCATACCTGAGAAACTCAGCCCCATCTTAGATGGTAAATATTCACATAATGGAGAGACCCCAAAAAAAATAGCTTGTACAGACAATGCTAAAACTCCTACTATGTGAGCTAGGTGATGGAGTAATATGTGAGAAAGGGTTTATAAGAGAGATGCTTGCTATCTAATAGAGTTTAGATTTGTGTCTGGAAGCTGAATAGTACATGATTTGTAATTCACCAAGAAACCCAGAAACTCTACAGACCGCATTGGTTTAAGAAAGGTTTTGGGCTGATTTATGACTAAACCTAACCATCCCAACTGATGAATGGAGATTTGTAGTTGAGGCATGAGAACATTTTTGTCTTGAGATATCAGAATGTCATCTACACAGATCAACATATGAATACCGTGAGATCTCAAATGGGCAATCACAGACTTTAGGAACTGTTTGAAACACCAAGTAGCTGACGACGGACTGAGTTGAAGAACTGTGAATTTGTAAATCTTGTCTTTCCATTGGAATTTGAGAAACTTTCGAAGGGGAGGAAAACTAGATAAGGTAGATAAGCATTTTGCAGGTCGAGAGAGACCATCCAATCTGAAGGCTGGACACAGACCCTCACATAGAAACTCATTTCCATCTTCAAATGCCAATAACCAAACTGGTGGAAGTAGAGAACATTTATGACTGCACAGTTTTTGTTCTTCCCTTTTCACCAAGAAGAGGTTGCTGTGAAAACCTATCAGATTGAGAAAAGTGGGTTTTATTGCTCCTTTCCTCTTGGGCGATCAAGGAAGGTTCTGTTCATGAAAGGTGAAGAAAGGATTGAAGGAAAGTTTGAACAGTTTGACTGAAAAATTCTATTTGAATCTTAAGATTGTTTAGAGAATCCAAGCATCTGTTAAGATGTGGTGCCAGTTGTATAAAAACAATGCTATTCGCTCCATTAGAATCAAATCAGCTGATTGTACACTATTGGCAGCTCTTGTCCGTCTTCTGGAATATGGATTTATGAAACCTCTTTGCCTGTATGAGTAAACAATTGGTCTCTTTTGATGGTGTCTAGATGGGCATTTGCTGTTTGAAAACTGGGACTGATTATTGGACTGGAAACGACTGGCAGAGTGGCCACATCTTCTACTGGTCCTTGAAAAAACACATTGCCCAAAGACTTTTCTCAATAATATTTGAGCCATATAAATTGAGTTAAAATGACACACACATTTGTAGAGCTCCTTTATACAATTGTTCCTGAATAAAACGGCACACAGCTGCAGGGCCCTCTTCTGAAGAAGTAATATTAGCCAACTTGGGATCTCATTTTATCAATAGGCCTTTGCATAGTTCTAAATAAATGCCAAATTGGCTTTCCCAATAAAACTAATGACCCACTGGGACCAGTAATATAATTCTGATGGATCAACCGTAATATACCCGTCCCTGATTAGTTCAGCCAATTCAAATATCTTTGTAACTGGACCTAAGGCTGCTATGCACAACCTCAAAACAGAAGAAAAGAATTGCGTAATATGAGTGTCCAGTCTTGACATAAAATGTATTGCTAATATGAATGATCTCAGTAACCTTAACATGTGATAGGAGACACGTCTAATGCAGGCCACAATTTTGGACCTTTTATATGTACAGAATGACAACGTCTATTCTATTCATTCTGATTCCAGTTGCCTAGTCAGACATTAGGCGGATTGTGTTTACCACAAACGTACTGTGGACCCAAATAAGAGTCCCCCATCAACAGTAACTGCACCTTAAAGTCAATATGACTGAATATGTTATCTTAAACCACTATTTAATAATATATGATAGTATGTTTCCATAGGGACTTTCTTGTTTAGTTGTGCTTCAATGTGCGTTCTCTTCCAAACTTACTCATTCCATTCAAACATGCACGCATGCACCAAACATTCATTTCACAGAGTGGGATGGGGTCAGTGAGACTGCTGACCCCACCCCACTCTGGGACGAAGTGTCACTGATTGACACTCGCCCTGGGCACTACAGGGCTTAAACTGAAGCGCCCAGGGAGAGTGTCAATTGGTGACGCTTTCCTCGTCACCCAGGGGAGGGCCTCGAGGCACCTTTGCTGGGCCGAAGAGGTCACGCCCATAGAAGCTGTGATCTCCTCAGCCCAGCAAAGTTCAGCTCAGGCAGCCAGGAGTCTGCACAAATCGCGCATGTCTCACTCCTGGCTGCCTGAGCTGAACATGAAGAGTGTCTGTCAGGCTGACCTTTGTTCAGCCTGATAGACACTCTTCATGGGGTCGAGGGTGTGGCTCCTCCGATCTAAAGGACGGGCCGCCACTGATTTTCAATGCATTGGGTCTCGCATTTGTTCGAGTTAGAGCTATTAGCGTTGTAAAGCAAAAAAAAACGCAGCGCAATTGCGCTATGTAAAATGCAGCGCAATCGCGCTGCGTGGAAAATAAACAGATAAAGTAGTCCAGACTCTAGGCTGAAAACATCGAGCCACATATGTTTTTGGAACTTTACCGGTGCTGTGTAGGTGGGCTAAACACCGGAAAAGGCATGACCTATGCATGCCTTTCACAAATGAAAGCAAGCGGATTTTAAAAGGCAAGCCCACAAACCAATGTAAGTGACTGAAGTGGCATGGGCGTGGTTTCAAGCCCAAAGAGAGATTACAGAATGGACGGAGCACTTTGTGCTTGCCCATAAAAAGACTCAGGCAAACACGAGCCCTGATATCAGAAAAATGCTAAAATCAGTGCAGATATTCCCACATGTACAATTATGAAATGAAAAAGATGAAAGGAAAGAAATGTCTCAAGGTAATCCTATTTATAATGGACTGATTAAGCATCCCAGTTGTACGTATTAGTAGTTTTTGGGTTGCTTGTTACTGTAGTTCATTTGTTCAAAAACATAACCTTTCTCTTTATCTGGCTTCTATGGAAAACCAGCTTTTGTAGAGCAATAGGTCTCGCATTTGTGAGAGTTAGAGCTAAATGTGTTGTAAATGGCAATGCCTTTTACCTGTGTGTTTTGATTTGGAGTGTAGTGATGTATTGCCAGGTGCCACAGCACCTCTCCCAGGCCTGTTGCTGCAGGAGAACAACACAACAAGGCCGCCACCTTGAAAGTGTTTTTGCTTCATTCTTACAGACTGGCTGTGATACACTAGAGATGCAACCCTTTCTAGTGTGTTTACCTAAACTTTATAGAACCAAACAAGCCACAAAGAGGCACCTTCATGGCATTTAACCTGGAGAATGAGGAGGTCAAAAGAGTTAGGAGCAAAGACAAGGGGGAAGCCGTATATCTCTTTGTGTTAAACGTTTAAATGAATTATTCTTCTACATTGGCAATACCAACCTAACTTTTAAAAACATTGACTGTATACAAAGAAAATAACATAAGAAGCAGCTTAACTGCAAATGAATTATAGTGATTTTGTTAAGAAATGGCACTTTATTGCGGCGCTTTGAATGGGCAGAACCTGTATTAACAAGCGCCATATTTAAAAAAAACACAAGTTATTCCCAGACTGCCCCAACACGCACCAGACAAAGAAACGTAGGGAAGAGGATGTGGTGTAGGGGCGAGAGCTGCTGACCTTGGAGCTGGGGAGCATGGTTCGAGTGCTATTGCTGGCTCAACATCCTGTGATTCTTGTCAAATTGCTACCAAATATGAGTGTGTTTTTGTGTAATTTAACTGGTGCTCATGTAAAGTGATGTAGTACCTTTGTATTGAGATTGTGCTGTATAACACTGCAAAATACATACTGCCCTCCGATACCGTTGTGCTGTGTTTGCGCTACATAAAAATGCAAAAATTAGAAATAATCCTGACATAGCTTTTTTCATCTCTGCAAGGTCGATGGAAATGAATTATAACAATTTTGTTAAGTATGGCACCTGCTTTGCAGTGCTATGAAATGGCAGAACCTGTATTACCAAGTGCTGTATAAAAGAAAACGAGTCATTCTCATATTGCCCCAACACGCACCAAACAAAGAACCCTAGGAGAGAGTATGTGGCGTATGGGCGAGAGCTGACGACTTTGGAGATGGGGAACACGGTTTGAGTTTTGGCACTAGCTCAACATCCTGTGATTCTGGGCAAATCACGCAATCTCCTCTTGCTACCAAAAATGAATGTCTTCTTGTGTAATGTAACCGGTGCTCATGTAAAGCGCTGTAATACCTTTGTATGGAGCTTGCATAAAACTGCAAAATAAATAAATAAAGCTCTCCAATACCTTTGTGCCGAGTTTGCACTACATAAACTGCAAAAAAAGACCCTGCAGCCATTGAAAAGAAACAGCATGATGCCCGAAACCAAGGAAGACGAAGAAACAACATACTGCCATGAGTGAAGCAGCGAGGCAGGAGAAAAAATAGTGTGCAGACACAAAGCTGTCTGTCCGATCGTGCAATAATCCATGTAACAGGATCAGCCTCCAAGGTGGCAACACACCAGCCTCTAAATGTAAAGCATGTACCAACGACATCAAGGGATTTTTGAAAGGCAGGCCCTGGAACAAATGAAAGTGATGACGTGAGATGGGCGTGGTTAAAGCCCACAGAATAGAAAATGACAGATTGAAAAGGAGCTCTTGCGCGCTGCTATGCACAACCTCAAAACAGAAGAAAAGAATTGAGTAATATGAGTGTCCAGTCTTGACATAAAATGTAATACTAATATGAATGATCTCAGTAACCTTAACATGTGATAGGAGACACGTCTAATGCAGGCCACAATTTTGGACCTTTTATATGTACAGAATGACAACGTCTATTCTATTCATTCTGATTCCAGTTGCCTAGTCAGACATTAGGCGGATTGTGTTTACCACAAACGTACTGTGGACCCAAATAAGAGTCCCCCATCAACAGTAACTGCACCTTAAAGTCAATATGACTGAATATGTTATCTTAAACCACTATTTAATAATATATGATGGTATGTTTCCATAGGGACTTTCTTGTTTAGTTGTGCTTAAATGTGCGTTCTCTTCCAAACTTACTTATGTTATGCTCACTTTATTTAGCTGTGTCTCATGTTAATTTCTGTAGGGACATTTTACTGTTTATGGAAAACATTATATTGCTTCTGTGCATATAATTAACTTCCTTGTTATACCGCATCAATAATAAAACCATTAGATTACATTAAAAAATACTATGACCATGCCTTGCTGATGGACCTAAGAACATTGCTCCATAAATGCTTACAATAGACTTTCGAGTGCTTCATGGCTTTCACTTATTCATTGAAGTTCATTCATTAAGTCATTGAAATTACTACAGAATGTTAAAAGAGAACCTGGAATGTTCAACGTTCTTATGCTTTTGACGATGTTAACAGGGTATAATCAAGTTTGTTCTTGCCTATTTGATGTAGTCCATGCTACTGCATATTGTAGTCCGTTTTCTGTCCTGTACCTATTGAGCGATGGCTTCCATGCAGACAAGTGTGCCATCCCCAGGAAGATTCTCCAGGACTGATACACATGCATCATACATTTGATGATGCATATTCAACATGACACGGTCAGAGACGTCTCAGTCAAACTGCATGAAAAGGAGAGAAAAGAGATAAAAATGGCAGAAGACCCCTGACTCACACCAGCTGGTCCCTGCAGCCAACACACGCACCAAGAATGGAAGACGCTGATGAAATATGAAGATCTATCCAATAGTCAGACACGAACTTGAAACAGCCATTTAATATCATCTTTGGATCATACTGCTAGTTAAAATAACAACATCTCCAGCACAGTCTATCACATGAGCGTGGAATAAGCCCAGCACTACGTCAAGCCACAGTAAGTAGATGGTAGGCATGAGTAGATGACAGACGTTATCCAGCACAACCAGTAGTGGTGAATCCAAACATTATCTGTCTAATCTCTGATAAAATGAAGGTCCTTATACTAGATGATAATCCTCACCCCCTGAATAAGGCTGCTCACGGTGCTACAAAACAAGCTTGCAGTGCTGGAATTACTTCACAAATGAGAATCAATAATAGTTAGTAGAGCGCTGCCTTCCAAACTTCCACTCTCTGCAAAAACCTTTGACTAAAACTTCAATGCTGATGAAAACACAAAGTGGATGCTTGTAACAGACTCAGCCACTGGCAATAGCTTGGGCCACATTCCTGTTCATTATTGTTTGCCTACATGCCAATGAGACAGAGACTGGCCATATGTTAATCAGCATTTGTCCTGCACCAGTGGGAATAGTGCACTCCAACATACCAGACAAGGCCATCTCTGGACTTGAGCATTAGCAACTAAAAAAGGTCTCAGCATAGTTAGGTCTTGTGAGAGTGTTGTTACATAATAAAAATGAATACAATGAACATGTAGAAACAACAGGTAGCCCTTGGATGAAAAGCCATATTTAAAAGCAACTGAGAGCTCTAGGGATTCTCATTTACATTATGTTTGAATACCTGAACATGCATTTTTGTGTTTTTACATCTGACCTAAGGTCAGGAATGTGAAATGTTAAACTTTCAATGACACATATGTGGTGGGAAGATAATTACTTAATAGAAAATGTTAGATTATGACCTTCCCATCTGCATATTTTGTTAAGAATAAAATAATGTATTAAAATGAGTAGTTCATTTCTGCACAATGTTTCACACAAATAATAATTTGTTAGTTGAAATAGGTGAGAAACTAATGAGCTAATAGAGTGATGCAAAGACCTAACCATGATCTGTACATTTCTTTTAGTAGAAAAATGGTGAGAACTCTCCTGAGTTTCGACAAAATGTTTCACAGTGTTTCAGTTAAATGTTAATATCAGTGAGCTATTGTCATTTGACTGCTTTGGTGACGGAAGCTTTTCTATTCCCATGAAGACACCTCAAGCTGATTGAATGAGCTGACTGAAGATGGAAACAACTTGGCCCGAATAATAATATGAAAATATTATAAAAATGAATGTTCCTACAGTAGTCAGTGGACCACATTTTCACACTTTCTTTGCAAACCCTTTCCAGACTCCCTGCAGAGCCCTGTGCTGAAACTTTTCATATTCATTCTGAGAGACTCTTTTATTTTCCCTGCCTGAATCTATGCTGCTCTGAGACTCTACCGAGTCTTGTGAACCTCTCTTTGTGGCAATTTATGCTTTGTGATTTGAGATTTGATGATTAAAGCTTCATGCTTTTACCTCTCAATTTAGAGCTCTTTATGGATTCTAACTGAATCTTTCCTCTCCCTCTATTGTCCCAAGCTTAGAATAGAGACTTTTCCTTTATGGACTGCACTTTATGCATTTTCTCTGTGGTTATTTGATTATATTGATATTCAAATAATATATATTTTTTAATACTTATCAATAAAGATTTACTTACTAAAAGATTTTAAATACTTTTGAAACTCACACCAACTTTCATCATTACTCCTAAAAGACTGAAATGGAAACTTTGATGTCTAGTTGATTTGATTTGCTGCTCCTGATTAATTCTTACAGCAGAGGTCTGTCGGTGTGGTCCAGTAACAAGCAAGGACTGCTGATTTGATGAGTTGGTAGGATTACGCCGTAAACCAAATATTTATTCAAAATTCCCCTCTCCACCAACGTTGGTGGCAAGAGAATGGTTTACATAATGAGAAAGAGGTGCTGTAGTAATTACAAATTGCCCCGAGGTATGTAGATGCCTATCTCCTATTGCCCAAAGCCCGAGACTGAAGGAGTGGAGATTTCTAAGGTGGTTGATAAATTGAGGGTGTGAGTATCAGTAGGGCTATGCTTCAAAATAGTCATTGATTATTGATTATTGTGTTTTTTTTATTTACATGTTGGTGTAATGTGTTGAATTAACTATTGATGCTTAGGAATTGCTGAGGCTTATCCCCTTTGTCGAAGGAGATAAAGAGTTTATCTGACTAAGAGGTAGTCTATGATCTCAGTATGTATACAGAGTTGATTTAATGGTCTTCTTGTCTGCTAAAGATTTGTGTTGCAGGGTGGGAGATGCTGTCGACTGCACTTTCGAGAAAGGGACAGTAACAGTTTATTGTGATTGTACTACTATTGGTCAGTGTTAGTGGAACCTGATGCGCAAAGGTGGCATTGCATTGGTTAAGATGATTTCCTGAAGGTCAAGATTTTATTGGTGTGTGTAAAAAATCTTTTTGATTAAGAATATTCCGAGGGTGTTAAAATCTGAATATTCTGGTTGTTGAATTGTTCTCTTTGTTTTCTTTAGAAGGGGCAGACAAAAAGTGCTACTTTATGTTGCATAGAATAGTAGAATTGTAGGTTTGTGTAGAGACAAAGAAATTGTGGAGGAGGTTAGTAGGAAGCTGGCTCTGTATACACTATACCAAAATGAGGTATAGTGTGCACAGGGTCCAGGGGTTCCCCAGAGGCATAACAGAGGCTGAAGTTGATGATACTAATGCTCTCTTTTGTAGTAGTGTGGTCGAACAGTTAGACTTATCCGAGGGTAGTGCAAAGCATTTGTTTTACACACACAGTCAAGAGATGAAGCACACACTCAAAGACTAACTCCAGGCCAATTGTTTTTATATAGCAAAACTATATATTGTTACTTTATTACTAGAACCAGAAGAACTTTGTTGCAGGTAAGCACAGTTGTAAGGAGGTATCACACATATGTATGAAATGCACTTTGTTCGGTTTTAGCAGATAAAGCAGTTTACAAGTAAGTAGCAATTTTCTATTTAAACAGGTGACAGTGCAATTTTCCATAGCAACTAATGCAGTCCTAGAGGAGGAAAAGTATTAGTATGCTTTGAAAGTAAGTACTCGACTTACAGTTCCAGTCTCCAGGGGTTAGGAGGTCCACAGGTCAAAGTTCAAGTGGACCCCAATCATACACCACCAGCAACACGGGGCTGGCCGGGTGCAGAGTTCAAAGTTGATGTTGAGTTTAGGATCGGATCCTATGGAGACTGGGGAGACTTGAAGTAGATCTGCTGGCAGGTAAGTTTCCGCGTCCTCGGGGGCAGACCTCAGGGGTTTAGCGGAGCACCAGGGGGGCACAGGTCTATACCAAACACACACACTCAGTTGCACAGGGGAGGCAGGTGCAGGGTACAAACACAGAGCTGGATGCCCAATGCTTTTCAATAGGGGGACCCTGGGGCTCACAAAAGATGCTGCAGGCTGGGTCGACAGGCGCGGCTCTGGGAAACCAAAGGCTGGACAGGTAGGAGAAGCACCCACTGGACGTTTCTTTACCATTGGTGGAATTCCCTAAGGCCAGGGGCTACGGGTGCAGGGGTCTCCTTGGGTGTCAGGAATCTTTGTTGGATCTGGTCGTGGTCAGGGGGGGTCCTCTGGATTCAGGCTGCAGGTGTCATTGTGTTGGCAAGGAGGGGTCAAACCAGGTTGGACTTGAGGTCGAAATCACCTGGAGACCTTCTATGGACAGGTGGGACACCTGGACTTGAGTGTTGGGTGCAGTGGGCAAGGCTCAGGGATCCTTGGCGGTTCTGGAGTCCTTTTGGTTATTTCTTCTGGACAGGGCCGCTGTCCTCTGGAGTTCTTGGTCCTCTGCTGGGTAGGCAATCCTCTCGGGGTTTGTAGAGGTCGCTGGTCCTGCAGAATGCTTCGCCTTCTTGGAGCAACGGTCTTTGAAGCTGCAGACAGGCTGGTAGGGCTGGGGACAAATCAGTTGTTGTCTGGAGTCTTCACTGCTGGGGTCGGCTTAGCAGTCCTTCATCCTTCTTTCTTCTGAGGTCACCAGGAATCTGGTGAGTAAGGTTCAGGGGTGGCACCTTCCCACGCAGCACTTTGCAAAGAAGGGGTGTGCAATGGGTGTTGCTGTGGATGTGCCACAGCAACACCCATTGCATTTTGACGCTGCCCCAGATTTACGAGTTTTCATAAACCTGAGGCAGCGCCAACATCTAACGCCACCCCAGGGGTGGTGTTACCAGGGTGCAACAAGGAGAAATACTTTTATTTCTCCTCGTTTTTTGCTCTTTCTATGTGTTCTACAATCCGCAGCACACATAGAAAAAGAGCAAATCGCCTTTGAAGATATTTTTTGTGTAGGAAGGTGTCTCTTCTTGGACAAAAACAATCTCCCCCTCAACACAGCCATCCTTGCACCTCGGCGCAAGGGTCGCTGTGTTGTCGCTCGTTTGCAAATTTAGCACAGGGGACAACACAGGGGTACGCTGTATTAAATTAAATACAGAGCATCCCTACATTGTGAAAATGACCGAGCAATGCACTGCCAATTTTGGCGCAGCATTGCGCTCTGTCATTTTTCCTTAAATATGGGCCTCAGCGCTTGGGAGAAGATGGCTCGTACTCGGGAACGAGAGAAACACCAAAGAAGAACAAAGAGTGCTATGAGAAATTATACAGATGCAAAAGGGGATGAGCAACAACAGGGGTGGGGAAAGAATATAGTGGAGGGAAGTAAATTATATCCTGTCATTGCTAATGAATGATCTGAGAAAAATGTTAAAATTAAAGAGGATGAAAATGAAAAAGCTAATGAAAAACAAATGTCATCCGATAGTGATTCAGCAGATGAGATATTGGACGAATTACAGGCTGCACGTCCACCACCTTATGTGGGTCCTGTGACAAGTACTGAGGGTAGTTCAAATAATTATGTGACAGTGGCTACAGCCCCTTTTGATCCAAATGCTTTCCAGATTGGTAGACCATTACAAATGACATAGCCTGTTATGACTCAGCCTGTTACACAACGTGTCATACCTAATAATGTGCCAGCCCAAGTTGAGACTGTACAGGCAACAATGCCTACAAGTATTGCTTCTTTTGTGATTGTACCAGCACATGTTGCTAGAGTTATCCCAGCACAGCCAGCAGAGAATTGCACACCAAGGGGCATATTTATACTCTGTTTGCGCCGGAATTGCGTCGTTTTTTTTAACGCAATTCTGACGCAAAACTAACTCCATATTTATACTTTGGCGTTAGACGCGTCTAGGGCCAAAGTCCATGGAGTTTGCGTCATTTTTTAGCGTGGACACTTACTTTGCGTTAATGATATGCAAGGTAGGCGTTCCCGTCTAAAAAATTGACTCCGAGGCATGTGCGCCGTATTTACACTCCCGGGCAAAATTCACGCCCGGGAGTGGGCGGGTCAAAAAAAATGACGTACGGCCACTTTTGCGCCGTTTTTTAGCGCCTGGTCAGGGCAGGCGTTAAGGGACCTGTGGGCTCGGAAGGAGCCCAGAGGTGCCCTCCCAAGCCCCCAGGGACACCCCCTGCCACCCTTGCCCACCCCAGGAGGACACCCAAGGCTGGAGGGACCCATCCCAGGGACATTAAGGTAAGTTCAGTTAAGTTTTTTATTTTTATTTTTTTGTGGCATAGGGGGGCCTGATTTGTGCCCCCCTACATGCCACTATGCCCAATGACCATGCCCTGTGGACAGAAGTCCCCTGGGCATGGCCATTGGGCAAGGGGGCATGACTCCTGTCTTTGCTAAGACAGGATTCATTTCAATGGGAGTTGGGAGTCGGAAAAAATGGCGCAAATCGGGTTGAGGCGAAAAATTTGCCTCAGCCTGACTTGCCCCATTTTTTGGCGCCCAAGCTCCATATCCCCCTACGCCGGCGCTGCCTGGTGTACGTCGTTTTTTTTCACGCACACCAGGCAGCGCCGGCTAACGTCATTGAATAAATACGGCGCCCGCATGGCGCTTCAGAATGGCGTTAGCCGGCGCTAATTTTTTTTACGCAAAACTGCGTTAGCGCAGTTTTGCGTCAAAAAGTATAAATATGGCCCCAAATGCTCCGATTAATATTGTCCCAGATGCAGTAATTCAAGGAGCTGTGGATGGAGCATCTGCTACACGGTTTATTCCGACTTGTATGGACAACACCACAGAATATTCAATCATTAGAGGAAGGAAGAATAACTATCTTTATGACAGACAGCACAAGGATAAACAACTTTGCTTGCAGATAGGATTTTCCCCCCATGGTTTGAGGAAGTTTCCAGGAAAAGTAGAAAGACAGAGAATGCAGAAAGCCCAGGTACGAGCCAGAGTGCAAAACGAAACCAACAAAGGTGGCTGAAGTAAAGAGAAAGCAACCTCCTCGAGGGTATGTTAATGTGCCTTCGAGTAAGGGAGATCTTGCAGCATTTACAAACAATTTCCCCAAGCTGAGAGAATACGCCAGAGCATTTGCTGCCAAACCGAGACAAAATGAGACAGCGAGTTTACTTATAAATGCACATGTGCATTTATAAGTAAGCAGCACACGCTTTTTTTCTTTTCTGTTTATGATTGAAGTACATAATGTTGGGACCATTATATAAGAATAGACTGGGAACTGTGGTTCACTTTGAGCAGACCAGCACAATATTACATAACACTATGGTGCAGAGTAACGGCTAATAGAGCAATTTATTACATAAAGAGGGGCGTATAATGGTGATCATACCAAAGTCATCTTTATCTTTGCGTTGGGAGATACAGAGATGGAAGACAGATTCTTAAAACATAACTCTTACACATATGAGTTATGAAATGAGTTCAAATGATTGGCACTTAGCCCACACTTTGTAAATTGCTACACAACAATCACGGCACTTAGCACATACTCCCACTAGCAAGAGGTTGCCACAGAATATACGTCTTCTCCATGCATTGTAACAACATTTTAGAAACACAATACCAAATTACATTATATACAATCTTTTGCAATTATGCTCACATGGTGTAGACACAAGAAGTATCCTAGGTGAACGTGCCTGCACGACGTCATTTACAAACAGTGCATGTTCTTTATATATTGAATTCTTGCACTGAAGTGAAGTGTTACATATGGAGTTCAAATCCCAGAATGCCTCCTAATGGGCACGATGGCCTGTGTATTTATGAGTAATCAAGTAAGAACTCACCAACTGTGAACAAGACTCGTTTGACTCGAAATGCATTGGCGTTTGCTCATATAACCAATAAATGTGTGCAAATTGACTGAAAGGCATCCCCGGAATCCACTAGAGCCCATTCTGACTTTTATCAGCCAGGATGAACCAGATGACGTAGCATGTCACTACTAGAGTGAGGTAGGGTTATTTGTAAAAAGTATTTCACTTCCCCTTATGACATCTAAAACTGTGAATTACCTAGTTTTAGAGGGTTTGTGTTGATTTATTGGTGGGTGGATACTTAATTGTACTATTTACAGTTTTGGGAGAATGCATCCGTCTGTCCCATAAGAGTCACTAGGAGGTCCCTCCTGAATCTCGGTGGGGTCCCGCCTTAACAGTAGTTCCCCCCCTTTTTGTGTGATTTGGTTTGCCTATGGAGACCAGAAGTTCATTTGGTATGGCTCTGCAAATGCAAACTGCTCCAAGTACACCCTTTCAGCACTTGACCATCAGAGCAGGGTGGTGATCAACCAAAGGCTTTGCCAGGAGGGCATGCAGGAGGATTGGGGTTGGGGTAGACTCAGAAGTCGAACAGTCAGACAAAAGGCACAAACATTCATTGTCCAGCCCAGTGTTTTTTTCGTTAAGTAAAAAAGTATACCAAAATGAGATACCACACACAGAAATGTTAATCACCAAAAGGTTGGGTATTACAGATGGCAAAAGGGGTTATCTACTCCGAAATCAGCGGACTAGACTCAATTTCAAGTACAGTCCCAGAATGGGTGATAATGAGCAGCTACTCTGGTTTCTCTGACCCGCCGGGGGAACGAGGTGAGGCAGAGAGACCTTTGGGCAGATTCAGCTCAACTCCATATAGATGCCCGCAAACGGTCTGCTATTATGGGCTGTCCCTTTTCTGAGCTCAGCAGCTGTGCTTCTCAGTCCTCGGGCTGTCATGTCCTCCGAGGTCAGACTTCTTCACCTTCTCAACAGATCAAGCAGGCTTCTAGGTCACTCGCAGATCCGCAGCTTTTCCAGCAAGATGTGCAGAATTCAGATAATGTTCCCTTACCTCTGGTAGAACAGCTGTCTGACAGACACCAAAACTGGTTTTAAGCTGTTCTTCAAGCATCCTCCTGACCACTGACTTCCATGAACTTGGGGAACTTGAAACCGGAAGCGAGTGTGATAGTTTCAGTTCCACAATTTTCTGGTCAAAACCTTTTATTGGTATTTTTACAGAAAGCATCATCAAGAATGTCCCAGGACATTCACATTTCTCCTATCATATATGAATTCCCCATCCCCAACCATCAACCACACCCTTCTACGCAGAGCACAGAAGGTGCAGTCAGCATGAACAAATCCAGTACCTTTCGAGGTGGATCTCAACTCTCCCTTTCCCCATGCATGCAGTCTGACCCATCGGCCGTTTGCCACCAGTAAAATGCTTTTGGCATGTACCAACCCTATTTTGCGAGTCTGTAACCTATTACCAACTTGCAAAATAGGGTTTGTGACTCGCTATTAGAAAGGGGCGTGCTAAGAGCGTCCCTTCTTAATAGCGAGTCGCACTGTTATGTAGGAATGTTTTGCGACCGGGAATGCGTCACAAAACATTTGCAGATTACCACCAACTTCAAGTTTGTGGTAACCATTCGCAAACCGGAAGGGGTCCTCAAAGGGACCCCTTCCCTTTTTTAAATGTGGGTGAAACATTTTTTTTAAGAGCAGGCAGTGTAATTGTAAATTGGGCTGCATTACAAAAAAAAAACTGCTTTATTTAAACAGCAATCACAGGCGTAGTGGCCTGCTGACCCCAGCAGGCCAACATCCCTCTGATTGCGGCCATTCCCGAATGGGTCACAAATTGCAACTTGCCTCATGAGTATTAATGAGGCAGGTCTCTTGCGACCCATTTGGGAATCGCAAATAGTGTTAAACATACTGGTGTACATAGCTGTTTGTGATTTCCTATAGCTAATCCAACAAACCTGCTATTATAAAATCGCAAACATCAAGCTACATTCATCTGGCCCCTAGTGTCTCCAGTTTCTTAATCTTTTCTGTAACATTTCCACCACTAGTCTTCTTTTTTGCTGCTTGAGCTGATATATTTATTGCTAACCCTCTCACTGTAGCTTTGGGTGTGCCCCATCCTATAAAAAGCAAGGTGTCCTTTATCTTATTATACTGAAAGAAATTGATAGTCCCAGCAGCCATTTAGGCCCTATGCATTGGCCCCTAAGTATACCCATATCAAATTTCTAGGACACTCATGTCCTTGGTTTGTACCTTCTGCTCCATGTGATTTCTACATGGGCATGATCTGATATAGATATTCAGATATCGACGCCTCCTCTAACCCCTGATCAGTCCCAATGTCAGGAACAGAATCTATACAGGGGTACGATGCAGTGACATGAGAGCAGACAGAATAATCTCTCTCCTTGGGTGAAGAGTGTACCAAGTATCTTCAAAGCCTAGGTATCTACATTTTCATTCAGTCCTTTAATAATCGTTCCCACTGATCCTTGCCCTATGCCCTTCCTGTCCCATTCCGTATTTATGCCTCCCTCCCAGGATCACCTTGCTCATTAGGCAACTGGTCCTCAAAATAAGCTTCTGTAAAAGGCATCTCTATGCCTACAGGGGTTTAGGGGCATGCCCTGTCTTTATATTAGGAAGGTTGACTATTCTATGACTTCCTTTTCCCTTCACTACTAATTCCAGATTACTGTATTTGTCATATTTTCCAGCCTCTATCTCTCCCTTCATTCGTGTTACTGTATGATGTTGATTTCTTGTTCCCTATGTTTCCCTCTTTCCTTATAAAGCTTTCTCTGCAGTTGCTCACTGGGTAAATCTACAGTTTGAGACAAACGTCTATTTCCCCTTCTTTGTAGGAAGGTAGCCTCTTTCTGGCCTTGTTACCCCCACATTTGGCCCGTTTGTGAGTATATGTCAGGGGGTTTTCACTGTCTCACTGGGATCCTGCTAGCCAGGACCCAGTGCTCATAGTGAAAACCCTATGTTGTCAGTGTGTTTGTTATGTGTCACTGGGATCCTGCTAGCCAGGACCCCAGTGCTCATAAGTTTGTGGCCTATATGTGTTCCCTGTGTGGTGCCTAACTGTATCACTGAGGCTCTGCTAACCAGAACCACAGTGTTTATGCTCTCTCTGCTTTCTTAAATTGTCACTGCAGGCTAGTGACTAATTTTACCAATTCTCATTGGCTCACTGGTACACCCATATAATTCCCTTGTATATGGTACCCAGGGTATTGGGGTTCCAGGAGATCCCTATGGGCTGTAGCATTTCTTTTGCCACCAATAGGGAGCTCTGACAATTCTTACACAGGACTGCCACTGCAGCCTGAGTGAAATAACGTCCACGTAATTTCACAGCCATTTTCACTGCACATAAGTAACTTATAAGTCACCTATATGTCTAACCCTCACTTGGTGAAGGTTGGGTGCCAAGTTACTTAGTGTGTGGGCACCCTGGCACTAGCCAGGAAATCCTGACGGTTTGGTGGGGGAGTCAATTTTCAGATCTTTCACTGTAGGGCAAACATCAACACACTTTCACTGCCAGTGTTTGCCCCGTGGTGATTACCGTTTTGTGCCAGCCCCCATGACCAGATCACTTCCCCATCATACCCACAGGCATTTCGACACCTTCAACTGCAGTGCTGTTTAATTATGTAATTCAGTGCACAATATCTGTTGGCAAAATAGACACCCACATAGTCCGCATACCGAGGAGTCTGGCATTGACAAAATAGAAAAGCTTGACTATAGCCACAAACAGTGACATTTCTGATACAATTGTTTTGTGGGAGCAGAAAGGCTTGAAGAGTGTGTTGTGGCTACTCTCCTTAAACCATTCCAAGGCAGAGTCTGCTTTCTCACTAAAAAGGTAAAATGCATCAAACAGCATTTCATGTAGGGATCCTGGACGTCCCCCAAGAAGCCCGTAGACCTCATCCAAGCATGATGTTGAAGAGTCACACTGGTGCACATGCTCGACCTAAGCAGTCGGTCATATCTAAGTCAGAACATATAACAAAGATCGACAGCTTGTAAAACTTGTGCCACTGTTTATCAAGGAGCATTAAAGCAGTCTCTGTTTAGATTACAGATCAGATGGAGTGGAGGGATAATCTCTAGGATTTACTTTGTACGTAGATGCCTGTACTACCAGGCTGTTGGCACTCTGGCATCAGGTGTTGAGTAATAAAGGCAGAGTCATCTCCCTTTCTTGCTCAAAGGCCGGACCATGGCGACGAGTTGCCTTTCGATTAACAGGTAGACTTGAACATGGTTTTGACCAAGTGACCAAAAAAGTATCCATAATGGCCTTATTAATTTTTCACTTTAACAGGGGCTGTGTATGAGCCTGGCCTGGTGGAAGTACCAGAATTAAGACATTAGTCTTGACTGCAATTAAGGAGAGTAGCAAGTCTACAACTTCTGCCGCCCTTTGCATAGCAACTGTAAAGGTTGCTTTTCTCATAGCCAGACCAGAGGGAGACACAAGGCTAATATGTGGACAAGTACCCAGGACTCTAACATCTTGGCAAGTTGTTCGCAACAGTTTTTCTCATCATATTGGGGAACATAGTCATCCCCCTCATGATAGTTGTCATTGTCCGAGTCAGTGACAAAAATACTGTGGAAAGTCTGGGCCACAACACATTGTAAGGACAAGGTATTCTACTGGAAGTAGCAGAGTCCTCTGATACTGGACATCTAGCCCTGTCCGTTGAACGTTTACTAACCCACCTCTTTGGCCGCTAGAATTTCATCACCATCTTTGTAGTGCAGACGGCCCATAACTTGCTCAGACTGCATCCGTCCCCTGGAGCTCTGCCACGACCAATACTCGCAAGACTCCTCAACTTTAGAGACCGGACATTGCCTTAAGGCTTGCCCACGAGCATGGCCTTCTCCAGTGGCAAGGATCAGCAATTTCCTTCTTGCCAGATTTAACTATGGCGGTACAGGAGGCACGGTGCAAATTTCCAGACGCTAAATCACACTTCAAAACCTGGGGTTGCACCATGGAATGCAGTACCCAGCCCAACTCAGGGTGGATGTCCATGGCAAACCTCATTTCTTCGACACCCCTGCTAGTGTTTTACGTTTTTGTAAGCAACGCGCCAAAGACAGCTCCCCCCACTGCACACCATTCCCGGGCACTCCCTTCCGGACATACACTCTACTGTGAGCACCGATTTGTTACCCTCGGACCGAGCTTGCAACACAACCCTACTGACCCCTGCAGCCCCTCTTTGTACTTAACTCAGTATCTCTCTCTACATGACTCCATTGCTGACCACATTGACTTCTCCCTGGATCACGCCTCCTCAAGGACAGACAACGGCCCACTCCTTGTCTATTCTAACAGCTCTTCAACAGACTTGGCCACTGCACTGCAGTGCTTACACCCCCAATGGTGTACACTACCAAGATGACTCTTTATCTTTATGTTTCTAGGGCTTTTTCTACGAATTCACTGGGCTTATTTCTGCCTGGTAGAGGGGTGGGGGAGATTGGAGGATGGTTGTTTTTGGGGTGTTCGTATTTTTTGTTAACTCACACTTCCAGACAGTAATCTCACATTGTGTACACTAGCTGCCACACATCACCCAGACTAACCTATGGCAATGCTGCATGGCTATAACGGGTTTGGAGCCAAATTTACATTCCTTTCATGGAATATCAGGGGCCTCAATAATCCTGCAAGGGTAAACATTGCTACAATACCTATCACAACATGGCGCACAGGTGGCCTTCCTCCTTGAGGCACATCTTCCCCTGTGAAGTCCCACTCCTTTGCCTCTACATGAAGGTCATACCGCTTTTTCTCTAGCTAACGCACATATTTGCACAAAGATTTCACACAAAAATCTTTCCTTCCACTCCACTGCCACCCACTTTGATGAAGGCGGTAGATATGTGTGGGTTACGGGAACACCTATGAGATATCAAATACCCTTAGCCAATATTTATGCCCCCAATGTAGACCCTCCTGAGTTCTTCCAAACAGTCATGTTCCAAATAGGGTGCATGGACCTGATCATATCCTACTGGGGGGGGGGCAATCTTAATCTGCTTCTCGATCCTCATCCTGATTCCACTCCAACTGCACCAGCGGGTAAGCCACGATCACTCCGCATCCTCCATGACCTCTGTGATACATAACTACTCCGAGATGCCTGGCAACTGCAACATGCATCCACCCCAGAATACACACACTATTCCTCACCACAGGATTCTTGGTCACGTATCGACTACTGGTTCATATCGTCCACCCTAGCCCCCTGGATGGGCAGTATCTCACTCCTTTCCCATACACTCTCTGATTACTCCCCTGTACTATTGGCACTGCACATACCCACCCGGGGGGGTTGGGGTCCATGATGTGACAATGGTTCTTTCCTGGTATGGCACTACAGGATGAGCTGTTCCGCTCAGAGCTACACTCAGCAATTGTAGAATACTTTGAGCTCAGTACGGGTTCAATTTCCTCTCAAACCACCCCGTAGATAAGCCTTTAAGGCCTATATTATGCATCTCTAAGCATGTCGGGTCCTAAGTGACATAAATTGAAGTCTCACTCGTATAGAAGTGAAACTGCTTGACATGGACAATGTAGATGCCCAACAACATCACAAAACCTTAACTACAAACTTGCACCACCTTACTTGCCAAATACTGGGACTTAGCTGACCATGTGGTACACTTCCTGGCAAAATATGTGAAAGCCTGGGGATATGGGGAAGAGGAGAGACCGGGCCGCACACTGGCCAGGCTATTTTGCCCACCAGAGACTCATCTTACATTCCTGACCTGCACTTAGCTGATGAGACGCAAGAGACCAACAGCGTGACATTTTTTACCACCTTTCTTCACTACTGTACTCATATGTATATTTCCCAACTGACTGGTGATAAGACCGACCAGGCGACATACCTCACCAAGGTCACCCCTGTCTGGCTCTTGAGTCCTCAACAACAATATCTCAGTGAACCCCTAACAAGCAAAGAAATTGTTCACGCTGTCAACTCATTTGGTGTGGATAAGGCCCCCGGCCTTGACGGCCTCACTGGTGGTTTTTACAAGCACTTTAAACATCTCCTAAATCCACACCTGTTTGTTGTGTACACAGACTTCCTTGAAACCAGGGTGCTACCACTGATCCTTTGTGAAGCAGTGATCACCTTGCTTGCCTATATTCACGGCATATGCATCTCTAAGCATGTCGGGTCCTAAGTGACATAAATTGAAGTCTCACTCGTATAGAAGTGAAACTGCTTGACATGGACAATGTAGATGCCCAACAACATCACAAACCTTAACTACAAACTTGCACCACCTTACTTGCCAAATACTGGGACTTAGCTGACCATGTGGTACACTTCCTGGCAAAATATGTGAAAGCCTGGGGATATGGGGAAGAGGAGAGACCGGGCCGCACACTGGGCCAGGCTGTTTTGCCCACAGAGACTCATCTTACATTCCTGACCTGCACTTAGCTGATGAGAAGCAAGAGACCAACAGCGTGAAATTTTGTACCACCTTTCTTCACTACTGTACTCATATGTATATTTCCCAACTGACTGGTGATAAGGCCGACCAGGCGACATACCTCACCGAGGTCACCCCTGTCTGGCTCTTGAGTCCTCAACAACAATATCTCAGTGACCCCCTAACAAGCAAAGAAATTGTTCATGCTATCAACTCATTTGGCGTGGATAAGGCCCCCGGCCTTGACGGCCTCACTGGTGTTTTTTACAAGCACTTTAAACATCTCCTAAATCCACACCTGTTTGTTGTGTACACAGACTTCCTTGAAACCAGGGTGCTACCACTGATCCTTTGTGAAGCAGTGATCACCTTGCTTCTTAAAACTGGTACAGACCTGCACCAGTGTGTCTCTTACCACCCCCTCAACTTCTATAATAGATACTTTCCTGAAGTCCTTGCAAACTGTCTCTCCATCTTGATGGAGCAAATCATTTCCCCTATTTGGTCAGTGTTCATACCTGCTGCCATGGCATTATTAGATGCGGAGATCTCCATTGACACTCTCAAGTGGCCTATCCTACAAGCTACGCTCCTTAAACTGGGCATGCCACGTGGCTTCATTTCACTGATCACACTCTTATACACCCAACCTGTGGCCCGGATTCCGGCCAATGGCTCACACAGGGGACCAGACAGGGATGTCCTCTGTCCCCTCTGCTCTTTACCATAGCTATGGACCCCCTTGTGTGACACCTTCAAGAAAAGCATCAATATCATGGACTACAGTTTAAACCTGGCCACTTTCTTCTCTCCTTACACACAGATGCTATTTGTACGACATCCAGCACAGTCCCTCCCGATCCTCCGCAAGATAGTCTGTTTGGGAGGCTTCTCTGGTCTCACATAAATTGGTCCAAATCCAAGCCGGTCTCCCTCGCGGACGTCACTGTGCCCTTCCACTGCGAGTTTCCTCGGACCTGGTATGATGGCCCGGTCAGATATCTAGGTTTATTCTTACACTGTGATAAGAAGCAGGTTATAAGACTGAACTATGGCCCAGTCATCAAAAAACTGACAAATCAGGTGAACTGGTGGATTTGTCTTCCGTTCTCGACGGCTGACCAAATAGCCATAGTTAAAATGGTAGTTATCCCCCGCTTCTTATACCTTTTCCTTCATATTCCCATCCTGCATACCAACTCTGTCTTTGCCACACTTTATGGCCTGCTTCTTAAACTTATTTGGGCTGGTCGGCATCCATGCATTGGCTTGGATAGCCTGATACTCCCATATGGGCGGGGCAGATTTGGTGCACCACACTTTCAACTATTTTATTTAGCAGCACAATGTCAATTCACCCATCATTGGAACCACGCCGATGCCCGTCTCCCATATTCCAAACCTTAGATTGACCAAGCCGCACTGACACCACTGGCCTCACTCCTTCCTGCGTAACTTCCCTTGGACCCCATGGACATTCAAAATCTATCCACCACCAGTTGGGTTTGGAGGAAACTCCTCCTACTACTGGGAGGCGGATTCCTCTACTCCCGATCGTTGCTGCAAGCAATTAACCCCTGGCTCAGCGCACCCTAGCACAACATGCTTTGCACACATTCGGTGACCTCTTCCCAGATGGCCACACCATTGCGCAGTCTGGGTATGCGTGATTCACCAGTGCATCACACATGGACCGTTTTGTCATGACACACATTCATAGTGCGCTATGGGCTGCCACCCCCACCTACCCACTGGCCCTGGATGAATCTGACCCCCTCATCCTTAGTAATCACAGATGACACTGGGAGAAGCCTAGGGGCAGATTTACAAGAAAGTGGTGCATCGGTCCCGATGCGCCACTTTTCTCGTGTTCCCCTACCGCCACCTAACGACACCATGGTTGCGCTGTATTTATAATACGGAACACTATGATGGTCATTAGCACAATAGCGTTAAAATTTTTGACAATATTGTGGTGCTTTGCATCAAGCATTTTTACTTTAGTGCACCAAAGCACAGGTAGGCCCATAGGTCAATATGGGTGTGTCATTTTAATGCCTGTTCTGAGAAGGCATTCAAATGATGGAAAAAATTAGCGCTTTGAAATTTTGTAAATTTCACTGCGCCATTTTTTTCGGGCCTCCCTGCATCGAACGATACCCTTGCATACGTTATGCCTGAAGCAAGCATAAGGTGACGCAAGGGTTTACAAAGTGGCGCAACGTATGCATTGCCCATCTTTGTAAATATGAAGCAGGAGAAAGGCCTCCTTAACGCTGCCTTAGCGTAAAAAAAATTATGCTAGGGCGGTGCAAGGTGGCGGAACCGGCTTGTAAATATGCCCCTAGTTTCTAAGCTGTACCACCTGTGTGTGACCAGTTTGGACCCTCATGATGGCAAAATTAGGAGCATCTAGGACAGTGGTTCCCAACCTGTGGTCCAGGGACCCCTGGGGGTCCACGAAGCCTTTTCAGGGGGTCCGTGACTGCTTAGAAAATTAAAAAATATTAACAAATATTGACAAATTAGGTCCCCAGCTTCCAGTAATGACTCAGTCGGGGGTCCCCTGATTCCAATGATGATTCTGTGTGGGTCCCTGGGTTTCATTAATGTTAAAGTGGGTGTCCACAGAAATCAAAAAGTTGGTAATCACTTTTCTAGGAGGCTGACTTAGGATTCCCACTGACAATCTATGAGTTGCTGTGCAAAAACCCGCCTCATTTAGCGCAACCACTGCCACAAACTCATACACTACAAATGTTTGCGCAGAGCATACACTACGCCTTACACTCTGGCCCAACTCGATTCTCCAACTGCCCCAAATGCCACCTCTCCGGGGCAGATTTTGTGCTCGTCATGGAGGTGCTTTCATGTGGACTTCTTCTGGCGTACCATTTTCCTTTGCTTAACCCGGTTGATAGACAGAATTTACCTCCGATCTGTTGCTAGCACTACTGGGCTATGTACAAGATATACCTAAAAGTGTCCGCTTCACTGCCATCGCACTACTGCTGGCCAAAGAAATTGCCCTGAATTGGGGTAGTAGTCACCCACCCACAGCTAAGACTTGGCTTGATAGCCTGGTATACTGCAGTACCATAAGTGAACTGTACGCTTCCCTGCACGCCCCAACCTCTAGGCCAAAAGACATCTGGCAGCCCCTGCGAAACTGCCTGCTGGCAGTGGAGAGTGAGGACGCAGACACCTGAGTGAATATGGTGCAGTAGCCTGGTTACATGTACCATGTGAAAGCCTGATTACATTTGCTCAACGCTACTTTCTCCCTGACCACCCCTCACCAGCTTACCTCTGGTTTCACTGCCCCACATAGCTCGACTTCACTGTTTTTTAGTATCCTGTTTAAAGTTGTACAAAAACTTCATGTCATACTACAATGTTGCAAGTGTGTTATTATCTCCCCACAATATGGGGTTACTGATATTGGGGTTACTGATTGTCTACTCTTTATTCCTTGTTAAAAAGAAAATTTAAAGTTTTTAAAAAAGGACAAGGTATTTTGAAGGTCTGCCTAGTGGTTGGGTGTCGGTCAAATTTGGCCACAATGTCCATTGAGGCTGCGGTGGATCCTGCTCAGAGTCTGATAGCATAAGGGGCTGTACAGTCTCCTCCAGTGTCAATGGCGTTGGTATTATCGCTGATGCAAAGGAAACTAGCACACTGGATAGCGTTGAGGCTGAAGTCGGCATCGGAGTTGGTGCTGGACCTGATATGGCTTCATGGGCACACACGGCACCGAAGCTGGATGCACCAGCAGAACTCTCACTGGAGGCCCCTGTAGGTCCTTGCGGCCTGAAGGCCCAAGTGAAGGAGCCAGTAAAGTGCAGAAAATGCATAGCATAGCCTCTCTGAAGGCCTTGCCTTTCTGCAACATCACAAACGAACCTCATAATTGAGTGTGAGCCAAGTCCAAACTCAGAATAGGCTCTGTTGGAGATCAGGAGCAAGACTGAGAGGCAATTTGCTGCCCTTGCACCCTTCATGAAGTCCGAGGGTGGTGCATGGGGCCGAATCCCATTTTAGCTTCTTATGAATCTGAGGTTAGACGTATTCATCAGAAGTGTTTTATTATTAAATGAATATGGAATACACACTCTGGCCTACAACTCGAAGGTCAGCATGGTGCCTTCATTCATTTTCACAAACCCCCTTGCCCGCCATCTCCCCATCCCCAAAAACCCACCCCACTGACATCACCACATTTGTACACTTCAGTTACAAGTGATATGTGGTATTGTGACTATAGCCCTGGCCAACAGCATTTGGCCTATCTACTGGGTTGGTGCTATTCATAATCCCTGCAAGTACATTGGCCATGTGAGCTTTCTCATAAAGGGATCTACTATGATTCACAGCGTTCAAATGTGTATGCAAGAGTTCTCACCATTTTCTCCATCACCAGAATGTGCCAGAAACTGTAGTAGTAGGAGGGGATACCTTTCCTCATCAACTGTAAAGTGACAGTTATCCCGCTCTGAAGTGACGTCACTTCTGTCACTGGGACGTCCGGTGCCCCAGAGAGCCTGCCCCGGAAGTGACATGGGGTGTAGAGGTGTCACGAGGTTTGTGACCTCATGATGTCACGTGTTAGCCATGTGCCTGGGTCCTAGCCCCTGGGTGTTGGTCTATGAACTGTGTAAAATGAATGCTTTGCTGTTGTGCAAGCAGTTCCAGAGCCTAAGAGGACAGGTCTGGACATGTCAAACATTCAGGACCAAGTGGCTGTTTGGGGCTCCCCTCATAGGGCTGCGAAGTGGGTGGGCTGGCCAGACCTCCTCCCAGTTGGCTAGTCCAAAAAGAGGGGATGGTCAAATGATGCTTTTGCAAGAGACAGCCTATCAATTTAGAAAGGTAAATCTAAAACAGATGTGTGCCTACAGGATTTCTTTGGGACACAGTAGAGGCTAAATTAGAAACTGGCCTTGCAATTCAAAGTTTGAAACAAAACAAAGGACTAGTCTTGAAAATCTAAAACAGATGTAGCCCCAAGTGTTCCCAGGACTGGCCTCAAAGGATGAGTGGCATTGGAAATCTAAAACAGATTTATGCCCACAGGATTTCCTTGGGACACAGTGGAGGCTAAATTAGAAACTGGCCATGCAATTAGAAGTTTGAAACAAAACAAAGGACTAGTATTGCAAATCTAAAACAGATGTAGCCCCAAGTGTTCCCAGGACTGGTCTCAAAGGATGACAACTATTGCAAATCTAAAACAGATTTGTGCCTACAGGATTTCCCTGGGACCCAGTGGAGGCTAAATTAGAAACTGGCCATGCAATTAAAAGTTTGAAACAAAAAAAAGTACTAGTATTGCAAATCTAAAACAGATGTAGCCCCAAGTGTTCCCAAGACTGGCCTCAAAGGATGACAAGCATTGCAAATCTAAAACAGATGTGTGTCTACAGGATTTCCCTGGGACACAGGGGAGGTTAAATTAGGAACTGGCCCTGCAATAAACATTTTGAAACAAAACAATGGCCAAGTATTGCCAACCTATAACGGATGTCTATTTCCAGGCCATACCCACCACAAAGCCCAGGCATAATTACCATAGTGAGTCTGGTATAAGAACCTCCACCTTCACAGACCTCTTTTTTCTGAACTACATCCTGAAGTTTGCGGCAAGCAGGGCACCATCAGGACATCATGGCTGAAAACATGAAGGTCAGAGCGCAGACTGGTGTTGCTAAACCTTGTCTACTTAAGGTCTTTAACAGTGTGGTGTTTGTATGTGTTCTAAGGTAGTTTAACATTGATATTAGCCCCAACCGGTTTAACTATACATAGCTGAGAAAAATGCACATGTTTTTAAAATGATATTAATGTATGTTTGGAGATGGTCAGCGGTAATCTGCTGTCTACAATGTTTAATCTGTGCACATTGGTTCTGTTTCTGAAGATTTACATGTATTTTGAGGGTCTACATTTTATTTTGTTAGGTGGAAGCTGTGCTTAATTTGTACTTGTAGGTTCTGGGGATATGTATTGGCATGTATTTTGAGGGGCTGCACTTATTTTGTGGGGTGGTGGCTAGGCTTAATTTGTGCATGATGGTTCTGATGTTGAGCATTTACATGTGTTTTAATGGTCTGCACTCATTTTGTGGGGTGGAGGTCAATGCTTAATTTGTACATATTGGTTTCTGGTGCTGTGTTTTTGTATGTATTTTTGAGGGTTTGCACTAATTTTGTGGTTTGGAGACAATGCTTAATTTGTACGTACTGGTTCTGGGGGCAGCGTTTTTGTATGTATTTTTGAGGGTCTGCACTAATTTTGTGGGGTAGGGGCCAATGCTTAATTTATACATACTGGTTCTGGTGTTGTGTTTTTGTATGTATTTGTGAGGGACTGCACTAATCTTGTAGGGGTGGAGGCAATTCTTAAATTGTACTTACTAGTTCTGGGGTGACGTATCTGTGTGTATTTTTGAGGGTCTGCACTTATTTTATGGGGTGAAGCCCATGCTTAATTTGTACTTGATGGTTTTGGAGCTGCATATCTGTGTGTAATTTTGAGGGTCTTCACTAATTTTGTGAGGCGGGGGCAAATGCTTAATGTGTACATACTGGTTCTGGTGTTGTGTTTTTGTATGTATTTTTGAGGGTCGGCACTAATCTTGTGGGGTGGTGGCAATGCTTAATTTGTACTTACTGGTTCTGGGGTGACATATCTGTGTGTATTTTTGAGGGTCTGCACTTATTTTATGGGTTGAAGCCCATGCTTAATTTGTACTTGCTGGTTTTGGTGCTGCGTATCTGAGTGTATTTTTGAGGGTCTACACTTGTTTTGGGGGTTGGAGGCATTGCTTAATTTGTACTTGTAGGTTCTGGTCCTGCGTATTTGTGTGTATTTTTTGAGGATCTGCACGTGTTTTGTTAGGGTGGTGCCCAGGCTTAATTTATACTTGATGGTTCAGGGGCTGTGCAGCTGTTTGTATTTTTGTGGGGCTGTATTTATTGTTCCACCTCAAACATTTTACTGGGGCTAACATTTATGCCACTTGGCCTCAGTATTATGTGTTCACACATTTAAGTGTAGAAGTCGTGTGTTTAAGAGGAGAGCTTTGGGGGATGCATGGTTATTAACTTTAGAGCTCTGCTCTCTGAGTTTCAGGGACCCGAGCTCTAAAGTTAATAACAGTGTTCCTAAGAGCTGACCAACGCTCTGGGGAACACCGTTTTTAACATTTCAGTGCTGTTCTCAAGAGTCCTCGCGGTCTCTTGAGAACAGCGCTCTAAAGTTAATAACTGCAGTCCTCAGAGCTGACCAACGCTCTGGGAACCCCCATTAATAACATTTCAGTGCTGTTCTCTAAGAGACCGCAAGGTCTCTTGAGAGCAGCGCAAAAGAGTTAATAACAGGGCTCCCAAGAGATGTCCATCGCTCTGGGGACTCCCGTTATTAACGTTCCAGCGCTGCTCTATGAGGTCTCTTGGGAGCAGCTTTGTCTGGTTAATTACGGCGGTCTCTGGGCGCTGAAAGCCTGGGAGCCGCGCGGCCTCAGAGAACTGATCAGCTTTGTTGATAACATTGATAACGGAGTCTCTGAGGTGTTCAGCGCCACGGAGACCTCCGTAATTAACTTGACAAAACCGTTCTCAGAGACCACGCTGTCTCTGAGAACTGCTTTGCTAAGTTAGTTACGGAGGTCTCTGTGGCGCTGAACACCTCAGAGGCTCAGTTATCAACAAAGCCGATCAGTTCTCTGAGGGTGCGCAGCCTCAGAGAACTGATTGTTTTTTTTGATAACGGAGTCTCCGAGGTGTTTAGCGCCTCGGAGACTCCATATACATTTGCATGGTAGCATGGCTCTCAGAGGCCGCGAGGAACACCCACGACCTCTGAGAGCCGGTCGGAAGGATTAACAATCCTTCCTACCGGCTCTCAGAATTTGCGGGTGCCCCACGAGGCTTCTGAGAGCCGTCCTTGTGCCACCTAAGTGTGGCTATATTAGAAGCCACAGCTTGCACGAGGTGGGGGCCCTCGGGCCCGCGCCTCGCGTGCTTGGGCCCTCAGGCCCTTACAGTTTTGAAAAATAAAAACTAAAATTAAAAAATAAGACTTGTGTCACCCTGGGGACCCCGAGTACGAGGCTCAGGGCCCCTCAGGGCTCCACATGGCCGATTGTTTTGTTTTTAAAAAAAAAAAAACATTAAAAATAAAACTAAATTAAAAAAAAAAAAAAAACTGGTAAAATAAAATAAAAATAATAAAAAAAACCTAAAATGCAATGACTGTGGGGGTATTGAGCAGGAGGCTCAGGCCCCCAAGCCCCCAGCCACTCACGTAGTTCATGGGAATCTGGTGTCCAAGGTCTGCACAGTAAAAAACACACCACACAAGAAGCTACCACAGGCGGACATTTTTAAAAAAAGACTGTGTCTGGGCTATTGGAACTGGCTCAGCTTGTCAGCTCCACCCACAAGGCGGGAGTTTAGATCAAGCTCCGCCCCGTACAGGGTTCAGAGCCTTGTTGACTAAAGTTACAACACGGCCTGGATCCTAGGATTCGGCTTCTGGTCTATTGTATATGTATAAATTCTAGGAATTGTAATGTTTTTAAGTAGTACATTGTTATATATTTTTTATAACAGGTGTAATTATATGTCATTTTAAAGACCTCTGGGTGCCTTGTAAAAAGAGTAAAATAAGGTTGTGGAGCCTTTAGAATTATATAAATAATGCTTTACAAAGAGGATCCGAGACTTTATATTGTACAAGAGTGCCACCCTGTGGACTTTGTTTATTAAACAGTGTATAGTTTTTTAGAAAAGGTCTATAAATGGTTCTGTGTATTATACTTCCAGAACATAGGGGCGCAACAAGATGTATCTTGAGATACTTTTTTTTTATTTTAATTTTTATTTATTTATTTATTTTTAGCACATTGCACAGTTTTATGAAAGGGTTATATATAGAACATTAAATGAGTTTGCTAACAAAAGCCAATCTAAACAGAGTTGTTGAGAGTGTTATTTTTACTTTATTTTACCATTAATGGTTACCCATGTGTTTGTGTGCTTGTACAGGTTATGATGCAGAACTACAGCTTGCGGTTGATGCTCTGCAACAGATCCTCCAGGTTCAAGATGATCCATGCACAATGTCTCAGGATACCACTTATGCAGATAAATAAAGGAGTCCATGTGTAAACGCCTTGAAAATCTAAAAACCCCATAAACCCTGTGACGGTGGAGCCCCCAGAGAACACGTATAGTGAGTGTATGTATTATATTGTAAATGTAACACTTTTTTTTTATCCCAAGGTCCCCCTGCAGGGTTTGCGACTCCAGGGGTAATGCCCAAGAAGGTGGATGGGAACGTTCAAAACACTGTACGCAAGAGGAAGACCCCAGCGTCTAACGACGGAGTGCCTTTTAAGAATGGCCCCTCACGGAGGAAAACCACAGGTGCGGTTTTAGAAACTGTAGGGGCAGATGAATACAATCCTCAGTGTGTCTCAAACCTCTTTCACCCCTTCGGTATAGCAGCTATAACAACCCCTAATATGTATTTTGCTATCTTTACATCCTAGGGTCATCACATAAGAGCTCTGGAGGAGTCGGTCATCGGACTAAACGGTCGAAGACGTCTTTAAAAGTCAACAACAGGGCCCTTCAAAACCCCATGGTGACAGTCATATTCGTGAACAGCGCAGGACCCCAGGACCTACAATGCAGCAGTTCTACAGACACCAGTCATGACCCAGGTATAGATCTTAACTACAATACATCAACCGTCGTAAAGGCCATGTCCAATACGCAAACTCCTCTACACCGCCTACATCAAGGCAGCGACTTGGACTCTCTGACATTGTCATGCTCACGATCCCAGACACCCCGCAGCTTGTACCCTGTGAAACCGCAGAGGGGACCCCTAACCAATGCATCAATCCTAAAATAAATCGCCTGTCCTTAAAGAATCGTAAGAAGAACCTCTGAGCTACAGGCCACGCCTATAGACCTGTCTTTTAAAAAAGTTGTTAAGGCTCAGCCTGCACCACCAAGCCCTCAACGTTCTAAATGTTCAGCACAGTCAGAGGCTAATCTGGGAGGGCCTGTCAGCTATCTACCACCAACAAGCAGTGTAACGTTCCATCACAGTCTTTGTGGCACAGACTTTGAAAATGAGCATCACATAGAGGATCCTTATTCCCATTGTATAGGGCTTCTAAAGGCGTTATCTGGTACTACAGGGGGTTCTGAAGCCACAGCAGCGCCCCGTGACCCTTCTAATGTGTCCCCCTCAAGGTTGCTGTCAGCAGGAATACAATCATCATAACCCACCCACAGCACTTCAGATGCATCAGAGGCCCTGAGTTATTACGATAAGCATTTAAACTCCCCATGTCTGTTGTCGCCAGTTACACCACCGGAGGCGTAAGACCCCACCAGCCCTGCATCAAGTGCCTGTGCACAGTGGTCTTCACCATCCTCCTCAATATACCCCGCCAGCAGTGTAGGGTGTAGCAGATCACAAAGTCACAGTTTACGAACCCCGTCTAGCGACAACCAGGCCTCTCAAACCGTGGGGTGCTCACATTGGAACCCTGTTTTTATGTCCTGTACCAGTCCGCCCGCTCAGAAAGAGGGTCACAATGTTAACCAGGGTCCTATAGCAGGGGCTGCTCAAGGGGGTGTCACTCATACACATAAAGTCTCAAATAATGACCTGGAAACCGGCCCTATGGGCCGTACTAGAGTCCTGGACACCTATATAAAAGAGATACATCAGTCTGTTAGACAGTTAAAATTCAGACTCTGTCTAAAGACTTTAAAAATGGGTAAGAACGGTTACAATACTGGGGCCTCCAGAGCTACCACAAGGGCTTTAATACAGCAGTTGGCCCAGTGTAGAAGCGCGGTGGTCCAAGCTTGTGAATCAGCAGTTGCAGGCATGTGTAACATACCCGCGTGACTATGCATGCAAACCGACCTGGGGACTGAAAGACCCGCATTTACTAATACTACTGTCTTTAGGTCTAAATATGAAAAGAAGACCTTGTATTTGCTCAGTAAAGCTCTAAGGGTTTTACGGGTGCTAAAAACTCAAAAGCAGTGTGAGTCACCACCTAACGGTTTAAAACATTAAAAAATTGAACCCTCAACACCTAAAACACATCCCATAAGGCCTCAAAATATAGAGTTAGGAGTTGCTAAGGGCATTTACAGGCCCTCAGGGGGTGATGGTAAGACCCTGCTCAGCCCAGAACAATCTGAATGATCACCACCCTTATTAGGCGAAAGGTCAGGGTCACCACTTGTAAGTGCCCCAAATGTTGTTCAGACAGGCTGTGGCCGGCTGCCAAAAACCAAATGGACCTGTAAGAAACAGAAGTGGGCTGGTAGTGCTAGAAACCACAAGCTTTTAATAAGAAAGTTAAAGAAAGCCAAACTATGCGTTACACAAAGGTATAAAAACACACCTACAGCTAACCTTAGTCAACTACCTGCGGATGATACCCCAGGGCACCCACCAACCATCGACAATTCTCATGCTGAGGCTTTAGAACTGGTGTTTAAGGAAAGTGTGAGACGGTATAGTCGCATTGTAGAGCGGTTTAACGCCACAGAGCACTATGAGGAGTTTAGGTTCATTAACCTTGACCACCTAAACTCCTCCGATCATGCTGTTATAGCTATACATCAGGCAGTGCAAATGCTCATAGAACGTTTGTTACAAGATGTGGGGCCTAACGATTTCTGTCAGATGCGTTTTCAAGGGCAGGGTCTCAATAGCCCTCTGTTCACCAGACGGTCGTCTCGAGATGTGTTTGACGCTGTGATGTTTTTAGAGAACCTGTCTAAGCTTTTACAGAGCAAGGCCGAATTACTGGCATACAGGACCTTTAGCATAATCGCCCTCATTGTTAAGGGCCGTGAGGGCGGTGCTTCCAGAACCTTAAAGAGCATCATGTACAGTAAAATCATCAGTAAAAAATGTTGCTGGTTGCTCAACACCGGCGGTCCCAACATATGTCTGGCGGCAAGCATTGCGGGGTTGTTGGTGGACTGGGCCACCCCAGACAACGTCATTATGTCTATGTTGCAGCCCATGAGGCGCTTCAACTACCACCCGACAGACTGGTTGGTTTTGGGGACCTGGGTCTTTTTGAGAACCATTTTGCCATTACGGTAAAAGTTCTGTACCACAGCGGTTCTTGGAAGTACTTCAGGACCAATGAACATGTCAGAAACAAGACTGTTTTTGTGCTACATCATGAAAACCACTTTTAGGGTATCTTGAACCTGAAGGGTTTTCTAGGAGCCAAGTATCTGTGTGAACACTGCGACCACATATACAACAACCGAACCAGACACCAGTGTGAAATGCACTGTAAAATTTGTCAGAGGGACGGGTGTGTTGCCAGTGACGCTCAGAAGGTGAACTGCTCGACACGCAAGATGTTCTGTCGATCACAAGCCTTTCTGAACGTGCACATAAACCTCGCACAGTGCGTCCGTAAATCAGACTGTGGGGCTTGCGGTCGTTACAAGGCCGAAGACCACAATTGTAAAGGTATGCAATATCCCCAGTGAAAGCGTATTTTATACCCTGGTTGTCGCATGAATGTTACATGCTCGTAGGATACCCCCAGAGAAAAACAGAAGACTATATCGTATTCGATATAGAGTGTGCACAGGACACAGGTGTGCACCAGCCTAACTACATTTACGCCCATCATCTAACATCCGATGAAAACTGGGAGTTTGAAGTCTGGTCTTGCGTGAACGATTTCCTCAACACGTTCATGCAACCAAAATACTATGAGTATACAATGTTAGCGCATAACTCAAAAGCGTATGACTCGTTCTTTATTCTCCGGGACCTGATTCATGAAAAGTTGGCTGTGGACCTCATCACCCAGAGTTCCAAACTGATGTTGTTAAAGGTTGTGCCTTTTGAAATTAGATTCATAGACACCTTGAATTTGTTGCCCATGAAGGTGAGGAAGTTGCCAAAAGCCTTTGGTTTTGAAGGCTGTAAAGGTTATTTCCCTCACTTCTTTAACACGTGGCGTAATCAGAATTACAGCGGTCCTATGCCTCCGCCCGACAGTTACGGTGTACAGTACATGATGACGTCTGAAAAAGAGAGCTTTCTCCAATGGTACAAACAGAGTTGAAAGCTTACTGTAAAGCAGATGTCATGATCTTGCGTAAAGCGTGCAACCTTTCAGAGACATTGTGGTGGAGATGACAAAACGGGTCAGGATTATTAAAACCAAATCCCGCAAGAGAAAAAAAATCATTGAATACCTAGACCCATTTAGGATCATTACTCTGGCTTCGATGTGCATGTCTATTTATCAGCACATGTTTTTAAAACCTGAAACCATAGCTCTAGTACCACCCGACCTCTATAACGGTAAACAGAAAGCCTACTCCACCCCGTCTATTCAGTGGCTCATGTACGTCTCGGAGAAAGAGAACATCTTCATCTAACATGCTTTGCAGGGTGGTGAATAAAACCTGGGCTGCTACTACCTAGATGGGTATGCGCTAATTAACGGGGTGCCAACCGCCTTTGAGTTCAAGGGTTGTTTTTATCATGGTTGCCCGCGTTGTTACAAGCCCCATGAGTATAATAGACTGCAGGGCATCACATTTGAACATCTGCACCGTCGTACTCTGGCCAAGGCGCAGTATATTGAGAACAGCGGTTTTGCTTTGAGAACCCTCTGGGAGCACGAGTGGTTAGACGAGTTAGCAAAAGATGCTAAACTGAGCACTTTTATTAAGAGTCGTCAGTTACAGGCACCTCTGGAACCCCACAGCGCCTTATTCAATGGTCGTACAAATGCCATACAACTGTACCGTGTCGCTGATGAGGGTGAGAAAATACACTACGATGACTTCACCAGTCTGTATGTTATGTGAACAAACTGAAGTTGTACCCAGTGTGGCATCCTAGGATCATATACAGGAAATTTAAGCCCCTCAACGAGTACTTTGGGCTCGTTAAGTGTCAAATTCACCCTCCACTGAAGCTTTACTTCCCAGTACTTCTGTACAGAGTCGGCGGCAAGCTAATGTTCCCCCTATGCCGAACATGCGCTGAAAGTAAACAGACCAGCGTGTCTACACATAGTGATGAGCAAAGGCTTCTGGAGGGGACCTGGTGTACCATTGAGGTACAAGCAGCCCTCGAGAAAAGTTACCATCTCGGTAAAATACTGGAGATTTGACACTTTCCACACACCAGAACTCAACTCTTTTCTGAGTACACCAACCTGTTTTTCAGAGACAAACAGGAGGCATCGGGGTATCCCGACTGGTGCATAGATGAACCCACAAAGCAAAAGTATATTGCTGATTACCATGCTCACGAGGGTATTACATTGAGACCTGAGTTCATTAAGGTTAACCCCGCCAGACGCCAGCTGGTCAAGCTCTGTCTTAATTCCTTGTGGGGTAAATTCGCATAGCATACCAATCTGTCAAACACATCCATCGTCACAGACCCCGACGAGCTTTTTAAGTATCTATTTGCCCCGTCTTATGACGTGTCCAGTTGTGAATTTATAGACAATGAGACAGCTGTTCTATGCTGGAAGTACACCAAAGAGTACCCCACATCTTGTAACAATATAAACATCTTGATAGCGTGCTTCACAACCGCTCAAGCTCGTCTAGAGCTTTACAGCCTGTTGGATAAGATTCAGGAACGATGTTTGTATCACGACACAGACTCCGTTATTTTTGTTAGTAAAGAGGGTGATGAAGATCCGCCGCTGGGTGATTATCTAGGGGATTTGACCAGCGAACTCAAAAAGAATGAGTACATACTCGAATATACATCCTCAGGGCCCAAGACCTACAGTTACAAAACCTCTAACAACAAGGTCTGCATGAAGGTCAAAGACATCACTTTAAATGTTACCATCACGGTTAAAATAAATTTTGACAGTCTGAAGGGATTGGTGCATGAGTACTATGCATCGAGCGACCATGAAAATAGCAGAGCAATAGTCATAAATCACTCCAGCATAGTCAGGTCCAAAAAGAGGTGGGAAATTACAACACAACTGTTGTATAAAACACTGTGCGTAGTGTTTGATAAACGGGTCCTTGCTGAGGACTACAAAACACTACTGTACGGTTATTAAAAAACATTAGAGTGACGACCCCCAACCGCTATGGACACCAGGCTGCAACACCCATTCTCATGCATTCTAACCAGCCCCTCAGATAGCGGTAAAAGTCATTTTATAAAGAAACTGCTTGAAAATGCTCCTGGTGTTTTATCTCAGACCCCTAACAACATTGTATGGCTTTATTCTTGCTGGCAAGATCTTTACACGGATCTCTCCCTAAAGTTCCCACACATCAGATTTATAGAAGGCATCTCTAATAACCTCAACGACGACGACTTGTTACCTAAACACCTTGTAAACATAGTCGTTCTCATGCGTAAAGGAGGTGACCACCCCAACATTGAGAGAGCTTTTACTCAATATTCGCATCATCGTAATCTGAGTATATGCTACATCGTGCAGAATTTGTTTTACAAGGGCAAAAGCAGTCGTTCTATAACTCTCAATGCCTCATACTTGGTCTTATTTAAAAAAAACTGCGACAAGCTACAGATAGCAATTATAGCTAAACAGATGTACCCCAGAAACACCCAGTTTTTCATGGAAGCTTTTAACGATGTCACCCATGGTTATTTACTGGTCGATGTAAAACCCAACACTCTAGAAGAATACAGACTACGCAGCGGTATTTTCCCCCCGGACTTTCCAGTCGCTTACATACATAAAACAGCCCCCAAAGCTTATAAACAGACCCCTTAAGAAAACTTTTATAACATTTATACTCTAAACCTTGTAATATACGGTCACCACAATGTCTGCGCGGCTACAGCGGAATTTAGACCTCCTAAAAATGCTGGTCACAGCCAGCCCCATAAAAAGAAAAGCTATCCTAATCGCAGCTTTGGACGATTTAGTTGCGGCCATTTCAGAAATAGCCCTAAACACCCTAAAAGGTAATGTTCTGATATCGACAAGCCAGTTTCGTGTGCTGAAGAAGAAGCAGCACATTATTGAGAAGCTCAGCAATAAAAGGGTGTTGCACCTTTCTAAAAGGACACTGGTCAAACAGTCAGGAGGCTTTATAGGTTCGCTGCTGGGTATAGATATACCCTTAATAACAGGTCTCCTGTCAAGGACATGATGGAGCACTCCCAAAAAATTTACCTTGTGCCTCGCCATCAGCTGGAACAGTTGGGCCCCTCGACAGCCGACGTTTGGGACATCCGCAGAAATGAGACACAGCGTCTCGATGCTGAGATCAAAACCATTTTGAACCAAACCGATTTAAAACCACAGGACAAAGCAGGGCTTTACTCAGGAGCACTTCAAAACTTTTTACAGTATTACAAGCAACTGCACAATGAAAAAAACTAACTAACTCTGTACACCCCCGCCGAGGAACAGCCAGCAGCTAAGCCTTTAGCTCCTCAACACCTTGGACCCTCAACCACCACGGACGCCTTTGTCATAGTCAGAAGTATAGAGGGGCTGCTCAAATGTTGCTCAGTAAAATGGCTGCTACTAAAGATTTGACCTCTTGGAACAACAGGGGTGAATTTGTTTACAAGGGGCAGCCGGCTGCTGGATCACACACGTATGATCTGGTCAGAGGTCTCATGCACGGTAAAACCCTATCGACACAAGACGCTCCTAGAGGTTGGGAGCAGTTCCTAAGCACCGCTGTGGAACTCAATATCCCCTCCAAGATCATCGGTAATACCGACCATCGGCGAAGGCTTGAAAGTTTGAAAGGTTCCAGCCCTGGTGTTTTTACCAGGGGACCCCTTGTGCCGACATCGCCTTCCTTCCCGCAGCTAACACCGTTTAGGAGTGCTGACGCTCTACAACTGGCTCCTAAAAAGAGACTTCAGAATGGGCACCTGGTTACCGCTCTAATGTAATCCCGAAATTTGAACTAATGTACAGCATTGTTAAAAGGTTTGCATGTCATAAGATTTTTACTTCATTTATTTTTTACCCTTGTACACGTTTGTTGTGAAAACATTTCATCAGTAGTCCGACATTTTTTTTTTTTTTTAATGGTTTTAAAATGTGTGATGGGGGATAAAAATGCATAGTCTGTTTTCAGGTTACAATTTTTTTTATTTTAGACAATCATCAGTACAATAGAGGCTTTACAAAGCCTTACACGTTTGGCATACACCATATTCTTTTTTAACAATGCTCGACAGGGGCCTAGTCTTTTCATTCACATATTTCATAACAATACCGTCGTTGTTTACTAGATCAGCGGAATACAGATTAAAAAAAATTCTAAACGTCATACCCTGAGACATTTTACTAACGAAATATATACAATGTTCCCCACATTTGATGGCTAGAGAATCCTGTACACGCAGTTTGTTATACACAACAGTGGGTGATGCTTTTTTAACATATGTGTATATCGGTTTTGTATAAATGTCATGCTCGGGGAACTCCGCTAAACGCTACAACCTTGTCTACATTGAGAAACATTGCAGCCCAGTGTGTACCGCCCTTGCAATGCGGGTCAGTGTTAAAGACTAGGGTGCAGGATCTTTCAGGGCCTATCTTTTCAGGTAGCCCATCATTTGGAAATACACCTAAAAAGTATTTCTTAGCGTATCTATGTCTACTTAAAAAGTCACGTATCTCAGTAGTGTCCATTTTACAAGCTTTTAATGATAGTCAAACATAAGTTGGCAGATGTGATTGACCTGAATAACGCTGTCAAATACATAGAATACAACCATGTTCACATTGGTCTTCAAGGCCTGTGTAAAATGTATTTCAGCTATTAGATTTCCGTTTTTGATCAAAGTGTAGTGGTCATTATCTTACATATCCGGCGTCAGGTCGAACACAAACAACGTATAGCCAGTCCCATAGCCCTCTCTTGAAACAACGACTCCTGAGTCCCACAGATGATTCCCCATTATCAAGACCAGTTCGAGATATTCCCTGACAAAATTGGATGTTCCAAAACTCAGAGTGAATGGTTTTTCTGGGATAACAGCGCCCTCGTGGACCAGAGCGGCGTAGTTGATATCGTAGAGTTTGAAGTTGAAAGGGTTTGAGGTATAGACTCCGCTAAAAGCTTTATTGTCCACAAACCCGATGATGATGAGTTTCGGAACTTAGCCCAGAAATAGGTTCTGCTGCTGCGTTAATCTAGTTCCAGCGGGGATGCTGAATATCTTCTGAGCCACTCATTCAATGGCGTACTTTGCGATTGATAGTTGTAAAGCTTCAGCATGGGCCAGTATGACACTCGGTGACACTTTCACTCTCTTTACAAACAGATCTGCGGACAATATAACCAGTTTATACTGTTCCGCATCACCGCTGATGAGACAGAATGCCTCCTTGTTGCAGTTGAGTTTGGTCTTAAGATCTATACCGTTGATTAGAAGCTTATCTTGGAACAAAAGGTCTGAATGTATGCGCCCTAGGAGATCAAATTGCCTACTGCCGGCTGCGAAGCTGGCTCTTTTTTTTAAACCAGCGTTGGAGCCGTCCAACGCCGTGCCCTCAAAATGCGCTTCAGTATCTCTGTAGAAGAGTCCCGCTGAAAGTTGTGTGTCCAGGGCTTTGCGACTGTAATTTAGAATATTCTCTATGTATGCCCTGTAGGCGTACATATTATCACTCTGTGTGACGAGTCGATCGCTCAAGTTAATGTCCACTTGATTAAACATGGTTGCGATGGGGTAGGTGATCGGCGCCAATTTAGCATCATCCTCGATGTTGGTGCCGTTCGCTTTGGTTATTTTACACACAAGGTGTAACAGGGTGTTGTTGAGGTCCAGATACATATCCGTTGACCCTGATACATAAAACTCTATCAGCGCCAGAGGTGTCAGAGCGGCTAGAGGCGATACTTCCATGAAAAAACTGTTCTGGATGCTGGTCTGTGTGGGTTTAAGAGAAAACAGATCTAGCTCTGATTTGGCACATTCACCCGAGGCACAGTGTACGAAGGCCATGATAGAGGCTTTCAAAAATATTTGCACTAGGACGCAACCTCTTCTTCTTCCTGGAATGTCTCCTCTGTCTTACGACTCTTCTTTTGTGTGGGCCTTTTGAAGAAGTCCTCTGTTTTTTATAGGGCATTGGTGGGCCCCTACGCCTCGAAGCCCTTTGCTTCCTTTTAACACCAGCGCGTGCCTTGTACAGCAACCCTGCTCCTTCCTGGGGTTGTTTATTCATGCGCTCTGCGACAGCCGACGTTACAGATCCCACAGCTTCATGGGCTATGTTCGAGGCAGCAGTTTTAATGTGAGGTTTTGCAATTTCGTATCCCTGTCTCAAGAACAGCATGGCTCTTTTAAACAAACTCCGAAAGAAGTCCCCCAATCCGGCACCGTACATAACGGGAGCCCCTTGACAGTAGGGCGGTGGGCTCCCATAACCGACCTGAACTCTATAATAATCCCTGTACATAGAGGGATCCCCGTATGTTTTCATAATGACCATTGCGCCTGCCTAATAGGTACCGTCACAGCGCGGCCTTAAATGAAGTTTAACAATAGCTTTCCCGTATTTAAAGGCCACAGGCTCTGATTGATCATCGTAGATCATGATGGTTATAGTGTCAAAATGTTTTTTGGACATTGCCACGTAGTTGGGTTTGTGATGTTGTATATTAGCCATTGTGTTATTTTCCCCCTTCACAGGGACCCATCTCAAAAACGACGAAAAACTGTCACCAATCCTCTGTGGTTCTACCATATCGTTATACATGTAGAGTGTAGAAAATCCACCATTAATATCAGGGCACGTAGGGTCTGGATCCACCTGCCTTTTCACATGTTGTACAGTCCCTAAAACCCTCTATAATTTACCTGAACAGTTAAACACTGTACTGAGCTCCGGGGCTTTAAGAAACACTTTTCTTCTAACGTTATCCGACACCAGATGTATATTCGCATACGTTTCAATGCTGCCTATAGATTTGTTGATCGTGTCGACCACCAAGGAAACGGTTGGGTAATAACCATGAGGAAATCTCACGTGGATGCTCAGAGGGTCCTGCTCACGCTTTATACTAAATTTAGCCTCCAATGTATTCCACGTTCTAGGGTATTGTATCTCCGTTAGGGCCACCTTACATGGTCCTTTCAAGTCCACAGGTTTCACCAGTTTCACCGTATAATTAGAAATCTGATTGCTGGGGAACATGCCCTTCGAAGAGATGGACGGCAGCGTAATATAAAAAGGTGCGTTCTCCATTGCGGCGCTTACAGCGCAGCCTCACACCCCGTGCAGCGAGCTGTCCAACACCCAACTGTTAAATTTCTCGGGACAGCCCCGCCATTTGACCAACGCCTGTCTCTTAGCTCCGATGCCTTTCCTTTTCAGAACCTTTACAACCCTGTACACCCGGGTCAGATCGTAGAGCACCTTTTGTCCGCCTGCCACTGATAATCTAGCTGCATGCCAACAACTGTGGCCCGCCTCTTACAACGTCTCCTGGCTGGTTTGTGGAGTGAATACACCTCTTCCCACGCTAACCAGGTCTTCACCTTTGAGCGGTTTAAAGACTCGCTTTCAACTCGAGCCCTTGTAAATAGAGCATCGCTGCCGCCGAAGCTTCCAACCCCCATGCATCGTAATAAAACCTCCTTAAAGCAGCCCCGTCATGTTGTCACACATAGCAACCACGAAATGAAAGACATTTGTTTTATGTAAGCTTGTTTTATTAAACATAAAAAACATAAAAGACTGCTGGTCACCTTGAGGTCATATGATGGCGTATACATAGCATGACACATGTTTCACATATTACTCCAAGTTGTTCCTTTTACCAGGTCTCAGCATTACAAGCTTTGATATTTTTATAGCTATACTCTCAATAGCTCTAGACATGACCTCCCACTCCCCCCGCCTATAACTCTGGACGCTCAGGATGCTGACAGCATTAAGCAGTTCATACAGTTCTAGGTCGGACAGTATAGGACCTTTATTTGCTAAATAATCTTCCCGTTCCTAAAAGTGAGTAAGTATGGAGTGTTAAGTAACACCGTTATGGTCTGTTGTCCATGACCACTGTTTTTATTTATTTATTATTATTATTCATTTTTTTTTTTAAACAACTTTTTGGGGGCTAAATACATAATTCTTTTATTTTTATAATAAATATCACACATACGTCTTTCTACGACCCTTTCTATAAAACTTTTATCAAAATAGGGACATAGCCCCTGCATGCGCTCCCGTTTTGAGCAGGGCTCAGAAGCGTATCGGATCTCATTGACAGTATCTGCCAAGATCTTAATCATATCGTCGTGGACCCCTTTCTTCACAGTTGCCAATCCATACACCACCCTTAACAACCTATATACCTTGTGCGGGTCTAAACGGCTGCATATGTTTCGAATTGTTCTGGCAGTATACAACTCGTATAGACAGTTGTGAGCCTCCTGCTGTGGCTCGTTCATTTTTTGCCTCTAACACAGGTTATAATAGTCACGCTTAACACATGTGTTCACAACAGCTGCCGCAAAACCTTTAACAGGCCATATGGCGTCGTAGGGTACGCCCAGCGTTTCCTTTTCATAATCGGTGCTAATGTAAGTGCTGACACTTACGCTGCTCTTGTAATACTTTCAGACTGTCTGAACAGCATAAGCAGTAAAAACCGGAAGTCCTAGTAATGGAAGTGACGTCACTTCCGGGGCAGGATAACTGTCACTTTACAGTTGATGAGGAAAGGTATCTCCTCCTACTACTAACGGTATAGTCAATTTCCAAGGTCCGGGGCTGTCTTTGCCCCATAACGCAATGATTGCATTTTTAGCAGCATGTAACAACAGGAACTTCAACTTTCCACTGCGAGTACAGAGGGTATGTTTGAATGGTTGAGAGTTAACCACCCCTAATAGAACATATGCTGGACATCTAGGAATTTGAGTCTGAAAGATAGTGTCAATAGCATCCAAGATGCCATTCCAATAGGTTTGCAGTTTGGTCAAAGCCGAAGAAGGTGGATCAGAGTACCATCCAACTCACAAAGCTTCCAACAGCTCTGTAGGTTACATCTATCCCACTTCTTGTAAGGAGTGTGATGCCAATAGGTAGCTATTTTATACAGGTCTCTTGTATGGAAGCAGTCTGTGCCATGTTGCATGCTCTAATAAACATCTTTCCCCTTTCCTTCCAGGCCAGTTCCCTTCTCGATATGCTTTCCCAACACTTTTGTTCCAGTGATTTAGAAGGCCTTACTTTTGGGGACGGAAATGTATCTATGTCTGAAACGAGTTTCTATTAATTTCGAGAGATGACAACCATTCAGTTGGGGGTTTAAGAAGCCTGTGGATTATTATATAGATAGCTAATGGTGCAGAACTCAGTCTCTGATCTGAATGTAACAGAACTGCCCTGATTCTGGGAGATCGTATTCAGAGTGCACTTCCAGAACGGTTTTGATTTCTGCCCTATTCTTTTTCACCATTTCTGTCTCCAGATCTTATGTGCATTATCTGTATGTGCAGGGTTAAAAGCAGGGTTTCCTGTAATTGACGTCAGGGGAGATGGAAACGTGCTAGGATCTCTCCTATAACTAGGCAATCCCAGAAATCTAGGAATGTCCTGATCACTTGGGAGGCTTACAACCCCAGGATTTGTGTTTTTAATGCATCCATTGGTCTTGACTTATGTATACCACCGCTGTGCATTGGTACATGAATATCAGTGCTCTGTGATTCAGGCTGAATCCATTGTACTGTGTATTTCAGTTGGGAGGCATAGTAGTATTGTTTACACTTTGCTAACCTCCCACCCCCATTACTGGCCTGTGAGCAGCTTTAACTTTTTACGGAGTGCGTCATAATTCCCTGTACAACAAGGTCGAATGTAGATGCTACCTGCATCCAATGTATGGGACGGTGCCAGAAGACCATTGTTTGAGCACCAACGCGTGCAGTTGGGGGAGTGCGAGGTTTAAAGTTTAGGATTTTGCACAATGTACCCAGAGACTCAGGGCCTTATTTATACTTTTTGGTGCACAACTGCACTAACGCAGTTTTGCACCAAAAAGTTTCGCACCGGCTTGCACCATTTTTTAGCACCAGCTGGGCACCATATTTATGGAATGGTGCAAGCCGGTGCAAAGGGTAGGCTAGCATAAAAAAAAAATGATGTTAGGCAGGTAAGAGTCAAAATAAATGACTCTAACCAGATTAGCGTCATTTTTTTTACTCTAATTTGGTGCAAAACTAACTCCATATTTATACTTTGGTGCTAGACCTGTCTAGCGCCATATTAATGGAGTTAAAGTCATTTTTTGGAAGTGGAAACCTACCTTGCCTTAATGAGATGCAAGGTAGGCGTTCCCGTGCAAAAAATGACTCTATGGCCTTAACGCCATATTTATATTCCCATGCAAAAAATGGTGCAAGGGAGGGAGGAGGGGTCAATAAATGGTGCAAAGCTTGCTTTGCCCATTTTCTAAAGCCTGGGTCAGGGCAGGCGTTAGGGGACCTGTGGGCCTATTTCTATGGTGGAACACCATAGAATAAGCCCACAGGTGCCCTCCCCGGGCCCCAGGTCACCCCCAACCACACCAGAGGGACTGCAGAGGATGGGGGACCCCATCCCAGGTAAATACAGGTAAGATTGCATTTTATTTTTGAAAGTGCCATAGAGGGCCCTGCAATGGGCCCCCATACATGGCACAGGGTGGAATGGCCATGCCCAGGGAACACTTGTCCTCTGTGCTGGCCATTGGGGTGGTGGGCATGACTCCTGCCTTTTCTAAGGCAGGAGTCATGTGGCATGGTAGGTTTAACACCATAAAATGATGCTAATCTGGTTAGAGTAATTTGTTTTACTCTAACCTGGCTAAAGTCATTTTTTGGTGCTAAACCCACTTCTTCTATACCGCCAGCCACACCCGACTAAAGTCATTTGTTTTTACTCTAGCCTAACCTTTGCACCGGCTTGCACCATTCCATAAATATGGTGCCCGGCTGGTGGACAGAAATGGTGCTAACCGGTGCTAAACTTTTTGGTGCAAAACTGAGTTAATACAGGTTTACACCAAAAAGTTTAAATAAGGGGCAATATTTTGTAAGTTTGCGCCACTTTAGTGTAAATAAAAGACGTTAATGCGGTCCAAAAAAAGTATAAATCAGGGCCTTGGTGCTAGACAGGTCTAGCACCAAAGTATAATTATGGAGTTAGTTTTGCACTGAATTAGAGTAAAAAAAAATGATGCTAATTCGGTGTAAACAGAGTATAAATATGCCCCTAAATATGGCATTAAGGCCATAGAGTCATTTTTTACACGGGAAAACATACCTTGCATCTCATTAAGGCAAGGTAGGTCTCCACTTCCAAAAAATGACTTTAACTCCATAACTTTGGCTCTAGACGGGTCTAGCACCAAAGTGTAAATATGGAGTTAGTTTTGCACCGAATTAGAGTGAAAAGAAATGACGCTAATTCTGTGCAAACAGAGTATAAATATGCCCCTCGGTATTTTGAGAATAGGCCTCTAGTTCAGTCATGGGAGCTGGAAGAGAGACCCCTCGGTACGTCGTGGTCACCATTATGTCACTTGGGTACATAGCTAATTTACTTTAATCTCCCTGTGCCGTTCTACTCCTGAAATTGTTAGCAAGTGGCTCTAATGTCAGGTCAAATAAAGAGGAGGGGGGCAAACTTGCCTCGTGCTCCTGCCCCGAGTGTACGTCTTAGAAAATACCCATGGAATCCCACTACTGCAGAGGGATACACGGTAGCAGTGACGTGTGACGACCCAACTTATCCTCTGGGAGACCCGAGCCAACCGCTGAAACCATCTCACTAAAGAAGGCCTACAGAACCCAGTCAAATCCTTTCTGAGTTTCGAGTTAAAGAAAGCTTTATCCCGAGACCTGTGAACTTTGTTGATAAGGTTCATAAGAGTCTGTCGGTATCATCACTGCAGCGCCCACACATAAAACCTGCTTTATTTGGTTCAGTAAGACCAGGCAAACCTTTTTTTAAGCCTGCTTGCCAAGATCCCCGTGAACAGCTTAATATCAACAATTCAGCAGGGAGATTGGGTGGAATCAGCCATAAAAAAACCTTGTCTCCCACATTAAGGGAGAACAGAAATCACACACTGGCAGAGTGCCTGTTATCTGTTGGCTGGCGAAAAGATATCGGATAGTTTGAACAGTACCCGAGAGAGCTGTCTGGCAAAGGTTTTATAGAACAGTGGCGGAAATCTGTCCCTCCTGTCAGGAATAAGGCCATGCGCGGTCCAGGTCTCGCCCAAAACTCCGCTGCGCTGCTCTGCGGCACCTTCTGCACACCACTTGTCATCCCCTCTTTCTCCAAAGCTGGCCATCAGCGTCGTCTGCCCTGTGGAAAGCTCATAGAGCTGCAAGTTCAGGACATTGGGGGACAAGATGCACTTATCAGTGCTATTCCATGAAGGGACTACAATTCCCATGTTTTTAGAGGCAGCAGCCATCTTGGAGTGTGGCAGGCCTATAAAGCACAGCCACACCCAAGTACGTTGCTCAATATTTTGGAGAATTCGATGCAGCCAGACCTTGTGGGGGTTTCTCTGAAGAAGAGCAGAGTTCCTGAATGGCAGAGTGGCATCCAACCGAAGTATCCTTGTTTCCATGGTGCTTATAAAAATGAGTAGGTCGTACTCGAAGCGGTAAGGCCTTGATGAATCTAATTTTGGAGGAAGTCGTTATTTCCAAAGGTAAAGCGCCCCTTAGCACAACGAGCAAAGGCATTTCAGTTCACTGATGTAAAGTGCTCTAGGCACAGCAATTAAAGCGCTTTCGTTCCCAGATGTAAAGCGCTCTAGGCATGGAAATTCAAGCACTTCAGTTCACAAATGTAAAGCGCTTTTTGGCACGGTAATTCAAGCGCTTCAGTTCACAGAGGCAAAGCGCTCTTGGCACGGCAATTCAAGCGCTTCAGTTCACAGATGTAAAACGCTCTTGGCACGGCAATTCAAGCGCTTCAGTTCACAGAGGCAAAGCGCTCTTGGCACGGCAATTCAAGCGCTTCAGTTCACAGAGGTAAAGCGTTCTTGGCACGGCAATTCGAGCGCTGAAGTTCACAGAGGCAAATCGCTCTTGGCACTGCGGCACGGCAATTCAAGTGCTTCAGTTCACATAGGTAAAGCGCTCTTGGCATAGCAATTCAAGCACTTCAGTTCACAGAGGTAAAGCACTCTTGGCACTGCAATTCAAGCGCTTTAGTTCACAGATGTAAAGCGCTCTTGGCACCATAATTCAAGCGCTTCAGTTCACAGATGTAAAGCGCTCTTGCCAAGGCAATTTAAGCGATTCAGTCCACAGGTTTAAAGCGCTCTTGGCATGACAATCAAAGCACTTCAATTCACAGGAGTAAAAGGTTCTTGGCACAACAATCAAAGTGATTCAGGCCACTTGAGTAAAAGCGCTTCCTGGTATTATTAAGTAAAGCGCTTCAAGTTCAAGGAGTAGAAACGCTTTGGCCTTTATTGTTGTGAATGTGAAAGTATTTCTGGAGATAAGCAAATCATAGTTTTCATTGTTGTTTGAAAAGTTTAAGATGTGAAAAGCATATTTAATTCTTTGAGATTTTTCTGAGTCATGAGCAAAGGTTTATGTTGTGAATGCTTAGATGTTATGGGATTGATATTCTGAGTATAATCAAAGTCCAAAGTTCTTGCCATCTCTTGATTCTGAGGTCGTAGTTTACTCTTGTTCCATGTTTCAAAGAAGGGGCTTTGCCCTCATTTCAAAAGGGGTCTCCATCTGATATCTCGGAGACGCATTTATTCAAGAGTCTATTGATGAGTTACATTTCTATGAATGAGTAAATGCATATTTGTTCTAACCTTCACTTTTCAGATCTCTCTCCCTGCTGTTCCCTACCCTAATTCCTTTCCCCCCGACTGGCTTCATCATAACTCTGTGCTGTAATAGCTTTCTGAGTTGGTGACGCCGGAAGGTGGGCCTTTTGTTCAGCGATGTGCAGATCCCAAGGATAGGACACTGTGACACTCCACGGCGCTTGGTCGGTTTTAATTTGCTAATGACCAGCAGGCCCTTACTGGTGGTATGTATGAGTTATTATAGAGGGGCTCGCAGTTCCTTAGTTATTTTCAAAATATTGGTACCCTTTCCGTTATCAGATATGTTGTTACTGCCACCACTTCTCACATGTACAGCTACTCATAGAATTCACGTAAAGGATCCGCTATCTCAAGGTCTATGGTTTTAATTTGAACTGTATCATCTTGTCAATTGTTCATTTTCTCTCAGCCCATTTGGATTTTAACTTGCAGGCCTGCATTTTCCCTGCGCTGTCATAGTGCTGCTGTTTTGTTTTCAGGAAGTGGTATTCAGTCTTATCGATGTCAAGGGCTTTTAGTTGGGCTTGCAATGCTAAGACTTTTCGCCAGACATTATGGGAACCTGATGCTTTAAGTGTCAACTCGAGTCTTTCAACTGCCGTTAGAGTTGAGCACAGTTCTCACACCTTTTACTGTGTAGTCTTGCTGCCTGGAAGATAAACTGGACCCTGATTAGTGCATTTAAAACATCCCAGTTTGTGTTAGGGATGTTATCTGCATCACTATTTCCATAAAGAAAATTGGAAATTGTCAGATTCACCACATCAATTATCTCTTTGAAGGGGAGAACTTCATCTTGCAGCCTCAAGTACCTATTTTCATGGCTCGCAGTAGGAGGGTGGCTTGCCAGGATGTAGGCTTAAGATTTGTGGGCTGCAGGATGTGCTTCAGTGGAATGTTGTACCTGCCATGGATCTTCAAGCCAACTGTAACCAACTCTTCATTTCTATGAAAAGGGGTCCTGTTTGCCCCATGCTGAGTGCATAACACTGTTTAATTACCCTGATAATAACATCTCCATGAGTCTGATGAAATATATCGACAATTGCCCCAAAGTATCTCCTAGGGCCAACGTTAGGGCCATAAAAAGAGACCACAGAGTATGTGTGCTGCCCATGTCTAATTGTGATGGATCCTAACCCACTGCCACCAATACTCCAGTGTTTTACTATTTTGCCCTGGAACGCCCTGCATATGAGACTAGCCACCCATGCTTTATATTGTTGGGACCAGATGTGTGAGGAAATGTGGGGTATTATATGGTGTGGTAGTATTTCAGACAGCTGATACTTTGGGTGTTCTTCCTGGAGTCAATGCATTTGGAATGAACATAACTGAGAGAATTATTGAAATATCACATTAAGAGTGACCAAGCTGGGTCTCTTATTAGGAGACTGGAGTGATTACACACATATTCATATCACACTAAGAGCTATAGGATTACAGCCGGGCACGTGTGACGGTCTTGGTTGGAGTTTGACTTAATACGATGAAGAGATGCGCCTGGACTATATAAGCCCTGATGTAATCGTGGGGTAAATCACCCAGTGATGAAACACTTGTTGGCTGGATGCAGCTCTGATAATAAAGAAATAAACTGAATAAAGGAACCTAAGGAAGGCTTGGATCTTTCAGATTAAATTGGATAACTGTGTTTTGATTATTTAGCATTTGCTTGGGGGCCTGTTACAAGACTGTGGGAGGCCCGGGTGAGAGAGACAGTCAGATGTGTCCCCCTGATCAATTTGAGGTGAGGGGAGAATGTCCAAGGAGGCATTTGAGCTTTTTTGTTTGTTCAACTGGGCTTTTTGTATTTTTTTAAATGGCATCCGCAGTCAGCTTGCAACTGGATCTTGCCCTTCTGTCTGAAACCTTCATCCACTTATAGCTTTGGGCTGTTCGTAGAGCGCCCACTGGCTCACTTTCGAAGATTTTATTTTGTCTGGTACATCGTCCTGTATTTGGAGTTCCTGTTTTGCCTGATCCAAGGAGACTGTATAAGTCGGTTTAGAGATTAAATAATGAGGCAAAATGGGTGACCATCTTTATAGGTGTGCCTGTCATGCAAGCAGTCCAAAACTGCTTTCTTTTCAGTAAAGTGGCAGGGCAGAGGTCTTGAAATATATTAATCAAGTGTTATTCAAAGGAGAGGGTATCCTTTGACTGTGAAGCTGCAATGATTTCCTCATTGCACTAAAATAATTCAGGAGAGGTGCAGTTGCATTAGGAGCTGTGTGTACTCTGTGTGTTCTGTTAAGTAAGATCAAGTATACTTCCGGTTTATTGAAGATGGCCCTGAACAGTTTCTGTATGTATAGCTCATTGTTGGCGCCTTCCGCTCTAGCAGGGACCCCTTTATTCTGATGTTGTTTGTGCAAGACTTGTTTTCTAGATCTTCTAGGGGGGCTTGGAGCACAGTATGAAAATCGTCGGGTTCCAGTAGTTCCTGACAAAGGAATTCCTGTTCCTCTCTTTAGTCCCTGTGCCAGTGTAGTGAGTCTCAGTGAGGAGACCCGTTCTCCAAGGTCATTTATCTCTAGCTTTACCCCGGTGATTTTCTCTGTGAAATTATTTTCAGCATCGGCGGTTAATGCTTGCAGTCCTAAAATAAGTCAGTGACAAAACGCTTGGCAGCCGGGCTATCATAATCCGTATCTCCAGTGTCAAAGTAATGTTCGGAGGCTCTGGGGGCTGCTCTCTCAGCACATGGTTTGGAATTAGTTGGTTTCAGGAGTAAGTCTCTCAAAATTAGATTTTTTTGAACCCCGCTTTGATCTTGTTTTTAGTCGTTGCTGCAGGCATTATTGGTAAATTGTGCTGTAGCACACACCTGCAGTGTCAAGTGTAATTTTCAAGTGCTGCGATCAAGCTCCTGAAAGAGCTCTGGTGTGCCTGTGATAGTGCCCTGTACTAGTAAGGGGTTCTTAAAATTGGCTCAGGGCATGTGGCCCATCCTATGCAACAAGTGGGAAAATGGCCAGTCTGGGTGCACGTAGATCTCAGCAGGCTGGAGCAGCGCAAAGGAAGGTCTGTCTTACTCTGCTGCAATCTTAGACAATTACCCAAGCCATCGGCTTTAGCCACTATGGGCCCGATTCACAAGACCCTAGCGCCACCGGAGTGTCACTTTTTGCGACGCTCCGGTGGCGCTACCACTTCTCCATATTTACACGGAGGTGTAATGCCACTTTTTGTGGCTTTATGCCTCCTTGTAAACATGGGCCCCCCTGACATAGTTTTCTGCATCAGAGGGGCGTGCAATTGGTGTTGCAGCGGGCATTCAACCACAACACCCAATGCTTTTGACGCTGTCCCAGATTTACAAGAATTTGTCAATATGAGGCAGCTCCAAAATCCAACTCCACTGCTGCGGTGGCGTTAGCATAGCACAACGAGAAGGAATACTTTTATTCCTCTCGTTTTTTGCTTTTTATAAATGTGCTGCAGAATGCAGCACACATAGAAGAAGCAAAATGCCATGGATGATTGTTTATGTGCAGGAGGGGGCACCTCCCTGCACATAAACAATCACACCCTTTAACGCAGACATTCTTGCACTCTGGTGCAAGAATGCTTGCGTTGGCACAGGCTGCTTCATTTAGCACCAGCGCAGGGGGAAACGTAGGGGTGCGCTATAACTTGTAAATACGGTGCATCCCTGCATTTCAAAACTGGAGCAGCGCTGCTCATTTTGGCGGAGCACCATGCTGCGTCAGTTTTTTGTAAATCTGTCTCGATGTCTCTGGGCCTCAATTTGAGCTCTAGAGTCACCTTCTGGGCCTATTCGCTTTTTATAACCATATGAGTTTTATGCCCTACTTTGAAGATGGTTTGGAATATTTAAATCATAAATTATCAAATATCTGACCCTTCTGCTTTCTCTTTAAAGTTCCTCACCCTGACATTATCCCTTTGGCATCTATTCTCTTTGCAACTGTACCGAAGCAGCTTTCTTGCGGATTTGCAGCTGCTGCTTATATTTGACTTTTCTCTAACTCGTAGCACTGATTCATTGCTTGCATGTCTGTTTTCAGCCCACTGACCTCCCTACTAATGCCTGCTCTCAAGATGCTCAAAAATGCTGCAAACATCTCTTGAGTTCTTGTTTTTAATCTGACAGACATACATTTAGGTCCTCTTTTGTCAACAAGATCACAATGAACCATCAACCTGTACACCTGGCTCTCATCACCTTCCCGAAGTAGCAGGGGAGTGACAAATGGGCCAGGCCCTGCCTAATAGTTTATCTCCCTCTAACACCACCTAACAGAATCTGCTGGCTCACCCCCATTTCACCAGAATATACCCAAATGACAGTGTTCAGGAAAGAGCAATTTTATGCTAAAAAGGTTACCAAAGAAGGGCAGCCTTGTCTCCATTCTTCCACACTTCAGTATCTTTGTTTACACCTTTTTAAACTCAGCAATATAGGCAATACACTGCCACTCTCTGGTAAAACTGTAATGCAGCATCCATCCTGTGCCATGTAAAAACAGAAACAACCGAAAATAGAGCCTTTTGGTCTCGGCAATCTCACACTCGCATCTACACAGCTTCCTGCTACGGTGCACGCTTTATACAAGATGTTCTTGACATGCAAATGGGATGTCAGCACAAGGGTCTGGGTGCCTCATATAACTAAAGTGGGGACACACTCCATCCGAATTACAGAAAAAGGTCTGTTCAGTACTGTAATAATAAAAACAATATGCTGCCACCACAGCTTAATGTGGACACCCCAGGACATAGATAAAAGTCCCATGTCACCCAGAGTGCATGCCAGATGCGCTCCTCTCGGTCTCAGAATTAGGCTCTGAAATTCGGAGTCAAAACACCGGAAAATTTCCTTTGGGATGAAAAAAGCAGAACACCTTAGCTACAATAGAATAGCGTAATCTAACAACAGGCTGAAACAACTACTCTTTAGGTACAACCTGCAGATCATCCAGTTTACTACCATCTGGCCAGGGCCATGGCCATGAGAGAGCGTAGTTTATATAATCTATATTAACATGAAATGTTTATGAATTAATGTGTGATGCTGTCGCATAGAAACTATAATAATAGTAATTTTGCTTAAACGTGCGCTTGAATTATGACCACGATGAATGGCCTCCAATATATACGTGAACTAATAATGATAATCAAAATGTTTTATTACGTTTAAATAAGTTATACTAACATTTGCGTTATTAAAACTGTACTGAAAACCTCATAGGCCTTAAGTTAACATGAGCCGGAGCTTAGCTGCCTGGCTCTCATATTAAATACATTTTTCTATTTTTCAGTGTGCTGACTCACAAGGGGCCATGACCCTGCTTGTTCTTTTTCTTCAAACTTGGAAGATGAATGTAACCATGTTAGATCCGTTCTCAGGCATATTTTCTATTCCCATGGAATAAATGTTAAAGTAAATTGAAACAGTGTAGATTAATGTAATGTACAAGGTCATTCAAACCGGTGAAGACAATGGAACTGCTGACCAAAAGATGTGCAAAGAATTACAAAGGGATGAAGTCACACTGGACGTGCCACCTCTGAAGACGTCAATTACGAAGACCAATCAAAGGCTTGTAAAATAATATGGGGTGAAGATTAGGATTACCTAATGCTAATTTGATAGGTTAAAGATAGTGTGGTATAACAAATGTCCAATAGAATTTTGGGGGAATGTACTACGAAAAAGGGATAAAAACCCATGTCAGAGGGAGGTCACTTAGGTGGGTTAGGGAATGCTATTGATTTTATCCAGAAACTCTGTCACTCTGTTTGGTGACTTGAGATTTTATTAAAACCATCCTTGCCCTTAGTTTGTCCATTTACACTTTTCCTCCTTATGAGGGAAGTGCCCTTTGTCCCGGAGCTGAGTTTTGACTGATGGTGATTTGACTGGTGTCCTGAGGACGAAGACTGATCCTGTCTGCTGACCTAATCCTTGGAGGGTAATTATGACAATGCATTTCTAATTTGTCTGTTTGCTTTTCCTTTCTAGGTACCAACTGCTTTCTGAGATAATGCAAATTGGAGGTATGATATGTTTCTAAATTCACCATGACTTTCCTGGGATCTCGGAGCCTGCCTAAGTGAGTTGGGAATGTTCTCGGTGTCATAGCATGTATGGTGTAGGGTTTGCGCTTGCTCAGCTTATGCATTTTGCAGGTGTTTTGTGAAGTTTGTGAGTATTCAGGCCAGGTAAATGTTGTTTTAGTAGGAGTGGGAGTACTCTGCAGTATGAGAGTAGGGAAGTCGGTGTACTTCATATGAATGTAGCGCTTTGTGCTCAAAATTATCCACATGGTTGGTTGTTCATGTACAGACCCATTGTGGTCTAAGACTCCGGAGTATATTGACAAGTGTAGGAGACACTTGGGTTTATATTGTAATTTGTGCGGTTTAATTAGGTCAATCAGGCATGATTGACAAGTCGAGTTTGAGTCAAATTGTATGTGTGAAACCTTCGATGGAGATTTGGCAAGTTCTAAAGTGCACTAGAACGAACCATTGACAAGTCGAGAGTAGGATTTGCGGGTCGAACTCTGCTTGCGGGTGCGGGAACTGAGAAGGAGAAAGTAGCGGCCGAGGCTTCAAGTGAAATCTTTGTAAAGTTCTAAAGCGAATGTGTACCCTTCCTGTAGTAAACCGGCAAATTTATCTTGTTATTGTGGTTAAGGTGCTCGCAGTAATTTTTGCATTAGTTTGGTGTGAATCCAGTGAGGGGCGGACGAGCCGCAAGACTTTGTCAGCTGCAGTGTGTGAGTGTGACATCAGTGGTGCCACGCTGAGATAGGTCAGTTGTCGAGAGGGGTCGCGCACGGATTGGCTGCCGTCCGTGAGAGGCAATAGGTTGAGAAAGGTGGGTGAACAGTGTCCTGGGAATTAAAGTCACTTCCTGATTAAATACAAACAAGAGAAAAGACGCAAAGATGAATTTTGTCAAAGCTTTTAAGAGTGCTCTGAAAGGAGATGTATATATTATGGCGAGTGAAGGGGAGCCTACACCGCCTGAGGGAACTCCGGCTTACATTGTCATGGAGGAAAAAGGTGTTGCGCCTTGTTTATGGATGAAACAGTGGCACAAATTAACAGAAAAGGAGGGATGTTTGGCGTTCCCAGAACATGGGACGTTCAATACGAAAGTTCTAGAGAATTTAAGGTGGATGCTAAGTGTACAAAAGCCACCTCCGAGGCCAGCTCAGTATGAGGCTTTAGCGATTTGGGATTTAATGGCTCTTGAACAGAGACAAGAAAGGTTCCAAAGAAGACTGAAAATAGCAGAAAAGACATATGCGGAAGCCAGGTGGGATAATGAGAGTAAAATGTAGAGACGGGGAATAGTTGATGGATTAAAATTATTCCGAGCAATAACACAGGGAGATGAGACTCAGGGAAAGAAAGCCACATGTAAAACAGACAAAGACTCTAGTAAGCCTAAAGAAACTAAAAGACCTTGGGAAGAGGAAGATGATTCAGATGAAGAAGAGTTTTTAAATCAGCTATTGCATGATCGCCCGCCACCTTATGCAGTGAGTGACAATGTCCTGAGCACTAGCGTGGGTCCTGGGAACCAGACGCAGACTAAGGGAGTTACTGATACAGTACAGACTAGTGATACGGGTTCGATACAGAATGGTGTCAGTGTACCCACTGCGCCAGACATGCAGATACAGTTGCAACCTCCACCGCAGATACAGAGAATCTATCCAGACGTCCCAGTACTAGAGACTACTACAAATCTGATAGTGCCGCCAGACCCGATATATACAAAATCGAGGTTAGTGCAGGTTGAGTCAACTCCGCAATTGCTGCCTCAGCCACAACTGATACCGGGATATAATCCAGCAGCAGGTCCCCCACTAATACCTGTCCCGGCTTCAGAAAATCAGACCTTTGGAGTCGCTACTCCACGAGGTTTGGGACCAGGTCAGGCACCAGCTGTCATATCATTGCCAATTACTGTTGGTCCACCAGTACCATTGTATGCGCAAGGTAAGCCTGGTGTATGTGATCAGGGAGTAATGACCCAAGATATGATAAGAGGAGGGTCTATGGGAACTCCCCAGTTAATGGCCCCAGGAGAACAAGCGGTTGAAAAACCGAGGTCTTTGATAGACCTTAGCCCAGTTGAAGCACCCTTGGAGGCAATGAGACAGGCAGGGCTAGGAGTGCTAACCCCACAGGCAATAAGTACGAATGCTTCACAGTCACCAATGATGCATGCAAGGAATATTTAACTGCAAGGTTTCTCGGTACAACAGTTAAATGAGTGGTTAGAAAAGACTTATGCTTCACAAAAGACTGCAGTAACTGCAGAGAAACCGGAGAGGTCGGAGAAAGATGATTACCTGAACTTTGTGAGACTGGGCGTGGAAGCGGCTGAATTAGTGGAAGTAACAATGGGGGTAAACAGATTAGAGTCATACACCGAAGCAGAATTGAGGTATCTGTGCCCTAAGATTACTAAAGAAGTGGGCAAGGTGCATCAGAGGTTGGCGAACCTAGCAGACAAATACAATATTGACATTGAGAATACTAAACATTTGAAAAGAAGTTACAGACTAGACTTCGACTCCAAAGATTTTGATCACATGAGATCGGCTGGAATAAAAGCGCATCTTAAGGAAATACTGCAGTGTGCGCAAATCTGGGGAGCTTAGAAAAATGGGAAGGCAGATGGGCAAAGAAAAGAGATAAGGAGAAAAGTGACAGTCCAGGGTCAAGTCAGGCTAAAGCTTCACCAGATACGGAATCAGTAAAAATGCTACCAATGAGAGAAACAGCTGGTGGGGTTCTAATTCATGTACCGTGGTCCAGGGGAGACATCCTATCCTTCACTAACGATTATCCCAGATTGAGGGAGAAACCGATCGAGTGGTACCAACAAACAGATAGGTTTGTGAAGCTTGCCAAGTGTCTCTGGGAAGACTTGAATACCTTGTTTGAGATCATTGTTCCGCCTGATTTATGGCTTGAGTGCAAGCGAGGGGTAGATTGGCTGACGCAGGAGACGGCAAGGGATAAGGTGACCGGAGCACCCTCTGAGGAGGTGATGAAGTACTATCATAAAGTGATTGAGTTTTTGAAGCAGAAAGTGTCGCCGAAAGTGACTGATTGGCAGAAAATCGACCGGACCTCACAGGAGGTTAAAGAATCAATACATGCTTACTATGAGAGGTTGTTGAAGGCATTCAAACATTACAGTGTTACTGAGACCATTGTGCCGAAAGACATGAACCATCTCGTGTTCAGATTTGTTAAAGGGCTGAGACCAGAGGTTAGTCAGATGATTAAGAATCATTTGATTTGTTGGCAAGCGAAGCCGATTGATGAGGTGTTGCAGTATGCAAAATACTGCAGTGATGAGATTGCGCTGAAGCAGAAAAGGTTGAAGGAGAAAGTGATGGTGATGCAGATAAGGGCTGCACAGGCAGGAATGCAGGGAAATGGAATTCAGCAGATGATACAGCACCAACCGCAAGGGAATGGTGTGTTTCAGGCACAACCGAGAGGTCGAGGCAGAGGTTTTGTGAATCGCGGTCCAGACTGAAATACTGTTGTAGTTCAAAATGACGCACAAGGGATGAAAAAGATGTCACCATGCCACGCGTTCGGGGGCGTGGGGCATTGGAAGCGGGAATGCCCGAATGTGGTGCAGGATGGTGTCGTTCAACAAAGCACTAATGTCGGTACATTGCAAAATATGAGAGGCCCAAAATTGAGAAATCAAAATCCGAATTTTCAAAATAACATGGTTCAGATGCAAGGGTTACAGCCCATGCAGCAAATACAAATGCTTTGTGATCAGCCAGCACAAATGCCGCAAGTACAACAGCAGGTTCCCGTGGTACCTAGACAGCAAATGCAACTACCAATGGCTCCAATGGGACAGCAACAGGTGATGCTTCCTCAGCAGGTCACAGGTCAGGTGATAATTCAAAATAATACAGTACAACAATTCCCATTGCGTGGTGAAGATGGAATAAATGAGGAATGGTCGGATGACAGCTCAGACAGTGAAGAGTGCAGGCTTGCATCGTCCTTAGAAGTAGATCAGAGGGGACCCTATGTAGAAGGAAAGGTAATGGGTCACAAGGTTTCATTCTTGGTTGATACTGGAGCTACACGCTCTACAGTCAGGAGTGCAGAGGTTCCGAAATTGCCACTTTCGGGGCGTACCATAAGAGTGGTCGGAGTAGCTAACCAGTACTTGACGAATCCAATTACAAATCCAGTGCAAGTTGAGATTGGCAACTTCCAGGGACTGCATAAGTTTGTAGTCTGTGATTCAAGTCCGGTATCCCTACTGGGAAGAGACTTAGGCCCTCATTCTGACCTTGGCGGTCGGCGGAGAGGCGGCGGTCGGACCGCGAACAGACCGGCGGTCCAAAAAATGGCATTCTGACCGCGGCGGTCACCGCCGCGATCGACCGCCACTTTCCCACTCCGACCGCCACGGCGGTCATGACCGACGGGCTGGAGTTTGCGCACTCCGGCCCGGCGGTCGACCCAAGACCGCCAACCGTATCATGACCCTGCTTACCGCCGCGGTTTTTGGCGGTCGGGAACCGCCATGCGAACCATGGCGGTAGGCACTATCGGGGCCAGGGAATTCCTTCCCTGGCACTGATAGGGGTCTCCCCCACCCCCCACTACCCCCCACGAGTCCTCCCCCCACACCCTCCACCCCCCCAAAGGTGGTACGAACCCCCTGCCCCCCCCACCCCGACATGCACATACACGCACCCCGACATGCACGCACCCCCAACATGCACATATGCACACCCCCTACACACACACATACACAACGGGGGCACATACCCGCACACATACATGCCAACATGCGCACCCGCCGAACTACACACATTGCCCATAGGCACAGCAGCACCCCCCGCCCGCATGCACGCACTCACACACCCCCTCTACACACCCCCATGCACGCACACATCACACAACACCCCCCCACCCCCTCCCCTCACAGACGATCAACTTACCTTGTGTGTTGGTCCTCCGGGAGGCGACGGGAGCCATAGGGACGTGACCGCCAACAGAAGACCGCCAACAGAAGACCGCCACACAGAAATGTGGGTCGTAATTCTGGGGGCGGTGTTCTGCTGGCGTGGCGGTGGAGGTTGACCAGTCTCCACTTTCCCGCCGTCCGCCAGTGTGGCTGCTGGCGGTTTTCCGGCAGAACACTCCCAGCGGTCGGAATACGCGCAGCGGCATACCGCCGCGGTCGGTGGTCTTTACCGCGGCGGTAACTCAGCGGTCTTGCGAAAAGACCGCCAAGGTCAGAATGAGGGCCTTACTGTGCAAGAAGAAATGCTCGATTACATGTCCCAATGATGGAATTGAGGTGCAGACAAACAGTGATGATGAGAGTTAGGGACAGAAATCGCAAATGAAGATTACCCTTTGATAACATTGTTCCCGATGCTTACAGTGACTGACTTATCAGCCGAGTTACAGGGAAAAGTGACAGAGAAAGTGTGGGATTTGACAGGAAAGAAAGTGGGACTGATAAAAGGAGTGGAACCAGTTAAAGTTCAAGTGAAGCCAAATGCAGTCTTTCCCCAAGTGCCACAATATCACAATGCACAAGATGTTCTTATACAGGTGTCGCAAATAATTGCGGACTTTGTGAAACAGGGAGTCCTGAAGGATGTATTCAGCAGTCCATGTAATTCACCAATGATGGGTCTGAAAAAGCCTTGTGGGAAGGTTCAAATTGTGCAGGACTTAGAAAAAATAAATGAGATTGTGGTAAAATGTTGCCCCATAGTACCCAATCCAGCAGTGATTATGTGTCAGATCCTGTGTGATGCTGAGTGGTTCACCGTTGTAGACCTGTCACAAGCTTTCTTTTCGATACCTCTTCACGAGGACAGCCAGTTTTTATTCAGTTTCAAATTCCTGGATAAGGTGTACAGTTGGTGCAGAATTCCTCAAGGGTTTTCTGAGTCACCGTCCATCTTCAATCAGATATTGAAAAAGGACCTAGAATCCTTAGTACTGCCTTTTAACTCGACTCTAGTGCAGTACATTGACGACTTGCTGATTGCATCCAGGACAAGGGATGACTGTAGCTATGACACAATTGCTTTACTGAATCATTTGTGAAAGAATGGACATAAAGTGTCACCCAAGAAGCTGCAGTACTGCCAGAAAGAAGTGAAGTACTTAGGACACTTAATTGAAAGAGGGTCCAGGAGAATATCGAAAGAAAGAATAACAGCCATTTTGCAAATGAACTCCCCAACAACAAAGAGAGATGTCAGGATGTTTTTGAGAATGGTGGGCTACTGTCGCCAGTGGATACCCAACTTCTCGATTATCTCAAAACCATTGATAAAGCTGACAGGCAAAGAGATCAAGGATGAGCCGTATACCATAGCTTTATCCAAGGAAGAGCTTGAGTCATTCATGGAATTGAGAGAGTGCATGTGCAGGGCACCAGCTTTGGGTATGCCTGATTACACGAAGCCTTTTCTACTGTTTTGTCATGAACGGGATGCTTGTTCTTTGTCTGTCTTGACACAGGTCCATGGAGGTGCAAATCGCCCTGTAGCATATTTTTCAGCTACCTTGGACCCCGTTGCAGCAGCCTTTCCGGGTTGTTTACGCGCAGTTGCAGCAGTTGGTAAAAGCCTCACGCAGTGTGAAGGCATAGTGATGGGACATCCCTTGACCGTAATGGTTCCACATTTAGTTGAAATTTTGTTGACTCGAACCACAACTCAGCACATGACAAATGCCCGACTTATCCGATATGATACAATCATTTTGGGGTCACCTAATGTTTCACTGAAGCGATGTACTGTATTAAACCTGGCAACTCTACTTCCGGTTGAAAATACCGAGATTAATAATGAGGAGGAAGTGGAGCATGATTGTCTTGAGGTAACAGAACTGTGTACCAAGCCCCGACCTGATATTCAAGATACACAGTTAAAAGAAAATGACTGCATTATGTTTGTTGATGGATCCTGTTTGAGAGACTCAGTCGGAATGCTGAGAGCTGGTTACGCTGTATGTACCATAGCTGGTATCATTGAAGCTTCCTGGCTCGAGAAAGTGGATTCCGCACAAGTGGCAGAATTAATTGCCCTTACCAAGGCATGCCACGCAGCTGAAAATCTGAGAGTCACTATCTATACTGACAGCAGGTACGGATTTGGAATTGTACATGATTTTGGCCAATTGTGGTCGCAGAGAGGTTTTATGACCTCTTCTGGTTCTCCTGTGAAAAATGGTGAACAAATTAAGGATTTGTTACATGTGATTCAGTTACCTCTTGAAATTGCCGTGGTGAAATGCAATGCTCACGTTAAGTCACAAGACTTTGGGGGTGATTCTAACCCTGGCGGTCGGTGATAAAGCGGCGGCCAACCCGCCAACAGGCCGGCGGTCCAAAAAATGGAATTCTGACCCTGGCGGCAACCGCCAACACAGCCCGCCACATTAACACTCCGACCGCCACGGCGGTACAGACAAACAGCGCGGCGGTCACCGCCAACAGGCAGGCGGCAGACAATGTACCGCCCACAGTATTACAACTCACCAATCCGCCACCTTTTCTGGGTCGGGAGCCCCGCCGATAAAAACACGGCGGAAACAGACTACGGACGGGAAAACGCTCACCAAAACACACTCCACGAGTACGGAGGACAGCATGGAACCCGAATTAAACATCCTACCTGCTCTCGTCTACCTTCTCATCTACCACGAGTACGAACGCCGGCGCAGACGACAACGGTGAGTACTGCACCTACGACACACGGGAGGGGGTAGGACGAAAGGTTACGGGCACACACATATGCGACACCCACCCCCCCAAACTACGTACACACCAATGCAGAGCAACAATGCACAGTGACACCACCCAAACCCCCCTGAAAAATGCAAAGACATAATTAAATTGTGAAGAACCATTTATATAAAAAATAGACTCTGATATGTATCGGTCAACTATGCAAAATATCCATAACAAAATAATACTATACACACTGCCATGGAGAACCGAGGCAATTAGTCCTCTACATCAAAGTTAAATAGAACAGTCCATGGGCTAGAGTGTAGCGACACAAGGGCAAAGCCCACACAGGAGACCTGAGTCCTTTGGAGAGAACACTGCAGGGGCATCTGATGAAAAAACTACAGACACCTCAGGGGGAAGGGAAGGGGGGGGGCACCACAGCCACATGAGTCCACGACGCCAGATCCACGAAGGGGCCACCATGCCCACTGTGCCATCCTGGGGAGTGCAAAGCCACAGTCTCTCAAGTCTCTACAGTGGGTGGGTTGCCCACTCTGCCATCCTGGGGAGTGCAAAGCCACAGTCTCTCAAGTCTCTACAGTGGGTGGCTTGCCCACTCTGCCATCCTGGGGAGTGCAAAGCCACAGTCCATCAGGTGGATGACAGTCTCCACTGGTCAAGGAGGAGGCATGGTGGGCACAGTGAACCCTAAACAGTGCTTGACAGGAAGGGCCCAGCGGAGCGGTGCTTGAGACGGCGGGGCCCAGCAGAGCGGTGCTTGACAGGAAGGGCCCAGTGGAGCGGTGCTTGACAGGAAGGGCCCAGCGGAGCGGTGCCTGACAGGAAGGGCCCAGCGGAGCGGTGCTTGAGACGGCGGGGCCCAGCAGAGCGGTGCTTGACAGGAAGGGCCCAGCGGAGCGGTGCTTGACAGGAAGGGCCCAGCGGAGCGGTGCCTGACAGGAAGGGCCCAGCGGAGCGGTGCTTGAGACGGCGGGGCCCAGCGGAGCGGTGCTTGACGGGAAGGGCCCAGCGGAGCGGTGCTTGAGACAGCGGGCCCAGCAGAGCGGTGCTTGAGACGGCGGGGCCCAGCGGAGCGGTACTTGACAGGAAGGGCCCAGCGGAGCGGTGCTTGACAGGAAGGGCCCAGCGGAGCGGTGCTTGAGACGGCGGGGCCCAGCGGAGCGGTGCTTGACGGGAAGGGCCCAGCGGAGCGGTGCTTGAGACAGCGGGCCCAGCGGAGCCGTGCTTGAGACGGCGGGGCCCAGCGCAGCGGTGCTTGACAGGAAGGGCCCAGCGGAGCGGTGCTTGACAGGAAGGGCCCAGCGGAGCGGTGCTTGAGACGGCGGGGCCCAGCGGAGCGGTGCTTGAGACGGCGGGGCCCAGCGGAGCGGTGCTTGAGACGGCGAGGCCCAGCGGAGCGGTGCTTGAGACGGCGGAGCCCAGCGGAGCGGTGCTTGACAGGAAGGGCCCAGCGGAGCGGTGCTTGACAGGAAGGGCCCAGCGGAGCGGTGCTTGAGATGGCGGGGCCCAGCAGAGCGGTGCTTGAGACGGCGGGGACCAGCGGAGCGGTGCTTGAGACGGCGGGGACCAGCGGAGCGGTGCTTGAGACGGCGGGGCCCAGCGGAGCGGTGCTCTTCTGCACGGCGGGCCCTGTTCAGCGGTGCTCTTCTGCACGGCGGGCCCTGTTCAGCGGTGCCTATCTTCACGGCGGGGCCCTGTTCAGCGGTGCTCTTCTGCACGGCGGGGCCCTGTTCAGCGGTGCCTATCTTCACGGCGGGGCCCTGTTCAGCGGTGCTCTTCTGCACGGCGGGGCCCTGTTCAGCGGTGCCTTTCTGCACGGCGGGGCCCTGTTCAGCGGTGCTCTTCTGCACGGCGGGGCCCTGTTCAGCGGTGCTCTTCTGCACGGCGGGCCCTGTTCAGCGGTGCCTATCTTCCCGGCGGGGCCCTGTTCAGCGGTGCTCTTCTGCACGGCGGGCCCTGTTCAGCGGTGCCTATCTTCCCGGCGGGGCCCTGTTCAGCGGTGCTCTTCTGCACGGCGGGGCCCTGTTCAGCGGTGCCTATGTTCACGGCGGGGCCCTTTTCAGCGGTGCTCTTCTGCACGGCGGGGCCCTGTTCAGCGGTGCCTTTCTGCACGGCGGGGCCCTGTTCAGCGGTGCTCTTCTGCACGGCGGGGCCCTGTTCAGCGGTGCTCTTCTGCACGGCGGGCCCTGTTCAGCGGTGCCTATCTTCCCGGCGGGGCCCTGTTCAGCGGTGCTCTTCTGCACGGCGGGCCCTGTTCAGCGGTGCCTATCTTCCAGGCGGGGCCCTGTTCAGCGGTGCTCTTCTGCACGGCGGGGCCCTGTTCAACGGTGCCTATCTTCCCGGCGGGGCCCTGTTCAGCGGTGCTCTTCTGCACGGCAGGGCCCTGTTCAGCGGTGTCTATCTTCACGGCGGGGCCCTGTTCAGCGGTGCTCTTCTGCACGGCGGGGCCCTGTTCAGCGGTGCCCTTCTGCACGGCGGGCCCTGTTCAGCGGTGCTCTTCTGCACGGTGGGGCCCTGTTCAGCGGTGCTCTTCTGCACGGCGGGCCCTGTTCAGCGGTGCCTACCTTCCCGGCGGGGCCCTGTTCAGCGGTGCTCTTCTGCACGGCGGGCCCTGTTCAGCGGTGCCTATCTTCCCGGCGGGGCCCTGTTCAGCGGTGCTCTTCTGCACGGCGGGCCCTGTTCAGCGGTGCACATCCAGTAGGTTCAAGGGAGCCAGCCCTGGGCTGGACTCGCTGCTCAGTCGCCCTCCGACCGTGATGTTTCTGGACCCTTCGGTGACGGAGTCCTGGGCCCTTTGGTGTCCTCCTGTACAGCTGGGATGTGGCATGTGGGGCCCACCTGCTCCGCGCTCCTGCTGGCTGACTTCTCCGCCCTGCTGCCCTTACGCTCCTTAGATGGGGCTCTCGGGCCCTTGCCTCCCCTAGATGTTGTGGCTGGTGAAGTGGGCGAACTCTGCTCCTTGGGGGCAGCCGTGTCAGTCCTCGCACGGCGGCCCTTGTGTTTCCTGGTCCTCTTGCCGGGGGGGGGCTGGATGTGTCCTTGCTGCTGATGGAGGTGTCACTGCTGGCAAAGGGTGGACTCCAGAACCCATGCACAACAGTGACACCCGAAGCTGGGCTGGTGGTGGCTGTGGTGCTCTTGGGACTCTTTGCAGATGGAGGGGGTAGGTCATCGGAGGGAAAGAGGTCAAGATTAGCCAGGAAAAGTTTTTTAGGGCCAAGGTAAAGGGTAGGAGAAGTGGTGATGGGAGTGGAGGAAGAGGATGTGGTTGTAGGAGAGTCAGGTGTGCTGTCATTGGGTGAAGGTGCAGGTGCTGTAGGCTGTCGTGAGGTGGATGTCTGTTGGGTGGGTGGCTGCCTGCGTTTGTGTGTCTTGGAAGAGGTGGTGACAGACACAGTGGGAGAGGACACAGGGGACGTGTAAATGGCAGTGGGGGTGGTGACTGCACGCGTGCGGACTGTACAGGAGGGTGTGGTGGTGATGGAAGCACTGGCTGATGTTGGTGTGCATTCAGGTGTGAGTGTAGACGTCACAGGGAGGGAGGAGGGAGACGAGGAGGAGGGGGACACAGGGGTGGTAGTGACTGTTGGAATGTCTGCATCTGGGTGTTGCTTGGGTGAGTGTTTGTGGGATCTGTGGTGCTTGTGTCTGGATGAGCTGCCCTTGGGTGATGAGGTGTGTGCAGGCTGGTCAGATGGTGTGGATGGGATAGGCTGAGGAACAGGAGACAGAGACAGGGTGGAGGCAGTCAGAAGAGGGAGGCTGGAAACAGGGACAATGGCTGCCGTCAGTGCTGAGGCCAGAGCAGTGAACGATCGTTGATGGGCAGCCTGACCCGAATGAATGCCCTCCAGGTAGGCATTGCTCCGATGCACCTCCCTTTCTACCCCCTGGATGGCATTCAAAAGGGTAGTCTGCCCAACAATGAGCGTCCTCACAAGGTCAATGAGCTCCGCACTGAGGGCAGCAGGGGTGACAGGGGCAGGGGCTGAGGTGCCTGGGGCGAAGGAGACGCCCGCCTTCCTGGGCGAGCGGGCACGGAGCGTAGGCTGAGGGGCTGCAGGGAGGGCGGGGCTGGTGCGCTGGGTGGCGGCTGTACCTGTAGAGGCGGGGGGCACGGATGTTGCCGCCACCGCTAGGGAGCACCCATCCGAGGACGTGTCTGTGTCGCTGCTCTCACCACCGGTCCCCGTTGTGGTGCTCCCCTCGCCCTCCGGCTCACTGGTGCCCTCGGTGTCTGTTCCTGGGCCCACCGGGGCCTTGTGGCTTGCAGCTCCCTCGTGCTCCGATGCCAAATCTCCTCCGCCTGATGATGCTAATGCACACATGCACAAGAAGATGAAGAAGAAGAGTGGGGGGAGAAAAAGAAGACCTGGTTGAGTGCATGCAATGTCAACACCGTTGGCGGAGAGGACAGACACAGGAGCCGCATGCACTAAGCCGTGCATTCGGGGTACACTACTCAGTACTTCTGACTCGGACAACAGGTCAAGAGACGACAACCGCGCACATGTGTGAGGCTGGACCATCAATAGCTGTACTTGTCACCCTACAGAGGTGGGGGCCGGGAGCACAGGGCCATGCCTAAGGGAGAGGACTACACTACAGAAAGCGCCCTGGCCTAATGTCACCCACAACCCTCCTCCCCCACCCAGACGCCTCCACTGCGCAGAAAGATAGCAGAATGTGCTGATACTCACCCCCTTGTGTCTGCTGTGATGCTCTCAAGCGCCCATCCAAATCAGGGTAGGCCACCGCCAGGATCCGGGACATCAGGGGGGTCAGGGTACGACTGGCACCCCTCCTAGGTTGGGAGGCCATCCCCAGCAGTGACTCGGCGGTCTTCCTGGTTCCGCGGCGGATGTCCTCCCACCTCTTGCGGCAGTGGGTGCCCCGTCTGACGTGGACCCCCAGGGCCCGGACTTCCTTGGCGATGGCACGCCAAATCTCGACTTTCTGATGGGCGCTGACCTATGTGACATGTACAGGGTGGGAAGGAAACATAAATCAACTTACTGCATGTTAGATGTGATTGCCCCCCCTCCCCAACCTTGCTATATAGCACATTCTCTCATCTGTCGTGCGTTGCACTCCTCATTCGCCCCCCACCCCACCAACTTACATCCACCCCACTCCACACAGGCATCGCCCATTCCATGTGCACCCGGTGTACTCACCTGTTGGTCTGGAGGACCGTAGAGTAACGCATACTGGGGGAGGACCCCATCCACGAGCTTCTCCAACTCTTCAGACGTGAAGGCAGGGGCCCTTTCCCCAGTCGCAGCAGCCATTGTCTCTTCCAGACCGAGTTCACAGCAGCACTTGCAGTATAGGTCCTCTCCTGTGGATGATCAGGTCTCGAGTGATTAAGCAGATAGAAAATGGCGTTCACGCCCGCGGCGGTGCGTACCGCGGCGGCGCGTACCACGACCGCCGGCGCACATCGTCATTGGCTCCTGAAACCCATAGGCTTCAATGTTATCCAATGCGGCTCCGTATAGCGGTCTTCGACCGCCTACCGCCACGGTGTGCTCCGCCAGCGCAGTGACCTCACATCCCATTGTCCCACTTCACAGGTCAGGCAGCCGCCATTTCAAGGGCCCACATGGCATAATTTCTACTGCGACACACAGGCCTAGGCCTTGCATTGCCACACATACACGCCTTTCAATACATAGATAACCGTGTGCTATGCAAGCTGTGGTGAACGTACCAGTGATTAGCTTGACTCTGTGCTCCATGTTGTCATTCCTAGGCACCGTCCGCTGGGACTTGCGAGGAGAAGGATGAATCCTCGCGTGTACCGACCGCTGGTGGACCTGTCGACAATGGAAGAACGCCACATCATACTACGATACCGACTTGACCGTGCCACTATCCATGAACTGTGTGCCCAGCTGGAGCCAGCCCTGATGTCCCCCATCCGCCAACCCACAGGAATTCCCCCTCTGGTGCAGGTGCTGTCAGTCCTCCATTTTCTTGCAAGTGGCTCATTCCAGACAACAGTGGCCATGTCATCTGGAATGTCTCAGCCAATGTTTTCTAAAGTTTTGTCTAGAGTGTTGTCTGCCCTGACGAAACACATGCGGAGTTACATTATTTTCCCTGAGGAGGTTGATTTGCCCACTGTGAAGGGTGATTTTTATGCCCTTGGACATATTCCCAACATAATTGGTGCCATTGATGGGACCCATGTAGCCTTAGTCCCCCCAAAAGACGATGAGCAGGTGTACAGAAACAGGAAAAGTTACCATTCTATGAACGTCCAGGTGGTCTGTTTGGCTGACCAGTACATCTCCCATGTGAATGCCATGTTCCCTGGTTCAGTGCATGACGCGTATGTGATGCGTAATAGCAGCATCCCTTATGTGATGGAACAGCTACAGAGACAACGTGTGTGGCTAATAGGTGACTCTGGTTACCCCAACCTGCCTTGGCTATTGACCCCAGTGAGGAATCCCCGGACCAGGGCTGAGGAACTGTACAATGAGGCCCATGGGCGAACTAGGAGGATCATCGAAAGGACCTTTGGCCTCCTGAAGGCCAGATTTAGGTGCCTGCATATGACAGGGGGATCCCTGATGTACTCACCAAAGAAGGTGTGCCAGATCATCGTGGCCTGCTGTATGCTTCACAATCTGGCATTGCGACGTCAGGTGCCTTTCCTGCAGGAGGATGGTCCAGATGGTGGTGTTGAAGCAGCTGTGGAGCCTGTGGAGAGTGAAGAGGAGGAAGACTCAGAGGACGACACAGACAACAGGGACAGAGTTATCCAACAGTATTTTCAGTAGCACACAGGTAAGAATCACACACGCCATTTTAATTTTCCTGAAAGCCTCCAGCTTCTCAACTTTGTCTATGACCCCCCAGTTCTTTAAAACTGATGTTTGATTTTCCCTTCCCTTTTCAGTGCTGTATGACCCACTGCGTGACTTCTGCTTGGTTAGCCCATGGACTAATGCTTTTTGATCTCGGTATGTGTTCAGCACAAAGTTAACAGAACATAATTGATCGGTAATGTGTTATACATTTGTAAATAATACAGCCTGACTCCAGCATGATTTCAGTGCATTGAGTGATTTATTTTTGGTGCTAGATAATGGTACATGATATTTACACGGTGATGGGTGGGGGTGGAGTAATGTCCATGGCAGAGTCCAGTTCTCAGTCTCACAGGTGCATTGTCCATATGCCTGTGGAAGGATGGAGCAGGGGCAGTTCAAGGTTGGACAGGGTGGCAATGTGGGACAGTGGGATGACTTCAGGGGGTATCTCATGCTGGCGGGGGTCTTGACATCCTACTCTGTCTTTTTTTTGGATCTCAGGCTCCTCTTGCGGGGTGGTTGTTCTTCAGCAGGAGGTGGGGTTCTGGTGGCCTGTCGTTGTTGTGGGGCCTCCTGTCCACTAGCGCCGGCGGAGGTGGTAGGCTGTTCCTGGTCCGGGCTAGTGACAGGGGCCCTGTGTGGTGCCACATGGTCCCGCAACGTGTCTTCTATCCGGTTGAGGGCCTGGACTATGCTCCCCATAGCGGTAGAGATGTTGGTGAGATGATTGGTGAACCCCATGTAGCGTTCCTCCTGCTGTGCCTGGATCTCCTGGAACCTGGCCAGTACCGTCGCCATCGTCTCTTGGGAGTGGTGGTAGGCTGCCATGATGGTGGTGAGGGCCTCTTGGAGAGTCGGTTCCCTGGGCCTCTCCTCCCCCCCCTGTCGCACAGCAGCCCTCCGAGTTGCCCTGTTTCCCCCGGCCTCTGTCCCCTGGACGGTGTGCCTACTACCACTGCCCCCAGGTCCCTGGTGTTGTTGGGGTGGTGGGTTAGCCTGGGTGCCCTGTAGTGGCAGACACACCGCTGATTGACCTGTCCTAGAGACAGAGGCATGGGCCCGCTGGGTGGGAGCTGTGCTGTTGTTCCCAGAGGGGGTTGGGTCTGCTGTGGCCTGTGTGTGGGGAACCAACTGTCCAGAGGTCCCCGATGGTCCGGGCTGGTCATCAGGTTCCAGGTCGACAGAGCTGCTGTCATCACTGGGGGCCTCTTCCGGCGGGGGGATGGACATTTCTGGACCCTCCTGGCTGGTGTGTTGGCGTTCGGGTCCTGCATGGGGTAAGAGAGTATGGTTATTGTTTCTGTGTGTGCTATTGTGTGCGATTTATGGGTGCCCTTGTCCCCCATTGCTGTCATTCCCTTGGGGGAGGTGTTGTGGGGGTGTTTGGGGGGGGGGGGGTATGTGCAGTGGTCATGCTTAGGTGATGGGTGTCCATAGTTTGTGGTGGCATGCAGGGGTTGGTGTTGGGTGGGTTGTGCTGGAGAGACATTCTCAGGGAGGATGTGTGATGGGGGTTTGGGGGTGAGGGTGGTGGTGGGGGTTAGCATGCTGGGGGGGGGAAGTAGTTGAGATTGTACTTACCAGAGTCCATTCCTCCGTGTACTCCAGCGAGGCCATCAGAATGCAGGATGTTTAGTACCTCTTGCTCCCATGCTGTGAATTCGGGTGGAGTGGGTGGGGGTCCCCCGCCAGTCTTCTGCACTGCGATGTTGTGTCGCGAGACCATCGAGCGCACCTTTCCCCGTAAGTCGTTCCAGCGTTTGCGGATGTCGTCTCGATTTCTGGGATGCTGTCCCTCCGCGTTTACCCTGTCCACGATCCGCTGCCATAGCTCCGCCTTCCTGGCTATAGTGGTGTGCTGCACCTGTGAGCCGAAGAGCTGGGGTTCAACTCTTATGATTTCCTCCACCATGACCGGGAGTTCTTGGTCCGAAAAGCGTGGGTGCCTTTGGGGTGCCATGGGGTGGTGTGGATGAGGTGTGGGGTGGTGTATATGGTGAAGAGTGTGTTGGTGTGTGGTGCTTTGTGCTTCTATGTGGTGTGTGTGATGGTGTAGTTTGCCTCTGTGTGATGTAGCTCTCTATTCTGTGATGTGTCTCTCTCTCCTTCGTCTCTGATCTTCGGTCGTAGGGGTTTGTGGGTGATGTGGGTGTGTGTTTTATAGTTGATTGGATGTGTGGGAGTGTTGTTTGTATGTGTGTCAGGTGTGTGTATTTCAAATTGTCCAATGTGGCTGTGTTTTGGAGCTGTGTGTGTATTTTGACCGCGCCGGTGTGTAACGCCAATGGAATACCGCGGTTGAAAGACCGCCGCGTGGATTGGTGGGTCAGAATGGCATGGGCGTGTTTGTGTTGGCGTGGCGGTGGAGGTTTGGTCATCTCCAGTTTTCCGCGGCCCGCTGATGAGGCGGCCTTCCTTGGATGTCGGGTTTTTGGCGGATTCACAGTTGGTGGTCAGAATGACCGTGGGAAACGGTTATGCAGATCAAGTCGCAAGGTTTTGCGCATTGAACTGTATATCGTTTAAAGATCAGTGGGAATTGATGCCGCAAACTGAAAATGACACATGCTTAAACCTTGCATTAAGGGTGGTTGATACCCTAGATGAGCTAAAAACATTACAGGGTCGTGCTAGCAAAGAGGAAAAACGCTCCTGACAAAGAATACAATGTGTACAGAGGGTTGACGACTTGTGGGTCTCAGAGGAGGGGAAATTAGTTTTGCCAAACAGTCTTCTGTCCCAATTCGCTAGGCTCTACCATGGACAGGCACATCTTGGCAGATATGCAATGATCAGGTCATTCAAAATCGATTGGTTTAACCCCAAATTCAGACATGCCGCAGAGGTTACTTGTCACAGGTGCATCATCTGTCAACAGATGAATGCCGGAAAAGGGACCGTGGTAACTTTGAGCCACATTGGGAGAGCTGGCGGTCCATTTAGCAAGATGCAAATGGATTTCATTGAAATGCCTGTTTGTGGAGGATTAAAGTACGTGTTGGCGATTGTGTGTGTTTTCAGCCACTGGATTGAAGCTTACCCCACACGTAGAAATGACAGCCTCACGGTTGCAAAGCTGCTGCTTAGAGAACTAATACCCAGGTTCGGGTTTCCGGTCTCTATAGAATCAGATAGGGGCAGACACTTCGACAATGAGGTGATTAAGCTTTTGTGTGCTGCATTAGCCATTGAACAGAAGCTGAATTGCAGCTACCGTCCCGAAGCATCAGGATTAGTAGAGCAAATGAATGGTACTTTAAAATCAAGAATGGCGAAAATGTGCGCAGCTACCAATATGAAATGGCCAGATGCATTGCCCTTAGTGCTGATGTCAATGAGGAACACCCCTGATAAGAAGACACAAGATCCTTATGGGTAGAGCTATAAGGCTGCTCGCAGTACCTGCAAATGCTCTTGTGAATATCATGGATGATATGGTGTTGGACTACTGCAAAGATTTGGCTGATGTGGTTTGCTCTTTTTCTCACCAGGTGGAAGCAAACACATTGCCACCAATCAGTGATCCAGGTCACACCCTGCAAGCCGGTGACTGGGTAGTTGTCAAGAAGCACGTAAGAAAGTCGTGTTTGGAGCCGCGCTGGAAGGGGCCATATCAAGTAATATTGACAACAACCACTGCTGTGAAATGTGCAGACGTTCCAAACTGGATACATGCCAGTCACACAAAGAAGGTAACGTGTCCAACTGATGAGAAACTTGAAGTTTCTGACTCAACAGTTCCAGAGAGGGAAGTCTCAGGGCCTGAAAATAGCCAAAAGGGAACTGAGACTGCAGGAGAGCCCACTGAGAACAGCCTTGTCCCTCAAACAGTACGCAAGTTCGAGCGAGGTGACAATGTGCCTATCTCAGTAGAGGCAGCAGGAGAACTAAATCAAGGAGAGGTTCTCCCAGAAGCAGACGGATATGGGTTAGAACTTGAACCCGTTACAGATCCAGAAGAAGAAGGGGGAATAGTAGAGAGAGATCAAAGTACACCGGCATCCCCTGAGCCAGTTGCAGGTCCATCAAGAGAAAATATCATAGCACGAGAGGAGGGTGCTGTTCAGCGTCCTGAAAGGACAAGCAGGAAAAAGACGCATAAAGGAGATAACTGGCCAGAGAAGCAGGCTGTTAAAGAAAAGGCTGTGCCAGGTGAAACAATAACAGAAGAAACCGATACCACAAGAACAGAAGATCTGAGCGAAGGAGAACTACAAGGTGAACGCAGATTGAAAAGAAAGAGAACCGCAAATAGAAGGTACGCAGGTCCTGAATGGGCATATGCAACAACATCTGAATGGCAACAAGAATTCTTAGCTATCTGCTTTGATCGAGAAATACCAGGCCAATACTACGGTACCTGAAATCAATCAGAAATGAGACTGTGTTAAAACTGAAATTGAAAAGAAAATAGAAAGCTGAAAAACTGAGAAAGAGACGTATAAATTACCGGATGTGACACTGATAACCTGAATTGACTTTGAAAACCTGATTATGACAAGCTGCTAAACTGATTTGACAAAAAGGGTCCTAGAGTGAGTGAAAACGCTGTAAATATACGCAGAGAGAAAGAGACTTTTTGCATTGAGAAAAAAAAAGAAAAAAAGAAAGAGTTTTATATCGTCCTCAATTGATTATTGTTCTGCTATCTGATTCTTTACAGACATGGCTTATAATAGAGGTAGTAACAAAAAGGGTAAGGTGTGTGGTTGGTTAAGACTTATATTAGGTATTGTGTGTGCAATAATAATTGTAGGCGTGATTGTGGGAATGCCGTGGTTGGATAAGAAAGTGACTAACAATGCTTCAAAACCTGAGACTACAACACTAACACCGTGGGAGAAGTTTGAGCAGGATGCAAGACACGTGCATGAGGGAACTAACTCAAAAGGGGAACTTTCTACTAATGTCTTGTTAGGGCTTGTACACAGCAAAGAGCATGTCCCCTCTCACTGCACTAGTGGGTTCTGTAATAGCTCCCTTTTAAACTTACTATTGAAAGCCTTTCTTGTTATCTCACCTTCCCCCCCCCTAGGCTTCTGTGTATGTTGTTTAATGTGCTGTTTTGTTTACACATTGGGCCTTGCTTTTACCAAGGCTTCTTTAAAACACTCCTCCCTAGGCCATGTGTTAATCCAACTCATTTGCATAATAACTGAAACTCTGCACACCTTTCAAGAACATGTGCAGCATGTGAGGACCACACCCAGCTCTTCAAACCACACCCAGCTCTGCACACCTTCCAAGAACATGTGCAGCATGTGAGGACCACACCCAGCCCTTCAAACCACACCCAGCCCTGTCTATAAAAGGCATCCCCGAGCCTCACCCAGTGCTTGTGCTCGTCTACCTCCCGCTTACCTGAGAGCAGATCCCTCGGCGCTGGCACTCCTGCTCTTTACAGACTTTCATTGACTTCAATGGGCGCTGCTTCTGGCTCTTCCTTCTTCCGGTTTCCGGTTCCTCCTTGCTTCAGCCTCTCTCCTATGAGTAACCTGCAAAAGAGAAAGAAGACAAGGTTAGACTGATCAGTATCTCTTGCCAGCAACAAGTAAGTGCAAAGCTTTTTGTTACCTGAGGGAACTTTGACAACGGTTTCTGGATTCGTGTATAGACAATTTGAGGCGAAGTGCCTTCCACGAACATTGTGATTCGGGCTCTTTGTTGCAGGAATATTTTGCGGAACTTTGTGAAGCAGACATTGTTTTTTCTCATGGAACTTTTAAGAATCGAACAGTGGAAACCATTAACAGCAAGGCAAACAGTAAATCAAGGACTTGCACAAATTACATGCTGTATTTTGATGTAAAAGTACAGTATTTGTTTTATAAAAGATTCTGGAAATATGGGAAAAGTGAGTCTGCTATTGGGAATTTAGGCTTTAGTTATATTATGATGAATGTTTGATATTGGTAATTCTGATAACAGTATTTGTTTAATGTTTTAGAAGCTTTACAGTAATAGAAAATACATCCCAGAGCAGTAACACATTCCAAAACCTGGAAACTAGAGACCAGGATCCAAGAGGTACTTTTAGAAGATAATTTCTAATAAATAAAGGGATAGTCAGGAACCCATTTAGGAATAGGTTGCACTTATCTGTTCTTTGTTTATGTTTCATTAGGCACCAGTTTCTACAGAAGTCAGAAAGGGCCGCAGATTTGTGCAGCACTTCAACAGTGGAAACGCAAGAACGGTGTTGTCTCTCTTTTTTATTTTATCCACTTCCCCCTTCCCTTGAGCTTCTGTTCTTAGTGCACTGTTTTAAAAACTAGTGTGCTGGAACAAGCAGTTTCAGGGTGGGGTCGGATTGTCTTCAACCTCCATCAGAACTGAACAAGAACTCAGGTGAGCTGGGCTTTGACAGAAGCACAAGCCTTAAAAAATTTCAGTTCTGGTGGACGATGAATACCGGGGAAGAAATAGAGGGCATTGACGTCACGGATATGGCACAGGCCCTAAATGAGGACTTGGCTCATAATGAATCAGTGTCTGGCATCTTGCAACATATGCAAGAGGAAATAGAGAGATTAAAGATGGAGAATACCTCTTTAAAACAGGATTTAAGCAGGTATAAATTTAGGGGATCTCAGTGGAACACAGCTTCTACGCCTTTGTTTAAAACCTCCTCAGAGACAGGGGCGCCATCAAAACATACAACTTTGCCTTCCCCAGTTGAGGTTACTGTTAATGTTCCTAATGTTGTGCCCTTAGCAGCTCCTGAACGTTTTCATGGAGATAGTAACAAATTCCATGTTTTTATCAATCAATGTCAATTACACTTCATTTGTAAGCCACAACAGTTCCCTACTGATGATACGAAAGTGGCATTCGTCTTGTCTTATTTGGGTGGCACAGCAGCCAATTGGTCAATTCCTTTCGTGGATAGAGATGATCCCATCCTCCATAATTGGAATCAATTTAAACGTACCATGACCAGCCTTTTTGCAAAACACACTTTCATGCAGGCAAGTGATAATGAGCTTTTAAATCTTAAACAAGGTAACAAGGATTTATTGACCTATCTCACTAGTTTTAATCGTTTACTCACCGAGACACAGTGGCCAGAAGAAAAGCGTGTCTCCCTTTTTTATAAAGGTTTGAGAGACGAGTTAAAAGACGCGCTGGCTCATATCGTTGATTTGCCAAAAGACTATTCGGACTTTGTAGATTTAGTTGTGAAATTAGAACATAGACTAGGAGAAAGAAAGGGAGATAAATACAAACTGGAATCACGGTTAACTTTTATTAGACACGAGAAGAAAGACACAGATAATAAACTCCCTGAACCAGAGCCTATGCAAATAGGGACACTCAGAGGTCCACTCACATCAGAGGAAAAAGAAAGAAGGAGAAAATTTCAATTATGTTTATATTGTGGCAGGGCAGGTCACTTTGCCAGAGAATGTCCAGTAAAGCCTAAAACTCCACGAAAGGGTGCTGTTTCCTCCACCTCCTCAACTGAATCAGGAAACGATTAAGCTCGACAAGGGGAGAGGTTACTTGTTCGAGAAAACATCTTAATCAAACCTCTAATGCTGCAGCCTTCAGGGTACCGCACATACCTAGACATTTCATAATTCAGGTCGTTTTAATTGTTACTACCCAAGTGAGGCATTCTCTCCCTGTCCTACTGGACTCAGGCGCGACAGGAAATTTTGTGGATAATAAGTTAGCTGAAATCTTAGGACTTCCTATGTGCCTAAAGCCTTGTCCAGAAGCAGTATGTGCTGTGGATGGGTCAGAATTGACCTCTGGATTAATCACAAAACAAACAAGTCCACTTGTTATGGTCTGTCAGAACGGGCACACAGAGGTGATTAGCTTTGATCTGATAGATACTCCTAATTTTGGTTTGATTCTCAGGGTACCCTGGTTAACAACTCATAACCCCAAAATTGATTGGGTGAATAGAACTGTTACTTTGGATTCCTCTTTCTGTAGAACCAATTGCTATCAAGAAGCAGGTACAGAACAGAGCACGGTATTACACTGTGCTAGTGTTACACAAGATGAACCAAGTCTCCCTCCTGAATATTCTGACTTTAAAGACGTCTTTGATCCAGTAAAGGCTAGTGTGATGCCCCCACATCGGTCTTATGACTGCCGTATAGATCTTATCCCAGGGGCCCCTTTACCTAATAACAGAGTATATGCTTTGACTGACGAAGAAACCAAATACTTAAGAACCTACCTAGATGACCTACTACAGTCTGGGTTCATCCGTCATTCCACATCTCCGGTGTCATCCCCACTCTTTTTTATCCCAAAGCCGGATAAATCCCTGCGCGCGTGTATCGATTATAGAGGACTAAATAAGGCTACAATAAAGAATAAATATCCTCTTCCTCTAATACCTGTGTTGTTGGATCAATTAAGACATTTTACTGTATACACTAAACTAGATCTGCGGGGAGCTTACCACCCGGTCCGAGTAAAAGAGGGGGATGAGTGGAAGACAGCTTTCAAGACAAAGTTTGGTTTATTTGAGTACACAGTAATGCCCTTTGGGTTATGTAATGCCCCTGCGGCCTTTCAGTTCTTTATAAATGAGGTCCTACACGAATTCCTGGACGTTTGTGTCATAGTATACATAGATGACATCCTCATTTACTCTAAGAACTCAGAAGAACATACCCAACATGTTCGTGCAGTATTATCAAAGTTAAAAGAAAATCATCTTTTTGCTAAGTTAGAAAAGTGTACTTTTAATGTCAACAAGGTGGACTTTTTAGGATACTGCCTGTCACCTCAAGGAATAACTATGGATGTAAAGAAAATCAGTGCTATTGCTGATTGGCCAGAACCATCCTCTGTAAAAGATATTCAGAAATTTCTGGGTTTCGCCAATTTTTATAGGAGGTTTATTGCACATTTTGCAGACATTGCAGCCCCAATAACTACCTTGTTGCGGAAAGGGCAACGATTTCTTTGGACTGATGAGGCGGCACACGCCTTTCAACTCCTAAAACAAAAGTTCACTTCAGCCCCAATTCTGAAACATCCTGATCCTGACTTGCCCTTTTTTGTTGAAGCGGATGCTTCACAAGTAGCTTTAGGAGGAGTTCTCTCTCAACGAGATGCAGTAGATGGCCAGTTACATCCTATAGCCTTCTATAGCCTTCAAAAGCGTGGGTGCCTTTGGGGTGCCATGGGGTGGTGTGGATGAGGTGTGGGGTGGTGTATATGGTGAAGAGTGTGTTGGTGTGTGGTGCTTTGTGCTTCTATGTGGTGTGTGTGATGGTGTAGTTTGCCTCTGTGTGATGTAGCTCTCTATTCTGTGATGTGTCTCTCTCTCCTTCGTCTCTGATCTTCGGTCGTAGGGGTTTGTGGGTGATGTGGGTGTGTGTTTTATAGTTGATTGGATGTGTGGGAGTGTTGTTTGTATGTGTGTCAGGTGTGTGTATTTCAAATTGTCCAATGTGGCTGTGTTTTGGAGCTGTGTGTGTATTTTGACCGCGCCGGTGTGTAACGCCAATGGAATACCGCGGTTGAAAGACCGCCGCGTGGATTGGTGGGTCAGAATGGCATGGGCGTGTTTGTGTTGGCGTGGCGGTGGAGGTTTGGTCATCTCCAGTTTTCCGCGGCCCGCTGATGAGGCGGCCTTCCTTGGATGTCGGGTTTTTGGCGGATTCACAGTTGGTGGTCAGAATGACCGTGGGAAACGGTTATGCAGATCAAGTCGCAAGGTTTTGCGCATTGAACTGTATATCGTTTAAAGATCAGTGGGAATTGATGCCGCAAACTGAAAATGACACATGCTTAAACCTTGCATTAAGGGTGGTTGATACCCTAGATGAGCTAAAAACATTACAGGGTCGTGCTAGCAAAGAGGAAAAACGCTCCTGACAAAGAATACAATGTGTACAGAGGGTTGACGACTTGTGGGTCTCAGAGGAGGGGAAATTAGTTTTGCCAAACAGTCTTCTGTCCCAATTCGCTAGGCTCTACCATGGACAGGCACATCTTGGCAGATATGCAATGATCAGGTCATTCAAAATCGATTGGTTTAACCCCAAATTCAGACATGCCGCAGAGGTTACTTGTCACAGGTGCATCATCTGTCAACAGATGAATGCCGGAAAAGGGACCGTGGTAACTTTGAGCCACATTGGGAGAGCTGGCGGTCCATTTAGCAAGATGCAAATGGATTTCATTGAAATTCCTGTTTGTGGAGGATTAAAGTACGTGTTGGCGATTGTGTGTGTTTTCAGCCACTGGATTGAAGCTTACCCCACACGTAGAAATGACAGCCTCACGGTTGCAAAGCTGCTGCTTAGAGAACTAATACCCAGGTTCGGGTTTCCGGTCTCTATAGAATCAGATAGGGGCAGACACTTCGACAATGAGGTGATTAAGCTTTTGTGTGCTGCATTAGCCATTGAACAGAAGCTGAATTGCAGCTACCGTCCCGAAGCATCAGGATTAGTAGAGCAAATGAATGGTACTTTAAAATCAAGAATGGCGAAAATGTGCGCAGCTACCAATATGAAATGGCCAGATGCATTGCCCTTAGTGCTGATGTCAATGAGGAACACCCCTGATAAGAAGACACAAGATCCTTATGGGTAGAGCTATAAGGCTGCTCGCAGTACCTGCAAATGCTCTTGTGAATATCATGGATGATATGGTGTTGGACTACTGCAAAGATTTGGCTGATGTGGTTTGCTCTTTTTCTCACCAGGTGGAAGCAAACACATTGCCACCAATCAGTGATCCAGGTCACACCCTGCAAGCCGGTGACTGGGTAGTTGTCAAGAAGCACGTAAGAAAGTCGTGTTTGGAGCCGCGCTGGAAGGGGCCATATCAAGTAATATTGACAACAACCACTGCTGTGAAATGTGCAGACGTTCCAAACTGGATACATGCCAGTCACACAAAGAAGGTAACGTGTCCAACTGATGAGAAACTTGAAGTTTCTGACTCAACAGTTCCAGAGAGGGAAGTCTCAGGGCCTGAAAATAGCCAAAAGGGAACTGAGACTGCAGGAGAGCCCACTGAGAACAGCCTTGTCCCTCAAACAGTACGCAAGTTCGAGCGAGGTGACAATGTGCCTATCTCAGTAGAGGCAGCAGGAGAACTAAATCAAGGAGAGGTTCTCCCAGAAGCAGACGGATATGGGTTAGAACTTGAACCCGTTACAGATCCAGAAGAAGAAGGGGGAATAGTAGAGAGAGATCAAAGTACACCGGCATCCCCTGAGCCAGTTGCAGGTCCATCAAGAGAAAATATCATAGCACGAGAGGAGGGTGCTGTTCAGCGTCCTGAAAGGACAAGCAGGAAAAAGACGCATAAAGGAGATAACTGGCCAGAGAAGCAGGCTGTTAAAGAAAAGGCTGTGCCAGGTGAAACAATAACAGAAGAAACCGATACCACAAGAACAGAAGATCTGAGCGAAGGAGAACTACAAGGTGAACGCAGATTGAAAAGAAAGAGAACCGCAAATAGAAGGTACGCAGGTCCTGAATGGGCATATGCAACAACATCTGAATGGCAACAAGAATTCTTAGCTATCTGCTTTGATCGAGAAATACCAGGCCAATACTACGGTACCTGAAATCAATCAGAAATGAGACTGTGTTAAAACTGAAATTGAAAAGAAAATAGAAAGCTGAAAAACTGAGAAAGAGACGTATAAATTACCGGATGTGACACTGATAACCTGAATTGACTTTGAAAACCTGATTATGACAAGCTGCTAAACTGATTTGACAAAAAGGGTCCTAGAGTGAGTGAAAACGCTGTAAATATACGCAGAGAGAAAGAGACTTTTTGCATTGAGAAAAAAAAAGAAAAAAAGAAAGAGTTTTATATCGTCCTCAATTGATTATTGTTCTGCTATCTGATTCTTTACAGACATGGCTTATAATAGAGGTAGTAACAAAAAGGGTAAGGTGTGTGGTTGGTTAAGACTTATATTAGGTATTGTGTGTGCAATAATAATTGTAGGCGTGATTGTGGGAATGCCGTGGTTGGATAAGAAAGTGACTAACAATGCTTCAAAACCTGAGACTACAACACTAACACCGTGGGAGAAGTTTGAGCAGGATGCAAGACACTTGCATGAGGGAACTAACTCAAAAGGGGAACTTTCTACTAATGTCTTGTTAGGGCTTGTACACAGCAAAGAGCATGTCCCCTCTCACTGCACTAGTGGGTTCTGTAATAGCTCCCTTTTAAACTTACTATTGAAAGCCTTTCTTGTTATCTCACCTTCCCCCCCCCTAGGCTTCTGTGTATGTTGTTTAATGTGCTGTTTTGTTTACACATTGGGCCTTGCTTTTACCAAGGCTTCTTTAAAACACTCCTCCCTAGGCCATGTGTTAATCCAACTCATTTGCATAATAACTGAAACTCTGCACACCTTTCAAGAACATGTGCAGCATGTGAGGACCACACCCAGCTCTTCAAACCACACCCAGCTCTGCACACCTTCCAAGAACATGTGCAGCATGTGAGGACCACACCCAGCCCTTCAAACCACACCCAGCCCTGTCTATAAAAGGCATCCCCGAGCCTCACCCAGTGCTTGTGCTCGTCTACCTCCCGCTTACCTGAGAGCAGATCCCTCGGCGCTGGCACTCCTGCTCTTTACAGACTTTCATTGACTTCAATGGGCGCTGCTTCTGGCTCTTCCTTCTTCCGGTTTCCGGTTCCTCCTTGCTTCAGCCTCTCTCCTATGAGTAACCTGCAAAAGAGAAAGAAGACAAGGTTAGACTGATCAGTATCTCTTGCCAGCAACAAGTAAGTGCAAAGCTTTTTGTTACCTGAGGGAACTTTGACAACGGTTTCTGGATTCGTGTATAGACAATTTGAGGCGAAGTGCCTTCCACGAACATTGTGATTCGGGCTCTTTGTTGCAGGAATATTTTGCGGAACTTTGTGAAGCAGACATTGTTTTTTCTCATGGAACTTTTAAGAATCGAACAGTGGAAACCATTAACAGCAAGGCAAACAGTAAATCAAGGACTTGCACAAATTACATGCTGTATTTTGATGTAAAAGTACAGTATTTGTTTTATAAAAGATTCTGGAAATATGGGAAAAGTGAGTCTGCTATTGGGAATTTAGGCTTTAGTTATATTATGATGAATGTTTGATATTGGTAATTCTGATAACAGTATTTGTTTAATGTTTTAGAAGCTTTACAGTAATAGAAAATACATCCCAGAGCAGTAACACATTCCAAAACCTGGAAACTAGAGACCAGGATCCAAGAGGTACTTTTAGAAGATAATTTCTAATAAATAAAGGGATAGTCAGGAACCCATTTAGGAATAGGTTGCACTTATCTGTTCTTTGTTTATGTTTCATTAGGCACCAGTTTCTACAGAAGTCAGAAAGGGCCGCAGATTTGTGCAGCACTTCAACAGTGGAAACGCAAGAACGGTGTTGTCTCTCTTTTTTATTTTATCCACTTCCCCCTTCCCTTGAGCTTCTGTTCTTAGTGCACTGTTTTAAAAACTAGTGTGCTGGAACAAGCAGTTTCAGGGTGGGGTCGGATTGTCTTCAACCTCCATCAGAACTGAACAAGAACTCAGGTGAGCTGGGCTTTGACAGAAGCACAAGCCTTAAAAAATTTCAGTTCTGGTGGACGATGAATACCGGGGAAGAAATAGAGGGCATTGACGTCACGGATATGGCACAGGCCCTAAATGAGGACTTGGCTCATAATGAATCAGTGTCTGGCATCTTGCAACATATGCAAGAGGAAATAGAGAGATTAAAGATGGAGAATACCTCTTTAAAACAGGATTTAAGCAGGTATAAATTTAGGGGATCTCAGTGGAACACAGCTTCTACGCCTTTGTTTAAAACCTCCTCAGAGACAGGGGCGCCATCAAAACATACAACTTTGCCTTCCCCAGTTGAGGTTACTGTTAATGTTCCTAATGTTGTGCCCTTAGCAGCTCCTGAACGTTTTCATGGAGATAGTAACAAATTCCATGTTTTTATCAATCAATGTCAATTACACTTCATTTGTAAGCCACAACAGTTCCCTACTGATGATACGAAAGTGGCATTCGTCTTGTCTTATTTGGGTGGCACAGCAGCCAATTGGTCAATTCCTTTCGTGGATAGAGATGATCCCATCCTCCATAATTGGAATCAATTTAAACGTACCATGACCAGCCTTTTTGCAAAACACACTTTCATGCAGGCAAGTGATAATGAGCTTTTAAATCTTAAACAAGGTAACAAGGATTTATTGACCTATCTCACTAGTTTTAATCGTTTACTCACCGAGACACAGTGGCCAGAAGAAAAGCGTGTCTCCCTTTTTTATAAAGGTTTGAGAGACGAGTTAAAAGACGCGCTGGCTCATATCGTTGATTTGCCAAAAGACTATTCGGACTTTGTAGATTTAGTTGTGAAATTAGAACATAGACTAGGAGAAAGAAAGGGAGATAAATACAAACTGGAATCACGGTTAACTTTTATTAGACACGAGAAGAAAGACACAGATAATAAACTCCCTGAACCAGAGCCTATGCAAATAGGGACACTCAGAGGTCCACTCACATCAGAGGAAAAAGAAAGAAGGAGAAAATTTCAATTATGTTTATATTGTGGCAGGGCAGGTCACTTTGCCAGAGAATGTCCAGTAAAGCCTAAAACTCCACGAAAGGGTGCTGTTTCCTCCACCTCCTCAACTGAATCAGGAAACGATTAAGCTCGACAAGGGGAGAGGTTACTTGTTCGAGAAAACATCTTAATCAAACCTCTAATGCTGCAGCCTTCAGGGTACCGCACATACCTAGACATTTCATAATTCAGGTCGTTTTAATTGTTACTACCCAAGTGAGGCATTCTCTCCCTGTCCTACTGGACTCAGGCGCGACAGGAAATTTTGTGGATAATAAGTTAGCTGAAATCTTAGGACTTCCTATGTGCCTAAAGCCTTGTCCAGAAGCAGTATGTGCTGTGGATGGGTCAGAATTGACCTCTGGATTAATCACAAAACAAACAAGTCCACTTGTTATGGTCTGTCAGAACGGGCACACAGAGGTGATTAGCTTTGATCTGATAGATACTCCTAATTTTGGTTTGATTCTCAGGGTACCCTGGTTAACAACTCATAACCCCAAAATTGATTGGGTGAATAGAACTGTTACTTTGGATTCCTCTTTCTGTAGAACCAATTGCTATCAAGAAGCAGGTACAGAACAGAGCACGGTATTACACTGTGCTAGTGTTACACAAGATGAACCAAGTCTCCCTCCTGAATATTCTGACTTTAAAGACGTCTTTGATCCAGTAAAGGCTAGTGTGATGCCCCCACATCGGTCTTATGACTGCCGTATAGATCTTATCCCAGGGGCCCCTTTACCTAATAACAGAGTATATGCTTTGACTGACGAAGAAACCAAATACTTAAGAACCTACCTAGATGACCTACTACAGTCTGGGTTCATCCGTCATTCCACATCTCCGGTGTCATCCCCACTCTTTTTTATCCCAAAGCCGGATAAATCCCTGCGCGCGTGTATCGATTATAGAGGACTAAATAAGGCTACAATAAAGAATAAATATCCTCTTCCTCTAATACCTGTGTTGTTGGATCAATTAAGACATTTTACTGTATACACTAAACTAGATCTGCGGGGAGCTTACCACCCGGTCCGAGTAAAAGAGGGGGATGAGTGGAAGACAGCTTTCAAGACAAAGTTTGGTTTATTTGAGTACACAGTAATGCCCTTTGGGTTATGTAATGCCCCTGCGGCCTTTCAGTTCTTTATAAATGAGGTCCTACACGAATTCCTGGACGTTTGTGTCATAGTATACATAGATGACATCCTCATTTACTCTAAGAACTCAGAAGAACATACCCAACATGTTCGTGCAGTATTATCAAAGTTAAAAGAAAATCATCTTTTTGCTAAGTTAGAAAAGTGTACTTTTAATGTCAACAAGGTGGACTTTTTAGGATACTGCCTGTCACCTCAAGGAATAACTATGGATGTAAAGAAAATCAGTGCTATTGCTGATTGGCCAGAACCATCCTCTGTAAAAGATATTCAGAAATTTCTGGGTTTCGCCAATTTTTATAGGAGGTTTATTGCACATTTTGCAGACATTGCAGCCCCAATAACTACCTTGTTGCGGAAAGGGCAACGATTTCTTTGGACTGATGAGGCGGCACACGCCTTTCAACTCCTAAAACAAAAGTTCACTTCAGCCCCAATTCTGAAACATCCTGATCCTGACTTGCCCTTTTTTGTTGAAGCGGATGCTTCACAAGTAGCTTTAGGAGGAGTTCTCTCTCAACGAGATGCAGTAGATGGCCAGTTACATCCTATAGCCTTCTATAGCCTTCAAAAGCGTGGGTGCCTTTGGGGTGCCATGGGGTGGTGTGGATGAGGTGTGGGGTGGTGTATATGGTGAAGAGTGTGTTGGTGTGTGGTGCTTTGTGCTTCTATGTGGTGTGTGTGATGGTGTAGTTTGCCTCTGTGTGATGTAGCTCTCTATTCTGTGATGTGTCTCTCTCTCCTTCGTCTCTGATCTTCGGTCGTAGGGGTTTGTGGGTGATGTGGGTGTGTGTTTTATAGTTGATTGGATGTGTGGGAGTGTTGTTTGTATGTGTGTCAGGTGTGTGTATTTCAAATTGTCCAATGTGGCTGTGTTTTGGAGCTGTGTGTGTATTTTGACCGCGCCGGTGTGTAACGCCAATGGAATACCGCGGTTGAAAGACCGCCGCGTGGATTGGTGGGTCAGAATGGCATGGGCGTGTTTGTGTTGGCGTGGCGGTGGAGGTTTGGTCATCTCCAGTTTTCCGCGGCCCGCTGATGAGGCGGCCTTCCTTGGATGTCGGGTTTTTGGCGGATTCACAGTTGGTGGTCAGAATGACCGTGGGAAACGGTTATGCAGATCAAGTCGCAAGGTTTTGCGCATTGAACTGTATATCGTTTAAAGATCAGTGGGAATTGATGCCGCAAACTGAAAATGACACATGCTTAAACCTTGCATTAAGGGTGGTTGATACCCTAGATGAGCTAAAAACATTACAGGGTCGTGCTAGCAAAGAGGAAAAACGCTCCTGACAAAGAATACAATGTGTACAGAGGGTTGACGACTTGTGGGTCTCAGAGGAGGGGAAATTAGTTTTGCCAAACAGTCTTCTGTCCCAATTCGCTAGGCTCTACCATGGACAGGCACATCTTGGCAGATATGCAATGATCAGGTCATTCAAAATCGATTGGTTTAACCCCAAATTCAGACATGCCGCAGAGGTTACTTGTCACAGGTGCATCATCTGTCAACAGATGAATGCCGGAAAAGGGACCGTGGTAACTTTGAGCCACATTGGGAGAGCTGGCGGTCCATTTAGCAAGATGCAAATGGATTTCATTGAAATTCCTGTTTGTGGAGGATTAAAGTACGTGTTGGCGATTGTGTGTGTTTTCAGCCACTGGATTGAAGCTTACCCCACACGTAGAAATGACAGCCTCACGGTTGCAAAGCTGCTGCTTAGAGAACTAATACCCAGGTTCGGGTTTCCGGTCTCTATAGAATCAGATAGGGGCAGACACTTCGACAATGAGGTGATTAAGCTTTTGTGTGCTGCATTAGCCATTGAACAGAAGCTGAATTGCAGCTACCGTCCCGAAGCATCAGGATTAGTAGAGCAAATGAATGGTACTTTAAAATCAAGAATGGCGAAAATGTGCGCAGCTACCAATATGAAATGGCCAGATGCATTGCCCTTAGTGCTGATGTCAATGAGGAACACCCCTGATAAGAAGACACAAGATCCTTATGGGTAGAGCTATAAGGCTGCTCGCAGTACCTGCAAATGCTCTTGTGAATATCATGGATGATATGGTGTTGGACTACTGCAAAGATTTGGCTGATGTGGTTTGCTCTTTTTCTCACCAGGTGGAAGCAAACACATTGCCACCAATCAGTGATCCAGGTCACACCCTGCAAGCCGGTGACTGGGTAGTTGTCAAGAAGCACGTAAGAAAGTCGTGTTTGGAGCCGCGCTGGAAGGGGCCATATCAAGTAATATTGACAACAACCACTGCTGTGAAATGTGCAGACGTTCCAAACTGGATACATGCCAGTCACACAAAGAAGGTAACGTGTCCAACTGATGAGAAACTTGAAGTTTCTGACTCAACAGTTCCAGAGAGGGAAGTCTCAGGGCCTGAAAATAGCCAAAAGGGAACTGAGACTGCAGGAGAGCCCACTGAGAACAGCCTTGTCCCTCAAACAGTACGCAAGTTCGAGCGAGGTGACAATGTGCCTATCTCAGTAGAGGCAGCAGGAGAACTAAATCAAGGAGAGGTTCTCCCAGAAGCAGACGGATATGGGTTAGAACTTGAACCCGTTACAGATCCAGAAGAAGAAGGGGGAATAGTAGAGAGAGATCAAAGTACACCGGCATCCCCTGAGCCAGTTGCAGGTCCATCAAGAGAAAATATCATAGCACGAGAGGAGGGTGCTGTTCAGCGTCCTGAAAGGACAAGCAGGAAAAAGACGCATAAAGGAGATAACTGGCCAGAGAAGCAGGCTGTTAAAGAAAAGGCTGTGCCAGGTGAAACAATAACAGAAGAAACCGATACCACAAGAACAGAAGATCTGAGCGAAGGAGAACTACAAGGTGAACGCAGATTGAAAAGAAAGAGAACCGCAAATAGAAGGTACGCAGGTCCTGAATGGGCATATGCAACAACATCTGAATGGCAACAAGAATTCTTAGCTATCTGCTTTGATCGAGAAATACCAGGCCAATACTACGGTACCTGAAATCAATCAGAAATGAGACTGTGTTAAAACTGAAATTGAAAAGAAAATAGAAAGCTGAAAAACTGAGAAAGAGACGTATAAATTACCGGATGTGACACTGATAACCTGAATTGACTTTGAAAACCTGATTATGACAAGCTGCTAAACTGATTTGACAAAAAGGGTCCTAGAGTGAGTGAAAACGCTGTAAATATACGCAGAGAGAAAGAGACTTTTTGCATTGAGAAAAAAAAAGAAAAAAAGAAAGAGTTTTATATCGTCCTCAATTGATTATTGTTCTGCTATCTGATTCTTTACAGACATGGCTTATAATAGAGGTAGTAACAAAAAGGGTAAGGTGTGTGGTTGGTTAAGACTTATATTAGGTATTGTGTGTGCAATAATAATTGTAGGCGTGATTGTGGGAATGCCGTGGTTGGATAAGAAAGTGACTAACAATGCTTCAAAACCTGAGACTACAACACTAACACCGTGGGAGAAGTTTGAGCAGGATGCAAGACACTTGCATGAGGGAACTAACTCAAAAGGGGAACTTTCTACTAATGTCTTGTTAGGGCTTGTACACAGCAAAGAGCATGTCCCCTCTCACTGCACTAGTGGGTTCTGTAATAGCTCCCTTTTAAACTTACTATTGAAAGCCTTTCTTGTTATCTCACCTTCCCCCCCCCTAGGCTTCTGTGTATGTTGTTTAATGTGCTGTTTTGTTTACACATTGGGCCTTGCTTTTACCAAGGCTTCTTTAAAACACTCCTCCCTAGGCCATGTGTTAATCCAACTCATTTGCATAATAACTGAAACTGCACACCTTTCAAGAACATGTGCAGCATGTGAGGACCACACCCAGCTCTTCAAACCACACCCAGCTCTGCACACCTTCCAAGAACATGTGCAGCATGTGAGGACCACACCCAGCCCTTCAAACCACACCCAGCCCTGTCTATAAAAGGCATCCCCGAGCCTCACCCAGTGCTTGTGCTCGTCTACCTCCCGCTTACCTGAGAGCAGATCCCTCGGCGCTGGCACTCCTGCTCTTTACAGACTTTCATTGACTTCAATGGGCGCTGCTTCTGGCTCTTCCTTCTTCCGGTTTCCGGTTCCTCCTTGCTTCAGCCTCTCTCCTATGAGTAACCTGCAAAAGAGAAAGAAGACAAGGTTAGACTGATCAGTATCTCTTGCCAGCAACAAGTAAGTGCAAAGCTTTTTGTTACCTGAGGGAACTTTGACAACGGTTTCTGGATTCGTGTATAGACAATTTGAGGCGAAGTGCCTTCCACGAACATTGTGATTCGGGCTCTTTGTTGCAGGAATATTTTGCGGAACTTTGTGAAGCAGACATTGTTTTTTCTCATGGAACTTTTAAGAATCGAACAGTGGAAACCATTAACAGCAAGGCAAACAGTAAATCAAGGACTTGCACAAATTACATGCTGTATTTTGATGTAAAAGTACAGTATTTGTTTTATAAAAGATTCTGGAAATATGGGAAAAGTGAGTCTGCTATTGGGAATTTAGGCTTTAGTTATATTATGATGAATGTTTGATATTGGTAATTCTGATAACAGTATTTGTTTAATGTTTTAGAAGCTTTACAGTAATAGAAAATACATCCCAGAGCAGTAACACATTCCAAAACCTGGAAACTAGAGACCAGGATCCAAGAGGTACTTTTAGAAGATAATTTCTAATAAATAAAGGGATAGTCAGGAACCCATTTAGGAATAGGTTGCACTTATCTGTTCTTTGTTTATGTTTCATTAGGCACCAGTTTCTACAGAAGTCAGAAAGGGCCGCAGATTTGTGCAGCACTTCAACAGTGGAAACGCAAGAACGGTGTTGTCTCTCTTTTTTATTTTATCCACTTCCCCCTTCCCTTGAGCTTCTGTTCTTAGTGCACTGTTTTAAAAACTAGTGTGCTGGAACAAGCAGTTTCAGGGTGGGGTCGGATTGTCTTCAACCTCCATCAGAACTGAACAAGAACTCAGGTGAGCTGGGCTTTGACAGAAGCACAAGCCTTAAAAAATTTCAGTTCTGGTGGACGATGAATACCGGGGAAGAAATAGAGGGCATTGACGTCACTGATATGGCACAGGCCCTAAATGAGGACTTGGCTCATAATGAATCAGTGTCTGGCATCTTGCAACATATGCAAGAGGAAATAGAGAGATTAAAGATGGAGAATACCTCTTTAAAACAGGATTTAAGCAGGTATAAATTTAGGGGATCTCAGTGGAACACAGCTTCTACGCCTTTGTTTAAAACCTCCTCAGAGACAGGGGCGCCATCAAAACATACAACTTTGCCTTCCCCAGTTGAGGTTACTGTTAATGTTCCTAATGTTGTGCCCTTAGCAGCTCCTGAACGTTTTCATGGAGATAGTAACAAATTCCATGTTTTTATCAATCAATGTCAATTACACTTCATTTGTAAGCCACAACAGTTCCCTACTGATGATACGAAAGTGGCATTCGTCTTGTCTTATTTGGGTGGCACAGCAGCCAATTGGTCAATTCCTTTCGTGGATAGAGATGATCCCATCCTCCATAATTGGAATCAATTTAAACGTACCATGACCAGCCTTTTTGCAAAACACACTTTCATGCAGGCAAGTGATAATGAGCTTTTAAATCTTAAACAAGGTAACAAGGATTTATTGACCTATCTCACTAGTTTTAATCGTTTACTCACCGAGACACAGTGGCCAGAAGAAAAGCGTGTCTCCCTTTTTTATAAAGGTTTGAGAGACGAGTTAAAAGACGCGCTGGCTCATATCGTTGATTTGCCAAAAGACTATTCGGACTTTGTAGATTTAGTTGTGAAATTAGAACATAGACTAGGAGAAAGAAAGGGAGATAAATACAAACTGGAATCACGGTTAACTTTTATTAGACACGAGAAGAAAGACACAGATAATAAACTCCCTGAACCAGAGCCTATGCAAATAGGGACACTCAGAGGTCCACTCACATCAGAGGAAAAAGAAAGAAGGAGAAAATTTCAATTATGTTTATATTGTGGCAGGGCAGGTCACTTTGCCAGAGAATGTCCAGTAAAGCCTAAAACTCCACGAAAGGGTGCTGTTTCCTCCACCTCCTCAACTGAATCAGGAAACGATTAAGCTCGACAAGGGGAGAGGTTACTTGTTCGAGAAAACATCTTAATCAAACCTCTAATGCTGCAGCCTTCAGGGTACCGCACATACCTAGACATTTCATAATTCAGGTCGTTTTAATTGTTACTACCCAAGTGAGGCATTCTCTCCCTGTCCTACTGGACTCAGGCGCGACAGGAAATTTTGTGGATAATAAGTTACCTGAAATCTTAGGACTTCCTATGTGCCTAAAGCCTTGTCCAGAAGCAGTATGTGCAGTGGATGGGTCAGAATTGACCTCTGGATTAATCACAAAACAAACAAGTCCACTTGTTATGGTCTGTCAGAACGGGCACACAGAGGTGATTAGCTTTGATCTGATAGATACTCCTAATTTTGGTTTGATTCTCAGGGTACCCTGGTTAACAACTCATAACCCCAAAATTGATTGGGTGAATAGAACTGTTACTTTGGATTCCTCTTTCTGTAGAACCAATTGCTATCAAGACGCAGGTACAGAACAGAGCACGGTATTACACTGTACTAGTGTTACACAAGATGAACCAAGTCTCCCTCCTGAATATTCTGACTTTAAAGACGTCTTTGATCCAGTAAAGGCTAGTGTGATGCCCCCACATCGGTCTTATGACTGCCGTATAGATCTTATCCCAGGGGCCCCTTTACCTAATAACAGAGTATATGCTTTGACTGACGAAGAAACCAAATACTTAAGAACCTACCTAGATGACCTACTACAGTCTGGGTTCATCCGTCATTCCACATCTCCGGTGTCATCCCCACTCTTTTTTATCCCAAAGCCGGATAAATCCCTGCGCGCGTGTATCGATTATAGAGGACTAAATAAGGCTACAATAAAGAATAAATATCCTCTTCCTCTAATACCTGTGTTGTTGGATCAATTAAGACATTTTACTGTATACACTAAACTAGATCTGCGGGGAGCTTACCACCCGGTCCGAGTAAAAGAGGGGGATGAGTGGAAGACAGCTTTCAAGACAAAGTTTGGTTTATTTGAGTACACAGTAATGCCCTTTGGGTTATGTAATGCCCCTGCGGCCTTTCAGTTCTTTATAAATGAGGTCCTACACGAATTCCTGGACGTTTGTGTCATAGTATACATAGATGACATCCTCATTTACTCTAAGAACTCAGAAGAACATACCCAACATGTTCGTGCAGTATTATCAAAGTTAAAAGAAAATCATCTTTTTGCTAAGTTAGAAAAGTGTACTTTTAATGTCAACAAGGTGGACTTTTTAGGATACTGCCTGTCACCTCAAGGAATAATTATGGATGTAAAGAAAATCAGTGCTATTGCTGATTGGCCAGAACCATCCTCTGTAAAAGATATTCAGAAATTTCTGGGTTTCGCCAATTTTTATAGGAGGTTTATTGCACATTTTGCAGACATTGCAGCCCCAATAACTACCTTGTTGCGGAAAGGGCAACGATTTCTTTGGACTGATGAGGCGGCACACGCCTTTCAACTCCTAAAACAAAAGTTCACTTCAGCCCCAATTCTGAAACATCCTGATCCTGACTTGCCCTTTTTTGTTGAAGCGGATGCTTCACAAGTAGCTTTAGGAGGAGTTCTCTCTCAACGAGATGCAGTAGATGGCCAGTTACATCCTATAGCCTTCTATTCCAAAAAGTTATTGCCAGCTGAACAAAATTACACTGTGGCTGAAAGGGAACTACTAGCTATCAAAGTAGCCTTTTCAGAATGGAGGCACCATTTAATGGGAGCCAAGTACCCAGTTACAATCTTTTCTGACCATAAGAACCTACAGTTTTTTGGATCACTTAAAGCACTAACACCACGTCAGATGCGCTGGTTAAATTTTTTTAGCACATTTGACTTTGTTATAACCTATAGACCAGGTGCACAACAAATTCAATCTGATGTGTTATCTAGATACGGACATACCTCAGACATGAAACAAGATAAAATAGGAGAACCCATTATTCCTCCCCAAAAGTTGTTGGCACCAGTACAACAGAAGGATTTCATCACAGATCTATATAATGCACACATGCAAATAGCACCTCAGGATTGGTTAAAGGATTCCCATAACACAATACAACGAGGTTTATTGTATCACGACAACATGCTGTTAGTGCCCACCTCTGAATTACAAACACAGGTGATAATTTGGCATCACGCCTCACCGTTGGCAGGTCATCCTGGTTGGGTAAAAACCCTGGAAAATGTGCAAAAACACTTTTGGTGGGACACTATAAGAAAGGACATTAAGCAATTTGTCACTACCTGTCCAATTTGTGCAAGACATAAATCTTCTCATAAGGCTCCTGACGGCTTGTTAATACCAATGCCAACACCCAAACAACCTTGGCACACTGTGAGCGTAGACTTTATTGTAGGTTTACCACCTGTAAAATCCTTCACAACAGTGTTGGTTATAGTGGATTTTTTATCTAAAATGGCACATTTTGTACCATTACGGAAATTACCCACGGCAGCAGAATTTGCCGATATTTTTATAAGGGAAGTTGTGCGTTTACATCGTTTGCCAAGCAAAGTGGTGTCAGACCGAGGGAGCCAGTTCAACTCCAGATTTTGGAAAAAATTATGTGAAAAACTGAAAATAGATGTGGCCTTATCCACTGCTTTCCACCCAGAGACAGATGGACAGACTGAACGACTGAACCAAACCTTACTTCAAACGCTACGTTGTTTATTGGCTGATTATTCTAGTGAATGGTTGGAAGCTCTCCCTGTAGCAGAGTTTGTTTATAATAATACTGAGCATTCAGCTCTACTTTGCTCACCATTCTATTTCTTGCAGGGGTATCATCCAAGAGCTATACCCATTTTGTTAGAAGATTCCCTGTTGCCTACAGTAACGGATAGACTAACGAGGTTAGGTGACATACAAGACAAAGTCAGGAAACATTTATTAAAGTACAAGGAAAGCATGAAAAGACAAGCAGACAAACACAGGTCTGAGGCCCCAATGTATAAAATTGGTGACAAGGTATGGCTCTCCACAAAGAACCTAAACATAGAGGGATCCCGAAAGCTGCAACCACGTTTCATTGGACCCTTTAGTATAACTGCCATAGTAAACCCGGTAACAGTAAAATTAGATTTACCAAAAAAATATCCAGTACATACTACATTCCATGTGTCCTTGCTTAAGCCGTACAACTCAAAAACCCGACCTGAACCACCACCTCCACCCATACCAATTAAGGGAAATCTGGAATATGAAGTGAAAAGCATAAAAGACTCAAAAAGAATTAGTGGACGTCTGTTTTATTTAGTAGAATGGAAAGGATATGATGAATCTGAGAATTCATGGGAACCAGCATCATATGTACATGCCCCACAGCTGATTAGACGGTTTTATTTAAAAAATCCAGGAAAACCCCGTCCTGTAGGAGGGCCTTTGAGGGGGGCAACTGTTAGGGCTTGTACACAGCAAAGAGCATGTCCCCTCTCACTGTACTAGTGGGTTCTGTAATAGCTCCCTTTTAAACTTACTATTGAAAGCCTTTCTTGTTATCTCACCTTCCCCCCCCCCCCCCCCCTAGGCTTCTGTGTATGTTGTTTAATGTGCTGTTTTGTTTACACATTGGGCCTTGCTTTTACCAAGGCTTCTTTAAAACACTCCTCCCTAGGCCATGTGTTAATCCAACTCATTTGCATAATAACTGAAACTCTGCACACCTTTCAAGAACATGTGCAGCATGTGAGGACCACACCCAGCTCTTCAAACCACACCCAGCTCTGCACACCTTCCAAGAACATGTGCAGCATGTGAGGACCACACCCAGCCCTTCAAACCACACCCAGCCCTGTCTATAAAAGGCATCCCCCGAGCCTCACCCAGTGCTTGTGCTCGTCTACCTCCCGCTTACCTGAGAGCAGATCCCTCGGCGCTGGCACTCCTGCTCTTTACAGACTTTCATTGACTTCAGAGCAGAGCAGCTTCTGGCTCTTCCTTCTTCCGGTTTCCGGTTCCTCCTTGCTTCAGCATCTCCTATGAGTAACCTGCAAAAGAGAAAGAAGACAAGGTTAGACTGATCAGTATCTCTTGCCAGCAACAAGTAAGTGCAAAGCTTTTTGTTACCTGAGGGAACTTTGACAACGGTTTCTGGATTCGTGTATAGACAATTTGAGGCGAAGTGCCTTCCACGAACATTGTGATTCGGGCTCTTTGTTGCAGGAATATTTTGCGGAACTTTGTGAAGCAGACATTGTTTTTTCTCATGGAACTTTTAAGAATCGAACAGTGGAAACCATTAACAGCAAGGCAAACAGTAAATCAAGGACTTGCACAAATTACATGCTGTATTTTGATGTAAAAGTACAGTATTTGTTTTATAAAAGATTCTGGAAATATGGGAAAAGTGAGTCTGCTATTGGGAATTTAGGCTTTAGTTATATTATGATGAATGTTTGATATTGGTAATTCTGATAACAGTATTTGTTTAATGTTTTAGAAGCTTTACAGTAATAGAAAATACATCCCAGAGCAGTAACACATTCCAAAACCTGGAAACTAGAGACCAGGATCCAAGAGGTACTTTTAGAAGATAATTTCTAATAAATAAAGGGATAGTCAGGAACCCTTTTAGGAATAGGTTGCACTTATCTGTTCTTTGTTTATGTTTCATTAGACACCAGTTTCTACAGAAGTCAGAAAGGGCCGCAGATTTGTGCAGCACTTCAACAATGGAAACGCAAGAACGGTGTTGTCTCTCTTTTTTATTTTATCCACTTCCCCCCTTCCCTTGAGCTTCTGTTCTTAGTGCACTGTTTTAAAAACTAGTGTGCTGGAACAAGCAGTTTCAGGGTGGGGTCGGATTGTCTTACACCTCCATCAGAACTGAACAAGAACTCAGGTGAGCTGGGCTTTGACATGTCTTCTATCGCTTGCTGAATGAGTATGTTGAGACCTTGGATGCGAAAAACTGTTATGTGGGCACAAAGATTCCTTCCATCAGTGCAAGAAGGGGTCACCTACCATAGCTTACCGTTAACTTACGGGATTAGTTGTAGCTTGCTATTAACAAGATTCTATAATCAAGAGCATGGGCAATATTTTTATTCAAATTTGGATGTAGTGTTTTCTTTTGTGCCTGTGATTGAGTTCCTGAACAAGTTAGCTAAGGAGCATAGTATAAAACTAGTTAGAGGTTTCTTCGAACCAACGCTTACATTTGGGACAGCTTATGCACACCGCAACAATCTAACTTGCTTATTGACACCTGTAGAGAAAAGCTTCTTAGATCACACTGATGATAGACGCAAAGCATTGAAAGAAAGCTTAGAAAAAGGGTTAGAAAAACACACATATGCAAATGATTATGCTTACACCGCAATAAAGACGCAAGGCAAACTAGCTATAGATGCATTACATGTAGGAAGGCTTTGTATATATATGCCAAAATCTGAGCATGACACTTTATTTGTGGGAACGAGTGAATGCAGATATGTGTTTTTGTTTCAGAGTAAATGGACATTCATGTTAAATGGACAGGATCCAGCGATCCCTGGGATCTATTACATCTGTGGACTTAATGCTTATTACCGTCTCCCTAAGGGATGGTATGGGACATGTTATTTGGGAATAGTTTTCCCAAAGATATATCAGATTGATGACTTAAAGCAAATACCTAAAACGTCTGAATTACAACATGCCAGACAAAAACGAGAGACAGCGGCTGCTGTCATTGGAGACATATTTGGAGCCATAATTCCTTCAGTAGGGGTTATCTTAAACTCCATAAAGATTCAAAAGTTGTCTACTATTGTGGATAACATGCTGACAAATTTTACAGGGGCTATACTCCTGATGGATACTGAACTTGCTGCGGAAAGAGCCATGACTCTTCAAAATCGGCTTGCCTTAACATTCTTTTAGCAAAGAGTGGGGGGGTCTGCAAGATGCTCAACGAACGTCATTGTTGCTCGTATATACCTGACAATAGTAAAAAGATTAGAGGTATGCTTACTAACCTAACAAAAGATAGTGCAGATTTGAAGGATTTGAAGGAACCTGGAGTATGGGAGAAATTAGGAAAGGGAATTGCCAGAGTAGGGAGCTGGTTTAGTAACATTTGGAATGGGGTACTCTCAAAAATATTAGGGGGTCTATTAATTGTTATGGCCTGTCTATTAGGAATATGGGGAGCATGCAAAATAAATGATAAAATCAAAAGAAATTGGACAAAGAGAACCAGGAAAAATGAAGAAAGTGAAAGGGAGAAAATGTTCAACGAAATTTGTGAAAGTTCACACAAGGGACAAGATGTTGAAATGCGCATAATGCGTCAAGTGAAAAATTAAGTGAAAGGTCGAAAGCGAAAGGTTTGTGTGATGACGAACGTCATCAGAGGAGGGACTGAGAGAGCGTAGCTTATATAATCTATGTTAACATGAAATGTTTATGAATTAATGTGTGATGCTGTCGCATAGAAACTATAATAATAGTAATTTTGCTTAAACATGCACTTGAATTATGACCATGATGAGTGGCCACCAATGTATACGCGAACTAATAATGATAATCAAAATGTTTTATTACGTTTAAATAAGTTATACTAACATTTGCGTTATTAAAACTGTACTGAAAACCTCATAGGCCTTAAGTTAACATGAGCCGGAGCTTAGCTGCCTGGCTCTCATAATAAATACATTTTTCTATTTTTCAGTGTGCTGACTCACAAGGGGCCATGACCCTGCTTGTTCTTTTTCTTCAAACTGAATGTAACCATGTTAGATCCGTTCTCAGGCATATTTTCTATGCCCATGGAATAAATGTTAAAGTAAATTGAAACAGTGTAGATTAATGTAATGTACAAGGTCATTCAAACCAGTGAAGACAATGGAACTGCTGACCAAAAGATGTGCAAAGAATTACAAAGGGATGAAGTCACACCGGACGTGCCACCTCTGAAGACGTCAATTACGAAGACCAATCAAAGACTTGTAACCTAATGCTAATTTGATAGGTTAAAGATAGTGGGGTATAACAAATGTCCAATAGAATTTTGGGGGAATGTACTACGGAAAAGGGATAAAAACCCATGTCAGAAGGAGGTCATTTAGGTGGGTTAGGGAATGCTATTGATTTTATCCAGAAACTCTGTCACTCTGTTTGGTGACTTGAGATTTTATTAAAACCATCCTTGCCCTTAGTTTGTCCATTTACACTTTTCCTCCTTATGAGGGAAGTGCCCTGTGTCCCAGAGCTGAGTTTTGACTGATGGTGATTTGACTGGTGTCCTGAGGACGAAGACTCATCCTGTGTGCTGACCTTATCCTTGGAGGGTAATTATGACAATGAATTTGTAATTTGTCTGTTTGCTTTTCCTTTCTAGGTACCAACTGCTTGCTTTTGACAGAGACCATTAGTTAGATGGTTTCCAAATTGGTGTTCTAAATTGTTTTGCATGAAGCCCAGCATGCTAATCAGTGGTTAGGACAGGTGTTCACCAAAACTGACGCAAATAGACAAACGACCGAGACTATGCTTTGTTGAACTAACACAATATTGACACTCTGCTAAAATTGATCTATGTTCACGCTGTGTTATGTTCTAATGTTTGTGATCCTTGCCTTAATGAAATCTTATCAAAGTTGCCATATTGTGACTATGCTATTATGTTTCTTGGTTTTGAGATTAACGTATCTGCTCTTAGTTTGTAACGAATAGGGAATTAAACTCATAAAATTCTACTGAACCAGTGTGGTTATTCATGGCTGAAAAGTCATGGTAGAGTCTTGAAATTGATTAATGACTTTGACTAAAGTGAAATGTATTGTCGTAATAAATATTGATGACATTATTGTCATATTGATTGACATATTGATTAGCTATCTCGTCCTAAGGTGTCTCTCAACTGGGTCAAAAGATTCATTGGCCTAAAACGAGTCCTGACGCATTAACAGCCATAATCAATCAATCCTTAAAAACACAGGGGCATATTTATACTCCGTTTGCGCCAGAATTGCGTCGGTTTTTTTTTACGCAAAACTAACTCCATATTTATACTTTGGCGTTAGACGCGTCTAGCGCCAAAGTCCATGGAGTTTGCGTCATTTTTTAGCGTGGACACCTACTTTGCGTTAATGAGATGCAAGGTAGGCGTTCACGTCTAAAAAATCGACTCCGAGGCATGTGCGTCGTATTTATACTCCCGGGCAAAATTCACGCCCAGGAGTGGGCGGGTCAAAAAAAATGACGTACGGCCGCTTTTGCGCCGTTTTTTAGTGCCTGCAAAAGGCAGGCGTTAAGGGACCTGTGGGCTCTGAAGGAGCCCAGAGGTGCCCTCCCATTCCCCCAGGGACACCCCCTGTCACCCTTGCCCACCCCAGGAGGACACCCAAGGCTGCAGGGACCCATCCCAGGGACATTAAGGCAAGTTCAGGTAAGTGTTTTTTTTTTTTTTTGTGGCATAGGGGGGCCTGATTTGTGCCCCCCTACATGCCACTATGCCCAATGACCATGCCCAGGGGACATAAGTCCCCTGGGCATGGCCATTGGGCAAGGGGGCATGACTCCTGTCTTTGCTAAGACAGGAGTAATTTCTATGGGGGTTGGGAGTCGAAAAAAATGGTGCAAATCGGGTTGAGGCGAAAAAATTGCCTCAACCTGACTTGTCCCATTTCTTGACGCCCAAGCCCCATATCCCCCTACGCCGGCGCTGCCTGGTGTACGTCGTTTTTTTCCATGCACACCAGGCAGCGCCGGCGGCTAACGCCGGCTAACGTCATTGATTAAATACGGCGCCCGCATGGCGCTTCAGAATGGCGTTAGCCGGCGCTAACTTTTTTTACGCAAAACTGCGTTAGCCCAGTTTTGCGTCAAAAAGTATAAATATGGCCCACAGTGCGTTGACCCCCAACAAGTACCAATCAATAGCGAATGTTACTTTTTTTGGCAAACTAACATCTGCATTCAAACAAATAAGTCAACAACAGGATCTTCCCTTAACACCAATAAGGACTGGTTATAAACTATTATAAGCTCAACAAGAGTACTAACAGGTATCATTAAAGACAGAACAAGAGTTTGATAGATTTAAGAGATGGTGTTAAGTACCATCAAATAGCAAAAACTGACCACATCTCCAAGGAGACCAATTATGTTTTAAACACATAATGGCATACATTGAAGAAGACAAACTACTGCCAAACTACAGAAATTGAGTTTGTTTTGGGAATGAAGAATTTCTGTTAGTGACATGGAACAACATCAAAAAATATAACCGCCAAGTTAACAGGGGTAGCATCCTACTTCTATTTGATCTTTCATCGGCCTTCGTCATGCTTCACCGCATCACTCTTACTTCACTGACAGGATGCTCACCATACCGCTTTCTCTTTGGATTTTGAATCATTCAGCTCAGTTGACCACTCCCCTCTTACTTCACGGACAGGATGCTCACCACATCACATGCCCTTTTGATTTTTAAATATCCAGCTTAACAACTGGAGTACCACATGGTTCAACCACTGCTCTTCTCTTGTTCAACATCTACCTCAGTTCACGATTAATCACAACTACTATAATCATGCTAATGACATTCAAATCATTCCAAAGCTTGAAATGTCAACTGGGCTTGACTCATACCATGGGAAATGGCCTACAGGCAACTGACGAATGGATGTTAGCTTACCACCTAAAATGGAAAAGGTGTGAAGGACAAATGACTTCTGGGTCCCTTGTGGCTGAGGAAGGGAGGGTTGACGCACACAGGGGGATGGTATCTCTTCATCAGACTCCTCAGCTCCAATTTGCCGCAAAAACGGTGTTGGGTGTTTGCACCAACAATGCCTGCGTTCACTCACAAGACAAGTTGAAGTGATCATAATTAGGCGGGCAGTTGTCAAGGTCCGTAGAGGCAGCGAGCAGCTATGCACAGGCTCACAGTGTGTGCACATGCAGAAAGTCAAGACAAAGTTAAGGTTCCATTGTGGCATCACAAATAGCATTGGAGGAATTATGTGTCAAACTGTTAATATGTCTCATCACAATAGGGGATTTGAACAAGGAGAGTTTTCTGGCACAAGTAAAAATGCCCAAAGGGCTGTCAAATACATTTTTATATAGTGTCCCTTGTTCGGTCTTGCTGGGTTGCTACCTTTGCTCTTTCCTTTTGTCCTCTTTACCATTATCTCCTTCCTCGTCCCCTGATACCTCCACCCTATCCTTACTCTGCTCTCTAGATCTCTCTCTTTCATCTTTCTCTTCGCTCTCTCCTTATTAATTACCATAATAATTTCTCTATTTCCTTCCCGCTGTTTCCTTCTTCTCCCCTCGTGCCACCCCTCCTTTGTTCCACTTTCTCTACCTCCCCCACCCCCGTGTTTTTCAACCCCCACGTTCCTTTTACTTGCTCTCTCCAACCGTCTCTCTCTCTCATGATTTTCTTCTTTCCTTTCCCCTTCCTCCTTTCCTTTCTCTCTTTTTCCTTTCCCCCCCCATCACTCTCTTTTGCCCTCCCCCATGCCCCCCCTGTTCCCCTCTCGGTTGTCACCCCCTCCCTCCCCTTTCCTTCCCCCCTCCCTCTTCTGTCCTCCCCTTTGTATTGTTTCCCCCCCCCACCCACTCTGTTCCTGGCTCCTTCTCTCCTTCATGTCTTCCCTTCCTTCTTCGCACCGGGCCACGGGACCGCTGGGAACTACGTTTCCCGGCGGCCCCACCCGGAGCGCGAGGCTTCCGGTTATGACGCTCGGGCCGGAGACTTCCGGCCCGGGCCCCACCCGAGCACTCACACGCATCCATGCCGGCGCCCCGGCTCTGCTGGGGCAACCGCAATGACGGCAACCATATTGAGGCTAGAAACGCACCAAAAAGGCCCGCGGCGGTGATTCACTGCATATAATCTCTAATTACCGCACTAATAGGGCGCACCTGGAACATCTAGCAGCCTTAAAAAGACCGTTTTCCTTCAGCCACTTGTCGCAAGCGGTCCAAGGAGAGGACGGTATAGGCGCACGGCGAGCGCCCCCTTTGATGTAGTGAGTGACTGAATGGATCACAGGCAGCACAGATAAGCCTTCTCTTCTTCCTTTTTTCCCCCCCTCTTCCCTCCATTAATTTTAATTTTATTTTACTTTCTATCTGTTTTTTGACTACTAATTGTAGCCATCCCTTGTTACTACTTTTTTATTATGCAGTATCTTTTTATTTAGCAAGGACAGTGGGTTCCTAGTGGGAACCACTCCGCTAGTCTTGTTCTCCCTTGTATTTATACTGGTTACACCTGTTCCCTTCCCTTCCTCACTTTGTCTTTGTGTCCGTCTCTTTCTGTGTCTCCCCTTAGTGTTTGACTATAAGGGGACACTCCCCCTCCTAGATACCAGAGGCTAGCAGCCTCTATGAAAGGGTAAGAGTTGTAATTCCCTGAAGTGGTAGGACTGTCCACTTGTATAGATAGATGTACCCACTTGGTCACTCTACGCATGAATATTGCCTATTATGAACATATGTGTTATGTGCATGAATGCATCCCCTTGACACGTGTGTAGTTGGTTGGTTTTTGCAGTGTTGTGTGCCACTATTGTTCTAATTGTTTGTTTATCCCCCATAGGCCGCCTCAAGGTAATTCCTTGGGTAAGGTAGACCTTTTACTTCACACTCTTTGACCCTCACATAGAGTACATTTCCTCCAACGTGAGACGTAGGGATCCTAGGCCCTGACGAATGCCCCGAGACCTCCATTGGCTCACTTCTGAGGGCAGAAACATGTTGGCTATTAGTTAGGTGACCCTGTGAGTCCTTATCCTCACAGAGGTGTCCCAACCCCTGTTTTAACTACACCAGTCAGACACCACCATTAAATTTGTCACTCCTCACAGGTGTCTGCTTAGGTGTTTTTAATTTTTTCACTAGATTAGCTGGATCCCGATCTTTCCAGAAACAAGTTTATTTATGCACTCCCTCCTGTTCCTTTAACAGTGAGGTTGAGTCCGCCCAGGTGGCACTGTCCTACCTGGGTGGGTCTAGGTGGTCAAATGATGAAGCATGACACTATATAGTGTGTGAGACCACCTAGTCCGTAAAAGGAACTCCCCCCGGTGTCTCTCCCCGCGCATGCACTCTGTAGTTACTTACTGACATTTCACTGACATTACCCTTCCAAATAGGAACACATACAACCCAGGGCTACGCTGGTACCCGCGACGCCCTCGTTAGAGAACCCCGTACTATCTTGTGTATTTTGAATACAAAACAAACATAAGATGACTTGGGCCTAAGCGTTTTTGATCTTCTTCAGAACGCAGGGCAGAGAAGCAGAAGTGGTAAGGCTTATAGGATTCCCTTGCTCTATTCCATCCTGAATGTGTTACCTATCAAGTGTTCTTGCGGAAACTCCAATGTTCAGAATGGCTGACATTGCACGTTGTTGATGGTGGCAAAAATATCTAGCCAGCCTCTCCCCTCTGGTGGAAGATGCCCTGCGCCACCTCGGTATGCAGACCACATTTGTAATCTATCAGATGAGATCTGTTCAGTTTATCCACTCTGGCATTGTGAGACTCATCTAGGCCACTGGCGAACAGGAAGATGCCCTGAAAAACACCTGCAGTAATGCAAAGCCTCCTGGTACAGGACCTGCTCCGCCGCTGCTTTTCTCTTTGTTGCAGTACGATATGTTGGTGGTTTTGTGTATGAGAACTTGCACCAGCCTCCACTTGATGGATGGAAAGGAGCCCATCAGAGCCAGACGAATGGCCTGCAGTTTCAGCAAATATATGTGGAGTGAGCCCTCCGCTGGAAACCAGAGACCTCTGATATCCACCTCCCCTCTGTGGTACCCCTACAAATCTCAATCTACTAGTCATGTGTTGATCACCACCGTGAGATCTGGGTGGGGAAGAGACAGTGGCCTACAGCTGGACAAATTGTGGTGCTATCTCTTTCCAGATTTAGATGGTATCAGAAAAGATGCCCATTACAAATTCAAGATCCCTGCAGAGACCCAAGTGCCACATGACATAGTTGACAAGGAAGATCAGGAGACGTAGAGGCCAGGAAGCCTCAAAACCACCTCACCATAATCCAGGCCCCAGCTTGGAACTTTAGGATCATGGCCCAAATATCCTGCACTTACTGCTGCAAAAGAAAACTCCTGAACTATGCCTAGGATTGGCCCTGTAGAGGAATCAGCTGGGCCTTTTCTAGTCTATAATTAAACCCCAATATATCAAGAGTTCTGCTGTGATCCGGAGGTGATCCATGACAGGGTGCACAAGCCCTGCTTCAATAGTCAGTCATCAAGGTACAAAAATACAAGGCTCCCAACCTTTGAACATGGCCCGCGACCATGACCATCATGTTCATGAAGACAAGAGGGGTTTTGGTAATGTAAAAGGGAAGCAAAGCAAACTGAAAATGCTCCTGGCTCACCTTAACATGCAGGTAACGCATGCTACACTGCACAGAAGGTATATGAAAATATGCATGCTGCAAGTCCAAGGACACCATCCAGTCGCCCGGTTCCAGAGCAGATAAGATCTAGCCCAAAGTGAGCATTTTGAAATTGTTTTCCACAAAGAGACCTTTATGGGTTCAAGTTCCAGAGTAGGCCTGAAAACTCTGTCCTTTTTCAGAACAAGAAAAAAGCAAGAGTATTAATCCCTGCCTTTCTCGAAATATCTCTATGGCACCCTCAGACAGCAACAGGCACCCTCCGCTAGAAGAATTGACAAATGCTCTTCCAAAACTCATTCTGGTGTTGGGAGGGACATTGAGCGATGAGGAGAGGAAAAGCAGGTCATAGACTTTTTGAGCAATTTGGAAGACCCACTTGTCGGACATGATGGATCACCAGTCTGGAAGGAAGTTCTGGATCCTGGACATGTGCTGCTGAGGCATACTGTAGCAGTTTCTTGGCTTTCATAGCAGGAGAGGAATAGTTGGAGAATGGTGTCTCTGCTGACCCACATGATGCCTGTGAGATCCATGGCCCAAAAGGAATGGGCTACCTCCTTCATCACTGTCTGCACATGTAGTCTCTGCATATATGCCAGCTCCCTAGAATAGCCTCCAATTTTCTGCAACTGGTGCAAAAGTTGTTTGCATTGGTAAACTGCCCCAATGGGCGCGCATTTGCTCTGCTGCATTTAAGCATTCCAAAGTGGAATCCACCTTTTCTCAGAAGCAGAAAGCCTTTACATCGCTGAAGTACCCAGTGGACCAAATCCAGGCATATGGAAGGAAAACAACATTAGTACTGATCACCCTGCCAAAGCAAATGTGGTAGCCAGATCTAAGTAGATAACATAATTGGCCATCTCCTGTCCAAAGATCTTTCAGGACTGCCTTTGGATGTTGCTGGGAATACCACGAGTGGCATCCTTGTAGCGGCCCCTACAAACAGATTCCGATTACAGATTGCAGTACCAGACTGGCGAAGAAAACATTATTTTGCCAAAAGCATCAATTCTCTTGGATTACTTTTCTGGAAGAGTGTTTGGAAATGAGTTTAGGATTCACCTTCTTGGTCGAGGCATGAACAATCAGGCTCTCTGGTGTGTAGTTCTTAGTGAGAAAATCTGGGTCACCAAGCGCCAGTCTATGAGGTGTGGCCACCTGCCTGTTCAGATAGGCAAGAAAATAGGTTTAAACTATGTAGCCATCCAGGTATCTGTGAGGACATCATCACTCAGATGTTGCTGGCCCAGGCTGCAGAATTTCCATCAAAACATTTGTTTTAGTTTCAACATAGGACAGCTGTAATTGTATTTCCTTGCTGCCCACAGCAAATGAGGCACTGTCTTCTGTAGGTGGCCCCATGTGGTGAGTCAAGCTCTACCTCAAGAGAGGTGTTAAGATACAGGGCATCATCAGTATAATAAGAAGGTAGCATGCTAACCCCTCACCATCATCAGTATCATCAGCATCAAAATCCTGGAGTGCACCCTGCTCCGGCACAAGATCAAAAGCCAAAAAGAAAGGAAAATGATAATTATCCTGTAAGAATCTGTTTGTGGCATGTAATGCTGTAGATTCACATGCTATTCATACTTCTGCCATCTAGTGTTGGGCTCAGGCATGTGCAACTTGTTTTTGTTCAAAGACATCTTTTTGAGTCACAAAGTATAGTGACTCCACCTGTCAATGGTAATGTGCATGGGCATCAGCACCATTGTTGGATTGTTTTTTCCACACGGAGGCCAAGGATGTAGATGGACCGTAGCTATACAGAAGAGATGACCATGCAAAGTAGAGGTAAAATGATAACGCCATCTGCAACAACCCCAGGCGACTGGGGAGGAGAGTGGGTGCCTGTGATAGCACTACATGCCACAAACCGATGCTTACAGGGTAACATTTTCCATTCATGGCATGTGTAGCTGTAGATACACATGCTGTGCATAGACTAAAAAGCAGTCCTCCCAAACATAGTGGCTTAGCTGAAGGATTTTGCACAAAATTGGAAAAGTGCACGCAAGACAGCCTGGCCAGCCTTAGCTTGCTGGCAGGCCAAGACATCCACACAGTAATGTTTGGTAAATGTATGAGGGGTAGACCATGTAGCTGCTTTGCAGATGTCAGCTGAAGGAATGTTACCTAGAAAAGCCATTAAGGCCCCTTTCTTACAAGTGGAGCACGGTCTGGTAGCTTCGGCACACCCCAGGCACACAGCTAAGTCCCTTGTAAAAGATACCAGTGGTACCAAGAGCTCTGTAGGCAGGGAGAGTCCCTAAGGGCTGCAGCAGGTATTATGCCACCCTAAGGGACCCTCACCATATAGGCCTGTATGCACCTAACGAACCAGTGTGCAACACCTGCAAAATATGAGCATGCCCCTTGTGTGGTTTGGAAAAAGACACAAAGAACAGTTGTGTCTTACGGAAAGGTTTTGTTCTGTCAATGTAGCTATTTTGACATCCATAGTATGCAAAGCACGTTCCACTATGGATTGGGGATGTTGGAAGTGTAGGAAAGTGTAGAAAAGGTCCCCTTTTGGCATGGTTATCCCCCCACTTTTTGCCTGATATCTGATGTTATCTTGACTGAGTGTGTTCTGGATACTGCTAACCAGGCTCCAGCGCCAGTGTTCTTTCCCAAAACTGTACCATTGCTTCCACAATTGGCACACCCCGACCATACAGCTAAGTCCCTTGTAAAAGATACTAGTGGTACCAAGGGCTCTGTGGCCAGTGAGGGTCCCTAAGGGATGCAGCAGGTATTATGCCACCCTCAGGAACCATCACCAAACACATGCACACTGCCCTTGCAGCTTGTGTGCTGGTAGGGAGAAAAAGGTAAAGTCGGCATGGCATCCCTCTCTGGGTGTCATGCAAACAAACCACTGCCTGTGGCATAGGCAAGTCATTCCTCTAGCAGCCCTTACAGCCCTAAGGCAGGGTGCACTATACCACAGGTGAGAGCATAGCTGCATGAACAAAATGCTCCTACAGAGTCTAAGTCCATTCTTAGACATTATAAGCACAGTGTGGCCATATTGAGTACATGGGTTGGGAGTTTGTCATTCCGAATTCCATGATGGTTTCACTGAAGACTGGGAAATTTGGTATTAAACTTCTCAGCTCAATAAATCCACTCTGATAACAATGTTGGATTTATTGACAAATGCACACAGAGGGCATCTTAGAGATGCCCCTTGTATTTCACTCAACCCTTTAATGTAAGGCTGACCGGTCTGAGCCAGACTGTGATTAACTGGCAAGTTTCTGACCCCATGGGGTGAGAGCCTTTGTGCTCTCTGGGCTGGGAACAAAGCCTGCTCTGGGTGGAGGTGCTTCACACCTACCCCCTGCAGGAACCGCAACACTTAGCAGTGAGCCTCAAAGGCGCCTTCCTCCTGTTACACTGCCCCAGGGCACTCATACTAGTGGAGATGCTCGCCCCCCGGACCAGACCACACTTTTGGTGGCAGGTACAGCAAGAAAATTAATAAACACCCAGAGGAGTGCCCTCTCAAGCTGGGCCCACCCCCAGGGTGCACAGAGCTGAGGTAAACCCCTCCTGGCAGAATCCTCCATCTTGCTTTGGAGGGTGTTAGCCAACAGGGCTAAGAATTTGCCCCCCTCCCCAAAGGGAGTGGGCAGAAGAAGGGTATTAGCCACTCTTTGGGACAGTAGCCATTGACTACTGCCCTCTGACCCCTGTAGCACCTAGATCTTGTATTTACATTGAACCTTTCTCTTTACATTCCTGGTGGCCTAACAAGAAGAAGAAGGACTGAAGAGCCACACCAGCAGAGAATTCTCCAGACGACAATTGACTTGGCCCAGCCCTACCGGCCTGTCTGCAGCTTCAAGAACCCTGCTACAAGAAGACAACTCATTCTACAGGACCAGTAACCTCTAAAAAAAAAACAGAGGACTGCCTGCCTACCTAAGGACCAAGATCTCCCAAGGACAGCGGCCATGTCCATAAAGAAACCTCCAAGAAGGACTGCAGAACCACCCCAGATCCGCGAGTCCTACCCACTCTGCACCCGAAGCCCGTGTCCCGTGTCCAGGTAGCCCACTGGTCCAGAGAAGATCCCCAGGCGTGTCCACCCTGGGTTGACCCCTCCTGACCAATACAACAACACCTGCAGCCTATATCCAGAGGACCCCCCTGACCGTGACCGGCTCCGGTGAAGATTTCCCGACACCTAAAGGTACCCCTGCAACCACAGCTTTCTGGCCTTGGGAACCCAATAGATGGTCCAGCAACGTCCAGTGGGCTCTCTACTTACCTGTCCAGAAATTGTTTTTCTTCAGTCGACTCCCTGCACAACGCCGGCAGCATCTTTGTGAACCCTGGGGCTGCTTCACTGAAAAGCATTGGGAGCCCAATGCTGTGTTTGCACCCTGCCGCCCCTGTGCCTTTGAAGGTGTGTGTTTTTGGTGGTGACCAGTGGCCCCCCGGTGCTGATCTAAACCCTGCAGGTCTGTTGTGACCTGAAATTGCTGCTACTTACCTGCAAATATTTTCTTTCTGAGCGCCCCCTACCTCCATAGGATTCCATTGGGCGGCCAACACCAACTTTGACCTCTGCTGCACTCGATGGGCCCGTGTTGCTGGTGGTGCACTCTTGGTGTCTACCTTCACTTTGTCCTGTGGACACCTTAACCTCCGAAGACTGGCATCATAAGTCGAATACTTACCTCAGAATTGTGTTGTTACTTTTCCTCCCCTAGGACTGCATTGCTTTCTATCTCGAAGTTCCACACAGGAGCAGGAGGTGTCCAAGGTGGGATGACACATTTGTATCTTCCACAAAAGCCTTAATGAGTGGAATTCTGAAAAGTGAAATGTCTATTTTGTAGGTAAGCAGCCCTAGCAGATAAACTGAGTCTGACACAAGTATAAACAAGGCCCGACTTCTGTAGGTGAAGAAGGTAACAGACAGTATCCTGCACAGATGCTTTGAGAGGGTCAGTATGCCTAGGGAGGCAGTAGTGCATGAACATCTCAACTTGGACGCATTGGAGGCTCTAGTTGTGGGACTGTGTGCTTCTTTGAGAATGGTCATGCACTCTACGAGGAGGTTAAGGTAGTCAAATTTTAAGACCTCAGGAGTCAAATCACAAGATTGAGCTGTTGAGGGTTGGGATGCCTGAGAGTGCTGTGGTTTTCAGAGAGAAGGTGCAGATGGTTGGGGAGCTTCTCAAGAAGGACTAGGGAGAGTTCCAGGAGGGTGGTGTACCAGTGCTGGTGTGCCCAGGTTGCAGCTACTAGGTTGAGAGTGAGGAATGTCAGCCTCAGTTTCTGAACCACAAATGGGAGAAGTGGGCGAGGCAAAAAAGCATAGGAAAATAGCCCCGGCCAATTCATCCATAGTGCATTGCCCATGGATCATGGGAGCCTGTAGGCGAAGCTTGGGCATTTTCTGTTATCGGCAGTGGTGAACATGTCTATATGTGGAAATCCCCAACAATGAAAGTGGGTTGAGTTCCCATTTGTGGACTTGTTTATGCATCCTGCTGAGCAGATCTGCCAAGTTATCACCCATTCCGGGAATGTACAGAATGACCAGATGTGCCCTGTGATGTATCGCCAGCGCCAGATACTCTGGACTAAAGCAAAAAACTGAGTCAGTGCTACAGGTTGTTTGCTTTCCACCATTGCAGAGAGCAATAAGTACGACCCCAAAGATTGGAACGGTTGCACCCTTGCTGTGATTGGATAAGCTTTACCTACTTGAGAGTCAAGAATGGCTCTGAGGAAGGGTTGTACCTGAAGGGATAGGAGGTGAGATTTTGTTTCACTGATCACAAAGCTTAGGTTGTGAAGGAGCTGTACGATGGTCTGTGTGTGCGCTTGGCATAGCTACTTTGTGGAGCTCTTGATCAGCTAATCGTCTAGGTAAGGGAAGACATGGATGCCGCTCCTTCTGAAGTGAGTGGCTACTATGGCCAGACACTTGGGCTCATATTTATAGTTCAATTGCGCCGAATTGCATTTTTTTTAATGCAAATTCATCGCAAACCTAACTCCATATTTATGTTTTGATGGTAGACAGGTCTAACGTCAAAATATAGGAGTTTGCACCATTTTTTTGATGTGTGCACCTACCTTGCGTCAATGAGAAGTTTCCATCTAAAAAATGGTGCTATCCCTATAGCCCCATATTTATCCCCCTGTGGTAAAATGACGCACAGGTGGGAGGAGAGGCTAAGTAATGGTGCAAATCTTGCTTGGCACCATTATTTAACCTCTGGATCAGACAAGGAGTTAGGTGACCTGTGGGCCCATTTCCATGGTTAAACACCATGGAATGGGTCCACAGGTGCCCTCCCCAAGCCCCAGGAACACCCCACCCCCACCAGAGGGACACCGGAGGATGGGGGACCCCATCCCAGGTTAGTAGGGTAAGTATTCTTTATTGGTTTAATTTTTTCGCCATCGGGGGCCCTAACTTGGGGCCCCCTACATGGCACACATGGCATGAACCCAGTGGTCCCAGTCAAACCAGGACAGAAGCCCTATGGAACTGACAGTACGCCAGTGGATGGCAGACAGCATCAACACATTTGCCACCAGCATCAACCTTCTTACTCTACCAGTCGGGAGGGGGCATATCTGTACCTTGGGAGTTGGCATGCCTTCAGGCTGTGTGCATGGCTAAGGAATCAGTGGGGGGTAGGGGGCTGATCTGGCCACTGATGTGAGGCAAGTCTCAGGGAGAGGTCTTGTACCTTTTAACCACCTGAGGAGTGACAACAGGCATCTTCACAGGCTGCTTGAATATGTTCCCAGCGGGCTTAAGCATGCCCTTGAGCAGCAAGAGTTATTGGAGGGACCACTGTTTGGAGAAGAGGGTTTCCATGACAAAGTATTTTTCTTTGAGCTGCACATGCATTTCCACCTTGTGGAAGGTAGCTGCTCAGTGCAAGACCTTGTGGCACAAGGTGGTATCATAGTCATTCCAGGGGTCGGGGGACAAGCTGTCCCCTTCAAATTAATATTAGGAGCCCTTTGGGCAATGTTGAGAGACTACAGCTAACAGAGAAGATATAGGGACAGAGGAAGTTGGCCCAGGAGTAGGAGGATGGGAAGCAAAACAGGCATTAGAGAGGTGTCTCTGTTGTGATGCCAATACTTCTGTGACTCCACAGGAGGGTCTCGTTCAGAATCAATTTCCTTTGCGAGGAACCGAGCCTTTGGATGCCTTAGTGGCTTGGCCGTGATACATCTGGTACCAGGTTAAATATGTATGAGTTGTTGCCTGGGGTAGAGGTGTTCTTGGAACTGTTGGAGAACTGGCTGTTTGAGATCCTGAAAGGCAGCAGAGGGAGTTAAGGTGGGGTGACGGCTCAAAGGTGCCGAGGGGTGCTTTGGGTCATTGGGTTTCAGCCTTGAAGACCTTGCATTTGAGTATCTCGGCTTCGGCTATTTCAGTTCTGAGTATCTCAACTCCGATGGCGGTCGAGAGGGTGCTTTCTGAACCAGCACCAAAGTGGCGGTTGACATCGACACATGAGCCTTCAAGAGGGACTTCAGTGCTGAATGTGAGGCGAACGTCGGGTCCGGCTCAGACGTGTGATGCTGACCATGATAGTGAGTCAATGGTGGACCAGAGGCCTCTGATAAAGTACAGGAGCTCAAAGTTGATACCTCTTTGAAGTGAGTGGTATATGAAAGAGTGGTACTTACTGCAGCAATCTTTGGTGGCGGGAGCTGAAGCGGCAGGGACTGCTCTGCCTTGGCAAAAGCCTCTGAGTCAGTGCTTCCCGGTGAGAACACTTCCTCCATCTCAATGCCAGATACACACAGCAGCTGTAGATGATCTTCTCGTTCTCTGAAGAGATCAGGAGTATATTCCTCCTCCTGATGATGCCTATTGGAAGCCGAAGCAAAGTGCCACGCCTATTGATTGCAAACCATCTTCTTGATCGAAAGGCAAGGCATGTCACAAGAGAATCTTCTTGATGAACAGGAGATAAACAGAGGTTGCAAACTTCATGCAGGTCTGTCCTCTGATAGTTTGCATGGCAAGTTAGACAGAAAAAGAACGGAGTGCTTTCTATCACATAGACATTCTCGGTTGTTGAAGTGATGGTGGTCTGATGGGCTGAGCCTTGTACAACAGAACTTGTTGACTGCAGAAGACAGTCAAAGAAAAATGCGGCATTGCGGACTGAAGAGTAGGCAGGATTTTTTATTCAACTGACGATCAACGTATCCAAGGGGGCAGGTGTCCAACCGAGGCTCACAGAGACACATCCAAACCCAATGGAGGAAAAAAAATAATCTAACGATGGAGCCAATGTCCCAGAGCATTACCAGAGATAGGAGGAGCTACTATACCTTGTGACTCAAAAAGACATCTTCGAACAAAAAGGTTGCATGAATCCGAGCACAACACTAGATGACAGGAGTATGCACAGCATGTGTGTCTGAGATGGAAGCGGCAGGGAATTACTGTCAGAGTGCATGACAATGGGATGCAATTTTGAAATCTCACTGTGCAACATCTGTCGAGCTCGGGCGATGTCTGTTCAGCAATGTCTGTTCGGGATCTGACATGGGTATCAGTAATGATCATCCTCCAGCATCGGTGGGGAGCACCAGTGTGGATCATGGGGGCAGAGTGGAAAACTGTACCAGAGCCTGTGTGGAAAAGGTAACATTTCCCAAGCAGACGGATGACACAGGGGAGGTATCTGCGGCAGTAACCCGACTGTAAGCCCGTGAGGTTATATAGGGCCTGGAAGTATGCCAGAGTGCACCGGAATTGCAATGAAAATTTACAGCATAGCCTCTTTCAAAGCCTCGATCTGCTGTGGGGTAAATGATGGCCAAGGAAACTCACAGAGCTTTGTGACCAACTGACAAACCGGTTACGTGGCCAGTGACCTTGATGGAATGAGACTTCTTTTCGACACCCTGTAACCGTTTCTTTGGAGTCAGAGTAGCGGGAAGGGGCCAAGTCCTGCTTTGCTTTTTTATGCTAGTCTTTGGACTTGGACACTTAATGGAAATCAAGAAGGTGGCAGAGCAGTTCAGGAGTGTTCCAGGCACTGGGAGGGGGACCAGGACCGGGCCCACAACTCCATACACAGTTTATTAAACTTGGTAGTCACACTACATTATTTATACCTCACACCTTCTCCATGCACTGCTTATAACGTTTTATATTATCTCACTTATATCATGTAAAATAATAGTATTTACAAGAATAGTTATGACATTGCAAATCAAATCTTTTTTTAGAACACAGTGCGTGGTAGAGCAGCAAGTTATTGTTAATGTAGTGTGGCTACGAGTTGAATACACTGTGTATGAGGTGCGCGAGTTATAATAGTTTGAAGGTGTCGCTTAAATGGTAGATTAAAGGTATAAGTTTAGAAATTCAAATTTTTGAGTACTTTAATTTTTGTTTCTAGCTAAATAATGAATAAAGTTATATTAATTTAAAGGTGGTTTGTAAATTATAAATTTAAGGTATAACTATAACTAAAGAATTTCTAATGCTTGTGTATTTTAAGTTTGGTTTGTATAGAAACAATAACTAAAGATTTCCTAACTATAACAAAGGTTTAACCTTTGTTTTTTTCATTGAATTTCAATGTTTTAAAAGAAATGTAAATATATAATATTTTGGAACACTAGAGATTACTGTCAAGTGATGTGCTACTAAATGGAGTATGGTACATTAGAGTAGAGTATAGTGTCATGCAGTGTACTGTGGAATATGGTATAGTGGAGTGGCGCACAGTAGAATAGCATACAGTGAAGTTGTGTAGAGTGGACTGTTGTACAGTGTAGTGCTGTACAGTGAAGTGGCAGATAGTGGAGTGCTGTATAGTGGAGCAGTGTACAGTAGAATAGTGTACAGCGTAGTGGTGGTAGAGTTTAGTGTGGTAGAGTGTAATAGCATACAGTGGAGTAGCGTTAAGTGCTTTGGTGTAGTGACAAGGAGTACAGTGGAGTGAGGTACAGTGTAGTGGTATACAGCTCAATAGTGTATAGTGAAATGTCATAGTGTAATAGCATACAGTGGAGTGGCATAGGGTGGACTATTGTATAGTGGAGTGGCAGAGTGGAGAAACATATAGTGTAACAGCGACAGAGGAGTTGCTTACAGTGGAATACAGTAGAGTGGTGTACTGTACAGTGCAGTGGTTTAGACTGGAGAGGCTTATACTGTAGTGGCATGGAGTGGAGTGGCATAGAGTGGAGAACAGTGGCATACAGTGGAAAACTATATATTAGAGCAGCGTACAGTAGAGCGGAATAGAGTGCATAGAGTGGAATGCAGTACAGTGGAATTGCGTACAGTGTAACAGTGCAGAGTGGCGTAGAGTGTAGTGGTGTACATTACAGTGGCATACAGTCCAGGGTGTTAAATTGGACTGACATACAGTGGAATGGCGTACAGTGGAATGGCGTACAGTGGAATGGCTTACAGTGGAATAGCACAGAGTGGAGTAGGTTACCCTGGAGTGGCATACAGTAAAATAGTGTACACTGGGGTGGCGTAGAGTGGAATAGCTTAGAGTGGATTGGCGTATAGTCTAGCCACTTTGAGTGTAATGTTGTGGAGTGGAATACCGTAGAGTGGAATGGTGTAGAGTGGAGTGAGGTACAGTTTAGTGGAGTACAGTGGAATGTCGTAGACTGGAGTAGCATAAATTTGTAGAGTGGAATACTGTATATTGGAGTTTTGTAGAGTGGAACATGGTACATTGTAATATCATACTGTGGAGTAGTACAGAGTGTAATAGTGTATAGTGTGGAACAACTTAGAGTAGTTGCATAGAGCGTAGTGGCATACAGTGGAGTAGTGTACATTAAAGTGGAGTACAGTGGAGTGTCGTACAGTGGCATAGCATAGAGCGTAGTACGGTAGAGTGGATTGGCATAGGGTGGCATAGAGTTTAGTGTTGTAAAATGGAGTGATGAAGAGTGTAATAGCATATAATGGATTGTCATAAAGTGGAGTGGTGTACAATAGAGTGGAGTACAGAGGAATAGCGTACAGTAGAGTGGTATACAATGAAGTGGCATACAATGGAATGTCATAAAGTGGACTAGCATAGAGCTGGGGTCTCCAACTGGTCAATCATGAGCTACCTCTTGCTCGTCAAGACCACCTGAGTATCTTGTGCCGGTAGCGTCTGATTTTATTAGCCCATCAAAATCATTAACATTTAGGCCTTTTTTAAGGTGATTTTGCCCGCCCTCACCCAAATCAGCTGCTCAGATTGGCCTAATTGAACTTAGCTGGGGCGGGGCAGGCTGAAGAGAATGACGTTTTTACTCCTGGCATTTCCATCTCTACGCCACCTGCCTTTCACACCTTAGCACCGCACTTGTCTTGTGCACGAGTGTCAGTGCAAAGCAACAGGTATGGCAGAGCAGAGTGGCCGGAGCAAGAAAGTGGTGAAAGCAGTAATGAACTGCTACCAGGACCCGCGTACCTGCCCTGTTTAACCTGCCACTGATAGGAGTAGCAGGTAAGACCCCTGTGCAGAGCAACACCAGTAGTGAGCCCCGGCCTAACGTTACATTTGTTGAGGCGGCTCATTTCTAATTAATGAAACTGATGCTTAAAGGAGATATAACGATTCGTACATATAAAAAAAAAACACTTTTTGTGGCCCTGGCACACAATGTCACAATAATGATTACTGTGAAGCCCCGTGCCAGGACCACAACATTTTTTTTTTTTTTTAATATGCATGAATCGTTATATCTCCTGTAAGCATGCCCAACTTCGGGGCCAGTATTTCTTGTGAATTATTGTCACGCATGCCAGGGATGCATAGAGTGTTTGTGCCTTTGTGACCCTCGCTCACCCACTCCTTCCCTCCCAAGCCCTCAGAGGGCCTGGCCCCTTTTGCCCTTTCCTGAAGTACCAACACCCTCTGCTTTTCCCTCCAGTCCCCACCTGCCACTACTTCCTCCTTCTTTCACTGATTGCTGGACAGGGGCGTAGCTTGGTCAGTAAGATTGGGTGGGGGGTGAACTTCAGATTTCCCAACAACCACGCTGGCACATAATGTTGAAATACATTATATGACAAGCATGGCGCACCAGAGGGACTGAGGGGCAGCGTAAGGGAAGAGGAATGCAGATTGGTGGGGGTACTACGTGAGGGAAAACATATTATTTTGTAAAAAAACTGCATTTTTTAAGTATACCCAAACAGGATAAGGGAGAGAATGTGTGTGCGTTTTTGGGTGTGTAAAATTCCTGGTGAAATCTGACAGACAGCTCACCATACCTGACTCAAAGCTCCTGTACCCAACTATTTTTCACAAGATACATTTGTTAGGGAGTGTACCACCCCACACACACACACACACCCTGAAGCTACGCCCCTGCTTTTGGGACAACTCCGGTCCTCTCCCCTCCTCCCTTCCTCCTAGAGAAGTCATCACTCTGCCCGGTCTGTGTGAGAGAGGCCAAGCAGAGATCAGAGGCTCCGTGCCAGGTGCTGCTGCTGGCTCCTCACAGGGCCTGGTTGTACTTCAGAGCCATCCTGTGCCCTGATGGAAGCCATGAGTCATGGTTGTAGCTTCTTAGACAGTAGGACAGGCGAGTTGAACTTCAGATTTCCTGACAATCACGCTGACATATAATGTTAAAATACATTATATTAGAAGCAGGATGCATGAGATGGGCTGAAGAGGCAGTGGGAAGGGAGAGGTATGCAAACTGGTAGGAGTACTAAGTGAGAGAATCACAATATTCTATCTATAAAATAATAAAAAAAAATTCGGGCTTTCAAAACAGAGGAAAGGGAGAGAGAGTGCGTATTTATTTGTCTATTTGTTTGCATAAATGCCAGGTGAAATTCGAAAGACACCTCGCCATATTCCCCTGAAAGCAAGTGTACCCAACTATTCTTCAGAAAATACATTTATTGGGGTGGGGGTGTAACACCCCAAACACCCCCCTTAAGCTACGCCCCTGCGAGGAGCTTGTGAAAGTGCTTGGAGCAGAGGTTTGTGCTTCCTGCAGGTGACTTTGGATTTTGCAGAGGCCTGCAGGGCTGGGGAAGCTGAAGGGGTGGATGAGAAGGACCTCTCCTGGGCAGAGAGATAGGGGGGCACAGCCCCGTAAACACAGGCCTGGGGCCTGGCAACCCCTGAGGCCTGGCAGCCCATTAGCTAGGAAAGGGGTCCACAGCAGGCCAAGTGACTAGCACCCTTAAGGGACACAAAGCCCTGAAACTATCAGGCAGTGTCAAACACCAGTTAGGACCACAGGCCCAGGTCCAGCAGGGTGTGAGAAAAGGCTGATTTTGTTTTGGAATGTTTGAAAGCAGCCATAATGACATGCTGAGCAAGGGAGTAGCCAGAAAATTGAAACACTCCTCACTTGAAATACACCTCTATTACCACCAAGCATGCAAAGCAAGCAAATCAGACTCTCCTTAAGAGTTCTTTTCATCTCCTTTCGAGCCATCTAAACATCCACCCATTCACCATTTCATCTATTTATCTATCCATCTGACTATTCCTTCACTTTTCCATCTACTCACCCCTTCACCTTTCCATCTATGCACCTTTCCACCAAGAATTCCATCCATCCCTGTATACTTCCATCCATCCATTCATCCATCCTTTCACAGTTCTCCGTCTGTTCATTCTTACATCGATTCACCCCTTCACCTTTTTATCGTTTCATTCTTCCATCCACCCTTTCATCCTTCTATCTTTTCAACCTTTTACATTTACATCAGTTCATTCTTTCTCTGTTTTATCATTTCACCTTTTTTCCTTTCAATGTTTACTTCCTATCATCCTTCCTTTCTCCTCCTGTTCTTTCTCCTTGTATGTACCCCCCTTATTGCTCCTATTCTAACTTTTTCTTTCTTAATTTCTTTCTCATGCGTACTTTTCCTATTGATTCCACTCCCTGTGTTGTTTCTCTATTTAAATTTTTCTCTTTTTCTATCATTGTTTACTCAGTCAAAGCACCACATCCCTCCTTCATGGTGTTCCACATATTATTTATGAGCATTTTGATTGCAGACAGAAAAGGCCCATGAACAAGTATTTAGGGCCATATTTATACTTTTTGACGCTAATCTGCGCTAACGCAGTTTAGCGTCAAAAAAATTAACGCCGGCTAACGCCATTCTGAAGCGCCATGCAGGCGCCGTATTTATAGAATGGCGTTAGCCGACCGGCGCTGCCTGGTGTGCGTGAAAAAAAACCACACACACCAGGCAGCGCCGGCGTAGGGGAAAATGGCGTATGGGCGTCTAAAAATGGGGCAAGTCAGGTCGAGGCAAAAAAATCGTCTTAACCCGATTTGCGCCATTTTTTTACGACGCCCATCCCCCATCAACATGACTCCTGTCTTAGCAAAGACAGGAGTCATGCCCCCTTGCCCAATGGCCATGCCCAGGGGACTTATGTCCCCTGGGCATGGTCATTGGGCATAGTGGCATGTAGGGGGGCACAAATCAGGCCCCCCTATGCCACAATTTTTTTTTTTTTTAAATACTTACCCCAACTTACCTTTTCTTCCCTGGGATGGGTCCCTCCATCCTTGGGTGTCCTCCTGGGGTGGGCAAGGGTGGCAGGGGGTGTCCCTGGGGGCAGGGGAGGGCACCTCTGGGCTCCTTCAGAGCCCACAGGTCCCTTAACGCCTGCCCTGACCCAGGCGTTAAAAAGAGGCGCAATTGCGGGGTTTTTTGCCCCGCCCACTCCTGGGCGTCATTTTTGCCCGGGAGTATAAATACCACGCACATGCCTGGGAGTCATTTTTTAAGACGGGAACGCCTCCCTTGCATATCATTAACGCAAGGAAGGTGTTCACGCCAAAAAATGACGCTAACTCCATGAACTTTGGCGCTAGACGCGTCTAACGCCAAAGAATAAATATGGAGTTAGTTTTGCGTCGAATTTGCGTCGAAAAAAACGACGCAAATTCAGCACAAACGGAGTATAAATATGCCCCTTAATTTTTAACTGGGACAGAGTTCACCACCCATGTACCCAGGGTCAACCCCCACTTAAGCTGCTAGGTTCCCTATGCGTCCGATGCTGTGGCATGATTCTTGCATCTGGCTTTTGCAGCTCTGTAGCATGAACGTCAATTCACCAAAAGGCCAGGGATAGTGGAAGTGACATCACACAGCATTTGACCTTTATATTCACTCACCCACACATGCTTAAACATAGAAACACACAGTCACAATAACACACACACTCTTACATAAACACACTCTCACTTGTACGCATGCACGAAATATACATTTAAAAGCATGTTTGACTCACCTCAACTGCGTGGGGAGGGCGTATTCCAGGTAGTTGTACTCCATTTTATTACACTTATAGTGAATAATATGTTATTAATCACGATTAGCATAATAAAATTGGAAAAAAAACAAGGAAATTGCATCCCCAACCTATGTCCTTAAAGGTGAGATGTCCCTGTGTTACTGGCACTGATTTTGCCACCTCTGAGACCAGGGTTTGCAAGGGGCAACGCAGAGTGTATTTCTGTAACATGCAGAAGAACATCCAATTATATCACTGCATTGAGAGGCAATTTTAGAAGTGCTAGTATTTTATAAACATCATGGACTCCCTCTATTGCTGATGACAAGAAAGAAAAGCCACTTATTATGTGCATCATATATGTGGCCTAGATTGTTGTTACTAACTACAGAACTGTATAATAGCACAGGAGAGATTTTGTAGTGTCCACTCTGCATTAATGCTTTTGAAGGTGCTGTCCTGTGGGATGATGAAGAAAGGGGAGGCATTGTGTTGCAGCATTAATAGTGCTTACTAACCCAATGTGTGGCCCTGAAGCACTTACTTACGTGATCAGCAGGCTGTGCAATGCAGGGTGTGTGGTTGAAGGTGTTTTCTTTGGTTTGTGGTCCTATGTGGGAAGTATTTCCATGTCTTGTGTGATGAACATCAAGGTGGGTTTATCTGATAACAGAAATAACCTTTATCATGTTATGGGTCGCAGCACGTGGCAATGTGGTGAATAATGTGTGAGACAGATATACAGTTTATGATTTTCAGTCTGCTGTCAGCTTTGAACAGCTCTATAGGTCCCAAAGGTATTCCTGGTGTTTGTAGCAGTCTGCTGGCAGCCTTAACTGGTTACTACAGAGGTCAAGATCACATAGTTTGTTGAAGAGGGGAGTCAGGATTGATCCCAGGTTTTCTGGTTCCATGTTGTACTGTTCAACCACTGGGTATCTCCTTCTCCCGATAGATGGCTTGTGTGGTATCAAAGTTGAGGATGAGGCCAGGTCCACGCAGGAGATGATGATAAAAGCTTTTTATTCAGTAAAACTTCACAGATAAAATAACAGGAACTCCAGCCTCCAGTAAAACTTCCAGCACCATCAACTGTCCAGCACGGAATGCTGTCCAGCTGAGGGAGATACTAAAAGCCGCAGGTGAGACTGGAAGATACCAAATGAAATCTACATAATATAAATAACCCTAAAACATAAAATACAAACATACATAAAAATACTACACAAAACACTACCTACAATATTGTTACAGAAATAAACACGATACTACACCATGGCTATCTTTAGTGCTTCATTGGGTGAGTCGCGACCTGGGGCATACTGAAGAAGATTAGACATGAGCAGGGGACCTGGGCAGTTTAAAGCAGCAGTGCTCAACGATCTGGCTCTTCGCAAACAGGGCAAGTCAAAGAATAACTTGCAATACTGGTATAAAGACATTTTCAGTCCTAAGTATAATGGGTTAACCAGATAATATTATTTGTTTCCTCAGTCAGCTGTATGCAATATGGGATATAGGTCACACCTCACCCAATGAAGTAATGTTTGGTTTAAAACTCATTTGGGTTTTAGGGCCAGGACATCTTCTTGTGTCTTGTAATTGTTGCTTTCATATTATGTATCAAAAAGAGAGCATGTACTTCTTTCAATGTTTTTTCTGAATTTATACTTATCTTGCCTACGTGTGAACTTTGTCCCTCAAAAATGTAGTTGAAGGCAGGCATTTAAGAGGGTGATCCCAAGGGAATGGAGAATCAATATCTTAAGGAGAGTGACACTGGTTTGAAATGTGGATGATCCCAGTTGCTGGAGGCCAGAGGTCACTGGGTTATGTCACCAAATGTGCAGCTGTCATCTAATATTATCGGGGGTAGTTTTGAAAGCTTGTCCTAATTCAGAAAAGTCCAATGTTTGCTACAAATGTAGGAGTACCCAATAGAAATGAATTGTACAAGGTATACATTTTAGTCCCCTTTCTATTTACAGAAGTCGACTAAACTCCACACCACCCAAAAACTATGCTTTGGTCATACTGGATCAAATCTCAGGTCATTTGTAAAAAACAGTCATCCAGGGTTCATAATTAAACATAGCTAAGGTGAGTTAGTTATCTCACTTTCCAAAGGTGCTGTTTAATTTACCAGCATGGCTGCTAATCACAAATGACCTGAAATACAAAATCATCAAAGGTGTCCACGTGGTACTCTTGACTGTTATAGATTCTACTCTTGCTTACAACCTTATCAACTACTATAATCATTGATGAAGAACCAGGTCACTCCAAAAGGCCAAAGAGTAAGACATACTATTTTCATCAAGAGGGGGAGAACACATTTTTATTTACACAAATTAAAGACACTGGTGTATGTTTAATCTATGGAACAAAAGTTGCAGTGGGAAAAAAGGGCAATGTTGAGAGGCATGTTTCAACAAAGCACATGCATTTAGTGAGGAAGTTCCATAAAGGAAGCATCCTGAGGTCACAAAAAGTAATCAAATTGAAATCTGCATTGCAGACACAGCAATCTTTTTCTACAAAGCCAACAAATAAAGCCACTGCAGTAACTGAAGCATCCTTTAAAGTTACTTATCACGGATCAAGCACAAACCAACATTTTCGGATGGAGCCACTGTGAAGGAAGCAATGCTTCTAATGGCACAGTCCTTATTCAACGATTTCAAAAATAACCCTGAAATTATGTCTACCATTTCAGATGTACAGTTAGGGTCGAACACTATGGCAAGAAGGGTATCTGCATTATCGGCCAACATGATAGAGTAGTTAGAGCAGGATTTAAAGACATGAAAATATTTTCCTATTCAGTGTGATGAATCAGTTGATGCAAGCGATATTGCCCAGTGGGCAATGTTCGTTAGAATAGTTTCTGAAGATTTCACTGATAAAGAGGAATTTGTAACTCTATTGCCTCTGAAAACCACAACCAGAGGAGCTGACATCTACAGTGAGGTGAAGAATTATTTGTTTAAACAAAACATACCATTGAAAAAGTTAGTGGCAATAACAACTGATGGTGCACCTGCGGTGATAGGGTGTCATTTTGGTCTCATTGCTAATTGTAAAGCAGATCCAGATTTCCCTCAGTTTTTAAGCTACCATTGTATAATACATCAACAGGCAATATGTGCCATGATAATGGGGTTTGATCATGTGATGGCTCCTGTTGTTAAAGTTATTAATTCAATTTGTGCAAAGGCCAAGCTGCACCAATCCCTCAAATTATTCCTTAAGGAACCATCATCCGAGTATGGTGACCTTTTACTGCATATTAAGATCCGATGGCTTAGCAGAGGAAAAATACTGCGTAGCTTCCTTTCCCTATTGCCAGAAGTCAACGTTTTCATGGAGTCTTGAAATGAAGATACCACACAGTTAGTACACACTGAGTGGTTGCTCGATTTAGCATCTTTGACAGATGTGACAGAAAAATTAAATGTATTGAACTGCGAATTACAAGGAAAAAACAAGACAATCACCAATATGATTAGTTCTGTGAAAACATTAAAATCAAAACTTAACCTTTTCATAGAGCAGGTACAGAAAAGAAAGCTGCAGCACTTTTCCTCTGTGCGCCAAATCCTTTCAGAAAATAAAGCTGAAGCTGAGCGCCTGGACATAGAAAAATACAGTAGCCTCTTGATGAGGCTTAATCAAGAGTTCAGTGACAGATTTAGTGATTTTGAGCAATTGGAGCCCTGTGTAATGTTCACTTCAAACCTCTTCATGGAAGTGGATGTTACTGACATTTCTGAGAAAGTTACTGCGCAAACGCAGTATTGCGTCAAAAAGTATAGCGCTGGCTTGCGGCATTCCAGAGCACCAGCCGGGCACCAAATTTATGGAACGCTGTAAGCCAGCGCAAAGGGTGGGTTAACGTCAGGAGAAATGACGCTAGACGGGTGCAGGTGGTGGTATGGGGGAAGGGGGTTTTGCACCAAAAAATTACAGTAGGCTTGTTAGACGCAAAAAAAATGCCTCTAGCTAGCCTGGCTTCATTTCCTGACACAAAACCATCCATACCATATGACTCCTGTCTTATAAAAGACAGGAGTCATGCCCACCACACCAATGGCCAGCACAGGGAACAAAGTTCCCCTGGGTATGGCCTTTGCACCCAGTGCCATGTAGGGGGCCCGTCTCAGGGCCCCCAATGGCACTTTAAAAAATATTTTAAAATACTTACCTCTACTTACCCTCCTTACCTTGTATGCACCCCCCCCTTCTGTGGTGTCCCTCTGGTGTGGGTGGGGGTGTTCCTGGGGCTTGGGGTGGGCACCTGTGGGCTCTTCTTTCAATGGTGTTTGACCATGGAAATGGGTCCACAGGTCCCCTAATGCCTGCCCTGACCCAGGCGTTAAATAATGGCGCTAAGCAGGCTTAGCGACATTATTTAGGCCTGCACCCCCTGCACCATTTTTGCACAGGAGGATAAATAAGGCGCTAGGGCCTTAGAGTCATTTTTTGGATGGGAACGCCGACCTTGCATCTCATTGATGCAAGGTGGTTTCACGCATCCACAGAATGATTATAACTCCAAAATGTTGGTGCTAGATTGGCCTAAAATATAAATATGGAGTTAAGTTTGCCCTAAATTAGTGTAAAAAATGACGCTAATTAACCACAAAGGAAGTATAAATATGTCCCTTAGTGTGCTTCTTAACCTTGACCCTGCCACCATGGACAGGGCTAGAAAAATCTACTCAACCACTGCTTTGGAGAGTCTTATTTGATCAGGTCAAGCTATTTTTAGGACTTACTCTCTCCTTCTAGCCAGTTGACATTGAACAGGTGTTCTGTTCAGTTGAAAAGTGGAGGGACAACAAAAGATGCCTTTAAATCTTGTTCTTATGTCATATTTGCTCTGTGTTCTGTGTTCACAGACAGAGGTCAAAAGTCAGTTTTTCTTACAATTAATTTTCCTACTCACTGCAGAGTTCCAGGACTTCGTATGGTGAACTGTGTGACCTGTTTAGAATGTAAAATAAAAGGATATAAGGTGTAAGGTTTTTCCTAACACACAGCATTTAAATGACTAAGTCAACTGTACAAACATTTCAAAATATATTTCAGTAGTTGTGAAAGGCCATTTTTTATATTTGTGTGATGAAAAAAATATTTTAATAGGCTGAAAACAAATCAGAATACTTTATCTTGATGTGCAAAGGATATGTTTTCTGAAACCCAATTTTCACAGATTGTTAATACTCTATTTAGTTTTACCAGCAAATCTGCAAGTAAGTGGAGAGGTGTTTGGAGATTTCTTGGAAAGTTACAGTGTGTACATGACAATATGCTACCACATCATGGTTTACTAATATATTTATTAAAATTGAGTGTTTACACATACTGAGAAACACTCCTGCGCTTATGGCAATGTTGTTAGTAAACTAAAAGAAGTCCTGAGGTATGTGAGCTAGAGGTCATGGGTATGTGGGCTAGATTCTTGTTATGCCTTTTCCCCTCCTGTGCCGAGCCTTTTTTTGGATATTTGGGGCAGTTCACTCTTAACTCATAACTTTTTCTCCACATAAGCTACCCACCACACATTTACGTCCTATTTTTTCCAACATCCTAGGGATTCTAGAGGTACCCAGACTTTGTGGGTTCCCCTGAAGGAGACCAAGAAACTAGCCAAAATACAGCGAAAAGTTCGTTTTTTTCAAAACAATTTGAAAAAAGGGCTACAGAAGAAGGCTTGTGGTTTTTCCCCTGAAAATGGCATCAACTAAGGGTTTGCAGTGCTAAAATCACCATCTTCCCAGCTTTCAGGAACAGGCAGACTTGAATCACAAAACCCAATTTTTCAACACAATTGTGGCATTTTACTAGGACATACCCCATTTTTACTATTTTTTGTGCTTTCAGCCTCCTTCCAGTTAGTGACCGAAATGGGTATAAAACCAATGCTGGATCCCAGGAAGCTAAACATTTCTGAAAAGTAGACAAAATTCTGAGTTCAGCAAGGGGTAATTTGTGTAGATCCTATAAGGGTTTCCTGCAGAAAATAACAGCGGAAATAAAAAAATATTGAAATTGAGGTGAAAAAAACAGCCCTTTTTCTCCACGTTTTACTCTGTAACATTTTCCTGCGATGTCATATTTTTGAAAGCAATATACTGTTACGTCAGCTGGACCCTTCTGGTTGCGGGGATATATAGGGCTTGTAGGTTCATCAAGAACCCTAGGTACCCAGAGTCAATAAATGAGCTGCACCTTGCAAAGGGTTTTCATTCTATACCGGGTATACAGCAATTAATTTGCTGAAATATAAAAAGTGAAAAATAGGTATTGAGAAAACCTTTGTATTTCCAAGATGGCCACAAGATAAGGTGTTGAGAAGCAGGGATTATTTGCACATCTCTGAATTCTGGGGTCCCGATAATAGCATGTGAATTACAGTGCATGTCTCAAATAGACGTCTTTTTTACACACTGTCTTACATTTGGAAGGACAAAATATAGAGAAAGACAAGGGGCAATAACACTTGTTTTGCTATTCTGTGTTCCTTCAAGTCTCCCGATACAAATGGTACCTCACTTACTTGGGTAGGCCTAGCGCCCGCAAAAGGAAACACAAAATGGACACATCACATTTTCAGAAAGAAAACAGAGCTGTTTTTTATAAAGTGCCTAGCTGTGGATTTTGGCCTCTAGCTCAGCAGGCACCTGGGGAAACCTAGCAAACCTGTGCATTTTTTAAAACTAGACACCAAGGGGAATCCAAGATGGGGTGACTTGTGGGGTTCTGACCAGGTTCTGTTACCCAGAATCCTTGTCTCCCGATAAAAATGGTATCTCACTTGTGTAGGTGGGCCAAGTGCTTGTGACAGGGAAGAGCCAAAAACATGTCGAAATTGAGGGGGAACCAAAGCGGTTCCAAAAGGGCAATTTGAGAAAAAAAATATTTTAGGCTGACAAGTGCAGCAGAATTGTTATCAGTATAGATGAGACAATGCTGGGTGGTAGGAATTTTGTGGATTCCTGCAGATTCCGGAAGATTCCATCACAAAAATGTAGGAAAAATGTGTGATTTCCAGCAAAGTTGGAGGTTTGCAGGGCATTTGGGTAAGAAAAGGGGGCAGGTGCAAGTGAAACACACCACCCTGGAATCACCTAGATGTTTAGTTTTCAGATGTGTCTAGGTCTTGTGGATTTTTCTACATAGCATTGTCCCACAGTCCATAAAGTGCAGCGCTCACCATTCCAAGTGGGACGATTTTGAGAGTTAGCCAAGCTCTCATGGCCCAAATGTAAAACAAAAACCCAAAATAATCAAATGTCCTCTTGCTTGCCGTGGGATAAGATGTTTTAGTGTGCGGGGGAGGACTGTTACCCCCTTCAGCTGGGTTGGGGGCATAACCAGGTCCATACTGGTTGGTCGCCACCACCCCACAATTTTTTTTTTTTTTTTTTTTTTTATTCCCTGGCATCTAGTAGACTTTCTGCCCCCCAAGGGTGTGGATCAGGGGTAATTGCCCCATCTGCCAACTGGTGGGCAGAACAACGTTGTCCCCATTTATTTGGGGTGGGGGTATGGCCATACCCCCACCCTCTTATTTTGAAAAAAATAATCTTTCCTGGTCTCTGGTGGGCTTTCTGCCCCCCGTGGGGGCAGATGGGCCTTCCAAAAATAAGCCAATCTGCCCCCAAGGGGGCAGATATGGCCAACAGTAATGTGCCCCCATGGGGAGCGACCCTTGCCCAAGGGGCTGCCCACCCAAACAAAACACACACATACACACACACCAATCCCTGCTGCCTAAGTGGTTTCTGCCCCTCTCCCCCCGGGGGTCAGATCGGCCTAATAGAAATAGGCCGATCTGCCCCCAACGGGAGGATAAATGGCCTAAAATAAATTCCCCCCCCCCCCCAGGGGAGCGACCCTTGCCTAAGGGGTCGCTCCCCTTGCGTGAAATTGGCGCAAAAAAATAAAGATCCCTGGTGTCTAGTAGTTTCTGCCCTCCTTGGGGGTAGATTGGCATAGCGAAAATCGGCCAGAAGGGGGCAGAAATGGCCTAAATACAATTTGCCCCTCCAGGGGAGCAACCCTTGCCTAAGGGGTCGCTCCCCATCTGTAAAACAACAACAGCAAAAAATCCCCGGTGCCTAGTGGTTTCTGCCCCCTTGGGGGCAGATCGGCCTAATTAAAATAGGCTGATCTGCCCCCCAGGGGGGCAGAAATGGCCTAAAATAAATTTGACCCCCAGGGGAGCGACCCTTGCCAAAGGGGTCGCTCCCCTTGCGTGAAATCCACATAAAAAAAAAAACTCCCTGGTGTCTAGTGGTTTCTGTCCCCCTTGGGGGTAGATTGGCCTCATAAAAATAGGCCAATCTGCGAAATGGCCTAAATATAATTTGCCCCCTAGGGGAGCGACCCTTGCCTAAGGGGTCGCTCCCCACCTCTAAAAAATAAAAATAAAATAAAAATGATACCTGGCGCCTAGAGGTTTCTTTTCCTCCCTGGGGGCAGATAAGGCCTTAAAAAAAAAAGCCCCCCTGAGGAGCGACCCTTGCCGAAGGGGTCGCTCCCCTTATGCCAATTTCTTATATAAAAAGAAATCCCTGGTGTCTAGTGGGCATTTTAGAAGCCGGATCGCTTTGCAATCCGGCTGCTAAAATGCTCAGAGAGACTTGAAAGGGAAGGAAATTACTTTCCTTCCCTTTGAAGCCTCTCAGGCCTCCTCCACGTGATCGGAAGAGAAATGCTAAGTTTCCAGCACGATGGGAGGAGGCCTCTGTTTGGTCAGCGTGCGAACGCGCGCTGACGTCGCGGGGGGTGGGTGGGTCGTTGGGGGCTGTCGGGGGTGGGAGGGGAAGGGCTTTCCCTTCCATTCATGCCTTTTGGGGGTAGCACTCCCTCCGGGCTCCGGGCCGAGGACGTAATGGTTACATCCTCGGCACAGGAGCACTGTGCCGCAGGACGTAACCATTACATCCGCGGCACAGAAGGGATTACTCAAACAAAAAGAGTTTTTTGGTACTGCAGAAATGCTGAGCTCACATATTTTAAAGTGCAATCATATGTGAGAATGTAGAAAAAGGCGATTTGAGACCCGTTTACTGGTCAAGTACATACAGTTAGGTCGAGTAGATTATTTAAGTTACTCGACCTGCAGGTCTAGAAACATTTTTATGATTTTTTGAGGCCTGATAGAAATGGAGACTCCCACACTTCGAAATGACATTGAATTGAAAGCACGTCAATCCAACATTAATTTCTGGAGTCTTGTGGATACTGAAAAGTATAAGAACATCCGCAGAGCGGCATTGAAACTTTTTTCCCTGTTAGGCCCTACTTATCATTATGAATCCGCATTCACTGATATGAACTTTGTCAAATCTAAGTTTCCCACACGTCTGACTGTCGAACATTTGAATGATTCCATTAGAGTTGTCCTCACAGGTTATACCCCAGATTACAGACGATTGGTGGACAAGCGGCAGTGTCAAGTCTCTAACTGAAACGGTTGCAAGGAAAAAGATAGCTATAGAGAAGAATCTTCAGCATCTTTCTAAGTTCTTTTATTATTTGAACAAGAACAAAGCAATGTATACTGCAGGCATGGGTTTCAGACACCAAGAAAGAGTAAAGTAGCTGGAGAGAAGAATGGTCAGTATCTTTCAAATTTTTATTTGCTGCACAAGAAAAGAACAAAACAGGTTTTACTGAAGGCCTGGTTTATTGAGATCAAGGAAAAAGATAGCTAAAGAGCAGAATCTTCAGCATCTTTCAAAGTTCTTTTATTAGCTGAACAGGAACAAAGAAATGTGTACTGCAGGCAAGTAAAGGGAGCGATAAGAATATAAGAATATAGTTGCCAAAATGACAGGTGGCATAGAAACTTTAAAGTCGAAATGTAACCTTTCAAAGAATGCAGTTTAGAGGGCAAACTCAGGGGCATATTTATGGCAAGTGGCACTGCATTGAGTGCAGCGCCATTTTTCCTGCGCCCCTTAGCATCCCCCTACCGTCACCATGTGTGCACCGTATTTAAAATACAGTGCACCACGGCGCAGGGTAGGGGGGCAATAGCGTAATTATTTTTTATGCTAATGGTGTACTCTGCAGGAGTAGCACCAAACTGTTGGCGCTACTCCTGCAGAGTACATAGGGGTCCATTCTAAAGAATAGAAACCCCCTTTTAACGCCTGCTCTTAGCAGGCATTAAAAGTGCCGTAAAAAATGTCGCTATGAAATCTCATAGATTTCCTAGCGTAATTTTTTCAGCCTCCCTAATGGGGGAACGCCCCCTTTGAATACATTATACCTGCCGCAAGCATAATGTAGCACAAAGTGCTACAGAGTGGCGCAATGCATGAATTGCGCCTCTCTGTAAAAACAGCATGGGGATTTGGGCCTCGTTGGGCCACATTAACATAAAAAATAATTACGTTAATGTGGCGCAAGGTGGCGCTGGGGCATTATAAATATACCCCTCAGTACTTTCCCAAATAGCTGCATTAAACTAAACTGAAGTTCAGTTTATCTGACATTGAAAAACACAGCGATCTTGTCAAATCTGCAATAGAAGAGTAACACCTCTTTAAATCCATCTGCATTTAAGATTCAGCAAAGCTTTGCACCCGCTGACTGCTACACACTGTGACTACTATAATGACTTCTCCGGAGTTGCCCTCCCAGGCTTCCAGATTACACAGTATTAGATGACATCACACAGTTCCACATTAAAGGTAAGACTGATTTTCTTGTATGTTTGGCAATTGAACTGCATTACAATGAGTATTTCAGTCACAGCTATTAATTGAAAGGTCTTGAAGAGTGGTGACAACACAAATCCAAATTCATTCCTATCAATGTTTCTAGGAAACTTTAAGGACATGGTTTATGAAAAGTTAGTGCCACTTTTTTGTCATTTTTTGACGCAAAAGTGGTGCAGTCTTACAAAATATAACAGTATAAAATCACAGTATAGCCTCTGAAGAAATTAAGCTTAAAGTCAATGAAGCTGGGCGTGGGTGGTCTGTAGGAAAAATGCACGAGTTTTTTGGCCTTTAATATGTCACGATGATTTTCACTGACAAGAAGTAGCTCTCACTACGAAAAAGGTTGGAGACCCCTGGCATAGAGTGTAGTGTCAGAGTGGAGTTGCGTACAGTGGACTAGCGGACAGTTGAGTAGAAGGGCGTATAGAGTATTGGCATACACTGGAGTGTCATAAAATGGAGTGACGTAGAGTGTAATAGCCTACAGTGTAGAGACATGTTGTGGGGTAAAGTGGAATGGGACAGAGTTGAGTGTAATAATTGAAACAGATGAAGTGTGGAAGTTTATTAACGAATGTAAATGTAAATGTGGCAGGAAAATATAGTATTTGGTGTTAATGGTAATTTTTGGTAGTAAGTGTGAACAATGTAAGTAGTTTTAAAGTTATACGTTTTAAAATACTTATATATATCGAAGTATGTGACTGGCTAATGGCTGTGTTTACCAAAGGTAGAAGGCAGTCATGTCATTTTCATGACATTTGATCTGCGTTCTGTGATTCATTGCATTCTGGGTTAGGGTCTTAGTTTTAGGATAGTAGTAGGTTTTATTTTTGTTCCCTACCTACTACCACTTTATTAAAGTGATAATAGGTGGATAATTAATTTATAATTTTCTACATATTTTTACAGCAGTTTAGGCACATTTTTATTTACATTTTTTTAAGTAGCCTGGTAATTTGTAGGTATTAACGCAGTACTCCATAGACCTTTTGCTGAAGATTTAAATATGTTAAAAATGGAACTTACACTGTAGTACACTATATTTGTAAAACATACAGTACGATGGTGTATTTCTTTTTCTTTTTAACCTTTTGTGTTTAATTTATTTTTGGTACCCAGGTACTCCATACACTTTTTAAAAATATTTAGAGTCTTTTTTTTTGCTACCTTTTACCACTTTATTAATGTGTATATAGGCAGGGAAAAATATCAAACCTAACACTTACCTCATCTAAGGGTGAATAGCAGAACACAGGCAAAGTGTACCTAAAAACAACATAGCTGCCAAAAAAGCAGTCATTTGTCAATCATATATTGACTTATCATTGCTATGTACCACGGTACGTTAGCTAAATACCATGAAAGTTCCTGAATATATTGCGGTTACAGATATCACCAAGTTAAAATGCCTTACAACTCAAAAAATACTTACCCTTGAACTGTATATACCCGGCTGCCGTGGGCCCCAGGAGGCGGCCCAGCACGCTGACTCACCTGTGACACACCTGTGGTGCTATAAAGAGCATCTTCTCTTCCCACCGCATGGGGGCCTTAACCTGCAAATACTAGGCTGCATTGGGCTCCAGGAGGCGACCCAGCATGCTAACTCACCTGTGACACACCTGTAGCCCTATAAAACACATCTTCTCTTCCCACCACGTGGGACACGCGCAGGCCGGGCACAGCCCGGACCAAGGGCGGCCCGTCCTGCACCCATCGGCACCAGAGGGCAGGCACCCCCTTTGGCCCTACCTTGGTTTGCGTTTGCGGATAAGAGGCAATATTACTTCATAACCCATACCTCAACAAGCCTCACCTGATGCACTAGGACCACTTCTGACAGGGCGCTGGGGACATTTGCTTTTTCCTGTTTACTCGTGTTGTTTCCCTGTTGTTTTACAGATTAACCTTAATAGTAATGTGGATCTTCTAGTTAAAATTGCGCTTACTTGATAAAGGGTTGGTTTCGCTGGGTTACTCTTTGTTAAGTCTTGGCACACTGGCCGTGATCTCTCCATTCCTTCCATTACTCCCAGTAGGACCATCACTAGAGACATCTGTTGCTCTCCCCATTACTGCATTAAGTTTGTGAAAAATCTTCTTCCAATATTGTACAATGTGAGCACAGCTCCAAACAATATGGAAGAAATCTGCTGGTCCCCTGAGCATTTAGGGCACTGGGAGGTGAAACGGAGACCTGCTTGATACATCCCAATAGGAGAGAGGTATGACCCATACATATAATACAATTGTATTAACCGCAACGTAGTAGATATGGCTATTAGTGTTGGCACCATTAGTGCATCCTGCCAATCCGCATCTTCAAGGGGGACCACCCATCCCTTCCATCTACTTCTGATATGATCTAGACCACCGGGGGTATGAATAATTAGCATTTTATAAATTTGAGACACACCCTTGTTCCACAAAGCCCCCATAAGCAGTTTGGCCTCTAAAGGACTATACTCAGGTACCGTGTCAGTACATGACAAGTGTGTACTAAGGGCGTGACAAAGCTGAAGATATTTATAAAATTGAGTCCGAGAGAGGTGATGTGTGGTCTGGAGGTCTTGGAAGGACCGTCTTGGATCTTTCCCCCCACACATCTCCTAACTGAGAAATGCCCAGCAAGTCCCATTTCTAAAACCCGCATAAGGTAGCTGATTCTTTTAGCCAGGTGCCTTGCCATGGGGGAGTCTGCTGGGTGATGAAAGTATCCCACTGTATATGACGTAAGGCTGCATGCCAGGCAAGGAAAATCATTCTGGTCACTGGCTCCATGCCACAGGGGAGCGAGTAGCCATAAAGGATATCTAAAATCTGTGAGAATGTGATTGAAGCTAATTCAAGTTGATATGCAGAGTCAGCTCAACCTCCATTGAACCAATCAAGAGTAATCAAAAGCTGTGTTGCCAAATAGTGTAAGTAGGGATTAGCGATTCCCATCCCCCTCATAGTATGTCCCCCTCTGACAATGCTGTAATGTGAGAAATGGGGCTGCCATTCTGTCCAACTCCCGGACCCAGGAACGTGGAATTGGGAATGGGAAGTTCTGAAGTATATATAAAAATCAAGGTAGTATCATCATTTTGTACAGTGCTACTCAGCCCTAGACATTTAAAGGCTAGGCTTGCCAGCGCATCAAGTCTGCCTTGACCCGAGACACTAGCGGAGTAAGATTCACGGTCCAAGCTAGTTCTGGGGGGAGTGCCACCCAGATGCCCAAATATTTGAAGCTCAGCAGATGGAGAGGTATCTCATCTTGCCAAGCATAAGTGTCTCTTGATGGGCCCAGTGGCTCCAGCAATGATTTAGCTGCGTTCAATCGAAGTCCCGACACTTTCTCAAAACAACGCAAAAGGTGAAAACTCTGCGGGCCAGAGTCTCTAGGTTCTGCCATATATAGGAGGACATCGTTGGCATAGAGAGCTACACGGTCTTCATATGCTTCATTTAGATTAGAGCATCAATTTGATTTACAATTACGTAACAGCAGTTAAGCAAATGCTACTTTTACTCACCCCTTCCCCAAACCTTTCTCTTACTAGAAGCAATGTCACAGTGTCGGGCTTTAGGACAGGTCTGATTCGCTGGGGGAACCCGTTTGATCAGGTTTGGATCCTCCTGCCGGAGGCTCAGCCACAGCAGTGCAGGTATTGTCCATTGCCATGTCCTCAGATGGTACGGGGCATGCGCCCCCCCTCGTCGGGGAACCGCGGGAGAACTGGACTGTGTTGCGTTCTGCGCTTCCCAGAACGGGCATGCTGTTGTTGGGCTTTGGACCGTAATGACTGGTTGTCCAAGTGCGGTGCCACCCGATCCTGAGGAGAGCCCCACCCAGGTGGAGTCAGCAGAATCTCCTCTGTTATCCATTTCCAGGCCACCGCAGGAGTTTAAAAAAAAAAAGGGTTTTGTTGGCATAGACCACTCTTAATCGAGCTGGAAAGAGAAAATGATAGGGCACCTCCATTGCTCTCAACTTCTGTTTGACTATTGTGTAGGATCTGCGCTGTTGCTGGACTTCTCTGGTGTAATCTGGAAACACAAGGACTCTCGTGCTGCCACAGTTCAGCTCTCCCCGAGAACTGGTCTCCTGCAACACTGCATCTCTGTCTCTATAGTTGAAGAAACTGAGTATCACTGGTCTTGGTGGTGCGCCTGGAGGAGACCTAGCCTGCAAAGCCCTGTGGTCTCGTTCTATTGTGAATCAAGGTGTGAGGCAGCTATGCGGCACCCAAGATTTAAACCAGTCCTCCAAAAATGAGGCCATGGAAGAAGCTTCAGTATTTTCAGGGATACCCATAATTCTGATATTATTGCTTCTAGAGCGGTTCTCGGCATCCTCAGCTCTGTGGTGCAGCTCAGACGTTTGAATTAGAAGCTTGGATACCTGGGATTTAAGGGTGTGTACTTCATCCTCCACACTGGATAGTCTGAACTCCGGCTCTGTGATTCTTGCCATCGCATTGCGAATTTCCTGACGCACCAACGCCACATCAACTATGACCTCTCCAATTTTTGTCTCTACTGCTGTTTGAGAGGAGTGTATTGCCTAGAGAATGGTAGCCAAAACTCAAGCAGGCACAAATTTCCCACCCTGTCTCACGTCCCCTGTGGAGGTCGAGTTTGTGCCTGTAGCAAACTAGTCTAAGCGTGTTTGCACCACAGTGGACCTGGCCAGTTTATCCTTGCCCATTGTGACAACAGGAGGAAGGACTCAGGTCGAACTCATGCTGTGCCCGGATGTCGCCAGTCCGTGCTGTTGTTGGAATCGAGCACCAGGGCGGAAATCCAACCCAGAGTCTTTAAGAGATATCCCTTCCGCCCCTTGCTGGAACCCCTAGAGCACATTTTCTCTTTGTGGGGTTGTAATTAATCCAATAACTGCACCCAGTATATACTTTCGTACCTGGAAGGGGGACCACCAACGAGAAATGTGAGTTTTGGAGGGTAGGCACAAGTCTCGTCTTCCAGAGATCACTGATCTGATTTTATTGTTCCACCCACTTTGCTCCTTCCTCCCTGTCCTGCAGGTGAAGGGGCCATTCAATGTTGCCCAGGTCCACCACACACCTCCTCTGGGTGGGCCCCGCATCAGCGGCAACAATAGGCCCGGTCCTGGGCCCTCAAACCGGCCCCCAAACCTGAAGTCATGTGTCATTGCCCTCAAAAGATGTGCCAGGCTCCAGCCCTCCAGCTGGTCAAATTCCACTGCCCTGACTTCGTGAAGAAAAGGGGCCGTAGGACAGCTCCACGACCAGGGACAAGCGTCTCCGGCCTGCCGCTCCCCATAAACCTCCAGAGTTGGGCAGCCGCTTACCCCTGCTGCTGAGGCCGTCTGCGGCCTGCCCTCCCAGGGATCGGGCCTCTGCTCGCAACTCTCGCCACTCGTCTCTCTCTTCCTCCGCTCCTACTTCTACCCAAGGGGCCCGGGATGCGCAACTTGCCCCGGACCCAATCCAGGAGCGCCTTGAACCGGGGTCTCCACCTCCCCAGGGCCAGTCAGGATGACCTACCGGGCCCCAGCGCAGGGCAACTCCAGTCTCCTTTCTGGCGATCACCGCGTGTCCAGATCCCAGCATCTCCATGTTTGCTCCCATCCGGGGGTCTAGTGAGGCCACAGGCACCACTGATCCAGCAATTGCTGTGGCAGGCTCCAGTCCACCCGAGACAGGCATCCCAGGGCTCCAGCCTTCCAGTGCTCTCAATTCACTGCCGCCTTCCGGCAGAGTGTCGCTCAAGTCGCAAGGGCTGCCATTTTGTGGTCGTGTACGACCCTCTCGGTTTTGCCCCGGCTCCGGTCCCACACCTCCAATAACGGGGACCACAATGTAACTGTTGTCTTTAGGGGGGTCCTAACGTCTGTCTAGTGGCTTCAGGTTTGCTTCAGAGGTGGATATTCAGGACGGATGACAGAGGGGTCCCGGAGCACTCTCGGAGTGCGACTGCCATCTTGACATCCTTGGCCACGCCCCAGGGTATATAATTTTTAATACACCGGCTATCCCATCTTGCTCTGGCTGTGCCTCACGGGGCTTAATCACCTTTCCCTAGGAGCACACGCTGAAGCAATAGAAACCACAGGAAGTGACTACCAGGAGATGTTGTATGAGGGGGATCCCAAAATGTACTTTGTTAATTTTTATAATAATGATTTCACAAATAGTCCAGATAGCAAGCTCCCTGGTTTGTTTGATTTTCTTGACTGAATCATTTAAACAGAGACGGTCAAGGGGTGGTCAGCTTATTTGTGCTTAGCAGGAGAATTTGATGTAAAAATAGCAAGTACCACTCAGAGTAATCAGCCATGGATGGGAGAGGGTTCTGATCAGAGGGGCAATGAGCTGGATGTCTTTTTTGCCTCCTTAGACCTACGTAATGTACTAAAAGTTGCAGGGGCAGGTGAGACTTGCTAACCAACCTTCAGGGGCAGAAATTGCTTCTCCACCATTGATTAAATCTTTGTATCTGGTGAGTCGTTTGATCGACCATTGTCAGGATCTATTGTGTCGGTGGAATTTAGTGATCCTAATGCTATAGAAATTGATTTGATCATGACGCTGAGAGCTGCCCCTAAAATTCAATTGGAACTTTGTAATTTGCAGGCTTCTACAGTTAATTTTAGAATATGCTGGAAACTCTTGAATCTCATACAAATATTGGCTGAAATAATCCAGAGCAATTTAGCACTAATTCTGGGCTGTTAATTTGACGATGGCGTCAATAGGAAAAGGAGTATAGTAGGCCTATTTGAAGATCCCTGTTTAAACGTTAAAAATTACCTTTCCAAACCAGTAAAGCCATCATATCCCACACAACAAGCCCCTAGACAGTTTGACCACAAGTGTTTGGCAGCTAACCGAGCCTCGCTCAAGGCACTAACCGCTCAACCAAGGGATCCAATACTGGTGATTAGCTTGAGAAAAAGTTACAAATTAGTAACAAAGAGGAGGTGATTCTTGGGCAGTGGGACAATCTGGTGCACGCTGGTACCACAAAGAACAGCAGTCATTCTGGAATTCTATTTCGGCTTTGAGGGTGACCAATAGAAAGGGGAACGTCAACTAGCTGTCACATAAGTAGCGAGGCAAGGGAGGTACATTTTCACATATTTATTCAGTAGGGAATCAGGCTGCTAGTGCTAGTAGGGCACGTGGTCTGCACTCTAGTGTGACTGCGTCCTTAAATGAAGTCTCTGCTGCAATACAGCAAAGTGCAGATGCAAAGGCTTCCGGCCCAGATGGTATTCCCATTGACCTGATAAAAAGTAACATTAACATATGGGTGCCCATGCTGACTAATGTCTTTAACAACTTAAGGTACACATCCCTCTAAATTCTTGGGCATTATGCACTATTGTACAGATCTTCAAAAAAGGTGACAGATCTTCTCCTGGATGCTACCAGCCAATCTCTCTCATTGATACCCCAGCTAAAATCCATCGTAGGGTTTTAATTAATAGGATTACTGAGTGGGTGGAGGATAACAAAATGCTGAATGCATGCCAGTATGGTTTCAGCAAATACAAAGGAACACAGGAGCAATGCTTGAATCTCAACCTAGTATTAGGCAAATACACTATGGTAAAGCACACCCCATTATATTTAGCATTTATGGATCTTTCCATGGTATTCTATTGTGTGAACTGGGCTAGGGTCTGGAAAATCTTACTGGAGTTAGGAGTGGAGGAGTCATTAGTGCACTTCCTGGCATCTATGCATGTTAACACCAGGACCAGAGTGAGTTTTGGTCATAATGGGGGAACTCTCCAAGGAAATTCAAACAGGGTGCAGGGTACAATAGGGTTGCGTAATGGCACCTCTGTTGCTCATTCTGTATATCAACAAACTTTGCACACATTTAGCATCATGCACACTAGATGTTCCTCTGATTTGTGGCTCTCCACTCCCAGGCCTGTTATATGCAGATGATGCAGTGTTATTGGCCCATATGCCTAGAGTCCTGCGCTTAATGGCCAATTTGTTCGTGGAATTTTTGGGCTCCCTTGATTTGGTAACCAACTTCTCCAAATCGTTTGTTATGGCCTGTGGCCCAAAGAGCATATCCCTTCAAGCTGCTTACTTAGTGTTAACACCTTTTCGTATCTGGGGTGATTTTCACTTCCACCGGTTCATGGTCACTCAATATAACTGATTGGAGGATAAAGCTATCTAGAGTTGTTAGGGGGCCAGACATTTGTTCCCATGTTGCAAATCTATTCTTCTCAATGTGTCTCGGTTGCTACATATGGGGCAGGAGTTTGGGACATTAATGATCCCTCAGGCATAAAGGCAGAGGAAAATCGTTTCTGTCGGAAGCTCCTGTCTGTCCCCCTTTCCACTTCATATTTTGTTTGTCACAATGAGCTACAGCTGAGTTATTTGGGTAATCGGATTCAAATTTGCCTCCTGCTGCTATGGCTTTTCATTTGGAAAAATGAAGAAGCACTCCTAACGAGAAACATAATTAAAGATTGCTTAGCATGTGACAAAGGTTTAAGTATTCCATGGCTGAGATCTGTAAAAAAAAAAAAAAATCCTTGAAGCAATTGGTGTACTTCAGGCTTTTTTTGACTAATGTTGAATCATTTGCTGCTATGGGCAGGAAGCAAGTTCAAAACTTATTGTTAACTCATGACCAAGGTAAACAGCCAAGCACAGTAATTTAAAAATCATCTATTGCCAGCTACTTGTCAGTGAATCCTGGAAAGACACTCAGTTATTACTTACGCGGCAGGAGAGGGAAGTGGGAATGTTCTTTAATGTTTCGTTTTTGGGATGATGCGCTAAAATATTTGCTAAGTTTCCCACTAGGTTTTCAGAATAACTTGAATTCACTTGTTTGTCCCTCTGATACCCTCTCTAAACAGACAATGCTCCATTTTATTTTCTACTGTGGCTCTTATCAGAAATATACAAAAATGTTTTTAATCCCTTTTATTAAAACCCAATAACTGACACACTGTACGCAATCGTTACTTTTTTTAAAGCAGCTCAATGATGATGAAACATGCTTCTATGTGAGCTCTTTTTACAGGCAGCTGTACGTACAAGAACCTCAATGCACCTTGATTAAGCCATAATTCTGTTTTTTCCTACATTTAAGTAATTATTGAGAAGTGTACTGTAGTATTAACATCTGATGTACCAAGCATTTCAAAAAGGTCACTTACTTTTATGTTTGTTTTAATCGTGTTTATGTACACTGTACACTGCACATTGATGATTTCGTCAGAATAATAGTGTAAATATCGTGAATGTTTTTTATGTATTTATTTGTTCTTTTATGGCTGTATGACAACTGAATAATGATTGATTGACTTTGACTGACTATTTATCTTACTTACCTGTAGTACCCAAAAGGATAATCTGCACACCATAATACCTAATCCTGCCAAATTTAATGTAAATCTGTTCAGCCGTTTTCACGCTCTGTAAAGCACAAAAGTCTATAGAAAATGCATGGGTGGAAAAACACATTTGGGACTCCCCTTTTACCTTCACACTCCATGCAAAACTTTGCATCATCCACCAATGTAGAAGGAAGAATGAGTCTAATTCCCAAGGAATTCCTATACTACCTGGGAATCCTAACTATAACTACAGAGTGGTTACTGCCACTCTGCAATATATATATATATATATATATATATATATATATATATATATAATGTCACTTACCCAGTTCATCTGTTCGTGGCATGTTCCGCTGCAGATTCACATGCTGTGCACTGTTCCTGCCATCTAGTGTTGGGCTCGGAGTGTTACTAGTTGTTTTTCTTCGAAGAAGTCTTTTCGAGTCAAGGGACCGAGTGACTCCTCCCTTTCGGCTCCATTGCGCATGGGCATCGACTCCATCTTAGATTGTTTTCCCGCATAGGGTGAGGTAGGAGTGGTAGAATGAGAATAGTAAAGATGGCCATGCAATGGAATAGATATGTATGTACATAGTTTAGTCTAAAGGAATGTTTATTTACATATATACAGTTTTCTAATTGCAACTTAAGGCCCATATTTATACTTTTTGACGCACAACTGCGCCAACGCATTCGTACGTCAAAAATTTTACCGCCGGCTAACGCCATTCCAACGCGCCATGCGGGCGCCTTATTTATGGAATGATGTTAGCCGGCGCTGTGGACTGGTGTGCGTCAAAAAAAATGACTCACACCAGGCAGGGCCGACGTATGGGAAAATGTGGGTTGTGCGTCAAAAAATGGGGCAGGTCAGGTTTGAGGCAAAATTCAGGCCTCAAACCGGATTTGCGCCATTTTTTTTTACGCCCAACCTCCATTGACATGACTCCTGTCTTAGCAAAGACAGGAGTCAGGCCCCCTTGCCCAATGGCCATGCCCAGGGGACTTATGTCCCCTGGGCATGGTCATTGGGCATAGAGGCATGTAGGGGGGCCCAAATCTGGCCCCCCTATGACACTTTAAAAAAACGACAAAAAATACTTACCCCAACTTACCTCAACTTCCCTGGGATGGGTCCCTCCATCCTTGGGTGTCCTCCTGGGGTGGGAAAGGGTGGCAGGGAGTGTCCCTGGGGGCAGGGGAGGGCACCTCTGGGCTCCTTCTGAGCCCACAGTTCCCTTAACGCCTGCCCTGACCCAGACGTTAAAAAACGGCGCCCATCAGGCTGTGCGTCGTTTTTTAAGGCCCACCCCCTCCTGTGCGTCAAAATGACGTCAGAGTATAAATATGGGGCACAGGCCTTAAAGTCATTTTTTGGAAGGGAACGCCTACCTTGCATATAATTAACGCAAGGCTGGTTCCCCCTTCCAAAAAATGACGCTCATGGTGGAATTTTGATGCCCGCGGGGTCGGACGTCAAAGTATAAATATGGGGCAGGGTTTGCGCCGATTGTGCGTCAAAATTTTTGACGCACATTCGGTCAAACAAAGTATAAAAATGTCCCTAAACCTCTACAGGCTCCCGGGGTGGTTGGAGGGCACATGTGAATCTGCAGCGTAACATGCCACGTACAGATGTACAGTGGGTAAGTGACATTTTCCGTTCAATGGCATGTGTAGCTGCAGATACACATGCTGTGCATAGACTACAAAGCAGTAATCCTCCCAAAAGCGGTGGGCAGCCTGTAGGAGTTGAAGTTGTTTGAAATAATGTTCTTAGTACAGCCTGTCCTACTGTGGCTTGTTGTGTTGCTAACACATCTACACAGTAGTGTTTGGTAAATTTATGAGGTGTGACCAAGTGGCTGCCTTACAAATCTCTGTCATTGGTATGTTACCTAGAAAGGCCTTTGTTGCCCCTTTCTTCCTAGTGGAGTGTGCCTTTGGTGTAATGAGTAGTTCTCTTTTAGCTTTTAAGTAACAAGTCTGTATGCATTTAACTATCCATCTGGCTATACCTTGTTTGTATATAGGGTTATCAGCATGGGGTTTTTGGAATGCGATGAACAATTGTTTAGTTTTCCGAAATGTTTTTTTTCTGTCTATATAGTACATTAGAGCTCTTTTAATGTCTAACGTATGCAGTGCTCTTTCTGCTACTGAGTCTGGCTGTGGGAAGACGACTGGAAGTTCCACTGTTTGGTTTAAATGAAACGGGGAAATGACCTTTGGTACAAATTTGGATTTGTGCGGAGAACCACTTTATGTTTGTGTACTTGCATAAAGGGTTCCTCAATAGTGAAAGCCTGTATTTCGCTAACTCTTCGTAGTGAGGTGATAGCCACAAGAAATGCTACTTTCCAAGTTAAGAATTGGATTTGACAAGAATGCATGAGTTCAAAGGGTGGGCCCATGAGTCGTGTAAGTACAATATTAAGATTCCACGAGGGTACCGGTGGTGTTCTTGGCGGTATGATCCGCTTTAGTCCGTCCATGAAGGCTTTAATAACTGGCATTCTAAATAGTGATTTTGTGTGTTTAATCTGCAAGTAAGCAGAGATTGCAGTAAGATTAATTTTGATGGAAGAAAAAGCGAGATTTGCTTTTTGTAGGTGTAGTAAATAACCCACAATGTTTTGTATGGAGGCATCCAACGGTGTGATTTTGTTTGCTTGGCAGTAGAAAACAAACCTTTTCCATTTATTAGCACAGCAATGCCTTGTGGTAGGTTTTCTTGCCTGTTTAATGACTGGGTACCTGGACGCAAAGTTTTGGCATTTTGCGTTTTGTTTTGTTGCGAACAGATCTTTGTCTGGTGTCCCCTACTGGTGAAAGTATTCTTGTAGTATCTGGGGATGTATTTCCCACTCGTGAGTTTGCTGGTGATCGCGACTGAGATTGTCCGCTAATTGATTGTGAATGCCTGGAATATATTGTGCTATTAGGCGAATGTTGTTGTGAATTGCCCAATGCCAAATCTTTTGTGCTAGGAGGCATAGTTGTGATGAGTGTGTTCCCCCTGTTTTTTAGGTAGTACATTGTTGTCATATTGTCTGTTTTGACAAGAATGTGTTTGTGAACTAGAAGAGGTTGAAATGCTTTTAGTGCTAGCAAGACCGCTAGCAGTTCTAAGTGATTTATGTGTAGTTGTCTTTGTTGACTGTCCCATTGCCCTTGTATATTGTGATTGTTGAGGTGTGCTCCCCACCCAATCATTGATGCATCTGTTGTGAGAATGGCGTGAGGCACTGGGTCTTGAAAAGGCTGCCCTTTGTTTAAATTTACAGGGTTCCACCATTGAAGCGAATAGTGTGTTTGGCGGTCTATCAACACTAGATCTTGGAGTTGACCCTGTGCCTGCGTTCATTGTTTTTCAAGGCACTGCTGTAAGGTCCGCATGTGTAGCCGCGCGTTTAGGACAATTGCAATGCATGATGCCATCATGCCTAGGAGTTTCATGACAAATCTGACTGTGTAGTGCTGATTTGGTTGTATGTTTGATACCATGGTTTGGAATGATTGTACTCTTTGTGGGCTTGGAGTGGCAATCGCTCTTTGAGTGTTGAGTGTTGTTGTAGTTGGGATGGTTGTAAGTGAGATTTTTGGTAATTTATAGAGAACCCTAGTCTGTGTAGGGTATCTATTACATACTGTGTGTGATTTTGACACCGTTGTTGAGTGTTGACTTTTATTAGCCAATCGTCGAGCTATGGGAATACGTGCATGTGATGTCTCCTTATATGGGCCGCTACTACAGCGAGGCATTTTGTAAATACTCTGGGTGCTGTTGTGATCCCAAAGGGCAATACCTTGAATTGGTAATGTTTCCCCTGTATGACAAATCTGAGTTTTTTTCTGTGAGATGGATGGATGGGTATATGGAAATACGCATCTTTTAGATCTAGTGTTGACATGTATTCTCCGTGTTTTAGTAAGGGGACTACATCTTGTAGTGTGACCATGTGGAAGTGTTCTGATTTGATGAATAGGTTTAGAGTCCTGAGATCTAAAATTGGTGTTAGTGTTTTGTCCTTTTTGGGAATAAGGAAATATAGGGAATAAACCCCTGTTCCCTTTTGTTGGTGAGGTACTAGTTCTATGGCTTGTTTTGTTAATAGTGTTTGCACTTCTACATGTCTAGATGTTGCGCTGACAGTTTGTGCGCTCTTGGGGGAATAACTGGAGGAAAATGTGTGAATTCTAAACAGTAACCATGTTGGATAATTGATAGGACCCATGTGTCCGTGGTTACGTCTGACCAATGTTTGTGGTAAAATGTTAGGCTTCCCCCCACTGGTGATGTGTGTTGTGGAAGGGTGACAGGCAAGTCACTGTTTGTTATTAGTGGCCTGCTTAGTGGGCTGAAACTTTCCCCTTGACCTTGGGAATTGTCCCCTGAAGGACCAGCGAAACCCCCCTCTCTGATATTGGGATTGGTAGGTGGGTTTTGCTTGAGAGGTGGAAGCCTCTGAAGGCTGTTGTCTGAAACCTCCCCTATATTGTGGTTTCCTGAATGTCCCTCTATATTGGGACGAGTAGAGCACGTCCATGGCTTTGGCCGTGTCAGTGTCTTTCTTCATCTTTTCGATGGCTGTGTCCACTTGTGGCCCAAACCGTTGTTGCTGATTAAATGGCATGTTCAGTACTGCCTGCTGTATCTCAGGTTAGAACCCTTAGCCAAGCGTGCCGTCTAATTGTGACTGCTGTGTTCACTGTTCTTGCGGCAGTGTCTGCGGAATCCAATGCCAAACGTATTTGATTGTTTGATATTGCCTGCCCTTACCACCTGTTGAGCCCGTTTTTGATATTCCTTGGGAAGATGCTGGATGATATCACTCATCTTGTCCCAATGAGCTCGGTCATAACGTGCAAGGAGGGCTTGAGAATTTGCAATAAGCCACTGGTTGGCAGCCTGTGATGCCACTCTCTTTCCTGCTGCGCCAAATTTCCGACTCTCTTTATCTGGAGGTGGTGCATCTCCTGATGATTGTGAGTTGGCTCTTTTCCTTGCAGCACCAACCACTACAGAGTCCGGGGGCAGCTCAGCTGTTGTGTGATGAACACTGGGCCCGACGGGGGTGGCATGTACTTCTTCTCCACCCGTGGTGTGATGGCTCTCCCCTTTACAGGCTCTTGAAAAACTTGCTGAGCATGTTTAAGCATGCCCGGGAGCATAGGCAGGCTTTGGTAGGAGGCATGCGTGGAGGCCAGGGTATTAAAGAGGAAGTCATACTCCAATGGCTCTGAATGCATGCTAACATTATGGAATGCAGCAGCCCTGGCCAAGACTTGGGTGTATGAGGTGCTATCCTCCGGTGGAGATGGTTTTGAAGGGTAGCACTCAGGGCTATTGTCCGAGACAGGGGGATCGTAGAGGTCCCAGGGATCTACATCATCTTGCGACTGCACAGTGTGTGTGGGTGACTGTGCAGTGGGCATGGCAATAGGTGACCCTGTCCTTTGTGGTGAATGTGGGGGAGAAAGTTCTGGCGAAAAATGGCGAGTTGGCGATTATTCCCTGGCCACTTTAGGTCTTGGCTGATCAGTCTCTGATTGTTCCTGGAAAGCCAGTTTTCTCTTGAATTTGAGAGGAGGTGCAGTTTGGATCTTCCCAGTATCCTTATGGATCTGTATCCGTGCCTGCGTTTGATCAAACTCTTCAATTTGAAGCTCCTCCTCAAATCTGTGCCTCTCTTTTAGCTACTTAGAGAGCCCATGTTCTTCGGTGTACAAGGTCTTTTTCGGCTCCGAAGCTGGTTTTCTCGGCACCGAAATGCCCATGCTGATGGAAGGCCTCGGCTCCGAAAGGCTCTTTCGAGGCTTAGTCGTCTCGACAAGTCGGTGTCGAGGTTTTTCGACACCGGGTTCTCGGCTCGAGTCCGAAGACTTTGGCACGATTTTGGCCTTTTTCGGTGCCGAAGGTGTTGCTTGGTCCACCGCTTTGTTTTTTATAGGTCGAGCCATGGCCTTCAGGCAGTAGCGTCCCGAGGCCTTATGTTTCTTAGGCTGACTGTGGGGTTGGGTCGGGGCAGGCGTACTCACTTGTTGGCCTGCTGTAGGTGGTCGGTCTCCATCGGAGTCGTCCGAGTACGATCCCTGGAAGGAGATAGCCATCTCCTCCTCTTCGACGTCGAGGTGTTCCGAAGTTTTCAACGCCATCTGCATCCGCCTCGCCCTCCGATCCCTCAAGGTCTTCTTTGACAGAAAGGACTTGCAGGCCTCGCAAGTATCTTCTCTTTGCTCCGGTGACAGGCACAGATTACAGACCCAATGCTGGTCTGTATAGGGATACTTAGCGTGGCACTTCGGGCAGAAACGGAAAGGGTTCCGGTCCATTAGGCTTCGAAGACGCCTATGGTCGGGCCGATCAGGCCTCAGCTGGGCGCGGAAGCCCCGAAGGGCCACCAAAACTGTGTCTCGTTGGTGTCGATGGAAGATGTTTCCCGATCGCAAACAATACCAACGCTTTTCGAGGATTTATAGTATTTTTCCGATTCGAATAACGGAGCGAAGAGGAACAGGTCCGAACCCGATGGCAGAAATAAAACAATGTAGATGGAGTCGATGCCCATGCGCAATGAAGCCGAAAAGGGAGGAGTCACTCGGTCCCGTGACTCGAAAAGACTTCTTTGAAGAAAAACAACTTGTAACACTCCGAGCCCAACACTAGATGGCAGGAACAGTGCACAGCATGTGTATCTGCAGCTACACATGCCATCAAACATATATATATATATAGCCGAAGGGAACAGGAGTGCTTGACATGAGCACCAAATTAAATTATCAAGGTCAGATTAATTTTATTTCAAGCACAGGAGAGCAAGTGATTTACCCTGAATGAAAGGATGTTAAACAAACAACAGGAATCAAACCAAGCTCCTCAGATCCAGAGTCAGCACCTCCAGCAATCAGACCATATCCATTTTTCTCAATTTATATATAAAAGGCATACAAAAGTGGGATGGTTGTATATAATCATGTATAGTGAGCACATTCTCTGTTGAAATGGCCTTTAGAAGTAGAAACAAAAAAAACAAAAAACATAGCACAACAAATATGGAAGCTTCACCTGCAGTCTTGCCTAAGAATACTTGCAAGGGCTAAACAATAAAATCAAAAGGGTGCAGTTTTCCAGTATCTCAAAGACATTCTCCAAATGCAATGTTCCTACAAGAAATGTATCTCCTGGATACAATTGTAGTTTTATTGGCAGACATAAATTGCATAAGTCCTTCCCATTTCAGGTCTCTAAAGTGAGTGCTAATAAGCTGGGGCATTATGTTCTAAAATCCTGTACCCTGCAGGGCAAACCTTAGACCATCTGAGCGCTTATATACTTCTCACGCTTACTGAAAAGATGTTTACATCTCTTACCGACCTCCTGTTAAAAGTGCCCATGAGTACGATGGTTAATGGAGGTGGGGAGAGGAGGGAGGGTTAACAATATTATGGATGGAAGAATGGATGACGTGGGGCCCTAACCTTTAACATGTGCAAATGCATGGCCCGCTCAGAGCGGACTTCAAAACTTGGATTGACAGATGTATTGCACCTATAAAATGAAGGATAGACTGCCTATACATTCAGCTTGGCCCGTAACATTCCTTCTCACAAATGGGTTATACTTTATTATGAGCCTCTGATCTGACGAACGTGGTCAGGTGAGTGTTCTCCCCAGATGTCTTTTGGACCACACAACTGTGAAGATGGAATAAACTACAGTAAGAGAGACCCAGGGAGTATGGTGCCTCTGACCACTGGTGGATATCAGATGGTAAATTTACTGACCATGTTAGAGAAGAAATAAAATCCTATTTTCAATTAAATCAAGGTTCAATGCAATCGCCAATGGTACTCAGGCAAGACTTCAAAGCCAACATTGAAGTGAAAGCCATGGTATGTGTGCACGGTCAGTCTAAAGAAAGGGTTGCTATACAGCTACTCAAAGTATTGGTGGCCTACAAAGACCATTCATGTCCACATGTCGGTGAGAAACGACCAAACTCAAATGAAAGCAAATCTCAGTGGATGCCACCAGAATGGCAGGGATGGCAATACAGCACCATAACTATGAGCTGGGCAGCAAAGTCAGCAAATTAATATACTGGATGGCACCCAAAGAACTGGCCCTTAGGATAGTTCCAGCCATTAAAAACTCCTCTGCAGCACAGATCACACATTCCCGGGCAATCACTGAAACATTTGCCAGTTACTAGAAGCAATTAGATCAGGGTTGAGCATGTCCCTAAAGCAGAACTTGAGAACCCAATAATTCCGGATTTGTGTATCAGAACTCATGGCGTCTTTGACAGAGACACTTGATTTTGGTTTGCTCTGATATTGGAAGAAACTACTGAGGCGAATGGAGGACTGGCATCAGGGAAATCCCTGGGACTCAATGGAATACCTAACATCCAATGAACTTCATAAGAAACATGCTCCCCTTCTGGCACCACACTTTCCGGCCACCTCTGAAGAGGCCACATTTGCAAGATGTCTACAACCTGACCTGCTGAAAATTGGGCAGACTGGCAGACCTTTGCTAGTCATACTGTCTAATATCCTTACTAAGTGCAGAAGTCAAAGTGATAGCAAAAATCTTGGGAAGCATGCATCACTAGCTTAGACATCTGCACCTGGCTCTGGCCAGAGATCACAAGCTCAATAGTCTCAGCACCCTAGCTATGGTTGATTTTGAAAAGGCCTTTGATTTGATCAGACCGCCCTTACTTTACTAGTTGTTGAGGATGAACTCTAACCCCTACTTCGAGAGATGTGGAAGTGTTGCATATATCCACCTGGACCCAAGACAAAGTAATCAGTGCCCTTCTCAACCTTTCAAGTAGAACAAGGGACCCAGGAGAGTTGTCCTCTGTTCCCCCTACTATATGTCCTGACCTTAAAGCCACTCACGAAGTGAATCAGGCAGGATGCCCAAGTGTGGGGCTTCATATGAAAGGAGGCTATGGAAGAAAGACTGTCCCTATATGTAGACAACTTGCTTCTGTTTCTGCTGAGACCTGAGGTAATGAGACTGCATAATGAATATACTGAAGATCTATGGATAGCCTAAGGTGTACAGATAAACTGGGACAAAACGACATATCACATTGACAAGAAAAGATGGGAGCACAGCGTGGAATGTGCCACTCTGTACTATGGAGGATGTTTTTAATTATCTGGGCATTTTTATAACGTTTTTAATATGTTAGGTGGTGCTGTGACTTCAAAGTGGTCTTATAAGTCAACAAGGTACAGAAAATTATGCAGGGTTGGGCTAGACTACCACTCTCAATCATGGGGAGAAAGTACTATTTAGGATGATCCTCCTCCCTAAACTACTATATATATGTCTGGGAAATCTGATATGGTTATTATTATTTGATATATATATACTACTCAATTAACCATATCAGATCCCCCAGACTTTTTTCAAGACCCTGCAGACGAGTATTATCAAGTTTCTGTGGACAGGGAAGACGTTTCGTTCAATAAATATCTGCAACCAACATATACAGGTGGGAGTGTCATCTTTCTGGCATAGTTACCCCAACCTTTTGCCTGATGTCAGTGTGTTTCAACTGTAGTTCACATGGATCCTGCTAACCAGGACCCCGGTGACTGTGCTCTCTCCCCTAAATTTAGTTGCTGGTAACTTCTTACACCCACAATTGGCATACTGGTGCCACATGTAAGCCCCTAGTATATAGTACCTAGGTACCCAGGGCATTGGTACACCAGGGGTCACCCATGGGCTGTAGCATGTATTATGCCACCCATGGGAGCCCATGCAAACTGTGACTGCAGGCCTGCCATTGTAGCATCGGTGAAATGGTGCATGCACCTTTTCACTGCCAATCCTGACTACTGTAGTTAGACATTATAAGTCTGGTAGGCCCTTCAGCCCAAGGGCAGGGTGCATGTCTCTAAGTATAAGGATATCCCTGCATGAGCAGGGTACTCCTATGGACCCCAGGCCAATTCCTGGACTCTAAGTATGGCATGTTTGGTATCAAACATGATGGAATCATGCAACTACACAGACTCCATTGTTAGTTGCATGATAACATGTGCTCTGGGGGTTCCTAAGTGGATCCCCAAGTTCTGTCTGTGCAGCTTTACGGGGTCTACCTGCCAGCCCACGCTGCTTCAGACCCCAGATGCTGTTCTGCCCTCCTGCTGGTGAGCCAGGCTCAGGCCGGAGGAGCAGGATAAAAGATTTCCTGCAAGGGAGAGGTGTGACCACCTCTCCCTGTGTATTAGGTTTCTAAGGGTTGCAGTGGGTTGGCCTCTGAGTGCCCCCAGACTGCTCTGAAGGGCACATTTGGTGCCCTCCTTGCATAATGCAGTTTGTACCAGTTCATGAACCCCCGGTTCCCATCTGGCGCAAGACTACACAAAGGATAGGGGAGTGACCACCCCCTCCACTGTCCAGCTTCTCCCCTAGGGAGGTGCACAGAGCTCTGCCAGGTGGCCACTTGATTCCGCCATATTGGAAATAAGATGTGCATAGGCCCCTCGGTGCATCTGACTGGCTAGGCCAGGTAGCTGAGGTCCTTGACCCACTTTGATAAGTGGGTCACTGCAGAGAGTGATCAACCCCCTCAAGGTTACTTAAGGGCTCACTCAGTGTTGGGTCCTGAGATCTGTCAAGGCAGACTCTACAAAGAACTCTCTGCAAGACCTCTGCTTCTGGCCTCTGGAACCGCTGCTGGTCTTCGCTGGAACCGAACAAGTCTGCTTCTGGTGAGAAAGCTCCCATTGCAACGTTGTTTCTCCAGATCCTGCAGGAATTCTGCAATATCCAAGGCTGTGCATCTTCAAGGGTCGCACCGGGAAGCATGAAGGAATCTCCCTTGGAGTGAAGGAGTCACTCTCCTGCAACAACAGGTACCCCAAGACAACGTCAACCAGCTGGTGGGGTCTGCTGTCCATAGACATCCGAAGATCCTGTAACACAAGTGGTGACTCTGTGGCCTCCTATGGGTCCTGCCTGTCTTCTATCCGATTTCGGAGACTGTGGGCCCCTGCTCCTGCCACCGGACTAGCATTTATGTGCACCACGACTATTGCAGCACTTGCCAAAGCTTGTTGCTTTTTCCTACGGGAGATCTACAGGCTCCAAGATGCCCTGGCTTCCAGAATTCTGGAAACTGAAGATCAGCTCCTGTTCTGCCACTCCTGCAATGTGGGACTTCTGGCCAGCTGTCTTGCGCCAGCCAGCCTGATATGCGCAGTGTAAACCTCTCCACACAGCTGTCTAAGACAACTGGGTGGAGAGCAGGCACAGGCCACTAAGGCCTGCGGGAGTGTCAACACAGTTTGCTCCAGCCAATCCTGGCGCTGCTTTCTTGCTGCAGACATTATGAGCGGCATGAGAGCAGCATTCGGATTGATGTGGAGAACTGCTTCAGCCTGCAGACCAGACCAGCGCCGAGGGACTAAAGCAGGAGGACCAGAGGTGAGCCAGTGCATGCAGCGGGCGAGTACATTTTTTTAAAATTACCCTTAACCCACTGATGCACAGTAAGGCTGTGTAGGAAGTTGGCTCTGTATGTGCTATTTCAAAGTAAGGAATAGCATGCACAGAGTCCAAGGGTTCCCCTTAGAGGTAAAATAGTGGTAAAAAGAGATAATACTAATGCTCTATTTTGTGGTAGTGTGGTCGAGCAGTAGGCTTATCCAAGGAGTAGTGTTAAGCATTTGTTGTACATACACATAGACAATAAATGAGGTACACACACTCAGAGACAAATCCAGCCAATAGGTTTTTGTATAGAAAAATATATTTTCTTAGTTTATTTTAAGAACCACAGGTTCAAATTCTACATGTAATATCTCATTTGAAAGGTATTGCAGGTAAGTACTTTAGGAACTTTAAATCATAAAAATTGCATGTATACTTTTCAAGTTATTGACAAATAGCTGTTTTAAAAGTGGACACAGTGCAATTTTCACAGTTCCTAGGGGAGGTAAGTTTTGGTTAGTTTTACCAGGTAAGTAAGACACTTACAGGGTTCAGTTCTTGGTCCAAGGTAGCCCACCGTTGGGGGTTCAGAGCAACCCCAAAGTCACCACACCAGCAGCTCAGGGCCGGTCAGGTGCAGAGTTCAAAGTGGTGCCCAAAACACATAGGCTAGAATGGAGAGAAGGGGGTGCCCCGGTTCCGGTCTGCTTGCAGGTAAGTACCCGCGTCTTCGGAGGGCAGACCAGGGGGGTTTTGTAGGGCACCGGGGGGGACACAAGCCCACACAGAAATTTCACCCTCAGCAGCGCGGGGGCGGCCGGGTGCAGTGTAGAAACAAGCGTCGGGTTTGTAATGGAAGTCAATGGGAGATCTAGGGATCTCTTCAGCGCTGCAGGCAGGCAAGGGGGGGGTTCCTCGGGGAAACCTCCACTTGGTCAAGGGAGAGGGACTACTGGGGGTCACTCCTCCAGTGAAAGTCCGGTCCTTCAGGTCCTGGGGGCTGCGGGTGCAGGGTCTCTCCCAGGTGTCGGGACTTAGGATTCAAAGAGTCGCGGTCAGGGGAAGCCTCGGGATTCCCTCTGCAGGCGGCGCTGTGGGGGCTCAGGGGGGACAGGTTTTTGTACTCACAGTCTTAGAGTAGTCCTGGGGTCCCTCCTGAGGTGTTGGATCGCCACCAGCCGAGTCGGGGTCGCCGGGTGCAGTGTTGCAAGTCTCACGCTTCTTGCGGGGAGCTTGCAGGGTTCTTTAAAGCTGCTGGAAACAAAGTTGCAGCTTTTCTTGGAGCAGGTCCGCTGTCCTCGGGAGTTTCTTGTCTTTTCGAAGCAGGGGCAGTCCTCAGAGGATGTCGAGGTCGCTGGTCCCTTTGGAAGGCGTCGCTGGAGCAGGATCTTTGGAAGGCAGGAGACAGGCCGGTGAGTTTCTGGAGCCAAGGCAGTTGTCGTCTTCTGGTCTTCCTCTGCAGGGGTTTTCAGCTAGGCAGTCCTTCTTCTTGTAGTTGCAGGAATCTAATTTTCTAGGGTTCAGGGTAGCCCTTAAATACTAAATTTAAGGGCGTGTTTAGGTCTGGGGGGTTAGTAGCCAATGGCTACTAGCCCTGAGGGTGGGTACACCCTCTTTGTGCCTCCTCCCAAGGGGAGGGGGTCACAATCCTAACCCTATTGGGGGAATCCTCCATCTGCAAGATGGAGGATTTCTAAAAGTCAGAGTCACCTCAGCTCAGGACACCTTAGGGGCTGTCCTGACTGGCCAGTGACTCCTCCTTGTTGCTTTCTTTGTTCCCTCCAGCCTTGCCGCCAAAAGTGGGGGCCGTGGCCGGAGGGGGCGGGCAACTCCACTAAGCTGGAGTGCCCTGCTGGGCTGTGACAAAGGGGTGAGCCTTTGAGGCTCACCGCCAGGTGTTACAGCTCCTGCCTGGGGGAGGTGTTAGCATCTCCACCCAGTGCAGGCTTTGTTACTGGCCTCAGAGTGACAAAGGCACTCTCCCCATGGGGCCAGCAACATGTCTCTAGTGTGGCAGGCTGCTGGAACTAGTCAGCCTACACAGACAGTCGGTTAAGTTTCAGGGGGCACCTCTAAGGTGCCCTCTGGGGTGTATTTTGCAATAAAATGTACACTGGCCTCAGTGTGCATTTATTGTGCTGAGAAGTTTGATACCAAACTTCCCAGTTTTCAGTGTAGCCATTATGGTGCTGTGGAGTTCGTGTTTGACAGACTTCCAGACCATATACTCTTATGGCTACCCTGCACTTACAATGTCTAAGGTTTTGTTTAGACACTGTAGGGGTACCATGCTCATGCACTGGTACCCTCACCTATGGTATAGTGCACCCTGCCTTAGGGCTGTAAGGCCTGCTAGAGGGGTGTCTTACCTATACTGCATAGGCAGTGAGAGGCTGGCATGGCACCCTGAGGGGAGTGCCATGTCGACTTACTCGTTTTGTCCTCACTAGCACACACAAGCTGGCAAGCAGTGTGTCTGTGCTGAGTGAGAGGTCTCCAGGGTGGCATAAGACATGCTGCAGCCCTTAGAGACCTTCCTTGGCATCAGGGCCCTTGGTACTAGAAGTACCAGTTACAAGGGACTTATCTGGATGCCAGGGTCTGCCAATTGTGGATACAAAAGTACAGGTTAGGGAAAGAAGACTGGTGCTGGGGCCTGGTTAGCAGGCCTCAGCACACTTTCAATTGTAAACATAGCATCAGCAAAGGCAAAAAGTCAGGGGGCAACCATGCCAAGGAGGCATTTCCTTACACAACCCCCCCCCCAAACGAAAGAGGATGAGACTAACCTTTCCCAAGAGAGTCTTCATTTTCTAAGTGGAAGAACCTGGAAAGGCCATCTGCATTGGCATGGGCAGTCCCAGGTCTGTGTTCCACTATAAAGTCCATTCCCTGTAGGGAGATGGACCACCTCAACAGTTTAGGATTTTCACCTTTCATTTGCATCAGCCATTTGAGAGGTCTGTGGTCAGTTTGAACTAGGAAGTGAGTCCCAAAGAGGTATGGTCTCAGCTTCTTCAGGGACCAAACCACAGCAAAGGCCTCCCTCTCAATGGCACTCCAACGCTGCTCCCTGGGGAGTAACCTCCTGCTAATGAAAGCAACAGGCTGGTCAAGGCCATCATCATTTGTTTGGGACAAAACTGCCCCTATCCCATGTTCAGAGGCATCAGTCTGCACAATGAACTGCTTAGAATAATCTGGAGCTTTTAGAACTGGTGCTGAGCACATTGCTTGTTTCAGGGTGTCAAAGGCCTGTTGGCATTCCACAGTCCAGTTCACTTTCTTGGGCATTTTCTTGGAGGTGAGTTCAGTGAGGGCTGTCACAATGGATCCATATCCCTTCACAAACCTCCTGTAATACCCAGTCAAGCCAAGGAATGCCCTGACTTGAGTCTGGGTTTTTGGAGCTACCCAGTCCAGAATAGTCTGGATCTTGGGTTGGAGTGGCTGAACTTGGCCTCCACCTACAAGGTGGCCCAAGTAAACCACAGTTCCCTGCCCTATCTGGCATTTGGATGCCTTGATAGAGAGGCCTGCAGATTGCAGAGCCTTCAAAACCTTCTTCAGGTGGACCAGGTGATCCTGCCAGGTGGAGCTAAAGACAGCAATATCATCAAGATAAGCTGTGCTAAAGGACTCCAAGCCAGCAAGGACTTGATTCACCAACCTTTGGAAGGTGGCAGGGGCATTCTTTAAACCAAAGGGCATAACAGTAAACTGATAATGCCCATCAGGTGTGGAGAATGCTGTTTTCTCTTTTGCTCCAGGTGCCATTTTTATTTGCCAGTACCCTGCTGTCAAGTCAAAGGTACTTAAGAATTTGGCAGCACCTAATTTGTCTATGAGCTCATCAGCTCTAGGAATTGGATGAGCATCTGTCTTGGTGACAGAATTGAGCCCTCTGTAGTCCACACAAAACCTCATCTCTTTCTTTCCATCTTTGGTGTGAGGTTTGGGGACTAAGACCACTGGGCTAGCCCAGGGGCTGTTAGAGCGCTCAATTACTCCCAATTCCAGCATCTTGTGGACTTCCACCTTGATGCTTTCCTTAACATGGTCAGACTGTCTAAAGATTTTGTTTTTGACAGGCATGCTGTCTCCTGTGTCCACATCATGGGTACACAGGTGTGTCTGACCAGGGGTTAAGGAGAAGAGTTCAGGAAACTGTTGTAGGACTCTCCTACAATCAGCTTGCTGTTGGCCAGAGAGGGTGTCTGAGTAGATCACTCCATCTACTGTGCCATCTTTTGGGTCTGATGACAGAAGATCAGGGAGAGGTTCACTCTCTGCCTCCTGATCCTCATCTGTTACCATCAACAGATTCACATCAGCCCTGTCATGGAAGAGCTTAAGGCGGTTCACATGGATCACCCTCTTGGGGCTCCTGCTTGTGCCCAGGTCCACCAAGTAGGTGACCTGACTCTTCCTTTCTAGTACTGGGTAAGGGCCACTCCATTTGTCCTGGAGTGCCCTGGGAGCCACAGGCTCCAGAACCCAGACTTTCTGCCCTGGTTGGAACTCAACCAGTGCAGCCTTTTGGTCATACCAAAACTTCTGGAGCTGTTGGCTGGCCTCAAGATTTTTGGTTGCCTTTTCCATGTACTCTGCCATTCTAGAGCGAAGGCCAAGTACATAGTCCACTATGTCCTGTTTAGGCTCATGGAGAGGTCTCTCCCAGCCTTCTTTAACAAGGGCAAGTGGTCCCCTTACAGGATGACCAAACAGAAGTTCAAAGGGTGAGAATCCTACTCCCTTCTGTGGCACCTCTCTGTAAGCGAAAAGCAGACATGGCAAGAGGACATCCCATCTCCTTTTGAGTTTTTCTGGGAGCCCCATGATCATGCCTTTTAATGTCTTGTTGAATCTCTCAACCAAGCCATTAGTTTGTGGATGGTATGGTGTAGTGAATTTATAAGTCACTCCACACTCATTCCACATGTGCTTTAGGTATGCTGACATGAAGTTGGTACCTCTGTCAGACACCACCTCCTTAGGGAAACCCACTCTGGTAAAGATACCAATGAGGGCCTTGGCTACTGCAGGGGCAGTAGTCGACCTAAGGGGAATAGCTTCAGGATACCTGGTAGCATGATCCACTACTACCAGGATATACATATTTCCTGAGGCTGTGGGGGGTTCCAGTGGACCAACTATGTCCACACCCACTCTTTCAAAGGGGACCCCCACCACTGGAAGTGGAATGAGGGGGGCCTTTGGATGCCCACCTGTCTTACCACTGGCTTGACAGGTGGGGCAGGAGAGGCAAAACTCCTTAACCATGTTGGACATATTGGGCCAGTAGAAGTGGTTGACTAACCTCTCCCACGTCTTGGTTTGTCCCAAATGTCCAGCAAGGGGAATGTCATGGGCCAATGTTAGGATGAACTCTCTGAACAGCTGAGGCACTACCACTCTCCTAGTGGCACCAGGTTTGGGGTCTCTGGCCTCAGTGTACAGGAGTCCATCTTCCCAATAGACCCTATGGGTTCCAGTTTTCTTGCCCTTGGACTCTTCAGCAGCTTGCTGCCTAAGGCCTTCAAGAGAGGGACAGGTTTCTTGTCCCTTACACAGCTCCTCCCTTGAGGGTCCCCCTGGGCCTAAGAGCTCAACCTGATAAGGTTCAAGCTCCAAAGGCTCAGTTCCCTCAGAGGGCAGAACTTCTTCCTGAGAAGAGAGGTTCCCTTTCTTTTGCTGTGTTGCAGTTGGTTTCCCAACTGACTTTCCTGTTCTCTTGGTAGGCTGGGCCATTTTTCCAGACTCCAGCTCTACGTTTTCACCCTGTGCCTTGCATTGTGCTCTTGTTTTCACACACACCAGTTCAGGGATACCCAGCATTGCTGCATGGGTTTTTAGTTCTACCTCAGCCCATGCTGAGGACTCCAGGTCATTTCCAAGCAGACAGTCCACTGGGATATTTGAGGAGACCACCACCTGTTTCAGGCCATTGACCCCTCCCCATTCTAAAGTAACCATTGCCATGGGATGTACTTTTCTCTGATTGTCAGCGTTGGTGACTGTGTAAGTTTTTCCAGTCAGGTATTGGCCAGGGGAAACCAGTTTCTCTGTCACCATGGTGACACTGGCACCTGTATCCCTCAGGCCCTCTATTCTAGTCCCATTAATTAAGAGTTGCTGTCTGTATTTTTGCATGTTAGGCGGCCAGACAGCTAGTGTGGCTAAATCCACCCCACCCTCAGAAACTAGAGTAGCTTCAGTGTGGACCCTGATTTGCTCTGGGCACACTGTTGATCCCACTTGGAGACTAGCCATACCAGTGTTACCTGGATGGGAGTTTGGAGTGGAACCTTTCTTGGGACAGGCCTTGTCTCCAGTTTGGTGTCCATGCTGTTTACAGCTATGACACCAGGCCTTTTTGGGATCAAAGTTTTTACCCTTGTACCCATTGTTTTGTGAAGAGGCTCTGGGCCCACCCTCCTGTGCAGGTTTTTGGGGGCCTGTAGAAGACTCTTTACTATTTTTAGTTTTGGTTGTCTCATCACCCTTCCCCTGGGGAGTCTTTGTGACCCCTTTCTTTTGGTCACCCCCTGTTGAAGTCTTGGACACCCTTGTCTTGACCCAATGGTCCGCCTTCTTTCCCAATTCTTGGGGAGAAATTGGTCCTAGGTCTACCAGATGCTGATGCAGTTTATCATTGAAACAATTACTTAACAGGTGTTCTTTCACAAATAAATTGTACAGCCCATCATAATTACTTACACCACTGCCTTGAATCCAACCATCTAGTGTTTTCACTGAGTAGTCTACAAAGTCAACCCAGGTCTGGCTCGAGGATTTTTGAGCCCCCCTGAACCTAATCCTGTACTCCTCAGTGGAGAATCCAAAGCCCTCAATCAGGGTACCCTTCATGAGGTCATAAGATTCTGCATCTTTTCCAGAGAGTGTGAGGAGTCTATCCCTACACTTTCCAGTGAACATTTCCCAAAGGAGAGCACCCCAGTGAGACCTGTTCACTTTTCTGGTTACACAAGCCCTCTCAAAAGCTGTGAACCATTTGGTGATGTCATCACCATCTTCATATTTTGTCACAATCCCTTTGGGGATTTTTAACATGTCAGGAGAATCTCTGACCCTATTTATATTGCTGCCACCATTGATGGGTCCTAGGCCCATCTCTTGTCTTTCCCTTTCTATGGCTAGGAGCTGTCTCTCTAAAGCCAATCTTTTGGCCATCCTGGCTAACAGGAGGTCATCTTCACTGAGAGCATCCTCAGTGATTTCAGAAATGTGGGACCCTCCTGTGAGGGACTCACTATTTCTGACTAACACAGTTGGAGACAGGACTTGAGGGGTCCTGTTCTCCCTATTTAGGACTGGAGGAGGGACATTGGCCTCCAAGTCACTAATTTCTTCCTCTGTGAGGTCATCATCAGAGGGGTTGGCTTTTTCAAACTCTGCCAACAGCTCCTGGAGCTGAATTTTGGTAGGTCTGGAGCCAATGGTTATTTTCTTTATATTACAGAGAGACCTTAGCTCCCTCATCTTAAGATGGAGGTAAGGTGTGGTGTCGAGTTCCACCACCTGCATCTCTGTATCAGACATTATTCTGCTAAGAGTTGGAATACTTTTTAAAGAATCTAAAACTGTTTCTAGAATCTAATTTCAAACTTTTAACAAACTTTTAAACTCTAAAAGACAATGCTAAACAGGGACTTAACACACAAGGCCCTAGCAGGACTTTTAAGAATTTAGAAAAATTTCAAATTGCAAAAATGAATTTCTAATGACAATTTTGGAATTTGTCGTGTGATCAGGTATTGGCTGAGTAGTCCAGCAAATGCAAAGTCTTGTACCCCACCGCTGATCCACCAATGTAGGAAGTTGGCTCTGTATGTGCTATTTCAAAGTAAGGAATAGCATGCACAGAGTCCAAGGGTTCCCCTTAGAGGTAAAATAGTGGTAAAAAGAGATAATACTAATGCTCTATTTTGTGGTAGTGTGGTCGAGCAGTAGGCTTATCCAAGGAGTAGTGTTAAGCATTTGTTGTACATACACATAGACAATAAATGAGGTACACACACACTCAGAGACAAATCCAGCCAATAGGTTTTTGTATAGAAAAATATCTTTTCTTAGTTTATTTTAAGAACCACAGGTTCAAATTCTACATGTAATATCTCATTTGAAAGGTATTGCAGGTAAGTACTTTAGGAACTTTAAATCATAAAAATTGCATGTATACTTTTCAAGTTATTGACAAATAGCTGTTTTAAAAGTGGACACAGTGCAATTTTCACAGTTCCTAGGGGAGGTAAGTTTTGGTTAGTTTTACCAGGTAAGTAAGACACTTACAGGGTTCAGTTCTTGGTCCAAGGTAGCCCACCGTTGGGGGTTCAGAGCAACCCCAAAGTCACCACACCAGCAGCTCAGGGCCGGTCAGGTGCAGAGTTCAAAGTGGTGCCCAAAACACATAGGCTAGAATGGAGAGAAGGGGGTGCCCCGGTTCCGGTCTGCTTGCAGGTAAGTACCCGCGTCTTCGGAGGGCAGACCAGGGGGGTTTTGTAGGGCACCGGGGGGGACACAAGCCCACACAGAAATTTCACCCTCAGCAGCGCGGGGGCGGCCGGGTGCAGTGTAGAAACAAGCGTCGGGTTTGTAATGGAAGTCAATGGGAGATCTAGGGATCTCTTCAGCGCTGCAGGCAGGCAAGGGGGGGGTTCCTCGGGGAAACCTCCACTTGGTCAAGGGAGAGGGACTCCTGGGGGTCACTCCTCCAGTGAAAGTCCGGTCCTTCAGGTCCTGGGGGCTGCGGGTGCAGGGTCTCTCCCAGGTGTCGGGACTTAGGATTCAAAGAGTCGCGGTCAGGGGAAGCCTCGGGATTCCCTCTGCAGGCGGCGCTGTGGGGGCTCAGGGGGGACAGGTTTTTGTACTCACAGTCTTAGAGTAGTCCTGGGGTCCCTCCTGAGGTGTTGGATCGCCACCAGCCGAGTCGGGGTCGCCGGGTGCAGTGTTGCAAGTCTCACGCTTCTTGCGGGGAGCTTGCAGGGTTCTTTAAAGCTGCTGGAAACAAAGTTGCAGCTTTTCTTGGAGCAGGTCCGCTGTCCTCGGAGTTTCTTGTCTTTTCGAAGCAGGGGCAGTCCTCAGAGGATGTCGAGGTCGCTGGTCCCTTTGGAAGGCGTCGCTGGAGCAGGATCTTTGGAAGGCAGGAGACAGGCCGGTGAGTTTCTGGAGCCAAGGCAGTTGTCGTCTTCTGGTCTTCCTCTGCAGGGGTTTTCAGCTAGGCAGTCCTTCTTCTTGTAGTTGCAGGAATCTAATTTTCTAGGGTTCAGGGTAGCCCTTAAATACTAAATTTAAGGGCGTGTTTAGGTCTGGGGGGTTAGTAGCCAATGGCTACTAGCCCTGAGGGTGGGTACACCCTCTTTGTGCCTCCTCCCAAGGGGAGGGGGTCACAATCCTAACCCTATTGGGGGAATCCTCCATCTGCAAGATGGAGGATTTCTAAAAGTCAGAGTCACCTCAGCTCAGGACACCTTAGGGGCTGTCCTGACTGGCCAGTGACTCCTCCTTGTTGCTTTCTTTGTTCCCTCCAGCCTTGCCGCCAAAAGTGGGGGCCGTGGCCGGAGGGGGCGGGCAACTCCACTAAGCTGGAGTGCCCTGCTGGGCTGTGACAAAGGGGTGAGCCTTTGAGGCTCACCGCCAGGTGTTACAGCTCCTGCCTGGGGGAGGTGTTAGCATCTCCACCCAGTGCAGGCTTTGTTACTGGCCTCAGAGTGACAAAGGCACTCTCCCCATGGGGCCAGCAACATGTCTCTAGTGTGGCAGGCTGCTGGAACTAGTCAGCCTACACAGACAGTCGGTTAAGTTTCAGGGGGCACCTCTAAGGTGCCCTCTGGGGTGTATTTTGCAATAAAATGTACACTGGCATCAGTGTGCATTTATTGTGCTGAGAAGTTTGATACCAAACTTCCCAGTTTTCAGTGTAGCCATTATGGTGCTGTGGAGTTCGTGTTTGACAGACTTCCAGACCATATACTCTTATGGCTACCCTGCACTTATAATGTCTAAGGTTTTGTTTAGACACTGTAGGGGTACCATGCTCATGCACTGGTACCCTCACCTATGGTATAGTGCACCCTGCCTTAGGGCTGTAAGGCCTGCTAGAGGGGTGTCTTACCTATACTGCATAGGCAGTGAGAGGCTGGCATGGCACCCTGAGGGGAGTGCCATGTCGACTTACTCGTTTTGTCCTCACTAGCACACACAAGCTGGCAAGCAGTGTGTCTGTGCTGAGTGAGAGGTCTCCAGGGTGGCATAAGACATGCTGCAGCCCTTGGAGACCTTCCTTGGCATCAGGGCCCTTGGTACTAGAAGTACCAGTTACAAGGGACTTATCTGGATGCCAGGGTCTGCCAATTGTGGATACAAAAGTACAGGTTAGGGAAAGAACACTGGTGCTGGGGCCTGGTTAGCAGGCCTCAGCACACTTTCAATTGTAAACATAGCATCAGCAAAGGCAAAAAGTCAGGGGGCAACCATGCCAAGGAGGCATTTCCTTACAGGCTGGCACTGCTTTCAGCCTCAACATCAGAGTTCTCAGTCATGGTTCATTATAAACTTTGTTTCTAATGAGCCATGACTGACATTTTGGCATTGACCAGGCATTGCTGGTCAGTGTTTGCCCCACCAATTAGTTAGGGTGCCAGCTGCCACCGGATATACTACTATTTATAGTTGTGACATGGTTATGATGCTCACAAAGAAGAGCTAATTGAACTACCAGACATTTGCCTATTGGAAACTAAACTGATCACTGAACCTGTGGGAAGAAAGGGAAACTCTTGCACACACAGATTCTTGGTTGCTAAACCCCAGACCCACTTCATGCTCTGAGGGGGAAATGGGAAAGAGATATAAGCTCACTGGAGGAATCAGAATGGTGAGGGCCAAAGTGGCACACAGAATCTTGGCAGTCTTGCCCACTTACAACTGATACAGTTCAAATATTTTCATAGAGTATACTATACCTTGAAGGATAGAAAGAGTGTGAATAGTGAGAGAAGGTCAAGAGCTGGACTGCCCCAGCTGTGAGGCAATATCGGGCATGCTAATGCACATTGTGTCAGAATTCCAGATTATAGGGATCTTGGATAACGCACTTCTCAGATCAGTGGATTTAGATCCTGAAATAGAGCTCCTGGGATTGACAGAAACAATTGGGAGGGCCTAACAAGTAGTTAGTAGGAATAGTTTGTTGGGGACAAAGGAGAGGTAGGGAGGCTGAGGGGACAATGCCTGTAGCTCACTGACCCTCTTGACCTGGCAGATGTAATTGTCCCTAGAAAAGCTGTTTTGGTAGTGAGTGTTGGAAATGGCCCTTTGTGCAGGGTTTCCCCTGACTTTTTGCCTCTGACCTCATGATTTTTTGATCCTGTTTTATATTTAGTTTTTGTTGGCTTTAGGACTCTGGGCACTTTACCACTGCTGACCAGTGCTAAAGTGCAAGTACTTTCTGTCTACATTATATTTGTAATTGGTTTCCCATGATTGGTGTCGGAAATGGCCTTTCTGCAGGTTCATCCCCAGACTTTTTGCCTTCCTCCTTCTCTTTTTTTGACCTCATTTTTGCTGGCTTTAGGACTCTGCGCACTTTTCCACTGCTAATCAGTGCTAAAGTACATATGCTCTCTCCTTAAACTATGGTAACATTGGATCAAACCCAATTGGACAATTTTAATTTACTTATAAGTCCCTAGTAGAGTGCAGTATGTGTGCCCAGGGCCTGTAGATTAAAATGCTACTAGTTGGCCTGCAGCACTGATTGTGCCACCCACTTAGGTAGCCCCTGAACCTTGTCTCAGACTTGCCATTGCAAGGCCTGTGTGTGCAGTTCCACTGCCAATTCGACTTGGCATTTAAAAGTACTTGCCAAGCCTAAAACTCTCCTCTTTGGACATATAAGTCACCCCTAAGGTGTGCCCTGGGTAACCCCTAGGGCAAGGTGCTGTGTAGACAAAAGGCAGGACATGAACTTATGTAGTTTACAGGTCCCGGTAGTGTAAAACTCCTAAATTCGTTTTTACACTGCTGTGAGGCCTGCTCATTTCATAGGCTAACATTCGAGCTGCACTCATACACTGTTTGAGTGGTAGCTGTTGATCTGAAAGGAGTAGGGAGGTCATATTTAGTATGGCCAGAATGGTGATACAAAATCCTGCTGACTGGTGAAGTTGGATTTAACATTACTATTTTAAAAACACCACTTTTAGAAAGTGAGCATTTCTCTGCACTTAAATTCTTCTGTGCGTTACAATCCACGTCTGGCTGGGTTTAGTTGACAGCTCCCTTGTGCATTCACTCGGACACACCCCAAACACAGGATACTCAGCCTCACTTGCATACATCTGCATTTTGAATGGGTCTTCCTGGGCTGGGAGGGTGGAGGGCCTGACACTTACATGTCCAAGGGCTGTAGCCTGGCCTCACACAAAGGACTGCCACACCCCCTACTGGGATCCTGGCAGACAGGATTGAACTGAAAGGGGACCTGGTGCACTTCTAAGCCATTCTTTGAAGTCTCCCCCACTTCAAAAGCACTTTTGGGTATATAAACAGGGCCTCTGCCCCTACCAACTCAGACACATCTAGGGGGGGACACTCTACCTCACAGACGCTTCTGGACAAGAAACCTGCTGGTGAAGAATCCCTGAACCAGACCTGCCAAGAGGAACTGGCTGGCTGCCCAAAGGACTCACTGGGACTGCTTTTCTGACAAGGACTGCTGCCTTGCTGTTGCCCTGCTGCCTTGCAGCTCCCTGGCTGTGCTGAGAAGTGCTCTCCAAGGGCCTGGATAGAGCTTGACTCCTGTTCCCTGAAGTCTCAGGACCAAAAAGACTTCACTCCTGCAACTGGACTCCCTGTGTGGTGAAATTTCGACGCATAGCTTGCTAAAAACAACGCACAGCCTGCCCTGCGGTGAGAAATTCACTGCACGCGAACCAGGGCGACGCAGCACGATTTTGCAAGGAGAAGATCGACGCGGTGCCTGCGTTGTCACCGGAACTTTGACGCACGGCCTACCGGATCGACGCACAGCCAACCCGGGATGATGCAGCCCGACTTCCAGAGAGGAATCGAAGCAGCGCCTGCCGTGCGGGAGAAATTTCCACGCAATGCCCACTGGATCGACGCAGTGCTTGTGACTTCGCTCCGCAAGCCCAGGATTCCACGCCCAGTCCCCGGGGTGCCGGAAAATCCCACAACCTGAAGAGGAACCAAGACCGCGCGCCGGAAATCAACGCAAAGCCGTCTCCTGCGTGGAAAATAAAGTCGGTGTGTGAAGGGGTGAAACTGACGCACACCTCCCCGTTTTCCACGCATCGCCTCCTCTGCGGTCCCTTGCGGAGATTTTGATCACGAACCAGATACTTTGTGCTTGAAAGAGACCTTTATTGTTTTTAAGAGACATCTACTTATTTTGCAAAGACTTAAGACACTTTGGCCCATATTTTTACTTTTTTAGCGCCACATTTGCGTCGCTTTTTGATGCAAAAGTGGCGCAAACTTACAAAATACAATTGTATTTTGCAAGTTTGCACCGCTTTTGCGTCTAAAACTGACGCAAATGCGGTGCTAAAAAAGTATAAATTAGGCCCCTTATATCACTTTTCAGTGATATCTCAACATTTACTTATTGCATCTTTGATTGTTTTGACCTGCATCTAACCAGAAAAATATTATATATTTTTCTAAACACTGTGTGGTGTATTTTTGTGGTGCTATATTGTGTTATTGTATGATTTATTGCACAAATACTTTACACATTGCCTTCTAAGTTAAACCTGACTGCTCAGTGCCAAGCTACCTGAGGGTAGGCAATGGATAATTTGGATGGTGTGTGACTTACCCTGACTAGAGTGAGGATCCTTGCTTGGACAGAAGGTAACCTGACTGCTAACCAAAGACCCCATTTCTAACAATTGGCATATTTGAATCACTAGTAAAGTGCACTTTGTGGTGCCCAGGGCCTTTAAAACAAATGCCAGGGGTTCTGATTGTGCACCCACATGAGTGGTTCTGTAAACATGTCTCAGACCTGCCACTGCAGTGTCTGTGTGGGCAGTTTGGAACTGCCAGTTAGAACGGGCAAGTGTTACCCACTTTTTGGGCCCAAGCTTTTCCTTTTACTACATGTAAGTCACCCCTAAGATAGGCCCTAGGCAGCCCCATGGACAAGTTGCAGTGCATTTAAAAGGCAGGACATGAACTGGTGTGTTTTACATGTCCTAATAGTGAAATACTGCTAAATTTGTTTTTCACTATTGTAAGGCCTATCTTTCCCATAGGTTAACATGAGGATTGCCTTGAAATACCTATTAAGTGTAATTTCCCATTGGGAGCAGATAGAGAGGGGGAGTTTGGGGTCTCTGAAATCACAATTTAAAAATACATCCTTTGGTAAAGTTAAGATTGAAAATGCCACTTTTAGAAAGTGGGCATTTTCTTGCTTAACCATTCTGTGCCTCTCCCTGTCTATGGAATACACGTCTGGGTCAGGATGACTGTTGGGCTATTTGTGAATTCACTTTAGACAGTCAGGAGCTGATGTGTGCCCTGCATATCCTGATGGGTCTTCCTGGGCTAGAGTGGAGGGAGAAGCTGACACTTGCACCTGAATGGGCTGTGCCTGTCCTTGCACAAAGCAGTCTCCAACCCCCTGGAGTGTGTCTGTGCCCAGGGCAGGAAAGGCAGAGTCTTGTGCACTACAGAGACTTTTCTTTGAAGTTTGCCGATTTCAAAGGCACAAATGAGTATAAGTATTGGGCCTCTGAGACCACCACTTCAGAACACTTCTGGACTGAGGACATTCTGCCACGAAGAAGAGCTGGATATTGTAGGAGGGACTGCCACTCTGCCAGTTGCTTTGCTGTGCTTGCCTGCTGCTTGCTGCTTCTCTCCTGGGAGTGAAAGGACTGGACTTTCCTTTCTACATTCTGCTTTCCAAAGTTCTCCAAGGGCTTGCACTGAGCTTGCCTCCTGTTAAAAGTCTTAGGGACATCAATGACTTCTTCTGCCAGCATCTGGACTTTCTTACTGAGAGTCCTGACTTGCCAAGTGGTGCCAAATCCAGTTCCTGGGCCCTTGGAAGTGAGTTCTGGTGAAACCAAGAAAATTCCAAGTGCATAGACTCCAGAGCGACTTCGGAACCAGTGCTGCTGTCTGACTACGTGCCACTGCCTGCACCGGGAGCCTTGGTCCCTGCTGAGTGCAACAACTGCGACCAATGAGGCAGGCCTGACGCCGCTGCAGCACTGCAACGGCATGAGTCCTGAGTCTCCAACGTCTAGGACACCTGTCTCCAACCCCAACGCAGCACTTGTTGCCTCGTGGTGTGATCGTGACACTGCAAAGTCGATGCTGCACGTCTTTAACTGCTGGATTGATATACCACACCGGATCGTAAGGAACCAATGACTTGCCATCGACACAGCATCACCTCCCTTGCAACTGTAAGGAACCGACGACTCACCTCCCCTGCTTCCCAGTAAGGAACCAAAGCCTCACCTTCCCGGTAGTAGAAAAGAATTGACGCTGCACCAGCAATGCCTCACTTCCCCGACTCCGGGCAATATCTTTGCTTCATCATTGTTTTCCAAGGTGCTGTACCTGGGGGTCCGTGCGACTCCGTGACTGGTTGGCACTCCCTTGTGAGTGGCGTCGAACTGTTGGGAACAACTCCGTCAACAACGTTGTGATAGCCCCAGTTGGGGCTAATCTGTTTCTAAGCGCTTTACTGAGATTTAGGGGGTCATTCTAAATTCGGCGGGCGGCAGAGGCCGCCCGCCAAAGTTCCCCCGCCAGAACACCGCAGCGCGGTCAAATGACCGCCGCGGTGATTCTGACTTTCCCGCTGGGCGGGCGGCGAACCGCCAAAAGGCCGCCCGCCCAGCGGGAAAGCACCAGCAACGAGGATGCCGGCTCCGAATGGAGCCGGCGGAGTTGCTGGTGTGCAACGGGTGCAGTTGCACCCGTCGCGATTTTCAGTGTCTGCCACGCAGACACTGAAAATCAATGTGGGGCCCTGTTAGGGGGCCCCTGCAGTTCCCATGCCAGTGGCATGGGCACTGCAGGGGCCCCCAGGGGCCCCACGACACCCGTTCCCGCCAGCCAGGTTCTGGCGGTGAAAACCGCCAGAAACAGGCTGGCGGGAAGGGGGTCGGAATCCCCATGGCGGCGCTGCTTGCAGCGCCGCCGTGGAGGATTCCCTGGGGCAGCGGGAAGCCAACGGTTTTCTGACCGCGGCTTTACCGCTGCGGTCAGAATGCCCCCGGAAGCACCGCCAGCCTGTTGGCGGTGCTTCCTCCGTCACCTACCCTGCCGGTCTATGACCGCCAGGGTAGGAATGACCCCCTTAATCTTTAAACATTTGTATCTTTGCTTGTGTATGTTGGATTTGTGCAGTTTTGGTCTTGTTTTCTTCACATAAATATTGGTTATTTTTCTAAACTGGTATGAAGTACTTTTGTGGCGTTTTCCATTACTGTGTGTGTGTAGAAATACTTTACACATTGCTTCTGAGATATGCCCTACTGCTTGTGCCAAGCTACCAAGGGAGTGAGCAGGGGTTATCTTAGGTGTGTGGCTCCCTTACCATGACTACAGTGAGGGTCTCTACTTGGACAGAGTGTAAACCACTGCCATTTAGAGACCGCATTTCTAACAGTGAGGAGCCTAAGGGGACAAGAATGAAGCTGCTCAAACGGAGTGCACATTAAGAATGTAAAAACCAGATTAAGGTCACATTGAGGCATAACAAAGAGAGCTGGGGCAAACATATTGTAGGCCTTTACGGAACACATGCAAAAAATCGATAACATTGTCCATGTCAAATATTTTCTTCATGGTTTGCATGTTTTATCACAGATGGTTTTATTTTGTGATTTGTTTTTGCAATGGTTTTAATTAACCAAGCCAATTCATTAATTAACTTGAAACTATGTACAATAAGGGACTTGGAGAGGGAGGGCTGAGCTGGCAGCCATAAAAAGGCAGATATGGCATTTAAATAACCATTCATGGTGCCCTATGCAGCTCCCTGCTGGGCTGTGGTTAGGATAAACCAAAGGACTTGGGAAGGGGAAGCAGATAAGGGACCAATCTGTTTCTCTGCAAAACATGCCACAAATTTAGTTCAACGGCCAGCGTATACCGTCTTGGTGGAGGAATGCCAGGCTGCCAAGATAACACTGCAGACTTTAGGTGGAAAGTCCAAAACTTTCCCCGCTCAATCTCCACATATGAAGGAGGAGCACTGACAGGTTCTTGTGAAGAACCCTCCCCTACTGCTGCGACAGAAGATCATCCCAAATGGGCAGTCAGATCGGAGGACCGATAGCCATGCTCAACAGCTTGAGATACCAAATCCTCTGACCCCAGTCCAGAGCCACAACGAAGACTTGGTCCAGGTCATTCCTGATCTTTGTGAGAACTTTCAGCAGGAGTGGTATAGGCAGAAAGGCATACAGGAGGCCTTAGCTCCACATAGGTGAAAAGTGTCTCCAAGCAACAGCTGCCTTGGAAACTCCAGCACACAAAACTGCTGACATTGAGAGTTCTCAGCGTGCAGTGGCAAACAGATCTAACCAAGAATCTCCCCACTGTTGAAAGAGTCCTAGCATCACCTCCAGATTGGGACATCATTTGTGATTCACTAGGCATCTTCAGCTGAGTTTGTCTGCCCTGGCGTTCAGAAAGCCTGCCAGGTGTTAAACCACCAGGAATATGCCCTGAGATTCCAGCCATGTTTTACCCCACCCCACCCTGCTTGTTGCAGTACCACATAGCAGTGTGTGTTGTCCGTAAACACCTGAACTAGCCTTTCCTTGATGGAGGGTATGAATGCTTTCAATGCCAGCTGGATTTCTTGGAGCTCTAGTAGGCTGATGCAGAGTCCAGATTCCACTGGAGACCAGAGGCCTCTAATTTCCACCTCTCCCAAATGGCTGCCCCATCCCAGGAGTGATGCATCCGTCACTACTGTCAGATCTGGTTGGGGCAAGGGTCTGCTGCTGACCCAAACATGGATCGTTAACCACCAGTGCAGGTGTTTTGCAGTCTCCTCTGAGATCTGGACCATGTCACAAAGATTTCCAATGGTGCACCCACTGGAACTTCAGGTCCCAAAGCAGAGCCTGCATTTGCCAATGGGCATGTGTCACAAGCAGGATGCAGGAGGCAAAGAGGCCCAGCAGCCTCAGAGTTAGTTGCATTGAAACCCAGGAGAGAGGCCGAAACATCGGCATTATAGCCGGAATATTTTGGACTCGCAGTTGGGGATGATAAGCCCAAAATTGCACTGTGTCCACAACAGTTTTGATCAAAGGTAGCGTCTGAGAGGGGATCAGGCGTGACTTTGGCACATTGATATTGAACCGCAGCGAGTGCAGGAGGTCAGCCGCAGTCTGGAGGTGGGAGAGGATTCATCTTCAACAGCCAGTTGTTGAGATAGAGGAAGACTGGCACCCCTGATCTCCACAGATGGGCTGCAACCACCGCCATCACCTTGATGAACACCAGAGTGACGCTGGTAAAGCCAAAGGGTAGCACTGTAAACTGAAAGTGCTCGTGGCCTATTATGAACCGCAGGTAATTTTTATGGGCAGGCAGGACGGGGATGTGGAAATAAGAGTCCTACAAGTTCAACGCTACCATCCAGTATCCAGGGCCAAGAGCAGACAGGACTTGTGCAAGCGTGAGCATTTTGTGAGGTGGCCCCGGTTCCAATCCATTTGTGGATCCAAGGTTTTTTTTTTATTTGGATTATAAATCTCTAGGGCGGTTGTTCAGAAGTAGGGGTTCTCCCCCATTGGTATTTAGTAGCCCAACGGTACAAACAAGTAACTTGTCCCATTTGGTGAAATATATAGGCTTACTGTCATGTGGGGGTTCTTTGTAATTACATAGGGCTTAAATTATATGATAGTGACATAGGGCCTCCACTTTATGCTTTGTTACACTCTTTAAGTATGAATCTATATATTAGCTATATGAAAGGAAATGCTAAACAATTAGAAGAATGTGTTGTGAGTTCATAATACCGAACTCGAAAGGTTTGGGAATCCAACATGGCGCGGGAAAAAGACCGCCGTAATACAGTCGGTGGTTTTAGTTTTAGCATCCAAACAGGAAATTAACACATTGTATACAGGAAGTGACGTAGAAACAAAATTGAGGGAGGGTTAATAGGGTGTGGGATGATTAGCCCGATTTGTGGAGGCAGTGATTGAGACCACGCCCATTTTCTAATATAAGCAGACACACAGGACATGTATGTGATTGTATTTAAAAAGGACGAAAACGCTGTCCCTTTACAAAGGTGAGATGACGAGTCTGGAACGTTTTGAGGCGAGACCTTGATAGTCCATAGAATATAAGGGGGAGGGATAAATGACAAATAGTAACCCTCCAAGTTGGTACGCCAGGTGTACTTGTGATTTTAATACCTAGGGTAATATGGAGTGTGAATAATATAACTGATCAAGTACCCTGTATTATAGAACCTGGACCTACATGGGTAATGTGTATGTAATGTGGCCCTATGCAAGAACGGGGCTGGTATAGCACAGAATGAAGTGTTAGCTAGTAAGCTGTAACTATCTAAAATTTATTTGGTAAAACTGTGTGTTTAGGATTGAAGGTAGAAATAAGGCTCACATTTAGGTATTCAGAGGTGTCCCGATGGAGGAGTTGTGACAGACTATTTATTACCTTTGTCATGTGAGAAAAAATGTCTTATTCTTGGTCTTTATTTACAGACTGAAGAGTAAAAGTCTAAGTGCTATCACTCGGTCCCTTTTTGAAAATGAAATGAAGAATTAAGGGACTACAGGGTAAACTCTGTGGACTACAATGGGTAATTGTTCACAATAAAAGAGTTAATTTTAATCACTTTATTAGGTGTATTGTTCTTATATACACTATATATTGGTGATGAAGATGGGTATTGCATGGGGATATGATCCCACAAATATTGGGTTAAGAAAGAAATAGACAATGTGGAACTATTGAAGAACTGAGTTCCATGGATGTGACTAGTACTTACCCAATTGTTTTGTCCACATACAAGTGATCTGTGTCTGGGACTAGAGTGAAGTAAACAACGTTTCCAGAATTAGAATCGGAATCTGAGGATACTTGGAGAGGTCAGACTTATTTGGCAGGTGGTGAGATTCTATAATGATGATTTGAGTATATTTTTTAATGAGGTGAGTGACTGAATGCTAGAAGATGTTTCCATGTGATGTTTTGACAAAGTTAATGGGTTTGCTTAATTATATGAGTTGGTTTTAAGTAAGGCACCATTATGGGAATAGATTAATTATTTTAATCATGGGGATTGGAGGAAATCTAGGTAGCTACATATATGTATATATATGTTTTTGTTTATTTTTTTAGTTGTGTACTATGATGAAAGAATTGTAATGGGAGGATATCGTACTGTCCTGAAGAAGGTGGTGGAAGGAGTTTGAAGAGACCACCGAAACGCGTCGACGCTTGTTGAATTGCTGGACCAACTGGAACTCCCTAAAATAGAGTTGAAGATTGGATATACAAATCAATTGGACAGTGTATACCAAATTTTGGACAGCATAAAACGATAGACTAGGGAATGTGTCTTGTGGTTTGTCTCCCATTTTTATGTGGTGTTAATTGATTGGTTTTAGTATTATTTTTAGTATTTGTTTCTTATGAGGTATTTTATTCATGTGTGTTGTATGGAATTCATAATTAAATAATGTTTTAGATATTTCCTTTATCAAGACTGATCGTTGGTGGGTGTGTTTGACAGTGTAGTGTGTTGAGTGGTGGATATGTTTTGTGTTCCCCCGGGTTTGTTTTCTTTCTTATCACTGTGTCACGGTGCCCTGTCCCCTTGGGGTGATAGGTTGGGTGGGGCCCTCTCTCCCTCTCTTTTAGAGTTCAAAGGGCAGACCCACCAGCGGTGAACCAGTAGGGGCCTCTCCTAAAAAAGCAGGCCATAAGGCGCTCCAGCGGGAATGGACCACCCAAATATGAGGTGCATGGCCTCATAAAATTCTCAGAGTTAGGCCAGGGGACCTCTCTACAGGGATACTCCAAACCTTTTGTCTTCCTCCTCCCACTTTTTGCTGGATTTTTGCTTCTTGGCCTTAGGACTTTGTGCACTTTACCAATGCTAATCAGGGCTAAAGTACTTGTGCTCACTCCCCTAAACACGGTTTGACTGGCATACACTTGATTGGCATATTTAATTTACATGTAAGTCCTTTGTAGAGTGGTATACCATATACCCAGGGTCTGTGAGTCAAATGCTACCAGTGGGCCTTTCGCACTTATTGTGCCACCCACTTAAGTAGCAGCTTAAAACTTATCCCAGGCCTGCCATTGCAGCTTGAATGAAGTGTCCTACTGCAATGTCGACTTGGCATTTAAAACTCTGTGCCAAGCCTTAAACTTTCCTTTTCTTACATATAAGTCACCCCTAAGGTAGGCCCTAGATAGCCCTTAGGGCAGGGTGCTGTGTAATTAACAGGTAGGGCACATACTTTTACGTTTTACATGTTCTAGTGCTGAAAAACTCCCAAATTATTTTTTTACTGCTGTGAGGCCTACCCCTCTAATAGAATAACATTGGGGATTCCTTACTACATTCAATAAGTTGTAATTCCTAAACCAGCGACGGTTGATAAATCATGTTTGGTATCTGTGAACTTGTAATGATAAACCTGCTTTAATGGTTAAGTCAAATTTATCATTACAAGTTTGAAAACGCCATGTTTAGAAAGTTGTAATTTTCCTGCCCTTAGCCCTCTGTGCCAACACCCTGCCGTAGGTCACATGATTGGGTGTAACTGACAGTTGAGACTTTATGAATTCTCCCCAGTCAGTCACACAATAGTGGGATTAGAGTCTGAATAGCCATTCCACTGGCAGGATGTGGGGGGGTGGAGGGGCACAGCCCCACTTGGACCTGAATAGGCTGTGCTCTGCTACCACCCAGTAGGCTTAATCACCCTGTATTGATAGTGCAGACAGCTAGAAGCCAGGGCAGGAGAGGCAGAAAATTCCTAGAACTTCAAAGAACCTTTCTGGAAACCTCTGCCACCTTCTAGAAGCAGGGCAATAAAAAACAAGGTTTTCAGACCCACTGTTCAGTTCACTACTGGAACTAAGGATGGACTCTCAGAGGACTGCCTGCTGCTGTGCACTGTACCGGACTGCTGCTGTACCTGGAAGGCCTGCGCTGCCTGCCGCCTATCTTCAACCCTCAGAAACCAGGCCAGCTGAGCCCTGCATCTTCACCTGCACCCAGGACTTCCGTAAGTGACTCCAAGGGCTAGTTTTCTGGCTTCCTCTTCAGAGCCACAGGGACACAACAGACTCCCACCATCTTGAACCCGCTCCTGGACCAGCCGGAGTGAGTCCTGAACCCACAGTAGGTCTCTATCCACTCCTGGACACTTGGTTTCGGTGCTAAAGGTGACAAGATGTCCACGGTTGGTGCTTTTATTTTTTAGACACTACTTTGAACCTTAAACTTTACAGATTCATATGTCTAATTCTACTGATTTGATTTTTGTTGTATTGGTGTCAAATTATTTATTTTCCTAAATTGGTTTGGGATTTTTATTGTGTTGTTTTCACTATATTGCTGTTAGTGTGCTGCATAAATTCTCAATGTGTTGCCTCTAAGTTTAGCCTGACTGCTTTTTGTGCCAAGCTACCCAGTGTTAGGCACAGGTAAAATTAGTAACTTTTTGTGGTTCACCCTGCAAAGGATTGTCGCTGTTGCTTGATCAGGGCTCACACTCCAGTCAACCAACAACACAATTCCTCACAAGGCTCAACCGCAGCGCCAGGCCTCGAGTGACAAAGCTCCCTCATAACATGACGTTGACGGATGGGGTGAATTCAAAGACATCTTAGACTTCTTGTTCTCTTTCTTTTTGTGGAACTTACTGGAATGGAAAAACTTTGACTATGACTAAGATCTATGGCTTTGCGTCCCTTCCCGGGACCTTCCTCGCGACTAGGATCAAGACCATTGCAACGTTGCATGTCGAGCGGCAAGGAGATCGAAGGAGTGCTCCCTCAGGGCCTTGGAGTTCATGCTGTGACAGGTCTTGGCATCATGGTCACACTCAAGGCACCAGAGGCAGACGAGGTGTGGGTCCCTCATTGACATTTGTCGGTGACAGGCACCGCAGGGCTTAAAGCCAGCCTTCCTCATGGACATCCCTGCCACATCAAATATAAAAATAAAAAAATACAAAAAGGTTAGTCAAAAAAAATGACTGGGGGTAGCTCTCTCTGGATCTGCGCTGGAAAGAAAAGGACTGACGTCAATGAGCTGGGGTGGAACCTATAAAGGCGCTGCGCATGTCGCTACCGGCGCAGACTCAGCTAAGCAGAGCCAAACGACTATCTACAGGTGCACAGAGGTCCAGCTCACAAAGAGTTTCTGGATCCAGTCTGACTCCTGGGTATAAGGTAAGGAGTCTGTGGCTAGAAGTCTGTATCAGATAACAATATATGGTGTAACTTGGTTACCCAAGTGGAGTGCTCTGCAATGGTACTCAGAGTTCTGAAGACAAAACCTAACATGGATGCAGTTCAGTAACCAAGGACTGCCCCAGAACATAAAAATGTATATTCACTGGTAGCGGGACAGTTCAAGGTTAGGAATTTGCTTGACTGATTCTCATTAAAATTTTGAGGCCATACCAGTACTTTGCAACGAGTCTGAAGCGACCTAGAACTATATTATACAAAGTTCCCCAGGTATGCAAATTGTATCTGCACCTCCTTTTAACATCTCCAGTACACTTTGGTGTAAGAGAAGGGGCAACAGACCCTTGCTCAACCCCTGTTTTAATACTACTGATTGTGTCCGCGTGATCACAAGTACTCATGTCTCATGCAAACAAGGTAATCCTTAGCGCCCACACGATTTTACAGACTCTGGCACATAAACAAGGAGGCCATCAGGAAGGACACTGACTCCACAACATAGATGTGGCGTGCAGTCAGTGCGCTCCTGTTGGCACTCCACAGAAGGAGTTCCAAGGACTCCACCATGCATCCCGTATAGCCACTCATTACACTCAGCAGCAGGGGGATCCCTACCTCACTTGAAACTTGGGCCTGGTTCTTGACTGCAGTGAAAAGCAGACTGGCAGTTTCAAACAGCCGGTCCACCTTTCACTAATGTGCAGTTCAGGAAGCAGGTGCAAATTTGCACCTGCACACTGAGCAGAGCTTTTAGGGTAAGAGGGCATACCCACCTAAGTCAGCACTGCAGTGCAGAGCAGGACTGTGCACCCCCCCCCCATTTGTAATGCAAACCCTGGACGTAATGGTTAAAGGCATGATTTAGAGTTTGGCGGAGGGGTTACCCTGTCACAACAGTGATGGATATCCCCTCTGCCGAAATATAAATCTGATTATAGCCTATGCCATTTATATCTTGGCGGATGGGATATCCATCACTACTGTGATGGCATAACCCCTCTGCTAAACTCTAAACCAGGCCCTAAGTTACTAACCTTCAGTAACACTCTTTCTGATAGATATTCTAACTGCAGATTGATCACCTTTCAAATATTCCAAAGGCATCAGATTAGATCTGGAATCTTTTAAGCAGGACCTCTGCGTGGCAGTAGGTGGTGCTGCTGTGTGGCTCTGCACTGCCGCTGTTCTGCCCAGGAAATAATGTGAAAGGCCCATAAGGAGCAACTCCAGTGCATTGATGTCAGTTGCTTTCAAAAGCTATCCATGCCCCCACATGCAGTCCCCTAAGAGAAACTGGCTTTCACCAGTGCACAGATTCCTAGACTTGGGATCTTACTAAAGGATAGAGCCCAAATTTGCAGAATGGGGAGGATTCGAAGGTCGGTGAGGAACCTGCAGTTAGACTGAGTCTTTACCAGGAACAGCACTGCCAAAGGTAAAAAAAAAACCAACTTCTAACCATAGATTACTCACCTTTGAAATAGATACAACACAGTAGCAATTAGGAGATGGGTCTGTGAATTGGCTCAAACCAAAAGGTCCTGTAAGATCGAATTGGTGAAACGGCCCTTTCGGTGAACCTGCCGATTTAAAATAAGGGCTGGTCCAGCAACCTTTAAAAAGGCAGAAAGAGCTGAAGGTACACTTTAGCTGTGCCCAGATTAAAGCTTTGCTGGGCTAGGGACAAAACAAACAAGAAAATACCAGATGACGTCCCCTGGAGGGGTTCTATCCGTCGAGCAACTAAGCCACAAATTTGCTTCAATGACAGGTGCATACAGTTAATGTCGAGGGATGCCTGGCTACCAAGAGGCATACAGATTTCCTCTGTTCCACTTTAGATGGAACAAGTCTCCTAGTGTGAGGCACCTTGGAAACTCCAACTTGTGGAATTGCTTACATTGTGTGTTCTTGGCAGTGGCTAACAGACTGAGTCTAAGTTCTCCCGATTCGCAGAAGAGACATCGTACTACCTCCGGACGATACCTGCCACTCCTGATCCTGTAGGTGTCGCCAGCTAAGCTTGTCTGCCCTGGCATTCAGAGACCCTGTCAAAATCTCTTGATAGTCCAGCCATTTCCAGTGGCATATTGCCTCCTGGCGCAGGGCTCAGGACCCCAATCTGCCTTGCTTGTTGCAATACCAAATGGCAGTGGTGATATCCGTAACTATCTGTACCAATCACCCCATAATGGATAGGACGACGCCTTTCAATGGCAAGTGGATGGCCTGGAGCTTCAGGAGGTAGATATGGGTTTGGGCCGCTGCCAGAGTCCAGAGACCTCTGATCTCCACCTCTTCCAGCTGGGCACAGAAAAGAAACCCAAATGTGATGCACTGGTCACCACTGTTAGCTCTGTGGGGGTTAGGGATAGGGGGTCTGCCTTTGATCGAAACCCGGTCCAATAACTACCACTTCACATCTTTTGCAGTCTCCTCTGAAATCTGGACATGGTTGGAAAGGCACCCTTGTATTTTTAGCACATTGAGACCAGATACCACTGCTGAGCTTGCTTATGTCACCTGGTATTGTGTAGTGCTAGACCAGCAGGACACAGGACACAGGAGGAGATCAGTCCTATTTGCTAATCTGCCTTGAGGACCCTGACCTCGGGTGGGTGGGTGCCACAGCCAAGAAGTGGCTGAGCACCTGGCTGAGGTTGGAGGTGCTGCTGCCGAAACCACAAAAAGAACAATAGGGTTGATGTGGCTGGCAAGGCAGGGCAGATAATCCTAGGCAACGTATTGTGGCCCTGCTCTCTCTCAATTGCTCCAGAGTGGAAACTGCCTTGTTTCCAAAAAGGCGAGTCCCGTCAAAGGCAATGTTCATAAGGGACGACCGGACATGGCCTGAAAACCCCTGTGACTGCAGCCAACAGCTCACCTGGAGGGGTATAGGCCAAAAGTAGTTGTTGGTTTGATCACATCACAACTGTCCTGTTTAGCTTGTGTGAGGACAGGTCGCAGGTATTCCGGGACACCTAGGAGGACTTGGGCCACAGAATCCTAAAGAGCATGGGAATAGTGACCAAGCAGGCAATTAGCACTGACACACCCAAGGGCCAAACTAATGGAGTAGTGGTTTGCTCTGGCTAGAGGACTTTGGTCAAGACATTGGATTTGACCTCTAGTGGGGAGCTGAAAGTTGAGAACTTCGGCCGCCCTCCGCAAAAGAAGCACTCTCTTCAGTGGCAGGATCTGAGGGTGTGGGGAGGCGAGAGTCAGGAGAGGTGTCAGGGCTACTGCGTTTTATAGGCCATCATACCAGCTGTCTTCATTACAGGGTTGTTTAAATTCATGTCACAAGTTGCAGAGGACAATGAACACTCCCACCTCCAGCGTCAATGCAGTCAGCAAAGGCGTTTATGTTCCAGCAACCAGTGTGGGTTGTGTAACCAGAGTCAGTATGGGTCTCAGAAGCGATCTGTTGACTGCTTCGGAGGGTCCAACTGGCACCAAGGGAGTTCCTACAAGCAGTAAATTCAATGGAGGACCTTCCGGCTCAATGGGGCTCAAAGGCGTGCCAGAGGGAGTTGGAAGGGAAGTGAAGAGTCAAAGTATGGCATAATGGATCGCCTGCATCTGTCTCAGTGTTACAAACAGCCTTGGAAACTCTGGTTGTGCTGGGACAAGTTGAGGGATGGCTTAAATGTCGACCCACTTTGGGAGCAAAATCAGGAGGCATGAGACCGTCAGTGTGTCCTTTTAGGAGTTTGAGAGTGGCAGGAACAGGCAGGTTTTTTTTGCTACTTCCTCGACTTACCCAATAGTTTGGAGCAAGAAGACAACTCACCCTGGGATTGGACTCCTGTGGATCCTCGACTGAGAATGGGCGTGAGACCGCCCCTTGGACTTGGACTGGTCACAACATGGGGTCTTCTGATGCTTGGCGACTTAAAGCTTCGCCTCACAATCCTGTATGGCCTTTCCGTTCATCAACGTGCAGTCACTGCAGGCCTTAGAGTTGTGGCGCAACCCTATGTATCACAGGTAAAGCTGGTGAGGCTCTATCGCAGACAGTTACTTGTGACAGTCTGCAGGGTTTGAATCCTGTTGTCTTGGGGGGTGACATTTCCCCTGATTACTGATAGAATTTTGGCCAAAAATCTGTCTCAGAGCTGAGAAGTAACTCCAGATCTGTATTTGGTAGAGGAAAGTATTGGAAAGGAACTGATGTCAGCATGTGGTAGTGGAGCCTATACAGATCGCACATGTCATTTCTGGAGTGGAATAGCAGCAGTGCAAACCTGCACACCACTACCTACCAAGCAGAGGTACCACTAAAACGTTTCTGGATCCAGCCTAATGCCTGGGGAATATTGAAAAGGTAAGGAATCTGAGGTTAGAAGTCTCTGTCAGAATCCTTTTTACAGAATGCTCTTCTAATAGGCAAAGCCTTTTAAGGTATCAAAAAATTGTCTCTCAATTTTTTTTAAAAAAAGCCTCAATGTCACTGACCTTCTTGGATACTTCTATAGTTCTTGTCTTTTCCTTACAGAGAATATCTCAATCAGTGCGTTGCTATGCTTTACATAGAGCACACAGTAACTATTATAGGCAGCACACTGCTCTTCCACAAGGAATGTGTCAGAAGTGGTACGAGCGGTTGTGCTGCTCTTGAAACAGGAAGATGACTGAATAAATGAAGAATTATAAGGCCCAGACTTCAGAAAGTAAACTCTTATGCTTCAAGAAAAACAAAACAAGGATTAACCTGTTTCTTTATCAACATGCACAGAATCTCAGACAACACACTGATCTCTATACAGTTCATTTGAAGTTTGATGCTGGCAGAGTGCGCTTCATTTATTCTTCTTTATGAACTCTTGCATAATTTAAATCTTGGGCAACAAGCGGCTGATTAGGAGCTCCAAATAGGCAGTCGTGTTGGTATGAGGTTTCTAGTCTTTTTTTCCCAAGCTTATAGCCATTGTCCGGCATTAGTTTCCTCAATATGAGATTGGGGTATAAATCATTTTAAGTATTTTTAATACACAAATATTACTTTTTTTTTTTTTTTTTTTTTTTTTTTTTTTAAAGAGTACCCCCTTTACAGACTGGTCAACCTGCTGAGATTTCTTAAGAAATTGGTGATGAAATGTCTTTACCAGACGAGGAGCGTGAACATGTGATGCTTCTTTCCAAGATATAGTTGACTATTTTTCAATCTAGGATTCTTTTAACTTTATATTCTTTTTGTCCATTTCCTACAAGAGGTTGTTTGGTGTCTTGAAGTCCCTTTTGAGAGTGATTTCCCTTTAGAAGTGAGATAAGCACAGTGTAATCCAGAACATGAAGGCATTTCCAGTTTGACAGTTACTGGGTTTATGTTTTTTTCTACTTTACAAGGGCCTGCAAAACAGGCCTATAGACTCCTATTCCTGTTTTAGGTGTATGTATGTGCTTTGATGACAACCATACTTTATTTCCCACCCTATATTCTTGATTTTGTTTTCTTACCAGCTTCCAATTTGTAAGTTACCTTTGCTTTTTTCTTCTCATGAGCTTAGTCTACATTCAAAATTAAATCTTTTGCAACAGGTGTTGAAACGTTTCCCCTGTCTATGGATGGTGTGGATGTCTCCCATAACTTAAGTAAAAAGGAATGTACCTGTAGATGAATTTTTGGAATTGTTATGAGCAAATTCTGCCGCCCAAATTAAATCTGACCAGTCACTCTCCTAAGCCAAGATAGACAATCAAAGGAATTGTTTTAGTTCCGGATTAGTTCTCTTGGGCTGACCTTTGTGTTTCTGGATGGTAACTTCTACAATATCTAGCCTTAGTTAACAGACCTTGCATAAATGCTTGCCAAAAATATGACTAAAACCCAGACATAGGTAGGCACCTTGTCTTCTTACACTGGGGTGGGAAAACAATTTAGCTACGTTTTTGGCATCAGGTACTGTTTTGATGGTAATAAATTGGCTCATTTTGGTGAAAATATTGGCAAAAACTAAAATTGTGTTACACCCTTGACTAGACGGAAATCTAAAATTAAATCCACGAAGCACTTCCTTTGATGCAAATCTCACAAGCTTTGGCATATTGTCATATCTTGGAGTCATGCTGGACCACCAGACATGCCTTTTGACTGAAGCTTCTGTTTTATGGATTCCTTTGTTACCTGCCTGTGGGTTATCATGACAATCTTGCAAAGCGAGTTCCTGAAGCTCACACATTGGCAAATGCTTTTTTGTAAGTTGGGAAACCCTTTATAACTGTTTGATTGGAATCTTCTTTAGCTCAGTCTCTTACTTGGTTTTCTGTTAGAACCTTCTTGATTTCATCATTCATATTCTGGTTGGCAACTGTGCATACAGACTTTTTTTTTTTCTTTTTAGAAATAATTAACTGCTCTTTTACTTGAAGCGTCTTTTAATTTGTGTGAATTCCAGATAAAGAATCTGTGTTTCCATTAGTAATGGCAAAGTGATAATCAGCAAAATACAGTGACCATCTCAACTGTATTGGAGTAAAGCGTCTTTGCTGACTTCAGGAACTGTCCTAATACATCTAACTTAGTGGAAGTGGTGTTGTGGGATTTAACTTATGTACATCCTGATTTGGTGGCCCGACAAGTATCCCTTCTATCCAGCTTGGACACATTATCAGGGTTGGAATCTTCCTTTTCTTCAGCTGCTACCCTAGGTAGAAAGGGTACGTGCACTAAAAAAAACGCATTCTCATATGGAGATAATTAGAAAGGAATACTTGTACACTTGTCTGCTCCATTTCTAACTCAGTATCCACAATGTCTACACTGAGCTGGGAAAGAAGGGGCACAGTAACAAATCAAACAGCAGTGTGCAAACAGAATATTTTACATTCATTGGGGTTTCCCTGGACCATAACCTGATAAACTGTGCAATAAAATAAACAAACAAGCTGTCAATGAGATAAATATGTCCGTATATTTAATCAAGTCTCCAGTTCTTGGCTGTGCAGTATTACAGAGCCTTTAATTACAGGCAACAATTTAAACGTGTAAAAAATACTGATACATGCTTGAGAAAGAACAATAATCTCTAAGATTATTCCCTAGTACCATAAAAATCTCTAACATGTACAATAGTTTATAATTAATATATACATGTGTTTTTTTTATTTAAAAAAAGCAAATAGTTTGCTTTCAGCATTAATGTCATAGGGACATAATAAATATAAAGAAAGTACAATCTTAGTTTCGGGAACTTTGCCGCCACTTCATTTGGTCAAATCTATTTCTATGTTTTTTGGGGTAAAAAAATACAATTTTAAAGGAATATAAATAAGACAGAGGTGTAAAATTCTAAGTAGTCCATAGTTTGATTTCCTTTGCCACGTTTCTTAAATTCTCTAACAGGCATACTAATCCTCAAAGCTGAGAAGCAGTTCTTCACCAGCACATGAACGAAGCATACTGGCATTTTGACCCCAACACTTTGTGAACCATTCTTCACCAGCTTGTGAATAAACTGCACTGGTTCAGTTTGTAAACGCTCCACAACCTGTTCTTCACCAGCTGATGAATGCTGCATGCTGGCCTTTTAATCCTCTTCCCAGCTCGAGGAAGCTGTGTGCTGGAGTTTTAACCAGGGTGCTTCACAATCCATTCTTCACCAGCTCATGAATTCCACGTTCATCAATCAATAAGGGTGGATGGAATTCACGATTCTTGACATGCTTTTCCAGTCCCTGAGGAGAAGCAACAAGTAGGGCAAGGAGGAATAGGAGGCAAGGGAAAACAAAATTAGCAAAAGTGGTCCAATGTAACAACTAAAACATAAATTACTGAACTTTTCCTTGTTATTCTGCAGGAATGTTGAAATATCTAGCCAATGCTGGAAATTCCAAGATAATTTACAACATACTTACAAACGGGTTTAACTTATGATACTTCTTAATCCTTTCTGTCTAACTAAAGTCTGAACCACATAAAATCGAAACTTTTTTTTTGATTTGCTCAGAAAGACAAAAATATTATACATTTAAATTCCTATTGTGAGCATTCAATTTCATTGTTTTTTAGCTGCTCAGGCCATCACATGAAAGTTCTGAGAATGTACCAATTTGTTCTAGCTTTTTCTAAAAACGAGCAGCTCAATCAGACTGAAGGATCATTTTAAGTGTTACAGAACACAAGCAACCCAAGTAACATTTCCGGCGTTGGTGAGGTGCTACTTGAAACTGGCTTGTCTCCTTCTGTAATGGCAAAGATGAGATAAAAACAACTGAATGCTACGGAATGCTATGCAGCGGTAGTCCCCGAGATTAAGAAGCCCATTCATTACTTATGTATCTCTTAAGCATCGCTATTGACACATACTACTACTCATGTGTATGTTCAAATTTCAAAAATAAATTCGGCTTCTCCACCCATCTTCATTTGCCATTACTCTTTTCTTGCATGCACTTGTTCAAGTGAAACGGCCATTGTTTGAAAAATAAAACATTACAGCTTTCTTCTGGCTGACCAAATTATTGTGAAACAATGTCCAATAACCCTGTCCATTATAAGAAAGATTAAAGGAACACTTTCTCTTTTAAATCATCCTAAGAGATCTACAGTATTACCTGTAAAGAAAGAATCATCCATATAAGTTCAAATACAGTGCACGACTACTATCAAGAATCATGGTTTAAAAACATATTTCAGTGCACAACATACTTGCCAACAAGCAAGAAACATTCTGCCATGCTTGATGTTTTCTGCCAATTGACAGCACACATTACTTTCACTCATTCAGACAGATATCACAGTATAGAACAGACCCTCCAACAAGAGCATGTGGATCTTCTGTGCTGTTATACCTGTACGCTAGATTTACCGTGATGATGGACATTAAAGAGCGCATATGACATTTAAAATGCTACCACTCTTTCACAATGTAAAATTAAATTACACTCAATATAGTCTACTAACTGCCCCATGTCTGCTGACATCAAATCAATAAGTCTAATGTAAATTGCAGTATACACGTTGAAGAATATAGGGCCAACTCATAACATTCATCATACACAAACTAGAACCATACGACCCAAAAGCAGGTATCACAACCTGCCACCACGAAAGCCACATGCAAAACAACAACCAGCACAAATACAACTAAAATATATTTGGTTGTCTGATCTTTAAGCCATCACTGTTCACTCACAGTTTACATGATCACCATAACAGCTTAATAGAGTAATCATGAATTTTTTAAGGTAATATAGCAACAACGAGAGATTGGCTTCAAAATTTCAAATAGGGGACTTCAGAAACCATGTCATTTCAGGCACATATTCTCCTCCATCTATGTTCTCATACATTATTTGCAAATTGGGCTCATTCCCAAATTGGGTGAGCAAGTCATTCCACTAGTGCAAGAGAATTAAAACGAATGTGGGAATCCTGGTTAAAACAAACAATAGAGAATGTGTTACTTGAAAAAAAATAAAAACATTCTCAACTCATAGTGAGAAATAAAACCTAAGAGAAAGACCATTAAGGTGCATATTGCTCAATTATAAAACTGGGTTGCCATTATCCAAGTTTAAATTGCAGTCAGATAGTATCATGGGTATGTCTGCCGAACTTCAACCACATACTACAGACTAAAACTTACTTCTCCAGAATATGAGATGAGCGGCGAGATTTCACATTGGATTGGTTGGTCAGCAGCATCTTTCAGGCTTTAGCAAAGAAAAAAAAAGCAATACATATAAACACAAACAACAGGCTTACTGGGTGCTTTATATCTTGTAACATCAAAAAACAATCCATGCCATTAAACCACAGGAAGAAGTGGGTATACCGCCATCATGCACAGGAGTTAGTCAGATTAATTTGCCAAGATGCCATGTTACATAAAATCAACCAACGCAGCCCATAACTCCCAAGGTGGAACTGAATTTTCTTAAGAGATTTTAGCTTCAAAATGTGGGAGTTAAGAAAAACAACTAAAAAAATAACACAATCTAAAAACACTGTCATGCGTAGTTCTGCTCAGCATTCCCAAGGCACCAGGGACCTTTTGACACCAAAATTCTTGTAAGAGGAAAGTCCAAGCAGCGCAGCAAATCTCTATAGCCTTTTTCCCATTTGTGGCTTACCCAGGCAGTTTCTCTAAACATTATAGTCTTGGGTTATGAGCTCTTACAAGATTCATGGTCATTAGACCTGTGACCAGGTGCGAGCAAGCACACGCATCTTTATTTTTTATTATTTTATTTTGTTTTATTTTTTGTAACAAAAAGTTTCTTACCCAGAGGTGTAGTTTTGCAGCTTGAAGATTTTTTGGACGTGCATGCTGTGCATTATTTTGCCATCTCGTGGCTGGGTCCAGATTTCCTACTATTCCTGTAAAAAAAAAAAGCACTTCCTACGGATGTTTCTGCCCCAGTTCCCCATCTTCAGATTCTTTTTTTTCTCTTCTTTTTCCCTTCTTCTTCCACCTTCCTGGTGGAGGCGGGTGGGTCGCTTGTGAAACCAGAAAATCTTCAGGCTGCAAAAGTACACCTACAGATAAGAAACGTTTTGTTTTGCTGTGTGAACCTTTTCTGGATTCACATGCTGTGCATCGATTTTCAAGTATTTTCCCCTTATTGCGGTGGCTGGGTTGAAGATGGATATTGATTTGAAACTTTTTAACACACTTTGGGGGTCATTCTGACCATGGCGGTAATTACAGCCATGGCGGAGGTCGGCGGTAGCACCGCCAACAGGCTGGCGGTGCACCGCTGGGCATTCTGACCGCGGCGGTTCAGCCGCGGCCAGAAACGGAAAGTCGGCGGTGTACCGCCGACTTTCCGCTGCCCGTCTGAATCCTCCATGGCGGCGGAGCGCGCTCCGCCGCCATGGGGATTCTGACCCCCCTACCGCCATCCTGTTCATGGTGGCTCTCCCGCCATGAACAGGATGGCGGTAGGGGGTGCCGCGGGGACCCTGGGGGCCCCTGCCGTGCCCATGCCAATGGCATGGGCACGGCAGGGGCCCCCGTAAGAGGGCCCCAAAAAGTATTTCAGTGTCTGCCCAGCAGACACTGAAATACGCGACGGGTGCAACTGCACCCGTCGCACCTTCCCACTCCGCCGGCTCAATTCTGAGCCGGCATCCTAGTGGGAAGGTTGATTTGCCCTGGGCTGGCGGGCGGTCTTTTGGCGGCCGCCCGCCAGCCCAGGGCAAATGTCAGAATCACCGCCGCGGTCTTTCGACCGCGGTGCGGTGTTCTGACGGCGGTACCTTGGCGGACGGCCTCCGCCGTCCGCCAAGGTCAGAATGACCCCCTTTGTCCCTCCTGGGCCTCCTTACTCATGTTTTGTAAAGGTATGCACTGAAGCCCAAGTTGCTGCCATACAAATTCCTTGTAATGGAGTGTTCGACATAAAAACCACTGTCGCATCTTTCTTAAGTGCTGAGTGCGCTCAAGGTGCTCTTGTGCAATCCATCTTTAAATAGTGTTTCTTGACACTGGTTTTCCTCAAAGGTTTTTTGAGAATGTAACAATTGCTGAGATTTTCAAAAAGGCTTAGGGGGTCATTCCTACCCTGGCGGTCCGAGACCACCAGGGTAGGGGACGGAGGAAGCACCGCCAACAGGCTGGCGGTGCTTCTGGGGCTATTCTGACCGCGGCGGTGAAGCCGCGGTCAGAAAAGGGAAGCCAGCAGTTTCCCGCTGCCCCACGGAATCCAGAACCAGGCTGGCGGGAATGGGTGTCGTGGGGCCCCTGGGGGCCCCACATTGATTTTCAGTGTCTGCTTGGCAGACACTGAAAATCGCGACGGGTGCAACTGCACCCGTCGCACACCAGCAACTCCGCCGGCTCCATTCGGAGCCGGCTTCCTCGTTGCTGGTGCTTTCCCGCTGGGCGTGCGGGCGGCCTTTTGGCGGTCGCCCGCCCGCCCAGCGGGAAAGTCAGAATTACCGCGGCGGTCATTTGACCGCGCTGCGGTATTCTGGCGGGGGAACTTTGGTGGGCGGCCTCCGCCGCCCGCCGAAGTTAGAATGACCCCCTTAGTTCTTTCAATATAATTCATGCTGCAACATCTTGTATCTAATGTATGTAATCTTTTTTCCGCATGTGTTTTTGGATTTTGAAAGAAACTTGGTATTTGAATGGATTGATTAATATGAAACTGCAAGACCACTTTTGGTAAGAAATGAGGGTCCGTTCTCATTACAATTCTATCTTTGTGAATTTCGAAATAGGGTTCTTGAAAGTGAGCTCCTGCAACTCACTTACTCCACGTAGGGACGTAATTGCAACTAAAAATCTGTCTAAGCGTTAACAATTGCAAAGTTGCTTCGTGTAACAGCTAAAATTGGTTTACCCATGAGTTGAGTAAGAACTAGATTTAAGTTTCATGTGTGGGCTGTGACCCTCCTTGGGGGCGCTCATCTTTGGCTCCTTCTAGTAATCGTTTCACCACTGGAGATATGGAAAAAACGTCTTCCCATTTGACCCCTTGTATAAGCCACTGTAGCAGCTAAATGAACTCTTAAACAAGCATAAATACGCCCTTCTTGTAATAGATACATTAAATATTTCAGAACTGTTTTCTACTTAGTAATCCTTTTAATTAAGTTTGTCCTCCTACATCATAATGTAAATCTTTCCATTCTGGTGTATAACATTTCTTTGTTACAGGTTTTATGGATTATTTTAATAACGCTAGTGTGTCTTTTGCTAGTTTCAAATATCCAAATTCTATATCTTCAGGAGCCACACTGTTAATTTGAAATATTCTGTCTCTGGGTGTAGAACTTTCCCCTTTTCCAAGGATATCAAATCTTGTCTTTTTGGCAGGCACTGCAAATTCCCTTGAACTGACTATCAGCTCTGAGCATCATGTTTGCCTCGCACATTGCAGTGCTATTAGAATTACTGCCATGTGGCTCCTCTTGCGCTTACTGATTACTCTGTGTAATACGGGGATTGGTGGAAAAGCATAAGCAAATGTCCCTGACCCATCTATTGAAAGGGCATTCACCTGGGATTGCTGGTGTGGTAGTCTGGATGCCAAGTCTTGGCATTTCGCGTATCAAAGAGTCGCAAACAGATCTATTGTTGGTGTACCCCATGTCTTGAAAATATGTATAGCACCTTCTGATTCAACTTTCATTTGTGAGCATGTAGCCAGCCTGCTCAATTTGTCTGCTTCTTAATATTTCTTCCCTACTTGAATCTCTATGTCTTTCTGAATCGCCTATTTCCAGATCTGTTGAGCTAACTTCGAGAGGAGGGGTGTAAAGAAATGGCTCCCTGTTGCAGTTACCCCCCACTTTTTGCCTGATACTGATGCTGACTTGACTGAGAAGAGTGCTGGGACCCTGCTAACCAGGCCCCAGCACCAGTGTTCCTTCACCTAAAATGTACCATTGTATCCACAATTGGCACACCCTGGCATTCAGATAAGTCCCTTGTAACTGGTACTTCTAGTACCAAGGGCCCTGATGCCAAGGAAGGTCTCTAAGGGCTGCAGCATGTCTTATGCCACCCTAGAGACCCCTCACTCAGCACAGACACACTGCTTACAAGCCTGTGTGTGCTAGTGAGAACAAAATGAGTAAGTCGACATGGCACTCCCCTCAGGGTGCCATGCCAGCCTCTCACTGCCTATGCAGTATAGGTAAGACACCCCTCTAGCAGGCCTTACAGCCCTAAGGCAGGGTGCACTATACCATAGGTGAGGGTACCAGTGCATGAGCACTGTGCCCCTACAGTGTCTAAACAAAACCTTAGACATTGTAAGTGCAGGGTAGCCATAAGAGTATATGGTCTGGGAGTCTGTCAAACACGAACTCCACAGCACCATAATGGCTACACTGAAAACTGGGAAGTTTGGTATCAAACTTCTCAGCACAATAAATGCACACTGATGCCAGTGTACATTTTATTGTAAAATACACCACAGAGGGCACCTTAGAGGTGCCCCCTGAAACTTAACCGACTGTCTGTGTAGGCTGACTAGTTCCAGCAGCCTGCCACACCAGAGACATGTTGCTGGCCCCATGGGGAGAGTGCCTTTGTCACTCTGAGGCCAGTAACAAAGCCTGCACTGGGTGGAGATGCTAACACCTCCCCCAGGCAGGAGCTGTGACACCTGGCGGTGAGCCTCAAAGGCTCACCCCTTTGTCACAGCCCAGCAGGGCACTCCAGCTTAGTGGAGTTGCCCGCCCCCTCCGGCCACGGCCCCCACTTTTGGCAGCAAGGCTGGAGGGAACAAAGAAAGCAACAAGGAGGAGTCACTGGCCAGTCAGGACAGCCCCTAAGGTGTCCTGAGCTGAGGTGACTCTGACTTTTAGGAATCCTCCATCTTGCAGATGGAGGATTCCCCCAATAGGGTTAGGATTGTGACCCCCTCCCCTTGGGAGGAGGCACAAAGAGGGTGTACCCACCCTCAGGGCTAGTAGCCATTGGCTACTAACCCCCCAGACCTAAACACGCCCTTAAATTTAGTATTTAAGGGCTACCCTGAACCCTAGAAAATTAGATTCCTGCAACTACAAGAAGAAGGACTGCCTAGCTGAAAACCCCTGCAGAGGAAGACCAGAAGACGACAACTGCCTTGGCTCCAGAAACTCACCGGCCTGTCTCCTGCCTTCCAAAGATCCTGCTCCAGCGACGCCTTCCAAAGGGACCAGCGACCTCGACATCCTCTGAGGACTGCCCCTGCTTCGAAAAGACAAGAAACTCCCGAGGACAGCGGACCTGCTCCAAGAAAGGCTGCAACTTTGTTTCCAGCAGCTTTGAAAGAACCCTGCAAGCTCCCCGCAAGAAGCGTGAGACTTGCAACACTGCACCCGGCGACCCCGACTCGGCTGGTGGAGATCCAACACCTCAGGAGGGACCCCAGGACTACTCTGATACTGTGAGTACCAAAACCTGTCCCCCCTGAGCCCCCACAGCGCCGCCTGCAGAGGGAATCCCGAGGCTTCCCCTGACCGCGACTCTTTGAATCCAAAGTCCCGACGCCTGGGAGAGACCCTGCACCCGCAGCCCCCAGGACCTGAAGGACCGGACTTTCACTGGAGAAGTGACCCCCAGGAGTCCCTCTCCCTTGCCCAAGTGGAGGTTTCCCCGAGGAATCCCCCCCTTGCCTGCCTGCAGCGCTGAAGAGATCCCGAGATCTCTCATAGACTAACATTGCGAACCCGACGCCTGTTTCTACACTGCACCCGGCCGCCCCCGCGCTGCTGAGGGTGAAATTTCTGTGTGGGCTTGTGTCCCCCCCGGTGCCCTACAAAACCCCCCTGGTCTGCCCTCCGAAGACGCGGGTACTTACCTGCAAGCAGACCGGAACCGGGGCACCCCCTTCTCTCCATTCTAGCCTATGTGTTTTGGGCACCACTTTGAACTCTGCACCTGACCGGCCCTGAGCTGCTGGTGTGGTGACTTTGGGGTTGCTCTGAACCCCCAACGGTGGGCTACCTTGGACCAAGAACTGAACCCTGTAAGTGTCTTACTTACCTGGTAAAACTAACAAAAACTTACCTCCCCCAGGAACTGTGAAAATTGCACTAAGTGTCCACTTTTAAAACAGCTATTTGTCAATAACTTGAAAAGTATACATGCAATTTTTATGATTTAAAGTTCCTAAAGTACTTACCTGCAATACCTTTCGAATGAGATATTACATGTAGAATTTGAACCTGTGGTTCTTAAAATAAACTAAGAAAAGATATTTTTCTATACAAAAACCTATTGGCTGGATTTGTCTCTGAGTGTGTGTACCTCATTTATTGTCTATGTGTATGTACAACAAATGCTTAACACTACTCCTTGGATAAGCCTACTGCTCGACCACACTACCACAAAATAGAGCATTAGTATTATCTATTATTACCACTATTTTACCTCTAAGGGGAACCCTTGGACTCTGTGCATGCTATTCCTTACTTTGAAATAGCACATACAGAGCCAACTTCCTACAAGGGGCGATTGGGCCCCTCTCTGCATGCTGATGTAGAACACTGCTGTTGCGTTGTCTGTCTGAATTAAAACTGTCTTTCCGAGAATGTGTTACTGAAACACTTTCATGGCTAAGCAAACAGTCTTTAGTTTCAGCTCAATTTATGTGTTGCACTGCATCCTGACAGTTCCATATCCATCTTATCCTTAGAGAGCCCAGATGAGCTTCCCATCCCACATGTGAGGCATCTGGGGTTATAGTGTGGTTATAGTTAGTGTAGGAGTTGGTTGGAATTTCTACGTGACAACCACTAGATGTTCCCAACTCACCTTCGCTTGAGACCATTAATTCTGAAGCCATTCGTGGATCGGTCTCATATGTAGTCTTACATATAGAATTAAAGGAATGCATGATGCCATCTTTCCTAATAATTTCCCGACCGTCCTCTCCGTCAGAGCCGGCCCTTTCTGGTAACAGAGAGTTTCCTCCAACAGGGACTGTGTCCTCTTCTCGCTGGGGAATGCTTTGCTTGAATGGAGTTAATCTTGCTCCCAAAAACACCTTCTCCTGTTTTGACTGTGGTGATGAAACCTAGACGTGTAGTGATCTCATCACCTTTGAAATGTCCAGTTAGCATTTTTGATAAGAGTGTGCTCTCACCAGCTAGTAATCTACGTAAGGATATACATGTATCAGCCTTCTTCTAAAGTGTGCTGCCACTGCCGTTAAACACTTTGTGAACACTCTTGGTGCTGATTTTATCCCAATAGCCAGGACTTTGAATTGATAATGCTTTTTGTCAACTACAAATCTTCGACATTCTTTGTGTTTTGCGTTCATTGGGTTATGCAAGTAGGCATCCTTTAAGTCTATAGTTGCTATGTAATCCCCTTTTTGAAGTTGAGGTATAACTTCATGTAGAGTGGTAATTTTGAAGTTTTGAGTCTTTTTGAATTTGTTGATGTATCTGAAGTCCACAATTGGGCGAAGGGAGCCGTTGACCTTTGGGATTAGGAAATACATTGAGTAATCTCCCTTGTTGATATTTTGTTTTGGTACTCTTTCTATAGATGGTTTCCTAATAACTCCTGGACTTCCTTTAGAAGGCGATTTATTTCCTTCTAATAATTAATTATTTTTTGGTCCCCGTGCTGGTGGAAATGTTATTAATTCTGTGCAATATCCATGTTTTATTATATTTAGGACCCATTTGTCTGAAGTTATTTTCCTCCACTCCAGAAGAAACAATTGTTTTCTTCCACCTACTGGTAATTTTTGATGTAACTTTGATTTGTTGATGTCTGTTTTTTTTAATGTACTGTTTGGTGCTGCTGCACAGTCACTTATTTGCTTTAATTGACCCTCTTCCTGAATGACCTCTGGCTCTAGATCTACCCCTAAAGATACTCCTCCCTTGTTGTTGGTACTGCCAGTTTTGTTGTGGGGGTGCTGACTCTGTGCTCCCTTGAAGTTTTGTTGGGTACTTCCGGCCTGAAAGGCACCTCTGAAGGCTGGTGTTCTTGATGGCAAGGTGCTCCTACTAAACCCCCCTCAAAACTGCAAAGCTCCCATAGATTTTGCAGTCTCATTGTCTTTAAGTTGATTCAAGCAATCATCTACTTGGTTCCTAAATAATTGCTGGCCATTGAAAGGTGTGTTTATTGTCTGCCTGAACCTCTGGTTTGAACCCCGAAATTTTTAACAAGGAGTGCCGTCTTAGCAAAATCCCCATCATGACCTGGCGGCTTGATGTATATGCAGCATCCAAGGTAGATTTTTAACAAGTATTTGCAATATTTTTCCCACTATCTATCAGATGTGCTGCTCTCTTTTTATATTGATCAGGGAGTTGTTTCATCAATGCACCTAATTCCTCCTAGTGTTGAAGAGAGTGTATATTTAGGAAAGCATTTGAATTAGCAATGCACCATTGGTTCGCTGCACTGCATTGTATCCTTCGCCCCATGAGCTGCACTTTCTTGATCTATCGGTGGGTGGTCCTGTGGTTGAGGGAACATTTGCATTTTTCCTTGCTGCTGCTGTGATTATAGAGTGTGTTGGAACAGTTCACTTAATGTAAGGTGGATCCTTCAAGGAGAACTTTTATTTCTTCTCAGTTCTTGGACTTACCGCCCTACAGGTCGTTGGCTCCTTAAATGCGTCCCTGCCCTGGTCCAATACACTAGGAAGCATGGGTAGGTATTGATTTTTTGTTTGTGATATTAGCAGTGCTTCTAGGAGGAAACAAGTCTGTGGTTTATCTTCTTCTAGTTGGTCCCTGAATTTGTCAACTGCATTTTTTATTACCAGATTGTACATTCCTAAGTCATCTGGTGGGGATAGTTTTGATGGATAGGAGTTGACATGCTCCTCGGGGTAGTCTTGTTTCAGGTCTTCCCATTGACTCTCCCCATCCTCTCCTTCTGAAGGTTGAATATAACCTAGGTCTTCCTCATCCTCATAATACATTTTCTCTTCCTCTTCTTAAGGCTCAGGTGTGAGAGGGGGTTTCATTTCCTCGACTTCTGGCTCTAGATGTTCTTAGGTGTCTCAGTTTTTTTTAGGTATTTTGAAAACTTTTAGAGTGTTGAACTCCTTCTTTTCGATGAGGGCAGCCATTTCGGCCTCAAGCCTATTCTTCTTACTTTCGATTGCCCGGTCTTCGGGCTTGTTGTAACATGCTTTCTTTTCAACGTTGATGTCCCTTTTGCAGCCTGCTGTGGCTGAGCGCTTCGGTGGCTCGTGTGTGCATCGACAGCTTTGACTGGAGGTATCGCGTTTTTTGTCTTCCCTTTTTTCGACGACTCACGTTTTTTCCAACCTTTTTTTCCAGCAGAAACCCCCTTGGGGGCTACAAAGGATTCACTCTCATGGGTTCTACCTGAGGACAGCAAGCATTTCGATGCCAAGGGTCCCTTTTGGTGTTGCAGGTCTTATTTCTTTCGACTCAAGAGGTTTTACACAGGTCTGAGGCTCTCTTACCCCCTTGCGGCTCTTTTTTTGGCACCTCCTCTTTGATCTTGACGATGTCTTGATCGCCTTCTGAAGTTTCTCCTTTGGCGCCCTTGGCAATATTGTCCTCGTCGTCACTTGAACGGCTGAGAGCTCTCAAAGATTGTGGCTATTTTTGCTTCTGAAGAGTATGATGTGTCTTTATCTGTTTTTTCCTCATCCTCACCGTTTTCGGTGCAAATACCGTGGAGGCGAGACAGTCCTCACATCTGTGGTTGACAAGAAGGCATAGATTGCACACTGGATGTTGGTCTTTTTGGGCGTATTTATGGTGGCAAATCTTACAAAACTGAAAAGGAGTCTTCTCCATCAAGACATCTCCACGAAAACATCCAGACCCAATGGCGAAAAAAAAGAATCTGAAGGTGGCTAACTGGGGAGGAAGTGCAACGACGTCACAAAAGGACACCAAATGGTGGTTCTGTCGACATTCACCAACAAGCTTAGAAAAGGAAGAGGGACAATTTTTCATTTTTTTTTTTTTTATATACAGGAATAGTACAAATTCCAGACCCAACCACTAGATGGCGGAATAATACACAGCCTGTGAATCCAGAAAAGAGTCATGCTGCAAAACCTGACACATACCCTCCCCCTCCGCCCACAATAGCCTAAAAGTGCTTGTCCTGCCTGTCTGAAATCACATCATTCTGGATGTCGTTATAAAAGATGAAAGCAGCCCTCTGTGTAATTCAATGGGCTCTCAAAGTGAACAAGATGAAAAAATGTCCTGCCTTTGGCTCTCAAAGGAAAATGTTTTGAGTGTTTTACAAACCTCAATTCTACTTTCTGAAAGCCTTCAGAGAGGAGGAAAATAGTGCACTGAAAAATAATAGCTGAACACAGTCGCCAGAGCATCTTGGGACTGCTGGTAAAATGGATCTATAACCCAAAACGGATCTATAACCCAAGGGGCTCTTGTGAGAATTGAAAATGCAGACCTTTGAATCAAAACACCAGGGACTGTAGAAGCTTCCACCATATTAGATCCAAACTTGGGCCCTTACGTCTAATGAAGCAGAGCTGACAGGAAGCAGAAGACACTTGAGAAAGTGCTCACTATTCACTCACTGGAATTCAGCTGATATGCTGGAAGAGGTCCCACTCAGGAAAAACTAGTATGACAAGATAAAATGCAGGAACTTGGGTAGTAATTGATGCACTAATCAGTAACAGTGACGTTACAACTAACAGCAGCACTTTAGTGGGAAGGAAAAAATGAACTATGCATTTTTGTGCCTTCTCTCTTCACACCCCTAATGTTCTTTTCGTTTGTCATAATTCACAGAATCAGTTCAGCAGACAGTACACTTGAAGGCGAGCACATGCTTCTGCCTTCATGCATTCACCCTGTGTACCTTGTCAGTAAATTAAAAGATTCAAACTTGTACTAAATTAATCAACCAAAATATCGCCAACTCCTTCTTGCAATTTGTGGATAACATCTGCTATGTTATACTTTAAGAAGAAACCTCATTAAAAGATTCAAGCTCGCCTCAAACTTATACCATGGTACTAAAATGACTAGAACGTAAACCTCTAACACACAAAAATAAGTATTTTTCTTTTTAAAATTTCAAAAAGTGTGCATGGTACTGTTCTACGTGGTGAGAACGTAGAGGTTGTTTCTCTAATAGCAAACAAATTTCCAATATGCCATGCCTGTTTTTGGGAACATAGACCTAATTTCAGAGGCTGGATTTGGTTCAGTCCCTGGTGTGGTCGCAAAAGAGGTATCGCAACAACAGCTTAGTCCAAGTGTCTTCCTTTGCTATCAAAACGACTCTGTTAATACTTTAACGAGGAGATATTTCTGCATCCTGAATCCATTGTTTCTGTTGCTAGCCAACACATTACCTTCAACATCCTTTGTAAACTTTTGAAGCTTCAGCTATGTCAACAGCAACTACCACTAAGCGGCTAGGCCCTAACTGGTGATGGGAACCCATTTGATTAATACTCATCAGACAACAACCTGTCCAGAGCACTTGGAGCCTGACCTAGTTTGAAACCTCTGCTACCAAGTGAAGTCCTAACATTTCCAATGTTTGATTGTGCACGCTGTACAATCCCTCTTTGAATTAATCAAAAATGGACTAAACAAGAATTCCTTGGTCCCCGTCTCTAGATAATCATCCCATAGCAACATTTTGCTTTCCTATATGAACTTACTAAAATGTGTTAATATTTATTTTTGTTTCCATGGAGTTTCTTTCTACAGTATCTTGCCAGTGAGGCACTGCTTGGTTCTTATAGCTACCTAGCCCCAAATCTTTGTCTTCCCACACTGCATCTGAGACGTAACCAGTGATCCTTGTGGTGGACTACTTTAGAGCAACTCTGTTTGACAAAAGTCAGTACATGAAAAGAGATGCATGTGTAGAATGATCATGTGGTGCAATTTCCAGGTGAGGTGTTTTTAGTTAGATTTACTGCAGTCTGGTTCTTTGTCGATTCATTACCAGCTTGAGTCGCAACCAAAAAAAGGGTCAGATGGGTAAACCAATGAGGGCAAAATTGCATCCTCTCAAGGGAGCTTAGTTAGCTGTGCAAGTACCATGGTTTCTAAGGTGGATAAAAGACAAACATTGTCTGAATAAATAGCAAAGTATGCTGGGATCCAAAGGTGATGGTCCAACTGAATGAGTTGGTGCAGGAAGCGCTAAACAAAAAATAAAGTAAGCTACCCTGGGCTGAGATTGTACCACACACCATCAAGGCTTATTTTAGAGACTGTGTTTTTATACTTTGCTGAAGTCAGGGTCTCCGAGAATAAAGGTGTGACCGTACTGATCTGCAAACTGAAATGTGTGGGTTAAAGGTCAATACTGCAGTGTATAGGAGTGCATATGTTTTTTTTGTTTACAACTCAATTACCAGTAGGTGGTTATATTCAGGACCCACGTTTCCCATAGACAAAGCATTTTTTGTTTTACTATAACTTTGTCACTTTTGACGAATCTTCACTTAATTTTCAAAAAGTGGAACTTTGGGGTGATTCATCAAGCAGGGGCTGAGAAAAGGGTGGTGGGGGGCAAGACGCTTTTCCCCCATGCGAAGTCTATGAGGATTTTGCAGTTTTTGAACACGACTACCGGTCAAACCCTGAATGGATTTACACCAAATTTAACAAAAAGAGATCTTTCTAGACCAAGATCTAGCTTTCTGCCATTTTGTGTACAGCAGTTCAGTAGTTTTGGAGTTATTAAAGATATCGGGGCCTTAGAACAACCACAGATACATTCTCTGAGGATCTGCGGATCTGGGCGAAAAGCAAGGTCCTGATTGGCTGGCAGGAAAGTTGCGTCTGTCATTTTCTTTGTTATTTGGCCTGAGGGAGGGAAAAGTAAAATGTAAAAACACAAACAGGGGTCAGGATACAGGTATCCTGATCCCATACAACACATGGAGGGTTTCCTGAAGGACCCCTCAAGGGCACAAATTGGCCCAAAATGTTTTTTGGGCCGGTCTGTGGGTCAGCGTGGCCCCCAGTGCAAAACAGCGATAGATCAGCGGATCCGAAAAGCAATGTAAACAAACCTCTACTCACACACCAAATCCCCGTCGCACATGGCCAAAGACTGTGTGCCGTGTGGGATTGACTGCATGGGTGTGGGGGTTGATATCCCTTATCCACTTTCAGCGGTGGTTGTATTAACATATGGTAATTATATATTACTTTACGTTGAAAAGAAGACATTCACTGAAAAAAGATTACAGGGACGTTATAGTTAAGTTTATGTTTTACCCACACAAAACCATAGAAATTCAGCAGTTATAGTTGTAATGTAGTTATAGTTATCTGAAGAAACAAAAATTTGTGCTGTTAAGTAACTTGTGGCCACGAGTTATAGTTTCTTCACATAAGTATAACTGCTGAATTTCTATGGTTTTGTGTGGATAAAACGTGAACCTAACTAAACATCCCCCGTAATTTGTTTTGGTGAAAATATACATTTGTAGCATTTCATGACATAGCTCAAAACACAAAGAGTGAAACCATCCGCTAACAGAGGGGGCTACTTCGAAATGATAAACCACATAATCACTGTCTTTTCACAAGTACTAAGAAGCAAATGCATCATGATATTCAAACCCTTCCACTGAATTGCAGAACACAAGACTGGGGTTAAAAGAAGTACTAAATAGCAACAGGGGTTCAAAGAATTGAGCAGATAACATCAGGACCCCATAAAGCAAGCACAAGAACAAAGCACGCAGAAATCCTTTTCAACAGTAACAATGTTCACGTTTTCTAGAGCAAATAAAGCAGGGCACCCGGAAAACATAGTAAGAGCAGACACCTGTGTGAATGCAGAGCCATGGGGAGAAGGTAAAGATCCTGCAAACCACAGTGCCACCTATTAGGACAGTCCAGAGGTTCCCAGCATGCTGCTGTAAAAATGTTAGTGCCTAAGAAGCAACAGCCCGTCACCGTGCACAAGAGATATCATATTTACTTTTTAATGGCATTGATGGCTTCCGACGCTCCATTCGTTGAGTTGCTATGTGGGAATAAATAATGATTTATGATACTTACAATGGGTAGCATTGTCGTGTGAGCATATGAGCAGTCAGTCATTTTCCCGATTACGCTCCCAGGGGTAGCAAAACATACCGTCGACTAAACTTTATTATATCTATACCCACAGCGGAACAAGTGCTGATTGTAACATGCTATATACTGCTACCGGTGAGTGTGAGGAGGAACCAGGATTCAGAAAGCTTTAGGTGGCTCACGATGAACCACTATTATTTTAACAATAGCAAAGAGTAGCAAATTAGTCAGTGGATCTCAATAGCTGGCTAAGGTCATAAGCAAATATCTTTAAACAAAACCAGAGTCACATAGGTTTAAAGAATGTAGTGGGTCAAAATCAAGTTATATAGGCCTTCTAAGAATGGGCACAGTAATTTTCAATAATTCATTTGTTTATTTTGGATTTTATGTAGCACCAAAATACCACCTCATTGCCAGTACTGTCAAAACAACGAGACAACAAATGTTTTCAAATGAATTGTGCACTGCTCTGCTAATAACGTGGAATTTAACCTTTGCAGTGTAGTACTACATGTGAAAATGCAGGTTTATTAATAAGTTATTCATGAGTTATTTTGAAGTGAAATGTTTTCTTATCGCATACAGCATATGCTACATACATACAAATTAACAGAAGGGTTACTCTGGTCACAGGTGGATGAGCTGTAACAATGTCAAATCTTAAAGCAATAATGTGAAAATATGGAGACTATTTAGTCACAGATTCCTCATCATTTGAATATTTCCGGGGGTCAGACTGGGTCTGGAAACATTTCACCAGTACCTCTGCACGCTAGTAGATAGCACAGTGTAGCTCTACACCGACGCTTTACGCTCCAGAAACAACTTGTGGAGCCTATATGGGTGCCACTCCTGCACATTGACATCAGTTTTTTCAAGACTGTCTACATCCTCAGAAGCAGAGCCTCAATAGCAAATTGGTTGTGACCAGCATGTAGATTCCTAAACTCTGGATCATATTAATGGGTAGAGTTCAATCACAATATGGGAAGAATGGGAGGGTTGGCGAGGAATGTGTAGCTAGGTAAGAGTCTCTACCAGAAAGGCATTACTGAAGTTAAGTAACTTGTTCTTCTAATATAGGTTTCTAGCTGCAGATTCCTCTCCTGTTGAATAGACACCAGAAGAGTACCTATTTGGAGGTGGGTCAATGGCTGGACTCAAACCAGAAAGTCTTGCAAGACCGATCGGGCAACATGCACCTCTCAGGACACCAGACTCTCCAGACAATAGTGCTTTGTGAACAAAAGAAAGCATATAGCTGTCTGGCAAAAACCCAGGACAACGACTCGCCAACAGAGTGGTAGCAGCTTTGGCTCTGGTAGACTAAGCACACAGAACTTGCGGAGGTTGCTTTTTAGCTACTGTAGAGCAGATCTTAATGCAGAGCACGATCTAGCTGGAGATAGTTCTCTTATGCTCGGCGGTGCCTTTTTTCACGCCAAAGAACACTCCAAACAGCTGATCGTCCACCCAGGGTTCTTTGGTATGGTCTATGTAAAAGCTCAGCACCCTCTTGGGGTCCAAGAGATGGAGTCTCTCTTCTTCCGTAGAGGTACCCTTTAACTTTATACAGAGAAAAGCCTTACTGAGCTAGGGATGAAACCAACAATAAAACGTCAGATTATGTCGTTTGGTGGGGATCTATCTGCTGAGCACCGCAACAAGCCACAACTTTGTGCCACTGACAGACATGCAGGTTTTTTGTCAAGGGATGCCTGGTTACCAAGATGACATCCCTCACCTCTTTAGAATGATTGAAGTATTCAGATGTCGCCGCTCAATCTCCAAGCATGAAGGTGGAGGTTGCAAAGGCCTGGGTGCAGAACCGTGCCCTGTTGCTGACAGAAGGTCCTCCCGAGAGGCGACCTTATTGGAAGACAGATGCTTAAGCCTAGTAGTTCTGGATACTATATTCTCCGTGCCCAATCCAAGGCCACTAGGATAACTTGGGTTTGGTGGGTTCTGATCTTCTTGAAAACTTGGAGCACAAGTGGTATCGGCAGGCCATGTCTATGAGCAAGAGACCTACCTTGGAACCTCCAATGCGCAGAAGTGCTGACATTGTGTGTTCTCTGTGGTGGCAAACAGATTGAGCCAAGGTTCTCCCCATTCGTGGAAGAGACCTTGCTCCACCTCCGGAAGTAACTACCACTTGTGATCCACTACGCAGTACTTGCACCCTGGCATTCAATGATCCTGCCAAGTGGTTCACAACCAGGAAAATTCATTGGTGGTCCAGCCATTTCCACAGGCTCAGTGCCTCCTGGCACAGGGTCCCTGACCCCACCCCACTCTGCTGGATGCAATACTACATGGCAATGGTGTTGTCCGTGAGCACCTCTACCAGCCTTCCCTTGATGGATGGAAGGAAAGCTTTCAATGGCAAGTCGATGGTCCTCAGCTCCAGAAGGTGGATATGGAGCCAAGACACTGCTAGAGACCAGAGACTTCTGAGCTGTACGTTTCACAGATAGCCTCCCCCAACCCAGAAGTGATGCACTGGCCACCACACGCAGCAGTGCATGGGGATGGGAGAGGGGTCTGTTACTGACCCAATCACAGTCCAATAACCACTACTACAGATCATTAAGTCTCCTCCAAAATCTGAAAATGGTCGGAGAGGTCCCCTTGATGTTTGGTCCACAAAGACTTCAGATCCTACTGCAGATCCCGCATATACCACTAGCTTGCTCGATCAGAGCGATGCAGGAGACCACCAGTCCCAGAAGCCTCGGAGTCCAGTCCCAGAAGCCTCGGAGTCAAACTCATTGAAATCCAGGACTGAGGCGGAAAGATCAGGATCATAGGCTGAATGCCCTGGACTGTCTTCCAGGGGAAAAGGCCGAAACTGAACAGTGCCCTGAACGGTTCTGATGAAAGGGAGAGTCTTTGGAATCAAGTGCAACTTCGGCACATTGATAGTGAACCCCAAAGATGACAGCAGGCTAGCCATAGCATGGGAGTAGTGGACAACTCCCTGAGGCTAACCTGCCTTCAACAGCCAGTAGTCGAGGTAGGGGAAGACTGGTCTCACCCATGCCCTTTGGATGTTAACAAAAGTGATGACAGTGGTGGCAAAGGGGAGACCAACCAACTGAAAATGCTCCTATCCCATCATGAACCACAGGTATCGCTGATGGGCTTACAGGGCGGGTATATGGAAACAGGCGTCCTGTAGGTCCAATGCCACCATCCGGTCTCCAGATTCGAAGGCAGATAAGACCCGGGCCAATAAGAGCATTTTCAATTTTTAGTTCTAGAGGAAGCCATTGTGAGGCCGCAGGTCTAAAACAGGACGGAGGCCTACATCTTGTCTTGGCTCTAGAGCTAGTGAGAGTAATAAGCATGCCGTACTTCTGGTGTGGGCAGCCTCTTGATAGCACCTTTGTCCAAAAGGGCTTGTACTACCTGCTTAAAAATTGGAAGATGGTCCCCCGTCTGGCACTGGGCAAGGGGAGGGGAAGTCGGCGCGGGCAGTTGGAGATGCGGCAGAGTGGAAAGGAAGGGTAAGGCATAGCCCTTCTGAACAATTTTCAGGTCTCACCAGTCTGATGTTATTGCCTGCCAGCTGGCAAGAAAGGTTAAAAGTCCCACTGGGTGTGTTCCACTCAGGGCGCACTAAAGGGGTTTGGCAGGTGAAGCTGCCGGGGGGGATAGTGGCATGGGAGGCCCATTGCCCTTGACTGGGGGGAAGGTGGTCATCACGGCCTCAACTACAAAACTTCTGAGTCCCTTGTAGAGGTTTGATTGGCTGGCGGTATGGGGTTCCTTTGCGAAAGCCACAACAGCAGAGGTAGCGATGATGCAGTTGGCCAGGTGGGGCAGACAAGCCCATGGCGAGTGCCATGGCTCTGCTCTCCATTAATCATCCAAGAACAGAGTCTGCCTTGACCCCTGACAAGCGAGTCCTGTTCAATGGCATGACCATGAGGGATGACTGAAAATTGCCTGAAAAAATGATGAACCGCAACCAAGCCTGGTGGCGAATGACGACACTAGTGCCAATGGCCCGCCCGATGGAATCTGTGGTGTCTAAGTCGCAACAAAGAGTGAACTTGGCTATGTCACAACCATCCTGTATGGCATGAATAAGGAAAGGTCCAAGATCTTCAGAGACCCCTCGGAGGACTTCAGATACCAAATTCCAAAACCGTGGGAATAGTGCCCCAGAAAGCACCTGGTGTTCACTGATCAAAGTGGCAGGATGGTGGATGAGAAGACTCGTTTCACAAACGTCTCCTAACTTTTTGACTCCCAATCAGGGGAGATGCAGGAAACGTGTAGAGATTAGTCCTAGTTAGAGATGCCGACACCACCAATCTTTCAGGAAAGGAAGGAAGAAATAAAGACTGAGTAGTATGTCCTTTAAGACCACATATAGATTTACTTCTATTCAATAATGATGCTTTTATCCTTGGATTTAATTTAATGTCATTTCACCAAGGTTACTATGGAAAATGTTACTAACCTTGTAACCATCTGTTCGTAGCCTAAGTCTATGACCTTTTTTTAAAAATGGCCGCAATTTTTAGAGCGCTAATGTCACTAGGCGACTTCTTCCCTTTCACAAAGATAGTCTCAACCTCCTCTATGAGGCTGTCAATCTCTTCAATAACACAGTTCCCCGCTATATGCTGTGCTGCCCTTTTACTTTTACCATTAGCCAAGGGACTGGAACAAGCTTTCCTCTTCCCCGTGTTACCAGGGAAATTAGGGCCAATGGAGAGAACAGCGTATAAATAATTGTGACTTGGTTCCAAAGACGATACTTAGTTTCCAAATCAAGTTTTTGGTACAAGGAATTTCAGCCTCCAGGAAAACTTATAAAGGCTCAAATATGCAAGAGCAAGAGCCAAAGGGGCCCTGCCCTGCCTCTTCCTGGCACTGATGGGTGCAGGGCAGGCCTGCCCTTGCCCGTGCTGGACCCGCGCCGTGGGTGTCGAAGCACACTTTTATAGCACTTGAACACAGGCCAGGTGAGGTGACAAGGCTCCTCCTCAGCCCCCAATGCCTTGTGGATGCAGAAGACCCAGATTTTAACAGACGAGTATAGAGCCGCGGGTGTAGAAGCGCGCTTTTGTAGCATTTGAACACAGGCAAGGTGTGAGTTGACAAGGCTCCTCCTCAGCCCCCAATGCCTTGTGGATGCAGAAGTCCCAGAAATTAACAGGCACACACAAACACATACATACAATATATACAAACTTATATAGAAATATATGCACACACACACACATATATACATACACACACAGAAGCATGCACACATTTAACCATGAATAAAATATACATTTGTTAAACAGGCTTAGAGAGTATGTATATATTTTGTTATTCTAAAATACTAATTATACATATTATACATATTTCCTAAAGAAACACGCATATCTAGATATATAAACAATCAGATTATAAATGTTTACCAAAACAGGCATATGCAGTCCATTGCTGTTTGGATATGGTGGTTATGAAAGTAAGAACCAACTCTTGAGTAGTCTTCTGAAGGTAAGATAGTTTTCCGTGAATCTTATATTTGGGGATAATGAATTCCATAGTTTGGCCACTTGAACAGAGAAGGATGTACCATCTATTATCTTTTTCGTGTATAGTGGTGTTTTAAGGAGGGGAGCCAATCTTTCTTTGTTGAATGTATTTGGTCCAGGGATGTTTGCTTTAATAATGGGCATATGTATGCCTTTCTAAGGTCTTCAGGAAAGGTTCCAGTAGTTAAATAATTATTAATGATACTTCTTAGAGGAGTGGCAGCAGAGATCGATAAAGGAATGTTCTTAAAAATGTGTGTTGGACAAGGGTCAGAAGGGCAGCCAGAAGGCCTGCTTGCATAGACCAAATCCATAAATTCACTTTGCGATATTTGCTTAAAGGAGTGCAGAGGCATGGTTGGATTACTCTTGGAGGGGATTTAAGGAAATAGGTTGGTGCTTGTGATTTTCCTTTGTTTTAAATAAACAAAAGAAAGGTGACCAGTCCAGCTTAGCAAAGGGCCTTCCACTGAGCAGCAACACGTGTCATTGCATTTTTAGTAACTTAAGAACTGTTTGGGCTAGGCACAATACTTTTGGTTGCTAAAATATGCAGATCACCTATGCCAAATCTATCTGTCTTTGTTAAGGTTTTAGTACATGGTGGACAGTATTAACTGAATTAGTTTAGTTTAAGTTTGTGATTTAGTGCCTGGCCCACATTTTGGAGCAACGGGTTTCAGATGTGTGTGGACAAAGAATGGAGCAGTTTAAACATCCATCCACTGAACATGCAAACAACACAGATGCATTCAACCCACCCATATTCCACACACATACCCATCATCTATACATTTATCATCTACTCATAACTAGGGCCTCTAGAATTATACAGCAGGAGAGGGCCAGATTATGCAGCAAGTTGAATAAATTATGCACATGGAAAGGCAAATTATGCAGCATAATGTGGCAGATTTTGTAATGGTATTACTTCATTATTTTATAATTTTTACATTTGGTAACATTATATGGGTATTGGCTGCACCTCATTAGTAACAATTTAACACCCATTTTGTGGGCTTCCCATTTGTAAAGAAATGGCTCCCTGTTGCAGTTACCCCCCACTTTTTGCCTGATACTGATGCTGGCTTGAATGAGAAGTGTGCTGGGACCCTGCTAACCAGGCCCCAGCACCAGTGTTCTTTCACCTAAAATGTACAGTTGTTTCCACAATTGGCACAACCCTGGCACCCAGGTAAGTCCCTTGTAACTGGTACCCCTGGAACCAAGGGCCCTGATGCCAGGGAAGGTCTCTAAGAGCTGCAGCATGTCTTATGCCACCCTAGGGACCCCTCACTCAGCACAGACACACTGCTTGCCAGCTTGTGTGTGCTGGTGAGGACAAAACGAGTAAGTCGACATGGCACTCCCCTCAGGGTGCCATGCCAACCTCACACTGCCTGTGGCATAGGTAAGTCACCCCTCTAGCAGGCCTTACAGCCCTAAGGCAGGGTGCACTATACCACAGGTGAGGGCATAGGTGCATGAGCATTATGCCCCTACAGTGTCTAAGCAAAACCTTAGACATTGTAAGTGCAGGGTAGCCATAAGAATATATGGTCTGGGAGTCTGTCAAAAACGAACTCCACAGCTCCATAATGGCTACACTGAATACTGGGAAGTTTAGTATCAAACTTCTCAGAATAATAAACCCACACTGATGCCAGTGTTGGATTTATTAAAAAATGCACACAGAGGGCATCTTAGAGATACCCCCTGTATTTTACCCAATTGTTCAGTGCAGGACTGACTGGTCTGTGCCAGCCTGCTGCTGAGAGACGAGTGTCTGACCTCATGCGGTGAGAGCCTTTGTGCTCTCTGAGGACAGAAACAAAGCCTGCTCTGGGTGGAGGTGCTTCACACCTCCCCCCTGCAGGAACTGTAACACCTAGCAGTGAGCTTCAAAGGCTCAAGCTTCGTGTTACAATGCCCCAGGGCACTCCAGCAAGTGGAGATGCCCGACCCCTGGACACAGCCCCCACTTTTGGCGGCAAGTCCAGGAGAGATAATGAGAAAAACAAGGAGGAGTCACTGGCCAGTCAGGACAGCCCCTAAGGTGTCCTGAGCTGAGGTGACTCTGACTTTTAGAAATCCTCCATCTTGTAGAAGGAGGATTCCCCCAATAGGGATAGGAATGTGACCCCCTCCCCTTGGGAGGAGGCACAAAGAGGGTGTACCCACCCTCAGGGCTAGTAGCCATTGGCTACTAACCCCCCAGACCTAAACACGCCCTTAAATTTAGTATTTAAGGGCTTCCCTGAACCTAAGAATTTAGATTCCTGCAACTTACTGAAGAAGAAGACTGCTGAGCTGAAAACCCCTGCAGAAGAAGAAAGAAGACACCAACTGCTTTGGCCCCAGTCCTACCGGCCTGTCTCCTGCCTTCTAAAGAACCCTGCTCCAGCTACGCTTTCTCCAGGACCAGCGACCTCTGAATCCTCAGAGGACTGCCCTGCTTCCAAGAGACCAAGAAACTCCCGAGGACAGCGGCACTGCTCCAAAAGAACTGCGACTTTGTTTCAAGGAGCAGATTTAAAGACCCCTGCAACTGCCCGCAAGAAGCGTGAGACTTGCAACACTGCACCCGGTGACCCCGACTCGACTGGTGGAGAACCAACACCTCAGGGAGGACCCTCCGGCGACTCCGAGTCCGTGAGTTACCAAAGTTGTCCCCCCTGAGCCCCCACAGCGACGCCTGCAGAGGGAATCCCGAGGCTCCCCCTGACCGCGACTGCCTGAACTCCATTTCCCGACGGCTGGAAAAGACCCTGCACCCGCAGCCCCCAGCACCTAAAGGAACGGAACTCCTGTGCAGGAGTGACCCCCAGGAAGCCCTCTCCCTTGCCCAGGTGGGGGCTACCCCGAGGAGCCCCCCCCTTGCCTGCCTGCAACGCTGAAGAGATCCCTTGATCTCTCATTGATTTCCATTGAAAACCCAACGCTTGTTTCTACACTGCACCCGGCCGCCCCAGTGTCGCTGAGGGTGTACTTTTTGTGTGAACTTGTGTCCCCCCCGGTGCCCTACAAAACCCCCCTGGTCTGCCCTCCGAAGACGCGGGTACTTACCTGCTGGCAGACCGGAACCAGGGCACCCCCTTCTCTCCATTGCAGCCTATGCGTTTTGGGCACCTCTTTGACCTCTGCACCTGACCGGCCCTGAGCTGCTGGTGTGGTGACTTTGGGGTTGCTCTGAACCCCCAACGGTGGGCTACCTTGGACCAAAAACTGAAACCTGTAAGTGACTTACTTACCTGTGAAAACTAACAAAAACTTACCTCCCCCAGGAACTGTGAAAATTGCACTAAGTGTCCACTTTTAAAACAGCTTATTGTGTTTTATGTGAAAAGTATACATGCTAATGAAATGAGTCAAAGTTCCTAAAGTACTTACCTGCAATACCTTTCAAATGAGATATTACATGTACAATTTGAACCTGTGGTTCTTAAAATAAACTAAGAAAATATATTTTTCTATAACAAAACCTATTGGCTGGATTTGTCTCTGAGTGTGTGTTCCTCATTTATTGCCTGTGTGTATGTACAACAAATGCTTAACACTACTCCTTGGATAAGCCTACTGCTCGACCACACTACCACAAAATAGAGCATTAGTATTATCTCTTTTTGCCACTATCTTACCTCTAAGGGGAACCCTTGGACTCTGTGCATACTATTCCTTACTTTGAAATAGTGCATAAAGAGCCAACTTCCTACACCATTGAATTAAATCTATGAATCACTGGCATTACAGGATTGACGTGATTTGTAGTTCCAGGCCATGACTACAAAACTGCGAATTGAGCAATAACTATTTGGAGACTTTATCATCTTCAAGTCAAGCACAGAGAAGAAACCCAGGTGTTCCTTTCACAGAGTTCACCTTTATCCAGCAGTGAACAGTGCTGGTTTTAGAGAGCTGGATCCATGCCATATGTTTATGATGTATACATATAAAAATGAGTATGCAATGGACCCAAAGTGAAATGATGTATACTTGTCAGTACATATCCTGAAAATATGATTTGGAGCTGGTCCCTTGGACCTATGTTGAATATCCCCACTTCAATCAAAGCTTCTTCATACTAAATTACAGCAAAGGGTCACTGGGAGTGTGGTCAAGTGAGATTGAAGCAACTCAATAAATGTACTGGTGTCCCATTCTGTTCAAGGGTTTCCTAGATTATATTATTTAATTTTAGGTGGAGTCCTGGAAATTGACATTGCCTTCCTTTGAATTTAGTAGTTAGGATTCTGTGGGACTTTCCCACAGTCCATTCCTCCCCCTGATGGCCAACTCCCCCCAGCAAGAGCACCAAGTAAACCTTTATCAGATATAAACTGTGTGTGCATTCCTTCATATATTTGGCATTAGGCTGTAGTGGTCAGAACACCTCCTAGAGGGCATCACAATAAAAATAGCATTTTGAAGAAGAGAGATCATGTAACCATATAGCCCCTAGAGGGCGTAGCAACATGAAAAGAAAGAACATAGAGCATTATAGCGTAACTATATATTCAGCCCCTAGAGGGCATAATGCATTACACATTTTCAGGCCTAACAGGCCTGTTAGAATATTATCACAGACAAGACCCTTAAAACACAAACTACTCCCAGCTGTACAGCAAAAGCTCCAGACATGAGAGAGCTTAAAAAGACATTGAATGGTGGGAGAGACTATGATTTTGGGCCCCTAAACCTAGTGTGGAAACCCATGAGCAGAAAGAGCACGTCATTCTGAACGTTTTGGTGGTGGTCCCATTGTCCTAGGACCACCACAGGCTGAGTTATGGGCAAAAGCATTATAGGAAGAGTTTCCTGAGTGCAGTGAATATTGTAGTATCGGCTCTCTCCTGGTGCTGGGAGAGCCGCTTTGAGGGTTTCCCTTGTGTTTTTTCTATTTAAAAGGCTCTAGTTTGTATATTTTTAAACTGCAAACTGGTGCTCATGTAAAGCGCTCCAATCTTCCAGTTGGGATTGCGCTATATAATCCCCCTCAAGCTTGCAGCCTTTGTTTGGGAGCAGGCACGTAAAGAAACAGCGAAATTCCAGAGGAAAAAACAACATGCCACAAGCTCGAAGAGGAGAGGCAAAAGAAACAAGCATTTGCAATGCACTGGGTCTTGCGTTTGCTCGAGTTAGAGCTACTAGCGTAAATTCCTAACTAGATTTTTCTTGCCACATAAATTGAAAATGAAAAGTAAAACAGTTGACATAAGCAAGTCAATTCAAAGCGCCATGGCCACTGTGAGCGTGAAGGGGAAACACAAAAGGACAAAGAAGTTTGCACGCAGTCAAACATATTGGCAAACAAGCAATTATCCATGAAACAGGGTTGGTCTCCAAGGTGGTAACAAAACCGCCCCAAGGAGGGACAAATGTAAAGCATTTACCAATGTCATCAAAGGATTTTTGAAAGGCAAGCCCATGAACGAGTGAAAGTGATGGGCGTGAGGTGGGCGCGGTTAAAAGCCCACTGAGATAACAACACGTCGGAAAAACAGCTCATGCACGCTGCTATGCTCAACCTAAAAACTAGTACGCCGGCAATAAGGTATATGGCCACTTGTGCAATAATCCATGTAACAGGGTTAGTCTCCAGGGTTGGAACAAAACAGTCTCAAGGCAGGACAAACCTAAAGCATTTACCTAACAAACCAAAGGAATTTTGAAAGGTAGGCCAAGGAATGAATGAAAGTGATGGGCATGGTGAAAGCCCACAGAATAGATTACAGCATTTCGAAAGACAGCGCATGAGCGATGCCTAGGCTCAAACTAAAAAGGGGACTGAGGGGATTCCATTGAGAATAATAATGTTTGGTGGTACCAGTCAGTGTAGACTTGATAACCATACAGCTACATTTGAAATATATTTAAACTACTCAGGAACCAACCAGTAGATTTCAGGAGTATACAAAGCATGTTTATCTATGACAGAATCCTGTTTTAAATCTAAATTCCTGCCTTACTTAAAACTTTCTTCGAGCTTGTTCCAGGCTAGTCCACTTACTAGAGTACTATACAGTAACTGTGTGTAATAAAGTGCCATAAATTAGTTCTGGTAGGCTTGGATGCAGTCAGTGAGCCTTCGACAGTTCAATTATCTCCTTTAAAAAATGAGTTTGACAATTTAACTAAACCATCCTCTGCAGAGGGTGTAAATATGACATTTCCCTCAATGGGCACACATGGGCACAAAAGGGAAATATTGCTGATGTGTGCCCCCACTGACCTAAAGCTTTTAGTTTTTGATAATCTGCTCACTGTACTGCGAAGGCAGCCCTGAACATGGTTGAAGTCAGAAGCCAAAGCACAGCCACTTACAGGGGAATAGCTGGAATCCTGGTACCATTCTCATCTACGAAGTGTCCCCCAGCGTTGAGGACCCAGCAGTGATGAAGCGACATGAGGGCATGCCTTGCAGTGGTGGGGTTGTCCTTCCCATTCTGACTGTCTGCATTCTTAAGGGGCGAAAACTCCTCCTCACGTAGCACTTCATAAACTACAAACTTCCTAGAGTTGGAAAAATGTAACATAAAATACACAAAAGTTACAAACAGTAAAAAGGGACTTTCCTTGGACAAAGATTTCCAGTAAAACGTTTTCCACATTTTGTTGAGTCAGTGCCTCAGAACTTCTTTCATTTCAATTAAAATGTTTATCTACCGATGTACAATCCATTCTTCCCTGGGAAAACTGGATAAATCTCTACTCTCCTGGCTTAATACTTGGTGAAAGCAATTTTGGCAGAAATTACAGCAATGGGCCTGTTGGGATAGGTCTCCATCAACTTTGTACACCTTGATTTGTTATGCTTTGTCTATTCCTAACAAAGCTGATCATGCTCTGTCAAGTTCATTGAGTAGCCTTTTGACTAACCGAGTACCCTTTCTTTACAGGACAGAAAATAAGACCACACATTTTCAAGTGGACAGAGGTTGGGCAATTGACTTGATGCAGGGATATTTACCATTTTATTTTTGTCACTCATCGTGCTTCTGGTCACTTTCTTTCTGAAGGGGAACCTCTGTCTTAGTTTCAGCTTTCTCTTTTCTTACATAGGATGCAAAGTTTACTAAAGGGCTTTCCTGAACTTTGCTCTAACAATCCTGACAAGTGCCCCAGTCCCTAGCAAGAGACGCATGCTAATAGCTTGATGATACCACCAGTGTACTTAACATTAGGGACAGTGTTTTTGGCTAATGTGATCTGTTAAGTGTGAGCAAAACAGAATACTTTGGATTTAGACCTCAAAACTGCAATTTGGTTTTGTTTATCCACAAAATCCTTTGCCATATGACTAGAGAATCCCCAGTGTTTTTTTGAACTCTTCAAATGGGATTCAAGATGAACTTTCTTCAGTAAATTCCTTATTGACACTTAACAATAAAGGTCAAATTGTGGGGTGCTTGCGATACTGTTGGCACCTGCACAATCTGTCCTGTCTTAGCTTTAAATGTCCAGAGTTCATCTAAAGTGTCAATTGGCCTATTGACAGCTATTCTCTCTGATCAGTCTGGTTTTTGTGCAGTCACCTAGTTTGGATGGATGGTGTAATCTAGGCAGGGTCTTGGTAGTGTCATACATTTTCCCTTTTTTAATTATCATGTTGACTGTGCTACAAGGGATTTCAAGGCATTTGAATTGTTTATATACCCATCTCCTGAGCTGTGTGTTTCCACCACCATTTCCTGGAGTTCATTTGAAGGCTTCTTGGTGCTCATGGTTGCTTACTTTCAGATGCACTAGCTAGCAGAAGCTACCTACAGGAAAAGCTGAAACTATCCTGTAATCATGTTAATCATTAAAGTTTAACACAGGTGAGGACCAAGTTGCATAGTTTTAAAGGTGACTGATTATGCCTGAGCAAATTAACAGTTGGCATTATAAAGCGAGTAGACACTTAAACCAAAGATTTCTAGAGCACTTTAAGTTTTGTGTTTTACAGTGTGTAGGTAAAAGTAAAAACAAATACACATGTTAGTACAATTTTATTCCAGGCTATAAGGCAACTGAAAGTATTGAAAAGGTATGCAACCTTTCAATAATGAATAAGCAGAAAAGGCAGAGTAAGAGGCAGTACAATTATTTCAGGAAAATTGCCAATGCAAACATTTCTTCTTCAGCCTCCTTCAGAAGCATCTCAATTCACTGATTACACTCTGCCCAGCCTTACAAAGATAAATTATTTACATACATTAACATAGCTCAAATCATTTCCTTATACCACGCTGCCCTGAGGTCGAAAGCTCACACGAATGATTACTTACAATGCTAAGTAATGAAGGGAAGCTTCTCTGAATTCATGACCACAGTCAGGGTCTTAGAGCACCATTTTATGTTGTAAGTACATTACTAAATAAAGGCACAACATTTTTCCTTCTTTGAAAAAACAATATACATGAAAAATAGTAAAATAAAATTATTTTAGATCAAAAAATTAGAGCCTTTGGATTGTAATTATGAATCTTTGTTGCAGAGAAAAACAATTAAAAGAACGGGCAGAAATGGCTGAGACTATATGAACAGGATATGGGCCAGACTCGAAGTTCGGTGGATAAGTTACTCTCTCACAAATGTACGGATATCACGTCCACAGTTTTACAAGTGCAGTATGTAGGAAGTTGGCTCTGTATGTGCTATTTCAAAGTAAGGAATAGCATGCACAGAGTCCAAGGGTTCCCCTTAGAGGTAAAATAGTGGTAAAAAGAGATAATACTAATGCTCTATTTTGTGGTAGTGTGGTCGAGCAGTAAGCTTATCCAAGGAGTAGTGTTAAGCATTTGTTGTACATACACATAGACAATAAATGAGGTACACACACTCAGAGACAAATCCAGCCAATAGGTTTTGTATAGAAAAATATCTTTTCTTAGTTTATTTTAAGAACCACAGGTTCAAATTTAACATGTAATATCTTGTTTGAAAGGTATTGCAGGTAAGTACATTAGGAACTTTGAATCATTTCAATTGCATGTATACTTTTCAAGTTATTCACAAATAGCTACTTTAAAAGTGGACACTGCAATTTTCACAGTTCCTGGGGGAGGTAAGTTTTTGTTAGTTTTACCAGGTAAGTAAGACACTTACAGGGTTCAGTTCTTGGTCCAAGGTAGCCCACCGTTGGGGGTTCAGAGCAACCCCAAAGTCACCACACCAGCAGCTCAGGGCCGGTCAGGTGCAGAGTTCAAAGTGGTGCCCAAAACGCATAGGCTTCAATGGAGAGAAGGGGGTGCCCCGGTTCCGGTCTGCCAGCAGGTAAGTACCTGCGTCTTCGGAGGGCAGACCAGGGGGGTTTTGTAGGGCACCGGGGGGGACACAAGCCCACACAGAAATTTCACCCTCAGCGGCGCGGGGGCGGCCGGGTGCAGTGTTAGAACAAGCGTCGGGTTCGCAATGTAAGTCAATGAGAGATCAAGGGATCTCTTCAGCGCTGCAGGCAGGCAAGGGGGGGCTTCCTCGGGGAAACCTCCACTTGGGCAAGGGAGAGGGACTCCTGGGGGTCACTTCTGCAGTGAAAGTCCGGTCCTTCAGGTCCTGGGGGCTGCGGGTGCAGGGTCCTTTCCAGGCGTCGGGACTTAGGTTTCAGAGAGTCGCGGTCAGGGGAAGCCTCGGGATTCCCTCTGCAGGCGGCGCTGTGGGGGCTCAGGGGGGACAGGTTTTGGTACTCACTGTCGTAGAGTAGTCCGGGGGTCCTCCCTGAGGTGTTGGTTCTCCACCAGCCGAGTCGGGGTCGCCGGGTGCAGTGTTGCAAGTCTCACGCTTCTTGCGGGGAGATTGCAGGGTTCTTTAAAGCTGCTCCTTTGGATAAAGTTGCAGTCTTTTTGGAGCAGGTCCGCTGTCCTCGGGAGTTTCTTGTCGTCGTCGAAGCAGGGCAGTCCTCAGAGGATTCAGAGGTCGCTGGTCCCTTTGGAAGGCGTCGCTGGAGCAGAGTTCTTTGGAAGGCAGGAGACAGGCCGGTGAGTTTCTGGAGCCAAGGCAGTTGTTGTCTTCTGGTCTTCCTCTGCAGGGGTTTTCAGCTAGGCAGTCCTTCTTCTTGTAGTTGCAGGAATCTAATTTTCTAGGGTTCAGGGTAGCCCTTAAATACTAAATTTAAGGGCGTGTTTAGGTCTGGGGGGTTAGTAGCCAATGGCTACTAGCCCTGAGGGTGGGTACACCCTCTTTGTGCCTCCTCCCAAGGGGAGGGGGTCACAATCCTAACCCTATTGGGGGAATCCTCCATCTGCAAGATGGAGGATTTCTAAAAGTCAGAGTCACCTCAGCTCAGGACACCTTAGGGGCTGTCCTGACTGGTCAGTGACTCCTCCTTGTTTTTCTCATTATTTTCTCCGGCCTTGCCGCCAAAAGTGGGGGCCGGGGCCGGAGGGGGCGGGCAACTCCACTAGCTGGAGTGTCCTGCGGTGCTGTGACAAAGGGGTGAGCCTTTGAGGCTCACCGCCAGGTGTTACAGCTCCTGTCTGGGGGAGGTGTTAGCATCTCCACCCAGTGCAGGCTTTGTTACTGGCCTCAGAGTGACAAAGGCACTCTCCCCATGGGGCCAGCAACATGTCTCTAGTGTGGCAGGCTGCTGGAACTAGTCAGCCTACACAGACAGTCGGTTAAGTTTCAGGGGGCACCTCTAAGGTGCCCTCTGTGGTGTATTTTACAATAAAATGTACACTGGCATCAGGGTGCATTTATTGTGCTGAGAAGTTTGATACCAAACTTCCCAGTTTTCAGTGTACCCATTATGGTGCTGTGGAGTTCGTGTTTGACAAACTCCCAGACCATATACTCTTATGGCTACCCTGCACTTACAATGTCTAAGGTTTTGTTTAGACACTGTAGGGGTACCATGCTCATGCACTGGTACCCTCACCTATGGTATAGTGCACCCTGCCTTAGGGCTGTAAGGCCTGCTAGAGGGGTGACTGACCTATACTTGCATAGGCAGTGAGAGGCTGGCATGGCACCCTGAGGGGAGTGCCATGTCGACTTACTCGTTTTGTTCTCACTAGCACACACAAGCTGGCAAGCAGTGTGTCTGTGCTGGGTGAGAGGTCTCCAGGGTGGCATAAGACATGCTGCAGCCCTTAGAGACCTTCCTTGGCATCAGGGCCCTTGGTACTAGAAGTACCAGTTACAAGGGTCTTATCTGGATGCCAGGGTCTGCCAATTGTGGATACAAAAGTACAGGTTAGGGAAAGAACACTGGTGCTGGGGCCTGGTTAGCAGGCCTCAGCACACTTTCAATTGTAAACATAGCATCAGCAAAGGCAAAAAGTCAGGGGGCAACCATGCCAAGGAGGCATTTCCTTACACAACCCCCCCCCCAAACGAAAGAGGATGAGACTAACCTTTCCCAAGAGAGTCTTCATTTTCTAAGTGGAAGAACCTGGAAAGGCCATCTGCATTGGCATGGGCAGTCCCAGGTCTGTGTTCCACTATAAAGTCCATTCCCTGTAGGGAGATGGACCACCTCAACAGTTTAGGATTTTCACCTTTCATTTGCATCAGCCATTTGAGAGGTCTGTGGTCAGTTTGAACTAGGAAGTGAGTCCCAAAGAGGTATGGTCTCAGCTTCTTCAGGGACCAAACCACAGCAAAGGCCTCCCTCTCAATGGCACTCCAACGCTGCTCCCTGGGGAGTAACCTCCTGCTAATGAAAGCAACAGGCTGGTCAAGGCCATCATCATTTGTTTGGGACAAAACTGCCCCTATCCCATGTTCAGAGGCATCTGTCTGCACAATGAACTGCTTAGAATAATCTGGAGCTTTTAGAACTGGTGCTGAGCACATTGCTTGTTTCAGGGTGTCAAAGGCCTGTTGGCATTCCACAGTCCAGTTCACTTTCTTGGGCATTTTCTTGGAGGTGAGTTCAGTGAGGGCTGTCACAATGGATCCATATCCCTTCACAAACCTCCTGTAATACCCAGTCAAGCCAAGGAATGCCCTGACTTGAGTCTGGGTTTTTGGAGCTACCCAGTCCAGAATAGTCTGGATCTTGGGTTGGAGTGGCTGAACTTGGCCTCCACCTACAAGGTGGCCCAAGTAAACCACAGTTCCCTGCCCTATCTGGCATTTGGATGCCTTGATAGAGAGGCCTGCAGATTGCAGAGCCTTCAAAACCTTCTTCAGGTGGACCAGGTGATCCTGCCAGGTGGAGCTAAAGACAGCAATATCATCAAGATAAGCTGTGCTAAAGGACTCGAAACCAGCAAGGACTTGATTCACCAACCTTTGGAAGGTGGCAGGGGCATTCTTTAAACCAAAGGGCATAACAGTAAACTGATAATGCCCATCAGGTGTGGAGAATGCTGTTTTCTCTTTTGCTCCAGGTGCCATTTTTATTTGCCAGTACCCTGCTGTCAAGTCAAAGGTACTTAAGAATTTGGCAGCACCTAATTTGTCTATGAGCTCATCAGCTCTAGGAATTGGATGGGCGTCTGTCTTGGTGACAGAGTTGAGCCCTCTGTAGTCCACACAAAACCTCATCTCTTTCTTTCCATCTTTGGTGTGAGGTTTGGGGACTAAGACCACTGGGCTAGCCCAGGGGCTGTCAGAGCGCTCAATTACTCCCAATTCCAGCATCTTGTGGACTTCCACCTTGATGCTTTCCTTAACATGGTCAGACTGTCTAAAGATTTTGTTTTTGACAGGCATGCTGTCTCCTGTGTCCACATCATGGGTACACAGGTGTGTCTGACCAGGGGTTAGGGAGAAGAGTTCAGGAAACTGTTGTAGGACTCTCCTACAATCAGCTTGCTGTTGGCCAGAGAGGGTGTCTGAGTAGATCACTCCATCTACTGAGCCATCTTTTGGGTCTGATGACAGAAGATCAGGGAGAGGTTCACTCTCTGCCTCCTGATCCTCATCTGTTACCATCAACAGATTTACATCAGCCCTGTCATGGAAGAGCTTAAGGCGGTTCACATGGATCACCCTCTTGGGGCTCCTGCTTGTGCCCAGGTCCACCAGGTAGGTGACCTGACTCTTCCTTTCTAGCACTGGGTAAGGGCCACTCCATTTGTCCTGAAGTGCCCTGGGAGCCACAGGCTCCAGAACCCAGACTTTCTGCCCTGGTTGGAACTCAACCATTGCAGCCTTTTGGTCATACCAAAACTTCTGGAGCTGTTGGCTGGCCTCAAGGTTTTTGCTTGCCTTTTCCATGTACTCTGCCATTCTAGAGCGAAGGCCAAGTACATAGTCCACTATGTCTTGTTTAGGCTCATGAAGAGGTCTCTCCCAGCCTTCTTTAACAAGAGCAAGTGGTCCCCTTACAGGGTGACCAAACAGAAGTTCAAAGGGTGAGAATCCTACTCCCTTCTGTGGCACCTCTCTGTAAGCGAAAAGCAGACATGGCAAGAGGACATCCCATCTCCTTTTGAGTTTTTCTGGGAGCCCCATGATCATGCCTTTTAATGTCTTGTTGAATCTCTCAACTAAGCCATTAGTTTGTGGATGGTATGGTGTAGTGAATTTGTAAGTCACTCCACACTCATTCCACATGTGTTTTAGGTATGCTGACATGAAGTTGGTACCTCTGTCAGACACCACCTCCTTAGGGAAACCCACTCTGGTAAAGATACCAATGAGGGCCTTGGCTACTGCAGGGGCAGTAGTCGACCTAAGGGGAATAGCTTCAGGATACCTAGTAGCATGATCCACTACTACTAGGATGTACATATTTCCTGAGGCTGTGGGAGGTTCTAGTGGACCAACTATGTCCACACCCACTCTTTCAAAGGGGACCCCCACCACTGGAAGTGGAATGAGGGGGGCCTTTGGGTGCCCACCTGTCTTACCACTGGCTTGACAGGTGGGGCAGGAGAGGCAAAACTCCTTAACCTTGTGGGACATATTGGGCCAGTAGAAGTGGTTGACTAACCTCTCCCACGTCTTGGTTTGTCCCAAATGCCCCGCAAGGGGAATATCATGGGCTAAGGTCAGAATAAACTCTCTGAACGACTGAGGCACTACCACTCTCCTAGTGGCACCAGGTTTGGGGTCTCTGGCCTCAGTGTATAGGAGTCCATCTTCCCAATAGACCCTATGTGTTCCATTTTTCTTGCCCTTGGTCTCTTCAGCAGCTTGCTGCCTAAGGCCTTCAAGAGAGGGACAGGTTTCTTGTCCCTTACACAGCTCCTCCCTTGAGGGTCCCCCTGGGCCTAAGAGCTCAACCTGATAAGGTTCAAGCTCCAAAGGCTCAGTTCCCTCAGAGGGCAGAACTTCTTCCTGAGAAGAGAGGTTCTCTTTTTCTGGCTGTGTTGCAGTTGGTTTCCCAACTGACTTTCCTTTTCTCTTGGTAGGCTGGGCCTTTCTTCCAGACTCCAGCTCTACTTTTTCACCCCGTGCCTTGCATTGTGCTCTTGTTTTTACACACACCAGTTCAGGGATACCCAGCATGGCTGCATGGGTTTTTAGTTCTACCTCAGCCCATGCTGAGGACTCCAGGTCATTTCCAAGCAGACAGTCTACTGGGATGTTTGAGGAGACCACCACCTGTTTCAGGCCATTGACCCCTCCCCATTCTAAAGTTACCATTGCCATGGGATGTGCTTTAGTCTGATTGTCAGCGTTGGTGACTGTATAAGTTTTTCCAGTCAGGTATTGGCCAGGGGAAACCAGTTTCTCTGTCACCATGGTGACACTGGCACCTGTATCCCTCAGGCCCTCTACACTTGTCCCATTAATAAAGAGCTGCTGCCTGTATTTTTGCATGTTAGGCGGCCAGGCAGCTAGTGTGGCTAAATCCAGCCCACCCTCAGAGACTAGAGTAGCTTCAGTGTGGACCCTGATTTGCTCTGGGCACACTGTTGATCCCACTTGGAGACTAGCCATTCCAGTGTTACCTGGATTGGAGTTTGGAGTGGAACTTTTCATGGGACAGGCCTTGTCTCCAGTTTGGTGTCCAGACTGACTACAGTTTCGACACCAGGCCTTTTTGGGATCAAAGTTTTTACCCTTGTACCCAGGATTGTTTTGTGAAGAGGCTCTGGGCCCACCCTCCTGTGCATGTTTTTGGGGGCCTGTAGAAGACTCTTTACTATTTTTATTTTTGGCTGTCTCACCACCTTTCCCCTGGGGAGGTTTTGTGACCCCTTTCTTTTGGTCACCCCCTGTGGAAGTTTTGGACACCCTAGTCTTGACCCAATGGTCCGCCTTCTTTCCCAATTCTTGGGGAGAAATTGGTCCTAGGTCTACCAGATGCTGATGCAGTTTATCATTGAAACAATTACTTAACAGGTGTTCTTTCACAAATAAATTGTACAGCCCATCATAATTACTTACACCACTGCCTTGAATCCAACCATCTAGTGTTTTTACTGAGTAGTCTACAAAGTCAACCCAGGTCTGGCTCGAGGATTTTTGAGCCCCCCTGAATCTAATCCTATACTCCTCAGTGGAGAATCCAAAGCCCTCAATCAGGGTACCCTTCATGAGGTCATAAGATTCTGCATCTTTTCCAGAGAGTGTGAGGAGTCTATCCCTACACTTTCCTGTGAACATTTCCCAAAGGAGAGCACCCCAGTGAGATCTGTTCACTTTTCTGGTTACACAAGCCCTCTCAAAAGCTGTGAACCATTTGGTGATGTCATCACCATCTTCATATTTAGTTACAATCCCTTTAGGGATTTTCAACATGTCAGGAGAATCTCTGACCCTATTTATGTTGCTGCCACCATTGATGGGTCCTAGGCCCATCTCTTGTCTTTCCCTTTCTGTAAGGAAATGCCTCCTTGGCATGGTTGCCCCCTGACTTTTTGCCTTTGCTGATGCTATGTTTACAATTGAAAGTGTGCTCAGGCCTGCTAACCAGGCCCCAGCACCAGTGTTCTTTCCCTAACCTGTACTTTTGTACCCACAATTGGCAGACCCTGGCATCCAGATAAGTCCCTTGTAACTGGTACTTCTAGTACCAAGGGCCCTGATGCCAAGGAAGGTCTCTAAGGGCTGCAGCATGTCTTATGCCACCCTGGAGACCTCTCACTCAGCACAGACACACTGCTTGCCAGCTTGTGTGTGCTAGTGAGAACAAAACGAGTAAGTCGACATGGCACTCCCCTCAGGGTGCCATGCCAGCCTCTCACTGCCTATGCAAGTATAGGTCAGTCACCCCTCTAGCAGGCCTTACAGCCCTAAGGCAGGGTGCACTATACCATAGGTGAGGGTACCAGTGCATGAGCATGGTACCCCTACAGTGTCTAAACAAAACCTTAGACATTGTAAGTGCAGGGTAGCCATAAGAGTATATGGTCTGGGGGTTTGTCAAACACGAACTCCACAGCACCATAATGGCTACACTGAAAACTGGGAAGTTTGGTATCAAACTTCTCAGCACAATAAATGCACACTGATGCCAGTGTACATTTTATTGCAAAATACACCCCAGAGGGCACCTTATAGGTGCCCCCTGAAACTTAACCGACTGTCTGTGTAGGCTGACTAGTTCCAGCAGCCTGCCACACTAGAGACATGTTGCTGGCCCCATGGGGAGAGTGCCTTTGTCACTCTGAGGCCAGTAACAAAGCCTGCACTGGGTGGAGATGCTAACACCTCCCCCAGGCAGGAGCTGTAACACCTGGCGGTGAGCCTCAAAGGCTCACCCCTTTGTCACAGCCCAGCAGGGCACTCCAGCTTAGTGGAGTTGCCCGCCCCCTCCGGCCACGGTCCCCACTTTTGGCGGCAAGGCTGGAGGGAACAAAGAAAGCAACAAGGAGGAGTCACTGGCCAGTCAGGACAGCCCCTAAGGTGTCCTGAGCTGAGGTGACTCTAACTTTTAGAAATCCTCCATCTTGCAGATGGAGGATTCCCCCAATAGGGTTAGGATTGTGACCCTCTCCCCTTGGGAGGAGGCACAAAGAGGGTGTACCCACCCTCAGGGCTAGTAGCCATTGGCTACTAACCCCCCAGACCTAAACACGCCCTTAAATTTAGTATTTAAGGGCTACCCTGAACCCTAGAAAATTAGATTCCTGCAACAACAAGAAGAAGGACTGCCTAGCTGAAAACCCCTGCAGAGGAAGACCAGAAGACAACAACTGCCTTGGCTCCAGAAACTCACCGGCCTGTCTCCTGCCTTCCAAAGAACTCTGCTCCAGCGACGCCTTCCAAAGGGACCAGCGACCTCTGAATCCTCTGAGGACTGCCCTGCTTCGACGACGACAAGAAACTCCAGAGGACAGCGGACCAGCTCCAAAAAGACTGCAACTTTGTTTCAAGAAGCAGCTTTAAAGAACCCTGCAACTCCCCGCAAGAAGCGTGAGACTTGCAACACTGCACCCGGCGACCCCGACTCGGCTGGTGGAGAACCAACACCTCAGGGAGGACCCCCGGACTACTCTACGACTGTGAGTACCAAAATCTGTCCCCCCTGAGCCCCCACAGCGCTGCCTGCAGAGGGAATCCCGAGGCTTCCCCTGACCGCGACTCTCTGAAACCTAAGTCCCGACGCCTGGAAAAGACCCTGCACCCGCAGCCCCCAAGACCTGAAGGACCGGACTTTCACTGCAGAAGTGACCCCCAGGAGTCCCTCTCCCTTGCCCAAGTGGAGGTTTCCCCGAGGAAGCCCCCCCTTGCCTGCCTGCAGCGCTGAAGAGATCCCTTGATGTCTCATTGACTTACATTGCGAACCCGACGCTTGTTCCAACACTGCACCCGGCCGCCCCCGCGCCGCTGAGGGTGAAATTTCTGTGTGGGCTTGTGTCCCCCCCGGTGCCCAACAAAACCCCCCTGGTCTGCCCTCCGAAGAAGCGGGTACTTACCTGCAAGCAGACCGGAACCGGGGCACCCCCTTATCTCCATTATAGCCTATGCGTTTTGGGCACCACTTTGAACTCTGCACCTGACCGGCCCTGAGCTGCTGGTGTGGTGACTTTGGGGTTGCTCTGAACCCCCAACGGTGGGCTACCTTGGACCAAGAACTGAACCCTGTAAGTGTCTTACTTACCTGGTAAAACTAACAAAAACTTACCTCCCCCAGGAACTGTGAAAATTGCACTGTGTCCACTTTTAAAGTAGCTATTTGTGAATAACTTGAAAAGTATACATGCAATTGAAATGATTCAAAGTTCCTAATGTACTTACCTGCAATACCTTTCAAACAAGATATTACATGTTAAATTTGAACCTGTGGTTCTTAAAATAAACTAAGAAAAGATATTTTTCTATAACAAAACCTATTGGCTGGATTTGTCTCTGAGTGTGTGTACCTCATTTATTGTCTATGTGTATGTACAACAAATGCTTAACACTACTCCTTGGATAAGCCTACTGCTCGACCACACTACCACAAAATAGAGCATTAGTATTATCTCTTTTTACCACAATTTTACCTCTAAGGGGAACCCTTGGACTCTGTGCATGCTATTCCTTACTTTGAAATAGCACATACAGAGCCAACTTCCTACATTGGTGGATCAGCGGTGGGGTACAAGACTTTGCATTTGCTGGACTACTCAGCCAATACCTGATCACACGACAAATTCCAAAATTGTCATTAGAAATTGATTTTTGCAATTTGAAAAGTTTTCTAAATTCTTAAAAGACCTGCTAGGGCCTTGTGTTAGATCCTGTTTAGCATTTCTTTTAGAGTTTAAAAGTTTGTAAAAGTTTGAATTAGATTCTAGAACCAGTTTTAGATTCTTAAAAAGTATTCCAACTTTTAGAAGCAAAATGTCTAGCACAGATGTGACTGTGGTGGAACTCGACACCACACCTTACCTCCATCTACAGATGAGAGAGCTAAGGTCACTCTGTAAACTAAAGAAAATAGCAATCGGCCCCAAACCTACCAAAATACAGCTCCAGGAGCTTTTGGCAGAGTTTGAAAAGGCCAACCCCTCTGAGGGTGGCAACTCAGAGGATGAAGATAGTGACTTGGAGGGAAATTCCCCCCCTCCAGTCCTACTTAGGGAGAGCAGGGCTTCTCAAGCCCTGACTCCACAAATAATAGTCAGAGATGCTGGGTCCCTCACAGGAGGGACCAACAACTCTGAAATCACTGAGGATAACTCCAGTGAAGAGGACATCCAGTTAGCCAGGATGGCCAAAAGATTGGCTTTGGAAAGACAGATCCTAGCCATAGAGAGGGAAAGACAAGAGATGGGCCTAGGACCCATCAATGGTGGCAGCAACATAAATAGGGTCAGAGATTCTCCTGACATGTTGAAAATCCCTAAAGGGATTGTAACTAAATATGAAGATGGTGATGACATCACCAAATGGTTCACAGCTTTTGAGAGGGCTTGTGTAACCAGAAAAGTGAACAGATCTCACTGGGGTGCTCTCCTTTGGGAAATGTTCACAGGAAAGTGTAGGGATAGACTCCTCACACTCTCTGGAAAAGATGCAGAATCTTATGACCTCATGAAGGGTACCCTGATTGAGGGCTTTGGATTCTCCACTGAGGAGTATAGGATTAGATTCAGGGGGGCTCAAAAATCCTCGAGCCAGACCTGGGTTGACTTTGTAGACTACTCAGTAAAAACACTAGATGGTTGGATTCAAGGCAGTGGTGTAAGTAATTATGATGGGCTGTACAATTTATTTGTGAAAGAACACCTGTTAAGTAATTGTTTCAATGATAAACTGCATCAGCATCTGGTAGACCTAGGACCAATTTCTCCCCAAGAATTGGGAAAGAAGGCGGACCATTGGGTCAAGACAAGGGAGTCCAAAACTTCCACAGGGGGTGACCAAAAGAAAGGGGTCACAAAACCTCCCCAGGGGAAAGGTGGTGAGACAGCCAAAAATAAAAATAGTAAAGAGTCTTCTACAGGCCCCCAAAAACATGCACAGGAGGGTGGGCCCAGAGCCTCTTCACAAAACAATCCTGGGCACAAGGGTAAAAACTTTGATCCCAAAAAGGCCTGGTGTCGAAACTGTAGTCAGTCTGGACACCAAACTGGAGACAAGGCCTGTCCCAAGAAAAGTTCCACTCCAAACTCCAATCCAGGTAACACTGGAATGGCTAGTCTCCAAGTGGGATCAACAATGTGCCCAGAGCAAATCAGGGTCCACACTGAAGCTACTCTAGTCTCTGAGGGTGGGGTGGATTTAGCCACACTAGCTGCCTGGCCGCCTAACATGCAAAAATACAGGCAGCAGCTCTTTATTAATGGGACAAGTGTAGAGGGCCTGAGGGATACAGGTGCCAGTGTCACCATGGTGACAGAGAAACTGGTTTCCCCTGGCCAATACCTGACTGGAAAAACTTATACAGTCACCAACGCTGACAATCAGACTAAAGCACATCCCATGGCAATGGTAACTTTAGAATGGGGAGGGGTCAATGGCCTGAAACAGGTGGTGGTCTCCTCAAACATCCCAGTAGACTGTCTGCTTGGAAATGACCTGGAGTCCTCAGCATGGGCTGAGGTAGAACTAAAAACCCATGCAGCCATGCTGGGTATCCCTGAACTGGTGTGTGTAAAAACAAGAGCACAATGCAAGGCACGGGGTGAAAAAGTAGAGCTGGAGTCTGGAAGAAAGGCCCAGCCTACCAAGAGAAAAGGAAAGTCAGTTGGGAAACCAACTGCAACACAGTCAGAAAAAGAGAACCTCTCTTCTCAGGAAGAAGTTCTGCCCTCTGAGGGAACTGAGCCTTTGGAGCTTGAACCTTATCAGGTTGAGCTCTTAGGCCCAGGGGGACCCTCAAGGGAGGAGCTGTGTAAGGGACAAGAAACCTGTCCCTCTCTTGAAGGCCTTAGGCAGCAAGCTGCTGAAGAGTCCAAGGGCAAGAAAAATGGAACACATAGGGTCTATTGGGAAGATGGACTCCTGTACACTGAGGCCAGAGACCCCAAACCTGGTGCCACTAGGAGAGTGGTAGTGCCTCAGTCGTTCAGAGAGTTTATTCTGACCTTAGCCCATGATATTCCCCTTGCTGGGCATTTGGGACAAACCAAGACGTGGGAGAGGTTAGTCAACCACTTCTACTGGCCCAATATGTCCCACAAGGTTAAGGAGTTTTGCCTCTCCTGCCCCACCTGTCAAGCCAGTGGTAAGACAGGTGGGCACCCAAAGGCCCCCCTCATTCCACTTCCAGTGGTGGGGGTCCCCTTTGAAAGAGTGGGTGTGGACATAGTTGGTCCACTGGAACCTCCCACAGCCTCAGGAAATATGTACATCCTAGTAGTAGTGGATCATGCTACTAGGTATCCTGAAGCTATCCCCCTTAGGTCGACTACTGCCCCTGCAGTAGCCAAGGCCCTCATTGGTATCTTTACCAGAGTGGGTTTCCCTAACGAGGTGGTGTCTGACAGAGGTACCAACTTCATGTCAGCATACCTAAAACACATGTGGAATGAGTGTGGAGTGACTTACAAATTCACTACACCATACCATCCACAAACTAATGGCTTAGTTGAGAGATTCAACAAGACATTAAAAGGCATGATAATGGGGCTCCCAGAAAAACTCAAAAGGAGATGGGATGTCATCTTGCCATGTCTGCTTTTTGCTTACAGAGAGGTGCCACAGAAGGGAGTAGGATTCTCACCCTTTGAACTTCTGTTTGGTCACCCTGTAAGGGGACCACTTGCTCTTGTTAAAGAAGGCTGGGAGAGACCTTTTCATGAGCCTAAACAAGACATAGTGGACTATGTACTTGGCCTTCGCTCTAGAATGGCAGAGTACATGGAAAAGGCAACCAAAAACCTTGAGGCCAGCCAACAGCTCCAGAAGTTTTGGTATGACCAAAAGGCTGCACTGGTTGAGTTCCAACCAGGGCAGAAAGTCTGGGTTCTGGAGCCTGTGGCTCCCAGGGCACTCCAGGACAAATGGAGTGGCCCTTACCCAGTGCTAGAAAGGAAGAGTCAGGTCACCTACCTGGTGGACCTGGGCACAAGCAGGAGCCCCAAGAGGGTGATCCATGTGAACCGCCTTAAGCTCTTCCATGACAGGGCTGATGTGAATCTGTTGATGGTAACAGATGAGGATCAGGAGGCAGAGAGTGAACCTCTCCCTGATCTTCTGTCATCAGACCCAAAAGATGGCTCAGTAGATGGAGTGATCTACTCAGACACCCTCTCTGGCCAACAGCAAGCTGATTGTAGGAGAGTCCTACAACAGTTTCCTGAACTCTTCTCCTTAACCCCTGGTCAGACACACCTGTGTACCCATGATGTGGACACAGGAGACAGCATGCCTGTCAAGAACAACATTTTTAGACAGTCTGACCATGTTAAGGAAAGCATCAAGGTGGAAGTCCACAAGATGCTGGAATTGGGAGTAATTGAGCGCTCTGACAGCCCCTGGGCTAGCCCAGTGGTCTTAGTCCCCAAACCTCACACCAAAGATGGAAAGAAAGAGATGAGGTTTTGTGTGGACTACAGAGGGCTCAACTCTGTCACCAAGACAGATGCTCATCCAATTCCTAGAGCTGATGAGCTCATAGATAAATTAGGTGCTGCCAAATTCTTAAGTACCTTTGACTTGACAGCAGGGTACTGGCAAATAAAAATGGCACCTGGAGCAAAAGAGAAAACAGCATTCTCCACACCTGATGGGCATTATCAGTTTACTGTTATGCCCTTTGGTTTAAAGAATGCCCCTGCCACCTTCCAAAGGTTGGTGAATCAAGTCCTTGCTGGTTTGGAGTCCTTTAGCACAGCTTATCTTGATGATATTGCTGTCTTCAGCTCCACCTGGCAGGATCACCTGGTCCACCTGAAGAAGGTTTTGAAGGCTCTGCAATCTGCAGGCCTCTCTATCAAGGCATCCAAATGCCAGATAGGGCAGGGAACTGTGGTTTACTTGGGCCATCTTGTAGGTGGAGGCCAAGTTCAGCCACTCCAACCCAAGATCCAGACTATTCTGGACTGGGTAGCTCCAAAAACCCAGACTCAAGTCAGGGCATTCCTTGGCTTAACTGGGTACTACAGGAGGTTTGTGAAGGGATATGGATCCATTGTGACAGCCCTCACTGAACTCACCTCCAAGAAAATGCCCAAGAAAGTGAACTGGACTGTGGAATGCCAACAGGCCTTTGACACCCTGAAACAAGCAATGTGCTCAGCACCAGTTCTAAAAGCTCCAGATTATTCTAAGCAGTTCATTGTGCAGATAGATGCCTCTGAACATGGGATAGGGGCAGTTTTGTCCCAAACAAATTATGATGGCCTTGACCAGCCTGTTGCTTTCATTAGCAGGAGGTTACTCCCCAGGGAGCAGCGTTGGAGTGCCATTGAGAGGGAGGCCTTTGCTGTGGTTTGGTCCCTGAAGAAGCTGAGACCATACCTCTTTGGGACTCACTTCCTAGTTCAAACTGACCACAGACCTCTCAAATGGCTGATGCAAATGAAAGGTGAAAATCCTAAACTGTTGAGGTGGTCCATCTCCCTACAGGGAATGGACTTTATAGTGGAACACAGACCTGGGACTGCCCATGCCAATGCAGATGGCCTTTCCAGGTTCTTCCACTTAGAAAATGAAGACTCTCTTGGGAAAGGTTAGTCTCATCCTCTTTCGTTTGGGGGGGGGGTTGTGTAAGGAAATGCCTCCTTGGCATGGTTGCCCCCTGACTTTTTGCCTTTGCTGATGCTATGTTTACAATTGAAAGTGTGCTCAGGCCTGCTAACCAGGCCCTAGCACCAGTGTTCTTTCCCTAACCTGTACTTTTGTACCCACAATTGGCAGACCCTGGCATCCAGATAAGTCCCTTGTAACTGGTACTTCTAGTACCAAGGGCCCTGATGCCAAGGAAGGTCTCTAAGGGCTGCAGCATGTCTTATGCCACCCTGGAGACCTCTCACTCAGCACAGACACACTGCTTGCCAGCTTGTGTGTGCTAGTGAGAACAAAACGAGTAAGTCGACATGGCACTCCCCTCAGGGTGCCATGCCAGCCTCTCACTGCCTATGCAAGTATAGGTCAGTCACCCCTCTAGCAGGCCTTACAGCCCTAAGGCAGGGTGCACTATACCTTAGGTGAGGGTACCAGTGCATGAGCATGGTACCCCTACAGTGTCTAAACAAAACCTTAGACATTGTAAGTGCAGGGTAGCCATAAGAGTATATGGTCTGGGAGTTTGTCAAACACGAACTCCACAGCACCATAATGGCTACACTGAAAACTGGGAAGTTTGGTATCAAACTTCTCAGCACAATAAATGCACACTGATGCCAGTGTACATTTTATTGCAAAATACACCCCAGAGGGCACCTTAGAGGTGCCCCCTGAAACTTAACCGACTGTCTGTGTAGGCTGACTAGTTCCAGCAGCCTGCCACACTAGAGACATGTTGCTGGCCCCATGGGGAGAGTGCCTTTGTCACTCTGAGGCCAGTAACAAAGCCTGCACTGGGTGGAGATGCTAACACCTCCCCCAGGCAGGAGCTGTAACACCTGGCGGTGAGCCTCAAAGGCTCACCCCTTTGTCACAGCCCAGCAGGGCACTCCAGCTTAGTGGAGTTGCCCGCCCCCTCCGGCCACGGCCCCCACTTTTGGCGGCAAGGCTGGAGGGAACAAAGAAAGCAACAAGGAGGAGTCACTGGCCAGTCAGGACAGCCCCTAAGGTGTCCTGAGCTGAGGTGACTCTAACTTTTAGAAATCCTCCATCTTACAGATGGAGGATTCCCCCAATAGGGTTAGGATTGTGACCCCCTCCCCTTGGGAGGAGGCACAAAGAGGGTGTACCCACCCTCAGGGCTAGTAGCCATTGGCTACTAACCCCCCAGACCTAAACACGCCCTTAAATTTAGTATTTAAGGGCTACCCTGAACCCTAGAAAATTAGATTCCTGCAACAACAACAAGAAGGACTGCCTAGCTGAAAACCCCTGCAGAGGAAGACCAGAAGACAACAACTGCCTTGGCTCCAGAAACTCACCGGCCTGTCTCCTGCCTTCCAAAGAACTCTGCTCCAGCGACGCCTTCCAAAGGGACCAGCGACCTCTGAATCCTCTGAGGACTGCCCTGCTTCGACGACGACAAGAAACTCCCGAGGACAGCGGACCTGCTCCAAAAAGACTGCAACTTTGTTTCAAGAAGCAGCTTTAAAGAACCCTGCAACTCCCCGCAAGAAGCGTGAGACTTGCAACACTGCACCCGGCGACCCCGACTCGGCTGGTGGAGAACCAACACCTCAGGGAGGACCCCGGACTACTCTACGACTGTGAGTACCAAAATCTATCCCCCCTGAGCCCCCACAGCGCCGCCTGCAGAGGGAATCCCGAGGCTTCCCCTGACCGCGACTCTCTGAAACCTAAGTCCCGACGCCTGGAAAAGACCCTGCACCCGCAGCCCCCAGGACCTGAAGGACCGGACTTTCACTGTAGAAGTGACCCCCAGGAGTCCCTCTCCCTTGCCCAAGTGGAGGTTTCCCCGAGGAAGCCCCCCCTTGCCTGCCTGCAGCGCTGAAGAGATCCCTTGATCTCTCATTGACTTACATTGCGAACCCGACGCTTGTTCCAACACTGCACCCGGCCGCCCCCGCGCCGCTGAGGGTGAAATTTCTGTGTGGGCTTGTGTCCCCCCCGGTGCCCAACAAAACCCCCCTGGTCTGCCCTCCGAAGAAGCGGGTACTTACCTGCAAGCAGACCGGAACCGGGGCACCCCCTTCTCTCCATTATAGCCTATGCGTTTTGGGCACCACTTTGAACTCTGCACCTGACCGGCCCTGAGCTGCTGGTGTGGTGACTTTGGGGTTGCTCTGAACCCCCAACGGTGGGCTACCTTGGACCAAGAACTGAACCCTGTAAGTGTCTTACTTACCTGGTAAAACTAACAAAAACTTACCTCCCCCAGGAACTGTGAAAATTGCACTAAGTGTCCACTTTTAAAGTAGCTATTTGTGAAGAACTTGAAAAGTATACATGCAATTGAAATGATTCAAAGTTCCTAATGTACTTACCTGCAATACCTTTCAAACAAGATATTACATGTTAAATTTGAACCTGTGGTTCTTAAAATAAACTAAGAAAAGATATTTTTCTATAACAAAACCTATTGGCTGGATTTGTCTCTGAGTGTGTGTACCTCATTTATTGTCTATGTGTATGTACAACAAATGCTTAACACTACTCCTTGGATAAGCCTACTGCTCGACCACACTACCACAAAATAGAGCATTAGTATTATCTCTTTTTACCACAATTTTACCTCTAAGGGGAACCCTTGGACTCTGTGCATGCTATTCCTTACTTTGAAATAGCACATACAGAGCCAACTTCCTACATTGGTGGATCAGCGGTGGGGTACAAGACTTTGCATTTGCTGGACTACTCAGCCAATACCTGATCACACGACAAATTCCAAAATTGTCATTAGAAATTGATTTTTGCAATTTGAAAAGTTTTCTAAATTCTTAAAAGACCTGCTAGGGCCTTGTGTTAGATCCTGTTTAGCATTTCTTTTAGAGTTTAAAAGTTTGTAAAAGTTTGAATTAGATTCTAGAACCAGTTTTAGATTCTTAAAAAGTATTCCAACTTTTAGAAGCAAAATGTCTAGCACAGATGTGACTGTGGTGGAACTCGACACCACACCTTACCTCCATCTACAGATGAGAGAGCTAAGGTCACTCTGTAAACTAAAGAAAATAGCAATGGGCCCCAAACCTACCAAAATACAGCTCCAGGAGCTTTTGGCAGAGTTTGAAAAGGCCAACCCCTCTGAGGGTGGCAACTCAGAGGATGAAGATAGTGACTTGGAGGGAAATTCCCCCCCTCCAGTCCTACTTAGGGAGAGCAGGGCTTCTCAAGCCCTGACTCCACAAATAATAGTCAGAGATGCTGGTTCCCTCACAGGAGGGACCAACAACTCTGAAATCACTGAGGATAACTCCAGTGAAGAGGACATCCAGTTAGCCAGGATGGCCAAAAGATTGGCTTTGGAAAGACAGATCCTAGCCATAGAGAGGGAAAGACAAGAGATGGGCCTAGGACCCATCAATGGTGGCAGCAACATAAATAGGGTCAGAGATTCTCCTGACATGTTGAAAATCCCTAAAGGGATTGTAACTAAATATGAAGATGGTGATGACATCACCAAATGGTTCACAGCTTTTGAGAGGGCTTGTGTAACCAGAAAAGTGAACAGATCTCACTGGGGTGCTCTCCTTTGGGAAATGTTCACAGGAAAGTGTAGGGATAGACTCCTCACACTCTCTGGAAAAGATTCAGAATCTTATGACCTCATGAAGGGTACCCTGATTGAGGGCTTTGGATTCTCCACTGAGGAGTATAGGATTAGATTCAGGGGGGCTCAAAAATCCTCGAGCCAGACCTGGGTTGACTTTGTAGACTACTCAGTAAAAACACTAGATGGTTGGATTCAAGGCAGTGGTGTAAGTAATTATGATGGGCTGTACAATTTATTTGTGAAAGAACACCTGTTAAGTAATTGTTTCAATGATAAACTGCATCAGCATCTGGTAGACCTAGGACCAATTTCTCCCCAAGAATTGGGAAAGAAGGCGGACCATTGGGTCAAGACAAGGGTGTCCAAAACTTCCACAGGGGGTGACCAAAAGAAAGGGGTCACAAAACCTCCCCAGGGGAAAGGTGGTGAGACAGCCAAAAATAAAAATAGTAAAGAGTCTTCTACAGGCCCCCAAAAACATGCACAGGAGGGTGGGCCCAGAGCCTCTTCACAAAACAATCCTGGGAACAAGGGTAAAAACTTTGATCCCAAAAAGGCCTGGTGTCGAAACTGTAGTCAGTCTGGACACCAAACTGGAGACAAGGCCTGTCCCAAGAAAAGTTCCACTCCAAACTCCAATCCAGGTAACACTGGAATGGCTAGTCTCCAAGTGGGATCAACAGTGTGCCCAGAGCAAATCAGGGTCCACACTGAAGCTACTCTAGTCTCTGAGGGTGGGGTGGATTTAGCCACACTAGCTGCCTGGCCGCCTAACATGCAAAAATACAGGCAGCAGCTCTTTATTAATGGGACAAGTGTAGAGGGCCTGAGGGATACAGGTGCCAGTGTCACCATGGTGACAGAGAAACTGGTTTCCCCTGGCCAATACCTGACTGGAAAAACGTATACAGTCACCAACGCTGACAATCAGACTAAAGGACATCCCATGGCAATGGTAACTTTAGAATGGGGAGGGGTCAATGGCCTGAAACAGGTGGTGGTCTCCTCAAACATCCCAGTAGACTGTCTGCTTGGAAATGACCTGGAGTCCTCAGCATGGGCTGAGGTAGAACTAAAAACCCATGCAGCCATGCTGGGTATCCCTGAACTGGTGTGTGTAAAAACAAGAGCACAATGCAAGGCACGGGGTGAAAAAGTAGAGCTGGAGTCTGGAAGAAAGGCCCAGCCTACCAAGAGAAAAGGAAAGTCAGTTGGGAAACCAACTGCAACACAGTCAGAAAAAGAGAACCTCTCTTCTCAGGAAGAAGTTCTGCCCTCTGAGGGAACTGAGCCTTTGGAGCTTGAACCTTATCAGGTTGAGCTCTTAGGCCCAGGGGGACCCTCAAGGGAGGAGCTGTGTAAGGGACAAGAAACCTGTCCCTCTCTTGAAGGCCTTAGGCAGCAAGCTGCTGAAGAGTCCAAGGGCAAGAAAAATGGAACACATAGGGTCTATTGGGAAGATGGACTCCTGTACACTGAGGCCAGAGACCCCAAACCTGGTGCCACTAGGAGAGTGGTAGTGCCTCAGTCGTTCAGAGAGTTTATTCTGACCTTAGCCCATGATATTCCCCTTGCTGGGCATTTGGGACAAACCAAGACGTGGGAGAGGTTAGTCAACCACTTCTACTGGCCCAATATGTCCCAGAAGGTTAAGGAGTTTTGCCTCTCCTGCCCCACCTGTCAATCCAGTGGTAAGACAGGTGGGCACCCAAAGGCCCCCCTCATTCCACTTCCAGTGGTGGGGGTCCCCTTTGAAAGAGTGGGTGTGGACATAGTTGGTCCACTGGAACCTCCCACAGCCTCAGGAAATATGTACATCCTAGTAGTAGTGGATCATGCTACTAGGTATCCTGAAGCTATCCCCCTTAGGTCGACTACTGCCCCTGCAGTAGCCAAGGCCCTCATTGGTATCTTTACCAGAGTGGGTTTCCCTAAGGAGGTGGTGTCTGACAGAGGTACCAACTTCATGTCAGCATACCTAAAACACATGTGGAATGAGTGTGGAGTGACTTACAAATTCACTACACCATACCATCCACAAACTAATGGCTTAGTTGAGAGATTCAACAAGACATTAAAAGGCATGATCATGGGGCTCCCAGAAAAACTCAAAAGGAGATGGGATGTCCTCTTGCCATGTCTGCTTTTTGCTTACAGAGAGGTGCCACAGAAGGGAGTAGGATTCTCACCCTTTGAACTTCTGTTTGGTCACCCTGTAAGGGGACCACTTGCTCTTGTTAAAGAAGGCTGGGAGAGACCTCTTCATGAGCCTAAACAAGACATAGTGGACTATGTACTTGGCCTTTGCTCTAGAATGGCAGAGTACATGGAAAAGGCAACCAAAAACCTTGAGGCCAGCCAACAGCTCCAGAAGTTTTGGTATGACCAAAAGGCTGCACTGGTTGAGTTCCAACCAGGGCAGAAAGTCTGGGTTCTGGAGCCTGTGGCTCCCAGGGCACTCCAGGACAAATGGAGTGGCCCTTACCCAGTGCTAGAAAGGAAGAGTCAGGTCACCTACCTGTTGGACCTGGGCACAAGCAGGAGCCCCAAGAGGGTGATCCATGTGAACCGCCTTAAGCTCTTCCATGACAGGGCTGATGTGAATCTGTTGATGGTAACAGATGAGGATCAGGAGGCAGAGAGTGAACCTCTCCCTGATCTTCTGTCATCAGACCCAAAAGATGGCTCAGTAGATGGAGTGATCTACTCAGACACCCTCTCTGGCCAACAGCAAGCTGATTGTAGGAGAGTCCTACAACAGTTTCCTGAACTCTTCTCCTTAACCCCTGGTCAGACACACCTGTGTACCCATGATGTGGACACAGGAGACAGCATGCCTGTCAAGAACAAAATTTTTAGACAGTCTGACCATGTTAAGGAAAGCATCAAGGTGGAAGTCCACAAGATGCTGGAATTGGGAGTAATTGAGCGCTCTGACAGCCCCTGGGCTAGCCCAGTGGTCTTAGTCCCCAAACCTCACACCAAAGATGGAAAGAAAGAGATGAGGTTTTGTGTGGACTACAGAGGGCTCAACTCTGTCACCAAGACAGATGCTCATCCAATTCCTAGAGCTGATGAGCTCATAGATAAATTAGGTGCTGCCAAATTCTTAAGTACCTTTGACTTGACAGCAGGGTACTGGCAAATAAAAATGGCACCTGGAGCAAAAGAGAAAACAGCATTCTCCACACCTGATGGGCATTATCAGTTTACTGTTATGCCCTTTGGTTTAAAGAATGCCCCTGCCACCTTCCAAAGGTTGGTGAATCAAGTCCTTGCTGGTTTGGAGTCCTTTAGCACAGCTTATCTTGATGATATTGCTGTCTTCAGCTCCACCTGGCAGGATCACCTGGTCCACCTGAAGAAGGTTTTGAAGGCTCTGCAATCTGCAGGCCTCTCTATCAAGGCATCCAAATGCCAGATAGGGCAGGGAACTGTGGTTTACTTGGGCCATCTTGTAGGTGGAGGCCAAGTTCAGCCACTCCAACCCAAGATCCAGACTATTCTGGACTGGGTAGCTCCAAAAACCCAGACTCAAGTCAGGGCATTCCTTGGCTTAACTGGGTACTACAGGAGGTTTGTGAAGGGATATGGATCCATTGTGACAGCCCTCACTGAACTCACCTCCAAAAAAATGCCCAAGAAAGTGAACTGGACTGTGGAATGCCAACAGGCCTTTGACACCCTGAAACAAGCAATGTGCTCAGCACCAGTTCTAAAAGCTCCAGATTATTCTAAGCAGTTCATTGTGCAGACAGATGCCTCTGAACATGGGATAGGGGCAGTTTTGTCCCAAACAAATGATGATGGCCTTGACCAGCCTGTTGCTTTCATTAGCAGGAGGTTACTCCCCAGGGAGCAGCGTTGGAGTGCCATTGAGAGGGAGGCCTTTGCTGTGGTTTGGTCCCTGAAGAAGCTGAGACCATACCTCTTTGGGACTCACTTCCTAGTTCAAACTGACCACAGACCTCTCAAATGGCTGATGCAAATGAAAGGTGAAAATCCTAAACTGTTGAGGTGGTCCATCTCCCTACAGGGAATGGACTTTATAGTGGAACACAGACCTGGGACTGCCCATGCCAATGCAGATGGCCTTTCCAGGTTCTTCCACTTAGAAAATGAAGACTCTCTTGGGAAAGGTTAGTCTCATCCTCTTTCGTTTGGGGGGGGGTTGTGTAAGGAAATGCCTCCTTGGCATGGTTGCCCCCTGACTTTTTGCCTTTGCTGATGCTATGTTTACAATTGAAAGTGTGCTGAGGCCTGCTAACCAGGCCCCAGCACCAGTGTTCTTTCCCTAACCTGTACTTTTGTACCCACAATTGGCAGACCCTGGCATCCAGATAAGTCCCTTGTAACTGGTACTTCTAGTACCAAGGGCCCTGATGCCAAGGAAGGTCTCTAAGGGCTGCAGCATGTCTTATGCCACCCTGGAGACCTCTCACTCAGCACAGACACACTGCTTGCCAGCTTGTGTGTGCTAGTGAGAACAAAACGAGTAAGTCGACATGGCACTCCCCTCAGGGTGCCATGCCAGCCTCTCACTGCCTATGCAAGTATAGGTCAGTCACCCCTCTAGCAGGCCTTACAGCCCTAAGGCAGGGTGCACTATACCATAGGTGAGGGTACCAGTGCATGAGCATGGTACCCCTACAGTGTCTAAACAAAACCTTAGACATTGTAAGTGCAGGGTAGCCATAAGAGTATATGGTCTGGGAGTTTGTCAAACACGAACTCCACAGCACCATAATGGCTACACTGAAAACTGGGAAGTTTGGTATCAAACTTCTCAGCACAATAAATGCACACTGATGCCAGTGTACATTTTATTGCAAAATACACCCCAGAGGGCACCTTAGAGGTGCCCCCTGAAACTTAACCGACTGTCTGTGTAGGCTGACTAGTTCCAGCAGCCTGCCACACTAGAGACATGTTGCTGGCCCCATGGGGAGAGTGCCTTTGTCACTCTGAGGCCAGTAACAAAGCCTGCACTGGGTGGAGATGCTAACACCTCCCCCAGGCAGGAGCTGTAACACCTGGCGGTGAGCCTCAAAGGCTCACCCCTTTGTCACAGCCCAGCAGGGCACTCCAGCTTAGTGGAGTTGCCCGCCCCCTCCGGCCACGGCCCCCACTTTTGGCGGCAAGGCTGGAGGGAACAAAGAAAGCAACAAGGAGGAGTCACTGGCCAGTCAGGACAGCCCCTAAGGTGTCCTGAGCTGAGGTGACTCTAACTTTTAGAAATCCTCCATCTTACAGATGGAGGATTCCCCCAATAGGGTTAGGATTGTGACCCCCTCCCCTTGGGAGGAGGCACAAAGAGGGTGTACCCACCCTCAGGGCTAGTAGCCATTGGCTACTAACCCCCCAGACCTAAACACGCCCTTAAATTTAGTATTTAAGGGCTACCCTGAACCCTAGAAAATTAGATTCCTGCAACAACAAGAAGAAGGACTGCCTAGCTGAAAACCCCTGCAGAGGAAGACCAGAAGACAACAACTGCCTTGGCTCCAGAAACTCACCGGCCTGTCTCCTGCCTTCCAAAGAACTCTGCTCCAGCGACGCCTTCCAAAGGGACCTGTGTATGTGCTATTTCAAAGTAAGGAATAGCATGCACAGAGTCCAAGGGTTCCCCTTAGAGGTAAAATAGTGGTAAAAAGAGATAATACTAATGCTCTATTTTGTGGTAGTGTGGTCGAGCAGTAGGCTTATCCAAGGAGTAGTGTTAAGCATTTGTTGTACATACACATAGACAATAAATGAGGTACACACACTCAGAGACAAATCCAGCCAATAGGTTTTGTATAGAAAAATATATTTTCTTAGTTTATTTTAAGAACCACAGGTTCAAATTTAACATGTAATATCTTGTTTGAAAGGTATTGCAGGTAAGTACATTAGGAACTTTGAATCATTTCAATTGCATGTATACTTTTCAAGTTATTCACAAATAGCTACTTTAAAAGTGGACACTTAGTGCAATTTTCACAGTTCCTGGGGGAGGTAAGTTTTTGTTAGTTTTACCAGGTAAGTAAGACACTTACAGGGTTCAGTTCTTGGTCCAAGGTAGCCCACCGTTGGGGGTTCAGAGCAACCCCAAAGTCACCACACCAGCAGCTCAGGGCCGGTCAGGTGCAGAGTTCAAAGTGGTGCCCAAAACGCATAGGCTTCAATGGAGAGAAGGGGGTGCCCCGGTTCCGGTCTGCTTGCAGGTAAGTACCCGCGTCTTCGGAGGGCAGACCAGGGGGGTTTTGTAGGGCACCGGGGGGGACACAAGCCCACACAGAAATTTCACCCTCAGCGGCGCGGGGGCGGCCGGGTGCAGTGTTAGAACAAGCGTCTGGTTCGCAATGTAAGTCAATGAGAGATCAAGGGATCTCTTCAGCGCTGCAGGCAGGCAAGGGGGGGCTTCCTCGGGGAAACCTCCACTTGGGCAAGGGAGAGGGACTCCTGGGGGTCACTTCTGCAGTGAAAGTCCGGTCCTTCAGGTCCTGGGGGCTGCGGGTGCAGGGTCTTTTCCAGGCGTCGGGACTTAGGTTTCAGAGAGTCGCGGTCAGGGGAAGCCTCGGGATTCCCTCTGCAGGCGGCGCTGTGGGGGCTCAGGGGGGACAGGTTTTGGTACTCACAGTCGTAGAGTAGTCCGGGGGTCCTCCCTGAGGTGTTGGTTCTCCACCAGGCGAGTCGGGGTCGCCGGGTGCAGTGTTGCAAGTCTCACGCTTCTTGCGGGGAGATTGCAGGGTTCTTTAAAGCTGCTCCTTTGGATAAAGTTGCAGTCTTTTTGGAGCAGGTCCGCTGTCCTCGGGAGTTTCTTGTCGTCGTCGAAGCAGGGCAGTCCTCAGAGGATTCAGAGGTCGCTGGTCCCTTTGGAAGAGGTCGCTGGTCCCTTTGGAAGGCGTCGCTGGAGCAGAGTTCTTTGGAAGGCAGGAGACAGGCCGGTGAGTTTCTGGAGCCAAGGCAGTTGTTGTCTTCTGGTCTTCCTCTGCAGGGGTTTTCAGCTAGGCAGTCCTTCTTCTTGTAGTTGCAGGAATCTAATTTTCTAGGGTTCAGGGTAGCCCTTAAATACTAAATTTAAGGGCGTGTTTAGGTCTGGGGGGTTAGTAGCCAATGGCTACTAGCCCTGAGGGTGGGTACACCCTCTTTGTGCCTCCTCCCAAGGGGAGGGGGTCACAATCCTAACCCTATTGGGGGAATCCTCCATCTGCAAGATGGAGGATTTCTAAAAGTTAGAGTCACCTCAGCTCAGGACACCTTAGGGGCTGTCCTGACTGGTCAGTGACTCCTCCTTGTTTTTCTCATTATTTTCTCCGGCCTTGCCGCCAAAAGTGGGGGCCGGGGCCGGAGGGGGCGGGCAACTCCACTAGCTGGAGTGTCCTGCGGTGCTGTGACAAAGGGGTGAGCCTTTGAGGCTCACCGCCAGGTGTTACAGCTCCTGCCTGGGGGAGGTGTTAGCATCTCCACCCAGTGCAGGCTTTGTTACTGGCCTCAGAGTGACAAAGGCACTCTCCCCATGGGGCCAGCAACATGTCTCTAGTGTGGCAGGCTGCTGGAACTAGTCAGCCTACACAGACAGTCGGTTAAGTTTCAGGGGGCACCTCTAAGGTGCCCTCTGTGGTGTATTTTACAATAAAATGTACACTGGCATCAGGGTGCATTTATTGTGCTGAGAAGTTTGATACCAAACTTCCCAGTTTTCAGTGTAGCCATTATGGTGCTGTGGAGTTCGTGTTTGACAAACTCCCAGACCATATACTCTTATGGCTACCCTGCACTTACAATGTCTAAGGTTTTGTTTAGACACTGTAGGGGTACCATGCTCATGCACTGGTACCCTCACATATGGTATAGTGCACCCTGCCTTAGGGCTGTAAGGCCTGCTAGAGGGGTGACTGACCTATACTTGCATAGGCAGTGAGAGGCTGGCATGGCACCCTGAGGGGAGTGCCATGTCGACTTACTCGTTTTGTTCTCACTAGCACACACAAGCTGGCAAGCAGTGTGTCTGTGCTGGGTGAGAGGTCTCCAGGGTGGCATAAGACATGCTGCAGCCCTTAGAGACCTTCCTTGGCATCAGGGCCCTTGGTACTAGAAGTACCAGTTACAAGGGTCTTATCTGGATGCCAGGGTCTGCCAATTGTGGATACAAAAGTACAGGTTAGGGAAAGAACACTGGTGCTGGGGCCTGGTTAGCAGGCCTCAGCACACTTTCAATTGTAAACATAGCATCAGCAAAGGCAAAAAGTCAGGGGGCAACCATGCCAAGGAGGCATTTCCTTACACAGTATATCCAATGGCACTTGTAATACAGCGGACTGGATATCTGCCACGTTTGCGGTGGAGTAACCCATCCACCAAACTCATAATCAGGCCTATGTCATTAAGAAAACAAGCTACATCCTGCTACCCCGGAAGGCATGGCCTGATTTTTGCTTCTTTCTTTTTGCCTTTCAGAGTACATCATTTTTGAAAGCTTTAACCTTTTTGCCCTTTATCTTATCATACATAAAGAATTCGCTTTTTGTCCTATTCCCTTTTTAACATTTTGGCTTTCTTTTAGTGGATGTGCTTATTCACTGATGGGTGAGTTGCCTGTGTGGAGTTGTATGTTTAGGCAAAACAGTGAATGCAGCTATTGATTATGAGGAGAAATGTCAGTGGTTAGTTGAATGCAATGTACTTTTTGGGTGATTGTAAATGACTGGGTCGATGTAACTTGGAATGCTTAATGGGGGTTGTAGGAAGTTGGCTCTGTATGCACTATTTCAGAGTAAGGAATAGTATGCACAGAGTCCAAGGGTTCCCCTTAGAGGTAAGATAGTGGCAAAAAGGGATAATACTAATGCTCTATTTTGTGGTAGTGTGGTCGAGCAGTAGGCTTATCCAAGGAGTAGTGTTAAGCATTTGTTGTACATACACCCAGGCAATAAATGAGGAACACACACTCAGAGACAAATCCAGCCAATAGGTTTTGTTATAGAAAAATATCTTTTCTTAGTTTATTTTAAGAACCACAGGTTCAAATTCTACATGTAATATCTCATTTGAAAGGTATTGCAGGTAAGTACTTTAGGAACTTTGAATCATTACATTAGCATGTATACTTTTCACATAAAACACAATAAGCTGTTTTAAAAGTGGACACAGTGCAATTTTCACAGTTCCTGGGGGAGGTAAGTTTTTGTTAGTTTTGTCAGGTAAGTAAATCACTTACAAGTCTCAGGTTTGGGTCCAAGGTAGCCCACCGTTGGGGGTTCAGAGCAACCCCAAAGTTACCACACCAGCAGCTCAGGGCCGGTCAGGTGCAGAGGTCAAAGAGGTGCCCAAAACGCATAGACTTCAATGGAGAGAAGGGGGTGCCCCGGTTCCGGTCTGCCAGCAGGTAAGTACCCGCGTCTTCGGAGGGCAGACCAGGGGGGTTTTGTAGGGCACCGGGGGGGACACAAGTCCACACAAAAAGTACACCCTCAGCGGCACTGGGGCGGCCGGGTGCAGTGTAGAAACAAGCGTCGGGTTTTCAATGGAAATCAAGGAGAGATCAAGGGATCTCTTCAGCGTTGCAGGCAGGCAAGGGGGGGGCTCCTCGGGGTAGCCACCACCTGGGCAAGGGAGAGGGCTTCCTGGGGGTCACTCCTGCACAGGAGTTCCGTTCCTTTAGGTGCTGGGGGCTGCGGGTGCAGGGTCTTTTCCAGCCGTCGGGAAATGGAGTTCAGGCAGTCGCGGTCAGGGGGAGCCTCGAGATTCCCTCTGCAGGCGTCGCTGTGGGGGCTCAGGGGGGACAACTTTGGTTACTCACGGACTCGGAGTCGCCGGAGGGTCCTCCTGAGGTGTTGGTTCTCCACCAGTCGAGTCGGGGTCGCCGGGTGCAGTGTTGCAAGTCTCACGCTTCTTGCGGGGAGTTGCAGGGGTCTTTAAATCTGCTCCTTGAAACAAAGTTGCAGTTCTTTTGGAGCAGTGCCGCTGTCCTCGGGAGTTTCTTGGTCTCTTGGAAGCAGGGCAGTCCTCTGAGGATTCAGAGGTCGCTGGTCCTGGAGAAAGCGTAGCTGGAGCAGGGTTCTTTAGAAGGCAGGAGACAGGCCGGTAGGACTGGGGCCAAAGCAGTTGGTGTCTTCTTCCTTCTTCTGCAGGGGTTTTCAGCTCAGCAGTCTTCTTCTTCGGTAAGTTGCAGGAATCTCAATTCTTAGGTTCAGGGTAGCCCTTAAATACTAAATTTAAGGGTGTGTTTAGGTCTGGGGGGTTAGTAGCCACTGGCTACTAGCCCTGAGGGTGGGTACACCCTCTTTGTGCCTCCTCCCAAGGGGAGGGGGTCACATCCCTAATCCTATTGGGGAATCCTCCATCTGCAAGATGGAGGATTTCTAAAAGTTAGAGTCACTTCAGCTCAGGACACCTTAGGGGCTGTCCTGACTGGTCAGTGACTCCTCCTTGTTTTTCTCATTATTTTCTCCGTCCTTGCCGCGAAAAGTGGGGGCCGTGGCCGGAGGGGGCGGGCAACTCCACTAGCTGGAGTGTCCTGCTGTGCTGGCACAAAGGGGTGAGCCTTTGAGGCTCACCGCCAGGTGTGACAGCTCCTGCCTGGGGGAGGTGTTAGCATCTCCACCCAGTGCAGGCTTTGTTACTGGCCTCAGAGTGACAAAGGCACTCTCCCCATGGGGCCAGCAACATGTCTCTAGCGTGGCAGGCTGCTGGAACCAGTCAGCCTACACAGATAGTTGGTTAAGGTTTCAGGGGGCACCTCTAAGGTGCCCTCTGGGGTGTATTTTACAATAAAATGTACACTGGCATCAGTGTGCTTTTATTGTGCTGAGAAGTTTGATACCAAACTTCCCAGTTTTCAGTGTAGCCATTATGGTGCTGTGGAGTTCGTGTAAAACAGACTCCCAGACCATATACTCTTATGGCTACCCTGCACTTACAATGTCTAAGGTATTGCTTAGACACTGTAGGGGCACAGTGCTCATGCACTGGTGCCCTCACCTATGGTATAGTGCACCCTGCCTTAGGGCTGTAAGGCCTACTAGAGGGGTGACTTATCTATACCTGCATAGGCAGTGAGAGGTTGGCATGGCACCCTGAGGGGAGTGCCATGTCGACTTACTCGTTTTGTTCTCACCAGCACACACAAGCTGGCATGCAGGGTGTCTGTGCTGAGTGAGGGGTCTCCAGGGTGGCATAAGACATGCTGCAGCCCTTAGAGACCTTCCTTGGCATCAGGGCCCTTGGTGCCAGGGGTACCACTTACAAGGGACTTATCTGGATGCCAGGGTGTGCCAATTGTGGAATCAAAAGTACAGGTTAGGGAAAGAACACTGGTGCTGGGGCCTGGTTAGCAGGCCTCAGCACACTTTCAATTCAAAACATAGCATCTGCAAAGGCAAAAAGTCAGGGGGTAACCATGCCAAAGAGGCATTTCCTTACACAACCCCCCCCCCCCCAAACGAAAGAGGATGAGACTAACCTTTCCCAAGAGAGTCTTCATTTTCTAAGTGGAAGAACCTGGAAAGGCCATCTGCATTGGCATGGGCAGTCCCAGGTCTGTGTTCCACTATAAAGTCCATTCCCTGTAGGGAGATGGACCACCTCAACAGTTTTGGATTTTCACCTTTCATTTGCATCAGCCATCTGAGAGGTCTGTGGTCAGTTTGAACTAGGAAGTGAGTACCAAAGAGGTATGGTCTCAGCTTCTTCAGGGACCAAACCACAGCAAAGGCCTCCCTCTCAATGGCACTCCAACGCTGCTCCCTGGGGAGTAACCTCCTGCTAATGAAAGCAACAGGCTGGTCAAGGCCATCATCATTTGTTTGGGACAAAACTGCCCCTATCCCATGTTCAGAGGCATCTGTTTGCACAATGAATTGCTTGGAGTAATCTGGAGCTTTTAGAACTGGTGCTGTGCACATAGCTTGTTTCAGGGTGCCAAAGGCCTGTTGGCATTCTACAGTCCAGTTTACTTTCTTGGGCATTTTCTTGGAGGTGAGTTCTGTGAGGGCTGTCACAATGGATCCATATCCCTTCACAAACCTCCTATAGTACCCAGTCAAGCCAAGGAATGCCCTGACTTGAGTCTGGGTTTTTGGAGCTGCCCAGTCCAGAATAGTCTGGATCTTAGGCTGGAGTGGCTGAACTTGGCCTCCACCTACAAGGTGTCCCAAGTAAACCACAGTTCCCTGCCCTATCTGGCATTTGGATGCCTTGATAGAGAGGCCTGCAGATTGCAGAGCCCTCAAAACCTTCTTCAGGTGGACCAGGTGATCCTGCCAGGTGGAGCTGAAGACAGCAATATCATCAAGATAAGCTGCACTAAAGGATTCCAACCCAGCAAGGACTTGATTCACCAACCTTTGGAAGGTGGCAGGGGAATTCTTTAAACCAAAGGGCATAACAGTGAACTGATAATGCCCATCAGGTGTGGAGAATGCTGTCTTTTCTTTTGCTCCAGGGGCCATTTTGATTTGCCAGTACCCAGCTGTTAAGTCAAAGGTACTTAAGAATTTGGCAGCCCCTAATTTGTCTATCAGCTCATCAGCTCTAGGAATGGGGTCGGCATCTGTCTTGGTGACAGAATTAAGGCCTCTGTAGTCCACACAAAACCTCATCTCTCTCTTTCCTTCTTTGGTGTGAGGTTTGGGGACTAAGACCACTGGGCTAGCCCAGGGGCTGTCAGAGTACTCAATTACTCCCAATTCCAGCATCTTGTGGACTTCCACCTTGATGCTTTCCTTAACTTGGTCAGACTGTCTGAATATTTTGTTTTTTACAGGCATGCTGTCCCCTGTGTCCACATCATGGGTACACAGGTGTGTCTGACCAGGGGTTAGGGAAAAGAGTTCAGCAAACTGCTGTAGGACCTTCCTACAGTCAGACTGCTGTTGGCTAGAGAGGGTGTCTGAATAGATCACTCCATCCACTGAGCCATCTTTAGGGTCTGATGAGAGGAGATCAGGGAGAGGCTCACTCTCAGCTTCCTGGTCCTCATCTGTTACCATCAACAGATTTACATCAGCCCTGTCATGGAAGAGCTTAAGGCGGTTCACATGGATCACCCTCTTGGGGCTCCTGCTTGTGCCCAGGTCCACCAGGTAGGTGACCTGACTCTTCCTCTCTAGTACTGGGTAAGGGCCACTCCATTTGTCCTGAAGTGCCCTGGGAGCCACAGGCTCCAGAACCCAGACTTTCTGCCCTGGTTGAAATTCAACCAGTGCAGCCTTTTGGTCATACCACAACTTCTGGAGTTGTTGGTTGGCCTCAAGGTTTTTACTTGCCTTTTCCATGTACTCTGCCATCCTTGAGCGAAGGCCAAGTACATAGTCCACTATGGGCCTGATTCTAACTTTGGAGGACGGTGTTAAACCGTCCCAAAAGTGGCGGATATACCACCTACCGTATTACGAGTTCCATAGGATATAATGGACTCGTAATACGGTAGGTGGTATATCCGCCACTTTTGGGACGGTTTAACACCGTCCTCCAAAGTTAGAATCAGGCCCTATGTCTTGTTTAGGCTCATGAAGAGGTCTCTCCCAGCCTTCTTTAACAAGAGCAAGTGGTCCCCTTACAGGGTGGCCAAACAGAAGTTCAAAGGGTGAGAATCCTACTCCCTTCTGAGGCACCTCTCTGTAAGCGAAAAGCAGACATGGCAGGAGGACATCCCATCTCCTTTTGAGTTTTTCTGGGAGCCCCATGATCATGCCCTTTAATGTCTTGTTGAATCTCTCAACAAGGCCATTAGTTTGTGGATGATACGGTGTAGTGAATTTATAAGTCACCCCACACTCATTCCACATGTGTTTTAGGTATGCTGACATGAAGTTGGTACCTCTGTCAGACACCACCTCCTTAGGGAAGCCCACTCTGGTAAAGATACCAATGAGGGTCTTGGCTACTGCAGGGGCAGTAGTCGACCTAAGGGGAATAGCTTCAGGATACCTAGTAGCATGATCCACTACTACTAGGATGTACATATTTCCTGAGGCTGTGGGAGGTTCTAGTGGACCAACTATGTCCACACCCACTCTTTCAAAGGGGACCCCCACCACTGGAAGTGGAATGAGGGGGGCCTTTGGATGCCCACCTGTCTTACCACTGGCTTGACAGGTGGGGCAGGAGAGGTAAAACTCCTTAACCTTCTGGGACATATTGGGCCAGTAGAAGTGGTTGACTAACCTCTCCCACGTCTTGGTTTGTCCCAAATGCCCAGCAAGGGGAATATCATGGGCTAAGGTCAGAATAAACTCTCTGAAACCCTGAGGCACTACCACTCTCCTAGTGGCACCAGGTTTGGGATCTCTTGCCTCAGTGTACAGGAGTCCATCTTCCCAATAGACCCTATGTGTTCCATTTTTCTTGCCTTTGGACTCTTCAGCAGCTTGCTGCCTAAGGCCTTCAAGAGAGGGACAGGTTTCTTGTCCCTTACACAACTCTTCCCTTGAGGGTCCCCCTGGGCCTAAGAGCTCAACCTGATAAGGTTCCAGCGGCTCAGTTCCCTCAGAGGGCAGAACTTCTTCCTGAGAAGAGAGGTTCTCTTTTTCTTGTTGTGTTGCAGCTGGTTTCCCAGCTGACTTTCCTTTTCTCTTGGTAGGCTGGGCCTTTCTTCCAGACTCCAGCTCTACTTTTTCACCCTGTGCCTTGCACTGTGCCCTTGTCTTGACACACACCAGTTCAGGGATACCCAGCATGGCTGCATGGGTTTTCAGTTCTACCTCAGCCCATGCTGAGGACTCCAGGTCATTTCCAAGCAAACAGTCTACTGGGATATTTGAGGAGACCACCACCTGTTTCAGGCCATTGACCCCTCCCCACTCTAAAGTTACCATAGCCATGGGATGTACTTTAGTCTGATTGTCAGCGTTGGTGTAGGAAGTTGGCTCTGTATGTGCTATTTCAAAGTAAGAAATAGCATGCACAGAGTCCAAGGGTTCCCCTTAGAGGTAAAATAGTGGTAAAAATAGATAATACTAATGCTCTATTTTGTGGTAGTGTGGTCGAGCAGTAGGCTTATCCAAGGAGTAGTGTTAAGCATTTGTTGTACATACACATAGACAATAAATGAGGTACACACACTCAGAGACAAATCCAGCCAATAGGTTTTGTTATAGAAAAATATATTTTCTTAGTTTATTTTAAGAACCACAGGTTCAAATTCTACATGTAATATCTCATTCGAAAGGTATTGCAGGTAAGTACTTTAGGAACTTCAAATCATCAAAATTGCATGTATACTTTTCAAGTTATTCACAAATAGCTGTTTTAAAAGTGGACACTTAGTGCAATTTTCACGGTTCCTAGGGGAGGTAAGTATTTGTTAGGTTAACCAGGTAAGTAAGACACTTACAGGGCTTAGTTCTTGGTCCAAGGTAGCCCACCGTTGGGGGTTCAGAGCAACCCCAAAGTCACCACACCAGCAGCTCAGGGCCGGTCAGGTGCAGAGTTCAAAGTGGTGCCCAAAACACATAGGCTAGAATGGAGAGAAGGGGGTGCCCCGGTTCCGGTCTGCTTGCAGGTAAGTACCCGCGTCTTCGGAGGGCAGACCAGGGGGGTTTTGTAGGGCACCGGGGGGGACACAAGTCCACACAGAAATTTCACCCTCAGCAGCGCGGGGGCGGCCGGGTGCAGTGTAGGAACAGGCGTCGGGTTCGCAATGTTAGTCTATGAGGGATCTCGGGATCTCGTCAGCGCTGCAGGCAGGCAAGGGGGGGGTTCCTCGGGGAAACCTCCACTTGCGCAAGGGAGAGGGACTCCTGGGGGTCACTTCTCCAGTGAAAGTCCGGTCCTTCAGGTCCTGGGGGCTGCGGGTGCAGGGTCTCTCCCAGGCGTCGGGACTTTAGGTTCAAAGAGTCGCGGTCAGGGGAAGCCTCGGGATTCCCTCTGCAGGCGGCGCTGTGGGGGCCCAGAGGGGACAGGTTTTGGTACTCACAGTATCAGAGTAGTCCTGGGGTCCCTCCTGAGGTGTTGGATCGCCACCAGCCGAGTCGGGGTCGCCGGGTGCAGTGTTGCAAGTCTCACGCTTCTTGCGGGGAGCTTGCAGGGTTCTTTAAAGCTGCTGGAAACAAAGTTGCAGCTTTTCTTGGAGCAGGTCCGCTGTCCTCGGGAGTTTCTTGTCTTTTCGAAGCAGGGACAGTCCTCAGAGGATGTCGAGGTCGCTGGTCCCTTTGGAAGGCGTCGCTGGAGCAGGATCTTTGGAAGGCAGGAGACAGGCCGGTGAGTTTCTGGAGCCAAGGCAGTTGTCGTCTTCTGGTCTTCCGCTGCAGGGGTTTTCAGCTAGGCAGTCCTTCTTCTTGTAGTTGCAGGAATCTAATCTTCTAGGGTTCAGGGTAGCCCTTAAATACAAAATTTAAGGGCGTGTTTAGGTCTGGGGGGTTAGTAGCCAATGGCTACTAGCCCTGAGGGTGGGTACACCCTCTTTGTGCCTCCTCCCAAGGGGAGGGGGTCACAATCCTAACCCTATTGGGGGAATCCTCCATCTGCAAGATGGAGGATTTCTAAAAGTCAGAGTCACCTCAGCTCAGGACACCTTAGGGGCTGTCCTGACTGGCCAGTGACTCCTCCTTGTTTTTCTCATTATCTTCTCCGGCCTTGCCGCCAAAAGTGGGGCCTGGCCGGAGGGGGCGGGCAACTCCACTAGCTGGAGTGTCCTGCTGGGTTGGCACAAAGGAGGTGAGCCTTTGAGGCTCACCGCCAGGTGTGACAATTCCTGCCTGGGAGAGGTGTTAGCATCTCCACCCAGTGCAGGCTTTGTTACTGGCCTCAGAGTGACAAAGGCACTCTCCCCATGGGGCCAGCAACATGTCTCGGTTTGTGGCAGGCTGCTAAAACTAGTCAGCCTACACAGATAGTCGGTTAAGTTTCAGGGGGCACCTCTAAGGTGCCCTCTGTGGTGTATTTTACAATAAAATGTACACTGGCATCAGTGTGCATTTATTGTGCTGAGAAGTTTGATACCAAACTTCCCAGTTTTCAGTGTAGCCCTTATGGTGCTGTGGAGTTCGTGTTTGACAGACTCCCAGACCATATACTCTTATGGCTACCCTGCACTTACAATGTCTAAGGTTTTGTTTAGACACTGTAGGGGTACCATGCTCATGCACTGGTACCCTCACCTATGGTATAGTGCACCCTGCCTTAGGGCTGTAAGGCCTGCTAGAGGGGTGTCTTACCTATACTGCATAGGCAGTGAGAGGCTGGCATGGCACCCTGAGGGGAGTGCCATGTCGACTTACTCGTTTTGTCCTCACTAGCACACACAAGCTGGCAAGCAGGGTGTCTGTGCTGAGTGAGAGGTCTCCAGGGTGGCATAAGACATGCTGCAGCCCTTAGAGACCTTCCTTGGCATCAGGGCCCTTGGTACTAGAAGTACCAGTTACAAGGGACTTATCTGGATGCCAGGGTCTGCCAATTGTGGATACAAAAGTACAGGTTAGGGAAAGAACACTGGTGCTGGGGCCTGGTTAGCAGGCCTCAGCACACTTTCAATTGTAAACATAGCATCAGCAAAGGCAAAAAGTCAGGGGGCAACCATGCCAAGGAGGCATTTCCTTACACAACCCCCCCCCAAACGAAAGAGGATGAGACTAACCTTTCCCAAGAGAGTCTTCATTTTCTAAGTGGAAGAACCTGGAAAGACCATCTGCATTGGCATGGGCAGTCCCAGGTCTGTGTTCCACTATAAAGTCCATTCCCTGTAGGGAGATGGACCACTTCAACAGTTTAGGATTTTCACCTTTCATTTGCATCAGCCATTTGAGAGGTCTGTGGTCAGTTTGAACTAGGAAGTGAGTCCCAAAGAGGTATGGTCTCAGCTTCTTCAGGGACCAAACCACAGCAAAGGCCTCCCTCTCAATGGCACTCCAACGCTGCTCCCTGGGGAGTAACCTCCTGCTAATGAAAGCAACAGGCTGGTCAAGGCCATCATCATTTGTTTGGGACAAAACTGCCCCTATCCCATGTTCAGAGGCATCAGTCTGCACAATGAACTGCTTAGAATAATCTGGAGCTTTTAGAACTGGTGCTGAGCACATTGCTTGTTTCAGGGTGTCAAAGGCCTGTTGGCATTCCACAGTCCAGTTCACTTTCTTGGGCATTTTCTTGGAGGTGAGTTCAGTGAGGGCTGTCACAATGGATCCATATCCCTTCACAAACCTCCTGTAATACCCAGTCAAGCCAAGGAATGCCCTGACTTGAGTCTGGGTTTTTGGAGCTACCCAGTCCAGAATAGTCTGGATCTTGGGTTGGAGTGGCTGAACTTGGCCTCCACCTACAAGGTGTCCCAAGTAAACCACAGTTCCCTGCCCTATCTGGCATTTGGATGCCTTGATAGAGAGGCCTGCAGATTGCAGAGCCTTCAAAACCTTCCTCAGGTGGACCAGGTGATCCTGCCAGGTGGAGCTAAAGACAGCAATATCATCAAGATAAGCTGTGCTAAAGGACTCCAAGCCAGCAAGGACTTGATTCACCAACCTTTGGAAGGTGGCAGGGGCATTCTTTAAACCAAAGGGCATAACAGTAAACTGATAATGCCCATCAGGTGTGGAGAATGCTGTTTTCTCTTTTGCTCCAGGTGCCATTTTTATTTGCCAGTACCCTGCTGTCAAGTCAAAGGTACTTAGGAATTTGGCAGCACCTAATTTGTCTATGAGCTCATCAGCTCTTGGAATTGGATGAGCATCTGTCTTGGTGACAGAATTGAGCCCTCTGTAGTCCACACAAAACCTCATCTCTTTCTTTCCATCTTTGGTGTGAGGTTTGGGGACTAAGACCACTGGGCTAGCCCAGGGGCTGTCAGAGCGCTCAATTACTCCCAATTCCAGCATCTTGTGGACTTCCACCTTGATGCTTTCTTTAACATGGTCAGATTGTCTAAAGATTTTGTTCTTGACAGGCATGCTGTCTCCTGTGTCCACATCATGGGTACACAGGTGTGTCTGACCAGGGGTTAAGGAGAAGAGTTCAGGAAACTGTTGTAGGACTCTCCTACAATCAGCTTGCTGTTGGCCAGAGAGGGTGTCTGAGTAGATCACTCCATCTACTGTGCCATCTTTTGGGTCTGATGACAGAAGATCAGGGAGAGGTTCACTCTCTGCCTCCTGATCCTCATCTGTTACCATCAACAGATTCACATCAGCCCTGTCATGGAAGAGCTTAAGGCGGTTCACATGGATCACCCTCTTGGGGCTCCTGCTTGTGCCCAGGTCCACCAAGTAGGTGACCTAACTCTTCCTCTCTAGTACTGGGTAAGGGCCACTCCATTTGTCCTGGAGTGCCCTGGGAGCCACAGGCTCCAGAACCCAGACTTTCTGCCCTGGTTGGAACTCAACCAGTGCAGCCTTTTGGTCATACCAAAACTTCTGGAGCTGTTGGCTGGCCTCAAGGTTTTTGGTTGCCTTTTCCATGTACTCTGCCATTCTAGAGCGAAGGCCAAGTACATAGTCCACTATGTCCTGTTTAGGCTCATGGAGAGGTCTCTCCCAGCCTTCTTTAACAAGAGCAAGTGGTCCCCTTACAGGATGACCAAACAGAAGTTCAAAGGGGGAGAATCCTACTCCCTTCTGTGGCACCTCTCTGTAAGCGAAAAGCAGGCATGGCAAGAGGACATCCCATCTCCTTTTGAGTTTTTCTGGGAGCCCCATGATCATGCCCTTTAATGTCTTGTTGAATCTCTCAACTAAGCCATTAGTTTGTGGATGGTATGGGGTAGTGAATTTATAAGTCACTCCACACTCATTCCACATGTGCTTTAGGTATGCTGACATGAAGTTGGTACCTCTGTCAGACACCACCTCCTTAGGGAAACACACTCTGGTAAAGATACCAATGAGGGCCTTGGCTACTGCAGGGGCAGTAGTCGACCTAAGGGGAATAGCTTCAGGATACCTGGTAGCATGATCCACTACTACCAGGATATACATATTTCCTGAGGCTGTGGGAGGTTCCAGTGGACCAACTATGTCCACACCCACTCTTTCAAAGGGAACCCCCACTACTGGAAGTGGAATGAGGGGGGCCTTTGGATGCCCACCTGTCTTACCACTGGCTTGACAGGTGGGGCAGGAGAGGCAAAACTCCTTAACCATGTTGGACATATTGGGCCAGTAGAAGTGGTTGACTAACCTCTCCCACGTCTTGGTTTGTCCCAAATGTCCAGCAAGGGGAATGTCATGGGCCAATGTTAGGATGAACTTCCTGAACAGCTGAGGCACTACCACTCTCCTAGTGGCACCAGGTTTGGGGTCTCTGGCCTCAGTGTACAGGAGTCCATCTTCCCAATAGACCCTATGCGTTCCATTTTTCTTGCCTTTGGGCTCTTCAGCAGCTTGCTGCCTAAGGCCTTCAAGAGAGGGACAGGTTTCTTGTCCCTTACACAGCTCCTCCCTTGAGGGTCCCCCTGGGCCTAAGAGCTCAACCTGGTAAGGTTCAAGCTCCAAAGGCTCAGTTCCCTCAGAGGGCAGAACTTCTTCCTGAGAAGAGAGGTTCCCTTTCTTTTGCTGTGTTGCAGTTGGTTTCCCAACTGACTTTCCTGTTCTCTTGGTAGGCTGGGCCATTTTTCCAGACTCCAGCTCTACTTTTTCACCCTGTGCCTTGCACTGTGCTCTTGTTTTCACACACACCAGTTCAGGGATACCCAGCATTGCTGCATGGGTTTTTAGTTCTACCTCAGCCCATGCTGAGGACTCCAGGTCATTTCCAAGCAGACAGTCCACTGGGATATTTGAGGAGACCACCACCTGTTTCAGGCCATTGACCCCTCCCCATTCTAAAGTAACCATTGCCATGGGATGTACTTTTCTCTGATTGTCAGCGTTGGTGACTGTGTAAGTTTTTCCAGTCAGGTATTGGCCAGGGGAAACCAGTTTCTCTGTCACCATGGTGACACTGGCACCTGTATCCCTCAGGCCCTCTATTCTAGTCCCATTAATTAAGAGTTGCTGTCTGTATTTTTGCATGTTAGGCGGCCAGACAGCTAGTGTGGCTAAATCCACCCCACCCTCAGAAACTAGAGTAGCTTCAGTGTGGACCCTGATTTGCTCTGGGCACACTGTTGATCCCACTTGGAGACTAGCCATACCAGTGTTACCTGGATGGGAGTTTGGAGTGGAACCTTTCTTGGGACAGGCCTTGTCTCCAGTTTGGTGTCCATGCTGTTTACAGCTATGACACCAGGCCTTTTTGGGATCAAAGTTTTTACCCTTGTACCCATTGTTTTGTGAAGAGGCTCTGGGCCCACCCTCCTGTGCAGGTTTTTGGGGGCCTGTAGAAGACTCTTTACTATTTTTAGTTTTGGTTGTCTCATCACTCTTCCCCTGGGGAGTCTTTGTGACCCCTTTCTTTTGGTCACCCCCTGTTGAAGTCTTGGACACCCTTGTCTTGACCCAATGGTCCGCCTTCTTTCCCAATTCTTGGGGAGAAATTGGTCCTAGGTCTACCAGATGCTGATGCAGTTTATCATTGAAACAATTACTTAACAGGTGTTCTTTCACAAATAAATTGTACAGCCCATCATAATTACTTACACCACTGCCTTGAATCCAACCATCTAGTGTTTTCACTGAGTAGTCAACAAAGTCAACCCAGGTCTGGCTCGAGGATTTTTGAGCCCCCCTGAACCTAATCCTGTACTCCTCAGTGGAGAATCCAAAGCCCTCAATCAGGGTACCCTTCATGAGGTCATAAGATTCTGCATCTGGTCCAGAGAGTGTGAGGAGTCTATCCCTACACTTTCCTGTGAACATTTCCCAAAGGAGAGCACCCCAGTGAGATCTGTTCACTTTTCTGGTTACACAAGCCCTCTCAAAAGCTGTGAACCATTTGGTGATGTCATCACCATCTTCATATTTAGTTACAATCCCTTTAGGGATTTTCAACATGTCAGGAGAATCTCTGACCCTATTTATGTTGCTGCCACCATTGATGGGTCCTAGGCCCATCTCTTGTCTTTCCCTCTCTATGGCTAGGATCTGTCTTTCCAAAGCCAACCTTTTGGCCATCCTGGCTAACTGGATGTCCTCTTCACTGGGGCTATCCTCAGTGATTTCAGAGGTGTTGGTCTCTCCTGTGAGGGAACCAGCATCTCTGACTATTATTTTTGGAGTCAGGGTTTGAGGGACCCTGTTCTCCTTAGATAGGACTGGTAGGGGGGAATTGTCCTCCAAGTCACTATCGTCTTCCTCTGAGTTGCCACCCTCAGAGGGGTTGGCCTTTTCAAACTCTGCCAAAAGCTCCTGGAGCTGTATTTTGGTAGGTTTGGGGCCCATTGTTATTTTCTTTATTTTACAGAGTGACCTTAGCTCCCTCATCTTAAGATGGAGGTAAGGTGTGGTGTCGAGTTCCACCACAGTCACATCTGTGCTAGACATTTTGCTTCTAAAAGTTGGAATACTTTTTAAGAATCTACAACTGGTTCTAGAATCTAATTCAAACTTTTACAAACTTTTAAACTCTAAAAGAAATGCTAAATAGGATCTAACACAAGGCCCTAGCAGGTCTTTTAAGAATTTAGAAAACTTTTCAAATTGCAAACATCAATTTCTAATGACAATTTTGGAATTTGTCGTGTGATCAGGTATTGGCTGGGTAGTCCAGCAAATGCAAAGTCTTGTACCCCACCGCTGATCCACCAATGTAGGAAGTTGGCTCTGTATGTGCTATTTCAAAGTAAGGAATAGCATGCACAGAGTCCAAGGGTTCCCCTTAGAGGTAAAATAGTGGTAAAAATAGATAATACTAATGCTCTATTTTGTGGTAGTGTGGTCGAGCAGTAGGCTTATCCAAGGAGTAGTGTTAAGCATTTGTTGTACATACACATAGACAATAAATGAGGTACACACACTCAGAGACAAATCCAGCCAATAGGTTTTGTTATAGAAAAATATATTTTCTTAGTTTATTTTAAGAACCACAGGTTCAAATTCTACATGTAATATCTCATTCGAAAGGTATTGCAGGTAAGTACTTTAGGAACTTCAAATCATCAAAATTGCATGTATACTTTTCAAGTTATTCACAAATAGCTGTTTTAAAAGTGGACACTTAGTGCAATTTTCACGGTTCCTAGGGGAGGTAAGTATTTGTTAGGTTAACCAGGTAAGTAAGACACTTACAGGGCTTAGTTCTTGGTCCAAGGTAGCCCACCGTTGGGGGTTCAGAGCAACCCCAAAGTCACCACACCAGCAGCTCAGGGCCGGTCAGGTGCAGAGTTCAAAGTGGTGCCCAAAACACACAGGCTAGAATGGAGAGAAGGGGGTGCCCCGGTTCCGGTCTGCTTGCAGGTAAGTACCCGCGTCTTCGGAGGGCAGACCAGGGGGGTTTTGTAGGGCACCGGGGGGGACACAAGTCCACACAGAAATTTCACCCTCAGCAGCGCGGGGGCGGCCGGGTGCAGTGTAGGAACAGGCGTCGGGTTCGCAATGTTAGTCTATGAGGGATCTCGGGATCTCGTCAGCGCTGCAGGCAGGCAAGGGGGGGGTTCCTCGGGGAAACCTCCACTTGCGCAAGGGAGAGGGACTCCTGGGGGTCACTTCTCCAGTGAAAGTCCGGTCCTTCAGGTCCTGGGGGCTGCGGGTGCAGGGTCTCTCCCAGGCGTCGGGACTTTAGGTTCAAAGAGTCGCGGTCAGGGGAAGCCTCGGGATTCCCTCTGCAGGCGGCGCTGTGGGGGCCCAGGGGGGACAGGTTTTGGTACTCACAGTATCAGAGTAGTCCTGGGGTCCCTCCTGAGGTGTTGGATCGCCACCAGCCGAGTCGGGGTCGCCGGGTGCAGTGTTGCAAGTCTCACGCTTCTTGCGGGGAGCTTGCAGGGTTCTTTAAAGCTGTTGGAAACAAAGTTGCAGCTTTTCTTGGAGCAGGTCCGCTGTCCTCGGGAGTTTCTTGTCTTTTCGAAGCAGGGACAGTCCTCAGAGGATGTCGAGGTCGCTGGTCCCTTTGGAAGGCGTCGCTGGAGCAGGATCTTTGGAAGGCAGGAGACAGGCCGGTGAGTTTCTGGAGCCAAGGCAGTTGTCGTCTTCTGGTCTTCCGCTGCAGGGGTTTTCAGCTAGGCAGTCCTTCTTCTTGTAGTTGCAGGAATCTAATCTTCTAGGGTTCAGGGTAGCCCTTAAATACTAAATTTAAGGGCGTGTTTAGGTCTGGGGGGTTAGTAGCCAATGGCTACTAGCCCTGAGGGTGGGTACACCCTCTTTGTGCCTCCTCCCAAGGGGAGGGGGTCACAATCCTAACCCTATTGGGGGAATCCTCCATCTGCAAGATGGAGGATTTCTAAAAGTCAGAGTCACCTCAGCTCAGGACACCTTAGGGGCTGTCCTGACTGGCCAGTGACTCCTCCTTGTTTTTCTCATTATCTTCTCCGGCCTTGCCGCCAAAAGTGGGGCCTGGCCGGAGGGGGCGGGCAACTCCACTAGCTGGAGTGTCCTGCTGGGTTGGCACAAAGGAGGTGAGCCTTTGAGGCTCACCGCCAGGTGTGACAATTCCTGCCTGGGAGAGGTGTTAGCATCTCCACCCAGTGCAGGCTTTGTTACTGGCCTCAGAGTGACAAAGGCACTCTCCCCATGGGGCCAGCAACATGTCTCGGTTTGTGGCAGGCTGCTAAAACTAGTCAGCCTACACAGATAGTCGGTTAAGTTTCAGGGGGCACCTCTAAGGTGCCCTCTGTGGTGTATTTTACAATAAAATGTACACTGGCATCAGTGTGCATTTATTGTGCTGAGAAGTTTGATACCAAACTTCCCAGTTTTCAGTGTAGCCATTATGGTGCTGTGGAGTTCGTGTTTGACAGACTCCCAGACCATATACTCTTATGGCTACCCTGCACTTACAATGTCTAAGGTTTTGTTTAGACACTGTAGGGGTACCATGCTCATGCACTGGTACCCTCACCTATGGTATAGTGCACCCTGCCTTAGGGCTGTAAGGCCTGCTAGAGGGGTGTCTTACCTATACTGCATAGGCAGTGAGAGGCTGGCATGGCACCCTGAGGGGAGTGCCATGTCGACTTACTCGTTTTGTCCTCACTAGCACACACAAGCTGGCAAGCAGGGTGTCTGTGCTGAGTGAGAGGTCTCCAGGGTGGCATAAGACATGCTGCAGCCCTTAGAGACCTTCCTTGGCATCAGGGCCCTTGGTACTAGAAGTACCAGTTACAAGGGACTTATCTGGATGCCAGGGTCTGCCAATTGTGGATACAAAAGTACAGGTTAGGGAAAGAACACTGGTGCTGGGGCCTGGTTAGCAGGCCTCAGCACACTTTCAATTGTAAACATAGCATCAGCAAAGGCAAAAAGTCAGGGGGCAACCATGCCAAGGAGGCATTTCCTTACAGTTGGTGACTGGATAAGTTTGTCCAGCCAGGTATTGGCCAGGGGAAACCAGTTTCTCTGTCACCGTGGTGACACTGGCACCTGTATCCCTCAGGCCCTCTACACTTGTCCCATTAATTAAGAGCTGCTGCCTGTATTTTTGCATGTTAGGGGGCCAGGCAGCCAGTGTGGCTAAATCCACCCCACCCTCAGAGACTAATGTAGCTTCAGTGTGACACCTGATTTGCTCTGGGCACACTGTTGATCCCACTTGGAGACTGGCCATTCCAGTTTTAGCTGGATTGGAGTTAGAAGTGGTATCTTTCTTGGGACAGGCCTTGTCTCCAGTTTGGTGTCCAGACTGACTACAGCTACGACACCAGGCCTTTTTGGGATCAAAGTTTTTACCCTTGTACCCAGAATTGTTTTGTGAAGAGGCTCTGGGCCCACCCTCCTGTGCAGGTTTTTGGGGGCCTGTAGAGGACTCTTTACTATTTTTGTTTTTGGCTGTCTCACCACCTTTCCCCTGGGGAGGTTTTGTGACCCCTTTGTTTTGGTCACCCCCTGTGGAAGTTTTGGACACCCTAGTCTTGACCCAATGGTCCGCCTTCTTTCCCAATTCTTGGGGAGAAATTGGTCCTAGGTCTACCAGATGCTGATGCAGTTTGTCATTGAAACAATTACTTAACAGGTGTTCTTTCACAAATAAATTGTACAGCCCATCATAATCACTTACACCACTGCCTTGAATCCAACCATCTAGTGTTTTTACTGAGTAGTCTACAAAGTCAACCCAGGTCTGGCTCGAGGATTTTTGAGCCCCCCTGAATCTAATCCTATACTCCTCAGTGGAGAATCCAAAGCCCTCAATCAGGGTACCCTTCATGAGGTCATAAGATTCTGCATCTTTTCCAGAGAGAGTGAGGAGTCTATCCCTACACTTTCCTGTGAACATTTCCCAAAGGAGAGCACCCCAGTGAGATTTGTTCACTTTTCTGGTTACACAAGCCCTCTCAAAAGCTGTGAACCATTTGGTGATGTCATCACCATCTTCATATTTAGTTACAATCCCTTTAGGGATTTTTGAACATGTCAGGAGAATCTCTGACCCTATTTATGTTGCTGCCACCATTGATGGGTCCTAGGCCCATCTCTTGTCTTTCCCTTTCTATGGCTAGGATCTGTCTTTCCAAAGCCAATCTTTTGGCCATCCTGGCTAACTGGATGTCCTCTTCACTGGAGTTATCCTCAGTGATTTCAGAGAGGTTGGTCCCTCCTGTGAGGGAGCCAGCATCTCTGACTATTATGCTTGGAGTCAGGGCTTGAGAGGCCCTGTCTTCCCTAGATAGGACTGGTAGGGGGGAACCACCCTCCAAGTCACTATCATCATCCTCTGAGTTGCCATCCTCAGAGGGGCTGGCCTTTTCAAACTCTGCCAACAGCTCCTGGAGCTGTAGTTTGGAAGGTCTGGGGCCCATTACTATTTTCTTTATTTTACAGAGTGACCTTAGCTCCCCCATCTTAAGATGGAGGTAAGGTGTGGTGTTGAGTTCCACCACATTCATCTCTGCACTAGACATTATGCTTCTAAAAGTTGGAATACTTTTTAAGAATCTAAAACTAGTTCTAGAATCTAATTAAAACTTTTACCAAACTTTTAAACTCTAAAAGGAAATGCTAACAGGGACTAACACAAGGCCCTAGCAGGACTTTTAAGAATTTAGAAAAATGTCAAATTGCAAAAATCAATTTCTAATGACAATTTTTGGAATTTGTCGTGTGATCAGGTATTGGCTGAGTAGTCCAGCAAATGCAAAGTCTTGTACCCCACCGCTGATCCACCAATGTAGGAAGTTGGCTCTGTATGCACTATTTCAGAGTAAGGAATAGTATGCACAGAGTCCAAGGGTTCCCCTTAGAGGTAAGATAGTGGCAAAAAGAGATAATACTAATGCTCTATTTTGTGGTAGTGTGGTCGAGCAGTAGGCTTATCCAAGGAGTAGTGTTAAGCATTTGTTGTACATACACCCAGGCAATAAATGAGGAACACACACTCAGAGACAAATCCAGCCAATAGGTTTTGTTATAGAAAAATATATTTTCTTAGTTTATTTTAAGAACCACAGGTTCAAATTCTACATGTAATATCTCATTTGAAAGGTATTGCAGGTAAGTACTTTAGGAACTTTGAATCATTACATTAGCATGTATACTTTTCACATAAAACACAATAAGCTGTTTTAAAAGTGGACACAGTGCAATTTTCACAGTTCCTGGGGGAGGTAAGTTTTTGTTAGTTTTGTCAGGTAAGTAAATCACTTACAAGTCTCAGGTTTGGGTCCAAGGTAGCCCACCGTTGGGGGTTCAGAGCAACCCCAAAGTTACCACACCAGCAGCTCAGGGCCGGTCAGGTGCAGAGGTCAAAGAGGTGCCCAAAACGCATAGGCTTCAATGGAGAGAAGGGGGTGCCCCGGTTCCGGTCTGCCAGCAGGTAAGTACCCGCGTCTTCGGAGGGCAGACCAGGGGGGTTTTGTAGGGCAGCGGGGGGGACACAAGTCCACACAAAAAGTACACCCTCAGCGGCACTGGGGCGGCCGGGTGCAGTGTAGAAACAAGCGTCGGGTTTTCAATGGAAATCAAGGAGAGATCAAGGGATCTCTTCAGCGTTGCAGGCAGGCAGGGGGGGGGCTCCTCGGGGTAGCCACCACCTGGGCAAGGGAGAGGGCTTCCTGGGGGTCACTCCTGCACAGGAGTTCCGTTCCTTTAGGTGCTGGGGGCTGCGGGTGCAGGGTCTTTTCTAGCCGTCGGGAAATGGAGTTCAGGCAGTCGCGGTCAGGGGGAGCCTCGGGATTCCCTCTGCAGGCGTCGCTGTGGGGGCTCAGGGGGGACAACTTTGGTTACTCACGGACTCGGAGTCGCCGGAGGGTCCTCCCTGAGGTGTTGGTTCTCCACCAGTCGAGTCGGGGTCGCCGGGTGCAGTGTTGCAAGTCTCACGCTTCTTGCAGGGAGTTGCAGGGGTCTTTAAATCTGCTCCTTGAAACAAAGTTGCAGTTCTTTTGGAGCAGTGCCGCTGTCCTCGGGAGTTTCTTGGTCTCTTGGAAGCAGGGCAGTCCTCTGAGGATTCAGAGGTCGCTGGTCCTGGAGAAAGCGTCGCTGGAGCAGGGTTCTTTAGAAGGCAGGAGACAGGCCGGTAGGACTGGGGCCAAAGCAGTTGGTGTCTTCTTCCTTCTTCTGCAGGGGTTTTCAGCTCAGCAGTCTTCTTCTTCGGTAAGTTGCAGGAATCTCAATTCTTAGGTTCAGGGGAGCCCTTAAATACTAAATTTAAGGGCGTGTTTAGGTCTGGGGGGTTAGTAGCCAATGGCTACCAGCCCTGAGGGTGGGTACACCCTCTTTGTGCCTCCTCCCAAGGGGAGGGGGTCACATCCCTAATCCTATTGGGGAATCCTCCATCTGCAAGATGGAGGATTTCTAAAAGTTAGAGTCACTTCAGCTCAGGACACCTTAGGGGCTGTCCTGACTGGTCAGTGACTCCTCCTTGTTTTTCTCATTATTTTCTCCGGCCTTGCCGCCAAAAGTGGGGGCCATGGCCGGAGGGGGCGGGCAACTCCACTAGCTGGAGTGTCCTGCTGTGCTGGCACAAAGGGGTGAGCCTTTGAGGCTCACCGCCAGGTGTGACAGCTCCTGCCTGGGGGAGGTGTCAGCATCTCCACCCAGTGCAGGCTTTGTTACTGGCCTCAGAGTGACAAAGGCACTCTCCCCATGGGGCCAGCAACATGTCTCTAGCGTGGCAGGCTGCTGGAACCAGTCAGCCTACACAGATAGTTGGTTAAGGTTTCAGGGGGCACCTCTAAGGTGCCCTCTGGGGTGTATTTTACAATAAAATGTACACTGGCATCAGTGTGCTTTTATTGTACTGAGACGTTTGATACCAAACTTCCCAGTTTTCAGTGTAGCCATTATGGTGCTGTGGCATTCGTGTAAAACAGACTACCAGACCATATACTCTTATGGCTACCCTGCACTTACAATGTCTAAGGTATTGCTTAGACACTGTAGGGGCACAGTGCTCATGCACTGGTGCCCTCACCTATGGTATAGTGCACCCTGCCTTAGGGCTGTAAGGCCTACTAGAGGGGTGACTTATCTATACCTGCATAGGCAGTGAGAGGTTGGCATGGCACCCTGAGGGGAGTGCCATGTCGACTTACTCGTTTTGTTCTCACCAGCACACACAAGCTGGCAAGCAGGGTGTCTGTGCTGAGTGAGGGGTCTCCAGGGTGGCATAAGACATGCTGCAGCCCTTAGAGACCTTCCTTGGCATCAGGGCCCTTGGTACCAGGGGTACCACTTACAAGGGACTTATCTGGATGCCAGGGTGTGCCAATTGTGGAATCAAAAGTACAGGTTAGGGAAAGAACACTGGTGCTGGGGCCTGGTTAGCAGGCCTCAGCACACTTTCAATTCAAAACATAGCATCAGCAAAGGCAAAAAGTCAGGGGGTAACCATGCCAAGGAGGCATTTCCTTACAGGGGTGGATACATGTGAGTGGGTAAGTGAGAAAAGGTAAGAGGGTAAAGGATGTTGATGAGCGAGCCGATGGTTGAAGATGTGCAAGTGAATGAAGAGAAAAAAAAGTTGCTGTATGTGCCCTGTGCTTAGAGGGTGAAAACTGCTCTCTGTCTGTGTAGTGTGTTCAACCTCTGGGAAAGCCTCAGCAATAGGAGTTAAACGCACATCTAGCTAGCTTCTAATATATGTAAATAAGTCAAGATCAGTGCAGCACGTGCATAATTTGTTTGGATGGATGGACAGTTAAGATGATGACTGGACAGTGAGGAAAAACGGTGCATCAATGGGTTTGTTGATATTGGGAAGAGTGTGTGGGCAAGGAATGAACAGATTCAGAGAGGGTTGTGCATGCAAGTGAAAGCATTCACGGATAAAATGAAGGACTGGGGAGTGAGTGAAAGTATAAAAGGCGGGGAGAGTGAGTGTATAGATTAGTGAAAGCAGTGCCGAACTGAGTTATCAGTAGAGGAGTGGTGTTAGTGGGTGAATGGCTGTAACTGAGAGGGCGGGGCAGACTAGGGCAAAAACACTGACAAGACAGGAAGGCAAAATAAGCCCAAGATCAAGGAAAAATGAAGACTGCCTGCAATGATGTGTTGTTCTCCTCGTAGCCAACAACAGGAACTGCTCATACACACACTGAAGTGCTGATGGTCTACATACAATTGGCCAATCACTTCCGTGAAGGATAAGGTGCTGAAGCAGTGCCAGACCACGCGAGGCTGGCATGGCAGCTCAAAAAATTCTGGGAGACTAGGAAGCGCTGTAACATCCTTCTGTTTTCTCCTGTGTCGCAATGTCCTGCAAGTGTGGCCAGGCTTCTCTAAAATCCGCCATGTTCCAGGCTGACTTGCTTGTCTTGCTCAGCTTTTGCTACATGATACAAATCGCATATGCTCAAAGAGCAGCATTACCCTGAAAATAAAATATTCTGTGCTCATCCGAAGTATGAATACCATTTTATTAACGCAATGGCTGAAAGGTCTTTACTCCAACATAAAAATAAGAAAAAGCCCGCCCCACATACTGAAGATTTCCAGAAAAACCTTAATGGACAGAGAAGAATTTTTTTTCAGCAGCAGGAACCACTGCAGAGCCTCTTCAGAGTTATCCTGATGGGTCTCAGCCTATGGGAATTACTGCTTCAAATTCAGCTCTGTCTGAAACAACTTTAGAACCTTTTTTTGGAACGTTTCAGGCAAGCTTTAAAGAATTAACTGTAAGAATATATTGACCGTTTACATATTTTGAAAAAATGATGGAAGAAATATGTTTGGCTGGCAACAGAGAAATATTTCTGTGGCGATAGCCACTGACTGGCTATAAACATGGCAGTTCATTTTGGCTTCCTATGTAAACCAAAATTGCTAAACTTGCAAACTTCGCTTTCAAAACCAAAGTATCCAAGACAGTATGCAAGACAAAATGCCATTCTAGATGATACTCTAAACGCTATATTTTGTTTACCATCAGTATTTTGAAACAAAAGAAGTACACACTAAAGAGAAAAAAAGAAATATGAGACAAGATAAATCTGTGCAAGCGGTACAATCTTGGCTTCTGATGCCCGGGTTTAAAATGTTTTGCATAATATCTTCAACAAGATGATTTCATTATAATGCCCTGGGCTTGCTTTAGGAGGCTATTCCTGGAAAATCATCGAGCTGTTGGTAATGGCCTGCTGGAAGATACATTATAATAAGGAAAGTATGCCTTGGAGGGGACCCCCACCTCCTGCCTAAGAAAACTGTTCCTGACTTGTTGGATTGCAGCTGCGAGAGGAAATATAAAAACAAATAGGTCTGGTGTCTGCTCTTACTTCGGTATCCAGTTTCAACAAGCTGGCCTAATTCGGAGGACCGACAATGCTGCAGGCTCTTTTACCTGATAGAACTCGTGATTTTCTTAAAGTAGATAATCAATGGTACACAGCGAACATGTCAAATACATAAACAGTTACTCTAGAAACACCCAGAAAAATTCTGCACGTACTTTGCAAACTGAAAGATGTCAAAGACAAACTTTTCCATCTTGATCCCATTTGGCTTGTCTGGCGAGATAAGCTGCCCTCGCGTATCCACATGTGGAATTTTTTTCTGTGCCACGTGATGCTGTAGCTGGGGTTCATGAACACTAGAGGGGAAAGTAGAGAATGTGAATAATAAACCAATCCTATATATACAACATACAAAGGCAGCAACGGTGTTGTCCAAAGCAAAACAAAAACAATCCCTCACAGGCATCTTCTCCAGCCCTCAACAGAGTTGTGCACAAATAAATAGATCTTATGGCTGATTATGGGATGGCAGTTTAGTATGGTTGAGGCACATCTTGCCCATTCGTGAGTGCCCCACAAGGGTGCTGTGCTCAGTACTTCTGTGAAAGCAATAGAACATCCAAAATCATTCTAGAACAATAGCCAAGCATAAATACACCTTAAACCATACCATAGTGCAGCAAAACAAAATGGTGCTGATCCCTCCCTTACAAGAATATTTCGAACTGGGAAAATAAAAGGTGGCATAAAGGACCATAAATTAAAGCAAAACAAATGGATGAGTGAATGGATTCATGAATGAAAACGTAACTTACCCAGAATACATCTGTTGGTGGCATGTAGTGCTGTAGATTCACATGCTTTGCATAAGTCCCCCATCTAGTGTTGGGCTTGGGGTGTTGCAAGTTGTTTTTGTTCGAAGAATCTTTTTGTCACAAGATCAAGTGACTCCTCCTCTCTGTGATACTGCGCATGGGCATCAAGTCCTTTGTTAGATTGTTTTCCCGCAGGCGGGTGAGGTAAGGAGTATATATAGTAAGTAAGGAAAAGATGTCCATGTAGTGTATGGAAAATGTCACTTACCCAGTGTACATCTGTTCGTGGCATTAGTCGCTGCAGATTCACATGCTGTGCACAGTCCGCCATCTGGTGTTGGGCTCGGAGTGTTACAAGTTGTTTTTCTTCGAAGAAGTCTTTTCGAAGTCACGAGACCGAGGGACTCCTCCCATTTCGATTCCATTGCGCATGGGCGTCGACTCCATCTTAGATTGTTTTCCCCGCAGAGGGTGAGGTAGGAGTTGTGTACGTTAGTAATAGTGCCCATGCAATGGAATGAAAATGTCACTTACCCAGTGTACATCTGTTCGTGGCATCAGTCGCTGTAGATTCGCATGTTTTGCATAGCTTGCCATCTGGTGTTGGGTCGGAGTGTTACAAGTTGTTTTTCTTCGAAGAAGTCTTTCGAGTCACGGGACCGAGTAACTCCTCCTTTTGTCTCCATTGCGCATGGGCGTCGACTCCATCTTGTTCAAGATCTACTTCTAAACGGCTACAGGCTCCCGGGGAGGCGGGTGGGCACATGTAAATCTGCAGCGACTAATGCCACGAACAGATGTACACTGGGTAAGTGACATTTTCCGTTCGATGGCATGTGTAGCTGCAGATACACATGCTGTGCATAGACTAGTAAGCAGTTATCTCCCCAAAAGCGGTGGTTCAGCCTGTAGGAGTTGAAGTAGTTTGAAATAATGTTCTTAGTACAGCTTGACCTACTGTGGCTTGTTGGGCAGTTAACACATCTACACAGTAGTGCTTGGTAAATGTATGAGGCGTAGACCATGTTGCTGCCTTACATATTTCGTTCATTGGAATATTTCCTAGAAAGGCCATGGTAGCACCTTTCTTTCTGGTTGAGTGTGCCTTTGGTGTAATAGGCAGCTCTCTCTTTGCTTTAAGATAGCGGGTTTGAATTCACTTAACTATCCACCTAGCAATGCCTTGTTTCGAAATTGGATTTCCTGTATGAGGTTTTTGAAAGGCAATAAATAGTTGTTTTGTTTTTCTAATTAGTTTTGTTCTGTCAATGTAGTACATTAGTGCTCTTTTGATGTCTAATGTATGTAGTGCTCTTTCAGCTACAGAATCTGGCTGTGGGAAGAACACTGGTAATTCTACTGTTTGATTTAAGTGGAACGGTGAGATAACCTTTGGTAAAAATTTTGGATTTGTCCTTAGAACTACTTTATTTTTATGTATTTGAATAAATGGTTCTTGTATGGTAAATGCTTGAATCTCACTCACTCTTCTTAGAGATGTGATGGCAATCAAAAATGCAACTTTCCACGTTAAGTATTGCATTTCACAAGAATGCATGGGCTCGAAAGGTGGACCCATGAGTCTTGTTAAGACAATGTTGAGGTTCCATGAAGGAACAGGTGGTGTTCTTGGTGGTATAATTCTCTTTAGGCCTTCCATAAACGCTTTATTGACTGGTATTCTAAATAGTGAAGTTGAATGAGTAATTTGCAGGTAAGCTGATATTGCGGTGAGATGTATCTTTATGGAAGAGAAAGCTAGATTTGATTTTTGCAAATGTAGTAAATATCCCACTATATCTTTTGGAGATGCGTGTAATGGCTGAATTTGATTATTATGGCAGTAATACACAAATCTTTTCCACTTATTTGCATAGCAGTGTCTAGTGGTAGGTTTCCTAGCTTGTCTTATGACCTCCACATATTCTTGTGTGAGGTCTAAGTGTCCGAATTCTAGGATTTCAGGAGCCAAATTGCTAGATTCAAAGATGCTGGATTTGGATGTCTGATCTGTTGTTTGTGTTGTGTTAACAGATCTGGTCTGTTGGGTAGTTTGACATGAGGTACTACTGAAAGGTCTAGTAGTGTTGTGTACCAAGGTTGCCTTGTTCATGTTGGTGCTATTAGTATGAGTTTGAGTTTGTTTTGACTCAACCTGTTTACTAGATATGGAAGGAGAGGGAGAGGGGGAAAAGCGTACGCAAATATCCCTGACCAGTTCATCAATAGAGCATTGCCTTGGGATTGATCTTGTGGTTACCTGGATGCGAAGTTTTGGCATTTTGAGTTTTCCTTTGTTGCAAATAGATCTATTTGAGGTGTTCCCCAAATTTGAAAGTAATTGTTTAGTATTTGGGGGTGAATTTCCCATTCGTGGGTTTGTTGGTGATCTCGAGAGAGATTGTCTGCCAACTGGTTCTGAATCCCTGGAATAAATTGTGCTATTAGGCGAATGTGGTTGTGAATCGCCCAATGCCATATTTTTTGTGTTAGGAGGCACAACTGTGTCGAGTGTGTCCCTCCTTGTTTGTTTAGATAATACATTATTGTCATGTTGTCTGTTTTGACAAGAACGTATTTTTAGGTTATTATGGGTTGAAATGCTTTCAGCGCTAGAAATACTGCTAACAGTTCTAAGTGATTTATGTGAAACTGCCTCTGATGTATGTCCCATTGTCCTTGGATGCTGTGTTGATTGAGGTGTGCTCCCCACCCTGTCATGGAAGCATCCGTCGTTATGACGTATTGTGGCACTGGGTCTTGGAAAGGACGCCCTTGGTTTAAATTTGTACTGTTCCACCATAGAAGCGAGATGTATGTTTGGCGGTCTATCAACACCAGATCTAGAAGTTGACCCTGTGCTTGTGACCATTGTGATGCTAGGCACTGTTGTAAGGGCCGCATGTGCAATCTTGCGTTTGGGACAATGGCTATGCATGAAGACATCATGCCTAGGAGTTTCATTACCATTTTGACTTGTATCTTTTGTGTTGGATACATGGCCTGTATTACCTTGTGAAATGTTTGAACCCTTTGTGGGCTTGGAGTGGCAATCCCTTTTGCTGTGTTGATTGTCGCTCCTAAGTATTGCTGTGTTTGACACGGCAAAAGGTGTGACTTCGTGTAGTTGATGGAGAAACCTAGCCTGTGAAGGGTCTGTATGACATATTTTGTGTGCTGTGAACACTGTCTTAGCGTGTTGGTTTTGATTAACCAATCGTCTAAGTACGGGAACACATGTATTTGCTGCCTTCTGATATGTGCAGCTACTACTGCCAGGCATTTTGTAAAAACTCTTGGCGCAGTTGTTATTCCGAATGGCAACACTTTGAATTGGTAATGTATTCCTTGGAATACGAACCTTAGGTATTTCCTGTGTGAAGGATGTATTGGTATGTGGAAATACGCATCTTTTAGGTCTAATGTTGTCATGTAGTCTTGCTGTTTGAGCAGTGGGATTACGTCCTGTAACGTGACCATGTGAAAGTGGTCTGATTTGATGTAGGTATTTAGTGTTCTGAGATCTAGTATTGGTCTCAGAGTTTTGTCCTTTTTGGGTATAAGAAAGTACAGTGAGTAAACTCCTGTGTTTTTTTGTAGATTCGGTACTAATTCTATTGCGTCCTTTTGTAGCAATGCTTGAACTTCTAGTCCTAGAAGATCTATATGTTGTTTTGACATATTGTGTGTTTTCGGTGGGACGTTTGGAGGGAATTGGAGAAATTCTATGCAATAACCATGCTGGATAATTGCTAAGACCCAAGTGTCTGTTGTTATTTCCTCCCAAAGTTTGTAAAATTGGCTTAGTCTTCCCCCCACAGGTGTTATGTGATGGGGTTGTGTGACTTGTGAGTCACTGTTTATTTTGAGGAGTTTTGGGGCCTTGGAATTTTGCTAGATTTTTGGGGAATTGGCCCCCTCTATATTGCCCCCGAAAACCTCCCCTCTGATATTGACCCTGGTAAGTAGGCCTTGTTTGTGAGGTTGTGGTTTCTGTGGGTTGACCTCAAAACACTCCCCTAAAAGGTGTTTTTCTAAATGTGCCTCTGCTCTGCGGGGAGTAGAGTGCGCCCATGGCTTTGGATGTATCGGTGTCTTTTTTGAGTTTCTCAATGGCAATGTCTACCTCCGGCCCAAACAATTGCTGTTCATTAATTGGCATATTGAGCACAGCTTGTTGGATTTCCGGCTTGAACCCTGAAGTGCGCAGCCATCTGATTATTTGAGATACTTTCTTTTTTGGAACTCCTTGGGTAAGATGAAATGTTGCATTTCATCCCAATCAGGGATGTGGAATTCCTAGGGACATCTTGTTTGGGGTCAAGGGCAACAAGTTTTTATGTTTACTTTGTCCTTGGGACAAGTAGGCCCAACCCTCTGCAGCACAAACCCTTTGGCTGCCAGTTTACAGAGAGTGGAACTCTCTGCAGTTGAGGTAATGTGTTTCCAAAGGATAATGCTGTTCGAACTTGTATTTATGGTTCATTATTTGAAAGCCTTCATTATTAGGGTGAGTGCTGTAAATAAATGTTTTAAGGTCACACTTCACTACTGACGTTGGTTCCAGTACAAAAAAAACAAACGTGTATACACATGTTTGAAAAGTTTAGGCTATGAGGCTAAGTATAATGCACCCAGAATGCTCTCTGATTAGATGCAAATGAAGTGTCATTTAGTAAAATGTGTTGATGCATGCTAGTATTTCCCAAAAATATTTCTAATGGAAAATCAGTGTAACCATTTTCAACACGATTATGGGAAGCATGAAAATAAACAAACACTGACAAAGCCAACTGATCTGACATATTTTTATAAGTCTTTTAGTTTCATCAATGTGTCTTGTTTTGACATGGCTTTTGTAACACTTTATTTTTGTGGGACCTACCAGGCCCTCAACATTGTAACAAACACTGGCAAAACCCCCCCAAAAAGTTTTTGAACTCTAAAAGCACACGTTGCCAACAGTGGCATAACAAAGGCCCCGCAGCCGCCCTCCAGGGGGCCCCTTCAGCACAGCACCTGCACCGAGTGAGTCTGGAGAGGGGGCTCCTCCATGTTCTTTGCAAAGGGGCACCCTCCAGTTTCGTTACGTCACTGATTGCCACTGTAGTTCCTGACACTGAACAAAACTACTTTGTGTGCCAATATGCTCCTTGTGGAAGAGCAGAATGCGATCACTCACAGTAAAGCCAGCCGAAAGAGAGAGGAATAGAAGTTTAATAAAAACAAAATGTCTTTGTTAACACCAGACCTAATTAGGGACCAAGACCCACATGTAGGTAGCTTTTTAACCTGGTTACCGAATCGCAAAACGGGTTTGCGACTCGCAATTAGGAAGGGGTGTCCCCTTCCTAATTGCGACTCGCAGTGCAATGTAGGATTGTTTTGTGACCGCGAACGCGGGCGCAAACCAATTACAGTTTGCACCCATTTCAAATGGGTGCTAACACTTTCGCAAAAGTGAATGTCACTGTAAACATGTCCTGTGGACCACTGCCTGCTCTGAAAAAATGAAACAAAAACGTTTAATTTTTCGTTTTTGTAATGCATCTCGTTTTCCTTTAAGGAAAACGGGCTGCAATACAAAAAAAAAAAAAAAATGCTTTATTGAAAAGCAGTCACAGACATGGTGGTCTGCTGTCTCCAGCAGGCCACCATCCCTGTGAGGGCCGCCATTCGCAAGGGGGTCGCAAATTGCGACCCACCTCATGATTATTCATGAGGTGGGCATTTGCGAAGCCCTTACGAATCACAGATAGTGTCAGGAACACCATCCTACATTCGGATTTGCGACTCGCAAATCTGAACCTACCTACATGCGGCCCCAAATTCTTAAAGAAAGTCACAAAAGTGCACCCATGGTATATGTCGTACCCCTATAAAATATTTGTGAACTGTATTTTAGCATGGGTAAATACGATGTGTAGATTTGCTCATGTGAAAATCTATTGAGCATTTGCAAGTTCATTTTCCCTCACGCCACTTTCTTTCCAACCCTGGAAGAAGTTCTAATTCTGCCATTGTCAGAAGTAAATGTCCAACCTTTCTTATTATGGGAAAATATTAGAGAGAAGCTGGTGAAAATCTTTAAAACATGCATGTTAGTAGGTTTGCAGACTCAAAGGCATTCCAGCCCTGGAACTATTGCTTACTGCTTCCTCCAGCCCCAGTATGCAGATCTGCAGAAAGGTGGCAAAATAAGGAAATTGCTACAGTGGGGATTGAAACTGCAAGTATTCAAGCCCTACTATGGTAGTAGCCCTGGCATAATCAGAGAGGCTATTATCAGAGCTCTTACATAATGAGATTGCTGCCATAATTTGTCGCCACACTAAATGGCACCAAAGGGACAAGTAGATCTTTTTAAAGGACAAGTAGATTTGAGAAGCAACCTGTCCCCTGTACAAGTAGATATTTTAATAAATTCCACACCCCTGCCAATGAGCTCTGTCGTATCTTGCCAAAAGTGCTTGTGAACTGGCAATACGCCATTGATTTGCTGCTTGTGCTGCCACCCTTTTTCCCGCAGCATCAAATTTGCGGCTCTCTTTGTCTGGAGGTGGTGCGTCTCCTGAGGTATGAGAGTTGGCTCTCTTACGAGCTGCCCCGACAACTACTGAGTCTGGTGTTAGTTGTGTTGTAATATAGATTGGCTCTGTTGGCGGTGGCTTGTACTTTTTCTCCACCCTTGGAGTTATGGCTCTGCCTTCAACTGGATCCTGAAATATTTGTTTTGAATGTCTTAGCATTCCTGGGAGCGTGGGAAGGCTTTGGTACTGGCTATGGGTGGAGGATAGGGTGTTAAACAGAAAGTCATCCTCAATTGGTTCAGAATGTAAGGTGACGTTGTGAAATTCGGCTGCCCTTGCGACCACCTGTGTGTAGGATGTACTGTCCTCAGGTGGTGACGGTTTTGTAGGATAGGAGTCTGGGCTGTTGTCAGACACTGGAGCATTGTAAAGGTCCCATGCATCGGGATCATCCTGACTCATTGTAGTATGAGCTGGTGAGTGCATCAGTGGAGAAGTTGTTGCTGGTGATGCATGTATTGATGGTGGTGGAGACGGTGGTGGGGTTGTTTTCCTTGCCACTTTTGCCTGTGGTTGCTTGTCCTTTTGTTGAAAGGCAAGTTTCCTTTTTATTTTGATTGGGGGAAGAGTGGTTATCTTCCCTGTGTCCTCATGAATATGAAGCCTTCTTTGCGTGTAGTCAGGCTCTACAGCTTGAAGCTCCTCTCCAAATCTATGTAATTGGGAGGTTAATCCTTGTTCCTCTGTATAGGAACTAGTTTTCGGCTCCGAGGCTGGATGTTTCGGAACCCAAACCTTTTCGGAAGTCTTTTTAGGCTCCGAAGAAACCTTCTTTGTTTTCGGCGTGGTGTCTCGGTGCCGAAATTCTTCGGTGCTGCTGTCTCTGTGCCGAAGTTTCTCGGAGCCGCTGTCTCGGCTCCGAGGTTGCTGTGTGGCGGTATCTCGACCGGAGTCGGATGACTTCGACACCAGCATGCCCTTTTTCGGTGCCTTGGATCGGTCACCTAGTTTTCGGGTTAAGCCATGGCCTGTTGGCGGTGGCGTCCCCTGGGCTTTTGTGGTCTTCTCGTGAGTCTTGATTTTCGACGTCTTACTCACGGTTTGGGGTGTTTCTTCGACGTCGAGTTCTTCAGAATTCGACTCGTGGACGGAGAAAGCTTCTTCTTCCTCCTCGAAACTTTCTTGACCTGTCGGCGTGGACGCCATTTGTAGTCTCCTGGCTCTTCGGTCTCTCAGCGTCTTCCTCGACCGAAACGCTCGACAGGCTTCACAAGTATCCTCCTTGTGCTCGGGGGACAAGCACAAGTTACAGACCAGATGCTGATCCGTATACGGATACTTGTTATGGCATTTTGGGCAGAAGCGGAATGGGGTCCGTTCCATCAGCCTTGAAGTCGCATGTGGCCGGGCCGCCCAGGCCCCGACGGGGGATCGAAAAAACCCCAAAGGGCCACCGGAGCTCTTCAAAATTCGGTGTCGATTTGTTCTAACTAACCCGATACCGAACGCAAACAATAGCGACGATTTTTTCCGAGATTCTAACTAACTTTCCGACCCGAAACACGGAGCGAAAAGGAACACGTCCGAACCCGATGGCGGAAAAAAAACAATCTAAGATGGAGTTGACGCCCATGCGCAATGGAATCGAAATGGGAGGAGTCCCTCGGTCTCGTGACTCGAAAAGACTTCTTCGAAGAAAAACAACTTGTAACACTCCGAGCCCAACACCAGATGGCGGACTGTGCACAGCATGTGTATCTGCAGCTACACATGCCATCGAACATACATATATACAATATTTATATAATAATGCCACTACAACGACCACAGGCTTCCAGGGATGAGGGAGGGTGCATGCGAATCTACAGCACTACATGCCACGAACAGATGTCTACTGGGTAAGTAACATTTTCCATTCAATGGCATGTGTGGCTGTAGATAAACAAGCTTTGCATAGACTGTAAAGCAGTCCCCTCCAAGTAAGCGGTGGCTAGCCTGTAGGAGTTGGAGTAGTTTTAAAAAAGTGTACTGAGCATCGCTTGTCAATCATTAGCTTCTTGCCGTGCTAAAACGTCTACACAACAGTGTTTAGTAAATGTTTGTGGTGTAGACCAAGCAGCAGCCTTACAAATGTCTGCTATTGGAATGTTACCTAAAAAGCCATAGAAGCACCCTTTGTTCTTGTGGAATGTGCCCTGGGAGTGCCAGGTAACTGCCTTTTGGCTTTAAGATAGCAAGTTTCAATACACTTGACTATCGATCTGGCTATTCCAGTTTTTGAAATTGGATTTCCTTTATAAGGCATTGAAAATGCTGCAAAAAGCGGTTTAGAGTTCCTAAAGTTTTTAGTCCTATCAATGTAATACATAAGAGCCCTTTTAACATCTAGGGCCTGATTTCAACTTTGGAGGAGGGTGTTAATCCGTCCCAAATGTGACGGATATACCACCCGCTGTATTACGAGTCCATTATATCCTATGGAACTCGTAATACGGTGGGCAGGATATCCGTCACATTTGGGACGGATTAACACCCTCCTCCAAAGTTGTAATCAGGCCCCTGGTGTGTGAAGAGCTCTCTGCTGCAAATGAGTCTGGCTGTGGGAAAAAGATAGGTAACTCAACTGATTGATTTATGTGAAATGGTGAAATTGCTTTTATAAGGAATTTAGGGTTTGTCCTAAGAACCACCCTGTTTTGTGTAACTGGAAGAATGGTTCTTCTAAAGCTAGAGCCTGTATTTCACTTACATGTCTTAGCAAAGTGAAAGCTGTTAAAAAGGCTGCTCTCCATGAAAGAAATTGTAAAGAACAGAAGTGCATAGGCTTAAAAGGTGGACCTGTGAGTCTAGTAAGTAAAACATTAAGGTTCCATGATGGGACTGGGGAATCCTAGGAGGAATTACTCTTTTGAGACCTTCCATGAAGGCTTTGATAACTGGAATCCGCTAGATGAAGTCTAACAGATGAGCATGCCAGGTTTGCTTTTTTGTAAATGTAGGAGATAACAAACAGTGTCTTGAAATAAGGCTCCGAGTGGTTTAATGTGTTTAGGTTTGACAATAGCAGACAAAACGTTTCCATTTTGCAGCATAACACTGTCTAGTTGTAGGTTTATGTGCCTCTCTAAGAATTTCCATACATTCTGGGGGAAGATTCAAATAACCACTCTATGACTTCAAGAGCCATATCGCAAGATTGAGTGTTTTGGGGTCTGGATGTTTGATTTGACCCTGCCTTTGAGTGAAAAGGTCTGTCCTGTTGGGGAGTTTCTTGTGAGGAACTACAGACAAATTCAACAGTGTTGTGAACCAAAATTGACGTGCCATTGTGGGTTCTACAAGGATCATGGTGAGTGATGTTTGTCTCATTTTGCAACTAGAGACAGAATGAGCGAGAGAGGTGGGAAATCATAAGCAAATATCCCTGACCAATTCAAACATAGAGCATTGCTCTTGGACTAAGAGTGTGGGTATCTGGGCTCAAAGTCTTGGCATTTTGAATTTTCTGCTGTGGTGAAGAGGTCTATTTGTGGAGTTCCCCACCTTTGAAAGTATTGGAAAGGAATTTGAGGGTGTTGCTGCATCCTGCGGAGGAGGTCTGCAAACTGGTTGTCCATTCCTGGAAGATATTCTGCCAGTAAGCGAATGCCGTGGTGAATTACCCATTTCCAAATTGTTTGAGCAAGAAGGGACAATTGAGAAGAACATGCTCATCCCATCCCCTTTTTTGTAGATAATACATGGCTGTCATGTTGTCTGTGCGGACTAGAACTACTTTGTGGGAGATTTGTGGTAGGAAGCCTTTGAGTGCTAGAAGGACTGCCTGTAGCTCCAAGAAGTTGATGTGAGAAGTTTGTTGAATGGGATCCCATGTACCTTGTATTGTGAGGTTGTTGAGGTGAGCTCCCTAACCTGTTTGTGATGAATCAGTAGCAATTGTGACAGGGTCTTGAAAGGGCCACCTCTAGGAAAAGTTGGTGGGATTCCACCATTGCAGAGAGCCATGAGTCTGGTGGTCCAACAACACCAGATCGTAGAGATGACCCTGTGACTAAGACCACTGACCAGATAGACACTGCTGTAATGGAAGTATGTGTAGCCTGGCCTGAGTAACAATGGCAATGCAGGACGCCATCATCCCTAGTAAATGCATCATTGTTCTCACTGTGTAAGTGTGATTGAAAACATTTTGAAAAGTCTGAATTTGAGCTGGGCTCAGATATGCCAGAGCTGACTGAGAATTGAGAACTACCCGCAGATAGAGCTGTATCTGTAAAGGTTGGAGGTGGGATTTGAGACAGTTGAGTGTGAATCCTAATCTGTGGAAAAGGCCTGCTGAGTGTGACACTGACATTCTCGGATGGTACTGACTTTGATGAGCCAGTCGTCCAAGCAAGGGAAGACATCGATGTGTTGTCTTCTGATGGGGGGCTGAAACTACCGCTAGACATTTTGTGATGTCCCTGGGAGCGGTTGTGACCCCAAATGGTAAAACCTTGAATTGATAATGTTTCCCCGCAATGACAAATCTGAGGTATTTGCGGTGTGCTGGATGAATCGGAATGTGAAAGTAAGAGTCCTTCAGATCTAACGCAGTCATAAAGTCACCTTGCAGTAATAGTGGAATTATATCTTGGAGAGTAACCATGTGGAAATCCTCTGATAGGATGTATAGATTGAGCATTCTGAGATCTAGAATCGGTCTCAGTGGCCCATCTTTCTTTAGCATGAGGAAGTATAGGGAATATACTCCTAACCCTTGATGTGAGATGGGTACTGGTTTTATATCCCCTTTGAGAAGGGGGGGGGGGGGGGTGTGAATGTTTGTGAGTACGACGGGGAACATTTGGTGGAGTGGAGGTAAGTTCTAGGCAGTAACCATGTTGGATAATTGATAGAACCCACTGATCTGTGGTGATATTGGACCATTGTGGATAAAAATGCAGTAGACTTCCCCCCTACCGGAGAGATGTGAGCTGGTGGAAGGTGTAAGTAGTCACTGGCATGTGTTAGAGGCAGACCCTCTAAAGGTGGACACCTTTTCTCTACCTTTATTATTTGCACCTCTGTAGGAACCTCTGAAGGAACTTCTATTATAGTAATTGGTGCCTTGCTTGGTTTGGGAAGTGGATGGCTCAGTAGATGATGATTTGAAGCCTCCCCTGAATTGAGGGCGATGAAAATGACCACTTTGTGGTGTCGTGAGAAGTGTCCCCATAGCCTTTGCTGTTTCAGAATCTTTTTTGAGCTTTTCTATTGTGGTGTCAACCTCTTGACCAAACAGGTGTTCCCTGTCAAAAGGCATGTTGAGAACTGCCTGCTGAATTTCTGACTTGAAGCCTGAACATCTAAGCCAAGCGTGCCTTCTAATAATAACACGGGTATTAATACCACATGCAGCGATATCAGCTGCATCAGTGGTACACCTAATTGAGTTATTTGAAAATAGTTTGGCCTTCAGAAACTATTTCCTGTCCCCTCATGCAATGCTGCTCTGGGAGGTACTGGAGAAGATCCTCCATCTAGTCCCAGTGGGCCCTATTGTAATAAGCCAAAAGCACTTGCAACTTGGTGATACGCCAATGATTGGCAGCTTGTGCAGCCAGTCTTCCCTGCTGCATCTAATTTTTTGCTCTCTTTATCAGGGGGAAAAGCATCTGCTGTTGATTGTCTGTTAGTACATTTCCGCACTGACAACTATAGAGTCAGGAGGTATTTGTGAACTAATAAATATAGGGGCTGTAGGTGCCACTATATATATTATATATATAAATAATATATATATATATATATATATATATTTTTTTTTTTTTAAATCGACCCTTGGAGTAACAACTCTTGACCTAACAGGTTCTTTAAAAATGTCTGTGGCATGTCTAAGCATACCTAGTAACAAAGGTACAAACTGATTTTCTTTATGAGTGGTAGTCAGTGCATCAACGAGAAAATCCTCTTCATTAGGGTCAGTGTGCATTTGTACATTGTGATATGCAACTGCCCGTGCGATGACCTGCTGATATGAAGTTGCAGCTTCGGGAGGTGAAGGGCATGCAGGGTATAAATCAGGGTCATTAGGTAATATGGGATCTGGATTGTATGCATCCCATGGGTGAAGATTTTGTGGAATGTCCCCTAGATCATCTCCCTGAGATGGTGGTGAACCTAGTGGAGAAAATTGTGGCTCAAAAATAGGAGGAGGAGATTGTGGAGGTGGTGAAGGAGTAGGAGGAAGCACAGTAGAGTGAGGTTGGAGAAGGCTGAGGTTGAACTCGAGCTTCGTCCTTGTCAACCTTTTTAGGAGGAGGAGGAGCAGTGTCCAAGTTCTCTTGAAAATAAAGTCTCCTCTTTATTGGGACAGTTAATGAAGCAATTATTCTTCCTGTTATCTTTTGGATGTGGAGCTGGGGCTGATGAACAACCATTATTTTGAGGATTGGCTCCACTGGTGAGGCTGCTTCTGGGGAATGGGTGGAATCTCTGGAAGACAGAATCTTCAGTTCCGAAGTTTTCGGAGTAGAAACTTTGTGTCGGCTCGAAGTTGTCTGCTCCAAAGCAGATGTGGAAGTCTCCTTACTCGGAGCTGAAACACTTGGATCAAAGTGCTGACTCAATCCTGAGACTGTGTGAGATGCTGCTGAGCCAGAGGTCGATGCTGAAGATGGCTTAGTCTTGGCTATTTTCAGTGCTGAGCTGGAAGGTGGGGCATTCAAATGTAACTTTCGGATGCAACCATGGCCCGAAGAACGTGGTGGACCGACGATCTGTTTATGGGGCATCTTTCTATGTGAGGTTGGCGCTGATGTACTCATGGGTTGCGCTGAGGTAAGAGGCTGGCTTTCAATGTCATATTCAGCATATGACTCCAAGTCTTCAATGGAGAAGGCCTCCTCCTGTTCAACCTCTTCTTGTGCATGCTCTTCCCTGAAAATATCAGAAGTGTTGTCTGGTGTCTTCAACGCCATTTCCAATGAACGCACTCTTCAGTCCCGGAAGCTATTTCTGGATCGAAAGGACCGACTGACGTTGCAGTTTTCTTCTTTATGATCTCTTCTTTATGAACACCAGGTGTTGGTTGGTGTGTGGGAATTTTGAATGGCATCGAGGGCAAAACCGAAATGGAGTCCGTTCCATCAGCCCTGCATATCCCGACACCATGTGGAGGAGTAGACCCGAGACGGACGCAGGTGTCCTGAATAGCAGTAAGTCGGCCCCCGACGTAGAAATTCAGATCGAGTATGCTAGATTGTGAAAACACGCCTGAAATAGAATACCGTTGTTGAAAGAAGAGGGAAAAGAAGAGTTTGAAATAGACTGAACCAAGGAACACCGGAGCGGGAGGAAGACACCCCTGAATCCAACAGCAGATGGAAAACAATCGATCACGTGACTCAAAAAGATTCTTTGAACAAAAGCAAGTTGCAACACTCCAAGCCCAAAACTAGATGGCGGACTTATGCAAAGCATGTGCATCTACAGCCACACATGCCATCGAACATATGTGTTCCATGTACATGTAAAGTACTTGCCCTATGTGAAACACTTTTTGGTAGTAGGTCTGGAACACATTAGCCTTCCCTGCTGACTGATGCTTTGGGACGCCACTACAAGGAGGGTGAACGGGCATATCCAATGGGTACTGAAGGGGTTAGGCAAGTTTCATGTGGATGAGAATATCATACGGAGAAGAATGGCTCAAAACCTTGAATTGGTTGTTTCTCAGAGGAATTTGCTGAACTACAGATTTTGGCCCAGAAATGTGCATGACCCGATAAATCATACAAATCCCACCAACATTTTTAAAACTAGATACTCAGGGGATCATTTGATATGTGGATGTCACCACCTTTTGTTGTTCTTAAAATGACCTCCATGAATCACCCTGATGCGGGTAAACACAATTTTGGCACATTTATGAGCCACAAAACAACAACATGGGCTGCCAAAAGCTAATGTCCAAAAACTTTTATTCCTACACAAAATGTTAGGTATTTTGTAAGGAAGGGCAAAGAGTCAATAAAACTAATTTCAATAAGATTTCAGAAGGAGCTTTTCCATGGAAATGTAGCATGCAGAGTAGCTGATTTATTTGGCCCGATGATCCCTGGTACCGACACACAGATACATCTTGGGAAGCATAACTTGTGTGGATCACACTGGCTCTATTCACCTATAATAGACAAGCGTTTACAATACAATAGGTCTTGCATATTTAGAACAAGTTAATTGTCATCTTTTGACAACAGCACCCACGAGCAAAAACAAAAGAAACAATACATTGAAACTGAGAAAAGATGACTTGGAAAAAATAAAAAAGTTAGCTTTAAAAAATAAAAGTTTGCAATTGTGTTTGTCCTGCTGAGCATGTTTTTGTGAGTCACAAGCCTTCTGTTTGGGGGCACTAGAAGTTAAAAAGAACAAATAGTACCTCGATCATATCGGGAGAAGCGAATGGGCACTGATTAAATCAATTAGTGCTTGATCCCTGCTCTACACAGAGAAACTGAAATTATGCCAGGCGTGCCTTAATGAGTTACGAGGCTGTAAAGAAAAGTGCCACACAAACCAACAAATGATGAGCGACAGGCGGGCTCCAAGCCCTTTACTGAACACAACAGAATCCTGTAAGTGAGATACATGTGCTAGCGCATGCGCTCGCAGGCTCAACCCTAAAAAGGAAAACTATGTGCTACATTAATGTGTCATAAAACACCATATGTTACCAGTGTCAAATGTCTCAAACTCTATCCTACAAAAATGGTACCCCTCGTGTGCAGATGGGTGTACCACAGCAGAGAAGCGAAACACAGGCATATTATTGCAATTTTCATGGACAACATACCCCCAAAACTCTGGGATCAAAACTGTGTGCCAGGATGCTTGTCTCCCAACTGTGTTTCATTTTTTCCACTTAAAATGTAATCATTGGAGTTGAGGGGGCATATAAACTCCATCCCTAGGCAAATAAAAACAATTATAGGGGGTGGTTGTGGTGGGGGGAGAGGGGCAGGCACCATGAGTCCTGGCATTCTCTATGCCAGGGCACCGGACTCGCTCTGTGTTTTTATTTATGACAACATTTATCCTTGGAATCTGCTAAGTTGGGTTTAGAAGTCTTCTATTAATGAATGGCTCAATATCCTTGTTAAGACTTCAATGACTTACTTCAGCTCTAAAATTTAAATTCACTAAACCCTTGCAAGCAACCCTGAACCAGAACTGAATTCTTCGATTCCACCCATCAACAAACTCAGAAGTGCATTTGTCTTCGATCGTTGCAATGGGAGTGTCTTTTTTTCAATTGTTGGACTCAATGTAATGTTTGGGAAATTTATAATAAAATAAAAAAGGAAACCAAAACTGCATTTGCCATCAAATCAAGGGATAAGGAAGAAGGTGTGCATCTCATAAACAAGGTCAAAGACCTGCATGCAGACCTTCAGAGCTGCGTACAGCATCATAGAAATTCCTTCCCACACAGCACAGCTTATCTGTAGTTTATAATGCATTGAAACAGATAATTACCATCTTTCTCGAAGAAATCCACTACCTTTTCTAAACTGCAAACTAGCTACCGTCAAGCACTGTACTAAAACAGATATGAAAATACCTTCAGAAACATGCAGACTATCACAACCCACCTCATAGTCACGGGCCCTTTCCAGTCTGTAAAATGACAACATCACAAATTGTCTGGATCACGTATGCTGCTGAATGCTAAACAGAGCCCAATAGAAGAATTATGAACCTCGCCATCTTGTGAGACTTGGTGTTATTTACGTCCAAATAACCAAACTAAGGTTGGCAACGTTAGCCACACACTGGGTGATCCTGCTACTTCTACCAATTAATCATGAATGGCACTCACCAAAACCTCTGTCTGATCAGGACTGGATGTCTGCCACATGCATAAATTATACAAGAAATTAAAGGTAGGAACAAGTATAAAGTGTCTGACCATATGAAGCCCAACCATGAAACCAAGTGGCAAGTTTCATAAGCTGCTTTCAAAACAATCCACTCAGCTACCATTAGGCTCAATGTCTGTTTACGACATCCAATGGCAACTCATCAATGGCCCAGGAGAACTTCACAAGCTGGAAACCCACCAAGCACCATCCAGGATCCTGCAATTCAGGGACACCATGAAAAAACACAAAATAGATAAAATACACACTTGGAGGTTGCTGCAGATTCTAAAGTACAACATGCCAAGTTCTTGAACACCTTCAACTCTTCCTTGAAAGCAGAGTCCAACAACATGCTTTCAATTATCCTTTGACAACTGGGCTGTTTGTACAAACACGGGACTGCAGATTTAAATTAAAGATTGAAGCTGGTGTCTAATTTATCCTGGCTGAACTCAAACTGCTTCAACTGAAGGCACATAAAGTGCTCACCCCTAATTAGCTTTCACAACACTAAATAGGAACCACATGTAGATTCTAGGGCGCTACCCCAACCAAAATACTATGAACTCCTCCCACAGTGCTTCTGCTACCGTGTGTGCAATTATCTATAAGCACATTGCAGAATAGGTGGCTGCACGGCAACACGTATGTCACTAGTCAAAACTATAGAAATAATTAAATGATTTGCCAAGCAGAGAACAGGTCTGTGTATTGAGTAACCAGGGTGCTTGATCCTTCAAATGCATATCCAGTCACCAAAAACTCACCTCGGAATATGTGTGCAAGTATTGCCTTTCAGAACTAAGGTGGTGTGTACACGTACGAAAGGAGCAGCGCAACACAGATCTAGAAGTGAGGTTTACAGAAAGTGAAAAGGAACTTGCTGTAAACTGAGTAGAGATGCAGATGAATCACTGGCATGACATTTCACCATTCATAAGAGTTTAAAGAAGCAAAAAACAAAATAATAAACCACTACAGTGTTTTTCGAAAATCAAACACAAGTGAACAAAGTCTTACTTACTGGACAATGTCTTTGAGAAAAGAAAGCGAGAAAAAATGATTGGCAATGTTGCCTGCATTGAACATCAGTCGCCCATCTGCACTCCGTCTCTGTGCTGTTGCCAAGGTGATCTCACTGTATTCCACCACCTGATAGACTCCGTCCACTTTGCACACCACACCAACGGGCTCTGTGGGGTTGGTCTTCTCCACCACCTATACAATGAAAAGTGGGTAGACTTTTGTTTATGTGGAAGCTCATTTCTAAAAACGTCACATATTTAAGTACAAATGGTGTTAACAGAAACATTTACTCGTAAAATTAAAGGATTTTACTTACTAGTCTAACTATAGTTTTTTTTCTGTCTGTGAAACGAACATTTAAAAACAAATGACGAGCATTCCAGAAGGCATGCTTAAACCATGCTCCATACTTTCTTTTTTCGTCACTCTCTACAAGGATGACACAAACAGAGATGCAGATGAATGGGACAGGCTGTGGGATCACATTGAGAAAATGCCTACTAGGAAGAATATTGGAGGAAGTATTGTGGGCATCTTTTCATCACTCTAAAACCCCTGCCTTCTCTAGTGTCACTTCTTTACACATACTAATTGTTAGCATGTTAGAGGAGTTGAAAGTGGCTTCACGCAGAAAGAATGCAGTTTAGCTCAGATATCGAGAACTGGCAAGAGAACTGGCTTCTGTTCCTTGCCTTGACTACACAGAGCAGCTTACTGAACACACACACAGAGCATAAGCCTTACTAAATGCTCAGAACATAGACTAGGTAACTGTTTTGCAGATATCAAGGATAGGTACAAGAGCATGGATTCCTGAGGGACAGAGAATGTATCTATAGGAACAACATTCCAAGAGGAGAAATCCTATCAAACAATTAATAGACATTTCAGATGCCTCCTTGTCCAGTTAGGACAATTACAAATGAGAGATATTCATTTGGAGCCATGTGTAAGCTTGGTCAGAGGTAGATATACTAACCATCTCATGTCAATGTCATGGAGGACTCCTTTACCGCCCAAAATATAGTGCAAAAGGATGACAAGTATTGTGGTTTAAGTTGCAATCAGATAAAACCTTTAAAAAACAAATAAATAAGCTTTTTTCTAAGTGCCACCCAGTGGCGTAACGAAAGTGGAAGCACCCCCCCCTGAAGAGAACATGGAGGGCCCCTCTCCTCTCTGAACTCCCTCAAAGCCATATTCACTATGTTCAATAGAAGCTGACTTGAGGTAACTTGCTGGCTTCAGTTTAGTGAGTTCCCAATTAGGTGCCACGCACAACAATAGTCAAGGGTAATTGAAGGATGCTCCTCAGTAGGCATTATCCATGTTTCCTCACTCACAAAGTTAATTTTGATGCAACCCACTTTCACATCAGACACAAAGTTTGGCATTTTATAGCAACGGTAAAATGTTGGTGTGTACATTTCTGGGACGTATACCAGCCTCAATACTCCAAAGTGTCCAGAAGCAAAATAGGTTAAATACTGTATAGCGATGGACATGCAACAGATATGAGGCCATGGTGACCTCTAGTGGTAGCAGGTATCAACTCCCAGAAACCACTAACCAGTATTTCAAAATGTTTCAGCACTATAATGTTTCAATAATCTATGTTAATGTCTTGAATCTACCCACCAATGATCTGTGTGGACGCTGTGTCAGGGAAGGGTAGAAGTGAGGGAGCCAGAGGAGGGAGATGGGGTGGAGGGCAGCAGTCAGTGGAGGAGGCAGTGGGCAGAACTTCCTGCCTCATTTTGAGGAACTCTAGCAACACTCTCCCTAGCAGCTGAGGATAAAGAGTTCACGTCTGCAGTGTACTTGTGGAGCTACCTATCATTTCAGGACATTCAAGGGAACTTCCATCCTGCTTATCAACACAATGAAGCTTGAACACACTTAGACCTGACCTGAAGTTGATGCTTGCCAACACAGTCAGTTCTTCTAATGGTGGGCAAGTGGTTCCCAGACACGCACCTGAAGCAGTCACACGGCTGTGGAGCTGCCTTAATGCCCCCTGCTGGGTTACAAAGAGAGGACTGTATATGCTCTGAAGGCGAGACCGAGTGCACCCAAATGTCCACAAAGGAAAATATTCACTACTCTTCCAGCTCCCATCGTACTCAAATATAGCCTACGTCTAGTCACTAGTGCCCCCATGACTATCCAAATATGCTGGAAAGTCACAGACGTTGCTACTTTGGCTTGTTTAAAAATTGACTCATTGGAGCAGGTGGAACAAATTTTTGAAATTATGTTACTAGTTTTGAGGTAACATGCCGGCGAGTGTTGCATTTGCAACAAAAAAAATACACTTAAAAAAAAAAAAAATGTAAGGTTGCCGAGGAAAGGTGTTCCACACAGTAAGAGAATGGAGAGGGAATGAAAAGGCAGTTGCAGTAGGAACTGAAGAAAAGCCTCCGTGTGTAAAAAAATAAGAAATGCAAAAGAGCATAAATAGCAGATGCTAGCTAATCCAGCTATTGAAAAAAACAGGAAATGAGGTGGGAATCAGGCGAGGGGTATGGAATCAGTAAAGGATTACGGGGTAGAAATACGACAGTCCTAAAAGGAGTTTTACAGCGTAGCTGTTAAAATTAACTTGTTTTGCATTATCATGACATCGTGCTTGGTCCAGTGTTTCTACACTTTTATGTTAAATGTTTGCTACAATTCTTAGGAAGAAAACATATAATCCAAACAGTTTGTCCCGATGGAATGCCTTTGATGGCCGAGACCAAAGTTTTAGGACTCCCATAGTGCCCGCTACACCGCACTGCATGGGAAGAACGGAGAAGCAGCATGACAGTTAGCGGACTAGTGATGTTTCAAGCAGGCACTGATGTGGTGCTGTTTCACCTGTCTCGGCACTCCAGACATCTATTCCCATGTTCTTTTTAACTGTGTGGTCAATAGCCAGGGCCTAGATCCTGTGCAGAAATATGAAACAGTAATGAATCTTTAAAAAATAAATATATAAAAAAATAGAGGTGCTGTAGGTTGCTCTGAAATACATCAGTGACAAATCAAAGAAAAATGAACTCATGTTCCAGCTACTGATCGGACAAATACTGCTCTGTAACAATTAGTGAAAAACCTTGACAGGTACGTGTGATTTCACACATGCACAAAACTGCCAACTGATGGAGGAAGGTTTGGTGCACTTTGTAATCAGCAATACCCGCTGCGCTTTAAACACCAGTGTAACCATCTCTCGCAGAATGCTGCTGTAAATCTAAACTACTCATTTAAGATTCAGGCTAGACCATTGGGCACATTGCTGTGAAAGTAAATGCACTATAATAAAAAAATTATATTGGAGACTTGTAATGACATTTATGCAAGCCTTCACCAATTTCAAACTATTTTCTTTCAATATGTAAGCCTCCTTCTTCACATATGCCACATAGCAGCGCCTAACGTACCCATTCCACAGTAGGCCTATAGTTGGCCAGAAAACAATATTCTTACTGGAATTTTATTTTATATACATTTGTGTTAACAAAAGATAGGAGTCACTATCTCAAGAGGATTCCTTTACACTGAAACATTCATTCAAGAACCACAGGACTGAAGCCTGTACTTACCTTTGCTCCACAATCAGCTCCCTTCTTTACACAAAAGCCAATGAATATAGGATCTGCTACTTTCACAAGGATGTTGTCAACGCAGTAGACGTGGATGCATTCGATTCCTCTACGTTCCATGTCGTCAACCACACCGTAAGCTCCCAGGGCTCGGTACAAGCCACCATTTCCATCTAAATGAAGGAAAGGGAGAAACTCAATTAAAGTTCTGGGAGATAAAGTGGAACTGTATGAATGGTATGGGTTATGCAAGGAGAACAAGAATCCTGTTTCACTTCAAATCCATATCTTGTAAGTATTTCCAAATCATGTGTTCACAACTCGTGTAAAACAGATGACATTTTAACTTGCATCATTACATTTGCAAATCAATACATGAATCAAGTTGGGAAGGCATAGCTTGGTAGAAATGATGGGATACTACTTTTGGCAATGACAAAAATCAGAAGCAGTATGTTTTCACTCTTTAAAGAACATCTGTACTCCAACAGCATTTTTTGTTTTACAAATCCCAATATTCTTGCGAACTGGTGTAATGCATGCAGACAAGAAAGAACCAGCAAACGGGAATGAGTAAATGGTAAGCACTTTCAGCACCAAACCCCACTTAGTAAGATCATGCCAGGTCCACACATACTGTAGCATACACCAGAGTCCTCCATAGTAAGATTCTACATTCAAACGCTCAAGACGATTCACAAATAATCTTGAGGCACAGGATGTTTGGACACAGGAGAGGACTATCAATTGGAGCACAAGGTTTGGAACTGGCATCCAAAGCACTGATTCCTCCAAGAACATGGATTTGGATGAAACAAACTATACAGAATATGAATACATGCTAGGGATTTTGTTTTTGTACACAACAATAAGGATGATGATAATTAACATCTCGCTGGTCAATGTATGATGTTATCCTTTGCCTACTAGTCTTTGTTAATTAAATGCCTCAAAATGTTGACTTTTACTTTATTTTTTATTTTTTATGAAGCAATAAACTGCCAACAAGTCACCTCAGTTTTCATATTAAAGGCAGTTCTAAGTTAAAGATCTGTTAATTATTAGCAAGCACATGGGCCAACTTGCACAGATGGGTCCTGAGAGATTTTGTAACTTTGAGAAAGCCTGCTTTAAGGCAGACATAAGGAGAGGGTATTCAGAAAGGAGTCTTCCATGTGAAGCTCCCTACCTCCCAAAGCACGTGGTACTCGCCAAATGGATAACGATTCGTTTTGTGCAGTTATTCTTAGGTATCTGGTTTGAGAGATAAGAGGGGCTACACCCATGAGTAGCCTTTTGGGCAAGGTAAGAATTTAACAAGTTATTTATTTGGGAACCAATGGAATGCAATGAGAGCAGACAGGGTGTGTCTGGTGTGCCTCAGTCCAAGAATGAGGTAAGTAACTCGATTTTGAGCTCTTTGAAGCTTAGTTTTCTTCTTGAACAGAGAAGTCTACATGCATTCCACAGCAGTAATCAGTATGGAGATGGCCACTTAAAAAAAAAAAAAAGTGGCAGGTCCTTGAGGAAGGAGTATTAAAGATTGACTTATGTGAGAAAGACCAGTTGAACATAAATGAGTACCCACTTGCAGGAGCTCATACTTTAAAGCATTTAAACAAAGACAGTTCTATTGCTTTCACTTTTGGACCAGACTGGACAAGATTAAGCAGTCAATGATGTCCAAACAGTTGCACTGGTAGTTAATTATTCAGTATAGAGGCAGCTCAACATCGTGGAACAGAGGCATTTCAACTTCTTGGACTAGAAGAAGGGCAACTTAACTCCATGCCCTGGAATAGAGGCAGCAAAGCTTAAAGGAGTGGAACAGAGATTCTTCAGGTTCACGCCAACAACTGAGGTGGAACAGAAGTTGCTCAACTTCTCCCCTGGATTAAAGGCCGCTCACCTTCACATCCTGGAATAAAAGTACTTCAACTTCTGCCCTGGAATTCGATAACTAACTCATATTGCTTTCTAAATATCACAAGGGTGACTATTCAGTCTAATCTACAGCATGTAATACGATAGGCAACAGTATTCCCTAGAAATTATGACCATTTCGATCATTGAAAATATTTTGAGTGCCAGCTCAAATACCAAGCAATAACTTAAATTAAGTTTGAGCCTTCCAAAGCATTTCTAGTTCAAAGGAAAGCAGTTTGTCATGCAATACACACTGTGTAACGATATATGCTCAAAACTGCAGTTTAAATGTTACTAACAATCCCTAACAAGATGCAGGCTCCAGAGAAGCACGCACAGCAGGTTAGAACAGATTTTTCTTCTGTCTATTCCAGCGGATAGTTGGCACTGTATAAATAAGGGGCAAGATGCCTTAGCTAGAGATCTGCCTTAAAAGCAGCTGAGCTCTCACATATTGCAAGCCCAGCTTTGAGCCTGCTTTGCTGCAAGATTACACACCTGGTGCCATGGCCAATCGTCCCTTCTCCTCCAACAGTATCTTGCCGTCGAAGCTCATGGCAGGAAGCATTCCCTGCTGGAAAAAGACCACATTCTCTGCCCTCATACCAAAGTGTTTGTGTTTTTGGAAAAACTCTTTGGTAGACTCCATTGTTCTTCCACTAGTCATGATGTACCTGAACAAAAATATAAATGAGGTAAAGGGTCAAAATGAAGCAGAGAGATAAGAAACAACAACACAGCCTAATGCACGTCCAATCACTCCAAACATCAAATGCAACAATACCATATGTAATGTAACCTACCCTTCTCTGCAAAAACGTGGCATCTATCCAATGCTTTGTTTCCCTACAGTTTTCAGGTAAATGACAGAGGTTGCTGGTGGCTTGGCAGTTCCTTCTTCTACTAATGAGAATAAAGCATCTTACTTCCTTACAAATATTTGTTATAAAAGGATATGTTGATGGGTTCAGCAGTTTAACAGAGCAGAGATTTAATGCCAACATTTTAAGATCATACAGGCATACAATAAGTGCCTGAATCTCTGCCTGGTAAAGAAAAGGAAGAGGCAACAACTAATAGGCTCAGATGGAACACACAATCCAAGTAAAGTCCGGCCAAGTGAGTAGAAAGCTCTCGCACCACCATATTTCTGAAGGTATGACCTTTCCCATCATTTGGTGGCATGCACTTCATATCATTTTTGAAGTATGTGCTACATTATCCTTTTGAATAAAAACTCCTTCTTTATCCCTTTTTAGAGGGCTGCATTTTCAAACCTTTTGGAGGATCTGCACTTTCTATACTTTTGGGACAAGAATCTTCATATATATTTGGAGGCACACATTTTTTATCTATTTAAGAGCCACACTTTGTTTTTATTCATTTGGTGCCAAGTTTTCACATTGTCTGCTGTCACACACCTATCCGTTTGGAGTCGTGCACTTTAGCTATCTGGAGTTTATCAACATCAACTAGAAGTATATGTTTTCCATTCTCATACTCTGAGGGGTGTTGCCAAGATGGCGACCATGTAGGACGTGTTGTAGGTTCCCCGCCGCCCAGACTGATATGTCGGGGCAATTCGGGGAGATATGGTCTAAAAAGCCCATCGATCCTGGGCCAAGGGCTCTGATGATCATCGAGCTGTGTTTGAGGAGTCCCATGGCTTGGGTGGGTAGGGTTATCCATGACAGCAAGGGGGCATTGGCTGGCAGGCTGGGGCTAATACAAGATAGCAGCCATGGTAGGGTGCACAGGCCTGTACCTCGCTAGCTAAAAGCCATGCAGCTGCACTATAGAGTTGTGTGGTGGAGAGTGGGCTCTATGATGATTGGTTTCGGCCACACATGGAACACTGCAGGCTGGTGGGCGTGGCCGAGATTAGGGGCGGATGGTCGCATAACACATATAGATGGAACACCTTTCTGTGACAATTGCCTCCATTTATAGTCCTACTGAACAGCAGGAACACTTTACTGAACACAAGTGTTGCAATCCCCAAACATGGCCATTTTGGTGGGGGTGACATGAACATCATTATGAACAATGATTTGAATCAGTCAGTCCAGATTTACAACCAAACTGGGACATTCTCAGCTGAGAGGATGGGGAGACTGAGCGAGTGTCGCCTGGGAGATGTGTGGAGGCAAGCCCACCATGCTACTAAAGATTACACATTTCACTCCACAAACCCCAAACTGATTACAACCCAGCCACCTCCACAATGCAGACACTAGTCAAGGAGGTGAGCATTGGCCCCCTGTTGCTTTCTGGACACGCCCCTCACATGCTGGTCCTCCAGGTGAGGGAGCTGAAGACTACGTGACTGCCTTATTCAGAATCCGAATAACATCAATACCCTCGGTGCGGCTGTCTCTATATTCCTACAGAACGACAACACTGGGAACAACCAATCTGCCAACCTTTGTGAGACGCTAAAGGTGGTTAGAGGGAAACTGATCTCCCCTTCAGTGGCGGACAACAGTCAGTGACAGGGTAAACGAGCAATTGGAAAAGGATGTGACGGAATTAGAAGCCATAAATTAACGCAAAGGGGCCCCTAGGGTCTGGTGCAAGCTTGACAAAGTGCAGACACACCTTAATCGCTTAGACCTAGACAGAGCACCGTATTCCCTGGCATGTCTCAGCCACAAATTTTACATGGGGAACAATAAATGCGGGCAGATACTGGCCTAACGCCTTTGGTCCAAAACACAGCACGACACCATCAAAGTCATACATGACGCTGACAGGAAAGAGATCCGGAGGGACACACAAATAGCACGACTATTACAAAACATTATACATGGCTCAGGCACGCCCATCCATCAATATTCGCCCCTCTTCGCAGAAGGCTCATCTATCTGCACCACTCGAGTGCAGGCAGGTAGCTTGGAGAAACCTATTAGAACTGAGGAGTTAATCTCCGCTATTGCCAGGTTGAAATCAGTCAAGTCCCCACGGCCTGATGGTTTCTCACCCCAGTTCTACAAAACATTCTGCCACACGCTAGCCCCAATTTTTACTAAGCTTTTTAACACCTTTACAGACACAGGACAATTACCAAGACCATTCTTAAGGCCTCTATTACCGTCACACCTAAGCCCGGCAAAGGTACCACACTATGTAGCTCATACTATTTCCCTGAATGTCAACATCAAACTGTTCATGAGCATCCTAGCACACAGACTCAATTCTCTCAAGCTTAGCTTGGTCGACCCAGACCAGACAGGCTTCATTCTCAATAAGCACTGTGGGGACAACACTAAACACATCCTACACCTCAATGACAAAATCATTTGGTCCAAGAAGGTGGCACCACTTCTTTCAATTGATGCAAAAAAAAAAAAAAGAAATGCATTCAACGGAGTGCATTGGACCTACCTATTTGCAACTCAGAAGCATTTCGGCTTCGGGGACAGGTTATGTTGATGGATTCAGAGTGTCTACAGCTCCCGCCGGGCCACAGTGAGGTTAAGTGGTGTGCTCTCAGTACTCTTTCCCATTCAGAGGGGTACGCGGAAAGGCTACCTGCTCACTCCCCTCCAATTTGCCCTTTACTTGGAGCTACTAGCCCAGCACCTGCAGACAGCTGCCAGCATAACATGTATTCCCTTTGAAGGGACGATACACACTATCAGCTTCTATGCTGACAATGTTATTGTAGCACTCACAGAGTTGATATCATCACTGCCTGCCCTAGTGGCAGGACCTGACCACTTTGGGGCCATATCTGGGTTCAGAGTCAACATTAAAAAATCTGAAATACTTAATTCGTCAGTTCCTCTGGTCCTTGAAGAGGAGCTTTGTGCCACATTTTATATTACCTGGGCTAGGTCAACCATAGAATGTTTGGGGATTTACCTGGCCCGAACTGTAGACGGGATAGTGGGGGTCAGCTACTCTGCCCTTAGTCAGCAAGTCCAGGCAGACTTGGCTAAAGGGCGTAGGCTTCAACTATCCTGGCTTGGAAAATTAGCAGCTTCAAAGTTGGCCGTTCTTCCTTACATCTTACTAATATTTCAATCGCCATCACTGACGCCACCTAAGAACAGCATCTGAACCTTGCAACTGGGGATAAATAAATGTATATGCGACTGTAAGAAACCTTGCATGCAGAAGCAGCTTCTTTATCGTACTACGTTAGAAGGAGGCCTGAAGGTCCCATTGAGTATCAGATACCACCAGGCAATGCAACTCTGCTTCAAGGTGAAATGGGGCAGAACGGCAATTGAGAAGCATTGGTGCTTCATGGACCAGTTGGTGGCTGGCACAAATCTGGAGGAATGACTTGTTGCCCTGCAAGCACAGGACCTAAGGCCTATTCTCCTCGCCTATCACTAAATCAACCCTGAAGGTATGGGATGAAGTACAGTTTCAAACTGGGCTGACTTTTTTCAACTCAGACTTCACGCCAGGCCTAGAAGGCAAGGGCTTCAACAGATGGCAGGAAAGGGACTACAAACGCATTGGTTGTCTTTTTGATGACCACGGCATCATCCTGTTTGATCACATGAAAGCAAACTATGGGTTGGAGGAGGCAGATGGTATCCAGTACCTACAAATCCGGCACTGGGTGATGCACCGGGTGATTCCCTCAGGCCACAAGCTGAGAGGTCTTTGACACCCTTTGAGAGATGGATATTTCTCACGCAGGATGAAGATGCCTTATCTTTGAGATCTACGCTGTGTTAGGGCAAACACCCCTACTTGATAAGCCTGAAGGGCAAAGAAAAGGGGAAACAGAGCTGAGCTGGGCTGTGCAAAGAACGCAAAAACAGCTACTATCAAGCAAAGCATACAGCACATATGGTCAGTACAGATGTGGCTTACAAAATAGCCTCTTACTGGTACTTCAATCCAGCCCGTGATCACAAATGGAGTTTGCTGCGCACAGGGGAATACTGGAGAGGTTGTGTTTGCAAGGGCACTCTGCTGCATCTGCTTTAGCATTGTCCGAAGCTGATCTTCTAACGGGAGAAAATACTGACACTGATCGAGCCTTCAACCCTCAACTCCTCTGGCTTCCTGCATGCACCATACTGGGGCTTCCGACTGCTCTGACCTGCCCTCTAAAGTTGATGCGGGTCAGCAGATAGTCCTTTCCTTGGGAGCCACCCATCAGGCTGTACTCTGATTGTGGGGCTCTGATAGAACCCCAGACTACACAGCATGGCTACATAAACTCTGGTTCATCCTAGGGAAGGAAGAACCGGCACTTGCAGCAGAGCTCAAGCAAGACACATACCAGGAGCTGTGGGCTCCATTTATTGCCATCATATCCACAGAATTTAAGAAGCTGATCAGTCCAAAATATCTTAGCTACCACATTTGATCCCACCCTCATCATCCCCCCAGAGACAACCTAACAATACCTAGAGACGACATGCAGAGCGCATGATGCATTCCACCCTCAGAACGGTTATCTTCTAGCTGACATAGTGCCCAATATGTGTTACACGTCTGCAAGAGTGAAGTGGGGGAGGGGGTAGTTTTACAGAATAAAGGTTGGGTTTTGCTATCAGTTTGCATCATATTGCGCTGCCGGCCCAAGGGTTGTAGGCAGAAAAGCTGTGTAAGATGATTGCTTCACCATATGCATACCCTAATAAACAGAAGTGATCCATAAGGTCATGCTCTATATATCCTTTCAGAGCCATATACTTTATAGCTCCTAAAAGGCATGCACTTTATATCATTAAGAAGCAAATAATTTGTTTTGAAGCACGCACCTTCTAGAATTTGCAGCTGTAAACTCTGCTCATTAGGAGTCACACTTTCTGTACATTTGGAGCTGTATAGTTCTAACCTTTGGAGGAATGCACTTTCTATAGTCTGAGGACTTCACACTCTGCTGAGGAGATTTGGTCTAGGGGCTTGTATGTTATCCCACATTAGGGATTTTGATCCCTAATTCAGCTTTTGAATTAAAAAGCGTGATTCTGACCTTATCACTTAATCTCCCTGTGCCTTATTTTGCAAATCTAATAAATTGTGCATAAATGTGAGGTAAAGAGCACATTCAGTTTGTTGTGCTGCCAAGTGTTATTCAAATTCGATGCACCTCCATCACACCTTCATTTCCATTATCCATTTCAAGTGGACCCCACCTAGGGCACATATGTAATGTGTCAATAAAAAATTTCTCTGAAAAATCAATCTGCTAGGTCTTGTAGTTAGGTTTGCATTCTATCAAAGAACTAAAATACAGACACATTGTTTTAAACAACACAAGCACTGAGGGTTTAAAGACTTATTCAGGAAAAGCAAGGGAAGCATATCAATCAGAGGATTCCCTGCAAGGACATGAACCTGCCAAGTTACATTTTTTACGTGCTTGTTCAATAGGTACATTTCTGTGTGTCCTTGAAAAAGTCTACACAACCAGATGGACCGAGGAAGCCGCCTCTCCATTTTGGGATTCAGAGACCAAACAAGTTGTGGGTGCAGAGGGACGAGGGTGGCATAGGGCCCTAGCTCCCTTATTTCTAAGACTAGGATGAACCTGTAGGAAACAATTGGAACCCCTGTAGCCCTGTCCTGACCATTTCGGCTGCTCAGCTAATAGCTACAGCTATGCCTGAAGAGCGGACCACAGAATTAGCCTTGCCGTGAAGGTGGAACCATGCAGCAAAATCACATTTCATGCATGCTTAAACTAATGATGTAGGACTGCTACGGAACCTGTAAAGGCACTGAAGCCTTACTCAGTGAAATGTATTAGTTAGGTAATACTCGACAGGGTCAGCTGCCGTGGTCTGACGATAAAATATTTGAATCCAGGCATGCGAAGCCCAGAATTTCATACTTCAACAGTCAGTTAACTGAGTATCATTAAATTGGCCAATAGTAACATCTGCTATTTGCAGAACTTAAAAATAGCAGAAAAGTGTCATGAAATATATACAACCATGTTACTAACATCCCAACAACTCTATGCGGAACCACAGAATTTGACTTGTCTGTTAAGAAAGAACCATGAAACACCATGACCTTTCAGACAAAATAATGCACCCTGTCTACTCATGGGTGCTAGAAGATACAAATGAACTTGCTAGAGCTTATCAGTGGTGAGTCCAGGGACCGCCCACCAAGAACACTTCCTTCATGATCAGGAGATGGATAAGGGGTGCAAAGAGGAGAAAAAGAGAGCCGGCTTGCTCTAGTGTACAAAGGCTGGACTATAGATGTGTGTTAGCACCCAATTATTTATGCCACCTAGAGGTCGCAGGCTAAATTGTAGGCATGGCCCAACTAAATCCTTTCTTATTTCTGTGTTACAGAAAAATGAGTACCATAGTGGCGAAAAGCAACAGTCACGATTTACTTTAGTACAATTGCACCAGACTTTGCTGGTCAGGAAAAAATCTATTACTTCCTGATAGTGTTTAAAACGGTTTCAAAGTCATGCAACTACATGGGAGTACACTTTAAGAGTGCACTTCTTTGTAAATGTATTTGAAGAGCAATACAGTCCCTTCTCAAGAAGCAAGTCTGCATTATGAACAACATTTAAATAAGAGCAGGGGGGAAAAAAAAACATTTCAATGGTAGTTGCTGTGCTCTCTACCCCTGCTCAGTCTACCACTCGAAGAACAGATAGGAGACCGTTCATTTAGGTTTGTAAGCACACCTATGCTAACGTACAGTGGTAATTTGAAAGAGGAAGAGGTTAGATGAAGCAATCAAATGTGGCGTGGTGTGGTAGAGGAGAGCCAGACAAATGAGAAAAAGGGATTTTTGAAGTCAGATTGGAACGTACTGAAACAAGGTGCCGGCCTTAGATGGGGAAGGCTAATCCTGAAAAAGGGGTATAAGGAGACTTCTTTGGCTTGCTTTTTCTTGCATGTCATGCAAATACAAACGGCTACAATAGCTTAACTGGGAACCCTTTTTCATAAATAAGGCTTTGCAGCTGAATACAAGGGCTAATCTCCAACACTAAGGAGGGAGGACAGGGGCTTCCACTATATTTCTTAAGGGGACAGAGGAAATTAAGGGTTTAACCCCTTCCCCGCCAGGGACGTAATGGTTACGTCCATGGCAGCGCCCGTGTGGCGCCATGGACGTAACCATTACGTCCTGGGACTGGCAGTCGGGGGAAGCGCTAGCGCTTCCCCCGAGGGCCGCCCCCCAACACCCCCAGGCCAGGGCTGAAAGGGGAATCCCTTCCCCTTTCACGCCCCCCCACCCCCCCCATGACGTCAGCGCGCGATCGCGCGCTGATTTCATGGAAAGGGGGAAAGACGCGCTGGAAGCCATTTGCTTCCAGCGCGTCAAGGGAGAAGGTGAGTATTTCACCTTCGTGCGGGGTGGGGGTGCTCTGAGAGAGGCATCGAGGGAAAGGAAAGGGTTTTCCTTTCCCTCGATGTCTCTTTGAGCATTCCTGCTGCCCGATCGCGATGCGATCGGGCAGCAGGAATGCCCACTAGACACCAGGGATTTCTCTTTTGAGTGCTTACTAGTGTAGGGGAGCGACCCCTTGGGCAAGGGTCGCTCCCCTTTGGGGGCAAATGTATTTTACGTCGTTTCTGCCCCCCCTGGGGCAGATTGGCCCTATTTTTAGGCCGATCTGCCCCCAAGGGGGGCAGAAAGCCACTAGACACCAGGGATTTTATTGTTGATTTGTATTTTTTGTGTTGGGGGGCGGCCCCTTGGGCAAGGGTCGCTCCCCTTTGGGGGCAAATGTATTTTACGTCGTTTCTGCCCCCCCCTGGGGGCAGATTGGCCCTATTTTTAGGCCGATCTGCCCCCAAGGGGGGCAGAAAGCCACTAGACACCAGGGATTTTATTGTTGATTTGTATTTTTTGTGTTGGGGGGCGGCCCCTTGGGCAAGGGTCGCTCCCCTTTGGGGGCAAATGTATTTATTGTCGTTTCTGCCCCCCTTGGGGGCAGATTGGCCCTATTTTTAGGCCGATCTGCCCCCAAGGGGGGCAGAAAGCCACTAGACACCAGGGATTTTATTGTTGATTTTTATTTTTTGTGTTGGGGAGCGGCCCCTTGGGCAAGGGTCGCCCCCAGGGGCCCACATGTATTTTTGGGCAGTTCTGCCCCCCTTGGGGGCAGAGAGGCCTATTTTTTTTAGGCCTTTCTGCCCCCAAGGGGGGCAGAATCCCAATAGCGCCAGAAAGATATGTTTGTATGTGTGCTTTGTGTTGGGGGGTGGCCCCTTGGGCAAGGGTCGCTCCCCCCGGGGGCGCAATGTATTTATCGTCGTTTCTGCCCCCCTTGGGGGCAGATTGGCCCTATTTTTAGGCCGATCTGCCCCCAAGGGGGGCAGAAAGCCACTAGACACCAGGGATTTTATTGTTGATTTTTATTTTTTGTGTTGGGGGGCGGCCCCTTGGGCAAGGGTCGCCCCCAGGGGCCCTCATGTATTTTTGGGCAGTTCTGCCCCCCCTTGGGGGCAGAATCCCAATAGCGCCAGAAATAGTATGTATGTATGTGTGCTTTGTGTTGGGGGGTGGCCCCTTGGGCAAGGGTCGCTCCCCCCAGGGGCGCAATGTATTTATTGTCGTTTCTGCCCCCCTTGGGGGCAGATTGGCCCTATTTTTAGGCCGATCTGCCCCCAAGGGGGGCAGAAAGCCACTAGACACCAGGGATTTTATTGTTGGTTTTTATTTTTTGTGTTGGGGGGTGGCCCCTTGGGCAAGGGTCGCCCCCAGGGGCCCACATGTATTTTTGGGCAGTTCTGCCCCCCTTGGGGGCAGAGAGGCCTATTTTTTTTAGGCCTTTCTGCCCCCAAGGGGGGCAGAATCCCAATAGCGCCAGAAAGATATGTTTGTATGTGTGCTTTGTGTTGGGGGGTGGCCCCTTGGGCAAGGGTCGCTCCCCCCGGGGGCGCAATGTATTTATCGTCGTTGCTGCCCCCCTTGGGGGCAGATTGGCCCTATTTTTAGGCCGATCTGCCCCCATGGGGGGCAGAAAGCCACTAGACACCAGGGATTTTATTGTTGGTTTTTATTTTTTGTGTTGGGGGGTGGCCCCTTGGGCAAGGGTCGCCCCCAGGGGCCCACATGTATTTTTGGGCAGTTCTGCCCCCCTTGGGGGCAGAGAGGCCTATTTTTTTTAGGCCTTTCTGCGTTTGTATGTGTGCTTTGTGTTGGGGGGTGGCCCCTTGGGCAAGGGTCGCTACCCCGGGGGCGCAATGTATTTATCGTCGTTTCTGCCCCCCTTGGGGGCAGATTGGTCCTATTTTTACGCCGATCTGCCCCCAAGGGGGGCAGAAAACCACTAGACACCAGGGATTTTATTGTTGGTTTTTATTTTTTGTGTTGGGGGGCGGCCCCTTGGGCAAGGGTCGCCCCCAGGGGCCCACATGTATTTTTGGGCAGTTCTGCTCCCCTTGGGGGCAGATATGCCTATTTTTTAGGCCTTTCTGTCCCCAAGGGGGGCAGAATCCCCATAGCGCCAGGGATACTATATGTGTGTGTGTGTGTGTGCTTTGTGTGGGGGTGTGGCCCCTTGGGCAAGGGTCGCCCCCCCCAAAGGGTGCAATGTAATCTGGGCGATTTTTGCCCCCTCCCCTTGGGGGTAGATTGGCCTATTATTTTTTTTTAGGCCCATCTTCCCCCAAGCAGAGAAGACTAGACACAAGGGAAAATGAAAAAATGGTTAGTGGCGGAGTGTTTGTCAACTGGCGAAGTATTTGCTTTTATGATAATAACAGTTTTTCTCCTTTTTGTTCTAGTTCAAAGCTTTTGCTGACTTTGCTGTGGCTTGTTGCAGTTTTGGCAGTAGTTGTCCTGCGGTTTGCGTAGTTGCATGTTTTAGGTAAGTAAATAAATTTACTCCAAGTGAGTATTGTTGCAATGCATGAATGACATGTTTGTAGGTGGTGTACTGAATGCAGGATTGTGTGTGAAATTGTCCTTAGAGTTATGCACAATGATTATTGTGTTGTCTTATGTCTAATTTGCTTTTTTTTTTCACTTTTTAGTGGGATATCGTTGGTGATTGCTGTGGCTGTGCAGAGTAGTTGCTGGTGAGTCAAGCTTTTTCAGGCAAGTGAGCAGTATAGTTTTTGAGTTTATAATTCTTAGTGATAAACCTATACTTTGTTACTTATCTTACACAGTGCTGGCTGTTGGTGGTGTATTTGTCCAGTTAATTTTTGTAGGAAGGATCATGGCCAGCCGTAGGATGACCGCTCAGCAGGTTGTTAGTGTGCTTTTTGAGTCATCTTCTGACCATGAATATGCGACTGACTCTGCATCTGAGGCAGAGGAGGAAGTGCAGGATTCTGGAAGTGAATTTTCTGTCAGAGATGAATCATCTGATGATGAAGCCACTCTCAGTGCTGATGAAGGGCCTGTTTTAGAGGAGGACAGTGATGTGCCAATGGTGCAGGAGCCAGCGGCTGAAAGGCTTCCCATTGGAAGACCTGACGCATGGGTTGCACCAAACATGGAGCAGCCACAGTTGCCTGCGTTTACTGGTTTTCCAGGGTGTCGAGTTAATACGGAAAACTTTTTGCCCGTCAACTTTTTTGAGTTGTTTATGGACGATATATTTTTGGAAGAGATTATTGAGCAGACTAATTTGTATGCAGAGCAGTTTTTGAGGGACAACGCTGCCAGACTTAGGCCACACTCTAGAGCTAGCCGGTGGATTCCCACAAATCTGGAAGAGTTGAAAAAGTTCTTGGGTTTAACTTTTTTGATGGGGCTTGTAGGAAGTTGGCTCTGTATGTGCTATTTCAAAGTAAGGAATAGCATGCACAGAGTCCAAGGGTTCCCCTTAGAGGTAAAATAGTGGTAAAAATAGATAATACTAATGCTCTATTTTGTGGTAGTGTGGTCGAGCAGTAGGCTTATCCAAGGAGTAGTGTTAAGCATTTGTTGTACATACACATAGACAATAAATGAGGTACACACACTCAGAGACAAATCCAGCCAATAGGTTTTGTATAGAAAAATATATTTTCTTAGTTTATTTTAAGAACCACAGGTTCAAATTTAACATGTAATATCTTGTTTGAAAGGTATTGCAGGTAAGTACATTAGGAACTTTGAATCATTTCAATTGCATGTATACTTTTCAAGTTATTGACAAATAGCTACTTTAAAAGTGGACACTTAGTGCAATTTTCACAGTTCCTGGGGGAGGTAAGTTTTTGTTAGTTTTACCAGGTAAGTAAGACACTTACAGGGTTCAGTTCTTGGTCCAAAGTAGCCCACCGTTGGGGGTTCAGAGCAACCCCAAAGTCACCACACCAGCAGCTCAGGGCCGGTCAGGTGCAGAGTTCAAAGTGGCGCCCAAAACGCATAGGCTAGAATGGAGAGAAGGGGGTGCCCCGGTTCCGGTCTGCTTGCAGGTAAGTACCCGCGTCTTCGGAGGGCAGACCAGGGGGGTTTTGTAGGGCACCGGGGGGGACACAAGCCCACACAGAAATTTCACCCTCAGCAGCGCGGGGGCGGCCTGGTGCAGTGTAGAAACAAGCGTCGGGTTTGCAATGTTAGTCTATGAGAGATCAACGGATCTCTTCAGCGCTGCAGGCAGGCAAGGGGGGGCTTCCTCGGGGAAACCTCCACTTGGGCAAGGGAGAGGGACTCCTGGGGGTCACTTCTCCAGTGAAAGTCCGGTCCTTCAGGTCCTGGGGGCTGCGGGTGCAGGGTCTTTTCCAGGCGTCGGGACTTAGGTTTCAGAGAGTCACGGTCAGGGGAAGCCTCGGGATTCCCTCTGCAGGCGGCGCTGAGGGGGCTCAGGGGGGACAGGTTTTGGTACTCACAGTCGTAGAGTAGTCCGGGGGTCCTCCCTGAGGTGTTGGTTCTCCACCAGCCGAGTCGGGGTCGCCGGGTGCAGTGTTGCAAGTCTCACGCTTCTTGCGGGGAGTTGCAGGGTCCTTTAAAGCTGCTTCTTGAGACAAAGTTGCAGTCTTTTTGGAGCAGGTCCGCTGTCCTCGGGAGTTTCTTGTCGTCGTCGAAGCAGGGCAGTCCTCAGAGGATTCAGAGGTCGCTGGTCCCTTGGAAGGCGTCGCTGGAGCAGAGTTCTTTGGAAGGCAGGAGACAGGCCGGTGAGTTTCTGGAGCCAAGGCAGTTGTCGTCTTCTGGTCTTCCTCTGCAGGGGTTTTCAGCTAGGCAGTCCTTCTTCTTGTAGTTTGCAGGAATCTCATTTTCTAGGGTTCAGGGTAGCCCTTAAATACTAAATTTAAGGGCGTGTTTAGGTCTGGGGGGTTAGTAGCCAATGGCTACTAGCCCTGAGGGTGGGTACACCCTCTTTGTGCCTCCTCCCAAGGGGAGGGGGACACAATCCTAACCCTATTGGGGGAATCCTCCATCTGCAAGATGGAGGATTTCTAAAAGTTAGAGTCACTTCAGCTCAGGACACCTTAGGGGCTGTCCTGACTGGCCAGTGACTCCTCCTTGTTGCTTTCTTTGTTCCCTCCAGCCTTGCCGCCAAAAGTGGGGGCCGTGGCCGGAGGGGGCGGGCAACTCCACTAAGCTGGAGTGCCCTGCTGGGCTGTGACAAAGGGGTGAGCCTTTGAGGCTCACCGCCAGGTGTTACAGCTCCTGCCTGGGGGAGGTGTTAGCATCTCCACCCAGTGCAGGCTTTGTTACTGGCCTCAGAGTGACAAAGGCACTCTCCTCATGGGGCCAGCAACATGTCTCTAGTGTGGCAGGCTGCTGGAACTAGTCAGCCTACACAGACAGTCGGTTAAGTTTCAGGGGGCACCTCTAAGGTGCCCTCTGGGGTGTATTTTGCAATAAAATGTACACTGGCATCAGTGTGCATTTATTGTGCTGAGAAGTTTGATACCAAACTTCCCAGTTTTCAGTGTAGCCATTATGGTGCTGTGGAGTTCGTGTTTGACAGACTCCCAGACCATATACTCTTATGGCTACCCTGCACTTACAATGTCTAAGGTTTTGTTTAGACACTGTAGGGGTACCATGCTCATGCACTGGTACCCTCACCTATGGTATAGTGCACCCTGCCTTAGGGCTGTAAGGCCTGCTAGAGGGGTGTCTTACCTATACTGCATAGGCAGTGAGAGGCTGGCATGGCACCCTGAGGGGAGTGCCATGTCGACTTACTTGTTTTGTCCTCACTAGCACACACAAGCTGGCAAGCAGAGTGTCTGTGCTGAGTGAGAGGTCTCCAGGGTGGCATAAGACATGCTGCAGCCCTTAGAGACCTTCCTTGGCATCAGGGCCCTTGGTACTAGAAGTACCAGTTACAAGGGACTTATCTGGATGCCAGGGTCTGCCAATTGTGGATACAAAAGTACAGGTTAGGGAAAGAACACTGGTGCTGGGGCCTGGTTAGCAGGCCTCAGCACACTTTCAATTGTAAACATAGCATCAGCAAAGGCAAAAAGTCAGGGGGCAACCATGCCAAGGAGGCATTTCCTTACACAACCCCCCCCCAAACGAAAGAGGATGAGACTAACCTTTCCCAAGAGAGTCTTCATTTTCTAAGTGGAAGAACCTGGAAAGGCCATCTGCATTGGCATGGGCAGTCCCAGGTCTGTGTTCCACTATAAAGTCCATTCCCTGTAGGGAGATGGACCACCTCAACAGTTTAGGATTTTCACCTTTCATTTGCATCAGCCATTTGAGAGGTCTGTGGTCAGTTTGAACTAGGAAGTGAGTCCCAAAGAGGTATGGTCTCAGCTTCTTCAGGGACCAAACCACAGCAAAGGCCTCCCTCTCAATGGCACTCCAACGCTGCTCCCTGGGGAGTAACCTCCTGCTAATGAAAGCAACAGGCTGGTCAAGGCCATCATCATTTGTTTGGGACAGAACTGCCCCTATCCCATGTTCAGAGGCATCTGTCTGCACAATGAACTGCTTAGAATAATCTGGAGCTTTTAGAACTGGTGCTGAGCACATTGCTTGTTTCAGGGTGTCAAAGGCCTGTTGGCATTCCACAGTCCAGTTCACTTTCTTGGGCATTTTCTTGGAGGTGAGTTCAGTGAGGGCTGTCACAATGGATCCATATCCCTTCACAAACCTCCTGTAATACCCAGTCAAGCCAAGGAATGCCCTGACTTGAGTCTGGGTTTTTGGAGCTACCCAGTCCAGAATAGTCTGGATCTTGGGTTGGAGTGGCTGAACTTGGCCTCCACCTACAAGGTGGCCCAAGTAAACCACAGTTCCCTGCCCTATCTGGCATTTGGATGCCTTGATAGAGAGGCCTGCAGATTGCAGAGCCTTCAAAACCTTCTTCAGGTGGACCAGGTGATCCTGCCAGGTGGAGCTAAAGACAGCAATATCATCAAGATAAGCTGTGCTAAAGGACTCCAAGCCAGCAAGGACTTGATTCACCAACCTTTGGAAGGTGGCAGGGGCATTCTTTAAACCAAAGGGCATAACAGTAAACTGATAATGCCCATCAGGTGTGGAGAATGCTGTTTTCTCTTTTGCTCCAGGTGCCATTTTTATTTGCCAGTACCCTGCTGTCAAGTCAAAGGTACTTAAGAATTTGGCAGCACCTAATTTATCTATGAGCTCATCAGCTCTAGGAATTGGATGAGCATCTGTCTTGGTGACAGAATTGAGCCCTCTGTAGTCCACACAAAACCTCATCTCTTTCTTTCCATCTTTGGTGTGAGGTTTGGGGACTAAGACCACTGGGCTAGCCCAGGGGCTGTCAGAGCGCTCAATTACTCCCAATTCCAGCATCTTGTGGACTTCCACCTTGATGCTTTCCTTAACATGGTCAGACTGTCTAAAGATTTTGTTTTTGACAGGCATGCTGTCTCCTGTGTCCACATCATGGGTACACAGGTGTGTCTGACCAGGGGTTAAGGAGAAGAGTTCAGGAAACTGTTGTAGGAATCTCCTACAATCAGCTTGCTGTTGGCCAGAGAGGGTGTCTGAGTAGATCACTCCATCTACTGAGCCATCTTTTGGGTCTGATGATAGAAGATCAGGGAGAGGTTCACTCTCTGCCTCCTGATCCTCATCTGTTACCATCAACAGATTTACATCAGCCCTGTCATGGAAGAGCTTAAGGCGGTTCACATGGATCACCCTCTTGGGGCTCCTGCTTGTGCCCAGGTCCACCAGGTAGGTGACCTGACTCTTCCTTTCTAGCACTGGGTAAGGGCCACTTCATTTGTCCTGGAGTGCCCTGGGAGCCACAGGCTCCAGAACCCAGACTTTCTGCCCTGGTTGGAACTCCACCAGTGCAGCCTTTTGGTCATACCAAAACTTCTGGAGCTGTTGGCTGGCCTCAAGGTTTTTGGTTGCCTTTTCCATGTACTCTGCCATTCTAGAGCGAAGGCCAAGTACATAGTCCACTATGTCCTGTTTAGGCTCATGAAGAGGTCTCTCCCAGCCTTCTTTTACAAGAGCAAGTGGTCCCCTTACACGGTGACCAAACAGAAGTTCAAAGGATGAGAATCCTACTCCCTTCTGTGGCCCCTCTCTGTAAGCAAAAAGCAGACATGGCAAGAGGACATCCCATCTCCTTTTGAGTTTTTCTGGGAGCCCCATGATCATGCCTTTTAATGTCTTGTTGAATCTCTCAACTAAGCCATTAGTTTGTGGATGGTATGGTGTAGTGAATTTGTAAGTCACTCCACACTCATTCCACATGTGTTTTAGGTATGCTGACATGAAGTTGGTACCTCTGTCAGACACCACCTCCTTAGGGAAACCCACTCTGGTAAAGATACCAATGAGGGCCTTGGCTACTGCAGGGGCAGTAGTCGACCTAAGGGGAATAGCTTCAGGATACCTAGTAGCATGATCCACTACTACTAGGATGTACATATTTCCTGAGGCTGTGGGAGGTTCCAGTGGACCAACTATGTCCACATCCACTCTTTCAAAGGGGACCCCCACCACTGGAAGTGGAATGAGGGGGGCCTTTGGGTGCCCACCTGTCTTACCACTGGATTGACAGGTGGGGCAGGAGAGGCAAAACTCCTTAACCTTCTGGGACATATTGGGCCAGTAGAAGTGGTTGACTAACCTCTCCCACGTCTTGGTTTGTCCCAAATGCCCAGCAAGGGGAATATCATGGGCTAAGGTCAGAATAAACTCTCTGAACGACTGAGGCACTACCACTCTCCTAGTGGCACCAGGTTTGGGGTCTCTGGCCTCAGTGTACAGGAGTCCATCTTCCCAATAGACCCTATGTGTTCCATTTTTCTTGCCCTTGGACTCTTCAGCAGCTTGCTGCCTAAGGCCTTCAAGAGAGGGACAGGTTTCTTGTCCCTTACACAGCTCCTCCCTTGAGGGTCCCCCTGGGCCCAAGAGCTCAACCTGATAAGGTTCAAGCTCCAAAGGCTCAGTTCCCTCAGAGGGCAGAACTTCTTCCTGAGAAGAGAGGTTCCCTTTTTCTGACTGTGTTGCAGTTGGTTTCCCAACTGACTTTCCTTTTCTCTTGGTAGGCTGGGCCATTTTTCCAGACTCCAGCTCTACTTTTTCACCCTGTGCCTTGCACTGTGCTCTTGTTTTTACACACACCAGTTCAGGGATACCCAGCATGGCTGCATGGGTTTTTAGTTCTACCTCAGCCCATGCTGAGGACTCCAGGTCATTTCCAAGCAGACAGTCTACTGGGATGTTTGAGGAGACCACCACCTGTTTCAGGCCATTGACCCCTCCCCATTCTAAAGTTACCATTGCCATGGGATGTGCTTTAGTTTGATTGTCAGCATTGGTGACTGTATAAGTTTTTCCAGTCAGGTATTGGCCAGGGGAAACCAGTTTCTCTGTCACCATGGTGACACTGGCACCTGTATCCCTCAGGCCCTCTACACTTGTCCCATTAATAAAGAGCTGCTGCCTGTATTTTTGCATGTTAGGGGGCCAGGCAGCTAGTGTGGCTAAATCCACCCCACCCTCAGAGACTAGAGTAGCTTCAGTGTGGACCCTGATTTGCTCTGGGCACACTGTTGATCCCACTTGGAGACTAGCCATTCCAGTGTTACCTGGATTGGAGTTTGGAGTGGAACTTTTCTTGGGACAGGCCTTGTCTCCAGTTTGGTGTCCAGACTGACTACAGTTTCGACACCAGGCCTTTTTGGGATCAAAGTTTTTACCCTTGTACCCAGGATTGTTTTGTGAAGAGGCTCTGGGCCCACCCTCTTGTGCAGGTTTTTGGGGGCCTTTAGAAGACTCTTGACTATTTTTATTTTTGGCTGTCTCACCACCTTTCCCCTGGGGAGGTTTTGTGACCCCTTTCTTTTGGTCACACCCTGTGGAAGTTTTGGACACCCTAGTCTTGACCCAATGGTCCGCCTTCTTTCCCAATTCTTGGGGAGAAATTGGTCCTAGGTCTACCAGATGCTGATGCAGTTTATCATTGAAACAATTACTTAACAGGTGTTCTTTCACAAATAAATTGTACAGCCCATCATAATTACTTACACCACTGCCTTGAATCCAACCATCTAGTGTTTTTACTGAGTAGTCTACAAAGTCAACCCAGGTCTGGCTCGAGGATTTTTGAGCCCCCCTGAATCTAATCCTATACTCCTCAGTGGAGAATCCAAAGCCCTCAATCAGGGTACCCTTCATGAGGTCATAAGATTCTGCATCTTGTCCAGAGAGTGTGAGGAGTCTATCCCTACACTTTCCTGTGAACATTTCCCAAAGGAGAGCACCCCAGTGAGATCTGTTCACTTTTCTGGTTACACAAGCCCTCTCAAAAGCTGTGAACCATTTGGTGATGTCATCACCATCTTCATATTTAGTTACAATCCCTTTAGGGATTTTCAACATGTCAGGAGAATCTCTGACCCTATTTATGTTGCTGCCACCATTGATGGGTCCTAGGCCCATCTCTTGTCTTTCCCTCTCTATGGCTAGGATCTGTCTTTCCAAAGCCAATCTTTTGGCCATCCTGGCTAACTGGATGTCCTCTTCACTGGAGTTATCCTCAGTGATTTCAGAGGTGTTGGTCTCTCCTGTGAGGGAACCAGCATCTCTGACTATTATTTTTGGAGTCAGGGTTTGAGAGACCCTGTTCTCCCTAGATAGGACTGGTAGGGGGGAATTTTCCTCCAAGTCACTATCCTCTTCCTCTGAGTTGTCACCCTCAGAGGGGTTGGCCTTTTCAAACTCTGCCAAAAGCTCCTGGAGCTGTATTTTGGTAGGTTTGGGGCCCATTGTTATTTTCTTTATTTTACAGAGTGACCTTAGCTCCCTCATCTTAAGATGGAGGTAAGGTGTGGTGTCGAGTTCCACCACAGTCACATCTGTGCTAGACATTTTGCTTCTAAAAGTTGGAATACTTTTTAAGAATCTACAACTGGTTCTAGAATCTAATTCAAACTTTTACAAACTTTTAAACTCTAAAAGAAATGCTAAACAGGATCTAACACAAGGCCCTAGCAGGTCTTTTAAGAATTTAGAAAACTTTTCAAATTGCAAAAATCAATTTCTAATGACAATTTTGGAATTTGTCGTGTGATCAGGTATTGGCTGAGTAGTCCAGCAAATGCAAAGTCTTGTACCCCACCGCTGATCCACCAATGTAGGAAGTTGGCTCTGTATGTGCTATTTCAAAGTAAGGAATAGCATGCACAGAGTCCAAGGGTTCCCCTTAGAGGTAAAATAGTGGTAAAAATAGATAATACTAATGCTCTATTTTGTGGTAGTGTGGTCGAGCAGTAGGCTTATCCAAGGAGTAGTGTTAAGCATTTGTTGTACATACACATAGACAATAAATGAGGTACACACACTCAGAGACAAATCCAGCCAATAGGTTTTGTATAGAAAAATATCTTTTCTTAGTTTATTTTAAGAACCACAGGTTCAAATTTAACATGTAATATCTTGTTTGAAAGGTATTGCAGGTAAGTACATTAGGAACTTTGAATCATTTCAATTGCATGTATACTTTTCAAGTTATTGACAAATAGCTACTTTAAAAGTGGACACTTAGTGCAATTTTCACAGTTCCTGGGGGAGGTAAGTTTTTGTTAGTTTTACCAGGTAAGTAAGACACTTACAGGGTTCAGTTCTTGGTCCAAGGTAGTCCACCGTTGGGGGTTCAGAGCAACCCCAAAGTCACCACACCAGCAGCTCAGGGCCGGTCAGGTGCAGAGTTCAAAGTGGCGCCCAAAACGCATAGGCTAGAATGGAGAGAAGGGGGTGCCCCGGTTCCGGTCTGCTTGCAGGTAAGTACCCGCGTCTTCGGAGGGCAGACCAGGGGGGTTTTGTAGGGCACCGGGGGGGACACAAGCCCACACAGAAATTTCACCCTCAGCAGCGCGGGGGCGGCCGGGTGCAGTGTAGAAACAAGCGTCGGGTTTGCAATGTTAGTCTATGAGAGATCAACGGATCTCTTCAGCGCTGCAGGCAGGCAAGGGGGGGCTTCCTCGGGGAAACCTCCACTTGGGCAAGGGAGAGGGACTCCTGGGGGTCACTTCTCCAGTGAAAGTCCGGTCCTTCAGGTCCTGGGGGCTGCGGGTGCAGGGTCTTTTCCAGGCGTCGGGACTTAGGTTTCAGAGAGTCGCGGTCAGGGGAAGCCTCGGGATTCCCTCTGCAGGCGGCGCTGAGGGGGCTCAGGGGGGACAGGTTTTGGTACTCACAGTCGTAGAGTAGTCCGGGGGTCCTCCCTGAGGTGTTGGTTCTCCACCAGCCGAGTCGGGGTCGCCGGGTGCAGTGTTGCAAGTCTCACGCTTCTTGCGGGGAGTTGCAGGGTTCTTTAAAGCTGCTTCTTGAGACAAAGTTGCAGTCTTTTTGGAGCAGGTCCGCTGTCCTCGGGAGTTTCTTGTCGTCGTCGAAGCAGGGCAGTCCTCAGAGGATTCAGAGGTCGCTGGTCCCTTGGAAGGCGTCGCTGGAGCAGAGTTCTTTGGAAGGCAGGAGACAGGCCGGTGAGTTTCTGGAGCCAAGGCAGTTGTCGTCTTCTGGTCTTCCTCTGCAGGGGTTTTCAGCTAGGCAGTCCTTCTTCTTGTAGTTTGCAGGAATCTCATTTTCTAGGGTTCAGGGTAGCCCTTAAATACTAAATTTAAGGGCGTGTTTAGGTCTGGGGGGTTAGTAGCCAATGGCTACTAGCCCTGAGGGTGGGTACACCCTCTTTGTGCCTCCTCCCAAGGGGAGGGGGACACAATCCTAACCCTATTGGGGGAATCCTCCATCTGCAAGATGGAGGATTTCTAAAAGTTAGAGTCACTTCAGCTCAGGACACCTTAGGGGCTGTCCTGACTGGCCAGTGACTCCTCCTTGTTGCTTTCTTTGTTCCCTCCAGCCTTGCCGCCAAAAGTGGGGGCCGTGGCCGGAGGGGGCGGGCAACTCCACTAAGCTGGAGTGCCCTGCTGGGCTGTGACAAAGGGGTGAGCCTTTGAGGCTCACCGCCAGGTGTTACAGCTCCTGCCTGGGGGAGGTGTTAGCATCTCCACCCAGTGCAGGCTTTGTTACTGGCCTCAGAGTGACAAAGGCACTCTCCCCATGGGGCCAGCAACATGTCTCTAGTGTGGCAGGCTGCTGGAACTAGTCAGCCTACACAGACAGTCGGTTAAGTTTCAGGGGGCACCTCTAAGGTGCCCTCTGGGGTGTATTTTGCAATAAAATGTACACTGGCATCAGTGTGCATTTATTGTGCTGAGAAGTTTGATACCAAACTTCCCAGTTTTCAGTGTAGCCATTATGGTGCTGTGGAGTTCGTGTTTGACAGACTCCCAGACCATATACTCTTATGGCTACCCTGCACTTACAATGTCTAAGGTTTTGCTTAGACACTGTAGGGGTACCATGCTCATGCACTGGTACCCTCACCTATGGTATAGTGCACCCTGCCTTAGGGCTGTAAGGCCTGCTAGAGGGGTGTCTTACCTATACTGCATAGGCAGTGAGAGGCTGGCATGGCACCCTGAGGGGAGTGCCATGTCGACTTACTTGTTTTGTCCTCACTAGCACACACAAGCTGGCAAGCAGAGTGTCTGTGCTGAGTGAGAGGTCTCCAGGGTGGCATAAGACATGCTGCAGCCCTTAGAGACCTTCCTTGGCATCAGGGCCCTTGGTACTAGAAGTACCAGTTACAAGGGACTTATCTGGATGCCAGGGTCTGCCAATTGTGGATACAAAAGTACAGGTTAGGGAAAGAACACTGGTGCTGGGGCCTGGTTAGCAGGCCTCAGCACACTTTCAATTGTAAACATAGCATCAGCAAAGGCAAAAAGTCAGGGGGCAACCATGCCAAGGAGGCATTTCCTTACAGGGCTGATAAGGAAGCCGTCGCTGTCTTCATATTGGTCTACTAGTCCCTTGATGGCAACTGCTATATTTCCTGCCATCATGAGTCGTAACCGGTATGAGCTTCTTCTTCGGATGTTGCATTTTGTAGATAATGCTTTAGCCTTGCCACAAGATCATCCTGATTCTGACCGTCTTTTTAAGATTAGACCTGTCCTTGATCATTTGGTAGATCGGTTTTCAGATATCTATGTTCCAGGGAAAGAAATATCTGTAGATGAGTCTTTGGTCCTGTTCAAGGGTCGTTTGGTTTTTAGGCAGTACATTCCTAGCAAGAGGGCACGGTATGGAATTAAATTGTATATGCTGTCAGAAAGTAGTACAGGATATGTTTATAATTTCCGGGTCTACACTGGTAGGGATTCCAATATTGACCCCCCTGGTTGTCCTCCCACTTTTGGAGTTAGTGAGAAAATTGTGTGGGAACTTGGTAGACGACTGTTTAACAAAGGTCACCATTTATATGTAGATAACTTCTACACTGGAGTTCGGTTGTTCAAGGAGTTGTTCAGAGTGGACACTGTTGCTTGTGGCACAATCCGCTCTAATCGGAAAGGCTATCCAAAAGAGACTGTCTGTAACAAACTTGAGAAGGGACAGTGCAGTGCCTTGCGGAATGATGAGCTGCTAGCTCTGAAATTTGTAGACAAGAGGGATGTATACATGCTAAGCACCATCCATGATGAGAGTACTTCACCTGTGGCTGTTTGGGGTCAGGTTGCCGAAGTGCGCAAACCTGTGTGCATCTTAGACTATAATAAGCACATGGGTGGTGTTGATAGAGTAGATCAGAGGTTAGAACCTTACACTGCTGCTCGTAAGTCTTATGTGTGGTATAAGAAATTAGCGCTTCACTTGTTCCACTTGGCAACTTTTAATGCTTTTGTTGTGTTTAAGGATAGTTCTCCAGAGTCAAGGATGACATTTTTGAAATTTCAGGAGTCTATCATAGCTAGCCTTGTTGTGCTGGAACAGGCAAGAGTTCCTAGAGAAGCAGTGGTGGAGGATGTGGCTAGATTGAAAGATCGTCACTTTGCTGAGCACATTTCTCCCACGGCCAAAAAAAACGTTCCTGCTAAGAGATGTAGAGTCTGTGCTCGAAGAGGTATCAGGAAGGAGACTAGGATGTACTGCCCTGATTGTCCTTCAAAGCCTGGGCTGTGTGTGGGTGGCTGTTTCAGGAGCTACCACACACAGAAGAATTATTGGGAAATTCCGTGAGCGTAAACTGGTGTTTTATATTTTTATATGTTCGGTTTCACGGTTGGCATTAGTCATGTATTCAGTTAGAGCTTTTGTGTTTGTAGTTTTGTACTAATTTATGATTAGTGGTTTCTTTGTTGTTTAAAAACAAAAAAAAGGGGATGGCATGTGTAGAGTGGCGCTTGGCTGGCGGCATGGGTGGGGTGGCGCTTGGCTGGCGGTGTGGGGTGGCGCTTGGCTGGCGGTGTGTGTGGGGTGGCGCTTGGCTGGCGGTGTGTGTGGGGTGGCGCTGGGCTGGCGGTGTGTGTGGGGTGGCGCTTGGCTGGTGGTGTGGGTGGGGTGGCGCTTGGCTGGCAGTGCCGGCCAAACGCCAGTCCACACACTCATCAGCTGGTGTGATTGCTGTATCAGGCATGTGGGCGTATGAAAGTGATGGGCCCTTGACTGGCGCTGTCTGTGGATGCAAGTCTTGTAATGTGCTGGGCCCGTGGCTGGCGGCGTGAATGGTCTAGTGCATGTCATGTATGAAAGGTGTGTGAATGGACTGTAAAGCGGTTGGTGCCTTGTCGTGGCTTTAGAGCTCACGAGCTGTGAGTCATTGGTTCAGTTTTTTGGCCTTTCAGTTATTACCAGTGCATTTCACTTTTGTGAAATCTCTTGTTAATAAAATTTGATCTACTGAACCATCACTCACCCTCGTGCCAAATCCAACCAGTATGTGTGGTACAAATGACAAAACCTGCTCCGCTGTAATCAGGCGTCGCAGCACACTTGAGACACGCTAGGTGCCTCGGGTGGGACCCCGATGATGAAGCATGCCACCAACTTGGTTGGTGGGTGAGGGGTCTTCTTCACATAACCTAAGTGTGTTTCTTTTCACAATTTTAGTGTTTGGCACATCACGGACGTATGTGCACACATCAAAGTGATATATTCCAAAAATACCTGTGTTTGGGGGGGAGGGCCCACCTATGTTTTTGGTCCTGGGTGCGGCCGTCATGTAGGGAAACCTACAAAACCCAGAAACTTTTTAAAACTAGGCACCCCAAGGAGTCTAGGGAGGTGTGGCTTGTGTGGCTCCCCCAACATTTTCTTACCCAGACTCCTCTGTAAACCTCAAAATTTGCATAAAAAAGCATATTTTCCTGATTTTTCTTAGTAGGATCACCGCTCCAGCACAAAATTCCTACTCCCCAGTTTTCCCCTCAGTCTCCCAAGTAAAATGACACCTCACTTATGTGGGTCCCCAAAGCAGAGTCCGTCTAAAGATGTATAAAAGAATATGCCCTTATAAACTTGCTGTGCTATCCCTTCTATCCCTTCAGGTTTTGGGCCTTATTCTGTTGCAGGCACCTGGCCCACCCACACAAGTGAGGTATCATTTTTATCGGGAGACTTGGGGGAACGCTGGGTGGAAGGAAATTTGTGGCTCCTATCAGATTCCAGAATTTTCTGCCACAGAAATGTGAGGAACATGTGTTTTTTTAGCCAAATTTTGAGGTTTGCAAAGGATTCTGGGTAACAGAACCTGGTCCGAGCCCCGCAAGTCACCCCTCCTTGGATTCCCCTAGGTCTCTAGTTTTCAGAACTGCACAGGTTTGGTAGGTTTCCCTAGGTGCCGGGTGAGCTACAGGCCAAAATCCACAGGTAGGCACTGTTTTCTCCCAAAATTTTGGATGTGTCCACGTTGCGCTTTGGGGTGTTTCCTGTCGCAGGCGCTAGGCCTACCCACGCAAGTGAGGTATCATTTTTATCGGGAGACTTGGGGGGATGCTGGGTGGAAGGAGATTTGTAGCTCCTCTCAGATTCCAGAACTTTCTGCCACAGAAATGTGAGGAACATGTGTTTTTTTAGCCAAATTTTGAGGTTTGCAAAGGATTCTGGGTAACAGAACCTGGTCCGAGCCCCGCAAGTCACCCCTCCTTGGATTCCCCTAGGTCTCTAGTTTTCAGAAATGCACAGGTTTGGTAGGTTTCCCTAGGTGCCGGCTGAGCTACAGGCCAAAATCTACAGGTAGGCACTTCGCAAAAAACACCTCTGTTTTTTTCCAAAATTTAGGATGTGTCCACGTTGCGCTTTGGGGTGTTTCCTGTCGCCGGCGCTAGGCCTACCTACGCAAGTGAGGTATCATTTTTATCGGGAGACTTGGGGGAACGCTGGGTGGAAGGAAATTTGTAGCTCCTCTCAGATTCCAGAACTTTCTGCCACAGAAATGCGAGGAACATGTGTTTTTTAGCCAAATTTTGAGGTTTGCAAAGGATTCTGGGTAACAGAACCTGGTCCGAGCCCCGCAAGTCACCCCTCCTTGGATTCCCCTAGGTCTCTAGTTTTCAGAAATGCACTGGTTTGGTAGGTTTCCCTAGGTGCCGGCTGAGCTACAGGCCAAAATCTACAGGTAGGCACTTCGCAAAAAACACCTCCGTTTTTTTCCAAAATTTAGGATGTGTCCACGTTGCGCTTTGGGGTGTTTCCTGTCGCCGGCGCTAGGCCTACCCACGCAAGTGAGGTATCATTTTTATCGGGATACTTGGGGGAACGCTGGGTGGAAGGAAATTTGTAGCTCCTCTCAGATTCCAGAACTTTCTGCCACAGAAATGTGAGGGATATGTGTTTTTTAGCCAAATTTTGAGGTTTGCAAAGGATTCTGGGTAACAGAACCTGGTCCGAGCCCCGCAAGTCACCCCTCCTTGGATTCCCCTAGGTCTCTAGTTTTCAGAAATGCACAGCTTTGGTAGGTTTCCCTAGGTGGCGGCTGAGCTAGAGGCCAAAATCTACAGGTAGGCACTTCGCAAAAAACACCTCTGTTTTTTTCCAAAATTTAGGATGTGTCCACGTTGCGCTTTGGGTTGTTTCCTGTCGCCGGCGCTAGGCCTACCCACGCAAGTGAGGTATCATTTTTATCAGGAGACTTGGGGGAACGCTGGGTGGAAGGAAATTTGTAGCTCCTCTCAGATTCCAGAACTTTCTGCCACAGAAATGTGAGGAACATGTGTTTTTTTAGCCAAATTTTGAGGTTTGCAAAGGATTCTGGGTAACAGAACCTGGTCCGAGCCCCGCAAGTCACCCCTCCTTGGATTCCCCTAGGTCTCTAGTTTTCAGAAATGCACAGGTTTGGTAGGTTTCCCTAGGTGCCGGCTGAGCTAGAGGCCAAAATCTACAGGTAGGCACTTCGCAAAAAACACCTCTGTTTTTTTCCAAAATTTAGGATGTGTCCACGTTGCGCTTTGGGGTGTTTCCTGTCGCCGGCGCTAGGCCTACCCACGCAAGTGAGGTATCATTTTTATCGGGAGACTTGGGGGAACGCTGGGTGGAAGGAAATTTGTAGCTCCTCTCAGATTCCAGAACTTTCTGCCACAGAAATGTGAGGAACATGTGTTTTTTTAGCCAAATTTTGAGGTTTGCAAAGGATTCTGGGTAACAGAACCTGGTCCGAGCCCCGCAAGTCACCCCTCCTTGGATTCCCCTAGGTCTCTAGTTTTCAGAAATGCACAGGTTTGGTAGGTTTCCCTAGGTGCCGGCTGAGCTAGAGGCCAAAATCTACAGGTAGGCACTTCGCAAAAAACACCTCCGTTTTTTTCCAAAATTTAGGATGTGTCCACGTTGCGCTTTGGGGTGTTTCCTGTCGCCGGCGCTAGGCCTACCCACACAAGTGAGGTATCATTTTTATCGGGAGACTTGGGGGAACATAGATTAGCAAAACAAGTGCTATTGCCCCTTGTCTTTCTCTACATTTTTTCCTTCCAAATATAGGAGAGTGTGTAAAAAAGACATCTATTTGAGAAATTCCCTATAATTCACATGCTTGTATGGTCACCCCGGAATTCAGAGATGTGCAAATAACCACTGCTCCTCAGCACCTTATCTTGTGCCCTTTTTGGAAATGCAAAGGTTTTCTTGATAGCAATTTTTTACTCTTTATATTTCAGCAAATGAATTGCTGTATACCCGGTATAGAATGAAAACGCACTGCAGGGTGCAGCTCATTTATTGGCTCTGGGTTCCTCGGGTTCTTGATGAACCTACAAGCCCTATATATCCCAGCAACCAGAGGAGTCCACCAGACGTAACGGTATATTGCTTTCCATAATCTGACATTGCAGGGAAAAGTTACAGAGTAAAACGTAGAGAAAAATTTATGTTTTTTTCACCTCAATTTCAATATTTTTCTTTTTCAGCTGTTATTTTCTGTAGGAAACCCTTGTAGGATCTACACAAATGACCCCTTGCTGAATTCAGAATTTTCTCTACTTTTCAGAAATGGTTAGGTTTCTGGGATCCAGCATTGGTTTCATGCCCATTCCTGTCACTGACTGGAAGGAGGCTGAAAGCACAAAAAATTGCAAAAATGGGGTATGCCCAGTAAAATGCCAAAATTGTGTTGAAAAATTGGGTTTCCTGATTCAAGTCTGCCTGTTCCTGAAAGCTAGGAAGCTGCTGAGTTTAGCACTACAAACCCTTTGTTGATGCCATTTTCAGGGGGAAATCCACAAGCCTTCTTCTGCAGCCACTTTTTCCATTTTTTTTTTTAAAAACTTAATTTTCACTGTATTTTGGCCAATTTCTTGGCCTCCTTCAAGGGAACCCACAAAGTCTGGGTACCTCTAGAATCCCTAGGATGTTGGAAAAAAAGGACGCAAATTTGGCTTGGTTAGCTTATGTGGACAAAACGTTATGAGGGCCTAAGCGCGAACTGCCCCAAATAGGCAAAAAAAGGCCTGGCACAGGAGGGGGAAAAGGCCTGGCAGCGAAGGGGTTAATTTGACAGAGAAGGCTGGAACGAGGCTGTTTGACTTTCTTGTTTACATGCTCACTGAGGGAGAGAAGATGGTAAATATGGAAGCACAAAGATTTTCACTTGTACAGAGGGAGAAGTGAAGTCATCAAAATTCACTGACGCGAAACAGGATTTCATCTGTTTATTTTTTACTTGATTTTATTATTTTTTAATCAAACAAGTAAAGCACAGGATCACCACTGTAGAAACTGCACAACTTTTACAGCTTGTACAACCTGTACAGTATCAGCTACAAGATATACAAGTTAAAATTTCTACAGCACAGTCATTCCATCAGTGTAATCGTGATCCATTCCGTAAAATAAGAATATATTGACAATAGTGGTCTGTAGGTTAATTGTCCTGAGCGTGGACTTATGCATGCAGTTCAGGTGTCTCATCTGTCAGTGTGACGGAGGATGTTATGGCTAACAGAGCAGGTAGGCAGGAGTCTGGATGACCATGGTGACCTGCAACCCACAAGTCTTTGTAATAACTGCAAGAGAATCAATCTGTCCTTCTTCAGGGAGCCAAAGGGATGGATCCAACCAGTCTGCCATAATATAGGGATTGACTAGCCTGGACATCATATTCTTGCACCAGGTCTAGGAAGCTCAATAACTAATCAGGGGCATACAGGTCACCTAGGGTTAGTAGTCCATAGCTGTCTCATTTCAGCTGGAGCCTCAGGTGCAAATATGGTCTCATACTTCTTCCTCTGAAGCTATTTTCCCCATCAATTTTCAATCACCTTAAACAATCTAGTGGGACTTATTCATACTCCCACCAGCCATGAGGCTGCAATCTCAGTGAGAGGAATTTTTGCCAACACCCAACTTTTCTCAGCCATGGGCAAGTCTGTAAACTATCTGACTCCCCACTGCAGTTGATAGGCAAAGTAATAAAAGCTCATAGACTAAGACCCCAGGGCCCTCCCTTATTAAAGGGGAGTCTAAGCAGTGCAACTCTGCATCAGGTAGCTATCGAAATTACGGAGGTTAACAATCTAACAAACGCTTTAAAGTGGGCAACTGAAATGGTAGATTGGAAAAATCACCATTTCGACAGCACAACCAGGCTCATCATAGTAATTGGGAACATTACTCTTTTTACCGAAATGCTTGCATTTCCTACATTAGGCTGTGCGCCAGCAGTAGATCCCGAGTTCCCACATCTGTGAGCTTAATAGGGAACACTAAGAATTTGAGTACATTAGCCTATTGTCTGGATACTAACCCAAACTATTCTAGGACTGTTTTGATGTTCTAGCCCAGTGGGCGAGCCATGTTGTCTGCATACAGAGAGATAACATCCATCACTCCTCTTCATTTCCCTCATAACTAAAGGCTCCATTACCAGTCCAAAACTCAGCTGGGGAAAATGGGCGCCCCTTCTTGTCACTCTACCAACACTGTTTGAGTCCGATATCCCTTGCCCTGTTGGAACACAGGTTGTCAAGGTAGTGTACAATGTTGTAATCTGCATTAACATCAGATCTCCACGCCCTACTCTATGCAGTACCTCATATACATTCACTCTTACGAACTAAATCAAAAGCCTTATCTAGGTCTACTACGAGGGCACTGTGGCAGGTGCCATCACACAAACACACTTGATCACATGGAACAGACGATTAATGTTGCCCAGTGTGTTTCTACCAGGTACAAAACCACGCTAATATGGGTGTCTAAGTGTCAGCAGCACTCTATGCAAACGGTTCACTATAAACTTACTGGGTACATTCTAATCCTAATCCACATCAACAGAGATCTGAACTCTTTTTTGTCATGTCTGGGGCTGAAGGGGTTAGATTTTATCAGAGCTTCTCATTGTGCAAAGCAATGCCGCCCATTTGTAAGGCTGTCTCATATAGGGTCAACAAATTAGGTGCCAACACATCCACATTCATTTTGTAAAATTCTTCAGGCAATCCACTTGTCCCCAATGTTTTCCCTATTGCCAAGTCTGCACTAGCAGTTTTAATTTTGGACAGGGTCAGTAGGTCCTCAAGACCCTTCAGCTGCCCCAGTAACAACAAGCTAAGTTTAGCCCTGTTCAAATAACCCAGCAACCGATTTCCATCCTGCTCAAATGTGTCTGCATACGGGTCAAAATAATATTGCTGAATAACCTCATTTATGTCCAGTTGAGAGTACATGTCTCGACCTATATTGTCCAAGAGGTCAATTATTGGGACCCCTTTCATCGTGGAGTTGCACGGGCCTTATTGCCTCCATAATCAGAGCAATATAGGATCTATAATGAATGCAACATAGCTGTTGTATTAATTGAGCAAGGGATTAATTTTTTTGAAAAAGTTCCTCAAGTACTTCCGATGAAGTCCAAAGTGTCTACACCAAGTCTCGCTCCTGCATTTTGGGTTTATACACTTCTATGTCAAGAGTCTTCTTGATATCATAAGTCATTCTTATGCAGCCGCCTCACATCTCTACTTTAAAAGCTTGATAGTCAAGCTGCATGGTAGACATTGTCCCTTCATTTTCCTGGAAGAAATATCCTATCTCAGCTTCAACTGTTTGTTTGAATATGGGGTTTTCTCAACATCGGCTGGAGCCCCAAGGCATTGAACAGAGTTCTACATCTGGCCCAATAATACAAATGCCAAAGTAGTAGATTATGGTCTGACTATTCTTTGCATAGACACTCAGCATGTGACACCGATGATTGTAGCCTGATAGTGGAATAAAACATATCTATTCTTGCATAATATTCATGCACCAGTACGAAAAGGAATATTCTCTGGTTCTAGAGGGAATCATCTGCAAAGCATCTACCAAACTACAACTGAAACACCACTTTAAGAATGCATTTGCTACCGTTATAACAACAGAAGAACAAAAAGGGAGGTGGCATTTGTCCTGGTCCACTTTTTCCCCACTGTTAAAGTTCCTTGCTCATAGCATTGGCAGATGTATAAAGTCCGCCTGGTGGTTCAATATACCATTTAGAGACTCCCTGACACTACCAATTTTCTTTTTTGGTCCATGTGTTCTCTCAGTGCAGCAAAGAGGACTCCAGAACTCACCCATAGCAGTGATCCTCTTGCATATGCGGAGGACCCTGTGTGGAAACCAGGCCCCATCAAGAGGGAGTGCAAATCCGGGGGTGACATTGGAAATAAAAATGAACCCTCACCAGCCACTCCTAACATAAACATCTTACTTTTGGCAACAGAAGATCTCACTTTGCACCATGCTCTTTTCAGATGTGGCAGACATTTTGGCACATAAACTGGATCATGGAGAGAGTCTAGATCAAGTTGTCTGCTACACCTAGAGTAATTTTCAGCAGATATAAATATGAGTTCAGCAGGATTTCCACCTTTGATGCCAAGCCACTACAGCTCGAGTCTGTCTCACTAGTTTCTCAGAGTCTTCTTCCTGTAAACCGATTGTTGAGCTTGGGCACAGAAGCGCCCCTCTCTTCCTTTTGACGTGGGCTTCAGTAGGGTGCCCCTTACCACCAGTCTTGGCCTTTCACCATATCTTTGGGCATGCCTCCAAGACCTGTGGATTCCCATCTTCGTCTGCTGCCTGTTACACTGCTCAGACACAGCACTCCTGGGAGTCCTCTAAGTAATTAGTACACTTACCTTTCATGATTTGTGTGTGTGATAGGGACTAAAGTGCATACCGGACCCCATTAACTCTCAGCTATCGTGCCACTGTTAGGAAGGTTGTGCTTTGGTGTTATAATACGAGTGTTTAGCCCGGCAAAATCATAGCTCTGGTATTTTCAACTAGAAAATAGTTTATCCCTCATGCATGATCACCTCCTTGTCTCTATAATTTAAAAGCCACACTACTGCTGACCTTGGGGAACTACCTTGACGAAGAGGTCTCACCTACACCCTGTGCGCGCTTTCTACTGCAAACACTCTGGAGAGTCCATAGGATTAATTACATAAATGTAAGCAGTCCCTTCCTGCAGACCTTACATTGTTGCACTTGGATCATCCATCCAGTAATTCAAATTTGCCCTCCAGAAAGCGTACACTGTCTAGCAACTTTTTCACCTGCTTGTGCAGTTTCTGGACTCCAGGACAGTTCCTCCAAAAGGCCCACCTTCTGCTTGGCTTTGCCTGAAAGCTTACACTAGTCATCTCAAGGAGGGCTGAGGTCCCCCATCAGGTTGTCAATCTTCTGGTCCAGCATTTCCATGGTAGCCATTGTTGCCACCAGGATGGCTGCTCATGTGTACACACACTGCCAGCCTCTGTCTCCCCAGACGCAGGAGTAGCATGCCACTCTTTGGGACCCTTTTGATGTTCTCCAGGTAGGTCATGTGTTCTTGTGCCCCTGGTCTTGCCTATTTGGGAATCTCTGTGCCTCAATGTATTGCAAAGTTGTAGCTGCTGGCAAGAATCCACATGTTAGTCACTGCCCAGCTCAGTCTGTCAATAGCTGTTCCTTCTTCCTCCCCACAGACAGTAGTTGTCCTTCTGCAGGGCTTGGCCACAAGGATGATCACCATCTACTTGTACTGCCTTGCACTCAGCACCTCCATGCTTAGGTCTTTAAAAGATTATTAGGTATCTGGGGCTCTCTCAGCTGCTTTTCCCTTACCTCCAGTGTCTAGAGGATACCTTGCACCAAGAAACAATACCCCAGATGGTCCAGCAATGCACTTTCAAACTCCAAACAGGTCAAGATGGGTCACTCCACAGCAAGGCCAAGAGGTATTTATAGTCCTCCTCGGGTGCTGCTAGCACACAGGACCGCTGTGTTTCTCCACTCCTCTCTCAGGCAGTTCCCTGCAATTCACTGAGGCAGCGGGCCTCATTTGCACCAGGCCCACATGAAGGTGGCATCACCACTTCTATCCTAAACCTCTGCTGGGATATCCCTGTCTTGTGCCCTCCTTTGGGGTCACTTCATATCTTACACAACATAGCCCTTCTTTGAAGAAGAAGAAGAACACTTGAGTTGCAGCGTAGCTTCCTCCAGTCAATTCATGGATTAGTGTGGTCCACGGCACCTACCAGCCTCACTTACTGGTCTCCAACTTCATTGGTCTATGAAGGAGGGAGTGGGGTTCGGGTGAGGAGGGCTTTGAGATCCACTGCTGCCTTCTCTACCTCCACCGATGTCCAGGATGACATCACTGCATGCACTGAACGCTTTCAAGATCAGGGCATTACAAGCTCATGCTGCCATCTTTGTAGGCAATGATTCTCAATCCAGCCTGGTGTGTACTGCAAGTTTCCACTGTTATGCTGTCTAGTTTATTCAGTCAACCTAAGCCATTGCTGTGTGGGGCTAAAGAAAGCAAGTATTTGGGCAACTGACAGGGCTGTACAATTCAGGATGTTTGCGATAACGGATGAAAAGTGCCATTTCTTGCAGGTCATGCCTCATCAGACCAGTCAATCTGTTGAAATATTATTTCACCTCTGACAAGGAATAATTTAGTTGTAGGTACCTATTAAGCTCTGGGAATATACATACAGCAAAAAAAAATAGCAAAACTCACAACAATCAAATAGACTTCATAAATGAAAATACTTGTGTATGTGAAAAGTAATAAAATAAAGAAAAAACTAATACCTGAACATTATCCATCCTTTATGAAGTTTCATTATTTGCATGCTTGCTGTAAGGAAATGCCTCCTTGGCATGGTTGCCCCCTGACTTTTTGCCTTTGCTGATGCTATGTTTACAATTGAAAGTGTGCTGAGGCCTGCTAACCAGGCCCCAGCACCAGTGTTCTTTCCCTAACCTGTACTTTTGTATCCACAATTGGCAGACCCTGGCATCCAGATAAGTCCCTTGTAACTGGTACTTCTAGTACCAAGGGCCCTGATGCCAAGGAAGGTCTCTAAGGGCTGCAGCATGTCTTATGCCACCCTGGAGACCTCTCACTCAGCACAGACACACTGCTTGCCAGCTTGTGTGTGCTAGTGAGGACAAAACGAGTAAATCGACATGGCACTCCCCTCAGGGTGCCATGCCAGCCTCTCACTGCCTATGCAGTATAGGTAAGACACCCCTCTAGCAGGCCTTACAGCCCTAAGGCAGGGTGCACTATACCATAGGTGAGGGTACCAGTGCATGAGCATGGTACCCCTACAGTGTCTAAATAAAACCTTAGACATTGTAAGTGCAGGGTAGCCATAAGAGTATATGGTCTGGGAGTCTGTCAAACACGAACTCCACAGCACCATAATGGCTACACTGAAAACTGGGAAGTTTGGTATCAAACTTCTCAGCACAATAAATGCACACTGATGCCAGTGTACATTTTATTGTAAAATACACCACAGAGGGCACCTTAGAGGTGCCCCCTGAAACTTAACCGACTATCTGTGTAGGCTGACTAGTTTTAGCAGCCTGCCACAAACCGAGACATGTTGCTGGCCCCATGGGGAGAGTGCCTTTGTCACTCTGAGGCCAGTAACAAAGCCTGCACTGGGTGGAGATGCTAACACCTCTCCCAGGCAGGAATTGTCACACCTGGCGGTGAGCCTCAAAGGCTCACCTCCTTTGTGCCAACCCAGCAGGACACTCCAGCTAGTGGAGTTGCCCGCCCCCTCCGGCCAGGCCCCACTTTTGGCGGCAAGGCCGGAGAAAATAATGAGAATAACAAGGAGGAGTCACTGGCCAGTCAGGACAGCCCCTAAGGTGTCCTGAGCTGAGGTGACTCTAACTTTTAGAAATCCTCCATCTTGCAGATGGAGGATTCCCCCAATAGGGTTAGGATTGTGACCCCCTCCCCTTGGGAGGAGGCACAAAGAGGGTGTACCCACCCTCAGGGCTAGTAGCCATTGGCTACTAACCCCCCAGACCTAAACACGCCCTTAAATTTAGTATTTAAGGGCTACCCTGAACCCTAGAAAATTAGATTCCTGCAACTACAAGAAGGACTGCCCAGCTGAAAACCCCTGCAGCGGAAGACCAGAAGACGACAACTGCCTTGGCTCCAGAAACTCACCGGCCTGTCTCCTGCCTTCCAAAGATCCTGCTCCAGCGACGCTTTCCAAAGGGACCAGCGACCTCGACATCCTCTGAGGACTGCCCCTGCTTCGAAAAGACAAGAAACTCCCGAGGACAGCGGACCTGCTCCAAGAAAAGCTGCAACTTTGTTTCCAGCAGCTTTAAAGAACCCTGCCAGCTCCCCGCAAGAAGCGTGAGACTTGCAACACTGCACCCGGCGACCCCTACTCGGCTGGTGGCGATCCAACACCTCAGGAGGGACCCCAGGACTACTCTAAGACTGTGAGTACAAAAACCTGTCCCCCCTGAGCCCCCACAGCGCCGCCTGCAGAGGGAATCCCGAGGCTTCCCCTGACCGCGACTCTTTGAACCTAAAGTCCCGACGCCTGGGAGAGACCCTGCACCCGCAGCCCCCAGGACCTGAAGGACCGGACTTTCACTGGAGAAGTGACCCCCAGGAGTCCCTCTCCCTTGCCCAAGTGGAGGTTTCCCCGAGGAACCCCCCCCTTGCCTGCCTGCAGCGCTGAAGAGATCCCGAGATCTCTCATAGACTAACATTGCGAACCCGACGCTTGTTTCTACACTGCACCCAGCCGCCCCCGCGCCGCTGAGGGTGAAATTTCTGTGTGGACTCGTGTCCCCCCCGGTGCCCTACAAAACCCCCCTGGTCTGCCCTCCGAAGACGCGGGTACTTACCTGCAAGCAGACCGGAACCGGGGCACCCCCTTCTCTCCATTCTAGCCTATGCGTTTTGGGCACCACTTTGAACTCTGCACCCGACCGGCCCTGAGCTGCTGGTGTGGTGACTTTGGGGTTGCTCTGAACCCCCAACGGTGGGCTACCTTGGACCAAGAACTGAACCCTGTAAGTGCCTTACTTACCTGGTAAAACTAACAAATACTTACCTCCCCTAGGAACTGTGAAAATTGCACTAAGTGTCCACTTTTAAAACAGCTATTTGCGAATAACTTGAAAAGTATACATGCAATTTTGATGATTTGAAGTTCCTAAAGTACTTACCTGCAATACCTTTCGAATGAGATATTACATGTAGAATTTGAACCTGTGGTTCTTAAAATAAACTAAGAAAAGATATTTTTCTATATAAAAACCTATTGGCTGGATTTGTCTCTGAGGGTGTGTACCTCATTTATTGTCTATGTGTATGTACAACAAATGCTTAACACTACTCCTTGGATAAGCCTACTGCTCGACCACACTACCACAAAATAGAGCATTAGTATTATCTATTTTTACCACTATTTTACCTCTAAGGGGAACCCTTGGACTCTGTGCATGCTATTCCTTACTTTGAAATAGCACATACAGAGCCAACTTCCTACACTTGCACTGTGTCTTAAGGTCTGGGTTCATCACCCCATCCCTAATTACCCATTATCTACTCCATGATTTCCTCTTTAACCTCCACAAATCATCCACCAACTGCCAAAGTGCAGCCGTCGTCAACTTGGTTTCTCATTCTGCAGGGAGAAACCTGGACTGTGTTCCTAATAATGCAAAGGAGAAGCAGAATCTTACAGTTGTAATCAAAGCCTAGGCAAATGTGTGAACTGAACACTTAATTCTGTGTTAGGACCAAAGGCTCAGATTATGCTTCTCTTTACTGCAACAGTCATAGCAACCAATAAAGAGAAACCATTACATAAAACTACAAATCCCACACATCTAGGGAAACAGAAACTATACAATGTCCACAAGAACCATGAACCAGGAAAATCATGTCAGCTAGGTAAATTATAAGACATACACCACTGTCTCTTAATGCCTTCATTATTCTGGCATCAAAAAGCCGATGACAGGCCAAACAGTAGGATGAAAAACTTTTATCAACGATTCTGCCACTGAAACTGAAGTAAGCGTCTGTGCTGGGGAAAATATTTAAAATTTCAAATAAGCATTCTTGAGGTCCAATCAGATCATTCAACCGTTTTCCTTGAAAAGGTCTCTCAAAGGTTGTGTGCCTTTCTCTTGAAATGGTGGTAGAGGATCCCACCACTGAATTATGGAAGACTTCTAACTAACATGAAGCACTGCCTTTCTTTTGAACCAAAAAGATGTTGCTGCAATACCCTCAGAGGAGAGGATGAATTGCCTCTATGTGCAGCAACTCCAGAACCTCTTCTTTGGTAAAGGCTTGCTCACATAGGGAAAAATGGTGAGGTCCAGATGGAGAGCTCTGGATGGGGTTACTAAAAATCTCAAAGTGGAAACTGTAAGAAACCTTGGGCTCCGAGGACTGAAAGTGTGCATGGGGAGTGCACTATGGGAATCCTAGAGTCCTACCACATCTAACTGAGCCACTATATCCACAATAAACTCAGAGACAGATCTTTTTTTTTTTATTAAAGTAGGGTTTTCTAGCTCTACAGTAGATACATAAGAACTGTTTGCCATCCTGCTTTCCTTCCTTTCAAGTGCCCCCAATGTTATATGTAAAACCACTGGCAGACATTTGATGGGGCAAAGCAGGTCCTTCATTAACCAGACAGTGGAGATCCAAGAATTATCTTTGCATCCTGCTCCTTATCGTTCAAGTGCGCCCCAAGTGTTGTGTGAACTCAGCACATCTTTCAAGTAAGCTTTGACTCATGGAGGGTTTGATATTGTAATGTCAAAAAAACGATGCTCAGAGCATATTTGGTGAGATTCACAGAAGTCAACTCTGCCCATTCAGGCGAGCCTACTGTTTGGTCCTGAGAGGCATTTTACATCTATTTGAATGCTAATTACTGACAGAAGTGCAAGAGTAAATGTAATTTTAGTCCCCCAGGAGCTTCCAGCAGGAAAAATGTAACTTTCTTAAAGTTACGTTTCCTTATTATTTAATAAAATTCTGACTCCCCCAAATAGTCATTTTTCTGGCTAGTCCCATTCCCAAAATACAGCATTAGGATTGTAATCTGTATTCTGGTTACCTACATAGGACAGCTGTGCCTGCCACAGTGACAAATAGCTTTTGGGTGAGAGTTACTATATGAACATGCCAACATAACATTTCTGCATTACGTTTAAATACCATGCACACTGCTGTGCCGACTACGAGGCCTACATAGGGATGACATAATATTTAAAAGGGAGGTTTTGACCTGTCAAAAGGGTTTATTATGACAAGTTGAATTTCAGTTTTTATACTGCTATAATAAGACTTCACCAATATGCCTGAAGCCATGTTTTACAATTTCACTTTAGTGTATGGCACATCAGGTGCCTCATTTCAATTGAACTAACAGGCCCTTGGTACATTTTGTACCATATACTAGGGACATAATGATAAGTTAAATATACCACTTACGAATATGCCAATTTGACCATGTTTTAATTGGGAGCACTGGCACTTTACCACTAGTTAGCAAGATTAAAGTTCCCAGAGGCCCAGAATAAGCAAAGTTATAGGGTCCAGCAAAAGGCGAAAAATCCCGGGTGACTATGTAGAAAAGTTGGATTTCCTACGGAAACTCTGAACTGTACATAGGATTTGAGCATTCTGTGTTAGTATACGCATATTGCGTGACAAATCCAGTTTTAAAATTAGACTTTAACAACTACAGAGCACTCAAAATATGACAGCAAACAGGGAAGACACTTGTCTTGACTTTGGATCAGCCACAAAGGTGGTAGTCAAGATGCTGTCTACCCTGCTTAGATACTCTGAAGGGCTGGTGGACACTGTAGTTTCCGTTTACCAGGTTCATGAGATTTGCAGTTTCATTTACTGGCTACTGCTTTTAATTGCGGTGAAAGTTACAGTAAAGAAAAACATTCTGAGTCACTGTGTCTTTAATTGAACTGAAAATTCTTAACATGTTAGCAAAAAAAAAAAAAAAAAAATTGTTGGACATCTGTGCTACCTATTGTGTAGCTCTGGCATACCAGACAAACGTCTAGTTGCATTAGGATAGACAGTGCCATATGGCTAATGTTTGAAATATGTTAAGCAAAAGAAGGAATAAATTAATCCTACAGATTAAATATTCTAAGTGCCTTTTCAGCAAATACTCCACAATTTATGCTAGCAACCCCTCATAAATATTAAATGCAGGAAAAAACACAAACCATGTTCGTCTTTGGTTGAAGCCCCATCAGAGAAATTTTATATGAACATGTAGTATTGTCATTGATGGCACTTTCTATAATAAAAAAAGGTTACTATCTAATTTATCTCTGAAGAAAGGCAAGCCAGGTCTGCCAGCCAGTATCTAAGCTAATGAGAAGGCAAGATGCTTATCTGAAAACCACTCTAAGAGTGCGTTTTAGGGTATGTCCATCGAAAGAGAATTCCTTAAACACATCTAATGCTAGCCACATTCCGGAGCATGCAGTTAAAAGCATAACCTCAGATAGCAGGCTTGAACAATCATAAAAATGTAATAGACCTTCCGGTCGAGTAACTTGAACAATCTACTCGAGCTAACTGAAATATACTTGATCCCTAAATTGGCCTCCAATTTTGTAATCGTGGGCAAATATTTTATTTTACAGAGCTGCCTTTTTCTTCTTCCCACGTATGAGTACACCTTCAAATTCGTGAGTTCAGCATTTCAGCTGTGCAAAAAGCTCTTTTGTTTGATTAAATAGACTAAACGTTTGATCCGTGAATCTAGCCCACATATAGGGTAAGCATGATCCCCGACTTGCCTCTTAGTTTACTGGTATTGCCATCAGGGCAAGGGCATGAGTTTTTCTCAGTTCAGGTTTAAACACACACTTTTAATAAATAAATTACTAAAGCATGGTGTGGAAGCACACCGTCATTTATAGACAGTACATTTGCCATTGAGATGGCCAAAAACTTTCCTATGAACTAAAATTATATAGTGTATTTAATATAATCTGTGAAAACAATAAGAAAACATGTATCATTTGCACATCACCAAGTGAAAGTGTTCTGATTGTTTTTATCTTATCAAAATATGTTTTTCATCCCACATAACTACAAAAAAATGGGCTTTCACAACTACTGAAATATATTTGGAAATGTTTGTACAGTTGACTTAGTTATTTAAATGTTGTGTGTTGGGAAACATCTGACACCCTGCAGCCTCTCATTTCACACTCTTTGTACAGTAGGCCAGACAGTTCACTTTAAAAAATCCTTGAACTCTGCAGTTAGAGAAGTCACCTAACTTCTGACCTATGAAGATAAAAAGAAGACTTAAAGGCATTTTATTGCTTCTTTACTTTCCCAGTGAGCAGAACACAGAACACCTGTTCTGTACACAGAACACCTGTTCTGTGTACACTCGCCAGAACAAGCGAGTAGGTTTTAAGTTTAGCTCGACCTGATAAAATCTGAAATGTGAGGCCTGGATAGTGATGTGTTAGTGGTTAGACGTCTTGAGCTAGAGATGAAACTATAGAAGGGAGGAACAGTTTCAGAGAGAGAAACTCAGACTGGAAAAGAAGCGATTGCAGAAGAAAGGGAAGTTAAGGAACAAGAAATTAAGTTAGAACAGAAAATGTTTGCCAAGCCTGTAAAGCTCAACAGGCTAGAATTCCAGAAACCTAACATAAGCCCTGCATCCGTAACAAATTCTGCACTGTAGAGTAGTACGTCTATGTTTCCATCTGTCCCTAAATGACATGGAGCCAGATGTACATAGCAATAGCTGCAAAATACTGGTTGCAATTTGCGAGTGTGGCGTTTTGCGACCCAATCTATATATTAATAGGTCTGTTCACAACATATCGATTCCTACTGGGTCACAAATCAAACTACTTAATGAATATTAATGAAGTATGTTGCCATTGCGACCCACTAGGAATCACAGCCATCACAAGGATGGTTGCTTACTGGGGTCAGCAGACCACCATGTCTCTGCTTCTAAATAAAGCAATGTTTTTTTTTCAAATGCAGCCTGTTTTCCTTAAAGGAAAACCAAATGTGTTGAAGAAAAAAACAAAATGTAACTAGCATTGGCCATGGAACCACTGCATGACCTTAAAAATATTGCTTTATTATTCTCAAATGGAAAGGGGTTTCTTTTGCGATTGACTTACCAATACATGTTTGTATTCGGAAAAGTATTAATGTTTTGTGACTGTATTTTGGTTGCCAAACATTAACACGTACCATTCAGATTCAGTATTTGGAAGAGACCCTCCAAACACACCTGTCCCAAATACTGAACTGGTACTGGGTCGAAAACCCAATTCAGTTTTGTTTTACTGAGTTACAGTTCGCGGTTTGTACATAAAAAAGGCCTTTTGTGATAATGAACAGCTTGATTATACAAAATGGTCAGTTTGCAACCCCAGAAACTGGCTATTTACCTCTGCCCACTAGCTCCAAATGACACCATTGTGGTTTATGTACTAGCCTGGCTCAATAGCTTGGATCAATAGGTTTAAACTAGCACTACTGAGCAGGTTAGCGACAGAGGCTAATAAGGATGTGCTTGTGTTGAGTGACTGCAACAGAACATGTATGAATGCATGAAGGATGTAACCTCAATATTATAGAACTTTTAAAACTGCTGAGAAGCTGTTGGATGGACTTGGGAAACATCTATGCATGGCATTCTTCAGAGTTTAAGCAGGTATGTGAAAGAGAAAAAAACATAGTAACACAATAAGATGATGGACGGAGTGCTGAAACTTTGCCACTTAGGGCGAATGTAGCAACACAACAAGATGATGGATGGATGGTGAGCAGGTTCAAGACTAACTTGCATATGGCTGGGTCCAAACTGGGATACGTGGTGAACAAAATAATGATCGATTAAACCCAGCTCTGTGATTGGGGGTGATTGTTTGAAAAGTGGCAAGGGTACGCCCAGACGTGGGTCCCTTGCTCACTGCACCACTGGGGTCCCTTGCTCACTGCACCACTGGATTCAAGCTAGCTTAGAGGATGAGTGGTGATACCCCGAAACCAGTCCCAGTGTGTTTTTTCCAGTCCTGGGAGGACCTGGCTTGGCAGTTCGGGCTGGACTGTTCCCATGGGGAGCATGGTCAAAACTGATTTGCATATGGCTGGGTCCAAACTGGGCTACGTGGCTAGCAAAATAACTATGGATTAAATCCTGATCTGTGACTGGGGGTGAGTGTTTGTAATGTTTTAACACACCATCAGTCATTTTATTTTGGTTTTGCTACGAGAAAGCATGAGCGTTTGCCAAGCGGTATGATCGCAGACCACTGAGCTGAAGAGATTTGGACCTCAAGCTGACATGTAGGTAGTGAGCTGGGTAGGTAAGAAGAAGCCGGACAGACCAATGACAAAAACTGCCTCATAGCAGCCACCATGTGGTTTCTGGGCGACAGAGAAACAACAAATTTAACAGATCCTTTTTGAAGGGTCAGAAGGCTGGAAATGGTGGAGGCAGCAGAGAAGCACACTATGGGGGTCATTCCAACCCTGGAGGTCATCGACCGCCAGGGTGGATGACCACGGAAGCACCGCCAACAGGCTGGCGGTGCTTCATTTGGGATTACAGCCGCGGTCGCCCAGCCGGGTCCGGCGGTTTCCCGCCGGATTTGCCCCGGCTGGGAGAATCCTCCATGGCGGTGCTGCAAGCAGCACCGCCATGGGGATTCCGACCCCCTTCCCGCCAGCCTGTTTCTGGCGGTTTTTACCGCCAGGAACAGGATGGCGGGAACGGGTGTCGTGGGCCCCCTAACAGGGCCCCAGCATGATTTTCACTGTGAAAATCGCGACGGGTGCAACTGCACGCGTCGCACCCCTGCAACACCGCCGGCTCCATTCGGAGCCAGCTTCTATGTTGCAGGGCCTTTCCCGCTGGGCCGGCGGGCGCTCCTTTGGCGGGCGCCCGCCGGCCCAGCGGGAAAGCCAGAATGGCCTCCGCGGTCTTTTGACCGCGGAGCGGCCAAATGGCGGTGACCGCATGGCGGTCAGAATGACCGCCTATATCATACGTACCGATAAGTATTATAGTTGTGTCTGCGAGGTCACCTAAAGCATAACTGCTCAACCAAACTACAAATACCACAGGTGACTAACTTGCTTTTAGTCTTGGACTGAGTTGCCAGAGTGGACCCTTGGATTTAGGGTTAGTGTCTGTAGACGGTATGGAGGACAATGAAGAACTCAAAACTCAAACTACCTTACTCACCCCCTTCAACAGCCTCTACAACCTGAACTCTTTTTGAGTTGATGACACCAAATTAATTGGAACACAAGGCACTGCTGCTAGCTGCACAATAGTTATTATTTGTATAGAAAATCTGTTCAAAGCCTTTTCTCGAGTCAACAGTCATGAGTTCCCTACAACTAGTAATGTTTTAAGAACACAGGTGTCAGCACAAACCTGCAGACAGGAGAAATCACAGTGGTCCAGGTTGGTCCAAAGGATGACCACAGCATGGACTATTTGCTGGCCAACCACTTTTGAAGATGGGGTCTGGTAGAATCTGATCACAAGAACACAGGCCAAGACTAGAGTGTATTCGAGGGAAAATAAATTTCACCCAGAGACAAAGAGGTTACTGTGGCTGGTTTAGTTATGTCAGAAGGACCCATGCCACTGTTTGAGCTTCCTACCTCTCCCGAAAAGGGAGTGAACCTGCTGCTAGATCACTGGAGCCAGCCAGATTTAAGAGTTGCTTGAGGCCAGATGTGGGAAAGCTGAGCTTGCAAAAGCTTAGCCAACGTTCTGCTATTCGACGTTTTAAGCCAAAATGCCCAGCAAAGGCCCAAAGAAGGGAGGTTGGTCACTTTACAGTTACATAAGAAGATGTGTTGCTCCAAAGTGATACTTCTAATAAAGAACCTGAAACCAGGTGAAGACTGGCGGTTCCCCAACTACATCAGAACTTCTTAAGTCAGCTAACTCACAAGAATCTTGCAAGGTTAAAAATGACTAAGGAGAAGCGTTGCTCTTATTTCTACTGGCCTACACTGGGTGCCTACATTGAGCATTTTTGCCACTCATGCCCTATTTGCAAGAGGAGAAGTAAGGCAGGAGAATAAACAAAGGCATCCTAGCACAACTACCAGTGGAAGGAGCACATTTGAAAGGTTAACAATAGACATGGTGGGTCTACAGAACCCCTCTACTACATCTTGACATAAGTATTTTGATGGTAGAACCCAGTGGTGGTACTTTTGAGGAGCATGACTTCCCCGTGGTAGCCAAGGCTCTAATTGACATCTTTTCATGGGTTGGATTTCTCAGAGAGGTGTTATTTAGCCCGGAGACGAACTTCATGTTTACCAACTTGGAGGCCATATAGGAAGAGTTAGCATACATCTGGTTCACAGCCTAATATTTAAGAAAACTGGAAAATGATGTGGATCACTATGGAGTGGGCCTCAAGAACAAAATCATGGTGCGTGTGATGCACAAGGAATACAGAAACTGTAGGTGAACAAGCCATCAACAGGTAATCAATTTTCATTGCTGGTACCTTGTCAAAATCGATTTGGAGCAGAAAGCCGCTGTGACTATGTTCCAAACTGCGGGGCCAACCAGTAGCTTCAAGTCTCTAGAAGAACACCAGAACTACAATAGGCCGGTTTATAACTCATCAGAATGTCCTGAATGCAGGAAACAAAATGAAACAAATTGCCTTGCCCTGCACTCCTGGCTATATCTTAGAGCCCTGAAAGAAGAGGGGCCTACCAAGAACATCAATGTGTCTATGTCTCCAAACTCTACAGGCATTGCGACTTGCCAGGAATTCCAGTTACAACTATGTTTGAAAACAGCCACCATTCCCTCAAATCCCATCCCAGGGCCATGAAGACAGCACAGCTTACCATGGAATGCTGCACTTTGTGCCATGCTTCTCATCAGCTGTGCGCTGCAGCCTTAGAATGCGCTCTGCCTGGATTTGAAACAGAGTCTTGTGGGAAGGCAGGCCCACGTCATACATCCCTTTGGGGTACGACACACCCAATCTTGTCCCTTGTCCACCAGCCAATAGGAGAACTGCAACTTTATTCTGTGAAATCTGAGCAAAACCTGTGTTAAAAAAAGTACAAAAGAAATGAAAACATTTAATCCATTGTAGTTGTCGATTATTTATCAATGTAAGAGGTTAGATGGGAACACATTTTTAAAACAAATATTCCCCCAAATCCAACACAACAATTAGGCATACTTATATTATTTCTATTTTCAAGGCAGCGCAAACATGAAAAATATTTCAAAATCTTAACTACTCTGAGGAGAAGTTTTGTTTTTGGAATCACAACACCTTTGAACAAGTGCAATGAGGTGAACACGTGTTGACATGTGGGCAAAGAAATTTGCTTTGAATTTTGAAAGACACTGGCAGATTAATAATGAACAGTCTTTGTCAGATCAAGGATCACGCAGGTAATGTTTTTTTCAGCACGATTCTAAGGCACACTCAACTAAATATTTCTTCTCATTTAAAGGTGACAGCTAATCTGTTGCGAGATTAGGAAGAGGCCCACAATAAGTTAACAAGCAAGCTAACCTTTACTTAATTAAAACTGCACGTACCACTATAAATACTTTGTGGGCTAATTTATAAATGAGAGGATCGTGCTAGACAACGTTTGGTTTTAAAATTGTGTTCTCTCATCGAAGCATAGCAGAGGATCAATTAAAGGCTTAGTTTTCTGATGTTTTATAGGTGTGTAACTAACTTTGATGGTAGATATCTGAAGTCTAAGGTGCAAGTCATCATGCAGACCGGCCTTGCAGGGGCATCTCTAGAAGTGCCATGTCTTCTTACTTACCTGTAGAGTGTGTAAATCCTTGTGAAAAGTCTACCAGTAGCCATTATACTTCCCTCTGGCCTAGTGTGGAGGGTGTGAAATTTTCTGAGTATATGAAGAAACAAGAGAAATATTCACACAGTACTTAACTAGGACTTATATCACATGAAAAAAGCTACCATTTCTCATGGTAAGACTTAAGCAACGAAATGTGAATTTACATGTCTTAGCTACCAGTTGGAAGTGGTGAGGGGGGAGCGGAGCTAAAAGCCTAGAAATTTCACTTTAGATCAAACTCCAACCTGGTGCGGGTGTGCCATCAACAGGGCATTGGGTATCAATCCATCTCCTTTTGGGGATGTCGGACTTATCTTGGACCTTACATTTTTAAAGGTATCCCTTCAGGACAGCTTGATGTGGGAAGACGGCACCCTTACATTATGTTGGGCATCACTTTTGCTTTTATGCATGTAAAAAGCATGCCTTGTGAATAAAGATTGCAGCATTATGACAACTGATCAATTTCTTTTTTGATAAACAATTTTTTTTAGTTTCAAGGCAGTAAGGACAACCAGTACATACTGCCACACCAATCGAATTATGGCTTCTGAACAAACACGTGGTGACAGAACCTTGATCTCGGGCAGACATACACAAAAGCAATCCATTAGTACAAAAGGAATATGTAAGGAAATGCCTCCTTGGCATGGTTACCCCCTGACTTTTTGCCTTTGCTGATGCTAAGTTTTGATTTGAAAGTGTGCTGAGGCCTGCTAACCAGGCCCCAGCACCAGTGTTCTTTCCCTAACCTGTACTTTTGTTTTCACAATTGGCACACCCTGGCATCCAGGTAAGTCCCTTGTAACTGGTACCCCTGGTACCAAGGGCTCTGATGCCAGGGAAGGTCTCTAAGGGCTGCAGCATATCTTATGAAACCCTGGGGACCCCTCATTCAGCACAGACACACTGCTTGCCAGCTTGTGTGTGCTGGTGAGGATAAAACGAGTAAGTCGACATGGCACTCCCCTCAGGGTGCCATGCCAACCTCACACTGCCTATGCAGTATAGATAAGTCACCCCTCTAGCAGGCCTTACAGCCCTAAGGCAGGGTGCACTATACCATAGGTGAGGGCACCAGTGCATGAGCACTGTGCCCCTACAGTGTCCAGGCAAAACCTTAGACATTGTAAGTGCAGGGTAGCCATAAGAGTATATGGTCTGGGAGTCTGTCATACACGAACTCCACAGCACCATAATGGCTACACTGAAAACTGGGAGGTTTGGTATCAAACTTCTCAGCACAATAAATAAACACTGATGCCAGTGTACATTTTATTGTAACATACACCCCAGAGGGCACCTTAGAGGTGACCCCTGAAACCTTAACCAACTACCCGTGTGGGCTGACTGGTTTTAGCAGCCTGCCACACTCGAGACATGTTGCTGGCCACATGGGGAGAGTGCCTTTGTCACTCTGTGGCTAGTAACAAAGCCTGTACTGGGTGGAGATGCTTATCACCTCCCCCTTGCAGGAACAGTAACACCTGGCGGTGAGCCTCAAAGGCTCCCCCCCCCTTTGTTACAGCACCCCAGGGCATTCCAGCTAGTGGAGTTGCCCGCCCCCTCCGGCCACGGCCCCACTTTTGGCGGCAAGGCCGGAGGAGATAATGAGAAAAACAAGGAGGAGTCACCGGCCAGTCAGGACAGCCCCTAAGGCAACTTGAGCTGAGGTGACTGACTTTTAGAAATCCTCCATCTTGCAGATGGAGGATTCCCCCAATAGGGATAGGAATGTGACCCCCTCCCATTGGGAGGAGGCACAAAGAGGGTGTAGCCACCCTCAGGGCTAGTAGCCATTGGCTACTGCCCTCCCAGACCTAAACACACCCCTACATTCTGTATTTAGGGGCTCCCCAGAACCTAGGAACTCAGATTCCTGCAACCTAAGAAGAAGAGGACTGCTAAGCTGAGAAACCCTGCAGAGAAGACGGAGACACCAACTGCTTTGGCCCCAGCTCTACCGGCCTGTCTCCCCCCTTCTAAAGACACTGCTCCAGCGACTCTTTCCCCAGGGACCAGCAACCTCTGAATCCTCAGAGGACTGCCCTGCTCTAGAAGGACCAAGAAACTCCAGAGGACAGCGGCTCTGTTCACCCAAGACTGCAACTTTGTTTCAAAGGAGCAACTTTAAAACAACTTGCGTTTCCCGCCGGAAGCGTGAGACTTGTTACTCTGCACCCGACGCCCCCGGCTCGACTTGTGGAGAAACAACACTTCAGGGAGAACTCCCCGGCGACTGTGAGACCGTGAGTAGCCAGAGATGCCCCCCCCTGACCCCCCACAGCGACGCCTGCAGAGGGAATCCCGAGGCTCCCCCTGACCGCGACTGCCTGTTCCTCAGATCCCGATGCCTGGTAAAGACTCTGCACCCACAGCCCCCAGGACCTGAAGGATCCGAACTCCAGTGCAGGAGTGACCCCAAGGAGGCCCTCTCCCTTGCCCAGGTGGTGGCTAACCCGAGGAGCCCCCCCCTTGCCTGCCTGCATCGCTGAAGAGACCCCTTGGTCTCCCATTGATTTCCATTGGAAACCCGACGCGTGTTGGCACACTGCACCCGGCCGCCCCGTGCTGCTGAGGGTTTACTTTCTGTGCTGACTTGTGTGTTCCCCGGTGCCCTACAAAACCCCCCTGGTCTGCCCTCCGAAGACGCGGGTACTTACCTGCTGGCAGACTGGAACCGGGGCACCCCCTTCTCCATTGAAGCCTATGCATTTTGGGCACCACTTTGACCTATGCACCTGACCGGCCCTGAGCTGCTGGTGTGGTAACTTTGGGGTTGCTCTGAACCCCCAACGGTGGGCTACCTTGGACCCAAACTTGAACCCCGTAGGTGGTTTACTTACCTGCAAGAACTAACAAACTCTTACTCCCCCTAGGAACTGTGAAAATTGCACTGTCTAGTTTTAAAATAGCTATATGTGATTTATTTGAAAACTGTGTATGCTATTTTGATTATTCAAAGTTCCTAAAGTACCTACCTGCAATACCTTTCATTTGAAGTATTACATGTAAAATTTGAACCTGTGGTTCTTAAAATAAACTAAGAAAATACATTTTTCTATACAAAAACCTATTGGCCTGGAATTGTCTTTGAGTGTGTGTTCCTCATTTATTGCTTGTGTATGTACAACAAATGCTTAACACTACTCCTTTGATAAGCCTACTGCTCGACCACACTACCACAAAATAGAGCATTAGTATTATCTCTTTTTGCCACTATCTTACCTCTAAGGGGAACCCTTGGACTCTGTGCATACTATTCCTTACTTTGAAATAGTGCATACAGAGCCAACTTCCTACAGAATATATACATAGAGGCCCATCATAAGGTGATTTATAATACTTCGCCCAGCCATTTCCCCAAAATGTGATCATACTTGCGGGGGCATCCCCTTGCCTCGTAGATCGGCTTCTCCTGTCTGGCACACCAGTCCACTCCCACCCTCCACTGCACAATAGTTGGCTGAGCCGCTGCTATCCATCTCATTACAATGTCTCTTAGCTACCATGAGGGCAGTGCCCAGGAAGAGCCAGTCCAATCTGGTGCTCCTGAGACCCTCCATAACTCCCAGCAGTACAGGTAGAGGAGATGGTGGGACTTCCCAGCCAAGGAGTTTTGTAAGTTCCTTTAATAAGGTGCTCCAATAGCGTTTTATCAGAGGGCACAACCATATCATGTGAAAGAAGTCTACCGGGGATGCATTGCATTTGGGGCCAAGTGGGATTTGCCAAGAGTGCCGCTCAATACAGTCTTGCAGGGGATAGATAAACCTCATTTAGATAATATATTTGTATGAGTCGCAGGCGGGAGGATATGGTGATAAACCGTGGAGCCATTAGGCATCCTGCCAGTCTTCATCTCACAATGGTCCTATCCAACCCTCCCATCGCTCCCTCACGTGGGCTGGGTTTCCTGGGGTGTTATTGATCAGCATTTTGTAGACAACTGATCAAATTTAACATGACATACTTGTATAGTCAGGCCATTGTAAAACAGACAGAAGACAGGAATTAGCAAAGAGTAATTTCAGAGTATTCTTTAGAAAAGAAGACACCCATGTCAACTTCTTCCAGGTCCCTTTATTGATCAGCCTACAATCTAAACTGTCAAACAGTACCCCAGTGACAAAAGTACTGAATACCCGAAAGCACAGAGGAAGGTTGGTATCTGAGTGTTCCAGGCTTGTTTAATTATTAATTTAAACAGACTAAGAAGACCTGTGGACTTAGCAAAATTAACTTCCGATGCAACAGCCACCTATCCCACTATAATCCATACCATGAAGGGTCTGGTTCTCTCAAGATAACGCGGCTTAAATTTGATTTTCTGTGGTAGAATTTTAGGCTACTTTCAGAACAACATCTGATGGGCAAGTAAATGTAAGATTGAAAACGCTACATGATAACACAGGCCATGCAGAAAGATTAATGGATTCAGTCTCTCTGTAATCTGACAGCAATACTTTCCCGAGAAAGGGAATAAGAGTGTTGACATGCTGTAAAAGTATTGAAGTATAAACAAAAGTGATGGATGGAAAGCTTGAATTCATCTCATCCTCTGGTAATTACTTGAGCTGCATCCCAGTCCATTGTTCTTTTGCACACCATGTCACCTCAGTTTAGACCCATATATATAAAAATCTGTCCTGACCCTGCTCCAGTAGAATGGTACAGCCTGAACTAATTGGTCAGGTCCTCCCTCAACTAGTACATAAGCAACCCAAGACCGACTTCACACTTATTAAAGCTCATTAGTTGGGTCTGGCTTGGTTCCAATGGCAAAGTGTGCATGGGACCCACATCCGGGCTGTTTCTCATAAGATGGGTCTGGCTTGGTTCCAATGGCAAAGTGTGCATGGGACCCACATCCGGGCTGTTTCTCTCATTTTGTTTTGCACTTCTTTCTCTCTGATGTTGTCCTGTCTTGTGGGTATAGTGTGAGTGAGCAAATATGGACAGTGAGCTTGTCAGCTAGATAAGCAGGGGTACTGTCAGTTACGGTGCATACTCTTTTTAACATGTATCTACGTAGAAGGTAACTTTATCTCTTTTTTTAACCGATACTATGGGAAGAGGCCAGTCAAACAAAAGGCTTGAGTTACATAGCTATCTACCATGAGAGGTACTGATGTAGCATGTAAAGGACTGCACCAGGCCCAAAGCCATTTCACATCTCCCAATAAAACATAAGAAGCAAGTGACCAGCAACACAGGCTTCACTTCAGAGTCAGGGAACAGAGTAGTTTACATTGACAATGCTTTTAGAACAGGGTGTTATTCAGAGGATTGGCTTGTTAGCTCAGAGTCAAATAACTGAGCATTTTTAACTACATTTTAAAGCCACAAAACAACAGAGAGCTGTCCTGGTGGGATGGTTGTGGCATGGAAGGATGTAGGAGATCCATACAAATGCAGGATGAAGGCAAAGGGCTTATGTCACTGGAGTAGGACCTGAGGTTCCTGACTGGTATAGTGGGAGCAATGATGAAAATACTCCTTTTCTGATTTTAAGATGTGGCAGCAGGGTTCAGAGTGCTGCCCTAACTATCAATAACAAGCATTTGCAATGCAATAGGTCTCGCATTTGCTTGTGTTAGAGCTATTGACATTGTAAATTCATAACTGGACTTCTCTTGCCACACAAATTGGTCAACCCTGCCTCTTAATTTTGTCTTTTCCTGCCATGTAATTGTGTGGCCCTGCATATAACTAAAGCATTTCCACTTACCTTCTTCCTCTATCTGCACCAAAATATGAAAATGTTGTCATTTAGCATCATAATTTAAATCTGCCATGCTAATTCCAATAGAATACCACTTTCACCACCCCACCATCAGAGTTGCTAGTTGGCTATCGCAATTCCCCAAAAAAGACACAAGACAGCCACAGAGGAGAAATAAACTAGAAGGGTCACCCAAACATATCCAGTGTGTTCAAACAGTCAGATTGTAATAAGGATGTTAAGTTGGCCTGACCATGGGCATGGTTAAAAGCCCACAATACTTACAACAGGTCAAAGCACTTGCGCTCTCAACCTAAAAGGAGGAGGTGATGTGTGTTGTGGGGGGGTATATGTATAGATGTGAAATATGTGTCTGTCGATCTATTAGGGCGGTGCTGTGAATGCTAAGCAGAAGGCAAAAGTAAGTGTTACAGGACGGACTGAACATAACGCGAAGGAGCATTATTATGCAGTGCAGTACTTGAATAGTTGGGCACTCAACTATTCTGGTGTGCCTGTTTGCTTCTAAGAACTGCCAGTATCATCCCATTAACAGTATTGCGCTCTTAATGGTAAGTGGCAGAAGATGCCCATTTGAAGCATTGATAAGATTGTCTACGCATGGCTGTCTCTGACAGACGTCTCTGGAGTAATGTGCCTGTTCCAGTGCACAGCTGGATGTACACAGAAGTAAAACTGATTGTGGAGGTTGTCAGTGGATGTCTGTCTTGGCACATGATTAAGGGACACTGCGTGTTAGTGCAGCGTTGTCAGAACATGGATTGGTAATGACCATTAGGATTGGGGAAGTGCTGCACGGCTGTCTCCACCAGGAACGGAGGGCCGCGTGCCACTGCAGAGCTGTTTGAGAGAAGGTGTGTGTGTGTGTGTGTGTGTGTGTGTGTGTGTGTGTGTGTTTGTTTGAGAGAAGGATGTGTGTGTGTGTGTTTGAGAGAAGGGTGTGTGTGTGTGTGTGTGTGTGTGTGCGTGTGCTAGTAAGGTCATTTCTAAGAATGGGCGGTGCTAATGCATGGCGGTGAGTGGTCGGCTGCCGTACCAGTCTGGACTGGGGGACGGCAGCATTATACTCTAAGCATTGGGCTGGGGGCATAGTGTGCTCTCCTAGCTGCGCCATGCCTATGCTGCAGTGCAGAGCAAGCCAGCCCTCTGTCATGCAGCGCAACTGTTGAACTTATACTAGGTGCTGTCTCTTGGCGGCACCGGGTGCCGCAGAGCACACTGCTTGGGGAGGTAGGTGATGCCAGCAGCGAGAACACTGCTCTGGTATTCTCAGTGGAGGGCCTTCAGCTCCTGTAACCTTAACAATGGGGCACGTGTGTGTAACAGATAGGGGCAGCACTGCGAAAAAGCTGTAGTCCTCATGAACTACCAATACGGGTAGTTGCCTCTTGTTATATACGTGAGAGAGGTTATTAACCAATGCCCAGCTACTTCTAGGGCTTTGGTGCTCCATAGAAGTAAAACGAGTAGCTTTAGTCGCCTACTGCCTATGCCCCGGTACCTTATTTTCAGGGCCACTGGACTAAGCACGAAGGGAGAGAAAAAATGAATAGTTCATCCACGCTGTAGGATACTGACAATCATTGAATAATCCATGTAAAAGGGGCAAGATGTGACAAAAACAGCCTAAAGGCGGGACAAAAGTAAAGCATTTACCAATGAAATCAACTTATTTTTGATAGACAAGCCCATGAACAAGTGAAAGTGATGAATGTGACAAGGGCATGGTTAAAAGCCCACAATATTTACAACAGGTCAAAGCGCTTGCATGTTCTGCCTAAAAATAGAGCGAAGGAAAAATCGGGTTGGTATAATTAAAAGGTTAAAAAAAAAAGTTGGAGATGGCCAATTAGAATAATTTTAGAAAAAGGCAGAAAGCACTTCATATCCAGTAGCAGAAATATACCAGTTAACCATGCAAGTACATGGTCGGCAAATATCTTCTGATTTGTGCTCAGTAACAGATGGATGCGGTGCCAAAACCAGAGTGTGAGAATTCAAAACTTTGCTGGTTCAGGATGAAACATCCAACACCTTCCTTGGAAATGTTTAAGAGTTCTTTCTTAACATATAAATTATAAAGCACCTAGACATCGCAAATTTAAAACACGTTAAGCATTATCTTGACCAGCAAAGAGTTATTCTTGAAGTAGTAAATAAATATTTCTACCTAGGCTAGAAGGTACAGACATTGTTCAAAGTAATGAAAAGAGCCTGAAAGGTAGGCTTTAGAAAGTAGACGTCAACGGCACAGATGCTAAATAGTGAGATTCTTATAGTAGAGCTTCAGGGGTCCGTTACTGCGTCTAATGTCTTTTAATATGTTTTTATAAATTACTTCGAAGATAATGCAAGGACTAAGGTTTCCATCTTTTGATGATGATACAAAACACAACAGGATAGAGAAACAGAGCAATGCGTGGTAGTACAAAGGAATCTAGATCGCCTTGGAAATAGGGCTGAGCAATAACAAACGTGGTTTATATTGGATAACAGCGTAACTATGTGGTGATTTATTTTGAGACAATGACACAAATAACAAATACTGCAGTTTGCAAAGTAATATGTGAATTATGCTGTGTGGAACGTGCATCTAAACTACGGCTATTGAAGCAATTCTACAAGTGAGATAGTAAGACTGCACAGAGATCACTGCGTTTAATTTTCAGCACTGCACAGGCAAAATGATATTAATGAACTGAAAACATTTTGAAAGCAGCAGTCAAACGTGCTTTAATCGCATTCAGAGTCTGAACGACCACTGAAAAAGGATTTACTGAAGGCACCAATAAAAAGCTTCTTTCCCCAAGATAAAGCTGTTTAAAGATAAGAATAATTTCACTGAGTTTACCTCTGGTATTATCCAAAAGAGGCATAATGCTTGTGGATACTGAAAGTAGAGACACTGGCACCGGTGAAAGCAGTTGTTAAACTGGAAGAGGACTGGTATTTGGAGAGCAGAAACTGTTCACTACATAGACTCTGAAACATTTGCCTAACCTAATTAATTTGGAAGCTGATCATACAGAAGAATTGTCCAAATGCCATTGAAGGCCCTGAACCTGAGACCCTAGAGCAGAGGTCTTCAAACTGGGGGGCGGGCGGGCCTGAAGTGATCCCAGGGGGGGGCCCAGATTCTGCCCAAAATAAATATTATACAGATAACAGGCCTTTGTTTTAAGCAGAAGCATGTTATTGCAGTTTTAAAAAGGTAACAGGAATTAACTGGAATGTTTAAATAGGTTTAGATATATTTAAACATCGCCATTTTTATAAAAGAATTGTGAAAAATTCTGAGGGGGGCCCAATGATTTTTATTTTTCAACTGGGGGGGCGCAGCATTAAAAAGTTTGGAGACCTCTGCCCTAGAGGCTTTCAGGGAACTTGAGAAGTCGGGATAGCCCAGGACGGCAGGTGACAGGTTTTTGAAGATAAAAGTCCGACTACGATCCTCTTTCAAGAAACCTGGAGACACTTTAACTTAGGGCTCCACAGGCTTTACCAAATGAAGGATCAATGGTATTCTTAAAGTCTATCTTTCTAGACTGAATTTCTGGGGCCGTAAGTTCAGTGTTCATGTGCCTTGGTTTCAGTATATCAAAAGCAATCAGTGTCGAAGTGTTTTACTGCACCATAATTTGCCATTTTATATGATGCATTTTACTCCTGTATAAGGCAAACGCCCTCACAGACTAAGAGTTATAAAGTTATTCAAGGGCAAAACATATTTTCAAAAAAAGACCAGTGTCTTTTGAGTCAAAAACGAAACATTGAATATGCCTCTCTGTTGGGATGGAAGGGGAATAGAAGGGTAGGAGGAGTGGGAAGCATATGTGAGGGAATATACTCACATATAAAATGTGGTTTTGATGTCATGATTTAGACTAACAGGAAGAGTATATTTGCATGAAACATCTGCATTCCCATTTTTACTAGGATCTGAAGTAACAACCTTTATGTGTCCTATTTACACAAGGATTTTGGCTGCTAATACATTAATCCACAGAACTCTGACCCAGAAACTAATAACACAAATTTGACTGGCAACGAGAAAATGGTAGAGGGCGAACATTCTAAGTCATCAAAAAATGCTTTCTCTAGGAAATCAGAAAAAGGAAAGTCTGCTGCTGAATCCCACAAGAACCTCTGGTGACAAAGACTTCCTCTATTGCTTCCTGCTTAGACTAGAGGCTGCTATGCACTTTCCCTCTTCATCTGTATATGCCAGAAGACTAGCATTCCACGGCCTTTCTGTGAAGTGAGCCTGACTGGTACGCCTGGATCTTTATAAGCTAAGGCAGACTAACACTGCCTTCTACCGCTATATACCAAAGTAGACTATTATTTTCCTGTGCCTTTATAAACTTAGGCAGACCAACTTTCCCCGGTGCCTCTTTGTTCAGCAGCAGACTAGTATTTTTCAAATACTTCTTAAATCCCTCTACTGCTGTAACTTCTGCCTCTCCCCGAGCCTAGATGCCTTGTCAAATACCTTAATTGTATAAATGTAGCACTTAACTGAATACATGTATGATTGAGTTACTTGTCTTTTATTTTGTATACCAATAGCGGGTCGGCTTTGCCATCAGTTTTTAAAATATTGCTCTAGGAAAATAAAATGTTGGGACACCTCAAACCACAACATCTGAAACAGTCCGATGTCTGCTGCCTGATAATGACATTAAACCACAGTGTTTAAATCAGTGTACTGTCAACTGAAGTGGAGGCACTATGCAGATATATAGATACACATACATTTCCCAGAATGTATCACATTATATTTTTCCATATATGTGATATAGACTTTTTGTTCACCATAGCGGCATGCATGAATTCCTGCCATCTTCTTACAATGGACGAGTAAGGGTTAATAAATACAGCCTGTTTGATAGTAGCTCACAAATGGGCATGGCCAACCCAAAATTTCCCATTCAAGGTGAAAATTATTACAGATATTTTTTAACACCATTTGACCCCCCCCCCCATACTTAGTAGGTTTTCTTAAAGACCTTTCGCGACATTCCCTATTTTGCAGCTTTTTTTCGTTTTCTTTTTTACAGGGAGTGGCATTTTGCACACTTCCGAATACAGCTGTCTTTCCATACCCTTGGATTACACACAGTACCTAGCCGTAAAAAGACGAGAACATCTGACAGGGAGTCTATCAGAGAATATAACCTGAGCAAGACCTAAAAGAATTTTCTAGCTTATTTGTTAAGAATTTGCAATTCTATTAACACAGAGGCGAGGATTATGCTTCTCCTTCTTTCCCGTTTATTATAACTCAAAATACAGCAGCCAATCAAATAAAAACTTTTCATAAAAGTACGTTTCCCATAAACATGTGACATCATAAAAGTAGCGCCAATTATGCACATATCATCATATATAAACACCACAGCACCAAAAACCGTCCTCTTTCTTTGCCCCATACGTCAGCAAATCTCATCTCAACTGGATGCCAAATTGAACACTTCGTCAACGTTGCTCTACACCTGGCTGCGATACTGGCCAAACAAACTGAGGACCAACAAGGTTTGGAATTAGAAGGAAAGGGACCTGCGTCACTCACATGTTCTTTAAGTCGGAATCTGGAAGGAACATTAGTATATAGGAAGGTAACCTCCTGATATGATAGGTAAATGTCACGTAAAACAATCTGGATAACATTGGATGGGAGTAGGGAACATGATATTCATGCAGTTTTTCATGAATACATTGCAATAACAACATTACATCAGAAAATTCTGACCGGGTGGGATAATTCTCGCCTCCGTGTCCTTAATAGAATCGAACATTTTTGACGCCTAAATTAGAAAATGTTGTATTCTATGTCAGGACCGGAGGCTTTCAGATTATGCTTGTTTAAAGATGTTGTATAACAACAGAAGAGACATCTAAAGTTGGTTTATAACAGAAGGTCTTAAAAGTAGAATCTGGTGACCAGTCTGCACCTTTCATTATGTCTTGGAACTCAAAGCCCAAGCCAAAGGATTTGGATGCCATCGTCCCTCAGACAATATTGAGTGCCAAATTTAGAGGTGTCTATACCCACTTCGGTCAGAATAAATTTCACCTAACGAGCCAAGGTGGCTGATGACACAGGTTGAAAAGGCTTCTGCAGAGCAATGAGGAGTTGACCTCCCTGACAGAATTCTCTAGCACAGTCTTCATACCCCTCTAAACACTGAACAATGCATAATCTGGGATCAGCAATGAAACTAGGATAGGCCACTTTTTTGTAAAGTGTCTTGGTCCTTCGGGAAATCGAAAAGGTAACGCCCTCGGGAGCATTCACTCTACCTGATATATCTAAGGCATGGACGTCGGAAAACTGTCTGCAAGTGATGAAACATAAAAGCACAGTCAACTTAGCTAACAACTGTTTTCTGGACAGGTCAGAATTAGTGGGCCATCTCTGTAGAAACTTTATAATAATGTTGACTTACCACAAATTAGAATAGTTGGGCAAAGGGGGATTGGATAAACGAATGCCCCTTATAACCCTGCTAACCAGAGGATGTTCACCAACTGGATTCCCGTCAATAAAGGCATGACCGGCAGATATGGCGGATATATAATTGTTGACGGAGAAAAAGGTCAAGTCTCCAGAAGCCACCTCCACTAGGAAGTTAGTCGCAGAAGTAATGGGCACCCTCATGGAATCTTAGTTCCGCAAAGTGCACCAACCCAATCACTTTCGCCAAGAAGAGGCACAGCATTTGAGTGGAATCTGCCCAGGATGCGAATCTAAACATGAGAGAGAGTTCTGAAAGGTCTGCCACAAATCATCATTGCTTGAAATCCGAAAGGCCATGAGCTGCAGCCTGCCTTGTATAAGAAAAGGATGCAGGAGGCCTGTCAGATATGTCAAGAGATTGGGAGTTGATGGAATCTGAACTGGGAGATCTCAAGACATTTCTAAGAGGATTGGGAACAAGGTTTGAGCTCTCCACAAGGGAGTGACCAGGATCAGTTCCACTCACTGGCATCAAACTTGTGCCGTTACTCTCGGAATCATTAGGAATGGAGAAAAGGCATAATGAAGATGGCCCACCAATGTTGAAGGAAGGCATCTGTGGCTAAGGGCATGGGATCTTGCCTCCATTAGAAGAACTGGGGAGGTTGATGAGACAGACGGGAGGCAAACAAGTCTATGTGATACTGACTCCAACAAAGTTGAAGTGCTTAGAAAACTGAATGGAGAAGCTTCCATTTGCTGGGATCCCTGTGAAACCTAGAGTTTCAATCGGCTAACGTGTTCAGTTGCCAAGGGAGGTATTCCGCTATCACTGATATGCGGTTCTGGAGGGAATAATGCCAGAAGGTTTTCTGTATCTCCGCTAGGATACGGGACTTCATACCTCCCAACTTGTTTACGTACTGTACTGCCAAGATGCTATCCAACCTGAGGAGCACACACCAATTGGACCGGGGAGCTAAAGTCTTGATCGCAAAGGAGCTGGCTAAAAGCTCCAAGCAGTTTATGTGCAGAAGAGTTTTGTCTTGAGACCACCGCAGCCCATGGAGATGGTGCCGCACCTATCAACCCACCCCCACTTGCTGGTGTCGGACTCCAGAATCACGTCTGGATGTGAGCTGAAAATAGCTCTCCCGTTCCAGGCGTACATGTAGTCTAGCCACCAGTGGAGCTCGTTCCTTGTCTCGAGAGTGAGCATTATGAGCTCTGAATATGAGAGGCCCTTCTGAAGGTGGTGGATTGTTCCACATATTAACTGAAGACATTTTTAGTGAGGGGGAAAAATCTGAATCGATAGGTAAGCATCTTTTAAGTTTAGACTAACCAACTGGTACCACGATGCTTGTTTCCGGTACATGGAGGACCTGGCCTGGCAGTTCACGCTGGACTATTCCCATGTGGAACAGGGTCACGAGTGATTTGCAAATGGCGGAGTCCAAACGGAAGTGGCATGGTGAGCAAAAAAAATTGATGGACTAAACCCAGATCTGTGACTGGGGATGTATATTTGATTGGGTCTGCATTCCGTCCATCATTTGTGTTTGACTGCTTTGCTTACCTAGGGTAGGGTGCTGAATTTGGATGAACACCTGCACCCAATCTTGGTACCAGATGTCCGTGAGGACTAATGTGAAACAAAGAATCAAGTATTTGGTGTCTAATCAGAGGGTTTAACCTGGGGTCAGGAGGCTGGAACCATTGCTCCTAGTTGTATTCATTTATTTATAGGTCTTTATAGTGGGCACTAACACCCGAATGTGTCTAGTGTTAGTAATACAGAAATGTAATAGTAACTTCCCTAAGAGTGGGTGATGGCATTTATGAGTAAATGGCAGCGATTTCCAGTGCTTCACAGTGCTAGAGAGAAAGCTGTGTCACTAAAGGTGATCCAACAGAACTTGGGGAGTATCGGTAGTGATGCAGCTTTTGAAATAAGAGTCCGATGTTAATGTCTTGTTCACAGCAAGGACATTTTGGAGAAAGAGGGTTGACATGATGTTCTGCTTTCCTACATATCTCCTATCGGAGCCTACAGAACCTCTCTGGAATGCACTTCTGAGTTCAAAGAAGACCTTTATTGTTGTTAATTCTTCCCCACCCACAAGTTCTTGAGAGACAAATTAGTAGATTTCAAGCACAAAGTAGTCGCAGCAAGAAAACAAAATATATCGCAGTACTTCTCAGTTGCAATGTACACAGCAAATATATAATATATTCAAAGCAAAGCATAAAAGTCCAAATTCATCACCGTATGAGCAAGTAGGACCTATCTTCAGCTTCACCTTTCTGGGGTCTGCAAGTTGATGACTCCGGTCAACTGCGAGAAAGAGAGTATCTACCCACACGGGAGACTGGCAGCTGACGTCTAGCTCCAGCCTAAAGTCAAGCAGATTCTAATCTAACTCACTGTAGCCCAGAGTCATCCTTACAAAAGCGTGCCCCCTCCTCTCAGACTCGGGAAAACTACACAAGCCTTTGGAGACTGGCCAGATCTCCTAGACTTCTCCTATTCCCAAGGCAGAGCAGAAAGAAAAACACCAAATGTACTCTCTCTTATCGGGTCTAGTCTGGTGTGAAGAAAACAGCTTGGTTCATCTTGTGGAAAAACATAGCTTGGAAAAATACAGCTTGGATTCTCAACTGCAATGTCTAACTCCACGTTAAAGCCAATAGGCAGCTAACCTAAATATCAAATGTAATGTCTCATATCATGTCAAAGCCAATAGGCAGCTAAACTGAATACAGCATGTCAAAGCCAATAGGCAGAATACAGTATGTAATGGCTAATGCCATGTCAAAGCCAACAGGCGGCTAAGCTGAATACAGAATATAATGGCTAACTCCATGTTAAAGCCAATAGGCAGCTAAACTGAACAAAACATATAATGTGCTACTGGTGAACATTGATCAACTAATATGCGCAGTGGTGAAACACAAAGTCATTGGTCAAACACAATTAATAGCATCACACATGATGACAATATACTATACAAAGGGAACTGTAAATTGGTTCTCTGCTTCACTAGCAGGAGATAATGGATCGAACCGTCTAAGGTTGCAAATCACACTTGGTCAGACACAGTTCATTGTGAGTCAAACTGGACTCCTACACGTTTTACACGTTGGATAGGTGCGGGTTTTCATCCAAATTAGGAGACCAAAAAGCTAGTTCTGGAACTAGGATTTTTTTTTTACCAGGTCTAGGTTTTCAGTTTTATTCACGTTCAATTTATGTTATTTTCCTTATCCAGCTTGTGGCGCCTCAAACAGTTAAACATAGCTTCAAGTATTTCTCTGGCTATGGTCCCCATCATTTTGGAAATAATCTGGATGTTGTGGCACGCATGGGTAAAGTCGCATTGACAGTCTGGATGAGGAAGGGCAAAGGGGCCATATATACAACAAACAGAGGCAGTGCCCTGCAGGACGGCACAAGTTACAGACCTAGCATCAGATAAGTGCAAGTCCAACTGTAAGCGTAAGGACCTGTTGGGAAGAAATTTTATTACAAGACCGGAGGCTCATATTATGCAGTCTTTTGTTGCTTTTATTTCAAACAGCAGCCAAGTAAAAAACTACAATAACCAGAGAAACCAAAACTACAAAAATGACATCATAGCTGAACAGCCAATAGGATATCGAACACCAGTATTAATATCTTAACTGCGAGCAACAAGTCCTCTTTTCTTGCTGCTCGCAGTCAAGATAAGTATACATGTTTTTTCTCCGCTTTATTATCTGTGAGAAATGTTTATTATTGTGTTCATATTTAATGTCAGTATGTTTATCCTTGCACGCGCGTTCTATTTTTCATAAGCGGCGCGTCTTTTAAACAGCGCTCGAGCAGCGCGTCCTTGAACGGTCTTCGGCCGTTGGAGGCGCGCGTCGGCATGCGCGCATTCCTCGCATTCCTGACTGACCTGAATTCGCGTTCCTCCAGGAGCAGTTCAACGGATTAGTTTACGAGCGTATTTTCGCTCGTTTGTCTCTCCCCTTCAGCCAGCCTCCGCAATTGAGCTGTACAGCTCCCGGCTTTTACTCGTTTTCCTCCCGGAGGTTTGCCCTTTCAGGACCGCCCCCTTAATTTCAGCTCCTGCCCCCCTTGGCCACTCCCTCTCTCCTTTGCCTCACATTTAACCCATTTCTGACCAAATATTATTTAAAATTGTTGTATAAAGCCTTTAATACATTTATTTTAGTAAAAATATATATTTACTAATTTTGCCTGTTGTCAGCAATATGGCTGAGGAAGAAGATTCCCAAGTTTTTCAGAAAAACTTAAAATCTTTCATCAAAGACTCAGTTCAACAGGCAGCGAATGTCTCCATGTCAGACATAACCAAAAATCTAGAAGCCTCTTTTTCTAAAATAATGTCCACCAAAAATGCCTTCTAACAAAGGCAAGAAACGTGCGGCTACCCTCCCGGTGCCTTCAAAAGGCGTTTCTGCTGGTCCTTCCACCCGAGAGGTGTTCAAATCGGGTCCCTCACCTTCCCCAATCCATATTACGCAGTTGAGAGACACTGATGATGACGATGATGACTCTCCTAGTCATACTGACGATATGGACGGGTCTTCGGATCCTTTTTCGTGTGGGCCTTTGGAGAAAAGGCGTAGAATTTCTCCCAGTGACGGTGGTGACGTTCACCCTGTGTCTCATATTTTGGTGGACCATGCGGGTGAACCTTTATTTGACCCTTCCCTCATGGTTCATCCAAATTCAAAGGAATGGTACCCGTCTGATCATGTGGCTGACTATGTCTCATTCTTTTTACGCCACCCCCTCGACAAGGCTACCCGCAATAAGCTTAAGTCTGAATGTCCTCGTCCCTCTTTACCAGACAATATTACTTCTACTCCGATTATTGATCCCAATATGCTTATGTTTTTTACCAAATTTGGCAAGGATCCTAAGAAAGGCATTGATAGAGCTTGGTCAGGTTGTCAGGACAAGCTCCTGGATTTGGTGGGCTCTCTCACCAGAATTTTTTACTTGGCGGAGGAAGCCAAAATGGATAACAGTCCTATAGACCCCGAAGTTCTATCGAACTGGGCGCAACGCGCTATCTGCATGCTGGGCAATGCCAATACTCAGCTATCTATTGAAAGAAGGAAAAGTCTATTACTGAAAATTGATCCTAAGTTAGCTTCTTTAGCTTCTAAGGATGATGGTCCATCTGCTAATGGCCAACTTTTTGGAGATTCTTTTATTAGAGAGCTTGGGAAGTATGTGTCCACCTTTGCCTCCCTGGACAAAGCCCAACTTTCTATGAAGAAGATCTTTTCATCCCGGGTTTTTGCCAGGGCCGGCAAAGGCAGGAGTCGCTTTGCCGGCCGTTCCATCAGAGGCCAATACGCCAATAGAGACTCCTACAATCAGCAATCCCAGCTTGAGACCTACACGGCTTATAAGCCAAGATTCTATCCCCGTCGATCAAGAGGTTACCGTCACAGAGGCTACGCCAACAGGGGAGATCAAACCTCTGGTAAGTCTTTCCAGTTCTGGCCTTCCTCCAGTAGGAGGCAGACTGGCTCTGTTTCTAGATTCATGGCTTTCTCTCACTTCAGATCCCTGGATAATTCAATCCATTCAAGGTTACCTGTTAGAATTTTACCAAACCCCAATTCAGTCTCGCTTTCCTCTACCCCTAGTTTTTTCCCAAGATCAATCCCAGCTTCTGCATGCCGAAATCCAGTCTCTCCTTTCCAAGCGGGCGATCGAACCCGTCCTGTTCGACCCTTCTGGTTTCCTCAGCACCATATTCCTCGTCCAAAAGAAAAATCAGAAATTTCGTTTGGTGTTAAACCTAAAGGCTTTCAACAATTTTATCATTTACCGGCACATCAAGATGGAAACCATTCTCCATCTCAGGGACATTCTACTCCAACACGACTGGCTGGTCAGATTAGACCTGCAAGATGCTTACCTCACAGTACCGGTTCATCATTCACACAGAAAATTCCTTCAATTCCAGTGGCTAGACTCCTTTTATCAATTCAAAGTTCTTCCTTTCGGGCTTTCTTCCGCTCCTTGGTGTTTCACCAAAATTCTCAAACCCGTCGCGGCCTTTCTACGCTCTCGCGGGGGTTCGTCTAATCCTTTATTTAGACGACTTTCTTTTGATGGCTCAAGACAAACGTCTTCTTCTAGACCATCTTCGACTTTGTCAGAATCTTCTTCTCAGCTTGGGCTTCCTTATCAATTTCCAAAAGTCGGTCTTAATTCCAACTCAGAAATTGGAATTTCTCGGATTTCTAATAGACACTACTCAGTCAGTGCTGCAGCTTCCTCAACACAAAGTATCCTTGATCAAAAAAGAGATTCGTCAATCCCTTTCCCTTCCTCATATCTCTCTCAGAACTCTGGCTCGTCTGGTAGGCCTTCTGGCTTCCTCTATCCAAGCCATATTTCCAGGTCCTTTACATTATCGCGCCCTTCAGCGACTCAAGATCCGCCATTTGCACAAGGGTCTCGCTTATTCGGATCCTTTGGTTTTAGACGCCGAATCCAAAGAAGAGCTTCTTTGGTGGTTGACACATCTAGACGCCTGGAATGGCAGAACTATCTTCTCTGCCGCCCCAGATCTTGTATTAGAATCCGATGCAAGTCGGACCGGTTGGGGCCCAAGATGTGGTCAGTTCTCGACTGGAGGCGCATGGTCTCTGAAGGAGTCCTTCTTGCACATAAACAGTTTAGAGATGCTTGCAGGTTCCTTTGCCATCCGCACTTTTGCAAAAAACAGAGTAAATTGCACCATCCTTCTAAGGATGGACAATTTGTCCGCGGTCAGATACATCAACCATCTTGGCGGTACCAAGTCCAAGATTCTCTCCACTCTGGCAAAACATCTTTGGGAGTATTGTCTTCCTCGTCGGATATCGGTCAAGGCAGTATTTCTGCCGGGCAGGCTGAATACCGTAGCAGATTGGTATTCCAGACATCTTCGCGATTCCAGCGATTGGCAATTGCACCCTTCAATATTCAAGCATCTTACTTCAATCTTTGGCGAAATGTCTATCGATCTTTTTGCTTCCCGCCTCAATTCCCATCTTCCTTCCTATTTCAGTTGGAGGCCAGATCCGCAGGCATTAGCCACGGACGCTTTCCTTCAGACTTGCCCGTCATCCCTTCTTTACGCCTTTCCTCCTTTCCTGTTCATTCCTCGAGTCCTTGCTCAAGCATGCAGACAATTATCCTCTCTGGTACTTATAACCCCCTTCTGGCAGGCTCAATCTTGGTATCCAACTCTATTGGAGTTAGCAATCGATCGCCCCGTCTGGCTCCCTCACTTTCCCAACCTCCTCCGGGATCCTCGGGGCCAACAACATCACTTGATCCTCAGCGGTTCCTTATTCCTAGTAGCCTGGAGGATTTCGGGTCGTCCTGGAGAACCCCAGGAATTTCGGAAGATGCTGCTAAACTCATCCAGCAAGCCAGGGCCCCTGGTACCTCCAGAGCCTACAGATCCGCATGGGCCCTTTGGAGCAGCTGGTGTTTGGACAGGAATTCAGATCCCTTTTCAGCTAATGTAGTTTTGGTAGTAAACTTCCTTGCTTCTTTAGCCTCCCAGGGGAAAGCCTATCGCACTATCAATTTATACAGATCTGCCATCTCTGCCGAACATCAAAGAGTCGATGGCAGGCCAATTGGCGAACATCCTCTCATCTGTCAATTATTAAAGGGAGCAAGATACGTTTTTCCACCATCTCCTAAATATAATGTCATGTGGGACGTTAATCTAGTACTACGTTTTCTCACCTCTTGGCTAGATAATGATCTACTCTCTCTCAAACAACTTTCTGCCAAGTTGACCATGCTTTTGTGTCTAGTCTCTATCAAACGTGTCTCAGATGTCAGAGCTTTGGATGTTACTTCCTTTTTCTTCTCCCCCCTTGGTGTTTCTTTTCAGATCAAGAGACGTACTAAAACGAATTTAGCTTGTGTTAATTATCCATTTTTTCCATCTCAACCTAAACTATGTGTTGGAAATTGTTTGAAAAGTTATGCGACTCGTACTGCAGATTTGAGATCATCCTCTGCCTCCCAATTGCTTATTTCCTTTCAGAAGCCCCATAACCCCGTTTCTTCTCCTACTCTAGCTCGTTGGGTTAAATGGGTCATGTCCCTGGCTGGCATTGATATTGAATCTTTCGGTGCCCATTCGGCTAGAGAGGCTATGGCTTCTCGTGCCTTTTGGGCAGGATCCTCTCTACAGGATATTCTCAAATCTGCAGATTGGTCTAATGAAAATACGTTTAGAACTTTTTATTGTAAGCCGATTTCTCATGTTTCAGATTCAGTCATTGCTATGCTTTGAACATGCATAATATGAGCCTCCGGTCTTGTAATAAAATTGAGATTTTCCTAGCCTTGGTGTCTGAAAGGCTAGATTTTATTAAAGACACGGAGGCGAGTATTATCCCACCACTGTTGTAACCCGCCCTGTATCTTTGTTTCAGTGCCAACTCCCTCTGCCAGCGTTGGTTCGTCATAATTCACAGGGACTACTCTTATCGACTTTGGATTCGCCCTTCAGCGACCAATCTTCTCAGGCTGCATTCTACTTTCGATACCTTCGGAATTGTGGCATGGACATTATAACATTGGTTTCTATTTTTTATGCCGTTTTGTTTGTTACTTCTCCTCTTTAGTTTCGCATCAAGAAAAGAGGACTTGTTGCTCGCAGTTAAGATATTAATACTGGTGTTCGATATCCTATTGGCTGTTCAGCTATGATGTCATTGTTGTAGTTTTGTTTTCTCTGGTTACTGTAGTTTTTTACTAGGCTGCTGTTTTAAATAAAAGCAAGAAAAGACTGCATAATACTCGCCTCCGTGTCTTTAATAAAATCTAGCCATTCAGACACCAAGGCTAGGAAAATCTCAATTCTGAAGGCAAGCAAGGGCTGTGTCTTTAATATAGATTTCTTTTATGCATCTGAGCAAGGTCTGATCATCCATGGCATCATATGGTGCGAACAGGGAAGAATATTAGTGCACTAGGGATATAAATATACAAAACGGGTTGTTTCCAAGTAAAAGGTGGGTGTTTTAAAACTGACACTGTTTTTTGGCAGGGTGCTAATGGAAGGGGCAGAGGTGATCCACTGCTTGTAAAGCTTTCCTGAAACATTGAAACAAAAGCCACGGGCTGATGCTATCAATTTTATGCTACCCTTATAAACATGTGGCAAATGCAGCTTTAACCTTTTCTCCCTTTTACCAAGGGGAAGGTATATATTCCAAAAAAGATTATGTTCATGTTTAAAATAAGGAACTTGAGCAGCTTTTAATAACTGCTAGGAGTTATACCACTATTCACGTAGAACTCTAATAAGTTAGAAAGATGATATTTTTATGTTTACGTATTTTGTGCCTGTAATCTACAGCAGTGGTTCCCAACCTGTGGTCCGGAGGATCCTGGGGGTCCGCGAAGCCTCCTCAGGGGGTCCGCGACTGCTTAGAAAATTAAATAACATTAACAGATTAGGTCCCCAGCTTTCAGTAATGACTTAGTGGGGGGTGCCTGCATTACAATAATGATTCAGTGGGGATCCCTGGGTTCCAGTAATGATAAAATAGGGGTCCACAGAAGTCAAAAGGTTGAGAACTACGGATCTACAGCATGCCAATTTGTGGAAATGGTATGTCATGTTATGTTATAAGTGTTTGTGTAGTGCTCCCCTGCCATGTGTAAGGTTTCATACCACACATACTAAAAAAAAGACCTGTGATTAGTTGTTTTTTTAAGATGTGCTGCTTGAATGTTAAATGGAAATGGATCCCTTGCTGACAATGGAAATCCATGCAAAATGCAACACTTGCAAGCCTCCAAACAGTTAGCATGTTCACTACATGAACAATGGAACCCATGTTGTCCATGGGGATCGCTGTACACTGCACCAGTGGTATCTGTAGTCTCACGGGGAACGCTGTACCCGGTGCCGGTTAAATAGGCAGATACTTGAAACAGCATGCCACAGCCCATTAGTACATGTTCTTTTAGGAATGTCCCAAAATTCATACAGGTGCGATGGTTCCTTTTCAGTGATATTTTCTGAAATATTTTAACCATCACCCATGTTCTCAGCTGCAGAGTAAACATGTACAGCCAAGAGTCCTCTGAATACCTATGTGTATAAGGGACCCGTTCCTAATGTAACACTGTATTACCAGAAGGCAGGGCTAAACAAAAAAAAAAGTTATTTCTTAATTTTGAGGAAGTTCACATAAATCACAATGTTCCATTAAACATCACCATGAATACTTGCAGGGAGCGTTCATAATGCTTTGTGTTAGCCAGCCAGCAACTCTAATAGTGGGGTGGTGAAAGTGGTATTCTATTGGATTTAGCATGGCAGATTTGAACTAGGATGCTAAATGCCAACATTTTCATTTTTTCTTGCAGCTAGAGGAAGAAGGCAAATGGAAGTGCTTTAGTTATATGCAGGGTCACTGGAATTATGTTGCAAGAAAAGTTCAGTTATCAATTTACAGGCCAACAGCTCTAACTCAAGCAAATGTGAGACCTATTGCATTGCAAATGCTTGTTTTGTTAAGAGGCTCTGACGGTGATTGTTTCGCCTCCTACGGGGACTTAGGATTTCCCCACCAAGATATCCATAAATTGAAAAATGTATTTGGACCGTTTCCAGGTACCTGCAAAGGTGAAGAAAATATTTATCTAGGTGCAAAACACGTAGACATGCTGCCATTAATGTTTTTCTTTCATTTTTATCTGTATAGGTTTAATGTCCTATGGGTTCGTTAGATCTCCTGACTAGGTTTTACCTACATTTGGGTTTTATGCTATTTTTAAACCTCCACAAAAGCAAAGGTGGCATCCGTCCACTACACTACTAATGGGTAATATATAGAGGAATTTAAACATCCTGCTCAATCCTTTGTGAGGACAACATTCATACCCCTGTACTACAGGCCTTTTGTCTAGGTGAATATTAAGGCCTCAAATAACTCTTCAAACCAGCCATATAAGGGGGGTGCCCTCCCACGATACTGCTGCCACTGGTTGCTGCATAAAATACACACAATGGGGGGGCTGTTTCTATATAGATGACACACATATGATTAACTTGGCCATCCCCCCTTCACACTACATTGGGTAGAGGTACAAAGTGTATTTCCACTTTAAGATTGATCATTATTAAATAGCTTGGATAGCTTGAACCTCTTTATTTACATTCATGTGTGTCTTTCTGTTTTGCAGGGAATAGTAATTCTCTTCTTTACTCCAATAAGTCAGTGTACCTACCGCCAGGGGCCAATGAGTAACTCTATTTCACTGCACATTTTTCACAGATACCACCACGTCTCTACATCAAGAGTCTTTTCCTCCTGGTGAAGGCAAGACCCAATGATGATGCTATGGCTACTAGTACATCAGTGGGAAATTATATACTACTGATAGAAACTAGCTGTTGAGTGTCATAACAAAGTTTCATAAGAGAGTTCTGATCTCCAGAATTGTATGGTTTCACTATTTTTGCTATTTTCCAGTCCATTGTGGCACCCATGCCAATGAAAGACAGAGGACCTGTCCTGACTCTGCCTTTGCTATACCCGAGGACCTAGAGTCAGCACCAAGGATTGGAGGAAAAGTTTCTCCCTATCCCTACCACGATTGCTGCAACCACCTGTCTAGAGTACCTTTGCTCAGCTACTGCAGTCTTCACTGGTCCAACACAAAGAGAAACAGGTGGGCCATGCAAATTCAATCCAAGAGGCGGTGATATGACCAATGTACTGAAAATTAGAGAATGCAAATGGATACACTTATTGGACACAGTCAATAAAGGTGTAATTGAGTTTGACGCGATTGTAAGAAACAAGTGGCCCTACTCAACAGTGGTTGATTTATAAGTTGTATACGGGCTCCAACATGTTATGCTAATAACTAATGTAATATTCACTCTCTGTAGTGTTCTTTGTGTGTTAATACCATCCAGAACAAACAAATGGACACAACATCTGTCCACCCACAAACACTAAGAGCTCTAGGTACCTATGGTGGCATGAGGAACGTTGTAGTCTTCTAACTAGCTCCTTATGTGGCATGTGTGTGCCTCTAAGAGAAGCACAAGCCTGCTATTTTGGTGTCTCTGGTCATAACTATTCTAGAGACAGAGAATGAGCGCATGAGAGAGAAAGAGAGAATTGAAAAAAGAGAGAGGGGTTGCATGTGCATGTCTTAATCTCATGTTAACTGATCCATTTAGGTGAGGTAAACAATGCTGTTTGAATTAGCTACTGGTCAGATAAAGGCCAGTGTCAAGTACTCTGTTTTTCAATTCTTTCTGAAAACTTTGCAAACTTTCAACATCACAAAGTTATATCATGCATTGGAGGAAATTAGTCATTCTGAAATGTAATGTCAGCAAAGTAAGTAATTATCAACCAGGTTCAGTCCTTCTATCATCCTTCCAATGTGAGCTGATTCTAAGCCCAGTTCTTGAGATCTGACAGGACAGAGAACAAATCATGTGTCAGAAGTCACTCTTTGCATGGCAAATGACCAGCCTAACATTAGGGGAACTTTGTGGGTTAATGCATCCATTGTTGAGATATGCGAGTGACCTAAATTTCATAGATTAAAATTCCAGTGGATCTGCTCAACCATGAGACCTCGCAATACCTGTCCAGTGGGCTCCATTGTTTTATTTGTGTAATGACACCTTATGTTACTGTGAGAAACAGCTTTGCTTTTCATAAAAAAAAAAAATTTAAGATTTTGGTGGATATTGTTCTTACTGTAAACAAGGTAAAGACCACAGCATCAGTGCCCTATAAACTGTGGGACATGGACACTGAGTAAAATCCGGAGATGGGACATCTCTGAGGCCAACAGTATTATATAAACATACTTGTCCAAATAGGTTTTCTGTGTTTGAAAACTTAAGTAAGTTATTGGGAAGCAAAACATATCAATAAGATCAATCACAAACACAATTTTTGGACAATGTTTCTCCTCCGTCTCAAACGTCTTCTAGATGTTTTGCATTGCTCACAAGATTTTCAGTTTCAAATACTGGATTTATTGTGAGACCCAGCATATTGCTATGGACTTTTCTATGAAAATGCCCCACCCCCCAACTCCCCTTTAAATGTTACGCTCACTTGCAATATTTCACATTTCATGTACTTATTGTAGAAATTAAAAACACTACTGAATATTAGCATTTTCTACATTTGTCAAAAAATGTCCTCAACCCTCACACAATGTGTAAACTTGCTTGCAATTTTTAACAATTTACATAGATGAGAAAATGTAGATGTTATTTTACCTGATATGAGAAACTGGCCAAATCCCTATCATCGATGGAGGCTCAACACTGAAAAAAGCTTTAAGACCTGTGCACTACATGGATCGTGAGACTAACGTGCCATGTGTAGCTCCAATCTGGATCCAATGAAGAGAATGTTTGTCCTGGTAGCTGAAAAAATGAGCCCTCTCTGGATGAACTGGGGCACAGCCAAAGAGCAGCTTTGGACTTTCAGCCCTACACAGCATACCTCGATTTGAGAGGCAGCTGAGCACTGTACAATGTGGGGTTAAGAAAAGGAGTGAACCATCTCTAACGTAGGGTGAAGTCAAGACTTGTATCTCTAAAGATGCAGGGTGCAGGAAAACCATCATGAGAGCAATTCGTACTGCATTTCCCCCGATGAGCACAGGGGTCAGCCACCTCCACGGTGAGCAGTAATTGAATTACTGGGAGGACTCATTACATTTTTAATTAATAGTATGTGTTTGTGTATTTTTCCTTGGAAATACGGGGCCTGAAGGAAAAGATTCTGTCAATTTGAGAACTTAGCTGAGGTGAGAAGATAACAGAGGAGCAGGGCTGGCTGCAAGATGGCATTTCAGTGAAATGGATATAGTTAGTGAACATTACCAACTCTTTGAAAGAGTGAACTTTAGGAAGACTGCGGGCATATCGACCTGTGTGTTACAGAAAGTGAAGTTGAGAGTCTTCTAATTAAAATTTCAACAAGCTACACAAATGCCAGTAACATACCAACAGTATCTGAGAATCTCCTACGTGATAAATGCACAAGTACTTGTAAAATACTAGCCCTGGTCACTCATAAATGTAATATTAATATGCCTGGATTTCCTGCCATTAGTAAAGCAGATTTTGTACTAAATATTTCTTATGTATTGGGCATTTCAATTATTGAGATATTGGAATTAATGTCACGCTCTGTCAATATTTGCATACCACAGGCTGACTCACAGGCAGACAAGGAACTGATGAACTGTAAATAATTAACAGGGTAACTACACTCCACAAACAGAATGTTAGTTCCTGGAATGTAATAAACTGATGTAGCACTGTTAGTACGGATTGTTTGGTGGAAGTTGATAGAGTATTATAATGAAAGTACTTTATTTTTTTTAAAACAACATTATTTAGACAGTTATATTTAGTTAAAAGTTTATGGTTAGGCAGCGTGAGATGTGAGTTGGGTGGAGTTAGAGTGAACCAACAAATTACAGTCAAACGTGTCCATGAAGTAAAAGCAAGCCTGCTACTCCCAGCTCGTGAAGTCTGGAAAAAGGGTGTCAAAAAGAGATAAGCTCATGCAGTGGTCTTTTTGGAGTAACTCACTGCACCATGTTGGAGGGCCTTATCCAGCATACCTTCACAGCTAAATAATGAATGCCTCCAGCAGCCATCCCTATCTGGAGACAATACTGAAAGGATGACTACATATAGCTGCCTACAACTGGCAAGCTCTCGTGGAAAGTGTTATCCATTGGGGGTCGGCAACAAATAAAGTGACCTCCTATGGCACTAAAGGAAAACAAAAACATAGCTAATTGTCATTAACAGAGTATGGAAGGGCTGCATTATGTAACAGATGTTAGCTCCTAAAGGAGACAACATGATGGACTGCATGTGTTAAGCAACGGTACATTAAATTTCATATCATGCTTCAGTATGATTTGCAAAGTTGATGAACACACATCATATGGGCCAGTAAGACCACCCATGGTAGAGTATATGGTGTGTAGCATGACATGCAACCAACAGGCTCTCTGTAGACAAGCGTTGGTCCAAGGACGGCTAGTCCCTTGCTCACTGGTTGGCGTTCACAAGTGGACACTGTGATTGAATAGAGGTATAATTCCCTATAACACAATTCACAGTAGGACCTGTTCCCATAAAATAAGGGGCCTTACCTTCTTAAATCCCTTCAACAGACATGAGAATGTAAGCAAGTACAATAGCTGGGGGTGGCTTATTTTGGTGCTCTGTGTGATCAGAATTACCAGCTTTAGTCCAGTCAGAAGCTTTGACTGCTATTGTCCTAGCTCACTTACATCAATGTAACTGCTTCCAAGGGCACTTTAATGACATCCAAAGATGAAAAACATTATACCTTCCTGCTCCCAGTCGCAAAGCTGGTCTCCGTCTCTGGTGGCACTTCCTAACACGTCTTTGGGTACAGCCTGCATGCGTGCGTCCACCTTCTCCTGGTTGGCCAAGCTGCCAAACCCTTTCATAGCCCTCTGAAAGAACATATTCAGCTCGGTGAAGTCCATACCCTGGAGCTCCCGCAACAGGTCCAGCTGCTGATCGTAAGAAAGCTCCTCCCAGTACTGCAGCAGGTGAGTCTGGCCAGCCTCTGCTAGCCTTTGATGCAGCGCATTCATGTTCATGGCGAAGAAATGACCAGGACTCCAAGCCGCATCTGAAACAGAAAGGCAGAAAATGGACAATAGTGAAGTGAGCTCTCAGGATGTCTAGTGCATTGGGAAGCTCAACATAAAGTCAAGTTACAGTCACTCAAGATGAAAGCCCTTGCCCAACAGAGAACTGATGTGTACTGTGTAACTAGGATTCTTGGAGTGTAGATTTTTTCCAGGTTGACAGCTGTGGGTGTGTTTTTGTGAATGCATTAGCTACTTACAATATACACTACACACTGTTTGTTAGGGGCTGAACAATCATCACCTTTAGAGAGTCATGGCGCTGTGCTCTGCACCAGAGGTCTGGCCACATCGCAAGCACTAGGGAAAACCGGAATTGTAACTAGAAAAAGAGGAACACTTGAGCAGGATTGGAAGAAAGGAGACTGTATAATCCTTTTAAAACATGTTTGGAAAGTGTTTTTCTGAAACCAATGGTAACTCTCCATATGCATAGGAGGCCAATTAGGGTCCATACATTGTATCAGCAAATATGAAGGTTCAAGGAACACCCCCTTATCGCCACGGTTTGTATTAATTAAAATACAGGAAAATGTAACAGTCATTACAATTAATAAACAAAACAGTCACAGAAACATAGGGATGAAAGTAAGTAGGTGCATCGCCCAGCATTACAAAGCTACAAACAGATTAATGATTCCAGTTTCTACATGCGCTTTAGGTCCTTGGGTGCCAGGTGCCACGTGCACCAAGAGTACCATGTTTAGTTGCTCCACACACCACAGTTCCCAGGATCGCACCTGTGCTATGCACTAATCTTTCCAGGAACGTGACGCTCCAGTTACAACTTTCAGGATTAATGCTGCTCCAGTTAGTCAGCAGAGGTCCTTGATTCCCCGTTCTGTAGACATTACAGGTACCAGTCTGTGTAGAAACTAAGCATCGTAAGGCACTGAGTTCCAAGTGGTATGAGTATTACTGTTTCATGATTAGCACTGCTCCAGGCCACAAGAGCTGCATGCTTCATGCTGCTATGGGCCACACAAGCTCCTTGCTTCCAGACACTTTGGTTTTTATGCTTTCACCTTTCAGGTGCTCCTACCAGCAGGGGTTCCGTGATGCCAGGGGCTAAAGGGGCTCCACTATTACAGTTAGCATGCCAAAGCCACAAGAAATTCATTTCTCCCAATTGCCTTGCAAGTGTATTTGGGATCCAATGCTCCCATGGGTTCTAAACGATTCTGTGCTACTGGCTGTCACCCCCTGAATAAAAGGAGTTCCGTTCTCCCAACTTTGTGCACAAAGGAGTCCAATACTCCCAGCTACCTTGCTCCAGACCACTGGGTTTCAAATGCCCGGCTGCCCTACCTCAGACACAAGATGGATCATGCTCCAAACTATCCCACTCCAGGCAACAGGGCCTCGGTGCCACCAGCTGGTTTAATTCAAACACAAGGGTCCCATGCTTCTAGTTGCCATTGCTCGAGACGGAATGGATGCCATATTTTCTGATGTTATGCCAAGTACAAACAGAGGCTTCCATTCTCAAACCTATATTTCCCCGGCATAAAGAGATTTTGTGCTGTATAATGCTTTCCCAGAACACATAACTTCCATGTATCTAAAAACAATATCACAATCGCATATCAATGCCTTGGCAAAAAGGATCCATAATTCCAGCTACCTTAGAATCTAGGGGTTACTACCATAGAGATATGGGAATCTCTGTCAACCGGTACTCTACCTAGACGTAGGAAATTCAGTGCTGCTGTTGTCCCTTTCCTCTGTGTAATGACATATAGCTACTGTGATGCTTTGCATTTGGCTACCTGGGTTCCCAATGGGGGATAGAGATGCAGTTTTACAAAAACAAAAAAAATCTAGTTGACATGTGAGCTTCCATTTCTGAAACAATTATTTGCGCCTGTCACGCTTGCAGTTACTACTTCTGGTCACCAGCAAATATTTAGCACTGACTAATAATCCTGCAAATGCTTAACAGCACAATTAAGGTATTATAGTATTTATTGATTTATTAAAGGAGTTTTAGGTGCTACTCAAAAGCAACCTAACTCTGTGGTTGATCTTTCGTTCCAGATGTACCGCAAATCCCTGATTTTAATAGTGATAGATCCTCTACATTTTTTTTATCCTGTTTTTGATTTTTTAGTAGTTCAACATGTAGATCTCCTAGTCCAAATGAATAACTTGTATGTCATATTTTGCACCAGCCAACATGTATTTTAGTCTGTGCATATGTGGGCTAGGGAACTTTATAAAGGAAACTTATATTAACGTTTTTGACTCATGAGTAAATTGATTTAGCCTGCATTCCAGAAGCATCAGCCTGGTCATAGAATGTGTGCAGTATGGATGTTCATGTTCACTTCAGAATATATAAAAAAAAACTGAAGGTATCACGGTTAGAATTACTCATTGCTATGTAGCACAGATTCTAAGCCCATTCTCCTACACCAACAGTGACACTAGTACCTGATCCCAGTACCATCAACCACAGCACTTGCCTTTGCACCCTCCCCACAGAAACTAGATTCAGGCGATAACTAGCACAGGTTTCTGCCTCACATCTCTTGGAAGTTAATGCCCCAGCATTAATCCGTGCCCCATACCCTAGCACATGTTCATGGCCTCAAACCTTGGCAATTGGTACAGATACATTCTGATCCCTTTAAACTAATAACCAGAACACGAAAACCAGAAATTATCATCAAATACTACCCCTGGCTTCAAAATTTCTTTATGGCTGGTGCGAATCTGAACTATTCTTCTCGTCCCTTTTAATGTTTTTTGCCCCTGACATACCTCTAAACTTTTGGCAGCGGCTTGATAGATGAGACTTTCTATTTCAGTGGTATAATCTCAATTTCTTTAACCAAATACAACGTTATTTTAACTTTAAGAAGTGCATTTCAATCTGTATGCTTAAGACACACTGGATTACATGCATCGGCAAAGCCAATAGGTCTTGCTTGTGGTCAGCGCTGACAACATGGGAGGAGGGTGGGAAGGAGGGAAGAAGCTACATCATGGGAGGAGGGTGGTAAGGAGGGGGCAAACAACAACAATGTGGGAGGAGGTAGGAGGTAGCTCCTAAAGCGCAAGCAGTGGAAGGCCACTGGGCAGTACTTGGGTCATGCTCCATGGGAGCGAGGAAGAAGTGAAGCTGACACACTGACCAAAGATAAGCAAGGAAATGATAGTGAAGATGAACCCAACCAACGGTAAGCAATGGGAGGGTCTATGACCCCTGAAAGTAATGAAAATGGCTCACAAGCAACAGGACATGCACTATCTCAGGCAAGACCTAAAAAACTATTCAAATACAATGGCAAAATGTATAAAGTTATTATTATTTGACATGTGTTATGTTCCGCTACTCTTTTTTTCCAGCTGTGAAATACATCTCATCGTGCCAGAGGACAGCTCAATGAGCTGAACATTCTTCAATTCGACAAAGTGATAATTGTCAGGTGGTAAGTTTGCATCTTGGCCATCTTCTGGAAGGAGTACCATAAATTATGTAACATTAGTACCTATTTTCTAAACTGCAATTTTCAAAAAATCAAATTATTGTTATATATAGATTGCTCACAGCCCTCCTGATGGAACTGCTGCAGGGAGGCAGGTGGGTGCATTTGAGACCAGTCAAAGGCCAGAGAGTTGAAAGGTGTGGCCTGGCAAGGTCCTCAAAAACATGGACAAACTCCCCGTCAGTGCATCCTGCCCCGGACCCTGTCACACGGCCAAAGTTCAAACGTATAAAAATAGGGTGATGAATTAAGCTATAACCGGGCATGTGTAAGAAATTTGGTATTGAGAAAGGAGAGACAAAATGGTGATTAAAATCAAGATTTTAAGTAAGTAATAACGAATAAATAAAATGGAATGGAAATGACAACCAACTGGAGTGGTTTAATGGACTCTGAATGATCAAGAACATCTTAAAGTGACTATATACCCTTTCATATTTATTGACTTTAGGGGATTAATAACACCTGAGGGTACCAGTGTCCATTATTAAAAGACTACTGTCTTTAATATCTTTCATAGTAAATGTATCAGGCTCATGGCATCTGACATAAAATTACCCAAAGAGCCAATCAGACCTGTATGCGTTATCATTGCTTTGCCAATTTAGGCCTACTAAGTTCTGCACTAACAATCCCTCAAGGCAACTCTCAGGCATAAAGTCACAAAAATATAAATATACACAAATTTGCAGATGCCAAAACGATGTTCACCTCCTCTTAATGTGGTTAGCAAAGATTACCATAAAATCAATCTATCTGCATGACTTCTCAGAGGGGGAATAAAACACCAAAACGGTTGCCAACTACAGAAGTCAGAGAGAATCCATGGTGTTTGTCAACAGGTTTTAACACAGAGTAATAACAATCCACTCTTATGGGCATTTTTCCTTCAACAAATGATTTTGTCCATAAATAAGTCAGAACTATTGCGTTTGTCATTCATTTTCATATTAAGAGGGACCAATGGCTTATGACATAACTTTTTCCAATGAACTGATGAGACCTATAGCATATATCACTGTATTTTCATCATAACAAATTGATGCCTTCTATACTGCACATAAGCTTTCCTACACAGCATCTGTTGCTATACAGTCATAAAGTTACATATATGTAGAAAATGACTCTAGCCAAAACAACATGTAGCCCTTCCTAACGCCATAACAAGGATTCTCAAATTCCAAAAAACTTACACCAACTGGTTTGTTACAGGGGTAACCAACACCAAAACCCTGTTCCACCATGGTAATTTCTTAATCCCTGTGCTAAAATACCTGTCTACTAGCGTTAACACAGTGTATTGACAATATACCCTTGAATGCCTATTGACTTCGATATTTGCTTGTCACAATAAATGTCAAGCCTCTTGCCTTTGTAATAGTTTTTCATCATAAACAGATGAGACTATAGCTTTGATAATTGGTTTGCCAACATATCTAAATCAGTCCTTCTGTTTTGTCCATAAACTTTGCCACAAACCACAAAATGTAGTACACACACTCTTTTTTCAGTGAAAGCACACAACTTCCACCCCATCAGAATCTGTATATAGTAATACAAATTTGTACAAAACAAACCCTTCCTCAAACGGGACAACACAGACTCTCAAAGTGCAAATCTTCTAGATCACAGGGAGAAGGCAATCAACACTACTTGGCAATCTGCGAGATACTCTGTAACAGAATACCTGTCTAAAAGTTTTAACAAAATGTAACAACGAATGTATTGGCTTTAATATCTGCTGTTCAAGTTAAGTCAGGTCCACTGCATTTGTCATAACTTTCACAAGACAAAAATTTCAATACCAGCACTCTTTTTCAGGAGAACCACACATTTTCTGCCCAATCAAAATCCATACTCAAGCTAATCAACATCTGGACGGAGTCAAGCTCCTCTCTCAGTAGTCTGTTTCAGTTGGTCACATAAGGTATGGCTACAGCTGTGCTATAAAGCCAGACTTTACTGGATGTAAAGCAAACATATCTGAAAATAACTCAGAATTGTACATTGAATTCAATATTTCCAATCTTTATAAATGGCATAGTTTATTTTTCAAATCGTTTTTATTCAGGAAATTCTGAACAGAATGTAAAAAGAACAATGAACTAAAAGAATGTAAAGGGACACATTTGCAAAGGCTTAATTTACTTTTCAAGGGTCTCAGCCCTGAGAAAAACACTCGAGCCATTTGGTCCTCTGCAGTAACCTAGGGAAAGGGATCAGATTTACATGCCTCCAGGAGGAGAGCCTTCTCCTTTTCAGTCATGCTAAACCTTCTACCTCAAACAGATTAGTGCGACTGCTAGCCCTTCCTTCAGTGCCATAAACGCCTGTGTGCGGCAAGGAACGGGCTTTCATGCAACACGTGGAATGCAGGAGATAAACAAAAACAACAGTTAAAGATTAGACTGAATATACCCCAGCAAAGTGTATATTTTGCTATGCTTTTACAGGCAAAGGGGGAAACAACACTGAGCGCAACTGGTGGCATTATGATTGGTGGGGGCAGCACATAAGTGAGTGAGCAAGTCAATATATGTTCACGCATAAAGTCCTCAATGAAGGTAAAAAAGTAGTTCTATAAATGTGACTGGTGGAAGGGTACAAATCATCTATTCAAAACTATGGTAAAGAGGATATGTTCCAGTGGAGGAACAAACACAAGAAGTGAGATGATAGTTGTTGAATAAGAAGCAGATAAGAGTGACAAAAAAAAGACAACGTGAGGTAAGGGATGAGAGGACAAAAAGTCCATTATAGATTTTTGCTATGGTCCACAATAAGTCTTGTCTGTAAGCGAGACCTTATCAGTCCATTTAAACGGGCAGCAAATGCAAGTTAGGACCCATGTTTCGTTCCCTACCCTTCTACTAATGCACTGGCACAAAAAACCTGCCCCCCCCCCGGCATTCGTCTTGCTCCAAATCATTGCCTCTGCACAGCGCTGAAATTGAATTATATGGGTGTAGGTGCTCGCTGACCTGAGTGCTATTGAGAAGTGCGAGTACTCTCCCTTTCAAATTACGGCAGTATAGGTATTCGGTACCTGCGAGTACCGTGCCCATTTTAAGAAATGCCTCAATACTGCTTCTTGTCCCAGACGCGTGCCTCTGCACTGCTTTTCCGGGCACTTTTACCTGGCACTTATTGGTACCCCTACTACCTAAGCGTGCTGGGAAATCCATGTCTACTGGTACCTGGCATCACTTTCTGACGTTGTCTATAGCTGTCTGCTCCTTGAACCAGTTTTGAGTCAAGCACCGAGTCAAAGTCGGGGACAAACATGCTTTCTATCCCCTGCACTGCTTTTGAATTATACCCACAGTACATATTCATGCTTCCACACCCATGAACTGCTTCATGGTCATGCTGGCCTACTACTAACCCCCGGTTTGTGCCCCTACTCTGGGGGGCTATCAGCTGTCATAAGAGCCCCAGCACACTCACCTAGTGTCTCTCCGAAGCTTCAGGGACTCGTGCCGCCTCTGAGCAGCGATGCCAGTGCCACGGCATCCAGTAGTGCTACCGAGGGGCGGAACCGACTGACGTGGCACGTACGAGCGAGCCAACGTCACACAGGGTTCCGGCAACCCTGCCCCTGGATACGGGTGCGGCGTCCTTCGTAAATCGTGCGAGTGCGACTGGGTAGGGAAGTTCCGGCTACGGACAGGTCCGTCTCCTCCTGCATTCTTGTGGCTCGCCCGAGGCTTTCCCTGGCACCCGGCCTCTATCTGTGCCAGTCACCCTGGTCTATATGAGGCGCGTTCCTCATGTATGTCTAGCCAAGTTAGGCTGGAGGCCTGACAGCCCGGCCGCGGATGTCCTCGGGCGGTCGCTAGGCCAGAGTGCCCGTAGGGTAAACCACACTGTAATAAAGTGCCTTAAGAACGTAAAACACTTGCGTTATATGGAATTACAACTCGTATATTTATGTAGCACTTGCTGCCTCCTTGCGGACAGCAAGCTAGAAGCATATATTGTGTGTGGTGGTGGAGCGTGTTGTCTTTTTAATCCTGTGTGGGAACCCCCAAGGGTGTGGTTACCGTGCTTTGGGATGCAGTGCTTACCACTGTGTTGAATGAAGAAATGAAGGATGCGCAGTTTAGGATAGCAGCGCTGCAGGTCTTATGGTCATAGTATGCAATGCTGGTCGCTGCCCTGGGTTGTCGTGGCATGTCAGGTATGGTACACATAGGAGACCAGGCATGAAGTAGAGTATAAAGGTAGCATATTTTATTCCAATACCTGGGACTCACAACCAGAGAGGCAACTGATCCAACGGACTCCAACCAGTTCTCTGCTGGTCATGGAATCATGTGAAATCATACTGTTACAATCATTCTACATTCCAAGAGTGTAAGACAGTAAAGAAGAAATCCTTAAAGTGACAATATAATATATAAAGAAATTTAGACCTGCAATAAGTGCCATAACAAGCATAATACAGTTTCCAACCTCATAAATTTGTTTCAATTGCTCTGGGCCTGAGCAGGCAAGGATAGGGCGAGGTGGTGGGGAGACGGGCTTTGTAACTTTCCTCCAATATCTCAATGTTATTATGAGATGTGAAAAAGAAGACCTAGCTATTGGGGAGCTGCAGAGGTGGACGAGACCAGCATTGTCTGATTAGCTAGTTTTATGTGATAGATCTCTTCAGTTATTTCATGTTTGTTCTGTTGGTGATGGCTGATTTACTGGGTTGTACAGTACTGGATGATGGACAATTTCCACAGTAGATATGTCTTATATGAAGAATGATTTGCATATGGCTGGGTCTGATCTGAAGTGGCATGCTGGGCAAAAGAACAATAAGTTAGAATGCTATACCGAGTGATTGCCAGTGGTTACACCTATTGAAAACATTCCTCCCATCACCTTTTGTGTGTTTTTCATATATAATACGAAGGCTAACCATAAGTCAATCATTCTTAGTTTAGCTGGATATAAAAAGTAGTGTGGTGATCGGGTTGGGGGCATACCAATACCATTGACCTGTAAACTGTAGATTTTACCCGAAGGTACACATTTATTTCCAGGTTCTATCCCAGAGTTGTGGGATGACGTAGTTGTGTTGACAATGGCCATGTATTCAACTGTCAAAGTGTATATGTTCCAGAATGTGTCAAATCTTGTCTGGTTGTGAAATCCAGAGTTTGGTGCTGTGGCCTGCCAAAGCAGTGTCTCTGGTGGACTCTTAATGGAAGGTGTGATGATGATCTTTTGTGCAAGCTTGGAACACAGTGGGCTGTTTTGTTTGTATTGTTTAAATGTAATTTTAGGCATAGTGGTCCTTTTCCTTGGTAGGCTCTGTGGACAATGCAGAGTGCCTTGAAAATTGCCTTTCCACCAATAGGTGGGCAGTGGAGGTACTCTATGACTATAGTCTTGTGTTCTCTTAGGTGAAGGCGGAGAAGGAGTCTTGCCGCAGCATATTGGTTATATTTTGCCTATTGATGAGTCTGGGTGCACCAAGGTATTGGCTGTTGGCATACTCAAGCTTGGAGATTACAAATGTGAGAATAGCTTTGTGTTATCCAAAGTATGAGAAGATGCAATGCAGTGTTTTCATTGTGTTCAAGGTGTTCTTTATGATGTGCTATCAAATATATGTTTGAATCCATGTTTTTATCCCTGGGTTTCTGACTTCTCTTGTTGTTGGAGGAGTTTCGAGTTCTTGGGCCATATGGCGGTAGGTTTGTATTTTTTCATTAACCTCAGGTCATGATCTCTGTCTTTACTATGTTGAAATTTACATGGTTGATCATCATCCATAAGTTTATGACATGAAGGCAGTTGTCAAGTTATGAGCTGCAAACATCATCTGGGCAATCTATTTTTAGAATGATTTAGGTGCCATCTGCATAGTTGTAGCAGGAGAGGTTGAGTGAATTAATTCCGTTTGTAAGGGAGTTCAATAACCTAGTTGCCCCCGTTTCTCTATTAGTTCTCAGTGATTTGAAATTTGACACTTCTAGTTTTGCTTGTCCCTTTGCACTTAAATATCAAAGTTTCAAAGATGCAATTATGGGAATTTTTCATTAAGATGAGTCCATTACTAGGAATTGGTTGTTTGTAGTGTCGCTGAAAATAGTATATGTTTTTACTAGAAAAACGAAAACTGAAGGGCTGACCTTTCACTCAAGGAATTGTTGAAATGTAAATGGAAAGGGGAGCAATTTTAGAAAGCATCATGTGTGTGTCTTAAGCAGCAGGAGACAGGTGGTTCCTTTTTTATTTAATTGACAAAAAATGCCGTATTTAAATGACAGATATTGCCTGCATACCTGGGTCTTAGGATGGTACTTTGCCAGAGGCACCCAAAGTGTATGTACCTGTCTTGGACATCTGCTATAAGCAGTGTGTGAACTTTGTGGATGCTGCAATGCTCAAAGACCCTCAACGGAGGTCACAGAGTAACAAAGCAGTGTAACTGATAAATAGGACATTGGAGGGCCTCGTAAGAGTTTTTGATGTATGTATAGAGTACCAGAGGAACAAACAAATGCTCCTTGTTTGTTTTCCTTTTCAGTTTGATACCCCCAACAGAAGCACAAACAAAATAATTAGCTAAAAAAAATCCATGAATACTCGGCAAAAGTATGGTTTAAATGAAAAAACAAAAAGTGCTTGAACTGTGTAAATTGTTCTAAAACGTTATACCATTGAACAGCCATTTACCATTTACCATTTATTTAATTGTTATTAGCCTATCCGGCCTTAACAATAATCACACAATAGATATCAATCCATCAAACTCAATAAAAATCACATTGAATAAAACATCTCAGTAAAAAGGAAACTATGCTTGAATTTTTGATTTAACATGTACCAAAATGTGTCCAATTTACCATACATATCGTAAAACCTGATTTGACCATAATTTACATAAAAACTTAACTTATTCTAGAAAAACGTTATAAATCTAATATTTAAAATGTCTTATTCTGGAACGAATCATTTGGGACCTTGCAGTGCCTTCCAACCATTTAATAAAAGCCCGAGGCCTAACCCAGTTTTACACTACCCTGCACCGATTTCCCAAGCTAAATAGCTACGGGATAACATAGGCTATTGTGCCTATGCCAACTGTGGGTGCATTGATAGACGTAATTTCCATGCTTCCAAGATATAAGTTGAGACCTTTGTCACAATGTATTTCTCATCTGAACGCATACATAGCGCTTCTGCCTCCTTGCACTTCCTAACTCCGTAAGATCTGAAAAGTGGACGAAGGTACAGTTTACGGAGTTTGAGCGTAAAGTGGCATAATAAAAGGAAGTGGGAAAGTGTTTCCGGACCACCATGAAGGCATGGACAGCATTCTAATCTACCCGGAGGAGCGGATTGCCATCTGTTGACCACCGCTGTCACTGGTAGTGTGCCCATACGGAATTTAAAGTAGAGAGCCCTTTTTTCCTCCGGATAAATACTGTCTATAATATTGCTGGTTTAAGCTCTTGGTTAAACAAAATATACCGCTTGAATAAAGGGCTAAATGACTCGCACATAATCTCAGTCTTTCTCTCCCAATATGCCTTTTTTATAACAGCTAGACTAGTCCTTCCGATTTTTTCTGGATGGAACCAAAAGTCATCCTGGCCGATAGCAGCCAGGATAGTTGAGATATGTTTGAACCAGGGCAGTTTCCGATGGTTTTGCAACTTCATGATGTCCTTAAGTACGTCTCTGAATGGTTTGAGAGCCTCTTTTGTCCAAATACGGATCCAGTATCTTACTGGAGCCAGAGCAATGTAGTCCTCAACCTTTCTCATCTGTAAATCAATTCTTATTGCATTCATTGGTGTAGCATTACCTAGACAAAGTAATCGGCGTAAGAATTTGTTCTCGGTTACTTGTATTGATGAAATCTTTCTGAATCCCCAGATCTCTGCGCTGTAAAGTGCTGCGGCTCTTGCTTTTGTTTTGTATGCAAGCAGTGCAGAGCTCACGGAGTGATTGCCTGTAGCTTTTGCAAATCTGAGTACTGCTCCGGCTTGTTGGGCCAAGGAAATTCTGCTTTTGTAGATTTGTGGTTTCCATGTCTGTTTTTCATCTAATCTGCAGCCCAGGTAATCATAGGTGGCCACTCGGGCCAAAGGCTTATTATTTGCCCTAAAAGTCGATTGCAACGTCTGTTTTTGGTTAAGAATCAGAAACTTTGTTTTCCCCTCATTGATTACCATGCTCCTTGAGGTACAAAAAGATTCGAAGCCCCTAAGTAGTCCATGCATTGCTATCTCTGTTCTTGCCAGTAATACGGCGTCATCAGCAAAGAGCAAGATAGGTATACTTTCATTGGCTAGTTTTGGCACATCCAGATTTAATTCCTTCAAAACTTGACTTACTTTATTTATATAACAATTAAATAAGGTTGGGGCCAAAACGCAGCCTTGTTTTACACCTCGCTCAATTGGAATTTCGGCCGTATAATCATTTCTTGTAGTATATCTAACCCTGGCAGTGTTTCCTGTATGCAATAGAATTAGCAGCCTTAAGATTTTTCCCTGTATGCCCATGTCCGACAATAACTGCCATAATGTTTGGCGATTTACGCTGTCGAAGGCTGTTTGGAGATCCACAAAGACCAGGTATAATGGACAGTTTTTAAGGGTGGCGTATTTAGCACAGATCATGTTTAGCTTAAAAAGTTGATCTGTTGTACTTTGGCCTCTCCTAAAACCAGCTTGGTGTGTTGATATTAAATCTCCGTCCTCTAGCCATTGGTCTAGACGCGACTGAATCAATTTGGCAAAAATCTTTCCAACACTATCAAGCAGTGAGATAGGTCTATAATTGCTCACCATGTCCCTAGGCCCTTTTTTGTGAATTGGAACAATTATTGATTCCTTCCAAGAAGGAGGGATTACCTCGTAATGCCAAACACTGTTGAATAGACGGGCTAGAGCAGGTAACCATAACGTTAGCTGGTTGCGGTAAGCATCTGAAGGGATACCGTCTGGGCCTGCAGCCTTATGCGGCTTTTGGAGGAGGATAACTTGTTTAATCTGTTTTTCACTGAATTCCGATATTAACTTCATTGCACGTGGAATGACTTGGGCTACTTGCGTGGAATTTGTACTGGAAAATTCGTTGGAGACTAGTACATTCTGGGTTCCGTTTACCAATCTAACAAGCCGATTTGAAAATACTGCGTGGGTCTTTTGAAGAGGAAATGCCTCACTTAATCTTTGATTTCTGCCTGCCAGCCCCTGAGTGAGGATGTTTGGGTTATTGGTCGTCCCTGGTGCTGTCTTGGCCACTTCCTGATACAAGGCAGTAAAATGCTTTACCCAAAGTTGAGGGTTGATATTCAGTTCTAGGTTTTTCGGGGGACCTTCGCATCCCCACCTGACTATCTCCCAAAACTTTTTGGAGTTCCCTGCCGTTATTGCTTGCAGTAAAGTTTTCCAAAGTTTATGTGGAAATATCTTCCTTTTGTATCTTAACAATTTTTTGTACTGTTGCCTACATCCATGAAAATGTTGCTCATTGGAATCATCCAAGTGCTGGTTCTTCAGTGCTTGTGATAAGGTCTTTTTTAGCTTTAAACACTCTTCATCGAACCAGCCCTCCATCATTTTAGGATTGATTTGAGGATGCTTGATCTTTTCCTTTTTTGTTTGCAATAGCAAATTATTAAAGTTATGCAGGAGGGGTATAGCGTCATTAACTGATGGATTTAAGAACGTGCTAAGTGATGACAACCAGGTTTGGCTGGGTACACTCATATAAGGTTCATCCTCATTTGACCTTAATATGTTTTTCCTGTTTGGTCTCATAGTTATTGTTAGGCTATTTCCGTTGAATGGAGACTCCGCCTTCCCTGGGCTCATGTCCGGATGGACTATCTCCATTAGCAGTGGGTCGTGATCACTCTCGATTCTGTCCCTTATTTCTATATCGATGACATAATGCCAGGCTTCGATGTTTATTGCCATATAGTCAATTATGCTTTGCCTTTTTCCAGTTCGAAAGGTAGATTTAAAGGTTTTATCTGACTTTGTTCTCCCATTTAATGTGCGGATTCCTCCTTCTATTAATGCTTCAAAGATTAATTCTCCTTTCTTGGAGTCATTACAACGTTGGACAAGAGGCGTTGGGATATTCCAGGCATAATCTTCCTCTGCTACTTGTTCATCCCAGAGAATAGAATGAGGTTTAGTGTTAAAGTCACCCCATATCAATAAAAAGGTTTTACAAGGTTGGGGAGAGCGATTGTTCGTGTGACCTGGTACTGGGTTCCTCTGATCCTTGGTTCTTTTATTTAGGATATGTTCTTTAAGGAGCCGCACCCCTGGCATAACTTGAGCCCGGCTGATAGGTGGGAAGTACACATTTACTATTTCGAGTGACCATTCCTCATATTTGACTGCGAGCGTCTGGATTCCCTTGCTTTGTACAGTGTGAGTTACTACGGAGTTCCTCAGTAATGAAGTTCTGATCCAAATACTCAGACCTCCCGAGGGTCTTCCTTTTTTTTGCTTAATAGCAGGTAAGTGGAAGGTGGAGAACCCATCTAGGTCAATAGCGTGAGTAGACCAAGTTTCTTGGAAGCAGCTGATGTCTTGTTTTTTAATAAATTCAACCCAGTCTTTGTCTTCCATTTTGTTTTTTAAACCTGCTATGTTCCAGCTTAGAATTTTTAATATGGGACTGATTTTATTTTTTATGTTCAAGCTATCCATTTTTTGCTACGAGCTTCTAAATAATTGCTCTTTGCAATTCTGTAACTGTGGGGGATTACCCCTACTGTTCCTAGGGGAATTAGCCAACAGGCAGAACCTCATATTACTCAAGTTTATTCGTTCAGGGAGTTGTTGTTTGGAGCTGATTGCTCCCTGAAGTATCGAACCAAAATTGCCTTTTGCCTCTTGCCTACCCATCATGTTTCGGTTTGAAGCTTTTTCAAGAAGTATTGTTGGATATGGTTCTTTTTGCGGAGTAGCAATGGATATTCCCCAGGTCTTCATCGTGTTTGAGCTTTTTAAGATCTGTTCTGCTATCCAAGGTGAAGCCCAGACTGTTTCTGTTAATTCCCCGTTCTCTAATTCTTTTTTTGGTATGAATCTTACTGAAAGGAGATCTTTAGTTGTTACATTCTGTAAGGCTGGCAGGGAGTTAACAAGAAATAAGATGTTAGACCTGTTCAGGATGTCGTGACTTCCTCTTGAGGAGTACTCAGGCATGAACAAGATCGTGGCTTCAGGCTTTTTAGTTGTTTCAGACCGGTTCTCAGTGTGCCCGCCACCTTCCTGCGACAGTCTTCCTTGGAGTTGGGTGGTCTCGTTTTGTCTGTCTTGGGTCTTAGGATGGTACTTTGCCAGAGGCACCCAAAGTGTATGTACCTGTCTTGGACATCTGCATATAAGCAGTGTGTGAACTTTGTGGATGCTGCAATGCTCAAAGACCCTCAACGGAGGTCACAGAGTAACAAAGCAGTGTAACTGATAAATAGGACATTGGAGGGCCTCATAAGAGTTTTTGATGTATGTATAGAGTACCAGAGGAACAAACAAATGCTTCTTGTTTGTTTTCCTTTTCAGTTTGATACCCCCAACAGAAGCACAAACAAAATAATTAGCTAAAAAAAATCCATGAATACTCGGCAAAAGTATGGTTTAAATGAAAAAACAAAAAGTGCTTGAACTGTGTAAATTGTTCTAAAACGTTATACCATTGAACAGCAAAAATTAAAGCAGTAGGGCCATGTTAGTTTCACTCACCTCAACCTCTGCCTTTGTTAATTTAATTTAACTTAATTTAACTTAATTTCCCACCCAGTTTTCAAAACACTCCGACGTGATCCTTTCCTAAATGCACTACCTACTTTTTCCTGCATCAGTGACATTAAGTTGCTTTTCTCAGGGATGAATTACCATTTTCTTACACAGTCACCTTTGTATATCCCCCATGCAGAAGGCCAAAGGGCTTGCTTCTCTATAGCCATCCCCACCCCCCAAACACCAAAGCATAACTGCCTTCCTTCCTCTCTCCCAACCATATTCCTAGCCAAATTCTCACCCTGAACAAGTTCTCATCTTTAGTAATACTTTTTCTAGTTGATACTTTAACTAACTTCTAATGTATTAATACCTGATATATCAACACACTTCCCACTGTCTTTAGGCTTTTGCAGCATTCAGTGCCGATAAATTCACTGCTACCGTCTAAACTGTGTGTGACAGCTTAAGATGCCTTGAAGCATGCTCTTTACTTCATAGCTCTAAGACTAGTATGCAACTTTCATTATGCACTGACCCACAAACAGTTTATTTTACTTAATCCCTTCCTCTATGCGCTGGCCACTTAAGTGTATTCCTCCAGTTTACCCCTTTATGAACTCCTGCAGAGGCCCCCAGTTTCACTGTAGTCTATTTGGCTATTCTCTACTTCCCAACATGGAACGCTACTTAAAATATCTCCAACACTCACGTCATTCCCTCTCTGTTCCATGGGACTCTGGATCACAGAGTAATCGAAGAGGCACAGGTCACATGACCCAACTTTGAATATACGTTGGGAAGAATGTCTGGTAGAACAGAAATAAAATAGGCTTATTTACTTTTCAAAGTAGTGGGTGTAATACTTGTCTTGAATTCTAGCGAATGAGTCAAGATATCTTCTATGAGAATTGGGTGAGGAATTATCCCCTAAGAAATTTTGGGGGAAAATGTGGTAAAATAATGCTTTTTAAATCACAGTGTCCATGTTTTCATACACATTTGCTGAAATGCCATAGGCTCTGAAAGGGCACCTGTAAACAAGTCCAATACTTTCCTGGTGTGACAAAGAACTTCGACCCTCCCCAGAAGCTGAACCCATTTTTTTTCTTCAAAATTTGCCATCGGTTTACAACATGTTAGGAATTACATCCGGTATGCCAGTGCCAGAAGCACCCTCGCAAGCACAACACATAGAGAATCACACTCTCACACATTCAGATGCACTGCTGAATGCACTCTGTTCATCAACCACTGTATCTCACACTCCCAGTTTTGCCACTGCCTTGTTTTGTGTTAGATATATTTGCACTGCTACGGGCCTCCAACGAGCTGATGGCACAGTCACTACTGACAGCCCATTATTATAGACGAGTTTATGAGATACTACAAACAGGTATATATATCCTGTGTGGACGATAATGCTGCCGCTTTGGCCGATTTTTTTTATCCGAAATAGCAATGGTTTGATTTGAACCTGGTCAGCAGCAATTCCTCGTTGCCCCCATTACCTGTGAGGAATTAACACAGGCCATTGATGCCCTGAGTGGCGCTAAGGCTCCCGAATTGGATGGCTTCACAAGTAACTTTTACAAAGCATATGAGACAAATTTGGCCAGCATCTGTTGGACTTTTATGCTGAATCTCTCGACCTAGGCAGGCTTCCCTGCACATTCTGTGAAGCAGGCATCACCATGCTACTTAAGCCCAATAAGTCCCTACAGCTATGCACCTCCTTCAGGCCATTATCGTTACTGAATAATTATAACAAAATTATGGCCAAGATAATAGCCACAAGCCTCTGTCCGCTAATATAATGTATACTTTCTCCTATGCAGTCCGGATTTGTACCGCACCGCTCCACCTCAATCAATCGTCGCACTCTCTTTGCGATAATTAATCAGATCTCCCCCACTATCTTGGCTAGATGCTTAAAAAGCAGTTGACTTCCTTGAATGGTCTTTCCTCCGTGCCACATTAACCAAATTGGGAATTCCAAATGCCTTCAGAAACCTTATTATGTTACTCTATAAGTCTCCCCTGGTCCGCCGTCTAATAAATTACACACTTTGAGCCTTTCCCCTTAACGAGAGGCACCCAATAGGATTGCCCACTCTCCCCCTCCCATTTACCATGGACCTTCTAGTCAGACATCTACAAGGATGGCACCTAGAGAGGGGCCTAAGATTCCTCCACGGTACATTATAGGCATCTCTTTATGCAGATGATATTTTGTTGTTTGTCTGTGACCCGCCCACCCCTTTCATCTGAGAGGTGATGCGTTTTGGAGCATTTTCTAGTCTATGAATTAACTGTAATAAATCACAGATAGTCCCGCTGACACTAAAGCACCCTGTGAGTTAGAGTAACCCTTACAGTGGAGTTTAGACTTGCCTACATATCTGGTCATATACTTTCACAGGGACAGATCCGAAATGATACAAGGCAACTATGGCCATTCTATAGACAAGCTTACGACCCAGATGAAACACTTGAATAAAGTGCCACCAGCAATGGCTGGACATGTAGCCTTCATTGAAATGATGGTTCTTCCACGAGTCCTGTACTTATTTTTAAATATCCCCATTGCATTACCAATAGCGTTTTTGATACACTAAGAGGACTGCTCACACGTCTTATATGGGCTGGTCACCAGCCCCTAATTTGATGGGATGTACTGACACTCCCCTATGATCATGGTGGTTTTGGGGTTCCCAAACTACAATTATACTACTTAGTGGCTCATTCGCACATTCCTCATTATTGGTATCACCTAGATCCTAGACTACGGTATCTCAAACCTGACAGAGCTCAAGCGCCGATTTTCCACCTTTCTTTTATCCTGCGAAGGGACTACCTGGGAACCCTACAGAAATGCAGACTATCTACACCTGATGGGCCTGGTCCAAACTCTTACGGTATGTGGGCAGGGACACCCTATACTCCGAGCATTTACCCCTCGGAAATAATCCATAGCTTCCTCTTATCCAGGGACATTTAGTACAATGCTCCCTTATCACTCATAAGCTACGGGTCTTTGGTGACCTGGTAATGGTACTCTGAAACCCAGGTCCACTATGGCGGAGGCAGGACACTCAACTCAAATGAATGGGTTTATATTCCACTTTGCAACGGCTCTGCAATACCTTACAGGCATATCCTGAGAAAAAACCCTTCGCATTAATGATTTCCACCCCGGACGGCTGTCACATTATATCCAGGCTTTACCACACTTCTCTGCAGATGCGACCTGCTGACGTGGAAAAATCTTGCGCTGCCTGGGAACGTGATCCGGGATAACCCATCCAGTATAAAACCTGGTATCATTGCTGCATGAGAACAAAACATATTTCTAACAACCATCGTCCTAAACTACTTCACTACAACTATCTACTTCCAGCAAACACAACCCTGAGGCCTTAGCCAAACCTGACTCTAACAGGCCCCATCATTGCCCCAAATGCAAAGCAGAGCTGGCTGACTTTGCTCACTTATTGTGAAATTGTGCAATGATTAAATCGTATTGGGTGGAGATTCATGTACACTACCTCTCAAGCTTGAACAAACACTTGACGCAGATCCACTGATTGATTTACTAGGTTAAGTAACACAAAATGGTGATGGAGGGAGTGCTGAAACTTTTCGCACACTCACCCCAGTCACAGATCAGGGTTGAGTCCATCCTGCTTTTGCTCACCATGCCACCCCAGTTTGGACCCGCCCATATGCAAATCAGTCTTGACCCTGTTCCTCATGGGAACAGTCCAGCCCTAACTGCCAGGTCAGGTCTTCCCTGGACCAGAAACGAGGATCCTGGGCCCAGTTCCGAGGTATCAGCCCTCATCAGCCAGGCTAGCTTGAATCCAGTGGCACAGTGAGCAAGGAACCCACATCTGTGCTTACTGTGGCCTTACCAACACAAAAGGATGATAGACGAAGTGCTGAAACTTTTCAACATGTTTGTGTTGTGAAACACTAAAAATATTAAATCATGAACTCAAGTGACTGTCTTTTTTCAAGTGATGTATTTTGTTGAACATCCACCACTGCCCTGCTGTCTGAAAGTGGGAGACTTTAGACTAAATGTGGTGTCCTATAGTTTTTATCCATGAACTATATTGCCTTTTGTTGGTTTTGGGACGAATCTTATGTCCACGAGGACATAATCACAGAACAATCCCTCTTCTTTAGTGCTGTGACACCTGTACACATCGTCAGGTCAGTTGACCCTGTCAGTAAAGGGGAGTATTTTGCATGTGCCATCCTTCAGTTACTAACTAACTCAGTGTCTATCTCATTCTGTTCCATGCAGACCTACGACACATCACTTACCACCAATTCCATCCAGGAGACGTTACAGAATACTTCAGCAGATACCACAGTAGGGCTGTGGAAGGTTGGGCTGAATCGTTCATGGAAGAATACATAGGCGAAGCCAATATGTCAGAGCTCTTGGGCCAAAGATAGCTGACCCAAATGTTTTTTTATATATAACAGTTGGGCTGCTGGTGGGATGCACTTAGCCCTCCAAGCAATAGTACTGTTTTGTCCCAGACAGGGCTCATTGTTAGCTTCATTTAATGCCACAAGACTAAGTCAAGCTTGCAACATCAGAGAACAGTGTGGTCTTCACCACACTATTTGAAGGCCCATTGACAGAAGGCTGTGCCTTGGGCACATTCATATATCCTGATCACTTGCACACGCCTGACCAAAAAGTGAAAGACATGTCTCGTTAAGTTCTCTGAAACATTCAAAATCTAAGTTGCTGAGAACCAACTCTAGTCGAGCCATTCTTCTTGCCTATAAAGTTATACCTCAGTTAACAATGCATATATGTCTCAGTGGGTTATTTCACTGCTAGGTACCAAAATGCTATAACTAAAGGCACACGGCTGGCAGACATGATTACACAGCTGATTGACATTAAGCAGACGAAGAGGAAATGCACAGGACACTGAGCGGCCACTGTCTCTGGCTTTCAGTTTGCACAACGCACCGAGAGACCAAAAGTAGTAATAACGACAAGTTCGGGTTCCCAGAGTATCTTAAAACTTCAGTTTATGTACCACACCAAGTTTGGATGAAAGAGGATTTCGGTTTCTCCGTTGCCCTGTAAAGGAATCTTTCCTGGCGCTGCAGACTGTTTCTGTGGTGTGGCACTACACTAATCGCTGAGTACAAGAACACAATATAATGTTTCCAGTTATTTTGTTGGAATCATAGGATCATATCCGAAGAGCAGAACTTGTCTACGTTTGTCAGCATTGTCAGCAAATTCGTGTAACGCCCACCTTGTCAGGGAGAGTAATGCTATTGTACACCATCCATTCGGATTGGATTACTTGTGCTTTGTGTCACGTGCACTGTAGATAAACTGCCACGTAAACACACAGGTAATCTCTGTTTCGAACAATGTTTCTACTGTCTCCCCCTCCCCACCGACCCTCTACTGCGCCCCACGGGTTGCCCTTCCCGTAAATGACCGCCATTACCTCCCTCTGTCGTCTCAGAGGTGTCCCCACAGAAGAGATGTGAAAGGAGGGGGCAGGTACCGCCCGCTGCTGCCTGATAACAAACAGCGATGTCCGACTTCCACGCAGACTGAGGTTATGGCCGTTTCACTTGAATGACGCAGAATTAAACGCATATCGATACTTAAGGCAGATGTGCCAAAGCACTGAGAGAAGTA